>NC_058518.1:42222646-44722646 GCF_904849725.1 Hordeum vulgare subsp. vulgare | reverse complement strand
GTTCGAAGAACTTTTATTTTCGGGGTATTTTTCCACCGGACGCTAAAACAGAAAACAGGGAAAACTAAACTAAATCTATTATTTTTCTTCTAAGCAACCTAAGGTGAAAGCTTGGAACACAGGGTTGTGACTCCTTGATTCATCCATCTCATGGTCATCGAAAGAAATCCGTCAATGGGGTTGATCAAATCCCCTCGACAAAACTTTCTCGAATCGCAAAAGAGAACAGAGAATTTTCGAATAGTTACTAGGTCACCTCAATGGGGATGTGTATCTCCCCAACAAGCAAATCATACTTCATCTTGACACGAGGAATAGGGCATTCAAAGCTCCCAATAAGAATCGATGAAGTCTTTTCGATAGCATTGATGCAATGTACTCGATATTGTTTCTTCGGAAAGTGCACCGTATGCTCATTACCGTTGACATGGAAAGTGACATTGCCTTTGTTGCAATCTATAACAGCCCCTGCAGTGTTTAAAAAGGGTCTTCCGAGGATGACAGCCACGGCATCGTACTCTGGAATATCCAAGATAACAAGGTCTGTTAAGATAGTGGTGTTAGCAACCACAACAGGCACATCCTCGCAAATGCCGATAGGGAAAACAGTTGATTTGTCGGCCATTTGCAGAGAGATTTCAGTGGGTGTCAACTTATCCAGTTCAAGTCTACGATAAAGAGAGAGAGAGGCATAACACTAACACCGGCTCCAAGGTCGCATAACGCAGTTCTAACGTAGTTGCCTTTATTGGAGCAAGGTATAGTGGGAACACCGGGATCACCTAGTTTCTTCAGAGTTCCACCCTTGAAAGTGTAATTAGCGAGCATGGCGGAGATCTCAAGATCGGGTATCCTCCTCTTATTAGTCACAATATATTTCATGTACTTAGCATACAGAGACATTTTGAGCATACCTGTCAAACGCATCTGCAGAAAGACAAGTCTGATCATCTCAACGAAGCGCTCAAAATCTTCATCATCCTTTTTCTTGGATGGTTTGGGAGGAAAAGGGCATGGGTTTTTGAACCCATGGTTCCCTTTCTTTACCGTGCTTCCTAGCAGCGAAGTCATTCTTATCGTATCTCTTAGTCTTAGGCTGTGGGTTATCAAGATCAATAGGTTCAATCTCCACATCCTTTTCATTGCTAGGTTGAGCATCTTCATGAACATCACTATTGATATTATCATTAGGCTCATGTTCATCACCAGATTGTGTTTCAGCATCAGAGATAGAGGCATCGTTTGGACTCTCAGGTGTAGCAACAACAGGGTTGCTAGTGCTAACTCCTTGAGAATCTTGTTCAATTCTCTTCGGATGACCCTCAGGATACAGAAGTTGCTAGGTCATTCTACCGCCTCTAGTAACGACTCTGAAGGCATTGTCATTCAACTCACTGAGCAATTCATTTGGAGCTTTAAGTACTTGTTCTACCTGAGTAGTAACCATAGAGGCATGTTTACTCAGAAGTTTAAGATCATTGACATTTCTGTCCACACAAGCACTTAAATGACTAAGCATATGAGCACTCTTTTCCAATTATCCGCTAACATAATCATTGAAACTCTGTTGTTTGGCAACAAAGTTATCAAATTCATCCAGGCATAAGCTAGCAGGTTTATCAAAAGGAATATCACTCTCATCAAACCTACGCAGAGAATTTACTTCTACTACCTGTATCGGGTTATCGAGACCATGGATCTCTTTGATAGGTGGTAGATTTTTGATATCTTCAGATTTAATGCCTTTCTCTCGCATAGATTTCTTGGCTTCTTGCATATCTTCGGGACTGAGGAATAGAATACCTCGTTTCTTTGGAGTTGGCTTAGGAGGTGGTTCGGGAATAGTCCAAGCATTCTCATTGCACAAGATGTCATTCAGCAGAATCTCTGCTTGTTCTACGATTCGTTCCCTAAAAACACTACTGACACAACTATCTAGGTGGTCTTTGGAAGCATCGGTAAGTCCATTATAGAAGATATCAAGTATCTCATTCTTCTCAAGAGGGTGATCAGGCAAAGCATTCAGTAGCTGGGTGAGCCTCCCCCAAGCTTGTGGGAGACTCTCTTCTTCAGCTTGAGCAAAGTTGTATATTTCCTGCAAGGCAACTTGCTTCTTATGGGCAGGGAAATATTTCTCAGAGAAGTAGTAGACCATATCCTGGGGGCTACACACACAACCAGGAGCAAGAGAAGTGAACCAGGTCTTAGCATCATCCTTTAGCGAGAAAGGAAACAACTTGAGCATATAGTAGTGGTGAATCTTTTCCTCACTAGTGAATAGGGTGGCTATAACGTGCAGTTTGGTAAGATGGGCTACAATTGTTTCAGACTCGTAACCGTGAAAGGGATCAGATTCGACAAGAGTGATTAACTGAGGGTCGACAGAGAATTCATAATCCTTATCGGTCACAAAGATAGGCGAAGTGGCAAACTTCGGGTCGTATTTCATCCTAGTGTTCAGAGATTTTTCTTTCCACTTGCACAGTAATTTCTCAACATCATAGCTATCCTTACACGCAAGAAAGTCCTCAGCTATCTCTCCCTCCATAACATAGCGCGTATCAGGCAGAACAGGCAATTCAGACATAGTAGCAGGTTCTACTTCAATAGTATCAGCAACATCATCACATCTAGCAGCAACTCTAGCAATATGTGCATCAAGGGCACCAAGTGGCAAAGCAATATCAGGCATAGCAGGCATAGCATCAAGCATAGCATCATCAGGCATAGTATCAAGCATAGCATCATCAGACATAGTATCAAGCATAGCATCATAAGCATCATGGACAACAGAAGCAGCATCATGAAGCACATGCGACATATCAAGATTTCTAGCAGGAGGCGAAGTCGCAAACTTACTCAAAACTGAAGGTGAATCAAGTGCAGAGCTAGATGGCAGTTCCTTACCTCTCCTCGTAGTGGAAGGTAGGATTTTAGTTCTTGGATCTTTCGGATTCCTCATAGTGACAAGCAGATGTCAACCCCAAGTGACTCAGAGAATATAGCTGTGCTTCCCCGGCAACGGCGCCAGAAAAAGCCTTGATGTCCCACAAGCGTATGGGATCACAACAGTTTTCGAGGGTAGAGTATTCAACCCAAATTTATTGATTCGCTCACAAGGGGAAGCTAAAGGATATTCTCAAGTATTAGCAGCTGAGTTGTCAATTCAACCACACCTGAAAGATTAATGTCTGCAAGCAAAGTATCATTAGCAAGGTAGTATGATAGCAACGACACCAGAGAAAAGCTTTGACAATCCCAGCAATGGCGCCAGAAAAGGCACGTTGACGGGAGACAATTCTTGAGACTATTGCTATACTTCCCTGGCAAAGGCGCTAGAAAAAGCCTTGTTGACGGGATGTTAGCGCCAACAAAGTCTTGCAACAAGTAACAACGGAGTAGAAAGGAACAGTAGTAGTAGCAGCAGCAAAGTAACAAGTAACAGCAGTAGTGACAGCAGCAAAGTGGCCCAATCCCTCTTGTAGCAAGGGACAAGCCTAGGCAAAGCAACGTAGCGAGAACCAGTAGTAAAAGACTCGTAGGCAGTGGATCGGTGATGGATGAGTGTGACAGATGTGATTCATCATGTAAGAGCTATAACACGGAGAGATATGTGGCTAGCTCCCGTTCATCAATCTAATGTAGGCATGTATTCCGTATGTAGTCATACATGCTTAGGGAAAAGAACTTGCATGCCATCTATTGTCCATCCCTCCCGTGGAGCAGGGTCCTAATGGAAACTACGGGATATTAAGGTTCTCCTTTTAATAAAGAACCGGACCAACGCATTAACATGCGGTGAATACATGAACTCCTCATACTATGGTCATCTCCGGGAGTGGTTCCAGCTATTGTCACTCCGGGGTTGCCGGGTCATAACACATAGTAGGTGACTACAACTTGCAAGATAGGATATAAAACACACATATATTGGCGACAACATAATAGGTTGAGATCTGAAGTCATGGCACTCGGGCCCTAGTGACAAGCATTAAGCATAGCCAAGTAGTAGCAACTTCAATCTAGAACATAGTGGATACTAGGGATCAATTCCCGTCAAAAACTAACTCGATTACATGATAGATCTCATCCAACTCATCACCGTCCAGCAAGCCTACGATGAGATTACTCACGATCAATGAAGAGCATCATGGAATTGTCGATGGAGAAAGGTTGATGATGACGATGGCGACGATTTCCGCTCTCCGAAGCCCGAAACGGACTCCAGATCTGCCCTCCAGATGAAGAACAGGATGTGGCGGCGCCTCCGTAACGCAAAACACGATGAAACCTTCTCCCTGAATTTTTCCAGGCGAAACGGAAGATATAGGACTGAGATTGGGGGTGGTGGTGCCACGTGGGCCCCAGAAGCCTGCATGGCGCGACCTAGGGGGGTGGCCGCGCCGTGTGGGCTTGTGACCCACTCGCACACCCCCTCACGTGGATCTTTGCGCATGTATTTTTTCTTTTATTCTGGAAAAAATCTCCGTAAATTTTCAGGACGTTCCGAGAACTTTTATTTCGGCACAAAAACAACACCATGGCAATTCTGGTGAAAACAGCGTCAGTCCGGGTTAGTTCCATTCAAATCATGCAAATTAGACTCCAAATCAAGGGCAAAAGAGTTCGGAGGAGTAGATACGACGGATACGTATCATGTACCCATAACCGAGATAGTTGTGCACCCTCATCATCAGCGGAGGTGTCATATGGAAATATTATCTTCTGCTGGCGTCCCATGTCTTGACCGGCGCTTTCCATAATGTGTATAACTCCTCTTTTAGAAGCCCCATATATAGGTTAACACTATTTCCCGGTTGTTTTGGCCCTTGAATCAGCATGCTCATGTGTATGTACTTTGTCTTCATGCACTTCCATGGGGGAGGTTGTACATCCATACAAAGACAAGCCATGTGCTTTGGTTGGTGCTCTGGTTTCCAAACGGATTCATGCCATCGGTACTCGCACCAAGCATGATGTTCCTTGCATCTTCTCCAAAAAATCCATATTCAACGTTGAATGCTCTCCACTAGCTAGCATCTGCGAGGTATCTTAGCTTTGGATCATCTCCATCATCGGGCTTCTTCCTCTCGGTGTGCCAGCGCATGAGCTTTCCTTCCTTAGGATCTACGAAATACCTGTGCAGACGAGGAGTGATAGGGAAATACCATACAACTTTCTGATGAGCTTTCTTTCCTGCCTTCTTGTATCGAGAAACATTGCACACTGTACACCTGGTTTTTTTTCGTGTGCTCCCCTCGATAAATGATGCAATCGTGATGCATGCGTGGTATCTAATGTGCGATAGATCAAGAGGGCAAACGATTTTCTTAGCATCCTCCACACTAGTAGGACACATGATCTTTGTAGGAAGAACTTTATTATGTAGATACTTTAAATGCTCATCGAGGTTTTTGTTTGTCCATTTGTTTTTGGCCTTCATCTTTAGAAGTTCGAGCGTGAAACTCAACCGGGTCACCTCGGGATCACAACCGTCATCTAATGGAGTCTTCGAGTCTACTTCAAGTTGCGCCAGCTTGGCCTCCTCTCTAGAAGAAACTCTGTAGTTATTCATACTCTTGCGAAGGAGGTCTCGAACATGAGGGTCCTTCACGACTTAACTTAGTAGAACCGAGGACTGCAGCGTGTCCGTCGCCTCTTCTCCACCATGTCCGGGCTCTGCCCCGCCGCCGTGTCCACATCCTTCCCCGCCGCTGTCTCCGGACTCTTCCCCGCCGCCATGTCCGACGCTATCGTCTCCGTGTCGATCGATCATCCCTTCGTCTAGTCTCATGTCGTTATTTCCTGCCATGTGGACATCGTCATCATCATCTTCACTAATCCACCTAGTAGATCCATCCATGAAACCATTGATAAGCAAGTGGGCCTTCAAACTACCACGATCAAAGGGTCCAAAAAACATCCTTCTTTGCATCCTGTACACAAACATCCAATCCCAGTCCATTTATATGCGTACATGTCCATCAACGCGGATTGCAAGTATCTCTCCACCTTCCTTCCACTCACCTTGATGACCGCACGGTATAACAAGCAAAAGGGTGATAAACAAAATGCATGCATGCATCAAATTTGATGATATAAAAATTTGGCATGACCTTGCCTAAAAATAGGACATATCGAGTTTGCTCGAAATTCGCCAAAACAGAAATAAATCGACATTTCAGCAAAACATAAGCAACTCACGGGGCATGTCACTCACACAAATCACTTCATATCGCAAACTCACATATTCCCGAGAGAATTAGAAGAGGTCATTTATGGACGAGAATTAGGGTGGAGGGATCATTAATGGGGAAAGAAGAGAAGTAGAAGGAAGAAAGAAGAAGGGGAACAATGGTGGAGAAGTAAATTAGAGAGAGGTGAGGAGAAAGGAGGGGAGAGGGCAAATGGGGAGGAAGGGGAGAGAGGGGGTGTGTGGGTTAAAATCTGCCACCAGCCACGCGTAGCGGTAGCGCTGCTTTCCACCAAGCACTACTGTTATTAGTCTTAGTAGTTGATCTTTTATGGGGCAGCGCTACTACTATTATGCTTAGTCGTAGCGCTGATTCACGCCAAGCGCTACTGCTATTATCCTTAGCACTAGAGTTTTTTTTTACAAAACCGCGCTGCTACTACTACTACTACCTTGGTGTGCTCGTTGGGTCCCGTTTAGCAGTAGCACTTTTTTCAATTCTAGCACTACTCCTAAGTCTTTAGCAGTAGCGCTTGGCTGCGATGGCGCTACTGCTAAGTAGCAGCAGCGTGTGTTATAATCCAGCGCTACTAAAAGGGTCCTACCTATAAGGTTTTTCCTACTAGTGATGGAATTCTCCTTTTTTCCAAATATTGTCTAATTTTTCCCTAATCTCCCTCATCGTGAGGACATCCTCACCCAAGATTCTACTTTGTTCAGAAAAGACATCCAAAATATCAAATTCTCGTAGAAAATATTTTTTCTTTTTCTTCATAGCAGCATCTATATTAATACTCCATACCTTCACCTTTTTTCCTTAATAGTTTAGTCTGAAACTGCCAAGTGTCAATGGTAGAGGTGAACAGAGAAGGGGTAGACCAGGTTTTCTCCACCAAAGAGGGGAAATCAGGTTGATCTAACCACCACTTTTCAAACCTAAAGATTTTGTCCACCCTATTGCGCCTAGAACCAGTATCTAGGAGGAGGGGGCATGATCACTCCCTACCCTTGGCAAACCACATAATGTGGTAAGTGGAAAATGGCTGTCCTAGTCAATAGCAGAGACAACTCTATCTATCACATTAAAAACATGATCGTCTTGATTATTGCTCCAGGTTAAACAATGTTAGAAATTTTAGTCTCCATGAGACCCCAATTATTTATCCAATTACCATAAGATTTATCCCTAGATTCCCGCATTAAGTTGAAATCACCCCCACAAGGACTAGGTATGAAACCCCCTCCATCACCTCATGAAGTTCTGCTATAAAATCCAGATTATCTACAACATAAGTTGTCCATATACCACCACAAGGTGCCAACACATGTGATCCAACTTATTTTTAAGGGTGATGGTGAGACAATATTTCTTACACATGACACCAATAGTCTCCATAATATCACTATGAATACCAACTAAAATGCCGCCTACAAATCCTATAGAAGGTAGGCAATGCCATACATATGGAACAGATCTAACAATAGTATTTAGGAAATAATCGTCAAAATTTTCTTTCTTTGTTTCCTGAAAGCCAACAAAATCTGGTTTGTTCTTGTTAATAATGTAAGATGCGCACTGTAATTTTCCTTTTTAGATCACACTTCTAATGTTTCAGAGGGGACCTATCCTGAGATTTTAAAAGGGTGTGACAAGCTACATAGCCAATTTTTTCAACACCACCACAATCCCCAAATGAACCAGCGGTGCCCCCTGGCATGTGGGAAATGTTGTCCTTTCTTGGATAACAAACTCCATCTAAATCACAAAAGGATTCATCTATACTATTAGGTGAAGATATCTCAGGATTCTGAGTAGCAAAAGCTAAACAATTCTCAGTTTCACTCCTAATAATGTTGTTGACAATACAATCTTTCTCTTCTTAATTATCACCAATTTTCAAATTCACTGCAGAAGCATATATCTCTTATGTAGAACAAGAGTCAGAGGTAAAGGAATTACTTTATAAGTAGTAGGAACTTTTGGGTTTTTCTTCATCTTGTAGGATGCAGCTTTTTCCATAATATTCCACTTTTTTGCAATCTAGTGCTTGGACTTAAAGAGGTCACAAGATCCCACTAGCTATTATTCCCCTTCTTTTTCTCTAAGCTTGATGCACCAGATGCCAGAAAGAGAGAAGTCTTGCATTTTTCCACAGTTAAATTCTTCAGTCCTTGAGCAGCAGGTTCAGCAATTGTTGACATCTCTGAATCCGAGGCTTCAATTCCATCTTCCTTTTTAGTATCAGAGTCTGAATTGTCAAGGCCTTGTAGCCATTCCGAGCAATAGATTTTTTAACAAAGATAGGGGAATTCATGTCATTTTTCTTCTTATCTTTGTATGCTTTAGTCCGAAAGTACTCCTGATAGTAAGCTTTTCCTTTGGGTGTAGATATTTTTTCTACAACCATCTTGTCTAACATAGTCTCAACTTCCTTGATCACGCGACCCTCCTCCAACTACTTTTCAATAGGTTCAGGGGAGAAGCAAGCAATACGTCTCCAACGTATCTATAATTTTTATTGTTCCATGCTAATATATTATAATTCTAGAATACTTTTGGGGGTATTTGTTTACCACTTTATATTATTTTTGAGCTCTAACCTATTGACCCAATGCCTAGTGCTAGTTGTTGTTTTCTGCGTGTTTTTCACTTTACAGGTTTTCCATACCAAACGAGGTTCAATTGCCCTGAAACTTATTGGTGATTTTTTGGACTAAAAGGAGACCAACGAGCATCAGAAGAAGACTAGATGCCTCAAGAGGCCCCCAGAAGCCAACAGGGCAGGGCCTGGGGGCACCCTAATGTCTTGTGCCTCCCTCGTGGACCTCCCAACTCCGCTGTTTTGCTTATAAATTCTCATCTACCCTAAAAACACTAGAGAGAGTCCCAATTTTTTTTACGCTGCCGCAAGTCCCTTCCAATGGGAGGCCATCTGGAGATCCGTTCCAGCACACTGCCAGAGGGGGGTCGACCATGGAGGGCCTCTTCATCAACCTTGCTACCCTCGCGAAGATGTGTGAGTAGTTCACCATGGACCTATGGGTTCATAGTCAGTACCTAGATGTAAATCTCTCTCTTTGATCTTCAATACAATGATCATCACATCTTCGCTTTGATCCATATGCAGGCAGGAGTCGACCTATTTGTTTATGTACGTGATTCCTATATACACATGATCATTGCCGTGAATATCACATAACTATCCGTTTTTATGTTAATTTCCCAACAATAATTTGTTCACCCACCGTATGCTAATTTCCATGAGAGATGCCATTAGGGAAAAGCATTGCCCCCGGGTCTATTCACGACATATTGATAAAACCTTTGTTACCTTGATGTCATTTACTTGTTTTTATTTTATCTTGTTATCTACAATTATCTACACACCTCACTTGCTTGCAAATAATAAGACAAGAGGATTGACAACCCTCTCGCCCGTGTTGGGTGCAAGTTGTTTGTTCTTTTGTGTGCACCCGCTGAACACAATTGTGGTTGACATTCCTATTGCTTTGATAAACCATGGTTTCTTAACTGAGGGAAATACTTACCCACTTTGTGTTGTGATAACCCATTCCTCTTCACGGAAAACCCAACGCGGACCACGGGTATCAGGAAGGATTTCTGGCACCGTTGCCGGGGAATATCATCACCAACTACAAAGTAACTCCACACAAAATGTCATTCACTTGTTCCTATTTTTATGAGCTAATATATTTATTTTGTCTCATATAAAAAATAAAAATACAAAAATATTTACCTTTGCTTGCTTACCTTGTCACTAGATTACATTTTCTCTCTCTACTTTAAGTGTTTGACATCATGGCTACTTCCAATACAAATATGCCTCTTCCTCCTTACTTTGGAGAGGGTTTCCTAATCTTGGATTTTAAGAAACTAGGTGATGAGTCTCTCAAGGAAACATGTAATAGATTACTAACAATACAAGCTAGAGCTAATCCTAAGAGTCATATTAATTTGCTTCTGATAAGTTTTTATTTTTCTTTATCTCTTTCCCATAAACGTGTCTTAGACTCTATGTTTGAAAAAGATTTCCTTGGAAACAATGCTTTTGACACCTATGATAAGATGAAAAATGTACTTGGGTGACCTAACATAGAATTCATTGAACCGACTATACTAGTGTGTGATACGTCTCCAACGTATCTATAATTTTTGATGGTTTCATGCTATTACCCTGTCAAACTTTGGATGTTTTGTATGCCTTTTATATCTTTTTGGGACTAACTTATTAACTCAGTGCCAAGTGCAAGTTCCTGTTTTTTCCGTGTTTTTGACCCCTTTCAGAGGAGGATTTTAAACGGAGTCCAAACGGAACGAAACTTCCAAAAAGATTTTTTCCGAAACAGAAGAAGATCGGAAACTTGAGAACCAAGGCAGGGGACCACCAGGGACCCCACAAGCCCCCTAGCCGCGGCCACGGGGGCCCGCGTGTCCCAGGCTTGTGGGCTCCCTGGGCCACCTCTGCCCTAGGTCTTTCACCTATATATTCCCAATAATTCCAGAAAAAATTAGGAGATAATCGAAAGTACTTTTCCGGCGCCGCAAGCTTTTGTCTCTACAAGATCCCATCTAGGGCACGTTCTGGTGCCCTGCCGGAGGAAAGATTGGATACAAAGGGCTTCTTCATCAACACCATGACCACTCCGATGTTGCGTGAGTAGTTCACCATAGACCTACGGGTCCATAGCTAGTAGCTAGATGGCTTCTTTTCTCTCTTGGATCTTCAATACAAAGTTCTCCATGATCTTCATGGAGATCTATCCGATGTAATCTTCTTTTGCGGTGTGTTTGTGGAGATCCGATGAATTGTGGATTTATGATCAGATTATCTATGAATCTTATTTGAGTTTCTTCTGATATCTCTTATGCATGATTTCATATCGTTGCAATTCTCTTCGAGTTGTGGGTTTTGTTTGGCCAGCGTGATCTATGATTCTTGCAATGGGAGAAGTGCTTGGTTTTGGGTTCATACCGTGTGTAGACCTCACCCAGTGACAGAAGGGGTAGCGAATCACGCATCGCGTTGTTGCCATCAAGGGTGAAAAGATGGGGTTTTCATCATTGGTTTGAGTTTATCCCTCTACATCATGTCATCTTGCTTAAGGCGTTACTCTGTTTGTCATGAACTCAATACAGTAGATGCATGCTGGAGAGCGGTCGATGTGTGGAGTAATAGTAGTAGATGCAGAAAGTATCGGTCTACTTGTCTCGGACGTGATGCCTATATGAATGATCATTGCCTTAGATATCGTCATGACTTTGCGCGGTTCTATGAATTGCTCGACAATAATTTATTCACCCACCGTAATATTTGCTATTTTGAGAGAAGCCTCTAGTAAACACTATGGCCCCCGGGTCTACTTCACACCATATTTTTAGCCTTACACTTTTCCTTCGTTGCACTTTCCGCCTTCAGATCTCACTTTGCAATCAATCTTGAAGGGATTGACAACCCCTTTATAGCGTTGGTTGCAAGCTCTTTTGTGTTTGTGAAGGTACTCTGGACTTGACGAGATTCTCCTACTGGATTGATACCTTGGTTCTCAAACTGAGGGAAATACTTACTGCTCCTATGCTGCATCACCCTTTCCTCTTCAAGGGAAAAACCATCGCAAGCTCAAGAGACGACATATGATTTCTGTCGCCGTAGCAGTGTGCCACCGTCAAACTGAGTTAAACAAAGAGACTAGAACTAGTATGGAGTCCAATTTTAGGGGGGGGGGGTCAACTCTACCTCTAAGATCCACAAGAATGTCATGCTATGCGGTAGAAGGCTTGATACCATAGAAGAAAAGCTTGATGTTCTTTGTGCTAGGGGAAACAGGGTTAGGAAGTATATTACACGTCTTATGAACTAAGATGACAACACTTGAAACTATGCACTATGCCTAGCTAGGGGCGTAAAACACTAACGCTCGTTGGGAGGCAACCCAATAGTTATCTTTAATTTTCGTTTTTTATTTCTATTAATGCGTGATAGCATGATTATTTACCCTGTAATGATTGTGTTTCTTATGTTTTAATTAGTGTTTGTGCGAAGTAAAGCCTCTGGGATGATTTGCATGATGAGTAGAATTGATACGATGCAAAAAAATGAGGTCCGGTGCATAATTTCTCTTATTGGACTAAAACATGTTTTTAATCTGAATTTTATAAACAGTATTGTTATACAAATTCCTCAGGTCTTCCTATTTTTTCAGAATTTTTGGAGTTAGAGGAGTATAGGTTCATTACAGAGTACTATAGACTGTTCTGTTTCAGTCAGCTTCTGTTTTTGCATGTGTAGTTTGCTTGTTTTGATGATGCCATGGGTTGTATCGGGGGGGGGGGGTATAAGCCATGGAAGAGTTAAGATACAGTACCCTATGCTAAAATAAAATAAGAATCAATTTGTAACCGCAATTTAAAGTATTTCATATGTTGCTTATACTAATGGATCTCACGAAGTTTTGTTGAGTTTTATGTGATTGAAGTTTTCAAGTTTTGGGTATTGTCCCGATGGACAAAGGATTGAGGAGCAGAAAAATCCTAAGCTTGGGGATGCCCAAGGCACCCCAAGGTAATATTCTAGGAAGAATCAAGCGTCTAACCTTGGGGATGCCCAGCAAGGCATCCCCTCTTTTCGTCTCAATCCATCGATATGTTACTTGGACCTATATTTTTATTTGTCACATGATATGAGTTTTGCTTGGAGCATCATTCGCTTTTGTTTTCTTTTACTTTCGGTTTATTGAAATCATTGTATGCTGGACACACCTATCTGATAGAGAGACCACATGAACACAATTTGCTAGAATACACTATGTGCTTCACTTATATCTTTTGAGTTTAGCACGTGCTCTAGTATTACACTTATATCTTTTTTAGCACGGTAGCGTGTAGATTTATAGAAATATTATGCTCTTGTTCTTCACTTATATTTGTTTGATAGCTGGACGAATAGTGATGGTAATTTGCATGGGTCATAAGACTAGGCCAAAAATAATGAGTATCGAGTGAGTGATGATAAAAACCATCATGTAACACATATAGAGAAATTGTGGGTTATTGATATTGATGTGGTGATACGCAAGAGGTGTGAGTGCCTTATTATTAGTTCAGATAGGTATCGATATTAGGTGATGTTAAACTTCTTTTTCATCTAAAAAAAATTAAAATTCATGGTAATGTTGTGTGAGCATTTCTAGTCCTCATTGAAATCCTTGTGTTGTTTTGAGTCAGACTCGTGGGAGTTAACTCCTACCAACCCTCTTCTTCGGGGCTTGCCAGTAGTACTTTGATTTGTGATATAACTAAAAAACTTTTCAATAAGTATATATGTTCTTCATTGCTAATGTGACACTATGGACATACGCACTCTGACCTCCTCATATTTGTTAGCCTCTTCGGTACCCTGCGTCGCCCATTCTCACCTTGGTGATCAGTGCAACTTTCCCCGATGCATCCAAACCCCGTGACATGACACGCTCTATTGTACATAAACCTTTCTATATCCTCCTGAAAACAATCACCTTACGTACCTATCATGGCATTTCCATAGCCATTCCGAGATATATTGCCATGCAAATACCATCGTCACTTCAGATGACTAGTTCGTTCATCATTATAATGCTTTGCATGATCATATAGAGATGACATAGTATTTGTGGCAAAGCCACTGTACATCATGTTTTTGATACATTTCACGCTAGATCTTTGCATATCCTCGTACATTGCCAGAGGCATTCATTCAAAGTCATATTGTCCTATCAGTTTTCATGTTGAGTTGTAAGTAAATAAAAGTGTGATACTCATCATTATTAGAGCATTGTCCCAATGAGGGAATAAAAATGGGGGAGGCCAAACTAGCCCACCATAATAAAAATATGAATGAGAGAAAAAGAGAGAAGGGACATTGCTACTATCCTTTACCACACTTGTGCCTCAAAGTGGCACCTGGTTCTTCATATAGATATTGTCACGTTATATCATTCATATGCTAGTGGGAATCACTTTTTCATATACTTGGCTTGTATATTCTGATGACGGGATTTCTCAAATGCCGGAGGTCTTCATGAGCAAGCAAGTTGGATGCACACTATCGTGGTTTTGTCATGGTAGTTGTCCTCATGAAAGGACTTAGGTGTGGAGCCATCGTAGGTAGGTGGTGACTCAAAGGGGTTGATCAGGAACGAGAGACGAGTTTACCCAGATCCCGATTACAAGGGTGCAGAATCGCTAACCTAGATCTCGAGGGTTGGCTTCTTTCTTAATTGATATTTCTAGATCAAGGGCTCCCCTTGATATATAGCTGGAGGCCTTGAGTTTACAACAGAGTCCGGGTTAATAAAGAGCATGTGATCTAATCTAACTCATACTTCCCTTGCCCCTCAAGGAAAAGAGGGTTTAATGTATTTTCACGTTTGAGCCGGCCATTCACACGACGTCAATGAGTCGGCCAATATAACGAGTCAGCCTTCTCGGCCCATGCTTAGGTTAAAAATAATTCCTGAGTATTTATAAAATTGAAACCAACATTTTACCGGATACTTTAATGCCTCAAAACAATTAAAACCTGGGCCAAAACGATTATTAAATGCCTTGTTGCATATTACCGTATTAAAATAATTCTACCCCCACCCTACCAAAAAACATTGGTGGCATGATATAAAATTACAATTAAAAATTGTGGGGCATGTTCCATAGTTAAAAAAATAAAAGGAAATAAAGAAATAAAAAAAATCCCTTCCCTCTGGTCGGCCCAACTGGGCTTGGCCCATTCGGCGTTCCACCATCCCACTATACATGTGGGGTATAAAAGCCCTCCCCACCCCCGTGTAACCCTAACGCACCTCACTTCTCCCCCTCCCCACGCCCCCCCGATGGCTCGCGCGCCTGCCCCTCCCCACTCGCGACCGGCCCCGCCTCCCCATGGCGCTGCACCGGCAGGTATCACCGTCCGCCACCTCGACGCCGGCCCGTGCCGACCACCCTCCTTCGCGCCGCCACACCTCTATCGTCCCCTTCCCGACCGGCTCCTTCGAGTCACTGCCCCACTACAACCTCCAGGAGCACCACCGGGCCCCGGCCACAAACCCTCCTCTTCTCCCCAAACTCTGATCGCACTCCGGCGACCACCGCACCACTACGCCCTCCAGCCGCCGCCCGTCTGCTGCACCCGCCAAGACCCCCTAGCCCCCTTCGGTCCTCCGCCTCCGGGCTCCCTCGCGCCCCTCGCTGTGGCTCGCCCCCGCTCGCCGCCGGCGCACCCTGACTCCTTCCCCCGCAACTGCTCGCCCTCGCCCCTCCCCATGGCCTCGGTGTGGCCTCGCCCCTCCCCATGGCCTTGGCCTCCCTCGCGAGCCTCGACCGATCTAGTTAGTGGGGGATTAGGCCCCCCACTAACCCCTTCCCGTGTGAATGACAAGGGGGCCAAATGCCCCATAGACGAAAAAATTAAAAAAAAAATATATATAATAATTAATAAGTCACTAAAGTTAATTTTGTCTAATAAGTTATTAGTTAATTAAGGCTAATCAATGATTAATTAAGTCACTAAAGTAATCCTGTCTAAATTAGTTAAAGTAATTAATTAGGGTAATTAATTTGTCTAATTAATTAGGTTAATGAAACTTAAGATAACTAAGTTAATTTTGTTAGTGAAATCATAGAGTATGAAAGGTGGGTCCAACCCCCCAACTAAATCTGATTAATCCTAATTAACCCTAATTTAAAATGTGAGTATGATGTATGGGACCCATTGGTCAGAGTTGATGAGTCGACAAGACTATTGACTGTTGATGTCAGCATGACATCATGTTGATGTCATTTATAATTGTTGAATTTAATTAAATCTTTTAATGCTTAGTTAATAGATAAAAATTTAAAAATAAATATAAAATAATCCGTAATCCTCTTGAAAATAATTTGTACATGAAAGTTGATCAGAAAAATGAGACGAATCGGGATACGCTATCTGTTCGTGTGTCACGCGTCCCTAACATTGCAAACATGGAACTTTTTCATCCGTTTCACCTGTCCGGTAGTAGCCAGAGACTCGGGAAATATCGTCAGATATTTTCCATATCCGTCTATTATGGGTAATACTGTGTTAGCTCATGCCTAGCCCTGCATATTCCCATGTCATGCATCGTGTTGCATCTATGCATTATATTTATTGTTTCTTCCCCCTCTTCTTATCGATAGACCTCGAGACTGACGTTACTGCCGGGTACGACTACCCCCCGTACGACCAACCCTTTTTCGTAGAGCAACAAAGCAAGCAAACCCTCCTTGATCATTATATCACATGCTTCTTTCTCCCTCATGCTTGCATTAGATTTTGCTACTGTTGTAGTTAGCTCCTATATCTGATGCATAGCCTGTTTTTGATGAACTGTTACCTTATTGTACCGTACTATAAACTTCTTAGTATAGGTGGAGCAGTGATCCCCTTTGACCATTTGTCCAGTTGCCCCTACTTTTTCATCAAGGCTTGATCATCTGATCGACGAGCCAAGACCTGTCATAGCACTCACAACCCCCTTAGTTGTACGACACTGTAGAGCTATTATCGAGTACCGAGGCTGACACCTCGATACGTTCACCTGATGTTAGCTCTATAGTGTACTTGACCGGCGGTTGTTCTCGGCGGGTGATCCCTCCTTCACCACCTCCGATAACGACTCTGTCGTACAACCCATCTAGTGTGGTTCATCGAGGGTGATTCCTCGTTGGCCACCTTGACAGTTACATCGTTTGGAGTCCATCGAGGGTGATACCTCGGATCCCTTTGATGTTACAACCGCACAGCTACTTGACCTTGTTACTGGGGACTTGATGAATGGTGTGTTGATGGTGGATTCCCTCATGAATGTGATGATGTGTTAATTAAAATGCTAATGGATTTGGTTATTTGATCTGGGTTCGTTGTAGACCTTTTCGCGCTCACCGTCTACGTGGGAGAAGTTATGGGTACTCAACGTCGTGGTATCAGCCGGAGCTCTTCGGACATCAGCACTGGAGCGGCGAGCGCCCGAGTGGTTTGGATAATCATCGTTCTTGTATAAGAGGTGCCAGGACAGACACCGGCCACCCTCGCAACATGCGGGAGCGCAGTGGGTGATGGGACCATGAACCCTGCGCGCTCAGGAGTTAGACCGGCAGACTATCCTCTGTGTTGAGCCTAGGTAGGGCTGCGACATGTTGATGTTGCGAGGCTGGTCATGACTCTGGAAAGTGTGTCTCGCCAGAGTTTATCAAGCGTGATGGGTAAGATGGTGCACCCGTGCATGGATGAAAAATAGCTATTCCGATAGCCGTGTCCATGGTTACATGACGAGTTGGAGTTGTGCGCCGATCTTATACAACTAGAACTGTTACTTAACTGGAATGTTGCTCGGGGATTGCTTCCTCACAGGGAGTCGTGGAAGGATCTCTGGGCGTGACCTTGCTCCACTCTTGTCTATTGCTCCACTCTTGTCTATTGCTGCAAGACCATAGAAGATGCTAGTCTTTGATAGGACTAGTCCCCTGTCTCTATTCTCGCTTGCTGGAGTCAGCCCACATATAACCCCATTCCTTTGATATTGATGCACCCTTAGCATAGTTCCGATGTCTATCTTGCGGGTACTTTCGATGAGTACTCACCGCTGATTTGATCCCCCTTTCCCCCTTGATACGTTGATGTGACCAAATGATGGAGCCGAGGAGATGGCGTATCCCGTCGTTGACGACCGCTACCCCGACGGTGCCTTCTACTACGTGGAGGCCGCTAATGACCAGGGGTAGTTTAGGAGGTTCCCAGGCAGGAGGCCACGCCTCGTTCGATCGTTGTATCTTTTGTTCTAGTCTTCTCTAAGGCATTATCATGTGTCATGTCTATACTCAGATATTTGTTGCTTCCGCTGAGTCGTGTGTTTACCAAGCTTCTGTATTCTAGTCCTCGAGGCCCCTAGCTTGTAATATGAAGCTTGCATATTTTTATTTGTGTCTAGAGTTGTGTTGTGATATCTTCCCGTGAGACCTTGAGCTTGGTCGTACGCATTTGTGTGTATGATTAGCGGACGATCAAATTGAGGGTGTTCAGGAGCACAACGACCGGTCCTACGTTGCTATCTGTACCCCCTACATCAGGCGTCACTACGACCCATAGGTTTTGGTGCCGTACACTGACACGCTGGATTGTGCCTATGGAGTTGTACGCCACGCGTACCCGTCTTTGTGACGCGTTGACATAACTGTAGCCAGCAGTCGATGCGAGGATCCACCCTGGGTTCGTCCTCCACCCGTGCAGGACAGAGCTACCACCAGGCCTTGAGTGGCCTGCTGTTGGAGGTCATACCCCTACACTTGGACCTTTGCTCATCGATTCAATGCGGTTCGAGCACATGAGTTGCCACGGGATGCAAAATCCCTACCCTAGGTTCTCCTATCAGGGTCACTGTCAGCTACCTGGACTTAGCCATTTTCTCCGACGTTGATGTAGCATTATGGCTATGTCTCATTGTTGTACCCCTCCACCACATGCGTGCGTGCCGCCTAGTGGGTCCAGGTTATCGTCTAGTGATTCCAGGTTATCACCAAATTTCGAATTTGTAATCGATGGGATCTAATCGAACTTATGTATGGGTCTGTATGTCGAACTTGGCTACTATGAAATATCTATCACATTTCCTTTCATCGTGTTTGATTACTTCACGAATGACTACAATACCCATGTAATTACTTTATGCTAAACTACCCTGGTTAAATTTTAGCATGATGGTTAGACCAGCTGGGCGCCCGCGTGGCCCCGCAAACGATCCACCACCCCCACCTCCTGAATATATGGCTGGGATGATACAACAAGTTGAACTCAACCGCCAGTTTATGCAAGGGTTCATGGACCAATTCCAAAGGACAAACATGAATCAACACCAAGGCGTGACCCTACAAGACATCTGCCGCCTCAACCCTGCGATCTACTGCAGCTCAACTCAGCCTCTTGATGCTGATGAGTGGCTCCGAGACATTGCTTATGAGCTGGGGTCTGCCAATTGCCCCTAGCGAGCAATGCCAACTTTGCAGCTAACTTTCTAAAGGGTCCCGCTTCTCAATGGTGGGACAGTTAGAGGCGCTCTCAGCCCGCTGGAACTGTCATTACTTGGACGGAGTTCAAGGTTGCCTTATGTGGTCGCCACATTCCTCAGGGAATCATGGACCGGAAGAAGAGTTAGTTCTGCAACCTTGTCAAGGGGAACAAAACCGTGGATGCTTATCGGTGGGAATTTCCGCACTTATCCCGCTATGATGAAGAATACATTGCAACTGACGCACGCAGACATCAGAAGTTCCATGATGGCCTCCACCCTGAGATAAAGCTGGCGCTCCTTGTTCAGGACTATGCTGATTTCGCCACCTTGGTGATCAAGGCCATTCAGGTAGAGACTGGCCTGTAGGAATACAAGGATAGCAGCAGGAGAAACCGTGACATGGGTTCATCTTCGGGCTCATCCACGCAGAAGCGGAAGATCTGGATTCCCCACAACATGTACCATGGACCTGCTCCTGCTCCAAGGCCATCCTATGCCGCACCTCGTCTGCCTCCTCAACCACGTAGGCAGCTGAGGCTTCTAGATCCACCGCCTCGAATTCTTCCTTGCCGTCCTGAAGATGGACTATGCTTCAAGTGCGGCCGTCCACGTCACCATGCTAGAGACTGCGGTCAGGACCGCATCAACTATGCCAAGCCTGTTTATGTTCGTGGTCAGGCCAACAACATTGATATGGGTCAAGCTCAAGACTAGCCTGCTATCGTGATGGGTACACTTCTCATTAACTCAATACCTGCTTATGTATTGTTTGATACAGGAGCATCGCATTCCTTCATGTCGGAAAATTTTGCATTCATGCATGGCATTAAGTACGAAGATATGAACACGCCCGCGGTAAACACCCCCGCAGGCCAATGTCGACCCTCCATGATCTGCCCCAATGTCCCCGTTGAAATTGAAGGATTGGAATTCCTTGCCGCTCCCATGTTATTGAATTCTTCCAACATTGACCTCATACTAGGAATGGACTGGCTGAAAGCTCATACGGCTTCAATCGTTTGTGCCACCAAAACCGTCCACCTCCTACACCCTTCAAACGAATTAATAAGATACCGCCCTCATCTGGTTCGAGATGACGAGGCACGGCTATATGCCTTGAATGCATTAAATGTTTTGCCTCTTGAAGGGATCGAAGACAATCGAATTGTCCCGGAATTCCAAGATGTATTTCTAGAAGAACTTCCGGGGATTCCCCCTGCTCGAGCTGTCGAGTTTGTTATCGACTTGGTACCCAGTACCACTTGTATCGCCAAGCGACCTTATAAAATGCGACCACATGAACTTCTTGAACTTAAGTAAGAAATTGACAATTCGCTTCATGTGGATTTCATTCGTCCAAGTTCCTCTGCTTGGGGAGCACCTTCTCTCTTTGTTAAGAAGAATGATGGAACAAATCGTTTGGTTCAAGACTACCGTTTTATCAATCAGACCATTATTCAAAACAAATATCCTCTTCCTCAGATAAATGATTTGTATGATCAACTTGCTGGTTCCTCAATCTTCTATAACCTCGACTTGAGGTTGGGATACCACCAGATCCGTGTTTGCAAAAAAGATAGCCCCAAGAGTGCCATCGTTGCTTGTTATGGTTCATATGAGTACACCGTCATGTCCTTCGGTTTAACCAATGCCTCGGAAACCTTCTCTCGATTGATGAACTATATATTCATGGACTACCTCGAAAAATTTGTCATGGTATATCTGGATGATATTCTGGTATATCCAAAGAGTAAATAAGAGATGTTGAACATCTTCGTCTTGTACTGGATATGCTTCGGGAGCATCAACTCTATGCAAAGTATTCCAAATGTGAATTCTGGCTGGACGGAGTGACGTACCTTTGTCATGCGATCCCCAAGGATGGTATTGCAGGTAACCCCAAACGAGTTCAAGTTATTCTTGAATGGACTCCCCCTAAGAATGTCAAGCAAGTCAGAAGTTTTCTCGGGCTCGCCAACTATTGTCGTCGATTCGTCGAGAACTTCTCCAATATTGCAAATCTCTTAATCAATCTACATCACAAAGGTGTAAAGTATGAGTGGACTGATAAATGTCAGGAAAGTTTCCAAGCACTCAAGGACAAACTGACATCTACTCCAGTAGTTGCTCCTCCGGATACTAAGAAAGATTTTGTCATTTATTGTGACGCTTCTCGTCAAGGGATATGTTGTATCCTGATGCAAGATCGCAAGGTGATTGCTTATGCCTCTCGTTAGCTACGTGCTCATGAAGTGAACTACCCAGTTCATGACCTCGAACTTGCTGCAGTAGTAGATTCACTGAAAGAGTGGCGACATTACCTTCTTAGTAATCATTGTGAGATCTACACTGATCATCAAAGCCTAAAGTACTTGTTCACTAAGCCGGATCTGAATCTACGTCAACCGAGATGGATGGAGTGTATAGCAGATTTTTATCGTGGTATATCGTATAGCCCCGGCAAGGCTAACGTAATGGCGAATGCCTTGAGTCACTAGTCATACTGCAACCACCTCCAGGTTCAAAAGGTTCATGACCGTCTTCAAGAGGAATTCCGTAAGATGAACCTCCACATTATTCCTCAGGGTTATCATGTTCCCCCTCCTGAAGAGTTTCGCAAGATGAACCTCCGTGTTGTTAATCAGGGTTCCCTTAGTAACCTGGTTATTTAACCAGATCTCATCAGCTGCATCAAAAGTATACAGTCATTTGACCCTGAAGTCGATAAGATTAAGAGCTACCTTGTAGAAAGTAAACCCTCTTGCTTCACTCTTGCTGATGATGATGCCTTGTACTTCAAGGGTCGTCATTATGTACCACATAAGAGGGAAAACCTGAGAATGACTGGGAAGGTGATGAAAGAAGCTCATGACACACCGTTGTCTATTCATCCGGGTAGTACGAATATGTACCAAGACATCCGTCAAAGATTTTGATGGACAAATATGAAACAAGACATTGCACGCTATGTTGCAGAATGTGATATTTGTTGGCGAATCAAAGCAGAACATAAAAAGCCTGCTGCAAATCTACAACCTCTCTCTATTCCTAAATGGAAATGGGACCATGTTGAAATGGACTTTGTCATTGGTTTTCCTAGATCTCAGAAAGGTAATGATGATGTTCTTGTCATCATTGACCGACTGTCCAAAGTTGCAAATTTTCTGGCCGTCAAAGAAACAATTACTGCTAGTCAGCTGGAAGATCTTTATATGTTCAGAATTGTTTCACTTCACGGTATTCCGTTGGTAATCAGCTCGGATCATGGCAGCTTGTTCACTTCAAAATTCTGGGAAAGTTTTCATAAGGCTATGGAGACTCATCTGTCCTTTAGCACCGCATTTCACTCTCAATCCTAGGGACAAGTTGAACGATTCAACCAAATTGTCGAAGACATGCTTCGAGCTTGTGTCATTTCTTTCGGTAAGAAATGGGAGGAAACGCTCCCGTATGCCGAGTTCTCCTGCAACAATAGCTATCAAGCTAGTCTGAAGATGGCCCCTTTCGAAGTATTGTTTGGATGAAGGTGTCGAACTCCTCTGAATTGTTCAGAAACTGGGGAACAATCACTCTTTGTTTGGATATTATCCAACATGCCGAAGATCAAGTCTGCATTGTTCATGAGAATCTGAAGGATACTTAGTCTCGTCAGAAAAGTCAGTATGACCGTCACCATCAAGATATGGTCTATCAACCTCGCGAAAAGGCTTATCTTTGGGTCACACCAATGAGAGGTGCACACCGTTTTGGGATCAAGGGCAAGCTAGCTCCTCGCTATATTGGTCCATTCACTGTTTTCGAACGGCGTGGAAAAGTAGCTTATCAATTGGAACTGCCGGCGAAGCTTTCTCAGGTTCAGGATGTCTTCCACGTGTCTCAGCTCCACCGCAGCTTCAAAGATCATGTTTGAGCTGTGGATTATGATAGGCTTGAGCTGCAACAAGACCTCTCTTATAAAGAGCATCCGGTCCGCATTCTTGATCAGGCTGAACGTCACACTTGTTGCAAGGTCACCAAGTTCCTTAAAGTGTAGTGGTCAAATCATTCTAAAGATGAAGCCACTTGGGAACGCGAGGATCATCTTCGTGATGAATACCCCGAGCCTTTTCCCTCTACCTCTTAATTCTCAGGACGAGAATTCTTGTTAGTAGGGGAGAGTTATGACATCCCCGGATTATACTACAGTGATCATTTTAATTAAGGACTATGATCAATGCCTAATCATTTTGCTAAACAGTGCTTGAGCACTTTAAACTTCATATCTCATTTCAAATCTCTGTTGAAATTCAAAATTCAATTAATAAGTGAGATAAATATTTTGCCAAAAACAAAAAAAGAATCATGTTTAGGTTACAAATAATTCCTGAGTATTTATAAAATCTAAACCAACATTTTACCGGATACTTTAATGCCTCAAAACAAATAAAACTAGGGCGAAAACGATTATTAAATGTCTTGTTGCATTTTACCGTATTAAAATAATTCTACCCCCCAAAAAAACAATTGTGGCATGGTATAAAATTACATTAAAAATTGTGGGGCAAGTCCCATATTTTTATAAAAGTAATTTAGGCACTATGAATAAAATAGATAAAAAACTAAAAGGAAATAATAAAATTGAATAAAAAATAGACAAATAAATCCCCTCCCCCCTCGTCAGCCCAACTGGGCCTTGGCCCTTTCAGCCTTCCCACCAGCCCACTATAGCCCTCGGATGTAAAAGCCATCCCCACCCCGTGTAAGCCTAACGCACCTCACTTCTCCCCACCCTCACGAGGCCCTTTCCCCCGGCGGCTCCCACGTGTGCCCCTCCCCACCCGCGACCGGGCCTGCCTCCCCATCATGCTACACCAGTGGGTGCTGCCACCGGCCCCCGCCGACCACCCTCCTCTGTGCCGCAGAACCTCCCTCGTACCCTCCCCGACTGTCTCCCCGGAGCTAGTGCCTCACTACAACCGCCGGTGAGCACCACCGGGCCCCAGCCACCACCCCTCCTCTTCTTCCCAAACTTCGATCGCACCCTGGCGACCATCGCGCGATCGCTCGCTCCAGCCACCGCCCGTCAGCCGCACTCGCAGCGACCTCCCATGGCCCCCCTTCGGTGCTCCACCTCCGCCCCCTCGCGCCCCTCGACATGCCTCGCCTCGACTCCGCTCGCCGCCGGCGCGCCCCGGTTCGTCCCCCCCTCCCCGCAGCTGCTCGCCCTCACCCTCCCCATGGCCTCGGTCTGGCCTCGCCCCTCCCCATGGCCTGGGCCTCCCTCGCGAGCCTCGATCGATCTGGTTAATGGGGGATTAGCCCCCCCACTAACCCCTTCCCGTGTGAATGACAAGGGGGCCCAATGCCCCCTAAACGAAATAAAATAGAATACAATAAGTAAATAAATATATATATATTATGAATTAAATTCATTAATTGATTATTTAATTAATAAGTTCATTAGTTAATTAAGGCTAATCAATGATTAGTTAGTAGACTAATTAAGTCACTAAAGTAATCGTGTTTAAATTAATTAAAGTAATTAATGTGCCTAATTAATTAGGTTAATTAAACTTACTATAACTAAATTTATTTTGTTAGTTAAATCATAGAGTATGACACGTGGGTCCAACCCCCCTAATTAAATCTCATTAATGCTAATTAACCCTAATTTAAAATGTGAGTATGACGTATGGGACCCACTAGTCGCAGTCAACTAGTCAACAAGAATGTTGACTGCTGATGTGAGCATGACATCATGCTGATGTCATTTATAATTGTTGAATTTAATTAAATCTATTAATTCTCAGTGAATAAATAAAACTTTAAAAATTAATTTAACATAATATGTAATCCACATGAAAATAATTTGTACATGAAAGTTGATCACAAAAACGACACGAACCCGAATACGCTATTTGTTCGTGTGTCACGCGTCCCTAACATAGCGAACATGAAACTTTTCCGTCCGTTTTGCCTTTCCGGTAGTAGCCACACACCCGGTACGACTACCCTCCTAACGACCAGCCCTTTGTCGCAGAGTAAAAAGGTAAGCAAACCCCCTTGATCATTCTTATATCGCATATTTCTTTCTCTCTCATGCTTGCATTAGATTTTGCTACTATTGTAGTTAGCTCCTATATCTGATGCATAGCCTATTTTTGATGAACTGTTACCTTGTTGTACCATACTTTAAACTACTTAGTATAGGTGGAGTAGTGATTCCCTTTCACCATTTGTCCAGTTGCCTCTGCTTTTTCATCAAGCCTAGATCATCTGATCGACGAGGCAAGACCCATCACAACACTCACACCCCCTTACTTGTACGACGCTGTAGAGCTACTATCAAGTACCGATGGTGACACCTCCTTCACCACCTCCGATAATGAATCTGGCGTACAACCCATCAAGTGTGGTCCGTCGAGGGTGATTCCTCGTTGGCCACCTTAACGGTTACATCGTTCGGAATCCATCGACGGTGATACCTCGGATCCCTCTAAAGTTACAACCGCACATCTACTTGACCTTGTTACTGGGGACTTGATGAATGTGTGTTGCAAGTAGATTCCCGCGTGAATATGCCGACGTGTTAATTAAAATGCTAATGGATTTGGGTATTTGATCTGGGTTGGTTGTAGACCTTTTCGCACTCACCGTCGGCGTGGGAAAATGTTATGGGTACTCGACGTCGTGGTATCAGTCGAAGCTCTTCAGACGCCAGCATTGGAGCGGTGCGCGCCCAAGTGGTCTGGATAATCATTTTCTTGTATAAGAGGTACCAGGACTGGCATCGGCCGCCCTCGCAAGGTGTAGGAACGCAATGGGTGATGGTTCCATGAACCCTGCGTGCTTAGGCGTTAGACCGACCGGCTGGCCTCTTTGTTGAGTCTAGGTAGGGTTGCGACGTGTTGATGTTCTGAGGCCGGGCATGACCGTGGAAAGTGTGTCCGGCCAGAGTTTACAAAGCATGACGGGTAAGATGGTGCACCCGTGCAGGGATGAAAAATAGCTATTTGGATAGCCGGGGTCCACGTTTACAAGACGACTTGGAGTTGTGCCCCGATCTTATACAACAAGAATTGTTACTTAACTGGAATGTTGCTTCGGGATTGCTCCCTCGCAGGGAGTCGAGGAAGGATCTCTGGGCGTGACCTTAATTAATATTGCTGCAACAATATGACTATATTTGTGTTACTTGCACTACTCTCGTCTATTGCTGGAAGACCGTTGAAGATGCTAGTCTTCAGTAGGACTAGTCCCCTCTCTCTATTCTCGCATTACTGCAGCCAACCCACATATAACCCCATTCTTTTGATACAGATGCATCCTTAGCATAGTTCGGATGTCAGTCTTGCGAGTACTTACAACGGGACCTGGATGTCCATATTGGCTCCTACATATTCTATTTAACCTCTCTCCAAGGACCCCCTCGGTCAAATACAATTCAACTAAAGTTGAAGAAACATGCACCCGCCAGTTATCTTTATGCAACAAGTTGCAAGTTAGTCGATGAAACCGGTCTCTCGTAAGCGTACGGGTAATGTTAGTCCGGGCCGCTTCAATCCAACAATACTGTCGAATCGACAAAATACTAAGGAGGGTAGAAAATCGAACATCAATGCCCACAAAAGCTTTTGTGTTCTACTCGAGATTACATCTACGCATGAACCTAGCTCTGATACCACTGTTGGGGAACGTTGCATGGGAAACAATAATTTTCCTACGCACACGAGGACCTATCATGGTGATGTTCATCTACGAGATGGAGATTGGATCCACATACCCTTGTAGATCGCTAAGCGGAAGGGTTAATAAACGCGATTGATGTAGTGGTACGTCTTAACGATCTGACCCACGATCCGTCCCATGAACCATCTCGCGATCCGTCCCACGATCTGTTCCGATCAAGTACCGAACGGACGACACCTCCGCTCCTGCACACGTACAACTCGATGACGATCTCCGCCTTCTTGATCCAGCAAGAGAGACGGGGAAGTAGATGAGTTTTCCGGCAGCGTGACGGCGCGCGGTGATGGTGATGATCTATTCGTGCGGGGCTCCGCCCGAGCTTCGCAGAAAATCGATCTAGAGGAAGAACTACGATCTAGAGGAGAGGGCGACACGTGGCAAAGTTGTGTCTCAATAGCCCTAAACCTCTAGTATATATAGGAGGAGGGGAGGGGCAGCCTTGGCGCACCAAGGAAGAACTCCCTGGGTCGGCCGAAGTGGGGAAGGGAGGAGTCCTCCTCCAATCCCACTTGGATTAGGACTCCTTCTTATTTTCCCACCTCTTTTGGATTTTCCAATTTTTCCTCATGGGCTTTCCTTGGATGACTTTGTCAGCCCATTATACCTTATTGTGCATCTAATAAACCCACGTGGACCCCTTGGGGCATGGTGGGCCCACCCAGTGGGCCCCCGGAACCCATTCATCACTCCCGGTACACTGTCGGCGATGCCGGAAAACCTTCCGGAATCCAAACACCAACTTCCTATATATCAATCTTCTTGTCCAGACCATTCCGGAACTCCTCGTGACTTCCGGGATCTCATCCGGGACTCTGAAGAAAACTTCGGTCACCAACACATATAACTCAACTGTATCGAAACATCACTAAACCTTAAGTGTGCAGACCCTGCTAGTTCGAGAACTATGCAGACATGACCTGAGACACTCTCCGTTCAATAACCATCTGTGGGACCTATATGTCCATATTGGCTCCTACATATTCTACAAAGATCTCTATCGGTTCAAACTCTATGTCAAGGATTCATATAATCACGTATACTATTCCCTTTGTCCTTCGGTATTTTACTTGCCCGAGATTCGATCGTCGATATCTCTATACCTAGTTAAATCTCATTGCCGGCAAGTCTCTTTACTCGTTCAGTAATACAAGATCCCATGACTAACTTCTTAGTCACATTGCTTGCAAGGCTTATTGTGTGGTTGTATTACCGAGTGGCCCCCGAGATACCTCTCCGTCACATGGAGTGACAAATCCCAGTCTTGAGCCATGTCAACCCAACAGACACCTTTAGAGATACCTATAAAGCACCTTTATAGTCACCCAGTTACGTTGCAACGTTTGATAACCCACAAGATATTCCTCCAGTGTCCGGGAGTTGCATGATCTCATGGTCATAGGAACAGATACATTGACATGCAGAAAACAGTAGTAATAAACTGACACGATCATATACTACGTTTATAGTTTGGGCCTTGTCCATCACATCATTCTCCCAGTGATGTGATCCCGTTATCAAATGACAACACTTGCCTATGGCTAGGAAACCTTGACCATCTTTGATCAACGAACTAGTCAACTAGAGGCTCACTAGGGACAGTGTGTTGTCTATGTATCCACACATGTATTTGAGTTTCCAATCAATACAATTCTAGCATGGATAATAAATGATTATTATAAACAAGGAAATATAATAATAACTATTTTATTATTGCCTCTAGGGCATATTTCCAATAGTCTCCCACTTGCACTAGAGTCAATAATCTAGTTCACATCACTATGTGATTGTAATGAATCTAACACCCATACAGTTCTAGGATTCGATCATGTCTTGCTTGTGAGAGAGGTTTTAGTCAATGGTTCTGAACCTTTCAGATCCGTGTGTGCTTTACAAATCTTTATGTCATCCTATTGATGCTGCTACTACGTGCTATTTGGAAATATTCCAAATGACTGCTCTACTATACGAATTCAGTTTACTACTCACAGTTATTCGGATTAGTGTCAAAGCTTGCATCGACGTAACCCTTTACAACGAACTCTTTAATCACCTCCATAATCGAGAAAAATTCCTTAGTTGACTAGTTACTAAGGATAACTTTGACCATTGTTTAATGATTCAATCCTGGATGACCTTTTGTACCCCTTGACAGACTCATGGCAAGGCACACATCAGGTGCGGTACATAGCTTGGCATACTTTAGAGCCTACGGCTAAGGCATAGGGGACGACCTTCGTCCTTTCTCTTTCTTCTGCCGTGGTCGGGCTTTTGAGTCTTACTCAAATTCACACCTTACAACAGCACCAAGAACTCCTTCTTTGCTGATCTATTTTGAACTCCTTCAAAAACTTGTCAAGGCATGCATTTCATTGAAAGTTCTATTAAGCATTTTGATCTATCTCTATAGATCTTAACGCTCAATTTTCAAGTAGCTCTATCCAGGTTTTCCTTTGAAAACTCCTCTCAAACAATCCTTTATGCTTTACAGAAATTCTACATTACTTCCGATCAACAATATGTCAACCACATATACTCATCAGAAATTTTATAGTGCTCCCACTCACTTCTTTGGAAATACAAGTTTCTCATAAACCTTGTATAAACCCAAAAGCTTTGATCATCTCATCAAAGCGTATATTCCAACTCCGAGATGCTTGCACCAGTCGATAGAAGGATCGCTGGAGCTTGCATACTTGTTAGCATCTTTAGGATCGACAAAACCTTCTGGTTGTATCACATACAACCTTTCCTCAAGGAAATCGAAGAGGAAACAATGTTTTGAGATCCTATGTGGAATATTTCATAAATAATGCAGCAACTGCTAACATAATTCCAACAGACTTTTAGCATCACTACGAGTGAGAAAGTCTCATCATAGTCAATTCTTTGAACTTGTCGGAAACATCTTTGCGATAAGTCAAGCTTTTCTTAATGGTGACTTTTCACCATCATCGGCTGTCTTCCTTTTAAAGATCCATCTTTACTTAATAGTCTTACGACCATCAAGTAGTTCTTACAAAGTCTACACTTTGTTTTACACACGGATCCTCTCTCTGATTTCATGGCCTCCAGCCATTTGCAGGAATCCGGGCCCACCATCGCTTCCCCATAGCTCGTAGGTTCATTGTTGTTCAATAACATGACCTCTAACTATTCAATGCACATGAAGGTGGAAGTTTTCGTATCCCTTTGGATAACTACCACTTTTGAGACTACTTGCAAAGCATAGATCAACTACCAAGCCACACACCGCTGTGCTCTAAAAGATATAAGTGAAGAACATAGAGCAAAAGTATCTAGCCCAAAAGATATAAGTGAAGCACATGTGAGCTGAATTGTCTACCAAAGGATATAAGTGAAGCTCGACAAAATCACGGTGAGTGCATGTCTCTCTCTAGGTGTGCAGCAAGGATGATTGTGACACAACAAAAAAAAGTAAAAGACTCCTACGATACAAGACGCTCCAAGCAAAAACACATAACATGTGGTGAATAAAAAATATAGCCCCAAGTAACGTTAGCGATGGATTGAAGACGAGAGAGGGGATGCCTTCCCAGGGCATCCCCAAGCTTAGGCTTTTACGGCATCCTCGAATCTCTTGGGGTGCCTTGGGCATCCCCAAGCTTGAGATCTTGGAACTCTTTATGTCTTTGTCCATAAGAACTTCACCCGAAACTTGAAAACTTCACAACACGAAACTTAAACAGAAACTCGTGATAACATTAGTATAAGAAAGCAAATCACCACTTCCTTAGGTACTGTAGCAAACTTAAATTCTACTTATGTTGGTGTTGGGTTGCTGTATTTTCACTTTTCCATGGCTAGTACCCTCCGATACTATCCATAGTTTCATCAAAATAAGCAACCAACTCAACAAAAACAGAATCTGTTAACACCAGACCAGTCTGTAGCAATCTGTATACTTTGTATACTTCTGATACTTGAAAACATCTGAAAAACTGCACAGTCTGAAGAAATTGCATAGAAATCAGCAAAAAAAATAATCAACTGAAAAGCACTTACACAATAAAAATGAAAATTCTTTTCGTGAGCAGAAAGTTTCTGTCTTTTTCCAGCATGATCAAACAATCATCACCAAGACTAATCATAACGGTTTTGCTTGGCACAAACACAAAAAGAAACACAAAATACACAATCGTAACAAAATTATGATGGTGTGGAGAAAACAAAACAGGAAGCAAAAAGCAAAGAAAAATTTATTCATTGGGTTGCCTCCCAACAAGCGCTATCGTTTAACGCCCTTAGCTAGGCATTGATTTCAATGATGCTCACATAAAAGGTAAGGATTGAAACACAACGAGAGCATCAGGGAGCAAATGGCTAGCACATTTAAGTCTAACCCACTTCCTATGCATAGGGATTTTGTGATCAAACAATTTATTGGAGCAAGAATCAACTAGCATAGGAAGGCAAAACAAGCATAGCTTCAAAAATTTCAACATATGGAGAGGAAGCTTGATACTATTGCAATACGTAGAAGCATATGATCCTCTCTCATAGTAATTTTCAGTAGCATCATGAATGAATTCAACAATGTAACCAGCACCTAAAGCTTTCTTTTCATGATCTACAAGCATAGAAATTTTACTACTCTCCACATAAGGAAATCTATTCTCAAGAATAGTAGTGGGAGTATCATAAAAGACTTGAGCACTACAAACTGTGTCCACAATGAAAAAGCAAGGTTTAGCAAAGGGGTCACTTGAGAGTATGACAAGTTTTATAATCCCTCTTCATGAAAGCATAAGTATCCTCACAATAATCATCATAGATAGGGGACATGCCTTCATCAAAATAATTTTGATCATTCAAAGTGGAAGAACTAAAAAGATCATCTTCATCAAATATAGCATCCCCAAGATTGTGGCTTTGCATATCATTAGCATCATGGGTATTCAAAGAATTCATGCTAAGGACATTGCAATCATGCTCATCGTTCACATATTCTATGCCAAGCATTCTATGTAATTCTTCTTTCAGCACTTGAGCACAATTTTCCTTCCCATCATGCTCACGAAAGACATTGAAAAGATGGAGCATACGAGGAATCCTCAATTCCATTTTTTTGTAATTTTCTAGCGAATGAACAAGAAACAAAAAGATTCGATTGCAAGATCTAAAGATATACCTTCAAGCGCTAACCTCCCCGGCAACGGTGCCAGAAAAGAGCTTGATGTCTACTACGCAACCTTCTCCTTGTAGACGTTGTTGGGCCTCCAAGTGCAGAGGGTTGTAGGACAGTAGCAATTTTCCCTCAAGTGGGTGACCTAAGGTTTATCAATCTGCGGGAGGCGTAGGATGAAGATGGTCTCTCTCAAGCAACCCTGGAACCAAATAACAAAGAGTCTCTTGTGTCCCCAACACATCTAATACAATGGTAAGTTGTATAGGTGCACTAGTTCGGCGAAGAAATGGTGATACAAGTGCAATATGGATGGTAGATATAGGTTTTTGTAATCTGAAATTACAAAAACAGCAAGGTAACAAATGGTAAAAGTGAGCACGAACGGTATTGCAATGCGTGGAAACAAGGCCTAGGGTTCATACTTTCACTAGTGAAGTTCTCTCAACAATGATAACATAATTGGATCATAACTAGCCCTCAACATGCAACAAAGAGTCACTCCAAAGTCACTAATAGCGGGGAACAAACGAAGAGATTATTGTCGGGTACGAAACCACCACAATGTTATTCTTTCTGATCGATCTATTCAAGAGTCCGTAGTAAAATAACACGAAGCTATTCTTTCCGTTCGATCCATCATAGAGTTCGTACTAGAATAACACCTTAAGATACATATCAACCAAGACCCTAATGTCACCTAGATACTCCATTGTCACCTCAAGTATCCGTGGGTATGATTATACGATATGCATCACACAATCTCAGAATCATCTATTCAACCAACACATAGAACTTCAAAGAGTGCCCCAAAGTTTCTACCACAGAGTCAAAACGTGTGCCAACCCCTGTGCATAGGTTCCCAATGTCACGAACCCGCAAGTTGATCACCAAAACATACATCAAGTACTCACATGAATCCACGTGTGCCAACCCATATGCATAGGTTCCCAATTGTCACAAACCCGCAAGTTGATCACAGCAGATAGACACGTGCAAGACATACATCAAGTGTTCTCAAAGACTCAATCCGATAAGATAACTCCAAAGGGGAAACTCAATTCATTACAAGAGGGAGAGGGGGAAGAACATCATAAGATCCAACTATAGTAGCAAAGCCCATGGTACATCGAGATCAAGACATCTCAAGAACACGAGAGAGAGAGATCAAACACATAGCTATTGGTACATAACCTCAGCCCCGAGGGAGAACTACTGCCTCCTCGTCATGGAGATCGCCGAGATGATGAAGATGGCCACCGGAGATGGATTCCCCCTCCGGCAGGGTACCAGAACGGGCTCCAGATTAGTTTTTGGTGGCTACAGAGGCTTGCGGCGGCGGAACTCCCGATCTAGGTTTATTTCTTGGGGTTTCTAAATTTATAGGAATTTATGGCGGTGGAATTGCGTCAGTTGGGCCCACGAGGAGGTCACAAGCCTGCCCTGCGCCACCTAGGGGGTGGTGGCGGCGTCAGGGCTTGTGACTCCCTCGTGGCTCTTCTGGCCTTCTTCCAAAGCTTCGGGGTCTCTTTTGGTCCAAAAAAAATCATCGTAAAGTTTCATTCCATTTTGACTCCGTGTGAAAATGGGCCAAAAACACGGAAAAAACAGAAAATGGCACTTGGCACTGAGTTAATAGGTTAGTCCCAGAAAAGATATAAAATAGCATACTCATGCATATAAAACATCCAAAGTTGACAAGATAATAGCATGGAACCATAAAAAATTATAGATACGTTTGAGACGTATCAAGCATCCCCAAGCTTAACTCCTCCTCGTCCTCGAGTAGGGAAGTGATAAAGAATGAATTTTTGATGCTTTTATGCTACCTAACATAGATGTCCTTTGTAACTCCTCTTATGTGACATGAATGTTCAGATCCGTTAGACTCAAAACAATAGTTTGCTATCGATGTGGAAACAATAATGCTCCAAGCAAACTAGCAAGGTAATCATGAACTTTCAAAATAACAAGGCCAAAAGAAAGTTATTCCTTCAAAATCATATAGTCTGGATATGCTCTATCATCCTTGCACAACAAATTTAAATCATGCACAACCCCGGTATTGGCCAAGTAATTGTTTTCACACCTTTACTTTCTCAAAAAATTTCGACTCTCACGCAATACATGAGCGTGAGCCATGGTTTTAGCACAATAAGTGGTGTGGAGTGTGGTGGAGGTTGCAAGGCAAACAAGGAGAAGATGGTCACATTGACTAGGCATATCAATGAGCTATGGAGATGCTCATCAATAGATATCAACGTGAATGAGTAGGGATTGCCGTACAAATGATGCACTAGAGCTAGGAGTATGTGAAAGCTCTTATAGAAAACTACTGGTTGTGCATCCAACTTGCTTGCTCACGAAGACCTAAGGCAATTTTGAGGAAGCCCATCATAGGAATATACAAGCCAAGTTATATAATGAAAATTTCCCACTAGCTATATTGTGGTGACAAAACGAGAGACTCTCAATCATGAAGATCATGGTGCTTAATATGCACAAGTGTGGAAAGGTGGTAGCATTGTCCCTTCTCTCTTTTTCTCTCATATTTTTTTTTGTGGGCTCTTTGGCTTCTTTTTTTTATTTTTTTATATTTTGGTGGGCATCTTTGGCCTCTTTTATTTCCTTACATGGGACAATGCTCCATCAATGATGATCATCACACTTACAACTCAAAACTTAGAGCAATGATGACTCTAGATGGAATGCCTTCGGTAGTGTACCGTGACAATGATCTAGCATGGCATAGACATTAATGGAAACATCATGCTAGCTATCTACGATCATGCAATGGCAATGTAGACGTGGTGGCACATGTTATGGTGGTAGTTGCATGGCAATATATCTCGGAATGACTTTGAAAAAGCCATAATAGGTAGGTATGGTGGCTGTTTTGAGGGAGGCTAATGGTGGGTTTTGTGCACCGGCGAAAGTTGCACGGCACTAAGAAGATAGTGATGGTGGAAGGTGAAAGTGCATCTAAACCATGGACTCCACATTATTCATGAAGAACTCATATACTTGTTGCAAATTTTTTATTAGTAATCGAAACAAAGTATTCAACGCATACTCCTAGGGGAAGGGTTGGTAGGTATAAACCATCGCGCTATCCCGACCGCCACACAAAGGATGACAATCAATAGACTAATCATGCTCAGACTTCATCACATAGCGGTTCACCATACGTGCATGCTACGGGAATTACTAACTTCAACACAAGTATTTCAAGATCCACAACACCTCACTATCACGACTTCAATATTACCAAAACCACAACTCAAAACTAATTGAGATGAATAAAACTTCTCTAACTATTCAATGTACATGAAGGTGGAAGTTTTCGTATCCCTTTGGATAACTACCCCTTTTGAGACTACTTTCAAAGTATATATGAACTAAGAAGCCACGCACCGCTGCGCTTTAAAATATATAAGTGAAGCACATAGAGCAAAAGTATCTAGCTCAAAAGATATAAGTGAAGCTCATGTGAGCTGAATTGTCTACCAAAGGATATAAGTGAACTCGAAAAAATCACGGTGAGTGCATGTCTCTCTCTAGGTGTGTAGCAAGGATGATTGTGACACAACAGAAAAAATAAAAGACTCCTACGATACAAGACGCTTGAAGCAAAAACACATAAGATGTGGTGAATAAAAATATAGCCCCAAGTAACGTTAGCGATGGATTGAAGACGAGAGAGGGGATGCCTTCCCGGGGCATCCCCAAGCTTAGGCTTTTACGGCATCCTCGAATCTCTTGGGGTGCCTTGGGCATCCCCAAGCTTGATACCTTGGAACTCTTTATGTCTTTGTCCATAAGAACTTCACCCGAAACTTGAAAACTTCACAACACGAAACTTAAACAGAAACTCGTGATAACATTAGTATAAGAAAGCAAATTACCACTTCCTTAGGTACTGTAGAAAACTTAAATTATACTTATGTTGGTGTTGGGTTACTGTATTTTCACTTTTCCATGGCTAGTACCCTCCGATACTATCCATAGTTTCATCAAAATAAGCAACCAACTCAACAAATACAGAATCTATTAACAGCAGACCAGTCTGTAGTAATCTGTATACTTTGTATACTTATGGTACTTGAAAACATCTAAAAAATTGCGACAGTCTGAATAAATTTCATATAAATCATCAGCAAAAAGAATGAACTCAAAATCTCTTACACAATAAAAATGAAAATTCTTTTCGTGAGCAGAATGTTTCTGTCTTTTTCCAGCATGATCAAACAATCATCACCAAGACTAATCATAACGGTTTTGCTTGGCACAAACACAAAGAGAAACACAAAAGACACAATCATAACAGAATTATGATTGTGTGGAGAAAACAAAACAGGAAGCAAAAAAGCAAAGAAAAATTTATTCATTGGGTTGCCTCCCAACAAGCGTTATCGTTTAACGCCCTTAGCTAGGCATTGATTTCAATGATGCTCACATAAAAGGTAAGGATTGAAACACAACGAGAGCATCAGGGAGCAAATGGCTAGCACATTTAAGTCTAACCCACTTCCTATGCATAGGGATTTTGTGATCAAACAATTTATTGGAGCAAGAATCAACTAGCATTGGAAGGCAAAACAAGCATAGCTTCAAAAATTTCAACATATGGAGAGGAAGCTTGATACTATTATAATTAGTAGAAGCATATGATCCTCTCTCATAGTAATTTTCAGTAGCATCATGAATGAATTCAACAATATAACCAGCACCTAAAGCTTTCTTTTCATGATCTACAAGCATAGAAATTTTACTACTCTCCACATAAGGAAATCTATTCTCAAGAATAGTAGTGGGAGTATCGTAAAAGACTTGAGCACTACAAATTGTGTCCACAATGAAAAAGCAAGGTTTAGCAAAGGGGTTCTCGAGAGTATGACAAGTTTTATCATCCGTCTTCATGAAAGCATAAGTATCCTCACAATAATCATCATAGATAGGGGACATGACTTCATCAAAATAATTTTGATCATTCAAAGTGGAAGAACTAAAAAGATCATCTTCATCAAATATAGCATCCCCAAGCTTGTGGCTTTGCATATCATTAGCATCATGGGTATTCAAAGAATTCATGCTAAGGACATTACAATCATGCTCATCGTTCACATATTCTATGCCAAGCATTCTATGTAATTCTTCTTTCAGCACTGGAGCACAATTTTCCTTCCCATCATGCTCACGAAAGACATTGAAAAGATGGAGCATATGAGGCATCCTCAATTCCATTTTTTTGTAATTTTCTAGCGAAAGAACAAGAAACAAAAAGATTCGATTGCAAGATCTAAAGATATACCTTCAAGCGCTAACCTCCCCGGCAACGGCGCGAGAAAAGAGCTTGATGTCTACTACACAACCTTCTCCTTGTAGACGTTGTTGGGCCTCCAAGTGCAGATGGTTGTAGGACAGTAGGAATTTTCCCTCAAGTGGGTGACCTAAGGTTTATCAATCCGCAGGAGGCGTAGGATGAAGATGGTCTCTCTCAAGCAACCCTGCAACCAAATAACAAAGAGTCTCTTGTGTCCCCAACACACCTAATACAATGGTAAGTTGTATAGGTGCACTAGTTTGGCGAAGAGATGGTGATACAAGTGCAATATGGATGGTAGATATAGGTTTTTGTAATCTGAAATTAAAAAAACAGCAAGGTAACAAATGGTAAAAGTGAGCACGAACGGTATTGCAATGCGTGGAAACAAGGCCTAGGGTTCATACTTTCACTAGTGAAGTTCTCTCAACAATGATAACATAACTGGATCATATAACTAGCCCTCAACATGCAACAAAGAGTCACTCCAAAGTCACTAATAGCGGGGAACAAACGAAGAGATTATTGTCGGGTACGAAACCACCACAAAGTTATTCTTTCTGATCGATCTATTCAAGAGTCCGTAGTAAAATAACACGAAGCTATTCTTTCCGTTCGATCCATCATAGAGTTCGTACTAGAATAACACCTTAAGATACATATCAACCAAGACCCTAATGTCACCTAGATACTCCATTGTCACCTCAAGTATCCGTGGGTATGATTATACGATATGCATCACACAATCTCAGAATCATCTATTCAACCAACACATAGAGCTTCAAAGAGTGCCCCAAAGTTTCTACCAGAGAGTCAAAACGTGTGCCAACCCCTGTGCATAGGTTCCCAATTTCACGAACCCACAAGTTGGTCACCAAAACATACATCAAGTACTCACATGAATCCACGTGTGCCAACCCATATGCATAGGTTCCCAATTGTCACAAACCCGCAAGTTGATCACAACAGATAGACACGTGCAAGACATACATCAAGTGTTCTCAAAGACTCAATCTGATAAGATAACTCCAAAGGGGAAACTCAATTCATTACAAGAGGGAGAGGGGGAACAACATCATAAGATCCAACTATAGTAGTAAATCCCATGGTACATCGAGATCAAGACATCTCAAGAACACGAGAGAGACAGAGATCAAACACATAGCTACCGGTACATACCCTCAGCCCCGAGGGAGAACTACTCCCTCCTCGTCATGGAGATCGCCGGGATGATGAAGATGGCCACCGGAGATGGATTCCCCCTTCGGCAGGGTGCCAGAACAGGCTCCAGATTAATTTTTGGTGGCTACAGAGGCTTGCGGCGGCGGAACTCCCGATCTAGGTTTCTTTTTGGGGGTTTCTGAATTTATAGGAATTTATGGCGGTGGAATTGCGTCAGTTGGGCCCACGAGGAGGTCACAAGCCTGCCCTGCGCCACCTAGGGGGGTGGTGGCGGCGTCAGGGCTTGTGATTCTCTCGTGGCTCTTCTGGCCTTCTTCCAAAGCTTCGGGGGTCTCTTTTGGTCTAAAAAAATCATCGTAAAGTTTCATTCCATTTGGACTCCGTCTGAAAATGGGCCAAAAACACGGAAAAAACAGAAACTGGCACTTGGCACGGCGTTAATAGGTTAGTCCCCAAAAAATATATAAAATAGCATATTCATGCATATACAACATCCAAAGTTGACAATATAATAGCATGGAACCATGAAAAATTATAGATACGTTGGAGACGTATCATTCCCCTCATAACAGAAGCACTTAGTCTCGGGTTTGGGTTCGACCCTTGGTTTCTTCACTAGAGCAACAACTGTTTTTCCATTTCATAAAGTATCCCTTCTTAACATTGCCCTTTCTTGAAACTAGTGGTTTTACTAACTATCAACAATTGATGCTCCTACTTGATTTCTACTTTCGCAGTGTCAAACATTGCGAATAGTTCATCACGAAGCTCTTGTAGCTTGGTGGCAGTGACTTTGGAGAACCATCACTATCTCATCTAGAAGATCAACTCCCACTCAATTCAAGCGATTGTAGCACTCAGACAATCTGAGCACATGCTCAACGATTGAGCTTTTCTCCCTTACTTTGTAGACAAAGAATCTTGTCGGAGGTGTCATACCTCTTAACAAGGGCACGAGCATGAAATCCCAATTTCATCTCTTGGAACATCTCATATGTTCCGTGACGTTTCAAAACGTCTTCGGCGCCCCGATTCTAAGGGTCGTTAAGAATTACGCACTGAACTATCACGTAGTCATCAAAAACGTGTATGTCAGATATTCGCAACATCCACAGACGACGCTCGAGGTTTAGCACACCGAGCGGTGCATTAAGGACATAAGCCTTCTGCGCAGCAATGAGGACAATCCTCAGTTTACGGACCCAGTCCGCAAAATTGCTACTATCATCTTTCAACTAAATTTTCTCTAGGAACATATAAAAACAGCAGAGCTACAACGCAAGCTACAACATAATTTACAAAGACCTTTTTGACTATGTCCATGATAATTGAGTTTACCTAATCATATTACTAATAACTCCCACTCAAAATAGACATCCCTCTAGTCATTTGAGAGACGCATGATCCAAATCCACTAGCTGAAGTCCGATCATCACGTGAGTTGAGTATAGTTTCAGTGGTGAACATCTCTATGTTGATCATATCGGCTATATGATTCATGCCCGACCTTTCGGTCTCTTGTGTTCTGAGGACATGTCTGTACATGCTAGGCTCGTCAAGTTTAACCAGAGTGTTCCGCGTGTGCAACTGCTTTTCACCCGTTGTATGTGAACGTTGAGTCTATCACACCCGATCAGCACGTGGTGTCTCGAAACGACGAACTGTCGCAACAGTGCACAGTCGGGGAGAACACAATTTATCTTGAAATTTTAGTGAGGGATCACCTTATAATGCTACCATCGTTCTAAGCAAGATAAGGTGCATTAATGGATTAACATCACATGCAATTCATAAATAACATGATATGGCCATGATCGTGTGCTTCTTGATCTCCATCACCAAAGCACCAGCATGATCTTCATCATCACCGGAGCCACACCATGATCACCATCATCATGATCTCCATGATCGTGCCGCCATCGAGGTTGTCGTGCTATCTATGCTATTACTACTAAAGCTACAACCTAGCAATATAGTAAATGCATCTGCAAACACAAACGTTAGTTTAAAGACAACCCCATGGCTCCTGTCGGTTGCCGTAGCATCGACATGCAAGTCGATATTCAACTATTACAACATGATCATCTCATACATACAATATATCACATCATGTCTTTGGCCATATCACATCACATGCATACCCTGCAAAAACAAGTTAGACGTCCTGTAATTTGTTGTTGCATGTTTTACGTGGCCGCTATGGGTATCTAGTATGATCGCATCTTACTTACGCAAAACCACAACGGTGATGTGCAAATTGCTATTTAACCTCTCTCCAAGGACCGCCTCGGTCAAATCCAATTCAACTAAAGTTGAAGAAATAGGCACCCGCCAATCATCTTTATGCAACAAGTTGCATGCTAGTCGATGAAACCGGTCTCTCGTAAGCGTTCGAGTAATGTTGGTCCGGGCCGCTTCAATCTAACAATACCGCCGAATCGAGAAAAGACTAAGGAGGGTAGAAACTTGAACATCAATGCCCACAAAAACTTTTGTGTTCTACTCGCGATTACATCTACGCATGAACCTAGCTCTGATACCACTATTGGGAAACATTGCATGCGAAACAAAAAATTTCCTACGCACACAAAGACCTATCATGGTGATGTTCATCTACGAGAGGGAGATTGGATCCACAGACCCTTGTAGTTCGCTAAGCGGAAGAGTTAATAAACACAGTTGATGTAGTGGTATGCCTTCATGATTTGTCCCACGAACCGTCTGGCGATCCGTCCCACGATCCGTTCCGATCAAGTGCCGAACGGACGGCACCTCCGCGTCTCGCACACGTACAGCTCGACGACGATCTCCGCCTTCTTGATCCAGCAATAAAGACGTGGAAGTAGATGAGTTCTCCGACTGCGTGACGACGCGTCGGTGATGGTGATGATCTATTCCTGCAGGGCTCCGCCCGAGCTCCGCAGAAAACCGATCTAGAGGAGAGGGCAGCACGTGGCAAAGTTGTGTCTCAAAAGCCCTAAACCTCTAGCATATATAGGAGGAGGGGAGGGCCAGCCTTGGCGCACCAAGGAAGACCTCCTTGGGTCGGCCGAAGTGGGGAAGGGAGGAGTCCTCCTCCAATCCCACTTGGATTAGGACTCCTTCCTTATTTTCCCACCTCTTTTGGACTTTCCAGTTTTTCCTCATGGGCTTTCCTTGGATGACTTTGTCAGCCCATTATACCTTATTGTGCATCCAATAAACCCATGTGGACCCCTTGGGGCTTGGTGGGCCCAACCAGTGGGCCCTCGGAACCCATTCGTCACTCCTGGTACACTGCCGGCAATGCCCGAAAACCTCCCGAAATCCAAACACCAACTTCCTATATATCAATCTTCGTTTCTGGACCATTCCGGAACTCCTCGTGACTTCCGGATCACATCCGGGGCTCTGAAGAAAACTTCGGTCACCAACAGATATAACTCAACTGTACCGAAATGTCACTGAACCTTAAGTGTGTAGACCCTGCGGGTTCAAGAACTATGCAGACATGACCTGAGACACTCTCTGGTCAATAAGCAACAACGGGACCTGGAAGGCCATATTGGCTCCTACATATTCTACGGAGATCTTTGGTTGAACCTCTATGTCAAGGATTCATATAACACCGTATACTATTCCCATTGTCCTTCGGTATGTTACTTGCCCGAGATTCGATCGTCGGTATCTCTATACCTAGTTAAATCTCGTTGCCGGCAAGTCTCTTTACTCATTCCGTAATACAAGATCCCATGACTAACTTCTTAGTCACATTGCTTGCAAGGCTTATTGTGAGGTTGTATTACCGAGTGGCCCCCGAGATACCTCTTCGTCACATAGAGTGACAAATCCCAGTCTTGATCCATGCCAAACCAACAAACACCTTGGGAGATACCTGTAGAGCACCTTTATAGTCACCCAGTTATGTTGTGACGTTTGATAACCCACAAGGTATTCCTCCGGTGTCCGGGAGTTGCATGATCTCATGGTCATAGGAACAGATACATTGACATGCAGAAAACAGTAGTAATAAACTAACATGATCATATACTACGTTTATAGTTTGGGTCTTGTCCATCACATCATTGTCCCAATGATGTGATCCCGTTATCAAATGACAACACTTGCCTATGGCCAGGAAACCTTGACCATCTTTGATCAACGAACTAGTCAACTAGAGGCTCACTAGGGACAGTGTGTTCTCTATGTATCCACACATGTATTTGAGTTTCCAATCAATACAATTCTAGAATGGATAATAAACGATTATTATTGACAAGGATATATAATAATAACTATTTTATTATTGCCTATATGGCATATTTCCAACAGCACCGCCAGAGAAGCCTGTCATGCATGCACATCACGTTCATCTCAAACCCCCACTCACGTTCATAATACGGCCGCCAATTAACCTAGTACAAAAATGTTGGTATACTCACATGATAATACCATTGAAAATATTCAAAATCTAGTTCGTATACCTGGAAAGCCATCAGACCATCAAGCTCTTTGGTGAAGACCTAGTACAAAACCTTGGATGTGCCCGTGTAGACACCCACCACGTCCCAAGCATACGCGACAGTCGGGTATCGGGCTTCGTCGTCATGTTCACCATAGTCAATCCATGGACGTCATGCCAGCTTCTTCGGACACCCCACCGGGATTCGCTGCCAAATCCAAATGAAGAGGGCCATGCACATCCATAGATACCCGATTTTTCTTAAGTCCTCTCGGTTGCGTTGTCAAGCTACAAAACACATATTGATGATCATATGACATAATTTAAAGCATCATGTGTCAATAAAAAGTAGTGATATATTCTCTTACCAAACGATATAGGTAGGCGAGGCCGGCGGACCCCCAACTGTACCGTGCATCCCAGTCCTTTAGGAAGTTGAGATACATTCATAGGCACGTGAACCGTGAACAGTCTGGAAACACAACCTCTGTGAGAAGATACCGTAGGTAGGCCCTCGTGTACTTCTCCAGCGTCCGGGGTTTGGCATCTTGCAGACATTTGCGGCGGTGCATAAGGAGCTAAGGCTGTGGTACGCCCGATGTCCGATTAACCTTAGCGTGGGGAGGGAGGAGTCATCGATAAGAGTGGTAGCCCTATCCTGCCAGTTCTTCCTCTCCACTCATCCAGTGAGAGCACAACCCTTGATCGGTAGGGCCGTCATCATCCCCCAATCCTGGAGGGTCACCGTCATCTCCCCACATGGAAGATGCAAACTGTGCGTCTCTGGCCGCCACTGGTCGATCAAAGTTGTGAGAGCTGAGTGGAAGAGCGTTGGCAGCTTACGCTTGGACTGGAGGATGAAACCCAACAGTCGGGCTCTCCGGTAGAACGGTGCAATGCACCCGTCATACTCCATCTTAACAGTCCACTAGTAGAAAACGGGGCTATAGTCCCGGTTGGTAAGGGCCTATAGTCCCGGTTCACCAACCGGGACTATTAACTTGGGACTAAAGCCGCCCCCCTTTAGTCCCGGTTTGCCACGGACCGGGACTAAATCCCTTCCACGTGGCTATTAGAGTGTGTCAGGGAGCAGGGACCTTTAGTCCCGGTTGGTAACACCAACCGGGACTAAAGGATTATGTGATTTGGGGTTTTGGGGTTTTGGGATTTTGGGGTTTATTGTTTACTTTTGCTTTTCATTTTCTGTTTTCCATTTAATTCTTTTTCATTTCAAACATATCATAGAATTTGGTACATATATCATAGAATTTCTCGTAGGACGTATATCATAGAATATCTCACATGACCATATATATATATGCATACACACATGCATATATATATATATTTATATACATATATATATATATAATTTCGTATATACAATTTCTCTTACAACTTGCGGATCAATTACATGCATGCATTAACTGGTGTAGTGGTATTCTCCCTTGGGATCTATGACCTCATCGAGCAATAATCCGACAAATTCCTCTTGAAGTGCTCGTATGCATTCCGTTCGGAGGAGTTCCTCCTGCTTCTCCGTCATCTTTTGAAAAGGAAACCAGTATGAATATTATTATGTGCGTATATATATATATATATATATTAGACCATGAATATGAAAATTGTGAATAATGTTTACGTACCGCAAGAGTTCCTGGTTTAGTGGGCAGTTCGGTCATAAAGGAGTGAATGTTCTCGCAAACAAAGTTTGCACATAGATTATTCCCCAGTTGCTCCCGCATGCAAAACTTTATGAGAATAGAATTCAGTCAGATAATAATCAGGCATTATAATGGTATTGAAACTAGAACTAAAGCGATGCGTGGGCGTAGCTAGTACTACTTAATTACCGTGGACGGTGTCAAATCGCAGCTCTGGTTTCCATTCACCGCCAACATTCTTGATTAACCGGCTCCACAACCCTGCCCGGAAAAGAAAAATAATAAAAGGAGTCTTTGATTAATTGATATCAGTTAATGAACTAAAGAGGCCAACATAGTGCAATAATGATTGAAATTACCGGTCTAGCATCAACTTCAGGGACTTGTACTCGCCTTCGTATTTTCTTAGTGAGTCGAGTACTTGAACTTTTCCATGGTCAATCGTAATGACGAGCAGGATAAAGTGGAATCTGCATTTAGAAACGGGCATGCATGTAACTCATCAAGAACTATATGTAAACTTAACATCGATCAGGTATGCAAAATAGAATTTATAGTACAAGACAGCAGTAACACTTACTTCAAGTTGTAAGGAAATAATATTTTTTCATTGTGACTTAGTATCTCGAAAAAATGAAACAAGTTCTCCTCTATCTCTTCTGGGTATTCTACTACCTCCTGTTCAAAAATGGTATTTGGGTTAATGAAGCCAATGCCATATAGTCCATCTCTTTTCATTTCAAGCATCTTCATTCTGGATAACACCAGACACACAAAAGAATATAGTGAGGATAATTAGAGGCAAATGAACCAGCCGGTGAGCTAGAGACTTGAATTAAAGAAAGAAATCACTTCCAAACAATAGCAACTGATGAGAGATTTGTTGAGTGTTTCTTGATTGTATAACTGCCAAAATTCTGGCATCTCAATTATGGCATCACAATCAACAAATCTTTGCAATTGAAGAAATGCTCTGGCTTGACTTGCACCATTAGGGACTCACACCTGAGTTTTGCTTCCTTCATGTACCAGGTATGTAATTTGTACATTTTCGTTGCTAGCTGCTAGGCAAACTCAGGCTAGACGAGAGGTTTCTTGGGTTGAAATGTCCATACTAGTTGTTTATTCTCTTCCAGCGTGGCGACATTTTTAAGACTTGCCTGCTCCACAAGCAACCCTGTCTTTGGGTCCAACTTTCCCCCATGCCCATAAAACCAATTCATGCACCTTTCAGGCCAAGTGGATTTTGCAGAGTGACCCCTGGATCAATCATCTTCTGCTCGAATTCATCACACTTAGGAATGCCACTCTTGTAGCCACCTGGCCCCAAAGAATGGTGATGCTCTTTTTTCTGAGTATTTTCCTTGTTTATCCTCGCCCGCTCCTTAGCTGTTTCGGATTGCTTGAACTGCACGAATAAGTCCCAGTGATCTTTTATCTTCTCGTATTGTCCAGTGAATTCTAGAGTCTTGCCTTGTTTGTCGAAGTCGGCCCATAACCTTTTCTTCCAGTTGCAGAATTGGGTGGCCATATTCTGAAGAGCAAACTTCTTGACTTTCTCACATTGTTTATCTAAGAAATGCTCTGGTAGGGTGAAATGTATCATGAGCATATCCCAAAGCAGATTTTTTGCTCCTTCGTCCACAAAACTAACTTCTTGATCTTGCTTTGGCCTATGCCATTCTTCAATGGAGATAGGGATTTGGTCCCTGACAATAACTCTGCATTGACGTACAAATTTGGATGCATTCTTTCTCGGATCAGCTGGTTCTCCACCTAATGTTATCGCGTCAATGTTGTACCTTGCGCCCTCAGGGTAACTTTTTGGGCGGGCCTCGTACTGCCCTGCTCGTAGAAGATTTAGTCGATCCGGAGAGCTAAAAGAGGAGATTCGTTAATATATATATATATGTATATATATATACAGATCAATTAATACACATCTAATGATCACCACATGCCAAATATATACCTCGCCGGACTTTGATAATTCAAGAAAAATTTCTTCAGCATCATCGTCGTGTGGTTCCCCTTCGTCTCTTGGTTGTTCTTCCTCAATTCCCTCACCAGATGGGTTAAGGTATTGTTGTTGGGGATCGTAGTAATTTCAAAAAATTCCAACGCCATACAAGGATCTATCTATGGGGAAACCAACAACAAGAGAGGTTGTGGAGCATGTTCATACCTTTGAAGATCGCTAAGCGGAAGCGTTACTATGAACGTGGTTGATGGAGTCGTACTCGTAGTGATTTAGATCGCGGTGGATGCCGATCTATGTGCTGAATCACGGCACCTCCACGTTCAACACACGTACAGCCCGGTGACGTCTCCTTCTTCTTGATCCAGCAACAAGAGAGGAGAAGTTGAGGTAGAGCTTCGGCAGCACGACGACGTGGTGGCGGTGGAGCTATGTGGTTCTCTGGCAGGGCTTCGCCAAGCGCTGCGGACGACGAGGACACGGAGGAGTAGGGCTGTGCCGTGGGAGATGAATTGTGTGTCTACAAAAGGCCAAAAACCTCCACTATATATAGGAGGAGGGAGAGGCACACTGGCTTAGCCCCTCCTCCAAGGAGGAGGCGCTTTGGCCGAAGCTACGGAGGAGTCCACCTCCCACAAGGGAGGTGGACTACCTTGGTAGGACTCTTCCTCCTTCTCCTTTTAGGCCTTTTGCCTTATCTTCTCTATCCCAATGCGCATAGGCCTTTAGGGGAGGCCTTAGCCAGCCCAATAAGGGCTGGTCCATGATACGTCCCAAACGTATCTACAATTTCACTTGTTCCTTGATCTTTTGGGTGACATTGTTATAAGTTTTGCTACACTTTTATATCATTTTACACATATTTGGACTAACCTACTAACTCAGTGCACCCAGTGCCTGGTTCTATCTGCTGATGACTATTTTGCACGGGCTTTTACTCGATTTTCCGAAGCCCGAAAAATTCCAGGAAAAATATATACAAAATCAGCCAAACATAAGCTTCCGGATCACCGAAGATGGGCCAGAGGGAGCCAGGGGCTACCTAGGCGACCTACTGGCGCGGCCAGGCCCTAGGCCGCGCTAGGAGGCCGCTTGGCTGGGCCCCTTCTCCTCCGGTGCCCTCCTTTGGTCTTTATTTAGAGTCCCGAGAGGAAACCCTTCCACAACTTCTAGAATAGCGAAGTTCTCCATCGTTCCGCCGCCGCAGCGCTTCCGAGATCGGGAGCATCAGGAGACCTCTTCCCGGCACCCTGCCGGAGGGAGGATTGACCTTCGGGAGCTTCTCCACTGCCATGGACGTTTCCCGGACGTGTCGTGAGTAGTCCTCCATGGACCATGAGTCCATGACCAGTAGCTATGTGATGTCTTCTCTCCAATCTTGTGCTTCAATGGTTAGTCCCTGTGAGCTGCCCTACATGATCAAGGCATCTATGTAATTCTCTTGCTATTGCTATGCTCGGTTTGTTGGGATCCGATGGATTATGAGATTATGTTCAGATTGCTATGAGTTATATATTTGATTATCCTTTTATATTATGTTCCTTAGTGATTCAAGCATGTTCTCCGTTTCTATTTATTGCTTTGGCCGAGTAGTAGATTGTAACTACAAGAGGGAGCGTTATGCATGATTGTGGGTTCATGCCCCTCGATGTCTAGCTTGAGTGACACAAACATGAGACTAGGGGATGTGCTGTTGCCACCAGGGAGAAAACAATGGCGCTTGTGACCACGGTTGCAAGGATTGTTTACCGTACGCATAGTTCGTTAATGCAGTTGTCTGTTGCTTTGAGTTTACACTTTGGGTGGGGCTCGCAAGTTAATACCGGAGAGATGTTCTGGATAGATATCTCAAGGTGGATGATTAGTGAGTAGATGCTGATGAATAAACGGTCTACTTGTCTTGGCGTACTGCCCATTACTATTGAACCTCTAACTATCAAGTAGCATAATTAGCATTGCGGTTCGTTCATAATTCTGTCAATTGCCCAACTGTGATTTGTTTACGCAAGCATAGTTGTTTATCGTCTTTTCGGAGAGAGACATCACTAGTGAACATCATGTGACTCCGGTCCATATCATTGATACGTCCATTTTGCATCATGTTTTCATGTTGATATTTAACGCTTCTTTGGCTATTATTTCACTTCACGGTACTATTCTTATGCCTTTTCTCTCTTATTTTGCAAGGTTTACATGAAGAGGGAGAATACCGGCAACTGGAATTCTGGCCTGAAAGTGGAGCAAAGTTGAGACACCTATTATACGCAACTCCAAACGCCGTGAAAATCAACGGAGATTTTTTCCCAATATATAAAATATACTGGGCCGAAGAAGCGCCAGAGGGGCTCTAGGGGGTGGCAACAAGCCTGCACGGCCCGATCACCCCCCAGGCCGGGCCATGGGGGCTTGTGGGCACCCTGATAGCCCACTGGCCCCCCTCTTTTGCTATATGGAGGGTTTCGTCCAGGGAAAAATCAGAAGGGAACTTTTTCGTGGTTTCGCCGCTGCCACGAGGCGGAACTTGAGCAGAACCAATCTAGAGCTCCGGCAGGACGATCCTGCCGGGGAAACTTCCCTCCCAGAGGGGGAACTCGTCGCCATCGTCATCACCAACACTCCTCTCATCGGAGGGGACTCATCTCCATCAACATCTTCATCAGCACCATGTCATCTCCGAACCCTAGTTCATCACTTGTAACCAATATCCGTCTCGCGACTCCGATTGGTACTTGTAAGGTTGCTAGTAGTGTTGATCACTCTTTGTAGTTGATGCTAGTTGGATTATTTGGTGGGAGAGTTTATGTTCAGATCCTTGATGCTACTCATTACACCTCTGATCATGATTATGATTATGCTTTGTGAGTAGCTACTTTTGTTCCCGAGGACATGGGATAAGTCATGCTAATAATAGTCATGTGATTTTGGTATTCGTTCGGTATTTTGATATGTTGTATGTTGTTTTTCCTCTAGTGGTGTTATGTGAACATCGAATACATAACACTTCGCCATTATTTGGGCCTAGAGGAAGGTATTGGGAAGTAGTAAGTAGATGATGGGTTGCTAGAGTGACAGAAGCTTAAACCCTAGTTTATGCGTTACTTCGTAAGGGGTTGATTTGGATCCACTAGTTTAATGCTATGGTTAGACTTTGTCTTAATTCCTCTTTCGTAGTTGCGGATGCTTGCGAGAGGGGTTAATCATAAGTGGGATGCTTGTCCAAGTAAGGGCAGTACCCAAGCGCCGGTCCACCCACATGTCAAACTATCAAAGTAACGAACGCGAATCATATGAACATGATGAAACTAGCATGACAGAAATTCCCGTGTGTCCTCGGGAGCGTTTTTCCTCCTATAAGACCTTTTCCAGGCTTGTCCCTTGCTACAAAAGGGATTGGGCCACTTTGCTGCACCGCTGCTACTTTTGTTACTTGTTGCTTGCTACGAATCATCTCACCACAGAATCACTTGTTACCGACAATTTCAGTGCGTGGAGTTTTTTCCTTGCTGAAAACCACTTGTCAGATCCTTCTGCTCCTCGTTGGGTTCGACACTCTTACTTATCGAAAGGACTACGATTGATCCCCTATACTTTTGGGTCATCAATCATCATCATTGTTTACACCTCCATCATTTACCGCTTTCATTTACTTTTCCGTTGCAATCACTATTACCCTACCGCTTGTGTTTTGATCCTTTGCAAACTATAGGGCCGGAGAGATTGACAACCTCTCTGTACAGGTCCACGTCTTCTGATTGCGCCAGGGTGGAAGACACCTACTTGTTGATCCTAGGAGTCCTCGTGGTTCGATAAACCTTACAGTCTCCGTGTAAGGGAAAACTTGCTGCTAACTACATCTCAACCTTCCACTTGGGGTAACCAACGAGGTGCGAAATGTATATACATCATCTCGTCATCAAGCAAAGTTTTATGGCACCGTTGCCGGGGACTCCAGTCTTCAAGATAGGGGAGTTGCACGCTATCTTTTACCTTTGCTTTTTATTCTTGCTTGTTTGCTTTTTAGTTTTTGCTTTAGAGTCTTATACCAAAAACCACAAAAAATATTAGTTGCTTTGTTCTTGCTTGTAGCCACTGCTATGGGTTCCACTGAGAACACCAAGTTGTGTGACTTCACTAGTCATATACCTTCTAATCTATTGCTCCAGTTACCACTAAGGGTCTTTTTACAAGTAAACCATGTGAATGTACTAGTCATTATGGAGAATTATGGCCTTGGCATGGTTGCATCGGGAAGCCACAAGATCTTTGGTTTGAAGTTGCTCCTAAACGTCCCCAAACTTGGGAAGACGTCCAAGCTCTTATAATAGAGAGCAAATTAAAGATAGAGGATGACACTACAATTTTACTTAATAGGAATAATATTGAATTTGACAATTGTAGTCTTTCCGAAGTTATCACCTTTTTGCAAAGAAAGGCTAAAGACCCCCGCACTAGTACACTCAATATTGCCTTCACCAAGCATATTACCAATGCTCTTATCAAAGCTAGGGAGGAGAAGCTCAAGCTAGAGACTTCTATTCCTAGAAAACTGGAAGATGGTTGGGATCCTATGGTCAAAATTAAATTGAATAATATCTCTTTCTTTGTATTGTGTGATGTTGGAGCTAGTGCCTCCGTTATGCTCAAAAGAATGTATGATATGCTTGATTGGAAACCTTATGATCCATGCTCTTTTGGTGTTCATCTTGTTGATTCTTCCATAAAGAAACATTTAGGGAGAATTGATGATGTGCTTATTGTTGTCAATGATAATGACGTGCCCGTTGATTTTCTCATTATGGACATTGAATGTCATCCTTCATGTCCAATTATTTTGGGACGTCCTTTTCTCCACATCGTTGGTGCTATCATTGACATGACAGAGGGAATTATAAAATTCCAATTTCCTCCTAAAAAGGGAATGGAACACTTCCCTTGAAAGAATATTAAGTTACCTTATGAGTCTGTTACTCGGGCAAGTTATTCTTTTGGAGTTGATAACACTTGATCTTCTTGCATTATGCATAGCTCAAAGGCATAAAAGAAAGCGCTTGTTGGGAGGCAACCCAATTTGTTTTTAATTTGTGTTTTAGTGGTCTTGATGCTTGTTACTACTGTAGAAACATCATTGTATCTTTATTTTTAAGCTTTGTGCCAAGTTATAGCCTCCGATTGCAAGAAAGTTCAAAAGTTGTGACATGCTGTCGAGAAATAGATTCTGTTTGCTTGACAAAAAAAATCGCCAAATATCACCAGATCATATTTTTGATCTGATTTTTTTGATCGCATGATCTATATAATTGCCTTTTTGGCATCTGTTCTGGGTTTTTTGATTTTAGTTGTAGAAGTGCCCCAAATAAATTATTTACTACCTATTGTTCTGTTTTTTACAGATTCTGTCATGTTTTGCATTTCCATTGTTTTCCAAATCCTAGGCTTACTTTTAATTTGCAAAAAGCTTTTGGAAATCATGAGAAGCAGTATATTTTCATCAAAATCTTTATTTCTAGCAGGTATTGAATTATATTATTAACGGTACTGACCACTCTAATAAGCTTATGATGAATTTCGTATGAAGGGAGTTTTCAAGTATGCGATGGAAGATGATGAAAGAAGATACATGAGTGTCAACCGCTCAAGCTTGGGGATGGCCCCGTGAACCCCAAGAAATATTCAAGGAGACTCAAGCGTCTATGCTTGGGGATGCCCCCGTGCATCCCCTTCTCTATCAACAATCATCAGTCGTCCATCTCCATGCTATATTTTTATCACTTCATATGTTATGTGCTATGCTTGGAGCGTCCCGCTATTTACTTTTTAGTTTGTTTTAGTTTTTCTTGCTGTTCATAACAAGTCGGAACCTAGCCTACCTTCTTTGGGAGATAAACACGCTCCATTCCATTCTAGAACACAACATAGGTTTTCATGCTTATCTTTTAGGTGTGTTCTCTATCTTTCCATAACTACTGTCATGCTTAGCTCTTAGTTTTCATGCTTATCTTTTTAAGAGCTTTTTACTTAGGTTTCTTTTGGAACTCTCTTGAGTTATCATGCTTATCTTGTTTAGAGAGTTGGCTCGTTGCACTGAGTTATGTGTCTTGCATGAGTAGGTAATTGAGGTTGCTATTTAAGTATAGTATTAACTTGCAATAGTTTTGAGGTATTGATTTGAGTAATGTTTGGACTATTGGTGCCAAGAGCTTGAGACTATTAGTGATAGGTGTCGTATTTTGGGAAATCTGTGTGTTTCTCAAAAACAAAAAATTAATTGAGAACTCTAGCTGCTAAATTGATCGCTAACCTCTGGAGGGGTTGGAATATATAGAGCACCCTCACGTTACCATGAGTCGAGGATGCGCAAGGATAACCAAACCCCTAAACACACCTCCTCGGGGTACTTGTCTATTTGTGAATTTCCTAACTATATAGAGAGTTACCGATAATAAGTGTATGCGTTCTTCAGACTAATGTGAGTATTCGATTGTTGGCACTTCTACCATCCATGTTTTGCTAACATCTTCGGTACCGTGCATTGCCCTTTCTCACATTGAGAGTTGGTGCAAACTCTGCTGCTGCATCCAAACCCATGATATGATACGCTCTATCATACATAAGCCTCATTATATCTTTCCTCAAAATAGCCACCATACCTACCTATTAAGGCATTTCCATAGCCTTTCTGAGATACATTGCCATGCAACATCCACCATCTCATGACTTGATCTTCATGTCATACATGCTTTTGCTTGATCATAGGGCCACATGATAGTTGGGCCTTGCTCCAATTATTGCTACATGACGCGCTAGTATCATTGCATATCCTCCTACACTGGCAGAGGCATACATTTGCATACATCATGATAGTTTTCACTTGTATTTATGTTGAGTACTTCCTATAAAGTGTGATGATCTTCTCTTTATTCATGTAAAACATAGAGTGTTACCCTTAAGTGAGGAATAGATCCCAAAGAGGACAAAACAAAAGATCCCAAAGAGGACAAATAAGTGATAAATAGAAAGAGCCAAAGAGGCCACAAAAAATAAAAGAGAAAAAAAGAAAGAAAAATATAAAGAAATAAAAAGAGAGAAGGGGGCAACACTACTATTCCTTTTGAAGATCCACACTCGTACTCCATTGCTATATTGGTACTACATAGAGATTATAATTCATGCATAACTATGTGGGGACCCTTACACTATAGAACCTGGTTTGCATATTCCAATGATGATCCTCCTCAAATGAGCTCTAGGTCTTCATGAGCAAACAAGTTGGATGCACCCCCACTAGTTCCATTGGAGAGCTTACTTAGCTCATATGTGCATCCGTTACATGGTAATCGCTACTCCTCACATCATATCTATCATTTGGGTTTCTCTCTCCTATGGTTGTCCTCGTTGATGTGAGTCTTCCTTCCCCAACATTATTCTATTTGCCATCCTAAGTGCCAACATATCTTGCTTACGCTCATCCATTGCATGAGTGCTCAAAGTCGAAAGGGAGAGGATCATTTTGACTTGTGCGTGACTAGTTGTCTAGGGATGAGTCAAAATAAGATTCTCAAGGAGACCAAGTGTGAAATATTAGTAGATTGAGTTCTCAATTATAAAAATATTTTATGATCTCAATCCATCTCCCACTTCTTGCATGCAAACACCATTTGGACACATTTGAGTCACGGACACCGAGAGGTCTTGCAAGTTTATCTTCTTACTTTGCTAAATTCAATACTAGATATAGACTCTTGCTTGTTATTGTCTTGACTTGAATTGCATATTGATACGTCTCCATCGTATCTACTTTTCCAAACTCTTTTGCCCTTGTTTTGGACTCTAATTTGCATGATTTGAATAGAACTAACCTGGACTGACGCTGTTTTCAGCAGAATTGCCTTGGTGTTATTTTTGTGCAGAAATCAAAGTTCTCCAAACGTCCTGAAAATTTACGGGGAGCATTTTTCAAAAATATGAAAAATATATGCGCCAAGTTCCACCTGAGGGGGTGGGCCAGTGGGCCACAAGCCGTGCCTCCGCCACCCCCTGGTGGCGGTGGACAAGCTTGTGGGGCCCACACGGCTCTGCCGCCCCCAACCTCAGCTCTACAAGTTCACTTTCATCCCAGAAAAAATAAAAAGATAAGATTTCGTCGCGTTTACGATATGGAGGCGCCGCCACAACCTGTTCTTCATCTGGAGGGCATATTTGGAGTCTGTCTTGGGCTCCGGAGAGGGGAAATCGTCGCCATCGTCATCATCAACCTTCTTCCCTCTCCAATTCCATAAAGCTCTTCGTCGTTCGCGAGTAATCTATTCATAGGCTCGCTGGGCGGTGATGAGTAGGATGAGATCTATCATGTAATCGAGTTAGTTTTGATGGGGATTGATCCCTAGTATCCACTACGTTCTGAGATTGATTTTCCTACTACTTTTCCATGCTTAATGCTTGTCACTAGGGCCCGAGTGCCATGATTTCAGATCTGAAATTATTATGTTGTCACCAATATATGTGTGTTTTAGATCCGATCATGCAAGTTGTAGGTACCTACTATGTGTTATGATCCGGCAACCCCGGAGTGACAATAACCGGAACCACTCCCGGTGATGACCATAGTTTGAGGAGTTCATGTGTTCACCAAGTGCTAATGCGTTGGTCCGGTTCTTTATGAAAAGGAGAACCTTAATATCCCGTAGTTTCCTTTTGGACCCCGCTGCCACGGGAGGGATGGACAATAGATGTCATGCAAGTTCTTTTCCCTAAGCACATATGATGACACACGGAATGCATGCCTACATCACATTGACGAACGGGAGCTAGCCACATATCTTTCCGTGTTATAACTATTGCATGATGCATATCATCCAAACAAATCACCGACCCATTGCCTACGAGTTTGTCCTACTACTGCTGTTACTTGTCTTGCTCTGCTGCTGTTACTTGTCTTGCTCTGCTGCTACTGTTGCTACTTGCTACTGCTGTCACTACTGTTGTTCCTTGCCACTGCCGTTACTCGCTACTTTGCTGTTACTACTTTGCTTGCAGATACTAATCTTTCAGGTGTGGTTGAATCTGACATATTCAGCTGCTAATACTTGAGAGTATTCTCTCACCTCCTGTTTGGCGAATCAACAAATTTGGGTCGAATACTCTACCCTCGAAAACTGCTACGATCCCACACGCTGGTGGGCCGTCAAGAACATTCTTCTAGTTTCGATTGACGAAGAGTGCTAGCAGCATTCTTCTGGTTTCATTGCAAGGGAAGGTCTGCTGTTACGGAGTCAGCATTTTTCTGGCGCCATTTCCAGGGAGGTATTGCTATATTCTCTAACTTACTTGGGATTTATATCTACTGATCACTATGAAGAATCTGAAGGATCCAAAAACCAAGGTCTTGCCCTCAACTACGAGGGGAGGTAAGGAATTGCCATCTAGCTCTGCACTTGATTCACCTTCAGTTATGAGTAAGTTTCGACATCACCTCCTGCTAGAAATATTGATATGTCGCCTGTGCTTGATGATGCTTATGATGCTACTGTTAGAGATGCTATGCTTGATACTATGCCTGATACTGCTTTGCCTGATACTGCCAGAGATGCTATGCCTGATAATACTATGCTTGATACTGCTAGAGATGCTATGCCTGATGATACTATGCTGATACTGCTAGAGATGCTACTTTGCCTGATGTTCCACTAGGGGTATTCCTTGATGCTCATATTGCTAGAGTTACTGCCAATGCTCGTGATGCTTCTGAAACTGCCGATACTATTGAGATAGAACCTGCTTTTGCTCCTGTTAGATCTAGCTCTCCTAGATATGAATTGCCTGATATACCTGAGGGTTACGTTATGGAGGGAGAGATAGATGAGGATTTTCTTGCGTGTAAGGATGCCTATGACGTTGAGAAATTGCTTCTCAAGTGGAAGGAAAAATCTCTGAAAGCTAGGATGAAATACGACCCGAAGTTTGCCACTTCACCTATCTTTATCACCGATAAGGATTATGAATTCTCTGTCGATCCTGAGATAATATCTCTAGTCGAATATGATCCTTTTCATGGTTATGAATCTGAGACGGTCGTAGCCCATTTTGCCAAACTACACGATATAGCCACCCTTTTCACTAATGAGGAGAAGATCCGCCACCACTATATCCTTAAGTTGTTTCCTTTGTCTCTAAAGGATGACGCTAAAGCCTGGTTCACCTCTCCTGCTCCTGGAAGTGTGAGTAGTCCCTAGGATATGGTCTATTACTTCTGTGAGAAATATTTCCCTGCCCATAAGAAGCAAGCTACCTTGGAGGAAATATACAACTTTGCTCAACTCCAAGAAGAGAGTCTCCCACAAGCTTGGGGGAGGCTCGTCCAGCTACAGAATGCTTTGCCTGATCACCCTCTTAAGAAGAACGAGATACTTGATATCCTCTATAACGGACTTACCGATGCTTCTAGAGACCATCTAGATAGTTGTGCCGGTTGTGTTTTTAGGGAACGAACTGTAGAACAAGCTGAGACCCTACTGAATAACATCTTGATCAATGATAATGCTTGGACTATTCCCGAACCACCTCCTAAGCCAACTCCGAAGAAAAGAGGTATTCTATTCCTCAGTCCCGAAGATATGCAAGAAGCCAAGAAATCTATGCAAGAGAAAGGCATTAGATGTGAAGATGTCAAAAATCTACCACCTATCAAAGAGATCCATGGTCTCGATAACCCGATACAAGTAGTAGAAGTGAATTCTCTGCGTAGGTTTGATGAGAGTGATATTCCTTTTGACAAATCTGCTAGCCTATGCCTTGATGAATTTGACAACTTTGTTGCCAAACAACAGAGTTTCAATGATTATGTTAGCAGACATTTGGAACAAAGTACTCGTATGCTTAGCCATTTAACTGCTTGTGTAGACAGAAATGTCAATGATCTGAAGCTTCTGAGTAAACATGCCTCTATGATTACTACTCAGGTAGAACAAGTACTTAAAGCTCAGAATGACCTGCTCAATGAATTAAATGACAACTCTGTCAGAGTCATTACTAGAGGAGGCAAAAAGACTCAGGAACCTTTGTATCCTGAAGGTCATCCTAAGAGAATTGATCAAGATTCTCCAGGAATCAATGCTGATACACCTAGTCATCCTAAGGAGAAGAAGAAGGACGATAGAACTATGCATGTTAGTTCACCAAATACTATCACACCTGAAGAACCTAATGATATTTCTGCGTCTGATGCAGAAACACAATCCGGTGATGAACATGAACCTGGTGACAATATGGACAGTGATGTCCATAATAATGCTCAACCTAGCAATGATGAGGATGTGGAGATTGAACCTTCGGTTAATCCTGATAACCCACAACCTAAGAGATACGATAAGAATGACTTTACTGCTAGGAAGCATGGTAAAGAAAGGGAGCCATGGGTTCAGAGATCTATGCCCTTTCCTCCTAAGCCATCCAAGAAAAAGGATGATGAGGATTTTGAGCGCTTCGTTGAGATGATAAGAACCATCTTTCTGCAGATGCGGTTAACTGATATGCTCAAGATGTCTCCGTATACCAAGTACATGAAAGATATCGTGACAAATAAACGGAAGATACCAGATCTTGAGATCTCCACCATGCTTGCCGACTACACTTTTAAAGGTGGAACTCCTAAGAAATTGGTGATCCAGGAGTGCCCACTATACCTTGCTCCATTAAAGGAAACTATGTAAGAACTGCCTTATGTGACCTTGGAGACGGTGTTAGTGTTATCCTGCTCTCTCTTTATCGTAGACTTGAATTGGATAAGTTGACACCCCCTGAAATTTCTCTACAGATGGCCGACAAATCAACTGGCTTTCCTATCGGCATTTGCGAGGATGTGCCTGTTGTGGTTGCTAATACCACTATCTTAACATACTTTGTTATCTTGGATATTCCCGAGGACGATGCCATGGCTGTCATCCTCGGAAGACCCTCTTTAAACACTGCATGGGCTGTTATAGATTGCAACAAAGGCAATGTCACTTTCCATGTCAACGGTAATGAGCACACAGTGCACTTTCCGAAGAAACGATATCAAGTACATTGCATCAATGCTATCGAAAAGACTTCATCGATTCTTATTGGGAGCTTTCAATGCCCTATTCCTCGTGTTAAGATGAAGTATGATTTTCTTGTTGGGGAGATACATATCCCCATTGAGGTGACTTAGTGGCTATTCGAAAATTCTCCATTCTCTCTTGCGATTCGAGAAGGTTTTTGTCATGAGGAATTGATCAACCCCATTGGCGGATTTCTTTCGATGACCATGAAATGGATGAATCAAAGAGTCACATACCTCTGTTTTGAGCTTTCACTTTCTGTTGCTTAGAAGAAAAATGATGGAGTTAGTTTAGCTTTTCCTGTTTTCTCTTTTAGCATCGCGGAGAAAAATACCTCGAAAATAAAAGTTTTGCGATTGTCCTGAAAATTTAGTATGATTTTTTCTGGAATTTTTGAAAATTACTCGGCCTAAGAGCTGGCCTGGGGCCCAGACTAGTGGGCCACAAGCCCTGCCACCGCCACCCCCTGGTGGCGGAGGGCAAGGTTGTGGGGCCCACAGGGACCCCCTCCACTCATTCTAGCTCCCAGCCTCTTCTTCCACCTCCAGAAAAAATTGTTTCGCAGCTCAAACCCGTGTTCTTGCTCATTTGGCTGTGATTTATGATCTCCTTGCTCAAAGCACCATTCTCCGAACCATTTTGGGGAAATTACTTCTTGGTAAGTGACTCCTCCATTGGTCCAATTAGATTTTGCTCTAGTGCTTTATCCTTCGCGTATTCTTGCTACCTTGGTGACCCTGTTCTTGAGCTTGAAATGTTGATTTTAGCTTGTCCCAAGTAGTTTTAGCGCGTGATACGGTCTCTAGGCACTAGTAGGAGTAGTTGCTACAAGGTGTGGTGGGTCTTCATTCACTTTTCTCTTGAACTTCAAAAATTTCAGCAAAAGGAAATTATGTTCAGGAGGAAGTTTCATGGTGGTTCCTCAAGTAAGAAGGGTCCTCGTCTTTCTTTTCGGGAGCCCGAACCTTTTCAACCAAGGGACGCACCGGTACAACCATGTGAATGGCCTTCCGATGAGTTCATGATCGAAGCAGGTTTCAAGGATGAATTTGATACACTTGTCCGCAATGCCGGGTTAGAAGAGTTCCTCTCAGATAAATGTGAACAATAAGCTATGCTCACTGCCTCTTTCGTGCGTAGGTTTGAATTTTCAGTTGGCCGTGACTCATCCATACTGTTTGATCTGTACGATAAATCCTATACCGTGGATTTGGAGGATTTCAATAGGATTTGCAAGATATCCGATGGGGGTAGTATTAATGATCCTTCTAAGTCTTCAGTCAGAGACTTTGTCTCCAGTATAACTGTTGGAGAAACCCGAGATATCACGCAAGCCACCATAGGAAGCATCCATTTCCCTGCCTTGCACTAGTTTGCTCTCTTCATAGGTAGCTGCATTAATGGCAAGGGTGCACATTGTCACCTATGTGCTTCTGACCTTATTATCCTTAAGAGCGCAGTAACCGGTGACAGGAGCTTCAATATGGGAGCTATAATAGCAAGGAGGCTGAATAAAAATGCCAGTGAGGGGGATTTCTTTGGTGGAGTTTATGCTACACGCTTAGCAAATTTTCTTGGAGTATCCATCCGTCCAAAAGACCCTCCTCTCCGTATAGCCTACCTTGATCGTGTCACTCTAACGCACTACCAGTTCCTTGAGAGAGATCATGGATCCCTCCTATACCGCTTGATATTTAACCGGCAGCGTGTTTTCCATATTACCCTTCCTCTTCCTGCTTTCTTCGACTTTCAGGTAAAACGAAGATACTACATAACCATAGGAGAGGCCGAGGAGTATGAGAGGGAGGCGACGGCTGCTCGACTTCGTGAGGCAGCTATTCAGGCAGTGGCTGCAGCACTCCCATATAACACCCATTATGATTTTGGGTTTCGCCAGGACCATCCATGGGAGTAGACCAAGCTAGGCCAAAAGCCTAAGCTTGGGGGAGTACGTGTTCTCACCGACTTTACATTCATGCTTATGCTTTCACTTTGTTAGGCGGTGTGTAGCGACCCGACTCAAGACGAGTCAAGCCTCTGGTGTTTCCGTACCATCCCAAGATCATGCTGGTACACACTCAGTACATCAATGAATATATCAAGAGTTCAATCACACAGCTTTATTAATTGAAATCTCTTAATGAGAACTTTATTACAATAAAGGATTACAATAAAGTGGCTGAAGGCCATCTCATGAGATATCAAACGAAGACTAGCGGAAGCATCAGGTAGACGAGTCCATCCGACTCCAGGGCATGTCGCTGAGCGTAGATCGTAGCCTCACTCCTGGTCGGAAAAGTACTCTGCAACATGATACGTTGCAGCCGTGTAGGTCAGCATATGGAATATGCCGGCAAGTCATCAAAGAGAGGAGTAAAACAATAATCAACTATCTCTACATGCATATTTGGCCGGTGGGGCTATGAGTTTTGCATAAAGCCAATTTTATCCTACAAAAAGAGGGGCTGGAAGCAAAATATTACTACATTGTATGTTGTTAACGAGATGGTTCCGCCAACCAATTCTCGTACCCTAATAGTTGTTAACACGCACGTCATTATTAAGTTGTGTCGAGAGTTCAGGGGAATTTCAATGCCTTCGGCTCAAGTTGTCCATGACCGTGGACACGGCTAATCGATTAGGTTGGGCACTCTGCAGAGTTTTGCACACGTTCCCCACAAGATTTGATCGCCTCCGTCTTTGTCCTCGCACTTCAGGGTGTTTGAAGACCGGATGATCAAAACATGGTCTTTCAACGGGTCCCTCTGAATCCCTGTCGGTGCCCATCCATTCCTACCGTTCTTCTACATCTGCTAGCACCGCCTGTCCAGAGTCGCCGCGTTGTCCAACCAAGATAGAGCCCATAATGACTTGTGGCTGTGCAGGTAAGCCTTGAGTCTTGAAGTCTCCGTCCGTCTCTTCGAGCCTGGGTGAAGCTTTCCGCAGGATGTCATGGCCTCTCCAACATCCCGGGTCATCCACTGGGTTCTCCAGGGAGCCGATAAACCGTCCTTCACCCAGAGTTGCATTGCGTCCGAGGTCTTTGAAAATCTTGTCTTAACCGGTCTTGATTATTTAATCAACCGTCCTTCACCCAGAGTTGCATTGCGTCCGAGGTCTTTGAAAATCTTGTCTTAACCGGTCTTGATTATTTAATCAACCTCGCATCACTCGTGTTATGCACTCAACTGAAAACCCGTCTACTCAAGCATAGCAAATATAAAATTGTCGTCCCGGGGCCAAGTATCGGGGTTGTTGTGTGCCTACCACATGATACTACAACTTATTCTTAAATTTCCAAGTACCTACGCAGCATGAAAATGGGCAAAGAAAGGTGAACTACCATGCATCGAAAACATAGGAAAATAACATGATCAAAATGACTTGCCTTGATGATAGTTGTCTTGATCGAGCGCTTCTAAGTAACACGCTTCGCACTCCGGGTGATCTACCGATACAAACACAATACACACCATAAGCACTACAGTCAAGCAACAAGTAAAAATAACATCACAAGTAAAAGTTTGCTATGGCCTAAGTGAAAGAATTCAATACGCGTCACTAAGGCAGAAACTTGTTTCTGTTAAAAACACCAGTAAAAATACTTTAAAATTTTTTGAAACTTCTACCACAGTAAGATATAATCACTAGGAAGCAGTAGCAAAAAGAATCAACTAAAAATCATTTTTTAAACTCCTGGAATAGGCAAAACAAGGTTTAAACGAAATATGATGTAATTCATATTTGAAAAATTCAAATATAGACAAATTATATGTTTCTAAAAACTACAGAACATTTGGGATCTACTGAAACAAGAATCAACATCATTGGACTTCGGGATCAAAAGTTATGGCCAAAACAAAAACTTTGCTGTTTTTGGAACTAAACAGAAAAAAGAAACTAATTGCTAACAGACAGGGGGGTACACGTGGCCCTCTGTGAATAGCTCCGGGGGTGTGTGTTGCTAGCGTTAGGAGAAAACGGCCGAAACCTAACAGAACCCGCTGGCTAAAAGTTAAGTGAGATAAAACCCGAGCGGTTTTCTTAGCTAAACCGAACAGGTAAGTACTTCTAATCTAACGTGTTCGTGTTAGATCGAACGGTGCTGGAGGGAGGTGGGGGTGCTCACCGGCGGTGATGACACCGGCGAGGTCTTGACGGCGGCCGAAGATGGTGGAGGTGGCTCCGGTGCGTCCCGACAGCGGCCGAAAGCTTGGGGAGGCGGCGGTGATGGTCCCGCGTCCAATGGCGGCGTCGGTGAGGCGAGGGGGGCTCGGGGTGGCTGCCTCGGGTGGCCGAAGGCAGCCTAGTTTGGTGCTCCGGCGAGGGCAGTGGCTGGGCGGCTTGGGGGGCGGCGGCTCGGCGTGGCGGTGGGGAACGGGGTGCGGGCGGCCGGGGCTGCTTTTATAGGTGGGGAGGGGGGCTGGGGAAGGAAGGGGCAGGGGATCCGGGTGGATCCCGGTGAACCTGGGAGGCTCGGCCTCGGGCTCGAGTTTAGGAAAGGGAGAGAGGTGGGGGGTGACCGAGCGGGGAGAGGGGTCGGGCGCGGGGCCTACCTGGCAGGGAGAGGGGCGCGGTGGCGCTCGGGTCGGCCAGGCGGTGCTTAAGGGATTCGGGATCCCGGGCTCAGGGGGATTCGGCCCATAGCTTTAAAACGCGCTCAGGCGGTTTCCTAATTTTTTTTCCTAGTTTTTAGTCTTTTTCCGAAACAGAAAAATCAAAGGGAATAAAAGGAAACAAATGAAATATTTAATATGGGGTATTATATACCAAAAAATCAGAAAAATAGCCTCTACTCGAATAACATTTTTCCAAAGCAAAAAATAAAACCTTTAAAAAAATGTTTTTTCAGAAATTCCCCAAAATGCTTTATTTTATTTTTGCAAATATTTTCGCAAATAAACTTTGGATTTCTTGGCTCCAATATTTCAGAAATGCCCGCACTTAGGAGGGTCATTTTCCTCAGCTCTCTCTCTTGCGTGCAAGAGAGTATTTTCCCGGCATTTCTCGTGTGAGGAAAAATGGAAATGCAAAATCAAAAGACGAAAGAATTCAAGTGCCAATTTTCTTTCAAACAATATGCATAGATGCTTAGCTACAATGTAAAACATTCCCAATTAGGAAAATTGGGATGTTACAAACCTACCCACCTTAAGATGAATCTCGCCCTCGAGATTCGGGTTGGCTAGAAAATAGGTGCGGGTGGTCTTGACGAAGATCCTCTTCTCGTTCCGAGGTGGCTTCTTCCTCGGTGTGATGGCTCCACAGCACCTTGCAGAACTTGATGATCTTGCTGCGGGTAACTCTGTTGGCAGTCTCGAGAATCCTGACGGGTTTCTCCTCATACGTCAGATCACTGTCAAGCTGTATGGCCTCTAGGGACACTGCATCTCTCAACGGAACATCTGCCATCTCAGCGTGGCATTTCTTCAACTGGGAAACATGGAAGACATCATGAACTCCGGACAATCCTTCCGGCAGTTCCAGTTTATATGCAACTTTGCCTCTACGCTCAAGAATTTTGTAGGGGCCAATGAAACGGGGTGCTAACTTTCCTTTCACACCGAATCTCTTGATTCCTCGAAGTGGAGACACTCGAAGATATGCTCGGTCTCCCACTTCGTACGTTACTTCCTTGCATTTGCTGTCAGCATAACTCTTCTGCCTGGACTGAGCTATCTTGAGTCGGTCACGAATTAGCTTGACCTTCTCTTCAGAATCTCGGATAAGGTCGGGACCAAAAAGTTGTCGGTCTCCAACTCCATCCCACATCAACGGTGTTCTGCACCTCCTTCCGTATAGAGCTTCGAAAGGGGCCATCTTCACACTGGTCTGGTAGCTGTTGTTGTATGAGAACTCGGCATAAGGCAAATTGTCATCCCAACTAGACCCATATTCTAGGGCGCAAGCTCTCAACATGTCCTCCAGAATCTGATTGACTCTCTCGGTCTGTCCATCTGTCTGTGGGTGAAAAGCTGTACTGAACTCCAATCACGTTCCCAAGGTTTCATGCAGTTGGTGCCAAAATTTTGATGTGAACTGAGTCCCTTTATCTGACACAATACTCTTCGGTACTCCGTGCAGACATACGATCCTGGTGATATATATCTTGGCCAGCTTGGCACTCGTGTAAGTAGTCTTCACAGGGATGAAGTGAGCTACCTTGGTCAAATGATCGACCACAACCCAAATAGAATCATAGCCAGAACGGGTCCTGGGTAATCCTATGATGAAATCCATACCAAGCTTTTCCCATTTCCACTCGGGTATCGGCAGAGGTTGGAGCAAACCTGCTGGCTTCTGATGCTCGACTTTTACTCGCTGACAAACATCGCATATTGCTACGAACTCGGCAATGTCTTTCTTCAATCCTGTCTACCAGAAACTTTCTTTCAGATCCAAATACATCTTGGTGTTGCCGGGGTGTATCGAGTACGGGGAATCATGGGCCTCCTTAAGTATCAACTTCCTGAGTTCGGGATCATTGGGCACGTAAATGCGATCCTCAAACCATAAAGTTCCGTGTTCATCCTCACGAAAACCTTTAGCCTTCCCCTCTTTCATTTTCTGCTTAATCTTAGCTATCTCATTGTCTGATTTCTGTGCCTCGCGGATCTTTTCGGTCAAAGTGTACTGAATTTCTAGTGTGGCAACAAATCCTCTTGGAACTATTTCCAATTTGAGCTCTCGGAGGTCATCGACTAACTCCTGGGGTAATCCTCCAGCTGTGAGTGTGTTCACATAACTCTTGCGGCTCAACGCATCAGCTACAAATTTGCCTTGCCTGGGTGATAATGCAATCTCATGTCATAGTCCTTGATCAACTCTAGCCATTGCTCTGTCTGAGGTTCAACTCCTTCTGCGTGAAGATATATCTCAGGCTCTTGTGATCAGTGTAAACATCACAACTATTTCCGATGAGGAAATGTCTCTAGGTCTTGAGAGTGTGCACTACGGCTGCTAGTTCCAAGTCATGTGTGGCATAATTCAACTCATGAGGTCTGAGCTGTCTGGATGCATAGGCTACAACTTTACCTTCTTGCATGAGCACTCCTCCGAGTCCTTGACGAGAAGCGTCACGATAAACCTGGAAATCCTTCCGAATGTTCGGCAATATCAGCACTGGGGCTGTAACAAGACGTTTCTTCAGCTCTTGAAAACTGGTTTCATATTCCTCAGTCCAAACATACTTGGATTCCTTCTTCAATAACTCTGTCATGTGCTTGGCGATCTTTGAGAAATTCTCAATGAACCTCCGGTAATATCCGACAAGTCCGAGGAAACTCCGGATCTCCTTGACTGAAGTGGGTGCTACCCATTTGGTGACTGCTGCGACCTTGGCAGGATCCACTGCTATTCCTTCTCCTGAGATGACGTGTCCGAGGAATCCGACTTCCTTCAACCAAAACTCACATTTGCTAAACTTTGCATATACCTTATGCTCTCGAAGCTTCTCCAGAACTAGACGCAGGTGTTCCTTGTGTTCCTCTTCGTTCTTGGAGAATATCAGTATGTCATCGATGAACACCACAACAAACTTGTCCAAGTATTCCATAAATACCTTGTTCATCAGATTCATAAAATATGCCGGAGCATTAGTCAGTCCAAATGACATGACCGTGTACTCATACAAACCATACCGAGTGGTGAAGGCTGTCTTGGGTATATCCTGTTCACGAATCTTCAACTGATGATACCCAGATCGTAGATCGATCTTTGAGAATACGCGGGCTCCAACTAACTGATCAAACAGATCATTGATCATCGGCAAGGGATACTTGTTCTTGATGGTCACCTCGTTCAATGCACGATAAAGGACAACCATTCTCAAGGACTTATCTTTCTTTTCAACCAAGAGCACTGGGGCTCCCCAAGGTGAAGAACTTGGGCGAATATACCCTTTGTCCAACAACTCCTTAATTTGCTTCTTTATTTCTATCAAGTCATTTGCGGGCATCCGATAGGGTCTCTTGGATATCGGGGCTGTTCCGGGTAATAGCTCAGTCAGGAACTCAGTCTCTCTATCGGGTGGCATGCCCGACAATTCCTCCGGAAATACATCTGGGTACTCCTGTACAATCGGTACTTCCTCCTGGACTACTCCCGTGAGAGAGTTTACTCACTTACTCCGTGTCGGGCGCTGAGACACGTACTTAATCCGCTTCTGCTCGGGGGTGGTGAGCAAAATAGACTTAAGGGCACAATCAATATTGCCTTCATACTTGGCCAACCGATCCATGCCTAGGATTACATCCAATCCCTGGGACTCTAATACGATGAGGTCGGTGGGAAAATTATGGTTCCCGATGTTGAGACTCAAAGCATGGCATCCTATCCCGGCTATCATCATGCCTCCTCGGGAACTGACCTTAATAGGCTGGGTGAGGGTTCTAGTTAGCAAACTATACTTTTCCACAACTACCCTTGATATGAATGAATGAGTTGCACCAGAATCAAAAAGTACCAATACTGGACGTCAATTTAGCAAAAACTTACCAACCACAGTATCGGGGTGATCATAGACCTCTTCAACATCAATGTGGTTCACCTGAGCTCGAGGAAAAGGATTGGGCTTCTTTGCTGCAGAGTTGTCGTTGCCGTTCCCATTTCCCTGCTTCTTCTGGGGACATTCAGTGGCATAGTGTCCCATCTTCTGACACTTGAAGCAGGTGATGTGGTTCAGATCCTTCTGAGCTGGAGCTGAATGCTGCTGAGTGCCAGTACCGCCATTCTTGAAGTTGCTGTTGTTGCGGTGGTTCCCATTTCCTCCATGGTTGTGGCCTCCATGGTTGTGCACTGGGAGGTTATGCTGGACGTGTCCTCCAAACTTACCGGATCCAGTCCCGGTATTCCCTGAATAGGGGGTGTAGCGAGGCTTCTGCTGAGTGCCGGATTTGAACTTTCCAATCCCATACTTCCGCTTGCGGTTCTCCATCTGCTGGTGTTTCCCCTCCAAGATGAGGGCCTTATCCACCAGCCCCTTGTAGTTGTTGAAGGTGGCTACAGTCAGCTGAATGCTCAGCTCATCATTGAGTGCTTCCAAGAATTTTTCCTGCTTGGCCGCATCATCGGCCACATCTCCAGGTGCATAACGGGCGAGCATGCTGAATTCATCGACATATTGGGCCACAGAGCGATTCCCCTGGCGTAAGTTGCGAAACTCACGCTTCTTCAGACTCATTGCACCAGCTGAGACATGTGCGGTACGGAAGGCTTGCTTGAACTGCTCCCAAGTGACTCCAGCAATGGGGTATGTGGTGGTGTAAGTCTCCCACCAAGTAGCTGCAGGGCCTTCAAGTTGATGCGCGGCAAAGCGCACCTTCTCAGCTTCAGTACCACCAGCAGCGATAAGTTCACGCTCCATCTTGCAGAGCCAATCATCTGCCACAAGGTGAGGTCGTTGGCCTGGGGTGGATGACGGTTGTTGTTATTGTTCTGGTTCTGGATGATCAGCTGCATCACGGTGTTCTGTTGCTGAATCAACTGGGTGAGTTCCGGCGGAAAGTTGGAAGTAGGGGCACGTCTCGGAGGCATCTGATGTTTGTAGAGGGGTGAGATTAGCATAGAACAATGGTCTAAGAGTAATTACACTACCCACATGAAATGCACAACAAGTATCACACCACACATTTTATTCAATACCATCACAAAGGTTCACACGAGGATACAAAATTCGATAATCCTAAACATCGGCCTAAGCGTTTAACGATTAAGTAAATTTGGTGGTCTAGTCTAAGTGTCCTCCTCAGAAAAGCATGGTGATGGGTCCTTCGGTGGAGCTTTCTTCATAGTCCTCGTCATTGTTGATCAAGGGGGCTACGTCACCTTCGAGATGAAGGTTCTCGCCCATGTCAAGTTCCTCCTCCAGGTATGCAACTCGAGTCTTCAGCTTCTCGATCCTCTCCAGAAAGTCCTTCACTTCCAGTTCGTGCTCATAGTGGGCTTCCCGGGCTGCTTCTTCGAGTTCGAGTTCGTGGAGCGACAGTTGCTTGATCTTCCTGGCGTCCTTGATCACACGATGCTCCAGAGTCCCGCTGTGCTTCTCCAAGGTCTGGGCATAAGACAGGAGAGCGTCCTTGGTCTTGCTTGAGATGATTTCTCCGTCTTCGCTTCTCCGGGATACCGTGAATAGGTCTGGTGAAATAGGGAAGCCTTTGTACTCTTCCTTGATACGTCCGAGTGCACAATGGATCGCCATGTCCCTTTCGAGAATCCAGTTTGGTGCGATGAACTTGAAATCCACCGGCTCAGTGCGCGGCTCAAATGTCCTTCCGGGAACGTGCACCTCGATCCTGTAGCGTGAATCCTTCGGGTAAGACGAAGTCGGCTTCCCTGTGATGGTTGGCAGAGAAATCCTCAAGTCCTTGGTGATCTGCACCAGCTCCTTTCCGAAAGGCATAGTGGCGTCGGGCTGGCAAAACTCCGTGAACTTTACAGGGATGAAGGTGGCCATCTAAAACATTGGAAAATCGGAGAGAAGTCAGAAACAATCAGAAGAGAAAATAGAGGATTTATAGACATAAGAAAATAGTTTTCTTCCTAAGTCTTTTCCATTCCTAGAGGTTACGTCCTATGGTCAGCGTGTGCTCTGAATACCATTTCTGTAGCGACCCGACTCAAGACGAGTCAAGCCTCTGGTGTTTCCATACCATCGCAAGATGATGCTGGTACACACTCAGTACATCAAAGAATATATCAAGAGTTCAATCACACAACTTTATTAATCGAAATCTCTTAATGAGAACTTTATTACAATAAAGGATTACAATAAAGTGGCTGAAGGCCATCTCATGAGATATCTAACGAAGACTAGCGGAAGCATCAGGTAGACGAGTCCATCCGACTCCAGGGCATGTCGCTGAGCGTAGATCGTAGCCTCACTCCTGGTCGGAAAAGTACTCTGCAACATGATACGGTGCAGCCGTGTAGGTCAGCATATGGAATATGCCGGCAAGTCATCAAAGAGAGGAGTAAAACAATAATCAACTATCTCTACATGCATATTTGGCCGGTGAGGCTATGAGTTTTGCATAAAGCCAATTTTATCCTACAACAAGAGGGGCTGGAAGCAAAATATCACTACATTGTAAGTTGTTAACGAGATGGTTCCGCCAACCAATTCTCGTACCCTAATAGTTGTTAACACCCACGTCATTATTAAGTTGTGTCGAGAGTTCGGGGGAATTTCAATGCCTTCGGCTCAAGTTGTCCATGACCGTGGACACGGCTAATCGATTAGGTTGGGCACTCTGCAGAGTTTTGCACACGTTCCCCACAAGATTTGATCGCCTCCGTGTTTGTCCTCGCACTTCAGGGTGTTTGAAGACCGGATGATCAAAACATGGTCTTTCAACGGGTCCCTCTGAATCCCTGTCGGTGCCCATCCATTCCTACCGTTCTTCTACATCTGCTAGCACCGCCTGTCCAGAGTCGCCGCGTTGTCCAACCAAGATAGAGCCCATAATGACTTGTGGCTGTGCAGGTAAGCCTTGAGTCTTGAAGTCTCCGTCCGTCTCTTCGAGCCTGGGTGAAGCTTTCCATAGGATGTCATGGCCTCTCCAGCATCCCGAGTCATCCACTGGGTTCTCCAGGGAGCCGATCAACCGTCCTTCACCCAGAGTTGCATTGCGTCCGAGGTCTTTGAAAATCTTGTCTTAACCGGTCTTGATTATTTAATCAACCTCGCATCACTCGTGTTATGCACTCAACCGAAAAGCCGTCTACTCAAGCATAGAAAATATAAATTTGTCGTCCCGGGGCCAAGTATCGGGGTTGTTGTGTGCCTACCACATGATACTACAACTTATTCTTAAATTTCCAAGTACCTACGCAGCATGAAAATGGGCAAAGAAAGGTGAACTACCATGCATCGAAAACATAGGAAAATAACATGATCAAAATGACTTGCCTTGATGATAGTTGTCTTGATCGAGCGCTTCTAAGTAACACGCTTCGCACTCCGGGTGATCTACCTATACAAACACAATACACACCATAAGCACTACAGTCAAGCAACAAGTAAAAATAACATCACAAGTAAAAGTTTGCTATGGCCTAAGTGAAAGAATTCAATACGCGTCACTAAGGCAGAAACTTGTTTCTGTTAAAAACACCAGTAAAAATACTTTAAAATTTTTGAAACTTCTACCACAGTAAGATATAATCACTAGGAAGCAGTAGCAAAAAGAATCAACTAAAAATCATTTTTTAAACTACTGGAATAGGCAAAACAAGGTTTAAACTAAATATGATGTAATTCATATTTGAAAAATTCAAATATAGACAAATTATATGTTTCTAAAAACTACAGAACATTTGGGATCTACTGAAACAAGAATCAACATCATTGGACTTTGGGATCAAAAGTTATGGCCAAAACAAAACATAAACTTTGCTGTTTTTGGAACTAAACAGAAAAAAGAAACTAATTGCTAACAGACAGGGGGGTACACGTGGCGCTCTGTGAATGGCTGTGGGGGTGTGTGTTGCTAGCGTTAGGAGCAAACGGCCGAAATCTAACAGAACCCGCTGGCTAAAAGTTAAGTGAGATAAAACCCGAGCGGTTTTCTTTGCTAAACCGAACAGGTAAGTACTTCTAATCTAACGCGTTCGTGTTAGATCCAACGGTGCTGGAGGGAGGTGGGGGTGCTCATCGGCGGTGATGACTCCGGCGATGTCTTGACGGCGGCCGAAGATGGTGGAGGTGGCTCCGGTGCGTCCCGACGGCGGCCGAAAGCTTGGGGAGGCGGCGGTGACGGTCCCGCGTCCAATGGCGGCGTCGGTGAGGCGAGGGGGGGCTCGGGGTGGCTGCCTCGGGTGGACGAAGGCGGCCTAGTTCGGTGCTCCGGCGAGGGCAGTGGCTGGGCGGCTTGGGGGGCGGCGGCTCGGCGTGGCGGTGGGGAACGGGGTGCGGGCGGCCGGGGATGCTTTTATAGGCGGGGAGGGGGGCTGGGGAAGGAAGGGGCAGGGGATCCGGGTGGATCCCGGTGAACCTGGGAGGCTCGGCCTCGGGCTCGAGTTTAGGAAAGGGAGAGAGGTGGGGGGTGACCGAGCGGGGAGAGGGGTCGGGCGCGGGGCCTACCTGGCAGGGAGAGGGGCGCGGTGGTGCTCGGGTCGGCCAGGCGGTGCTTAAGGGATTCGGGATCCCGGGTTGAGGGGGATTCGGCCCATAGCTTTAAAACGCGCTCAAGCGGTTTCCTAAAAAAAACTTTCCTAGTTTTTAGTCTTTTTTCGAAACAGAAAAATCAAAGGGAATAAAAGGAAACAAATAAAATATTTAATATGGGGTATTATATACCAAAAAAATCAGAAAAATATCCTCTACTCGAATAACATTTTTCCAAAGCAAAAAATAAAAACTTTAAAAAAATGTTTTTTCAGAAATTCCCCAAAATGCTTTATTTTCTTTTTGCAAATATTTTCGCAAATAAACTTTGGATTTCTTGGCTCCAATATTTCAGAAATGCCCGCACTTTGGAGGGTCATTTTCCTCCGCTCTCTCTCTTGCGTGCAAGAGAGTATTTTCCCGGCATTTCTCGTGTGAGGAAAAATGGAAATGCAAAATCAAAAGACGAAAGAATTCAAGTGCCAATTTTATTTCAAACAATATGCATAGATGCTGAGCTACAATGTAAAACATTCCCAATTAGGAAAATTGGGATGTTACACGGTGTTTACACTTTGCCACTGTATTATCCATGCTAGTTTATTTTTGTTTTCTTGTTTTCTTGTTTTGTGTCCTTTTGAAAAAACCCAAAAAGATTTTTCTTTCTTCTTTTGCTTGTTGGGAGCTTTCCCGTGTAAATAGTTTTCTTTTTCTTTGGGTCAAGGTAGAAGATATTGGTTTCAATGTTTAGTGGTTCTTGCATGCTTACCTGTTTAGCTTTCAAAGAGCCATATTACTTTGTCTTCTCCCTTGTGTTTGCCTGCAGATTCAGCTTAGTCCAATGCACGAGCACTCTTATTATTGTTCACATCGTTCAATCGTGCAAGTGAAAGGCAATAATGATGATATATGATGAAGTGACTGAGAGTGAAAAGCTGGTATGAACTCTATCTATTTTGTTTTTGTAAATATGACTAGCTTGTCGACCCAGATTTAGCTTTGTTGTGAGAGAACCATGTTTGCAATGACAACTTAGAGATCATAGTTTCTGATGCCATGCTTATTTAGCTGAGAGTTTATAATGGTTTGTCTTGAATGCCAACATAGATTCTGAGATGACTATGATCTAGTATGATAGGATGGTATTCTCCTTTGAATGTTTCAAGTGGCTTGACTTGGCGCATGTTCATGCATGTAGTTGAAACAAAATAAACATAGCCTCTATGATGTTCGTGTTCATGGTGATTTATATCCTGTTCATGCTTGCATTCAATGTTAGTCAAACTCATTGCATCTTGATGACTGTTGTCGCTCTCTAGTTGGTCGCTTCCCAGTCTTTTGCTAGCCTTCACTTGTACTAAGCAGAATACTGCTTGTGCATCCACTTCCATAAACCCAAAAGTTTTTCCATGAGAGTCCACCATACCTACCTATTTGCGGTATCTACCTGCCATCCCAAGTAAATTTTCATGTGCCACTCTCTAAACCTTCAAGAAATAATCGTTTTTGCATGCCCGAACCAGTCATGTAGTGACAGGGGGCTATTGGTATCTTCCATGCTAGGAGTGTTATCCTCGACATGTGTTTATTCACTCTCATTCATGAGAAAGGGGCCGGTAATTGGAATGCCCAGTTCCACGCTTAAATCAAAAACATAAATGTAAAACAAGACTCCCCCCGGATTGATGTTAGTATGGACGGTACCCGAGGATTCGGCTAGACGTGGAGTGTGATTGATTGGTGGTGGGGGAGTTAAAACTTTACTTTTCTGTTTGGGAACCGCCTATAGCATGAGTAGCATGGAAGATATTGATAACTCTTGGTCGTTGCGTTGACAATGAAAGCATGCCACCCAAAATTATTATCTCTTTTTTCAAAGCTTGATCAATGGCACCTCTGGAAATCAATGCTTCCCTCTGCGAAGGGCGTGTCTATATATTTTCCTGTTGAGTCATCGTCTTCTTTTATAAGCACCAATTAGAGAGCACCGCTATCATTTTTATGCTTTGCGTTTGATTGATATTGAGTATGACTATGACTGGATGTTCCTTGCTATGAATTACAATGTTTAGTGAGCCCTTGATCTTTGAAAGTGCTTTGCATTTCTGTTTTGCGGTCTCAGAAAGAGCTAGCGAAATACCACCTATTCATATTGCTTCATGCTTGTTTTGATTGAAGTGTTGTTACTTGAAACTCATTATTATTTGCTTGTTAGGTGATTATGCCATTGATATTATTTTACCGTGAGACCTTTGTGTCATTTGCTTATGTGGCTAACTTGTGATCTTGCTGAAATTCTGGTTATGAGTTAGACATAGTTGCAACAACAAGATCAAACAGATTTTGTCAAAGTTTTTCTTTCTCTCTCAGTTTGTCAACTGAGTTGCTTCAGGACAAGCAAGGTTTTAAGCTTGGGGGAGTTGATACGTCTCCATCGTATCTACTTTTCCAAACTCTTTTGCCCTTGTTTTGAACTCTAATATGCAAGATTTGAATGGAACTAACCTGGATTGACATTGTTTTCAGCAGAATTGCCTTGGTGTTATTTTTGTACAGAAATCAAAGTTCTCCAAACGTCATGCAAATTTACGGGGAGCACATTTGGAAAATATGGAAAATATCAGCGCCAAGTTCCACCTGAGGGGGTGGGCCAGTGGGCCACAAGCCCTGCCTCCGCCACCCCCTAGTGGCGGTGGGCAAGCTTGTGGGGCCCGCACGGCTCTGCCGCCCCCAACCTCAGCTCTATAAGTTCACTTTCGTCCCAAAAAAATAAAAAGAGAAGATTTCGTCGCGTTTACGATACGGAGGCGCCGCCACAACCTGTTCTTCATCTGGAGGGCAGATCTGGAGTCCGTCTTGGGCTCCGGAGAGGGGAAATCGTCGCCATCGTCATCATCAACCTTCTTCCCTCTCCAATTCCATGAAGCTCTTCGTCGTTCATGAGTAATCTATTTGTAGGCTTGTTGGGCGGTGATGAGTAGGATGAGATCTATCATGTAATCGAGTTAGTTTTGATGGGATTGATCCCTAGTATCCACTATGTTCTGAGATTGATGTTGCTACTACTTTGCCATTCTTAATGCTTGTCACTAAGGCCCGAGTGCCATGATTTCAGATATGAAATTATTATGTTGTCACCAATATATGTGTGTTTTAGATCCGATCTTGCAAGTTGTAGTTACCTACTATGTGTTATGATCCGGCAACCCCAGAGTGACAATAACTGGAACCACTCCCGGTGATGACCATAGTTTGAGGAGTTCATGTGTTCACCAAGTGCTAATGCGTTGGTCCGGTTCTTCATTAAAAGGAGAACCTTAATATCTCGTAGTTTCCTTTTGGACCTCGCTGCCACGGGAGGGATGGACAATAGATGTCATGCAAGTTCTTTTCCCTAAGCACGTATGACGACACAAGGAATGCATGCCTACATCACATTGACGAACGGGAGCTAGCTACATATCTTTCCGTGTTATAACTGTTGCATGATGAATATCATCCAAACAAATCACCGACCCATTGCCTACGAGTTTGTCCCACTGCTGCTGTTACTTGTCTTGCTCTGCTGTTGTTACTTGTCTTCCTCTGCTGCTGTTACTTGTCTTGCTCTGCTGCTGTTACTTGTCTTGCTCTGCTGCTACTGTTGCTACTACTGTCGCTTGCTACTGTTGCTACTTGCTACTGCTGTCACTACTGCTGTTCCTTGCCACTGTCGTTACTCGCTACTTTGCTGTTACTACTTTGCTTGCAGATACTAATCTTTCAGGTGTGGTTGAATCTGACATATTCAGCTGCTAATACTTGAGAGTATTCTCTCACCTCCTGTTTGGCGAATCAACAAATTTGGGTCGAATACTCTACCCTCGAAAACTGCTATGATCCCACGCGCTGGTGGGCCGTCAACAACATTCTTCTAGTTTTGATTGCCGGAGAGCGCTAGCAGCATTCTTCTGGTGTCGTTGCAAGGGAAGGTCTGTTGTTACGGACTCACATATCTTACTTGCTTTACTTTGAAGTTATTATATGTGTGTTAGCATGTCGCCACAGAAATTATTGTGTTATCATTTATCTACTCGAGGACGAGCAGAAATTAAGCTTGGGGATGTTGATACGTCCCATACGCATCTATAATTTCTGCTTGTTCCATGATCTTTTGGGTGATATTGTTATATGTTTGGATACACTTTTATATTATTTCACACATATTTGGACTAACCTACTAACTCAGTGCACCTAGTGCGAGTTTCTATCTGCTGATGACTATTTTGCAGGTGCTTTTACCCAATTTTCCAAAGACCGAAAAATTCGAGGAAAAAAATATAAAAAATCAGCAAAACAGAAGCTTCCGGATCATTGAAGACGGGCCAGAGGGGGGCCAGGGGCTGCCCAGGCGACCTGCTGGTGCGGCCAGGCCCTAGGCCGTGCCAGGAGGCCGCATGGGTGGCCCCCATCTCCTCCGGTGCCCTCCTTTGGCGTATATTTAGTGTCCCAAGAGGATACCCTTCCACAACTTCTAGAATCGATAATTTCTCCATCGTTCCGCCACCGCAGCGCTTCCAAGATTGGGAGCGTCAGGAGACCTCTTACCGACACCCTGTCGGAGGGAGGATTGATCTCCGGGAGCTTCTCCACCGCCATGGACGTTTCCCGGATGTGGCATGAGAGTCCTCCTTGGACCATGACTCCATGACCATTAGCTATGTGATGTCTTCTCTCCAATATTGTGCTTCAACGGTTAGTTCTTGCGAGCTGCCCTACATGATCAAGGCATCTATGTAATTCTCTTGATATTGCTATGCTTGGTCTGTTGAGATCCGATGGATTATGAGATTATGTTCAGATTGCTATGAGTTATATATTTGATTATCCTTTTATATTATGTTCCTTAGTGATTCATGCATGTTCTCCGTTACTATTTATTGCTTTGGCCGAGTAGTAGATTGTAACTCCAAGAGGGAGCGTTATGCATGAATGTGGGTTCATGCCCCTCGATGTCTAGCTTGAGTGACAGAAACATGAGACTAGGGGATGTGCTGTTGCCACTAGGGAGAAAACAAAGGTGCATGTGACCACGGTTGCAAGGATTGTTTACCTTACACATAGTTCGTTAATGCAGTTGTCCGTTGCTTTGAGTTTACACTTTGGGTGGGGCTCGCAACTTAATACCGGAGAGATGTTCTGCATAGATATCTCAAGGTGGATGATTAGTAAGTAGATGCTGATGAATAAACGGTCTACTTGTCTTGGCGTACTTCCCGTTACTATTGAGCCTCTAACTATCAAGTAGCGTAATTAGCATTGTGGTGCGTTCATAATTCTGTCAATTGCCCAACTGTGATTTGTTTACCCAAGCATAGTTGTTTATAGTCTTTTGGGAGAGAGACATCACTAGTGAACATCATGTGACTCCGGTCCATATCATCATCATTATTTACAACTCCATCATTTACCACTTTCATTTACTATTACCTCTCTGTACCCGTTGGGAGCAAACTTATTTGTTGTGTGTGCAGGTCCACGTCTTCTGCTAGCGCCAGGGTGGAAGACACCTATTTGTTGATCCTAGGAGTCCTCCTGGTTCGATAAACCTTACAGTCTTCGTGTAAAGGAAAACTTGTTGCTGACTACATCTCAACCTTCCACATGGGGTAACCAACGAGGTGCGAGAAGTATATACATCATATTGTCATCAGTCCACCTCCTCTAATATCCCATGCACCTCTTTGGTCGTCACATCCCTCCCGGGGGTCCTCCGGCACCCTCCCAGCACTCCCGGTACACTACCGTTGAGCCCAAAACTTTTCCGGTGACCAAGACAGGACTTCCTATATATCAATTTTTACCTCCGTACCATTCCAGAGCTCCTCGTGACGTCTGGGATGTCATCCGGGACACCGAACAGCTTTAAGTAACCACATACCATTCTCTTTACAACTCTAGAGTCATCGAACCATAAGTGTGTAGACCCTACGGGTTCGGGAGACATACAGACATGATCGAGACATCTCTCCGGCCAATAACCAACAGTGGGGTCTGGATATCCATGTTGGTTCCCACATGTTCCACGATGATCTCATCGGATGAACCACGATGTCAAAAATTCAATCAATCCCGTATGCAATTCCCTTTGTCCACCGGTATGGTACTTGCCCCAGATTTGATCGTTGGTATCCCTATACCTTGTTTAATCTCGTTACCGGCAAGTCTCTTTACTCGTTCCGTAACACATCATCACGTGGCTAACTCCTTAGTCACACTGAGCTCAATATGATGATGAATTACCGAGTGGGCCGAGAGATACCTCTCCTTCACACGGAGTGAAAAATCCCAGTCTTGATTCGTACAACCCAACACACACTTTCGGAGATACCCGTAGTGCACCTTTGTAATCGCCCAGTTACGTTGTGACGTTTGGTACACCCAAAGAACTCATACGGTATTCGGGAGTTGCACAATTTCATGGTCTAAGGAAATGATACTCGACATTAGAAAAGCTTTAGCAGACGAACAACGCGATCTAGTGCTGTGCTTAGGATTGGGTCTTGTCCATCACATCATTCCCCAATGATGTGATCCCGTTATAAATGACATCCAATGTCCAGGATCGGGAAACCATGATCATCTATTGATCAACGAGCTAGCCAACTAGAGGCTCACTAGGGACACATTGTGATCTACATATTCACGCATGTATTACGGTTTCCGATTAATACAATTATAGCATGAATAATATACAATTATCATGAACTAGGAAATATGATAATAACCACTTTATTATTGCCTCTAGGGCATATTTCCAACAGTCTCCCACTTGCAATAGAGTCAATAATCTAGTTACATTGTGATGAATCGAACACCCATAGAGTTCTGGTCTTGATCATGCTTTGCCCGTGGAAGAGGTTTAGTCAACGGGTCTGCGACATTTAGATCCATTTGTACTTTACAAATATCTATATCTCCATCCTGGATGTATCCACTTATGGAGTTGAAGTGTTGCTTGATGTGCTTGGTCTTCTTGTGAAATCTGGGATCCTTTGCAATAGCAATAGCCCCAGTGTTGTCACAGAACAGAGTCATCGGGCCCGACGCACGTGAGAAGGTCTCGTCGTAGTCAATCCCTTGAACTTGTCGATGACCCTTAGCGACAAGTCGAGCCTTATAGATGGTCACATTACCATCTGCGTCAGTCTTCTTCTTGAAGATCCATTTATTTTCTATGGCTCGCCGATCATCGGGCAAGTCCACCAAAGTCCATACTTTGTTCTCATACATGGATCCTATCTCGGATTTCATGGCTTCAAGCCATTTGTTGGAATCCGGACCCGCCATCGCTTCTTCATAGTTCGAAGGTTCACTGTTGTCTAACAACATGATTTCCTTGACAGGGTTGCCGTACCATTCTGGTGCGGAACGTACCCTTGTCGACCTTCGAGGTCCAATAGCAACTTAATCTGAAGTGTCATGTCATCGCCATTAACTTCATCTCTAGCCGGTGCAGGTACCTCAGAAACATTTTCTTGCGCTGCGCTATTCTCCGGTTCGAGAGGAGGTACAATTACCTCATCAAGTTCTATTTTCCTCTCACTTACTTCTTTCGAGAGAAACTCTTTCTCTAGAAAGGATCCATTCCTAGCAACAAAGATCTTGCCTTCGGATATAAGATAGAAGGTGTACCCAATAGTTTCCTTAGGGTATCCTATAAAGACGCATTTTTCCGCTTTGGGTTCGAGCTTCTCTGGTTGAAGTTTCTTCACATAAGCATCGCAGCCCCAAACTTTCAGAAACGACAGCTTAGGTTTCTTGCCAAACCATAATTCATATGGTGTCGTCTCAACGGATTTAGACGGTGACCTATTTAAAGTGAATGCGGCTGTTTCTAATGCATAGCCCCAAAATGATAGAGGTAAATTGGTAAGAGACATCATAGATCGTACCATATCCAATAGAGTGCGATTACGATGTTCAAACACACCGTTACGCTGTGGTGTGCCAAGCGGCGTGAGTTGTGAAACAATTCCACATTTCCTTAGGTGTGTGCCAAACTCGTGACTCAAATATTCTCCTCCACGATCAGATCGTAGAAACTTTATTTTCTTGTTACGTTGATTTTCCACCTCATTCTAAAATTCCTTGAACTTTTCAAAGGTTTCAAACTTATGCTTCATTAAGTAGACATACCCATATCTACTCAAATCATCAGTGAGGGTGAGAACATAACGATAGCCTCCGTGAGCTTCAACGCTCATTGGACCGCATACATCTGTATGTATTATTTCCAATAAGTTGGTTGCTCGCTCCATTATTACGGAGAATGGTGTCTTGGTCATCTTGCCCATGAGGCACGGTTCGCTTGTGTCAAATGATTCAAAATCAAGAGACTCCAAAAGTCCATCAGTATGTACTTTCTTCATGCGCTTTACACCGATATGACCAAGGCGGCAGTGTCACAAGTATGTGGGACTATCATTATCAACCTTGCATGTTTTAGCACTCACACTATGAATATGTGTATCATCACGATCGAGATTCATTAGGAATAAACCATTAACCAGCGGGGCATGACCATAAAACATACCACTCATATAAATAGAACAACCACTATTCTCAGATTTAAATGAGTAGCCATCTTGCATCAAGTGAGATCCCGATACAATGTTCATGCTTAAAGCTGGTACTAAATAACAATTATTAAGGTTTATAACTAATCCCGAAGGTAGAAGTAGACGTAGCGTGCCGACGGCGATCACATCGACCTTGGAACCATTCCCGACGCGCATCATCACCTCGTCCTTAGCGAGCCTACGCTTGTTCCGTAGTTCCTGCTTAGAGTTGCAAATGTGAGCAACATCACCGGTATCAAATACCCACGATCTACAACGAGCGCTGGTAAGGTACACATCAATAACAAGTATATCACATATACCTTTGACGTTGCCGACCATCTTGTCTGGTAAGTACTTCGGGCAATTCCGCTTCGAGTGACCGGTTCCCTTGAAGTAATAACACCCAGTCTCACGCTTGGGTCCTTTCTTTGACTTCTTCCCGAAAACTAGCTTACCGGACGCGGCAACTGCTTTGCCGTCTTGCTTGAAGCTTTTGTTACCCTTGCCCTTCTTGAAACTGGTGGTCTTATTGACCATCAATACTTGATGCTCTTTCTTGATTTCTACCTCCGGAAATTTCAGCATCGAATACAACTCGGGAATAGTCTTTTCCATCCCTTGCATGTTGTAATTCATCACAAAGCCTTTATAGCTAGGTGGAAGCGACTAGAGGATTCTATCAACGACCACATCATCCGGAACTTCAACTCCCAGTTGAGTCACGCGGTTGTGCAACCCAGACATTCTGAGTATGTGATCACTGACAGAACTATTCTCCTCCATCTTACAGCTAAAGAACTTGTCAGAGACTTCATATCTCTCCACCCGGTCATGAGCTTGAAAAACAAGTTTCAGCTCCTCGAACATCTCATATGCTCCGCGTTTCTCAAAACAACTTTGGAGCCCCGGTTCTAAACTGTAAAGCATGCCACACTAAACGAGAGAGTAGTCATCACTCCGTGACTACCAGGCGTTCTTGCGTCCTGGTCTGCCGCGGGAACAGGAGGATCACCTAGCGATGCATCAAGTACATATGCTTCCTGGAAGCCATGAGGACGAGCTTTAAGTTACGAGCCCAGACCATATAGTTTCTCCCATCGTTTTTCAGCTTGGTTTTCTCTAGGAACACGTTGAAATTTGCGTTGGCCATTGGATCTACAAAATTTGTAAAGAAACTTTTAGACTAAGTTTATGATAATTAAGTTCATCTAATCAAATTACTAATGAACTCCCACTTAGATCGACATCCCTCTAGTCATCCAAGGGACACATGATCCATGTCGACTAGCCCGTGTGTGATCATCACGTGAGACGGACTAGTCATCAATGGTGAGCATCTCTATGTTGATCGTATCAACCATATGACTCATGTTCGACCTTTCGGTCTCCCGTACTTGAGGCCATATCTGTACATGCTAGGCTCGTCGAGTCAACGTAAGTGTTCTACGTGTGTAAACTCGCTTACACCCATTGTATGCGAACATTAGAATCTAGCACACCCGATCAACACGTGGTGCTTCGAAACAACGAACCTTCGCAACGGTGCACACTTAGGGGAATACATATCTCGAAATTTTAATGAGGAATCATCTTATCTTTGCTACCATCATTCTAAGAAATAAGATGTAAAACATGATAAACATCACATGCAAGCATATAGTGTCATGATAGGGCCAATATCATGTTGCTCCTTTGATCACCATCTTCGGGGCACCATGATCATCATCATCACCGGCATGGCACCATGATCTCCATCATCATGATCCCCATCATTGTGTCATCGCGATGTCGTCATGCCAATCTAGTACTTCTACTACTATAGCTAACGTTTAGCAATAAAGTAAATTAATCACATGGCATTGCATCTCATACAATAAATTAAGACAACTCCTATGGATCATGCCGGTTGTCATACTCATCGACATGAAAGTTGTGAATCCTATTACAAGATCATTATCAGTCTCATACATCACATATGTAACATCACATCATTTTTGGCCATATCACATCACATAGCATACCCTGCAAAAACAAGTTACACGTCCTCTAATTGTTGTTGCAAGTTTAACGTGGCTGATTTGGGTTTCTAGCATGAACGTTTCTTACCTATGTGAGAGCCACAATGTTGATGTGCCAATTCTATTTACCCTTCATAAGGACCCTCTTTATCAAATCCGATCCAACTAAAGTGGGAGAGACAGACACCCGCTAGCCACCTTATGCAGCACGTGCAAGTCAGGCGGTGGAACCAGTCCCACGTAAGCGTACATGTAAAGTCGATCTAGACCACTTCATCCCACGATGTCGCCGAATCAAGATAAGACTAGTAACGGCAAGCAAATTGACAAATCAGCACCCACAACTTTTGTGTTCTACTCGTGCATAGAATCTACGCATAGAAACATGGCTCGGATGCCACTGTTTGGGGATCGTAGTAATTTCAAAAAAATTCCTACACCATACAAGGATCTATCTATGGAGAAACCAGCAACGAGAGAGGTTGTAGAGTGCTACTTCTCAAACAACAACGTCAGAAATTCACACGTTGACAGAAACTTGCTTGCGTTGGTTTTTACCTTGAAGAGGAAAAGGTGATGCAGCACAGGAGCAGTAAGTATTTCCCTCAGTTTGAGAACCAAGGTATCAATCCAGTAGGAGAATCTCGTCAAGTCCAGAGTACATGCGCAAACACAAAAGAGCTTGCACCAACGCTATAAAGGGGTTGTCAATCCCTTCAAGATTGATTGCAAAGTGAAATCTGAAGGTGGAAAGTGCAACGAAGTAAAAGAGTAAGGCTGAAAATATGGTGTGAAGTAGACCCGGGGGCCATAGTGTTCACTAGAGACTTCTCTCAAAATAGCAAATATTACGGTGGGTGAACAAATTACTGTCGAGCAATTGATAGAACCGCGCAAAGTGATGACGATATCTAAGGCAATGATCATACATATATGCATCACGTCCGAGACAAGTAGACTGATACTATTTGCATCTACTACTATAACTCCACACATCGACCGCTATCCAGCATGCATCTAGTGTATTGAGTTCATGACGAACAGAGTAACTCCTTAAGCAAGATGACATGATGTAGAGGGATAAACTCAAACCAATGATGAAAACCCCATCTTTTTACCCTTGATGGCAACAACACGATGCGTGCCTCGCTACCCCTTCTATCACTGGGTGAGGTCACCGCACGGTATGAACCCAAAACCAAGCACTTCTTCCCATTGCAAGAATCATAGATCAAGCTGGCCAAACAAAACCCACAACTCGAAGAGAATTACAAGGATATGAAATCATGCATAAGAGAGATCAGAAGAAACTCAAATAAGATTCATAGATAATCTGATCATAAATCCACAATTCATCGGATCTCGACAAACACACCGCAAAAGAAGATTACATCGGATAGATCTCCATGAAGATCATGGAGAACTTTGTATTGAATATCCAAGAGAGAGAAGAAGCCATCTAGCTACTAGCTATGGACCCGTAGGTCTATGGTGAACTACTCACGCATCATCGGAGAGGTCATGGTGTTGATGAAGAAGCACTCCGTATCCGAATCCCCCCTCCGACATGGCACCAGAACGTGCCCCAGATGGGATCTTGCGGAGACAGAAGCTTGCGGCGACGGAAAAGTACTTTCGATGATCTCTCGATTTTTTCTCGGATTTTAGGGAATATATAGGCGAAAGACCTAGGGCAGAGGTGGCCCAGGAGCCCACAAGCCTGGGAGGCGCGGGCCCCCCTGGCCACGCCATGAGGGCTTGTGGGGTCCTGATACATCTCCGTCGTATCTACTTTTCCGAACTCTTTTGCCCTTGTTTTGGACTCTAATTTGCATGATTTGAATGGAACTAACCGGGACTGACGCTGTTTCTAGCAGAATTGCCATGGTTTTGTTTTTGTGCAGAAATTAAAGTTCTCGGAATATCCTGAAAATCTATGGAGATTTTTTCTAGAATAAAAGAAAAATACCTGCGCAAAGATCCACCAGAGGGGACGTGCCAGTGGGCCACAAGCCCACAAGCCGCGGCCACCCCCTAGGCTGCGGCGTGCAGGCTTGCGGGCCCACATGGCACCACCGCCCCCAATCTCAGCTCTATATCTTCCGTCTCACCAGGAAAAAATAAATCAGAGACAAGGTTTCATCGCGTTTTGCGATACGGAGGCGCCGCCACATCCTACTCTTCATCTAGAGGGCAGATCTGGAGTCCGTTTCGGGCTCCGGAGAGGGGAAATCGTCGCCATCGTCATCATAAACCTTTCTCCATCGACAATTCCATGATGCTCTTCATCATTCGTGAGTAATCTCATCGTAGGCTTGCTGGACGGTGATGAGTTGGATCAGATCTATCATGTAATCCAGTTAGTTCTTGACGGGGATTGATCCCTAGTATCCACTATGTTCTAGATTGTTGTTGCTACTACTTGGCTATGCTTAATGCTTGTCACTAGGGCCCGAGTGACATGATTTCAGATCTGAACCTATTATGTTGTCGCCAATATATGTGTGTTTTAGATCCTATCTTGCAAGTTGTAGTCACCTACTATGTGTTATGACCCGGCAACCCAGGAGTGACAATAGCCGGAACCATTCCCGGAGATGACCATAGTATGAGGAGTTCATGTATTCACCGCGTGTTAATGCGTTGGTCCGGTTCTTTATTAAAAGGAGAAACTTAATATCCCGTAGTTTCCATTAGGACCCCGCTGCCACGGGAGGGATGGACAATAGATGTCATGCAAGTTCTTTTCCCTAAGCACGTATGACTACATACGGAATACATGCCTACATTAGATTGACGAACGGGAGCTAGTTACATATCTCTCCGTGTTATAGCTGTTACATGATGAATCATATCTGTCATACTCATCCATCACCGATCCACTGCCTACGAGTCTTTTACTACTGGTCCTCGCTACGTTACTTTGTCTAGGCTTGTCCCTTGCTACAAAAGGGATTGGGCCACTTTGCTGCTACTACTGTTGCTACTGCTGTTACTGTGATGTTACTTGCTGCTGCTGTCAGTACTGCTATTACTTTACTGCTGCTTGTTGCAAGACTTTTCTGGAGCCGTTCCCTGGGAAGAATAGTTCCCCGTCCACGTGCTCTTTACTGGCGCCATTGACACAACAGTTAGGAATAGTATGCCGTCAACAGATGTTTCTGGCACTGTTGCTATCATACTACTTTGCTACTGATACTTTGCTTGCACACACTAATCTTTCAGGTGTGGTTGAATCTGATAAACTCAGCTGCTAATACTTCAGAATATTCTTTCGCTTCCCTTGGCGAACCAACAAATTTGGGTTGAATACTCTACCCTCGAAAACTGTTGCGATCCCATACGCTTGTGGGTTATCAAGGATTTTTCTGGCACCGTTGCCGGGGAAGCACAACTATATTCTCTGAGTCACTTGGGATTTACGTCTGCTGATCACTATGAGAAATCCGAAAGATCCAAGAACTAAAATCTTGCCTTCCACTACGAGGAGAGGTAAGGAACTGCCATCTAGCTCTGCACTTGATTCACCTTCAGTTATGAGTAAGTTTGCGACTTCGCCTCCTGCTAGAAATCTTGACATGTCGCCTGTGCTTGATGATGCTACTTCTGCTGCCCAAGATGCTTATGATGATGCTATGCTTGATACTATGCTTGATGATGCTATGCTTGATACTATGCCTGATGATGCTATGCTTGATACTGCTTTGCCACTTGGTGCATTCCTTGATGCACAAATTGCTAGAGTTGCTGCTAGATGTGATGATACTTCTGAAACTGCTGATACTATTGAAGTAGAACCTGCTACTATGCCTGAATTGCCTGATATGCGTGATATGCGCTATGTTATGGAGGGAGAGATAGCTGAGGATTTTCTTGCGTGTAAGGATAGCTATGATGTTGAGAAATAACTGCGCAAGTCGAAAGAAAAATCTCTAAACGCTAGGATGAAATACGACCCAAAGTTTGCCACTTCGCCTATCTTTGTGACCGATAAGGATTATGAATTCTCTGTCGACCCTGAGTTAATCACTCTAGTCGAATATGATCCTTTTCACGGTTATGAGTCTGAAACGTTTGTAGCCCATCTTACCAAACTGCACGATATAGCTACCCTATTCACTAGTGAGGAAAAGATCCGCCACTACTACATGCTCAAGCTGTTTCCTTTCTCGCTAAAGGATGATGCTAAGACTTGGTTCACTTCTGTTGCTCCTGGTTGTGTGCGTAGCCCCCAGGATATGGTCTACTACTTCTCTGAAAAATATTTCCCTGCCCATAAGAAGCAAGCTACCTTGCAGGAAATATACAACTTTGCTCAAGCTGAAGAAGATAGTCTCCCACAAGCTTGGGGAGGCTCATCCAGCTACTGAATGCTTTGCCTGATCACCCTCTTGAGAAGAATGAAATACTTGATATCTTCTATAATGGACTTACCGATGCTTCCAAAGACCACCTAGATAGTTGTGCCGGTAGTGTTTTTAGGGAACGAACCGTAGAACAAGATGAGATTCTATTGAATAACATCTTGTGCAATGAGAATGCTTAGACTCTACCCGAACCACCTCCTAAGCCAACTCCAAAGAAAAGAGGTATTCTATTCCTTAGTCCTGAAGATATGCAAGAAGCTAAGAAATCTATGCAAGAGAAAGGCATTAAATTTGAAGATGTCAAAAATCTACCACCTATCGAAGAGATCCATGGTCTCGATAACCCGATATAGCTAGTAGAAGTAAATTCTCTGCGTAGGTTTGATGAGAGTGATATTCCTTTTGATAAACCTGCTAGCTTATGCATGGATGAATTTGATAACTTTGTTGCCAAACAACAGAGTTTCAATGATTACGTTAGTAGACAATTGGAAAAGAATGCTCGTATGCTTAGTCATTTAAGTGCTTGTGTAGACAGAAATGTCAATGATCTTAAGCTTCTGAGTAAACATGCTTCTATGGTTACTACTCAGGTAGAACAAGTACTTAAAGCTCAAAATTACTTGCTCAATGAGTTGAATGACAATTCTATTAGAGTCGTTACTAGAGGCGGTAGAATGACCCAGGAACCTCTGTATCCTGAGGGTCATCCGAAGAGAATTGAATAAGATTCTCAAGGAATTAGCACTGATGCACCTAGTCATCCTAGAAAGAAGAAGAAAGATGATAGGAACCTACACACTAGCAACCCTATTGTTGCTACACCTGAGAGTCCAAACGATGCCTCTGTCTCTGATGCTGAAACACAATCTCGTGATGAACATGAGCCTAATGATAATATCAATAGTGATGTTCATGATGATGCTCAACCTAGGAATGAAATGGATGTGGAGATTGAACCTGATCTTGATAATCCACAGCCTAAGAATAGAAGATATGATAAGAATGACTTTGCTGCTAGGAAGCACGATAAAGAAAGGGACCCATGGGTTCAGGAACCTATGCCCTTTCCTCCCAAACCATCCAAGAAAAAGGATGATGAGGATTTTGAGCGCTTCGTTGAAATGATCATACCTGTCTTTCTGCAAATGCGTCTCACAGATATGCTCAAAATGTCTCCGTATGCTAAGTACATGAAAGATATTGTGACTAATAAGAGGAGGATACCTGAGGTTGAGATTTCCGCCATGCATGCTAACTATACCTTCAAGGGTGGAACTCCCAAGAAACTAGGTGATCCCGGTGTGCCCACTATACCTTGCTCCATTAAAGGCAACTACGTTAGAACTGCGTTATGCGACCTTGGAGCCGGTGTTAGTGTTATGCCTCTCTCTCTTTATCATAGACTTGAACTGGATAAGTTGACACCCACTGAAGTCTCTCTGCAAATGGCTGACAAATCAACTGCTTTCCCTATCGGCATTTGCGAGGATGTGCCTGTTGTGGTTGCTAACGTTAGTATCTTAACAGACTTTGTTATCTTGGATATTTCCGAGGACGATGCCATGGCTATCATCCTCGGAAGACCCTTTTTAAACACTGCAGGGGCTGTTATAGATTGCAACAAAGGCAATGTCACTTTCCATGTCAACGGTAATGAGCATACGGTGCAATTTCCGAAGAAACAATATCGAGTACATTGCATCAATGCTATCGAAAAGAATTCATCGATTCTTATTGGGAGCTTTGAATGCCCTATTCCTCGTGTCAAGATGAAGTATGATTTGCTTGTTGGGGAGATACACATCCCCATTGAGGTGACCTAGTGACTATTCGAAAATTCTCCGTTCTCTTTCGCGATTCGAAAAAGTTTGTCAAGGAGACTTGATCAACCCCATTGACGGATTTCTTTCGATGACCATGAGATGGATGAATCGAGGAGTCACAGACCTCTATTCCAAGCTTTCACTTTGGGTTGCTTAGAAGAAAAATGATAGATTTAGTTTAGTTTTCCCTGTTTTCTGTTTAACGTTCGGTAGAAAAGTACCCCGAAAATAAAAGTTCTCCGAACGCTGTGAAAATCTAGTATGATTTTTTCTGGATTTTTTGAAAAATACTAGGACAAAGAGTTTGTTTGGGGCCCACACCAGTGGGCCACAAGCCCTAGGGGCGCGGGCACCCCCCTGGCCGCGCCACCCAGGCTTGTGGGGCCCACAGGCACCCCCTCCACTCATTCTTGCTCTCATCCGCTTCTCCCACCTCCAGAAAAAATCGTTTTGCAGCTCAAACCCATGTTCTTGCTCCTCTTGCAGGGATTTTCGATCTCTTTGCTCAAATCACCGTTCTCCGAACTATTTTGGGGAAATTACTCCTTGGTAAGTGACTCCTCCATTGGTCCAATTAGTTTTTGATCTAGTGCCTTATACTCTACGTATTTTTGCTGCCTTGGTGACCATGTTCTTGAGCTTTGTACGCTGATTCTAGCTGGTCCCAAGTAGCTTTGATGCGTAATATGGCCTCTAGGAACTTGTGGGAGTAGTTGCTACGAGTTTTGTTGAGCTTTATTCACTTTTCCTTAGAATCACTAAAAATTTCAGAAATTTTCAGAGATAGAAAAGGGAAAAGATGAGGAGGTTCTTGAGAGGCTCGTCAAGCCATGTCCCCAAGGATGATGGGAGTGCGAAGAAGCCCAAGTATTTGGTCCCTCGAGTCACAGAAGTTCGAGCGTGCGAATGGCCAAGCGATGTGTTCTTACGCGCCGCTAGAATTTATGAGGACTTTTATCACTTGGTGGAGAACGCAGGCCTTACCGCCTTCGTTGAAGATAAGTGTCCGCAATACCTCCTCCTCACTAATATCTTCGTACAAAGCTTTAACTTCTATTCGAGGAAGAATCCTCCTATGGTTGAGTTCAAACTTTATGATATCCCCCAGCGCATTTCACTCCAGGATTTTTGCAATGTTTACAAATTGCCTTACGTTGGGGATATTCATGAACCTCGTCCATGGGACTTGGAAGCTTTCATCGGTACAATTGCTGTAGGAGAGGAGAGAGGAGTGTCTTGCGCTAGACCTGCTAGCATTTATTTTCCCGTGCTTCGGTACTTCTCATTATTTGTGGGAAAATGTTTGATTGGCCGTGGGAAAGCTGGGTCACTTAGCTCCCCAGATCTTGCGGTCTTGCGCGGAGCCCTTTATAACGATAAAACTTATAGCTTGGGCGCTATAGTAGCTCAACGGTTGAACCTGAACCGTTCTAAGGGTGTTGTCTGTGGAGGTATCTATGCTACTCGTCTTGCTAGACACTTTGAGATACCTATTAGACTGGGGGAGGAAGAAGAGATTCTTCTTCCCGAGAGATATCTAGATTATGATAGCATGGTTCGCCATGACTTTCTTGATAGAGATATAAATAGAAGGGTGATTTATAACCTGGTATTTAGTCAGGGTACTCGTGAGACTATTACTCTGCCTACTCCTTCTTTGTTCAATCTTCATGCAGGAAGGTACACTATTATGCCCTCGTACATCTACGCATATTGGGGCTTAGCCCAACCACAGGTGCCCGTGCCCGAGCCTCCAGTCGAGTACCAGACGCCAGTTTATCAATGGGAGCCAGAGGAGCTCACACAACAGTGACATCCTCAGTCCACTCCGGAATACCCCGGAGCTGGTTATTTCCTTCCTTGGGAGTAGACCAAGTTAGGACAAAAACCTAAGCTTGGGGGAGTACGTGTTCTCACCGACTTTACATTGCTGCTTACGCTTTCACTTTGTTAGCCGGTGTTCACACTTTGCCACTGTATCATCCATGCTAGTTTATTTTATTTTTCTCGTTTTCTTTTCGTGTGTGTCGTGGTTTTGTCACGGCAGATGTCCTCATGAAATGACTTAGTACTGGAGCCATCGCACCTTCGCGTTGACTCAAAGGGGTTAAGCGGGAGAGACACGACGATTTACCCAGGTTCGGCCCCTCGTGAGGAGGTAAAGGCCTACGTCCTGCTTTGGTTTGTATTGATGTGGTTTCGATTACAAGGAAGGCGTGACTCGCCAGACATATCACTCGATGATTTCTAACCTGCCCCTCTCCTTCCCTAGGGCTCGCCTTTATATACAGGTCGAACCCTTAGGGTTTACAAGGATACTTTCCTTTCTACAAATCGTGACCCCTGTGGTCTCTAAGTCGCCGTCCTTCAAAGCTTGGAGACTTTCCAGAAATCATAAACCGCCATAGGACCTTCGTGCTGATAACGCCAAGGCCCAAATCATTGTTTAGGTGAATCGCCTGATTTGGTGACCCAGCCCAACTAGGGCGGGTTATTAAGAGGTAATATCCCCAACATTAGGCCGAGATTGACTTGAATTCTTTTCACGCCAATATTTCTGCTCAGTTAAAGGCGATTCATTCCTTTTTCTCCATACGTCAGAAATTGTGACCCGCCATCTGGCACTGAAAATTTTTAAGTCGCCAAACCATTTCTCGTCAGCATCTTCTTATCCCTCGAATTCCGGGAAGACTGACATAATCCCAACGGATCCTGGTGCATCGTTATCCCAAAACTTTCGGAACACCATTATGGCAAATCTTTTTATTCCCCAGCGGTTCCCGCTCATGGCGCCTCGATTCTAGCACCCGCCCTGTTAAATAGATGGGAGGGGACAAGACTGGCGCTTCCCACCTACCAGTCTCGTCAACCTCCACCCCATTGTCACAGCGAGGAAGTTTCATCGCCTCCCGAGGGTTCCGCCGCTGTCCGTACTTCCCGTCTTCGCCCGAGAGGCTTCGGCGCCGCCCTACAGATTTTTGCCGTCGTCAAGCTCCGTGCCGCGGCCGCCCCGTTCGCCGCCATTGACCACTGCGTCGTCGTCGAACACCTCGCCGCTTGCCGAAAACTCCGTCGCCGCCGAGGATCTCCTTGCTCGACTGGACCTCCGCGCTTCTCCAACAACCTCCGTTGCTGTCGACTACTTCCGTCCGAAAGCTTCAGGTTATGCCACCGCCCATTTAAGAACAGATCTACTCTTTGTTCGAAGCTCCAACACTGCCATGTTCTTGATGTTCTTTGCGAGCATTCGTCCTCTATCCTTGATTAATTAACACAAACGTCTACAAGATAGCCAATGCTTCGTATACCTTCATTTATCCGCTCCCACTTGCGAATTCGGAGTAATGTTTTGTCAAGCGGAGGACATTGCCTTGCCCTGGTAGTAAATTGCGGCATCCAGCCATTTTTCTCATGTTTTTTCACCTGTCCAGTAGATCCATAATTTTCCTACTGATTGCAAAAAGCTGTTTGTAGTCTTCACACTCTGCCGTTTTGAACGAATGTTTCCGACACCTTTAGAACGCAGCTCTCGTGAATAGCAAATCTTCATAAGTCGCCATAGCAACCCAGCTCGGCCCTTAACATGGCGGGTCAAGGTTTTCCCTTCAGTCCGCAAACAAATTTATTTGGCGAGTCAAATGAACTTATTTCACCTTTTAAAGTAGATGTTCGAGGCGCGTAAATTCATCCGTACTTTACTTATTTGTAGTGTGGGCACCGTCTTCAAAAGTGACTGGCTTCCCACCAAAGTCGACGACACCATACTAGCTGACTATGTAAAAATGGGCAACTTGGACCCTCAGAATGTTATCGGCTGGCGTACCGGGCTCGGAGAGGATCTCCCCAACCCCAAAGAATGGGAGATAATCGTTCTTGTTGAACACCTGGAGCGAGGTTTTAAGCCGCCCGGATCGAAGTTTCTTAGAGATGCCATGGCTTTCATGAACGTCCGCCTCCAAGATCTGGGACCCAACTCGATAAGTAACCTATGCCAATTCCAAGTGTTCTGTGAAGCTTATCTGCGGATTGAACCCTCGGTCCCCTTCTTCTGGTACTTTTTCCACCTGAATCGCCAAACAGAATTTCACAATGGCCCCAGCCTGGAACTCGGCGGTGTCAATGTTCAGTGCCGCAGGGATAGCCCGTTTCCCTCACTCGCCATGCCAAGCCATCCCAAAGGTTGGGGCGAGTCTTGGTTCTATTGTCAAGAGACCTCACCTGCGGGCGAAAACAAGCTTCTGGGCTATATGAAAGATCGCCTTCCAACAAACTTCAAGCTTCCAGACAAACTCACCGAGGAGGAGGAATCAGACTTCATCCCAGTATTGTCTGAGTTAAGATCTTTGACAAACAACGGCCTTACTGGGGTTGACTTGATCCGCTGCTGGGTCGAATGGCGCATCCTCCCTCTGAGTCGTCGGGATGGGCTAATGTGCGAATTTGATGGCACTTTAGATCACCCTCAATGTTATTTCCATACGGCTTTAACAGAAAAGGATATTGTCACCATCATCAAGAAGCTGACTGGCGAGCCTGCGGGAAAATGCGGCCAAATCGGCCTCAAGCCTTTCTGCAAAATTAATCCGGCGCCCAAGGTGAGCAAATCTAACCCGCCTTTTGTCTTTACTTATTATGTTTCACTTGTATCGTGGCCTTTGTAACATATGCTATTTCCGAAAGGTGATAAATTTTGGTCCAAGAAACCCAAAAGGCCAGCCAAGAAGCAGGCTAGGCCGCCCCCAAAGAAAACCAAGGGCAATGGCAAAGCTGCTGTGGCTGAGCCATCCGAAGTCGATGAGTCTCAAGTCGGCGATGCACTTTCGGAGGTAAAAACCTATACTCTTTTCACTCGTCATCCACTACTGTTAAATTTTGTATTTATATCTCTGCTTCTCTTGAATAGAATGAAGACAACGAAAGCCTGGAGGACTCTGTTGAGGTAATTTCTATTTCCTCCGATTCATCTCCTTCTCCACCCAAGCCGGCCAGGCGAATTTGTGGGAAAGTTCCCTTCTCACACCCAAATGCTTGTTTGGACCCAAATTTCCTACTAAAGAAAGCACAACATACTTTAAATGGGAAGACCCGAAGTCATTCCGGTGATCTGGTGTCCGGCTTACCAGCAACAAACAAGAGGAAAACAAATGAGGTACTCATGAGTAACAATTCTTCATGTTTATTTGGATCATGTCTGTAACCCGCCTATATTTTTGACGTATAATTCTTGCAGAACTCTCCTCCTACATCTGGCGACTCAGTGATGTCGACACTTCCGCCAATGATTCAAGTCCCTGGGTAAGTCTTTTGATATTCTTACTTTGAATCTGAAGGTAATAAACTTTCAGTTTTTTAATGTGCTTCTCCCTTCTTTTAGGGCACATGCCAAGAAAAGGAAAACCAGCGGACCAACTCCTGTCATAATTTCAGAGCCCATCAAAGAGTCAGTGCTGATCGAAGATAACCCGGATCAAGGCGAGCCCGAAAATCAAATGGATCTTCCAAACTCGCCCAAGGAAACAATGGATGCCCCTAAGCCGCCAAGTCCATTGATGACAGCAGAAGACCCGGATGCTGTAGTTATTACTGGTACCGGCTTCTCCAACCCGGCGGCAACAGTTTTGTCAAAGCATGTGGCATCCTCCTCTCAAACCATTCCTGAGTCTGGACTCTCCAAGGCTAGGCTTTCTGAATATGAAAATCTGGAGTTCAAGGAACTCTGCTCTGGTTTTGTAAGTCGCCTGGAGGCGAGTTATGAGATGGAGAAAAGCCTGCTGCGGATGATAAAAAACAAACATGAGGTAAGCTTTGTTATATTGTATTACTCCCATTAACCCCCAAGGGCCGGATCATCAGTAAAAAGATGAGCCGGGTCTTGATAAATTTAGAAAAAACTTTTGACCAGTAACCCCCAAGGGCCGGGTCATCAGTAAAAAGATGAGTCGGGTCTTGATAAATTTTGAAAAAACTTTCGACCAGTAACCCCCAAGGGCCGGGTCATCAGTAAAAAGATGAGCCGGGTCTTGATAAATTTAGAAAAAACTTTCGACCGGTAACCCCCAAGGGCCGGGTCATCAGTAAAAAGATGAGCCGGGTCGTGATATTGTATAATTTCATCTGAAAAGAAAAAAATTATACATTAGCCCCCAAGTGTCAGGGATATTGCTTGCAATAGTTCTGAAACTTGCCCCTTATTTTGTACTTTCAACAGGAAACTCTTGCTCAGACTGAATCGGCGCTTGACGATTTAAAGAAAAACTTATCTGGTCAACAAGATGCCCGAGCTAAGTCGGAGGAGAAGTATCAATTGGTCCTGGCTGAGCTGGAACAACTCAAAGCCGATTTGAAAAGAGCTCAAGCTAACCAAGATGCTGCTACAAAAAGAGCAGAGAAGGCTGAAGCCAGGATGGCTACTGTGCAACAAGAATTGTCCGGCTTCAAGCGTCATATCTCAAACATGACGCAAGCCATCTTTGGTAAACTTACTCAAACTTTTGATCTTTTTCTCCCTCTTTTTATCAATAACTCTTATTGTAAGTCGCTGGTTTATCGTGACCCCTTACACAGGTCCGAGAGCCGCCAACCTTCAGGATGATTGCGTGCTGATGCTGAAGGCGGTTTACACGCTGACAGAACAACTATACACCGGCAGTGTTTTAACTGTCAAAGCTGTGATGGGTGCAAAAGAGCCTGTAACTTCCATAAAGAAGATGCTTGACTGCCTATCCACGCTTCCCCCTCAGATTGGCGAGATAACTCGGTCAGCCGCTCGGGAGGGGATTCTGACTGCCTTGAGTTGCTGTTTGGCATATGCTCCAGAGATCAACCAGGAAGAGGTAGCGGCAGGCTTTCCTCAACTCAAAGATGATGGGTCAGAATTCGTCGAAGAGGATTATCAACGTGTTGTCAAGGACTCCCGGCTGGCAGCAACCCAACTCGCAACAAGTTTGGATTTATCAAAGTATCAGGCTGCTTATGACAGCAAGAACAAGAAGGTCAGTCCGCCAGCCTTTGTGTCGACCAGTTTAACTCCTCGGCGACCCAAGAACCCTTTTGACTTGGAAGTAGATCTGGCATCAATCCTGACCGATGAAGATGACTTCGCAGCTCTGGCCAAGTGTAACTGGGTACTGGGCGACTTGCAAATTGAGGTCGGCCAAAGCTAGCAGCAAAATGATCCGAATGCGCCAACAGAGTAAACTTCATTGATTTGGCCTAAGAGACATGTAATAGGTCTTTTTCATCAGTCGGTACTGCTTTTGTGATACTCTCGAAAGAATCTTTACGTCGCCCTTAAGGCGATTTGAAATATTTGATCCGCCATTTGAGAATCCTTTAAAATGCTTAATCTGCCATGGATGAAGTGACTTTGATCATCAACCTGACTTAGGTTTTGAAAACAACATACGTGAAACCAAATAAATGATAACAAATATTTTCAAGATAAATCAGGAAAAAGAATTTGAAAACCTCGTGGTCATGCCATGAAGGAAAATAAAAACAGTAATTTTGTCGGCTCATAAGGTCGCGACAGGATGGGGCGAGTCAGAAAGCTCGAGCGCACACCCTAAATGATGGTCTCGTCGGCTCATAAGGTCACGCCAGGATGGGGGCGAGTTAGAAAGCTCGAGCGCACACCCTAAATGATGGTTTCGTCGGCTTATAAGGTCGCGACAGGATGGGGTGAGTCAGAAAGCTCGAGCGCACACCCTAAAATGATGGTTTCGTCGGCTCATAAGGTCGCGACAGGATGGGGCGAGTCAGAAAGCTCGAGCGCACACCCTAAAATGATGGTTTCGCCGGCTCATAAGTTCACGACAGGATGGGGCGAGTCAGAAAGCTCGAGCGCACACCCTAAAATGCTGGTTTCGTCGGCTCATAAGGTCGCGACAGGATGAGGCGAGTCAGAAAGCTCGAGCGCACACCCTAAAATGCTGGTTTCCTCGGCTCATAAGGTCGCGACAGGATGAGGCGAGTCAGAAAGCTCGAGCACACACCCTAAAATGCTGATTATTTCGTCGGCTCATAAGGTCGCGACAGGATGAGGCGAGTCAGAAAGCTCGAGCACAGACCCTAAAATGCTGATGATTTCATCGGCTCATAAGGTCGCGACAGGATGAGGCGAGTCAGAAAGCTCGAGCATACACCCTAAAATGCTGATGATTTCGTCGGCTCATAAGGTCGCGACAGGATGGGGCGAGTCAGAAAGCTCAAGCGCCACCCTAAGATGATGATGTTTTCGTCGGCTCATAAGGTCGCGACAGGATGGGGCGAGTCAGAAAGCTCAAGCGCCACCCTAAGATGATGATGTTTTCGTCGGCTCATAAGGTCGCGACAGGATGGGGTGAGTCAGAAAGCTCAAGCGCCACCCTAAATGATGATGTTTTCGTCGGCTCATAAGGTCGCGACAGGATGGGGCAAGTCAGAAAGCTCAAGCGCCACCCTAAGATGATGATTCTGTCGGCTCATAAGGTCGCAACAGGATGACAAAATTGTTCTTTAATGAAGAAGCCCCCAAGTCGGAGAGTATTTTTAACTTTATTACTTCATAATGAAACTGAAAAACTTACAAAATGCAGAGCTCAAAGCTCAAGTGTAATAAGGCCGCAGGTGGGCAATATTCCACGGGCGAGTTGACTCGGCCTCCGTGGTTGGCCGGTTAGGCCGAAGATCCACCAGGTAATAAGAGCCATTGCGGAGATTCTTGCTAACGACGAACGGTCCTTCCCAAGGTGGTGATAACTTATGCATGCCAGCACGATCTTGTATCAATCGAAGAACCAAGTCGCCTTCCTAAAAGGTCCCACTCTTAACCCGGCGGTTGTGATAACGCCGTAGATCCTGCTGGTAGATAGCTGAACGGGCCGCAGGCAGGTCACATGCCTCCTCTAAGGCGTCCAAAGAGTCCTGACGCGCCAGCTCATTGTCTTGTTCCACATATGCGGTGACTCTAAGTGAGTCATGCCTTATATCAGTGGGAAGAACGGCTTCTGCTCCATAGACCAGAAAGAAAGGGGTGAAACCTGTAGACCGGTTCGGGGTAGTCCGAATACTCCACAGTACTGAAGGTAATTCTTCAACCCAACACCCTGGGGTTTTCTCCAGGGGAACCATGAGTCGGGGCTTAATTCCTTGCAAAACCTCCTGATTCGCCCGCTCCGCGTGCCCATTAGATTGTGGGTGAGCGACTACAGAAACATCAAGCCGGATATGCTCTCGACGGCAAAACTCCTGCATCGCCCCTTGGGACAAGTTTGTACCATTATCAGTAATGATACTGTGCGGATATCCAAACCGGAAAATCAGCTTTTTCAAGAATTTGACCGATGTCTCCGCATCGCAAGCTCCAACAGGTTCCGCCTCAACCCACTTGGTGAACTTATCAACTGCCACCAGTAGATGGGTCTCACTACTGGAATCCAGAAATTTGCCGTCAGCCAGTTCTTTACCGTCTGCTGGCTGACGGCAAAGAACCTCTTTGCCATCAGTTGACACAATACAGACGGCAAAGAACTGACACATGGCAAAAATACTATTTGCCATGTGTGGGTCCTTTGCCGTCTGCCAGCAGACGGCAAAGAGCCCCAGGGCAGACGGCAAAGGGGACGCGTGGGTCCCATGCCTGCCGTGTCCGAAATCCGGGGGCCTTTGCCGTCCGCGGGCCTTTGCCGTCTGCCATACGGCCCTTTGCCGTCTGCCATACGGCCCTTTGCCGTCGGGGGGCGGAAGGCAAAGGGGCAGCCCTATAACGGCCGTTACCCCCCCTCGCTCACTGTCTCTCTCTCTCTCTCACCCCGACCACTCTCTCTCTCCACGGCGGCGACCCCCTCCCCGCGAGATCCCCTCCCCGCGGCGAGCCCACCCCCCCCCCCCCCCGACGAGCCCACCCCCCCGGCGACCCCCTCCCCGTGGGATCCCCTCCCCGCGAGGGCACCTCCCCGCGGCGACCCACCCCCACGGTGAGCACCTCCCCTGCGGCGCGCCCCCTGCCGCCGCCGCCCCCTGCCGCCGCCGCCCCCTGCCGCGCGCCCGCGCCACCTGCATTGCGCCCCCTACCGTCGCCGCCCCTTGCCGCCGCCGCCCCCTGCTGCGCGCCACCTGCATTGCGCCCCCTGCCGTCGCCGCCCCCTGCGGCGAGCCCCCAGCCGCGCGCCCCCTGCCGCCGCCGCCCCCTGCCGCCGCCCCCTACCGGTGAGTTTTTCCTGTTTTTCTTTTTAAAAAAGTTAATTACTTTAGTTAGTTTATTAGGTTAGTTTTTTAATTATATATAGGGTAATATAGTTAGTTTATTTGGTTAGATTATTAGGCTAATTAGGTTAGTTAGTTAGGTTAGAAGAAAAAAAGCAGAAGGAAAAAAAGCAGGAGAAGAAGAAGAAGAAGTAGAAGAAGAAGAGGAGGAGGAGGAGGAGAAAAAAGAAGAAGAAGAAGAAGAAGAAGAAGAAGAGGAGAGGAGGAGGAGGAGAAAGAGGAGGAGAAAGAAGAAGAAGAAGAAGAAGAAGAAGAAGAAGAAGAAGAAGAAGAAGAAGAAGAAGAAGAAGAAAAAGAATAGAAGGAGAAAAAGAGGAGGGGGAGTAGGAGGAGAAAAAAGAAGAAGAAGAAAAGAAGAAGAAGAAGAAGAAGAAAAAGAGGAGAGAGGAGAAGAAGAAAGAAGAGGAAAAGGGAACCCCGGCACCCCGAAACTGACCCTCGACCCCCGACCCCTGACGCCCGACGCCACTGACCCCCGACCATCGACCTCCGACGCCACTGACCCCCGACCCCCGACCCCCGACGCCACTGACCCCCGACACCACTAACCCTCGACCCCCGACGCCACTGCCCCCGACCCAGACCCTCGGCCCACGACTCCCGACCCCCGACCCTCGACGCCACTGACACCCGACGTCATTGACCCTGGACCCCCGACGCCACTGACCCTGGACCACCGACGCCACTGACCCCCCACAACCGACGCCACTAACCCCCCGACCCCCGATGCCACCGACCCTCGACGGCACTGACTCCCGACGCCACTAAGCCCCGACCCCCGACACCTCTTCTGCCTTCTTTTGAACGAGAAGGTGCTTTTCGGCCTTCCAGAGGCCCACGGGGTCATAGTTTTGTAAATTATGAGTTAGGTCACATATTTTCCGATCATGTTAATTATAAAAACATCATATTTGTGTTGATCGGGTGAATTTCAATGTGCAGTTGTTCGACGACCTCCACGTTCGTCGGACGAGCTCCGCCCTTGCATTTGTTGGTGAGCACAAATGACTTCTCCTCCTACCCCCTTAATTTGCTCTGTCCCGGTCTTCGTGCCGATGAAACTTGCTAGCTATAGATTTCTTCAATCATGAGTATGCGTGACCAGTATGCGTCTCCCGTTCGAAAGGGCGACATCTATAAATATGCATTTCTTTGTATATTTATAACCGCCATCCTTTCGAATTGTCCAACATTATCCATGGACAGCCCGAGTATGTGTAGATTGGGTTTGTTTTCCCGTATGCTGTGCTCCGGATCCGATGCGGAATTTCGTCAGTGCCTCCCCTGTTGTTCTCCGGGTACACATCCTCTCTGCTTATTGCCGAGACGTGTATCAGGAGAACAGCGGGGAGGTGCTGCCGAAATTCTGCGTCGCATCTGGAGCAGAGCATGGGAAAACGAACCCAGACTACACATACTCGGGTGGGATTAGGACCTATCTTTACCTATTAGCGTGTAGGTTGCATGGACGTAATAAAACTGACAAACTTGATTAGCGTATGAATATAGATGATGAATTATGTATTTATTTCTTGTGCCCCCATAGGTAGCTAGGCAACATGAGTGATCGTGCTTGGATGTACACTGGTCACCCTAGTCAGAAAGACATGACCCATGAATGGTTAACAAAAACCAGGGGGTTTGTGAGAGCCGCATTTGCAAATGGCCAGCAAAAAACATGGTGCCCCTGTCCCAACTCCGACAACTGGAAAAAGCAGACAGAGTTTGAAATGGGTAAACACTTGCAGAAGTGGGGTTTTACGCCTAATTATACGGTGTGGACTTTTCATGGTGAGTCTGACCAACGTGCCAGAGCTGAGGTGATTCGCCGTCGCACCGACGAGCATGGTACCGGGATTGAAGACATGGTGCAAGACTTTGATGGTGCTCGGGATTCGGACGATGAGATGGAGGAATCTGCAAAGGCCTTCTATGAAATGCTGGAGTCTTCAAAACGTCCTCTCCACGAGTAGACTGAGCTTTGTCAGCTGGATGCCATCGCGCAAGTAATGGCTCTGAAGGCTCAATTCAACCTAGGCAGAGAATGCTACGACGCGATGATGACGATATTTGGACGCTTTCTACCCAAAGTCCATGTACTGCCTGCAAACCTGTACCAGTCAGAGAAAATCCTCCGTGTACTTAAGATGCCCTATGAGAAGATACATGCCTGTGAGAATGGATGTGCCTTATTTAGGCTTGAGTATGCAGCCTTGAACTATTGCCCCATTTGCAATTCTTCCAGGTATATTGTGGTAGACAACGGCATGGGTGAGAAGAATCAGACCAAAATCCCCATTAGTGTTCTTTGATATCTGCCAATCGTACCATGACTTCAACGTCTTTTCATGGTCGAAGAGACGGCGAGACAGATGACATGGCACAAATTGGGCAAAAGAACCGAACTAGATGCGGATGGGAACAAGATGCTGGTACACACTTCAGATGGTTTTGCGTGGAGGCACTTCGATGCATTACATAAGGATAAATCGGAAGATCCAAGGCAACCTAGAGTTTCCATCAGCACGGATGGGTTCAATGTGTATGGTATGACGGCAGCACAATACAGTTGTTGGCCTGTATTTGTCATTCCACTAAATTTGCCACCCGGAGAGATTATGAAAAGAAAGAACATTTTGCAGACGTTGATAATTCCAGGGCCCAACTATCCGGGGAAGAATATGAATGTGTACATGCAGCCACTTAAGGATGAGTTGCAAGAAGCCTGGGATAATGGGATCAAGACCTACAACGCGGCTACCAAAACAAATTTCAAAATGCATGTGTGGTACATGTACTCGACGCATGATTATCCGGCGTTTGCGCTATTCGCTGGCTGGTGTGTGCATGGAAGGTTCCCGTGCACCACATGCAAGGCAGCTCTTCAGTTCCGTTGGCTGCAGGCTGGTCGCAAGTATTCTTGCTTCGACATGCATAGACAATTCCTGGATCCTGACCATAAGTTCAGAAAAGACAAGAAGAATTTCATCAAAGGCAGAGTTGTCAAAAACACTGCACCAGCTGCGTTGACAGGCCAACAGACCCTTGATCAGTTAAACGCTCTCGAGCCCGATCCTTTGCGTCCAGGATACTTCAAAGGGTATAATACGGAACACGCCTGGACTCACAAGTCATGCTTATGGGATCTCCCTTACTTCAAAGACCTCCTTTGCCCACACAACATTGACGTGATGCACACTGAAAAGAATATTGCGGAGGCCATTTTTGGTACATTGTTCGGCATAGAGGGGAAGTCAAAAGATAATCCTAAGGCTAGAATCGACCTGGAGGCTCTATGTGATAGACCTTTGCAAAACTTGCGACAACGGAAAGGAAAGCAAAGCATAGCGAAGCCAAACGCATGGTTCAATCTTGAAAGGCCAGCTATGAGGGAAATGCTATTGTGGGTGAAAATGCGGTTGATGTTCCCCGATGGGTATGCTGCGAATCTAAAGAGGGGAGCGAGTCTTGAGAAATTGAAAATATTTGGGCTCAAGAGTCATGATTGGCACATATGGATTGAGCGGGTAATGCCGGTGATGTTGCGTGGCTTTATCCCTGAGGATGAATGGCTAGTACTGGCAGAGCTGAGCTATTTCTTCCGTTCTCTTTGTGCGAAAGAACTATCGCCTGGCGTGCTAGATGAAATGGAAGAGTTGGCACCGGAGTTGGTCTGCAAATTAGAAAAGATCTTTCCACCGGGCTTCTTTAATCCAATGCAACATTTGATTTGGCATCTCCCGACCGAGGCAAGAATGGGGGGGCCCGTTCAAAATCGATGGTGCTACTCAACTGAGAGGATGCAGAAGACGCTTCGAGCTAAGTGTAAAAATAAACGTAGAATTGAAGCATCGATGGCCGAGGCATTCATTACTGAGGAGGCGGCAAACTTCGTGACAGCACACTACGAAGCCAAAAATTATCATTTGCATAACCCGAAGCCTCGGTACAATGACGGCGATCGAGAAAAAGTTTGATCCAACCTCAGCCTATTCAAAGGTAAGCTCGCACCATCCGGTGCTTCGAAAGGGAAATCGTTGGATGTCGAAGAATGGCGGACCATTTCATTGTATATCTTCACCAACCTAACAGAAGTGCGGCCGTACATCGAGTAAGTTCTCGGTAATTTATTGTTCCGCAACTTCTAATTGCTTTGAACCACTCTTATTCCCGGATATTTGATATAGTCGATACGTCGCCGAATTCTCGGATAGAGCGGTCATCGAAAAGGATTCGTTGAAGAGTATGAGCTTCTCGCAAAGCATGGAGGCGACTATCCTGGTTTCATCTCTTGGTTCAAACAAAGGGTAATTAATTACCATTAAGGGCCCATTTGACTTATTGGTCTAATTTGCGGCTAATGCATCCATTCTTTCGTATTAAACTTGTAGGCTGATGCAGAGTCTATGGACGCCAAGTTGAGACAAGTCGCTAATGGTTTTGACTATAAGGTCCGTTCATTTGACAAATACAACATCAACGGGTATCACTTTCGTACCTTTGGCAAAGAGCTATCTATGCCCGACCTAAAGACTACAAATTGTTCTGTCTCTGCTATCGGCGAAGGAGACACCGAGTATTATGGAAGGGTTGAAGCAATTTATGAACTTCTATTCTATGGTGAAAACCCACCGACCGTCGTAGTCTTCAAATGTTATTGGTTTGAGTCGAGGGAGACTAGAAGGACTCATGAACATATAGGACTAGTCGAAATCAACCAAAACACCCACTTAGATGTTCCCGATGTCTATATTACGGCTCAACAGGCGACACAAGTTTTCTATCTACCGTGGGCCTGCCAAACTGATCCAAATCTCAAAGGTTGGGATGTCGTTTATGAAGTGCCACCACATTTTAGACCACCTACCCTCAATGGAGAGGATTACGAACCTCACATTAACCCAGACACATATGAAGGAGAATTCTTCCAAGAAACACGTATGTCCAAGAAACGTTTCAAGAACCGCTCTACTTCACCCCAAAAAATTGAAGTAGACAGCGACAGTGAATCCGTCTTAACCCCTGAGCCCGAAGAGGAAGAGCTGGAAGAAGAAGAGGTTACTGCTGCGGATGACCTGTCACTTCTTGACCGATTACATAATGGTGGCCTTCCACATGTTCTTCTAGATAGTGATGATGATGATGCATTTATTGATGATAGTGATGATCATGATGCATTTATTGACCCCGAAGCATATATAGACGAGGACGATTGTTATTAGTTCATGTCAGGTATTCAACTATTATACTATATATAAATTTTGAGTTCATGTTAGGTATTCAATTTTTATTAGTCATGTTGGTATTTATGTTTTACTAATTTCATTTACTCTTTGTCATGACAGGTGTTGAAAGATGGTGGGAAAGGGTCGAAAGCATGCCGCGGCTGCTTCTTCGTCGGCGGGTGATGGGATGGGTACTTCCATTCCTGCCTCGCCTCTTCGGAGAGTGTTGCTCTCTACTATGCAAGGAGCGGCCCCCGTGAGAGGAGGTCGACCACCCGCGAAGCCGAGAGGCACTAAAGGTACACGTTGTATTCATGTTGGTATTTATGTTGTACTCATGTTGTATGCATATTGGTATTTATATACATTTTATTACTCATGTTGGTATTTATGTTGTACTAAAGGTACACGTGGCCGCGGGAGAGGTTGGGCTACACGGTCTCCACCACCACCCCAAGCTGATTCACCTGAGCACAGGAGGACTTCTAGGGTGGATTCGTCTGAGGTGGAGGCTACACGGTCTCCGGTTCACGAGCCTCGGGTCGATGAGCCTCAGGTCGACGAGCCTTTGACCCACGAGACTCGTGTCCCAGAGGCTTCCTTCCACACGACTGCGGAGCACAGCAGGGATGAGGGTACGTCCCAAGAGACCCAGTGGGATCCCTGGCCAGAGCCAACTGGCCATGCTGGTAGCGACGAGGAGCTGGGTGAGGGGGATACCGTCTACCAACGTGGTAGTTCAGGGCTCCCGCTCGTGCCAGCGACCCTCGAGCAGAGGTGCTCGATTAGGCCAAATGGGGACAAGTAAGTTAATTTACTCTTATTTAACCTTTTGCCTTCGCGTTTTCTCAAATATCTAATGTTTTGGCTTTAATTTGTCATACTGTAGGGGTTGGATTGTTGCCAAGGGTGTCCGCAAGCCCAACAGCGTCCTCGGTGTTCTTTGCCGTCAAAACTTCCCAGGGTTTGTTACGTTGCCCGATCGGGAGCGAGAGGTAGGGATGACCTGGGAGCACTACTTGGGTGCCCCGGCCCCGCCGGAGGTGGAGATCGACGGTGTTTTGTGTGACACGAGGGCGGACATGGTGATCCGAAAGTTCTGGGTAATTTCTCTTTCACACAATTATAAATTAACCATAGCTATTTATTGTACTAATCGGTGTTGTCTCGTTTGCAGACCTTCTACAGGTGTGAGGAGGGATACGAGGACGACGCGGCAAAGGTTATCGAAACCGAATGTCGCCGCCTACTTCAAAACTTTCGGCACGAGGCTCGGGTCCCTCCTCCTCCTCCTCCTCCTTATTTTACTTCTTCTTCTCTATCTCTTCTTCTACGTAGCTTAGACTCATCCAAGAAAGGCTAAATTGGCTAATTATCCTACGAAATGACATAATTAGCTTAGTTAGCTCCAAAATGGCCTATTTAATAAAAAATGACCTATACTTAGCTAATTATCCTCGAAATGACATAATTAGCTCCAAAAAGGCATTCTTAGCCAATTTAGCCCGAAGAAGGGGACAAGAAGAGAAAAAGAGGAAAAATGAAAGGAGGGAAGAGGAAAAATAAGGAGAAGAAGGAGGAGAGGGAGGAGGAGAAGAAGAAGGAGAAGAAGGAGAAGAAGGAGGAGAAGGAGAAGGAGCTCCTCCTACTCCTTCTTCTTCCTCCTTCTCCTTCTCCTTCTTCTTCTCCTTCTCCTTCTTCTTTTCTTCTTCTTCTCCTCTTCCTTCTTCTTCTCCTCCTCCTCCTCCTCCTTATTTTACTTCTTCTTCTCTATCTCTTCTTCTACGTAGCTTAGACTTATCCAAGAAAGGCTAAATTGGCTAATTATCCTACGAAATGACATAATTAGCTTAGTTAGCTCCAAAATGGCCTATTTAATAAAAAATGACCTATACTTAGCTAATTATCCTCGAAATGACATAATTAGCTCCAAAAAGGCATTCTTAGCCAATTTAGCCCGAAGAAGGGGACAAGAAGAGAAAAAGAGGAAAATGAAAGGAAGGTCCTTCTCCTTCTTCTTCTCCTTCTTCTTCTCCTTCTTCTCCTTCTTCTTCTTCTCCTCTTCCTTCTCCTTCTCCTCCTCCTCCTCCTCCTCCTTTTTCTTCTTCTTCTCCTCTTCCTTCTCCTTCTCCTCCTCCTCCTCCTTCTTTTACTTCTTCTTCTCTTTCTCTTCTCCTATAGTTAGCTAGGGTTCTACCTAAATGACATAATTAGCTTAGTTAGCTCCTAAATGGTCTATACTTAGCTAATTTCTCTCCGAAATAACCTATATATACACTACTTCATCTAGTATTATATTTCTAACTTTCTTATTTGTCATTTTGCAGATTACCTTCACTTCACGGGAAGCTTGGTTGATGGAATGCTTGAAGATGATTTCTTGTACCATGGGTTGTATTGAAACTATTGTAGTATATGAATATATGAAACTTTGTATGCACGTGGATGAAACTGGTGTAATATATGGTTTGGTACGGATGTAACTTCCATAATATGTATGCACTATGGATGAGAGGTATTTTAATATGGTTATGAGTACGGAAAGAAATTTATTTATGTAAAATATATATATATATCCTGATTATTGTTAAAAATGCTCGATATAACAAAAAATAAATAAAAAAGGGGCTGGTTCCCCTCTTTGCCGTCTGCCAACACATGGCAAAGGGGTGGAGGCAGACGGCAAAGGGGGAATCTGCCCCCTCTCTATCCCCTCTTTGCCGTCTGCCCCCACATGGCAAAGGGGGGGAGGCAGACGGCAAAGAGAGAATCTGCCCCCTCTCTCTCCCCTCTTTGCCGTCTGCCCCCACACGGCAAAGGGGCGAGGCAGACGGCAAAGAGAGAATCTGCCCCCTCTCTCTCCCCTCTTTGCCGTCTGCCCCCACATGGCAAAGGGGGGGACGCAGACGGCAAAGAGAGAATCTGCCCCCTCTCTCTCCCCTCTTTGCCGTCTGCCCCCACATGGCAAAGGGGGGAGGCAGACGGCAAAGAGAGGAGGCCTGCCGTTAACACTTAACGGGGACGTTGCAATATATGCCGTCCCACTTATTTTGCCGTCTGCCCCCTCATGGCAAAGATTCTTTGCCGTCCGCTTTGTGAAAGCAGACGGCAAAGAGCCTCTTCACCGGATTTTTTTTTTACCGTCTACTTTGCCATGAGAGGGCAGACGGCAAAGCCTTTGCCGTCCGTGGTTGCCCCCTTTGCCGTCCGCCTTGGCAGACGGCAAATTTCTGAATTTCAGTAGTGTCTTCTTGTTAGAGGACATTTTAAAGGGGCCGACCATGTCCAGCCCCCAGACCGCAAAAGGCCAAGTGATGGGGATCATTCTTAATTCTTGAGCCGGCACATGAGCCTGTCGTCCATAACGCTGGCATCCTTCGCACCGACGAACTATATCTTCTGCATCAGCATGAGCCGTCAGCCAAAAGAAACCATGACGAAAAGCCTTTGACACCAAAGAGCGTGACCCGACATGATGCCCACAGTCTCCGGAATGAATGTCATTTAAGATTATGCATCCTTCTTCGGAGGAAACGCATCGCTGAAAAACTCCAGAGGCGCTCCGCTTATATAACTCGCCATTGATGATGACCATGGATTTGTTGCGGCGAATGATCTGATGAGCCGAAACTTCGTCTGTTGGTAACTCGCCCCTCGCGAGATAAGCAGATAAGGAAGAACCCAATCTGGCGTGACGTGGAGAGCCGCCACGAGCTGAGACTTAGGATCTGGTATTGCCAACTCCTCCTCCGATGGTAGAATCACGGATTGTTTATGTAAAATATCCAGAAAAACATTGGGAGGAACTGGCTTTCGCTGGGAACCAAGTCGTGAGAGGGCGTCAGCTGCCTCGTTGAGGCGCCGATCAATGTGGTCCACCTGATAACCATGAAAATGACCCGCCACATCAGACACAGCTCTTTTGTAAGCCGCCATCATGGGGTCCCGAAAATCCCAGGTACCCGAAACTTGTTGCGCCACCAAATCAGAGTCGTCAAAGCATCTGACTCGTGTTAAATTCATCTCCTTGGCGAGTCGCAAGCCGTGAAGCAAAGCTTCGTATTCCGCCGCATTGTTAGTGCATGGAAACATGAGTCAGAGAACGTAGCAGAATTTATCTCCTTGAGGGGATACCAACACCACACCAGCCCCAGAGCCTTCCAGCTGCCTAGATCCATTAAAATAAATAGTCCAGTAAGTGAGATCAGGCCTGTCTTCCGGAGCCTGCAACTCCGTCCAGTCGTTGACAAAATCAACTAAAGCCTGAGACTTGATGGTTGTGCGGGGGGTATACTGTATGTGGTGCGGCCCAAGTTCAATTGCCCACTTGGCAATCCTCCCTGTTGCCTCCCGATTCTGGATGATGTCCCCAAGGGGGCAGAGCTAACCACTGTGATAGGGTGTTCTTGGAAGTAATGCTCAAGTTTCCGACTCACCATAAACACCCCATATAGCAACTTCTGCCAGTGTGGGTACCGCTGCTTGGAAAGGGTTAGCACCTCGCTGATAAATTACACCGGGCGTTGAACTGGGTATTCCTTCCCTTCCTTCTTTCTTTCAACGACCACTGCCACACTTACTGCTTTGGAATTTGCCGCGATATACAGAAGCATGGGCTCTTTTTCAGTCGGGGCGGCCAGGACCGCTGGGTTAACGAATTGGCGTTTCAGGGCTTCGAGCGCCTCGTCTGCCTCATTCGTCCAAACAAACCGATCAGATTTCCTTAATAACTGATAAAGAGGGATCGCCTTCTCACCCAGGCGACTTACGAAACGACTTAGGGCCGCAATGCGACCCGCGAATCGTTGAACTTGATTAACGTTCGCCGGTTTTCCAAGGGATGTAACTGCTTCGATCTTGTCCGTGTTAGCTTCAATGCCGCGCTCCGATACCAGGAAGCCCAGAAATTTCCCTGCAGGCACACCAAAACACATTTGGTGGGATTTAGCTTCATCTGATATACCCGTAGATTATCGAACGTTTCCTTGAGATCCTCCAGTAGTGTCTCCCCCTTGCGGGTTTTGATCACAATATCGTCAACATAGGCGCGGACGTTGCGACCGATTTGGTTGCGGAGGCAATTCTGGATGCAGCGTTGGTAAGTCGCCCCCGCACTCTTGAGTCCAAAAGGCATGGACACATAACAAAAAGCCCCAAAGGGGGTTATAAAGGTTGTTTTCTCTTGATCCTCCACGACCATCTTGATTTGGTGATATCCTGAGTAAGCGTCCAAAAAGCATAATCGCTCACATCCCGCAACCGGGTCAATGATCTGGTCGATGCGGGGAAGAGCGAAGGGATCTTTTGGACATGCTCTGTTGAGATCTGTGTAGTCAATGCACATACGAAAGGTACCGTTCTTCTTGAGTACCAAAACCGGGTTAGCCAGCCATTTGGGGTGAAAAACTTCCATGATGAATCCGGCGGCTAAAAGACGGGCAACATCTTCCCCAATCGCCTTGCTTCGCTCCTTGTTAAATCTGCGAAGGTACTGCTGGATGGGTTTTGCCTTTGGGTCAACATTAACATGGTGCTCAGCGAATTCTCTCGGCACACCAGGCATGTCAGAAGGTTTCCATGCAAAGATGTCCCGATTCTCATGGATGAATTCGATGAGCGCGCTTTCCTATTTGGGGTCCAGACCCGTCCCAATGGTGAACTGCTTGGATGAATCGCCAGGAACAAAATCGATTGTCTTAGTGTCATCCGTTGGCTTGAACTTGAGGGGCGACTCAGCATCTGTAGTCGGCTTCTTTAGGGGTGACATGTCCATCGGGTCAACATTGGCACGATGGTGTTTGAGCTCCTCTGCAGCGCAGGCGACTTCCGCATAAGCCGCGTCCCCTTCTTCACATTCCTTTGCAATCCTTCTATCTCCATCAACCGTCATGGGTCCTTTGGGACCAGGCATTTTGAGCTTGAGGTAGACATAACAGGGGCGAGCCATGAAGCGGGCATAAGCCGGCCGCCCAAACAACGCATGGTAGGGGCTTTTCCATTTGACCACCTCGAAAATCACTGACTCCGGTCTGTAATTCTGCGCAATTCCAAACGCCACTGTGAGCCTGACTCGGCCTATGGGGTAGGCCGACTTGCCTGGGACGATTCCGTGGAAGACTGTGGTTGAAGGCATCAGGTCATTTTCCAATAGGTTCATCCTTTGGAAAGTGTCAAAATATAAGATATTAATGCTGCTGCCACCATCCATTAGCACTTTGAACTGGGTGTAACCCCCAACTTGGGGAGCCACGACCAACGCTAAATCGCCTGGGTTGTCAACTCTTGGCGGGTGATCCTCCCTACTCCATGTTATGGTCTGCTCAGACCAATGGAGGTATCTGGGAAGCGCCGGTTCAGATACACTGTACGCCCGGTGACTCACCTTCTTATCGCGCCTGCAAGCATTGGTGGTGAAAACATGATACTGCCCATTACTTAACTGTTTGGGGTTGCTGCGGAAACCCCCGTTGTCATCCTAACCCTGTGGAGCCCCCTGTGGGGGTGGCTGTTGAAAGGCTCCTCGCGGGTTATACCGCCGCTGGTGGTGCATCGGGTATAGACCGCCGCCTGGCTGTGGGCCTCCCTGAGCCCCCTGTTCAGGAAAGTCGCCGAAGGGGTTCTGTCGTTGGTCGGGTGCGGCGAACTGCTCCTGGCACTGGTCCGGGTCATCATTTTGACTTTTCTTGATCGCCTCCGCCCGAAACTCCCGCATTACGAAGCAATTCTCCCAGGAGGGAGTCGCCGGACCGTCTGCCGTGGCATGGTGCGGGCAAGGGCCTTTCAGTAGCTCTTCATAGTTACGTGGCCTCTTCCCACTAAACCCCCTGTGTTTCTTCTAGCGTTGCTTGCCATTGTTGGTGTTGGTATTGGCGACTAAGTCCGAGGGCTCCTCTTGCGGTCTTCGCTTGCTATTGGCCCCTTGATTGTGGCGGTTGCGTCCCTAGAACCGGGTATGGTTTTTGGATGACTCGCGCTTTTGGGCGAATTAGCCTTACCGTCCTCACCAGGATCTTTGGTGTCATCTGCCTCAGCGCACCTAGTGAGGGTGTCCATCAGCTCTCCCATGTCTTGGACCTTTCGCTTGAGTCGCCCCAATTTTTGCACCAAGGGTTCGTAATGGCAATTCTGCTCGAGGATCAGCATAGCTTGAGCCGCCGTAATACCATCTGGCGAATGGATAATTTCGGCAACCCGCCGTGACCAATGGTGAGCCGACTCATCCGGGCGCTGAACACAGTGTTGTAGATCGTCGATCGTCATCGGACGTTTGCAAGTTCCTCTGAAGTTTTTGATGAAACGCTCTTTTAACTCGGCCCAGGTCTGGATGGAGTTGGGAGGTAAGTTTTTCAACCAAGTACGTGCTGACCCCTCGAGCATCATCGTGAAGTATCTGGTGCAAACTGCCTCGTTTACGTCGAGCATGTCCATGGCGATTTCATAACTCTCGATCCACGATGCCGGCTCAAGGTCCGGGTGTAATTAGGCACCTTTCTTGGTCCCTTAAAATCTTAGGGCATCCTTTCGTTACGAAGGGCGAGGGCCAAGCATGGCACCCCAACTCGCCCTCCACCCCCGACGAGGGGGGCCGGGGCGTCTTGGGTGTTCGGAAGATCCCGGCCCGGCGGGTCCCGATCAGGCGGGTTGTCCTGTGGGACGTGTCGCGGCCCGCTGTTTACGGCGGGCTGGTCCTCTGGCCGGCTCCTGGTGTAGCTTGCCTGGGGAGTGGAATGCAACCTCTCGAGGCTGTGTGAGAACTGGGCGTTTTGAACCACCGCCGTCTTCAACATCTCGATGCCGTTCCTTGCTTCTATCTCGGCAGGAGTGTTGCCGTGAATCAGAAGAGATTCCAGATGGCGAGTTGCGGCAAGGACGTTGTCCACCGGGTTGGAAAAGTGGCCTTGAGGCGTCCGGAATCGGGGAATGCGATCCTTAGCCGGCTGACCCGTCGGGTTAGGCGGGCGACCCGGCCCTCCCCCGGGGCGGCTCCCGCGCCAAGGGTTCGTGGAGTGTCGAACAGGTGGGTCGGGTTGAGATCATGGGGCAGGCGACCCTGGTGTCTCCATTGATGGACGGCGTCAAATGCGCGCTGTTGTCTTTCGAGCCGCCAGTTGTCAGTGTTTAAACGCATCCCTTCAGCCGCAATTTGAGCTTGCCGAGTCTCGATCCTACCAGACTCCACCTCGGCATCCCGATGAGCCTTTGCCACTGCCTCTCTGAGTTTCGCCAGCTCCGCGTTTATCTCCTCCTGGTTTTCTAGTGTAAGGGGAGTCGCCATCAGCCTTGTGATTTCTACCGCTAAATCCACCAGGACTGCGGCCGGGCTTCTGGACGTCTCGCCGGCTCCATCGCCTCCAGTGGGATTTTGTGTGGGTTGAGTCGCCCCCGCCATGTAAATGGCGATCTGACGGCGGGTTCGGTCAAGGACTTCGGGGTCCATGGCCAGCGACAAACCCCCAAGACAATCCCCATGTAGAGATCGGATTGAATCTGAATCGCCCATGGACGATTCGTCATCAGAGTTGACCGGTGTAGTTTCCTGAGTCGCCGAGCGCTCTGGCTCCTCCGATCCCTGCATGAACCCCACAAAGACCGGGCGAGTTAGATTTGGCGTTATTACTGGGCGGACGTACCTGGCCGGCTCGACGATGTCGGTGGAGATGTCCGGGTCACGCACGGATGATCCGATCATGCCGATGAAGATGTTGATCTTGCCGAAGGGGACCCTGTAACCAGATTCAATCGAATCTGCTTCGGGCCCCAATCGCTGGTTGTCGATGTAGGTTTTCCCGCGGTGGCTCCGGATCATGAGCCCCGTCGCGTAACTCCCAAACCCTGGTAGTGCTCCCTTTGAGAACTCAACTCCGCCATGCGCAGGCCCCACGGTAGGCGCCAACTGTTGTGGTTTTGTCACGACAGATGTCCTCGTGAAAGGACTTAGTACTGGAGCCATCGCACCTTGGCGGCGACTCAAAGGGGTTAAGCGGGAGAGACATGGTGATTTACCTAGGTTCGGCCCCTCGTGAGGAGCTAAAGGCCTACGTCCTGCTTTGGTTTGTATTGATGTGGTTTCGATTACAAGGAAGGCGTGACTCGCCAGACCTAGCACTCGATGATTTCTAACCCGCCCCTCTCCTTCCCTAGGGCTCGCCTTTATATACAGGTCGAACCCTTAGGGTTTACAAGAATACTTTCCTTTATACAAATCTCGACCCCTGTGGTCTCTAAGTCGCCGTCCTTCAAAGCTTGGAGACTTTCCAGAAATCATAAACCGCCATAGGACCTTCGTGCTGATAATGCCAAGGCCCAAATCATTGTTTCGGTGAATCGCCTGATTTGGTGACCCGGCCCAACTAGGGCGGGTTATTAACAGGTAATATCCCCAACAGTGTGTCTGCCTAGTTTGAGAAAAACCAAAAAAAAATTCTTTTCTTCTTTTGCTTGTTGGGAGCTTTCCCGTGTAGATAGTTTTCTTTTTCTTTGGGTCAAGGTAGAAGATATTGGTTACAATGTTTAGTGGCTCTTGCATGCATACTTGTTTAGCTTTCAAAGAGCCATATTACTTTGTCTTCTCCTTTGTGTTTGCCCGCAGATTCCAGCTTTAGCCAATGCACGAGCACGCTTATTATTGTTCACATCGTTCGGTCGTGCAAGTGAAAGGCAATAATGACGATATATGATGAAGTGACTGAGCCTGGAAAAGCTGGTATAAACTCGATCTATTATGTTTTTGTAAATATGACTAGCTCATCATGCCTGATTCAGCTCTTTTGTGAGAGAAACATGTTTGCAATGACAACTTAGAGATCATAGTTGCTTATGCCATGCTTATTTAACCAGGAGCTTATAATGGTTTGTCTTGGTTGCCAACATGAATGTTGAGATGACTATGATGTGGTATGATAGGATGGTATCCTCCTTTGAATGTTTCAAGTGGCTTGACTTGGCGCATGTTCACGCATGTAGTTGAAACAAAATCAACACAACCTCTATGATGTTCATCTTCATGGTGATTTATGTCCTACTTATGCTTGCACTCAATGTTAGTTAATCTCAATGCATTTTGATGACTGTTGTCGCTCTCTAGTTGGTCGCTTCCCAGTCTTTTGCTAGCCTTCACTTGTACTAAGGGGGAATACTGCTTGTGCATCCACTTCCATAAACCCAAAGTTGTGCCATATGAGTCCACCATACCTACCTATGTGCGGTATCTACCTGCCGTTCCAAGTAAATTTGCATGTGCCACTCTCTAAATCTTCAAGAAATAATCTATTTTGCATGCCCAAACTGCTCATGTGGTGACAGGGGGCTATTGGTATCTTCCATGCTAGGCGTGTTATCCTCGATATGTGTTTATTCACTATCATTCACCAGAAAGGGGCCGGTAATTGGAATTCCACTTCCATGCTCAAATCGAAAAGATAATTGCAAACAAAACTCCCCTAGGATTGATGTTGGTATGGACGGTACCCGAGGATTCGGCTAGCCGTGGAGTGTGATTGATTGGTGGTGGGGGAGCCAAAACTTTACTTTTCTGTTTGGCAACCGCCTATAGCATGTGTAGCATGGAAGATGTTGAGAACTCTTAGTCATTGCGTTGACAATGAAAGCATGCCACCCAAAATTATTATCTCTGTTTTCAAAGCTTGAGCTCTCGCACCTCTGCAAATCAATGCTTCCCTGTGCGAAGGGCCTGTCTATTTATGTTCTTGTTGTGTCATCCTCCTCTTACAAAAGCACCAATTAGAGAGCACCTCTGTCATTTTTATGCTTTGCTTTTAACTGTGTTGAGTATGACTATGACTGGATCTTCATTGCCTTGAATTACAATGTTTAGTCAGCCCTTGGTCTTTGAAGGTGCTGTGCATTTATGTTTTGTGGTCTCAGAAAGAGCTAGCGAGATACCATCCACTTGTACTGCTTCATGTTGTTTTGATTGAAGTGTTGACATTTGAGGCTTATTATTATTTTCTTGCTAGTGGATTATGCCATTGATATGAGTTTATCGTGAGACCTAGATGTCATTTTCTTATGTGGTTTGCTTGTGATCTTGCTAAAACTCTGGATATGAGTTAGACATAGTTGCAACAACAAGATCAAACAGAGTTCGTCAAAGTTTTTCTTTTGTCTCTTTCAGTTTGTCAACTGAATTGCTTGAGGACAAGCAAGGCTTTAAGCTTAGGGGAGTTGATACGTCTCCGTCGTATCTACTTTTCCGAACTCTTTTGCCCTTGTTTTGGACTCTAATTTTCATGATTTGAATGGAAATAACCCGGACTGACGCTGTTTTCAGCAGAATTGCCATGGTGTTATTTTTGTGCAGAAACAAATGTTCTCGGAATGTCCTGAAAATTTACGGAGAGTTTTTCTGGAATAAAAGAAAAATACCTGCGCAAAGATCCGCTGGAGGGGGCGTGCTAGTGGGCCACAAGCCCACAGGCCGCGATCACCCCCTAGGTCGCGCCGTGCAGGATTGTGGGGCCCACGTGGCACCGCCGCCCCCAATCTCAGCTATATATCATCCGTCTCGCCTGGAATAAATCACAGAGAAGGTTTCATCGCGTTTTGCGATACGGAGGCGCCGCCACATCCTGTTCTTCATCTGGAGGGTAGATCTGGAGTCTGTATCGGGCTCCGGAGAGGGGAAATCGTCGCCATCGTCATCATCAACCTTTCTCCATCGACAATTCCATGATGATCTTCATCGTTCGTGAGTAATCTCATCGTAGGCTTGCTAGACGGTGATGAGTTGGATGAAATCTATCATGTAATCGAGTTAGTTCTTGACGGGGATTGATCCGTAGTATCCACTATGTCCTAGATTGATGTTGCTACTACTTGGCTATGCTTAATGCTTGTCACTAGGGCCCGAGTGCCATGATTTCAGATCTGAACCTATTATGTTGTCGCCAATATATGTGTGTTTTAAATCCTATCTTGCAAGTTGTAGTCACCTACTATGTGTTATGACCCGGCAACCCCGGAGTGACAATAGCCGGAACCACTCCCGGAGATGACCATAGTATGAGGAGTTCATGTATTCACCGCGTGTTAATGCATTGGTCCGGTTCTTTATTAAAAGGAGAACCTTAATATCCCATAGTTTCCATTAGGACCCCGCTGCCACGGGAGGAATGGACAATAGATGTCATGCAAGTTCTTTTCCCTAAGCAGGTATGACTACATACGGAATACATGCTTACATTAGATTGACAAACGGGAGCGAGTTACATATCTCTCCGTGTTATAGCTGTTACATGATGAATCTGTTGGGGAACGTCGCATGGGAAACAAAAATTTTCCTACGCGCACGAAGACCTATCATGGTGATGTCCATCTACGAGAAGGGATGAGTGATCTACGTACCCTCGTAGACCGTACAGCAGAAGCGTTAGAGAACGCGGTTGATGTAGTGGAACGTCCTCACGTCGCTCGATCCGCCCCGCGAACAATCCCGCGATCAGTCCCACGATCTAGTACCGAACGGACGGCACCTCCGCGTTCAGCACACGTACAGCTCGACGATGATCTCGGCCTTCTTGATCCAGCAAGAGAGACGGAGAGGTAGAAGAGTTCTCCGGCAGCGTGACGGCGCTCCGGAGGTTGGTGATGATCTTGTCTCAGCAGGGCTCCGCCCGAGCTCCACAGAAACGCGATCTAGAGGAAAAACCGTGGAGGTATGTGGTCGGGCTGCCGTGGAAAAGTCGTCTCAAATCAGCCCTAAAACCTCCGTATATATAGGTGGGAGGGAGGGGGCCTTGCCTTGGGGTCCAAGGACCCTCAAGGGGGTCGGCCGAGCCAAGGGGGAGGACTCTCCCCCCCAAACCGAGTTGGACTAGGTTTGGTGGGAGGGAGTCCTCCTCCCTCCCCACCTCCTCCTTTTTTTTCTTTTCCTCTTGATTTTCTTCTCTTGGCGCATAGACCACTTGTGGGCTGTCCCACCAGCCCACTAAGGGCTGGTGTGTCTCCCCCAAGGCCTATGGGCTTCCCCGGGGTGGGTTGCCCCCCCCCCCGGTGAACCCTCGGAACCCATTCGTCATTCCCGGTACATTCGGTAACTCCGAAAACCTTCCGGTAATCAAATGACGTCATCCTATATATCTATCTTCGTTTCCAGACCATTCCGGAAACCCTCGTGACTTCCGTGATCTCATCCGGGACTCCGAACAACATTCGGTAACCAACCATATAACTCAAATACGCATAAAACAACGTCGAACCTTAAGTGTGCAGACCCTGCGGGTTCGAGAACTATGCAGACATGACCCGAGAGACTCCTCGGTCAATATCCAATAGCGGGACCTGAATGCCCATATTGGATCCTACACATTCTACGAAGATCTTATCGTTTGAACCTCAGTGCCAAGGATTCGTATAATCCCGTATGTCATTCCCTTTGTCCTTCGGTATGTTACTTGCCCGAGATTCGATCGTCAGTATCCGCATACCTATTTCAATCTCGTTTACCGGCAAGTCTCTTTACTCGTTCTGTAATACAAGATCCCGCAACTTACACTAAGTTACATTGCTTGCAAGGCTTGTGTGTGATGTTGTATTACCGAGTGGGCCCCGAGATACGGTGTTTTGTCTATGTATCCACACATGTAAATGAGTCTTCATTCAATACAATTATAGCATGGATAATAAACTATTATCTTGATACAGGAATTATAATAATAACTATATTTATTATTGCCTCTAGGGCATAATTCCAACAGAATCATATCCGTCATACTCATCCATCATCGATCCACTGCCTACGAGTCTTTTACTACTAGTCCTCGATACGTTACTTTGTCTAGGCTTGTCCCTTGCTACAAAAGGGATTGGGCCACTTTGCTGCTACTACTGTTGCTACTGATGTTACTCTGATGTTACTTGCTGCTGCTGTCACTACTGCTGTTACTTTGCTGCTACTTGTTGCAAGACTTTTCTGGAGCTGTTGCCTGGGAAGAATAGTTCCCCGTCGACATGCTCTTTACTGGCGCCATTGATACAACAGTTAGGAATAGTCCGCCGTCAACAGATCGTTTCTGGCACCGTTACTATCATACTACTTTGGTACTCATACTTTGCTTGCAGCCACTAATCTTTTAGGTGTTGTTGAATGTGATAAACTCAGCTGCTAATACTTGAGAATATTCTTTCGCTTCCCTTGGCGAACCAACAAATTTGGGTTGAATAATGTACCCTCGAAAACTGTTGCGATCCCATACGCTTGTGGGTTATCAGGTCCCTGGTGACCCCCTGCCTTGGTTCTCAAGTTCCCCGATCGTCTTCTGTTTCGGAAAAAATCATTTTGGAAGTTTCGTTCCGTTTGGACTCCGTTTATAATCCTCCTCTGAAAGGGGTCAAAAACACGGAAAAAACGGGAACTGGCACTTGGCACTGAGTTAATAAGTTAGTCCCAAAAAAGATATAAAAGGTATACAAAACATCCAAAGTTTGACAAGATAAAAGCATGAAACCATCAAAAATTATAGATACGTTGGAGACGTATCAAGCATCCCCAAGCTTAACTCCTGCTCGTCCTCTAGTAGTGAAGTGATAAAGACTGAAATTTTTGATGTGGAATACTACCTAGCATTGTTGTCCATTGTAACTTCTTTCGTGTGACATGAATATTCAGATCCGTAAGATTCAAAACAATAGTTTGCTATTGACATGAAAACAATAATTCTTCAAGCAAACTAGCAAGGTAATCATGAACTTTCGAAGTAACAAGGCCAAAGAAAGTTAGCCCTACAAAATCATAGTCTGGCTATGCTCCATCATCCTCACACAACTAATTTAAATCATGCACAACCCCGGTATTGGCCAAGTAATTGTTTTCGCACTCTTACTTTCTCATACCTTTTATAACTATCACGCAATACATGAGCGCGAGCCATGGATATAGCACTATAACTGGAATAGAGTGTGGTGGTGGTTGTGAGACAAAAAAGAAGGAGATGGTCACATTGACTCGGCGTATCAAAGGGCTATGGAGATGCCCATTAATAGATATCAATATGAATCAGTAGGTATTGCCATACAAAGGATGCACTAGAGCTATAAGTATGTGAAAGCTCAAAAGGAGAACTAGTGGGTGTGCATCCAGCTTGCTTGCTCACGAAGACCTAGGGCAATTTGAGGAAGCCCATCATTGGAATATACAAGACAAGTTATATAATAAAGATTCCCACTAGTATATGGTGGTGACGAAACGAGAGGCTCTCAATCATGAAGAACATGGTGCTATTATAAAGCACAAGTGTGGAAAAAGATAGTAGCATTGTCCCTTTTCTCTTTTTCTCTCTTTTTTAAATTTTTTTATTAGGGCTCTTGGGCCTCTTTTTTTGGGATCTTTGGCCTCTTTTTTTATTTCCTCACATGGGACAATGCTCTAATAATGATGATCATCACACTTTTATTTACTCATAGCTCAAAGCTCAGAACGATGATGACTCTATAGGAAATTCCTCCGGCAGTGTACCGGGATGTGCAACGATCTAGCTTGGTGCATGACATTGAAACATCTCGCTAGCTATCTTACGATCATGCAATGGCAATATGAGAGTGACGACACAAGTCATGAGACGGAACGGTGGGAGTTGCATTGCAATATATCTCGGAATGGCTATGAAAATGCCATAGTAGGTAGGTATGGTGGCTGTTTTGACGAAGGCATATGGTGGGTTTGTGTACCGGCGAAAGTTGCACGGTACTCAAGAGGCTAGCAATGGTGGAAGGTGAAAGTACATCTATGCCATGGACTCACATTAGTCATGAAGAACTCATATACTTGTTGCGAAAAACTTTATTAGTAATCGAAACAAAGTGCTAAACGCATACTCCTAGGGGAAGGGTTGGTAGGTGTTAACCATCGCGCGATCCCGACGGCAACACAAAGGATGACAATCAATAGATCAATTATGCTCTGACTTCCTAACATAGCGGTTCACCATACGGGCATGCTACGGGAATCACTAACTTCAACACAAGTATTTATAGATTCACAACACCCTACTAACATAACTCTTAATATTACCAAATTCATGTCTCAAAACTAATTGAGAGGAATCAAAACTTCTCTTTCTACTCAATGCACATGAAATGGAGGTTTTTGTATCCACTTTGGGTACCTATCACCTTTGGGCTACTTTGATAGCACAAGACAACTACCAAGTCATGCACCGTCGTGCTCTAAAAGATCTAAGTGAAGCACATAGAGCAAAATTATCTAGCTCAAAAGATATAAGTGAAGCAGGATGAGCATTCTAGCAAAATCACGATGAGTGCATGTCTCTCTCAAAAGGTATGCAGTAAGGATGATTGTGACACAACAAAAATAAAATACTCCTATGATACAAGACGCTCCAAGATAAACACATATCATGTGGTGAATAAAAATATAGCTCCAAGTAATGTTACTGATGGATTGAATACAAAAGAGGGGATGCCTTCCCGGGGCATCCCCAAGCTTAGGCTTTTTGGTGTCCTTTGAATTTGGCTTGGGATGCCTTGGGCATACCCAAGCTTGAGCTCTTTCCACTCGTTATCTCTTTGTCCATGAGAACATCACCCAAAACTTGATATCATTAGCACAAGAAAACAAACTACCACCTCTTTAGGTACTGTAGCAATCTTGATTTATATTTATTTTGGTGTTATATTACTGTATTCTCACTTTTCCATGGCTAGTACCCCCCCCCCCCGAAACTATCCATAGTTTCATCAAAACAAGCAACCAACTCAACAAAAACAGAATCTGTAAAAAACAAAGCAGCCTGTAGCAATCTGTATACTTCTGGTACCTCAAAAATTCTGCAAACTTACGACTGTGTGGGAAAAATGCATATCAACCAGCAGAAAAAAGAATCAACTCAAAACCTCTTTCTGAATAAAAATGAAAAATTTCTGTCTTTTTCCAGCAGGATCAAACAACCATCACCAAGACTAGTTATAAAGGTTTTGCTTGGCTCAAACACAAAAAGAAACTCAAAAGACACTATCATAACAGAATTATGATGGTGTGGATGCAACAAAACAGAAATAAAAAGATAAATTCATTGGGTTGCCTCCCAACAAGCGCTATTGTTTAAAGCCCTTAGCTAGGCATAAGGCGATAGAATCACGTATGGTCGTCTTTGGTGCTCAAACCATAAGTAGCCCTCATCATGGATTCATAAGGCAATCTTATTTTCTTTCTATAAAAGTGCTCCATGCCCTTATTTAAAGGAAATTGAAATCTAATATTCCCTTCCTTCATATCGATGATAGCACCGATAGTCCTTAGGAAAGGTCTACCAAGAATAATTGGGCATGTAGGATTGCAATCAATGTCAAGCACAATGAAATCCACGGGTACATAGTTCCTATTTGCAATAATAAGAACATCATTGATCCTTCCCATGGGTTTCTTGACAGTAGAATCCGCCAGATGCAAGTTAAGAGAACACTCCTCAATCTCATTAAAACCCAGAACATCACATAAAGACTTTGGAATCGCGGAAACACTAGCACCCAAATCACACAAAGCATTGCATTCATAGTTTTTGATTTTGATTTTGATAGTAGGTTCCCACTCATCATGAAGCTTTCTAGGGATAGAGACTTCCAATTCAAGTTTCTCTTCAAGAGACTTCCAATTTTGATAGGCCTTGTTTTGGCTATATGCGTGTGGAGAGTATAGCTTGGATTGCATCAAGGAAATGCATGAAATCAAGGAGCAACAATCATAATTCAATTCCTTGAAATCCAAGGTAGTAATTTCATTACTACTCAAAGTTTTAATATCTTCAACTCCACTTTCAATGCTTTTAGCATCAAGATAGATGGACTCCGAATCATTGGGGCGTTTTTCAACCAAAGTGGATTCATATCCAGCCCCATCATCATTAGGTTTGACACAAGAAAACAAAGATTCAATGGGAGTCACACCAAGCACTTTAAGATCTTCGTGATTCTTATCACGAGAACACGCCTTTTTATGCCATTCATGTCTAGCATGAATTTGGGCGGTTCTTTCTTTGCTCTCACTCATGGAAACACGCATAGCTTATTTCAAAGTGTCATCCATGTTGATCTTGGGAGGAGCACACCTAACTTTCAAAGCATCAATATCACTAGACATTCTATCAACGCTCCTAGCCAAATTGTCAATTTTGAGTAGTTTTTCCTCTATGGACGCATTGAAAATCTTTTGTGAGTTGATAAACTCTTTGATATTACTCTCTAGATCAGAGGGTAATCTATTGTAATTTCCATGAGTATTGTTGTAGGAGTTGTCAAAGTTATTAGAGGGGTTACTAGGAAAAGGCCTAGGAACATAGTGTCCTCTAAAAGCATTGTTGTTGCCAAAATTATTCCTACCAACAAAATTAACGTCCAAGCTAGCGTTGCTACTCTGAATCAAGGAAGACAAGGGCATATAATTAGGATCTAATGGAGCACTTCTACTAGCAACCAAATTCATTAACTCATCCAGCTTAGAACTTAACGAGTTTATTTCTTCTATAGCGTGTACCTTCTTACTAGTAGGTGACCTTTGAGTGTGCCAGTAAGAGTAGTTCGTCATGATATTTTCTAGGAGTTTTGTGGCTTCTCCTAACGTGATTTCCATGAACGTTCCACCTGAGGCGGAGTCCAAGATATTTCTAGAAGCGAAATTCAAGCCAGCGTAGAAGATTTGTATAATCATCCAAAGACTCAAGCCATGAGCGGGACAATTTCTAATCATCAATTTCATTCTCTCCCAGGATTGTGCAACATGTTCATGATCAAGTTGCTTAAAATTCCTGATATCATTACGGAGAGAGATAATCTTAGCCGGCGGAAAATACTTGGATATGTAAGCATCTTTGCACTTATTCCAAGAATCAATACTATTTTTGGGCAAAGACGAAAACCAAGTTTTTGCTCGATCTCGCAACAAGAAAGGAAAAAGCTTCAATTTAATCACATCATTATCCACATCTTTCTTCTTTTGCATATCGCAAAGCTAAATGAAGGTATTAAGATGGGATGCAGCATCTTCACTAGGAAGGCCGGAGAATTGCTCTTTCATAACAAGATTCAGCAAAGCGGCTTTGATTTTGTACGACTCCGCACTAGTGGCGGGAGCAATCGGAGTACTAATGAAATCATTATTAGTAATATTTGAGAAGTCACAAAGTTTGGTTGTTTCAGTCATGGTGACTTCAGCAAGCAAGCAAGCACACAAGCAAACAAAGAGCAAGCGATAGAAAAGGGCAAACGGAAAAGGCAAACCAAAAACGCAGACGAAGAAAAGGGCAAATATTTTTGTAAATTTTTGTTTTTCAGAAGTGGGGGAGAGGAAAACGAGAGGCTAAAAAAAGTAAATGCAAGAGATGAGTTTGCGACACTTACTTGGATGAGTTCTTGACTTGATCCTCCCCGGCAACGGTGCCAGAAATCCTTCTGCTACTTCTCAAACTACAGCGTCAGAAATTGACACGTTGACGGAGAATTGCTTGCGTTGGATTTTCCCGGGAAGAGGAAAGGGTGATGCAGCACATGAGCAGTAAGTATTTCCCTCAGTTTGAGAACCAAGGTATCAATCCAGTAGGAGAATCTCGTCAAGTCCAGTGTACCTGCGCAAACACAAAAGAGCTTGCACCCAACGCTATAAAGGGGTTGTCAATCCCTTCAAGATTGATTGCAAAGTGAGATCTGAAGGTGGAAACTGCAACGAAGTAAAAGAGTAAGGCTGAAAATATGGTGTGAAGTAGACCCGGGGGCCATAGTGTTCACTAGAGGCTTCTCTCAAAATAGCAAATATTACGGTGGGTGAAAAAATTACTGTCGAGCAATTGATAGAACCGTGCAAAGTTATGACGATATCTAAGGCAATGATCATACATATAGGCATCACGTCCGAGACAACTAGACCGATACTTTCTACATCTACTACTATTACTCCACACATCGACCGCTATGCATCATGCATGTAGTGTATTGAGTTTATGACGAACAGAGTAACGCCTTAAGCAAGATGACATGATGTAGAGGGATAAACTCAAACCAATGATGAAAACCCCATCTTTTACCCTTGATGGCAACAACACGATGCATGCCTTTCTACCCCTTCTGTCACTGGGTGAGGTCACCGCACGGCATGAACCCAAAACCAAACACTTCTCCCATTGCAAGAATCATAGATCAAGCTGGCCAAACAAAACCCACAACTTGAAGAGAATTACAAGGATATGAAATCATGCATAAGAGAGATCAGAAGAAACTCAAATAAGATTCATAGATAATCTGATCATAAATCCACAATTCATCGGATCTTGACAAACACACCACAAAAGAAGATTACATCGGATAGATCTCCATGTAGATCATGGAGAACTTTGTATTGAAAATCCAAGAGAGAGAAGAATCCATCTAGCTACTAGCTATGGACCCGTAGGTCTATGGGGAACTACTCACGCATCATCGGAGAGGTCATGGTGTTGATGAAGAAGCCCTCCGTATCCGAATCCCCCCTCCGGCAGGGCACCAGAACGTGCCCCATATGGGATCTTGTGGAGACAGAAGTTTGCGGCGGCGGAAAAGTACTTTCGATGATCTCTTGATTTTGTTGGGATTTTAGGGAATATATAGGCAAAAGACCTAGGCAGAGGTGGCCCAGGGAGCCCACAAGCTTGGGAGGCGCGGGCCCATCTGGCCGCGCCATGAGGGCTTGTGGGGTTCCTGGTGACCCCCTGCCTTGGTTCTGAAGTTCCCTGATCGTCCTCTGTTTTGTAAAAAACTTTTTGGAAGTTTCGTTCCGTTTGGACTCCATTTAAAATCCTCCTCCGAAAGGGGTCAAAAACACGGAAAAACAGGAACTGGCACATCGCACTGAGTTAATAAGTTAGTCCCAAAAAAGATATAAAAGGCATAACAAACCTCCAAAGTTTGACAAGATAAAAGCATGAAACAATCAAAAAATATAGATACGTTGGATACGTATCATAGAGCATCTTCATACCTTTTAAGATTGCTAAGTGGAAGCATTACTATGAACGCGGTTGATGGAGTCGTACTCGTAGCGATTCAGGTCCCGGTGGATTCCGATATATGTGCCGAATCATGGCACTTTCGCGGTCAACACACGTACATCCCGGTGACGTCTCCTCCTTCTTAATCCATCAAGGAGAGAGGAGAAGTTGAGGGAGAGCTTCGGCAGCACGTCGGTGTGGTGGCGGTGGAGCTATGTGGTTCTCTGGCAGGGCTTCACCAAGCGTTGCGGAGGACGAGGAGGAGGAGGAGTAGGGCGGTGCCGTGGGAGATGAATTGTGTGTCTCCAAAAGGCCAAAACCTTCCACTATATATAGAGGAGGGAGAGGGAGGCTGCCTTGGCCCCTCCTCCAAGGAGGAGGAGCTTCGGCCGAAGCTAGGGAGGAGTCCACCTCCCACAAGGGAGGTGGACTACCTTGGTAGGACTCTTCCTCCTTTTCCTTTTAATCTTTTTGCCTTATCTCCTCTATCCCTATGCACATAGGCCTTTAGGGAAGGCCTTTGCAAGCCCAATAAGAGTTGTCACTGTACTGAGGCGTGGACACCCAAAGAGGAGGAACCATCACCGAATCATAGTTCAAGTGAGATACCTGAAGAGCCTGCCAGGTATTGGAGAACCTGGCTTCCAACGCCTCCATGTAGCGACGGGCGTGCTCGTCCTCCTCCCTGACACAGCGACATACCTCCTCCTCAGGGGTCGGCAGCCTCGGCACCAAAAGTGGCCCATGTGACCGCGACCAAAGAAGCTCCAGGTCGACAACGGGAGCCCAGTTCCTCAGCAACCTGTGCGCCCCTGAAGGTAGCTCCTACCAGTGCTAGTCAGGCGGAGCCCAGTCCCGCGCATGCTGGCGCCTCTCAAGCAGGTGGTCGCCACCGAATCGACGACAAGGATGCGCTCCAGGCATCATCGATGTCGAGAACCAATTCTACAACTATTTAAATTCCTACTATTTAATAAACTTTAATAAACTTTTTCAACTATTTATGTGCTAGCATATGTTTGTGTTCTTATTTACAAGATGTTATCTAGAGAAGGAGCACTATCCAAGTTTCTAGAAATAATAATAAATGAACATCTTATTGTAAGGAACATGAATACTTAGGTCTACTCAGTTTCTATAATAGATGGCATTGCAAAACTGATTAGCAGCAAACTAAGCAAGTTTACCATTAGTAACTAGTGGTACTCAATCTAAAATTTATGAGATCCAATTTGAATGGCATAATTATCAGCATCGGATTTTTAGGAGGTTAAGAACAGAGCATCAAAACCACTATTAAGATCCAGTTTGGTTTCGATAATAAGCATTTGAATTCAATTTGGTTTCGGTAATAACCATAATAACCATAAATTTGGCTGGTTTTTATGAAATAAATATATAACTGGAACTTGTAGAAATTGGGCAGTTGTTATGCCAAAATGGGAGGAAGCAGAGAGGTGGAGGGGCTCACCGTGGGAGGAGGGATAGAGCAGCAGGGCTCGTCGTCAGCGCCACGGGAAGGAAGATGACGACGACGCCCTATCGGACGGCAGCGCGGGAGGAAGACAACGACGGTGCGGTCGGATGGCGGCGCGGGAGGAAGACAACGGCGACGCGGGAGGACGGCGAGCACTGTGGCGGCGGGGGCGGCGTCGGTGCTCCTCGAGGATTCACGGGCGGCCGGGATCGGGGGCGGTGACTAAGATGATGGATTTGGATGCGCGCCAAGCTCTGGCAGGCTGGCGGCGTCGGGGAAGGGCGTCGGCGTGGGGGGGGGAATGGGGAGATTTGGGGCCAAAATTTCCAAACTGCCGCTTATGTAGCCCCACCTTTAGTCTCGGTTCGTGGCTTCAACCGGTACTAAAGGTCCCTCTATAGTCCCGGTTTCACTCACCAACCGGGACTAAAGGTCCGGCAGCCCAGAGGGCGGGAAGCAAATGGCTTTAATCCCGTTTGGTGGCTCCAATCGGGACTAAACATATACCCCTTTAGTCCTGGTTGGAGCCACCAACCGGCACTAAAGCTCTGTTCGGCCTGCTTGCACAAGTTTTGTCCCACCTCGCTAGTTGAGAGGGGCTCGGAGTGGTATATAAGAAATGCTGCCGCCACCCACTCGAGCTCCTCTCCACTGCACGCAGTACATGCCTATTAGTCGCCCTATTTGGCCTGCTTGCACTGTGGGCCTGCATCCTGGCCCATTTCTAGGGGTTTCTAGTCGTATGCAGGTCCTGGTGGAATGTAGGTGGGCCTTTTTTTATTATTTTTTACATTTTTTCTTATGTTTTTCATGTGGGTGAAGAGACAGTCCAGTTTGTACACGAAGTGCATCCTATTTATGTCGTAACCCTTCCAACTTTTTAGCACATGCCATGTAGGTGAAATGATGATACCATGCCAAGTTTCAGCCTTTTCAGAGTTGATTTGTAGCGCTTTTCAATTCCAGGGTTATTTAGCTCAAAAAATCATTTAATGCATGCAAAATAGCAAATGAGGTGAGAAAGGGTTGAAAATTTATGAGGTGGCTTTGAATGATGCATATTGAGGGCACAAAAATTCTGGAGTTGAAATAAGATTAGAAAAGAAATGGCTTTGTAAGAGATGAGTATATGTCCAGAACCCTGGCACTTCGAAAAGATAGTCCAGTTTGTACGCGAAGTGCATCCTATTTTTGCCGTTGCCCTTCCAACTTTTTAGAACATGCCATGTGGGTGAAGTGATGATACCATGCCAAGTTTCAGCCTTTTCAAAGTTGATTTCTAGTGCTTTTCAATTTCAGGGTTATTTAGCACAAAACAAATCATTTAATGCATGGAAAATAGAAAATGAGGTGAGAAAGGGTTGAAAATTTCTGAGGTGGCTTTGAATGATGCATATTGAGGGCACAAAAAGTCTGGAGTTGAAATAAGATTAAAAATGAAATGGCTTTGTAAGAGATGAGTATTCGTCCACAACCGTGATACTTCGAAAGAGATAATCTTGTTTGTACACGAAGTGCATCCTGTTTTTGCCGTAACCCTTTGAACTTTTTATATGAAATATATACATAATGTTTCTTCATGTTTCAAATGCCATAACACACACATATATATAGGCTGAAACACATTAAGAAGAAACTGAGGACAGTGAAAGTCGGTCACATCCGAGGTTGGGATGTTGAGGTATAAAACTTTTTTCGCGTGTGTCCCTTTACGCTGTAACCATGGACAATCTTCATCATTTAACAGGATGCTTGGGTCAGTCTTCACTATGAAGGTAGGAATTTCGTGAAACTTTTCATAATCTTTTAACATGTTTGTCTTGTCATCCACTCCCATGATGTTTCTTTTCCCTGAAAGAACTATGTGGCGCTTTGGCTCATCATATGATGTATTCGCTTCCTTAACTTTTCTTTTTCTCGGCTTGGAAGACACGTCCTTCACATAGAAACCTGCACCACATCATTGGCTAGGATGAATGGTTCATCTGTGTACCCAAGATTGTTGAGATCCACTGTTGACATTCCGTACCGCGGGTCTTCCTTTACCCCGCCTCCTTTCAGATTGACCCATTTGCACCGAAACAACGGGACCTTCAAATTGTTTTCATAGTTATATTCCCATATCTCCTCTATGTAACCATAATATTTGTCCTTTCGCCTCTTATTGGTGTTTGCTGCATCAAAGCGGGCACCGCTGTTTTGGTTGGTGCTCTTTTTATCTTGGGCGATCGTGTAAAATGTATTCCCATTTATCTCGTACCCTTTGAAAGTCGATAGTCGAAGATGTTGACTTGGCCAGCAAGTACAAGTCATCTCCAACTTCAGGGTCATGCATGAGACGTGTTTACAACCAACCGCCGAATGAAGACATGTGTGTACGTTTGATCTAGGGATCAGACTGCTCCGGGTTCTTGGAGCATACAGTATCCATATGTTCCTCGGTATATAGAGCCACCAAGGTGGAATTTTGTAGAACTGTGTAGTGTGCTTCCACCCAAGAATGCCCGTCCTCACATATTACTAAATCCTTTCCTAGCGTGCCTTTTTCACCCAGTCTGCCCTCATGCCTCGATTCAGGAAGACCAATCGACTTAATATAAGGAATAAAGTCAACACAAAACTCAATGACCTCCTCTGTTTCATTGTCCTTGGAGATGCTTCCTTTGGGCCTAGAACGATTTGAACATATTTCTTTAAGACTCCCAACAACCTCTCAAAGGGGAACATATTGTGTAAAAATACAGGGCCCGGAATGGCAATCTCTTCGACTAGGTGAACTAGGACGTGCGTCATGATATTAAAGAAGGATGGTGGGAACACCAACGTGAAACTATAAAGACATAGCACCAAATCATTCTGTAACCTTGGTAAGATTTCTGGATCGATTACCTTGTGAGAGATTGCATTGAGGAATGCACATAGCTTCACAATGGATGATCGGACGTTTTTCGATAGAAGCCCCCTTAATGCAACCGGAAGCAATTGCGTCATAATCACGTGGCAGTCATGAGACTTTAGGTTCTGGAATTTTTTCAGCCATATTTATTATTCTCGTTGTATTCAACGAGTAACCAGAGGTGTCGGTGAATACTCACAACATATGCCATAGGTAGAACCGAAGGAACAAAGGTGGACACTGGGAACGAGGTTGGTACACGCATGGGACGCACGATGTACCCAGATTCAGGGCTCCCCATAGAGATAATACCCCGAATCCTGTCGGAGTGTTTGATGTATATGAACAAAGTACAATGTTGCTCCTGGAGCTGTGTTGGAGGGAGGAAGAGGGGAGCAGCCGGCTCGTCTCTGCCTCTCTCTCTGTGGTTGGTGAAGGTGTTGTGTTGTATGACTGGTGAATGATCGGCCCCCCTTGCATGGAAGGCGACCGGGGGGTTTTATAGGCGAACCCGCCGGCCTACAATATGGATAAAGGGTACAAGTGTGGGACCCGGCTAGCAGCCTTGCCGGCTGGCCAGGGGCCCACAAGAGTCTTGTCTTGTCGCTTCAGGGGCCCGCCGGCTGCATGGTCAAGATTGCCCGTGGGACCCGCCGACTGGCCAATGAGGCTCTCGCGTAAGGTTGACGCCGAGCACGCGATGTACGTCAAGCGTCGCCCCGCGAGATTCTTCATGGGCAGGTAGTACGACCGCCTCCACTGTTCCCCACGCCGAGTGCAGTAATGGACTGGGAGTGTGACGGGCCGACACTATGCTAGGTCATGGATCAGAGCCGGTGTAGGTCAGCGGCGTGGCCGTCGACGCTTGTACCTGTCGGGCGCCCCGATCCAGTACCTTTGCTGACGCGTAGCTACCTTTAATTGCGAGGTCTTATCCTGACCTACGATCTGATGTGACCTGTGATCTTCGGCCAGCTAGCCTGCTTGGCTAGCCGGCTTAAGTGCGGCCGCCTCCTCCCCAGTCCGGCTGGCGGGACCAGGCCGGCTCAGAAGAGGAGGTTGCCTTGACTCTAGCCGGCAGGGGTTGCCTAGCCGGCCAGAAGGATGGCCGCCTCGTCCTCTAGCCGGTAGGTGATGCCTAGCCGGCCAGAAGACTTGGGCCTTGGGAATGTGTATTCGTTCATGTCCATTGGGCCGGAAATGAAGGAATAGGCTTGATGAGCCTACCCCGGGGTTATCCCCCGAATGTAGTCCCCGAAGAGGCGGGAGGCCTCGCCGGCTTGTTGATTTGTCTTCATATTTTGGCCGCTACTCGCGACGAATGACGCCGACTTCGAAACCGGGTGGCTTCGAAGCGACGCCTCGGTCTAGTCGTAACTTGCTCGGAGAACGCCACGTTCCAGGCCCCGCCTGGCGATTACTGCTGACGGGACCGGGCCTGCGCCCTGGGTCCCACCACGACGCCCCCTCGGCCTCCGCGCGGGAGATCCTCTGCGGATTTACTCCGCGATGATTGGGCTTAGGGAAGCGCTACCGCCCGTAATACATGGGGTTAATGGGGCCCGGTGCGCACCGGAGCCCCTCCCCACGACGCTTCGTGGGGGTTTAAATGGGATGCGAGGGTTCCGAGGAGGCCATTCGCCCCCCCCCCTTCTTGCCCCGCATCCGCGCTCTCTTCTTCCCTGCGCTCTGAGAAGAAGAGCTCGCACCCTTCGTCTTCTTCGTCTTCGTCGTCGCGACATCGCCGACCACTTCGGGCTCATGTCACCCGCTGCCATGGCTGGCGGTTCTTCCTCGAAGAAGTCCTCGGAGTAGAAGGCGTCCTCGCAGGGAGCCTGGTTGGGCAACAATGTCGACGAGGGGCACATCAAGGCACTTCGTCACCATCGACTGCTGCCCCCGGCTTCCCAAGTATTGATGCGCCACCCAGGCACCGAGACCGCTCCCGCACCTGTCGCGGGAGAGGTCGTGGTCTTCGTCGAGCACTTCTACCGGGGCTTCGGGCTCAGGCTCTCGGCTAGCTCTTTTTACGCCGAATGTCTCCATTTCTTTGGCCTACAGCCGCATCATTTGGCGTCGAACGCCATACTGCAGCTGGCTGCCTTCGTGGTCCTATTAGAGGGCTTTGTGGGGATCGAGCCTCGCGTCGATCTGTGGCGTAGCCTGTTCTTCTTCAAATAGCAATCCATCGCCACGGAGAAATCCGAGGTGGAGAAGCTCACGGGGCCGCGCCCAATGACGTCGTGCGGGGCCGCTTTGGTGCATGACCGCTTGAAGTCCGGCTTCCCCCAGATGCCTCTGCAAGAATCCATCAAGCATTGGAGAATGGTTTCTTCTACGTGAAGAGAGCAGACCCAGCTCATGACGCCCTCAACATGCCCCCGTTCGCCATCACCCCGCCGACGCGGCGGAACTGGGATGTGAAGACTCCCAAGCCGATTCCTGAGGTGGCGCTTATCTGCGCCCACCTCGAAATTTTGGAGAAGAGTGGCCTCCTCGGCCGCGACCTTCTCACCACCATGGTGGTCCGCCGGATTCTGCCCCTGCATAGGCGGCCGCATCTGGTCTGCCAGATGGGCGGCCGACATGATCCATGCCGGCTATCCACCAAGAGGTTCACCCCCGGTGTTGTAGCGCGAAGGGTGAACCTGATCTCCATTGCCTGCATGGATGAGAGCGGGGAATGGACGTGGGGGGTGTCCCCGTTCAACAGGGCTCATCCGCCTCCGATGGAAGGTGGCCTCTTTCTTCTCTGTCGTTTGCCTTGAAGCTGGTTGTGTTGCTGAGCCGTTGGTTGAATCCTTTTCCGTAGCTGTTCGAGACCCTGCAGGTGTCCCTCTGTCCGCCCGCTCCCGATGTGGAGGTGTCTGACGCCTCGGAGATTGAGGATGAGGGCGTGATGGAATCCCGCTCAGACCGCTCTGCCGGCTCGGAGGATCCCCTGGAGTCGGAAGGGACAGAGCCGTCTGGTGAGTACGCATGGCCCATCGTTGCAGACTGGACGGACGACGACGAGATAGCCTCATTCTGTTCTGGTGCAGCCTTCGAGGAGGACTCTGATGAGGTGGAGGAGGTCACCAGCCCGCCACTGACGCGCGGCCGACGTCAAAGGGGCGGAGCAACCCTCGGCTGACGAGGCAGTCGGGAAGAATGGCAAGGGTGCCACAGCTTCTCGGCCGGCTTCTAAGCGGTCGGCGCCGGGTCCTCCAACCGGACAGCGAGCAGGCAGCGTCAAGTGACGCCATGGTGCTGGCCGGAGGCAGGTCCCTGTGGTAGCGGGGTAAGATTTCCTCCTCTTTTCTTTTGTCCATCTTGTGATGAGCTTTGTTCCTTATAAATTTTTCTTGACAGGGAGGCGGAGGATGTGGATGAAGACACCGCCTCCGCAGCCGAGCGGGCTGGCTGGGCAGAAGCTGATGCTGCCCAGAGGGAGCTTGAGACGGAGTCCAACCGCCGGTGGGACACGGCTGCAGGGAAGGTCGTCGTGGGCCAGCCTCGCCCCAGTCGGGTCGAGAGGCCCGTGGAGAAGTGTGTGAATGCTAGACATGACCCCTCCGCACATGCTCGTGCGGAGGAGCCAGCTAGCGAGGCCGCCTCCAGGCCAGCCCCAAGGGCTGAGGGGGGCCATCCATCAGAGCCGGAAGCCTCGGCGCAGGTGGACCTGGAGACGGTCCCTGAGTCTCCCAAGGCCGAGGCGGCACCCGACGCGCCGGAGCTGGACTTGGCTGCGCCGGACACGGCCCCTGACGCCCCAGGGGTGACCATGGATGCGCCGGACGCGGCCCATCCGCCTCCCGCGGAGGAGGTCGTGCCGGTCGGGATGGCGCCCGAGCCGGCACCAGGAGCCGGTGCCATCGTCGTTCCCCAGCACAGCCCTGTTGCGCCAGGAGCCGAGGGCCGGGCTGGGAGCCGGCCCATGACGACATGGCGGGCGGCAGACCTGGCCCGCCTGCGACTGTCCGCCGGCACCGTGCTTTCCGCGTACCAGAGCTGGTGACGATGTTTTTCAGTAGCCGGTCCAAGGTGGAGCAGTCGGCCTTGGTATGCAGCGACATGGAGCGCATGGAGGCCCGCACCCAGGTAGGTGTTACCTTTTTGGATTTTTGTACTCTTTTCTCTTCCTTTGGCGTTAGTGGGGGTGCGACAGCGCACCCACTAGTTGTAGCCCCCGAGAATCGGGTGGGTCGATTGTTGACCGGTCCGAATCTCTTGGAGGCCCTTTTCCCTGCATGGTTTTCTTCAGTGGGGACGCGCTAGCGCACCCACTGGGTGTAGCCCCCGAGAATCAGGCTGGTTAGGTCTTAACCAGGTCGAATCTTAATCATGTTACTTTTTTGCTCTTTTGGCAGGTGCTTTATGATGCTCAGGCACAGGCCTATAATGAGCTGCGGACCCAGCACCTGGGGGCCGATAGCCGGATCGCCGAGCTTGAAGCCCGGCTGGGCGAGGCTGCCGCGGAGCGGGACGCCCTGTGCAACGCCGGCAACGAGCTCCAGGAGCAGCTGGACCTTCTTCAGACGGAGAAGAAGGAGCTCGAGGCGGCCGGCCGGGTCGAGCTGGAGCGGTTGCGTGCCACGTTGAAGGAGAAGGAGGCCTCCTACTCTGCCGACGTGGATCGTCTCGCGTTGCTCCATCTCAAGGAGATGGACCTCAAGGACGCCGTCTTGAGGGAGAAGGAGGAGGCCCTTGTCCAGAAGCAAACGCAGCTGGCCAAGGCCTTGGAGTCTGCGGCGACTCTCCAGTAGGAAGTTGCCCGCCTTACTCATGAGAGTAAGGTGCGGGAGCGCGAGGTCCTCGAGGTCTCCCACGAGTCCGATGGCGCCTTTTATCGTGGGTCTCTCTTCCTTTCCTTGTTTTTGGTCTTTTTGGCCGTCTCCTCCTTTTGTTGTGTTCTTACGTCATGGCTGCCGTCATTCCAGGTCTCTTCCCTCAGACCCAGGTCGCGGCCGACACCGCCGTCGAGGTGTGCCGTGAGGAGCGCCGCGCGGCTGGGCAGGAGGTAGACACTACCTCCGGCTGGAGCGTGGAGGAGATCGCGGTGGGCCTTCGGGCCTGCCTGCGCGCCCTGGGCGAGTCTGTGGCTCACCTCCAGGTCGCAGGCTCGTCGATGGTGGCGGCCTTGTGGTCAGACGGCGTGGAGCCGGCGTCCATGAGCCAGCTCGCCCGCTGGCTTGCAGCGGATGGAGAGTATCTGGATGACTGGCGGGCCTCTGCTGCGCGGGCTGGGGCTTACATGGCCCTACGCTTGGCCAAGTCCTGGTATCGGAACCTGAACTTGGGCAAGCTTGCCGCCCAGCGCGACGGCTCGGAGGCAGAGCTGCAAGGCATGGAAGAGGCGCTTCGGGTGAGGGCCAACGCCGTCGCCGAGTACGCAACCTGGGACGAGTTTGTTTTGGAGCGGGGTGAAGATGGCGGTGTGATCGCTGAAGATCTGCACGACCTTCATCCCTATGACGACGGCAGCTCCGACGAGGCGGCCCGGGCTACGGACTCTGTTGCCGCCTCCAGCAGTGCGGCGTATGCCGACTCCGGAGCGGACGGAGCCAGGAGCCCTCGCGAGGGAGACTGCGCAACTGCCTCGGGAGCAGCCGGAGATGGTGATGCTACCACATCAGGAGTAGCGGTCGGGGCGATCGATGAGGCCGCAGCCCCGTAGCCGGTGTCCTTTTGTGTTTTGTTCTACCCCCGCAGGGATGTAATGAACGTGGGCCGTGGTCCAATGCTTTTGTGAATGTATATATTCAGCATTATATTCGTATGCCAAGCGTGTTGTCTTATGACCTTGTCTTTTGATTCCTGGTTGACTCCTTTTTCGAAGCCATCAAGACTTAAAGAACAAGGCATAAGCCAATTAGAGGCCGACTTGAATGAGATCATATATATGATCGAGCCAGCCCGAGCCGGCGACCCTTTGTAGCCGAACTTTGCATGTATCCGACCTAACCTGGTGTCACCTCGCAAACCAGGCGGCCGGAGCCAGCCCGCAGGCTCGTACGAGGTGACCAGGGATCAGCCGGTTACACTAGGTGTTCATTTACAATAGGGAAGGCGTCCGAGCGGCTAGAGAGCCCCCGAGCTTGTTAAAGCCAGCAAGGGGCATGCGTTGCGTAGCCTCCGAGCTTGATTAAGCCAGCATGAGGTGTACGCGGTGTAGCCCCCGAGCTTATTGAAGCGAGTTAGAGGGCGTACACTGAGTGAAAACTCTCAATAAAAAGAAACATGAAGCATGCTCTTTTTATTGCACTTGTTGTTGTTCCCTGAAGAGGGAGAAAGATACATATGCATGCTCCATCCTTTTCTTGACTTTTACCTTTTGGAAATTGATGGGGTTATAGTCCTAGGGTAGGGTCATAGGCATGCCCCGAAGGTCCTACCCAAGGACTACCCCTCATAAGGGACAAGGCCCTTAGTCAGATCCGACTGAACTAAGGAGTTCCCATCATCCAGTCGGTACCGATCCCCGATCATCCAGTCGGAGACTAGCATTCGGAGTATATCAAACTAACCGACTGGATTCCACTCTGTACGTTGTAACCCCCCTAGAGGGAAACGGACATACGTTTCCATGTGCCTTTATTAGCATTTAAGACGTACGTTACCTGTAACGTAGGCATTTAATCGCCACTACTCCACCCCTGTACACCGGACCATTGTGGAGGGCAGCGCACTCTATATAAGCCACCCTCCCCCACTGGTGCAGGGGTTAGCAATTCACTGTATTCTATATTCCACTCGACAACAAGCTCCCTAAGCACTGAGACGTAGGGCTATTACCTCCACCGCAGATGGGCCTGAACTCATACAACCTCGCCGTAGCTAAGGCTCTGCCCATCCTTTCGTACCCTACACATCTACTGTCAGGCTTATACCCACGACAGTTGGCGCCCACCGTGGGGCAGGCGTCTAAGCGACTTCCGGCGAGTTTGCGACTACATCATTTCGTCATGTCGTCCAGTGGACATTCGAGCATGGGTCACGAGATCTTCTTCGGCTCTCTCTCCTTCATCGTCGACGATTCGGCATGGCTTCAGGACGCCCCTCTCGACATCGAGGTGCTTCCCCGCCACGGGGCTACGCACTTCCGTGCAGGCGCCCGCGGCATTCTTCTTCTCCAGCAGTCGGCTCTGGTGTCGACCTACACCGCCGTCACGCGCTGCAACAAGCGGTCCCGCCGTCCGCGGCTCCAGCGTTGGGTGCAACACGCCCAGGCGCGCCAAAACGCGTCTTCACAAGTGGCGGTTCTAGAGTCGGTTGTGGTTGCCCGCCGTCCCAGCGCTCGGACTCGGTTCCGACTGAGTTTCCTTCCGAGTACGCAGGTCGCGGGCCTGCAGCAGAAGTACACATGGCCAACTCCCACGAAGATCCCCGTCAAGCTGACCAGAACGAGCACGAGATCGGCGAAACGTCCGGTGCGCGTCGTCCGCCTCGCCGTTCTGCCAGTCGGCACACTCGGCGGAGCAACGTGGAGTTGTTCCGCACACCCCTCCTCAACTTGGCTGCGGCTGCCAAGATAGCCGATTCCCTTCAGCCGACTGATTCAGAAGCTGGCAGGGGGATCGAGCAAATCCGTGCCCTGTTGCACACGGCGCAGCAGCAAAATTCGGCTGTCTCCCAGTCGCACAACAGGATCCACAATAGTTCTTTTCATGCGAATACACATCGGTCGGTTCACAGCCCTGGTTCTCGTCAGCAACACAGGGGAGGCAGCCGTTCCATAAATCCCGAAGATCGTCGCCGTTCACGCACCCCTCCGCGGGGTGGGCCCTATGGGCCCCGACATCATGATGATCGGCGTTCAGTCGGTGACACCTACGACCCAAGGCCCGACGCGAGAGGGCATATCGCCCAGTGGAGGGTCGACAGGGGCCGAGCCCACCGCGATGGTTACGATATTGACCGTCCGAGTGGAAGCAGGACCATCGTTTCTAGTCCCGAATGTTTTACTCGAGTCATCCGTTCGGCTGACATCCCTCCCAACTTCCGATAGGCGACGGGAATTAGCAAGTTTACAGGAGAGTCCAAGCCAGAAACATGGCTGGATGATTACCGAGTGGCAGTCCAGATCGGAGGAGGAGACGACCATGTCGCCATGAAGCACCTCCCTCTGATGCTCGACGGCTCGACGCGAGCGTGGCTGAACTAGTTGGCCCCCTCAAGCATCTACAGCTGGGCAGATCTGGCCCGAGTGTTCATCAGGACCTTCGAAGGGACGTGCAAGCGCCCTGCTGGCCTCGTGGAGCTCCAGCACTGCGTCCAGAAGCAGAATGAGCCCCTGCGTGATTTCATTCAGCGTTGGACAACTCTCTACCACACAGTGGAGAACGTCACAAAGCATCAAGCAGTCTGCGCCTTCAAGGCAGGCGTGCGGTACAGGGATCTGTACCTGAAGTTCGGCCGAACAGGTGACATCTCCATGGGCAAGATGATGGAGATAGCAGCACGCTATTCCAATGGCGAAGAAGAGGACCGCATCCGAAGCAGCAAGCAGAAAACAGTCGCCGATGGAGATGGGAGTAACACTCGGAAGCAGAAGCAGAAAGCTCTGTCCACTCCGCAGGCAGAAGCTGCAGCCGTAACCAATGCCAAGTTCAAGGGCAAAGGGAAGGCTCAGTTCACCCCCAAGAAGAAGCAGTTCAATAACCCCATCCTGGACCAGCCATGTCCGGTTCATACGAAGATGGATGAAGAGGGCAACCCCATATATGCGAAGCATACCACTCGACAGTGTCGCCTCCTGATCGAGGAGTTCAGCGAAGGACAACCGAGTGAAAAGGACAATGACCAGGATGAGGAGGAGAAGGAGGATCAGTTCCCCCAAGTCCATGCAACACTGATGATTTTTGCTGACGTTGAGAGCAAGAGTCGATTGAAGCTGGTGAACATGGCCACCCCTACCAACCCTAAGTTCCTCAAATGGTCTCAGACTGCGATCACCTTTGACCAGTCGGATCATCCGGCGCCCGTACCCACCCCAGGGAGACAGGCTCTGGTCGTCGATCAAGTGGTGGAAGGAGTCCGACTGCGCAAAGTCCTCATGGACGGTGGCAGTGGCTTGAACATCATGTACGCCGACACTCTCAAGGGGATGGGCATTCCGATGTCCAAACTCAGCGAGAGCAGCATGCATTTCCATGGAGTCGTCCCTGGACGGAAGGCCAAGTCACTCGGCCAGATCGCGTTGGACGTCGTTTTCGGCAAGGAAAAGCTGACGTTCGAAGTGGTGGACTTCCAGAGCGCTTACCACGCAATTCTGGGCCGCCCAGCGTATGCGCGTTTCATGGCCCGTCCGTGTTACGTATACCTGAAGCTGAAGATGCCAGGCCCGAAAGGAGTGATCACCATCACGGGCAATCGACAACGGGCCGAAGAGTGTCCGCAGCAGGGATCAAGAATCGCCGACCAGCAGATGGCCGTCCTCGAGCTTGACAAGTACAAGAAAACAGTCGACCCCGGTGACTTGATACGTTCGAAGAAGCCAGCTTCGGAGTCTGCATTCCAGTCGGCGGGAGAGACAAAGAAGGTCAGCATCCACCCGACGGACGACACTGCTGCCCCGACGAACATCTCCACCACCCTCGATCCTAAATAGGAAGCCGTGATCACCCAATTCCTCCGTGAGAACTGGGACATCTTCGCATGGAAACCCTCTGACATGCCAGGTGTACCCAGGGAGTTGGCTGAGCACCGACTGCATGTGGATCCCACCGCTCGGCCTGTCCGAGAACGCCTGCGTCGGTCCGCCGTGCATAAGAGGAAGGCAATCAGAGAAGAGGTATCCAAGCTTTTGGCAGCCAACTTCATTCGCGAGGTTCACCACTCTGAGTGGCTCGCCAATGTTGTCATGGTTCCCAAGAAGGACAAGTCGCTCCGAATGTGCATCGACTTCAAGCACCTCAATAAGGTCTGCCCGAAAGACCATCTTCCGCTCCCCCGCATCGATCAAATTGTCGATTCGACTGCGGGTTGCGAGCGTTTTTCATTTCTGGATGCCTACTCGGGCTATCATCAGATCCGTCTGTATGGCCCCGATGAATTAAAAACAGCCTTCATCACCCCATTCGGGTGCTTCTGCTACATCACTATGCCGTTCGGTTTGAAGAATGCAGGAGCTACCTTTATGCGCATGATCCAAAAATGCCTCCTCGACCAGATCGGTCGGAATGTGGAGGCGTATATGGATGATATCGTAGTCAAGTCACGTAGGTACGATATCAAGCTCAACCCCGCAAAATGTTCATTCGGCGTTCCCAGCGGAAAGTTACTCGGTTTCTTCGTTTCCGAACGAGGGATCGATGTCAACCCCGAAAAGATCGGGACCATCGTCCGAATGGAAAGGCCGGTCAGAATACACGATGTTCAACGGCTCACAGGTTGCCTTGCGGCTATGAGCAAGTTCATGAGTCGACTCAGCGAGAAAGCACTTCCTCTGTACCGACTCATGAAGAAATCAGATACTTTCGAGTGGACAGACGAAACCCAAGTCGCATTCGACGACCTCAAAGTCCTACTTTCCACTCAGCCGGTTCTTACTGCTCCGCTCAGTAAAGAGCCCCTTCTTCTGTATATCGCTACTACAAATCAAGTCATCAGCACTGTTCTTACAGTCGAACGAGAAGAAGAAGGCAAAGCATACAAAGTTCGGCGGCCAGTGTATTACGTCTCTGAAGTCCTGACTCCTTCCAAGCAGAGGTATCCCCACTATCAAAAACTTATCTACGGGATTTACATGACTATGAAGAAGGTAGCCCATTATTTCCAAGACCACTCGGTGTCTGTCGTTTCTGATGCTCCGTTGGCGGAAATCCTCCACAATCGGGATGCATCAGGCCGAGTGGCGAAGTGGGCAATGGAGATGTTGTACTGCGATATCAAGTTCGAGGCCAAGAAAACTATAAAGTCTCAAGCCGTGGCTGACTTCATAGCAGAATGGGTAGAACAGCAGCAACCGACCCACATCTACTCGGCTCATTGGACAATGTTCTTCAATGGGTCCAAGATGTTGAATGGCTCCGGCGCTGGCATTGTGATCGTATCACCAAAGGGCAACAAACTCAAATATGTGCTGCAGATACACTTTGATTCCTCCAACAATGAGGCAGAGTATGAAGCTCTCCTTTATGGACTGCGTATGGCCATCGCACTTGGTGTCCGTCGCGTGATGGTCTATTGCGATTCGTATTTGGTGGTTAATCAAGTGATGAAAGAGTGGGACGTCAGGAACCCCGCCATGACCACATACTGCAATGCAGTGAGGAAGCTCGAGAAGAAGTTTGAAGGTCTAGAACTCCACCATGTTCCGCGACTGAAGAACCAAGCAGCTGATGAGTTGGCAAAACTCAGATCCACTCGGAAACCAATCCCGAGTGACGTTTGCCTTGAGCACCTCCACCTTCCCTCAGTCAAAGAAGAGCCTTTCACAGAGGAACCAATACAACCAAAGAGTTCGACAGATCCGACTGAAGTCGACGTACCTGCTGTGGTTGATCTGATCATGGAGATTCTTGTTGTCATCCCCGATTGGACTGTGCCGATCATTGCATATATCCTGAGGCAGGAATTACCAGAAGACGAAGTCCAGGCCAGGCAGGTAGTCCGCAGGTCGAAGTCGTTCATTGTCATTGATGGCCAGTTGTACAAGGAAAGCGTTTCAGGCGTTCTTCAACGATGCATCTCCCCAGAGGAGGGACAGTTAATCCTGGAAGATATTCACTCGGGAACCTGCGGTCATCACGCCTCTTCGAGAGCGATCGTCACCAAAGCATTCAGAGCTGGTTTCTTCTGGTTGCAGGCAAACGAAATGGCTAAAGATATGGTCGACCGATGTCAAGGCTGTCAGTTCTACTCCATCGCATCCCACAAGCCAACATCTGCGTTGAAGACAATCCCTCTTGTGTGGCCGTTTGCAGTATGGGGATTAGATACAGTCGGTCCATTCAGGACAGGCCAAGGAGGATACACACATTTGTTGGTGGCAATCGACAAGTTCACAAAATGGATTGAAGCCAAGCCCATCAAGAAGCTCGACGCCCTAACAGCCATCAAGTTTGTCAGGGACATCATCTCGAGATCCGGTGCACCTCACAGTATAATCACGGACAACGGGACAAACTTTGACTCGGACAGATTCAAAGGTTTTTGTGCAAGCCAAGGTATCCGAGTGGATTTTGCATCCGTGGCGCATCCTCAATCCAATGGACAAGCAGAGCGGGCGAATGGACTTATTCTGCAAGGTTTGAAGCCCCGACTCCTGCGAGAGGTGGGACATGCCGCTGGCGCATGGGTCACCGAGCTACCTTCAGTGCTTTGGGGTCTTCGCACAACCCCGAACAGATCTACAGGGCGATCACCGTTCTTCCTCGTTTACGGAGCAGAAGCAGTCCTTCCGAGTGACTTGCTTCACAATGCTCCACGAGTCGAACTCTTCTCCGAAGGTGAAGCAGAACAAGCAAGGCAAGACGGAGTGGACCTTCTAGAGGAGGAGCGCGAGATGTCACTGACTCGCTCAACCATTTATCAACAAGATCTATGGTGTTTTCACGCACGACACGTCAGGAGTCGCACGTTCCAAGCAGGCGACCTCGTGCTCCGAGTGGATCAGCAAAGACCTCACAAGTTGGCTCCTGCCTAGGAAGGACCCTTCATCATCTCCAAGGTGCTGAACAATGGAGCATACAGACTCTAAAACATCGACAGGGAGACAGACGAGCCGCGAGCATGGAACGGAGATCTCCTGAAGGCTTCTACACGTGACCGTCGACTGAAGCAATGTAAAGAACAAGTGTTGGTGAAATAATATAAAGCAGATTGAGCTTTTGCAGATCGAAAATTCTTCCACGGTCGCAGACTCCGGTCTCAAAAAAAAACTTAGCTGCGATCTAGAATCGCCTAAGTATTAACTTTCTCCGAGTGTGCACTAAATGTCACACTCGGGGACTTAGCTGCGATCCAGAATCGCCTAAGTATTAATTTTCTCCGAGTGTGCACTAAACGTCACACTCGGAGACTTAGCTGAGATCCAGAATCGCCTAAGTATTAACTTTCTTTGAGTGTGCACTTAACGTCACACTCGGGGACTTAGCTGCGGTCTAGAATCACCTAAGCATTACCTTTCTCCGAGTGTGCACTTAACGTCACACTCGGGGACTTAGTTGCGATCCAGAATCGCCTAAGTATTAACTTTCTCCGAGTGTGCACTTAACGTCACACTCGGGGACTTAGCTGCGATCCAGAATCGCCTAAGTATTAACTTTCTCCGAGTGTGCACTTAACGTCACACTCGGGGACTTAGCTGCGATCCAGAATCGCCTAAGCATTACCTTTCTCCGAGTGCGTACTTAACGTCACACTCGGGGACTTAGCTGCGATCCAGAATCGCCTAAGTATTAACTTTCTCTGAGTGTGCACTTAACGTCACACTCGGGGACTTAGCTGCGATCCAGAATCACCTAAGTATTAACTTTCTTCGAGTATGCACTTAACATCACACTCGGAGACTTAGCTGCGATCATGAATCGCCTAAGTACTAACTTTCTCCGAGTGTGCACTAAACGTCGCACTCGGGGACTTAGCTGCGATCCAGAATCGCCTAAGTACTCACTTTCTACGAGTGTGCACTAAACGTCGCACTCGGGGACTTAGCCGCGATCCAGAATCGCCTAAGTATTAACTTTCTCCGAGTGTACACTTAACGTCACACTCGGGGACTTAGCTGCGATCTAGAATCGCCTAAGTATTAACTTTCTTCGAGTATGCACTTAACGTCACACTCGGAGACTTAGCTGCGATAAAGAATCGCCTAAGTACTAACTTTCTCCGAGTGTGCACTAAACGTCGCACTCGGAGACTTAGCTGTGATCAAGAATCGCCTAAGTAATAACTTTCTCCAAGCGTGCACTACTCGTCACACTCGAAGACTTAACTGCGATCAAGAATCGCTGAAATGGGAAAGCTTCCCGCGACTGTATCCTACAGATACACTGGGGGACTCAGCAAACCCTCATTGAGGCTCACGTGGATGTCAAGACCACTAACAATTACATGAGTAACAACTCGCTTCGAGTGCGGCATGATCGTCGCACTCGAAGACTTAGCCGCGATCATGAATCGCCTAAGTACGCTATTACCTCCGAGTGTATCCTACAAATCCACTCGGCGACTCAGCAGACCCTCATTGAGGCTCATGTGGATGTCAAGACTACTGACAATTACATGAGTAACAACTCGCTTCGAGTGCGGCTTGACCGTCGCACTCGAAGACTTAGCCGCGATCATGAATCGCCTAAGTACGCTATTACCTCCGAGTGTATCCTACAGATCCACTCGGCGACTTGGCAGACTCTCAGAGAGGCTCACACAAATGTCAAGGAAACTAACAATCACATGCTCCGCATGTTTGCCATTGGCTTCAACAAGAAAAGCCAAACAAAAACTCGAGCCAAAATGGTGTCAACAACTCTTTGGCAACAGAAGAGCAAAAGATTTGATTTAAATTCGAAGTTCACCTAAGGATAGTTGACTCGGTGCGGATCAAGCTTACCCGCACCGAACCAAGAATGTGACGGCCAACAGAAGTGGCAAAGGTTTCTTGTAACCAACACTCGGCATACCGAGGTAAAAGTTTTCTTAAGCGTTGTCCGGATTGGCGCCAGGACTGGAGGGCTCCACGAATGTGTCCAGGTCGACCCCGTCGGCGATGCGGGTGGCACTCTCAAGGAAGGTTTCCATGAAGTCTTCGAATCGCAGTTTCTTCGTGTTGGCGACCTTCAACGCTTTCAGCTTCTCTTCGTGCACCTCCTTGCAATGCACTCGGACCAGGGACAACGCAACGTCTGCACCAGAGCGAGCCGCAGATTTCTTCAATGACTGCACTCGGTTTGGGACCTCCTCCAGCCGAGTCATCAAGCCTTCCATCTCATACCGAGACTCGTCTTCAGGCCAAAACTCCTTGTCGATCCGGCCAACGACTTCTCTCAGTCGACCGATGAAAGGCCCAACATCGCCCAGGCGAACGTGCGCTCGGAGTAGATCTCGATTGGCGTCCTCGCCGAGTGGAATGTTCTCGCAAATCGACCGCTCCACGTCAGCTGCTTCAGCCTCAGCGTCCATGCAAAAATCTGCAAACACAGGACAAGCAAACAATAAGCGCCAAGTGTAACGCACATACCACAAGCACTTGGAAAAACAGGACTTACCACCCAGACGCGTTATCATCTGTCGGGCCCAATCACTGACGTATTTTTCCTGCGCTATACACCGCTTGTTCAGCACATTCATTTGCCCCATCAGCTCAGCCCTATGCGCCTTCATCTTCTCAACTTCAGCAGTCAGTGCCTTGTTTGCTTCACAGGCCTGCTCCAACGACTTCTCTCGTTCCACCAGAACATCATTCATGCCAGCCATTGCAACTAGTGCCGCATCCAGCTCACCAGCAAACTGAACCTTTTCAGCCCTAAGAGTCAAGTACGTTGTCCCCATCTCGCAAGTTTTCTGCCAGCCAGCACCAAGAGACGATCAGACAAATCCGACAATAAAAACTCTAAGTTCTTCAGACCCCTGCCGACGCAAGCAGTCAACATTGGTCTCGGGGACTACACCAAGTGGGTTCACTGAGAGTGACCCCATTGGCTTGAAACTCAAACAGGTCCGCCCTATTGAGCTACATGACAACACCTACGCCTACGAGGCTAATACTACCCGACCTGAGTAAAATTACTCTCGGGGACTCTTACAGTAGGTGCACTCCGAGTGCACCAAGTGTTAGCATTCGACCAGATTAATTATGGATCTGATCACGACAAAGACAATGTGTATAAAGACAACTGCCGGTGCAAGCACTCGACAGAAGTCTCGGGGACTACACCCACTGGGTTCACTAAGAGTGAACCCATTGCAAAAATCATACGGTATCCGAGCACACCCAGTGGGTTACAAGAGAAAAGTAAATACTTACTAGCCCACTTACTCGCATATCGTCCCGCAGCTCCAAGCTCCGCTGGTACAGGGATGCGATGGAGTCGTACGCCTTCTTGGCTTCTCCCGCCATCAGCTCCGCATGCACCATGGCCCCCTTGGCTGCTCTCACCTGATCCTCTGGGAGGCGCTGGATGTTATACTTGACATTCGATGGGCCTAGCATCATTGAAGGCCCCTTGGGCATCCCAAGGCCCGCTCGAGTCGATTCAGCAGCAACCAGCGCCGTTTCAGTCGACGGCATCGCCTCAGTCGACGGCACGTCCGCGGCGAGAGCAGTAACTGGCGGAGCAGCCTCAAGGACAGGCACCGCAGCTTGCTCAGACCTTCCCTGGTCACCCTCATCCACATAAATCGCCCCTGAGAGAAACCCGACCGAATGGCGTGAGATCACAGAAAAAAGGCAAGACCGAAGACATAATTCATGATGCAATAATGTAAACTCTCGGGATCGCTATGACGCACCTGGTTGGGACGAGACAACATTGCCGTGTCCATGGGATCATCCCAATGGCGCGTCGGAGAGGTGGCAACTCTGTCGAGTGAAATTCATTCGACCATCAAATAGGAGTTCAATCGAATATCAGAAGAAGTTAGAAGAACAATATACTTACGTCGAGGTGACTGGAACGGTGACCCTCATCCGCGGCAAAGCCTTCCGAGGTTTAGATCCGCTCGGTTTGGCCACCTTGCAAGGCTGACCCGCAAGCTCGACAGCAGCGTCCCTGGTCCTTTTGGTACTCCGGGCACTCGGGACCACGGGAACAATTGGCGGGGCGCTCGAGGATGCTGGAGGGGTCGAGGGAGCTGCAGGTTCATGTCGGCGCTTGGTTCGATGCTCTGGTGGCGGGGGTGGCGAGTTCTGCTCTTCATCTTCCTCGTCCTCTTCACCAGATTCCTCCTCTGTCTCCCCACTGTCGGAGACGTACTCGACGCTTTCCACACTACCCTCCTGGCTGCCCTCCTCCTCCTCCTCGGCCGGGTTCCCGTTCGAGACGGGAGAGAACCAGTTGGTCCACTTCTGCATAAAATACAGTCACTGACATCAGACGTCAGACGGTGATTCAAGACAACGATAAATCTAAGAGAGTTATGTGCACTCGACAAGTTGTACTCACCTTGTTCGGAGGAGGGTTGTCCGCGCGGAAAGCCTTCACTCGCCGGGACCCTCTGGGTTCTCGCAGGCGCCTGTGATCTGGAGCACCCACGACGCCACTGTCTCCCCAGTCACGCACTCGACGTTGGTCCGAGTGGAGTCTTTGGGTCCCGTGTAATGCCACATGGCGTGGTCGCGAGCCTGCAGTGGTTGGACGCGCCGACCGAGGAAAACCTCCAGCAAATCTATGCCGGTGACTCCCCTCCTGACGAGATCTACGAGTGTTTCGACCAAAGGCTGGATGTCGATCTTCTCCGCCTTCATGAGCGCAAGCTGTTTAGGCGGAGCGGGTCGATCTAAGCTAAAAGGAGGTAGCCCTATCGTGGCATTCGGGCAAGCGACGTCCTGGCAGTAGAACCATGTCGACTGCCAGTTCTTAACCGATTCACTCAGCTGAAGAGCGGGATAACTACTTTTGCTCTTCTTTTGGAAGCCTAAACCCCCATAGAGCTGGAGAAGGTGAGTCTTATCATCCGACTGATTAAGTCGTTTGATAGTTTGGGACCTAGCAGAGAAGATATGTTTGAAAAGCCCCCAATGGGGGGACAACCGATGAAGCAGTCGCACAAGACTACGAAAGCAGAGATATGGGCAATGGCATTCGGGGGAAAGTGGTGGAGCTGCGCCCCAAAGTGGTTCATTATTCCATTGAAGAAAGGGTGCGGGGCAGGGAGAAACCTCGATGCACGTGGCTGAGCAGCAGGACGCGCTCCCCCTCCTGGGGCGCCGGCTCGGTTTCGCCCTCCGCCGGCAACCTCCATGATTTGTGCGCGATCATCCCGTGCTCCACCAGCTCCAGCAGGTCCTCCTCCGTCACCGTGGAGGGGAGGAAGTCCCCCTGGATCCACCCCGCCGGAAGCGTTCATTGCTTCCGCGCAGGAGCCGCCGCCTTCCCCCTCTTCTTCCACGCCTCTAGCTTGCTGGTCTGCCCCTTTGTCATGACGGGGGCTGCGGATTCGCGAGGGAGATGGAGAAGGAAGAAGCTTGGGGTGCGCAGAGGATGGCGAAGGAAGCGGAGCAAAGGCGGGATGTCTGCGAGCGTAACGAAAAACCCTCGCCGTTGGGATTTAAGTAAGGTTCTGACTGGGCCATTGGCAAGTGGCCCCAAAATCTTATCCACCGATCGACCGCGACGATATCAGTGGAGAAGATGAAGGCGCGGGAATCGAGGCGTCAGGCGCTACTCGAGCGCGATGTCGCCATCCCCGCTGAGCGCGCGGTAACCGAAATTTGAGGATCCCGGAAAACCCACCGCTGTCAGTTGACTGGTCACTTCAGAAGATACCACGGAAGCACTCGGTTACCGACAATTCGTTTCATGAATACTTCCACTCGGATCGTTGGTCAGAAAAGGTAAAATGGATCCGGGCAAGCAACGCCAAAGCCACATCCGTACCAGTCGGATCCGAACTTCAAGCATCGCTTCGTTGTTCCAACCCCAATCCATTCGGGGACTAATGATGGGGTTATAGTCCTAGGGTAGGGTCATAGGCCTGCCCCGAAGGTCCTATCCAAGGACTACCCCTCATAAGGGACAAGGCCCTTAGTCAGCTCCGACTGAATTAAGGAGTTCCCATCATCCAGTCGGTACCGATCCCCGATCATCCAGTCGGAGACTAGCATCCGAAGTATATCAAACTAACCGACTGGATTCCACTCTGTACATCATAACCCCCCTAGAGGGAAACGGTCATACGTTTCCATGTGCCTTTATTAGCATTTAAGACGTACGTTACCTGTAACGTAGGCATTTAATCGCCACTACTCCACCCCTGTACATCGGACCGTTGTGGAGTGCAGCGCACTCTGTATAAGCCACCCTCCCCCACTGGTGCAGGGGTTAGCAATTCACTATATTCTATATTCCACTCGACAACAAGCTCCCTGAGCACTAAGACGTAGGGCTATTACCTCCACCGCAGAGGGGCCTGAACTCATACAACCTCGCCGTAGCTAAGGCTCTGCCCATCCTTTCGTACCCTACACATCTACTGTCAGGCTTATACCCACGACAGCAATAGAACGGGCGAAGCAACGCCGCGTTCCATGGACGTTCCGTTTCTTGGCCGGAGTCGTCCCTCTTGCGCTTCCTTGGCTTTTGGGCGTCAATCAGGTAGTAAGCGTTGTTGTGCAACGCCCTACTGATGATGAAGGGTCCCTCCCATGGGGATGAGAGCTTGTGCTGGCCGACAGTGCGCTGGATTCTTCTGAGGACCATGTCTCCCTCCCTGAAAGAGAGAGCCTTGATCTTTGTTGTGGTAGTATCTCAGCTTCTGTTCATAGATGGCCGTCCGGCTCAAGGCCAAGTCCCTTGCTTCTTCGAGGAGATCCACACCGTCTTCTCTTGCCTCCTTCGCCTCCGTTTCTGTGTATAGGGGTGACCCGAGGCGAGTCGAACTCGATATCCGTGGGAATAATAGCCTCATACCCATATACCAGAAATAATGGAGTGAAGTCGGTCGACCGGTTGCGCGTGGTGCAGAGGCTCCATAGCACAACCGGCAGTTCTTCAATCCAGCAGCCGGCTGATCTGACCAGTGGTGCCACCAGCCTTGGCTTGATGCCGGCTAGAATCAGGTCGTTGGCCCTCCCTGCATGGCCGTTCGACTGAGGGTGTGCCACCGAAGCCAAGTCGAGTCGGATGCCTACCTTGGAACAGTAGAGCGCTAGAGCGCCCTTGGCGAAGTTGGTGCCATTGTCGGTGATGATGTTGTGGGGAACGCCATATCAGACAGAGATGTTTGTGATGAACTTGACGGCGGTGGGGCCGTCAAGCTTCTTGATAGGTCCGGCTTCGATCCACTTGGTGAACTTGTCGACGGCCACCAAAAGATGTGTCATCCCTCCGCGAGCCGTCTTGAAGGGCCCTACCATGTCCAGTCCCCAAACGGCGAATGGCCATGACAGGGGAATCGTTTTGAGGGCCGAAGGCGGCATGTGGCTCTGCGTGCTGAAGCGTTGGCAACCTTCGCACTTGTCAACCAGATCAACGACCTCCTCGAGGGCCGTGGGCCAGTAGAATCCATGGCGGAATGCTTTGGCCACCAGGGTTCTGGAGGTGGCATGATGCCCACAGTCTTCCTGGTGGATGTCTCTGAGGATCTCCTATCCCTTTTCTGATTCGACGCAGCGCTGGAACACACCGGTCACACTGCGTCGTACCAGTTCGCGATTGATGATGGCGTAGGCAGCGGACCTGCGCTGGATCTGTCTCGCCTCCACCTCGTTCTGAGGAAGTTCGTCGCGAAGAAGGAAGGCCAGAATAGTTTGAGCCCATGATGGAGCCGACACAAGGGTCGCCTCTGCTTCGTCTTGACTGTTGGGGGCTTGTGCAGCCCCCGAGCTTGATGGTATCTCTGGTGCTCCCACGGCAACCGGCTCACTGTCTACCTCCATCACGTCCACCCAGTAGGAGGATTCGAGCCCGGGCAGAGCCGGGGTTGTTGTCGTAGCCGGCGCCGCCATTGGAGTCGGTGGGACCAATGGAGTCGGCATAGGAACCGCAGTCGACGTAGTTGGTGGAGCCGACGGTGCTTGCACCGTGGATTCAGTCAGTGCCGCATTTGGAGTCGGCGTCGTCAGCGCAGCCGGCGTGGGGTCCGCAGCCGGCGGAACTGACGGAGCCGACGACGCTTGCATCGTAGAGTCGGCCGACACAAAGATCGATGCCGACTCGGGAGACGGCTTGATAGACAGCTTATGGAGTTGCTCGAGGGAGACGCCGGATGGAATGGCCTGTCTCGTGGAGCCGATCTTCGCCAGTGTATCGGCCGCCTCATTTTCTGCCCTAGGAACGTGGTGAAATTCACAGCCCTCGAATGGACCGCTGAGCTGCTGAATGAGGAAGCGGTAGCTCGCCATGTTGGCGTCCCTGGCATCCCATTCGCTAGAGACCTGCTGCACCACTAAGTCTAAATCGCCGAAGCATATGAGCCGCTGGATGCCGATCTCCTTGGCAAGCCGGAGGCCATGAGCCAGTGCTTCGTACTCGGCTACGTTGTTGGAGGCGGCGAAATGGATCTGGAGACCGTACTTGAGCTGGTCCCAGTCCTGTCCGCATCTTTGAGTCGTCGAAGTGCATTCGCCAATGCGTGGAGTCTCGAGGCGGTGGCTCAAACTGGGTCTCGGCCCAGTCGACTAGGAAGTCGGCCACCACCTGAGATTTGATGGCGGTGCAAGGCTCGTACCGAATATCATGGTCTGCCATGGCGATGGACCATTTGGCAATCCTGCCCGTGGCATCACGGTTGCCCATGATCTCTGAAAGCGGAGCAGTGCTCACCACGGTGATGGCATACTCTTGGAAGTATTGCTTCAATTTCTTTGCAGCAAGGTAAACACCATAACATAATTTTTGATAATGTGGATAGTTCTGCTTAGAGGCAGACAAGACCTCGCTAAGGTAGTAGACAGGGTGCTGCACTGGCAGGGCCTTGCCTTCCTCTTTACGCTGAACTACCAACACTACGCTAACCATGCCAGTGGTCGCCGCGATGTATATGAGTATGGGTTCCCTTTCATACGGTGCTGCCAAGATTGGCAAGCTCGAGATTACCCGCTTGAGGTCGCGGAAGGCTTCGTCCGTCTGGTCGTTCCACTCGAACTTAGTCGTCTTCTTCATGAGCTGGTAGAGTGGAAGGGCCTTCTCGCCAAGCCGACTGACGAACCGGCTGAGGGACGCCAAGCAGCCGACGAACTTCTCGACGTCGAGAATTCGAGTCGGTCGCACCATCCGCTCGATGGTGCCGATCTTCTCAGGGTTCGCCTCGATGCCGCGGGCGGACACGAAGAACCCCAAGAGCTTGCCGCCTGGAACCCCGAAGATGCACTTCTCAGGGTTGAGCCGGATCTTGTATTCGTGGAGATTGGCGAACGTCTCCTGTAGGTCGTCGAGGAGGCTGAAGTGCTGCTTCGTCTTGACGACGATGTCATCCACATAGACGTGGACGTTTCTGCCAATCTGTGGCAGGAGGCATTGCTCCATGCAGCGTTGGAATATCACACCTACATTCTTCAGACCGAATGTCATGGTGGTGTAGCAGTAGGCCCCGAAGGGCGTGATGAAGGAGGTCTTCAGGCGATCAGCTGGATCCAGCTTGATTTCATGCTAGCTGAATAAGCATCCAAAAATGACAGCAGTTCACAGCCTGCAGTGGAGTCGATCACTTGATCTATCGTAGGCAATGCGAAAGGGTCTTTCGAACAGGCCTTATTCAGGCTAGTGTAGTCAATACACATTCGCCATGTGTTGTTCTTCTTCAGCACTAGGACTGGGTTAACCAGCCAGTCCGGGTGGAAAACCTCCATTATGAAGCCGGCTGCGAGGAGCCGGGTGATTTCTTCTCCGATCATGCGTCGCTTCCCCTCGGCGAAGCGGCGCAGGGGTTGTTTCACCGGCTTCGCATCCGGTCGCACGTGAAGTTTGTGCTCGGCGCACTTCCTCGGAACACCCGGCATGTCCTTGGGGGAGCATGCAAAGATGTCCCGATTCTCACGGAGGAAGTCGATGAGCTCGCCTTCGTATTTGGGGTTGAGGCCAGCCCCTATGGTGACGCACTACTTCGGGTTGGCAAGGTCGAGTGGGACCTGCTTGGTCTCTTTAGCCAGCTTGAAAGAGCCCTCGCCGGCCGATTGGGATGGAGGAGAAGGAATTGCCGGCTGCTCGGTAGCCTAGGCCACGAGCCGGTCGATCTGCTACTTCTCCTCAGCAATCACCAAGGCGTCGGCGAGGCGGCTGCTATCTTGGGCACACTCGAGGGACTTCTTATAGTCGCCAACAACACTGATGATGCCCTTGGGACCAGACATCTTCATCTTCAGGGAGGCGTAATGCGGTATAGCCATAAACTTGGTCAGAGCCGGTCTTCCCAGCAGCGCGTGATACGGGCTACTGAGATCCACTACCTCGAACCATATGGACTCACGGCGGAAGTGGGCTTTGTCACCGAAGAGGACGTCCAGTTGGATCTTGCCAATGGGCGAGCAGGACTGCCCAGGCAGGATGCCGTGGAAGACAGTACTAGTTGGTAGGACATCCGTCTCCTTGAGCCCGAGCTTGAGGAGAGTGTCGAGGTAGAGGATGTTGTTGCTGCTGCCGCCGTCGACCAGCACCCGGGAGAATCGGCAGGTGAGCCTCTTGGAGGCGAACGTGGGGTCGAGGACGAGTGCGTATGATCCCGGGTTGGGCATCACCGCAGGATGGTCCACCCGGCTCCATGTGATTGGTTTCTTGGACCAATGCATGTACTAGAGAACCGGGGGGGGGACAGTGGCGTTTACCTCGCACCGCCTTTGGCGCAGGTTGTGCTTGTCATCGCCTTCGCTGGTGAAGACGACGAATGCTCCGTTTTGGTGAGGGTAGTCGTCATGGTGGGGGCTGTCATCGCGAGGCGGCGGCGGTGGAGCCGGAGCGTGGTTGGGAGCCGGTGCACGAGGGGCCGCCTGCATACCTGGGGGAGCCAGCAAGCCATCTCCTTGCGACAGCCGGCGCGCAAAGCTGCACTGTCGAAGTGTGTGGGTAGACGGCTGCGCCCCAGAATGTATCTTGCAGGGGGCGTCGAGCAGCTGCTCGAAAGACTGCTTGGGAAGCAAGTTGGTGTTGCTTCTGTTGGGACGCTTTCGTGGAGGGCCGGCTTGAGGAGCCGATGCTTCGCCCTCCACGCTGGCCACCAACTTGCTGTTTTAGTGGGGATCCATCTGATCCACCTTGCGCTTGTAGCTGTTCTGGCCGCCTCGGTTGTCCCCAGCCGGCTTGGGAGTAGCCGGCGTAGGCACAACCTTGTCCGAGGCGGTCACCTTGACGTGCATCGCTGAGTCGGCCGTGGCGTATTTATCCGCCTTGGCCATGAGCACCGCCAGAGAGGTGGGCTCGGTGCACATGAGCTTGTGCTTGAGGATGGTGCCGTCTCGGCAACCATCGATGAAGTACTGGATGGCGTGTACCTCATGCACCCCCTCGCAGGAATTACGGAGCTCAGTCCACCGGGTGACGTAGTCGCGAAGGGGTTCGTCGGCCTTCTGGATGCACATGGCCAACTCGCGGGGCCGGCCAGTGCGCTTGTAGGTACCAGTGAAGCTGCGAACGAACGCCTCCTCAAAGTCCACCCAGGAGTTAACACTGCCGGCCGGGAGGCTATTTAGCCAAGTCCGGGCCAAGCCGGTCAACATGAGTGGCACGTAGCGGACTGCTACGCGCTTGTTGCCCCTCGCAATGCCGACAGCCGTGGTGTAGTCAATCAGCCAGTCCTGTGGCTTGGCCGTGCCATTGTACTTTGGCGTGTCCCGAGGTAGGGTGAAACCTCGGGGGAACGGCTCCCCTCGGATCCGGGGGCCGAAGCATGCCGGACCGACGGGTCTGTCTTCCTCTAGGAGGGTTGACTAGGCCAGGACCGCCGGTGGGCATCCTGCTCATCCTAGGTGGCGCGAGCGCCAGCCCTGGTGGCGAGAGGGGAGGCGCCTCGTGAGCCAGAGACGTGAGTTCTTCGCGGGGGAAGAATCTCACACTCCGAATCACCCTTGTCGCCTCCGCGACGCAAGCCCGAAGTGTGTTCGCTCTGGAGCTGAGAGCGCCGGTCTTGGCTTCCCTCGCTCCTCCGGCCGGAAGGGCGATGCGAGGAAGACCCTTCTGGATGATGCTGACCGCTAGGGTTGCGGCGTGCCCCGGAGTTGGGTCCCTGGGACTCCGCTTGAGCCTAGCCGGGGTCAAGCCGAGCGTGTTGCTGGTTGGCGGCGTCAAGGAGGTCCTTGACCCGCTTCTCCTAGAAAGCGCGCTCCTCGCCTTCCAGGCTCGCCATCTCCTCCATGGCCGCCTGCGCCGCTCGCATGTTGGCCGCAGGAGTCCCGTAGGTGGGCAGATCGCCACCCAGGACTTTGGCGATGAACCGGTCACGGCTGCGGACCGATCTGAGCCGGCTACGGGCCTCGGAAATCAGGGTGAGGCCGTATGTGGAGTTATACTCGCGCTGCCTAGCCTCCAACCGACGTTTTGCTGAAGCTATGGTGATGCCCTCCTCCAAGATACGCTTGCGAGCCTCCTCCAGCGAGGCCTGAGCGTCAGCAGGGTTTGCGGAAGCGGTGACGGGTGTCTTCAGGCCAGCGATGGCGTCCCGAAGAGTATCGGCGGCAGCGGCAGTGGGCTTGCCAGCGCCTGCTGAGGCCTTGCCGGGAGCAGTGCTGGCGCCGACGCCGATAACCATCACCTCCACGATGTTGGAGACGGCAGCAACGTGGTATGGGGTGAAGAACCCCACCGATGGCGGAGGGCCGTCGAAGATGAGGATGTTGCTGGGATATACGTCGTGGGCAGGCATCTCAGTGATAGAGAGCCTGCTGAAGCTAGCGCGGAGCGCCTCAACGTCGAAGTCCTCACCAAAGTAGCGAGGGCCGTCATTGAGACGAAGGTCGCTGAAGAGAACACTGAGGTTCTCCATAGCAGAGACGATGATGCTAGGGAGCGCCTCGTCATCAGAACCTTCGTACAAATCTGCATGACAGACGGGGACGTCGATCATCATGGGTGTTGCCTCGTCGAAAGCGGGCTCCACGGGCATGCAAACTGATCCGGGCGCGATGCATCCGGTGGTGTAGGTGCGGGGCCCCGCCCAACGCGTAAAGCCAGCCGATGCCGCGATCGGCCCCACGGTGGGCGCGAAATGTCGGTGAATACTGATAACATATGCCATAGGTAGGCTAAAGTTGGTGAGAACCGAAGGGACAAAGGTGAACGCTGGGAACGAGGTTGGTACACGCATGGGACGCACGATGTACCCAGGTTCAGGGCTCCCCGTAGAGATAATACCCCTAATCCTGCCGGAGTGTTTGATGTATATGAACAGAGTACAATGTTGCTCCTGGAGCTGTGTTGGGAGGAGGAAGAGGGGAGCAGCCGGCTCGTCTCTGCCTCTCTCTCTATGGTTGGTGAAGGTGTTGTGTTGTATGACTAGTGAATGATCGGCCCCCCTTGCATGGAGGGCAACCAGGGGGTTTCATAGGCGAACCCGCCGGCCTACAATATGGATAAAGGGTACAAGTGTGGGACCCGGCTGGCAGCCTCGCCGGCTGGCCAGGGGCCCACAAGAGTCTTGTCTTGTCGCTTGAGGGGCCCGTCGGCTGCATGGTCTCGATTGCCCGTGGGACCCGCCGGCTGGCCAATGAGGCCCTCGCGTAAGGTTGACGCCGAGCACGCATTGTACGTCAAGTGTTGCCCCGCGATATTCTTCATGGGCAGGTAGTACGGCCGCCTCCACTGTTCCCCACGCCGAGTGCAGTAATGGAGTGGGAGTGTGACGGTCCGACACTATGCTAGGTGATGGATCAGAGCCGGGGTAGGTCAGCGGCGTGGCCGCCGATGCTCGTACCTGCCGGGCGCCCTGATCCAGTACCTTTGCTGACGCATAGCTACCTTTAATTGTGAGGTCTTATCCTGACCTACGATCTGATGTGACCTGTGATCTTCGGCCGGCTAGCCTGCTTGGCTAGCCGGCTTAAGTGCGGCCGCCTCCTCCCCAGTCCGGCTGGCGGGACCAGGCCGGCTCAGAAGAGGAGGCCGCCTTGACTCTAGCCGGCAGGGGTTGCCTGGCCAGCCAGAAATATGGCCGCCTCGTCCTCTAGCCGGTAGGTGATGCCTAGCCGTCCAGAAGACTTGGTCCTTGGGTATCTGAATACGTTCATGTCCATTGGGCCGGAAATGAAGGAATAGTCTTGATGAGCCTACCCCGGGGTTATCCCCCCGACAAGAGGGGACCGTCATACTGAGCAGGCATTCAAAGAAGATTTCCTTCTCTTCCTTGGTAAGAGTGTAGCTTGCAGGACCTTCTTAATACTTTGGATTCATGTCGTCTTTTTCGTGCATACGTTGCTGGTCCTCCCGTGCCTCCGGTGTATCTTTTGTCTTCCCATACACGCCCAAGAAGCCTAGCAGGTTCACGCAAAGATTATTCGTCTCGTGCATCATGTCTATTGCAGAGCGGACCTCTAGGACTTTCCAATAAGGTAGGTCCCAAACTATAGATTTCTTCTTCCACATGGGTGTGTGTCCGTCAACGCCATTCGGAACCGATTGTCCGCCAGGACCCTTTCCAAAAATTACTTTTAAATCCTTTACCATATGAAGTATATGATCACCAGTACCATGGACAGGCTTCTTCCGGTAATCTGCCTCACCTTTGAAATGGTTGCCTTCTTTTCTTAAGAGATGCTTGATTGGAAGAAATCGACGATGTCCTAGGTACACATTCTTCTTATATTTATCCAAGTATATACTTTCGGTATCATCTAGACAGTGCGTGCATGTGTGGTATTGATACATCTCCATCGTATCTACTTTTCCGAACTCTTTTGCCCTTGTTTTGGACTCTAATTTGCATGATTTGAATGGAACTAACCCGGACTAACGCTATTTTCAGCAGAATTGCCATGGTGTTGTTTTTGCGCAGAAATAAGAATTCTCGGAATGACCTGGAAATTTATGAGGATTTTTTGTGGAATATATAAAAAATACTGGCGCAAGAATCAACCGGAGACGTGGAGCGAGGAGCCCACAAGCCCAGGAGGCGTGAGCCCCCCCCCTGGCCGCGCCTGGCAGGCTTGTGGGGCCCTCGGGGCTTCGCCGCCTCCAACTCCAGCTCTATTTAGTCTCTTTCGCCCGGAAAAAAATCAAGGAGAAGACTTCATCGCGTTTTATGATACGGAGGCGCCGCCACCACCTGTTCTTCCTCTAGAGGGCAGTTCTGGAGTCCGTTCTGGGCTCCGGAGAGGGGAGATCGTCGTCGTCGTCATCACCAACCTTGCTTCATCTCCAAATCCATGATGCTCTTCACCATTCGTGAGTAATCCATGATTTGTTTGTTGGGGATTTCTTTTCATGACCATGAGATGGATGAATCTAGGAGTCACGACCATGTGTTCCGAACTTTTACTTTCGGTTGTTTAGAAGGAAAATGATAGATTTAGCTTTAGTTTTTCCCGTTTTTTGCTTTTTGCGTCCCTTAGAAAAGTGTCCCGAAAATAAAATTTCTTCAAATGCCCTGAAATTCAAGTATGATTTTTTCTGGAATTTTGAAAAAACTCTGAGATAAAGAGCTAGTAAGGGGGATGCACCACTGGGCCACAAGCCCAGGAGGCGCGGGCACCCCCCTGGCCGCGCCTGGCAAGCTTGTGGGTCCCATGTGGCCCCCCTCCACTTATGCCAGCTCCCATCTCCTTCTCCTACCTCCAGAAAAAATCATTCCACAGCTCAAACCCGTGCCCGAGCTACCAATCGAGTACCAAACGCCAGTTTATCTGTGGGAGCCAAAGGAGCTCACCCAGCAGTGGCACCCTCAGTACACTCTGGAGTACCCCAGAGACGGTTACTTCCCACCTTGGGAGTAGACCAACTTAGGCCAAAAGCCTAAGCTTGAGGGAGTACGTGTTTCTCACCGACTTTATATTCTTGCTCACGCTTTCACTTTGTTAGTCGGTGTTCACACCTTGCCGCTGTATCATCCATGCTAGTTTATTTATTTTTCTCCCTTTCTTCTCGTGTGTTTGTTTAGATTGACAAAACCCAAAAATATTTCCCGTTCTTCTTTTGCTTGTCAGGAGCTTTCCTGTGTAAATAGTTTTCTTTTTCTTTGGGTCAAGGTGGAAGACCATGGTTAAAATGTTTAGTGGCTCTCACTTGCATATCTGTTTATCTTTCAAAGAGCCATATTACTTTGTCTTCTCCTTTGTGTTTGCTTGAAGATTCCGGCTTAGTCCAATGCACGAACACTCTTATTATTGTTCACATCATTCGGTCGTGCAAGTGAAAGGAAATAATGACGATATATGATGAAGTGACTGGGCCTGGAAAAGCTGGTGTAAACTCGATCTATTTTGTTTTTGTAAATATGACTAGCTCATCGTTCCTAATTCAGCTTTGTTGTGAGAGAAACATGTTCACAATGACAACTTAGAGATCATAGTTTCTGATACCATGCTTAATTAGCTAGGAGCTTATAATGGTTTGTCTTGGATGCCAACATGAATTTCAAGATGATTATGATGTAGTGTGATAGGATGGTATCCTCCGTTGAATGATTCAAGTGGCTTGACTTGGGCATGTTTACGCATGTAGTTGAAACAAAATCAACATAGCCTCTATGATATTCATGTTTATGGTAATTTATGTCCTACTCATGCTTGCACTCAATTTTGGTTAATTTCAATGCATATTGATGACTGTTGTCGCCCTCTAGTTGGTCACTTCCCAGTCTTTTGCTAGCCTTCGCTTGTACTAAGAAGGAATACTGCTTGTGCATCCACTTCCATAAACCCAAAGTTGTTCCATATGAGTCCACCATACCTACCTATATGCGGTATCTACCTGTCGTTCCAAGTAAATTTGCATGTGCCACTCTCTAAACCTTCAAGTAATAATCTGTTTTGCATGCCCGAACTGCTCATGTGGTGACAAGGGGCGATCGGTATCTTCCATGCTAGGCGTGTTATCCTCGATACGTGTTTATTCACTATCATTCCCGAGAAAGGGGCCGGTAATTGGAATGCCCAGTTCCATGCTCAAATCAAAAATATAATTGCAAACAAAACTACCCCTGGATTGTTGTTGGTATGGATGGCACCCCAGGATTCGGCTAGTCATGTAGTGTGATTGATCGATGGTGGGGGAGCCAAAACTTTACTTTTGTGTTTGGGAACCGCCTATAGTGTGTGTAGCATGGAAGATGGTGAAAACTCTTGGTCATTACGTTGACAATGAAAGCATGCCACCCAAAATTATTTATCTGTGTCTTCAAAGCTTGAGCTCTGGCACCTCTAGAAATCAATGCTTCCCTCTGCGAAGGGCCTATCTATTTATGATTCTGTTGAGCCAACCTCTTCTTTCAAAAGGCACCAATTAGAGAGCACCTCCATCATTTTTATGCTTTGCTTTTAATTGATATTGAGTATGACTGTGACTGGATCTTCTTTGCCATGAATTACAATGTTCAGTCAGCCCTTGGTCTTTGAAGGTGCTTTGCATTTATGTTTTGCGGTCTCAGAAAGAGATAGCGAGATACCATCTGTTCATATTGCTTCATGATTGTTTTGATTGAAGTGTTTACATTTGAAACTTATTATTATTGCTCGCTAGTTGATTATGCCTTTGATATGAGTACATCTTGATACCTAAATGTCATTGCTTATGTGGTTAGCTTATGATCTTGATGAAAATCTGAATATGAGTTAGACATAATTACAGCAACAAGTTCAAACAGAGTTCGTAAAAGTTTTTCTTTTGTCCCTTTCAGGTTGTCAACTGAATTGCTTGAGGACAAGCAAGGCTTTAAGCTTGGGGGGTTGATACGTCTCCATCGTATTTACTTTTCCAAACTCTTTTGCCCTTGTTTTGGACTCTAATTTGCATGATTTGAATGGAACTAACCCGGACTAACGTTGTTTTCAACAGAATTGCCATGGTGTTGTTTTTGCCCGGAAATAAAAGTTCTCGGAATGACCTAAAAATTTACGAGGATTTTTTGTGGAATATATAAAAAATACTAGCGCAAGAATCAACCGGAGACGTGGAGCGAGGAGCCCACAAGCCCAGGAGGCGAGCCCCCCCCCCCTAGCCGCGCTGATGCAGGCTTGTGGGGCCCTCGGGGCTCCGCCGCCTCCAACTCCAGCTCTATTTAGTCTCTTTCGCCCGGAAAAAAATCAAGGAGAAGAGTTCATCACATTTTACAATACGGAGGCGCCGCCACCACCTGTTCTTCATCTGGAGGGCGGATCTGGAGTCTGTTCTGGGCTCCGGAGAGGGGAGATTGTCACCGTCGTCATCACCAACCTTCCTTCATCGCCAATTCCATGATGCTCTTCACCGTTCGTGAGTAATCTCATCGTAGGCTTGTTGGACGATGATGGGTTGGATGAGATCTATCATGTAATCGAGTTAGTTTTGATGGGGATTGATCCCTAGTATCCACTATGTTCTGAGATTGATGTTGCTACTACTTTGCCATGCTTAATGCTTGTCACTAGGGCCTGATACGTCCATTTTGTATCATGCTTTCATGTTGATATTTATTGCTTCTTGGGCTGTTATATTACTTGTGGTACCATATTTATGCCTTTTCTCTCTTATTTTGCAAGGTTTATTTGAAGAGGGAGAATTCAGGCACCTGGAATTCTGGAGTAGAAAAGGAGCAAATCCTTGTCCACTATTCTGCACATCTCCAAATGCCCTAAATATTTACGTGGATTGTTTTTGGAATATATTAAAAATACTGGGCGAAAGAACTACCGGAGGGGGGCCACCAAGGCCCCACAAGCTTGCCCACCGCCACCACCACCCTGGTGGCGCAGGGCAGGCTTGTGGGCTGCCTGAAGGTCCACTAGCCCCCCTCTTTTAATATATGAAGCGTCCTGGTCTGGAAAAAATCATTAGGGAGCTTTTTCGTGGTTTCGCCACCGCCACGAGGCGGAACATGCGCAAATCCAATCTAGAGCTCCGGCAGGACGATCCTACCGGGGAAATTTCCCTCCCGGAGGGGGGGGAATCGTTGCCATCGTCATCACCAACACTCCTCTCGTCGGAGGGGAGGCATCTTCATCAACATCTTCATCAGCACCATCTCCTCTCCAATCCCTAGTTCATCTCTTGTAACCAATCTTCGTCTCGCGACTCCGATTGGTACTTGTAAGGTTGCTAGTAGTGTTGATTACTCTTTGTAGTTGATGCTAGTTGGATTACTTGGTGGAAGAGTTTATGTTCAGATCCTTGATGCTATTCATTACACCTCTGGTCATGATTATGATTATGTCTTGTGAGTAGTTACTTTTGTTCCGCATGACATGGGATAAGTCATGTTAAAAATAGTCATGTGAATTTGATATTCGTTCGGTATTTTGATATGTTGTATGTTGTCTTTTTCCTCTAGTGGTGTTATGTGAACGTCGACTACATATAACTTCACCATATTTGGGCCTAGAGGAAGGCATTGGGAAGTAGTAAGTAGATGATGGGTCGCTGGAGTGGCAGATGCTTAAACCCCAGTCTATGTGTTGCTTCGTGAGTGGCTGATTTGGATCCACTAGTTTAATGCTATGGTTAGACTTTGTCTTAATTCTTGTTTTGTAGTTGCGGATGCTTGTGAGAGAGGTTAATCATAAGTGGGATGATTTTCCAAGTAAGGGAAGTACCCAAGCGCCGGTCCACCAACATATCAAACTATCGAAGTAACGAACGCGAATCATATGAACATGATGAAACTAGCATGACAGAAATTCCCGTGTGTCCTCGGGAGCGTTTTTCCTCCTATAATACTTTGTTCAGGCTTGTCCCTTGCTACAAAAGGGATTGGGCCACTTGCTGCACCATTTCTACTAATTGTTACTTGTTACTTTTTGCTCGCTACATTTCACCTTGCTACACAATCACTTTTTACCGCTACTTTCAGTGCTTGCAGTTATTACCTTGCTGAAATCCGTTTATCAGAGCCTTCTGCTCCTCGTTGGGTTCGACACTCTTACTTATCTAAAGGACTATGATTTATCCCCTATACTTGTGGATCATCAAGACTCTTTTCTGACGCCGTTGCCGGGGAGTGAAGCGCCTTTGGTAAGTGGAAATTGGTAAGGAAACATTTTTATACTGTGCTGAAATTTATTGTCACTTGTCACTATGGAAACTCTTCCTTTGAGGAGTTTGTTTGGGGTATCTTCACCACGAACGGAAGCACGAGGAGTTGCTCCTCAACCTGAGGTACCTACTGAAAATATCTTTTACGAAATTCCTTTGGGTATGCTTGAGAAACTGCTGGCTAATCCTTTTACACGAGATGGATCTTCACATCCAGACTTTCATCTAATCTATGTAGATGAAGTTTGTGGTTTATTTAAGCTTGCAGGTTTGCCCGAGGATGAGGTAAATAAGAAAGTCTTTCCTTTATCTTTGAAGGATAAGGCGTTGACATGGTATAGGTTATGTGATGATGCTGGATCATGGGGCTACAATCGGTTGAAATTGGAACTTCATCAAAAGTTCTATCCTATGCATTTAGTACATCGTGATCGGAACTTTATTTATAACTTTTGGCCTCGTGACAGGGAAAGAATAGCTCAAGCTTGGGGGAGTCTTAAATCAATGCTATATTCATGCCTCAATCATGAGCTCTCGAGAGAAATCATCACTCAAAACTTTTATGCTCGGCTTTCTCATGAAGATCGTACCATGCTTCACACTTCTTGTGCCGGTTCTTTTATGAAGAAGGATATTGATCACAAGTGGAATTTATTGGAGAGAATCAAACACAACTCTGAAGATTGGGAGCTGGAGGAAGGTAAGGATTCATGTATGAATTTCCAGTTTGATTGCGTTAAATCTTTTGTTGAGACAAACACTTCTAGAGATTTTAGCGCTAAGTATGGACTTGGCTCTGAGATAGTAGCTTCTCTATGTGAATCTTTTGCTGCTCATGTTGATCTTCCCAAAGAGAAGTGGTTTAAATATCATCCTCCTGTAGAAAGCGACATAGCCAAAACCAATCTAGTTGAGGAGAAAATCATAGCTTTTAGTGATCCTGTTGTTCCTTGTGCTTACACTAAGAAACCACCATACCCTGCTAGGATGAAGGATTATTCTAAAGGTCCAACTCTGATACGTAGGGGTTACATTAGACCACTTGCACCCCCTGAAGAGATTAGAGTTGAAACTAGTGTTGCTATTATCAAAGATCTCTTAGCCGAAGACATAGATGGGCATGTTATCAAATTCTGTGAGGACTCCGCTAGAAATGCTAAACCTCATGGAAAAGACAAGCACGGACCTGTAGTTGGCCTGCCCGTTGTTTCTGTTAAGATAGGAGATCACTGTTACCATGGTTTATGTGATATGGGAGCTAGTGTTAGTGTGATACCTCGTTCTCTCTATGATGAAATGAAAGATGAGATTGCACCTACTGAGTTAGAACCCATTGATATCACTATTACGCTAGCCAATAGAGACACTATCTGCCCTCTGGGAATTGTGAGAGACGTAGAAGTCATGTGTGGTAAGACGAAGTATCCTACTGATTTCCTCGTCCTTGGTACTGCACAAGATAGCTTTTGTCCCATCATATTTTGTAGACCCTTTCTGAACACTGTCAATGCTCACATTGATTGCATTAAGCAGACTGTCACAGTAAGTTTCGAGGGTGTGTCTCACGAATTTAACTTCTCCAAGTTTGGAAGACGAACCCACGAAAGAGAGTCGTCTGGTAGGGATGAAATCGTTGCTCTTGCCTCTATTGTCGTACCTCCTACGGATCCTTTAGAGCAATATCTGCTTGAGCATAAAAATGATATGCATATGGACGAGAGAGATGAGATAGATAGAATTGTCTTAGAACAACATCCTATTCTCAAGAATAATCTGCATGTTGAACTGCTTGGGGATCCTCCCCCACCAAAGGGTGATCCTGTGTTCGAGCTTAAACAGTTGCCTGATACTCTTAAGTATGCCTATCTTGATGAGAAGGAGATATATCCTGTCATTATTAGTGCTCTCCTCTCAGAGCACAAAGAGAAGAAGTTACTGAAAACTCTGAGGAAGCACCGCACTGCTATTGGATGTACTCTTGATTATCTTAAGGTTATTAGTCCTACTCTATGTCAGTACAAGATTAAAACCGATCCTGACTTTAAACCAGTTGTTGATCATCAAAGGAGATTAAATCCTAAGATGAAAGAGGTCGTTAGAAAGGAAATATTAAAGCTTCTGGAAGCAGGAATCATTTATCATGTTGCTCATAGTGATTGGGTAAGTCTAGTACATTGCGTACATAAGAAGGGAGGTATCACCGTCGTTCCTAATGATAAGGATGAACTAATCCCACAAAGGATTATTACCGGCTATAGAATGGTGATAGACTTCCGGAAACTAAACAAGGCAACCAGGAAAGATCACTATCCTTTGTCGTTCATCGACCAAATGCTAGAAAGGCTATCAAAGCACACACACTTCTTCTTTCTAGAAGGTTATTCAGGTTTCTCACAAATACTTGTTGCACAATCTGATCAAGAGAAAACCACTTTCACCAGCCCTTTCGGTACCTTTTCCTATAGACGTATGCCTTTTGGCTTATGTAATGCACCTGCCACCTTCCAAACATGTATGATGGCTATATTCTCTGACTTTTGTGAAAAGATTGTCGAGGTTTTCATGGATGACTTCTCCGTTGACGGGTCTTCCTTTGATGATTGCCTCAGCAACCTTGATCGAGTCTTAAAGAGATGCGAGAAACCAACCTCGTCTTGAATTGGGAGAAGTGCCACTTTATGGTTAATGAAGGTATCATCTTAGGACACAAAATCTCTGAAAGAGGCATTGAAGTTGATAAGGCTAAGGTTGATGCAATTGAGAAAATGCCTTGCCCCATGGATATCAGAGGTATACGAAGTTTCCTAGGTCATGCTGGTTTCTGTAGAAGGTTCATTAAAGAATTGTCTAGGATTTCTAGGCCTCTTACCAACCTCTTGCAGAAGGATGTTCCTTTTTTTGATGAGGATTGTGAGGAAGCTTTCGAAATACTTAAGAAGGCTTTGATAACCGCACCTATTGTTCAACCACCTGACTGGAACTTGCCCTTTGAAATCATGTGCTACGCTAGTGATTACGTTGTTGGTGCTGTTCTAGGACAAAGAGTTGACAAGAAGTTGAATGTCATTCACTACGCTAGTAAAACTCTAGACAGTGCCCAAAGAAACTATGCCACTACGGAAAAGGAATTTTTAGCAATCGTGTTTGCATGTGAAAAGTTTAGATCTTACATAGTTGACTCCAAAGTCACTATTCACTCTGATCATGCTGCTATTAAGTACCTCATGGAGAAGAAGGACGCTAAGCCTAGGCTGATCAGATGGGTTCTCCTGCTACAGGAATTTGATTTGAACGTCGTTGACCGAAAGGGTGCTGATAACCCTGTAGCTGATAACTTGTCTAGGCTAGAGAATGTCCTTGATGACCCACTACCAATTGATGACAGCTTTCCTGATGAGCAATTAAATGTCATCCGCACTTCACTTAGTGCATCGTGGTATGCCGATTATGCAAACTATATCGTAGCCAAATACATACCACCCAGTTTCACCTATCAACAAAAGAAGAAAGTCTTCTTTGATTTGAGACACTACTTTTGGGATGATCCTCACCTTTATAAGGAAGGAGTAGATGGTGTTATTAGACGTTGTGTGCGTGAACATGAACAGGGACAGATCCTGCAGCAGTGTCATTCCGAAGCCTATGGAGGACACCACGCTGGAGATAGAACTGTCCATAAGGTATTGCAATCAGGTTTCTATTGGCCCACTCTCTTCAAGGATGCACGTAAGTTTGTCTTGTCTTGTGAAGAATTCCAAAGGATAGGGAACATCAGTACGCGTCAAGAGATGCCTATGAACTATTCACTTGTCATTGAACCATTTGATGTCTGGGGCTTTGATTATATGGGACCCTTCCCGAGTTTCAATGGGTACACTCACATCTTAGTTGCTGTGGATTACGTTACTAAGTGGGTAGAAGCTATCCCCACTAAAAATGCTGATCACCACACCTCTATTAAGATTCTTAAAGAGGTCATATTCCCAAGATTTGGAGTCCCTAGATACTTGATGACTGATGGCGGTTCACATTTCATTCATGGTGTTTTCCGCAAGATGCTAGCTAAGTATGTTGTCAACCATAGAGTTGCATCTCCTTATCATCCTCAGTCTAGTGGTCAAGTGGAGTTGAGTAATAGGGAGATCAAGTTGATCCTACAAAAGACCGTCAATAGATCTCGAAAGAACTGGTCAAGCAAACTTGATGATGCACTATGGGCTTATAGGACTGCTTATAAGAATCCCATGGGCATGTCACCGTATAAAATGGTTTACAGTAAGGCCTGTCATTTACCTCTTGAGCTGGAACACAAAGCTTATTGGGCAATCAAATAGCTCAACTTTGATTTCAAACTTGCCGGTGTGAAGCGGTTGTTTGATATCAGCTCGTTGGATGAATGGAGAGCCCAGGCATATGAGAATGCCAGGTTGTTCAAGGAAAAGGTTAAGAGATGGCACGACAAACGAATACAGAAACGAGAGTTCAATGTAGGTGACTATGTCATGCTATACAATTCTCGTTTGAGATTCTTTGCACGCAAGCTTCTCTCTAAATGGGAAGGTCCCTATGTTGTCGAGGAAGTATATCGTTCCGGTGCCATCAAAATCAATAAACGGAAGGAAATTTTCCTAGAGTGGTAAATGGGCAAAGAATCAAGCATTACATCTCTGGTACTCCCATAAATGTTGAGACCAATATCATCAATGTCATAACTCTAGAGGAGTACATAAGGGATGTTTATCAGCCTGTTTCAGACCGTGAAAACGAAGATGTATCTGTTTCGCCAAGAAATTGGACTCCGATACTTTTCCAATAGGAAATTTCTTCTGTTTTGGAATTTTTGGAAAATTAGAAAAATAAAAGGCAGTCCGGAGAGCGAACGAGGCAGCCATAAGGGCCCACTCCGCCACCACCCCCCCCCTGGTGGCGGTGGGAAAGCTTGTGGGCACCTCGTGTGCCTCTCGGACTCCGTTTTCTTGCGGAGGACTCCTTCTGGCTCAGAAAAAATCAATATATAGTCGCCCGAAGGTTTTGATCTCCGTATCGCGTAGTTTTCCTCTGTATTTCGTTTCGAGCCTGTTTCTGTGACAGATCTAGATCATCATGACTTCCCCAAACACTCCTAAGGACAAGATCTTCGAGAAGGTCATCAATCCCTACCTCACGGAAGTGCTGAAACACCCTCAATCTATCAAGATGAGCGAGGGGATGTTGCACATCCGTGATGTTGAGGGGCCTAAGAAGACCGGAAGCATGGAGACGAGGCTCAAAGCAATGGAGCAACAAGTCTTCAAGTGCCAAGGGATGGTTGAGCGTGGACTCAATGCCAACCACACGATGATCACGGAGTTCACTAGCAATCACAAGATGGATGCCATTGATATTGGGAAACACCTCTCCAGGCTTTACGATAGGTTTGACCAACTTCAGGGCCAGATCTATGAGCTGCAGAATCAAAACTGTGAGTATGAGTATAGAATTAAATCAATAAGGTTGGCTGCAGATTTGAGGATTCCGGCGACTCGTTCGTCCTGCCATGATGGAGCACCTATGCCTTGGAAGACGGAGGATCAGACTACTCCAACAACACCACCATCACCACCAAAGGAAGACTACTAAGCATTGGTATGGGCAATCCCCTTGGCTTCTGCCAAGCTTGGGGGAGTTGCCCTGGTATCGTATCACCTTTATATCTTTTGCTTTTACCTTTGTTTTAGTTCTTTCCTTTTCAGTTTTTATTTCTTCTTTGAGAGGAATAATTCTTTAGTTTGTAGTTTTTTTTGCTTTTGTCTCTCCCCCGATGTATTCGAGCTTACGAGCTATATAATAAAGAGTGTCTTAGTTAAGGGCTTTGCTTTGTGCCATGATCAATAGTATGAAAAGAACGATAGCATGAAAGATCATGAGACAATCTTATGGAAAGTGATAACTTCACTTATGACAAGTATGATGATTCAAACTTGTTGAGAATAAATCAACATAGACCTCAGTCATTGTTGCAATTAATAAGAAGTAATAAGGAAAGAGAGGTTCACATATAGATATATCATCTTAGACACTTTTAACAATTGTGAGCACTCACGAAACTATTACATGCCTAGGAGTAGATGTTGGACAAGGAAGACAACATACTGAATTGTGTTTGCTTGGTTCCAAACAATGTTATATGATTAGATACCCCTTAGCATGTGATGATTGCTTCCACCTCATATTAGCCAAAACTCCCGCACCAAATAGAGATACTACTTGTGCATCCATAAACCTCCAACCAGTTTTGCCATGAGAGTCCACCATACCTACCTATGGATTGAATAAGATCCTTCAAGTAAGTTGTCGTCGGTACAAGCAATAAAAAATTTCTCTCTAATATGTATGATCTATTAGTGTGTGGAAAATAAGCTTTGTACGAACCTGTGATGAGGAAGACATAAAAGCGATAGACTGAGTAATAAAGTTCTTTATCACAGGAGGCAATATAAAGTGACGTTCCTCCGCACTAAGAGGACACGCATCCAAACCTCAAAAGCGCATGACAACCTCTGCTTCCCTCTGCGAAGGGCCTATCTTGTACCTTTACTTTTTACCCTTGTAAGAGTCATGGTGATCATCACCAATTCCCTTTTTGCCTTCCTCTTGGCTACCGTCACATGTTTGGGAAAGATCTATATTCATATATCAACTTGGACTTGAGTACTTATGTTTTATTGTTGTTGACTTTACCCTTGAGGTAAACCGTTGGGAGGCAAAACTATAAGCCCCTATCTTCCTCTGTGTCCAGCTGAAACTTTGACACCATGAGTACCACGTGAGTTGTAACAATTATGGAAAACAAAAGAGATGATTGAGTATGTGGGTTTTCCTTACAAGCTCTTATTTGACTCTTTCTGATGTCGTGATAAATTGCAATTGCTTCAATGACTATGGACTATTGTTGGTTACTTCTCAGTAAGGTTTTTGCTTCATGCTTTGCTTTGTGAAGGAATTGTTACTTTCCCATAAGAATCTTTATGATATGTTTATGTTCTATGTGTGATCATGATGCCCTCATGTCCGTATTATGTTTTATCGACACCTTCGTCCCTCAACATGTGGACATGTTTTTGGAACTTGGTTTTCGCTTGAGGACAAGCGAGGTCTAAGCTTGGTGGAGTTGATACGTCCATTTTGCATCATGCTTTCATGTTGATATTTATTGCTTCTTGGGCTGTTATATTACTTGTGGTACCATATTTATGCATTTTCTCTCTTATTTTGCAAGGTTTATTTGAAGAGGGAGAATTCAGGCAGCTAGAATTCTCGACTAGAAAAGGAGCAAATCCTAGTCCACTATTCTGCACATCTCCAAATGCCCTGAAAATTTACGTGGGTTTTTTCTGGAATATATTAAAAATACTGGGCGAAAGAACTTCCAGAGGGGGGCCACCAGGGCCCCACAAGCTTGCCCACCGCCACCCCCCCCTCGTGGCGCAGGACAGGCTTCTGGGCTGCATGAAGGCCCACTAGCCCCCTATTTTGCTATATGAAGCGTCCTGGTCTGGAAAAAATCATTAGGGAGCTTTTTCGTGGTTTCGCCGCCGCCACGAGGCGGAACTTGAGCAGATCCAATCTAGAGCTCCGGCGGGACGATCCTGTCGGGGAAATTTCCCTCCCGGAGGGGGGGATCGTTGCCATCGTCAACACCAACACTCCTCTCGTCGGAGGGGAGGCATCTTTATCAGCACCATCTCCTCTCCAATCCCTAGTTCATCTCTTGTAACCAATCTTCGTCTCGCGACTCCGATTGGTACTTGTAAGGTTGCTAGTAGTGTTGATTACTCTTTGTAGTTGATGCTAGTTGGATTACTTGGTGGAAGAGTTTATGTTCAGATCCTTGATGCTATTCATTACACCTCTGGTCATGATTATGATTATGTCTTGTGAGTAGTTACTTTTGTTCCTGAGGACATGGGATAAGTCAAGTTAATAATAGTCATGTGAATTTGATATTCGTTCGGTATTTTGATATAATGTATGTTGTCTTTTTCCTCTAGTGGTGTTATTTGAACGTCGACTACATAACACTTCACCATATTTGGGCCTAGAGGAAGGCATTGGGAAGTAGTAACTAGATGACGGGTTGCTGGAGTGACAGAAGCTTAAACCCTAGTCTATGCGTTGCTTCGTGAGGGGCTGATTTGGATCCACTAGTTTAATGCTATGGTTAGACTTTGTCTTAATTCTTCTTTTGTAGTTGTGGATGCTTGCAAGAGAGGTTAATCATAAGTGGGATGCTTGTCCAAGTAAGGGCAGTACCCAAGTGCCGGTCCACCCACATAGCAAACTATCAAAGTGACGAACGTGAATCATATGAACATGATGAAACTAGCATGACAGAAATTCCCGTGTGTCCTCGGGAGCGTTTTTCCTCCTATAAGACTTTGTTTAGGCTTGTCCCTTGCTACAAAAGGGATTGGGCCACTTGCTGCACCATTGCTACTACTTGTTACTTGTTACTTTTCGCTCGCTACGTTTCACCTCGCTACACAATCACTTGTTACCGCTACTTTCAGTGCTTGCAGTTATTACCTTGCTGAAATCCGTTTATCAGAGCCTTCTGCTCCTCGTTGGGTTCGACACTCTTACTTATCGAAAGGACTACGATTGATCCCCTATACTTGTGGGTCATCAGGGCCCAAGTGCCATGATTTCAGATCTGAATCTATTATGTTTTCATCTATATATGTGTGTTCTCGATCCTACCTTTCAAGTTGTAGTCACCTACTATGTGTTGTGAGCCGGCAACCCCGGAGTGACAATAGACGGAACCACTCCCGGAGATGACCGTAGTATGAGGAGTTCATGTATTCACTAAGTGCTAGTGCTTTGTTCCGGTTCTCTATTAAAAGGAGAACCTTAATATCCCGTAGTTTCCATTAGGACTCCGCTGCCACAAGAGGGATGGACAATAGATGTCATGCAAGTTCTTTTCATAAGCATGTATGACTATACGGAATACATGCATACATTACATTGACGAACTGGAGCTAGTTACATATCTCCCCATGTTATAATTGTTACATGATGAATGTCATCCGGCATAATTATCCATCACCGATCCAATGCCTACGAGTCTTTTCCTACTAGTGCTTGCTACGTTACTTTACCTCTACTGCTGTCACTTCTCCTATTGTTACGGCTACTGCTGTCACTGCTACTGTTACCGTTGCTACTGTTGCTATCACACTATTTTGCTACTGAAACTTTGCTAGAGATACTAAGTCTTTCAGGTGTGGTTGAATTGACAACTCAACTGCTAATACTCGAGAATATTCTTTGGCTTCCCCTTGTGTCGAATCAACAAATTTGGGTTGAATACTCTACCCTCGAAAACTATTGCGATCCCCTATACTTGTGGGTTATCAGGTATACCTTGTTTGTATGTCCTGAAAGGTCACTTAGAGCAGCCCAATCATTGATGGTTACTGCTACTTCTCAAACAACAGCGCCAGAAATTGACACGTTGACGGAGACTTGCTTGCGTTGGTTTTTCCCTTGAAGAGGAAAGGGTGATGCAGCGAAGGAGCATTAAGTATTTCCCTCAGTTTGAGAACCACGGTACCGATCCAGTAGGAGGGTCTCGTCAAGTCTAGAGTACCTGCGCAAACACAAACGAGCTTGCACCCAACGCTTCAAAGGGGTTGTAATTCCCTTCAAGATTGTTTGCAAAATGAGATCTGAAGGCGGAAAGTGCAACGAAGTAAAAAAGTTTAAGGCTGAAAATATGGTGTGGAGTAGACCTGGGGGCCATAGTGTTCACTAGAGGCTTCTCTCAAAATAGCAAATATCACGGTGGGTGAACAAATTACTGTCGAGCAATTGATAGAACCGCGCAAAGTCATGACGATATCTAAGGCTATGATCATACATATAGGCATCACGTCCGAGACAAGTAGACCGATACTTTTTGCATCTACTACTATTACTCCACACATCGACCGCTATCCAGCATGCATCTAGTGTATTGAGTTCATGCAGAATAGAGTAACGCCTTAAGCAAGATGACATGATGTAGAGGGATAATCTCAAACCAATGATGAAAACCCCATCTTTTTACCCTTGAGGGCAACAACACGATGCGTGCCTCGCTACCCTATCTGTCACTGGGTGAGGTCACCGCACGGTATGAACCCAAAACGAAGCACTTATCCCATTGCAAGAATCATAGATCTAGTTGGCCAAACAAAACCCACAACTCAAAGAGAATTACAAGGATATGAAATCATGCATAAGAGAGATCAGAAGAAACTCAAATAAGATTCATTGATAATCTGATCATAAATCCACAATTCATCGGATCTTGACAAACACACTTCAAAAGAAGATTACATCGGATAGATCTCCATGAATATCATGGAGAACTTTGTATTGAAGATCCAAGAGAGAGAAGAAGCCATCTAGTTACTAGCTATGGACATGTAGGTCTATGGTGAACTACTCACGCATCATCGGAGAGGTCATGGTGTTGATGAAGAAGCCCTCCGTATCCGAGTCCCCCCTCCGGCAGGGCACCAGAACGTGCCCCAGATGGGATCTTGCGGAGACAGAAGCTTGCGGCGGTGGAAAAGTACTTTCGATGATCTCCTGATTTTTTGTGGAATTTTTGGGGATATATATGTGCAAAACCTAGGGCAAAGGGGCCTCAGGGAGCCCACAAGCCAGGGGGCCGCGGCCTCCCCCCTGGCTGCGCCATGAGGGCTTGTGGGATCCCTGGTGGGCCCCTGTCCTGATTCTCCGGCTCTCCGATCTTTTTCTGTTCCGGAAAAAATATTTTTGGCAGTTTCATTCCGTTTGGACTCTGTTCAAAATCCTGCTCTGAAAGGGGTCAAAAACATGGAAAAATAGGAACTCGCACTTGGCACTGAGTTAATAAGTTAGTCCCAAAAAATATATAAAAGGCATGCAAAACATCCAAAGTTTGACAAGATAATAGCATGAAACCATCAAAAATTATAGATACGTTGGAGACGTATCAAGCATCCCGAAGCCTAACTCCTGCTCGTCCTCGTGTAGGGAAGTGATAAAGAAAGAATTTTTGATCTGGAATGCTACCTAGCATAGTTGTCCTTTGCAACTTCTTTCACGTGACATGAATGTTCAGATCCGTAAGATTCGAAACAATAGTTTGCTATTGACATGAAAACAATAATACTTCAAGCAAACTAGCAAGGTAATCATGAGCTTTCAAAATAACAAGGCCAATGAAAGTTATCCCTACAAAATCATATAGTCTGGCTATGCTCCATCAACCTCACACAACTAATGTAAATCATGCACAACCCCGGTATTGGCCAAGTAATTGTTTTCGCACTCTTACTTTCTCAAACTTTTTATAACTATCACGCAATACATGAGCGTGAGACATGGATATAGCACTATAAGTGGAATAGAGTGTGGTGGTGGTTGTCAGACAAAAAGGAGGAGATGGTCACATTGACTCAGCGTATCAAAGGGCTATGGAGATGCCCATTAATAGATATCAATGTGAATGAGTAGGGATTGCCATACAAGAGATGCAATAGAGCTATAAGTATGTGAAAGCTCAAAAGGAGAACTAGTGGGTGTGCATCCAACTTTCTTGCTCATGAAGACCTAGGGCAATTTTGAGGAAGCCCATCATTGGAATATACAAGCCAAGTTATATAATGAAAATTACCACTAGCATATGGTAGTGACAAAGCAAGAAGCTCTCAATCATGAAGAACATGGTGCTATTATGAAGCACAAGTGTGGAAAAGGATAGTAGCATTGTCCCTTCTCTCTTTTTCTCTCTTTTTTTTATTTGGGCTCTTAGGCCTCCTTTTTTTATTTTTTTTATTTTCTCTTTTTTATTTATTTTTGGGCTCTTTGGCCTCTTTTTTTTTATTTCCTCACATGGGACAATGCTCTAATAATGGTGATCATCACACTTTTATTTACTCACAGCTCAAAGCTTAGAAATGACTCTATAGGAAATGCCTCCGGCAGTGTACCGGGATGTGCAACGATCTAGCATGGCGTATGACGTTGAAACATATCGCTAGCTATCTTACGATCATGCAATGGCAATATGAGAGTGACGGCACAAGTCATGAGACGGAATGGTGGGAGTTGCATGGCGATATATCTCGGAATGGTTATGAAAATGCCATAGTGGGTAAGTATGGTGGCCGTTTTGAGTAAGGCATATGGTGGGTTTGTGTACCGGCGAGAATTGCGCGGCACTAGAGAGGCTAGCAATGGTGGAAGGTGAAAGTGAATATATACCATGGACTCACATTAGTCATGAAGAACTCACATACTTGTTGCGAAAGTTTTTATTAGTAATCGAAACAAAGTGCTAAACGCATACTCCTAGGGGAAGGGTTGGTAGGTGTTAACCATCGTGCGATCCCGACCTCAACACAAAGGATGGCAATCAATAGATCAATTATGCTCCGACTTCCTAACATAGCGGTTCACCATACGTGCATGTTACGGGAATCACTAACTTCAACACAAGTATTTCTAGATTCACAACACCCTACTAACATAGCTCTTAATATTACCAAATCCACGTCGCAAAACTAATTGAGAGGAACCAAGACTTCTCTTTCTACTCAATGCACATGACGATGGAAGTTTTTGCATCCTCTTTGGGTACCTATCACCTTTGGGACTACTGTCATAGCATAAGCCAACTACCAAGTCACGCACCGCCGTGCTCTAAAAGATATAAGTGAAGCATATAGAGCAAAAGTATCTAGCTCAAAAGATATAAGTGAAGCACTATGAGCATTCTAGCAAAATCTTGATGAGTGCATGTCTCTCTCTCTCTCAAAAAGGTGTGCAGCAAGGATGATTGTGACACAACAAAAAGAAAAGACTCCTAAGATACAAGACGCTCCAAGAAAAACACATATCATGTGGTGAATAAAAATATAGCTCCAAGTAATGTTACCGATGGATTGAAGACGAAAGAGGGGATGCCTTCCCGGGGCATCCCCAAGCTTAGGCTTTTTGGTGTCCTTGAATTTGGCTTGGGATGCCGTGGGCATCCCCAAGATTGAGATCTTTCCACTCCTTATCTCTTTGTCCATGAGAACATCACCCAAAACTTGAAAACTTCACAACACAAAACATAAACAGAAACTCGTGATAACATTAGCACAAGAAAACAAACTTCCACTTCTTTTGGTATTGTAGACAACTTGAATTCTATCTATATTGGTGTTGGTCTACTGTATTCTCACTTTTCCATGGCTAGTACCCCCCCCCCCCGGTACTAACCATAATTTCATCAAAACAAGCAACCAACTCAACAAAAACAGAATCTGTCAAAAACAGACCAGTCTGTAGCAATCTGTATACTTTGTATACTTATGGTACCTCAAAAAATCTAAAGAATTACGACTGCGTGGGAAAAAGGCATATCAAACAGCAGCAAAAATAATCAATTCAAAATCTCTTTCTTAATAGAAATGAAAAATCATCTCGTGAGCGAAAAGTTTCTGTCTTTTTCCAGCAGGATCAAACAACCATTACCAAGACTAGTCATAAAGGTTTTGCTTGGCTCAAACACAAAAACACAATCACAAGAGAATTATGATGGTGTGTACGCAACAAAATAGAAAGAAAAAGATAAATTCATTGGGTTGCCTCCCAACAAGCGCTATTGTTTAACGCCCTTAGCTAGGCACAAAAGCGATATAATCACGTATCGTCGTCTTTGGTGCTCAAACCATAAGCGGCGTGATCACTTATCATCTTAAGGTTTTCATATTTCTTGCTAGATGATTCACCACTATTTTTGGGAACAAAAACAGATTTGGTGACCTTATTGTGAGCAAAGTTTGGAGTATTCTGCACAGCGGCAAAAGCGGAACCCAAGTTGGTTATAACATCCTCTAGTTTGCCAATCCTAGCGGAATCATGACCTAGTTTTTCGTTAATTGTGGGTTCCTTCTCCTTTAAATTTTTCAAAACCATTCCCACCTTGGATCCGTACTGAGTGATTTGATTGTGGATCTTTTTATCAAAATTCCCAATGAGTTCTATCGTAGCAACTTTATTTTCAATGACGTCCAGCCTACGCATCACATGTTCGAGAGTTAAGGTAGTTCCATTAACCATGAGTGGGGGTGAGCCTACCAAATTTATTACAGCTCCGTAAGAATCAACGGTATGGCTACCCAAGAAATTTCCACCTACGATGGTGTCAAGAATATACCTATTCCACGGAGAAACACCCACATAAATACTGCGAAGCAGGACGGTAGTGGATTGCTTATGAGTAGATCTACTCTAAGCATTGCAAATCCTATACCAAGCGTCCTTTAAGTTTTCTTCCTCAATTTGTTTGAAATTGAGAACTTCGCTCTCGGGAGTATCGTTCGAAGTGGTGGATCTAGCCATGAGGACAGGTAGACTATCCCACACAGACGAACAGAAAACAAGCGAGAGAAAAGGGCGAACGAAAGAGGCAAACGAAAAAGGCAAACGAAAAAGGAAAACTGATGAAGTGGGGGAGAGGAAAACGAGAGGCAACTGGCAAACAAAGTAAATGCAAGAGATGAGTTTGCGACACTTACTTGGATGAGTTCTTGACTTGATATTCCTCCCCGGCAACGGCGCCAGAAATTCTTCTTGCTACTTCTCAAACAACAGCGCCAGAAATTGACACGTTGACGGAGACTTGCTTGCGTTGGTTTTTCCCTTGAAGAGGAAAAGGTGATGCAGCAAAGGAGCAGTAATTATTTCCCTCAGTTTGAGAACCAAGGTATCGATCTAGTAGGAGGGTCTCATCAAGTCCAGAGTACCTGCGCAAACACAAACGAGGGTCTCATAGATATAAACCCCATCTATTTATCCTTGATGTCAACAACACGATGCATCCTCGCTACCCCTTCTGTCACTGGGTGAGGTCACTGCACCGTATGAACCCAAAACCAAGCACTTCTCCCATTGCCAGAATTATAGATCAAGTTGGCCAAACAAATCCCACAACTCGAAGAGAATTACAAGGATATGAAATCATGCATATAAGAGATCAGAAGAAAATCAAATAAAATTCATAGATAATCTGATCGTAAATCCACAATTCATCGGATCTCGACAAACACACCGCAAAAGAGGATTACATCGGATAGATCTCCATTAAGATCATGGAGAACTTTGTATTCAAGATCCAAGAGAGAGAAGAAGCCATCTAGCTACTAGCTATGGACCCGAAGGTCTATGGTGAACTACCGACGCATCATCGGAGAGGCAATGGTGTTGATGCAGAAGTCCTCCGTGTTCAAATCCCCCCTCTGGCAGGGCACCAGAACGTGCCCTGGATGGGATCTTGCGTAGTCAGAAGCTTGCGGCGGCGGAAAAGTATTTCCGTGGCTCTCTCTCGTGGTTTCAGATATTTCGGGGATTTATAGGCGGAAGAAGTAGGGCAAAGGAGCCACGGGGGGCCACAAGCCTGCTAGGCCCCCCCAGGCCGCGGCTAAGGGCCTTGTGGCCTCCCCTGGTGCCCTTTGCCTTGGTTCTCAAGCTCCCTGCATATCTTCTGTCCCGAAAAATATCTTTTCAGAGGTTTTATTCCGTTTGGACTCCGTTTGATATTCTGCTCTGAAAAAGGTCAAAAACATGGAAAAAACAGGAACTGGCACTTGGCACTGAGTTAATAAGTTAGTCCCCAAAAAGATATAAAATGCATACAAAACATCGAAAGTTTGACAAGATAATAGCATGGAACCATCAAAAATTATAGATACGTTGGAGACGTATCAGCTACCGCCAAGCCTTGCGGTGTGTGACATCCTCGACTTTTGTTAGAGTAATGATTGTAATTAAGTGACAGTGATCCTGCGCTAATGATGCCACGTCATCGTGGATTTTATCAATGTTGTCATGTCGGTTGAAACCGAATAGAAATTCGAAACCTTGAGATTAAGTCAAAGGTGAAAAGATTCGGTTGTTGAAATGATAATGTCAGAAGAGTTATAAAAACTCCCTAGCGAAGTATAAAAATGAATCGAGCACTTTTGGAATATTTGATAAGCCCAATATATTTAGAGGTGGAGCCTTAAACAAAATAAGTAAAGATAAATAGTAAATGTAAAAGAAATAAATAAAAGAAAGAAGTAAAAGTATATAAAGTAAATTATAAAAGATAGTAAATAAAATTAGGTACTAAAAAGAATTAGAAATAATAGAAAAAGAAAAACAAAACAAAAAAAAGAAAAGGGAAAAGGAACCCCCCCACCCCCTGGCCCAACTAGGCCTAGAGGCCCAGCCGGCCAGGCCAAAGCCCCCGTAGGGGAAACCCTAGCGCTGACCCCCTGCTCCCCCTCGCAACTCCCAACATTGCGGCCAGCCTTATCCCCTCGAGGGGGTCCCTCCCCCAGCGCCCCCACGTGCCCTCATCCCCTCGAGGGGGGCCCTCCCCACGATCTCCTGTCCCCCCCCCACCGAGAGGCTCCCACCTCCTCCTCTCGTTACCCACCCCACCGACACCTCCCATCTCTCTCTCTCGTACCCCCCACCCACCGAGAGATAGGGAGTACCCCAGTCCCCCATCGCCCCCCTCAGATCGACCTTCCCCACCGGCCTCCCTCTCCTCTCCCTAACCGCCGGCCGAGGCCACCTCCCGCACCGAGCCCCATCCCCATCGGCCCCAACCCCCTGTCGGCCCTTCCTCCCGCTCGGTCAAGGAGGGACCGGGCAGGGAGACCCCTTCTCCTCACCACGCCGGCGATCCAGCCGGCCCCGACCTCCGGGAGGTTTTCTCCGGCGACCCACCTCACCGGATCCATCATCACCGCCTCCGGGAATGCCTCCACGCCGTCTCCTCCGCCCCTTCCCGCGAACTCCGGCTTCACCGGGCCATCTGATCAACGTCGGTGAGCCCCTGCTCGGGCCCCTCCCACCATCTTGTTCCCCTCGCCGTCCCGGTTTCATTCCGGCGAACGGCGCTCCGTTCCGACGACGTGATGTTCGCGTAGGAGAGACTGAAGTTAGTGTTTCTTCTCTATTGAGAAGAGAAGAAGTAGAGAAGAAGACTCTCTGTTAACACAGAGAGTGAGATGAGAGTTTTTGAGAGAAATAAAAATAAAACTATGTATTGCGTATGTATCTTGTATGTATGAGATGCACGTATGTATGTATGTATGTATTTCGGTATATGGCGGTATACGTTAAATGTTTGGTTATGTATCTGTGAGTGAAAATGCGTATTGACCTAAAGCCACTTACCGATGGGGCCAACGCACCCCGCTGTCTATGACAGGGAGGCCCCACACCTCTTTTAAAGAAAAGTGAAAATTAAAATATAAAAATTAAAATAATGTTTTTATTAAATAAATAAATAGATATATTAGTTGATTAATTAATTGGATAATTAGAATAATTAGAGTATGACACGTGGGTCCCCCACTAAATTAATCTGATTAATTAATATTTAATCTTAATTAAAACTTGTGCCTATGACGTTCGGGACCCACTGCTCAGTTGACCAGTCCACTGTTGATGTCAGCATGACATCATGCTGATGTCATAGTTGCTTTTATTTAAATTAATTAAATCTGTTTTTTATTCCTATATAATCAATAAAACTTTAAAAAATTAATATAAAATAATCCGTAAGTCAGATCAAAATATTTTCAACATGAAAGTTGATCAGCAGAACGAGACGAACCCGGATACACGGTCCATTCGTGTGTCACGCGTCCCTAGCATAGCAAACATGAAACATTTCCATCGTTTCCAGTATGCCCGGTAGTAGCCCGAGACCCGGAAAATATCGTCAAGTATTCTTCCGACCCGTCTATGACAGATGTTGCTGCGTTAGCTCATGTCTAGCATGCATCTTGCCATGTCATGCATTTTGTTGCGCCATTGCTATTATTTATTGTTTCTTCCCCCTCTTCTAACCGGTAGACCCCAAGACTAACGCTGCTGCCGGGTACATCGACGACCCTGTCGATCAGTCCTTTGCCGCAGAGCAGCAAGGCAAGCAAACCTCCCTTGATCATTCCTATATCGCCTATGTTCATCTTCCTACTGCTTGCATTAGTATTTTTCTACTGTTGTAGTTAGCTCCTATATCTGATGCATCGCCTATTTTTGATGAACCGCTACTTTCAGTCATGTACCTTTAATCTGCTTAGTATAGGTGGAGCAGTCATCCCCTCTGACCGCGTAGTCCAGTTGCCCCGCTTGTTTTCAAATCTCGATCTCTGATCGATGAGCCAGACCCGACACATCACATACACCCCCTTAGTTGTACAACGCTACAGAGATACTATCGGGTACCGAGGGTGACACCTCGCTAAGTACTCCTGATCATATCTCTATATTATAGCTAGTCGGTCGTGGTTATCAAGGGTGATTCCTCTTTCACCATTCCCGACGATGCCTCTGTCGTACAACCCCTCAAGTGTGGGACCCCCGAGGGTGATTCCTCTAAGCCCACCTTGATGGATACATCGTTCGGAATCCAACGAGGGTGATACCTCGGATTCCCCCCCGATGTTACAACCACACAGTTACTCGACCATGTTACTGGGATCATTGATGATTAGTTGTAAGACGGGTGGATTCCCGTGAGACTGTGTTGATGGCCTAATTAGAATGTTAATGGATTTGGGTGTTTGATCTAGGTTGATCGGAGACCTTTTCGCACTAACCGGCTACGCGGGAAGAATTATGGGTACTCAACGTCACGGTATCAGCCAAAGCTTTTCAGATGTCAGCAATTTAGCGCCGCGCGCCCGAGTGGTCCTGAGATGCATCGTTCTTGTGATTAAGGGATGCTAGAACTGACGCCGGCCGCCCAGGCCACGTGCAAGAGCGCGAAGGGGAACTGGGCCCACGAACCCTTTGTGCTTAGGAGTTAGACCGGCGGGCTGCAGGCCTCTCTGGTTAGTCTTAGGTGGGGCTGCGACGTGTCGATATTCCGAGGCCGGGCAGGACCCAGAAAAGTGTGTCCGGCCAGAGTGTTATCGAGGGTGACGGGACATGTGGTGCACCCCTGCAGGGATGAAAATTAACTATTCGAATAGCCGTGTCCACGGTTACAGGACGACTTGGAGTTGTGCCCTGATCTTATACAACTACAATGGTTACTTAACTGGAATTAGTTTGCCTCGGGATTGCTTCCTCGCAGGGAGTCGAGGGAGGATCTTTAGGCGTGACCTCACTTTAATATTGCTGCAACAATATGACTATTAATGTTTTACCCCTGTTCTACTCTTGTCTATTGCTACAAGACCCTAAAGATGCTAGTCTTCGATAGGACTAGGCCTTCTCTCCCTATTCTCGCATTGCTGCAGTCAGTCCACATATAACACCCCCCCCCCCTTTGATATTGATGCATACTTAGAATAATTCTGATGTAAGACTTGCGAGTACTTTGGATGAGTACTCACCGCTGCTTTGCTCCCCCCACCCTTGCCCCCTTGATCCGTTTGCTGCGACCAGATGATGGAGCCCAGGAGATGGAGGCCCCCGCCAACGACGACTGCTACCCCGACGGTGCCTACTACTATGTGGAGGCCGCTGATGATCAGGAGTAGCTAGGAGGTTCCCAGGCAGGAGGCCTCGCCTCGTTCGATCATTGTATCTTTTGTGCTAGCCTTCTCTAAGGCACCCCATGTTATGTCTGTACTCAGATATTGTTGCTTCCGCTGACTCGTGTGTTTATCAAGCTTCCGTATTCTAGCCCTCGAGGCCCCTGGCTTGTAATATGAAGCTGATGTTATTTTTATTTGTGTCTAGAGTTGTGTTGTGATATCTTCCCGTGAGTCCTTGGGTTTGATCGTACGCATTTGCGTGTATGATTAGCATACGATTAAACCGAGGGCATCACAAGTTGGTATCAGAGCCGACTGCCTGTAGGTAGCCCCCTTTCCAACTCCTTGGCCGAAGTTGAGTCTAGTGTTTGAAAAACTTTACTAACACTGATGTTGTGCTTACGGGCCCACACCTCAATTGGGTGGTATTAGTATATTTCACTCCTTTCCTATACTCTGGGTTCTACCCTCTCTTCTCTTTCGGGTCAAAGATTTTACTAACTCTAACATTAGGTTCTCGCAATCACATCGACTCGGAGCGCTGGACTATCTACTCTTTCTCCTGAATATATACTACACACACTATCATTTGACATCCATCAATCTTATTTTTCAGATGCGTCTCGCAAGACAGCACATGCGCCTGACACAGGCCACTGAGACGACTGGGTTCCCGGCCATTTTGGTCGACCTCTTGACCAGGCGGGGATATCGCTGGTACCCCGAGTACACTGTGTTCGAGGATTTCCACGAGTACAACCAGTATCAGTACCAGGCTGAGGTTCGCATCTTCGACCAGATAGGCGGCGAGAGCCTCGAGCGCCACGTCTTCTGTGGTATTGGAGTGTCGGTCGAGATGGCCGTCCATGATGCGGCCTACATCGCCATCACCCGTCTACGTGGAGCGTACCCTAACCTGGAGGAGAGCCCTTTCAGATACATCCCACGTGCTAATGCTGGGGATGAGACTGGGTCTGATCTCACTGCCTACGCTTCTGACGTTCGGGAGCGCAGCGACCGTTCCTACGTCGCTGTCTGCGCCCCCTACGTGACGCGTCGCTACGACGCGCGGTTTCTGGTGCAGTACACTGAGGCACTGGATCGTGCTTTCCGAGCTCTGACTGTGGAGCTATATGCTACGCGCGCTCGTCTTTAAGGCGTGTTGACAGAGCTGCAGCCATCACATTGCCCGAGGTTTCCCCCTATGCGCATCCGCGAGCCGAGCAGGACAGAGCTACCACCAGCTCTCGAGTGGACTGATGTTGGGGGTAGAACCCCTGCACTTGGACCTCAGCTCCTCGACTGGATGCGGTACCCTCATAAGAGTCACAACGGGACACATGGTCCTGTCCCTACCTTCTATCACCGCCAGCTACCAGGATTCGTTCGTCCTCTCCAACGTTGATGTAGCCTTATCGCTACATCTCGTTGTGGTACTCTTCCACCGTGTGCCTGCGTGCCGCCTAGTGAGTCCAGGGTATCGTCTAATGCGTCCGGGCTATCGCCAAATTTCAAGTTTGTAATCGTTAGTCTGTAATCGAACTTATGTATGGGTCTGTATGTCGATCTCTACTACTATGGAGTATCTATCGCATTTCCCTTTCATCATGCTTGATTACTTCATGAATGCATGCGATGCCTTTGCAATTACTTTAAGCTAAACTAACCCTGTTAAATATTTAATAGGATGGTTAGACCAGTTGGCCGCCCGCGTGCCCCTGCCAACGATGCACCACCTCCCCCTCCTGAGTATATGGCGGGGATTATCCAACAGTTTGAGCTGAATCGCCAGTTTATGCAAGGGCTCATGGATCAGTTCCAAAGGCCGAACATGAACCCACCGCAAGGCGTGACACTGCAAGACTTCTGCCGCCTCAACCCTGCGATCTACCGCAGCTCAACTCAGCCTCTTGATGATGATGACTAGCTCCGTGACATTTCTTATGAGCTGGAGTCTACCAATGTGCCCCTGGCGAGCTATGTCAACTTTGCCGCCTACTTTCTGAAGGGTCCCGCTGCTCAATGGTGGGACAGCCACAGGCGCTCTCAGCCCGATGGAACTATCATCACTTGGGCAGAGTTCAAGCCTGCTTTCCGTGCTCGCTACATTCCTCAGGGAATCATGGACCGGAAGAAGCATGAGTTCCGCAACCTCGTCCAAGGCAACAAGACTGTGGATGCTTATCAACAGGAATTTCTGAACTTATCTCGCTATGCTGAAGAAGACATTGCAACTAATGCACGCAGACGGGAGAAGTTTCGTGAAGGCCTCCACCCTGATATCAAGCTGACACTCCTCGTTCAGGACTATCCTGATTTCGCCACCCTGGTGAACAAGGCTATTCAGGTTGAGACTAGTCTGCAGGAATACAAAGATAGTGTTGGGGAACGTCGCATGGGAAACAAAAAATTTCCTACGCGCACGAAGACCTATCATGGTGATGTCCATCTACGAGAGGGGATGTGTGATCTACGTACCCTTGTAGACCGTACAGCAAAAGCGTTAGTGAACGCGGTTGATGTAGTGGAACGTCCTCACGTCCCTCGATCCGCCCCGCGAACCGTCCCGCGATCAGTCCCACGATCTAGTGCCGAACGGACGGCACCTCCGCGTTCAGCACACGTACAGCTCGACGATGATCTCGGCCTTCTTGATCCAGCAAGAGAGACGGAGAGGTAGAAGAGTTCTCCGGCAGCGTGATGGCGCTCCGGAGGTTTGTGATGATCTTGTCTCAGCAGGGCTCCGCCCGAGCTCCGCGGAAACGCAATCTAGAGGTAAAACCGTGGAGATATGTGGTCGGGCTGCCGTGGCAAAGTTGTCTCAAATCAGCCCTAAAACCCCACTATATATAGGAGAGGGAGGGGGAGCCTTGCCTTGGGGTCCAAGAACCCCCAAGGGGTCGGCCGAGCCAAGGGGGGAAGGATTCCCCTCCCGAACCGAGTCCTACTTGGTTTGGAAGGTGGAGTCCTTCTTCCCTTTTTTTCCTTTCCTCTTTGATTTTCTTCCCAATGCGCATAGGCCTCTCTTGGGCTGTCCCACCAGCCCACTAAGGGCTGGTGCGGCCCCCAAACACCTATGGGCTTCCCCGGGGTGGGTGGGGCCCCCCCGGTGAACTCCCGGAACCCATTCGTCATTCCCGGTACATTCCCGGTAACTCCGAAAACCTTCCGGTAATCAAATGAGGTCATCCTATATATCAATCTTCGTTTCCAGACCATTCCGGAAACCCTCGTGACGTCCGTGATCTCATCCGGGACTCCGAACAACATTCAGTAACCAACCATATAACTCAAATACGCATAAAACAACGTCGAACCTTAAGTGTGCAGACCCTGCGGGTTCGAGAACTATGTAGACATGACCCGTGAGACTCCTCGGTCAATATCCAATAGCGGGACCTGGATGCCCATATTGGATCCTACATATTCTACGAAGATCTTATCGTTTGAACCTCAGTGCCAAGGATTCATATAATCCCGTATGTCATTCCCTTTGTCCTTCGGTATGTTACTTGCCCGAGATTCGATCGTCAGTATCCATATACTTATTTCAATCTCGTTTACCGGCAAGTCTCTTTACTCGTTCCGTAATACAAGATCCCGCAACTTACACTAAGTCACATTTCTTGCAAGGCTTGTGTGTGATGTTGTATTACCGAGTGGGCCCCGAGATACCTCTCCGTCACACGGAGTGACAAATCCCAGTCTCGATCCATACTAACTTAACGAACACCTTCGGAGATACCTGTAGAGCATCTTTATAGTCACCCAGTTACGTTGCGACGTTTGATACACACAAAGTATTCCTCCGGTGTTAGTAAGTTATATGATCTCATGGTCATAGGAATAAATACTTGACACGCAGAAAACAGTAGCAATAAAATGACACGATCAACATGCTACGTCTATTAGTTTGGGTCTAGTCCATCACGTGATTCTCCTAATGACGTGATCCAGTTATCAAGCAACAACACCTTGTTCATAATCAGAAGACACTGACTATCGTTGATCAACTGGCTAGCCAACTAGAGGCTTGCTAGGGACAGTGTTTTGTCTATGTATCCACACATGTAAATGAGTCTTCATTCAATACAAATATAGCAGGGATAATAAACGATTATCTTGATACAGGAATTATAATAATAACTATATTTATTATTGCCTCTAGCGCATAATTCCAACAGATAGCAGCAAGCGCAACCGTGACATGGGCTCATCTTCGAGCTCATCTACACAGAAGCAAAAGATCTGGATTCCCAACAACATGTACCATGCACCTGCTCCTGCTCCGAGGCCGTCCTATGCTGCACCTCGCCTGCCTCCTCCACCGCCTAGGCAGGCGAGGCTTCCAGCACCACCGCCTCGAGTTCCTCCTTCCCGTCCTGAAGACGGGTTGTGCTTCAAGTGTGGTCGTTAAGGTCACTGTGCTAGAGACTGCAGACAGAATCCGAATCAGCTGACAATTTCCTCAACTGGCAGTGGCAACAACCAGAACCGCAACTTCAACGCTAAGCCTGCCTATGTTCATGGTCACGCCAACAACATTGATATGGGTCAAGCTCAAGACCAGCCTGCTACCGTGATGGGTACACTTCTCGTTAACTCAGTACCTGCTTCTGTATTGTTTGATACAGGAGCATCGCATTCCTTTATGTCAGAAAATTTTGCATACATGCATGACATTAGGAGCGAAGAGATGAACATCCCGATAGTGGTAAACACCCCTGGGGGCGAATGCCGAACCTCTGTGGTTTGCCCCCATGTTCCAGTTGAAATTTAAGGATTACAATTCCTTGCCAACCCCATCCTACTAAAGTCATCCAACATTGATCTCATACTGGGGATGGACTGGTTGAAAGCTCATACGGCATCGATCGTTTGTACCACAAAAACCGTCCACCTCCTACACCCTTCAGATGAATTAGTAAGCTACCATGCTCATCTCGTCTGAAATGCCGAGGCACGACTATATGCCTTGAATGCATTAAAAGTGTCGCCTCTTGAAGTGATTGAAAACATTCCAGTGGTCCGAGAATTCCAAGATGTCTTTCCAGAAGAACTTCCGGGGATTCCCCCTGCTCGAGCTGTCGAGTTTGTCATTGACTTGGTACCCGGTACCACTCCTATTGCTAAGCGTCCTTATAAAATGCCGCCACATGAACTCCTTGAACTTAAGCAAGAAATTGACAACTCACTCCGTCTGGGTTTCATCCGTCCGAGTTCCTCTACTTGGGGAGCACTTTCTCTCTTTGTTAAGAAGAAGGATGGGACAAATCGATTGGTTCAAGACTATCGTCCTATCAACCAGGCCACTATTCAAAACAAATATCCTCTTCCTCGGATAAATGACTTGTATGATCAACTTGCTGGTTCCATCGTCTTCTCTAAGCTCAACTTGAGATTGGGATACCACCAGATCTGTGTTCACAAGGAGGATATTCCAAAGACCGCCTTTGTTACTCGTTATGGATCATACGAGTACACCGTCATGTCCTTCGGCTTAACCAATGCACCGGCAACCTTCTCTCGGTTGATGAATTATATATTCATGGACTACCTCGACAAATTCGTCATGGTATATCTGGATGATATTCCGGTATTTTTGAAGAATAAAGAGGAACATGCCGAACATCTTCGTCTTGTACTAGATAAGCTTTGGGAGCATAAACTCTATGCGAAGTATTCCAAATGTGAATTCTGCCTAGACGAAGTGACTTACCTTGGTCATGTGATTTCCAAGGATGGTATTGCAGTCAACCCCGAATGAATTCAAGCTATTCTTGACTGGACTCCCTTGAAGAATGTCAAGCAAGTCAGAAGTTTTCTCGGACTCGCCAGCTATTGTCGTCGATTCGTCGAGAACTTCTCCAAGATTGCGAAGCCCTTAACCAACCTGCTTCACAAAGGTGTTAAGTATGAGTGAACTGATACATGTTAGGAAATTTTCCATGCGCTCAAGGACAAACTGACATCCGCTCCAGTACATGCTCCTCCGGATATGAAAAGGGATTTCATCATATATTGTGACGCTTCTCGTCAGGGAATAGGTTGTGTCCTGATGCGGGATCGTAAGGTGATTGCTTATGCTTCACGTCAACTGCGTGCTCATGAAGAGAACTACCCAGTTCATGATCTCGAGCTTGCCACAGTCATTCATGCACTGAAAGAATGGCGACAATACCTTGTCGGTAATCGCTGTGAAATCTATACCGACCATCAAAGTCTGAAGTACTTGTTCACTCAACCGGAGCTGAATCTACGTCAACAAAGATGGATGGAGCGTATAGCAGATTTTGACTGTAGTATATCATATACCCCTGGCAAGGCTAACGTAATGGCTGATGCCTTGAGTCGCAAGTCATACTGCAACCACCTCCAGGTTCATAAGGTTCATGATCGTCTGCAAGAGGAATTCCGCAAGCTGAACCTCCATATTGTTCCTCAGGGTTACCTTGTTCCCCCTCCTGAAGAGTGTCAAAAGATGAACCTTTGAGTTGTTAATCAGGGTTCCCTCAGTAACCTAGTGGTTGAACCAGATCTTGTGAGCTCCATAAAGATGTGCAAGGCTTTGACGATGATGTCGACAGGATTAAGAGCTATATTGTGAAGGGTAAACCCTCCTTTTTCACTATTGATGAAGATGGCGCCTTGTATTTCAAGGGTCGCCTATTCGTCCAAATAGGTAGGAAAATCTCAGGATGACCGGGAACGTGATGGAAGAAGCTCATGACACACCATTGTCTATTCACCCGGGTAGTACCAAGATGTACCAAGACATCCGGCAAAGATTCTGGTGGCCCAATATGAAACAAGACATTGCACGCTATGTGGCAGAATGTGATATATGACGGCGTATCAAAGCAGAACATCAAAAGCCTGTTGGAACTCTGCAACCTATCTCTATTCCTGAGTGGAAATGGGACCATGTTGAAATGGTCTTTGTCACTGGTTTCCCCAGATCTCAGAAAGGTAATGATGCTATTCTTGTCGTCATTGATCGACTGTCCAAAGTTGCACATTTCCTGGCCGTCAAAGAAACAATTAATGCTAGTTAGCTGGCAGATCTTTATATGTCAAGAGTTGTTTCACTTCACGGTATTCCGATGGTAATCAGTTCGGACCGTGGCAGCTTATTCACTTCAAAATTCTGGGAAAGTTTTCAGAAGGCTATGGGGACTCATCTGTCCTTTAGCACTGCATTTCATCCTCAATCCCAGGGACAAGTTGAACGAGTCAACCAAATTCTCGAGGACGTGCTTCGAGCTTGTGTCATTTCTTTCGGTAAGAAATGGGAGGAATCTCTCCCGTATACCGAGTTCTCTTACAACAATAGCTATCAAGCTAGTATGAAGATGGCCCCTTTCGAAGTATTGTATGGACGAAGGTGTCGAACTCCCCTGAATTGGTCAGAAACTAGGGAACGATCACTCTTCGGTCCGGATATTATTGAACATGCCGAACATCAAGTCCGCATTATTCATGAGAATCTGGAGGCTGCTCAGTCTCGTCAGAAGAGTCAGTATGACCGTCATCATCAAGATATGGTCTATGAACCTGGAGAAAAGGCTTATCTTCGTGTCACACCAATGAGAGGTGCACACCGTTCGGGATCAAGGGCAAGTTAGCTCCTCGTTATATTAGTCCTTGCACTGTTCTCGAAAGGCGTGGAAGAGTGGCTTATCAATTGGAACTGCCAGCGAACCTTTCTCAGGTTCACAATGTCTTCCATGTTTCTCAACTCCGTCGCTGCTTCAAGGATCCTATTCGAGCAGTGGAACATGATATGCTTGAGCTGCAACAAGATCTCTCTTATAAAGAGCATCCGGTCCGCATTCTCGACCAAGCTGAACGTAAGACTCGTCACAAAGTCACCAAGTTCCTCAAGGTGTTGTGGTCAAATCATTCTCAAGATGAAGGCACTTGGGAATGCGAGGATCATCTTCGTGATGAATACCCGAGGCTCTTTCCCTCTACCCCTTAATTCTCGGGACAAGAATTCTTGTTAGTAGGGGAGAATTGTGACATGCTCGACTTTTGTTACAGTAATGATTGTAATTAAGCGACAGTGATCCTGCGCTAATGATGCCACGTCATCGTGGATTATATCAATGTTGTCATGTCGGTTGTAACTGAATCAAAATTCGAAACCTTGAGATTAAGTCAAACGTGAAAAGATTCGGTTGTTGAAATGATAATGTCAGAAGAGTTATAAAAACTCCCTAGCGAAGTATAAAAATGAATCGAGCACTTTTGGAATATTTGATAAGCCCAATATATTTAGAGGTGGAGCCTTAAACAAAATAAGTAAAGAGAAATATAGTAAATGTAAAAGAAATAAATAAAATAAAGAAGTAAAAGTATATAAAGTAAATTATAAAAGATAGTAAATAAAATTAGGTACTAAAAAGAATTAGAAATAATAGAAAAACAAAAAACAAAACAAAAAAAGGAAAGGGAAAAGGAACCCCCCCCACACACCCCCTGGCCCAACTGGCCTAGAGGCCCAGCCCGCCAGGCCAAAGCCCCCGCAAGGGAAACCCTAGCGCTGACCCCCTGCTCCCCCTCGCAACTCCCCCGTTTCCCAGCGCCGCCGCCCGCCTTATCCCCTCGAGGGGGGTCCCACCCCCAGCCCCCCCCCCCACATGCCCTCATCCCCTCGAGGGGGGCCCTCCCCACGATCTCCAGCCCCCCCCCACCGAGAGGCTCCCACCTCCTCCTCTCGTTACCCACCCCACCGACACCTCCCATCTCTCTCTCTCTCGTACCCCCCACCCACCGAGAGACAGGGAGGCCCCCAGTCCCCTGTCGGCCCCCCCTTAGATCCACCTTCCCCAGCGGCCTCCCTCTCCTCTCCCTCACCGCCGGCCGAGGCCACCTCCCGCACCGATCCCCATCCCCATCGGCCCCAACCCCCCGTCGGCCCTTCCTCCCGCTCGGTGCAGGAGGGACCGGGCAGGGAGACCCCTTCTCCTCACCACGCCGGCCATCCGGTCGGCCCCGACCTCCGGGAGGTTTTCTTCAGCGACCCACCTCGCCGGATCCATCATCACCGCCTCCGGGAACGCCTCCACGCCGTCTCCTCCATCCCTTCCCATGAACTCCGGCTTCACCGGGCCGTCTCATCAACGTCGCTGAGCCCCTCCTCGGGCTCCTCCCACCATCTCGTTCCCCTCGCCGTCCCGGTTCCGTTCCGGTGAACGGCGCTCCGTTCCGACGAAGTGATGTTCGCGTAGGACAGATTGCAGTTAGTGTTTCTTGTGTGTTGAGAAGAGAAGAAGCATAGAAGAAGACTCTTTGAGAGAAATAAAAATAAAACTATCTATTGCGTATGTATCTTGTATGTATGAGATGCACGTATGTATGTATGTATTTCGGTATATGGCGGTATACGTTAAATGTTTGGTTATGTATCTCTGAGTAAAAATGTGTATTTGGCCTAAAGCCACTTACCGGTGGAGCCAACGCGCCCCGCTGTCTATGACACGGAGGCCCCACACCTCTTTTAAAGAAAAGTGAAAATTAAAATATAAAAATAAAAATAATATTTTTATTAAATAAATAAATAGATATATTAGTTGCTTTATTAATTGGATAATTAGAATACTTAGAGTATGACATGTGGGTCCCTCACTAAATTAATATGATTAATTAATATTTAATCTTAATTAAAACTTGTGCCTATGACGTTCGGGACCCACTGGTCAGTTGACCAGTCAACTGTTGATGTCAGCATGACATCATGCTGATGTCATAATTGCTTTTATTTAAATTAATTAAACCTGTTTTTAATTCCTATATAATTAATAAAACTTTAAAAAATTAATGTAAAATAATTCGTAAGTCAGATCAAAATATTTTCAACATGAAAGTTGATCAGCAGAACGAGACGAACCCGGATACACGGTCCATTCGTCTGTCACGCGTCCCTAGCATAGCAAACATGGAACATTTCCATCGTTTCCAGTATGCCCGGTAGTAGCCCGAGACCCGGAAAATATCGTCAGATATTCTTCCGACCCGTCTATGACGGATGTTGCTGCGTTAGCTCATGTCTAGCGTGCATCTTGCCATGTCATGCATTGTGTTGCACCGTTGCTATTATTTATTGTTTCTTCCCCCTCTTCTTATCGGTAGACCCCGAGACTGACGCTGCTGCGGGGTACATCTACGACCCTGTCGATCAGTCCCTTGCCGCAGAGCAGCAAGGCAAGCAAACCCCCCTTGATCATTCCTATATCGCCTATTTTTGATGAACTGCTACTTTCAGTCATGTACCTTTAATCTGCTTAGTATAGGTGGAGCAGTCATCCCCTCTGACCCCGTAGTCCAGTTGCCCCACTTGTTTTCAAATCTCGATGTCTGGTCGACGAGCCAGACCCGACACATCACATACACCCCCCTTAGTTGTACGACGCTACAGAGATACTATCGGGTACCGAGGGTGACACCTCGCTAAGTACTCCTGATGATATCTCTGTAGTATAGCTAGTCGGTCGTGGTTATCGAGGGTGCTTCCTCTTTCACCATTCCCGACGATGCCTCTCTCGTACAACCCCTCAAGTGTGGGACCCCCGAGAGTGATTCCTCTAAGCCCACCTTGATGGATACATCGTTCGGAATCCAACGAGGGTGATACCTCAGATCCCCCCCCCCCCGATGTTACAACCACACAGTTACTCGACCATGTTACTGGGATCATTGATGATTAGTTGTAAGACGGGTGGATTCCCGTGAGACTGTGTTGATGGCGTAATTAAAATGTTAATGGATTTGGGTATTTGATCTGGGTTGGTCGGAGACCTTTTCGCACTAACCGGCTATGCGGGAAGAATTATGGGTACTCGGCGTCACGGTATCAGCCGAAGCTTTTCAGATGTCAGCAATGTAGCGGCGCGCGCCCGAGTGGTCCCGAGATGCATCGCTCTTGTGATTAAGGGATGCTAGGACTGACGTCGGCCGCCCACGCCACATGCAAAAGCGCGAAGGGGAACTGGGCCCACGAACCCTTTGTGCTTAGGAGTTAGACCGGCGGGCTCGCCTCTCTGATTAGTCTTAGGTGGGGCTGCGACCTGTCGATATTCTGAGGCCGGGCAGGACCCAGAAAACTGTGTCCGGCCAGAGTGTTATCGAGCGTGCGGGACATGTGGTGCACCCCTGCAGGGACGAAAATTAACTATTCGAATAGTCGTGTCCACGGTTAGAGGACGACTTGGAGTTGTGCCCTGATCTTATACAACTACAATGGTTACTTAACTGCAATTAGTTTGCCTCGGGATTGCTTCCTCGCAGGGAGTCGAGGGAGGATCTTTAGGCGTGACCTCACTTTAATATTGCTGCAATAATATGACTATTAATGTTTTACCCCTGTTCTACTCTCGTCTATTGCTGCAAGACCCTGAAGATGCTAGTCTTCGATAGGACTAGGCCTTCTCTCTCTATTCACGCATTGCTGCAGTCAGTCCACATATAACACCCCCCCCTTTGATACTGATGCATAGTTAGAATAGTTCTGATGTAAGACTTGCGAGTACTTTGGTTGAGTACTCACCGCTGCTTTGCTCCCCCTTGTCCCCTTGATCCATTTGCTGCGACCAGATGATGGAGCCGAGGAGATGGAGGCCCCCGCCGACGACGACTGCTACCCCGACGGTGCCTACTACTACGTGGAGGCCGCTAATGATCAGGAGTGGTTAGGAGGTTCCCAGGCAGGAGGCCTCGCCTCATTCGATCGTTGTATCTTTTGTGCTAGCCTTCTCTAAGGCACCCCATGTTATGTCTGTACTCAAATATTGTTGCTTCCGTTGACTCGTGTGTTTATCGAGCTTCCGTATTCTAGCCCTCGAGGCCCCTAGCTTGTAATATGAAGCTGATGTAATTTTTATTTGTGTCTAGAGTTATGTTGTGATATCTTCCCGTGAGTCCTTGGGTTTGATCATACACATTTGCGTGTATGATTAGCATACGATTAAACCGAGGGCGTCACACGGTGGTAGGGTGGGACAGAGGGGGACGACAACCATTTAGGGCTACTAACGTGGATTAGTCACTTATAGCCAGAGGGCGTGGCGGTAGGTTGTGTATCCCTACCACCATAGACCCTGGCGGTAGGGGAACTACCTCAAAAGGGTCAAACACATCTCGAAAAACTACCTCAAAAGGGTCAAACACACAAAATTTAGCCTCTACAACCAAAACCTCCATACCCGCCCACAAACGCCCGGATAGCTCTTGGTCAGTGTTCGGACAAAAAAACACCACCCAACAAGGCTCCCCTTATCCGGCCAAAATGGCCGGACTCACATGATCTCCCCATATCCAACCCATATGTAGGGTGGATATGGGACGACCGAACGCGCCACCATGTTGGATCTGGCCCACTATGGCCCACCTGACCCCAGATAAATTGACCCATATCTGCACTCCGGATGAAATCCTAGCCGCATTCCACTCCACTCTAGTCTCCTCCCACAATACCACATTTGCATGCTCCTCCATGGCTGCCACTCGATCCGACTACGAGATGTCTGGATCCGAGGACTGGGAACTCATCCCCTGCAGCTCTGAGTAGCAGATGGTTATTCACGCTAGTCTTTGATGCTCCTAGGAGGAGTGCGTCGTCATGCGATCTTCCACAAGCTGGAGTGTAATTGGGGCTGGTGGATCTCGACGCGTGACCGAGGCCTTGCCGGATGTGGTGGCCACCGCATGGCGCAACCCCGTTGTGCCAACGCAACCATTTTTGGTGGCACCTTGTCCCCGTGACATCGGCCACCAAAACGAAGGTCATATGCACCTCCATGGTTGTCAATCCAAAAAGGAGGCATGACAAGCCAACCGTCTGAGTGATTCCTCGTAGAGGAGGCGATAATGGCAACCCCCCAAGCACCTTCCGAGGAAGCCCTTTGTGCCCACATAGCCGAGAAGCATCGAGAGCGGTGAAGGGGATCAAGAAGAGCAAAACAGGAAGGCCTCTGACATGGACGGAGTGCCCAAGGAGAAGAAGGGTAGGAAGTCGGCAGATCGGACAACTCCGACAGTGAGTAGATGTGGTTCGATCCGTTATGCGTCTTTAATCGTTACCGTCGCACCGATGCAGGGAAGGGCGAAAGCAAGGGCAAGGGCGGCCGTGGATGAACTTCTCCAATTGTCGCTTCGTTCGTAGTTAGTAGAGAATGTCAATTTATAATAGTACGATGGCACATGTTTAGCTACGTATGTATGTTGCATGAGAAAAATATGGATTTAATGTATGTTGCATGAGAAAAATATGGATTTAATGTATGTTGCATGAGAATAATATGGATTTGAGGATTTGGTTTGATGGATCTGATTGTGAAGCACAAACTTTGTGTGTTGTCCGATCATGGTGCGCGGGCATTTTTGGGGTCGCAATTTGCTACTTGTGGTTGTAGTCGCTCTTGTTTTGTTTTGGACATTATGCTTTTGAGTTTGTTGGGCTACCATTAAAACTGCTGCGGCAAACCAATGTGTAGCTGGATGGTTAGAGGGATAGTGGTATTTCCAGCCCACCAGGATTCAAGTCCTAATGCTTTTAGTATTTCTGAAGTTATTTCAGGATTGATACGCTTTCAGTGGAAGGAGAGGACTTCCGGTGATACGCTTTCACAGGAAGAAAATGTTACCGTTGTCGTGGGTATAAGTCTGACAGTAGATGTATGGGGTACGAAAGGATGGGCAGAGCCTTAGCTACGGCGAGGATGTATGAGTTCAGGCCCCTCTACGGTGGAGGTAAAATCCCTACGTCTCAGTGCTCTTGGGAGCTTAGTGTCGAGTGGATTATAGGATTACAGTAAATGCCAACCCTTGCACCAGTGGGGAAGAGCGGCTTATATAGAGTGCGCTGCCCTTCATAATGGCCCGGTGGACAAGGGTGGAATAGTGGCGAATAAATGCCTACGTTACAGGTAACGTACACCTTAAATGCTAATAATGGTGTATGAAAACGTATGACTGTTGCCCTCGTAGGAGGTTACGATGTAGAGAGTGGAATCCAGTCGGTACGTTAAATATGCTCCGAGTGCTCGTCGCCGACTGGATGATGGGGGAGTCCTTAGTTCAGTCGGAACTGTCTAAGGGCTTTGTCCTCTATGGAGGGTAGTCCTTGGGTAGGACCTATAGGGCAGGCCTATGACCCTACCCTGGGACTATAACCCCATCATTAGTCCCCGAATGGATCGGGGTTGGAACGATGAAGTGATGTCTGGAGTATGGATCCGACTGGTATGGAGGTGACTTTGGTGTTGTTTGCCTCAATCCATTTTATCCTTTCAACCAGTGATCCGAGTGAATATATCAGTGAAACGAACCGTCAGGGACCGAGTGCTTCCACGGAATCTTTCGACGTGACTGGTCAAACTGACAGCGCCGGATTTTCCGGGATCCTCAAATTTCGGTTGCCGCGCGCTCAGCGGGGATGACACCATCGCCATCGAGTAGGTTTTGCCTCCTCGATTACCCCACCTTTATCTTCTCCACTAACATCGCAGCGGCCGGTTGGGGGGATAAGATCTCGGGTCCACCTCTTAGTGACCCAGTCGGAAGCTTATTTAAGCCCCCCGGCGGGATTTCCTGTTGCGCTACTCATCTTCCTCGCATTAATCCCGCTCCTCCCGCAGCTCTCTGCACGCCTCAAGACTCCTTGTGACAGCCCGATGCCGACGTTCCAGAAGATTCCCCTTTCTTTCCATTTTCGTCGTGTGGGTATTTTCATTTGTCGCATCATCATCGCATCATTCGCATCATCTGCATTGCATCGGCATCTCCGTTGCCGCCAGTTTTCAAAAGTTGCATCCGTTGTTAGTTGCCGGTTCTCATCGTTGTTCGTTCTGAGTCCGTTCACACGCACGCGCCCGCGGCATCGTCGAAACCTTGTTTTAAAGTATGCGTAAAACTTTCTCCGATTGAGCTGGAACTTGGCGTGCGGTATTAACTTAGTGTAGGTAGGCCGTCTGTCAAATTTCATCGCGATCGGAGCTCGTTTGTTACCCGTGTCGTTTATTATATAGCGGCACTATAGCTGGTCAATTGTCGGACGTTTCGGTATTTTAAACTATGTCACCGGGTTGCTCGTTTTCCCTCTCATCTCCGCCTAGCCCCTCTACACAGTGCACCGACCCTGCGCGTAGCCTAGCCCGAAAACTTCCCACGACCCGAACCAGGCGGTCGTGACCGTTGGATCCGGATCAACCCCGTTCTACCGCAAACCGTCATCGGTTTGTCAACTGAACTCCCTAACCTACACTACAAGGAATATGCTAATACACGACGCTATATTTTCGTCGCTACGTCATCACGGTTTTTAGTTTACGACGATCTCACGACGAAAAAACAAGCGTCGAAAATGGAGCGTCAGAAATGAACAACACCGACATTTTGATCGAAATCGTCGTAACTTCTACGATGATTCCTGGATCGTCGTAACCTTTACAACGATCCTAAATCATCGTTGACAATATAACCCAGTCCTACGTGGTAGTCCTACATGGCAAAGTTACGACGAAATCAAAACATCATAGTTGAAATCAGCCCAACCCATTTCAATTGATCACATGGGCTGGTTTTATTTTTTTGGGCTTTTTCTTATCGTACTTCTTTTGGGCCTTAGCCTATTTATAGCCACTTTAGTATGTTTTTTTCGAATTTTTTTATCATTATAATTTGGGCCCTGGACTTTAGGTGCCCAAATACATTTGGTCCAGTTTCAGTTTTGGCCTTTTTTCATTTTTGAATTCAGCAACTTTTTGTTTCAGAACTTGGTTTCATTTCTATTTGTTGGGCCTTATCAACCCAATTATTTGTCCAATATTCAATCCAACACTATTTTATATTCAAATCAAGAAAACTCTAAGTCAAATTAAAATGATCCATCATATAACATCACATAGTACATCTCCCAGGTTTACATAACACAATAACTCATCTCATGAATACATTTCTTTACACAGGAATATAGCAAGAACAGACAGAATTGCACAATAGAACAATGGAACATCTACTAACAATGGAGTTCATTCCACTCTCCTATGAGACATAGGTTCAGAAATTTTTATGTTGTGTTGATTTGAATGTCCCAAGTAGGCATCATTAACATCTTCTCACCACTTTCCTAGCAACAGAAAAAGAGACAAAAGAAAAAACATTATGAAGTTGAAAGAGATAGGCAGATTCATTATCCCAACCAAATTCTAGAAATGAGTGTAAGCATGTTAATGCAAAGGGGGCAATAAGCACCTTTTGTCTCCTGGACAATATTATGAAGTTTGATTACTGAGTGTGCCCTCCTAGGTTGATTACTGTATGCCCATAGTGTAAGTTTGAAAATGACAAGAAACTAGCTTGATACGCAAACAGACCAATTTAGGCTGATTACTGAGTGTGCCCTCCTAGGTTGTGGAAAAAGGATAGCCATAAACACGCTTGCCAGCAGGCAAGCAAAGAAATGTTTTAACAAGATTCCAAGAAATGCAATTTAACACCGTTCACTTCAAAACAAATATTGCCAGATTTATGAGAATCGGGAAAAAGATGTAACAAATCAAAGATTTAAGAATTATTAAGCAAATATGGTATGCACGGTAGTTCATTCCCTACCGCAGGTTCCTAACTAGTTCAAAGATGTGACCAGAAGATAAGTACCTCCTATGGGATTAATAGTGCCTATATGCTGAACATCTGCATTTGGCAACGACGGACTACCTGCAAAACGTTCTGGAGGCATGGCACCAGAGGACTGGGGACGAAAATGACATGAGCTAGTATTACAAATGAGCAGAATAATAGAAATGCATTATAAAATGAAAATGCGTACGAAAATGACACGAGCTAGTATGACAAATGAGCAGAATAACATAAATGCATTAAAAATAAAATTAAAATGCACGTGAACTTGTCCTTTTAAATATAGGCCTAGTTGCCCTTTTAAATATAGGGCTGGGACTGAAAATTCCATGATAATCAGGCTGCAGGCTCAAGTGCAAGACAAAATTGACCCTACTTATTCTGATTGATTTTCATAGCTCACATAGTTTGTGGAACAAGCACTACTGGACTTTCTGCACGGTCATGTTGTGGGTACCTTGCCAACACATGTTGGGCTGCCAAATGGAGATATCCTGGTGTATTTAGCTGAAGGACACCCTCTATAAACAAATATAACACCTTTAAGATCACTAAAGTGGTGATCTGAAAGGTCTAAGGGACCAAACAACACACACGACGCACACACCCAAGGGAAGATACAAAGATGTCGGGCACCGACACATCATCCACCGACAACGATGTATAACGATGTATGGTTCAATGATATTCTAATTCTTGACACATGGTGTCTGAATGAGACGTGAGCTATGACCATTGCATATGTAGTATTATATATATTATATTACATTTTATTATTAGCCTTGCTTCAGCTTGAGGAAACTGTTTCTTCTCACAAAGGAAACTAACTGTCAGGGCAACACAGCTCGGAATATGTTTCTCGTTCTAAATTACCTGCAGCTAAGTATTGCTATTAGGGATATGATTCAATTATTTATGAATATCAACTTATATATACATACGCGCCTTGATTAAAAAAGGGACTGAAGACTAACAAAGTATGTGAAGGCAGCCAATTCGAGGTCATATATATGTCCTGCTGCACTTGTGCTGCGATGAACTCCCTTACTCTGTCACTGACATGTAATCTTTGTCATGCACTCTCCTTCAACACAACGTATACTCTACTCATAGCTAATTGCAATTTTATCTGACTCACGCTTTTCTCTTATCCTTGTTTACATCATGTGGTAAATAAATATTCAGAAATCTGCAAAAGTGTCCAGCGTTTCAACAAAATCCAGTGTTCAAAAATTGTTAATTCTTTAATTACAGAAAAACAAAGTCGCATACGATCCACGGAGAGCTCTCGTCATCTGCCTGTCCTATCATGACATTCTATTTTTTCAATAAATATCATGACATTCTATTTCTGCTGGTAAGATGTCAAGAGACTGGAACAGTTTATCTGCCTGTCCTAGTTGCACGCATGCATCTGGTTCAGTTAATATGCAATTATTGTATGTTCTTGCGGCAGGATAAATTGTATTAAAAAATCCACATCATCTATGTGCCCAAATTCTCTACTAGGACCGACTGACACTGCAGGATCCATCGTCCAATCGGTTCAAAGTGATCCGATGCTCCACAGATCATGCAGAGATCAATCAATTACAGAAGCAATGCCCTATAAGTAGAGGATATTTTTCCAAGAAAGAGGATACATGGGGAACAAGAGCAGCAGGCCAGGAATTATTAAAGAAGAATAGGGTATGTACCTCTCCAAGATTCTTGCCGGTGACCATGCCGATGCAAGTGCAGAGATACTGGTGAAGGACGGCGGAGAAGTTGAAGAAGAGCACCAGCAGCACGAGGTCGTACACGAAGCGAGCCCCGGCATCAACCGCCGCCACCCACTTGCCGAGATCGATGTACCCCACCGAGATGACCAGCGCCGTCCCGAGGGTACGGGACACATGGTGCCGGCCATCTCTGCCAGCGAGGGACTCGACGCCCTGCACAGCCTCCATCGATCGCGGCAGCTAGCTAGCTAGCTAGCTGCACCTGCATGGCTCGGAGCAACCATTCCCGGACCGGAGACACCAGCAGAGCCAGTCGACCAAGTTCACAGGAGACACCTCAGTATTCACTCTTCAGTCTTCACCGGGGAGGAGCTTCCTCAAGCAGCAGGTGGGAGGAGGCGTACGTGGTCTGCTTCTGCTGATGCGACGGCGAATCGAATGGGCGGCCATGGACGAAAGGCCTTGACCAGGACGCCCCTCCCGCAAACTCAGATCTACAAGGAGAACAAGCGGCCGACAGATCGACGCACACATCAGGACAGATCGGAGAGGGAGGGGGATACCTCTGATCCCCCCAGAGTCGCGGCCGCCTGCTCCGGCTCGGCCGCCATGGCGATCTGGGCTGCTGCTGCTGCTGCTGCGAGGAAGAAGAGGGCGAGCAGAGGGTTACGGAGGTGATGGCGCGGGGTTTGGGTGCTCTTCATCGCCGGTCTGCGCGGTTAGCGGGTGGTGGTGCGCGGGCGCGGGTGGCGAGATCGGCTTGCGGTAGGTGGCGGCGGCGAGGTGTGGAACTCTGGATCTGAATCAGGGGAGGGGGAGAGGGGAGAGGGGACCGATGGGAGGAGTGGAGTTAGGTTTTGGGCTGCGGGTGGGTCGATGGATGGATGGATGGTTGGATATGTGCCATGTCATCAATCCATGGCACAAACATCTCCACCAATGAAAATTAAGCTTACGTAAATGCTGGAACGGCAACAGCGCATACACCACCGCCTTCATTCGTCGTTGCGGAGGCAGCCGCGGATCCTAGCGGGGGAGGAGGTTACTTCGAACCTGACGAGCGGGGGGAGAAAGAGGACGGGGAGGTAGGTCGGTCAAGTGGTGGGGAGGGGAGAGGCTGGGAGCGACGCCCACCATGACCGATGACAACACGACGAGGTATGAGGGAGCGACGCGGGGCGGTGGGTGGCGGCGCCGATGTGGGGGAAGGGATTGGATCGGGGACCTGGAGAGGAAGGAGCTCGGGAGGAAGGGAGGAAGAAGAAGAGAGGAAGAAGGGAGGCGGGGGTGGATGAAAAATGCGAGGAGGACAAAACTAGGGTTTCATCTACAGAGTAGAGGGCTGCAGTTGGATCCGGGATCATCCAATGGTCCTTAATGCATGATCCGCGTGACATCCTCATGGGCCAATCAGAACGGAGTAAAACACTATGAATACGCTATGACCATCTAAATTGGTTGTAATTAACTGAAAATAAGTTCTTTTTCAGAAAAACATTTTCTATTTTCGAGTGACAAATATGGTTTTCTGTGAAGGACCTTGTTGACATCTGATTTTGTCATGGAAGAAACACATTATTAAGATGTATTCAAATGAATTTTTCATTTTCTTTGGACAAAAAATTCATTTTCCATCTTTCGAGTGCTCAAAATGAGTTTTCCAATTCATGACAGGATCCATGGAGTGGTACACGGTCCGAGATCTGAGACGCGGAGGGGAGGGGAGGAGGAGGGCGCGGTCCGTACCTGGAGGGCGGTGGAGTCGTGGGCGAGCTTGTAGTCCTTGTAGTCTGCCACGTCATCGATCCATGCCACAACCAATTCCACCAATTAGAATAAAGCATATGTAGTTGTATTTTTCTTATTGTTTTGCTTCTACTTTTTCACATGATAGCATCTAAATATGATCTTTTCGAGTAGACAAGCTTGCATCTTGCAATTATAAACAATGTTGCTAAAGGGACTTTTCATTTTCTTTGCACAAAAAATCCATTTTTCAATTTTCAAGTGGCCAAAGTGAGTTTTTTTTCTGAAGGACCTACCAAATATTTGTTGCAAAATTGGATCAAATCATTTTTCTAAAATTTTAAGTCTTATTAAATGTACAATTTAACAAATGGTTTGGTGTCAAAACCTTTTGATCCACCTCTCGTGAAAAAGACAATTTTTTTTGATTCACCTCGAAGCAGGTCAAATTTGAACTACAACACTTTGATATATTGCTCTTTAATTTTCTCAAAAATCATTTCTAGGTACATAATTATCTATTTAATCATAGAAACAACAAAATATTTGCAAGAATCAAGCCCTAGCTACGAACAGTCATACCCACCGTTTGAACCGCATTTTGAAACACACATGAAAAATTCTAAAAAAAATCAAAAAATTGAAAAACGTTCGCATTGTGTCATTATATGTGACCAACTTACCAGGAAAAATAATAAAGTTGTAATATGGCAATTATTTTAAAAAATTGTTCTCATGAATGGGCTATCGTGTGTGAAGATTCATGGCTTTCAAGCCAAATGATCAATCTTATGGCCACATTCATGGCATAGTTTGTTCAAATGATATAATATTATGCACAAGGGTGTGTATTGGAATGGAAAACAATGTTCCTTAAGGAAGTTTTCATTTTCCTTGTATGAAAAATTCATTTTCCATTTTTCAAGTGCCCAAAATGAGTTTTTTTGTGAAGGACCTACCGTATATTTGTAGCAAAATTAGACCAAATCATTTTTCTAACATACTAGGACATACATAATGTACAATTGATCAAATGGTTGGGTGTTAAAGACTTTTATCGACCTCTCGTGAAAAAGACAAATTTTCATTGAATCAGCTTAACGTGGGTCAAATTTGAACTGCAGCTACATTATAGTTTGATGTTTATTTTTTCTAAAAATCATTTCTAGGTACACAAGTATCTATTTAATCATAGAAATACCAAAATATTTCCAAGATTCAATCATTAGGTAGGAACGGTCATACCCGCTGTTTTGACCGCGTTTTTAAATGGCCATGAAAAATTCGAAACAAATTCAAAAAAATGGAAAACCATTGCATTGTGTCATTATATGTGACAAAGTTACGAGTAAAAATAATAAACTAGTAATACGACAATTATTTTAAATAAGTGTTCTTATAAATGGGCTATCATATGTGAAGATTCATGGCTTTCAAGCCAAATGATCAATCTTATGGTCACATTAATGACATATTTTGTTGAAATGATATAATATTATGCACAATGGTGCATATTGGAATGGCAAACAATGTTGATTAAGGAAGTTTTCATTTTCCTTCTATGAAAAATTCATTTTTCATTTTTCAAATGACCAAAATGAGTTTTTTTATGAAGGACGTACCATATATTTGTTTTAAAATTGGACCAAATCATTTTTATAAAATACTACTCCATATTTAATGTACAATTGGCAAAATGGTTGGATGTTAAAAACTTTTATCCACCTCTCGTGAAAACGACAAATTTATGTCGATTCAGCTCGAAGCGGGTTAAATTTGAACTGCAACTGCATTATAGTTTGCTCTTTATTTTTCCCAAAAATCATTTATAGGTATATAAGTATCTATTTAATCAGAAATACATGGTGTGGTGCATTGACGTTGAGGTTTGGATGGTGGTCGAGGGTCCAACTCCAGAGCGCATGAACTTGCATGCTAGCCGCATGGTCACCGCTTGACCGTTGCGTTGCCACGCGTTCTAGGTGGAATATGCATGTGTAGTGGATTGGACAATCCCTCGGTAGGTGTTAGCAAGAAGAATACAATAGAAGAATCTCACGAGGAGACTGAACTAAGCTCAAACATGAATTAGCACCCAAGTGTTTGATTAGCGGTGCGGGTAATTCACATAGACAATGGGCCTAAATTTTGGCTGAGGATGAGGATCTACTAAGGACACTCTATTGGCAAATTTTTAGCTCAAATGGATGAACCTAGGTGGCACTTGCTTTGCAAAGTAACACACTGTGCAGAAATATGAATGTTGAAGCTGGGATCAAATTAATGAATGGATTGAGATGAAATTTGGTGTATGATGTTAATTTGGGCATATGAAGGCACTGTATAAAAATTATACCATTTGGACATGCCAAAGTGACACTTCCTTCACAATGTGCCAATCTGGAGAGAAAATGGTAATTGAGACTGGGCTCACATAGATGATTGGATTGAGCTGAAATTTGGAGGAGGATGATAATTTGGGCACATTAAGGTACTGTAAAAATTTCATAAAATTTGGATAAATAAAAATTGTACTTCCTTCACAATGCTCTCTACTGAACAGAATATTGGAAAAAATATTGAGAGAAACTGGCTGAATTAAATGTGCTAAAATTTGGTGGAGTAAGGTTATATGGTCAGTGTCATCCCGTGGTAAATTTTCATCAACTATAAAGCAATATAAAATGTAGTTGCTTCACAAAATGAAAATATTACCAGAAACAAAGATTGGATCATGAGCTCACATGGATTGTGAGATGTGGCTACAATTTTATGGAGAGCTATGTTTTGGGCACATTGATGATGTGGAAAAAATTCAACTCATCAGGATATTCCTATCTAGTACTTCCTTCACAAAGCTATTAGCTGAACACAAACTTTGGATATTTGCTGAGAAAGATTTACTAGGAAAATCGTTACAAAAGTTTTCATGAGGCAATGATTTGGATAGGAAAGAGTGCCCAAAAAATATGAGGGTAATCAAAGAAATAGAAATAGCACTTCCTTCACAAATTGTTATTCTGAACAGAATAGGAAAATGAATATTGCTGAATTATTTTTGAACTATGGAAGGAAGGGTTTTCACATATATGAGAAATATATGATCCAAAGTATTTATGAGAATTTTTCGAGAATTTTTGGAATGATAGAATAGTAGGTTGCTTCACAAACTAGGATGAAGTGGGATATAATGGACCCACGAGTGACATGTCAACATAGTTAGAACATGTTACGACATTTTTAAATCGTCGTAAAAGTTATGACGATCTCATCTTATGCGGTTACGACGTTTTTGACTCACATTGTCGTAATTTATATGTAGATTTGATCCCCTCAAACGGTTTACGACGATCTCGGATGAAATCGTCATAGATTTATGACGAATTCATCAACGACATTTTAAAAACATCACATATGAGCATATTTCTTGTAGTGCTAGCAATTTCTGACCATTCGATTTAATTGGAAGGTCCAGATGCCCTTTTAGACTAAACCGTTGGCTATATAGTCCATCATAGACCAATTCAGACCAAACCCTAGATCCTAGACTCTTGTCCCATCGCCCGCCACCACTCCTCGCTTTCCCCATCGGGCCAATCATAGCCACTCACCCCGACCCGCAGCCTCCCCCCACAAGCGTCGCGCAGCAGCAGCCAGCGCCGCCTAGCAACAGCAGCCCCGAGCCCGAGATGACACTCCCGATCTGGATCGGAGGGAGCGAGCTCCCGAGGCAAACCTAGCCGGCAGCCACAAGCATCGGACCAGGCCTCCCCTTGGCTTCTCTTCCTCTATCTTTCCCATCTCTACCTTGGGTCTCTCTCTCACGCTCTCACGATGTTCGTCTATGTTCTTCCCTCTCCAGGAGCACTGAAGGGCGCATGAACACAGCCGGAGCTGCAGCGCCGCCCCAAGACACCTCATCTTCAGGGAAGAATTCCCCAGTTGCTGGAGTCTCCACGCGCCAAGCCCCGCCGCAGCAGGTTCCCCTTGCCTTCTCTTCTTCTCCCCCTAGTTTCCTCTGCTATCTCTGATCTCTGCAACTTCCTCTGTTTTCTGTAAGAGCACAGGAACGGGTAGGATCTCGTCCATGGCCGCCTTGAACTGGAGCTCTCTGCCAAGGAACGGGCCCAACGCTCCGGATCAGGTCGGTTCCCGTGTCTCCAGCCGGTTTTGGAGACCAGGTCCTCACCCCTGGCCACCTAGCGCTGCTGCGAGCACAACCATGGCCGGGTTTCAGAGAGGTTCAGGCTTAGTCCGTTGCAGATTCAATTTTGTAGTTTCAGATTCAGCGTGTGCTGATGTTCATCTAGCAAAGGCATCCCTTTCTACCACGAGTCCATAGTGGCCCAGCTGGTGAGCGCCCTGTTGTGCCATCGCGAGATCCTGGGTTTGAGTCCCAGGCACCCTTATTTTATTTTGTTTGTGGAAGTTTCATGGTGCACACGCTACACCTAGCCCGCACCTGTAACTTAGCCACGATCACAAGTCTAGCCTAGCGGCTAGCGCCACACATTTCTACTCAGTAGACCAGGGTTCGAATCCCTGGCTACACACATTTCTTTTTACTGCACCGAGCCCAATATATTAGTGTGTTTCTGCTCTTTTGTTGCACCATATGTGTCTGCATATTTAGAGTAGATTACACTGTTTTAAAACGTCCATAACGTTTCAACTGTGCATCGGATCGAAGTGTTTTAAAGATGTAAATTGACCAAAATTTCGTGAAGATTAGCAATTTCCAACTCTCATGCATAATTAGAACTATTCAGGGTGTTGTTTGCATCGGTTTGCGTGTCGACGTGTTGAAAACGGTTTGAGCCGTTACTGTTTGTACGTAGCTCCGTTGGAGATGTGCCATATATGTAAATGGACCAGAACGACGAGTAGAATTACGTGAACCACTTTGTTTTGCCGTTTGACAAACCTAAAATGTGATTAGGACAAATCTGGACAGAATTAAGATTTTACACGTGGGGTCATTTCGGAGATGCTATATGTCGATTATGGTCTCATTTAAAATGCCTAGCTAGGTAGATTCATTTGTGCTTCACCCCTTGCCATGTTAACAACCTTTTAATATAGCCGTGTACCTGAACGGGAGTGAACTAAATATTTAGACGTGGAGTTTCGTCGATATGCAACTCGTTGCATATCGAGCTTCACTTAATGTGTAGTGTTTGATTGTTGTGATTGTCATGCCTTGCATTAGACCGTTCATGCATCATGTGTGTCTTGCTTCGTGTGGTGTATATCGTGTGTTGATGCTTGTTTCCGTTTCCCTCCGTCTCGATAGAGTTCCGCAAGCGTGTCGGATGTGAGGACCCGTTCGACTACATTGGTTCTTCTGCTTCACGGAGATGTTCTTCTTCCAAGCGGGATCTCAGGCAAGAAGGCCATTTCCCCAGAAAACATTACTATCATTGCCATGCTAGTTTACCATTTCTATCGATTATGTCTCGTTGCCTACCACATGTTAAACATCAGCCTCTCAACAATTCCATGAAACCTTCAACCTGTTCGACCTAGCAAACCACTGATTGGCTATGTTACTGCTTGCTTAACCTTGTGTTAGCGTTGCTAGTTGCAGGTGCAGTTGCTTCCATGTGAAAACATGGGTTCTTTGTTATATCAACATATTTAAATGCTATTTAATTTAATGCACCTATATACTTGGTAAAAGGTGGAAGGCTCGGCCCTTTTCTAGCCTGGTGTTTTGTTCCACCTTTGCCCCCTTAGTTTCCGGCTACCGGCGTTATGTTCCATAATTGAGCGCTCCTAACACGATCGGGGTTGTTATGGGGACCCCCTTGATAATTCGTTTTAGATTAAAGCTGGTCTGGCAATGCCCAACATTGGTACTACATTTGCCTAATCACCTAATAAAATTGCATAGGGACTTTCCGGACCCCGAGGATAATTTCATCAACCCCCTGGGCCAGTGCTCCGCATGAGTGTTGGTCCACCCACCTAGCAGTCGGCGGTGCCACCTTGGGGCAACTCGAGGTTTGGCTACCGTCCACTATGCATAGACGGTGTGTCCTGAGAACGAGATACGCGGCTCCTATCGGGTTCGTCGACACACCGGGTGGCCTTGCTGGATTAGTTTTACCTTTGACGAGATATCTTGTGCATCGGGATTTCGGTGATGCTTTGGGTAATCTCAGAGTTGAGGTTTTCCACTAGGGAATCCGACGAGATCGCGAGCTTCGTGATTGAGGATTTCTATGCGGCTTGTGGTAATTTGTGATGGACTAGTTGGAGCACCCCTGCAGGGTTAAATCTTTCGAAAAGTCGTGCCGCGGTTATGTGGCAACGTGGAAACTTTGTTTAACACTGGTTCTAGATAACTTGAGTAATTTAATTAAAATATGCCAACTGTGTGCGTAACCGTGACTGTCTCTTTCGTGAGTTCCTTCTCCGATCGAGGACACGGTGGGGTTATGTCTGACGTAGGTAGGTGTTCAGGATCATTCATTTGATCATCAGTAGTTCACGTCCGTTATGCGTAGATCTTCCCCCTCTTATTTCTTGTACTCGTAAGTTTTAGCCACCTCATATATGCTTAGCCGTTGCTGCAACCTCACCACTTAAACATACCTCACCCATTAAGCTTTGCTAGTCTTGATACCTTTGGAAATGAGATTGCTGAGTCCCCTGTGGCTCACAGATTACTACAACACCAGTTGCAGGTATAGGTAAAGGTTCCTTGACGCGAGCACGGTGATTGTTCATTTGGAGTTGCTTCTTCTTCTTCTTCTTCATCGATCTAGGATTGGTTCCCGGCCGGCAGCCTGGGATAGCAAGGATGGACGTCGTTCTTCTTTTGTCGTTTGTTTTCGTCCGTAGTCGGACCCTGCTCTTCTTCATGATGTTTATGTAATGTACTGCTGTGACTCTGATGTAGCTTGTGGCGAGTGTAAGCCAACTCTCTTTATATATCTCTTCTTTTCAGTACATGTACTTGTAACGATATCCATTCTTGCGACACGACGAGATGCGGTTCTATCCCTGACGAGGCCTTCGTGCCAAATTGAGGATAGGGTCGCATCTTGGGCATGACACTCCTCCTTCCCCTCCTCCTCTGCGGATCCGTCGCCTTCGCCATGACGAAGGGGCAGACCAGCAAACTCGAGTCGCAGAAGAAGAAGAAGAAGAAGGGGGCGGCCCCTACTCAGCGGAGGCAGCGGGCGCTGCCGGCGGGTTGGATCCAGGGGGATTTCCTCCCCTCCTCAGTGACGGAGGACGACTTGCTGGAGCTGGTGGAGCATGGCATGATCGCCAACAAGTCCTGGAGGCTGCCGGAAGGCGAGACGGAGCCGGCGCCGAAGGAGGGGGAGCGCGTAACGCTGCTCAGCCATGTGTTCAGGGGCTTCTCTTTGCCTCCCCACCCCTTCTTCCGAGGTAACATTACTTACTTCGAGGCGCAGCTCCATCATTTTGTTTTGAACGCAATAGCCCACCTTGCGGCATTCGTCACCCTCTGCGAGTGCTTTATTGGATGTCCCCCCCCCCCCATTGGGGGCTCTTTAAGTATGTCTTCTCCGCTAGATCCCAAACCGTCAAAAAGCTTAGCCAGTCGGACGATAAGACCCATATCCTCCAGATCTGCGGCGGTTTAGGCTTCCAGAAGAAAACAAAGAGTAGCTACCCCTCTCTCCAACTATCCGAGTCAGTCAGGAACTGGCAGTCGTCCTGGTTCTATCGCCAGGACATTGCTTCTCCTAATGCTTCGTGCGGGTTGCCACCTTTTAGCTTAGACCATTCGGGCCCTCCCAGGAATCTTGCGCTCTCTAAGGGGGAGAGGATCTAGATCCAGCTTTTGGTCGACGCGCTAATAGCCGTCGTCCGTAAGGGAGTCACCGGCACGGACCTGCTGGAGACTTTTCTGGGTCGGCGCATCCAGCCGTTGCAGGCCCGACATCACGCCATGTGGCACTACGCGGGGCCTTCGGATTCCACTCGGTCTCATCCAGAGTGCGTGAGCGTGGAGACTGTGAGGGCGTGGGTCCGCAGCACCACAGGCGCGAGTGATAACCCCGAGGGAGCCCGGCGGGTGAAGCCCTTCCGCGCCGACAATCCTCCTCCGAATGAGGTGAGTACATCTTGTCGAGTGCTTTTAATCTTCTTAGATTTATTGCTTTTCTTGTCCCACTGACTGTGTTTTGTGCAGGAGTGGACCAACTGGTATTCTGCCGTCTCGAACGGGAATCCAGCCGAGGAAGAGGAGGGCAGCCAGGAGGGCAGCGCGGATAGCGCCGAGTACGTCTCCGATAGCGGGGAGACGGAGGAGGAGACGGAAGAGGAGGAGGAGGAGGATGGGGAGCAGAGCTCGCCACCTTCACCACCAGAGCACCGAACCAAACGCCGTCATGACCCTGCTGCTCTGTCGGCTCCTCCAGCGGCTCCGAGTGCTCTGCCAACTCCTCCCGTGGCTCCGAGTGCTCCGCCAGCTCCTCCCGTGGCTCTGAGTGCTCGGAGTGTGAAGAGGACCAGGGACGCTGCTGCCGAGCCCATGAACCAGCCGTCCAAGGTGGCCAAACCTAGTGGGCCTAAGCCTCGGAAAGCTTTGCCTCGGATGAGGATCGTTGTTCCGGTCGCTTCAGCGTAAGTGTCTTGTTCTTCCATCTCCTTTCAGTATCCGATTGCACTCCTCTTTTTGGGAACTCATGCTTATCCGTCGAGTGGATTTCACTCAACAGAGTTGCTACCTCCGCCACCTCTCTGCCACGCCAGGACGATGATCCCATGGACACGGATAATGCCGCCACGTCCCAGCAAGGTACGTTGTCACGACTTCGAGAACTGTATTATTGTTTCGTGAGTGCTGTCTTTGATCTTGACCTTTTTCTATAATTTCATTTTGTTCAGTCGGGCTTCCTTCGGAGGTGATCCATCTGGAGAATGACGACCAAAGGGGGTCGGAGCCAGCTTTGGCGCCTGTCCCTGAGGTTGTTCCATCTACTGCTTCTCCCACCATGAACGTGCCGCCGACTGAGACGGTGCCGCCGACTGAGACGGTGCCCCTCACGGCGGAACCGACCGGAGCGGAGCTCGGGATGCCTAGGGAGTCTTCTGTCGCGCCGGGTCCGTCAACTGTTCAATATGACGCCCGACGCGTCCCGGAAGACCAGGTGGGGGCCGCCAAGGATGCCATGGTGCAGGTGGAGCTGATGGTGGGCGACGCCAAGGGGGCGTATGACTCCATCGCGTCTTTGTACAAGAAAAGCTTGGAGCTTCGGGACGATATCTGAGTAAGTGCGCTAGTAAGTGTTTACTTTCCTCTTGTTACCCACTGGGGGTTTCAGTGATATACTCGGATACAGTAGGATGATTTTGCAGTGGGTTCACTCCGAGTGAACCTAGTGGGTGTAGTCCCCGAGACTTCTGCCGAGTGCTTGCACCGGCAGTTGTCTTTATACGTATTTTCCGTAATCTGAACAGATCAGAGCTGATCTGCCCGAATGGTACCAGTGGGGGCACTCCGAGTGCACCCACTGGGTGTAGTCCCCGAGAGTAGTACTACTCGGGTCGGGTAATAGTAGTCTCATAGTGTTGTCTGTTTGTTATGGAGCTCGATAGGGCCGACCTGTTCGAGCTTCATACCAGTGGGGTCACTCTTAGTGAACCCACTGGGTGTAGTCCCCGAGACCGCTGTCGATTGCTTGCATCGGCAGGGGTCTGAAGAATATTGATCTTTGCTTGTTTTTTCGTATCTGTCGAGACTTTTTCTTTGTTGAATGTGGCTGATCCTCCCTTTGTGTCTCTTTAGCAGAAGACTTGCGAAATGGGATCTGCGTACAATGGTCTGAAGGCTGAGAAGATTCAGCTTGTTGCGGACTTGGAGATGGCTGTGAATGACCTGGCTAGTGTGAAGGAGGCTCTTGCTGACCGAGAGAAATCTTTGGAGGAGTCTCAGGAGACCAACAAGGCATTGCTAGCCGAAGTTGAAAAAATGAAGAGTCAGAGATCCGAATGGATGGGCCAGCTGAAGGTGATGAACACTCGATGCATGGCGCAGGAGAAGTACGTCAGCGACTGGGCAAGGAAGATGGTTGCACTGCTTGGTGGTAAGTTGTTGCCGAGTGCTTCTTGACTTTGGAGTTCACTCCGCGCTTACTTTCTGCTTGTCTTTTCTTTGCAGACTTCTGTCGGGACATTGAGACTGAAGCAGCCGACATTGAACGGTCGCTTGTTCCGAACGTTCCACTCGGCGATGAAGCCAACCGGGACATGATCCGAGCGCATATTCGCCTTAGCAGGGTGGGACCTTTCATTGGCCGCCTGAGAAAAGTTGTTGGCCGAATCGACAAGGAGCTATGGCCAGAAGACGACTCCCGGAGTGAAATAGATGGGTTGATGACTCGGCTGGAGGACGTCCCAAGCAGAGTGCAGGCATGGAAGAAGTCTGCCGCTCGTTGTGGTGCGGACATGGTGCTATCTCTGGTCCGAGTGCACTGCAAGGAGGCCCGCGAAGAAAAACTGAAGACGTTGCAGGTCGCCAACACCAAGAAGCTTCGATTCGAAGATTTCATGGAGACCTTCCTCGACACAGCCACTCGCATTGCAGACGGAATCGACCTTGACACCTTTGTGGAGCCTGCCAGTCCCGGTGACTCTTGAAAAAACTTTATGGTGAACGCACATTTACCTCGGTATGCCGAGTGGTATCTGTATTAAACTTTGGCCACTACTGTTGGCCGTCACATTCGTGGTTCGGTGTGGATAACCTTGATTCACACCGAGCCGACTGATCGTAGATCCAACTTTGAATTCGAATCGGACCTTTTGCTCTTCTATCGCTGAGTTTTTTTTACACGATTTTGGCTCGTCTTTTTGTTTGGCGTCTCTTGGTGAAACCAATGGCAAACATGCGGAGCATGTAGTTGTTAGTTGTCTTCACATCCACATGAGCCTCAATGAGGGTCTGCTAAGCCTCCGAGTGCGCACTCGGAGCGAGCTTTTACTTAGGCGACTCTGGGTCGCGGCTAAGTCTCCGAGTGTGACTGTTAGTGCGCACTCGGAGCGAGTTGTTACTTAGGCGACTCTGGGTCGCGGCTAAGTCCCCGAGTGTGGCTGTTAGTGCGCACTCGGAGCGAGTTGTTACTCATGTAGTTGTCTGTTGTCTTCACATCCACATGAGTCTCAATGAGGGTCTGCTAAGCCTCCGAGTGTATCTCGAGTATACACTCGGAGGAAGCTTTTTACTTAGGCGACTCTGAGTCGCAGCTAAGTCCCCGAGCGTGATTTTTCGTGCACACTCGGAGTGAATTGTTACTCATGTAGTTGTCAGTTGTCTTCACATCCACATGAGTCTCAATGAGGGTCTGCTAAGCCTCCGAGTGTATCTCGAGTATACACTCGGAGGAAGCTTTTTACTTAGGCGACTCTGAGTCGCAGCTAAGTCCCCGAGCGTGACTTTTCGTGCACACTCGGAGTGAATTGTTACTCATGTAGTTGTCAGTTGTCTTCACATCCACATGAGTCTCAATGAGGGTCTGCTAAGCCTCCGAGTGTATCTCGAGTATACACTCGGAGGAAGCTTTTTACTTAGGCGACTCTGAGTCGCAGCTAAGTCCCCGAGTGCGACTTTTAGTGCACACTCGGAGCGAGTTTGTACTTAGGCGACTCTGAGTCGCAGCTAAGTCCCCGAGTGTGACGTTTAGCGCACACTCAGAGCGAGTTTGTACTTAGGCGACCCTGGGTCGCAGCTAAGTCCCCGAGTGTGACGTTTAGCGCACACTCGGAGCGAGTTTGTACTTAGGCGACTCTGGTTCGCAGCTAAGTCTCCGACTGCGACTTTTAGTGCACACTCGGAGCGAGTTTGTACTTAGGCGACTCTGGTTCGCAGCTAAGTCCCCGAGTGTGACGTTTAGCGCACACTCGGAGCGAGTTTGTACTTAGACGACTCTGGTTCGCAGCTAAGTCTCCGAGTGCGACTTTTAGTGCACACTCGGAGCGAGTTTGTACTTAGGCGACTCTCGTTCGCAGCTAAGTCTCTGAGTGCGACTTTTAGTGGACACTCGGAGCGAGTTTGTACTTAGGCGACTCTGGTTCGCAGCTAAGTCTCTGAGTGCGACTTTTAGTACACACTCGGAGCGAGTTTGTACTTAGGCGACTATGGGTCGCAGCTAAGTCCCCGAGTGCGACTTTTAGTGCGCACTCGGAGCGAGTTTGTACTTAGGCGACTCTGGGTCGCAGCTAAGTCCCCGAGTGTGACTGTTAATGCACACTCGGAGTTAGTTTTTTAGACCGGAGTCTGTAAACGCGGAAGAATTTTGAATCGGCAAGAAATCAATTTGCTTTGTATTACTTCAATGATACTTGTTCTTTACATTGTCTCCATTGGCGGTTATGCGTAGAAGCACTTCAGGAGATCTCCATTCCATGCCCGCGGCTCGTCCGTCTCCTTGTCGAGGTTGTAAAGTCGATATGCTCTGTTGTTCAGCACCTTAGAGATGATGAAGGGCCCTTCCCAGGCGGGAGCCAACTTGTGTGGTCTCTGCTGGTCCACTCGGAGCACCAGGTCGCCTTCTTGGAATGTGCGGCTCCTAACGTGCCGCGCGTGAAAACGCCGCAGATCTTGTTGATAAATCGTTGAACGAATCAGTGCCATCTCGAGCTCCTCTTCCAAAAGATCAACTCCGTCTTGCCTGGCTTGCTCTGCTTCGGCTTCGGAGAAGAGTCCGACTCGTGGAGAATTGTGAAGCAAGTCACTCGGAAGGACTGCCTCTGCTCCATAAACGAGGAAGAACGGGGATCGCCGTGTCGATCTATTCGGAGTTGTGCGGAGGCCCCACAGCACCGAAGGCAGCTCGGTGACCCATGCGTCGGCGGCATGTCCAACTTCTCGCAGGAGTCGAGGCTTCAACCCTTGAAGAATAACTCCATTCGCCCGCTCTGCTTGCCCGTTTGTTTGGGGGTGCGTCACAGATGCAAAATCCACTCGGATTCCTTGGCCTGTGCAAAAACCTCTGAACCTGTCTGAGTCGAAGTTTGTGCCATTGTCGGTGATTATGTTTTGCGGAACCCCGTATCTGGCGATGATGTCCCTGATAAATTTGATGGCCGTAAGGGCGTCAAGATTCTTGATGGGCTTGGCTTCAATCCACTTGGTAAACTTGTCGACTGCTACCAGCAGATGAGTGAATCCTCCTTGGCATGTTCTGAATGGTCCGACTGTATCTAACCCCCACACGGCGAATGGCCAAACAAGAGGAATTGTCTTCAGTGCAGACGTTGGCTTGTGGGACTTGTTCGAATAGAACTGACAGCCTTCACAACGGTCGACCATATCTTTTGCCATTTCATTCGCCTGCAACCAGAAGAAACCAGCTCTGAATGCTTTGGCGACGATTGCCCTTGAAGAGGCATGATGACCGCAGGTTCACGAGTGAATTTCTTCCAAGATTAACTGTCCCTCCTCAGGGGAGATACACCGCTGAAGGACGCCTGAAACACTTTCCCTGTACAACTGGCCATCAATGACGGTGAAGGACTTCGACCTGCGGACGATCTGCCTAGCTTGGACTTCGTCTTCTGGTAACTCTCGCCTCATGGTGTACGCAATGAACGGCATAGTCCACTCGGGGATGACAGCAAGAATCTCCATGATCAAATCAACCACAGCGGGGACCTCGACTTCAGTCGGATATGTTGAGCTCTTCGGTTGTACTGGATCCTCTGTAAAAGGATCTTCCTTCACCGAGGGGAGGTGTAGGTGCTCGAGGCAGACATCACTCGAGACCGGTCTCCGAGTGGATCCAGGTTTTGCCAATTCATCTGCTGCTTGATTTTTCAGTCGGGGAACATGGTGAAGTTCCAGACCTTCAAACTTCTTCTCGAGCTTCCTTACTGTGTTGCAGTATGCAGTAATGGTGGGGTTCCTTACGTCCCATTCCTTCATTACTTGATTAACCACCAGATCTGAGTCACCATAGACCATCAGGCGACGGACGCCGAGTGTGATGGCCATGCGCAATCCATAAAGGAGAGCTTCGTACTCTGCTTTGTTGTTGGAAGAATCAAAGTGTATCTGCAAGACATACTTGAGTTTATCACCTTTTGGGGATATGATCACTATGCCGGCGCCGAAGCCATTCAACATCTTGGACCCATCGAAGAACATGGTCCAATGGGCCGAGTAGATGTGAGTCGGTTGCTGTTGTTCTACCCATTTTGCTATGAAGTCAGCCAGAGCTTGAGACTTTATAGGTTTCTTGGCTTCGAACTTGATGTCGCGGTATAGCATCTCCATTGCCCACTTTGCCACTCGGCCTCATGCGTCCCGATTGTGGAGAATTTCCGACAACGGAGCATCAGATATGACAGACACCGAGTGGTCTTGGAAATAATGAGCCACCTTCTTTGCAGTCATGTAGATCCCATAAATAAGCTTCTGATAATGGGGATACCTCTGCTTGGAAGGAGTCAGGACTTCGGAGACATAATATACTGGCCGCTGAACCTTGTACGCTTTGCCTTCTTCTTCGCGTTCGACTGTCAGAACGGTGCTGACGACTTGATTTGTAGCCGTACAGAGGTAACGCCTTCTCGCTGAGTCGAGCAATAAACCTGCTCCAAGTCGCTAGGCAACCTGTGAGCCTTTGAACATCATGTATTCTTACCGGCCGCTCCATTCGGACGATGGTCCCGATCTTTTAGGGGTTGACATCGATCCCTCGTTTGGAAATGAAGAAACCGAGTAACTTCCCGCTGGGAACGCCGAATGAACACTTGGCTGGGTTGAGCTTGATATCGTACCTACGTAGGTTGGCGAATGTTTCTGCCAAGTCAGTCAGCAGGTCGGAACCTTTGCGTGACTTGACTATGATATAATCCATATATGCCTCCACATTTCGACCGATCTGGTCAAGGAGGCATTTTTGGATCATGCGCATAAAAGTTGCTCCTGCATTCTTCAAACCGAATGGCATAGTGATGTAACAGAAACACCCGAATGGGGTGATGAAGGCTGTTTTTAATTCATCTGGGCCATACAGACGGATCTGATGATAGCCCGAATAGGCATCAAGGAAGGATAAACGCTCGCAACCCGCAGTCGAATCAACAATTTGATCGATGCGGGGGAGCGGGAAGTGATCTTTCGGACAGACCTTATTGAGATGCTTGAAATCGATGCACATACGGAGAGACTTGTCCTTCTTGGGCACCATGACAACATTAGCGAGCCACTCGGAGTGGTGTACCTCGCGAATGAAGTTGGCTGCCAAAAGTTTAGCCACCTCCTCTCTGATTGAATTCCTCTTGTGCGCGGCAGACCGACGCAGGCGTTCTCGGACGGGCCGAGCAGCAGGATCCACATGCAGTCGGTGCTCAGCCAACTCCCTGGGTACACCTGGCATGTCAGCGGGCTTCCATGCAAAAATGTCCGAGTTCTCACGGAGGAATTGGATGAGCTCGGCTTCCTATTTTGGATCAAGGGTGGTGGAGATGTTAGTCGGGGCAGCGGCGTCGTCCGTCGGGTGGATGCTGACCTTCTTCGTGTCTCCCGCCGACTGGAATGCGGACTCGGAAGCTGGCTTCTTTGAACGCATCAGGTCAGCAGGGTCGGCGGTCTTCTTGTACTCATCCAGCTCGAGAATAGCCATCTGCTGATCGGCAATCTTCCACCCCTGCTGCAGACACTCCTCGCGCGCGCTGCCGATTGCCTGTGACCGTAATCACACCTTTGGGACCTGGCATCTTCAGCTTCAAATAGACGTAACATGGATGGGCCATGAAACGCGCATATGCTGGGCGGCCCAGAATCGCATGGTATGCACTCTGGAAGTCCACCACCTCGAATGTCAGCTTCTCCTTGCGGAAGTTCTTGTCAGAGCCGAAGATGACATCCAACGCGATCTGGCCGACTGACTTGGCCTTTCGTCCTGGGATGACTCCGTGGAACTGCATACTGCTCTCGCTAAGTTTGGACATCGGAATGCCCATCCCCTTGAGAGTGTCGGCGTACATGTTGTTCAAGCCGCTGCCGCCGTCCATGAGGACTTTGCGCAACCTGACTCCTTCCACCACCGGGTCGACGACCAAAGCTTGCCTCCCTAGGGTGGGTACGTGTGCCGGGTGGTCCGACTGATCAAAGGTGATCGCAGTCTGTGACCACTTGAGGAACGTGGGGGTGGTTGGGGTTGCCATGTTCACCTCCCTGTTAACCAGCTTCAATCGACTTTTGCTTTCCACATCAGCAAAAATCATCAACATTGCATGGACTTGGGGGAACGGATCCTCCGTGTCCTCATCATCCAGCTCGGTGTCTTTTTCACTCGGCTGCCCTTCACCGAATTCTTGGATCAGGAGGCGACACTGCCGAGTGGTATGCTTCGGGAATATGGCATTGCCTTCTTCGTCCATCTTCATGTGGATTGAACACGGCTGATCCAGGATGGAATTTCCTGACTGCCTCTTCTTGGGGTGTACTGAGCTTTCCCCTTGCCTTTGAACTTGGCATTTGTAACGGCCGCTGCCTCTGCCTGCGGAGTGGATTGAGCCTTCTGCTTCTGCTTCCGATTGCTGTTCCCATCTCCGTCGGCGACTGACTTATGCTTGCCGCTGCGTATGCGGTCCTCCTCTTCGCCATTTGCATAGCGTGCGGCTATCTCCATCATCTTGCTCAGGGAGATGTTGCCTGTCCGACCGAACTTCAGGTACAGATCTCTGTACCGCACGCCTGCCTTGAAGGCACAGACTGCTTGGTGTTCTGTGACGTTCTCCACCGTGTGGTAGAGGGTCGTCCAGCGCTGGATGAAATCGCGCAGGGGCTCGTTCTGCTTCTGGACACAGTGCTGGAGCTCTACGAGACCGGCAGGGCGCTTGCACGTACCCTCGAAGGTCTTGATGAAGACTCGGGACATATCTGCCCAACTGTAGATGCTTGACGGAGCTAACTGGTTCAGCCAGGCTCGCGCCGAACCATCGAGCATCAGGGGGAGATGTTTCATGGCGACCTGGTCATCTCCGCCACCGATCTGGACCGCCACTCTGTAGTCGTCCAACCAAGTTTCTAGCTTGGACTCTCCTGTGAACTTGTTGATTCCCGTCGCCAATCGGAAGTTGGGAGGGATGTCAACTGAGCGGATGGCTCGACTGAAGCACTCGGGACCAGAGACGACGGTCCTGCTTCCACTCGGACGGTCTCTATCGTGACCATCACGATGGCCTCGACTTCTGTCGACCTTCTTCTAGGCGATGTACCCTCTTGCGTTGGGCCTTGGATCATGCGCGTCACCGACTGAACGACGATCATCGTGATGCCGGGGCCCGTAAAGCCCACCCCGCGGAGGGGTGCGCGGACGGCGACGATCTTCGGGATTCCTGGAACGGCTGCCCCTCTGCGTCGCTGATGAGAGTCGAGGCTGAAAACCGACCGATGCGTGTTCGCGTGAACAGAACTGTTGTAGATCCTGTTGTGCGACTGGGAGACCACCGAATTTTGTTGATGCGCCGTATGCAACAGGGCACGGATGTGCTCGATCCCTCTACCAACCTCTGAATCAGTCGGCTGGAGAGAATCGGCTATCCTGGCAGCCGCAGCCAGGTTGAGGATGGGTGTGCGGAACACCTCGACATTTCTCTGGCGAGTGCGTCGACTGGCAGAACGATGGTGTTGACGACGACCGCCGGATGATTCTCCGACCTCATGCTCGTTCCGACCAGTCCGGAGGGGATTTTCATGGGAATCGGCCATGAGAACTTCGGCTGCAGGCCCGCGACCCGGTACTCGGAAGGTAGCTCAGTCGGAACTGAGTCCAAGCACTGGGATGGCGGCGCGACCACAACCGATTCGAGCACCGCCACTTGAGAGGACGCGCTCTGTCGCGCCTGGGCATGTCGCACCCAACGCTGGAGCCGCGGACGGTGGGATCGCTTGTTGCGGCGCGCGACGAGGGCGAAGATCGACACCGGGGCCGATGGCTGGAGAAGAAGAACACCGCAGGAACTGGCACGGAAGTGCGTAGCCCCGCGACTGGGAAGCGCCTTGACGTCGAGGGGCGCATCCCGAAGCCATGCCGAATCGTCGGCGATGAAGGAGAGGGCACCGAAGAGGATCTGACGACCCATGCACAGATCTCCACCGGACGACTTGATGAAAGTAGGAAATCGCAAACTCGCCGGAAGTCGCTTAGACGCCTGCCCCACGGTGGGCGCCAACTGTCGTGGGTATAAGTCTGACAGTAGATGTATGGGGTACGAAAGGATTGACAGAGCCTTAGCTACGGCGAGGATGTATGAGTTCAGGCCTCTCTACGGTGGAGGTAAAAGCCCTACGTCTCAGTGCTCTTGGGAGCTTAGTGTCGAGTGGATTATAGGATTACAGTAAATGCCAACCTTGCACGAGTGGGGAAGAGCGGCTTATATAGAGTGCGCTGCCCTTCATAATGGCCCGGTGGACAAGGGTGGAATAATGGCGAATAAATGTCTACGTTACAGGTAACGTAAGCCTTAAATGCTAATAATGATGTATGAAAACGTATGACCGTTGCCCTCCTGGAAGGTTACGATGTACAGAGTGAAATCCAGTCGGTATGTTAAATATGCTCCGAGTGCTCGTCGTCGACTGGATGATGGGGGAGTCCTTAGTTCAGTCGGAACTGTCTAAGGGCCTTGTCCTCTATGGAGGGTAGTCATTGGGTAGGACCTATAGGGCAGGCCTATGACCCTACCGTGGGACTATAACCCCATCAACCATCGATGACGAGATGTCCATGATGACTTTAAAACTCTCAAAAAAGACATACCGACTTGGTCTTTTAAAAATGTTCATATAGGTAGGATGTACATGTGTGCGTTCATATACATGAGTATATCTGTGTATGCACATGTATATGAGCACTTGTCGTGTGTACTGTTTTAGAAAAACGCAGCGACATCATAAACCAAACCAAACATCTGCCATGGTGCGACGTCGAGGGGCTAATAATAAAGAACCTAGTTCATGAAATGGAAGAGATCGGCGTTAAAATTGATAACAGCCTCCGCTTCGTCCTGACCAATCCAATCCTTTTCTCATCATGGTTGTGGAACTGTACACCGTGAAGGAAGAGAGCACGAGACTTCCGGCGGCCAAAATGACGTGAAGTGCCCGGAGAAAACGACCGCGCCGTACGTACTCGTCACTCACGGTAGACCGAAAATCACACCAACCTGAACCAAGAAAAGTATTCACATCAAACTTGCTCGCTGGCAGGAAGCAGCCCGGAACGGAACCACTTCCGAGCGAACGAACGAACCCCCGATTGACCGGCGAGCATATGGGTTTGAATAAGAAATCTGACCACGCCACGCTCTTCTTGGACCGGAGACCAGCAGCGATCAAGAGAAAACGGCGCGGCGGGAGATGGCGCTTTGATCTGTTCAAACTCCAAAGATGCTCGACGATGATGGTAATAAAGATTCTTCCTTCCTGAATGCCAGAAAGCTGCTCCCAACGCAATGATTCTGCCGGAATCCGACCATAGATGTTTGGGGCGCAATGATTCTGCCGCGATCCCACCGGAGAGTTTTGGGGTTTGAGTAATCGAGAGGAAGAAATCATCGTGTTGGGAATGATCAGATGCCTCAGAGACGTGTGTGTGAGAAAGAAGAGAGATCAGTTCGACACGATCATGTACATCCACCAAGAACAAAATGTGTGCGACGAGCGAGAGAATCACATCACAGATCATCACACACAGAGAGACCTCTCCGGTTCCAGAATCTACCCTCAAATCAAAAATCAATGAACTAACAAACGGATTTTACGATCCCGGGCTAATCACAATTTGAAACTCCTGGATTCGAATTCACGAACGAGCGAACGAATTTAGCTACTCCGCGAGCCTGCCCGACAGCTCCATGGACGTCATGGAGAGGCTGGCGCTGGACGAGCTGTTGCCGAACCCGCCGCCGGCGGTGCCCCCGCCGGCGCCGCCGCGGCTGCCGCCCGCGCTGCCCTCGCAAAGCGCGAACGCCGTCTCCAGGTTGGCCACGATGTCGGCCATCGCCGGCCGGTCCTTGCCCTCGAGCCGCACGCAGTGCACGGCCGTGTACGCCACCAGCTCAACGGCCTCGGCCTCGTGCGGCGAGGGCTCCGGCGCGCGCCCGTCCAGCACCTTGCCGAGCTCCCCGGCGACGATGCTCGGCTGCGCGTAGTCCACCACGCTCACGGGCCCCCCGCCCTCGGCCTCCTTGAATATGGCGCGCTTCCCGGTGAGCGTCTCCAGCATCACCACGCCGAAGCCGTACACGTCGCTCTTCACGGTGAGGTGGTGCAGGCCGTAGTACTCCGGGTCCATGTACCCCATCGTGCCGGCGGCCTTCATGGACAGGTGCTGCTGCGCGCCGCCCGCCTCCTCCGCCTCCGGCGGGCCCATCAGCGACAGCCCGAAGTCCGACACGCGCGCCACCCACCCGCCGTCCAGCAGGATGTTGGACGACTTGATGTCGCGGTGGATGATCGGCGGCACGGCGTACGAGTGCAGGTACTCGATGCCCCGCGACGCGTCCAGCAGGATCTTGATGCGCAGCTTCCAAGACGACGCCACCGGCGACGCCGCGATGGCGTCGGCGTCGGCTCCGCCGCCCTTGGGGTGGAGGTGGTCATACAGCGCGCCGTTCTTCATGTACTCGTACACCAGCAGCCGCTCCTCCTTCTCATCGCAGTAGCCGACGAGGCCAACGAGGTGCTTGTGGTGGAGGCGGGAGAGGAAGGCCAGCTCCGACCGGAAAGCGCTCTCCTTCTCCTGGAACTTGCGCGCCATTGGCCCCGATGCCTCGCCGCGCTTGATGGCCACCTCGCGCCCGTCGGCGAGCTTGCCGCGGTACACCGTGCCGAAGCTCCCCGCCCCGATCTTGGCCTCCGGCGCGAAGCCGTTCGTCGCCGTCGCCAGCTGCGCGAACGTGTACTCCTCGGTGTGCTCCTTGAAGTTGAAGGACGACGGCCCGCTGCGCTGCCGCGTCATGGCGCGGGACAGCTGCCGCCGGAAGAGGCCGCGCGCCCGTGACCCGTTCGGCGAGCCGTAGGGGCTCGCCGCGGCGCCGGCTCCGACGACGACGCCGCCGGCGTTATCCACCGCCGCAGCGGGGGCGTTGCTGGCGATGTTGGGCTGGACAGAGTTATGGATCCTCTTGTGGCTGCAGAAGCCGAAGACGAAGCAGTAGATGATGGAGCAGATGCCCGCGAAGACGCCCACCGCGCCGACGACGGCGAACGCGATCCAGACTTTGGACACTCGCTTTGAAGCCGGTGACTCGGGAGGCGACGCGGGTGCAGCAGGCGGCGGCGGTGGCGGCGGGCACACCCTATTGCAGATCACGCCGCCGCCCGCGCGCGCGGTCGTGCAGAGCTCCGCGGAGCGCGGGAAGACGCCGCATTGGCACGAGGAGCCGTCGGGGACGCACGAGCCAGGGAGAACCGCGGGCAGCGCCACCATGACCGCCTCGTTGTACGCCGCCGACGAGGTCGACGACGAGGACCAGCACAGGACGGTGAAGTTGGCGGTGACGAGGCCGCACGTCAGGTTGCCGCCGGCGACGAGGAACACGAACTCCGTCCCGTAGGCCGGGTAGTAGACGGTAGGCGTCGGCCCCGCGAGGCTCCAGCACACCGCGGTGTGGTTGTTCCGGCGGAGCCCGCAGGCGTGGGAGTCGCCGACGGCGAGCCCGTGGGGCTCGAGGCCGCTCTGCGGGAGCACGCCCGCGCCCGCGCCGGAGCAGAGCACGGCGCCGGTGGCCGACACCACGCCGCACGCGCGGGAGCCCCCCGCGGCGAGGGACGACAGGGACGCGTTCGCGAAGGCCGCCTGCACGGCGCTACCCCGCGTCCCCCAGCACCGGACCGCGGAGCCGGCGTCCATCGCGCAGGTGAAGCCGTCGCCGGAGACGAGGGACCCGAACGCGCCCTGCACCAGGTCCGTCGGGAACGCCCCAGAACCGCCCCTCCACCATCGGATCCCGCGCGCCTGCCCGTCGTACGCCGCGACGTGGTCGGCCCCGACGGCGACGTCCAGGAGCAGGTCGGGCCCCCTGTACACCCGCCTGAGCTGCCCCGGGGCCGCCGGCGGCCAGCAGAAGAGCGCGGGGACGCCACCGCCGCCCCCTGGGACCGCGCCGACGCCGCAGAGGAACCCCGCGCCGCCCGAGACCTGCGAGAACACGAGGTACGGCGCGACGGGCGAGGCCGATGAGTTGTAGGCCGCGACGCAGTAGACGGTGCCGTTGTCGGCGGCCACGCCGCAGACGGCGGAGCCCCCCGCTACGGCGAGCGTGGAGGCGGTTACCTCCACGGGCGCGAGCAGCAGCAGCGGCAGCAAGAGGAGCGCCGCGGCGAGCTGGGGTGTGGGCTGCGCGCGGGTCATTGGAGGGAGAGTGTGACGGCCGCGGCGGCGGGCGTCATCTGCGAGGCGCTGGGCGGCGTCGGCGGCGCGCACGAGGGGGCGCTGGCGGTGGCGGTGGCGGGGAGCGGGAGCGGAGAACGGGGCGAGAGGGCGCGGACGGACGGACGGATTAAATTAGCGTCCGTGGAAAAGGTAAAAGGGCGGGACGCGGCCTGGTTGGGGAGGACTGGACGGGGGCGACCGTGTCGGGGGTGGCTTTGCCGTTGCGTTTGGATGTCTTTCTTTCTTCCTCCTCGCGTTTCCACCGCGGGGATGGTGGCGGCGGCGGCGGCTTCCTGGTGGCCCGGCGTACACGTGTTTTTGGACCGGAGGCGGAGCACGCGGCGCGGTCTGACTCAGCGACCGCGGTCGGCCGGGCGTGCCAGAGCACACGCCTATGCTCTGCTCAGTCTGCTGGCTATCGTGGCTGGTGGTGGTGGTGCCTGGAAAAACGACGGCTTTTGTTTCAGATGGGATTCCGTTTCCAGTTACCGGCGCCAAGGCCCAAGGGGAATATCGGTACGGACCAACACGGGACTGTAGATTACTACTGGGGTGGTTATCTGCCTGCCATCTGCCACTACTGTAAAACAATGTTTCAGAGCTTCAACTGAGGTTTGCCACAAAGTTGAGCACTGCGCTGCCGGCCAGCTTTTGACGGCACCGAGACGGTTTTCACTCACCGGTCCTGACTTACTCTTCTTTTTTCGGCAAACATCACTTGACACTTACTCCTGTCGAGGACCATTTTTTTTTTTTGACCTTTTGCCCTAACAAATTCTGACATCTTTGATGACGCCAACATCACTAACGTCTTGTTTGCATGGGAGACGTCAAGGTCCCTAGCGTCTAGTACGAGCTGGCTTGACCGGCTGACCCGTTGAGCCTCTGACGTGGCTTGATACCAGATGCTAGGGACCCTGGCGTCTGGTATCGAACGTCACGGACCTTGGCGTCTGGTCCCAGCAGATCATACAAATGTTTTTTTTTAATATGTGTCCCGTCATCCAGACGCCGAGGTCCTTGGCGTCTCGTACCACACGCCAGTGTCCTTGGCATTTGGTCCAGGACCAGATGACAGGGCCCTTGCCGACTGGTACCAAGCTACGTCACAGATTCAACGGGTCAGCCGATCAAGCCAGCCCGTATCACACACCATGAACCTTGGCTTCTCTCATGCAACCCAGACGTCAGGGATGTTGGTGTCACCAAAAGAGGTTAGATTCGAACTTTTTTTCAAATGTAAGGTCAATTTTGGAATTTGTTAGGGTAAAAGATCAAAACAAAAAAAATTATCCTCCTGTTGATGATGATTCAAAACTAGGAAGAGAAGAGAACGGACAGCTTTAAAGGCGTGTAGGACTGTACAGAGATCAGGTGGAAAGTGAAAGCATGCCTCTTGCCGGACACGTAGGAGTGGGACACAGTATGTGCATGGAACAAAGATGTGCCAGTACGACAGTACCTTGTATGTATGGATCGTGTATTCAACAGAAGAGAGTGACATATACTTCCTCCGTTTCTAATATAAGTCTTTATAAAATTACACTAAGGACTATCTACACAGTATAGAATGAATGAATCTACATTTTAAAATATGGCTATATATATTTGTATGTAATCCGTCATGACAACTCTAAAAAAGCTTATATTTAAAAATGAAGGGAGTAGTTATGATGGGACGAAACAAAGTCACGACAACACTGTTTGGAAGCTCATACAAATACACGTACATATTCGTTTGTAATTTGAAACAAAAACCACAAACGGAGACTATCCCCAAACCCTAAATCCTCTCGCGACGCTCGAGGCGACTAGGGTTTGACGTGGAAACAAGCCTTTGCGCAATGATTCATCGTCAGTGCGAGAGGGATCCAGGGAAGAGATCCTGCCCATGGCAGCACCCAACGCCGCCACGGGGCCTGGAGAGGGGAACGATCCACTAGCTGGTCGTGCCGCCAGGAAGCAATTGGAGGAGGCCTTGGTAAAGCTTGATATTAGTGAAGAAGAGGTGAGTCCTCTAGTACTAGATGATCGCGTCGAGGAAGGGCCGGCGAAGTGGCTCCTGGCTGGTAAAGTGCTCCACCGGAACCAATTTCACATACGGCCTATCACCAATGCCCTTCGGTCGACATGGGGCAACCCTCGTAGACTTCAATTCCGATCTACCGGAATAAACATATTTGTGGAAGTATTTGAGAGTCAGAGAGATTGGGATCATTTGTGGGGTGGATTGCCATGGCATATCAGTAAGAATGATGTGGTATTAGCTGAGTTTGATGAATGTATAATGCTTGACGCGGTGAAGTTTGATCGGCTGCAAGTTCGGGCTAGGGTTGTCAACCTGCCCTATAATTTGAGGGATGAAGGTTGGTGTATTCCAATAGTTAAGCAGATGGACCAGAACACATAATTGGAGAAGTTTGACCAAAATGGGGGGGGGGGGTCTTGCGAACTAGGATTTCCATTGACGGTGGATCGTGATAGATTCTGCCAGGAGGGAAAAGGTGGACTTGTACCATATCGAGTATGAACAACCGCCCTATTTTTGTTTCTCCTGTGGTAAATTGGGGCACTCGGAGCTCTATTGTCCAACCCCGGGTTACCGAGATAACAAGGGAGAGCTTCCGTTTGGCCCTAAGCTTCGCGCTCCTGATGAGTACACGGAGCGAGCAACTACTGACAATTCCCCCATGGAGCCCAAATCTAGTGCTAACAGTAAGCCGGCCACGAGAAACTCTAGCACCAACAAGGACACTGATGAGGACGTACTATCTCCGATGATGAACAAGAAGCTACCAAAGCGAAAGTATGCCCCAAACCAAGTCTATAGACCGGTGGTGAAACCCTTGCTGCTCACAGATGGGGTTTTGGGTGTTGTTGATGGTAATACATGTTGGGTAACGTAGCATAAATTCAAAAAAATTCCTACGCATATTCAGATCTTCCTATGGAGAGACCAGCAACGAGAGAGGGGTGAGTGCATCTTCATACCTTTGAAGATCGCCTAGCGGAAGCGTTGCTAGAACGCGGTTGATGGAGTCGTACTCGCGGCGATTCAGATCGCGGTGTGATTCTGATCTAGTGCCGAACCACGGCACCTCCGCGTTCAACACACGTGCAGCCCGGTGACGTCTCCCGCACCTTGATCCAGCAAGGAGGAGGGAGAGGTTGGGGAAGATCTCCGGCAGCGCGACGGTGTGGTGTCGATGGAGAGACGAGGTCTCCCGACAGGGCTTCGCCAAGCACCGTGGGAGAGGAGGAAGAAGGGGGCAGGGTTGCGCCGAGGGAGATGGAAAATTGTGTGTCAAACAGCCCCAAAATCCCCACTATATATAGGAGGAGGGGAGGGGGGTGCCACCCCTAGGGTTCCTACCCTAGGTGGTGCGGCAGCCCCCCCCCCCCCAGATGGGAGGTGCGGCGGCCAGGGCAGGGGGAGGGGGTGGCGCACCCCTAGGTGGGCCTTAGGCCCACCAGCGCCTAGGGTTCCCCCCCCTCTCCACCTCCTGCGCCTTGGGCCTCCTTGTGGGAGGCGCACCAGCCCACTTTAAGCTGGTTGCCCTCCCTCTTTTGGCCCACGCTACCTCTTGGGGCTGGTGGCCCCTCCCGGTTGACCCCCGGGACCATTTTCGGTGGTCCCGGTACATTACCGGTGAAGCACGAAACATTTCCGGTGTCCAAAACCATCCATCCTATATATCAATCTTTACCTCCGGACCATTCCGGAGCTCCTCGTGACGTCCGGGATCTCATCCGGGACTCCGAACAACTTTCGGTAACCTTGTATAAAAATTCCCTATAACCCTAGCGTCATCGAACCTTAAGTGTGTAGACCCTACGGGTTCGGGAGACAGGCAGACATGACCGAGACACCTCTCCGGCCAATAACCATTAGCGGGGTCTGGATACCCATGGTGGCTCCCACTTGCTCCAGAATGATCTCATCGGATGAACCACGATGTCAAGGATTCAATCAATCCCCTATACAATTCCCTTTGTCTGCCGGTATAGAACTTGCCCGAGATTCGATCGTCGGTATACCTATACCTTGTTCAATCTCGTTACCGGTAAGTCTCTTTACTCGTTCCGTAGCACGTCATCGTGTGACTAACTTCTTAGTCGCACTGAGCTCATGATGATGTTCTACCGAGTGGGCCCAGAGATACCTCTCCACCACGCGAAGTGACAAATCCCGATCTCGATTCGTACCAACCCAACAGACACTTTCAGAGGTACCCGTAGTGCACCTTTATAGTCACCCAGTTACGTTGTGATGTTTGATACACCCAAAGCACTCCTACGGTATCCGGGAGTTGCACAATCTCACGGGCGAAGGAAAAGACACTTGACATTAGAAAAGCTTTAGCATACGAACAATACGATCTAGTGCTATGCTTAGGATTGGGTCTTGTCCATCACATTATTCTCCCAATGATGTGATCCCGTTATCAATGACATCTAATGCCCATGATCAGGAAACCATGATCATCTATTGATCAACGAGCTAGCCAACTAGAGGCTTGCTAGGGACACATTGTGATCTATTTATTCACACATGTATTACTGTTTCCTGTTAATACAATTATAGCATGAACAATAGACGATTATCATGAACAAGGAAATATGATAATAACCATTTTATTATTGCCTCTAGGGCATATTTCCAACAGTCACCCACTTGCACTAGAGTCAATAATCTAGTTACATTGTGATGTATCAAACACCCATAGCGTTATGGTGTTGATCATGTTTTGCTCGTGGAAGAGGTTTAGTCAACGGGTCTGCAATATTCAGATCCGTGCGTACTTTACAAATCTCTATTACTCCACTCTGGACATGGTCCTGGATGGAGTTGTAGCGGCGTTTGATGTGCTTCGTCTTCCGGTGAAACCTGGGCTCCTTGGCTATGGCAATGGCCCCAGTGTTATCACAGAAGAGTGTCATTGGACCCGACGCGCTTGGAACCACTCCAAGGTCGGTGATGAGCTCCTTCATCCAAATTCCTTCATGAGTTGCTTCTAATGCGGCTATGTACTCCGCTTCACATGTAGATGCTGCCACGACTTCTTGCTTGCTGCTGCACCAGCTCACTGCACCACCATTCAAAACATATACGTATCCGGTCTGTGATGTAGAGTCATCCGGATCTGTGTCGAAGCTAGCGTCGACGTAACCCTTTACGACGAGCTCTTCGTCACCTCCATAAACGAGAAACATCTCCTTAGTCCTCTTCAGGTACTTAAGGATATTCTTGACCGCTGTCCAGTGTTCCATACCGGGATCACTTTGGTACCTCCCTACCAAACTTATGGCAAGGTTTATATCAGGTCTGGTACACAGCATGGCATACATTAGAGAGCCTACGGCTGAAGCATAGGGGACAGTACTCATCATCTCTCTATCTGCTGCCATGGTCGGTGACTGAGTCTTACTCAATCTCATACCTTGCAAAACTAGCAAGAACCCTTTCTTTGAGTTTTCCATATTGAACTTCTTCAATATCTTGTCAAGGTATGTACTTTGCGAAAGACCTATGAGGCGTCTCGATCTATCTCTATAGATCTTGATGCCTAATATGTATGCAGCTTCTCCAAGGTCCTTCATTGAAAAACTCTTGTTCAAATAGGTCTTTATGCCCTCCAACATCTCTATATTATTCCCCATCAATAATATGTCATCCACATACAGTATGAGGAAAGCTACAGAGCTCCCACTCACTTTCTTGTACAAACAGGCTTCTCCATAAACCTGTATGAACCCAAACGCTTTAATCACCTCATTAAAGCGAATGTTCCAACTCCGAGATGCTTGCACCAGCCCATAGATGGATCGCTGGAGCTTGCACACTTTGTTAGCACCCTTAGGGTCGACAAAACCTTCTGGTTGCATCATATACAACTCTTCCTTAAGGTTCCCGTTAAGGAACGTTGTTTTGACGTCCATTTGCCAAATTTAATAATCATAAAAGGTGGCAATTGCTAACATGATTCGGACTGATTTCAGCTTCGCTACAGGAGAGAAAGTCTCTTCGTAGTCAATTCCTTGAATTTGTCGAAAACCCTTTGCGACAAGTCGAGCTTTATAAACGGTTACATTACTGCTTGCATCAGTCTTCTTCTTGAAGATCCATTTATTTTCTATGGCTCGCTGGTCATCGGGCAAGTCCACCAAAGTCCATACTTTGTTCTCATACATGGATCCTATCTCGGATTTCATAGCTTCAAGCCATTTGTTGGAATTCGGGCCCGCCATTGCTTCTTCATAGTTCGAAGGTTCACCATTGTCTAACAACATGATTTCCATCACAGGGTTGCCGTACCACTCTGGTGCGGAGCGTGCCCTTGTGGACCTTCGCAGTTCAGTAGTAACTTGATCCGAAGCTTCATGATCATTATCATTAACTTCCTCTTCAGTTGGTGCACGCCACAGGAACAATTTCCCGCGCTGCGCTACTTTCCTGTTCGAGAGGGGGTGTAATTACCTCATCAAGTTCTACCTTCCTCCCACTTACTTCTTTCGAGAGAAACTCTTTCTCTAGAAAGGATCCGTTCTTGGCAACAAAGGTTTTACCTTCGGATCTAAGATAGAAGGTATACCCAATAGTTTCCTTAGGGTATCCTATGAATACGCATTTCTCCGCTTTGGGTTCGAGCTTTTCTGGTTGAAGTTTCTTCACATAAGCATCGCAGCCCCAAACTTTAAGAAACGACAACTTAGGTTTCTTGCCAAACTGAAAGTGCGTTATATCGACTAGAGGGGGGGGGGGTGAATAGGAGATTTTTAGAATTTCATCACTGAGGAAATTCCTTTTGAGGAAATTCCTCACTGATGACTAACTTACAGCGGAAACAGTTAAGGATCAGTCGTGCAAACGTTCACAACAGCAGTATTACAGAGTGAAGATTGTGAAAACAGATTGCACAGTAAGCAAGCACGCAGAATACAGATGATGATTAACTCAAGTGAAGAATTTGGGGTTGAGGAAATTCAGAGAAAGTCTTCAGCAAATTCTTCAAACAGTCACAGTGAATGTCATCAACACATAATACAGAGAATGTAAAGAGTTGAGGAATTAGAACCCGATTCTTGGTGAAGACTGTTGTTGATGACCCAGTTCCAACTGCTGTGACAGTTGTACATCTGGTTTGGAGTGGCTTGGTATTGAAACCAAAGGACACCCAGTCCCGGGACACACAGTCCCTACCGTATTCTCCTTGAGCTAAGGACACACAGTCCTCGCCCAACACTCGTGGTAAGTCTTCAGGGCAGACTTCCAAACCCTCACAAACTCGGTCACCCGGCGATCCACAATTGACTGCTGGATTGCTCTAGACCATGACGCCTAACCGTCTGGAGGATGCACAGTCCTCAAAGGTAAAAGGCTTCAGTCCCACAGAGGAACAACTTCTTTAGTGATGCTCAATCACTAGGTTTGGTTTGTGGTTTCGGTGGGTGGTGTATTTCCTCACTGATGAATTACTCTCGAAGGCTCTGAGGAATTTGGGTTGCTCTTATGGCAAGTGTCAGTTTCTAACGGAGCAGCCAACAAGCTAGTGGTTGTGGGGGGCGACTATTTATAGCCTGGGAGCATCCCGACATGATTTGACACTAATGCCCTTAAATAATATGACCGTTGGAGTGGATAAGACCAGTGACTTGGCGTGGTTATCGAAACGGTCGGGACCCTCAACTGTGAGAGCCCTCATGTCACTCATATTCCTCACTTGAGGCTTTTGGTAGGATTTGGCTTGGGTTGAGCATCATGAGGAAATCCATTCCATAGTGTTACTTTGACCCCCTTTAACAGTACGGTGTTCCTATTCATCAATTGCAAAGAAAGTAAAACATAAAACATAAATCTTCACGCTTCAATTTCGTCAGAAAGATTTTATTCAGGAACCACCGATCTTCTCAATATCAATATCTTCATGAGGAATATCAATTTCATCGCAGATTCCTCGCGATTCATTTCTTCAGCTTCAGACCAATTTCTTCAACTGAAGATATACATTTTTAGGGGTCGATATTCTTCAAATATCTCAAACTCCTCAATGACTTATAGATCCTGTGTACACTTATAAACACATTAGATACTTAACCTATAAGTCTTCAAACCACCAAAATCACTAAGGGGCACTAGATGCACTTACAATCTCCCCCTTTTTGGTGGTTGATGACAATTAGGTTAAGTCTTCAACAGGGATCAAAAATATGAAGTGTAAATACTCAATTGAGGAATTTGAAAACAAGATTCACAGAGACTCCCCCTGAAGATGTGCATACCTTGAGGATTTTGCTTTTATAGCAGATGCACATTGATGATTTATATCATGGAGATCTCCCCCTGAATCTTGTAAATCATGCATACATATAACATATCATATGAAGAAAATGAAGATGCATGATGGCAAATGGTATCTGACGAATTCCAGCATGCGTGCATTAAAACTTCAGGAATAAGCATGCAAAGAAAAACGTTCAAAAGCGTCAGAGTACCATTGGGCTTAAGTTACAACTCATTACATAAAAACTTCAGAAGAGCCAAGAGTTTGTAACTTAAATATAGTTCATAGGCCCCAAAAATAAATCCCGTTTGAAGACTAACTCTCAAGTTTCTCCCCCTTTGTCATCAAGTGACAAAAAGGGACAAACTGAGGACTAACGCCCGTGAAGACTTCATTTCTTGGCGGTTGATGAAGATCCTTGACGCTTCTTGGGTGTAGTCTTCTTCCTTGGGCCTGTTGCGGTATCGAGTTGTTCCTCATCAGATTCGGCGGTGCGGAATGACGAGAAGTAGCTGTCTTCAAGGTCTGGCACTGGAATGGGCCTGAACTTCTTCTTGGGAGGCCACGACCAGTCAAAGTCCTGCTCAAAGTTCATTTCTTCAAGCTCAGTCTGGGTCTTCAGATGTGCAAGAGTAGCCCAGGTGCGATCGAAAACCTCATGCAGATAGTGATGATTAATCTTCATAGAGTTCTGGGTTTTAGTGAGGGTTTTCAAAATGGCACCAAACTGGCGTTTGACCCATTTGTGGTTGAGATCCATCTTCTTCATCATCGTGGCCTTTGATTGGCACTAGCACACTGCAGAGAATGCGGTAGACAGACCGAGGTGTGTACTTGAGCTCATGGACGAGGAATGTGGTTCTTGAGGGTTTTCCTGCAGCCAAAGGCTTCATGAGGACTTCCATCATCCCATTTGGCAGCTCACGCTCGCCATAAAGCTTCACTGCCCCGTCTGAAGGAATTGGTACGGGCAGTTCTCTGAGGAGTTCAGACGCTGGAGCCTTGTAGTGAGTGTTTTGGGTCATCCAGTCGAACACCCAAGTGTTGATGTCATGAGCGTTGCCCGAGATGTGCAGAGTTGCATAGAACTGAAGAATAAGTTCACTATTCCAGTCTGATATATCTGAGCACATAGGGAGCAAACCTGCATAATGATGGACACTGATGACTGGTTCCATGCAGGGAATTTCTTCAAGCTCAGCATGAGGAATGTGCCTGTGCTGGAATACCTTGTTGCGTCCACAGAGCACAGAAGCATAGTAGTTCATCTGAGTCCTTGTGCAAAACTTCAGATGCCTCATTTGAGGCTTGTCATAGGGATTCTCTCCGATGAAATACATGCGTTCCTCAAATAAATTTTCTTTCTGAAACTTTGGCCGCTTCGAAAATGGTTGGCATTGAACTGGCTTGATATTGTGCTGAGGAATGGGAGGGGAAACAACCATGGCAGTCTCTGGGTTGAGCACAATGAAGTCATTGTCAGGGGCGGGAACATTTTCTTCAGCAGTTTCCTCAGGTTGAGGAATTTCATCAGCTGGTATTTCTTGCTCTGGCTGAGCTTCAGGCTGAGGAATTTCTTCTTCCTTCTCAGCTTGAGGAGTTTGGTCAGCCTGTTCAGTGGGAGGAGCCTGCTCAGACTGGACATTTTCTTCAGCTTGTTTTTCATCAGCTGACTTTGTGGCAGAAGCAGATTCATCAGCTGGTGCAGCTGAAGCTTGAGTAGTCTCTGTCTGAGGAACATGACGTTGAGGACTTTCATCAATCTAGATTTCCTCATCAGTATGCTCCTCAGAGGCAGCATCCTTCATTTCCTCATCTGCCCTTGTAGTTTGGTCACCAATGACGACCATTTCATATGAAGGTGCAACATTTAGAGGCACCGGGTCCAGAGGGGCAGATTCTTCAGTTTCCTTGAGGCGTTTTGCCTCAATCTTTTCTTCTGCTGAGGAAGCTTTTCTCTTCTTCGCTTCCTTCTCAGCAGCTCTTGTCTTTTTCGCGTCTGATGCAGACGGGATTAACTTCTTCACCTTTGAAGCTTTTGGTGAAGGTGTTTACTCTACAGATTCTTCAGCTGGTAGTGAGGAACCAGCTGGAACAGGGTCATCAGCCTGCTTTGGTGAAGCAGCTGGATCAGTAGCAGTTGCATCAGGGGTTGCAATTTCATCAGTGACGATCTCGGTGATGATTTCTTCAATGGTCGGCTCATCAGCACGACGCTCTTGGTGTTGTTCCTCAGCTTGAGGAATTTCCTCCTCATCAGGAGATACATCTTCTGGCTGCTCAAGCAGGGGCTGAGGAGTTGGTGCTGGTGGTGGGTGTCGTTTGTTGTAGTCATCAACAACACTATTGGCTAGCTTGATGAAATTGCGTTTGATGCTTTTGCGGTCTGACAATTTGTCACACTTGTCAGTCAAGACTTGCAGCTCTGCCTGGGTTGACACCAGTGCTTCAGGCGTCAGCTTGAGGAGATTTTGCCTGAGGAATTTCTCCTTTTTGGCCTTTGCAATCTTTGCCTGCTTGGCCTTCTGTTCCTTCCACTTGGCTTCGTTTATGAAGGTGGCCACCATGTGGCTGATGCCAGGAGAAAGTTTCAAATCATCAATGGGTGTGTTTGGGTCCTCATACCATACATTGATGAAGTCGAGGAGGACCTTGGGGTCCATGGCCAGAGGAATAGCACTGCCTGATGCTTGTGCTACCCGTTCTTGCTTGTTTCTGATGATGGCTTGCAGGGTTTCATCGTCATACTCATCACTTCCCTCTGATGCAGACGGGACTGTGATGATTTTGCTGGGGCTGGGCAGAGGTGCACGTTCAGTAGTTGCCAAAGTCTTCACAAGTGGTGTTGAAGACTTTGTCTCTGAGCTTGTTGCAGCTGGGAGTGAGGAGCTGGAGCTGGCAGTCGTAGTCTTCACGACTTTCTTCTGTACTGGCTTTGGAGGTGGAGCTGAGGACTTTTGTGTAGATGAGATGGGTGCTGAGGGTTTTGGCGCTGATGGTTTTGGTGTTGACGGTTTTGGAACCGAGGGTTTTGGAGCTGAGGGTTTTGTGACAGAAGCCGGTGCAGACTTCTCTTGAGGCTTTGAAGGCTTTCGCTTTGTGGGCGCAGACTGCTTTTGAGGAATCTCCGAGCCTGAAGTTTCTGCTGCTGAGGAATGAGCAGCACCGGAGGCAGCAGCTGAGGATTCATTGAATTTCTTCACTGCTATTTCAGCTTGCTTCTTGAGCTTGGCCAGATGCCTTTCTTTTTCATCTGGGTAGTCATCAAGTGTCATAAGACTTGAGGGATGAGCTACTTGATGATCCTCAAGTGGAGCCCTTCTGCCAGGAGGCTTCAAAGTGAATTTCTTCGCATATTTTGGAGTCACAAACCTGTACTCCTTCCACTCCTTTGCCCATCCGCGTTCAATTTTCTGCAGCCTAATCTTTCTCTTGGCCATTGTCTCAGGTTCTTCATCAGGCGTACAATAGTCCAAGTATATGTCATCAGGAATATCAGCAACTGTGTTCTGCTCCAGTTTCTTTCCTCCCTTTTGTTTCCTCTCTTCCTCCATTTTCTTCAGACGAGGAATTTGCTGATGATTTTGAACTCTTGAGGATTCTGATGAGCCTTGAAGAGTTTCTTCCAGAAATGCTGCAAATGAGTTAATGTGATAAGAACCGAGAGATTCATCAGCTGACATGTGTGTACCTGTGAACAGAGTATAGTTGCGAGGAATTTGGAGAGGTCATATGCGTTCTCAGATTTGAAGAAAATGAAAAAGCTTGACAGTTTGAGGAATATAACCAGTGGTTGAGGAATTTGCCTAAGCATACTGTTCTTGGGTTCCAGAGTTGTACAGATCCGAAAATTTGCACAATTGAGGAATCTCGTGAAAATCTTAGATGGTTAGCTAGTTCATCAGTGATTGCGGTGATAGGTAGTGTTTGAGGAATCATGTGCACATCGTATCTTGAGGAAAAACAGATTTCTCATAGAAGGGGTAAAATTTCAGATCTAATCTGCTATAAAAATGGGATATATTTACCCTGGAAGGTGCGAACGAAGAACACAGAAAGTAGTGTTGGAGAGGCTCTTCGGTCGAGTGTCCAATGCACCCTAACTTGGCAGCAGAGGACGTCTACGGCGGCGGCGGACGTAGATGTTCCGACTCCGACGTGTTCCTGGCGGCGAAAAGGTTGAGGCAGTGAAGCTCTTCCTTGCCGGCAACAAGACAACCAGCGGTGGCGCTAGGGTTCGCTGGAGAGTGTCATGGCAGGAGAGCGATGAGGCGAAGAAGAAGATACCGAGGGGGATAAGGACCTATTTATAGCCCGAAAGTTACTGTTTGGTGCGAAAGTTTCGGACCGAATAGCCCTTGCCTTTATGTCTCCGCAGGACACGTGTAGCTCCCGTACGATGCGGTGGAGACAGTGGAGATCGTGGTTATCCGATCGTGGGAAGTGGGGTTTCAGTTACTGTTCCTTTGAAGAAAACAATTTTTGAAGATTTGAGGATTTTTGTTACAAAATCATTAGCTGACAAGGATGGAGTGAGGATTTTGAACAAAGTTTTAAGTAGAACGCATATGAAGAATTGAATAGACTGGATAAGTATAGCATAGAGGGAAAGTAGGGTCCGATCACATTCACTTAGCAGAAACATCAACTTGAAGAAATAGCAATAAGTGAATGCTGTTGAGGACTAGAAATCACAGTCTACCTAGGCAAATGAAAGTCATCAAGTGTTTTTGAAGATTTTGTAATAGATCATCACAATGAAGAATAACTATTTTGAGGAAAAAAATGCATTGTGAGGTAATTGATCATTTGAAGAAAATCAACTTGAGGAATTTCACATTGGGCGGTGGCGTTACCCACCATATAAGAATGTTGATTTCAGACGCCGCGTACAATTGTCGTAGGGCCCTGAGAATCAATTTCTTTGTTAACTTCTTCACATTCAGAATGACTTTCTTCATTGGTTGAAGAAAATCGTTTCATCATGTGTTGCACATCTAAGTCATCAACTTTGCATAAGTGTTAGGATGTGTGCATGTTTTTTACAAAACATTTGAAGACTCTAAGATATTTAGCTCACACCGCAACTTGCAAAACCTTTTCTCATCCAAGGGCTTAGTGAAGATATCAGCCAGTTGATCATCAGTCTTCACATGGTCGATGAGGATATTGCCCTTGAGGACATGGTCCCTAAGAAAATGATGACGAATCTGGATGTGCTTGGTCTTCGAGTGCTGTACTGGGTTATATGCAATCTTGATAGCACTCTCATTGTCAGAGTAGAGAGGCACATTCTTCATGTTGATGCCGTAGTCCTTGAGGGTTTGCTTCATCCATAGTAATTGAGCACAGCAAGAACCAGCAGCAATGTACTCAGCTTCGGCAGTGGAGAGTGATACGCAGTTCTGCTTCTTTGAGGACCAACAAACTAGTGATCTTCCGAGGAAATGGCATGTGCCAGAAGTTGACTTGCGATCCACACGGTCACCAGCATAGTCTGAATCAGAATACCCTACCAGATGAAGATTGGAGCCCTTGGGATACCATAATCCTAGTGTTGGTGTGTGAGCTAAGTATCGAAGAATATGTTTCACAGCCTTATGGTGTGATTCCTTCGGTTTTGCTTGAAAACGTGCACACATGCAAACACTAAGCATTATATCTGGCCTAGATGCACATAGATACAATAAAGAGCCAATCATAGAACGGTATACCTGCTGATCGAAATCTTTACCATTTTCATCAGTGCCGGGGTGACCGTTGGTAGGCATTGGAGTCTTGGCACCTTTGCATTCGTGCATGTCGAATTTCCTCAGAACATCCTTGAGGTATTTCTCCTGTGATATGAAGATTCCATTGTTTTGTTGACGAATTTGAAGACCTAAGAAGAATTTCAGCTCCCCCATCATGGACATCTGATATTCTTCACTCATCATATAGGCAAATTCATCACTGTATCTTTTGTCAGTACAACCAAATATGATGTCATCAACATATATTTGACATACAAACAACTCATTATCATAAGATTTTGTGAAAAGAGTTGGATCGAGTGAACCAGGTTTGAAGCCTTTCTTCATGAGGAATTCCTTCAACGTATCATACCATGCCCGAGGGGCTTGCTTGAGGCCATACAGAGCCTTTTTGAGTCTGAAGACTTTGTCTGGATTCTTTGGATCCTCAAAACCTGGGGGCTGAGCAACATATACTTCTTCCTCAAGCTTACCATTGAGGAATGCACTTTTCACATCCATTTGATATAAGATGATGTTATGATGATTAGCATAAGCAAGTAGAATTCGAATAGCTTCAAGTCTAGCAACAGGTGCAAAAGTTTCATCGAAATCTACTCCTTCAACCTGGGTGTAGCCTTGGGCTACAAGTCGTGCCTTGTTCCTCACCACTTGACCGTCCTCATCTTGCTTGTTTCGGAAAATCCACTTGGTGCCGATGATGTTATGCTTGCGAGGATCTGGTCGTTTGACGAGCTCCCATACGTCATTCAGCTTGAATTGAAGAAGTTCGTCTTGCATGGCTTGGATCCACTCCGGTTCCAGAAAAGCCTCAGCTACTTTTGAGGGTTCTGTGATGGATACAAAGGAAACATGCCCACAAAAGTTAACTAAGTGTGAAGCTTTTGAGCGAGTGAGAGGACCTGGCGCGTTGATGTCGTTGAGGATTTTGTCAAGTTCTACTTCATTTGCAATCCTCGGATGAGCTGGTTGAGGATTTTGTCTGGGCTGAGGAAGTGGTGCTGTTGCAATTTCCTCAGGAGCATCTTCTTGGTTTTCATCAGCGATGTGGATCGTTTCTTCACCAATTTCCTCAGTGGGGACAATGTCTTCAGTAGGCTTAAGCTTTATTGCTTCCTCAGGAGACAGCTTATCTGGATCAGAAGGCAATTGCTCTCTTTGCGAGCCATTAGTTTCATCGAACCGCACATCTACAGTCTCAACAACTCTGTTGTGATAGTTGTTGAAGACTCTGTAGGTGTGCGAGTCCTTTCCATAACCGAGCATAAAACCTTCATGTGCCTTAGGTGCAAATTTTGAGCTATGATGAGGATCTCTAATCCAATATTTTGCACCGAAGACTTTGAAATAACTTACATTGGGTTTCTTGTCAGTGAGGAGTTCATATGAGGTTTTCTTGAGGAATTTGTGAAGATATACCCTGTTGATGATATGACATGCAGTGTTGATTGCTTCAGGCCAGAAGCGACGAGGAGTCTGATATTCTTCAAGCATAGTTCTTGCCATTTCAACCAGAGTCATGTTCTTTCTTTCGACGACACCATTCTGCTGAGGAGTATAAGGAGCAGACAATTCGTGAGTAATACCAAGTTCATCAAGATAATCATCAAGACCAGTGTTTTTGAACTCGGTTCCATTATCACTCCTGATATTTTTGATCTTGATGCCGAAGTTCGTCGAGGCCCTTGAAGAAAATCGTTTGAAGATTTCCTGCACTTCAGTTTTATACACTATAATATGCACCCAAGTGTATCTGGAATAATCATCAACTATGACAAAGCCATATAGAGATGCTGCATTGGTTAGTGTTGCATAGTGAGTAGGTCCAAATAAATCCATATGAAGCAATTCAAATGGACGTGTAGTGGTCATGATGGTTTTGGAGGGATGCTTGGATCTGGTCATTTTCCCAGATTCACAAGCACCGCAGAGATGATCCTTGAGGAATTTGACTGATTCGATGCCAATGACATGCTTCTTCTTTGCAAGTGTGTGCAAATTCCTCATGCCTGCATGACCTAGTCTTCGGTGCCACAGCCATCCTTCTGAGGTTTTTGCTAGTAAGCAAGTGGCTGGTTGAGGACCTGTAGAGAAATCAACGATGTACAAATCCCCTCTTCTTACACCTTCGAAGACTTTGGATCTGTCAGATTCCATGATGACTACACATCTATATCTACCAAAGATAATAATCATATCAAGATCACAAAGCATCGAGACTGACATGAGGTTAAAACCAAGGGATTCAACAAGCATCACTTTGTCCATATGCCTATCCTTGGAAATAGCTACTTTGCCAAGTCCCAATACCTTGCTTTTACCTTTATCAGCATATGTGATTTGCTTCAGAGGTGATGGAGTTAGTGGCATATTCATCAGTAGGCTTTTATCACCAGTCATGTGATGTGTGCAGCCACTATCGAGAACCCACTCAGTATTTTTGGGTTTGTCATCCTGCAGATGAATTAGTACAGCTTACCATCTCATATGCTTCAGATTTGAAGAATATGATACTAATTTCATCAGTTCAGTGATTTCATCATAACAGAAATGTAAGGACATGTGAAATATTTCTATTTCATCAATCATTAGCTTGCGTCCTATCAAGCATTTCCTCAGGTCTCCAGCAAATTCTTCAAATGATGATTTTCATATGGAGACCTGACCTGCAGAAGTGATTAGTTTGATTTCTTCACCACCCACATCTGAAGGGGTGGCAAAGCGTTCATCATCCTGTGAGCACCATATGAGAAAGGTGGCATTGAAGCTAATGCACTTCTCTTAACAGTAGGGGGGTTAAAGTACTCATATGAGTATGCAGAGAACTGGTTTGAGGATTTATGAACATAATGATTTGAGGAGTAGCGCTCATAATCATATTCCTTGTAGTTTCCCTGCATGTTAGACGCATAAGCACGGGTATGAGCATAGTTTTGACCAGTTGAGGATTTTGATCCTCTTGAAGACTTTGGTCCTCCTGAGGAATTTGATCTGGGGTTCAGATTCTTCAGAGGTGATGTCATGAGGACATTCACTTGAAGATTTTCAAGACAACTTTTGGGAACCCAGATTTTCCTCAGAGGAGGGCCATTCCTGCAGTTAGTTCCAACATATCGAGCAAATACTTCACCAGATTGATTTTTGAACAGTTTATAGTTGGAATCAAATGACTCATCCGAGGAAGAGGATAATTCACATGAGAAGCCAGTTAGATTGGATGGATCAAAAGGAGGCCCAGTAGCAGCAACCCATGAGGTTTTGGGATACTGCTTAGGTTTCCAATAAGATCCATCAACATTCAACTTCCTCTCAAAGGCAATTCCTTCTTTCCTCGGGTTCCTGTTCAAGATCTGCGTTTTGAGCACATCACAAAGGGTTTGGTGTCCTTTGAGGCTTTTGTACATGCCTGTCACGTACAATTCCTTCAACCCTGCATTTTCATTAATAACATTTGTGTTTTCCTCAAGTGAGGAAATAGACACAACAGGTGTAGTTGAAGAATTTGTAGCATTTGATGATTCTGGTGAGGAATTAGCAGTTTCACGTTCAATGCATTTAAGACATGGAGGAATAAATTCAACTTGACTAGCGCTAATCTGTTGAGCTAGTAATGAATCATTTTCCATACGAAGATCATCATGAGACATCCTCAGCTTCTCAAGATCAAGCTTTCTTTGAAGGAATTCGTAGGAAAGCTTCTCATGATCAGTGAGGAGTGTATCATGACTATCCTGAAGATTATCAAATCTAGATTGAAGATTTTTCATGTCATCAGCGAGGATTTGATTAAGATTCATTTCATCATTCAACAGATCATCACTTTTGTCTAGCAGTTTTTGAAGCTTTTCCAAAGCAGTTTGTTGTTTAGTGGCAATGATGGCAAGTTTACTGTAACTGGGTTTTTTGTAATCATCATGTTCACAGTCACTTGAATCAGAGGAGGATGCATTATTTGATACCTTTGAACCTTTTGCCATGAAGCAATAGGTTGGAGCGAAGTCATCAGCATAGTCATCAGTATGGATGGTGCACTCATTTTCTTCAAGATTGAAGATTGACTTGCTGACGAAATTTGTTGCTAGTGCAAGACTAGCCTGTCCGGATTCTGAGTCTTCTCCAGAGCCTTCTTCTTCATCACATTCCTCCGATTCTGCCTCGGAATCCATTTCCTTGCCAATAAGTGCCCGAGCCTTTCTGAAGCTAGTCTTCTTGTGTGAGGAGGACTTTGAAGATGAGGATTTTGAAGATTTCTTCTTCTTCTTTGAGTCATCAGAACTGTCATCCTTGTATTTCTTCTTCTTTGATTCCTTTCCCCAGCGGGGACAATCAGCAATGTAATGACCTGATTTCTTGCACTTGTGACATGTCCGTTTCTTGTAGTCCTCAGATGCAGATTCTGATTTCCTCATGTCTCTTTTTGATGATTTACCGAACTGGCCTCGTCGTGTAAATCTCTGGAATTTCCTCACAAGCATTGCAAGCTCCTGACCAAATTCTTTAGGGTCACAACTGCTATCATCTGTGTCTTCTTCTTCAGATGAGGAAATTGCTCTTGCCTTCAGTGCACGTGGTCTGGAATAGCTTTGTCCATATAGATCTCTCTTTTCTTCTAGCTGGAATTCATGAGTATTTGGCCTTTCGAGGATATCAGCTGGATCTAGCATCTTGTAGTCTGGTCTTTCTTGAATCATCAGAACTAGAGTGTCAAATGAAGAATCCGAAGATCTCAGCAGTTTCTTCACAACTTCGTGATCAGTGATGTCTCGAGCTCCCAGTGCTTGCAGTTCATTTGATATGTCAGTGAGGCGATCAAAGGTGTCTTGGCAGCTTTCATTGTCATGTCTCTTGAAGCGATTGAAGAGATTGCGAAGAATATCAACACGAGAGTCACGTTGGGTTGATATTCCTTCATTTACCTTGCACAGTCTCTCCCAGATCAGTGTTGCAGAGCCTAAGGAACTTACTCTTCCAAACTGGCCAGGGCTCAGATGACCACAGATGATGTTCTTCGCTTGAGAATCGAGTTGCTTGAATTTCTTCACATCAGCTGCAGTGACACTGGTAGAAATGATGGGGACACCATTTTCCACAATATACCAAAGATCACTGTCTATAGCTTGTAGATGCATTTGCATTTTGTTCTTCCAGAAGGGAAAGTTCTTTCCCTCATAGGTAGGACATGCTGCAGTCACCTTAAACATGCATGCAATCGACATAACTAAAACTCCAGGTGGTTAAACCAAAATCACACAGAACAAGGGAGTACCTTGCTCTGATACCAATTGAAAGTGCGTTATATCGATTAGAGGGGGGGGGATGAATAGGAGATTTTTAGAATTTCATCACTGAGGAAATTCCTTTTGAGGAAATTCCTCACTGATGACTAACTTACATCGGAAACAGTTAAGTATCAGTCGTGCAAACGTTCGCAACAGCAGTATTACAGAGTGAAGATTGTGAAAACAGATTGCAAAGTAAGCAGGCACGCAGAATACAGATGATGATTAACTCAAGTGAAGCATTTGGGGTTGAGGAAATTCAGAGAAAGTCTTCAGCAAATTCTTCAAACAGTCACAGTGAATGTCATCGACACATAATACAGAGAATGTAAAGAGTTGAGGAATTAGAACCCGATTCTTGGTGAAGACTGTTGTTGATGACCCAGTTCCAACTGCTGTGACAGTTGTACATCTGGTTTGGAGTGGCTTGGTATTGAAACCAAAGGACACCCAGTCCCGGGACACACAGTCCCTACCGTATTCTCCTTGAGCTAAGGACACACAGTCCTCGCCCAACACTCGTGGTAAGTCTTCAGGGCAGACTTCCAAACCCTCACAAACTCGGTCACTCGGCGATCCACAATTGACTGCTGGATTGCTCTAGACCATGACGCCTAACCGTCTGGAGGATGCACAGTCCTCAAAGGTAAAAGGCTTCAGTGCCACAGAGGAACAACTTCTTCAGTGATGCTCAATCACTAGGTTTGGTTTGTGGTTTCGGTGGGTGGTGTATTTCCTCACTGATGAATTACTCTCGAAGGCTCTGAGGAATTTGGGTTGCTCTTATGACAAGTGTCAGTTTCTAACGGAGCAGCCAACCAGCTAGTGGTTGTGGGGGGCGGCTATTTATAGCCTCGGAGCATCCCGACATGATTTGACACTAATGCCCTTAAATAATATGACCGTTGGAGTGGATAAGACCAGTGACTTGGCGTGGTTATCGAAACGGTCGGGACCCTCAACTGTGAGAGTCCTCATGTCACTCATATTCCTCACTTGAGGCTTTTGGTAGGATTTGGCTTGGGTTGAGCATCATGAGGAAATCCATTCCATAGTGTTACTTTGACCCCCTTTAACAGTACGGTGTTCCTATTCATCAATTGCAAAGAAAGTAAAACAGAAAACGTAAATCTTCACGCTTCAATTTCTTCAGAAAGATTTTCTTCAGGAACCACCGATCTTCTCAATATCAATATCTTCATGAGGAATATCAATTTCATCGCAGATTCCTCGCGATTCATTTCTTCAGCTTCAGACCAATTTCTTCAACTGAAGATATACATTTTTAGGGGTCGATATTCTTCAAATATCTCAAACTCCTCAATGACTTATAGATCCTGTGTACACTTATAAACACATTAGATACTTAACCTATAAGTATTCAAACCACCAAAATCACTAAGGGGCACTAGATGCACTTACACAAACCATAGTTCATATGGTGTCGTCTCAACGGATTTAGACGGTGCCGTGTTTAAAGTGAATGCTGCAGTTTCTAATGCATATCCCCAAAATGATAGCGGTAAGTCAGTAAGAGACATCATAGATCGTACCATATCTAATAAAGTGCGATTACGACATTCACACACTCCATTGCATTGCGGTGTGCCAGGCGGCGTCAGTTGTGAAACGATTCCACACTTCCTTAGGTGTGTGCCAAACTCGTGACTCAAATATTCTCCTCCACGATCAGATCGTAGACACTTAATTTTTCTGTCACGTTGATTCTCGACCTCACTCTGAAATTCCTTGAACTTTTCAAACGTCTCAGATTTGTGCTTCATCAAGTAGATATACCCATACCTACTCAAATCATCGGTGAGAGTGAGAACATAACGATAGCCACCGCGAGCTTCAACATTCATTGGACCACACACATCAGTATGTATTATTTCCAATAAGTCGGTTGCTCTCTCCATTATTCCTGAGAATGGAGTCTTAGTCATCTTGCCCATGAGGCACGGTTCGCATGTGTCAAATGATTCAAAGTCAAGAGACTCTAATAGTCCATCAGTATGGAGCTTCTTCATGCCCTTAACACCGATATGATCAAGGCGGCAGTGCCACAAGTATGTGGGACTATCAATATCAACTTTACATCTTTTGGTACTCATACTATGAATATGTGTAACATCACGATCTAGATTCATCAAGAATAAACAATTCACCAGCGGAGCATGACCATAAAACATATCACTCATATAAATAGAACAACCATTATTCTCTGACTTAAATGACTAGCCGTCTCGCATTAAGAAAGACCCTGATACAATATTCATGCTCAAAGCTGGTACTAAATAACAATTATTAAGGTTTAAAACTAATCCCGACGGTAGATGTAGAGGCAGCGTGCCGACGACGATCACATCGACCTTGGAGCCATTCCCGACGCGCATCGTCACCTCGTCCTTGGCCAGTCTCCGCTTATTCCGCAGTTCCTGCTTTGAGTTGCAAATGTGAGCAACAGCACCGGTATCAAATACCCACGAGCTACTACGAGCACTGGTAAGGTACACATGAATAACATGTATATCACATATACCTTTAACGTTGCCGACCTTCTTGTCCGCTAAGTATTTGGGGCAGTTCCGCTTCCAGTGACCTTTTCCCTTGCAATAGAAGCACTCAGTCTCAGGCTTGGGTCCATTCTTTTTCTTCTTCCCGACATCTGGCTTACCGGGCGCGGCAACGGCTTTGCCGTCTTTCTTGAAGTTCTTCTTACCCTTGCCCTTCTTGAAACTAGTGGTCTTGTTGACCATCAACACTTGATGCTCTTTCTTGATTTCTACTTCTGCAGACTTGAGCATCGAGTACAACTCGAGAATGGTCTTCTCCATCCCTTGCATGTTGTAGTTTAGAACAAAACCTTTGTAGCTTGGTGGGAGAGACTAGAGGATTCTGTCAATTATAGCATCATCCGGAAGTTCGACTCCAAGTGAAGTCAGATGACCGTGTAACCCAGACATTTTGAGTATGTGCTCACTGACAGAACTGTTCTCCTCCATCTTATAGCTAAAGAACTTGTCGGAGACTTCATATCTCTCGACACGGGCATGAGCTTGAAAAACTAGTTTCAGCTCTTGGAACATCTCATTTGCACCGTGTTGCTCAAAACGCCTTTGGAGCCCCGTTCCCAAACTGTATAACATGCCACACCTAACCAAAGAGTAGTCATCACTCCGCGTTTGCCAGACGTTCAAAATGTCATGGGCTGCTGCGGGAGTGGGAGGGTCTCCTAGCGGCGCATCAAGGACATAAGCCTTTCTAGCTCCTTCAAGGATGATCTTCAAGTTGTGAACCCAGTTCGCATAGTTGCTACCATCATCTTTCAACTTTTTTCTCTCTAGGAACGTGTTGAAATTGAGGTTGACGTTGGCCATCTACAATATTTATGAAGATAACTTTTAGACTAAGTTCATGACAATTAAGTTCATATAATCAAATTAAGTATGAACTCCCACTTAAATCGACATCCCTCCAGTCATCTAAGTGATACATGATCCATGTTGACTAACCCGTGTCCGATCATCACGTGAGACGGACTAGTCACCATGGTGAGCAACTTCATGCTGATCATATTCAACCATACGACTCATGTTTGACCTTCCGGTCTCTTGTATTCGAGTTCATGTCTGTACATGCTAAGCTCGTCGAGTCAACCTAGGTGTTTCGCGTGTGTAAATCTGGCTTACACCCATTGTATGCGAACGTTAGAATCTATCACACCCGATCATCATGTGGTGCTTCGAGACAACGATCCTTCGCAATGGTGCACACTTAGGGGAATACGTTCTCGAAATTTTAAGAGGGATAATCTTATTATGCTACCGTCGTTCTAAGCAATAAGATGAAAAACATGATAAACATCACAATGCAATCATATAGTGACATGATATGGCCATTATCATCTTTGCTCTTTCGATCTCCATATTCAGGCATCGCATGATCATCATTGTCACCGGCGTGACACCATGATCTCCATCACCGTGTCTCCGTGAAGTTGTCACGCCAACTACTACTATCACTACTACTATAGCTAACCGTTAGCAATGAAGTAAAAGTAGTAAGCACATGGCGTTGCATCTCATACAATAAATTAAGAAAACTCCTATGGGTCCTGCCAGTTGTCATACTCATCGGCATGCAAGTCGTGAAACCTATTACAATAAGATGATCATCTCATACATCATACATGCAACATCACAACTTTGGCCATATCACATCACATGTCAAACCCTGCAAAAACAAGTTAGATGTCCTCTAATTGTTGTTGCAGGTTTTACGTGGCTGATTTGGGTTTCTAGCAAGAACGCTTTCTTACCTACGTGACAGCCACAACGATGATATGCCAAAGCTATTTACCCTTCATAAGGACCCTTTTCATCAAATCCAATCCGACTAGAGTAGGAGAGACAGACACCCGCTAGCCACCTTTATGCACGGTGTGCATGTCTGTCGGTGGAACGAGTCTCACGTAAGCGTACGTGTAATGTCGGTCCGGGCCGCTTCATCCCACAATACCGCCGGAAAAGAATAAGACTAGTAGTGGCAAGCAATTGACAAATCATCGCCCACAACCTTTTGTGTTCTACTCGTGCATAGAATCTACGCATAGAAAACCTTGCTCGGATGCCACTGTTGGGTAACGTAGCATAAATTCAAAAAAATTCCTACGGATATTCAGATCTTCCTATGGAGAGACCAGCAACGAGAGAGGGGTGAGTGCATCTGCATACCTTTGAAGATAGCTTAGCGGAAGCGTTGCTAGAACGCGGTTGATGGAGTCGTACTCGCGGCGATTCAGATCGTGGTGTGATTCCGATCTAGTGCCGAACCACGGCACCTCCGCGTTCAACAGACGTGCAGCCCGGTGACGTCTTCCGCACCTTGATCCAGAAAGGAGGAGGGAGAGGTTGGGGAAGATCTCCGGCAGCGCGGCGGCATGGTGTCGATGGAGAGACGAGGTCTCCCGGCAGGGCTTCGCCAAGCACCGTGGGAGAGGAGGAAGAAGGGGGGCAGGGCTGCGCCGAGGGAGATGGAAAACTCTGTGTCAAACAGCCCCAAAATCCCCACTATATATAGGAGGAGTGGAGGGGGTGCCACCCCTAGGGTTCCCACCCTAGGTTGTGCGGCAGGCCCCCCAGATGGGAGGTGCGGCGGCCAGGGCAGGGGGAGGGGGTGGCGCACCCCTAGGTGGGCCTTAGGCCCACCAGCGCCTAGGGTTTCCCCCCCTCTCCACCTCCTGCGCCTTGGGCCTCCTTGTGGGAGGAGCACCAACCCACTTTGGGATGGTTGCCCTCCCTCTTTTGGCCCACGCTACCTCTTGGGGCTGGTGGCCCCTCCCGGTGGACCCCCGGGACATGCCCGAAACATTTCCGGTGTCCAAAACCATCCATCCTATATATCAATCTTTACCTCCGGACCATTCCAGAGCTCCTCGTGACGTCCGGGATCTCATCCCGGACTCCGAACAACTTTCGGTAACCTCGTATAACAATTCCCTATAACCCTAGCGTCATCGAACCTTAAGTGTGTAGACCCTACGGGTTCGGGAGACAGGCAGACATGACCGAGACACCTCTACGGCCAATAACCATTAGCGGGGTTTGGATACACATGGTGGCTCCCACATGCTCCACGATGATCTCATCGAATGAACCACGATGTCAAGGATTCAATCAATCCCGTATACAATTCCCTTTGTCTGTCGGTATAGAACTTGCCCGAGATTCGATCGTCGGTATACCTATACCTTGTTCAATCTCGTTACCGGTAAGTCTCTTTACTCGTTCCGTAGCACGTCATCGTGTGACTAACTTCTTAGTCACATTGAGCTCATGATGATGTTATACCGAGTGGGCCCAGAGATACCTCTTCGCCATGCAGAGTGACAAATCCCGATCTCGATTCGTACCAACCCAACAGACACTTTCAGAGGTACCCGTAGTGCATCTTTATAGTCACCTAGTTACGTTGTGACGTTTGATACACCCAAAGCACTCCCACGGTGTCCGGGAGTTGCACAATCTCACGGTCGAAGGAAAAGACACTTGACATTAGAAAAGCTTTAGCATACGAACAATACGATCTAGTGCTATGCTTAGGATTGGGTCTTGTCCATCACATTATTCTCCCAATGATGTGATCCCGTTATCAATAACATCTAATGCCCATGATCAGGAAACCATGATCATCTATTGATCAACGAGCTGGCCAACTAGAGGCTTGCTAGGGACACATTGTGATCTATTTATTCACACATGTATTACTGTTTCCTGTTAGTACAATTATAGCATGAACAATAGACGATTATCATGAACAAGGAAATATGATAATAACCATTTTATTATTGCCTCTAGGGCATATTTCCAACAATACAAGCTATGGCAAGGAACGTGAAACTTCAGCTAGTAAAGACACGAAGGGTGACGAATTCACCTGTGACTAGAAGAAGAATAAGCCAACGCCAGACAATTCGGTAGAGACCGCTGCGTGGTCCTGCCAGGTCTAGTGACTTTCTTGAGCTGGAACTGCCGGGGGCTTGGGAACCCCGAGGAAGTTCGAGAGCTTCGCAGTATAGTGAAGCTGGAAGTACCCGCTCTTCTCTTTGTAATGGAAACAAAATCAAAGCGAAAAGAGTTGAGAATTTGAAGCATACACTTGGTTTTGTATGCAGTTTTGCAGTCAACAGTGTTGGCCGTAGTGGCGGCATTGGCCTGTTCTAGTCACATGACGTGGCTCTTGAGTTGAAGAATTTTAGTAACTGTCATATTGATGTTATGGTTCAAAGCAATAATCAAAATCCTTAGCATGGCAGTTTACTAGTTTTTATGGAGCACCGCAAGCAGATGATCGATATCATAGGTGACGATTCTTGCGTACTCTTCACACCCTACCTCATGACACATGGTTATGTATGAGTGATTACAATGAAACTTTGTTTGCATCGGAGCATTTCAGTAGAAGGGCATGATCTGAAACACAAATGATAGCTTTCCGGGAGGTCATTGATGAGATTTCCTTGCAATACTTGGGCTTGTCCAGTACGCCCTATACCTGGGATAATCATCAATCAGGAGAGGCAAATGTCAGACCACGACTAGACCGAGCCTTTGCGAATGAGGTGTTTAGGCAACTTTTTCACCATATACGGGTCACACACCTCCCCTCCATTGAGTCTGAACATTGTTTCATAGTTGCAAAAGTGAAAGAGAATCTATCAAATAGGCCAAGGTCCAAGAAACAATTTCGTTATGAAAATGTATAACACACACATACAGATTATGACCGCTTGGTGGAAACTACGTGGTGGCACATACGACGTACGTTAGGGCTCCGAGACATTGCTTCAACACTTGGTACCTTGCACGCAACGCTTGAGCCGTGGTGCTCAAAAAGTTTGGTTGTTTGACACATATGGTCCGACATATGCAGAAGAGACTGGACTGAATCCGTTGTCAGTCTCTTTGCTCAGGACCAACAGACAAAGCGAAAAGCATTTGTCAAGAAGCTGAAGAAATCCCTACACCAAGAGGAGGTGTGGATCCGACAACGTTCACGTATTCCATGGCTCCACGAGGGCGGTCGGAATACTTCCTATTTTATTTTCAAGCACAAGCCGCACAACGTAAACGATTGAACAAGATACTTGGACTACGACAGGTAGATGGTTCCATCTGTGCAAATGAAAATGAGGACAAGGCACAAGTTCAAGCATTCTACCAAACCCTGTACCAAACATAGGGTTTTTCTGATGCAAGTCACCTGCTATCACATGTTCCTGTGAAGGTGACTCAAGCAATAAATACCGAGCTGACTAAAATCTTCAGCCCAGAGGAAGTTAAGGTGGCGTTGTTTCAAATGGCACCATCAAAAGCTCCCGGCAATGATGGTTTTACTGCATGGTTTTATCAACGTCAGTGGGATCTATTGGGTGATGATGTGACTCTGGCAGTACTTGATTTTCTATCAGGTTTGAACGACACCTCCATCACACTCATTCCCAAGGTACAACACCCACAGTGGATTCCACAGTATCGTCCTATTGCTTTGTGCCCGGTGTTGTATAAGATTACAGCCAAAGTAATTGCGAATCGGCTGAGAGGCATTATGGACGAGCTCATCAGTGAAGAACAAAGTGCATTCGTTCCTGGCCGTCTCATTAGAGATAATGTTTTGGTTGCTTATGAAAGTGTACATACGATGAGAAAGAGAAAGAAGGGGAAGATTTTTTTTCTTGTGCGCTAAAGCTTGATATGATGAAGGCTTATGACCGTGTCGAGTGGCGTCATCTTGAAGCAATATTGTCTCGTTTGGGTTTTAGCATGAACTTCGTCAGATTTATTATGAAATGTGTTACCTCTATACGGTTCTTAGTTCGGGTCAATGGTGAATTGCTTCCATACTTCACACCGACCAGAGGGTTTTGACAAGGTGATCCAGTATCGCCTTACTTGTTCCAACTGTCTGCAGAGGGTTTTTCCTCATTGCTAAAGTATTACAATGGTGGAACTATTGATAGGGGCTTGAGAGTGAGTTATAGAGCACCTTGGGTCACTCACTTTCTTTTTGCAGACGATAGCCTGATCTTCATCAATGCAAGTAACCCAAGTGTGTTGCGACTAAATGAAATCCTGAGGGTTTATGGAGATGCTTCGGGGCAATGTGTTAACCATGAAAAAAGCTCTATTTGTTTCAGCACCAACACTCCTGATTATCTGAGGCAAGTTTTGAAGGAAACTCTGAACATTCAGGTTGAGGCTTTCACTGAGAAATACCTAGGGCTCCCTACTGCTGTGGATCGGATAACAAGTGGTACATTTGATTATATCACTGTGAGAGCTCGCGGAAAAATACATGGGTGGTCAAAAAAATTGTTAGCTTTGTGCAGGTCGAGAGACTTTGCTCAAATTGGTGGTACAAGCGATTCCTACCTATCCAATGAGCACTTTTTTATGACAAAGAAAGTTTATAAGAGCCTCACTTCCCCTATGGCTACATATTTCTGGAGTAGCTCTCTTGACAAGAAATCAATGCATTGGGTGTCCTGGAACGAATTGGCAACACCCAAGTTCAAGGGAGGGATGGGGTTTGGAGCCACTTCTCTATAATCTTGCTATGTTGGGTAAACATGGTTGGCGTATTATCACTAACCCAAATTACCTATGTGCAAGAGTTCTAAAGAGCCGCTACTTCCCTGACACGGATTTCATGCATGCTGCTACTCCAAAAGTCTGCTTCGGCTACATGGAGGGCGATCATGGCAGGAAGGAACACCCTCCGTTCTGGTCTAATTTCCTATATGGGAGATGGTTCTACCATATCAGTATGTACCGATAAATGGATTCCAGGTACCATGTCCATAACACGTACCCAAAGGCCACCGAACACCAATATTGAGTGTGTGTATGATCTCATGGATTCACTACGATGGTCTTGGAGGCAGGATGTCATTAGGGATAATTTAAATGCTCCAGATGACAAAGCCATTCTTAACATTCCAATCACGCAAGGAGGAGGCGATGATTTTCTTGCTTGGGCATTCGATAAATTAGGGAACTACACTGTGAAGATGGCATATCGTGCTTTCGTGACTCGTAAAGAGCGCTTGGATCGAGAGGAAGGGACGGCTACCGGGACCTTGATACGTCTCCAACATATCTATAATTTTTGATGGTTCCATGCTATTATCTTGTCAAACTTTGGATGTTTTGTATGCCTTTTATATCTTTTTTGGGACTAACATATTAACTCAGTGCCAAATGCCAGTTCCTGTTTTTTCCTTGTTTTTGACCCATTCCAGAGGAGGATTTTAAACGGTGTCCAAACAGAATAAAACTTCTGAAAAGATTTTTTCCAGAACAGAAGATACGCACGAGACTTGAGAACCAAGGCAGGGCCACCAGGGGACCCCACAATCCCCCTAGGCGCGGCTAGGGGGGCCCGCGCCTAGCAAGCTTGTGGCCCCCCTGTGGATCGTCTGCCCTACCTTTTCCGCCTATAAATTCAGAAAAATTCCAAAACTGTGAGAAGGATCCACGAAAATACTTTTCCTCTGCCGCAAGCTTATGTCTCCGCAAGATCCCATCTGGGGCACGTTCTGGTGCCCTGCAAGAGGGGGGATTCGGATACAGAGGGCTTCTTCATCAACACCATGACCTCTCCCATGATGCGTGAGTAGTTCACCATAGACCTTCGGGTCCATAGCTAGTATCTAGATGGCTTCTTCTCTCTCTTGGATCTTCAATACAAAGTTCTCCATGATATTCATGGAGATCTATCCGATGTAATCTTCTTTGCGGTGTGTTTGTCGAGATCCGATGAATTGTGGATTTATGATCAGATTATCTATGAATCTTATTTGAGTTTCTTCTGATCTCTTATATGCATGATTTCATATCCTTGTAATTCTCTTCGAGTGTGGGTTTTGTTTGGCCAACTTGATCTATGATTCTTGCAATGGGAGAAGTGCTTGGTTTTGGGTTCATACCGTGCAGTGACCTCTCCTAGTGACAGGAGGGGTAGCGTGGCACGCATTGTGTTGTTGCCATCAAGGGTAAAAAGATGGGGTTTTCATCATTGGTTTGAGTTTATCCCTCTACATCATATCATCTTGCTTAAGGCGTTACTCTATTCGTCGTGAACTCAATACACTAGATGCATGCTGGATAGCGGTCGATGTGTGGAGTAATAGTAGTAGATGCAGAAAGTATCAGTCTACTTGTCTCGGACGTGATGCCTATATGTATGATCATTGCCTTAGATATCGTCATGACTTTGCGCGGTTCTATCAATTGCTCGACAGTAATTTGTTCACCCATCGTATTATTTGCTATTTTGGGAGAAGCCTCTAGTGAACAGTATGGTCCCCGGGCCTACTTCACACCATATTTTCAGCCTTACACTTTTACTTCGTTGCACTTTCCACCTTTAGATCTCACTTTGCAATCAATCTTGAAGGGATTGAAAACCCATTTATTGTTGGAAATATGCCCTAGAGGCAATAATAAATTAGTTATTACTATATTTCTTTGTTCATAATAATGTTTATTATCCATTCTAGAATTGTATTGATTGGAAACTTAAATACATGTGTGGATACATAGACAACACACTGTCCCTAGTGAGCCTCTAGTTGACTAGTTCGTTGATCAAAGATGGTCAACGTTTCCTAGTCATAGTGAGCCTCTATTGTTTTCTGTGTGTCAAGTATTTGTTCCTATGACCATGAGATCATATAACTCACTGGCACCGGAGGAATACCTTGCGTGCATCAAACGTCACAACATAACTGGGTGACTATAAAGGTGCTCTACAGGTATCTCTGAAGGTGTCCGTTGAGTTAGTATGGATCAAGACTGGGGTTTGTCACTCCATGTGACGGAGAGGTATCTCGGGGCCCACTCGGTAATACAACATCACACACAAGCCTTGCAAGCAATGTGACTAAGTGCAAGTCACGGTATCTTGTATTACGGAACGAGTAAAGAGACTTGCCGGTAACGACATTGAAATAGGTATGCTGATACCGACGATAAAATCTCGGGCAAGTAACATACCGAAGGACAAAGGGAATGACATACGGGATTATATGAATCCTCGACACTGAGGTTCAACCGATAAGATCTTTGGAGAATATGTAGGATCCAATATGGGCATCCAGGTCCCGCTATTGGATATTGACCGAGGAGTACCTTGGGGCATGTCTACATAGTTCTCGAACTCGCAGGGTCTGCACACTTAAGGTTCGATGATGTTTCGGTATAGTTGAGTCATAGGTGTTGGTAACCAAAAGTTGTTCGAAGTCCCAGATGAGATCCAGGACGTCACGAGGAGCTCCGGAATGGTCTGGAGGTAAAGATTAATATATAGGAAGTCCTGTTTTGGTCAGCGGAAAAGTTTCGGGCTCATCGGTAGTGTAGGGGGAGTGCCGGGAGGGGTGTGAGGGACCATCGGGAGGGGTGTCACGCCCCAAGGGGTCTCATGGGCTATCGGAAGAGATAAACCAGCCCCTAGTGGGCTGGAATAAGTTCCCACTAAGGCCCATAAGGTTTGAGAAGGAAAAAACACAAGGTGGAAAGAGTTTCCAAGTGGGAAGGTGGAATCCTACTGCAAGTAGGATTGGAGTAGGACTCCTCCACCTCCAATTTCGGCCAAACCTAGAGGTTTTGAGGCTGCCTCCTCCCCTCCCTCCCTCCTATATATAGTGGTGATTTAGGGCTGATTTGAGACAACTTTTGTCACGTGCAACTCAGATCTAGACACCATAGTATTTCCTCTAGATCGTATTTCTGCGGAGCTCGGGCGGAGCCCTGCAGGAGTAGATCCTTCACCACCACCGGAGCGCCGTCACGCTGCCGGAGAACTCATATACTTCTCCGTCTTGCTTGCTGGATCAACAAGGCCGAGATCATCTTTGAGCTGTACGTGTGCTGAACGCGGAGGTGCCGTCCGTTCGGCACTAGATCGGAACGGATCGTGGGACGGATCGCGGGACGGTTCGTGGGGCAATTAGCAGGGCGGATCGAGGGACGTGAGGACGTTCCACTACATCAACTACGTTTCTTAACGCTTCCTGTTGAGCGATCTACAAGGGTACGTAGATCCAAATCTCCTCTCGTAGATGGACATCACCATGATAGGTCTTCATGTGCGTAGGAATTTTTTTGTTTCCCATGCGACGTTCCCCAACAGTGGCATCATGAGCTAGGTTCATGCGTAGATGTTATCTCGAGTAGAACACAAATGGTTTTGTGGACGGTGATGTTCGATTTGCTTCCCTCCTTAGTCTTTTCTCGATTCAGCGGTATTGTTGGATTGAAGCGCCCCGGACCGACATTATTCGTACGCTTACGAAAGACTGGTTTCATCGATTGACATGCAACCTCGTTGCAGAAAGATGACTAGCGGGTGTCAATTTATTCAACTTTAGTTGAATTGGTTTTGACCGAGGCGGTCCTTGGAGAGGTTAAATAGCAATTTGCACATCTTTGTTGTGGTTTTTGCGTAAGTAAGATGCGATCTACTAGATACCCATAGCAGCCACGTAAAACATGCAACAACAATTAGAGGACGTCTAACTTGTTTGTGCAGGGTATGCTTGTGATATGATATGGCCAATGACGTGATGTGATATATTGGATGTATGAGATGATCATGTTGTAATAGTTAATATCGACTTGCACGTCGATGGTACGGCAACCGACAGGAGCCATAGGGTTGTCTTTAAACTAACGTTTGTGTTTGCAGATGCGTTTACTATATTGCTAGGACGTAGCTTTAGCAGGAATAGCATAAGTAGCACGACAACCCTGATGGCGACACGTTGATGGAGATCATGATGACGGAGATCATGGTGTGGCGCCGATGACAAGAAGATCGTGTCGGTGCTTTGGTGATGGAGATCAAGAAGCACATGATGATGGCCATATCATGTCACTTATGAATTGCATGTGATGTTAATCCTTTTATGCACCTTATTTTGCTTAGAACGACGGTAGAATTATGAGGTGATCTCTCACTAAAATTTCAAGATGAAATTGTGTTCTCCCTAACTGTGCACCATTGCTATAGTTCGTCGTTTCGAGACACCACGTGATGATCGGGTGTGATAGACTCAATGTTCACATACAACGGTTGCAAAACAGTTGCACACGCGGAACACTCGGGTTAAGCTTGACGAGCCTAGCATGTGCAAACATGGCCTCGGAACACGTGAGACCTAAAGGTCGAGCATGAATCATATAGTTGATATGATTAGCATAGAGATGCTTACCACTGAAACTATTCTCAACTCACGTGATGATCGGACTTGAGTTAGTAGATTTGGATCATGTACCACTCAAATGACTAGAGAGATGTACTTTTTGAGTGGGAGTTCTTAAATAATATGATTAATTGAACTAATTATCATGAACATAGTCTAATGGTCTTTGCGAATTATGATGTAGCTTGCGTTATAGCTTTACTGTTTTTATATGTTCCTAGCAAAAATTTAGTTGAAAGTTGATAGTAGCAACTTTGCGTACTGAGTCCGTAAAACTAAGGATTGTCCTCATTGCTGCGCAAAAGGCTTATGTCCTTAATGCACTACTCAGTGTGCTGCACCTCGAGCGTCGTGGGTGGATGTTGCGAACATCTGACATACACGTTTTTGATGACTACGTGATAGTTCAGTGCATAAATACTTAATAGCTTAGAAGCAAGGCGTCAAAGACGTTTTGAAACATCGCGGAACATATGAGATGTTCTAAGAGATGAAATTGAGATTTTATGCTCGTGCCCTTGTTGAGAGGTATGAGACCTCCGACAAGATTATTTGTCTACAAAGTAAAGGAGAAAATCTCAATCGTTGAGCATGTTCTCAGATTGTTTGAGTACAACAATCGCTTGAATCAAGTGGGAGTTAATCTTCCAGATGAGATAGTGATGGTTCTCCAAAGTCACTGCCACTAAGATGCTAGAGCTTCGTGATGAACTATAACATATCAAGGATAGATATGATGATCCTTGAGCGATTCACAATGTTCGCCACCGCGAAAGTAGAAATCAAGAAGGAGCATCAATGGTTGATGGTTAGTAAAACCACTAGTTTCAAGAAGGGCAAGGGCTAGAAGGGACACTTCATGAAATGGCAAACCAGTTGCTTCTCTAATGAAGAAACCCAAGATTGAACCCAAACCCGAGACTAAGTGCTTTTGTTATGAGGGGAACAGTCACTGAGGCGGAGCTACCCTAGATACTTGGTAGATGAGAAGGCTGGCGAAGTCAACAAAGGTATATCTGATATACATGATATTGATGTGTACTTTACTAGTACTCCTAGGAGCACGAGGGTGTTAGATACCGGTTCGATTGCTAAGTGATTAGTAACTCGAAATAAAAGGTACGGAATAAACGGAGACTAGCTAAAGGCAAGGTGACGATACGTGTTGGAAGTGTTTCCAAGGTTGATGTGATCAAACATCGCACGCTCCCTCTACCATCGGGATGGGTGTTAAACCTAAATAATTTTTATTTGGTGTTTGTGTTTAGCGTGAACATGATTAATCGTGTTTATTGCAATACGATTATTCATTTAAAGAGAATAATGGTTATTCTATTTGCTTGAATAATTACCTTCAATGGTTTATTGAATCTCGATCGTAGTGTTACACATGTTCATAATATTGGTGCCAAAAAGATTCAAAGTAATAATGATAGTACCACTTACTTGTGGCACTCCCGCTTGAGTCATGACGGTATAAAATGCATGAAGAAGCTCCATGCTGATGGATCTTTGTACTCACTCATTTTTTTGAAACGTTTGAGACATGCAAACCATACCTGTTGGTATTAACGCATGAAGAAACTCCATGCAGATGGATCATTTGGACTCGCTTGATTTTGAATCACTTGAGACATGCAAAACATAGCACATGGAACAAGTAACTTGTTGGGAGTGATACATTTTTTATGTGTGCACTCCAATGAGTGCTGAGGCACACAGTGGATATCGTTATGTTCTTACTTCACTGACGACTTGAGTAGATACAAGTGTATTTACTTGATGAATCACAAGTCTGGAATATTGAAAAGTTCAAAGCTATTTCAGAGTGAAGATCGTCGTAACAAGAGGATAAACTGTCTACGATATGATCATAGAGATGAATATCTGAGTTGCGAGTTTTGCTACACAGTTGAGACAATGTGGAAATTGTTTCACAATTCACGCCACCTGGAACACCATAGTGTGATGATGTGTCTAAACGACATAGCCACACCCTATTTGATATGGTGCATACTATGATGTCTCTTATCTAATTACCACTATCGTTTATGGGTTATGCATTAGAGACAACCGCATTCACTTTAAATAGGGCACCGCGTATTTCCGTTGAGATGACACAATATAGACTATGGTTTGGAGAAACCTAAGGTGTCGTTTCTTGAAAGTTTGGGGTTGCGACGCTTATGTGAAAAAGTTTCAGTCTGATAAGCTCGAACCCAAAGCGGATAAAAGCATCTTCATAGGATATCCAAGACAGTTGGATACATCTCCTATCTCAGATCCGGAAGCAAAGTATTTGTTTCTAGAAACGGGTCCTTTCTCGAGGAAAGGTTTCTATCGAAAGAAATGAGTGGGAGGGTGGTGGAACTTGATGAGGTTAGTGAACCGTCACTTCAACCAGTGTGTAGCAAGGCGCAAGAAGATGTTCCTGTGGCGCCTACACCAATTGAAGTGGAAACTGATGATGGTGATCATTAAGCTTCGGATCTAGTTACTACAAATCTCGTAGGTCGACAAGGTCGCGTAGTACTATAGAGTGGTACGATAACCCTGTCTTGGAGGTCATGTTGTTGAACAACAATGAACCTACGAGCTACGGAGAAGCGATGGTGGGCCCGGATTCCGACAAATGGCTGGAGGCCATGAAATCCGAGAGAGAATCCATGTATGAAGACAAAGTGTAGACTTTGGAAGAACTACTTGATGGTCGTAGGACTATTAAGTAAAGATGGATCTTTAAAATAAAGACAGACGATGATGGTGAAAAGTCACCATTAAGAAAAGCTCGACTTATCGCAAAGATGTTTTCGACAAGTTCAAAAGAGTTGACTATGATGAGACTTTCTCAGTCATAGCGATGCTAAAAGTCTGTTGGAATTATCTTAGTAGTTGCTGCATTATTTATGAAATATTGCACATAGGATGTTAAAACATTGTTTCCTCGATGATTTCCTTGAGGAAAGGTTGTATGTGATACAACCAGAATGTTTTTTTTCGATCCTAAGGATGCTAACAAGTATGCAAGCTCTAGCGATCCTTCTATGGACTGGTGCAAGCATCTCGGAGTTGGAATATACGCTTTGATGAGATGATCAAAGCTTTTGGGTTTGTACAAGGTTTATGAGAAACTTGTATTTCCAAAGAAGTTAGTGGGAGCACTATAGAAGTTTTGATAAGTATATGTGGTTCACATATTGTTGATCGGAAATAATATAGAATTTCTGTGAAGCATAAAAGGTTGTTTGAAAGGAGTTTTTCAAAGGAAAACCTGGATAGAGCTATTTGAACATTGAGCATCAAGATATATAGAGATAGATCAGAACGCTAAACAGAACTTTCAAATGAAATGCATGTCTTGACAAGTTTTTGAAGGAGTTCAAAATAGATCACCAAAGAAAGAGTTCTTGGTTGTGTTGTAAGGTGTGAATTTAAGTAAGACTCAAAAGCCTGACCATGGTAGAAGAAAGAGAAAGGACGAAGGTCCTCCTCTAAGCCTTAGCCGTAGACTCTATAGTATGCCATGTTGTGTACCGCACCTGATGTGTGACTTGCTACATGTCTGTTAAGAGGTACAGAGAGTGATCCAGGATTGAATCACTGAACAACGGTCAAAGTTATCCTTAGTAACTAATGCACTAAGGAATTTTTCTCGATTATGGAAGTGGTTAAAGAGTTCGTCGTAAAGGGTTACGCCGATGCAAGCTTTGACACTAATCTGAATAACTAAGAGTAGTAAAACGGATTCGTATAGTAGCGTAGATATTTGGAGTATTTCCGAATAGCACGTAGTAGCAACATCTATAAGATGACATAAAGATTTGTAAAGCACACATGGATCTGAAAGTTTCAGAACCGTTGACTAAAACCTCTCTCACGAGCAAGACGTGATCAGACTCCAGAACTATATGGGTGTTTGGATTCGCTAAAATCACATGGTGATGTGAACTAGATTATTGACTCTAGTGCAAGCGGGAGATTGTTGGAAATATGCCCTAGAGGCAATAATAAATTAGTTATAATTATATTTCATTGTTCATAATAATCGTTTATTATCCATGCTAGAATTGTATTGATTGGAAACTCAAATACATGTGTGGATACATAGACAATACATTGTCCCTAGTGAGCCTCTAGTTGACTAGTTCGTTGATGAAAGATGGTCAAGGTTTCCTGTCCATAGGCAAGTGTTGTCACTTGATAACGGGATCACATCATTAGGAGAATCATGTGATGGACAAGACCCAAACTATGAACGTAGCATATAGATCGTGTCATTTTATTGGTATTGTTTTCTGCGTGTCCAGTATTTGTTCCTATGACCATGAGATCATATAACTCACTGACACTGGAGGAATACCTTGTGTGCATCAAACGCCGCAACGTAACTGGGTGACTATAAAGGTGCTCTACAGGTATCTCCGAAGGTGTCCGTTGAGTTAGTATGGATCAAGACTGGGATTTGTCACTCCGTGTGACCGAGAGGTATCTCGGGGCCCACTCGGTAATACAACATCACACAGAAGCCTTGCAAGCAATGTGACTAAGTGTAAGTCACGGGATCTTGTATTACGGAACAAGTAAAGAGACTTGCCGGTAACGAGATTGAAATAGGTATGCGGATATCGACGATCAAATCTCGGGAAAGTAACATACCGAAGGACAAAGGGAATGACATACGGGATTATATGAATCCTTGACAATAAGGTTCAACCGATAAGATCTTCGGAGAATATGTAGTATCCAATATGGGCATCCAGGTCCCGCTATTGGATATTGACCGAGGAGTACCTTGGGGCATGTCTACATAGTTCTCGAACTCGCAGGGTCTGCACACTTAAGGTTCGATGATGTTTCGGTATAGTTGAGTCATAGGTGTTGGTAACCAAAAGTTGTTCGAAGTCCCAGATGAGATCCAGGACGTCACGAGGAGCTCCGGAATGGTCTGGAGGTAAAGATTAATATATAGGAAGTCCTGTTTTGGTCACCGGAAAAGTTTCGGGCTCATCGGTAGTGTAGGGGGAGTGCCGGGAGGGGTGTGAGGGACCATCGGGAGGGGTGTCACGCCCCAAGGGGTCTCATGGGCTATCGGAAGAGATAAACCAGCCCCTAGTGGGCTGGAATAAGTTCCCACTAAGGCCCATAAGGTTTGAGAAGGAAAAAACACAAGGTGGAAAGAGTTTCCAAGTGGGAAGGTGGAATCCTACTCCAAGTAGGATTGGAGTAGGACTCCTCCACCTCCAATTTCGGCCAAACCTAGAGGTTTTGAGGCTGCCTCCTCCCCTCCCTCCCTCCTATATATAGTGGTGATTTAGGGCTGATTTGAGACAACTTTTTCCACGTGCAACTCAGATCTAGACACCATAGTTTTACCTCTAGATCCTATTTCTGCCGAGCTCGGGCGGAGCCCTACAAGAGTAGATCCTTCACCACCACCGAAGTGCCATCATGCTGCCGGAGAACTTATATACTTCTCCGTATTTCTTGCGGGATCAACAAGGTCGAGATCATCGTCGAGCTGTACGTGTGCTGAATGCGGAGGTGACATCCGTTCGACACTAGATCGGAACGGATCGTGGGACAGATCGCGGGACGGTTCGTGGGGCGGTTCGCGGGGCGGATCGAGGGACGTGAGGACGTTCCACTACATCAACCACGTTTCTTAACGCTTCCTGCTGTGCAATCTACAAGGGTACGTAGATCCAAATCTCCTCTCGTAGATGGGCATCACCATGATAGGTCTTCGTGTGCGTAGGAAATTTTTTGTTTCCCATGCGACGTTCCCCAACATTTATAGCGTTGGGTGCAAGCTCTTTTGTGTTTGCGCAGGTACTCTGGACTTGGCGCGATTCTGCTACTGGATTGATACCTTGGTTCTCAAAATGAGGGAAATACTTACTGCTCCTATGCTGCATCACCCTTTCCTCTTCAAGGGATAAAGCAACGCAAGCTCAAGAGGCAGCAGAAGGATTTCTGGCGCCGTTGTCGGGGAGGATCAAGTCAAGAACTCATCCAAGGAAGTGTCACAAACTCATCTCTTGCATTTACTTTTTTGCCTCTAGTTTTCCTCTACGCCACTTCTGAAAAACAAAAATTTACAAAAATATTTGCCTTTTTTTCGTTTGCCTTTTTCGTTTGCCCTTTTCTCTCGCTTGCTTTATGTTCGCTCGTGTTCTTGTTTGCTTGCTGAAGTCACCATAACTGAAAACACCAAACTTTGTGACTTCTCGAATACTAATAATAATGATTTTATTAGTACTCCGATTGCTCCCACCACTAGTGCGGAATCATACGAAATCAATGCTGCTTTGCTGAATCTTGTTATGAGAGCAATTCTCCGGCCTTCCTAGTGAAGATGCCGCATCCCATCTTAATACCTTCATTGAGCTTTGCGATATGCAAAAGAAAAAAGATGTGGATAATGATGTGATTAAATTGAAGCTTTTTCCGTTCTCGTTGCGAGATCGAGCAAAAACTTGGTTTTCGTCTTTGCCCAAAAATAGTATTGATTCTTGGAACAAGTGCAAAGATGCTTATATATCCAAGTATTTTCTCGCGGCTAAGATTATCTCTCTCCGTAATGATATCATGAATTTTAAGCAACTTGATCATGAACATGTTGCACAATCTTGGGAGAGAATGAAATTGATGATTAGAAATTGTCCCGCTCATGGCTTGAGTCTTTGGATGATTATACAAATCTTCTACGCTGGCTTGAATTTCGCTTCTAGAAATATGTTGGACTCCCCCTCAGGTGGAACGTTCATGGAAATCACGTTAGGAGAAGCCCCAAAACTCCTAGACAATATCATGATGAACTACTCTCAGTGGCACACTGAAAGGTCACCTACTAGTAAGAAGGTACATGCTATAGAAGAAATTAACTCGTTGAGTGCTAAGATGGATGAGTTAATGAATTTGGTTGCTAGTAGAAGTGCTCCTTTAGATCCTACTGACATGCCCTTGTCTTCCTTGATTGAGAGTAGCAATGCTAGCTTGGACGTTAATTTTGTTGGTAGGAATAATTTTGGCAACAACAATGCTTTTAGAGGAAACTATGTTCCTAGGCCTTTTCCTAGTAACCCCTCTAATAACTTTGGAAAATCCTACAACAATACTCATGGAAATTACAATAAATTACCCTCTAATCTAGAGAGTAATATTAAAGAGTTTATCAACTCACAAAAGATTTTTAATGCATCCATATAGGAAAAACTACTCAAAATTGACGATTTGGCTAGGAGCGTTGATAGAATGTCTAGTGATATTGATGCTTTGAAAGTTAGATGTGGTCCTCCCGAGATCAATATGGATGAAACTTTGAAAGCTATTCGTGTTTCCATGAGTGAGAGCAAAGAAAGAACCACCCAAATTTGTGCTAGACATGAATGGCTTAAAAGGGCGTGTTCTCGTGATAAGAATCACGAAGATCTTAAAGTGCTTGGTGTGACTCCCATTGAATCTTTGTTTTCTTGTGTCAAACCTAATGATGATGGGGCTGGATATGAATCCACTTTGGTTGAAAAACGCCCCAATAATTCGGAGTCCATCTATCTTGATGCTAAAAGCATTGAAAGTGGAGTAGAAGATATTAAAACCTTGAGTAGTAATGAAACTACTACTTTGGATTTCAAGGAATTCAATTATGATAGTTGCTCCTTGATTGAATGCATTTCCTTGATGCAATCCATGCTAAACTCTCCACACGCTTATAGCCAAAACAAGGCCTTTACAGATCATATCGTCGATGCTATGATAAAATCTCTTGAAGAGAAACTTGAATTGGAAGTTTCTATCCCTAGAAAGCTTCATGATGAGTGGGAACCTACTATCAAAATCAAAATCAAAAACTATGAATGCAATGCTTTGTGTGATTTGGGTGCTAGTGTTTTCGTGATTCCAAAGTCTTTATGTGATGTACTGGGTTTTAATGAGATTGAGGAGTGTTCTCTTAATTTGCATCTTGCAGATTCTACTGTCAAGAAACCCATGGGAAGGATCAACGATGTTCTTATTATTGCAAATAGGACCTATGTACCCGTGGATTTGTTTGTGCTTGACATTGATTGCAATCCTACATGCCGTGTCATTCTTAGTAGACCTTTCCTAAGGACTATCGGTGCTATCATCGATATGAAGGAAGGGAATATTAGATTTCAATTTCCTTTAAAGAAGGGCATGGAGAATTTTCCTAGAAAGAAAATAAGATTGCCTTATGAATCCATGATGAGGGATACTTATGGTTTGAGCACCAAAGACGACGATACGTGATTCTATCGCCTTATGCCTAGCTAAGGGCGTTAAACAATAGCGCTTGTTGGGAGGCAACCCAATGAATTTATCTTTTTCTTTCTGTTTTGTTGCGTCCACACCATCATAACTCTGTTATGATTGTGTCTTTTGTGTTTCTTTTTGTGTTTGAGCCAAGCAAAACCTTTATGACTAGTCTTGGTAATGGTTGTTTGATCCTGCTGGAAAAATACAGAAACTTTTCGCTCACGAGATTGTTTGTAATTTTTATTTAGAAAGAGCTTTTGAATTGATTCTTTTTGCTTCTGGTTGATATGCCTTTTTCCCACGCAGTCGTAATTTTTGAGGTACCAGAAGTATATGAAGTATATAGATTGCTACAGACTGGTCTGTTTTTGACAGATTCTGTTTTTGTTGAGTTGGTTGCTTGTTTTGATGAAACGATGGATAGTATCGGGGGGTACTAGCCATGGAAAAGTGAAAATACAGTAATCTAGCACCAATATAAATAGAAATCAAGATTGCTACAGTACCTAAAGAGGTGGTAGTTTGTTTTCTTGTGCTAATGATATCACGAGTTTCTGTTTAAGTGTTGTGTTGTGAAGTTTTCAAGTTTTGGGTGATGATCTCATGGACAAATGGATAAAGAGTGGAAAGAGCTCAAGCTTGGGGATTCCCAAGGCATCCCAAGCCAAATTCAAGGACACCAAAAAGCCTAAGCTTGGGGATGCCCCGGGAAGGCATCCCATCTTTCGTCTTCAATCCATCGGTAACATTACTTGGAGCTATATTTTTATTGACCACATGATATATGTTTTTCTTGGAGCATCTTGTATCGTAGGAGTCTTTTCTTTTTGTCGTGTCACAATCATCCTTGCTGCACACCTTTTGAGAGAGACATGCACTCATCGTGAATTTGCTAGAATGCTCATCGTGCTTCACTTATATCTTTTGAGCTAGATAATTTTGCTCTATGTGCTTCACTTAGATCTTTTAGAGCATGGCGGTGCGTGACATGGTAGTTGGTTTGTGCTATGAAAATAGTCCCAAAGGTGATAGGTACCCAAAGAGGATACAAAAAACTTCCATCTTCTTGTGCATTGAGTAGAAAGAGAAGTTTGATTCCTCTCAATTAGTTTTGAGACGTGGATTTGGTAATATTAAGAGTTATGTTAGTAGGGTGTTGTGAATCTAGAAATACTTGTGTTGAAGTTAGTGATTCCCATAACATGCACGTATAGTGAACCGCTATGTTAGGAAGTCGGAGCATAATTGATCTATTGATTGTCATCCTTTGTGTTGCGGTCGGGATCGAGCGATGGTTAACACCTACCAACCCTTCCCTTAGGAGTATGCGTTTAGCACTTTGTTTCGATTACTAATAAAAACTTTCGCAACAAGTATGTGAGTTCTTCATGACTAATGTGAGTCCATGGTAAAGATTCACTTTCACCTTCCACCATTGCTGGCCTCTCTAGTACCACGCAATTTTCGCCGGTGCACAAACCTACCATATGCCTTCCTCAAAACAGCCACCATACCTACCTACTATGGCATTTTCATAGCCATTCCAAGATATATAGCCATGCAACTCCCACCGTTCCGTCTCATGACTTGTGTCGTCACTCTCATATTGCCATTGCATGATCGTAAGATAGCTAGCAAGATGTTTCAACGTCATACGCCAAGCTAGATCGTTGAACATCCCGATACACTGCCGGAGGCATTTCCTATAGAGTCATCATCGTTCTAAGCTTTGAGCTGTGAGTAAATAAAAGTGTGATGATCATCATTATTAGAGAGTTTCCCATGTGAGGAAAAAAAGAGGCCAAAGTTTCCCACATAAAAAAAGAGAAAAAAAGAGGCCAAAGAGACCAAATAAAAAAAGAGAAAAAGAGAGAAGGGACAATGCTACTATCTTTTTCCACACTTGTGCTTCATAATAGCACCATGTACTTCCTGATTGAGAGCCTCTTGTTTTGTCACCACCATATACTAGTGGGAATCTTTATTTTATAACTTGGCTTGTATATTCCAATGATGGGCTTCCTCAAATTGCCCTAGGTCTTCGTGAGCAAGCAAGTTGGATGCACACCACTAGTTCTCCTTTTGAGCGTTCACATACTTATAGCTCTAGTGAATTCTTTGTATGGCAATCCCTACTCATTCACATTGATATCTATAAATGGGCATCTCCATAGTCCTTTAATACGCCGAGTCAATGTGACCATCTCCTCCATTTTGTCTCACAACCACCACCACACTCTATTCCACCTATAGTGCTATGTCCATGGCTCGCGCTCATGTATTGCGTGAGAGTTGAAAAAGGTTTGAGAAAGTAAGACCGCGAAAACAATTACTTGGCCAATACCGGGGTTGTGAATGATTTAAATTAGTTGTGTGAGGATGATGGAGCATAGACAAACTATATGATTTTGTTGGGATAACTTTCTTTGGCCTTGTTATTTCGAAAGTTCATGATTACCTTGCTAGTTTGCTTGAAGTATTATTGTTTTCATGTCAATAGCAAACTATTGTTTTGAATCTTACGGATCTGAACATTCATGTCACATGAAAGAAGTTACAAAGGACAACTACGCTATGTAGCATTCCACATCAAAAATTCAGTCTTTATCAGTTCCCTACTCGAGGACAAGCAGGAGTTAAGCTTGGGGATAATTGATACGTCTCCAACGTATCTATAATTTTTGATGCTTCCATGCTATTATCTTGTCAAACTTTGGATGTTTGTATGCCTTTTTTATCTTTTTTGGGACTAACTTATTAACTCAGTGCCAAGTGCCAATTCCTGTTTTTCCGTGTTTTTGACCCTTTTCATAGGAGGATTTTAAACGGTGTCCAAACGGAATAAAACTTCCGAAAAGATTTTTTCCAGAACAGAATATGCGCACGAGACTTGAGAACCAAGGCAGGGGCCACCAGGGGACCCCACAAGCCCCCTAAGTGCAGCCAGGGGGGCCCATGCCTAGCAGGCTTGTGCCCCCCTGTGGCTTGTCTTCCCTACCTCTTCCGCCTATGACTTCAGAAAAATTCGAAAACTGCGAGAGGGATCCACGAAAATACTTTTCCGCCGCCGCAAGCTTGTGTCTCCACAAGATCCCATCTGGGGCACGTTCTTGTGCCCTGCCGAAGGGGGATTTGGATACGGAGGGCTTCTTCGTCAACACCATGACCTCTCTGATGATGCGTGAGTAGTTCACCATAGACCTTCGGGTCCATAGCTAGTAGCTAGATGGCTTCTTCTCTCTCTTGGATCTTCAATACAAAGTTCTCCATGATCTTCATGAAGATCTATCCGATGTAATCTTCTTTACGGTGTGTTTGTCGAGATCCGATGAATTGTGGATTTGTGATCAGATTATCTATGAATTATATTTGAGTCTTTGCTGATTTCTTATATGCATGATTTGATATCCTTGTAAGTCTCTCCGAGTCTTGGGTTTTGTTTGGCCAACTAGATCTATGATTCTTGCCATGCGAGAAGTGCTTGATTTTGGGTTCATACCGTGCGGTGACCTCTCCCAGTGACAGAAGGGGCAGCGAGGCACGCATCGTGTTGTTGCCATCAAGGGTAAAAAGATGGGGTTTTCATCATTGGTTTGAGTTTATCCCTCTACATCATGTCATCTTGCTTAAGGCGTTACTCTGTTCATCGTGAACTCAATACACTAGATGCATGTTGGATAGCAGTTGATGTGTGGAGTAATAGTAGTATATGCAGAAAGTATCGGTCTACTTGTCTCGGACGTGATGCCTATATGTATGATCATTGCCTTAGATATCGTCATGACTTTGCGCGGTTCTATCAATTGCTCGACAGTAATTTGTTCACCCACCGTATTATTTGCTATTTCGAGAGAAGCCTCTAGTGAACACTATGGCCCCCAGGTCTACTTCACACCATATTTTCAGCCTTACACTTTTACTTTGTTGCACTTTCCACCTTCAGATCTCACTTTGCAATCAATCTTGAAGGGATTGACAACCCCTTTATAGTTTTGGGTGCAAGCTCTTTTGTGTTTGCGCAGGTACTCTGGACTTGGCGCGATTCTCCTACTGGATTGATACCTTGGTTCTCATACTGAGGGAAATACTTACTCCTCCTGTGCTGCATCACCCTTTCCTCTTCAAGGGAAAAACCAACGCAAGCTCAAGAGGCAGCAGACCTCAGAGGAAGATTGGTAGTTGAGTAAATCCTTGTGGAAACTGAATGTTATCCCAAAAGTGAGAGTTTTCTGGTGGAGAGTGTTGCGCAGTATTCTTCCCGATGAGGCTACTCTCACTTACCGTCACATTGCATACATTCATCGCTAGAATGTCTGTCTAGCTATGGACGGGGATCTGAAGCATGCACTCATCCACTATTGTGCTTCTGGGAGGTGGAGTGGGCATGGTTTGGTATTCGGCTTCCTCGACTACATCCGGACTCATAGGCGATAAACATCACTTGTGATCCTCGGTTCACTTCTAACGATCGTCCTAAGATCACAACTATAATGTGGTCCATCTGGCATTCCCAAAACCGCATCAAACATGGTGAGGAAGGGAGCGATCCCACAATGATGACCATAGCTAGAAAGGAGGCTATTGATCTCCCTCAGTTACCATGACACGATGCAGTGATATTACCTAGGTTTGGTTGGCATCCCCCGGACGATGGTGCTATGAAGATTACGACGGACGGTGCCCTAAACTTCGCGGAAGGCAGGGGCTGAAGGACGCATGGCTCGCTCCTCCTCATCCCTCCTAGATTCTTGGTGCAAACCTTACTTGGGAATTTCTGGTCCCTTGATGCTTTATTATGTGCTAGATTGCTTGCTTTGTCACGATGGCTCAAGAGAATACCAAGTTATGTGATTTTTCCACTACTAATAATAATGATTTTATTAGTACTCCGATTGCTCCCGCCACTAGTGCGGAATCTTGTGAAATTAATGCCGCTTTGCTCAATCTGGTTATGAAAGAACAATTTTCTGGCCTTCCTAGTGAAGATGACACATCCCATCTAAATACATTAGTTGAGTTGTGTGATATGCAAAAGAAGAAATATGTGGATAATGAAATTGTTAAATTGAAGCTAGTTCCTTTCTTACTACGAGATCATGCCAAAACTTCATTTTCATCTTTACCTAAAAATAGTACTGATTCATGGAATAAGTGTAAAGATGCTTTTATTTCCAAGTACTTTCCACCCGCTAAGATTATCTCCCTTAGGAACGATATAATGAATTTTAAGCAACTTGATCATGATCATGTTGCACAATCTTGGGAGAGGATGAAACTAATGATTAGGAATTGCCCCGCGCATGGTTTGAGTTTATGGATGATTATACATTTTTTTTACGCGAGATTGAATTTTCCTTCTAGAAATATTTTAGATTCCGCTGCGGGTAGTAACTTTATGGAAATCATATTAGGATAAGCTACTAAACTTCTAGATAATATTATGGCAAATTACTCTCAATGGCATAACGAAAGATCTCCTACTAGTAAAAGTGTGCATTCTATGGAAGAAATAAACACTTTGAGTGGGAAGATGGATTGTTTGCTAGTAAGAGTGCTCCTATTGATCCCAATGAGACGCCTTTGTCTTCTTTGATTGGAAATAATAATGAATCTATGAATGTGAATTTTGTTGTAGGATCAATTTAGGCAATAACGTGTATAGAGGTAATTTCAATCCTAGGTCGTTTCCTAGTAATTCCTCTAATAATTATGGTAATTCCTACAACAATTCTTATGGAAATTATAATAATGTTCCCTCTGCTCTTGATAATAATATTAAATAATTCATTAGCTCTCAAAAAAGTTTCAATGCTATGATTGAAGAAAAATTGCTCAAGAATGATGATTTGGCTAGGAACGTTGATAGATTTTTTCTTGAGATTGATTCTTTGAAAATTAGATCTATTCCACCCAAGCATGATATTGATGAGTCCTTAAAAGCTATGAGAATTTCTATTGATGAGTGTAAGGAAAGAACCGCTAGAATACATGCTAAGCATGAATGGCTTGAAAAGGTGTTTTCTCGTGATAATATTGATGAAGATATTAAATTGATTGATGTGACACCTATTGAATCTTTGTTTTCTAGCATAAATCTTGAAAATGTGGGACTGGAGATGAGTCAACTTTAGTTAAAAGGCGTCCCCATGATTCGGAGTTTATAGATCTTAATGATGAAATTGATAAAAGTGGGATGGAAGTGGTCAAAACTTTAAATAGCAATGAGCCCACTCTTTTGGATTTCAAGGACTTTAATTATGATAGTTTCTCTTTGATTGATTGTGTTTCCTTGTTGCAATCCATGTTGAATTCTCTGCATGCTTATAGTCAAAATAAAGCTTTTACTAAACATATTCTGGATGCCATGATGAAATCTTTTGAAGAAAAACTTGAGTTGGAAGTCTCTATACCTAGAAATATTTATGATGAGTAGGAACCTACTATTAAGATTAAAATTAAATATTATGAGTGCCATACGTTGTGTGATTTGGGTGCTAGCGTTTCCACGATTCCAAAAACTTTATGTGATGTGCTAGGATTCCGTGAATTTGATGATTGCTCTTTAAATTTGCATCTAGCGGACTCTACAATTAAGAAACCTACGGGAAGGATTAATGATGTTATTATTGTTGCAAATAGGAATTATGTGCCCATAGATTTCATTGTTCTTGATATAGATTGCAATCCTACATGTCATATTATTCTTGGTAGACCTTTCCTTAGAACGATTGGTGCAATTATTGATATGAAAGAAGGTAATATTAGATTCCAATTTCCATTAAGGAAATACATGGAGAAATTTCCTAGAAACAAAATAAGACTACCTTATGAATCTATTATGAGAGCTACCTATGGATTGCATACCAAAGATAACAATACCTAGATCTATTGCACTATGCCTAGCTAGGGGCGTTAAACAATAGCGCTTGTTGGGAGGCAACCCAATTTATTTTTATGCTTTTGTTTTTGTTTCTGTTTTTGATTGCTACACATATTATTACCTCTGTAATAATTGTGTTTTCTTTTTTTGATTAGTGCTTGAGCCAAGTAAGACCTTTGGGATGGTCTACGATGTTTGCAAGTTGATTTTGCTGAAAAACATAAACTATCTCTCTCTGTCCAGGAATTTTATAAATTCGCTGGAACGCGATTTTGATCTGAAGTTTTCACACAAGATTGGATTAAAAAATTTACACATTGTCTTAATTTTTCAGAATTTTTGGAGTTACATAAGTATTCTAAGTAGACAGATTGCTACACACTGTTCTATTTTTGACAGAGTCTGTTTTTCTTTGTGTTGTTTGCTTATTTTGATGAATCTATGGGTTGTATAGGTGGTATGAACCATGGATAAGTTGGAATACAGTAAATGTTACATCAATATAAATAAATAATGAGTTCACAACAGTAACTAAAGTGGTGATTTTTTTTTCTTATACTAACGGATCTAATGAGTTTTCTGTTGAGTGTTGTGTTGTGAAGTTTTCAAGTTTTGGGTTAATATTTGATGGACTATGGAATAAGGAGTGGCAAGAGCCTAAGCTTGGGGATGCCCATGTCACCCCAAGACATATTTAAGGATACTAAAGAGCCTAATATTGGGGATGCCCCGGAAGGCATCCCTCTTTCGTCTTTAATCCATCAGTAAATTTACTTGAGGCTATATTTTTATTCACCACATGATATGTGTTTTGCTTGGAGCGTCTTGTATGATATGAGTCTTTACTTTTTAGTTTGCCACAATCATCCTTGCTGCACACATATTTTGATAGAGATACACGTTGAATCATGAATTTATTAGAATACTCTTTGTGCTTCATTTATATCTTTTGAGTTACGCAATGTTGCGCTAGTGCTTCACTTATATCACTTAGAGCATGACGATGTTGTGTTTTATACAAATTATTAAACTCTCGTATCTCACTTATATTATTTTGAGAGTTCTTTAAACATCATGGTAAAAGGTTTAGGTTATGAGTTTAGTCCTAATATAATGGGCATCCAAGAAGGATATAATAAAAAAATTCATATTAAGTGCATTGAATATGACGAGAATTTTGATTCCTTGCATATAGTTTTGAGATATGAAGATGGTGATATGAGAGTCATGCTAGTAAGTAATTGTGAATTACAAAAAATACTTGTGTTAAAGCATGTGATTCCCGTAGCATGCACGTATGGTGAACCGTTATGTGAAGAAGTCGGAGCATGATTTGTTTAATGGTTGTCAACCTTTGTATGGAGGTCGGGATCGCGCGGCGGTTAACTCCTACCAACCCTTCCCTAGGAGCATGCATCTAATACTTTGCTTCGATAACTAATAGGCTTTTGCAATAAGTATGCGAGTTCTTTATGACTAATGTTGAGTTCATGGATTATACGCACTCTCACCCTTCCACCTTTGCCACCCTCTCTAGTACCGCGCAACTTTCGCCGGTACATTAAACACACCTTCCTCAAAACAACCACCATATATGTTGCTCCAAACAGTCACCATACCTCCGTATTGTGGCATTTTCATAGCCATTCCGAGATATATTTCCATGCAACACCACCGTTCCGTTTTTATGAAACGCGCCATCACTTTCATATTGCTTATAGAGTCATGCTTTGTTCTAGATATCGAGTTGTAATCTTTTGAGTTGTAAGTAAATAAAAGTGTGATGATTTGCATTATTAGAGCATTGTCCCGTGTGAGAAAAGGATGATGGAAGGTATGATCCCCTCACAGGTTGGGATGAGTCTTTGGATTTACAAAAATATAGAAGAAGCCAGCGAAGCCCATAAAAAATAAAAGAGGCCATTGAAGCCCACCAAAAAAAGAAAAAAAGGAAATAATAATAAAAATAAATGAGAGATAGAGAGAAGGGACAATGCTACTATCTTTTCCACACTTGTGATCCAAAGTAGCACCATGTTCTTCATAGAGAGTCTCCTATTTTGTCACTGTCATATAACTAGTGGAATTACATCTTTTGAACAACCACTTAGTTTCCTTTTTGAGCTTTCATACACTTATAGCTCTAGTGCATTTGTTGCATGGAAATCCCTACTCACTCGCATTAATATCTACTGTTGGGCATCTCCATAGCCCGTTAATATGCCTAGTTGATGTGAGACTATCTTATCCTTTTTTTGCAACCTCCACTACACTCTATTCCACCTATAGTGCTATATCCATGGCTCATGCTCATGTACTGCGTGAGAATTGAACAGGTTTGAGAACATAAAAAGTGTGAAATAATTGCTTGATTTCCATCGGGGTTGTGCATGATTTAGATACTTTGTGTGGTGAAGATGGAGCATAGCCAAACCATGTGATTTTGTATGGATAACTTTCTAAGACCATGTTATTTCGAAAGGAAACAATTTCCTTATTAGTATGCTTGAAGTATTATTGTTTTTATGTCAATATTAGAATTTTGTTTTGAATCTTATGGATCTGAATATTCATGCCACAATAGACAATATACATGGATAAATATGTTAGGTAGCATTCCACATCAGAAATTCTACTTTTATCATTTACCTACTCGAGGACGAGCAGGAATTAAGCTTGGGGATGCTTGATACTTGTCCAACGTATCTATAATTTTTTATTGTTCCATGCTATTATATTATCTATTTTGTATGTTTTATATGCATTAATATCTTGTTTTATATTAGTTTTGGGACTAACCTATTTATCTAGATCCTAGTGCGAGTTTCTGCTTTTTCCATGTTTTTGAGTATTGCGGATAAAGAATATTAAACGGAGTCCAATCGGAATAAAATCTCCCGAATGATGTTTCTTGGACCAGAAGAAACACAACAGACTTGGAGTAGGGGGCAGGGCATCTGCCGGGAGGCCACAAGCCTGCAGGGCGCGTCCTAGGGGGTGGTCGCGCCCCCTAGCTTGTGGGTCCCCTGCAGTTCTCCTAACCCTATTCTTTGGCTTGTAAATTCCCAAATATTCCCGTATCGCTAGAGGGATCCACGAAAATACTTTTACGCCGCCGGGACCCTATGTTCCCGTGAGATCCAATCTGGGAGCCTTTTCCGGTAATTTGCCGAAGAAGGAATTGATCACGGAGGGCATCTACATCAATTCCATTGCCCCTCCGATGATGTGTGAGTAGTTCACCACCTACCTACGGGTCCATGGCTAGTAGCTAGATGGCTTCTTGTCTCTCTTTGATCTTCAATACCATGTTCTTCATGATCTTCATGGAGATCTATCTGATGTAATACACTTTTGCGGTGTGTTTGTCAAGATCCTATGAATTGTGAGTTTATGTTCAGATTATCTATGAATATTAATTTAATCTCTTCTGAATTCTTATATGCATGATTTCATATCTTAGCAAGTCTCTTCAAGTTATTGGTTTGGTTTGGCCAACTAGATTTATAATTTTTACAATGGGAGAAGTGCTTAGTTTTGGGTTCAATCTTGCGGTGTCCTCACCCAGTGACATAGTAGGGGTAGCGAGACACGTATTGTATTGTTGCCATAGAAGATAAAAAAGATGGGGTTTTCATCATATTCCTTGAGTTTATCCCTCTACATCATGTCATCTTACTTAATGATGACCCACAAGTATAGGGGTCAATCGTAGTCCTTTCGATAAGTAAGAGTGTCGAACCCAACGAGGAGCAGAAGGATTTGACAAGTGGTTTTCAGCAAGGTAAAGTCTGCAGGCACTGAAATTCTCAGTAACAAGTGATTGTGTGGTGAGATGATTCGTAGCAAGAAACAAGTAACAAAAGTAGCAACGGTGCAGCAAAGTGGCCCAATCCCTTTTGTAGCAAGGGACAAGCCTGGACAAAGTCTTATAGGAGGAAAAACGCTCCCGAGGACACATGGGAATTTCTGACATGCTAGTTTTCAGCATGTTCATATGATTCGTGTTCGTTACTTTGATAGTTTGATATGTGGGTGGATGATACGTCCATCTTGCATCATGTTTTCATGTTGATATTTATCGCTTCTTGGGATGTTATTTCACTTCACGGTACAATTCTTATGCCTTTTCTCTCTTATTTTGCAAGGTTTACATGAAGAGGGAGAATATCGGCAGCTGGAATTCTGGCCTGAAAGTGGAGCAAAGTTGAGATACCTATTCTGCACAACTCCAAACGCCGTAAAAATCAACGAGGATTTTTTTCCGGATTTATAAAAAATACTGGGCCGAAGAAGCGCCAGATGGGCGCCAGGGGTTGGCCACAAGCCTGCACGGCGCGGCCTGATACGTCTCAAACATATCTGTAATTTTTGATGGTTTCACACTGTTATCTTGTCAACTTTGGATGTTTTGTTTACCTTTTTTAATTTTTTTGGGACTAACTTATTAATCCAGTGCCAAGTGCCAGTTCCTGTTTTTTTGTATTTTTGACTCTTTTCCCATCTGATTTTGGAACGGAGTCCAAACGGAATAAAATCCCTGAAATATCTTTTTCTAGAACGGAAGAAGATCGGCAGGCTTGAGGGCCAAGGCAGTGGGCCCACAGGGGGCCCACAAGCCCTGTTGCCGCGGCCGGGGGGAGGCCGCGGCAACCAAGCTTGTGCCCCCCCTGGCGCTTGCTACTGCAACAAAAGACCTTCCAACGGTGCCAGAAATAGGAGTGTTTCTTGATACTCCTCAGCAACGGCACCAGGAATCCTTCAAATGCGGCTACGCCTTAAGGGACTTCCTAGGCAAGTATGCAAAGGATTTCCCCCGTGGCCTTGGAGCCTTGCGTTGGTGTTCCCTCCAAGCAGAAAGGGTGATGTACCATAGCGGTGGTAAGTACTTCCCTCAGTTTGAGAACCAAGGTATCAATCCAGTGGAGGAGTATCTCAAGATCCTGCACAAACACAAAAACTTGCTCCCAACGCTATGAAGGGGTTGTCAATCCCTTATAGATTGTTTGCAAAGTGAGAACTGAAAGCAACAAAGTAACAAAGCAAAGTAAAAGTGGAGGTGTAAACGATGGATGTGAATAGACCCGGGGGCCATAGTGTTTACTAGTGGCTTCTCTCATGAAAGCAAGTAGACGGTGGGTGAACAAATTACCGTCGAGCAATTGATAGAACCGCGCAAAGTCGTGACGATATCTATGCAATGATTGTTTCTATAGGCATCACGTCCGAAACAAGTAGACCGATACTTTCTGGATCTACTACTATTACTCCACACGTCGACCGCTACCAGCATGCATCTAGTGTATTAAGTCCATAAGAACAGAGTAATGCCTTAAACAAGATGACATGATGTAGAGGGATAATGTCAAACCAATGATAAAAATCCCATCCTTTTACCCTTGATGGAAACTACTTGATGTGTGCCTTGCTGCCCCTACTATCACTGGGAAAGGTCACCACATGGCAGAACCCAAAACCAAGCACTTCTCCCATTGCAAGAATCATAGATCTAGTTGGCCAAACAAGACCCAGGACTCGGAGAGACTTACAAGGATATCAAATCATGCATATAAGAAATCAGCAAAGACTCAAATATATATCATAGATAATCTGATCACAAATCCACAATTCATCGGATCTCGACCACCAAAGAAGATTACATTGGATAGATCTCCATGAAGATCATGGAGAACTTTGTATTGAAGATCCAAGAGAGAGAAGAAGCCATCTAGCTACTAACTACGGACCCATAGGTCTGAAGTGAACTACTCACGAGTCATTGGAGGGGCGATGATGATGATGAAGAGGCCCTCCAACTCCAAAGTCCCCTGCGGCAGGGCGCCGAGAAGGGTCTCCAGATGAGATCTCGCGGAAACGGAAGCTTGCGGCGGCGGAGAAGTATTTTCGAGGCTCCCCTGTTTTTTTGCGGAATATTTGGGAATTTATAGGCCAAAGACCTAGGTCAGGGGGCGGCCAGGGAGGCCACAAGCCTGCCCACCGCCGCCTCCCCCCTAGTGGTGGAGTGGGGGCTTGTGGGCTCCGTGGAGCCCACTTGGCTTGGCCCAAAATCCCCCTCGTCTTCTTCCGTTTGGAAAAAATCGTTTCGGTGTTTTTCTTGATTTTGGACTTCGTTCCAAAATCAGATCTGAAAAGAGTCAAAAACACGGAAAAAACACGAACTGGCACTTGGCACTGAATTAATAAGTTAGTCCCAAAAAAGATATAAAAGGTACATAAAACAACCAAAGAAGACAATATAACAGCGTGCAACCATCAAAAATTATAGATACGTTTGAGACGTATCAGCCCTCCCCTGCTCTAGGTCTTTGGCCTATAAATTCCCTAAAAATCCAGAAAACATCAGGGCATCCACGAAAACACTTTTCCGCCGCCGCAAGCTTCCGTTTCCGCGAGATCTCATCTGGAGACCCTTCCCAGTGCCCTGCCGGAGGGGACTTTGGAGTTGGAGGGCTTCTACATCAAAATCATCGCCTCTCCAATGACTCGTGAGAAGTCCACTTCAGACCTACGGGTACGTAGTTAGTAGCTAGATGGCTTCTTCTCTCTCTTGGATCTTCAATACAAAGTTCTCCATGATCTTCATGGATATCTATCCGATGTAATACTCTTTGGCCATGTGTTTGTCGAGATCTGATGAATTGTGGATTTGTGATCAGATTATCTATGAAGTATATTTGAGTCTTTGCTGATTTCTTATATGCATGATTTGATATCCTTGTAAGTCTCTCCGAGTCTTGGGTTTTGTTTGGCCAACTAGATCTATGATTCTTGCAATGGAAGAAGTGCTTGGTTTTGGGTTCATAAAGTGCGGTGACCTTTCCCAGTGAGAGAAGGGGCAGCAAGGCACGCATCATGTTGTTGCCATCAAGGGTAACAACATAGGCTTTTATCATAGATATGAGATTGTCCATCTACATCATGTCATCTTGCTTAAGGCGTTACTCTGTTCTTTTGGACTTAATACACTAGATGCATGCTGGATAGCGGTCGACGTGTGGAGTAATAGTAGTAGATGGAGAAAGTATCGGTCTACTTGTTTTGGACGTGATGCCTATAGATATAATCATTGCCTTAGATAATGTCACGACTTTGCGCGGTTCTATCAATTGCTCGATAGTAATTCGTTCACCCACCGTCTACTTGCTTTCATGAGAGAAGCCACTAGTGAACACTACGGCCCCCGGGTCTATTCACAACTATCGTTTCCACTTTCACTTTTACTTTGCTTGTTTACTTTGTTGCTTTCAGTTCTCACGTTGCAAACAATCTATAAGGGATTGACAACCCCTTCATAGCGTTGGGTGCATGCTCTTTGTGTTTGTGCAGGTACTTGTGACTTGACGAGATCTTCCATTGATTCGATACCTTGGTGCTCAAAACTGAGGGAAATACTTACCGCCGTTGTGCTACATCACCCTTTCCTCTTCAAGGGAACACCAACGCAAGGCTCCAAGGCCGTGGGGAAATCCTTTGCATATTTGCCAAGGAAGTCCCTAAAGGCGTAGCCGTAGCAGCAGGATTCCTGGCGCCGTACCAGGGAAGGTCTGTTGTCGCAGTAGCACGATCACCCCCCAGGCCGCGCCATGAGGGCTTGTGGGCACCCTGCTGGCCCACTTGCCCCCCCTCTTCTGCTATATGAAGGGTTTCGTGTGGAAAAAATAAAGGAGTAGCTTTTTCATGGTTTCGCCACCGCCACGAGACGGAACTTGAGAAGAACCAATCTAGAGCTCCGGCAGGACGTTCCTATCGGGGAAACTTCCCTCCCGGAGGGGTAAATCATCGCCGTCGTCATCACCAACACTCCTCTCATTGGAGGGGACTCGTCACCATCAACATCTTCATCAGCACCATCTCATCTCCAAACCCTAGTTCATCACTGTCACATCCCTGACACCTTAAGCAAGTTAGTCTTGTGCTCATGTCTTCTTTGCATTTGCATCTAAGAATTTTCAACAAGAACAAGAAAGTGGCAAAGGAAAAACTCAAAACCCTAGCCACTACTTTAAATAAAGGAAATCTCAAACTAGTTAAAATCAATGAACCCAAAATAGCCTCAAGAAATGTTCAAACTTTCTGATAAATCATGAAAGTAAATGAGCATTGGAGAAAACTACTTTCTTGACACTTTAAGCATTTTAAAATAATGCAAAAAGCCACTGGTTTCAAATTTTAAATTTGAAATCAGAAACTTTAAACTTTCAAAAATGTTGAAAACTTTAGGAATGGTTGGAAATATTCCAACAAATATTCTAGGGTGCTTAACATAGTTTTTACAATTTGTTTTGGAGCTGAAATAAATAGCAAAATATTGAAGTAGCTAAAACAGAAACAAAAACAGAAAAAAAAATGGGAAACCCTTACCTGTCGCCTAGCCTCGCCCGGCCCATCTCCCTGAGTCGTCTCCTCCCTCGCGCCAGTAGGAGCAGGAGGTGGCCGCCGCCTTCTCCGGCACGGCCACGCACCTGTGCGCCTGCCTGGCCGCCGCCTCGCGCTGGCAAGGCCGGGGATAAGCTCCCCGAGGCCACCCCTATCCATCCCCAGCGTCAGTTCTTCCCCCTCCTCTCGGATCTCTCCTCCCCCTTCTGCCGCCATTGGAGCCGAGCAAAGCTCGAGCTGCCCGTGCCCCTAGCCATAGGATCCCCTCTCAGAGCACGCCGTTAGCTCCGCCTCGTCGGTCTGGTCCTCCCTGCAGAAGCCGAAGCCACCCCGAGCCCTGCAACGCCCACGACACCGTCGTCTTCAACCTTCGGCCACCGGCGAGCTCTGCTCGATTCGTCGCCCCCAGGCCTTCCCCGAGCCGTCTAAGCCCTGCTCTGCACTCCCCGTGAGCATGCGGTCATTTCCCCTAAGTTTTCCCCGTCGATCCCCTCCTCTAGCCCTAGTTTCACCGGAGCCCGACGAGGACCGCCGCTGCAGCTCGTCGCCGGTAACCCTCCGGTGAAGTGTTGGTCCGTCTGAGGCTACCAACAGCCTCAGGGCGTTGTGTAGATGCGATAGGTGCCCAACCCCGAGCGTTTTGACCCCGTATCCGATGGCCTCGACGATGACCGAACTTGGTCGCCGCCAAGCTCGTCGCCGACGTTGATTCCGGCCACGCCAGCCCTTGGGGCTTGTCCCATCGTGCGCGCCATCGAGTGGTCGTTCCTTCCATGGTCTCAGCCGTGCGTTTGGCCCTCTGTGCGCCATTTCCGAGCCCCCCCGAGGTTCTGGCGCTCACAGGAGGCTCCCCGCCGGCGAGGACGACCTCGCCGCCGGTGGATCTCGGCTGGCCTGAGCCACTGACTGGTGGGGCCAGCCTCTGGCAAGTTTAAAGTTAATAAAATAAATCAAATAAGTTAATCAGTCACTGACATGTGGGTCCAGTAAGGTTAATCAGTTAACTAAGTTTAAACTTAATCTAAAATTGACCAAAGAGACTGACCAGTGGGTCCCACTGGTCAGGTTGGACTTTCAATGGACAGATGGACCTGCTGATGTCAATGTGATGCAATAAAAGTATTTTCCAGTATAAAAATAATTCCAGAAATGATTAAAACTTCAAAAATTCATAGAAATTAATCTGTAACTCCAATGAAAATAATTTATATATGAAAAACTATCAGAAAAATTCAAGGAATCTGAATATGCTATTTTCATTCATGTTTGAAAAAGTTACAGAACCCAAACAAGTAGATTAAGGAATAAGTCAATTCCTATAATTACTTTATAAATGGAATATGAAAAGTAATTAAATTTCTCTTTGTTTGACATGATCACACACTGTCCTAATTACAAATCAGTACCCTAACATGACATCTCATGCATGTTAACATCAAGTTGATCTGAGCATCAGGTCGAATCAATTAAATCGGTATTCGAGAATACCTCGTTTGAATTGATTTTGAATGTGATTCAAATCAACTTCAAACCTAACACATGTTGATTATAATAATATCACCTTGCATTCTCATGCCATGCTCATGCATCATCTTGTTTGCATATGATTGTTATTGATTGTTGCCATTCATTTCGGTAGGCTCTGCACCCTCGGATTCCACCGAATATCCGTCTGACGGATATTGTCCCTCCTCTGAGCAACAAGGCAAGCAACCATTTTTGATCATCCCGATAAATTCCGTGTTCTCGCTCCTGCACCTATTTATTGCATTAGGATCAAATGCTTCAACTGCTTTTGCCACGATTAGTTGAACCCACTTCCTTTGCATGACCTAACCTTGTCACAGTAAATAGCCGAACCTTGCAACCTAGCATACCTGGTAGTTGCTTGAGCTGTGATGTGCCTTATCCTGCTATGCATGTTATGCTTAGAGTTGTGTATGGTCTGTCATCTGGGAGATGAACAGAATTGTGAGAATGTGTTCGGTAAGCAAAGATTGTGTGTTGAACCTGATTTGGTAAAGGTACCGGTGAAAGGCTGTGTAGGAGTACATGGCGGGTTGTTTCATTCGAACCGTCCTTAGGAACTGAGTTCCGTGTATGTAATCCAAGACTAGATACTACCACACGTTGGGATACTTAATTGACCCTCTCGACTTATTAATCGCTTAGTACTCGGTCCAGGAGTTGCAAGTAGTTTTTGGTGTTTATAGTAATGCTGGAGGCCGTGCATGGTGCTGACCTGAGAGGTGGGCCGTGATGCGGTAGGCAGTGGCACGGTGTACCAAGTGGCACCCAGATGATGGGCTTGGGAACCCTGCGCACATCGTTTGAGGCCGTGGCGGAAACCTCGGCCGGACTTCCGTACGGGTTACTCTCAGATAGGCGATAAACCTGGACTAGGTACTAGTGTGGTTAATGGTCGTGGCCGACTCCCTCGCTGGGCCTGCGCTTGAAGGTTGCCGAGGTGCATGACGTGCACATGGCGATAAGTGGCGAGAGCGTGTGTGACTAAGTACACCCCTGCAGGGTTATGATCTATTCGAATAGCCGCGTCCGCGGATATGGACTACTTGGAGACATATGTTGTTCATAGATAACTTCAATGGCTACTCATAAAATTGCCAAGATAAGCGTGAGTGTCGTGGACGGCATTTCCGTACGGAGACGGAATGATTCCATGATAGTGTATTGTTGTGGTGTTAGTGGACTCGTGTGCGAGAAATCAAGTTGTCGAAATTATTTAAAAATGCAAGTTGTCTAGCCACGAGTCAAATGCTGGCTTTCCGCATGAAACCCCACATTACCTTTTGATACCTTGCATGAGTAGTTAGTTATCCTAAAGTCTTGCTGAGTACCTTCGTACTCATGTTTGCTTAATACATGTTGCACAGGTTGCTAATGACCCTAATGGAGGGTTCTTCGTAGACATCGACGACGACGAGTAGCTGGTGTCCCAGCTACGATCTGGCCCTACGTTGGTCTGTAGTATAGTCAGGCCATGTGCCTTCTAGTTGCCCTGTCTGTACTCAGACAGTTTATAACTCTTCCGCTGGCTTGTAACTGAATGACTGCTATTATGGGTCGTGAGACCCTTAATGTGTAATATTATGTGTGTAGCTCTTCCGAGCCTCTTAAATAAAGCTTTTATGTGTATGGTTATGTTGTGATGCCATCGATGTATCTATACATATCGGTATGCCATGCGTATGTGTGTCGTACTTGATATGTATGCGGTTCGATTACCTAGTCGTGAACTTTAGTAGCACTCCTTACAAGGAAATGCCCCTTTGTGATCCAACGAGCCTTGGTAGTTCGCTACTGCTCCGGACACAATGGTTGACCGGCATGTGTCCTTCTTAGCTGATGTGTCTGTCCCCTTTGGGGAAATGTCACGCAATGTAATGGAGTCCTTGTAGCTTGCTACGACTCGTCTACATTCGCTGATGACCGACACCTGCTTTGTTGGGTCATGTATGCCTGTCCTTGTGCGGTACTGCCACTTTGGTTTATGACTAGACATGTCGATCCGGGTTCTTTGACATTGGATTGCTAGCGACACTATCGCATACGTGAGTCAAAAGACGCAAACGGTCCCGGCTAAGGTAAGGCTGCAGCCGTGGAGTTAACCGTGCGTGAGACCACAAAGGGATGCGATGTGTTACAGGCTGGATTCCTATGGCTTAGGATCGGGGTCCCGACAATCACTTGTAACCAATCTCCGTCTCGCGACTCCGATTGGTACTTGTAAGGTTGCTAGTAGTGTTGATTACTCTTTGTAGTTGATGCTAGTTGGATTACTTGGTGGAAGAGTTTATGTTCAGATCCTTGATGCTACTCATTACCTCTCTAGTCATGAATATGATTATGCTTTGTGAGTAGTTACTTTTGTTCCTGAGGACACGGGATAAGTCATGCTAATAGTAGTCATGTGAATTTGGTATTCGTTCAGTAATTTGATGTGTTGTATGTTGTTTTTCCTCTAGAGGTGTTATGTGAACGTCGACTACATAACACTTCACCATTATTTGGGCCTTGAGGAAGGCATTGGGAAGTAGTAAGTAGATGATAGGTTGCTAGAGTGACAAAAGCTTAAACCCTAGTTTATGTGTTGCTTCGTAAGGGGCTGATTTGGATCCACTAGTTTAATGCTATGGTTAGACTTTGTCTTAATTCTTCTTTAGTAGTTGCGGATGCTTGCGAGAGGGGTTAATCATAAGTGGGATGCTTGTCCAAGTAAGGGCAGTATCCAAACTGAAACGGAAAACTAAAACAAAGGTAAAGGCAAAAGATGTGACAGTGATACGATACCGGGACAACTCCCCCAAGCTTGGCACAATCCAAGGGGATTGCCCATACCCATGTTCAGTTGTCTTCCTTTGGTGGTGATGGTGGAGTTGTTGTTGCAATCTTTGAATCCAAGAGGGCCATTAATCTTTGATTTATACCTTGGAGATCTGCGATATGTTTTTCCAGCAAAACAACTTCACGAGTGAGACAAGTATTGTGAGCACGAGTTGTTTCACAAAACCTCAAGAGTTCAATCAAGGATGGAGACAGCAGGTGGAGGTAGGGTTGGAGGAAATCCACTTCCTCAACTTCTTCCCTGTTGACCGGCGCTTGGGTACTGCCCTTACTTGAACAAGCATCCCACTTATGATTAACCCCTCTCACAAGCATCCTCAACTATGAAAGAAGAATTAAGACAAAGTCTAACCATAGCATTAAACTAGTGGATCCAAATCAGCCCTTTACAAAGCAACGCATAAACTAGGGTTTAAGCTTCTGTCACTCTAGCAACCCGTCATCTACTTACTACTTCCCAATGCCTTCCTCTAGGCCCAAATAATGGTGAAGTGTTATGTAGTCGACGTTCACATAACACCACTAGAGGAAAAACAACATACAACACATCAAAATATCGAACAAATACCAAATTCACATGACTACTATTAGCATGACTTATCCCATGTCCTCAGTAACAAAAGTAGCTACTCACAAAGCATAATCATATTTATGACCAGAGAGGTAATGAGTAGTATCAAGGATCTGAACATAAACTCTTCCACCAAATAATCCAACTAGCATCAACTACAAAGAGTAATCAACACTACTAGGAACCTTACAAGTACCAATCGGAGTCACGAGACAGAGATTGGTTACAGGTGATGAACTAGGGTTTGGAGATGAGATGGTGCTAATGAAGATGTTGATGGTGACGAGTCCCCTTCGATGAGAGGAGTGTTGGTGATCACGATGGCGATGATTTCCCCCTCCGGGAGGGAAGTTTCCCCGGCATGATCGTCCTGCTGAAGCTCTAGATTGGTTCTGCTCAAGTTCCGCCTCGTGGCGGCGGCAAAACCACGAAAAAGCTCCTCCCTGATTTTTTTTCCAGACGAAACCCTTCATATAGCAGAAGAGGGGGGCAAGTGGGCCAGCAGGCTGCCCACAAGCCCCCATGGCGCGGCTTGGGGGGGTGGCCGCGCCGTGCAGGCTTGTGGCCACCCCCTGGCGCCCCTCTAGCGCTTCTTCGGCCCAGTATTTTTTTAAATCAGGAAAAAAATCCTCGTTGATTTTTACGGCGTTTGGAGTTGCGCAGAATAGGTATCTCAAACTTGCTCCACTTTCAGGCCAGAATTCCAGCTGCCGGCATTCTCCCTCTTCATGTAAACCTTGCAAAATAAGAGAGAAAAGGCATAAGAATTGTACCGTGAAGTGAAATAACAGCCCAAGAAGCGATAAATATAACCATGAAAACATAATGCAAAATGGACGTATCAACTCCCCCAAGCTTAGACCTCGCTTGTCCTCAAGCGAAAGCCTAGCTCAATAAATATGTCCACATGTTTAGGGAGAGAGGTGTCGACAAAACAAGATACGAACATGCATGCATCATGATCATGATCAGAACAGCAATACCATCATATAATCTCTCATGCTAAAGTGATAATTCCTTCACAAAGTAAAGCATGGATCAAGAACCTTACCGAGAAGTAACAACTGATAGCCTTTAGTCTTTGAAGCAATTGCAATTTATCACAACATCAGAAAGAGTCAAATAAGAGCTTGTAAAGAAAATCCACATACTCAATCATTCTTTCGTTCTCTACAATTGCTACAACTCACGTGGTACTCAAGATCAAAGTTTCAGTTGGACACAGAGAAAGATAGGGGCTTAAAGTTTTGCCTCCCAACTGCTTACCTCAAGGGTGACGTCAACAATAATAATTCATGAATACTTACCTCCAAGTTGACATATGAATATAGATCTTTCCCAAGCATATGACGTTAGCCAAGATAAAGGCGAGATAGGGAATTGGTGAAGATCACCATGACTCTTTCAAGGGCAAAAAGTAAAGGTACAAGATAGGCCCTTCGCAGAGGGAAGCAGAGGTTGTCATGCACTTTTGAGGTTGGGATGCGTGTCCTCTTAGTGCGGAGGAACGCCACTTTATATTGCCTCCTGTGATAAAGAACTTTATTATGGAGTCCATCGCTTTTATGTCTTCCTCATCACAGGTTCGTACAAAGCTTATTTTCCACACACTAATAGATCGTACATATTAGAGAGAAATTTTTATTGCTTGCACCGATGACAACTTACTTGAGGGATCTTATTCAATCCATAGGTAGGTATGGTGGACACTCATGGCAAAACTAGGTTGATGGTTTATGGATGCACAAGTAGTATCTCTACTTAGTGCGGGAGGTTTGGCGAATGTGTGGTGGAAGCATTCGTCACATGCTAAGGGATCTCTAATCATATAACATTGTTCGGAGCCAAGCAAACACAATTCATTATGTTGTCTTCATTGTCCAACATCTACTTCTAGGCATGCAATAGTTTAGTGAGTGCACAATTCATTATGTTGTCTTCATTGTCCAACATCTACTTCTAGGCATGCAATAGTTTAGTGAGTGTTCACAATCATAGGTGGTGTCAGAGATGATATATTTGTATGTGAACCTCTCCCTCTTTATCACTTCCTATTAATTGCAACCATGACCAAGGTCTACGTTTGCCTACCCTCAACAAGTTTCAATCCTCATTCTTTTTATATGTGAAGCGATCACTTCCCATAAGATCATTACATGATCTTTCATGCTTTTGTTCTATTCTCACCCTTTTGATAATGGCAAGAGGCAAAGCCCTTCAACAAAGACACTCTTTATTATATGGCTCACGAGCTCGAATACATCAGGGGTGACACAAAGCAAAACCCAAGACTAAAACACTAAGACTTTTAAATCTACTAGAGAAAGAGAAAACTGAAAAGGAAAACTAAAACAAAGGTAAAGGCAAAAGATGTGATGGTGATACGATACCGGGGCAACTCCCCCAAGCTTGGCACAAGCCAAGGGGATTGCCCATACCCATGTTTAGTTGTCTTCCTTTGGTGGTGATGGTGGCAGAGTTATTGAAGCGGTCTTGAGCTTGTTTAATTTCCACTTGAGCATGAAATTCTTCTCCCTCAGATCATCATTTTCCTCTTCAAGCTTCAACACCCTTTGGCATAATTCCTGCTTACTCTCCTGCTCAAGTTCCGCCTTGTGGCGGCGGCAAAACCACGAAAAAGCTCCTCCCTGATTTTTTTCCAGACGAAACCCTTCATATAGCAGAAGAGGGGGCATGTGGGCCAGCAGGCTGCCCACAAGCCCCCATGACGCGGCCTGGGGGGTGGCCGCGCCGTGCAGGCTTGTGGCCACCCCCTGGCGCCCCTCTGGCGCTTCTTCGGCCCAGTATTTTTTATAGATTAGGAAAAAGTCCTTGTTTATTTTTACGGCGTTTGGAGTTGCGCAGAATAGGTATCTCAAACTTGCTCCACTTTTAGGCCAGAATTCCAGCTGCCGACATTCTCCCTCTTCATGTAAACCTTGAAAAATAAGAGAGAAAAGGCATAAGAATTGTACCGTGAAGTGAAATAACAGCCCAAGAAGCTATAAATATCAACATGAAAACATGATGCAAAATGGACGTATCACTTAACGTGTTACTCTGTTCTTCATGAACTTAATACTCTACATGCAGACATGAGTCGGTCGATGTGTGGACTAATAGTAGTAGATGTAGAATCATCTCGGTCTACTTGACACGGACGTGATGCCTATATGCAGAATCATTGCCTTGGATATCTTCATAATTATCCTCTTTTCTATCAATTGGTCGACAGTAATTTGTTAACCCACCGTATTATTTTCATTTACGAGAGAAGCCTCTAGTGAAACCTATGGCCCTCGAGTCTATTTTCCATATTATATTTTCACATCTATATACCAAAAATACCAAAAATACTTTTCTGCAATTTATTTACTTTTGTTTCCGCAATATTTTATATCTATGTCTATCGGCTATCATCCTTGCAAATAACTCTGAAGGGACAACCCCTTTATAGCGCTGGGTGCAAGTGCTTGATTGTTTGTGTAGGTACTACTATTGGGGCCTCGCTTGTTCCTCCTACTGGATTGATACCTTGGTTCTCAACAAACTAAGGGAAATACTTATCTACTTTTCTGCATCATGCTTTCATCTACAAGGGAAAACCAACGCAAGCTCAAGAGGTAGCAAGCTCCCACTCACTTTATTGTAAATACAGGCTTCTCCAAAAATTTGTAGAAACCCTAACGCTTCGATCACCTCATCAAAGCACCAATTCCAACTCCGAGATGCTCGCAACAGTCCATAAATTGATCGCTTGAGCTTGCATACTTTGTTAGCATTCTCTGGATCGACAAAACCTTCCGGTTGCGTCATATACAACTCTTCCTTAAGAAATCCGTTAAGGAACGCTGTTTTCACATCCATCTGCCAAATTTCATAATCAAAAAATGCATCTATTGCTAACATGATTCCGACGGACTTAATCATCGCTACGGGTGACAAAGTCTCATCGTAGTCAACTCCTTGAACTTGTGGAAAAACCTTTGCCACAAGTTGAGCTTTATAGAAGATCACATTACCGTCCGTGTTCGTCTTCTTCTTAAAGATCCATTTGTTCTGAATGGCCTTTCGACCTTCAGGTAATACTTCCAAAGTCCATGCTTTGTTTTCATACATAGATCCTATCTCGGACTTCATGGCCACCATTTGTTGGAATCCGGCCCACTATTGCTTCTCCATAGCTTGCAGGCTCATTGTTGTCCAACAACAAGATCGATAAGACAAGATTTCCGTACCACTCATGAGTGGTACGTGCCCTTGTCGACCTGCGAGATCTGATAGCAACTTGATCTCAAGTTTCATGATTATTATCAGTAGATTCCTTTTAAAATGGTGTAGCCTCGACATGAACTTCTTTTTGTCCTACACCATCATCTGGTTGAAGCAAAGGTTCCGCAACCTCATCAAGTTCTATCTTCCTCCCACTCAATTCTTTAGAGAGAAACTCTTTCTTAAGAAAAGCTCCATTTTTAGAGACAAACACTTTGCCCTCGAATCTGAGATAGAAGGTATACCCAACTGTCTCTTTTGGGTAACCTATGAAGAAGCACTTTTTTGCTTTGGGTTCCAGCTTTTCAAGCTGAAGCTTTTTGACATAAGCATCACATCCCCAAAGTTTAATAAACGACAACTTTGGCTTCTTGCCATACCACAGTTCATATGGTGTCGTCTCAACGGCTTTTGATGGTGCCATATTTAAAGTGAATGCAGCTGTCTCCAATGCATAGCCCCAAAATGATAATGGAAAATCGGTAAGAGACATCATAGAACGCACCCATATATAATAAAGTACGATTACAACGTTCGGACACACCATTGCGCTATGGTGTTCCACGCGGTCTCAACTATGAAATAATTCCACATTGTCTTAAGTGAGCAACAAACTCGTAATTCAGATACTCACCTCCTCGATCAGATCATAGGAATTTGATCTTCTTGTTACGATGATTTTCAACTTCACTGTGAAATTGCTTGAACTTTTCAAATGTTTCAGACTTGTGCTTCATTAAGTAAATATAACCATATCTACTCAAATCATCTGTGAATGTGAGAAAATAACGAAATCCACCGCGCGCCTCTATGCTCGTCGGTCCACATACGTCAGTATGTATGATCTCCAACAAGTCACTTGCACGCTCCATTGTTCCGGAGAATGGAGTCTTAGTCATCTTGCCCATGAGGCATGGTTCACATGTGTTAAGTTATTCAAAATCAAGTGACTCCAAAAGCCCATCAGCATGGAGTTTCTTCATGCATTTTACACCAATATGACCTAAGCGGCAGTGCCACAAGAAAATGTTGCTGTCATTACTAACTCTACATCTTTTGGTCTCAATGTTATCGACATGAGTGTCATCACTATCGAGATTCAACATGAACAAACCCCTAACATTGGGTGCATGACCATAAAAGATATTACTCATATAAATAGAACAACCACTATTCTCTGACTTAAATGAGTAACCGTCTCGCAATAAACAAGATCCAAATATAATATTCATGCAACGGAGGCACTAAATAACAACTATTTAAGTTCATCACTAATCCCCATGGTATCTCAAGTGAGATCGTTCCGACGGCGATCACATCAACCTTGGAACCATTTCCCACACGCATCGTCACTTCATCCTTCACTAGGCTTCGTTTATTCCGCAGGTCCTATTTCGAGTAGCAAATGTGAGCAACAGAACCGGTATCAAATACCCATGCACTACTACGAGAGCTGGTGAGGTACACATCAATAACATGTATATCAAATATACCTTGTTTGGTTTCGTCCGCCTTTTTATCGGCCAGATAATTGGGGTAGTTGCACTTCCAGTTACCAGTCCCCTTGCAATAATAACACTCAGTTTTCGGCTTGGGTCCAGCCTTGGGCTTTTTCGTCGGAGGGCAACAGCTTTGCCACTCTTCTTGGAGTTACCCTCCTTGCCCTTGCCATTTTTCTTGAAACTAATGGTTTTACTGACCATCAACACTTGATGTTCTTTCTGGATTTTAGACTCAGCGACTTTCAACATCACAAATAGCTCGGCGAGTGACTTATTCATCCCTTGCATGTTATAGTTCACCACAAAGATCTTATAGCTAGGTGGCAGTGACTGAAGAACGCTATGAGTGACAACCTCTTGCGGGAGATTAATCCCTAGCTCAGCTAGACGATTAGAGTACCCAGACATTCTGAGTATGTGTTCACCGACAGACGCGTTCTCCTCCATTTTGCAAGCATACAAGTTACTGGAGGTTTCATACCTCTCGACCGGGGCATTCTTCTCAAAGATAAACTTCAGCTCGTGGAACATCTCATATGCTCCATGATGTTCAAAACGTCTTTGAAGTCCCGGTTCTAAGCCATACAAAATTGCACATTGAACTAATGAGTAATCATCCTTACGTGACTGCCAAGCGTTCAAAATGTCTTGGGTCGCCGTAGCGGGTGGTGCATCACCTAGCGCAGCATCAAGGACATATTAATTTTGGCTAGCCGTGAGGATAAGCCTCAGATTACGAGCCCAGTCAACAAAGTTGCTTCCATCATCTTTCATCTTAGCTTTCTCTAGGAACGTATTAAAATTCAGGGTTGCTACTTTGCGAGCCATTGATCTACAACATAAAAATTTGCAAAGATTACTTAGACTATGTTGAAGACAATTGAATTTAGCTAATCGTATTACTAATAAACTCCCACTCAAATCGACATCCCTCTAGTCATTCGAGTGTTGCATGATCCAAATTCACTAACTCAAGTCCGATCATCATGTGAGTTGAGTATAGTCTCAATGGTGAACATCCCCATGTTGATCATATAAACTATATGATTCATGCTCGACCTTTTGGTCTCTTGTGTTCCAAGGCCATGTCTATACATGCTAGGCTTATCAAGTTTAACCCGAGTGTTCCGTGTGTGCAACTGTTTTGCACCCGTTGTATGTGAACGTTGAGTCTATCAGACTCGATCATCACGTGGTGTCTCGAAACAACGAAGTGTCGCAACGGTGCACAGTCGGGGAGAACACAATTTTATCTTGAAATTTTAGTGAGAGATTACCTTATAATGCTACCGGCATTTCTAAGCAAAATAAGGTGCATAAAAGGATTAACAGCACATGCAAATCATAACTGACATGATATGGCCATGAACTTGTACTTCTTGATCTCCATCACAAAAGCACCGGCATGATCTCCATCATCACTAGCGCCACACGATGATCTCCATCATCGTGCTGCCATCGAGGTTGTCGCGCTAACTATATATGATGTTACTACTAAAGCTACTACTAGCGATAAAGCAAAGCATCACCAAGCGCGAGAATAATTAAAGACAACCCTATTGCTCCTGCCGGTTGCCGTAGCATCGACGTGCAAGTCGATATTAACTATTACAACATGATCATCTCATACATCCAATATATCATATCATGCCATTTGCCATATCACATCACATGCATACCTTACAAAAACAAGTTAGACGTCCTCTAATTTGTTGTTACAAATTTTACGTGGCTGCTATAGGTATCTAGTATGATCGCATATTACTTAGGCAAAGCCACAACGGTGATAAGAAAATTGCTATTTGACCTTCTCCAAGGACCGCCTTGGTCAAATCCGATTCAACTAAAGCTGAAGAAACAGACACCCGCCAGTCATCTTTATGCAACACATTGCATGTTAGTCGATGAAACAGGTCTCTCATAAGCATACGAGTAATATTGGTCCGGGCCGCTTCGATCCAACAATACCGATGAATCAAGAAAAGACTAAGGAGGGAAGCAAATTGAACATCAACGGCCACAAAATATTTTGTGTTCTACACGAGATATCATCTACGCATGAACCTAGCTCATGATGCCACTGTTGGGGAACGTAGCATGGGAAACAAAAAATTTCCTACACACACGAAAGACCTATCATGGTGATGATCATCTACGAGAGGGCAGATCGGATCCACATACCCTTGTACATCGCTAAGCGAAGTGTTAAGAAATGCGATTGATGTAGTTGAACGTCTTTGCGATCCGAATCACAAGCGTCCCACGAACTCCTTCCCGATCTAGTACCGAATGGACGACACCTCCGCGTTCAACACACGTACAGCTCGATGACGATCTTCGCCTTCTTGATCCAGCAAGAGAGACGAAGAGGTAGCTTAATTATCCGGCAGCACGACGGCGTGGTGGTGATGGTGGTGGAGCTACTCCGGCAGGGCTTCGCCGCACCGTACCGAACTAGCTACGAGGTGTCACGAAGTGGTCGAGGGAGAGAGGGCTGCACTATGGCTTGGGGGTGCCAAAAGCCTCTCAAACCTCTAATATATATAGGAGGAAAAAGAGGGAGAGTGGCTTGCCTCCTACTCCAAGTAGGAGGGTTCGGCCGAGCCCAAGAGGGAGGAGTCCTCCTCCAAGTCGGTTTGGTCGAGGAGTCCTTCCCAACTTGTCCACCTCCTTCATTTTCTTTTTTCCTTTTTTCCTTTTACTTTTGCTTTCAGCTGAAATAGGCTTATTGGGCTGGCCTCACCAGCCCATTAAGGGTTGGTGCACCACCCATGGGCCTATTAGGTCCTATCCCGGGTGGGTGGCCCCTCCCGGTAAAACCCCGGAACCCATTCGTCACTCCCGGTACTATACCGGTAATGCCCAAAATCTTTCGGGAAGCCAAATGCAATGTTCCCATATATCAATCTTCGTTTCCGGACCATTCCAGAGACACTCGTGACGTCCAAGATCTCATCCGGGACTCCTAACAACATTCAGTTACCAACATCAATAATTCAACTATACCGAAAACGTCACCGAACCTTAAGTGTGCAGACCCAGCGGGTTCGAGAACTATGTAGACATGACTGAGACACCCTCGAGTCAATATTCAATAGCGGGACCTGGATGCCCATATTGGATCCTACATATTCTACGAAGATCTTATCGGTCGAACCTCTGTTTCAAGGATTTAGTTGATCCCGTATGTTGTTCCCTTTGTCCTTCGATATGTTACTTGCCCGGGGTTCAATCTCTATACGTAGTTCAATCCCGTTACCGGCAAGTCTCTTTACTAGTTCCGTAATACAAGATCCCGTGATGAACTCTTTGGTCACATTGCTTGCAAGGCTTATTTTGATGTTGTATTACCCAGTGGGCCCCGAGATACCTCTCCGTCACACGGAGTGACAAATCCTAGTCTTGATTCATGCCAACCCAACAGACACCTTCGGAGATACCTATAGAGCACCTTTATAGTCACCAAGTTACGTTGCGACGTTTGATACACACAAGGTATTCCTCCGGGGTCCGGGAGTTGCATGATCTCATGGTCATAGGAACATATACATTGACATGTAGTAAACAGTAGTAACAAACTGACACGATCATATACTACGTTCATAATTTGGGTCTTGTCCATCACATCATTCCCTAATGATGTGATCCCATTAACAACTCACAACACTTGTCTATGGCTAGGAAACCTTAACCATCTTTGATCAATGAGCTAGTCAACTAGAGGCTCACTAGGGACATAGTTTTGTTTATATATCCACACATGCATTTGTATTTCATTTAATACAATTATAACATGGATAATAAACAATTATCTTGAAACAGGAAATATAACAATAACTATTTTAGTATTGCCTCTAGGGCATATTTCCAACAAAAAGGGCAAATGAGGTATTGGATATGGCTGCCAATTTAATGGTAGTCCAATCTATATATTGAAGTTGCATGCAATATTCAAAATGAAGTAACAAAAATAGTAGAAAAAGCTGAAACATTATTTCATAGTGAGGGGCTTTTGAAAACAAGTAACTTGAAAGTGCATTTATTGAAATTGAAGAATATAGAAATGGAAAAAGAACTTTTGATGGCTAGAATAGTTCTATTTTTCTATTTCATAAATAAAACAATTATATTGAATACGGAATTATACTTTTTAGCCTTCTAGGTTCTTCAAACTATTTTATTCCTGCATTTTCTTCTTTTGGTTATTTGGTCTTGACTGGGTTGCCGTGCCTACAAAACTACCATCCCCAGCGAAAATGTTTTGAGTAGTGTGAGGAACACTAGTAGAAAAGGAGGCTTTCGGCCGGAGTAGAAAATCGCATTAGCCCTGGGTCAAAATAAAACCGAGTCCAATGTCAGGCATTGGTCCCGGTTCGAGCTGCCACGCCCTCGCGGGGCAATAGTCCCGGTTCGGTTTGACGCATTAGTCCCGGTTTGTGCAAAAAACCGGGACTAAAGATCGGACGACTGACATGTGGCGTGTCGCAGAGCATTAGTCCCGGTTGGGGGCTAGAACCGGGACTAATGGTAGGCTATTAAACCCGGTTTTTGTCTAAAACCGGGACCAAAGAGATGCATATATATACCCTCGCCCCTGCCCACCCTCTCCTCTGTTTTTGGCTGTGTGAGGTGTGCATGCCATGCTCTTGCCACCCTTCTATGCATGCACACGAAGTGTTCGATGAAATGCCCGAGCCACACTTAAGCTTTCTCCTCTCCAAGCTCGACATCTCCAAGCTCCATTTTCCTCAAGATTTGTCTAGGTTTGACGGTGCACCAACTACACAAGTGTTCTAAAGGTTAGCTACTTCATCCTTTCATCTCTCACTACTAATTTAGCTCATTTCAAATGCTCTAGAAGACTGGTTTGTGGGTTTTATATGGGAGTTCTTTTGAGTTAGATGCAAAATAAAGGCTCAAATTAACTTCTTAGAGTCTGCACATGTGTACGGTGCCGTCCCTTGCCCGTCCTCACCGTTGTTGATCGCCCGCGCCGATCTCGTCGCGAGCACCACCATGGTGAGCCTCTTGTTCTTATCTTCTTTTTAATTTTTTTTTATTACTTGTATGATTTAGATAGATACTTGTATAAATTATTTACTTTTATTTTTTGTTATTATATAGTGCGACGGTTTTGGTATCCGCCTCCATCGGCCCTCGTCGTGTCTATGATTTGGATGTGGTATATATTATCTTTTATAACTATTTGTTTTATTTAGTGTTTATGACAATTTATGACGACCAACGTGACATAGATTTTTTTAATCTAGGAGGTATGTGAACCGGAAATTCCAACTGACATAGAAATTCTTATCGATAAGTTAAATTTGGTTGAAAAAGAAAACAATTACTTGAAGAAAAATGAAAATAATTGAGGAGAAGAATTTGGAACTGGAGTTGCATGTTGCCGATGTCGTCGATGATCACAAGATGAAGATGTATGCAATGCGGTTGAGGATGGATGCAATGCGCTTGAAGATTAGGAATATTAGAAAATATGTCATTGATAAAGAGGCTTCATATCATTATGATGTTGGGTCAATTGTTACCTTAGTTCTGATTTTGATCGCATCTGTTGTTGCATTTAAATGTTTTACATAGTTGTATGTTGTTTTATGAGAAAACTTTATGTATTTATTTTTGCAATAATAACATTTGATAACTACTGTACTTTGGTTTTAATGTGATGATGAACTTGTATTAATTTGGTCATTTCTCTATTCATGATGTTCTGCAATGGTTTTTTGATATATTTAATTTCATAATACAGATGAACCGCCAATGAATGTACGATGACCGACGCACTTCAGAGTACATTATGAACTGGGACTAATGCCCGAGTCACACTTAAGTTCACACAAAATGGTATCCTCGACCGAGGTTAGCAACCTTATCCTTTTGATCTGTAATTGATACAAAAATATTGCATATGTCCATGTACGGTGGTCATTTCACTAGTCATGTATGATGCATATCGATGCACGGAAGCAATGGATGTACGGCGAACAACGTGGTTTCGGATTTATTGCACACCTGCATAAATTTATCGATGTGGCTGAAGCAAACAAAGTGGATAATTTTATGCCTTGTCCATGTGTTGACCGTCGAAACGTGAAGGAGTACTCTAGCTCGAAAACCATTCAAGGCCACGTGCTTCGGAGAGGTTTCATGCCCACATATTATTCTTGGACCATGCATGGAGAAAGAGGGGTTAGAATCTAAGACAATGAAGAAGAAGATGATGATGTCAACTATCCTATGTTCAGTGAAGAATATGGTGCTACTGCAATGGAAGACAATGAAGAAGAAGGAGGTGAAGAACAACCGGCATCAGACGAGCCCGCTGATGGTCTTGGAGGATGGCATCAGACGGGCCCGCTAAAGGATCATAAAAAATTGTTGTACCCAAATTGCAAAGATGGCACCACAAAGCTTGGTACCACACTGGAATTTTTGAAATGGAAGGCACAAACTGGTTTATCTGACAAGGGATTTGAGAAGTTACTGAAAATATTGAAGCCGAAGCTTCCAAAGGTTAATGAATTGCCCGAGACTACGTACGAAGCAAAGAAGTCTATCTGCCCTCTTGGATTAGATGTGCAGAAGATACATGCATGCATTAATGACTGCATCATATACCGCGGTGAGAAGTACGAGAATATGGACAAATGTCCAGTATGCACTGCATGTCGATACAAGATCACACAAGATGACCTGGTGATGTTAAGGGCGATGACGAGCCCCCCCCCCAGGAAGAAGGTTCCTGCTAAGGTTATGTGGCATGCTCCTATAATACCATGGTTGAAACGTCTGTTCAGAAACAATGAGCATGCCAAGTTGATGCGATGGCACAAAGACGAGCGTAAGAAAGACAGGAAGTTGAGACACCTCACAGATGGGTCACAGTGGAGGAAAATCGAGAGGGAGTGCCCGAACTTTGCAGATGACCCAAGGAACTAATGGCTTGGTTACAGACGACATGAATCCTTTTGTGGAGCAGAGCTGCAGTCACAACACCTGGCCCATGACCCTATGTATCTACAACCTTCCTCCTTGGTTGTGCATGAAGCGGAAGTTCATTATGATGCCAGTGCTGATCCAAGGACCGAAGCAACCCGGCAACGACATTGATGTGTACCTAAGGCCATTAGTTGATGAAATTTTGTAGTTTTGGGCAAAACTAGGTGTACGTGTGTGGGATGAGCACAAACAGCGGGAATTTGACCACGAGCATTGTTGTTCGTAACCATCAATGATTGGCCTGCTCTTAGTAACATTTTAGGACAATCAACCAAGGGATACAATGCATGCACACACTGTTTAGATAAGACTAAAGGTACATATTTGAAAAAAATCTAAGAAGGTTGTCTACCTGGGGTGTCGTCAATATATTCTGACCAATCATCCCATAAGAAAGAAAGGCAAGCATTTCAACGATGAGGCTGATCACCGGAAGAAGCCTAACCTCCCTACTGGTGATAAGTTATTGGCTATGGTCAAGGATTTGGATCAAATAGTAATCTTTGGAAAGAGTCCTGAAGGTCAATCTATTTCGAAAGACAATGTTACCGGACACGTGCCCATGTGGAAAAAGAAATCTTTATTTTGGGAGCTACCCTATTGGAAACACCTAGAGGTCCGGTCTTCAATCGACGTGATGCACGTGACGAATAATCTTTGCGTGAACCTGCTAGGCTTCCCGGGCGTGTATGGGAAGTCAAAAGATACAACAGAAGCACGGGAGGAGCAACAACGTATGAAAGACCCATACGACAAGAACACTGATAAAGGGCGTCAATACTTAAGCAGCTACGCTCTTACCAAAGCAGAGAAGGAAATATTTTTTGAACGCCTGAGAAGTATGAAGGTCCCCGCTGGCTTCTCGTCTAATATAAAGGGAATAATAAATATGGCAAAGAAAAATTACCAGGACCTGACGTCTCATGATTGCCACGTGATTATGACGTAGTTGCTTCCGGTTTGTTACAGATGAGTTTTCGTTTGAAACCCTGATACTTCGAAAGAGATTGTCCGTTTTGTACACGAAGTACATCCAGTTTTGGTTGTAACCCTCTCAACGTTTTAGCACACGCTATGTGGGTGAAATGATGATACCATGACAACTTCAACCTTTTCAGAGTTCATTTGTAGTGCTTTTCAATGTCAGGGTCAATTAGCTCAAAAAATAAGTAAATGCATGAAAAATACCAAATGAAGTCAGAAATTGTTGAAAATTTATGATGTGTCTTTGAATGGTGCATTTTGAACACATAAAAAGTATGTAGTTCAAATAAGTTCAAAAAAATGAAATCCCTTTGTAACACATGATTTTTCGTTCGAAACCCTAATACTTAGAAAGTGATTGTTCGTTTTGTATACGTAGTGCATCTAGTTTTTGTCGTAACCCTCTCAACATTTTAGCACATGCTATGTGGGTGAAATGATGATACCATGCCAACTTTCAACCTTTTCAGAGTTCATTTGTAGTGCTTTTTTAATTTCAGGGTCAATTAGCTCACAAAAATAAGTAAATGCATAAAAACTACCGAATGAAGTCAGAAATTGTTAAAAATTTATGATGTGCCTTTGAATGGTGCATTTTGAACACACAAAAAGTATGGAGTTCAAATAAGTTCAAAAAATGAAATCCCTTTGTAACAGACGAGTTTTCGTTCGAAACCCTGATACTTCGAAAGAGATTGTCCGTTTTGTACACGAAGTGCATCCAGTTTTTGTCGTAACCCTCTCAACTTTGTAGCACATGCTATCTGGGTGAAATGATGATACCATACCAACTTACAACCTTTTGAGAGTTCATTTGTAGTGCTTTTCAATTTCAGGGTCAATCAACTCAAAAAATAAGTAAATGCATGAAAAATACCAAATGAAGTCAGAAATTGTTGAAAATTTATAATGTGCCTTTGAATGGTGCATTTTGAACACACAAAAATCATGGAGTTCAAATAAGTTCAAAAAATGAAATCCCTTTGTAACACATGAGTTTTCTTTTGAAACCGTGATACTTCGAAAGAGATTGTCCATTTTGTACACGAAGTGCATCCAGTTTTTGTCGTAACCCTCTCAACTTTTTAGCACATGCTATGTGGGTGAAATTATGATACCATGCCAACTTTCAAGCTTTTCAGAGTTCAGTTGTAGTGCTTTTCAATTTCAGGGTCAATTAGCTCACAAAAATAGGTAAATGCATGAAAAATACCAAATGAAGTTAGAAATTGTTGAAAATTTATGATGTGAACTAAAACATTAACTAAAATGAATGAACTAAAATTATCAAAGTGTTTATTTGTTAAAAATAATCAAGTAAAACATTAACTAAAAAGAAACAAAAAAATTCAACTAAATAGAATTTTCATAAAGTTTTTTTTTGTTAAAATCTTTAATAGAAAACAAAAATAAAAGAGAGAAAATCTTTAATAACAAAGAATTAAAATATAAACTCTGACTAAAAATAATTAAAGTAAAAAAAATAAAAAAAATGCCGCCTATTGGACCATCACGGCGTGCATACAACTAGAAACCCTACACGAAAGGTGGGCGATGATGCAGAACCCCGGACCCAATAGGGCCAAGAGGCAGAGAGAGGAAAGTTAGGCCCATAGGCCTGCTTTAGAGAGGAGTTCGAAGGAGCTCCTGCGGCGGGGCTTACAAACCACAGCGAGCGCCCCTCGCTTGGCGAGGTGGGACTAAACTTTGCCCTGCCTCGCGCCGGTGCCAACCCTAGGCCTTTAGTCCCGGTTTGGGGCTCCAACCGGGAATAAAGACCCCCCCCCCCCCCCCCCCCCGTTTAGTCTCGTTTGGAGCCACCAACCGGGACTAAAGGCCAACGCTTTCCGCCCTTCGGCCTGCCGGAAAAGGAACTTTAGTCCTGGTTGGTGGCTCCAACCGGGATTAAAGACCCCCCCCCTTATTCCCGGTTGGAGCCCCAAACCAGAACTAAAGTTCTGCGGTATATAAGTCGCCCTTCTTCCTCCCCAAACTTCTCCGTTTTTGATCTCACGCATGACGCACACTTCCCGGAGACCCCAATGCCGAACACGCCGCCGCCAGGCTGCCGCGACGCCCCTGACGCCGAACACGCCGCTGATACGTCCCGAACGTATCTATAATTTCTGCTTGTTCCATGATCTTTTGGGTGAGATTTTTATATGTTTTGCTACACTTTTATATCATTTTACACATATTTGGACTAACCTACTAACTCAGTGCACCTACTACCAGTTTTTGTCTGCTGATGTCTATTTTGCAGGGGCTTTTACTCAATTTTCCAAAGCTCGAAAAAATCCAGAAAAAATATATAAAAAATCAGTGAAACAGAAGCTTCCGGATCACTGAAGGAGGGCCAGAGGAGGGCTAGGGGCCTCCAAGGCGGCCTGCTGGCGCAGCCAAGCCCTAGGCCGCGCCAGGAGGTCGCCTGGGTGGGTCCCACATCCTCCGGTGCCCTCCTTTTGCCTATATTTAGAGTCCCGAGAGGAAACCCTTGCAGACTTTATGGAATCACGAATTTCTCCATCGTTCCGGTGCCGCAGCGCTTCCGAGATCGCGAGCGTCAGGAGACCTCTTCCCGGCACCCTGCTGAAGGGAGGATTGACTGCCGGGAACTTCTCCACCACCATGGACGCTTCCCGGACATGCCGTGAGTAATCCTCCTTGGACCATGAGTCCATGACCAGTAGCTATGTGGTGTCATCTCTCCAATCTTGTGTTTTAATGGTTAGTCCTTGTGAGCTGCCCTACATGATCAAGGCATCTATCTCTTGCTATTGCTATGCTCGGTTTGTTGGGATCCGATGGATTATGAGATTATGTTCAGATATTTATGAGTTATATATTTTATTATCCTTTTATATTATGTTCCTTAGTGATTCATGCATGTTCTTTGTTGCCTTATTTTGCTTTGGCCAAGTGGTAGATTGTGACTCCAAGAGGGAGCGTTATGCATGATTGTGGGTTCATGCCCCTGGATGTCTAGCTTGAGTGACACAAACATGAGACTAGGGGATGTGCTTGTTGCCACCAGGGAGAAAACAACGGTGCTTGTGACCACGGTTGCAAGGATTGTTTACCTTACGCATAGTTCGTTAATGAAGTTGTCCATTGCTTTGAGTTTACACTTTGGCTGGGGCGCGCAACTTAATACCGGAGAGATGTTCTGGATAGATATCTCAAGGTGAATGATTAGTAAGTAGATTCTGATGAATAAACAGTCTACTTGTCTTGGCGTACTGCCCATTACTATTGAACCTCTAACTATCAAGGAGCATAATTAGCATTGCGGTGCGATCATAATTCTGTCAATTGCCCAACTATGATTTGTTTACCCTAGCATAGTTGTTGATCGTCTTTTGGGAGAGATACATCACTAGTGAACGTCATGTGACTCCGGTCCATATCACCAACATTGTTTACACCTCCATCATTTATCGTTTTCTTTACTTTTCCGTTGCAATCACTGTTACCTTCCCGCTTGTGTTTTGATCCTGTGCAAACTACAAGGCTGGAGAGATTGACAACCTCTCTGTACTCATTGGGAGCAAAGTTATTTGTTGTGTGTGCAGGTCCACCTCTTCTGCTGACCAGGATAGGAGACACCTTCTTGTTGAGCCTAGGAGTCCTCCTGGATCGATAAACCTTACAGTCTCCATGTAAGGGAAATTTGCTGCTGAGTACATCTCCACCTTCCACTTGGGTTAACCAACGAGGGGAGAGAAATATATACATCAACTCGTCATTAAGCGAATTTCTGACGTCGTTGCCGGGGACTCTAGTCTTCAAGATAGGGGAGTTGCACACTATCTTTTACCTTTGCTTTTTAGTCTTGTTAGTTTGCTTTCTAGTTTTTGCTTTAGAGTCTTATACCAAAAACCACAAAAAAATTAGTTACTTTGCTTTGTTTAGTTAGTATGCCTAAATCCTTTGCCTCTAATGTCGCACCCGAAGGAGAGATTCTCACCTTCAAAGAAAGGGTTGGATAAAGTTTGAAAGATGCTTGGTATAGAATTAAAAATTCTCAAGATAGAGCCACGAAGAAGCAATCCACCACTATTTTTATTAGAAATGTTTATGTTGGTATTACTTCTTGGCATAGGTTTGTTCTAGACACAACAATAGGAGGGAATTTCTTGGAAGCTCCCGTCGGGGAGGCTCTTAACATTATGGAAAATCTTGTCGGAATCCCACCTATTGTTGACATAAAGGATGACATCACTTTATCTCATGTTATGGGTAAACTTGAGAAAATAGAGCTAGAGATGCCAAGCATGAGTAAAATTAATGAAGTAGATCGTAGGATTCAAGGGAACTTAAATAGACTTAAATCTCATGATGTGGATCCTTCTAGGATTGATAAGATCGAGGATATTTTTGAAACTTTAGGAACTACTCTATCCTCCCACAAGACTAAAAAGGTAGAAACCCCCGCAAGGAAGGGACCTAGGTTCGTTAACATACCTAAGGTTCCTCAACCCAAAACAAGTATACCTATTGCTAAGGGTGTTGAAACTGTGAAGACCTTGGAAGAGATACCTCTCTTAAATGGAATTAGAAATGAAATTCCAATTGGTCTTACTTCCTTTTCTTTTGATCCTAGAAGTGTTGCCACTAAGCCTCTCTTTGAGAGTCCTCTTTTGAAATTAGTTGTATTATTGAAGAGCTCTTTGATGATCTTGATGATGGTTTAATCGATACAACTTGATCTTCTTGCACTATGCCTAGCTCAAAGGCATAAAAGAAAGCGCTTGTTGGGAGGCAACCCAATTTGTTTTTACTTTCTGTTTTAGTGGTCTTGATGTGTGTTACTAATGTAGCAAAATCATTATATCTTTATTTTTAAGCTTTGTGCCAAGTTATAGCCTCCGATTGCAAGAAAGTTCAAAAGTTGTGACATGCTATCCAGAAACAGATTATGTCTGCTTGACGGAAAAATTCGCCAAAAAACACCAGATCATCTTTTTGATCTGAATTTGTTTGACAACATGCTCTATATAATTTCCTTTCTGGCATCTGTCCTGAGTTTTTTTATGTGAGTTGCAGAAGTGCGCCGAATAAATTATTTACTACGTGTTGTTGTGTTTTTCACAGATTTTGCCATGTTTTGTGTTTCCATTGTTTTGTGAATCCTAAGCTTGATTTTTATTTGAAAAAATCTTTTGGCATTCATGAGAAGCAGTAGCTTTTCATGAAAATCTTTATTTCCAGCAGGTATTGAATTATTTTATTAAGGGTAGTAACCACTCTAATCAACTTATGATGAGTTTCATATGAAGGGAGTTTTCAAGTATGCGATGGGAGAGATGATGAAAGAAGATACAGGAGTGTCAAGCGCTCAAGTTGGGGATGCCCCCATGCACCCCAATAAATATTCAAGGAGACTCAAGCGCCTAAGCTTGGGGATGCCCCCGTGCATCCCCTTCTCTATCAACAATCATCAGTTCGTCCATCTCCCTGCTATATTTTATCACTTCATATGTTATGTGCTATGCTTGGAGCGTCCTGCTATTTGCTTTTTAGTTTGTTTTAGTTTTTCTTGTTGTTCATAACAAGTCGGAACCTAGCCTACTTTGTTTGGAAGAGAGACACGCTTCATTCCACTCTAGAACACTACATAGGTTTTCATGCTTATCTTTTTTGTGTGTTCTTCATCTTTTCGTAGCTACTGTCATCCTTCGCTCTTAGTTTCATGCTTATCTTTTTAAGAGCTATTATTTAAGTTGTTTTTGTAACTCTCTTGAGTTATCATGCTTATATTGTTTAGAGAATTGGCTCGTTGCACTTAGTTGTGTGTCTTGCATGAGTAGGTAACTGAGGTTGCTATTTAAGTATAGTAGTAACTTGCAACAGTTTTGAGGTATTGATTTGAGTAATGTTTGTTCTATTGGTGACAAGAGCTTGAGCCTATTAGTGATATGTGTCATATTTTGGGAAATCCGTGTGTTTTTCAAAAACTAAAAACTAGTTGAGAACTCTAGCTACGAAATTGATCGCTAACCTCTGGAGGGGTTGGAATATATAGAGTACCCTCACGTTACCATGAGTCGAGGATGCGCAAGGATAACCAAACTCCCAAACACTCCTCCTCGGGGTACTCGTCTCTTTTTGAATTTCCTAACTAGATAGAGAGTTACCGACAATAAGTGTATGAGTTCTTCGGACTAATGTGAGTATTCGATTGTTGGCATTTCCACCATCCATATTTTATTAGCCTCTTCGGTACCGTGCATTGCCCTTTCTCACATTGAGAGTTGGTGCAAACTCCGCCGGTGCATCCAAAACCATGACATGATACGCTCTGTCATACATAAGCCTCATTATATCTTTACTCCAAACAGCCACCATACCTACCTATTATGGCATTTCCATAGCCTTTCTGAGATACATTGCCATGTAACATCCATCATCTCATGACTTGATCTTCATGTCATACATGCTTTTTCTTGATCATAGAGTCGCATGATAGTTGGGCCTTGCCCTTATTACTGCTACATGACGCGCTAGCATCATTGCATATCCTGCTACACTGGCAGAGGCATACATTTGCATACATCATGATAGTTTTCACTTGTCTTTATGTTGAGTACTTCTTATAAAGTTTGATGATTTTTCTTCTTATTCATGTAAAACGTAGAGTGTTGCCCTTAAGAGAGCAAAATATCCCAAAGAGGACAAAATAAAAGATCCCAAATAGGACAAATGAGAGATAGAAGAAAGAGACAAAGAGGCCACAAAATAAAAAAAGAAAAAGAAAAAAAGAAATAGAAAGAGAGAAGGGGGCAACACTACTATTCCTTTTGAAAGATCCACACTCATACTCCATTACTATACTGGTACTACATAGAGATTATCATTCATGCATAACTATGTGGGGATCCTTACACTATAGAACTTGGTTTACGTATTTCAATGATGAGCCTCCTCAAATGATATCTAGGTCTTCATGAGAAAACAAGTTGGATGCACCCCCACTAGTTCCATTGGAGAGCTTACCTTAGCTCATATGTGCGTCCATTACATGGCAATCCCTACTCCTCACTTCATATCTATCATTTGGCTTTCTCTCGCCTATGGTTGCCCTCATTGATGTGAGTCTTTCACACCTTTTTTGTCTTCCTTCCCCATCATTATTCTATTTTCCATCCTAAGTGCCAAAATATCTTGCTTATGCTCATCCATTGCGTGAGTGCTCAAAGTTGAAAGGGAGAGGTTCATTTTGACTTGTGCCTGATCTGGGGATGAGTCAAAATAAGATTCCGAAGGATACTAAGTGTGAAGTTTAGTAGATTGAGTTCTCAATTAAAAATATATTTTATGATCTCAACCCATCTCCCACTTCTTGCACGCAAAGACCATTTCGAGACATTCGAGTCATGGACAGCGAGAGCTCTTGCACCTTTATGTTCTTACTTTGCTAAATTCAATACTAGATATAGACTCTTGCTTGTTATTGTAACATCCCAAAATTACAAATTTTTGGAATGTTATAACAAATAAATAATTACGATTTTTTGTTTGAATGATATGTGATTGATTGTTTGAAATTGAGTGGAATTTGAAACTTTAAAGTGAGAGGGAATGAAATGATTTTCCCAATTTTTTTTTTATTTTGAATCCCTATTCAATTTTGAGTTTGAATATTTTCAAAAAAAACTCTGATAAAAAAAGTCAAATGTGAGGAGGAAAATGACACTCCAAAAATAAGAGACAATGTCTTTGATTCAAATTTTAAGTATTTGCAATTTATTTGAAATTCAAATTCCTTTTCATTTTAAAGTTATTGCAAAAAAATATTTTTTTTAAATTATTTTATTTGATCTTGAAAATATGTTCATGTTATAGGAAATTTTCTTCTGAAAATTTTGATATATAATATGCATATATGAAATATTTTCTTAATTTCGTTTATATTTTTTCTTTGTTTAAAAAAAAAACTGTAAACACTGTTCACTCGGGCACTGTTCATCTGAGGGAAAAACAAAGGCTGGCCGAATTGCCTCATGCGGCCTTGGCCCATGCCACACTTTGTTTTTTTTCTTTTCTCCACATTACGTATATTTTTAGTCCCACATTGCCTAGCTATTGACCTTTAGACCTTTTTTCCACCTATAAATATAGATCCATAGAAGCATCCAAAAATCATCTACTTCGGGTTAAATCAATCTTTTGGTTTAACTAGGTTTATTGAATAAAAATATTTTTCTTCTCTCCAACGGGATTTTTGGAAGTGGTCTCCTCTGTGGAATTAATTCTTATTCTGCATTCTAAAGGTATTTCTCTTCGTATTTTTCTTTTATACTCCCTAGTATATTATTTCTAGACTAGTATTCCTACACTAGTATACGATAGAATAATTACATTTATCAATTAGTCTCTGTATTTACACATTAGTCCCACAATTTTTATAGACATAACACTTTTCTTCCGTAAAACAGCTTGACTGTGATTTTTCAAATAGCCATAACTTTTTACTCGTTTATCCGAATTACATGAAACCAACGCCTAAAGTTTCGTATTGATCCCACCTAGTCGGTAAACCTATCATATCAGCTTTCTATAATTTTAAAATTTCGAAATTTGTTCACACTCATATTCAAACTTCTTTTGATCATACCTTTTTATCCGTAGCTCCGTTTTAGATGAATCCAATTGCCTCAGATTCATATCAAAGTAATCTTCCTGTTTGTATCATTAGTTTTAACTTTGCAACTTATAGTTTTGATGAAATCAAATTTTTACTATTAGTGCCCAAAAGTGTTCTCGTCGTTCTAAGCTGATTCAATGTTATATTGAAATATCTGTATCTTTTGATCCGCTATTTCAAATCTAGTAATTCTCTTTTTCTACATGTTCATATTGATCTCCTATATCCAGTAGCATCATTAGTTTCGACCTTTGAACCTTACAAATTTGAGCGATTCAAATTTGTATTTGAACATTCATTTGATCTTATCTTGCAAATCGTAACACCTTTTCAATTGATTCCTTTTACCCCTAAATACTCATGTCATATATTTTTCTACATAACCATTGTACTTCAGTTCAACTTATTTTGACCTTCTGAATGCAAATTTAATTCATACTTCAATTCGCTATAACTTTTGTTGTAGTTGCAGTGCTCCATTTCAAGAAATTCTTTCTACAAATAAATTCTTATGTCTTATACTATTTGTCAAACAACATTCATGGTGTTCTCCCAATATTTTTTATCATCTCCCATAGTGTATGCAAGTCGAGCTTATATAGTGATAGTTGATCATCCTTTGACTCTTTTGAGTTGACCCCTTTCACCTTTCCTTTTACAACACCATAAGGCCCTATCTTTTCTTATTAAATCTTGGTATGTTGTTATTTTGCACCAAGACATCTTTTGTTCTTATGTTCTTTGGTTCTTCCTTTTGGCATGAATGTTTATTGAATGCTATTCATTTACAATAGATTTCTCGGAGTGTGATGAGTAGAATTATCAGGATTATGAGAGTGACTATCTTCATCAAGTAATACCAAGCAAGTTCACATTGATCATATTTTTACCTATGATTTTATTGCATTAGTTTCAACCTCCTTCACCCATTGCATGCAAGTAGGTACTTGGAAACTTTGGTTATTGAGTAGTATGTTATGATAGGCACCCCTAAACCCTTGCTACTTTGGCCGGGATGTTATTTTTCTATGCTCCTAGTAGACGGGGTTTGGTTGAGTGTTTACCATGAGTGTTGTGAGAAACTTAATAATCAAGACCTGAAGACTCCAAGACTTGCATGACCTCAGAACGAAATATACCTTTGGGTGAAGGACTGTTCAGATGGGCTCCCTGGGAAAACTAGCGGAGGACCCGGGATGCATGGAGAAGCGCCATGACATCTTGCGGAAAGCTTCACCCATGCTCAAAGAGATGGATGGATATTTCAAGACCCAAGGCTTTCTGCACAGCCACAAGTCATTATGGGATCTGGCTTGGTTGGACAACGTGGTGACTCTAGATGGGCGGTGCTATGAGATGTAGAAGAACGGTAGGATTGGATGGCCACCGACAGAGGCTCAGAGGAACCCGTTGAAAGACCATGTTTTGATCATCCGGTTCTCAAACACCCTGAAGTGCGAGGACTTCAACGGAGGCGATCAAATCTTGTGGGCAACGTGTGCAAAACTCTACAGAGTACTCAAACCTAATCGATTAGTCGTGTCTACGGTCATGGACAACTTGATCCAAAGGAACTGAATCTATCAGGAATTCTCAACACCATTAAATCTTATTGATGTGGGTAATATTGATAACTTGGGTATGAGAAATGGTTGGTGGAACCTTCTCATTAACAACCAACAAAGTAGTAAATTTTGCTTTTACCCTCTCTCTTGTTGTAGGAAAATTTGCTTTACGCAAAACTTAAACTACAGCCCCACCTTCCATATATGCATATAGTATAGATGATATTTACACCTCTCTCCTTTGTGACTTGCCGGCATATTTAATATGCTGACCTACACGGCTGCAATGTCTTATGTTGCAGATATTTTCTTCGACGAGTAAGAGTATGATTCAGGGTTACGGTCTGCACTCAACCTGCCGTTGGTGTTTATTTGTCTCCACTCTGTTTGACTGTTTTCGCTGAGATTTTTGAGGTATATATCAGTCTTACGTTATTTAGATGTGATTGCACTTTGATATATACATTGATGTACTGTGTGTGCCAGCATACTGATCCAGGGATGGCATAGATACACAGAGGCTTGACTCATTTTGAGTCGGGTCGCTACAGTTATTGTCTTGACTTGAATTGCATATCTCACTTGCTTTACTTTGAAGTTCTTATATGTATGTTAGCATGTCACTACATAAATTATTGTGTTATCATTTATCTACTCGAGCACGAGCAGAAATTAATCTTGGGGATGTTGATTCGTCCCAAACGTATCTATAATTTCTGCTTGTTCCATGATCTTTTGGGTGACATTGTTATATGTTTTGCTACACATTTATATCATTTTACACATATTTGGATTAACCTACTAACTCAGTGCACCCAGTGCCAGTTTCTGTCTCTTGATATCTATTTTGCACGGGCTTTTACCCAATATTCCGAAACCCGAAAAATCGAGAAAAAATATATAAAAAATCAGCAAAACAGAAACTTCTGGATCACCGAAGGAGGGCGAGAGGGGAGCCAGGGGCCTCCCAAGCGGCCTGCTAGGCCGCGTCGGGAGGTCGCTTGGGTGGGTCCCACCTCCTCCGGTGCCCTCATTTGGCCTATATTTAGAGTCCCGAGAGGAAACCCTCGTAGACTTTCTGGAATCGCGAATTTCTCCGTCGTTCCGCCGCCGCAGCGCTTCCGAGATCGGGAGTGTCACGAGACCTCTTCCCGGCACCCTGCCGAAGGGAGGATTGACCTCCGGGAGCTTCTCCACCGCCATGCACGCTTCCCGGACGTGCCGTGAGTAGTCCTCCCTCGACCATGAGTCCATGACCAGTAGCTATGTGATGTCTTCTCTCCAATCTAGTGCTTCAATGGTTAGTCCTTGTGAGTTGCCCTACATGATCAACGCATCTATGTAATTCTCTTGCTATTTCTATGCTCGGTTTGTTGGGATCCGATGGATTATGAGATTATGTTCGGGTTGTTATGAGCGTTGGGGAAGGTCGCATGGGAAACAAAAAATTTCCTACGCGCATGAAGACCTATCATGGTGATGTCCATCTACGAGAGGAGATTTGGATCTACGTACACTTGTAGATCGCACAGCAGGAAGCGTTAAGAAACGCGGTTGATGTAGTGGAATGTCCTCACATCCCTCGATCCGCCCTGCGAACCGTCCCACGGACCGTCCCGCGATCCGTCCCACGATCCGCTCCGATCTAGTGCCGAACGGACGGCACCTCCGCGTTCAGCACACGTACAGCTCGACGATGATCTCGGCCTTCTTGATCCAGCAAAAAAGACAGAGAAGTAGAAGAGTTCTCCAGCAGCTTGACGACACTCCGGTGGTGGTGAAGGATCTACTCCTGCAGGGCTCCGCCCGAGCTCCGCAGAAATACAATCTAGAGGAAAAACCGTGATGTTTTATGGTCGAGCTGCCGTGGCAAAGTTATCTCAAATCAGCCCTAGACCTTCACTATATATAGGAGGAGGGGTGGGGAGGCTTGCCTTGAGGTCCAAGACCCCAAGGGTCCGCCGGCCAAGGAGGTGGAGGAGTCCACCTCCAATCCTAGTCCAACTAGGATTGGAAGGTGGAGTCCTTCCCTTCCTTCCCACCTCTTTTTTTTCTTTTTCCTTTGATTTCTTATCTCCTGCGTATAGGGCCTCTTGGGCTGTCCCACCAGCCCACTAAGGGCTGGTGCGGCACCCCTAAAGCCTATGGGCTTCCCCGGGTGGGATGCCCCCCCGGTGAATATCCGGAACCCATTCGTCACTCCCGGTACATTCCCGGTAATGCCTGAAAACTTTCCGGTAACAAAATGAGGTCATCCTATATATCAATCTTCGTCTCCGGACCATTCCGGAAACGCTCGTGACGTCCGTGATCTCATTCGGGACTCCGAACAACATTCGGTAACCACACATATAACTCAACTGTACTAAAACATCGTTGAACCTTAAGTGTGCACAACCTGCGGGTTCGAGAACTATGCAGACATGCCCCGAGGTACTCCTCGGTCAATATCCAATAGCGGGACCTGGATGCCCATATTGGATCCTACATATTCTCCGAATAAATTATCGGTTGAACATCAGTGTCAAGGATTCAGGCAATCCCGTATGTCACTCCCTTTGTCCTTCGGTATGTTACTTGCCCGAGATTTGATCATCGGTATCTGCATACCTATTTCAATCTTGTTACCGGCAAGTCTCTTTTCTCGTTCCGTAATACAAGATCCCGTACCTTACACTTAGTCACATTGCTTGCAAGGCTTGTCTGTGATGTTGTATTACCGAGTGGGCCCCGAGATACCTCTCCGTCACACGGAGTGACAAATCCCACTTGATACGTCTCAAACGTATCTATAATTTTTGATGGTTTCATGCTTTTATCTTGTCAACTTTGGATGTTTTATATACCTTTTATCTCTTTTTTGGGACTAACTTATTAATTCAGTGCCAAGTGCCAGTTCCTGTTTTTTCTGTGTTTTTGACTCTTCTCAGATCTGATTTTGGAACGGAGTCCAAACGGAATAAAATACCCGAAATATTTTTTTCCAGAACAGAAGAAGATCGGGGGACTTGAGGGCCAAGGCAGGAGGCCCACAGGGAGCCCACAAGCCTTGTGGCCGTGGCCAGGAGGGGCCTGCGGCCACCAGGCTTGTGGCCTCCCTGGAGCTCCCCTGCCCTAGCTCTTTGGCCTATATATTCCCTAAAATACGAGAAAAAATTAGGGCGTCCACGAAACCACTTTTCCACCTCCGCAAGCTTCTGTTTCCGCGAGATCTCATCTGGAGACCCTTTCCGGTGCCCTGCCGGAGGAGACTTTGGAGCTGGAGGGCATCTACATCAACATCATTGCCTCTCCAATGACTCGTGAGTAGTCCACTTCAGACCTACGGGTTCGTAGTTAGTAGCTAGATGGCTTCTTCTCTCTCTTGGATCTTCAATACCAACTTCTCCATGGTCTTCATGGAGATATATCCGATGTAATCCTCTTTGGCGGTGCGTTTGTCGAGATCCGATGAATTGTGGATTTGTGATCAGATTATCTATGAATTATATTTGAGTCTTTGCTGATTTCTTATATGCATGATTTTATATCCTTGTAAGTCTCTCCGAGTCTTGGGTTTTGTTTGGCCAACTAGATCTATGATTCTTGCCATGGGAGAAGTGCTTGGTTTTGGGTTCATACCGTGCGGTGACCTTTCCCAGTGACAGAAGGGGCAGCAAGGCACGCATCATGTTGTTGCCATCAAGGGTAACAAGATGGGATATCATCATAGATTTGAGATTGTCCATCTACATCATGTCATCTTGCTTAAGGCGTTACTCTGTTCTTATGAACTCAATACACTAGATGCATGCTGGATAGCGGTTAACGTGTGGAGTAAGAGTAGTAGATGCAGAAAGTATCGGTCTACTTGTTTTGGACGTGATGCCTATATGTATGATCATTGCTATAAATAACGTCATGACTTTGCGCGGTTCTATCAATTGCTCGACAGTAATTCATTCACCCACCGTCTACTTGCTTTCATGAGACAAGCCACTAGTGAACACTACGGCCCCCGGGTCTATTCACAATTATCATCTCAGCTTTCACTTTTAATTTGCTTTGTTTACTTTTTGCTTTCAGTTCTCACTTTGCAAACAATCTATAAGGGATTGACAACCCCTTCATAGCGTTGGGTGCAAGCTCTTTGTGTTTGTGCAGGTAACTGTGACTTGACGCGCTCCTCCTACTGGATTGATACCTTGGTTCTCAAACTGAGGGAAATACTTACCGCCGCAGTGCTACATCACCCTTTCCTCTTCAAGGGAACACCAACGCAAGGCTCCAAGGCCGCGGGGGAATCCTTTGCATATTTGCCAAGGAAATCCCTATAGGCGTAGCCAGCAGCAGAAGGATTTCTGGCGCCGTTGCCGGGGAAGGTATGTTGTTGCCGTAGCAGAAGGATTTCTGGCGCCGTTGCCGGGGAGAGATCAAGTCAAGATCTATCCAAGTAAGTGTCACAAACTCATCTCTTGCTTTTACCTTTTTTGCCAGTTGCCTCTCGTTTTCCTCTCCCCCACTTCACATTTGCCGTTTTCATTTGCCTTTCTCCTTTGCCGTTTTCATTTGCCTTTTGCCATTTTCCTTTGCCAGTTTTCTTGCTTGCTTGTGTTCTTGTTTGTTTGTTGAAGTCATCATGGCTGAAAACACCAAACTTTGCGACTTCTCGAATACTAATAATAATGATTTTATTAGTACTCCGATTGCTCCTGCCACTAGTGTGGAATCATATGAAATCAATGTTGCCTTGCTGAATCTTGTTATGAAAGAGCAATTTTCTGGCCTTCCTAGTGAAGATGTCGCATCCCATCTCAATACTTTCATTGAACTTTGCAATATACAAAATAAGAAATATGTGGATAATGATGTTGTTAAATTGAAGCTTTTTCCGTTCTCTTTGCGAGGTCGTGCAAAAAATTTGGTTTTCTTCTTTGCCTAAAAGTAGTATCGATTCTTGGAATAAGTGCAAAGATGCTTACATATCCAAGTATTTTCCACCGGCTAAGATTATCTCTCTCTGTAACGATATCATGAATTTCAAGCAACTTGATCATGAACATGTTGCACAATCTTGGGAGAGGAAGAAGTTAATGATTAGAAATTGTCCCGCTCATCTCTTGAGTTTGTGGATGATTATACAAATCTTTTACGCTGGTTCGAATTTTGCTTCTCGCAATATCTTGGACTCCGCCTCAGGTGGAACGTTCATGGAAATCACGTTAGGAGAAGCTACAAAACTCCTAGACAATATCATGACCAACCACTCTCAGTGGCACACTGAAAGGTCACCTGCTAGCAAAAAGGTACACGCTATAGAAGAAATTAACTCGCTTAGTGCTAAGATGGACGAGTTGATGAATTTGGTTGCTAGTAGAAATGCTCCTTTAGATCCTAATGACATGCCACTATCTTCCTTGATTGTGAGTAGCAACGCTAGTTTGGACGTTAATTTTGTTGGTAGGAACAATCTTGGCAACAACAATGCTTTTAGAGGAAACTATGTTCCTAGGCCTTTTCTTAGTAACTCCTCTAACAATTATGGAAATTCCTACAACAACACATATGGAAATCATAACAAATTACCCTCTAATTTAGAGAGTAATATCAAAGAGTTCATCAACTCTCAAAAGTTTTTCAATGCGTCCATAGAGGAAAAACTACTAAAAATTGACGATTTGGCTAAGAGCGTTGATAGGATGTCTTGTGATATTGATGCTCTGAAAGTTAGATGTGCTCCTCCCAATGTCAACTTGGATGAAACTTTAAAAGCTATGTGTGTCTCCATGAATGAGAGCAAAGAAAGAACCGCCCAAATTTGCGCTAAGCATGAATGGTTTAAAAGGGTGCGTTCTAGTGATGCAAATCACGAAGATCTTAAAGTGCTTGGTGTGACTCCTCTTGAATCTTTGTTTTCGCGTGTCAAACCTATGGATGAAGGGGCTGGATATGAATCCACTTTGGTTGAAAAACGCCCCAATGATTCGGAGTCCACCTATCTTGATGATAAAGGTGTGGAGAGTGGAGTAGAAGAAATCAAAATATTGGGTAGTAATGAAACTCCCACTTTGGATTTCAAGGAATTCAATTATGATAGTTGCTCCTTGTTTGAATGCATTTCCTTGATGCAATACATTGCAAACTCTCCACATGCTTATAGCCAAAGCAAAGCCTTTACCGCACATATCGTAGATGCTATGATGAAATCTCTTGAAGAGAAACTCGAATTAGAAGTCTCTATACCTAGAAAACTTCATGATGAGTGGGAACCTACTATCAAGATCAAAATCAAAAACTATGAATGCAATGCTTTGTGTGATTTGGGTGCTAGTGTTTCCGCGATTCCAAAGTATTTATGTGATATTCTTGGTTTTCATGAGATTGAAGAGTGTTCTCTTAATTTGCATCTTGCGGATTCTAGTGTCAAGAAATCCATGGGAAGGATCAATGATGTTCTTATTGTTGCAAATAAGAACTATGTACCGTGGATTTCATTGTACTTGACATAGATTGCAATCCTTCATGTCCCATTATTCTTGGTATACCTTTCCTAAGGACTATTGGTGCTATCATCGATATGAAGGAAGGGAATATTAGATTTCAATTTCCTCTAAAGAAGGGCATGGAGCATTTTCCTAGAAATAAAATAAGATTGCCTTATGAATCTATTATGAGGGATACTTATTGTCGAGGGTATAAGCCTGACAGTAGATGTGTAGGGTACGAAAAGGATGGGCAGAGTCCCAGCTACGACGAGGTTGTATGAGTTCAGGCCCCTCTACGGTGGAGGTAATAGCCCTACGTCTCAGTGCTCTGGGAGCTTCTTGTCGAGTGGAATATGGAATACAATGATTTGCTAACCCCTGCACCAGCGGGGGAGGGTGGCTTATATAGAGTGCGCTGCCCTCCACAACGGTTCCGGTACAGGGGTGGAGTAGTGGCGACTGAATGCGTACGTTACAGGTAACGTACGTCCTAAATGCTAATAATTGCACCGGGAAACGTACGACCGTTTCCCTCCAGGGGGGTTACGATGTTCCGAGTGCCATCCAGTCGGTTAGTTGGATGTTCTCCGAATGCTAGTCTCCGACTGGATGGTCGAGGACCTGTTACCGACTGGACGATGGGGACTCCTTAATTCAGTCGGAACTGACTAAGGGCCTTGTCCCTTATGAGGGGTAGTCCTTGGGTAGGACTTACAGGGCAGGCCTATGACCCTACCCTAGGACTATAACCCCATCATTAGTCCCCGAATGGATTGGGGTTGGAACGACGAAGCGATGTTTGATGTTTGGATCCGACTGGAACGGATGTGACTTTGACGTTGCTTGCCTCGATCCATTTTATCTTCTTTGACCAACGATCTGAGTGGAAATCTTTGTGGAACAAACTGTCGGAAACCGAGTGCTTCCAGGGTATCTCTTGACGTGACCAGTCAACTGACAACGGCGGATTTTCCGGGATCCTCAAATTTCGGTTTCCACGCGCTCAGCGGGGATGACGCCAGCGCGCTCGAGTAGCGCCTGACGCCTCGATTCTCGCACTTCAACTTCTCCACTGATATCGCCGCGGTCGGTCGGGGATAAGGTTTCGGGGCCACCTGCCAACGACCCAGTCGGAACCTTACTTAAATCCAAGCTGCAAGGGTTTTTCGTTACAACCGCCGGATCTTTTGCCTTTGCTTCGTCCTCCTCGCCGCCTCCAGCGCACCTAACCTCTCCACTCCTCCTTCCCCTCCGCGGATTCACAGCTTCCGCCATGACCAAGGGTCAGACCAGCAAGATGGAGGCGAGGAAAAAGAAGGGGAACGCGGCGGCTCCTGCTCAGCGGCGGCAGCGGCCGTTGCCAGCGGGGTGGATACAAGGTGACTTCCTCCCCTCCACGGTGACGGAAGGGGATCTGCTGCAGCTGGTGGAGCACGGGATGATCGTGCACAAGTCTTGGAGGCTGCCGGTGGAGAATGAGGTCGAGCCAACGCCCCGGGAGGGGGAGCGCGTCCTGCTGCTCAGCCATGTCTATCGAGGTTTCTCTCTGCCCCCGCATCCTTTCTTCAAGGGCATTATGAACCACTTCGGGGCACAGCTTCACCACTTTCCCCCGAATGCTATTGCCCATCTCTCTGCTTTCATAGTTATGTGCGAGTGCTTCATCGGCTGCCCTCCCCATTGGGGGTTGTTCAAACATATATTCTCTGCTAGATCTCAAACTATCAAACGACTCAGCCAGTCGGATGATAAAACACATCTTCTCCAACTCTGCAGAGGCTTAGGTTTCCAGAAAAAGAGTCGGAGTAGTTATCCTGCTCTTCAGCTGAGTGAGTCGGTTAGGGACTGGCAGTCGACGTGGTTCTACTGCCAAGACGTTGCCTGCCCGAATGCCTCGACAGGGTTGCCTCCTTTTAGCTTAGATCGTCCCGCTCCACCTAAGCAGCTCGCGCTCACGAAGGCGGAGAAGATCGACATCCAGCCCCTAGTCGACGCACTCGTAGACGTCGTCAGAAGGGGAGTCACCGGCATGGATTTGCTGGAGACTTTCCTTGGTCGGCGCATAAAACCACTGCAGGCTCGCGACCACGCCATGTGGCACTACACGGGGCCCGAAGACTCCAGTCGGACCAACGTCTTGAGCGTGACCGCGGAGAAGGTGGCATCGTGGGTGCTCCAGATCACAGGCGCCTGTGAGAACCCCAGAGGGTCTCGGCGAGTGAGGGCTTTCAGCGCGGACAATCCTCCTCCGAACCAAGTGAGTACCATTTGTCGAGTTTATGTATCTGTTTTAGTTTTATCGCTTTCTTGAATCTCTGCCTGTCGTTTGATGTCGCCGACTGTATTTCACACAGAAGTGGACCAACTGGTTTTCTCCTGTCTCGAACGGGAACCCGGACAAGGAGGAGGAAGAAGGAAGCCAGGAGGGCAGTGTGGAGAGTGGCGAGTATGTCTCCGACAGTGGGGAGACGGAGGAGGAGTCTGGTGAAGAAGAGGAGGAAGACGAAGAGTAGGACTCGCCGCCTCCTCTGCCAGAGCACCGGACCAAGCGTCGACATGAACCTGCGGTTCCCTCGGCCCCTCCGGCATCCTCGAGTGCTCCGCCTGCTGCTCCCGTGGTTCCGGGTGCTCGGAGCACCAAGAGGGCCAGGGACGTTGCTGCCGAGTCCGTGGGTCAGCCTTCCAAGGTGGCCAAACCGAGTGGGTCTAAACCTCGGAAGGCTTTGCCGCGGATAAGGGTCGTCATTCCCGTCACCTCGACGTAAGTGTACTGTTCCTCTAACTTCCTCTGATATTCGATTGGACTGTTGTTTTACTGGTCGAATGAATTTCACTCGACAGGGTTGCCACCTCTGCCACCTCTCCGGCGCGCCAGGAGTATGATCCCATGGACGCGGACAACGTCGTCTCGTCCCAGCCAGGTGCATTGTAGCGATTCCAAGAGTTTTATATTATCGCATCGCGGATTCTGTCTTTGGTCTTGCCCCTTTGTTTTTCTGAGATCCCGCGCCATTCGGTCCGGCAGGGGCGATTTATGTGGATGAGGGTGACCAGGGGAGACCTGAGCAAGCTGCGGAGCCTGTCCTTGAGGCTGCCCCGCCAGTTACTGCTCTCACCGCGGTCGTGCCGCCGACTGAGGCGATGCCGCCGACTGAGGAGGCGCTGATGGCTGCTGAACCGACTGGAACGGGCCTTGGGATGCCCACGGAGCCTCCAACGATGCCAGGCCCGTCGAATGTTGAGTTTAACATCGAACACCTCCCGGAGGATCAGGTGGGAGCAGCCAAGGGAGCCATGGTGCAGGCAGAGCTGATGGCGGGAGAAGCCAAGAAGGCGTACGACTCCATCGCCTCTCTATCCCAGCGCAGCTTGGAGCTGCGGGACGATATCCGAGTAAGTAGTCTAGTAAGTATTTGCTTTTCTCTTGTTTCTCTTGTAACCCACTGGGTGTGCTCGGATACCTATGATGTTTGCAATGGGTTCACTCTGAGTGAACCCAGTGGGTGTAGTCCCCGAGACTTCTGTCGAGTGCTTGCACCGGCAGTTGTCTTTATGCATATTGTCTCTGACTTAGTCATATTCATAAATAATATGGTCGACTGCTAAAAGTTGGGGCACTCGGAGTGCACCTACTGTAAGAGTCTCCGAGAGTAATTTTACTCAGGTCGGGTGGTATTAGCCTTGTAGGCGTAAGTGTTGTCATGAATCTCAATAGGGCGGACCTGTTTGAGTTGCATGCTAGTGGGGTCACTCTCGGTGAACCCACTGGGTGTAGTCCCCGAGACCGCTGTCGACTGCTTGCGTCGGCAGGGGTCTGAAGAACTTAGACTTTGTATTGTTGGATTTGTCTGATCGTCTCTTGGCGCTGACTGGCAGAAAACTTGCAAGATGGGGACAACATATGAGACTCTGAGGGCAGAAAAGGTGCAATTTGCTGGTGAGCTGGATGCGGCACTGATTGCAATGGCTGGAATGAAGGAAGTGCTGGCGGAACGAGAGAAGTCATTCCAGCAGGCTCGTGAAGTGAACAAAGCGCTGGCTGCTGAAGTTGAGAAGATGGGGAAGCAAAGGTCCACGCTGATGGGACAAATGGATGTGCTGAACAAATGGTGTATAGCGCAGGAGAAATACGTCAGTGACTGGGCTCGGCGCTGGCTGGTAAGTCCTGTTTTTCAGAGTGCTTGTGGTACGTGCGTTACACTCGGCGCTGATTGTTTGCTTGCCCTGTGTTTGCAGATTTTTGCGTGGACGCTGAAGCTGAAGCAGCTGACGTGGAGCGGTCGATTCGCGAGAACATTCCACTCGGCAAGGACGCCAGTCGAGACCTGCTCGCAGCGCACATTCGCGTGGGCAAAGTTGGTCCTTTCATCGGTCGACTGAGAGAAGTCGTAGGCCGGATCGACAAGGAGCTTTGGCCGGAAGATGAGTCGCGGCAGGAGATGGAAAACTTGATGAGTCGACTGGAGGAGGTCCCCAACCAAGTGCAGTCATGGAAGAAATCTGCGGCTCGCTGTGGTGCACACGTTGCTCTGTCCTTGGTCTGAGTGCATTGCAAGGAGGTGCGCGAGGAGAAGCTGAAAGCGTTGAAGGTCGCCAACACGAAGAAACTTCGATTCGAAGACTTCATGGAAACCTTCCTTGAAAGTGCCACCCGCATCGCCGACGGAATCGACTTGGACACCTTCGTGGAGCCCTCCAGTCCTAGCGCCAATCCAGATGACGCATAAGAAAACTTTATCCTCGGTATGCCGAGTGTTGATTTGTAAGAAACTTTGGCCACTGCTGTTGGCCGTCACATTCTTGTTTCGGTGTGGTTAAGCTTGATCCACACCGAGCCACTATCTTTGTTTGAACTTTGAATCGAATCCTTTGCTCTTCTGTTGCAATTTTGACTCGAGTTTTTGTTTCGCATTTCTTAGTGAAGCCAAAGGCAAACATTCGGAACATGCCAGTTGTCTTGACATCTGCATGAGCCCCATTGAGGGTCCGTAGAATTTCCGATCAGATCTGTATGATCACCGAGTGGATCGGTAGGACGTACTCGGAGGTCAAAGAGTACTTGGGCGATACGGGATCGCAACTAGGTTGTCGAGTGCGACTATCAGGTCGCACTCGGGGCGAGTTGGTACTGGTGTAGGTGTGAGTTGTTTTGACGTCCACATGAGCCTCAATGAGGGTCTGCAACTCATGTAGTTGTCAGTTGTTTTGACATCCACATAAACCTCAATGAGGGTCTGCAACTCATGTAGTTGTCAGTTGTTTTGACATCCACATGAGCCTCAATGAGGGTCTGCTACTCATGTAGTTGTCAGTTGTTTTGACCTCCACATGAGCCTCAATGAGGGTCTGTTGAGTTCCTGAGTGTACCTGTAGGATACAGTCGGAGGCATGCGGGTGTTTAGGCGATTCTGGATCGCAGCTAAGTCCCCGAGTGTGACGTTAAGTGCACACTCGGAGAAAGTTAATACTTAGGCGATTCTGGATCGCGGCTAAGTCCCCGAGTGTGACGTTAAGTGCACACTCGGAGAAAGTTAATACTTAGGTGATTCTGGATCGCAGCTAAGCCCCCGAGTGTGACGTTAAGTGCACACTCGGAGAAAGTTAATACTTAGGCGATTCTGGATCGCAGCTAAGCCCCCGAGTGTGACGTTAAGTGCACACTCGAAGAATGTTAATACTTAGGCGATTCTGGATCGCAGCTAAGTCCCCGAGTGTGACGTTAAGTGCACACTCGGAGAAAGTTAATACTTAGGCGATTCTGGATCGCGGCTAAGTCCCCGAGTGTGACGTTAAGTGCACACTCGGAGAAACTTAATACTTAGACGATTCTGGATCGCAGCTAAGTCCCCGAGTGTGACGTTAAGTGCACACTCGGAGAAAGTTAATACTTAGGCGATTCTGGATCGCAGCTAAGTCCCCGAGTGTGACGTTAAGTGCACACTCGGAGAAAATTAATACTTAGGCGATGCTGGATCGCAGCTAAGTCTCCGAGTCTGACGTTAAGTGCACACTCGGAGAAAGTTAATAGTTAGGCGATTCTGGATCGCAGCTAAGTCCCCGAGTGTGACGTTAAGTGCACACTCGGGGAAAGTTAATACTTAGGCGATTCTGGATCGCAGCTAAGTCCCCGAGTGTGACGTTAATTGCACACTCGGAGAAAATTAATACTTAGGCGATGTTGGATCGCAGCTAAGTCTCCGAGTGTGACGTTAAGTGCACACTCGGAGAAAGTTAATACTTAGGCGATTCTGGATCGCGGCTAAGTCCCCGAGTGTGACGTTAAGTGCACACTCGGAGAAAGTTAATACTTAGGCGATTCTGGATCGCAGCTAAGTCCCCGAGTGTGACATTAAGTGCACACTCGGAGAAAGTTAATACTTAGGCGATTCTGGATCGCAGCTAAGTCCCCGAGTGTGACGTTAAGTGCACACTCGGAGAAAGTTAATACTTAGGCGATTCTGGATCGCAGCTAAGTCCCCGAGTGTGACGTTAAGTGCACACTCGGAGAAAGTTAATACTTAGGCGATTCTGGATCGCAGCTAAGTTTTTTTTTTTGAGACTGGAGTTTGCGACCGTGGAAGAACTTTGAACCTGCAAAAAACTCAATCTGCTTTATATTATTTCACCAATACTCTTTCTTTACATTGCTTCAGTCGACGGTGACGTGTAGAAGCGCTTCAGGAGATCTCCGCTCCATGCTCGCGGCTCGTCTGTCTCCCTGTCGACGTTGTAGAGTCTGTATGCTCCATTGTTCAGCACCTTGGAGATGATGAAGGGTCCTTCCCAGGCAGGAGCCAACTGGTGAGGTGTTTGCTGATCCACTCGGAGCACCAGGTCGCATGCTTGAAACATACGACTCCTGACGTGTCGCGCGTGAAAACGCCGCAGATCTTGTTGATAAATGGTTGAGCGAGTCAGTGCCATCTCACGCTCCTCCTCTAGAAGGTCCACTCCGTCTTGCCTTGCTTGTTCTGCTTCAGCTTCGGAGAAGAGTTCGACTCGTGGAGCATTGTGAAGTACTGAAGAACTGCTTCTGCTCCGTAGACGAGGAAGAATGGTGATCGCCCTGTAGATCTGTTCGGGGTTGTGCGAAGACCCCAAAGCACTGAAGGTAGCTCGGTGACCCATGCGCGAGCGGCATGTCCCACCTCTCGCATGAGACGGGGCTTCAAACCTTGCAGAATAAGTCCATTCGCCCGCTCTGCTTGTCCATTGGACTGAGGATGCGCCACAGAAGCAAAATCCACTTGGATACCTTGGCTTGTACAGAAACCTTTGAATCTGTCCGAGTCAAAGTTTGTCCCGTTGTCCGTGATTATGCTGTGAGGTACACCGAACCTGGAGATGATGTCCCTGACAAACTTGACGGTTGTTGAGGTGTCGAGCTTCTTAATGGGCTTGGCTTCGAACCATTTCGTGAACTTGTCGACTACCACCAACAGATGTGTGTATCCCCCTTGGCCTGTCCTAAATGGACCAACTGTATCTAATCCCCACACTGCGAACGGCCAGACAAGAGGGATTGTCTTCAACGCAGATGTTGGCTTGTGTGACTTGTTGGAGTAGAACTGACAGCCCTCAGATCGGTCGACCATATCTTTAGCCATCTCGTTTGCCTGCAGCCAGAAGAAACCAGCCCTGAATGCCTTGGCGACGATTGCTCTCGAAGAGGCGTGATGACAGCAGGTTCCTGAGTGAATATCTTCCAGGATTAGCTGCCCCTCCTCTGGGGAGATGCATCGTTGAAGAATGCCTCAAACGCTTTCCTTGTACAATAGGCCATCAATGACAGTGAATGACTTCGACCCGCAGACTATCTGCCTGGCCTGGACTTCGTCTTCTGGTAGTTCCTGCCTCAGGATATATGCAATGATCGGCACAGTCCAATCGGGGATGACAACAAGAATCTCCATGACCAGATCAACCACAGCAGGTACATCGACTTCAGTCGGATCTGTTGAACTCTTTGGTTGTAGTGGTTCCTCTGTAAAAGGATCTTCTTTGAATGAGGTAAGGTGAAGGTGCTCGAGGCAGACGTCACTCGGGACTGGTCTCCGAGTGGATCTGAGTTTTGCCAACTCATCAGCAGCTTGGTTCTTCAGTCTCAGAACATGGTGAAGTTCTAGTCCTTCAAACTTCTTCTCAAGCTTCCTCACTGCATTAAAGTATGTGTTCATGGTGGGGTTCCTGACGTCCCACTCTTTCATCACTTGATTGACCACCAAATCCGAATCGCCGTAGACCATCAGGCAACGGACGCTGAGTGAGATGGCCATGCGCAATCCGTAGAGGAGAGCTTCATACTCTGCCTCGTTGTTGGAGGAATCGAAGTGTATCTGTAGCACGTACTTGAGTTTGTCGCCCTTTGGCGATATGATCACAACGCCAGCGCCGGAGACATTCAACATCTTGGACCCATCGAAGAACATTGTCCAATGGGCCGAGTAGATGTGGGTCGGTTGCTGTTGTTCTACCCATTCTGCTATGAAGTCAGCCAGAGCTTGAGACTTAATAGCTTTCTTGGCCTCGAACTTGATATCGCAGTACAACATCTCCATTGCCCACTTCGCCACTCGGCCTGACGCGTCTCGATTGTGGAGAATTTCCGACAACGGAGCATCAGAAACGATAGACACCGAGTGGTCTTGGAAATAATGGGCCACAATCTTTGCAGTCATGTAGATCCCGTAGATCAGTTTTTGATAGTGGGGATACCTCTGCTTGGAAGGAGTCAGGACTTCGGAGACGTAGTACACTGGCCGCTGAACATTGTATGCTTTGCCTTCTTCTTCTCGTTCGACTGTAAGAACAGTACTGATGACTTGATTTGTAGCCGCGATATACAGAAGAAGGGGTTCTTTACTGAGCGGAGCAGTAAGAACCTGTCGTGGGTATAAGCCTGATAGTAGATGTGTAGGGTACGAAAAGGATGGGCAGAGTCCCAGCTACGGCGAGGTTGTATGAGTTCAGGCCCCTCTACGGTGGAGGTAATAGCCCTACGTCTCAGTGCTCTGGGAGCTTGTTGTCGAGTGGAATATGGAATGCAATGATTTGCTAACCCCTGCACCAGCGGGGGAGGGTGGCTTATATAGAGTGCGCTGCCCTCCACAACGGTTCCGGTACAGGGGTGGAGTAGTGGCGATTGAATGCGTACGTTACAGGTAACGTACGTCCTAAATGCTAATAAATGCACCGGGAAACGTACGACCGTTTCCCTCCACGGGGGTTACAATGTTCCGAGTGGCATCCAGTCGGTTAGTTGGATGTTCTCCGAATGCTAGTCTCCGACTGGATGGTTGTGGACCTGTTACCGACTGGACGATGGGGACTCCTTAATTCAGTCGGAACTGACTAAGGGCCTTGTCCCTTATGAGGGGTAGTCCTTGGGTAGGACTTACAGGGCAGGCCTATGACCCTACCCTAGGACTATAACCCCATCACTTATGGTTTGAGCACCAAAGATGACTATACGTGATTCCATCACCTTATGCCTAGCTAAGGGCGTTAAACAATAGCGCTTGTTGGGAGGCAACCGAACGAATCTATTCTTTTTCATTCTATTTTTTGTTTTCCACACTTTCACAATTCTGTTATGATTGTGTTTTTTGTGTTTCTTTTGCGTTTGTGCCAAGTAAAACCGTTATGATTAGTCTTGGGGATGATCATTTGATCATGCTGGAAAAGACAGAAACTTTCTGCTCACGAAAAGAATTTTCATTTTTTCTGTGAGAGATTTTGAGTTAATTCTTGTTGCTGCCGATTGCTACGCGAATCCTTCAGACTTTCGTAATCCTTCAGAATTTTTGAAGTACCACAAGTATGCGAAGTATACAGATTGCTACAGACTGGTCTGCTGTTAACAGATTTTGTTTTTGTTGAGTTGGTTGCTTATTTTGATGAAACTATGGATAGTATCGAGGGGTATTAGCCATGGAAGATTGAAAATACAGTAACCCAACATCAACATAAGAAGAAATTAAGTTTGCTATAGTACCTAAGGAAGTGGTGATTTGCTTTCTTATACTAATGATATCACGAGTTTCTGTTTAAGTTTCGTGTTGTGAAGTTTTCAAGTTTTGGGTGAAGTTCTTATGGACAAAGAGATAAAGAGTGGCAAGAGCTCAAGCTTGGGGGTGCCCAAGGCACCCCAAGTTGATTCAAGGATGCCGAAAAAGCCTAAGCTTGGGGATGCCCCAGGAAGGCATCCCCTCTTTCGTCTTCAATCCATCGGTAACGTTACTTGGGGCTATATTTTTATTCACCACATGTTATGTGTTTTGCTTGGACCGTCTTGTATGGTAGCAGTCTTTTATTTTTGTTGTGTCACAATCTTCCTTGCTGCACACCTATAGAGAGAGACATGCACTCACCATGATTTTGTCGAGCTTCACTTATATCCTTTGGTTAGGCAATACAGCTCGCATGTGTTTCACTTATATCTTTTGAGCTAGTTGATTTTGCTCTATGTGTTTCACTTCTATCTTTTGGAGCACAGAAGTGTGTGGCGTGGTAGTTGATCTATGCTATGAAATTAGTCTCAAAAGGGGTAGTTATCCAAAGGGATATGAAAACTTCCACCTTCATGTGCATTGAGTACTTAGAGAAGTTTGAATCATCTCAATTAGTTTTGAGTTGTGGTTGTGGTAATATTGAAGTTATACTAGTAAGGTGTTGTGGATCTAGAAATACATGTGTTGAAGCTATTGATTCCCGTAGCATGCACGTATGGTGAACCGCTATGTGATGAAGTCTAAGCATGATTACTTTGTTGATTGTCATCCTTTGTGTAGCGATCGGGATCGCGCGATGGTTTATACCTACCAACCCTTCCCCTAGGAGTATGCGTTGAATGCTTTGTTTCGATTACTACTAAAACTTTTGCAACAAGTATATGAGTTCTTCATGACTAATTTTGAGTTCATGGTTTAGATGCACTTTCACCTTCCACCATCACTATCTTCTTTAGTGCCGTGCAACTTTCGCCGGTGCAGAAAACCACCATTAGCCTCCCTCAAAACAGCCACCATACCTACCTACTATGGCTTTTTCAAAGCTATTCTGAGATATATTGCCATGCAACTACCACCATGACATGTGCCACCACTTCTACATTGCCATTGCATGATCATAAGATAGATAGCATGATGTTTCCATTGATGTCTATGCCATGCTAGATTATTGTCACGGTACACTACCGAAGGCATTCCATATAGAGTCATCATTGCTCTAAGTTTTGAGTTGTAAGTGTGATGATCATCATTGATGGAGCATTGTCCCATGTGAGGAAATAAAAGAGGCCAGCGAAGCCCATTTATAAAAAGAGGCCAAAGATGCCCACCAAAATAAAAAAATAAAAAAAGAGAGGCCAAAGAGCCCACCAAAAAATGAGAGAAAAAGAGAGAAGGGACAATGCTACTATCTCCTTTCCACACTTGTGCTTCATATTAAGCACCATGATCTTCATGATTGAGAGTCTCTTGTTTTGTCACCACCATATAGCTAGTGGGAAATTTTCATTATATAACTTGGCTTGTATATTCCAATGATGGGCTTCCTCAAAATTGCCTTAGGTCTTCATGAGCAAGCAAGTTGGATGCACACCCACTAGTTTTCTTTAAGAGCTTTCACATACTCTTAGCTCTAGTGCATCATTTGTATGGCAATCCCTACTCATTCACATTGATATCTATTGATGAGCATATCCATAGCTCATTGATATGCCTAGTCGATGTGACCATCTTCTTCTTGTTTACTTTGCAACCTCCACCACACTCCATTCCACTTATAGTGCTAAAACCGTGGCTCACGCTCATGTATTGCGTGAGAGTTGAAAAAGTTTGAGAAAGTAAAGGTGTGAAAACAATTACTTGGCCAATACCGAGGTTGTGCATGATTTGAATTCGTTGTGCAAGGATGATAGAGCATAGCCAGACTATATGATTTTGTAGGGATAACTTTCTTTTGGCCTTGTTATTTTGAAAGTTCATGATTACCTTGCTAATTTGCTTGAAGCATTATTGTCTCCACGTCAATAGCAAACTATTGTTTTGAATCTAACGGATCTGAACATTCATGTCACATAAGAGGAATTACAAAGGACATCTACGCTAGGTAGCATGAAAGCATGAAAAATTCATTCTTTATCACTTCCCTACTCGAGGATGAGCAGGAGTTAAGCTTGGGGATGCTTGATACGTCTCAAACGTATCTATAATTTTTGATGGTTTCATGTTGTTATCTTGTTAACTTTGGATGTTTGTATACCTCTTATATTTTTTAGGGACTAACTTATTAATTCAGTGCCAAGTGGCAGTTCCTGTTTTTTCTGTGTTTTTGACTCTTTTCAGATCTGATTTTGGAACGGAGTCCAAACGGAATAAAATCCCTGGAATGAATTTTTCCAAAACAGAAGAAGATTGGGGGACTTGAGGGACCACGGGGAGCACACAAGCCCTGTGGCCGCGGCCAGCGGGCCCGCGGCCACCAGGCTTGTGGCGTCCCTGGAGCTCCCCTACCCTAGCTCTTTGGCCTATATATTCCCTAAAATCCCAGAAAAAATCAGGGCGTCCATGAAACAACTTTTCCGCCATGGCAAGCTTCCGTTTCCGCGAGATCTCATCTGGAGACCCTTCCCGGTGCCCTGCCGGAGGGGACTTTGGAGTTGGAGGGCTTCTACATGAACATCATCGCCGCTCCAATGACTGTGAGTAGTCCACTTCAGACCTACGGGTCCGTGGTTAGTAGCTAGATGGCTTCTTCTCTCTCTTGGATCTGCAATACCAAGTTCTCCATGATCTTCATGGAGATCTATCCGATGTAATCCTCTTTGGCGGTGTGTTTGTCGAGATCCGATGAATTGTGGATTTGTGATCAGATTATCTATGATATATATTTGAGTCTTTGCTGATTTCTTATATGCATGATTTGATATCCTTGTAAGTCTCTCCGAGTCTTGGGTTTTGTTTGGCCAACTAGATCTATGATTCTTGCAATGGGAGAAGTGCTTGGTTTTGGGTTCTTACCATGTGGTGACCTTTCCCAGTGACAGTAGGGGCAGGAAGGCACACATTGAGTAGTTGCCATCAAGGGTAACAAGGTGGGCTCTGTCGTTGATATGAGGTTGTCCATCTACATCATGTCATCTTGCTTAAGGCGTTACTCTGTTCTTTTGGACTTAATACACTAGATGCATGCTGGATAGCGGTCGACGTGTGGAGTAATAGTAGTAGATGCAGAAAGTATCGGTCTACTTGTTTTGGACGTGATGCCTATAGATATAATCATTGCCATAAATGACGTCACGACTTTGCACGGTTCTATCAATTGCTCGACAGTAAATTTTTCACCCACCGTCTACTTGCTTTCATGAGAGAAGCCACTAGTAAACACTATGGCCCCCGGGTCTATTCACATCTATCGTTTACACCTTCGCTTTTACTTTCCTTTGTTACTTTGTTGCTTTCAGTTCTCACTTTGCGAACAATCTATAAGGGATTGACAACCCCTTCATAGCGTTGGGAGCAGGTTCTTTGTGTTTGTGCACGCACTTGTGATACTCCTTCACTGGATCGATACATTGGTTCTCAAAACTGAGGGAAATACTTAGCACCGCTGCGCTACATCACCCTTTCCGCTTCGAGGGAACACCAATGCAAGGCTCCAAGGCCACGGGAAATCCTTTGCATATTTGCATAGGAAGTCCCTAAAGGCGTAGCCGTATCAGAAGGATTCCTGGTGCCGTTGCTGAGGACAATCAAGACCACAACAGTCTCCCGTCAGCACGTGTTTCTGACGCCGTTGGAAGGTCTTTTGTTGCAGTAGCAGAAGTATTTCTGGTGCCGTTGCCGGGGAAGGAGAGATCTATCCAAGTAGGTCTCACAAACTGATCTCTTGCATTTAGTTTTTTGCCAGTTGCCTCTCGTTTTCCTCTCCCCCACTTTACATTTGCCGTTTTCATTTGTCTTTCTCCTTTGCCTTTTTCGTTCGCCCTTTTCTCTCGCTTGCTTTCTGCTCTCTTGTGTGCTTTGTGCCTTCATTATGCTTGCATCTTCGCTTGCTGAAAATCTATTGATATGGATCCTCAACCACTAGCTAATCTCTTTAAGAGACCCACTTTTGTGGAACGAATTGCTAGTGAGTTGAGTGCACTTGACTATTTTTATGGAGTTTTGCTTGAGATGCGTGAATCTCAAAACTGTGAGAAAGAAATTTATGAAGAGATTCACGAGGGCTCCTTGGATGAAAATCTTGATTGCAATGGTTTCCCTATAAATTCTATTAGTGACAATCATGCTAAAAATATGCAAAACCATAAGCTTGGGGATGCTAGTTTTGCTTTGTCCACTACTTGTTGCAATAATCATGAATGGGGTGATGATCTTTCTTATGATCTTGAAAATTTGTTCAAACCTCATGATGAATATGATATTTGCAATAATATTGAAAGTGGGTTTGGAGAAGTCATGACTTTAGTTGATGATAATCCCACTATTTTTGAAGAGTGTCAACTTTGCATGCATGTGGATCATGAAAAGAATATCCTATGGGATAGCTATATTGTTGAATTTGAATATGATCCCACATGTAATTGCTATGAGAGAGGAAAATATTGTGGTAGAAACTTTCATGTTTCCAAATTACCTCTCGTTATGTGGAGATTGCTATTGTCTCTTTCTTCTTCCTTGCACATGGCAACTATTGCTTGTCTTGACAATCTGTTTTCCTATAAAATGCCTATGCATAGGAAGTATGTTAGACTTAGATATGTTTGCCTTATGCGTAGCTAAAGGGCGTTAAACAATAGCGCTTGTTGGGAGGCAACCCAATGAATTTATTTCTTTTTCTTTCTGTTTTGTGTTTTCCACACTTTCATAATTCTGTTATGATTGTGTTTTTTGTGTTTCTTTTTGCGTGTGTGCCAAGCAAAACCGTTATGATTAGTCTTGGGGATGATCGTTTGGTCATGCTGGAAAAGACACAAACTTTCTGCCCACGAAAAGAATTTGCATTTTTTTCTATAAGAGCTTTTGAGTTGATTCTTTTTGCTTCTGATTTCTAAGCAAATTCTTCAGACTATCGTAATTGTTTAGAACTTTTGGAGTAACAGAAGTATACGAAATATACAGATTGCTACAGACTGGTCTGCAGTTAACAGATTGTGTTGGTTGCTTATTTTGATGAAACTATGGATAGTATCGGGGGGTATTAGCCATGGAAGATTGAAAATACAGTAACCCAACATCAGCATAAGTAGAATTTAAGTTTGCTACAGTACCTAAGGAAGTGGTGGTTTGCTTTCTCATACTAATGTTATCACGAGTTTCTGTTTAAGTTTCGTGTTGTGAAGTTTACAACTTTTGGGTGAAGTTCTTATGGACAAAGAGATAAAGAGTGGCAAGAGCTCAAGCTTGGGGATGCCCAAGGCACCCCAAGAGATTCAAGGATGTCGCAAAATCCTAAGCTTGGGGATGCCCCGGGAAGGCATCCCCTCTCTCGTCTTCAATCCATCGGTAACGTTACTTGGGGCTATATTTTTATTCACCACATGTTATGTGTTTTTGCTTGGAGCGTCTTGTATCGTAAGAGTCTTTTTTTTGTTGTGTCACAATCATCCATGCTTCACACATAGAGAGAGATACATTCACTCACCGTGATTTTGTCGAGCTTCACTTATATCTTTTGGTAGACAATTCAGCTCACATGTGCTTCAGTTATATCTTTTGAGCTAGATACTTTTGCTCTATGTGCTTTACTTATATCTTTTAGAGCACAGCGGTGCGTGGCTTGGTAGTTGATCTATGCTTTGAAAATAGTCTCAAAAGGGGTAGTTATCCAAAGGGATACGAAAACTTCCACCTTCATGTGCATTGAATAGTTAAAGAAGTTTGATTCATCTCAATTAGTTTTGAGTTGTTGTTTTGGTAATATTCAAGTTATGCTAGTAAGGTGTTGTGGATCTAGAAATACTTGTGTTGAAGTTAGTGATTCCCGTAGCATGCACGTATGGTGAACCGCTATGTGATGAAATCTGAGCATGATTAGTCTATTGATTTTCATCCTTTGCGTGGCGGTCGGGATCGCGCGATGGTTTATACCTACCAACCCTTCCCCTAGGAGTATGCGTTGAATGCTTTGTTTCGATTACTAATAAAACTTTTGCAACAAGTATATGAGTTCTTCATGACTAATGTTGAGTCCATGGTTTAGATGCACTTTCACCTTCCACCATCACTATCTTCTTAGTGTCGTGCAACTTTCGCCGGTGCACAAAACCCACCATTAGCCTCCCTCAAAACAGCCACCATACCTACCTCCTATGGCTTTTCCAAAGTCATTTCGAGATATATTTCCATGCAACTACCACCATGAGATGTGCCACCACGTCTACATTGCTATTGCATGATCGTAAGATAGCTAGCATGATGTTTCCATTAATGTCTAAGCCATGCTAGATCATTGTCACGGTACACTACCGAAGGCATTCCATATAGAGTCATCGTTGCTCTGAGTTTTGAGTTGAAAGTGTGATGATCATCATTGATGGAGCATTGTACCATGTGAGGAAATAAAAGAGGCCAAAGAAGCCCACCAAAAAAAAGAGGCCAAAGAGCCCAACAACAAAAAAAGAGAAATAGAGAGAAGGGACAATGTTACCACTTTTCCACACTTGTGCATATTAAGCACCATGATCTTCATGATTGAGAGTCTCTCGTTTTGTCACCACCATATAGCTAGTGAGAAATTTTCATTATATAACTTGGCTTATTTATTCCAATGATAGGCTTCCTCAAAATTGCCTTAGGTCTTCGTGAGCAAGCAAGTTGGATGCACACTCACTAGTTTTCTTTAAGAGCTTTCACATACTCTTAGCTCTAGTGCATCATTTGTATGGCAATCCCTACTCATTCACATTGATATCTATTGATGAGCATCTCCACAGCTCATTGATATGCCTAGTTAATGTGACCATCTTCTCCTTGTTTTGTCTTGCAACCTCCACCACACTCCACACCATCTATAGTGCTATAACCATGGCTCACGCTCATGTATTGCGTGAGAGTTGAAAAGGTTTGAGAAAGTAAAGGTGTGAAAAAATTACTTGGCCAATACCGGGGTTGTGCATGATTTAAATTCATTGTGCAATGATGATAGAGCATAGCCGGACTATGTGCCTTTGTTGGGATAACTTTCTTTTGGCCTTGTTATTTTGAAAGTTCATGAATACCTTGCTAGTTTGCTTGAATTATTATTGTTTCCACGTCAATAGCAAACTATTGTTTTGAATCTAATGTATCTGAACATTCACGTCACATAATAGGAGTTACAAAGGACATCTATGCAAGGTAGCATGAAAGCATCAAAAATTCATTCTTTATCACTTCCCTACTCGAGGACGAGCAGGAGTTAAGATTGGGGATGCTTGATACGTCTCAAACGTATCTATAATTTTTTATGGTTTCATGCTGTTATCTTGTCATCTTTGGATGTTTTATGTACCTTTTATATCTTTTTTGGGACTAACCAATTCAGTGCCAAGTGCCAGTTCCTGTTTTTTCTGTGTTTTTGGCTCTTTTTAAATCTGATTTTGGAACGGAGTCCAAACGGAATAAAATCCCCGAAATGATTTTTTCCCGAATAGAAATATATCAGGGGGGCTGTGGGCCAAGCCAGGAGGGCTACACGGAGCCCACAAGCCCCCACTCCACCACGAGGGGGGCGGCGGTCGGCAGGCTTGTGGCCTCCCTGGCGCCCCCCTGACCTAGATCTTGCGCCTATATATTCTGTGGAAATCAGAAAAAAAATCAAGGGAGCCACAAAAATACTTTTCTGCTGCCGCAAGCTTCCGTTTCCTTGAGATCTCATATGGAGACCCTTCCCGGCGCCCTGCCGGAGGGGACTTTGGAGTTGGAGGGCTTCTTCATCATCATCATCGCCCCTCCAGTGACTCGTGAGTATTTCACTTCAGACCTACGGGTCCGTAGTTAGTAGCTAGATGGCTTCTTCTCTCCCTTGGATCTTCAATACAAAGTTCTCCAGGATCTTCATGGAGATCTATCCGATGTAATCTTCTTTGGCGGTGTGTTTGTCGAGATCCGATGAATTGTGGATTTGTGATCACATTATCTATGATATATATTTGAGTCTTTGCTGATTTCTTATATGCATGATTTGATATCCTTGTAAGTCTCTCCGAGTCTTGGGTTTTCTTTGGCCAACTAGATCTATGATTCTTGCAATGGGAGAAGTGCTTGGTTTTGGGTTCTTACCATGTGGTGACCTTTCCCAGTGACAGTAGGGGCAGCAAGGCACACATTGAGTAGTTGCCATCAAGGGTAACAAGGTGGGCTCTGTCGTTGATATGAGATTGTCCATCTACATCATGTCATCTTGCTTAAGGCGTTACTCTGTTCTTTTGGACTTAATACACTAGATGCATGCTGGATAGCGGTCGACGTGTGGAGTAATAGTAGTAGATGCAGAAAGTATCGGTCTACTTGTTTTGGACGTGATGCCTATAGATATAATCATTGCCATAGATGACGTCACGACTTTGCGCGGTTCTATCAATTGCTCAACAGTAATTTTTTCACCCACCGTCTACTTGCTTTCATGAGAGAAGCCACTAGTAAACACTATGGCCCCCGGGTCTATTCACATCTATCGTTTACACCTCCGCTTTTACTTTGCTTTGTTACTTTGTTGCTTTCAGTTCTCACTTTGCGAACAATCTATAAGGGATTGACAACCCCTTCATAGCGTTGGGAGCAGGTTCTTTGTGTTTGTGCAGGCACTTGTGATACTCCTTCACTGGATCGATACCTTGGTTCTTAAAACTGAGGGAAATACTTACCACTGCTGCGCTACATCACCCTTTCCGCTTCGAGGGAACACCAACGCAAGGCTCCAAGGCCACGGGGAAATCCTTTGCATATTTGCATAGGAAGTCCCTAAAGGCGTAGCCGTAGCAGAAGGATTCATGGTGCCGTTGCTGAGGAGAATCAAGACAAGAACAGTCTCCCGTCAGCACGTGTTTCTGGCGCCGTTGGAAGGTCTTTTGTTGCAGTAGCAGGTGTCGCAAACTCATCTCTTGCATTACTTTGTTTGCGAGTTGCCTCTCGTTTTCCTCTCACCCACTTCACCAATTTGCCTTTTTCTTTTGCCTTTTTCGTTCGCCTTTTCGTTCGCCCTTTTTCTCGCCTGCTTTTTGTTTGCTTGTGTGCTTGCTTGCTTGCTGAAGTCACCATGAACGAAAACACCAAACTTTGTGACTTCTCGAATACTAATAATAATGATTTTATTAGTACTCCGATTGCTCCCGCCACTAGTGCGGAGTCATACGAAATCAATGCCCCTTTTCTGAATCTTGTTATAAAAGAGCAATTCTCTGGCCTTCCTAGTGAAGATGTCGCATCCCATATCAATACCTTCATTGAGCTTTGCGATATGCAAAAGAAAAAAGATGTGGATAATGACATGATTAAATTGAAGCTTTTTCCTTTCTCATTGCGAGATCGCGCAAAAACTTGGTTTTCTTCTTTGCCCAAAAATAGTATCGATTCTTGGGATAAGTACAAAGATGCTTATATATCCAAGTATTTTCCGCCGGCTAAGATCATCTCTCTCCGTAATGATATCATGAATTTCAAGCAACTTGATCATGAACATGTTGCACAAGCTTGGGAGAGAATGAAATTAATGATTAGAAAGTGTCCCGCTCATGGCTTGAGACTTTGGATGATTATTCAAATATTTTCATGGAATTTCTCTTCTAGAAAAATCTTGGACTCCACCTCAGGTGGAACTGTCATGGAAATCACGTTAGGAGAAGCCACAAATCTCTTAGATAACATCATGACGAACTACTCTCAGTGGCACACTTAAAGGTCACCTACTAGTAATAAGGTACACGCTATAAAGGAAATTAACTCATTGAGTGCTAAGATGGACGAGTTAATGAATTTGGTTGCTAGTAGAAGTGCTCCTTTGGATCCTAATGATATGCATTTGTCTTCTTTGATTGAGAGTAGCAATGCTAGCTTGGACGTTAATTTTGTTGGTAGGAATAACTTTGGCAACAACAATGTTTTTAGAGGAAACTATGTTCCTAGGCCTTTTCCTAGTAACTCCTCTAACAACTTTGGCAACTCCTACAACAATACTCATGGAAATTACAATAGATTACCCTCTGATCTAGAGAGTAATATCAAAGAGTTCATCAACTCTCAAAAGATTTTCAATGCGTCCATAGAGGAAAAACTACTCAAAATTGACGATTTGGCTAAGAGCGTTGATAGAATTTCTTGTTATGTTGATGCCTTGAAAATTAGATGTGCTCCTCCCAAAATCAACATGGATGAAACTTTGAAAGCTATGCGTGTTTCCATGATTGAGAGCCAAGAAAGAACCGCCAAAATTCGTGCTAGACATGAATGGCTTAAAAAGGCGTGTTCTCGTGATGAGAATCACGAAGATCTTAAAGTGCTTGGTGTGACTCCCATTGAATATTTGTTTTCTTGTGTCAAACCTAATGATTATGGGGTTGGATATGAATCCACTTTGGTTGGAAAGTGCCCCAATGATTCAGAGTCCATCTATCTTGATGCTAAAAGCATTAAAGTGGAGTAGAAGATGTTAAAACTTTGAGTAGTAATGAAATAACTACCGTGGATTTCAAGGAATTCAATTATGATAGTTTTTCCTTGATTGAATGCATTTCTTTGATGCAATCCATGTTAAACTCTCCACACGCTTATAGCCAAAACAAGGCCTTTACCGATCATATCGTCGAAGCTATGATAAAATCTCTTGAAGAGAAACTTGAATTGGAAGTCCCTATCCCTAGAAAGCTTCATGATGAGTGGGACCCTACCATCAAAATCAAGATCAAAAACTATGAGTGCAATGATTTGTGTGATTTGGGTGCTAGTGTTTCTGCGGTTCCAAAGTCTTTATGTGATGTTCTGGGTTTTAATGAGATTGAAGAGTGTTCTCTTAATTTGCATCTTGCTAATTCTACTATCAAGAAACCCATGGGAAGGATAAATGATTTTCTTATTGTTGCAAATAGGAACTATGTACCCGTGGATTTCATTGTGCTTGACATTGATTGCAATCCTACTTGCCCCATTATTCTTGGTAGACCTTTCCTAAGGACTATCGGTGCTATCATCGATATGAAGGAAGGGAATATTAGATTTCAATTTCCTTTAAGGAAGGGCATGGAACACTTTCCTAGAAATAAAATAATATTGCCTTATAAATCCATGATGAGGGCCACTTATGGTTTGAGCACCAAAGACGACGATACCTGATTCTATCGCTTTTATGCCTAGCTAAGGGCGTTAAACAATAGCGCTTGTTGGGAGGCAACCCAATGAATTTATCTTTTCCTTTCTGTTTTGTTGCATCCACACTTTCATAATTCTGTTTTGATTGTGTTTTTCGTGTTTCTTTTTGTGTTTGAGCCAAGCGAAACCTTTATGACTAGTCTTGGTAATGGTTGCTTGATCCTGCTGGAAAAAGACAGAAACCTTTTGCTCACGAGATGATTTTTCATTTTTATTCAGAAAGATATTTTGAGTTGATTCCTTTTGCTTCTGATTTACTTGCTTTTTTCTCAGGCCATCGTAAGTTTTCAGATTTTTTGAGGTACCATAAGTATACGAAGTATACAGATTGCTACAGACTGGTCTGTTTTTTACAGATTCTGTTTTTGTTGAGTTGGTTGCTTGTTTTGATGAAACTATGGTTAGTATTGGGGGGTACTAGCCATGGAAAAGTGAGAATACAGTATCCCAACACCAATATAGATATAATTCAAGTTTGCTACAGTACCAAAAGAAGTGGTAGTTTGTTTTCTTGTACTAATGTTATCACAAGTTTCTGTTTAAGTTTTGTGTTGTGAAGTTTTCAAGTTTTGGGTGATGTTCTCATGGACGATGAGATAAGTAGTGGAAAGAGCTCAAGCTTGGGGATGGCCAAGGCATCCCAAGCCAAATTCAAGGACACTAAAAAGCCTAAGCTTGGTGATGCCCCGGGAAGGCATCCCCTCTTTCGTCTTCAATCTATCGGTAACATTACTTGGAGCTATATTTTTATTCACCACATGATATGTGTTTTTGCTTGGAGCGTCTTGTATCATAGGAGTCTTTTCTTTTTGTTGTGTCACAATCATCCTTGCTGCACACCTTTTTGAGAGAGAGAGACATGCACTCATCGTGATTTTTGTTAGAATGCTCATAGTGCTTCACTTATATCTTTTGAGCTAGATACTTTGCAATATGTGCTTCACTTGTATATTTTAGAGCACGGCGGTGCGTGATTTGGTAGTTGGATTATGCTATGAAAGTAGTCCCAAAAGATACCCAAAGAGGATGCAAAAACCTCCATCTTCATGTGCATTGAGTAGAAAGAGAAGTTTTGATTCCTCTCAAATAGTTTTGAGACATGGATTTGGTAATACTAAGAGTTATGTTAGTAGGGTGTTGTGATTCTAGAAATACTTGTGTTGAAGTTAGTGATTCCCGTAGTATGCACGTATGGTGAACTGCTATGTTAGAAAGTTGGAGCATAATTGATCTATTGATTGTCATCCTTTGTGTTGAGGTCGGTATCGCGCGATGGTTTACACCTACCAACCCTTCCCCTCGGAGTATGCGTTTAGCACTTTGTTTCGATTACTAACAAAAACTTTCTCAACAAGTGTGTCAGTTCTTCATGACTAATGTGAGCCCATGGTATAGATGCACTTTCACCTTCCACCATTACTAGCCTCTCTAGTGCCGCGCAATTCTCGCCGGTGCACAAACCCACCAAATTCCTTCCTCAAAACAGCCACCATATCTACCTACTATGGCATTTTCATAGCCATTCCGAGATATATTGCCATGCAACTCCCTCCGTTCCGTCTCATGACTTGTGCCATCACTCTCATACTACCATTGCATGATCGTCAGATAGCTAGCGAGATGTTTTCAACGTCATACGCCATGCTAGATCGTTGCACATCCCGGTACACTGCCGGAGGCATTTCCTATGGAGTCATCATCATTGTGATCTTTGAGCTGTGAGTAAATAAAAGTGTGATGATCATCATTATTAGAGAATTGTCCCATGTGAGGAAATAAAAAAAAGAGGCGAAAGATCCCAAAAACAAAAAGAAAAAAAGGAGAAAAAAAATAAAAGAAAAAAAGAGAGGCTTGAGAGCCCAAATGAAAAAAAGAGAAAAACAGAGAAGGGACAATGCTACTATCTTTTTCCACACTTGTGCTTCATGATAGCACCATGTTCTTCATGATTGAGAGCTTCTTGCTTTGTCACTACCATATGCTAGTGGGAATCTTCATTATATAACTTGGCTTGTATATTCCAATGATGGGCTTCCTCAAAATTGCCCTAGGTCTTCGTAAGCAAGCAAGTTGGATGCACACCCACTAGTTTTCCTTTTGAGCTTTCACATACTTATAGCTCTAGTGCATCCTTTGTATGGCAATCCCTACTCATTCACATTGATATCTATTAATGGGCATCTCCATAGCTTATTGATACGCCGAGTCAGTGTGACCATCTCCTCCTTTTTGTCTCACAACCACCACCACACTCTATTCCACCTATAGTGCTATATCCATGGCTCGCGCTCATGTACTCCGTGATAGTTATAAAAAGATTGAGAAAGTAAGAGTGCGAAAAAAATTACTTGGCCTATACCGGGGTTGTGCATGATTTACATTAGTTGTGTGAGGATGATGGAGCATAGCCAAACTATATGATTTTGTAGGGATAACTTTCTTTGGCCTTGTTATTTTGAAAGTTCATGATTACTTTGCTAGTTTGCTTGAACTATTACTGTTTTCATGTCAATAGCAAACTATTGTTTTGTATCTTACGGATCTGAACATTCATGTCACGTGAAAGAAGTTGCAAAGGACAACTATGCTAGGTAGCATTCCACATCAAAAATTCATTCTTTATCACTTCCCTACTCGACGACGAGCACGAGTTAAGCTTCGGGATGCTTGATACGTCTCTAACGTATCTATAATTTTTGATGGTTTCATGCTATTATCTTGTCAAACTTTGGATGTTTTGCATGCCTTTTATATATTTTTTGGGACTAACTTATTAACTCAGTGCCAAGTGCGAGTTCCTGTTTTTTCCATGTTTTTGACCCCTTTCAGAGGAGATTTTGAAACGGAGTCCAAACGTAAGAAAATCCCCGAATTTTTTTTTTCTGGAACGAAAGAAGATCGGGGAGCTTGGGAGCCAAGGCAGGGGAGCCCCACGGGCCCCACAAGCCCCCACCCCGCGGCCAGGGGGAGGCCGCGCCATCCAGGCTTGTGGGCCCCCTGAGCGTCCCTGACCTAGGGGTTGCGCCTATAAATTCCCTAAAAATCCCAAAAAAATCAGGAGATCATCGAAAGTACTTTTCCGTCGCCGCAAGCTTCTATCTCCGCAAGATCCGAGCTGGGGCACATTCTGGTGCCCTGTCGGAGGGGAGATTCGGACACGGAGGGCTTCTTCATCAACACCATGACATCTCTGATGATGCGTGAGTAGTTCACCATAGACCTACGGGTCCATAGCTAGTAACTAGATGGCTTCTTCTCTCTCTTGGATCTTCAATACAAAGTTCTCCATGATCTTCATGGAGATCTATCCCGTGTAATCTTCTTTTGCGGTGCGTTTGTCGAGATCCGATGAATTGTGGATTTATGATCAGATTATCTATCAATCTTATTTGAGTTTTTTTTTATCTCTCTTATGCATTATTTCATATCCTTGTAATTCTCTTCGAGTTGTGGGTTTTGTTTGGCCAACTAGATCTATGATTCTTGCAATGGGAGAAGTGCTTGGTTTTGGGTTCATACCGTGCGGTGACCTCACCCTATGACAGAAGGGGTAGCGAGGCACGCATCGTGTTGTTGCCATCAAGGGTAAAAAGATGGATTTTTCATCATTGGTTTGAGATTATCCCTCTACATCATGTCATCTTGCTTAAGGCGTTACTCTGTTCGTCATGAACTCAATACACTAGATGCATGCTGGATAGTGGTCGATGTGTGGAGTAATAGTAGTAGATGCAGAAAGTATCGGTCTACTTGTCTCGGACGTGATGCCTATATGTATGATCATTGCCTTAGATATCGTCATGACTTTGTGTGGTTCTATCAATTGCTCGACAGTAATTTGTTCACCCACCGTGATATTTGGTATTATGAGAGAAGCCTCTAGTGAACACTATGGCCCCAGGGTCTACTCCACACCATGATTTCAGCCTTACACTTTTTACTTTGTTGCAGTTTCCGCCTTCAGATCTCACTTTGCAAACAATCTTGAATGGATTGACAACCCCTTTGAAGCGTTGGGTGCAAGCTTGTTTGTGTTTGCGTAGGTACTTTGGACTTGATGAGGCCCTCCTTTTGGATCGATACCTTGGTTCTCAAACTGAGGAAAATACTTACTGCTCCTGTGCTGCATCACCCTTTCCTCTTCAAGGGAAAAACCGACGCAAACCAGAGAAGTAACAAGAAGAATTCCTAAGCGCCAAGGAAGGACTTTTGTTGGCGCAGCAGACGGCACCTCCGCGTTCAGCACACGTACAACTCGACGATGATCTCGGCCTTCTTGATCCAGCAAGCAAGACGGAGAAGTAGATGAGTTCTCCGGTAGCGTGACGGTGCTCCGATGGTGGTGAAGGATCTACTCCTGCACGGCTCCCCCGAGCTCCGCAGAAATACGATCTAGAGGAAAAACCGTGATGTTTTGTGGTCGGGCTGTCGTGGCAAAGTTATCTCAAATCAGCCCTAGACCTTCACTATATATAGGAGGAGGGGTGGGGAGGCTTTCCTTTGGGTCCAAGACCCCAAGGGTCCGCCGGCCAAGGAGGTGGAGGAGTCCACCTCCAATCCTAGTCCAACTAGGACTGGAAGGTGGAGTCCTTCCCTTCCTTCCGACCTCTTTTTTCTTTTCTTTTTCCTTTGATTTCTTATCTCCTGCGCATAGGGCCTCTTGGGCTGTCCCACCAGCCCACTAAGGGCTGGTGGGCACCCCTAAGGCCTATGGGCTTCCCCGGGTGGGCTGCCCCCCCCCCCCCCCGGTGAAGATCCGGAACCCATTTGTCACTCCCCGTACATTCCCGGTAATGCCTGAAAACTTTCCGGTAACCAAATGAGGTCATCCTATATATCAATCTTCATCTCTGGACCATTCCGGAAACCCTCGTGATGTCCGTGATCTCATCCGGGACTCCTAACAACATTCGGTAACCACACATATAACTCAACTATACTAAAACATCGTCGAACCTTAAGTGTGCAGACCCTGTGGGTTCGAGAACTATGCAGACATGCCCCGAGGTACTCCTCGGTCAAGATCCAATAGCGGGACCTGGATGCACATATTGGATCCTACATATTCCCCGAATAACTTATCGGTTGAACCTCAATGTCAAGGATTCACGCAATCCCGTATGTCATTCCCTTTGTCCTTCGGTATGTTACTTGCCCGAGATTCGATCGTCGGTATCCGGATACCTATTTCAATCTCGTTACCGACAAGTCTCTTTTCTCGTTCCGTAATACAAGATCCCGTGACTTACACTTAGCCACATTGCTTGCAAGGCTTGTGTTTGATGTTGTATTACCGAGTGGGCCCCGTGATACCTCTCCGTCACACGGAGTGACAAATCCCAGTCTTGATCCATACTAACCCAACGGACACCTTCGGAGATACCTGTAGAGCACCTTTATTGTCACCCAGTTACGTTGTGGCGTTCGATACACACAAGGCATCCCTCCGGTGCCAGTGGGTTATATGATCTCATTGTCATAGGAACTAATACTTGACACGCAGAAAACAATAGCAATAAAATGACACGATCAATATGCTACGTTCATAGTTTGGGTCTAGTCCATCACATGATTATCCCAATGATGTGATCCAGTCATCAAGCAACAACAATTTGCACATAGTCAGAAAACCTTGACTATCCTTGATCAACTGGCTAGCCAACTAGAGGCTTGCTAGGGACATTGTTGTGTCTATTTATCTACACATGTATCTATGTTTTCATTCAATACCATTATAGCATGGATAATAAACGATTATCTTTGAACAGGAAATATAATAATAACTATTTATCATTGCCTCTAGGGCATATTTCCAACAATGAGTTATATATTTGATTATCCTTTTATATTATGTTCCTTAGTGATTCATGCATGTTCTCCGTTGCATTATATTGCTTTGGCCAAGTGGTAGATTGTGACTCCAAGAGGGAGCATTATGCATGATTATGGGTTCATGCCCCTCGATGTCTAGCTTGAGTGACAGAAACATGAGACTAGGGGATGTGCTTGTTGCCACCAGGGAGAAAACAATGGTGCTTGTGATCACGGTTGCAAGGATTGTTTACCTTACGCATAGTTCTTTAATGCAGTAGTCTGTTGCTTTCGGTTTACACTTTGGGTGGGGCTCGCAACTTAATACCGGAGAGATGTTCTGGATAGATATCTCAAGGTGGATGATTAGTAAGTAGATGTTGATGAATAAACGGTCTACTTGTCTTGGCGTACTGCCCATTACTATTGAACCTCTAACTATCAAGGAGCATAATTAGCATTACAGTGCGATCATAATTCTGTCAATTTCCCAACTGTGATTACCCTAGCATAGTTGTTTATCGTCTTTTGCGGAGGACATCACTAGTGAACGTCATGTGACTCCGGTCCATATCACCATCATTGTTTACACCTCCATCATTTACCGCTTTCTTTACTTTTCCGTTGCAATCGCTATTACCTTCCCGCTTGTGTTTTGATCCTTTGCAAACTACAAGGCCGGAGAGATTGACAACCTCTCTATACTTGTTGGGAGCGAAGTTATTTGTTGTGTGTCCAGGTCCACGTCTTATGCTGACCAGGATAGGTGACACCTTCTTGTTGAGCCCAGGAGTCTTCCTGGTTCGATAAACCTTACAGTCTCCATGTAAGGGAAATTTGATGTTGACTACATCTCCACCTTCCACTTGGGGTAACCAATGAGGGGCGAGAAGTATATACATCAACTCGTCATCAGCCGCCGCGAGGCTGCTGCGACGCCCTCCGACGCCCTCGCCGACGCCTCCCCCTCCCCCCGACGACCTCGCCAACGCATCCCCGTGGAGCCACCCCCTCCCCCACACCACCGACGCCAATGAGGTTTTCCTTTTATGTTAAGTTTGCTACTCTGATTTCTTTGTTAATATTTTAGAACTATTTGCAAAAGTTTGATGAATTTTGACATTTGCAAAATTTTGTTATGTATTTGCAAATAATTAGTATATATATGTAGACCATAGATTCTCTTAGTCCTTTAATAATGGATTTATCAAGAATGCCACATTATGTATGTGCACAGGTTGATCCAATTTTTTTCTTATCTCATCTATGTAACCTAGCTAGCTAGCTAGCTTCTATATGTCACGTTGTTTGTCCAAGTATTGAAGAAATCCATGGCTTCATCATTACTTGGTAGTAATAGCGCATGATGATATGAAGGTCTCGAAAGTTATTTTGGAACGGAGTTCCTGATAGGATAATTCGTTTTTTTGTACGAAGTTCAGCAAAGTCCTTCCAAATAGCGATATTCGGATGGCTCTTTTTGAACTACGTACCAAAAAGCTAATTATTCTATTCGGGATTCCGTTACAAAACAACTTTGTCGATATTCATAGCATCATGCGCCTATTACTAACAGCTAATGATGAAGTCATGGTTTTCTTGAATCCTTTGACAGTAGACAATGTGACATATAGAAGGGTAGATGAGATCAGGAAAAATATGGACCATTTTGTACACATCCAGAATGTCGCCATTTTGTTAAATACCTTAAAGGTTAAGAGAATTCGTTAGACATATTTTAGAGTATAGATTCACTCATTTTGCTCCGTATGAAGTTTTCTGATGAAATCTTTAAAAGGTATTATATTTTGGAACGGAGGGAGTACAAGTTTAGAAAAGTTTATTAAATAGTAGGAATTTAAATAGTAGGACATCGATGCCCTGCCTACATCCTCGTCGTCGACTCGGTGGCGACCACCTGCTTGATAGGTGCCAACATGTGCGGGACTGGGCTCCGCTGGGCTGGCACTGGGAGGAGTTACCTTCCGGGGTGCGTAGCTTGGTGAGGAACCGGGCTCCCGTTGTCGACCCGGAGCTTCTTTGGTGGCGGTCGCGGGGGCCACTTTTGGTGCCGAGGGTGCCGGCCCCCGAGGACGAGGTACGTCGCTGTGTGAGGGAGGAGGACGAGCACGTCCGTTGCTACATGCACGCGTTGGATGCCAGGTTCTTCAATAGCTGGCAGGTTCTTCAGGGATCTCACCCGAGCTATGATCCGGTGATGGTCCCTGCTCTTTGGGTGTCCACCGCTTGCGCTTCAATACAACGACGACTCTTTGTTGGTTGATCAGTTATATATTATTCGAGAGATGTATTACTGTATTGGAGAGATGTATTATTGATGTATTCCAGATTATGTATTCGATATTATTAAGTGGATTATTCAATGATGCATTAATTAAGTGGATTATTCGATGTATATATAAGCAGGAGTTTTAGTTGTTAGTTAATTTAGTTTTTTATGTTTAATTAATTTGGAGATACTATGGATCCAATACACGGCAGAGACGAATATCACGAAGACATGATGCATTGTGTCATCCGCGGGGATGATTTTATTGTTGGCGATGTCACCAATCAGTTTCCGAATGAGTCCGGCGAGGGATATGAGTCTCTCAATGCAGGAGGTAGAAGCTCCGGTGAGGTAGACACCCACGCCTCGGGCGAGGGACAACTCGGCGGCTCCAATGAGGAAGAAGCCGACGAGGGAGAAGCCGATGGCTCCGTCGAGGTGCGTATATATTAATAAATTAATCATCTGCTGTCTATATACATATATTAACGCTCTTTCTTTTAGCCCTCTGGATCGAGCAAAACTACAGTATGGACCAAACGAGGCCCAACTAAGAAGATGGATGACGGTGAGAGGTACAGGATCGAAAGAGTCTCAAATATCGGGCAACCAATTGCTTCCACAGATGTAAAGCAGAAGTTTGTGAAGGCATGCAGAGTTGTTGTTAGGGAACACGTCCCTATCACCACTCGATAATGGATTAAGCTAAGGGAGGATGGAGTCTCGTCTGTCAGCACAGTAGCCAAAGAAAACCTTTGCAGAAATCTCATGATTCATTTCACCCTGCCGGCACCAGAGGTGGCTCTAGATGAGGAGGAGCCAAATGAGGAGGAAATGAAGATGCGAAAAGAGGCCCTAGAGAAAAAATTCAAGGAGTGGGCTCTTAGGAAGATGGCCGATCTATTCAGGGGATGGAAGAAAAGATTGCACCAACAATTTATCTTACATGATGAGACTCCAGATTTCGATAATGAATATGAGAAGATAAAAGACTACTGGGCCGAATTTGTGACGTACAAGAAATCGAAGGATGCCTTGAAAAAGTCTACAACAAATAAGAGGAATGCACGTATGAAGAAGTACCACCATGTTATGGGGCCTGCTGTACGCTGGTCACATGGCTAAGTGGGAAGCACTTGAGGCACCATTTCTGGCAAACAATATCACTCCAGAGCCCTTAACACGGATCGAACGGTCAAGAAACTGGTTTTACGGGCATGGGGGCATGTTGGACGCAGAAGGGGAGGCAATATATAACTAAAGACACAAAGATAATCCCCTACTACCCATCGAGAACATTAGAAGTGCAGTAAAGGATGTTGAAGAGGGACGGTTCATTCCTGATAGAGAGAACGACGAGCTCTCACACGCCCTTGGGAATGATGAACACAAAGGACGAGAACGAGGCTTACCAGGCTCCCCACCGTGGATGCTTGCATTTTCCTAGGAAAGGAAGAGATTTCCCGATAGAAGCCATCAGAGGAGAAAGGAAAAGGAGGCAGCTGAGAAAGCGGGTGCTGCAGACCGGCTGCGTAATGTAGAAGAAGCAGTAAAGCGGTTGCAACATGATCAAATCGACAGACAGCAAGGTAGCGGCTAATCTCAGCAGCTCATGATAGAAGCTGCATCGAATCGGAAAAGTAGTGTCGCTTCCACATAGCTCTAGGATGATGGTAATGATGATGCACTGACGATGGCTCCTCCTCGTTGCTACCTAGTGGATGATATCACAGAGAGCACACCTTGTGAGCTAAAGGTGAAACTTGCTAACTTAAGGTTGACGGTGGCGGTCGACATGGCCGTACCAATTGGACATAACCCAAATTGGCATTGCTCTCCGGTTCCAACAGGGTACGCTGTCGTCGCGGTGGATGAAGTGATGAAAGATTATGAGGAGCTGAAGCTGGACTATCCTGCAGGTGAAGATAGGGATTTGACTAAACTTGGAGAAGTCAAGAAACAGACCGTTGTATGGCCAAAGGAGCACATCTTGCTTCCAAATTGACCACCAAGGCCACCGATTCCTCAGAGCAGCAATCCTTCTTCGCCTCCACCTCACCAGTCTCCAGTGCAATCGTCATCTTTGCCGCCTCACCAGTCTCCAGCGCAATAGTCGTCTTTGCTGCCTCACCAGTCTCCAGCGCAGCCATCTCCACCGCCGCATCAGCCGTCTCCACCGCCCCGTCAGCCGTCTCCATCCGCTGAGGATCAAAGCAAAAAGCGGAAACATACCACCGCTAATAGTGTCGGTAGAAAGGGGTTCCGATCACCAAAACGTAAGTTTTTGTCCCTCCCAAAAGTACCTCATAAGGATATGAAGATGGGACCTTGGGACTTTAGTGGAGAGCAAAATAATAAGAGGCAGACGCCCAGTATCAACAGTGAATGGCTGACAAGGCAAACAAGAAGAAGCCGAAAGAGCCAGAGTTCCCGGTCACCCCAGAAGATCACGCCGTGTGCGTGAAAATGCTGAATACCCTTGTAGACCCCCCCCCTCCCCGCCTCCGTTGCCAACAGACTATGAACGCTCTATTCTCAAGTCAGCTGAGTCAAAAAAACATTGGTTGAAGAATAGTACGTCCAGCGGGAAATCAGTTGCCCAGCTCGGACAACAGAAAAACCAATCATGCCCCCCACTCAAAGTGTATTCCGATACAAAGGTGTGCTCGAGTGGAGCTGCGGTCGAGCAGAAGAATGATGAAACAGCTGTTATTGATCCGGAGTTTGTTGCACTATACGGAGAAGCGGCCAAGGCTCATGGCATGTCTATTGATTAGTACTTAAACCATATACAGGAATTCGCTGACCTAACATACGTGTACCGACACGTGTCTCCTCTCGTCAAACCTGACTTAGTCAACGAGATACCAACAAAAATGCGAAGATTGCATGACTTGTACATGCGAGCATGTGCTGAACAGCAAAGATAGATCTACTGTGCATATAAAAAACGAGCATTACGGGCATGGAGATGGCGTTCTAATGATTGAATTCGGCGAATTATTTCAGTTATAAAAACAAGACGCCCTCGACAAATCTATCATCGGTGCTTATTGTTTGTAATTATTATTAATTTAGGGTTAATTGGATCTATGCCACTCCAATTTTCATAGGTTGGAGATATGCCATTACAAAAACTGAACTTGGACATATGCCACTACAACTTTTTCGTATTTTTATCCATGCCATTTTATCCAATACCAAGCCATATACATCCCTTATACGTGCACGCATACATATACGTACATGTGAAACACCAAGCCAACTCACACACATACATACACCACACACACCACACCACGTCTCCACCCGACTCACACACATGAACCCTAACTCACACACACGAACCCTAGCGCGGGGGCGACGGCGGCTGGAGGCACGGGTGATGACGGCTTGCTCGGCGCGGTAGGACCAGGAGGCGGGCGCCACGGATATTGGCTCGCGCCGCTGCGGCTGGAGACGCGGGCGACGGCGGCTTGCTCGACGCGGCGAGGCCCAAGGCGGCGGGAGGCACGCGTCGCAGCTGTTGGCTCGCGCCGCTGCGGCCTCAGACGCGTACGACGGCAACTTGCTGGATCCATGGATGGATCCATGGAGTTCGAGAGCCCCACGTTGTACGAGTGAGTTCATGATGCCTGAAGCTCAAGCCCCAGCCCTTGCAATGTTAACTGAATATTTTCATGATGGTTGAGTGTGCACATGGGCCATGTCCATGGAGCATACATGCATCCACACTGCAAGACGGTAGAACCGTCATGGTATGGGTTGTTTACAAAGCTACTTTTTATCTTATGTAGATTTTTTTTGTTGCATCTGATTTATGTAGTCCTCATGTTTTTTGCAGATAAAAACACTTCCATTTGAGCACAATTGTACAACTACAAAATTGTCAATTTGCACAATGGCTTCACAAGGATGGATTGTAGATAAGATTGGGGATTGGGTGAAGAAAAATCCTGGTGTTGGTGCAAAAGACGCCAAAGGAAAGTTGGAAGATGAGTTCAACATCAAGCTGAAATATAACAAGGCTTGGTATGGTATGAAGGTAGCACTTAATCAAATTCATGGTAGTTATGAAGATTGTTTTCCATTGCTTTTTAACTGGAAATCTGAGATAGAAAATAAATGCCCGGGGAGTATTATAGAGATAGAGCTGTTAAAAATGGAGATAAATATCATTTTAACAGAATGTTTGTTGCATTCAAGCCTTGCATCGATGGTTTCTTAGCTGGTTGTAGGCCCTATGTTGGTGTGGACTCAACAGCACTTAATGGCAAGTTTAAGGGTCAGTTAGCATCAGCAACTTCTGTAGATGGGCACAATTGGCTATATTATGTAGCATTTGCTGTGTTTGATTCAGAAACCGGTGAAAATTGGAAATGGTTCATGAAACAACTACATAGAGCTATAGGTTCCCCACCTGGTCTTGTTATTTCTAGTGATGCTTGCAAAGGATTAGAGACTGCCATTGACCTTGTGTTCCCTAACTATGAAAACCGAGAGTGCGTCAGGCACTTGTATGCAAATTTTATGAAGAAATTCCATGGTAAAGTGTACACAGAAAATCTTTATCGAGCTGCAAGGTCTTTCTCACATCGAAAGTTTATGTATCATATGAAGAAAATTAGGGAAGCAAATCCAACAGCTATTGAATATCTAAAGATTCATCACAATAGGTTGTGGTATAGATGTGGTTTTGGCGAGGCTAGTAAAGTTGATTATCTGACGAATAACATATCTGAGAGTTTCAACCAGCAAATAAAAGACTTCAAAGGGATCAATGTCCTCAACCTTTTTGATAAAATTAGGGAGATCATCACAGAGAAGTTCTATATTAGAGGTCAAGTAAGTAAGCAGCTAAAGGGTAGGATTCTTCCTCATGTCATTCAGAAGCTAAATGCTCGCAGCAAAACCATTGGTCGAAACAGAAGACATGCAAGATTCCTAATCCTGAATATATGGCAGTAGATGATGTTATACCTATAGAGGATTCATCTACACCGACAAACAAAAGGTGATGCAAAAACTGCTACAACATAAGTATTTTCTGAATATTTTTTCATAACTAATCTTCACAAAAATGATTTTTCTTCTTTGTACTGCAGGAAGAAGTGTGATGGAACAACGACTACAACAGATGGTGATGCAGGAGATGATGAAGTCCTTATCAATCTTATAAGGTAAATTACTGCACTTGCCTTAATCTATGATTACTCAGTCTAAAACAAATGTTGTCAATGCAGGAAAAGGGTCAGAACAACTTCACAGAAGCGGAAGGAACCAGAAAAGACCAATACATCAGCCAAGAAGACACCTGTGAAGATAGTTGCAGTACAAGAGATGACTAAGAAAAAGAGTCATGTGAAGAAAGCTTCATCACAAGAGAAATCCAAGAAGACAACTAAAGGGAAGAAAGTGAAGAAAAATGTTCCATTTGCACCTGTTATACCTCCGCCTCCGCCTCCACCTCAAGAAAGGCAGCCTACGAATGGTGCAAAAAGAAGCCTTCTTTATTGGCTTGGTGGCTAGCAGCTTGTGAACCTATTTACTAAGTTATGCTTGTGAACCTCCTTATGAACTTGCTTATGTAAACCTATTTACTAAGTTAAATCATGATTGTGATCCTGTTTATGAATCTATATGAATTCTGCTTGTTAATCTCTGTTAATTTGAGCCAAAATGTTGCCCAAATATTGTGTATTTAAGGCATCATAATTTTTTCTGACAAGTACGCATTTTCTATTAAAATTAAAAAATCACACTTTTTGGTGCATAGAAGACCCAGACGTGCTGCTCAAAGTTGGAAAGAGGAGTAGTATGGTAAATACTTGAGTACACGCCGAAATACACGTATTATTTGAACTGTTATTCTTTTAAGTTGACAAAATGGCATGCATAGAGGTATAAGAAAGTTAGAGTGACATATGTCCAAGTTCAGTTTTTGTAATGGCATATCTCCAATCTGTGAAAATTGGAGTGGCATAGATCCAATTAACCCATTAATTTATGTCATTAAGTCTTACTCAGCTCGTTCATTGCATGTATAATATTACTCATCACTATATTAATTTTGCAGAATGAAGATTCTCGAATGCAAAAGAGGACGACTCTATGACATTGGGTTCATTGACCCATATTTCATTCATGACAAAAGTCTCGCACTGGATCCCCACGAGACAGAGAATAACTTGGTACAAGGGTTAATGTTTTTTCGCTACCAAAAGGGAAATACTATTTCCTTACAACTTCAAGTGAGTGTTACTACACATATTCTATTTTCGCTTACTCGATGTTATTAAGTGTATAATTGACTCGTTTTGCGTGTGCAGATTCTACTTTATTCTGTTAATCATTGTATCTGACGAGGGACTAGTAAAAGTCATGGACCCGAAACGCACACCCCTCGCTGATTGGGCGAACATGCAGGAATGCGTCCAGAGGTAATTTCAATCATTATGGCACTATATCGGCAACTTTTCATTCATTTCCTGATAGCAAGTAATTAATATAGAACTCCTTTATTCATTTTCTTTTCTTGGCAGGGCATGGAAACGGTTCACCGCCAAGTGTCGGGGTGTTTGGAAGTCAGAGCTTACATTTAGACAAATGGATGTAAGTAACTACTAGCTAGATCCGCGCATCTCTTTATTGTAGTTTCAATACCATTATCATTCTTGATTATATTTTTGATTGAACTATGTTCTCGTAAAGTGCTTCAGGCAGGAACATGGGAACAATTTATGTGGATACTATATTTACGAGTTCATTCGTCAGACGATCCATGAGACGGGCAAAAATGAGGATATAAAAAAAATTGAAGTACGATAAGCAATAGTCACAACTTTATTTTATGCCTGTCAATTGTGTTCGGTTTCATTAATATATATTGACCCCTTCTTTAAATTAGATCGAACGGTTGCGGGACGGTCTTCTACCACAAAAACGTGTACGAACAATTCAAGAGGAAATTGCCAGATTCTTAGATGCAGAGGTCCTAGATGTGAAGGGAGAATACTATTGTCCATCGACGTAATTCAGATGAAATGTTAAAGTGTTAAAGAGATGCATATGCGCATGTAACTCGTGTCTACATTTTGTAATATGTTCGACAAAGTACGACAAATGAGATGGTGTAATATATTTGTGACGATGATATGCAATATAGTTGTTACTTTATTGTTGTGTATGTACCATCCAATTTAGTACAAAATAAGAATTAAAAAGTGCCCAAAATAAATAAATGGGAAAATAGGGGATAGTAAAATAGCCCCATCCAATTTAGTGCAAAACCCTAAACCCTAAAAAGTGATATAAAAAAGGCAGCGAAGCAATAGACCCGGTTCGTAATAAGAACCAGGACAAATAGCCCCTCGCCCCAGCCCCGCCACGTGAAGGACTATTAGCCCAGATTCGGTTCGTGAACCGGGGCTAATGGTCCAATCGAATCGGGGCTATAGCCCATTTTTGTACTAATAGGACCAAATCCATCTGCTACTGGAAGTTAATGGTTAAAATAAAATTGGCAAATAGTTGAGAGAACAAGATAAACTTATTATGACCAATATTACTTCTTTCTTCTATTGATAACACACACGATTTTTTCCTACCAACGAAACCATTGCACATATAACATTTTATTTATTTTTTAAACAACTTATGTGTCACCGGCCTGTAGAACTCGTGTCTTGTCTATGGCGACAAATGCGATACGAGTTTTGGATAGACCCGCAAGGCCAGATGAGGATTTGCAGCTCTAGGGATAATATGATCCCTTTTTTTTTCTAGCAAATTCCTATTTTGAGTTTAAAATATCGACGACATCGCGAAGAAAAACATAATTGCTGTATAGATAGTCGAGTGAGTCTTGTGTCATCAAGTTTTTGTGATTTTCTTTTTGTTGTTTTGTATTCTGCAGCAATATTTTTTTGAGAAGCCATAATAGCATATTTACTAGGTTGTGAAAAATGTCTTCGTTTTGTTACACCGCAAATCAGTTGAAATTTTAACAAAACTTCAAATCCAAAAACCAATATTGAGTTATTTACATGCGAGATTTTTTAAATATATTGTCAAGTAAGTATTTCCTCCCTTCACCAGTATTAGATGTTACAAAAAAAATGTGAATCTATATGAACATGTTTTAGTGTGTGACGGGGATATAGCCCTAGGGTGGGGTCATAGGTCTGACCAATACGTCCTACCCAAGGGCACCTCATTATTAGTTTAAGGACTACAAGGGAAATTTTTATTGGATCGTGACAACATCTAATCCACTCGGTACGGATCCACTCAGACAAGTACATTCCATCCACTCGGATGACAGTCAACCACTCGATCGTACGACTCACTCGGTCATGCAAATACCAACAGTCGGCAAGACATCTGTAGTGGGCTGACATTATGGCATCAATGCCCCATCTTGTAACATAAGAGGTGAGGAGGTGGCGCACTCTATATAAGCCACCCCCTCCACATAGCTAGGGACATCTTCTTCTTCTCCTCCTTCGGGCTCATTCTTTCCCGGGAGCTCTGGCTCTCTCTCTATACCATGTAACTCATGTTCATGACAGATAAAACGAAGCCTCTCCGGAGCACGAGACGTAGGTTGTTATCTCCACTGCGTGAGGCCTGAACTCGCTAAAACCACCGTGTCACCCATGTGTATCTTGATAGATCATGCTCCGTTATCTTACACATCTGCTGTTAGACTTATACCCACGACAATGTGTTTGTTTATTCATTTCACTTTGTATGTAGTCTATATTAAAATATCCGAAACACTATGAAACGAAGGTGTATTTTTTTTCTTTTTTTTGAAAAGACATGTGACCCGGGGACTCATTACTTGTTTTCGATGCGGTACCCCCAACTTCAGCCGATGATGATAGAACAGGTGCATGGTACGTAGCCTCTTCTCCGACACATTGCCTGAGTCACGAGAGGCTACACAACTGACAGATCGAATTCCCATATGCATTATTGTGCCCTTTCGAAGTGGCATACTCAACAGTGTCAAACAAGTTGATTAAAACCTACCCTCGAAAAGAAAAGGAAAACGATTGACCTAGCTAGGCTCCATGCTAGCAACATAGTTTCAGACGTCTCAACAATGCGCTTTGTCTATATAGGGAAAAAGGAGACGGGTGCATCGGGCCATATAGTTGGTGAAACGAATCCCTCGCCGTGTCGCGCTCCCAAGGGCAGCTTCTGCTAGCCCCGCAAAAAAAAAAAAAGGCAGCTTCTGCTAGCGTGCCATGCTCCCCATGCTTAACTATACGATGGAGACCGTGCATGCATGTAGATGCATGTGAAGTGTTGGACAAATACTACCTATCTATCTTTGTCAATGGAACAAGTAAGAAAATTATAGAAGATTGTGCCAAGTGATTTTTCAGTCCCTTCACAGTACTTTTGTTATATTTAGAGTCGAGGAAAAACCTAACGTAGACAACAAGCTACTTTTCCTGAAAACAAGAGCAGACAAAGTCAATGAGAGACTTGATTAATCTAGAATTTCCGTTACTCCCGGAATGTAAATCTTCAAAAGTGGTCACTTCTGCTGACTCTCATTTCCTCCTCTTTGTTGATTTTTTTTTTTTTTTTGCGATGCGTGGATATGAGAACTAACTGTTGGAGTATAGTGGCCGACCTTTTTTGACCGTTCAGATTTCAGATTGTTGGACGAATTGGTTGGGCATGAATTCAATATAGTTTCAACATCAAGAGGTCTGGTCTTGATTGAACTCAAGAACCTGCAAACGCGGTATTTTGAAAAAACTCTGACGTATCTAAGAAATAAAAAACCCTAGACATGAGAGGGGATATTGAAATATATTATTCGTTTCTCTTCATCGGTTCGGACTACTCAGTAAACTTGTTGATGCATACAAATTGCAACCAAGAGGTTCAGTGTTCAAAACTTAATAAACGCAACAAATAACTACGGGCACCCATTTTGGTTAACCATGTCATACCTCAAAGGATCATAGACGTGAGAGGAGTGTTGGAGAATAATGTTCAACCCTCTTCCGTAGATCGGACTTTTGGATGACTTGGCCGGTGCATGAATTCAATACTGACCATGGAGAAACTACACCCTCCTCGTGGAAATACAAATTGGGCACATATTTTTAGGGCTTTAGTTTTGTACAAAATATTGTATGTTATAAAAAATATATTTTTAGATTCATTGTCGAATGTAGTTTCCCAACATATATTTTTATGGCATCAGTTTTGTTCGTTAAATTGATGGCCTATGTTCTCATGCCAAACGTGTATTCCCATCCTCAGGGGTATAGAAGATTGTGCGAATTGGTTTTTCAATCCGTACTTATGTATTTAATCTAGACAGAAAAATTAACATAGAAAATGAGCTAACTATTACTAAAAGCAAGACCAGAGAAAGTCATTGAGAGACTTAATTAATCTAGAATTTTTTATTTCACTAGAGGCAAAAGACGCACATTCATTAATTTAGACAAAGTAAAGAACAACTAATGAAGAAAGGGAGGCTGAGGATCCAAAACTAAAATTCCAAAATGTTTTGCCCTAACGATTGCCTGATTGACCGCCTCGTTCTTTTTCATGGAAAGGATACATGTAGGCATGATGAACATGCCCCGAAAGATTTTTCACATTTCTTTCATTCCATACGGTCCAGGTGATGAGCATGGTGACGATGCCCATAGCTTCTTTTTATGATTCACATTTGTCATTTACTTTGTCCATCATTCCTTAATGGGGTTATCCGCTGCTCAAGCGGCTGTGTCCAATTAATGTAGTCCAAGCCAATCCTTGATCCAACTCCATATAGGGATTGTGAAGCAACATTGGAACAAAAGGTGTGCATCTATCTCTAGCGCACAACACTTCCAATTCATTTTTGGGTCGAGGGCGTTCTAAAACAATTATATTTTATACCAAGCATTCATACTTATTTTAAACTAAGTCTACCATATAACAATTTTAATTTGGTTAAAAAAACCAATTTTAATTAATATGTTTTTCTGTTACTTAGCCACATAACATTTTCCAAATAATAATTATATTATTCATAGTTATACAATTGTAATGTACATCATTGAAATATTTTATTATTCCAAATTTAAGTTGTATAAGGTAACAAAAATTATATTTCTTAATGTCCTAATATTGCATTAATTGTATACTGTATATACATATATTTGTATACCTATGTGTGTGTGTCCATATATCATATCATATCATTGAATGTCGTGGTAGAGATTTCTAAATCATAAATATTTTAGTATTGGTTTGCACTGTATGTTAGGCAACCATATTGGTAGAAACTTCTAGGACCTATCAATTGTGACATGCAGGTTGGTCCAGTAATAGAACCATCGAAGAATAAAATATGTTCTTGATTGTAATTTTGTGTATGATTTAATTATCACACGCTTATCTAGATTCACTTAGTTCGATTTGGTGCAAATGTGATCTCCTACCCATTTATCAAATGAAAAATTATGTATTTGTTTAAACATTGAAATATAATTATAATAAATTTAATTATGATAGCAGGACATCCATCATAAAGGGAGAGTAGCGCGTAGCTAAAGTTAACTTCGTGAGTTGGGGCTAGTTTGTCTTCAGGTGATATAAATTATTAGTATGTGGCATGAACTTTGCGCTCGTGTAAATTAAGGATCTATTTAATGCATTTAATAATCTATCAAATGTTAATTATAATTGGATAGTGTTACCAGTATAATTTGTATTTTGGGCCCTTCCCTCTTGGGGCCCGGGGCGGTCGCCCCTTTATCCCGGCTTATGGGCCAGCCCTGCTCCAGCGCCCTCATACATAGCGGGTACAATGTCGGAGTTTGGCCACTCTCTCCTCCGTAACCGATATGACATCCAAACTCTATTTCCTACAATGAGCCATGCAAAAAAATGCACTTAGGGAGGACCCAAAATTTTCATATAGTGTGATGCATCGTGGAGGAAGTCATCCCAACAAATTAAGCCATGTAGACTGCTGCAGTCGTGGACCCTTCGGTTGAAGTTAATTTCCAAGTTATCTTGTTCACCTCCTTATCGCCAAGCTTCTACCTCTAAGAGTTTTATACATGGGTGGCAAAACATGGATGGCAAATTCGGAGATGTGGGCCGTCATAAGGCCATGAGAGGTCTTCATCTAAGCAACCCAGACACTCCTTGACATAGAATTTCTTGCGTCAGGAGGCGAGAATGAGGAGTACTAGATCCTTAGGCCGCTGCCTAGAACCAAGCCGAATGCCTAAAGGGTGCCTTGCATCCATCACCTATGGATATCGTCGTGGAGGCATAAAAAAGGATCATGTTGGCGTCATTGTAGAGGTTGCCCATTCCCACCCGTGTTTTCGTCGGATCGGTCCATTCGAACCAAGGCCTCTAAAGTCACTTTTGTTCACTCCCCCCCCCCTCCTTCCCCTTGTCATAGTTCAACAGTTATCGTAGTTGGTGAGGCGAGTTACTGATGTCAGTGACATGTTTCTTCATGCCCTTAGAGAATTTTGAAATAGATATTACTAGTTTGATTTTATAGATACATACATGCATGCATCTCAAAAAATGATGCATTCAACGAGCAATCATACTAGTGTACATGAAAAGCCGCCATGATTAAGAAAAGAAAAGCCACCTCACAATTTAAAATACCCCGCAAAAAAAAAACACCAGTTCAAACGAGACTAGCTAACCAAGCAAACGCAAACCTAAAACTTTTCTCGTCGCTCTTTCTCTATATTGTTTCCAGGCGATGTGTCCATGCGGCGGTACACATGATTAGTCAACAAAGGAGTGATCGGTAGTGGCATGATCTCCGATTAATTCAGCTTAAATTTTCCCTGTCACCAACCTCTTGCGTCCTTGTCCAAGCCCTTCTGGGCGGCAGCGGCTTTTTATTTATTCTCAAGGCGCGTGTGAGAACGCGAGACGTGCATATATATTGACAGCATTGCTGGGTACAATAATCAGCCTTTGATTTCCTTGTGATGTTCTTTTCACAAAGGAAATTTGGTCAGTAGGGCAGTGTGTGTGTGTGTGTAGCGGCCGAGTCGAGGCGGCCAAAGGCTTTTAGCCGAAAGCGGTGCGGTCAAGAAAGGGAGGGAGGCCGACGAAATCAAGGCGTTTTTCTGATTGCGGACAGGATTGGGTTGTTGATTAGCAGCTTCTAGCAGTGGAGGAATATGTGGATGGGGTTTTTCTTTTCTTTTTTGAGGGAGAAGGACATGTGGGTGTTATTATGCTATCTGTACGCAATGAGTGTCTACCCGTTCTGAATTAGCAAGGCGTTTTCTTTTATGCTGTTTTTAGAATATGTTTTCTTTTTCTCCAAGCTACGCTTTTATGCTTTTATTGAGCTGTCTTTGGTCTGAATTTTGGAGGTTTTTTCATTGGTCTTACGTCGGGAACAAAAATGCGACCACTTTGTAAGTTAATTTGCTTGACACTGTTAGTAAATAATATATAGCTTTGTGCATCATCTCAAAGACTGATGTCATCTTTTATTAAGAAAACAGATGAGTAATTTTAGTGTGGAGTGTTGAGTACCGTGATTAGTTAGGAAACATAAGATAGATTAGGAATTATTGTGGCTTGTCTTGTACTGCAAGTTGATCATATATACTCCTATATAGAAGCCCATGAGACTTAAGCAATACAAGAATTATTCCACCAATCTTCATGACCGTCGTCAGGGTCGTGCCGCCCATACCTAGGGTTCGTCCACCGGTCGTGTTGACCGGCTGCCCTAAAGAGTCTTTTTCTCAATATCTTGATCCGGATTTTTCTCTTTCGCCGGTCGCTTGATCGGGGTTCTTCTTTTTTGGTTTTTTCCGATCTAAGATCAGGTTGCATCGCCCACCGCCGCCGTTGACACCTGCGCACCTCTACTCCGACAACGACGCGACCCCGACCTCTTCTTCGACCCGGCGGCCCCACACACCACGTCGGCCCATCGCGATTGACGCCCGCCCGACTGCCCGCCCGTCGCCCTGTGCGGTCGTCGTCGCCAATGGCGCGACCCCGGCCACTGCTGCGACCTGGCGACCTCGCGTGACGTGGCGGCCCGTCCCGGCCTCGTTCGCGCGTCTCCCCGCCCATCGTCCCGCGCCGATCATCGTCGTCTGCGCCCAATTAGGATCCTGCATCACCCACAGTCTCCGCTGCCGTTTGTTGGTCGCCTCGGGCTCGCCGTCTGCCTGGCTCGGGCGGCCTTGTCGGCTCGAGCTTTTCCGGCTCGGGTCTCCGTCACCCCTTGTTGGTTGCCACGAGCTTTTGCGCTTGTGCGTCGGCTGCCTCGAGCACATCGTTCCCCGTCGGACATCGGGCCCTTGTTCTGCTCGTCCACCCCGCTTCATCGTCCACGATGCCATCATCATCACCGAGCAGCGCCCCTGACCTCGCGTGCGATCGGATTGATCACCCGACCGTCGCGATCGACTCCATCCGTGCCATGCGACTGACCTGATCAGTCGGTTGCATGCGCCTCCGCAGGTCGTGTGAAGGTTGTCCCCGAGTACAGTGCGCCCCTCCATCGATCGAGCAATGGGTTGCCGCTGCGTCGCCCCGTCGAGCCGCTACACCGCTGCACAGTGGTTCTCCCCGTGGTTGCCCCACCCGTGCGCCGCCTCTACACCTTCCTTTCAGGCTGTAGTGCGGTGGCACGCGGTCCCCGCCATCGCCCGAGGCCGTCCCCGTGGGTACACCAACCCAAGCACCGCCGTTGCGTCGCCCCTTCGGGCCGTAGCATCGCGACACGCGGTCCACGTTGTCGCCCCGAGGTCTTCGTGCCGTCGCCCCAACCGTCTGTCGCCGCTGCATCGACCACGACATTCTTCGCACGGCTCCCTCGACCACGGCTACACCACCCTACGCTCATGGCTACCTCGACAATGGCACAAAGGGCTATCCAATCCCTCTCTCCCTTCTAACATGGAGAAGCAACCACATTTTCATTTCTTTCGATGCACACTCTTGTTTATGCACCGCCTTAGAGCACCTTTAGTAAAGTCATGATCTACCCCCGACGCCGCAGGGACGAATTTAGGGGGCGGGCGAGGGGGGCTAGACCCCCTAACAAATTGATTCTTCTACTATGAATGTGGTTGTTGCAGCCAAAAAATTTCGCTTCATATGAACTTTGACCTCTTCATGAACAAACTTTCCCCGTCTATGCATGAATGCTGGCTCCGTCTTTGGACCCGATGGTCATAATAACTGTAATATGTTGATTCTGGCTTGAAATGGCACTATAGTAGAGTCGTCATATGCCTCTCAGTCACCAAAACTTATGTCGCAACCACTAAAATTGGAGGTTGTGGAGAGCGAGTATGAAGCTCGCCCAAACCAAACCACCAGCATAGGAGGGAAGTTGCAGCTTCTTCCGCCTCGCCTCACACTTGGGATTCGAAGTAGCCCGACCTCCCACGGACCACCAACAACGAGCTACTTCAAATTACTAGCTAATTATTAGTTTTTGTTTAATGTTAAATGCAGTCTATCAATGTAAAAAGTCATACTCCGACTCATTTTTCGCGCAACAATAATAGGACGAAATCAAACTAAAGTCTGAATCAAATGTGTTTTGATTTTTGGATTTTTGCAAAGAACTATTGTTGTCAATGACAAGTGGGACACACATGTAATAAAATAAGGAGAATACCTCTTTTTGGCGAATATGTGTTGGCGTATAGTCGTTGCGGCCTCAATATCCATTTGAAGTGTGCTTCATATTCTTTTTTTGTGTGTGTGAGAAATTTTTATTCTATTCATCTTCAATCATAATAGTATAAAGAACACCAGAGGTAATAAGATTACCAACCAGGTTCGTGGACCCTAGCAATGACTACAAAGCATTGGAGCTAGCCGAAGTCGCCGCCGTCATCGTACCTTCATGTCAGAGCCGGGCAAACCTTGTTCTAATAGAGAGTTGAGAAATTGTCGTGTTAAGACTTCATAGGACCAGAGCAACAACTATCACCAATGAAGAAAGTCGTAGCTCGATAGAATCAAATATGTAAAGACCCAAACGAAAGACACACATGCTTCATATTCCATATGGTGATCATCACACACTTGTATGTTATTCTGTTAGAGTTACTCCTATTCACAAGTAATTCAATCATATTCTTTTGATTTTATTTCAGATAGTGTTGAGGAACACAATTTTGTGAAGTTTTTTTTCCAGGGATTAAGGGTTTCCGGTCTAGATTATTTTTGTATATCTCATATGTATATAGAAAAGACCAATTAACAACAATTCCACTTGTTGTGTAATCCAGAGAAAAAACTTGAACTCTCGAACGGAGAGAGACACATATTTCGCAGTTCTTCATATCGAGTATTAGATCATTTCTTCTTGTAACAAACATCACATCTTTCCTCGTCTAAAAAACACAATTTCTTAATTTCATATTCCCCCCTTCAAAAGAGGATAAATTATACTCCCGACTGATTTGTAGTATTTGATGCAACTTTTGCACGATGTAAGTTTGTAAAGGGAATTGTTTAGTTGTATAGTTATTTCTTTTGTAAAAGAAGAACAAACTTAATGATCATTAAATAAGGAAAGCACAATAGGAGCAAGTATTTTCTTTCCCTTCTCGCAAGATGGCTAGTGTGATGAATTCCTTCAATCGACCTCCGTCGGCATGCCCACGGATTCGCTTCCCCTTTATTAGCCACTCCAGTAGCCGGTGATGGGAAGGGTAATCCTGATGCCCTGGTGCTGACTACTCCCTCCGTTCGTTTCATATACCTTTAACTTTTTTTGAACTCATGAACTCTTTCAAGTTCGTGATTTTTCTAAGTTGCGAACTTGTTTTGAATTTTGCATAGTTTTTTGAACTCATGAAATTTTCTCATATCCTTGAACCATTTTACGTTCGTGGACTTTTCCAAGATGCAGTCTTTTTGAAATCACACAATTTTTTTAACTCTTGAAATTTTTGAGTTCATGAACTTTTTTGAATCCCAATTTTTTAACTTATGAAAATTTTCACGTTTGGGAACATTTTTCAAATTATTATTTTTTGAATTCTCTGAAGTTTTTTTGAGTTCGTGAACTTTTTTAGTTCATGAACCCCCTGTGACTTTTTTCAATTCACGAACCATTTTTTAGTTTATGATTTTTTATTTTTTTCACATTTTCTTGAAAAGTGAACGTTCAGTGATGAACTGGTTAACCTGGATGGGTCAAATGCGATCGAGCGATTAAGAAAACCAGTGAACTGCGAACGAACGAGACCCTTCAACATTTTCTTATGAATGAACGAGCAAGTGCTTGCCTTCCTTTTGGGGCGACCCTTCAATGCGGGCTCGTGTGAGTGCCAAAAAACTATTCATGCACTTCAGGTGCTGAACATAAGGGGAGCTCCTATGCGCCGCTCGTTGCGGCGAGCAGCCGAGCAGCCGCACAGGCGCGACTCCAGCTGGGTCAGCCCATTAGTGTGCGAGTGTTCCCCTTTTAATCTGAAGAATCATGTGCGTGTGTGCGGTCCTAATGGGCTTCGAGCGCTGTAAGCAAATCATGGCGCAGAACGCGTGGTACAGAAAGTCTCGGGGCACGACTATGTCTTGTAATAGGACATTTTTTCAAATTCAAGAACATTTTTAAAATTCTGGAACATTTTCTAAATTATGGAACATTTTTCAAATTCCAGAACCTTTTTCAACTTACAGAATGTTTTTCAACTTCCGGAACATTTTGAAATTCTGGAATATTTTTTAAAATTCCGGAATAAAATTCAAATTCCGTAACATTTTTTCAAATTATGGAACATATTTTCAAATTCCAAAAGGTTTTTTAATTACGGAACATTTCTCAAATTCCGGAACATTTTTTCAAAATCCAAAACATTTTTACAAATTCCGAAACAATTTTTCAAATTCCAGAACATTTTTCATATTCCAGAACATTTTTTCAAAATCCGGAACAATTTTGAAACAGAAACAGAAAAAACAAAAACAGAAAAAAAACAGAAAAAAAAAGAAAAAAAAGAAAAAAAAATGTTCAGGGAACCTTCTAGAAGTTTTCCAAAACTATAAAAACCGGTTGGAACCTCTAAAAGGTTCCCAAAACCGGGTAGGGCACCCTCGCTACTTGGGCCAGCCCGATACCCTGCCCTCCTCGACATCACTTCGCACAAACGGCAAATAGGATTTTCCGAACATAAGCTCTCCGGAGTGACGTCTTACGATATGGGCCAAAGTTTTAGCTCATCAAGCATTTATGAATGAAAAACTTCTACAAAGAAAAATAAGGAAAACTTAAACTACTCTAAATCTATCAAGATGAGATTATATATATATTGCTCCCTCCCCTACAAGTAGAGAATACCGTATGAAAGATCAACTCTTACTGCACACAAAAAAACACAATTTGATAGCTTTTTTCCTTAAAAAAGAAGATGCTACATTATACTGTCGATTGATCTATAGGATTTGTTGCAAGTTTTGCATGTTGTGTTTTGTAAGGGGAATTGTTTAATTGCTTAGTTATTTATTTTAGAAAGAAAGAGCAAACACTTCTTAGCAGACAATTCGGCTTTCATTGATCAAGTAAGCAAATATATCATCGAACCAACTGTCCCAAAAATAAGCGACAAGGGTAAGTTATTAAAGTAAAAGTTAATCATGGTGCTTTGAATTTATCCTCTCGAGGTTCACCTTTCAAATATTCCATTGCAAACCAAGTTATCAAATCATTTGCTTCGACACTATACCACGAGGGAAGAAACTGGGAGAAACAAGAAGAAAAAAGTAATTCAAAATTAGAGGACATCTGGCCATGCCACACTTGACCACCAACGTCACCACTCTCTATAGACACTAAAGGCCATCTCTATAGATGGCGACGACAGCACACGAGTGCGTCAGATCGGTTTTGTGCCCTACACCCGGTATGTGGCACTTGGCTCGACCGGCTCTGCTGGGGCTCCCGGTTTTTGATGTTAGGATTAGGTAACTGGTCTGGGTATGTGGCCGAGCTAGCACCCCTTCATCATATGGATAGGAGTAGCGACAGCTGTTGCGAAGTTGGCGGATTCAGACATATTGTTGTAATACTTTGTAAGCTCCTCGAGAATAATCAATAAAATGGCCGCATGCATCTCCCAGATGCAGAGACCGGGGGTCATCCTCCTTTTCTAAAAAATAATAATTCAAAGAGGTAGCTTCTAAGGACCAAATACCGGAAATCTCCGGTACCGATTATGTGGGATACAACTGCCATATACTAGAACAATAATACAACTGTGAACCTATTATTCTATACAAGGGGTCTGCTACCGCCGAGGAAAGAAAAATTGTGATACTTCAACGCTCATCAAGGAGTCCCCGTCTTTCGATGAGGCAAAAACATTCGAAGACGAGAATACCAGCGATAACATGGACGAAGTAATACTAACAAACGAAAGTCTTTGGCACCTAATAGGTTTAGCTCATGATCCTATCCTCTACTCACAGAAAGAACATAATTTAACATTGTACTGGAATGAGAACGGAACTATAATGCTACTCGATACATTGTTTTTCATCAAGTCCACTTTTATTCAATAGTATAATTGTGTTCCACACTATAGATTCCCTACAATTGTCACCTACAGATACTTGGTGTTACAACAAGAATTGTAACATATCATATGTTGGCGGCTAGACAAGGAAGTCATAAATATTGCATTAAATACAAGAGTGTTGAATCCTTTAGGTAGCTCCTGCTAAAGTACTGAACTTTGAACACACACACAGGGGTTATTTGCTGTAAAGCAGGTGCCTCAACATGGAGGGAACTTGTGAGCTCACTGTAGTATCACTTCTTAGTCTCGCTGTGTCGCGAGCAGAAGGACTTGAGCCTGTCAAGGCCGCCTTCGAGAGAAGACGATCCGATTGCGAACGTGATCCGGACCCAATTCTTGTATCCCACAGCACATCCTGGACAAACGGACTTGTTAATGCTAGAATAAATGCCAATAGATGGCAATTCTGATCATATTGTAGTGTACCTGGCAAAACAAGCACAACCTCTTTTGCCAGCTTGCAGCAGAAGTTGGAAGATTCTCCTATAAGCAATTGCTTGAATCCCCACCTAAGAATTTCCGAAATTTCTGGTCATGCAATCTGGTACACGGATACAAGGAGTAATATGTCACACAACTCCTATACTAACCCGTCCAATGTATCACATCCGTCAACACACGATCAGAATCTCGGACCTTCATCTACTACAGACCCTCGTGATCACAACGATACAAAGTATGACAGTACTCCCGAACAATCTGCACCAGTACGGGGACATTGGGGTTATCTCTCCACTACTAGTATGGAAGCAATTACGAACATCCTTCGTTCTGAGATACTCAGAAATCTCAATGATAACGATGTGCTGGAGCTCAACTCTTCGGAAGAAATCAAGTCAGACAGGAGGCACCAAGACAGAACTCCGTCACATCGACATCATATAGATTCCAAAAATATCCGCGTGATCCTAAATTTTGTTTGGGTGAGAAGAGAATTAGAATGAATTATTACGTCAAGATTCCTCACCAGAGCATAGGAGAGGAGAAAAAAAATCCTACTCTCCGATATATAACTAGACTCAAAGCATTTTTTCACTAGACTCGTCTCAGCCAAGTTCGATCAATCAAGGGGGCTCCTAGGTCGGTACTGCTCTGATACCAACTTGTCACGCCCAAGATGCGACCCTATCCTCAATTTGGCACGAGGGCCTCGTCAGGGATAGAAGCGCATCTCGTCGTGTCGCAAGAATGGATATCGTTACAAGTACATGTACTAAAAAGAAGAGATATATAATAGAATTGGCTTACACTCGCCACAAGCTACATCAGAGTCACATCAGTACAATACATAATCATCATGAATAAGAGCAGGGTACGACTACGGATGAAAACAAACGAGAAAAGAAGAACGACGTCCATCCTTGCTATCCCAGGCTGTCGGCCTGGAACCCATCCTAGATCGATGATGAAGAAGAAGAAGAAGAAGAAGAAGAAGCAACTCCAAATGAACAAACATCGCGCTCGCGTCAAGTAACCTTTACCTGTACCTGCAACTGGTGTTGTAGTAATCTGTGAGCCAGAGGGGACTCAGCAATCTCATTTCCAAAGGTATCAAGACTAGCAAAGCTTAATGGGTGAGGCATGGTTATTTGGTGAGGTTGCAGCAGCGACTAAGCATATATTTGGTGGCTAAACTTACGAGTACAAGAAATAAGAGGGGGAAAGATCTACGCATAGCGGACGTGACTACTGATGATCACATGAATGATCCTGAACACCTACTTACGTCAAACATAACTCCACTGTGTCCTCGATCAGAGAAGGAACTCCGAAAGAGACAGTCACGGCTACGCACACAGTTGGCATATTTTATTAGTTAACTTCAAGTTATCTAGAACTAGTGTTAAACAAAGTTTCCACGTTGCCACATAACCGCGGGCACGGCTTTCCGAAAAGATTTAACCCTGCAGGGGTGCTCCAACTAGTCCATCACAAATTATCACAAGCCCCATAGAAATCCTCGATCATGACACTCGCGATCTCGTCGGACTCCTTAGTGGAAAACCTCAACTCTGAGATTACCCAAAGTATCACCGGAATCCCGACGCACAAGATATTTCGTCAAAGGTAAAACTAATCCAGCAAGGCCGCCCGACGTGTCGACGATCCCGATAGGAGCCGCGTATCTCGTTCTCAGGACACGGCGGATGGGTCACACTAGGAGAAACCAAACCTCGGGTTGCCCCGCGGTGGCCCCGTAGTCTGCCAGTTTGGACCAACACTCATGAGGAGCACTGGCCCGGGGGTTGATTAAATTATCCTCGGGGTCTGGAAAGTCCCTATGCAATTTTATTAGGTGTTTAGGCAAATGTAGTACCAAAGTTGGGTCTTGCCAGACCAGTCTTAACCTAAAACAAATTATCAAGGGGGTCCCCATAACAACCCCGATCGTGTTAGGAGCGCTCAAATATGGAACATAACACCGGTAGCCGAAACTAAGGGGGAAAAGGTGGAACAAAACACAAGGCTAGAAAGGCCGAGCCTTCCACCTTTTACCAAGTATATAGGTGCATTAAATTAGATAGCATTTAATAGGGTAATATAACAAGGAACCCATGTTATCACATGGAAGCAACTGCACCTACAACTAGCAACGCTAACACAGGGTTAAGCAAGCGGTAACATAGCCAATCAGTGGTTTGCTAGGTTGAACAGGTTGAAGGTTTTCATGGCATTGTTGAGAGGTTGATATTTAACATGTGGTAGGCAACGAGACATAATCGACAGAAGCGATAAAACTAGCATGGCAATGATAGTAATGGTATCTGGGGAAATGGTCATCTTGCCTGAGATCCCGCTTGGAAGAAGAACGACTCCGTGAAGCAGACGAACCGATGTAGTCGAACGGGTCCTCACTCCCGACACGCTTGCGGAACTCTATCGAGACGGAGGAAACCATAAACAAGCATCATCACACGATATTCACCACACGATGCATAACACATATGATGCATGAGCATCTCAATACAAGCAAGTCACGACATGACAATTCACACAAACAAACACTACACAATAAGTGAAGTCAATATGCAACGAGTTGCATATTGACGAAACTCCACGTTTAATTATTTAGTTCTATCCCGATCAGGTACACGACAATATTAAATGTTAATAAATATGGCAAGAGGTGAAGCGTAATTAATCTACCTATCTAGGCATTTTAAATGAGGTCGGAAATGACATATAGCACCTCCGTGACGACCTCACATGTTAATTTACATATCTGTCCAACTAACACATTTAATTAGTTTTAAACATAAAAAAATAGGTTCACGTGATTCTACGCATTGTTACAAGCAATTTACACATAGAGAACATCTCCAACGGAGCTACGGTTCAAAAGATAGGACACCGCAAGATATGATGGCATGAATGTAAAATGTGTGCAACGACGGTCACGAGCACTTCAAAACATACAACCAGCAAGAAAATAAGAAACTACACGAGATTCTAAGCATGTTTCATATAGGGCACGATCAAAACGGAGCTACGGTTCAACAACTACGAGCTAAACAAGAAATCACTACAATCTGCCAAAATCAGCCACATAGCATTTTCTACACCCCACAACTACGAGCTACACAAACCCAATATGCTCAAGCAAGGCATGAGACGATAGAGGGCAAGAAGCACTACAACATACAACTAACAACAACTAGCATGGCATCGTGGATCACTAGGAGAAGAAGTCACAAAATGGCTTCTCACGCACTATTTCAGACTTGGTGAAAATAACAGTTTATGAAACTACAGTTTTCGATCTGAAGGCATATTGACAGCAGCAAAACCATAATCTATAGGACTTCAAATGGCATGAAAATTCACACCATGCTAGAGAATCACAAAGTCTACAACTAACTCCATTGCACCAACCTCAAAAGAGCTACACATCACAAGATAGAAGCAAGACAAGACAACAACAAAATATAACAGATTCCAGACTTAGAAATAATTCAGCATCCCTAAAACAACACTATTTCCTAGCAAGTAAAGAACAAGCAAACCACACATAAACATGGATTTCTATTGCAACAAAAATTACCAGGGGCTAGACAAATCATCCAAGGGCAAAACTCTAGTTGACAACTAACTCATATCACGCACGGAATAAATCCTACGAAATAGACAAGAGGGCAACATGGCAAAATATCACGTGAACTAACTTGCTCAAAAGCTAAAACCAAATACACAATAAAATCCTATGGATTTTTCTACCCCGAAAACATATAAAACATGTGGGGTTGCACAACAAAAATATTGCCACACGTAAATGCGAGAATAAGACCTAAGCGCGAAAAATAAACTAGCGGCAAATCCCTACATGCTAAAATACCAATGTCTACTCTAAAATACATGGAAAAGGGGTTCCTAAAACATGGACATTTCTACTACGGCATCCGAGCAACCCGGACACGCGTGAAAAATAACTACGAAACGGATCCTATTGGAACATCACGTAAAACTATGCATTCGGCACGTCAAACAATTATGCAAGTTGCAAAATCGTATTCTACGCGCAAAACTACACAAAAACCATATGCTACATGACGCGATCCGAGTTACGGTTATTAAACTACGGGCATATTATTATACGACTAATTCCTAGAATTTAAATAATTCCTAGAATTTAAATAATTCCGAAAACTACCTAAATAATCTATCGGGCCAACATGGGGCGCAATATAGTAAAAATGCGCTGGGGCGGTGGCTTACCATGGGCCTGCCCGACTGGTGGAGCTGGTGGGCCGGCCGAGGCTCAAGGAAGCGGGGCTGCTGGAGCGCTCTGGGAGGAGGCCGACTGCGGGGCTAGTGGGCTGAGGGGATCTCGGGGCCCAGGTCGCGAGCGGCCAGGGCTTGGCGCTTCGTCGTTCTCCCGGGAGCGAGGCCGTGGCGGCTGTGGTACTTGGCGGCGGCGGCTCTGGCCAGGGAGGCGAGGAAGGCGAGGGAGGCCGGATCCGCGATGGGGAGCTCCGGATCCGTCCATCCCCGGAGGTTTGAGGCGGCGCTCGGAGGTGGCGAGGCGAGGTGAGCAGGGAGGCGCGCGAAAACGGGTTCGGCGGGGGCCCACGCTGCTAGGTCCAGCGAGGGACTAACGGCGGGCGGCGGCGGCTGCTCGAGGCAGGCCTGGCCTGAGGTCGGGCAGAGGCTGTAGGAGGTTGGGGCACCAGGGAAAGGTCGGCGACGAGGGACGCCCTGGCGAGGTCGAGGCAACCTCTCGGGAGCACGGGACCTCCCTCGGGCGCGCTGGAGCGTTGCGGCGACAGCGGCCGGATGGGCCTGACCGGGCCCGATCTGGGCTCGGCGGGCCCGCAGCCGTTGGGGCTGGTGGGAGGAGAGAGAGAGTGGGGGGACTAGGGTTAGGCACGGTTTTTGAGGTGGAGAGTGAGGGATGTCTAAAAATGGCATGGGAGGTCCTATTTATAGGCAAAGGGGGGGCTAGGTTTAGCGAAATTTCGACCCGAATCCAACCGCGCGGTCGGATTCGAATAATTCCGAACACAGGACGGACGAGTGGCTGGGTAGAGTATGTATCCAGAGACGAGAGGGAAAACGGGCGACCCGACAACGCGAATTAAAACACCGATAACCGTCCGACGGTAGGCCGAACACGGTGCCGCTGCGGTCGACCGTTTGGGTACCATACGAACTCCGATCGGTGCAAGTTTTGAAAACTGGCGGCAACACGGTGCCGATGCAATCCTGATGATGCGCATGGTGCGATGATGATGCGACAAAAGAAAATAGACACACGACGAAAACGGAATAGAAGGGGAATCTTCTGGAACGTCGGCATCGGGCTCTCACAGCAACCTAAAGTGAAAGCTTGGAACGGAGGTTTGTGACTCCTTGATTCATCCATCTCATGGTCATCGAAAGAAATCCGTCAATGGGGTTGATCAAATCCCCTCGACAAAACTTTCTCGAATCGCAAAAGAGAATGGAGAATTTTCGAATAGTCACTAAGTCACCTCAATAGGGATGTGTATTTCCCCAACAAGCAAATCATACTTCATCTTGACACGAGGAATAGGGCATTCAAAGCTCCCAATAAGAATCAATGAAGTATTTTTGATAGCATTGATGCGATGTACTCGATATTGTTTCTTCGGAAAGTGCACCGTATGCTCATTACCGTTGACATGGGAAATGACATTGCCTTTGTTGCAATCTATAACAGCCCCTGCAGTGTTTAAAAAGGGTCTACCGAGGATGACCGCCATGGCATCGTCCTCGGGAATATCCAAGATAACAAAGTCTGTTAAGATAGTGGTGTTAGCAACCACAACAGGCACATCCTCGCAAATGCCGATAGGGAAAGCAGTTGATTTGTCGGCCATTTGCAGAGAGATTTCAGTGGGTGTCAACTTATCCAGTTCAAGTCTATGATAAAGAGAGAGAGGCATAACACTAACACCGGCTCCAAGGTCGCACAAAGCAGTTCTAACGTAGTTGCCTTTAATGGAGCAAGGTATAGTGGGCAGACTGGGATCACCTAGTTTCTTAGGAGTTCCACCCTGAAAGTGTAATTGGCAAGCATGGCGGAGATCTCAAGATCAGGTATCCTCCTCTTATTAGTCACAATATCTTTCATGTACTTAGCATACAGAGACACTTTGAGCATATTTGTCAAACACATTTGCAGAAAGACAGGTCTGATCATCTCAACGAATCGCTCAAAATCCTCATCATCCTTTTTCTTGGATGGTTTGGGAGGAAAGGGCATAGGTTTCTGAACCCATGGTTCCCTTTCTTTACCATGCTTCCTAGCAGTAAAGTCATTCTTATCGTATCTTCTATTCTTAGGCTGTGGGCTATCAAGATCAACAGGTTCAATATCCACATCCTTTTCATTGCTAGGTTGAGCATCTTCATGAACATCACTATTGATATTATCATTAGGCTCATGTTCATCACCAGATTATGTTTCAGCATCAGAGATAGAGGCATCGTTTGGACTCTCAGGTGTAGCAGCAATAGGGTTGCTAGCGTGCAGGTTCCTATCATATTTCTTCTTCTTTCTAGGATGGCTAGGTGCATCAGTGCTGACTCCTTGAGAATCTAGTTCAATTCTCTTCGGATGACCCTCAGGATACAAAGGTTCCTGGGTCGTTCTACCGCCTCTAGTAATGACTCTGATGGAATTGTCATTCAACTCATTGATCAAGTCATTTTGATCTTTAAGTACTTGTTCTACCTGAGTAGTAACCATAGAGGCATGTTTACTCAGAAGCTTAAGATCATTGACATTTCTGTCTACACAAGCACTTAAATGACTAAGCATACGAGCATTCTGTTCCAATTGTCTGCTAACATAATCATTGAAACTCTGTTGTTTGTCAACAAAGTTAGCAAATTCATCCAAGCATAGGCTAGCAGGTTTATCAAAAGGAATATCACTCTCATCAAACCTACGCAGAGAATATACTTCTACTACCAGTATCGGGTTACCGAGACCATGGATCTCTTCGATAGGTGGTAGATTTTTGACACCTTCAGATTTAATGCCTTTCTCTCGCATAGATTTCTTAGCTTCTTGCATATCTTCGGGACTGAGGAATAGAATACCTCTTTTCTTCGGAGTTGGCTTAGGAGGTGGTTCGGGAATAGTCCAAGCATTCTCATTGCACAAGGTGTTATTCAGTAGAATCTCAGCTTGTTCTACGGTTCGTTCCCTAAAAACACTATCGGCACAACTATCTAGGTGGTCTTTGGAAGCATCGGTAAGTCCATTATCGAAGATATCAAGTATTTCATTCTTCTCAAGAGGGTGATCAGGTAAAGCATTCAGCAGCTGTATAAGCCTCCCCCAAGCTTGTGGGAGACTCTCTCCTTCAGCTTGAGCAAAGTTGTATATTTCCTGCAAGGCAGCTTGCTTCTTATGGGCAGGGAAATATTTTTTAGAGAAATAGTAGACCATATCCTGGGGGCTATGCACACAACTAGGAGCAATAGAAGTGAACCAGGTCTTAGCATCATCCTTTAGCGAGAAAGGAAATAGCTTGAGGATATAGTAGTGGCGGATCTTTTCCTCACTAGTGAATAGGGTGGCTATATCGTGCAGTTTGGTAAGATGGGCTACAACCGTTTCAGACTCATAACCATGAAAAGGATCAGATTCGACTAGAGTGATTAACTCAGGGTCGACAGAGAATTCATAATCCTTATCGGTCACAAAGATAGGCGATGTTGCAAACTTCGGGTCGTATTTCATCCTAGCGTTCAGAGATTTTTCTTTCCACTTGCGAAGTAATTTCTCAACATCATAGCTATCCTTACATGCAAGAAAATCCTCAGCTATCTCTCCCTCCATAAGATAGCACGTATGAGGCATAACAGACAATTCAGGCATAGTAGCAAGTTCTACTTCAATAGTATCAGCAGTTTCAGAAGTATCATCACATCTAGCAGCAACTCTAGCAATATGTGCATCAAGGAATGCACCAAGTGGCAAAGCAGTATCAGGCATAGCATCATCAGGCATAGTATCAAGCATAGCATCATCAGGCATAGTATCAAGCATAACATCATCATAAGCATCATGGGCAACAGAAGTAGCATCATCAAGCACAGGCGACATATCAAGATTTATAGCAGGAGGTGATGTCGCAAACTTACTCATAACTGAAGGTGAATCAAATGCAGAGCTAGATGGCAATTCCTTACCTCTCCTCGTAGTGGAAGGCAAGATTTTAGTTCTTGGATCTTTCAGATTCCTCATAGTGAACAGCAGACGTCAATCCCAAGTGACTCAGAGAATATAGGTGTGCTTCCCCAGCAACGGCGCCAGAAAAAGGTCTTGATAACCCACAAGTGTAGGGGATCGCAACAGTTTTCGAGGGTAGAGTATTCAACCCAAATTTGTTGATTCGCCTCAAGGGGAAACAAAAGAATATTCTCAAGTATTAGCAGCTGAGTTTGTCAGATTCAACCACACCTGAAAGATTAGTGTCTGCAAGCAAAGTATCAGTAACAAAGTAGTATGATAGTAATGGTGTCAGAAAAGATCTGTTGATGGCAGACTATTCCTAACTGTTGTATCAATGGCGCCAGTAAGTTGCACGTGGGCGGAGAACTATTCTTCACCGACAACGGTGTCGGAAAAGGGTCTTGCAACAAGTAACAGGGAAGTAGCAAGGAACAACAGTAGCAGCAGTAGCAGAGTAACAGCAGTAGCAACAGTAGTAGCAAAGTGGCCAAATCCCTTTTGTAGCAAGGGACAAGCCAGGACAAAGTAACGTAGCAAGGACCAGTAGTAAAAGACTCGTAAGCACTGGATCAGTGATGGATGAGTATGACGAATGTGATTCATCATGTAACACCTATAACACGGAGAGATATGTAACTAGCTCCCGTTCATCAATCTAATGTAGGCATGTATTCCGTATGTGGTCATACGTGCTTAGGGAAAAGAACTTGCATGACATCTATTGTACATCCCTCCCGTGGCAGCGGGGTCCTAATGGAAACTACGGGATATTAAGGTTCTCCTTTTAATAAAGAACCGGGCCAACGCATTAACACGCGGTGAATACATGAACTCCTCATACTATGGTCATCTCCGGGAGTGGTTCCGGCTATTGTCACTCCGGGGTTGCCGGGTCATAACACATAGTAGGTGACCACAACTTGCAAGATAGGATCTAAAACACACATATATTGGCGACAACATAATAGGTTCAGATCTGAAATCATGGCACTCGGGCCCTAGTGACAAGCATTAAGCATAGCCAAGTAGTAGCAACATCAATCTAGAACATAGTGGATACTAGGGATCAATCCCCGTCAAAACTAACTCGATTACATGATAGATCTCATCCAACTCATCATTGTCCAGCAAGCCTACGATGAGATTACTCACGAACGATGAAGAGCATCGTGGAATTGTTGATGGAGGAAGGTTGATGATGACGATGGCGACGATTTCCCCTCTCCGGAGCCCGAAACAGACTCCAGATCTGCCCTCCAGATGAAGAACAGGGGGTGGCGCGCCTCCGTATTGTAAAACGCGATGAAACCTTCTCTCTAATTTTTTTACGGGCGAGACGGAAGATATAGAGCTGAGTTTGGGGGGGGTGGTGCCACGTGGGCCCCACAAGCCCTCACGGCGCGGCCTAGGGGGGTGGTCGTGGCCCAGGGGCTTGTGGCCCACTGGCACGCCCCCTCCGGTGGATCTTTGCACAGGTATTTTTCTTTTATTCCAGAAAAATTCTCCGTAAATTTCCAAGACATTCCGAGAACTTTTATTTCTACACAAAAACAACACCATGGCAATTCTGCTGAAAACAACGTTAGTCCGGGTTAGTTCCATTCAAACCATGCAAATTAGAGTCCAAAACAAGGGCAAAAGAGTTCGGAAAAGTAGATACGATGGAGACGTATCAACTCCCCCAAGCTTAAAGCCTTACTTGTCCTCAAGAAATTCAGTTGACAAACTGAAAGAGACAAAATAAAAACTTTGATGAACTCTGTTTGATCTTGTTGTTGCAACTATGTCTAACTCATATCCAGAGTTTCAGCAAGATCACAAGCAAACCACAAAAGCGAATGACATCTAGGTTTCACGGTAAACTCATATCAATGGCATAATCAACTAGCGAGCAAATAATAATAAGCCTCAAATGTCAACACTTCAATCAAAACAACATGAAGCAGTACGAATAGATGGTATCTTGCTAGCTCTTTCTAAGACCGCAAAACATAAATGTAGAGCACCTTCAAAGACCAAGGGCTGACTAAACATTGTAATTCATGGCAAAGAAGATCCAGTCACAGTCATACTCAACACAGTTAAAAGAAAAGCATAAAAATGACAGAGTTGCTCTCTAATTGGTGCTTTTGTAAGAGGAGGATGACTCAACAGGAACATAAATAGACAGGCCCTTCACAGAGGGAAGCATTGATTTGCAGAGGTGCCAGAGCTCAAGCTTTGAAAACAGAGATAATAATTTTAGGTGGCATGCTTTCATTGTCAACGCAATGACTAAGAGTTCTCAACATCTTCCACGCTACACATGCTATAGGAGGTTCCCAAACAGAAAAGTAAAGTTTTGACTCCCCCACCACCAATCAATCACACTCCATGGCTAGCCGAATCCTCGGGTACCGTCCATACCAACATCAATCCTGGGGGAGTTTTGTTTGCAATTATCTTTTCGATTTGAGCATGGAACTGGGAATTCCAATTACCGCCCCCTTTCTCATAAATAATAGTGAATAAACATATATCGAGGATAACACGCCTAGCATGGAAGATACCAATAGCCCCCTTTCACCACATGAGCGGTTCGGGCATGCAAAACAGATTACTTCTTGAAGATTTAGAGAGTGGCACATGCAAATTTACTTGGAACGACAGGTAGATACCGCACATAGGTAGGTATGATGGACTCATATGGCACAACTTTGGGTTTATGGAGGTGGATGCGCAAGCAGTATTCCCGTTTAGTACAAGTGAAGGCTAGCAAAAGACTGGGAAGCGACCAACTAGAGAGCGACAACAGTCATCAAAATGCATTGAGATTAACTAACATTGAGTGCAAGCATGAGTAGGACATAAATCACCATGAACATGAACATCATAGAGTCTATGGTGATTTTGTTTCAACTACATGCGTGAACATGCGCCAAGTCAAGCCACTTGAATCATTCAAAGGAGGATACCATCCTATCATACTACATCATAGTCATCTCAACATTCATGTTGGCAACCAGGACAGACCATTATAAGCTCCTAGCTAAGTAAGCATGGCATAGGTAACTATGATCTCTAAGTTGTCATTGCAAACATGTTTCTCTCACAACAAAGCTGAATCATGCATGATGAGCTAGTCATATTTACAAAAACAAAATAGATCGAGTTCATACCAGCTTTTCCAGGCTCAGTCACTTCATCATATGTCGTCATTATTGCCTTTCACTTGCACGACCGAATGATGTGAACAATAATAAGAGTGCTCGTGCATTGGACTAAAGCTGGAATCTGTAGGCAAACACAAAGGAGAAGACAAAGTAATATGGCTCTTTGAAAGCTAAACAGGTATGCATACAAGAGCCACTAAACATTGTAACCATGGTCTTCTACCTTGACCCAAAGAAAAAGAAAACTATCTACACGGGAAATCTCCCAACAAGCAAAAGAAGAAAAAGAAAATATTTTTGGGTTTTCCCAAACTAGACGGACACACGAAAAGAAAACAAGAAAAAGAAAATAAACTAGCATGGATGATACAGTGGCAAAGTGTGAACACCGGCTAACAAAGTGAAAGCATAAGCAAGAATGTAAAGTCGGTGAGAACACGTACTCCCCCAAGCTTAGGCTTTTGGCCTAAGTTGGTATACTCCCATGGATGGTCCTGGCGAAACCCAAAATCATAATGGGGGTTATAGGGAGCGCTGCAACAACTGCCTGAATAGCTGCCTCACGGAGAAGAGCAGCCTTTGACTCCCTCTCATACTCCTCTGCCTCTCCCGTGGTTACGTAATATCTCCTTTTACCTGAAAGTCAAAGAAGGCAGGAGCAGGAAGGGTAATATGGAAAACACGTTGCGGGTTAAATATCAAACGGTATACGAGGGATTCATCACCCCTCTCAAGGAACTGGTAGCGTGTCAAGGCGAGGCGGTCAAGGAAAGCTGTATGGAGCGGGGGATCTCCTTCGCGGATGGGTACTCCAAGAAAATTTGTTATGCGAGCGGCATAGATCCCACCAAAGAAATCCCCTTCATTAGCATTCTTATTCAGCCTCCTTGCTATTATAGCTCCCATGTTGAAGCTTTTGTCACCCGTCACTGCGCTCTTAAGGATACTAAGGTCGGGCGCGCAGAGGTGACAATGCTCAATCTTGCCATTAATGCATCTGCCTATGAAGAGGGCAAAGTAATGCAAGGTAGGAAAATGAATACTCCCCATGGTAGCTTGCGTAATGTCTCTAGTTTCTCCAACAGTAATACCAGAGCAAAAATCTCTAACCGAAGATTTAGGAGGATCATTGAGGCTACCCCAAATAGGTATTTTGCAAATTCTATTAAAATCCTCTAAATCCATGGTATGCGATTTGTCATAGAGATCAAACAGTACCGATGCATCACGGCCAACTGAAAATTTGAATCTACGAACAAAAGAGGCAGTGAGAGCAACATACTGTTCACATTTATCGGAGATGAATTCTTCGAGTCCGACGTTGTGAACAAGTGCATCAAACTCATCTTTGAAACCTGCCTCAATCATAAATTCATCAGAAGGCCATTCACATGGTTGTAGCTGCGCGTCTCTTGGTTGGTAAGGATCAGGCTCCCGAATCGCAAGACGGGGACCTCTCTTGCTTGAGGAACCACCATGATAGTTTCTCCTGGACATCTTCCTTTTCTAGAATTTTCAGTGACCCAAAGGAAAAGTGAACAAGGCTCAACTAAACTCATAGCAACTACTCCAACAAGTGCCTAGAGGCCATATTACGCATCAAAACTACTTGGGACCGGCTAAAATCAGCATGCAAAGCTCAAGAACATGGTCACCGAGGCAACAAAAATACGCGGAGTATAAGGCACTAGAGCAAAAACTAATTGGACCAATGGAGGAGTCACTTACCAAGGAGTAATTTCCCCAAAACAGTTGGGAGAATGGTGATTTGAGCAAAGAGATCGAAAATCCCAGCAAGAGAAGCAAGAACACGGGTTTGAGTTGCGAAACGATTTTTTCTGGAGGTAGGAGAACCAGATGAGAGCAAGAATGAGTGGAGGGGGTGCCTGTGGGCCCCACAAGCCTGGGTGGCGTGGCCAGGGGGTGCCCGCACCGTCAGGTCTTGTGGCCCACTGGTACAACCCCCAGACAAGCTCTTTGTCTCAGATTTTTTCAAAAAATCCAGAAAAAATCATACTTGATTTTTCAGGACGTTTGGAGGTCACCGCATGGTATGAACCCAAAACCAAGCACTTCTCCCATTGCAAGAATCATAGATCAAGTTGGCCAAACAAAACCCACAACTCGAAGAGAAATTAAAGGATATGAAATCATGCATATAAGAGATCAGAAGAAACTCAAATAAGATTCATATATAATCTGATCACAAATCCACAATTCATCGGATCTCGACAAACACACCGCAAAAGAAGATGACATCGGATAGATCTCCATGAAGATCATGGAGAACTTTGTATTGAAGATCCAAGAGAGAGAAGAAGCCATCTAGCTACTAGCTATGGACCCGAAGGTCTATGGTGAACTACTCACGCATCATCGGAGAGGCAATGGTGTTGATGAAGAAGCCCTCCGTATCCGAATCCCCCTCCGACAGGGCACTAGAACGTGCCCCAGATGGGATCTTGCGGAGACGCAAGCTTGCGACGGTGGAAAAGTATTTTCGTCGATCTCTCCCGTGGTTTTGGATTTTTCGGGGATTTATAGGCGGAAGAAGTAGGGCAGACGAGCCACAGGGGGCCCACAAGCCTGCTAGGTGCGCCCCCCTGGCCATGCCTAGGGGGCTTCTGGCCTCCCCTGGTGGCCTCTGCCTTGGTTCCCAAGCTCCCTGCGTATCTTCTATATTTGTAAAAATCTATTCGGAGGTTTTATTCCGTTTGTACTCCATTTAATATTCTCCTCTAAAAAGGGTCAAAAACACGGAAAAAACAGGAACTGACACTTGGCACTGAGTTAATAAGTTAGTCCCCAAAAAGATATAAAAGGCATACAAAGCATCCAAAGTTTGACAAGATAATAGCATGGAACCATCAAAAATTATAGATATGTTGGAGACGTATCACACCCATACAGTTCTGGGGTTCGATCATGTCTTGCTTGTGAGAGAGGTTTTCAGTTAATAGGTCTGAACTTTTCAAATCCGTGCGTGCTTTACAAATCTCTATGTCATCATGTAGGTGCTGCTACCAACGTGCCATTTAGAACTATTCCAAATGACTGCTCCACTATACGAATCTGGTTTACTACTCAAAGTTATCCGAATTAGTGTAAAATCTTCCATCGACGTAACCCTTTACGACAAACTCTTTTATCACCTCCATAATCGAGAAAAAATTCCTTAGTCCAGTAATCCATCCGTGGATCACTTTCGTACCCCTTGACAAATTCATGGCAAGGCACCCATCAGGTGAGGTACACAGCATAGCATACTATAGATCCTATGGCTAATGCATAGGGGACGACCTTCGTCCTTTCTCTTTCTTCTGCCGTGGTCAGGCTTTGAGTCTTACTCAAATTCACACCTTACAACACAACCAAGAAGTCCACCTTTGCTGATCTATTTTGAACTCCTTCAAAAATTTGTCAAGGCATGTATTTTATTGAAAGTTCTATTTGGCGTGTCGATCTATCTCCATAGATCTTGATGCTCAATGTTCAAGTAGCTCAATCCAGGTTTTACTTTGAAAAACACCTTTCAAACAACCCTTTATGCTTGCCAGAAATTCTACGTTACTTCCGATCAACAATATGTCAACCACATATACTTACCAGAAATTCTATAGTGCTCCCACTCACTTCTTTGGAAATACAAGTTTCTCATAAACCTTGTATAAATCCAAAAGCTTTGATCATCTCATCAAAGCGTATATTCCAACTCCGAGATGCTTCCACCAGTCCATAGAAGGATCGCTGGAGCTTGCATACTTGTTAGCATCCTTAGGATCGACAAAAACTTCTGGTTGTATCACATAGAACCTTTCCTCAAGGAAACCGTCGAGGAAACAATGTTTTGACATCCTATGTGCAATATTTCATGAATAATGCAGCAACTGCTAAGATAATACCAACAGACTTTTAGCATCGCTACGAGTGAGAAAGTCTCATCATAGTCAACTCTTTGAACTTGTCGGAAACATCTTTGCGACAAGTCGAGCTTTTCTTAATGGTGACATTTCACCATCATCGTTTGTCTTCCTTTTAAAGATCCATATGTACTTAATAGTCTTAAGACCATCAAGTAATTCTTCCAAAGTCTACACTTTGTTTTTATACACGGATCCTCTCTCGGATTTCATGGCTGCTATCCCACAGACAACAATGCTAGAAATTGACACGTTGACAGAGGCTGGGCTTGTGTTGGTTTTCCCTTGAAGAGGAAAGGGCGATGCAGCACAGGAGCAGTAAGTATTTCCCTCAGTTTGAGAACCAAGGTATCGCTACAGAAGGAGAGTCTCGTCAAGTCCAGAGTACCTGCGCAAACACAAACAAGCTTGCACCCAACGCTTCAAAGGGGTTGTCAATCCCTTCAAGATTGTTTGCAAAGTGAGATCTGAAGGCGGAAAGTGCAACGAAGTAAAAAGTGTAAGGCTGAAAATATGGTGTGGAGTAGACCCTGGGGGCCATAGTGTTCACTAGAGGCTTCTCTCAAAATAGCAAGTATCACGGTGGGTGAACAAATTACTATCGAGCAATTGATAGAACCGCGCAAAGTCATGACGATATCTAAGGCAATGATCATACATATAGGCATCACGTCCGAGACAAGTAGACCGATACTTTTTGCATCTACTACTATTACTCCACACATCGACCGCTATCCAGCATGCATCTAGTGTATTGAGTTCATGACGAACAGAGTAACACTTTAAGCAAGATGACATGATGTAGAGGGATAATCTCAAACCAATGATGAAAACCCCATCTTTTTACCCTTGATGGCAACAACACGATGCATGCCTCGCTACCCCTTCTGTCACTGGGTGAGGTCACCGCATGGTATGAACCCAAAACCAAGCACTTCTCCCATTGCAAGAATCATAGATCTAGTTGGCCAAACAAAACCCACAACTCGAAGAGAATTACATGGATATGAAATCATGCATAAGAGAGATCAGAAGAAACTCAAATAAGATTCATAGATAATCTGATCACAAATCCAGAATTCATCGGATCTCGACAAACACACCGCAAAAGAATATTACATCGGATAGATCTCCATGAAGATCATGGAGAACTTTGTATTGAAGATCCAAGAGAGAGAAGAAGCCATCTAGTTACTAACTATGGACCCATAGGTCTATGGTGAACTACTCACGCATCATCGGAGAGGTCATGGTGTTGATGAAGAAGCCCTCTGTGTCCGAATCTCCCCTCCGGCAGGGCACCAGAACGTGCCCCAGATGGGATCTTGCAGAGACAGAAGCTTGCGGCGGCGGAAAAGTACTTTCGATGATATCCTGATTTTTTTGGGATTTTTAGGGAATTTATAGGCGCAACCCCTAGGTCAGGGGACGCTCAGGGTGCCCACAAGCCTGGATGGCGCGGGCTCCCCCTGGCCGCGGGGTGGGGGCTTGTGGGGCCCCTGGGGCTCCCCTGCCTTGGCTGCCAAGCTCCCCGATCTTCTTCTGTTCGAGAAAAAAATCTTTTCGGGGGTTTTCTTCCGTTTGGACTCTGTTTCAAAATCTCCTTTGAAAGGGGTCAAAAACATGGAAAAAACAGGAACTGGCACTTGGCACTGAGTTAATAATTTAGTCCCAAAGAATATATAAAAGGTATGCAAAACATTCAAAGTTTGACAAGATAATAGCATGAAACCATCAAAAATTATAGATACGTTGGAGACGTATCAAGCATCCCCAAGCTTAACTCCTGCCCGTCCTCGAGTAGGGAAGTGATAAAGAATGAATTTTTGATGTGGAATGCTACCTAGCATATTTGTCCTTTGCAACTTCTTTCACGTGACATGAATGTTCAGATCCGTACGATTCAAAACAATAGTTTGCTATTGACATGAAAACAGTAATACTTCAAGAAAACTAGCAAAGTAATCATGAACTTTCAAAATAACAAGGCAAAAGAAAGTTATCCCTACAAAATCATATAGTCTGGCTATGCTCCATCATCCTCACACAACTAATGTAAATCATGCACAACCCCGGAATTGGCCAAGTAATTGTTTTCGCACTCTTACTTTCTCAAACCTTTTATAACTATCACGCAATACATGAGCGCGAGCCACAGATATAGCACTATAGGTGGAATAGAGTGTGGTGGTGGTTGTGAGACAAAAAGGAGGAGATGGTCACACTGACTCGGCGTATCAATAGGCTATGGAGATGCCCATTAATAGATATCAATGTGAATGAGTAGGGATTGCCATACAAAGGATGCACTAGAGCTATAAGTATGTGAAAGCTCAAAAGGAAAACTAGTGGGTGTCCATCCAACTTGCCTGCTCACGAAGACCTAGGGACATTTTGAGGAAGACCATCATTGGAATATACAAGCCAAGTTATAAAATGAAGATTCCCACTAGCATATGGTAGTGACAAAGCAAAAAGCTCTCAATCATGAAGAACATGGTGCTAACATGAAGCACAAGTGTGGATAATGACAGTAGCATTGTCCCTTCTCTCTTTTTCTCTTTTGTTCATTTGGGCTCTTAGACCTCTTTTTTTTCCTCCTTTTTTTGTTTTTGGGCTCTTTGGCCTCTTTTTTTTATTTCCTCACATGGGACAATGCTCTAATAATGATGATCATCACACTTTTATTTACTCACAACTCAAAGATCACAATGATGATGACTCCATAGGAAATGCCTCCGGCAGTGTACCGGGATGTGAACGATCTAGCATGGCGTATGACGTTGAAACATCTCGCTAGCTATCTTACGATCATGCAATGGCAATATGAGAGTGACAACACAAGTCATGAGACGGAACGGTGGGAGTTGCATGACGGAACGGTGGGAGTTGCATGGCAATATATCTCGGAATGACTATGAAAATGCCATAGTAGGTAGATATAGTGACTGTTTTGAGGAAGGAATTTGGTGGGTTTGTGCACCGGCGAGAATTGCGCGGCACTAGAGAGGCTAGCAATGGTGGAAGGTGAAAGTGCATCTATACCATGGGCTCACATTAGTCATGAAGAACTCACATACTTATTGCGGAAGTTCTTATTAGTAATCGAAACAAAGTGCTAAACGCATACTCCGAGGGGAAGGGTTGGTAGGTGTTAACCATCGCGCGATCCCGACCTCAACACAAAGGATGCCAATCAATAGATCAATTATGCTCCGACTTCCTAACATAGCGGTTCACCATACGTGCATGCTACGGGAATCAAAAACTCCAACACAAGTATCTTTAGATTCACAACACCCTACTAACATAACTCTCAATATTATCGAATCCACGTCTCAAAACTAATTGAGAGGAATCGAAACTTCTCTTTCTACTCAATGCACATGCAGATGGAGGTTTTTGCATCCTCTTTGGGTCCCTAGCACATTTGGGACTACTTTCATAGCATAAGCCAACTACCAAATCACGCACCGCCGTGCTCTAAAAAGATATAAGTGAAGCACTAGAGCAAAAGTATCTAGCTCAAAAGATATAAGTGAAGCACTATGAGCATTCTAGCAAAATCACGATGAGTGCATGTCTCTCTCTCTCAAAAAGGTGTGCAGCAAGGATCATTGTGACCAAACAAAAAGAAAAGACTCCTAAGATACAAGACACTCCAAGCAAAACACATATCATGTGGTGAATAAAAATATAGCTCCAAGTAATGTTACCGATGGATTGAAGACGAAAGAGGGGATGCCTTCCCGGGGCATCCCCAAGCTTAGGCTTTTTGGTGTCCTTGATTTTGGCTTGGGATGTCTTGGCAATTCCCAAGCTTGAGCTCTTTGCACTCCTTATCTCTTTGTCCATGAGAACATCACCCAAAACTTGAAAACTTCACAACACAAAACTTAAACAGAAACTTGTGATAACATTAGTACAAGAAAACAAACTACCACTTCTTTTGGTACCGTAGCAAACTTGAATTCCATATATATTTATGATGGGATACTATATCCTCACTTGTCCATGGCTAGTACCCCCCGATACTAACCATAGTTTCATCAAAACAAGCAACCAACTCAACAAAAATAGAATCTGTCAAAAACAGACCAGTCTGTAGCAATCTGTATACTTCGTATACTTGTGTTACCTCAAAAAATATAAACAATTACGACGGCCTGGGAAAAAAGCATATCAATCAGCAGAAAAAAGAATCAACTCAAAAGCTCTTTCTGAATAAAAATGAAAAATCATCTCGTGAGCAAAAAGTTTCTGTCTTTTTCTAGCAGGATCAAACAACCATTACCAAGACTAGTCATAAAGGCTTTGCTTGGCTCAAACACAAAAAGAAACACAAAAAACACAATCACAACAGAATTATGAAAGTGTGGAAGCAACAAAACAGAAAGAAAAAGATAAATTCATCGGGTTGCCTCCCAACAAGCGCTATTGTTTAACGCCCTTAGATAGGCATAGAAGCGATAGAATCACATATCGTCGTCTTTGTTGCTCAAACCATAAGTGGCCCTCATCATGGATTCATAAGGCAATATTATTTTCTTTCTAGGAAAGTGTTCCATGCCCTTCTTAAAGGAAATTGAAATCTAATATTCCCTTCCTTAATATCGATGATAGCTCCGATAGTCCTTAGGAAAGGTCTACCAAGAATAATGGGGCATGTAGAATTGCAATCAATGTCAAGCACAATGAAATCCACAGGTACATAGTTCCTATTTGCAATAATAAGAACATCATTGATCCTTTCCCTGGGTTTCTTCACAGTAGAATCAGCAAGATGCAAATTAAGAGAACACTTTTCAGTCTCATTAAAACCCAGAACATCACATAAAGACTTTGGAATCGCAGAAACACTAGCACCCAAATCACACAAAGCATTGCACTCATAGTTTTTGATTTTGATTTTGATGGTAGGTTCCCACTCATCATGAAGCTTTCTAGGGATAGAGACTTCCAATTCAAGTTTCTCTTCAAGAGATTTTATCATAGCTTCGATGATATGATCGGTAAAGGCTTTGTTTTGGCTATAAGCGTGTGGAGAGTTCAACATGGATTGCATCAAAGAAATGCATTCAATCAAGGAGCAACTATCATAATTGAATTCCTTGAAATCCACGGTAGTAACTTCATTACTAATCAAAGTTTTAACGTCTTCTACTCCACTTTTAATGCTTTTAGCATCAAGATAGATGGACTCCGAATCATTAGGGCACTTTTCAACCAAAGTGGATTCATATCCAGCCCCATAATCATTAGGTTTGACACAAGAAAACAAAGATTCAATGGGAGGCACACCAAGCATTTTAAGATCTTCGTGATTCTCATCACGAGAACACGCCTTTTTAAGCCATTCATGTCTAGCACGAATTTGGGCGGTTCTTTCTTAGCTCTCAATCATGGAAACACGCATAAATTTCAAAGTTTCATCCATGTTGATTTTGGGAGGAGCACATCTAACTTTCAAAGCATCAACATCACAAGAAATTCTATCCACGCTCTTAGCCAAATCATCAATTTTGAGTAGTTTTTCCTCTATGGACGCATTGAAAATCTTTTGAGAGTTGATGAACTCTTTGATATTACTCTCTAGATCAGAGGGTAATCTATTGTAATTTCCATGAGTATTGTTGTAGGAGTTGCCAAAGTTATTAGAGGAGTTACTAGGAAAAGGCCTAGGAACATAATTTCCTCTAAAGGCATTGTTGTTGCCAAAGTTATTCCTACCAACAAAATTAACGTCCAAGCTAGTGTTGCTACTCTCAATCAAAGAAGACAAAGGCATATCATTAGGATCCAAAGGAGCACTTCTACTACCAACCAAATTCATTAACTCATCCATCTTAGCACTCAACAAGTTAATTTCTTCTATAGCGTGTACCTTCTTACAAGTAGGTGACCTATCAGTGTGCCATTGAGATTACTTGTCATGATGTTGTCTAAGAGCTTTGTGGCTTCCCCTAACGTGATTTCCATGAACGTTCCACCTGAGGCGGAGTCCAAGATATTTCTAGAAGCGAAATTCAAGCCAGCGTAAAAGATTTGAATAATCATCCAAAGACTCAAGCCATGAGCGGGACAATTTCTAATCATTAATTTCATTCTCTCCCAAGCTTGTGCAACATGTTCATGATCAAGTTGCTTAAAATTCATGATATCATTACGGAGAGAGTTGATCTTAGCCGGCGGAAAATACTTGGATATATAAGCATCTTTGCACTTCTCCCAAGAATCGATACTATTTTTGGGAAAAGAAGAAAACCAAGTTTTTGCGCGATCTCGCAACGAGAAAGGAAAAAGCTTCAATTTAATCATGTCATTATCCATATCTTTTTCTTTTGCATATCGCAAAGCTCAATGAAGGTATTGAGATGGGATGTGGCATCTTCACTAGGAAGGCCAGAGAATTGCTCTTTCATAACAAGATTCAGCAAAGCGGCATTGATTTCTATGACTCCGCACTAGTGGCGGGAGCAATCGGAGTATTAATAAAATCATTATTATTAGTATTCGAGAAGTCACAAAGTTTGGTGTTTTCATTCATGGTGACTTCAGCAAGCAAGCAAGCACACAAGCAAACAAAGAGCAGGCGAGAAAAAGGGCGAACGAAAAAGGCAAATTGGTGAAGTGGGGGAGAGGAAAACGGGAGGCAACTGGCAAACAAAGTAAATGCAAGAGATGAGTTTGCGACACCTACTTGGATGAGTTCTTGACTTGATCTTCCTCCCCGGCAACGGCGCCAGAAATCCTTCTGCTATCCCACAAACAACAGCGCCAGACATTGACACGTTGACAAAGGCTGGGCTTGCGTTGGTTTTTCCCTTGAAGAGGAAAGGGTGATGCAACACAGGAGCAGTAAGTATATCTCTTAGTTTGAGAACCAAGGTATCGATCCAGAAGCAGGGTCTCGCCAAGTACAAAGTACCTGCCAAACACAAACAAGCTTGCACCCAACGCTTCAAAGGGGTTGTCAATCCCTTCAAGATTGTTTGCAAAGTGAGATCTGAAGGCGGAAAGTGCAACGAAATAAAAAGTGTAAGGCTGAAAATTTGGTGTGGAGTAGACCCTGGGAGCCATAGTGTTCACTAGAGGCTTTTCTCAAAATAGCAAGTATCACGGTAGGTGAACAAATTACTGTCGAGCAATTGATAGAACCGCGCAAAGTCATGACGATATCTAAGGCAATGATCATACATATAGGCATCACGTCCGAGACAAGTAGATCGATACTTTCTACATCTACTAGTATTACTCCACACATGGACCGCTATCCAGCATGCATATAGTGTATTAAGTTCATGACGAACAGAGTAACACTTTAAGCAAGATGACATGATGTAGAGGGATAATCTCAAACCAATGATGAAAACCCCATCTTTTTACCCTTGATGGCAACAACACGATGCATGCCTCGCTACCCCTTCTGTCACTGGGTGAGGTCACCGCATGGCATGAACCCAAAACCAAGCACTTCTCCCATTGCAAGAATCATAGATCTAGTTGGCCAAACAAAACCCACAACTCGAAGAGAATTACAAGGATATGAAATCATGCATAAGAGAGATCAGAAGAAACTCAAATAAGATTCATAGATAATCTGATCATAAATCCACAATTCATCAGATCTCGACAAACACACCGCAAAAGAAGATTACATCGGATAGATCTCCATGAAGATCATGGAGAACTTTGTATTGAAGATCCAAGAGAGAGAAGAAGCCATCTAGTTACTAACTATGGACCCGTAGGTCTATGGTGAACTACTCACGCATCATCAGAGAGGTCATGGTGTTGATGAAGAAGCCCTCCGTGTCCGAATCTCCCCTCCGACAGGGCACCAGAATGTGCCCCAGCTGGGATCTTGCGGAGACAGAAGCTTGCGGCAGCGGAAAAGTACTTTCGATGATCTCCTGATTTTTTTTGGGATTTTTAGGGAATTTATAGGCGCAACCCCTAGGTCAGGGGATGCTCAGGGGGGCCAAAAGCCTGGATGGTGCGGCCTCCCCCTGGCCACGGGGTGGGGGCTTGTGGGGCCCGTGGGGCTCCCCTGCCTTGGCTCCCAAGCTCCCCGATCTTCTTCCGTTCCAGAAAAAATCTTTTCGGGGGTTTTCTTCCGTTTGGACTCCGTTTCAAAATCTCCTCTGAAAGGGGTCAAAAACATGCAAAAAACAGGAACTGGCACTTGGCACTGAGTTAATGAGTTAGTCCCAAAAAATATATAAAAGGCATGCAAAACATTCAAAATTTGACAAGATAATAGCATGAAACCATAAAAAATTATAGATACGTTGGAGACATATCAATGGCCTCTAGCCATTTGCCGGAATCGGGGCCCACCATCGCTTCTCCATAACTCGTAGGTTCATTGTTGTTCAACAACATGACCTCCAAGACAGGGTTACTGTACCACTCTGTAGCAGTACGTGACCTTGTCGACCTACGAGGTTTGTAGTAACTTGATCCAAAGCTTAATGATCACTATCATCAGTTTCCACTTCAATTGGTGTAGGCGCCACAGGAACAACTTCTTCCGCCCTACTACACATTGGTTGAAGTGACGGTTTCATAACCTCATCAAGTTCCACCATCCTCCCACTCAATTCTTTCAAGAGAAACTTTTCCTCGAGAAAGGACTTGTTTCTAGAAACAAACACTTGGCTTCCGGATCTGAGATAGGAGGTATACCCAACCATTTTGGGTGTCCTATGAAGATGCATTTATCTGCTTTGGGTTCGAGCTTATCATGCTGAAACTTTTCCACATAAGCATCGCAACCCCAAACTTTTAAGAAACGACAGCTTAGGTTTCTCCAAACCATAGTTCATACGGTGTCATCTCAACGAAAATACGTGGTGCCCTATTTAAAGTGAATGTGGTTGTCTCTAATGCATAACCCATAAACAATAGTGGAAATTCAATAATAGACATCATAGTATGCACCATATCAAATAGGGCGCGGTTATGACGTTCGGACACACCATCACACTATGGTGTTCTAGGTGGCATGAGATGTGAAACAATTTTCACATTTGTCTTAATTGTGTACCAAACTCTTAACTCAGATATTCATCTCTGTGATCAGATCGTAGACATGTCACCCTCTTGTCACGACGATCTTCAACCTCACTCTGAAACTACTTGAACCTTTCAATAATTCAGATGTGTGTTTCATCAAGCAAATACACTAGTATATACTCAAATCATCTGTGAAGTAAGAATATAATGATATCCACTGCGTGCCTCAACACTCATTGGACTGCATACATCCAAATGTATTACTTCCAATAAGTCACTTTCTAGTTCCATTTCACCGGACAACTAGGCCTTCAGTCATCTTGCCCATGTGGTACGATTTGCATGTCTCAAGTGATTCAAAATCAGGTTAGTCTAAACGATCCATCTGCGTGGAGTTTCTTCATGCGTTTATACCAATAGGTATGGTTTGCATGTCTCAAACGTTTCAACAATGAGTAAGTTCAAAGATCCATCAGCATGGAGCTTCTTCATGCATTTTATACCAACATGACTCAAGCGGCAGTGCCACAAGTAAGTGGTACTATCATTACTACTTTGTATCTTTTGGCATCGATATTATGAACATGTGTAGCACTACGATCGAGATTCAATAAACCATTGAAGGTATTTATTCAAGCAAATAGAATAAACATTATTCTATTTAAATGAATAATCGTATTGCAATATACACGATCTAATCATGTTCATGCTCAACGCAAACACCAAATAACAATTATTTAGGTTTAACACTAATCCTGATGGTAGAGGGAGTGTGCGATGTTTGATCACATCAACCTTGGAAACACTTCCAACACATATCGTCACCTGGCTTTTAGCTAGTCTCCGTTTATTCTGTAGCTTTTATTTCGAGTTACTAACACTTAGCAACCGAACCGGTATCTAATACCCTCGTGCTACTAGGAGTACTAGTAAAGTACACATCAATATCATGTATATCAAATATACTTCTGTCGACTTTGCCAGCCTTCTCATCTACCAAGTATCTAGGGTAATTCCGCCTCAGTGACCGCCCCCCTTATGATAGAAGCACTTAGTCTCGGGTTTGGGTTCAACCTTGGGTTTCTTCATCAGAGCAGCAACTGGTTTGCCGTTTCATGAAGTATCCCTTCTTTCCCTTGCCCTTCTTGAAACTAGTGGTTTTACTAACCATCAACAATTGATGCTCCTACTTGATTTCTACTTTCTCAGTGTCAAACATTGTGAACAACTCAAGGATCATCTATCCTTGATATGTTTTAGTTCATCACGAAGCTCTAGTAGTTTGGTGGCAGTGACTTTGGAGAACCATCACTATCTCATCTGGAAGATTAACTCCCACTTGATTCAAGCGACTGTTGCACTCAGACAATCTGAGCACATGCTCAACGATTGAGCTTTTCTCCTTTAATTTGTAGACAAAAAATCTTGTCGAAGGTCTCATACCTCTCAACAAGGGCACGAGCATGAAAACCCAATTTCATCTCTTGGAACATCTCATATGTTCCGTGACGTTCAAAAAAACATATTTGGTGCCTCAATTCTTAGCCGTTAAGTATTACGCACTGAGCTATCACATAGTCATCAAAAACGTGTATGTCAGATGTTCGCAACATCCACAGAGGACGCTCGAGGTTCAACACACCGAGCGGTGCATTAAGTACATAAGCCTTCTGCGCAGTAATGAGGACAATACTCGGTTTAGGGACCTAGTCCGCATAATTGCTACTATCATCTTTCAACTAAATTTTATCTAGGAACATATCTAAAACGGTAGAGCTACAGTGTAAGCTACAACATAAGTTGCAAATTCATTTTTACTATGTTCATGATAATTGAGTTTAGCTAATTATATTACTAATAACTCTCACTCAAAATAGACATCCCTCTAGTCATTTGAGTGGCGCATGATCCAAATCCACTAACTCAAGTCCGATCATCACGTGAGTTGAGTATAGTTTCAGTGGTGAACATCTCCATGTTGATCATATCAACCATATGATTCATGCTTGACCTTTCGGTCTCTTTTGTTCCGAGGCCATGTCTGTACATGCTAGGCTCATCAAGTTTAACCCAAGTGTTCCGCGTGTGCAACTGTTTTGCACCTGTTGCATGTGAACGTTGAGTCTATGACACCTGATCATCACGTGGTGTCTCGAAAACGACGAACTGCGCAACGGTGCACAGTCGGGGAGAACACAATTTTATCTTGAAATTTAGTGAGGGATCACCTTATAATGCCACCATCGTTCTAAGCAAGATAAGGTGCATAAAAGGATTAACATCACATGCAAATCATAAGTGACATGATATGGCCATGATCTTGTGCTTCTTGATCTCCATCATCAAAGCACCGGCATGATCTTCATCGTCACCGGCGCCACACCATGATCTCCATCATCGTGCCGCCATCGAGGTTGTCGTGCTATCTATGCTATTACTACTGAAGCTACCACCTAGCAATATAGTAAACTTATCTCCAAGCACAAACGTTAGTTTAAAGACAACCCTATGGCTCCTGCCGGTTGCCGTAGCATCGGCGTGCAAGTCGATATTAACTATTGCAACATGATTCATCTCATACATCCAATATATCATATCATGTCGTTGGCCATATCACATCACATGCATACCCTACAAAAACAAGTTAGACGTCCTCTAATTTGTTGTTGCATGTTTTACGTGGCTGTTATGGGTATCTAGTATGATCGCATCTTACTAACGCAAAAGCCACAACGGTGATATGAAAATTGCTATTTAACCTTCTCCAAGGACCGCCTCGGTCAAATCCGATTCAACTAAAGTTGAAGAAACCGACACCCGCTAGTCATCTTTATGCAACAAGTTGCATGTTAGTCGATGAACCCTGTCTCTCGTAACCGTATGAGTAAGGTTGGTCCGGGGCACTTCAATCCAACAATACCGCCGAATCGAGAAAAGACTAAGGAGGGCAGCAAATCGAACATCAACACCCACAAACTCTTTTGTGTTGTACTCGAGATATCACCTACGCATGAACCTAGCTCATGATACCATTATTGGGGAACGTAGCATGGGAAACAAAAAAATTCCTACGCACACGCAATACCTATCCATGGTGATGATCATCTATGAGAGGGGAGAGTGAATCTACATACCCTTGTAGATCGCTAAGCGGAAGCATATATAACGCAGTTGATGTAGTGGAACGTTTCCGCGATTCAAATTGCCGTAGTCGTACGATCTCATCACGATCCGTCCCGCAAACTTCATCACGATCCGTCCCACGATCTTCATCACGATCCTTCCCGATCTAGTGCCGAATGGACGACACCTCCGTGTTCAGCACACGTACAGATCGATGACGATCTCCACCTTCTTGATCCAGCAAGAGGGGGCGGAGAGGTAGATGAGTTCTCCAGCACGGCGGCGTGATGGTGGTGATGGTGGTGGTGCTATTCCAGCAGGCCTTCGCCTAAGCATCGCTGAAACTAGGGGAGAAACAGATCTAGAGAGAGAGGGCATCACGTGGCTGTTTTTCTATTGTGCCAAAAACCCTCAAAACCCTTAGTATATATAGGAGGAGAGGAGGGAGAGGGCTGCGCCCTAGGGTTGCCTTCTTTCCCCTTGCACAAGGGAGAGATGTGGAGTCCTACTCCAATCCTATTTGGAGTAGGATTCCACCTTCCCACTTGGAAACTCTTTCCACCTTATGTTTTTCCTCTCAAACCTTATGGGCCTTAGTGGAAACTTATTCTAGCCCACTAGGGTATGGTTTATCTCTTTCCATAGCCCATGAGGCCCCATGGGGCGTGACACCCCTCCCGATGGTCCCCGGCACCCCTCCCGGCACTCCCGGTACACTACCGATGAGCCCGAAACTTTTCAAGTGACCAAAGCAGGACTTCCTGTATATCAGTCTTTACCTCCGGATCATTCTGGAGCTCCTCGTGACGTCCTGGATCTCATCTGGGACTCCGAACAACTTTAGGTTACCAACACCTATAACTCAACTATACCGAAACGTCACTAAGCCTTAAGTGTGCAGACCCTGCGGGTTCGAGAACTATGTTGATATGACCTGAGACATTCTCCGGTCAATAACCAATAATGGGACTTGGATGTCCATATTGGCTCCTACATATTCTACGACGATCTCTATCGGTTGAACCTCTATGTCAAGGATTCAGTTAATCTCGTATGTTGTTCCCTTTGTACTTCGGTATGTTACATGTCCGAGATTCGATCGTCGGTATGTCCATACCTAGTTCAATCTCGTTACTGCAAGTCTCTTTACTCGTTCCGTAATAGAAGATCCCGTAACTAACTCATTAGTCACATTGCTTGCAAGGCTTGTTGTGATGTTGTATTACCGAGTGGGCCCCGAGATACCTCTCCGTCACACGGAGTGACAAATCCCAGTCTTGATCCATGCCAACCCAACAAATACTTTCAGAGATACCTGTAGAGCACCTTTATAGTCACCCAGTTACGTTGCGACGTTTAATACACACAAGGTATTCCTCCGGTGTTCGGGAGTTGCATGATCTCATGGTCATAGGAACATATACATTGACATGCAGAAAACAGTAGCAATAAACTGACATGATCATATGCTACTTTTATAGTTTGGGTCTTGTCCATCACATCATTCTCCTAATGATGTGATCTCGTTATCAAGTGACAACACTTGCCTATGGCCAGGAAACCTTGACCATCCTTGATCAACGAGCTAGTCAACTAGAGGCTCACTAGGGACAGTGTGTTGTCTATGTATCCACACATGTATTTGAGTTTCCAGTCAATACAATTCTAGCATGGATAATAAACGATTATCATGAACAAGGAAATATAATAATAACCAATTTATTATTGCCTCTAGGGCATATTTCCAACACGTTGTTCTTTGGTATCCGAGAGCTTGAACGGGTTGGGACGCGTTTCACATGGACCAACCACCAACTGAGTCCAACGTTGAACGTCCTTGACCGTGTGTTTATGTACCTGGAGTGGGAAGCCCGATTTCCCCTAGGATTGGATCCGATCATGTTCCCCTACTGCTCTCATCCGTGGACGAGAGGTCGTGCCCTCCCCCCAGTTCGGTTTTGAGGCCTTTTGGCTCCGGCAGCCTGGTTTCGCCGAGGCGGTGCGGACACACTAGGTGGAGGCCCGTGGTGAGCCTCTTCAGATCATGTCAGTGGTCGATGATTGGTACTTCTTGGCCAAAAGATCCAGACAATTTATGAAAGTATGGGGTGCCAACGTGGGTCGGGACATTCGGCTTCGCAAAGGGGCGCTTATTTTACAAATCCAATGCCTGGATATGCGTGCGGGCGTGGCTGGTCTATCTGCGGACGATTGGGCCCTCCGATATAGTCTGGAGGATGAGCTGCTGGAGATATATATATATGAAGGAAGAGACCTACACGAGAAAGAGGGTATCCGCCAACTGGGTCCTCTTTGGTGATGCAAATACGACATACTTTCAGGCCATAGCCAATGGTCGCAGGCATCGATGCACCATTCCACTTCTTTGGGAGGGTGATCGGCTGATCCAGGAGCCCGTTGAAATCCGGGCTCACGTAGACGGCTTCTATAAGGAGCTTTTTGCAGCTAGGCCACGCTCGGGTGTTAGACTTGAGGAATCCATTTGGGATGTTAGTCAAAGGGTTTCCCCAGCAAAGAATAGGGCTCTGCTTGCTCCCTTCGACGAGGCCAAGGTGACGACCATCGTCAAGGGGATGAATCTGTTTTCGTCCTTGGGAGCAGATGGACTACCGGTCAGGTTCTTCCAAACATTCTGGCACTCCATTAAGGGAGAGACCATGTCGATCTTCCACGAGTTTGAACAGGGTTTCTACGACCTCTCTCGGGTGAACTTTGGGGTTATCTCTCTTATTGCGATGGTTCTGAGGGCCTCGGATACTAGGCAGTTTCGACCTAGCACGATCACTAATGTTATCTTCAGAATCATCGCTAAGGGGTACGCCAGTAGGGCGACACTGCTAGCCCCATAGATTACCCACCCAAACCAGACAGCCTTCATCAAAGGTCGGCTAATATTGTATGGGATCCTGGTCCTCCACGAGGTGATCCATGAAACAAAATCCAAGCACCTTCGCGCGATTTTTTTAAGATCGATTTCCACAAGGCCTACGACACGGAATCTTGCGAGGGCAGCGGAGTTCAGCTTTCGGCGGTGGAATCCGGCGAGACCATAATTGCCACGTGATTCGACGGATGGCAGCGAGCTCCAGCAAGGAGCGGCGGCCCCCGGCTTGGATCCAGCGGAGGAACAGCCGGAGCAGCAGGAAGATGCGGAAAAGAGCAGATCACAACAACATAGGAGGCTTCAGCAGCGGAGATTTTGTGTGGACAAGTGCACAAACATGCACACATACGTCACACCCTTAACGGATGGTGGAGGAGCAGCACGTGAGCCATGCACAAGCCCACGGGCAGTCACACTCCACGGACAGATGGGCATCACGAAATCAGGCCAGCTTCGAGCAGAACGCGTGTCTGCTTGCGAAGGAGTAGAGACCCTCATTCCTGCGGGAAGATATGATCAAAAAGGGCTTCGACCCTCATTGGATAACCTGGGTGATGCAACTGGTGATGAGTGGTCGGACGACCATTAACATCAATGGCGAGGTTGACCCTACTTCCCCACGGCTCAGGGCGTTCGGCAAGGGGACCCTTTTTCCCCTTTCCTTTTTAACCTTGTGGTGGATGCCCTGGCGGCCATCTTGGACAGGGCCAAGGGGGCCAGACACCTATCCGGTCTTTACCGCCACCTCCTTGGGGCGAGAGGAATCACGCATCTCCAATATCCGGATGACATGATCCTGATGGTAGAAGGATCGTCTCATGACATCACCCACTTAAAATTCCACCTGCTATGCTTTGAGGAGATGTTCGACCTAACTATTAACTTCGCCAAGAGTGAAGTAATGGTCTTGGGTTATTCGGATGAGGAGAAGCTTAGTATTGCGAACAGACTTAACTACCGTGTGGGGACCTTCCCGATCATCTACCTTGGCATACCCATCAGCGACTCTCGAATCCTTGAAAAGGACTTGAGGCCCTCGGTTACCAAGCTTCAACTCCGGGTAGAGTTTATAATTGATAGCAAAATGGCACGTGCGTTGCCACGGAAGAAAAAAACATAATCTCCAATGATAGTGACCACATTATTTCGATTTAGAAATTTTGTGCACAAATGCAAGAAAATGTTTCTTCTTTTAAATTTATTCACAAGTTGAAGCAATCTGTACATTTTCAAAAAATATATATCATGGTTGTCAAAAATCTTGATAACTCAAAGATTTATTCTGAGTTTCAAGAATTTTTTTTAGAAAACATACAATAATAATCCGATCCATCCAACAGTTAATTCTTCAAAATTCACACACGTATATTGTCACAAAGACTTATAAGCATTAATGTTTAACTACATACATAAGATCTTTCGTGAACAATTTTACAAATATGGGATCAATTTTAAAGTTGAGAACATTTTTTACAATTTACAAACATTTACTAAAAATCGTGAATATTTTGTATATTTTGAACGGGTTTAAATATTTTCTTTTGAATTGGCGACCAATTCAAGAAAAGACGAACATAATTGTTGAGGTTGGAGGATTTTATTTTAAATTCACAAACATTTTTTGAAACGCATGAATATTTGTCAATAAACAAACATTTTTATAAATCAGTAATATATTTATTAAATTCATGGACATTGTTTTGAAATTTGCAAAAAAAATAAAAAAATCCGGCGCTTTTTTTGAATCCTATTTTTAATTCAAAATAAAAATTCGTCAGCATTTTAATTCAAAATTCCTATTTTTTAGTATGGAAAAGTTTTTGTAATTCTAAATTATTTAAATTATAAAAAAAATGGAATAGAAAATTTTAAATAAAAAAAGAAACTATCAAAACAGGCATTAGCTATTTTTAAAGTTTTAGGACATTTTTTAAATGCATTAACATATTTTGAATTAGAAAGCATTTTGTTAAATGCATTTAATAATTTTTAATACATGGAATTGTATTTGAGATCATGGACTTTTCTTATTGTACAAATATTTTTCTAAAATTGCAAACATTTTATTGTGTATGCAACCATTTTTTACAAAACTCCGAGCAGTTTTTGAAGTCACAGACATTTTAATTTTTTAAATATGCTGATTTATAATTTTCAGTTTATTAAAATTTTAAAGATCATTTGAAGTTCTAAATTATTTAAAATAAAAAAATAAAACAAAACTGAAAATAAATAAATAAACGAAACTAAAAGCAGGCGCCTGTGCATGGGCCGGCCCATATGGTGTGTTGGATATTCTCCCAGCATGCAGAGCGTAATATAGGAGGTTTTTACATGGGCCGGCCCAATCTAAGATTTTTCGCTTTGTGAAACGCTTTCTATTACTTACCGGTGGTATGGTGGGTAATTTACGCAAACTTTAGGGGTAATTTTCAAGACGGACGACCAAAAACCGTATTTGCTTTATTATTAGGGAGAGATGTATCTCGTGGGATTCTATAGCCTTAATGAATCCCTCCACCTTGATATTGATAAGTACTAAGCCCGATTTTTCTGGACGGGGAAAGGCGATAAACAAAAATATCACATGGTCAAATGGTCGGAGATTTGTAAACCCAAGGACCAGGGAGGTCTTGGGATTATTTCATCCAAGCGGATGAATATTGCACTCCTAGCTAAATGGCTATGGAGGATTTCCTCCGGTGAGGGAGGCCTGTGGTTAGATATTGTTCGGGCGAAGTACCTACGTGGAAAGCCTCTCGCGTTCGCCCCTAGGTCTGGGGGATCGCAGTCCTGGCAATCCATTGTGCGGCCGTTGCCGGTCCGATGGATAGGCTCCTCCATTGACATAGGGAGGGGCAACTCTATGTTATTTTGTCTTGACCGATGGTGCGGCTCACATGACTTCGCCTCTTGTTTCCAACCGCTCTTCTGCATCTGCGCGCAACAATTCATCTCTGTCGCAGGTGCGCTACTCAACCTAGCGGGTATCGCCTTCAGGAGGTCCTTCGGTCCCGCTCAGCGGGATCTTTGGGACGAGTTAGTTCAGTGTGTAATCTTACACACTCCGTCCCTGGAGGACGATGTTATTCACTTGCGGCTTGAGCCTAATGGACGGTTCACCACCAAATCTCTATTCCAAGCAATCTTGCCAACTCCGGGGCCGACCGAACTGAATATCTTGTGGCAATTCAAGTTGCCGCTAATGATATGTATATTCTTGTGGCAGCTGGTGCGTGGATGGATACCATCCAGGACCAAGGTGCTGAAGAGGCACAAACCATCCGATGGGATGTGTCCTCTGTGTACGGTCCCTGAGGACTATAACCACATGTTGTTCACTTGCCCCGTCGCTAGGTTCATGTGGAGCTACCTCCGGGAGGCGGTTGGCGGTAGTTGGTGCTACGACAACCTTCCCGACATGTTTGCGGAAGTGCCTCGGTCGCACGGCACCGCTGTGAGACCGAGCCTCTGGGTTACCATCGGTGCCCTTCTCTGGACCTTATGGAATATTCGTAATAAGCTTGTGATCGAGCATGTTATCCCTCTCCGTGCGACTGATGCAATTTTCGAACTGTGTGGTTTTCTACAGCTACGGCAACCGCTTAGTCGGTGCAATGACCGCTCTTCCCCGACATGATTGCAACTGCATTGAGAGGAGTTGCCGCACGCATGTCGTCCAGCTCAACCCCGCGGCTTCCTCCTCCACCTGACCCGGATTAGCCTAGTTGCTCTTATTTCTATCTTTGGGATTATTGTGCTGCTCCCCCAGCAAGACTTCGTACTTTCCGGTTGTACTTTGACCATAGTTGTGTGCTTTGTGGCGTTGGCTTGAGTGCGTTGAACATTGTGGTGTCTTGTATGCTTTGTTCGAGGCTTTATAATATAAATCGGGGAGAAACCTTTTTCGTTATTGATTCCCCCAAGCTGTTGCCCTTTTTCCCCCTTGTCTCCCCCACTTAAATCCCCCTCAAATCCTTGCAAATTGATTGCGTTGGTCCGTGGGTCTGGTGACATTTCCATTCCTTAAGGTAATCTTCTTCATCTCATAAATTTTTATTAATTGGATTTGTCTATTGGTGCGTTGGTCCGTATGTTAATCGTAGTAGGCTGGAAACGCCAAGAGAGCATGCACTATTGGTGCGTACTACATGAAGTTTCCCCGCCACGCATGCACTTCAACATTTCTTGTAAAATAATGGGGGTGGGCGGCGAGGCAGAGAGGGGAGCGGTTTGGAATGAGGAAATGGAGTAGCTACCTCGTTGATAAGGAACACACAAAAAAACGATATGATTTTCTCACACTAAATTAATAGTAGTGAATAGTTTTACTGAAGGATTCAACTATGCAGAGACGCGGCTCGTGCTCCCATGCGGCGGCTCGCATGTACATGCATCACGTAAAGATTCTCTCCAACGTTTGAAATTTAAAAAGTTTTATCTTTAAAACCGTTAATTCAATCGATGATCTGTTTTCACCGTTGGCTTTGTCGCGACAAGATCTTCGAAACTAGATCCCATGTCGACATGTTTCGACAAACATTTTTTTCCTTTCGTAATTGCCACATTGTTCCACTCACTTGATATATTATTAACCACTTACTTATCCAATAAAAATAACTTAATTGCCATATTTTTTGATGTCGTTTCGTGCAAAGATTGTTGATCTCACATGGTCATACTTATTTTTTTGGTCGTACTTATCACATTTGTTGCACTTACTTGTCATATTAGTAAGTACTCCCTTCGTCTCAAAATAAGTGACTCAAATGTGACTCAATTTTGCACTAAAATTGAGTCACATTTGAGTCACTTATTTTGAGACGGAGGAAGTACCGAGCAAACGTAGTTGCAAAAAATCTATACACACGGTTGCCAAGTTGATAACTAAGTTAATTAAATGTGGCTATTAAGTGTCTCATAATCTAACAACTAAATAATAGTAATCTCGCAACTATCGACGAAAAAAAAGTTATTGAAACATGTCGACATGAGATCTAGTTTTGAAGATCTCGTTGCGAGAAAGCTCACGACAAAAACGGATCGTCAATTGGATTTATAGTTAAAGAGATAAAACTTTTTGAAAATTCAACATTAAAAGAATCTTTGCTGATGTCATGTTGATGTATTAGTTTGCATGCATAGAGGTTGTTTTCATGCCCCGCCGCATGCCAAGGTAGCCCTGCACACGCTGCTGATTAAAATTTCCCTTTACTGAATTCTCTCACACTGGATAGTACTACTTACTACTGCTAATGGTCAAATTAAACAGTAGGGTCATATACGTCTGATCCACTCTGAAAATGGCAGTGCACATACAAACATCACAAACCACAGCAAGCCAACTGCAGAGAGCTGAAACGTACCAGAAATAAAAGCAGTTTTGCTTGGCTTTTGAACCAAAGAGCTGCGCCGTCCTTCACAGTCTTGCCATGCCTGAAACGTCAAATTTCAGCACCGAATCGACAAAGAGACGAACTAAAGAGCACTGAAATATAGCAAACTGAACAAATAATAATAGCAGTCATCAAATCCAACAGGACTGCCATCATAACTACAAAAATCATGATAATACTACCACAGCTGCTAATTAAGGGTCCAACAGCGTCCTAGCTGCAGCATATGTAGCAGTGATTTTCTCACGCTGAATTAATAGTAGTGAATAGTTTTACTGAATTCTCTCACACTGGATAGTACTACTACGTACTACTGCTAATGGTCAAATTAAACAGTAGGGCCATATACGTCTGGTCCACTCTGAAAACGGCAGTGCACATACAAACATCACAAACCACAGCAAGCCAACTGTTGGACCAAAGGGCTGCGCCGTCCTTCACAGTCTTACCATTACACATGCATCATCGCTTTCCTGAAACGTCAAATTTCAGCACCGAATCGACAAAGACACGAACTCACGTGCGAGGAAATTTCAGAGGGGCACAAGTGCTTTGCGCTGCTCAAATTTCCGCAGCTTTTCTCGTCTTTTCTCTTCTCTTATTTGAATCTAGCAAACTTAACCGAGAGAACGGTAAACATGCCCCCTCGTGCGAGCCGTGCCATCCCACGACTCAAGGATCATGCATGCGCAGCTCAAGGCGACGCAAGACTTAGACACCGCACGAACAAACTCATGGAGCGGTCCTCACTATGACATGGTGATCACACAACTCGTGTCTACCATATCGACCATTATTTCAAAACCAGAAAAGGAAATCAACAATTGACTGGACAAGGTGCTAGATTTATTCAATACACAGGACATGAACTAGAAGAGGGTCACTGGATGAGTGTTTGGTATGCCTCCTGCATGGTTGGCCTTGCTTGTGGAGAAGATTCCAAGCAAGAAAAAGCCAGCTTGATGAGCAGAGCTAAGCTTTTATTTTCTGTTGTTGTTGGTGTTGTTGGTCGTTGGTCCAGAATATCTTTCACTAACATAGCTTGTTCCACGCTTGACATACCATTTAATAGATCCCTTGGATGCTTGCCCATCACTAGCTCTAGCACAACCACACCAAAGCTATAGACGTCACATTTCTCTGTCACAACAAACGTGTACGCCAGTTCTGCACAAAACCAAATAAACATTAGAATTAGGATCAAATGTATAGAGATGAATGCTTCTGACATGAGAAGAAAGGTTATACTAGTACATACCAGGAGCTATGTAGCCATATGTTCCTGCTAGTTCGGTCCAGTTTGATGAATCGGGCTTAAGAATCCTTGCTGTGCCAAAATCTGAGACAAAAGCCTTGAAGGTTATATCAAGTAAGATGTTGTTGCTCGTGATATCTCGATGGATTATAGATGGACTGCATTCATGGTGCAAATAAGATATTGCCTGAGCCACATCATTTGCAAGAGCAATTCTCTTTTGCCAATCTAATTCCTTTGCAACTTCGTCATTTTCCAATATCCCGTGGAGACTTCCTTGTTGAATGTAGTTGTAGACGAGAAATTTATACGTTGGATGGGAGCAGAATCCATACATTTTGACAATGCTTCGTTGCCGGATTTGTGATAAGATTTCCATTTCACTGTGAAATCTTCTTTCGTCATTCAACTCTTCTTTGGTCTGATGAAGCTTCTTCACAGCAACTAGCCGCCCGTCTTGGAGTTGTGCCTTATAGACTTTGCCGTATCCTCCAATTCCAATGATGTACTTATCATCAAAGTCATCCGTTGCCCTTACAATGTCGTCAAACGCCAATCTTCCATCAAAATTCCAAACAGAGAATAGGTCCCTTCTTTCAGCGATAACACTTTCTTGTGGTTTTCTCTTGTTATGGTGAAACATTATTATGATAGCAATTGCAGCAACAAGGCAGAAAACCACGAGAAGAACAATTGGCAAGAGCAAACCAAATGTCATTCTTTTATGGCTACCAGCTAATGGACTTGAATAACAAGGTGGCATGCCAGAGAGGTTACCACACAGACCTTTATTTAGGAGAAACCAACTTGCTGAAGCATTTTGGAGTAGTCGTGTTGTTGGGACTGGTCCTTCCAAGTCGTTGTAGGACACATCGAGTGTTGAAAGGCTCACCATACTTGCAAAGGAGGATGGAATACTGCCACTGAACTGATTATGTGACAAATTCAGAAATTCTAGCATCTCCAACTTCCCAAGTTGTTGCGGCAACACACCACTGAGGTTATTGTGGCTCACATCTAACATGATCTGCAGGCTTGCTAAATTTCCAATCTCGCCGGGCAAACTCCCATTGAAGAAGTTGTTGTTGATCTTCAAGGACTGTAGTTTCATGCAGGACCCTAGTTCCTCAGGTATTAATCCACTCAGTCTGTTCCCAGATATATCAAGGTATGCTAAATTGCTTAGTTTTTCTATCTCGGTAGGTATGGATCCAGTTAACTGGTTCAATGATATGGTCAGCCTATATAGATTTGATAAAGTGCAAATTTCTTGTGGAATCTCACCGGTGAGATGATTAGAATCGAGTCTTAGCTCTACTAAGTTGGACAATTTAGAAAGGACCGGAGGTATGGAACCCGTGAGCATATTTTGTGCTAGATGTAGTACCGTTAGTTGGGTACATGCACCTAGATTTGGTGAGATCTGCCCAAAGAGTCTATTCGATTTCAAGCGCAGCTGCGTGAGTTGTGGATACACACCAAAATGCTGAGATATATCTCCTGTTAGTTGGTTCGACTGAAGGTCAATCCGAGCCAAACTCGTACATGTCTTTAAACTACTTGGAATGGGGCCATTGAACATGTTAAAAGCGGCATCGAGATATCGAAGTTTGCCACCTGAACATATATTTGCGGGTAAAGGTCCTGAAAATGAGTTTTTAGACAACCCAAGTGCAACAAGGCCGATGAGATCTCCAAATTCTTGAGGGAGAGAACCTGATAATTTGTTATTGTAGATTCGCAGTTTTTGGATGCTTTGCAACTTCCCAAAAGTTTTTGGTATTGATCCCGAAATTTGGTTCTCATATAGGCCTAAAATTTCAAGGTTCATCAGATTGCCAATCTCTTGGGGGATGGAACCAGTTATCTGATTTTCAAAGAGGTCTAGCTGTACTAGCTTGGTTATATTTCCTAAGCTGCCAGGAATATAGCCAGATATTTGGTTGATGGACAAGCCTAAATATTGGAGATTCAGCAAGTTGCCGAATTCTAAAGGTATTGAACCTGTGATTTCATTTTGAAAGAGACCAAGCATCTTCATCATAGTGAGATTGGCTATGGAGATTGGAATTGGACCTGAAATTTTATTTACACTAAGTTCAAGAATCTGCAAATGGACTAGCTTGCCTAGTTCTTGGGGTATAGGCCCTGAAAGTTGATTACCATATAGGCACAAAACAGTTAGCTGGGTCAGATTTCCAAGGGTTTTTGGTATCAAACCGCTCAAGGTGCTATTGGTTAGCTTTAGAGTTTGTAGGTTGACAAGCCTTCCAATTTCCTTAGGAATGGGACCTGATACCATGCTTTGGTGAATGACAAGATCAGTTAACATTGTTAGGTTTCCTAGAGACGCAGGGATATGTCCTGAGAGTCTGTTAAATGAGAGATCAAGCTGGGTGAGACTCTGCAAGCCACCAAACTCAAACGGGATTTGCCCTTTGAGCTGGTTGTCGGTAAGGTTAAGTACGGAAAGTGCTGACAGGGAGCTGATACTAGCTGGTATTGGACCATGGAGACTGTTGTTGCCGAGGTCAATATATCTGAGGAACTGAAGAGCATAGAAGTTGAGCTCACCAAGCTGGCCATGGATGCCAGCATCCGTCAGGGAGAGGTTGGTCACCACCCAGGGCATGCGGCGGCCATGGCGAACAGCCGCGCACATGATGCCCGTCCAGTTGCAGGGGCTGGTGTAGTCATGCCAAGAGCTCATCTGCAGTGGTGGGCTTGCGAGTGTAGCTTTCCATTGGAGGAGGGCCATGCGTTGAGACCTTAGTGAGATCCCTCCATGGCGCGCCGCATGTGCTTCTTGCAAGAGAAGAAGGCACGACACGAGCAGCAGGAAGAGGTGAAACAAAGCTCGCATTTTGCAGCCTAGTGTTTGCATCTTGTGTTTGATTGGGGATGTGATTCAATGCACACTGCAACCCTATTTATATTTAATTTAACGAGTGTGTCATCCATTGTTATGAGGTCCTAAGTTAGTCAACACACAGCAGTCGAGTTGAAGCTGATGCTGCTACCAAGTGCGCGTCAGCTGTGCAGCACAAGTGGCGCGATATGTGCTGCATGGTCCTTTTAACATATTATTAAATATAAATTTCTTATAGGTACTCTACAGAGCATCGGCGTTGATCCGCACTGTTGAAACCGAGCCCTCGCCTTGCCTTAGCCCTCGCCTACAGCTCGCCGGAGTTCTCTCTCTGGACACTAACTCAAACGACCAAAGGAAGAAACAGAGAGGTGGACACAGGAGGTTTCCGGCGCACGAACGCCACCTGTCGCTCGAACGACGTTTTATCCGAGCTCAGTCTAGCCAGCTACAAAGTGGAGGTGGTCGTGAGCTTTATACGGGCGTGCACAGGCTCGCCGCGTCCCGCTCACGCACACCCTGCTCACGCACTCTCCCACGTCCCGCACTCCCTGGATCACGCGCCCGACGCGCACGAACGCAGTCGACGTGATCCCGTGTCCTGTGCCCGACGCAGTCATCTCTCCACTCTTCTCGCCAACAAACAACAACCCACGCGCACGCACGCGCGGACGCACACACACACACTCTCGGTCACGTACACACGCGACCTGCCGCGGACCGAGCCCGACACGCCCAGCGCGCGCCCATACACGTGCTCGACGCGTCCGACTCGTAGCCGCGGCTTATTACGCCCAACATTCACCCCCTAAGCCGTGGCTTAGAGGAGCCTGACGTTCTCGACGTCGACGTCCGCCAGTAGAGCTTGCTCCACCGCCGCCCCCTTCCTCCGCTGAGGGCAGTCCCTCTTGAAGTGGCCGTGTTCGTTGCAGTGGTAGCAGCGTCCACGGCGGTTCCCGCCGCTGCTTGACGCCACAGTCTTGCCGTCGTCGTTGTCCCGAGCACCGCCGTGTCGACGCTCCCGCGCTGCCCACTGCGCCGCCGTCATGAGCAGCTGCTCACCTCCGCGCTCGCCGTCGTCTTGTCCACGACGCCGAACCCGCTCGTCGAACGCGCGCAGCCGCCCGAGCGCCTCGTCGAACGCCATGGTCGCCGTGTCGCAGAACTGCTCGATGCCGGCGACGTGGGGAACAGCTGATCCGGGACGGTGTCCAGCAACTTCTTCACAAGCACCGCGTCGCGCAACGTCTCCCCTAGGCTCGCGAACCGCGCCGTCATCCCTGCCAGCCTCCCGGCGTACGCGTCCAGCGCCTCGCCGTCCGCCATCTTCAGGCGGTCAAAGTCCCCGCCAGTGTCGCCAACCTCGCCGCGCGAACACGATTGGCGCCGACGAACCTCACCTTCAAGGAGTCCCATACCTCCTTGGCGGTGAGCTTCGTCGCCACCTGCAGCAGCACGTCCTCCGGCAGTGCTCCAAGGAGCATCGCGCGCGCCGCCTTGTCCTTCTTGGCGTTCACCGCCGCGTCGCCCGACGCCACCGCCTCCCACATGGTGTGGACGTCGAGAATCGTCTGCGCCTTGATCGCCCACACTGTGTAGTTGTCCGGCGTGAGCATCGGCATCGCCATCGGCACCGATCCGCTCGCGCCACCGCCGTGTGGGACGAGCGCCATGGTCTCCGGTGATCTCCTGAACCGAAGTTCTGTATATCAATTATTGGAACCAAGCCCTCGCCTTGCATTAGCCCTCGCCTACAGCTCGTCGAAGTTCTCTCTCTCTGGACTCTAACTCAAACGATCAAAGGAAGAAACAGAGAGGTGGACACAGGAGGTTTCCGGCGCACGAACGCCACACGTCGCTCGAACGATGTTTTTTTTCCTGAGCACGAACTCAGTCCAGCCAGCTACAAAGTGGAGGTGGCCGTGAGCTTTATACGGGCGTGCACAGGCTCGCCCTGCCCCGCTCACGTACCCCGCTCACGCACACCCTGCTCACGCACTCCCCCACGTCCCGCACTCCCTGGATCACGCGCCCGACGCGCACGAACGCAATCGACGTGATCCCGAGTCCTGTGCCCGACGCAGTCATCTCTCCACTCTTCTCGCCAACTAACAACAATCCACGCGCACGCACGCGCGGACGCACACACACACACTCTCGGTCACGTACACACGCGACCTGCCGTGGACCGAGCCCGACACGCCCAGCACGCGCCCATACACGTGCTCGACGCGTCCGACTCGTCGTCGCGGCTTATTACGCCCAACACGCAAATGGTCGTTACTAACTCCTGCGAAGACGAGAGAGCCTTTGGATACATCGTTTTTATGAAAAGGCAAGAGAGAATCTTTCTTTTCTACAAGAAAAAAAAGCTAGCTAGTACATGTACAGAGGCCAATCAAATAATGGAGCAGAGAGACTAGCTGTCGAGGTTGCGTGCGAAGACCAGACCATAAACCACGCTAAGTCTTCGTCCTTTCCACACACGACCAGAGAGATACCGTGTTAACGTCTCGCCTCACGGCCCTCACATGAAAACGAAGCGAAAACGAACGAAACTGAGTGCTATCACATTTGTTTTCATATTGTTTTACAGAAGTGGAAACGAATACAGAAACTCCAAAAATGAATACAAAAACAGATACTGCCAGAAACAGAAATGGAGCGAATACAAAACGGATACAGAAATAGAAATGGGTGTTGACCGAGACTTTAAAACCCCTTGAATCATAGAGTAATACAGACAACAATCAAAATTAATGAATTGCTAACATGTCTACAAAATAATTTAATTATATTAGCAACATATCCTAGTATTGTATTAGTACATGACAATTGTGTATAGGGTCTAGCTGAGTATATATATGGTAGTATAAGTTGGGCCTCAAATGATCCATTATGCTCATCGTGTCATTGTGTGTTATTTGGTGGTTGGGCTACAAAGCAGCCGTAGGCCTATAGTAAAAATGGGAAATTCCATATTAAAAAAAAACGGAAAGTTCCATTTCCCCATATGTTTCACCTGAAATCACTCTTCCGTTTTTGTTTCCGTTTTCACATTAAAAATTCCATTTCCATTTCCGTTTTGCAAATTTCCATTTCCGCTTTCATATTGCCTCTCCGTTTTCATTTTTCCTCCGAAAAAGCGGAAAGTTTCCACTCATTTTCATCCCTACTGCTCTCTAATTTCTGACTCTATACTAGCAAACCAACCACACAACACAACACAACACTGCACTGGAGTGAAAAGATTTGTTGCCTTCTACTCCATCCGTTTTTAAATATAAAACCTTTTAAAGATTTCACTATATATTACATATGAATGTATGTAGTCATATTTTAAAGTATAAATTCAGTTATTTTACTTCATATGTAGTCTATAATTAAATATTTAAAATATCTTATATTTTAGAACGGATGAAGTAGGATGTATAAAACTCTTCTGGTTCCAGATAGATATAAACAAAAGAAAAAATACCTGAGGATTGGATTCGTACAAACATCGTTTTTCATATTCGTAGCGTGGAAATAGCATCTAAATGGGCCTATTACGGCACACCGTACATCCTCCCGTTTTAGTCATAGCATCTAAATTTACAATTTATTGGGCGTCTAAATAATTTAGCTGTTCCATAACGCATGGGTCCTGGTAACAGCTTACTGTGGCAGGCACGCCATAAAATGTCGCTGTATTGCAGGTTTTTATTTGAATAGCCCACCTAGATTTGGGGTCTCATAACACGTATGTCACGATCCCTATTGTAATATGTCGTAAAAGAAACATGAGCAACAAACAACTGGAATAAATTTATATGATATCTTAATAAAATTCTATATCAATGCACTTTTTGTGACATTATAATATCCTTTGGGATAGGAAAAGAAAATACAGACACAAAATGTGGACAAATACTATTTTTATTTAGGTAAAAAATACTAACTTTCCTCCCGCGAGAAAGGAAATGGAGGCGTGGACGTGGAAACAAACGAAAACTCTCGTGAACAAAAATATGCCGACCACTACAGGAAAAACAAACGTTGCCTTTTTCTATCGCGTGAGGCAAAAAGTAATGTGAGGGCCGCCAAAAAGTACTCGGCATACATGAAATACACGGCAAAGATAACTGCAAGGTGGCCTGCGCGCCATCCGCTAACAGCTCCGTGACGGTGGTGGCCATAAGCCGAGAACCTGATAAATTGCACTCGGCTTACGGTGCAAATAATATATATATATATATATATATATATATATATATATATATATATATATATATATGTGTAGTGCAAAAAATGATTAGAGTGGTGAGTTGGACTTATAATTACTTGTTGCCTTTTCTCCCTATTTCTCACCCATTCCGTGTAGGCTAGTTTTTATCACACTTTTGATCTCATTTCATCGTTGTAGCGACTTAGTCCGAGATGCGTAGTCGATCTAGCGAGGACTAAAAGCAATCACACGAAGATGACACCGAGATTTGTAAACGAGTTTCACCGATCCGGATACTCCCCGGGGCCTCACTACGGGCGCTTCTCCCCGTGACACCGTCACCATACCGCACACCGGCCACCTGGACACCGACACACACCGCCGGCTCTCCCTGCATGCCTCTGCTATTATGTTGGAATATGTTACACCGTGTGTCAATCCCCACATATATAAGAGACATATGATACAAGTGTCGGAAACCGCGAGGGCTACGGATGGCCGCGGTGGTGAAAACCGCCCCAGGGAGGGCCCGGAGACCGCACCGACCTGTGTGGGACCCGGATATATCAATGAAAGGGCGGTGGGTGTGCTTAAATACCCGACGCACAACTTTGATGTGGCACCTCCCTGCCAAACCGGACAATCAAGCAGGAAGGCTCAGGACTTAGGGTGGTTGTTCCCGACATCAAGCAGGCGGGAGGGAGTCATGTGGCCGCATGCGCTCCAACCTGGTCTAGCATATCGGCCTAACCTTCCGTGACACAGAACAAGAGGAATATCCCCAGGTCAAACCCCTCTGGTATCCGGTCAACGTCGTAGACCGCCCGGGCCTATGGATGTCCGCTGCTTCAAAAATGCCCAAAGCTGTTATATTATTACTATAGCCTTAATTATTGAGGCAACCTCGCACGATGGATAGGGCCTTCGGTTGGACAACTCATTCTTCATGCAGGACTCGTGCCGGTCAAGATGTTATTTGCACACATCCCCCACTTCGGTTCGTAACAAGCACATCAAGATGGGTGACTTCCAGCGCACAAATTAAGATCATATATGGTACCAACACAAATGCATAGTTGTAAGCATTAAGACCTCATACCCGTACCGGCGACGGGGTCAGGAGGCGGCTCGGCCGGCGATGGGGTCGGCGTTGCTGCTGACCTTAAATAGTGCGGGAGAAGCTGTGGGAGATGAATGGCACCCTTGCTCGGTGTTGCATCCTTCTGATGGTGGTTCGGAAAGCTCGATGCTCCTGTGGGTGAGAGGACAAGATGGTGGTGGCTGGAGGGAAAGGAATGGCCTCGCGGTGGTTGTTGCATCCTTCGTCAGGAAATGAATGGCATGTAGATGTTGCATCCTCGAGGAGATGAATGGCGTCCATCTTGGTTCATCTTTTCGATGGGAGAAGAATGGCGCCGCTATCGGAGTTGCATCCTCCATCCAGTGGGGGACGCGGATGCACAGTGGGAAGCACGTCATGCTTGCCAGGGAGGTGCGGTTGTCCGTGTAGGTAGGAGTAGTGGTTTGGTGTGTAGGCTGATCGGATCCTGTGCTCGAGCTATGTACGTGAGACGGCTGACAAAAGTCGTACTCCGGTTGTGGCCGGAGTTGTCGATGTCGGTGCCTTCTGGCGTCGCTCCCTTGTTGAAGGCATTGATATAGCTTCTACTGTACCTTTCTTGTCATGCTTCGGGGGAAACCCTTGATCTAGTTTAGATCGGATGATGGCGACACTATTTGATGTCGCGTTCCCTCTTAGGGGCATCGTCCTGGAGGTGGATCTGGTCAGAGAGACACGTGGCTCGTAAGGATGTTTGTGTTGTGTATGCTGAAATGCGCTGTTTGCATGCTTTTCGGGTCCGGTTTTCTTTATAAACTGGACCAACCTTCTTTCTCCTGATCAATGAATTTGGTAGAACAATTAAAACATTCAAAAAAAATGTTGCACCACGGGAAGCCGAATGCGGATTGTGCCCTCCTTGGTGAGACCCTTGTTCTTATCCTTTTTACAAAAAAGATCTTATTTATGCCCTGTTTGGTTGCGCAGAATTCGCCGCGGAATTGAATTGGCAATGGAATTCCAAATCAATGATTTCAATGGAATTCCAGTTTTGCTGTTTGGATGCGCATGGTATTCGTCCCTAGAATCAAGGCTGAAATGGAATTCCAAATCCTGTTTGGATACATCATGTGGAATTGAATTTTTTTGGACTTTGAACAATATAACATGGATGATAAATATGTCTCCAACACATAGCACAAAGCGGGTAGTTTTTGTCTTACAAATAGGACAAAGTACGTAGTTTATGTCTTACAAGTAGCAGAAAGGGGGTAGTTTAAGTCTTACAAAGTACATAAATAATAGTTCATAAGAACAACCGCAAGGGTAGCAATCATCGAGGCAAGGTCAAGAGCCACGGCTTCCTCAAGTCCCGGGGTAGTGCCATGAGTGACTCAAAGGTGCGCTCATTGGCTGTGAGCTTCCCATAAGCTCTCAGCAGATCATCACCCTCCAAACCAGGTATCTCCTTTAGTGCAGCAAGGATTTCAGATGGAGGAGTCACCTTTTGTGCATCTGTTGTCTTCAAAGCCTCGTCAAAGGTGCATCTCAGCTCTCCCACCATGCTAAGGATAGCATCAGCAGCGCGTGCCCTCTTCTTGGGCGGCTCAGGAGTTTCTTCATCATCATCCCCAACCTGAGCAACTGATGAGGATTGTGGTTGAGCACACTCAGCTCCTGTCTTTGCACCTGCACCTGTCGCATGGTCTTTTGAATATATAGTAGATATAGCTTGCCAATTCTTCACTTCCTTGTTCCTGTAGTAAGCTGCATCCTTGTTTGCCTACATAAGACACATATATTAAAGATGATGTTCAAGTTGCGAAAGAAAGCAATGTCATAAAATTGAAGAGTTCCGTACCTCCACATATCGAAGCCACACTTCATCACTTTCAACCATCACCATGTTATTGTCCCAATCCCATCCAAAGCCACTCTGAGCAAGCATCTTGCTAATGATATCATACTGTCTGTCAAATGTCTTAATTCTTGCTATTATCTTGTCCTTGTTGATGACAACGTCACATGTCTCCTTCACATGCTTTATGCAAGCATTGTACACATGCGGCTTCCAACCATTTTGAGCATGGTCACCCCTGTTGTGATGCTCAACAAGCATGGCCAATAATGCAGTGTCCATCTCAGGAGTCCACACAAGGTAATCCCTACTGGGTTTCTTACCTTTTGCTCCAGCCATGATTCTACGAGTGACATACATAGAAAAATAAGGACAAAGAGCAAGTTGTAGATAGTAAAAACATATGTATATATTAATTCATAGATGATGCATGTACAAAAGACACCACGACAAGAAGCTATTATATCAGGCAAAAGAGGTAGGATCACACAAAAGTGTACCATCAACTAGCGTACTTATCTACTCCATTGCTAGTTCAGCATGCGTCACAAGGTACTCAGCAAACATCTCGTCAGCAAAGTTCTGCCTAAACATGTTCCATGCATCGCTTTGTTGCACACTTCTAATGACAGCTGCATCATCTACAGGTTCAGGAACCATAGCTGCTAGTTCAGCGTCGACCTCCTGCAGCAATAGATCATCCCTCATATGTTGTGTATCCCTTGCATAGTTGTGTAACACACAACACGCATTAATAATTCGAATCTGCAAATATTTTGTTCATAGTTAGCATTTTTTATTACATATTAATTATTTCATTGTTAACACACAACATGTATTACCTGGTCATGTATGCCAAAGAAAGAACAAGAACGGAGGATGGCCCATTTTTTCTTCAACAACCCAAAACATATCTCCACTACGTTTCTAGCACGAGCATGCCGCAAATTGTACAACTCCTTCTCAGTTTGGGGGCGTTGATTACTTGCAACCCACTCTTTCAAGTGGTACCTAGTGGATCGGAACGGAGATAGAAATCCCGGTCCATTTGTGTACCCAGCATCAACTAGGTAGTACTTACCTATATGTCAAGCAAATAAGTTAGTTATGAATTACATATGAGAAAAAAAAGCCAAGAGAAAGAGTGGTACCCTGTGGTACAACAAATGCATCTTGGCGGTCAATTCTCATAGCATCTTTCAACGCGCGCGAGTCGGATACCGAGCCCTCCCAACCAGGTAGAACATAGAGGAATTTCATGTTCCAATCAACCACACCTAACATGTTAGTGGTGATTTCTTGTTTTCTGTTCCTATACCTCCCTTTGTCAGCCGCCGGAACAAACACAGGAATATGACACCCATCTAGAGCTCCAAGTGCATTGGGAAACCACTTCCATTTGTAATCATCCGGAGGAGTGGCAGAAGGCTCAGGGAGCTTGATGAACTCTCCAGTTAGAGATAGGATGGCAGCTAACACATTTTTGAGGTGCCTACTAGTGGTCTCCAAAGACCGCTCAAACCTAATCATTCTCATTTTAGTTCCATGCCCAACAACTTGTAAGAACATAGCAATATTTTCTTCTACTGTGACAAACTTGCTATCTTTTAGACCACACTTCTCACGCAACATAGCACAAAGATTATGAAAATTTCTTTTGGTTAACCGTAGCTCATCATAGCATCTTGTCTCCGACCCATTATATGTTTTTTTCAATACATACTTCCTATATGCAACCTTCTCCTCGAACTCAGTGAAGGCTCCTAGATCCCTCGGTGCCCTTTGAGTACTAACATAAGCTAAAGCAAGCATAGACACCTCAAAAAACATCTTTGTCAACACTAGCCTTTTTCTTTTTCTTCTTCTGTTCTCTTCGGTAACATAATCGACCAACTCTTGATTAGACATGATGATGCTACATGATGAACAAGCATATAAGCAAGCATAGCACATACATTTTAAATCAAACATTCATCAAACAGAACCTGTTCTCAGATTTCTCAGATACCCAATTTTATTCTCAGATTTCTGTTGCATTTTCGTTCTCATATTCACCTACTAATGAACTAGCAATAGCACAAAATAGGCATACATGCATAAATGAACTAGCAGGGTATAACTAGCCAATACGCAATTTTATTCTCAGATTTCTATTGTATTTTCGTTCTCATATTCACTACTAATGAACTAGCAATAGCACAAAATAGGCACACATGCACAAGCCCAAAACAATAACAGAGCAGGGGTGCGGTGCAGGGGCGCGGTGCGGCCGTGCGGCGTCGGCGGGGTCAGAGCGCGGGGTGGCCGCGGGTCAGCAAGGGGGGAAGGGATGTGGACCACGCCGCAGCATCCATGGCTGTCGTCGGTCACCATCCCCCCGTCAATCCCCGATCTAGGGTTCGGCCCATGCGGGGAGGGGGCGGCCAGGGGTAGGGGCGAGATGGGCGAGGGAGGCGGCGAGGAGAAGGTGGGCGGGGAAGAGGAGGAAGGGCTGGAGATGGAGGCTCACCTGCTCGGGCCGCCGGCGAGGACTCCCGCCTCGTCTGTGCTCGCGAGGGAGGCGGCGAGGAGAAGGTGGGCAGCAGGTCGGGGGAGAAACGGTTCGCCAGATTCCGCGAGATTCCCACCTCCAGAGCTCGGAAACGGTTCGCACGCGGGGCGGGTCTGCTCGGAATTGGGCCTGGGTTTCCAGATGCAAATTTCTAGTACAACCAAACAAAAGAATTAGGGGCCCAATTCTAGATTCCTTAATTCCATGCTCAATTCTATGCAACCAAACAGGGCCTTATATGATTTAAATAGTTACTTGTATGATTATTTGTTATACATAGTGCCATGGTTTTGATATCCGCGCCTGTCGGCCCTCGTTCGGTGTACGATTCGGATGTGGTATATTATCTTTTTTAATTATTTGTTGCATTTCATGTTTATGACAATTATGCCCATGAAATTGACGTAGATATTTTTATCTAGGAGGTAGTTGAACCGTAAATTCCAACGGACCCTATTGTCGAAAAGTTAAATTTAGCAGAAAAAGAAAACGAGAATTTGAAAGGAAAATTGAAAAGAGTTGATGAAGCGAAGATAATATTGGAGTTGTACGTTGCCGATGTCGTACCTCCCGTCTGTGGCTTTCAGTGGCACCACCTGCAAACCTCCCGTCTGTCCTACTCTATGGGCTCTGGTTCATCGGAGGTGAGCATGGTCGCACCTAGCACTCCAGCCCCAGCGGGCATCGACCTCAACGATGTGCCTGTGTGCGGTGGATCGTCCTCCGGGGTTGTGCGGAAACGGCCTCGCGAGCTCTCCAATGATGCCATCGAAAATGCCTGGAACCCATTCGAAGGAATGCCGACTGCGGAAGACGAGGCCAACCGCGTGTTCATGGAGAGCCCCATCTTCTTAGGTGGTGGGTGTTCCATTCCTTACGATCCCGATGAGACGCAAAGCCAAGATGGCATGGGGTACTCGTTTGGTTAAGGTATGCCAGACCCCCTCATGGAGGACCAACTCAGCTTGGGCAATTCTTTTTTGCTCTATCATGAGTTCCCAAAATACTTCACAAAGTTTATATGTCTATGTCATTAATATAACATGCCAAGTTTCAAATATCTATAACGATTGACAGATCTTACCCGCTTTGCTGTGAAGACTTCCTTGTTTGAGAATTAGACAGTAACACGTAGACTTGATTAAAGAGTCTCTTCGATGCAGACAAATCGAGTTTAGTTTTCTCTTAAAGGTGTCAGTCGACCAATGCCAGGCACTCAGAGCGTATCTAATTGGCTTAGATGACACACCGATGTTAAATAAGTACTCCCTCTATACCGTAATATAGGTCGCTGGAGTAGCTAGTTTAGCTACTCCAGCGACCTATATTACGGTACATAGGAAGTACATATGAATTGGGGGCGAATAGCTCGTGTGCGACGTTTTTGAGGTGAATTGGAAGGAGTGCGACGTCGTTCGTTTGAATTGCCTCAGTGCGACGTTTCTGACCGAGAAAATATCCCACAAATGACATGGCCTTTAATCTGAACTGATGCCCTCATTAGCTATATGAAGCTGGACCCACAACTTTTCCACGTAAGCACGTGCCCCACTTGTCAGTGTATCAGGTCAAACGTATCCCCGTGCCTGTCTGAATGAGTATCCCTGTTTGAACCTGTGTTGCTCCCTCCTCTTCATTTCCGGTGGTGAGCCAGCGGCGGCGAAGGAGCTTTTGTTCTAGGCGACAGCAGCGGCGGCGCTTTCGTTCTCGGCGACATCGGCGGCTATGGTGAGAGCCCCCTCTGTTTTCCTCTGTTCTCGAGTTCGAGCTCGAGGAATACACAGAAGGCCCTTGTCGCGGCGGTGGCGTTTGTGCGCTTGAAAATCCACTCGGTTCATCTTCCTCCTCTCCGGTCGTGTCTGCGGCGATCACCGGCGGGTCGCGGTTCCATTTTGTCCTGACATTTGGTATCAGAGCGAGGGTGAGAGGGGGAGGTCGCCGGCCATGGCGCTCGTTCCGGCTGCTTCACTCTCATTGCGGGTTTATATATAAAGCCATCCAAAGAGTCACCACTCACATCTGCAATTTTGATTATCCCTCGCTGGCTTATCCTTATTGGCGATCACCACCAATGTCGCGTCCTCCGGCGGCACCACCGCCTCCCATAGACCGGCGACATCCAGGTCGGCCTCCACCATGATGGCCAAGGTGGTGAAGTTCTCCCCTGTGAGCAAGGGGACCGACGTCGCCATCGCAGTCCCTGATCCACCAGAGTACGGCACGAGCGCCATGGTCGGCGACCTCCCCCTCTCAACCTAGCTCTGATGCCAAATGTCAGGACAAAAATGGAACCGCCAAGCTCCGGCAATCACCGGAGACAACCAGCAAACGCGAGAGCGCAACGCCCAGGGTTCCCCGGTGCACAAACACCTTGTCGGGTCGGAGAAGGAAGAAGAACAGGGACACGACGAGGTGGTTTTTCCGGCGCTCGAACGCCCTTCCTTGAGCTCAGACTCAACACACACACTCGCCAGCGAGCTACACGACACCCGCGAGCACTTCCTTCACACAACATCCTACTGGACAGAATCTTAGAAGAATTACTGGGAATAATTGGCTAAATAAAATGAGCTCAACATTTGTTTAGAGAGGTTTTATAGGTAGGAGAATGTCCTGGTAAAATTTGTCAATTTATGGAGCAACATAAAACATAGTTGCTTCACAATCCAAAATAATGACCAGAGACAAAGATTTGATGCTATGGTCACATGGTTGAAGGAGTGATGCTCAAATTTGTAGAAGAGGCATTATTTGAGCATTTTGAGATGATGACAAAGTTTCAATGCATTTGAACACTCCTAGCTAGCACTTGCTTCACAAAGCTTCCTTTGGATCAGAAACTTTGGAAATTTGCCAAGAACTATTTACTAGCTAAATTGAGTTGCATTTTGGCATGAGGCAATGATATGGATACGAGAATGTCCTAGTAAATTTTCAGAATTTATGGAGCAACATAAAACATAGTTGCTTCACAATCCAAAACATAAAACATAGTTGCTTCACAACTTTGACCAATGAAAGCATAGCCCGCGGATCGCTGACGTAGCTCTACTTCCTGATCGAGATCGTTCATTCACGGCGATCCAATGGTCCGGACACGTGCGGGGTTTTGATGGGGTTTTGAGGGGGTTTTGATGGGGTTTTTGAGAGGTTTTCAAACATTAGGGTTGAGCATAAGTAATTCAAAAAAATCAAAAAATAGGAAACTTGTGGCAATCATCATTATATGTGACTAACTCCATAGGAAAAATAAGAAATCTGGACTATGGAGTTTTTCATGAAAAAACTTCACAAACTTGGCTATCAAGAACGAGGTTGTACGGTTTTCAAACGTTAGGGTTGAGCATAAGTAATTCAAAAAAAATCAAAAAAATAGAAAACTTGTGGCAATCATCATTATATGTGACTAACTCCATAGAAAAAATAAGAAATCTGGAGTATGGAGTTTTTCATGAAAAAACCTTTACAAACTTGGTTATCACGAATGAGGTTGTACGGTTTTCAAACGTTAGGGTTGATCATAATTAATTCAAAAAAAAAATCAAAAAAATAGAAAACTCGTGCCAATCAATTTGAGTTGTTAGTATATGACAAAGTAAGAACATGTGTACTGGTTTTCCAATATTTTATTTTATTTTAGTTTTTTAATGCTCATTTCAAACTTGGTCAAACCTAAGTTTGACAAACACTTAAACAAGTTGCAAACATGAAAATGACAAACCAAGCCTGGATCCTTCTTAGTCACTCCAAAATGAAGCTTTTGTGATTTTTTTAAAGTTTGAAGTTTAACACCCAAAACCATTTGTCTTCACATATGAGTTTCAAATTAGCTCCAAAGGGGGTAAATACCCCATTTCTAAAACAAGTTTTTTTGTCCATCATGTCTAAAACAACCAAATCAATTTGAGTTGTTAGTATATGACAAAGTAAGAATATGTGCACTGGTTTTCCAATATTATTTATTTATTTATTATGCTCATTTCAAACTTGGTCAAATCAAAGTTTGACAAACATTTAAACATACCACTGTTCGCCGTTTTCGTTTACACCTGTAAATTGCTCTTCGCGTGTAAGTTACACCTCAAAGAAAAATACATGTGTATTTATTTTCATCGATTCCAAGCGCAGGGCAACGTGTATGTATTTAAACTGAAAACGCTGAAAACAGGGCAACGTTGGAAACAGAGGAGGGCGCTCGGGCTGACCGGTCAATCTGACCGAGCGGTCAACCTGACCCGTGGGCCAGAGAAGTCAGCGGGTGTCACATCAGTGTCCCATCGGAGTTATTTATATGGTGAGGTGTGCCGTACACTAGCTATTTCCAGATCTGTGCCGCTCTAGCCCCTCTCGCCCCTCACCGCCGGCGAACCCCACCAAAACCACGAAATCCATCCTCGCTGCCGCACGAATCATGAGGCGAGGATCTTCCAGCTCGCGTGGCGGCCATTCCGGCGGCGGAAACCGGAGGCCGAAGCGCCCGGCGCCTGAAACCCCGGAGTCTGACCGCGAACGGGCGGCGCGGGTTGCTTCCGATGCTGCTCGGAAGCGCGTCGCCCGAAGGTACACCAACTGGGGGCTCGCGCCACCGCGTGCGTTCGCTCGGCGCGAGGTGGAGGAGTACGACCGCCAGATGGGGGAAGCGGCGCGCTCCTCTGTCGCGGGCTACTCTGTCACCCCTGTCGCCCCTGCCGCGGGCTCCTCCGCCATTGCACCCGCACTGCTGCCGCCGGGCTTTCTGCCGGAAGACTATGTCAACGACGACGAGCTCGAGGTCGTCATGGGCGAGGTTATGGAGCGCACCAAGGAAGAGGCCCAGAAGGTCGCCGCGCGTCGGCAGAGGGAAGAGGAGCTCGACGAGATCCGCCTCCGACTCCGACTCCGACTGACCGGCACCGCCGCAACGTCGGGGCCGCACCGCTGGGCTAATGTGTGCGCCCACTTTTGGAGATGGTACGGTGAGGTAGGAGCTTAGGTGGCCGAGCTTAGGAGTCCGTGTAATCGAGGGTGTCGAACTTGTAACCGTCTCCGACAAGCCCTTGTAATCGAACCTATGATGTTTTATGGAATGTATCTATGTTTGTTCGAATTCGGTCGATTTGCTTTTAAATGCTTGTAAATTTGCTTTTCTAAATCGGAGCTCGCCGGCGTTGCCGTGCTTCGTCGCCGGAGAAGAAGAAGAGGGAGGATGCGCGCGCAGGGGATAATTGTTTGACTGTAGTAGCCGCCATCTGGGTTCCATGCCGACGTGGATAAGCTGTGGGTCCTGCCCGGCTCCACCTAATCCTGATACATATTGTGCTTAAGGGCCATGTCGTGCCTGGGCTATTTGTGCGCATAGAGGTGTCGCAGCAAAGCCATTCTTACCAACAATGCCGCTTTGCAGCCAATTCGTATAAAAAACGTCGCACAGAAGCGCTTTGCAGCCAATTCGTATAAAAAACGTCGCACATGAGCTATAGGCCCATGAATTGGTGGTTAGTTCGCATAACAACGCAAATTATAAAATATGAGTTACTAGTACCCAGCTCACAATGCAAATAAGTTCTGTTCAAGACGCCACAGAAAATTTATCTAGCCATATTTAGCTGATGTCACATGATTTGTACTAAAAAAGTACACAAGGCTTCGGTCATCAAGAAAACAATGAAACATATACGATAGTATATCGGGAAGATACATGATAATCAATGGACAAGTGTATCATTCCATGATAATCAATGGAGACAAGTGTATGATTAACGCTGGTCTAGTCGTCTCTCATATTGTACTACTTCCTTCGTCACGGTTTAAAAGACGTGTTTGGAAATTCTCTGCAACCTAGATGGTCATTGATTGGCTGTGAGATGAGATAAAAATAGCATTCACACTTGGCATGCATATAGAAGTAGTACAATGGAATACTAATTAGCTGCTAGGAGTAAATGCAATGCGTCTTAAACCTTGTTTATTATGGAAATGCACGTAAGTTTAACTGTGTTTTTTAAACCGCGACGGAGGTACTAGTATAAAACAATGCAATAAAAAATGTGTACACTGGTTGACATCATCATCAGAACTTCATGCTATCCATTGGAAGACGTCATCAAAAGGGTAGTTGGCTTCATGTGCGGTCTCTTCTAGCATGGAACAAGTAGATGTCTGGCCCACCTTGCACCATGATCTGAATGAATCTTTCCATGTTACAACAAGTTCATTTAAACATGCCAACTAACAAAGGATGATTACAGCTGGTGTAATCCTCTCTTTTAATGTAATACATAACATTCAAATTAATAATGTGTACACTGCCTGACCTCACCATAAGACCTTCATGCTATCCATTGGAATGTGTCATCGAAAGGGTAGGTTGGCCACATGTGTGGCTCACCTTGCACCATTATCTGAATCAATCTGCATATATCACAACTAGACACTAGTTAATATAAACATGCCAACTATCAAAAATCCCTAAACTTTAAAAGATCATACCCATCGTGTCATGCAGACTTCATTGGTCTTCAGCTGAGTGAAAAAGGTTTATTGGCAGTTAACCAACACGTGAGCAAAGGAAATTCAGCAAAACGAGGTAGCTCTTCTCTTTTTCAATCCAGGAATAGCAAGCAGTCCTTCATTAGTTTTGATTGAGAACCCGAGCTTAGAAATCGTCCTTCGATCCACGAGAATACTGAAAACATAAATCAGTTTGCATAGTCTCTGACAACATAAATCATTTTGCATAGTCTATAAACTCCATATATGATGAAAAAGGATTTTCCTCGCTTTGTATTCCAAAGCAACAGACACGAACAACCGACGATAGGTGCTGGGGTGGAAACAGCACGGTCACGTCCAAAAGAAACTAAAGAGAAAATACAAAAGGAACAAATGCCGACAACAGCGGGTCAACAAAAAAAATCGAGAAGCCTCGCGACCGCTCCACCCACCGACGATCCCGCACCAAGCTCCTAGACTCCGAATCACCGATACCAATCAACACCTCCAAGAAGGGACGCGACGATGACGACGTTGTTGCCAAGGGTTTCCCCCGATACTCGGCGAGGAGAAGGAAAGGGTAGTCCCGACGCCCTCCAGGAAGGTCTGTCCAGCGGTACCCTCAGACGCCACCGCGTCGGTGTCAGTTGAGCCGACATGGATTTCTCCCGATCCCAACCTTCACCTCGGGTGCGCCAGAGCCCGCCACCATACCGTCCACCATCCTGCGCCAACACGATCTAGAAGCTTCCCACGCCGTCTCCCCGAAGCAAATACGAGAGGCCTGAAGGAAAGATACGCACACATGACGGAAACAGGGAGCAGAAGTACCGTAGACACGCGGGAGGGACCGACCTCCACCACCACCGAGGTAGTAGCCGACCGGATGCAGCAGTAAAGGCACACTAGTCTCGTAGGTCCGTCGGTCCGGCCAGGTCCCGAAGGGGCCCGTGAAGCCACTGATGTCGCGATGCTGCACGCGCGTCATGGCTCCGCCCATCCACGTCCGAGCAGGAGCGCATCTCCATTCGACCAAAAGCACCACTGCAAGAGGACCAAACCGACCCACCTAAAACTCAGATGGGGCCCAAAGGCCCAGATCTGGGTCGGGGCGATGCACCGGACCAACACACCGGTGGCCACTACCACGCCACCAAGGGGTAGCTCCGCCACCGACAAGACACCAGGAGATCGCCGGAACGCGTACCACCAAGGCACACCGCTGTCCAGACGCACCCCTAGCAGGAGGCCAAGACACGCGAGGAAGGGTGGTCCCGCCACCACCGACACCGCCCGAGCCTTGCCAGGAGGCTCCCATCGACGGTGGAAGGGAGGGCGGCGAGGAAGGGAGTTGGTGGCTTGGCAAGCGGCGCCGCTCGGGATGACGCGGGGGAGGGGGCACATGGAGGGGAGAGGACGGGTGGGGGATGGGAGGGTGGGGGCTGGCGGCGATGGCGGGCTCCGGCCGCGACGGGGCTGCGTTGGGGGCTGGCGGCGACAGCGGGCTCCGGCCGCGGCGGTGGCTGCTTTGGGAGCCGGTGGCGGCGGGAGGAACCCGAGCGTGGGGGCTTGTAGTACACATTTCGAAGCAACTCTATTAGACGCCATAAGCTCCATACATGGAAGCAACACAAGTCATACGTGTGTTAGCATCTCCCAAGCATAGGCCCAACAACAACCCAAGCACACCACGAGCCAGGCCCAGATGATGAGTAAACATTCACGCTGGCTGAACCTTTTTCAGGAGACCTATGTGATTGTTTAACCTTAATTACTCGCAATTTCGCATTAACAAATATAACAGTGGTGACTATTATCATCATTGGCTAAAGTAGAAGACAATGATCACCGATTGTAGAAGGGGACTAAGCCCGCTTGGCGAAAGCAGCGGTATTCGAAGAGGCGGGAGCGACGAAGGTGTGGTGGACAGTGTGGAACTTGGAGAGGACACTAGTAGAAAAAGGGTCTTTCGATCGAGGGCCGAAAGACCATTAGTATCGATTCAAAACAAAACCGGGACCAATGCCTGGCATTGGTCCCGGTCAGTTCACCTCATTAGTCCCGGTTCGGGGAAAAACCCGGGACTAAAGATCCAGCAACTCCCACGTGTCGTGCCGCGGAGCATTAGTCCCGGGTTGTGGCACGAACCGGGACTAAAGGGTAGGCTATTAGTCCTGGTTTTAGACAAAAACCGGGACTAAAGTGCTGCCTATATATACCGTCGCCCTGCCCACACTCTCCTCTGTTTTTTGGCTGAAGTGTCCCCATGCCATGCCATCCTTGCCACTCTAGTTCATGCACTTGACGTGTTCGATGAAATGCCCGAGCCACACTACTTAAGCTTTCTCCTCTCCAAACTCGACCTCCAAACTCCATTTTACTCAATATTTTCTAGGTTTGGCCGTGCACCAACTCCACAAGTGTTTTAAAAGGTTAGCTACTTCACCCTTTCATCTTTCACTACTAGTTTAGCTCATTTGAAATGCTCAAATTAACTTCTTAGAGTCTACACATGTGTAGGGTGCCGTCCCGTGCCCGTCCTCACAGTTGTTGATCGCCCCACGCCGATCTCGTCGCGAGCACCACCGTGGTGAGCCTCTTGTTCTTGTATTCTTTTTAAAAGAAAAAAATATTCTTACTTGTATGATTTAGATACATACTTGTATAAATTACTTACTTATATTATTTTTTGTTATTATATAGTACGATGGTTTTGGTATCCGCCTCCGTCGGCCCTCGTCCTGTCTATGATTCGGATGTGGTATATATTATCTTTTATAACTATTTATTTTATTTAGTGTTTATGACAATCATGACGATCAACATGACATATATTTTTTAATCTAGGAGGTATGTGAACCGGAAATTCCAACCCGCATAGAAATTCTTCTCGAGAAGTTAAATTTGGTTGAAAAAGAAAACAAATACTTGAAGGAAAAATTGAAAATAATTGAGGACAAGAATATGGAACTGGAGTTGCATGTCGCCAATGTCATCGATGATCGCAAGATGAAGATCGATGCGATGCTGTTGAAGATGGATGCAATGCGCTTGAAGATGGATGAAATGCGCTTGAAGATTAGGAATATTAGAAAACATGTCATTGATAAAGAGGCTTGGTATCATTATGCTGTTGGGTCAATTGTTACCTTAGTTGCGATTTTGATCGCATTTGTTGTTGCATTTAAATGTCTTACATAATTGTATGCTGTTTTATAAGAGAACTTTATGTATTTATTTTTTGCAATAATAACATTTGATCACTACTGTGCTTTGGTTTTAATGTGATGATGAACTTGTATTAATTTGGTCATATGTTCTGCAATGGTTTTTTGATATATACTTAATTTCATAATAGAGATGAGCCGCCAATGGATGTACGGTGACCGACACACTTAAGTTCACATAAAATGGTATCCTCGACCGAGGTTAGCAACCTTATCCTTTTCATCAGTAATTGATACAAAAATATTGCATGTGTCAATGTACGGTGATCATTTCACTATTCATGTATGATGCCAGATCGATGCACGGAAGGGATGCATGTACGGTGAACGACGCAGTTCCGGATTTATTGCAGGCCTGCATAAATTTATCGATGTGGCTGAGGCAAACAAAGTGGATAATTTTATGCCTTGCCCATGTGTTGTTTGTCGAAACGTGAAGGAGTACTCTAGCTCGAAAAACATTCATCTCCACTTGCTTCAGAGAGGTTTCATGCCCGCATATTATTGTTGGACCATGCACGGAGAAAGATGGGTTAGGATGGAAGACAATGAAGAAGAATATGATGATGATGACTATCCTATGTTCACTGAAGAATACAGTGATACTACAATGGAAGACAATGAAGAAGAAGGAGGTGAAGAACGACCGGCATCAGATGAGCCCACTAATGGTCTTGCTCGGGTCATTTCTGATGCAAAGAGAGAATGTGATACAGAAAAGGAGAAGCTGAAATTGGAGGCCATGTTAAAGGATCATAAAAAGTTGTTGTACCCAAATTGCGAAGATGGAAGCACAAAGCTCGGTACCACACTGGAACTGTTGAAATGGAAGGCAGAAAATGGTTTCTCTGACAAGGAATTTGAGAAGTAACTGAAAATATTAAAGCCGAAACTTCCAAAGGATAACGAATTGCCCGAGACTACGTACGAAGCAAAGAAGGCTATCTGCCCTCTTGGATTAGATATGCAGAAGATACATGCATGCATTCCTGACTACATCCTATACCGTGGTGAGAAGTACGAGAATATGGATAAATGCCCGGTATGCACTGCATGTTGGTACAAGATCAGACAGGATGACCCTGGTGATGTTGAGGGCGATGACGAGCCCCCAGGAAGAAGGTTCCTGCTAAGGTTATGTGGTATGCTCCTATAATACCACGGTTGAAACGTCTGTTCAGAAACAATGAGCATGCCAAGTTGATGCGATGGCACAAATACGAGTGTAAGAAAAACGGGAAAAAGTTGAGACACTTCGCAGATGGGTCGAAGTGGAGGAAAATCGAGAGGGAGTGGTCGGACTTTGCAGATGACCCAAGAAACTTATGGCTTGGTCTAAGTACAGACGGCATGAATCCTTTTGGGGAGCAGAGCTGGAGTCACAACACCTGGCCCATGACTCTATGTATCTACAACCTTCCTCCTTGGTTGTGCATGAAGCGGAAGTTCATTATAATGTCAGTGCTCATCCAAGGACCGAAGCAACCCGGCAACAACATTGATGTGTACCTAAGGCCATTAGTTGATGAACTTTTGCAGTTGTGGGCCACACCAGGTGTATGTGTGTGGGATGAGCACAAACAGCAGGAATTTGACATACAAGCATTGTTGTTCGTAACCATCAATGATTGGCCTGCTCTTAGTAACATTTTAGGATAGTTAAACAAGGGATACAATGCACGCACACTCTGTTTAGATAAGACTAAAGATACATATTTGGAAAAAAATCTAAGAAGGTTGTATACCTGGGGTGTCGTCAATTTCTTCCGAGTAATCATACCGTAAGAAAGAAAGGCAAGCATTTCAACGGTGAGGCAGCTCACCGGAGGAAGCCTAACCTCCCTACTGGTGATGAGTTATTGGCTATGGTCAAGGATTTGGTTCAAATAGTAATCTTTGGAAAGGGTCCTGGTGGTCAATCTGTTCTAAAAGACGACGTTACCGGACACATGCCCATGTGGAAAAGAAATCTTTATTTTGGGAGCTACCCTATTGGAAACGCCTAGAGGTCCGGTCTTCAATCGACGTGATGCATGTGACCAAGAATCTTTGCGTGAACCTACTAGGCTTCCTGGAGTGTATGGAAAGACAAAAGATACAACAGAAGCACAGGAGGAGCAGCAACGTATGAAAGACCCATACGACAAGAAGACTGATAAAGTGCGTCAATACTTAAGTAGCTACGCTCTTACCAAAGCATAGAAGGAAATCATTTTTGAATGCCGCAGTAGTATGAAGGTCCCCGCTGGCTTCTCATCTAATATAAAGGGAATAATAAATATGGCAGAGAAAAAATTCCAGAACCTGAAGTCTCATGATTGCCACGTGATTATGATGCAGTTGATTCCAGTTGCATTGAGGGTGCTTCTACCGGAAAATGTTCGATTACCCATTGTGAAGCTATGTGCATTCCTCAATGCAATATCTTAGAAGGTAATCGATCGAGAACATCTGGAAAGGCTACAGAAGGATGTGGTCCAATGTCTTGTCAGTTTCGTGTTGGTGCTCCCCCCATCCTTCTTCAATATTATGACGCATCTCCTTGTTCACCTAGTCGACGAGATTTCCATTCTCGGTCCTGTATTTTTACACAATATGTTCCCCTTCGTGAGGTTCATGGGAGTCTTATAGAAATATGTTCATAACCGTGCTAGGCCAGAAGGAAGCATCTCCAAGGGCTATGGAACAGAGGAGGTCATTGGATTCTGTGTAGACTTTCTTCCTAACCTTAAGCCTATTGGTGTTTGTGAATCACGGCATGAGGGGAGACTAAGTGGAAAAGGCACACTAGGAAAGAAAGCAATGGTATGTAGGGACGGGCATTCTTTCACTCAAGCACACTACACAGTTCTAAAAAGTTCCACCTTCGTGGCTTCGTATATCGAGGAGCACAAGAATTTTGTACGCTCCGAGTTCCCGGGGAAGGCTATCTCCTCGAATGAAGAAAAACACATGGATACTTTCGGCAGTTGGTTGCGAGCACGTCTCATGAATGACAACACTGTTGGAGATCAACTCTACTTTTTGGCCGCGTCACCTTCTTCGACTGTATTACTTTTCCAAGGGTACGAGATAAACGGGAATACATTTTACATGACCGCCCAAGATAAAAAGAGTACCAACGAAAACAGTGTTGTCCGCTATGATGCAACCGACGAGAATGGGAAAAAGGACACATACTATGGTTACATAGAGGAGATATGGGAACTTGACTACGGACCTACTTTTAAGGTCCCTTTGTTTTGGTGTAGTTGGGTGAACATGAATGGAGAAGGGGTAAAGGTAGACCAGTTGTACGGAATGACAACAGTTGATCTCAAGAATCTTGGTTAAATAGACGAGCCATTCGTCCTAGCCAATGATGTGGCTCAGGTTTTCTACGTGAAAGACATGTCCTCTAGACCGAAAAAAGAAAAGAAAAAGCAAATGAATACATCAGACGATGAGCCAAAGCGTCACATAGTTCTTTCAGGGAAAAGAAACATCGTGGAGATCGAGGACAAGACAGACATGTCAATAGATTATAATAAGTTTGATGAAATTCCGCCCTTCATAGTGAGAATTGACCCAAGCATCCCGTTAAGTAATGAAGATGCCCCATGGTTATGGCCAAAGAGATCATATTCAAGGGATCGAAATATAAATCTATGTAATGTATTAAACTTTATGTGATGTGTACTAATGTATTAAACTTTATGTGATGTATTAAACTTTATGTGATGTGTACTACGAAGTGCCTCCAGTTTTTGCCGTAAGCCTCTAAACTTTTTACCACATGCTATGTGGGTGAAATGATGATTCCATCCCAACTTTCAACATTTTCAGAGTTCATTTGTAGTGCTTTTCAATTTCAGGGTCAACTAGCTCAAAAAAAAGTAAATGCACGAAAATTACCAAATGAAGTCAGAAATTGTTGTTGAAAATTTGTGATGTGCCTTTGAATGGTGCATTTTGAACACGCAAAAAGTATGGAGTTCAAATAAGTTCAAAAAAAGAAATCCCATTGTAACAAATGAGTTCTCGTTCGAAACCTTGATACTTCGAGAGAGATTGTCCGTTTTGTACACGAAGTGCATCCAGTTTTTGCCGTAACCCTCTCAAATTTTTAGCACATTCCATGTGTGTGAAATGATGATACCATGCCAACTTTCAACATTTTCAGAGTTCATTTGTAGTGCTTTTCCATGTCAGGGTCAACTAGCTCAAAAAACAGTAAATCCATGAAAAATACCAAATGAAGTCAGAAATTGTAGAAATTTTGTGATGTGCCTTCGAATGGTGCATTTTGAACACACAAAAAGTATGGAGTTCAAATAAGTTCAAAAAAATGAAAACCCTTTGTAACAAATGAGTTCTCGTTCGAAACCTTGATACTTTGAGAGAGATTGTCCATTTTCTACACAAAGTGCATCCAGTTTTTGCCGTAACCCTCTCAACTTTTAAGCACATGCTATGTGGGTGAAATGATGATACCATGCCAACTTTCAACATTTTCAGAGTTCATTTGTAGTGATTTTCAATTTCATGGCAACTAGCTCAAAAAAAGTAAATGCACGAAAAATACCAAATGAAGTCAGAAATTGTTGAAAATTTGTGATGTGCCTTTGAATGGAGCATTTGGAACACACAAAAAGTATGGAGTTCAAATAAGTTCAAAAAAATGAAATCCCTTTGTAATAGATGAGTTCTTGTTCGAAACCCTAATACTTCGAGAGAGATTGTCCGTTTTATACATGAAGTGCATCCAATTCTTGCCGTAACCCTCACAAATTTTTAGCATGTGCTATGTGGGTGAAATGATGATATCATGCCAACTTTCAACATTTTCAGAGTTCATTTGTAGTGCTTTTCAATTTCAGGGTCAACTAGCTAAAAAAAAGTAAAGGCATAAAAAATACCAAATGAAGTCAGAAATTGTTCTTGAAAATTTGTGATGTGCCTTTTAATGGTGCATTTTGAACACACAAAAATTATGGAGTTCAAATAAGTTCAAAAAAATGAAATCCCTTTGTAACAGATGAGTTCTCGTAACAGATGAGTTCTCGTTCGAAACCCTCATACTTCGAGAGAGATTGTCTGTATTGTACACGAAGTGCATCCAGTTCTTGACGTAACCCTCTCAACTTTATAACACATGCTATGTGGGTGAAATGATGATACCATGCCAACTTTCAACATTTTCAAAGTTCATTTGTAGTGCTTTTCAATTTCAGGGTCAACTAGCTCAAAAAAAGTAAATGCACGAAAAATACCAAACGAAGTCGGAAATTCTTGAAATTTTGTGATGTGCCTTTGAATGGTGCATTTTGAACACACAAAAAGTATGGAGTTCAAATAAGTTCAAACAAAATGAAATCCCTTTGTAACAGATGAGTTCTCATTCGAAACCCTGATACTGTGAGAGAGATTGTCCGTTTTGTACACGAAATGCATCCAATTTTTGCCGTAACCCTCACAACTTTTTAGCACATGCTATGTGGGTGGAATGATGATATCATGCCAACTTTCAACATTTTCAGAATTCATTTGTAGTGTTTTTCAATTTCAGGGTCAACTAGCTAAAAAAAAAGTAAATGCACGAAAAATACCAAATGAAGTGAGAAATTGTTCTTGGAAATTTGTGATGTGCCTTTGAATGGTGCATTTTGAACACACAAAAAGTATGGAGTTCAAATAAGTTTAAAAAATGAAATCCCTTTGGAATAGATGAGTTCTCGTTCGAAGCCCTGATACTTCGAGAGAGATTGTCCGTTTTGTACACGAAGTGCATCCAGTTCCTGCCGTAACCCACTCAACTTTTTAGCACATTCCACGTGGGTGAAATGATGATACCATGCCAACTTTCAACATTTTCAGAGTTCATTTGTAGTGCTTTTCAATTTTAGGGTCAACTAGCTCAAAAACAAATAAGTAAATGCATGAAAAATACCAAATGAAGTCAGAAATTGTTGAAAATTTGTGATGTGCCTTTGAATGGTGCATTTTGAACAAACAAAAAGTATGGAGTTCAAATAAGTTTAAAAAATGAAATCCCTTTGTAACAGATGAGTTCTCGTTCGAAACCCTGATACTTCAATAGAGATTGTGCGTTTTGTACACGAAGTGCATCCAGTTTTTACCGTAACCCTCCCAACTTTTTAGCACATGCTATGTGGGTGAAATGATGATACCATGCCAACTTTCAACATTTTTAGAGTTCATTTGTAGTGGTTTTCAATTTCAGGGTCAACTAGCTAAAAAAAAGTAAATGCACGAAAAATACCAAATGAAGTTAGAAATTGTTGAAAATTTGTGATGTTCCTTTGAATGGTGCATTATGAACACACAAAAAGTATGGATTTCAAATAAGTTCAAACAAGTGAAATCTCTTTGTAACAGATGAGTTCTCGTTCGAAGCCCTCATACTTCGAGAGAGATTGTCCGTTTTGTACACGAAGTGCATCCATATTTTGCCATAACCCTCTCAACTTTTTAGCACATGCTATGAAGTCAGAAATTTCATAATTTTTTTGTTAAAATATTCAATAGAAAACAAAAAAAGAGTCAACTAAGAAGAATCAACTAAAACATTAACTAAAATGAATGAATTCAAAATAATTAACTAAAATTATCAAAGTGCTTATTTGTTAGAAAGAATCAAGTAAAACATTAACTAAAAAGAAACAAAAAACGATCAACTCAATATAAAACTAAAATATAAGAGAAAAAATATTTAATAGCAAAGAATTAAAATATAAACTAGAACTATAAATTATTAAAGTAAAAAAACCGCCTATTGGGCCATCAGGGCGTGCATACGACTAGAAACCCTATCCGAGAGGTGGGTGAGGATGCAGGCCCGCGGGCCCAATAGGCCCAACATGCAGCGAGAGGAGAGTTAGGCCCATAGAACTGCAATAGAAAGAAGATCAATTGAGCTAGGTGCGGTAGTGCTTATAAAGCACTGACAGCGCCCCTCGCTAGGCGAGGTGGGACTAAAGGTTGCCCTGCGTCTCGCCGGAGCCAACCTAGGTCTTTAGTCCCGGGTCAGAGCTCGAACCGGGACTAAAGACCCCCTTTAGTCCCGGGTGGAGCCATGACCCGCGACTAAAGCCCCTCGTTTCCCGCATGCTCGCCTGCAGAAAAGGGGTGTTTAGCCCCAGGTCGTGGCTAGACCCGGGACTAAAGGGTGTCTTCAGTCCCGGTTCTAGCCAAGACCCGGTACTAAAGGTCCTCCTATATAAACGACACTTCGAAGTTTCCAACCCCTCTCCTCTCGTTTTTTTCCTCATCTCGCTGTCGCCTGCGCACCGGAAAACGACGCGATCGACGCCGCCAGGCTGCCATACCTCCGCCTCGGTCTCGCCGTCGCCGACGCCCGCCGTCCTCCTTGCCGGCACCGGATCTACGTGCGGGCCCCTCTTCTCCCCCGAGGTGAGCCACTCTCTCCTCTCCCTCTCCTCCTCAAGCCTGGCCCTCGGCCGCCGCCTCGGCTAGCCCGTCCGCGATTGCCACCCCTCCCCGAGCACATCCACCACCGGAGATGCCCGATCCATCTCCAGCGTAGGAGCCCCGCCGCCCCGTCCATTGATACATCCATTTTGCATCATGCTTTTATGTTGACATTACGGTACAATACTTATGCCTTTTCTCTCTTATTTTATAAGGTTTACATGAAGAGGGAGATTGCTGGTAGCGGGAATTCTGAGCTGGAAAAGGAGCAAGTTTGATATACCTATTCTGCACAACTCCAAAAGTCGTGAAAATCAACGAGGAATTATTTTGGTTTTTATAAAAAATACTGGGCGGAAGAAGTACGGGAGGGGAGCCATGATAACCCACAAGTGTAGGGGATCGAAACAGTTTTCGAGGGTAGAGTATTCAATGCAAATTTATTGATTCAACACAAGGGGAAGCGAAAGAATATTCTCAAGTATTAGCAGCTGAGTTTGTCAATTTGAACCACACGTGAAAGATTAGTGTGTGCAAGCAAAGTATCAGTAGCAAAGTGGTATGATAGCAACGGTGCCAGAAAAAGATTTGTTGACGGCAGACTATTCCTAACTGTTGTATCAATGGCGCCCGTAAATAGCACGTTGACGGGGGACTATTCTTCCCCAGCAACGGCTCTAGAAAAGTCTTGCAACAGGTAACAGCAAAGTAGCAAGTAACAACAGTAGTGACAGCAGCAGCAAGTAACAGCAGTAGTGACAGCAGAAGCAAGGAACAATAGTAGTGACAACAGTAGCAGAGTAACAGAAGTAGCAACAGTAGTAGCGACAAAGTAACGTAGCAAGGACCAGTAGTAAAAGACTCATAGGCATTGGATCGGTAATGGGTGAGTATGACGGATGTGATTCATCATGTAACAACTGTAACACGGAGAGATATGTAACTAGCTCCCGTTCATCAATCTAATGTAGGCATGTATTCCGTATGTAGTCATACGTGCTTAGGGAGAAGAACTTGTATGACATCTATTGTCCATCCCTCCGGTGGCAGCGGGGTCCTAATGGAAACCACGGGATATTAAGGTTCTCCTTTTAATAAAGAACCGGACCAACGCATTAACACTTGGTGAATACATGAACTCCTCATACTATGGTCATCTCCGGGAGTGGTTCCGTGTATTGTCACTCCGGCGTTGCCGGGTCATAACACATAGTAGGTGACTACAACTTACAAGATAGGATCTAAAACACACATATATTGGTGACAACATAATAGGTTCAGATCTGAAATCATGGCACTCGGGCCCTAGTGACAAGCATTAAGCATGGCAAAGTAGTAGCAACATCAATCTGAGAACATAGTGGATACTAGGGATCAATCCCCGCCAAAACTAACTCGATTACATGATAGATGTCATCCAACTCATCACCGTCCAGCAAGCCTACGATGAGATTACTCACGAACGGTGAAGAGCATCATGGAATTGGCGATGGAGGAAGGTTTATGATGACGATGACGACGATTTCCCCTCTCCGAAGCCCAGAACGGACTCCAGATCTGCCATCCAAATGAAGAACAGGAGGTGGCGGCGCCTCCGTATCGTAAAACGCGATGAATCATTCTCTCTGATTTTTTTCCGGGCGAGACGGAATAAATAAAGCTGAGTTTGGACGCGGTGGCACCACGTGGGCCCCACAAGCCCTCACGGCGCGACCAGGGGGGGTGGCCGCGGCCCCTGGGCTTGTGGCCCACTAGCACACCCCCTCCGGTGGATCTTTGCGCATGTATTTTTCATTAATTCCAGAAAAATTCTCTGTAAATTTTCAGGACATTTCGAGAACTTTTATTTCTGCACAAAAACAACACCATGGCAATTCTGCTAAAAACAGCGTTAGTCCGGGTTAGTTGCATTCAAATCATGCAAATTAGAGTCCAAAACAAGGGCAAAAGAGTTCTGAAAAGTAGATACGATGGAGACGTATCAACTCCCCGAAGCCTAAATCCTTGCTTGTCCTCAAGCAATTTAGTTGACAAACTGAAAGAGACAAAACAAAAACTTTGACGAATTCTATTTGATCTTGTTGTTGCAACTATGTCTAACTCATATCCAGAGTTTCAGCAAAATCACAAGCAAACCACATAAGAAAATGACATCTAGGTCTCACGGTAAACTCATATCAATGGCATAATCAACTAGGGAGCAAATAATAATAAGTCTCGAACGTCAACACTTCAATAAAAACAACATGAAGCAGTGCGAATAGATGGTATCTCGCTAGCTCTTTCTGAGACCGCAAATCATAAATGCAGAGCACCTTCAAAGACCAAGGGCTGACTAAACATTGTAATTCAAGGCAAAGAAGATCCAGTCACAGTCATACTCAACACAGTTAAAGCAAAGCATAAAAATGACAGAGGTGCTCTCTAATTGGTGCTTTTGTAAGAGGAGGATGACTCAACAGGAACATAAATAGACAGGCCCTTTGCAGAGGGAAGCATTGATTTGCAGAGGTGCCAAAGCTCAAGCTTTGAAAACAGAGATAATAATTTTGGGTGGCATGCTTTCATTGTCAACGCAATGACTAAGAGTTCTCAACATCTTCCATGCCACACATGCTATAGGCGGTTCCCAAACAGAAAAGTAAAGTTTTGACTCCCCCACCACCAATCAATCACACTCCACGGCTAGCCGAATCCTCGGGTACCGTCCATACCAACATCAATCCTGGGGGAGTTTTGTTTGCAATTATATTTTCGATTTGAGCATGGAACTGGGAATTCCAATTACCGGCCCCTTTCTCGTGAATGATAGTGAATAAACACATATCGAGGATAACACGCCTAGCATGGAAGATACCAATGGCCCCCTGTCACCACATGAGCGGTTCGGGCATGCAAAACAGATTATTTCTTGAAGGTTTAGAGAGTGGCACATGCAAATTTAGTTGGAACGACAGGTAGATACCGCACATAGGTAGGTATGGTGGACTCATATGGAATAACTTTGGGTTTATGGAAGTGGATGCACAAGCAGTATTCCTGCTTAGTACAAGTGAAGGCTAGCAAAAGACTGGGAAGCGACCAACTAGAGAGCGACAACAGTCATCAAAATGCATTGAGATTAACTAACATTGAGTGCAAGCATGAGTAGGACAAAAATCACCATGAACATGAATATCATAGAGGCTATGTTGATTTTGTTTCAACTACATGCGTAAACATGCGCCAAGTCAAGCCACTTGAATCATTCAAAGGAGGATACCATCCTATCATACTTGAAAGTGCGTTATATCGACTAGAGGGGGGGGGGGTGAATAGGAGATTTTTAGAATTTCATCACTGAGGAAATTCCTTTTGAGGAAATTCCTCGCTGATGACTAACTTACAGCGGAAACAGTTAAGGATCAGTAGTGCAATCGTTCACAACAGCAGTATTGCAGAGTGAAGATTATGAAAACAGATTGCACAGTAAGCAGGTACGCAGAATACAGATGATGATTAACTCAAGTGAAGAATTTGGGGTTGAGGAAATTCAGAGAAAGTCTTCAGCAAATTCTTCAAACAGTCACAGTGAATGTCATCAACACATAATACGGAGAATGTAAAGAGTTGAGGAATTAGAACCCGATTCTTGGTGAAGACTGTTGTTGATGACCCAGTTCCGACTGCTCTGACAGTTGTACATCTGGTTTGGAGCGGCTTGGTATTGAAACCAAAGGACACCCAGTCCCGGGACACACAGTCCCTACCGTACTCTCCTTGAGCTAAGGACACACAGTCCTCGCCCAACACTCGTGGTAAGTCTTCAGGGCAGACTTCCAAACCCTCACAAACTCGGTCACCCGGCTATCCACAATTGACTGCTGGATTGCTATAGACCATGACGCCTAACCGTCTGGAGGATGCACAGTCCTCAAAGGTAAAAGGCTTCAGTCCCACACAGGAACAACTTCTTCAGTGATGCTCAATCACTAGGTTTGGTTTGTGGTTTCGGTGGGTGGTGTATTTCCTCACTCATGATTTACTCTCGAAAGCTCTAAGGAATTTGGGTTGCTCTTATGACAAGTGTCAGTTTCTAACGGAGCAGCCAACTAGCTAGTGGTTGTGGGGGGCGGCTATTTATAGCCTGGGAGCATCCCGACATGATTTGACATTAATGCCCTTAAATAATATGACCGTTGGAGTGGATAAGATCAGTGACTTGGCGTGGCTTATCGAAACGGTCGGGACTCTCAACTGTGAGAGTCCTCATGTCACTCATATTCCTCACTTGAGGCTTTTGGTAGGATTTGGCTTGGGTTGAGCATCATGAGGAAATTCATTCCATAGCGTTACTTTGACCCCCTTTAACAGTACGGTGTTCCTATTCATCAAATGCGAAGAAAGTAAAACAGAAAACGTAAATCTTCATGCTTCAATTTCTTCAGGAACGACCGATCTTCTCAATATCAATATCTTCATGAGGAACATCAATTTCATCGCAAATTCTTCGCGATTCATTTCTTCAGCTTCAGACCAATTTCTTCAACTGAAGACATATATTTTTAGGGGTCGATATTCTTCAAATATCTCAAACTCCTCAATGACTTATAGATCCTGTGTACACTTAAAAACACATTAGATACTTAACCTATAAGTCTTCAAACCACCAAAATCACTAAGGGGCACTAGATGCACTTACAATCTCCCCCTTTTTGGTGGTTGATGACAATTAGGTTAAGTCTTCAACAGGGATAAAAAATATGAAGTGTAAATACTCATTTGAGGAATTTGAAGACAAGATTCACATAGACTCCCCCTGAAGATGTGCATACCTTGAGGATTTTGCTTTTATAGCATATGCACATTGTTGATTTATATCATGGAGATCTCCCCCTGAATCTTGTAAATCATGCATACATATAACATATCATATGAAGAAAATGAGGATGCATGATGGCAAATGGTATCTGACGAATTTCAGCATGCGTGCATTAAAACTTGAGGAATAAGCATGCGAAGAAAAACGTTCAAAAGGCGTCAGAGTACCATCGAGCTTAAGTTACAACTCATTACATAAAAACTTCAGAAGAGCCAAGAGTTTGTAACTTAAATGTAGTTCATAAGCCCCAAAAATAACTCCCGTTTGTAGACTAACTCTCAAGTTTCTCCCCCTTTGTCATCAAGTGACAAAAAGGGACAAACCGAGGACTAACGCCCGTGAAGACTTCATTGCTTGGCGGTTGATGAAGATCCTTGGCGCTTCTTGGGTGTAGTCTTCTTCCTTGGCCCTGTTGCGGTGTCAAGTTGTTCCTCATCAGATTCGGCGGTGCGGAAGGACGAGAAAGAGCTGTCTTCAAGATCTGGCACTGGAATGGGCCTGAACTTTTTCTTGGGAGGCCACGACCAGTCAAAGTCCTGCTCAAAGTTCAATTCTTCAAGCTCAGTCTGGGTCTTCAGATGTGCAAGGGTAGCCCAGGTGCGATCAAAAACCTCATGCAGATAGTGATGATTTAGCTTCACACTGTTTTGTGTCTCAGTGAGGGTTTTCACAATGGCACCAAACTGGCGTTTGACCCATTTGTGGTTTTGATCCACCTTCTGATGAAGACTGAGAAGAAGCTCTCTGGTGTTTAGCACGCGAGGAGGAACTAGGCTTGGTGGACGAGTCTCAGTATCGTCCCATGAGGAATATGCATCTGGCTCTTTAAATTGACCATCAAGAGGCCTGCTTCCTTCATCAATTACAGACTTTCCTTTTCCCTCAATGGGCTCGAAAGTCTTCTTGTTGACCCGGATAGGAGGCATATAACCAACATGGTTCTGGAAATCTGCGTGAAAGTTGATGCCTGTCCTTGTCCTGAGGAATCTCATGATCCATGGTGCATAAATTTTGTGATCATATGGGCACATTGCATTGTCAGCCAAAGTCCTCAAGAAGAAATCATGGATATTCATGGGGATACCGTGAATGATGTTGAAGAGGATATTCTTCATGAGGCCGACGACATCTTCATCATCATCATGGCCTTTGATTGGCGCTAGCACACTGCAGAGAATGCGGTAGACAGACCGGGGTGTGTACTTTAGCTCATGGACGAGGAATGTGGTTCTTGAGGGTTTTCCTGCAGCCAAAGGCTTCATGAGGACTTCCATCATTCCATTTGGCAGCTCACGCTCACCATAAAGCTTCACTGCCCCTTCTGAAGGAACTGGTACGGGCAGTTCTCTGAGGAGTTCAGACGCTGGAGCCTTGTAGTGAGTATTTTGGGCCATCCAGTCAAACACCCAAGTGTTGATGTCATCAGCATTGCCCGAGATGTGCAGAGTTGAATAGAACTGAAGAATTAGCTCACTATTCCAATCTGATATGTCGGAGCACATAGGGAGCAAACCTGCATCATGTAGTACACTGAGGACTGGTTCCATGCAGGGAATCTCTTCAAGTTCATCATGAGGAATGTGCCTGTGCTGGAATATCTTGTTGCGGCCACAGAGCACAAAAGCATAGTAGTTCATCTGAGTCCTGGTCCAAAACTTCAGATGCCTCATTTGAGGCTTGTCATAAGGATTCTCTCCGATGAAATACATGCGTTCCTCAAAGAAATTCTCTTTCTAAAACTTTGGCCGCTTTGAGAATGGCAGGCGCTGAACTGGATTGAGATTGTGCTGAGGAATGGGAGGGGAAACAACCATGGCAGTCTCTGAGTTGAGCACAATGAATTCATTGTCAGGGGCGGGAACATTTTCTTCAGCAGTTTCCTCAGGATGAGGAATTTCTTGTTCTGGCTGAGCATCAGGCTGAGGAATTTCTTCATCCTTCTCAGCTTGAGGAGTTTGGTCAGCCTGTTCAGTTTGAGGAGCCTGCTCAGACTGGACATTTTCTTCAGCTTGATTTTCATGAGCTGACTTTGTGGCAGAAGCAGATTCATCAGCTGCTGCAGCTGAAGCTTGAGTAGTCTCTTTCTGAGGAATATGAGGTTGAGGACTGTCATCAATTTGTATTTCCTCATCAGTATGCTCCTCAGAGGCAGCATCCTTCATTTCCTCATCTTCCCTTGTAGTGTGGTCACCAATGACGACCATTTCATATGAAGGTGCAACATTAAGAGGCACCGGGTCCAGTGGGGTAGATTCTTCAGTTTCCTTGAGGCGTTTTGCCTCAATCTTTTATTCTGCTGAGGAAGCTTTTCTCTTCTTCGCTTCCTTCTCAGCAGCCCTTGTCTTTTTCGCGTCTGATGCAGATGAGATTAACTTCTTCACCTTTGAAGTTTTTGGTGAAGGTGATTTCTCAACAGATTCTTCAGCTGGCAGTGAGGAACCAGCTGGAACAGAGTCATCAGCCTGCTTTGGTGAAGCAGCTGGATCAGTAGCAGTTTCATCAGGGTTTGCAGTTTCATCAGGAGCGGTCTCAGTGATGATTTCTTCAATGGCCGGCTCATCAGCACGACGCTCTTGGTGTTGTTCCTCAGCTTGAGGAATTTCCTCCTCAACAGGAGATGCATCTTCTGGCTGTTCAACCAGGGGCTGAGGAGTTGGTGCTGGTGGGGGGTGATGTCTGTTGTAGTCATCAACAACACTAGTGGCTAGCTTGATGAAATTGCGTTTGATGCTTGTGCGGTCTGACAGTTTCTCACACTTGTCAGTCAAGACTTGCAGCTCTGCCTGGGTGGACACCAATGCTTCAGGCGTCAGCTTGAGAACATTTTGCCTGAGGAATTTCTCCTTTCTGGCCTTTGCAATTTTTGCCTGCTTGGCCTTCTGTTCCTTCCACTTGGCTTCGTTTATGAAAGTAGCCACCATGTGACTGACACCAGGAGGAAGTTTCAAATCATCAATGGGTGTGTTTGGGTCTTCATACCACACATTGATGAAGTCGAGGAGGACCTTGGGGTCCATCGCCAGAGGAATAGCACTGCCTGATGCTTGTGCTACCCTTTCTTGCTTGTTCCTGATGATGGCTTCCAGAGTTTCATCATCATATTCTTCACTTCCCTCTGATGCAGACGGGACTGTGATGATTTTGCTGGGGCTGGGCAGAGGTGCAGGTTCAGTTGTTGTCAAAGTCTTCAAAAGAGGTGTTGAAGACTTTGTCTCCGAGCTAGTTGCAGCTGGGAGTGAGGAGCTGGAGCTGGCAGTCGTAGTCTTCATGACTTTCTTCTGTACTGGCTTTGGAGGTGGATGTGAGGATTTTGGTGTAGATGCGATTGGTGCTGAAGGTTTTGGCGCTGATGGTTTTGGTGTTGACGGTTTTGGAACCGAGGGTTTTGGAGCTGAGGGTTTGGTGAGAGAAGTTTGTGCAAACTTCTCTTGGGGTTTTGAAGCTTTTGGCTTTGTTGGCACAGACTTTGGTTGAGGAATCTCGGAGCCTAAGGTTTCTGCTGCTGAGGAATGAGCAGCACCGGAGGCAGCAGCTGAGGATTCATGAAATTTCTTCACTGCTGTTTCTGCTTGCTTCTTGAGCTTGGCCAGATGCCTTTCCTTTTCATCTGGGTAGTCATCAAGTGTCATAAGACTTGAGGGATGAGCGACTTGATGATCCTCAAGTGGGGCCCTTCTGCCAGGAGGCTTCAAAGCGAATTTCTTCGCATATTTTGGAGTCACAAACCTGTACTCCTTCCACTCCTTTGCCCATCTGCGTTCAATTTTCTGCAGCCTAATCTTTCTTTTAGGCATAGTCTCAGGTTCATCATCAGGCGTGCAATAGTCCAGATATATGTCATCAGGAATATCAACAGCTGTGTTCTGCTCCAGTTTCATTCCTCCCTTCTGTTTCCTTTCTTCCTCCATTTTCTTCAGACGAGGAACTTTCTGAGGATTTTGAACTCTTGAGGATTCTGATGAGCCTTGAAGAGTTTCTTCCAGAAACGCTGCAAATGAGTTAATGTGATGAGAACCGAGAGATTCATCAGCTGACATGTGTGTACTTGTGAACAGAGTATAGTTGCGAGGAATTTGGAGAGGTCATATGCGTTCTCAGATTTGAAGAAAATGAAAAGTTTGACAGTTTGAGGAATATAACCAGTGGTTGAGGAATTTGCTTAAGCATTCTGTTCTTGGGTTCCAGAGTTGTACAGATCCGAAAATTCGCACAATTGAGGAATCTCGTGAAAATCTTAGATGCTTAGCTAGTTCATCAATGATTGTGGTGATGGATAGTGTTTGAGGAATCATGTGCGCATCATATCTTGAGGAAAAACAGATTTCACATGGGAGAGGTAAAATTTCAGATCTAATCTGTTGTAAAAATGGGATATAATTACCATGGAAGGTGCGAACGAAGAACACAAAAAGGTGGTGTTGGAGAGGCTCTTCGGTCAAGTGTCCAATGCACCCTAACTTGGCAGCAGAGGACATCTACGGCGGCGGCGGACGTAGATGTTCCGACTCCGGCGTGATCCTGGCGGCGAGAAGGTTGAGGCAGTGAAGCTCTTCCTTGCCGGCGACAAGACTACCAGCGGTGGCGCTAGGGTTCGGTGTGCTGTGGCAGGAGAGCGATGAGGCGAAGAAGATGATACCGAGGGGGTTAAGGACATATTTATAGCCCGAAAGTTACTGTTTGGCGCGAAAGTTTCGGACCGAATAGCCCTTGCCTCTACGTCTCCGCAGGACACATGTAGCTCCCGTACGATGCGGTGGAGATAGTGGAGATCGTGGCTATCCAATCATGGGAAGTGGGGGTTCAGTTACTGTTCCTTTGAAGAAAACAATTTTTCGAAGATTTGAGGATTTTCATTACAAAATCATCAGCTGACAAGGATGCAGTGAGAATTTTGAACAAAGTTTCAAGTAGAATGCATATGATGAATTGAATTGACTGGATAAGTATAGCATAGAGGGAAAATAGGGTCCGATCACATTCACTTAGCAGAAACATCAACTTGAAGAAATAGGAATAAGTGAATGCTGTTGAGGACTAGAAATCACAGTCTACCTAGGCAAATGAAAGTCATCAAGTGTTTTTGAAGATTTTGCAATAGATCATCACAATGAAGAACAGCTGTTTTGAAGAAAAATGCATTGTGAGGAATTTGATCATTTGAAGATAATCAACTTGAGGAATTTCACATTGGGCGGTGGCGTTGCCCACCATATAAGAATGTTGATTACAGACGCCGCGTACAATTGTCGTAGGGCCCTGAGAATCAATTTCTTCGTTAATTTCTTCACATTTAGAGTGACTTTCTTCATTGGTTGAAGAAAATCGTTTCATCATGTGTTGCACATCTAAGTCATCAACTTTGCATAAGTGTTAGGATGTGTGCATGTTTTTACAAAACATTTGAAGACTCTAAGATATTTAGCTCACACCACAACTTGCAAAACCTTTTCTCATCCAAGGGCTTAGTGAAGATATCAGCTAGTTGATCATCAGTCTTCACATGGTCGATGAGGATATTGCCCTTGAGGACATGATCCCTAAGAAAATGATGACGAATCTGGATGTGCTTGGTCTTCGAGTGCTGTACTGGGTTATAGGCAATCTTGATAGCACTCTCATTGTCACAGTAGAGAGGCACATTCTTCATGTTGATGTCGTAGTCCTTGAGGGTTTGCTTCATCCATAGTAATTGAGCACAGCAAGAACCAGCAACAATGTACTCAGCTTCGGCAGTGGAGAGTGATACGCAGTTCTGCTTCTTTGAGGACCAGCAAACCAGTGATCTTCTGAGGAAATGGCATGTGCCAGAAGTTGATTTGCGATCCACACGGTCACCAGCATAGTCTGAATCAGAATACCCTACCAGATGAAGATTTGAGCCCTTGGGATACCATAATCCTAGTGTTGGTGTGTGAGCTAAGTATCGAAGAATATGTTTCACAGCCTTATGGTGTGATTCCTTCGGTTTTGCTTGAAAACGTGCACGCATGCAAACGCTAAGCATTATGTCTGGCCTAGATGCACATAGATACAATAAAGAGCCAATCATAGAACGGTATACCTGCTGATCGAAATCTTTACCATTTTCATCAGTACCGAGGTGACCGTTGGTAGGCATTGGAGTCTTGGCACCTTTGCATTCATGTATGTCGAATTTCCTCAGAACATCCTTGAGGTATTTCTCCTGTGATATGAAGATTCCATTTCTTTGTTGACGAATTTGAAGACCTAAGAAGAATTTCAGCTCCCCCATCATAGACATCTGATATTCTTCACTCATCATATAGGCAAATTCATCACTGTATCTTTTGTCAGTACAGCCAAATATGATATCATCAACATATATTTGACATACAAACAATTCATTATCATAAGATTTTGTGAAAAGAGTTGGATCGAGTGAACCAGGTTTGAAGCCTTTCTTCATGAGGAATTCCTTCAATGTATCATACCACGCCCGAGGGGCTTGCTTGAGACCATACAGAGCCTTTTTGAGTCTAAAGACTTTGTCTGGATTCTTTGGATCCTCAAAACCTGGGGGCTGAGCAACATATACTTCTTCCTCAAGCTTACCATTGAGGAATGCACTTTTCACATCCATTTGATATAAGATGATGTTATGATGATTAGCGTAAGCAAGTAGAATTCGAATAGCTTCAAGTCTAGCAACCGGTGCAAAAGTTTCATCGAAATCTATTCCTTCAACCTGGGTGTAGCCTTGGGCTACAAGTCGTGCCTTGTTCCTCACCACTTGACCGTCCTCATCTTGCTTGTTTCGGAAAATCCACTTGGTGCCGATGATGTTATGCTTGCGAGGATCTGGTCGCTTGACGAGCTCCCATACGTCATTCAGCTTGAATTGAAGAAGTTCGTCTTGCATGGCTTGGATCCACTCCGGTTCCAGAAAAGCCTCAGCTACTTTTGAGGGTTCTGTGATGGATACAAAGGAAAAATGCCCACAAAAGTTAACTAAGTGTGAAGCTTTTGAGCGAGTGAGAGGACCTGGCGCGTTGATATCGTTGAGGATTTTGTCAAGTTCTACTTCATTTGCAATCCTCGGATGAGCTGGTTGAGAATTTTGTCTGGGCTGAGGAAGTGGTGCTGTTGCAATTTCCTCAGGAGCATCTTCTTGACTTTCATCAGCGATGGGGATTGTTTCTTCACCAATTTCCTCAGTGGGGACAATATCTTCAGTAGGCTTAAGCTTTATCGCTTCCTCAGGAGACAACTTATCTGGATCAGAAGGCAATTGCTCTCTTTGCGAGCCATTAGTTTCATCGAACCGCACATCTACAGTCTCAACAACTTTGTTGTGATAGTTGTTGAAGACTCTGTAGGTGTGCGAGGCCTTTCCATAACCGAGCATAAAACCTTCATGTGCCTTAGGTGCAAATTTTGAGCTATGATGAGGATCTCTAATCCAGCATTTTGCACCGAAGACTTTGAAATAACTTACATTGGGTTTCTTGTCAGTGAGGAGTTCATATGAGGTTTTCTTGAGGAATTTGTGAAGATATACCCTGTTGATGATATGACATGCAGTGTTGATTGCTTCAGGCCAGAAGCGACGAGGAGTCTGATATTCTTCAAGCATAGTTCTTGCCATTTCAACCAGAGTCCTGTTCTTTCTTTCGACGACACCATTCTGCTGAGGAGTATAAGGAGCAGACAATTCGTGAGTAATACCAAGTTCATCAAGATAATCATCAAGACCAGTGTTTTTGAACTCGGTTCCATTATCACTCCTGATATGTTTGATCTTGATGCCGAAGTTCGTTGATGCCCTTGAAGAAAATCGTTTGAAGATTTCCTGCACTTCAGTTTTATACACTATGATATGCACCCAAGTGTATCTGGAATAATCATCAACTATGACAAAGCCATATAGAGATGCTGCATTGGTTAGTGTTGCATAGTGTGTAGGTCCAAATAAATCCATATGAAGAAATTCAAATGGACGTGTAGTGGTCATGATGGTTTTGGAGGGATGCTTGGATCTGGTCATTTTCCCAGATTCACAAGCACTGCAGAGATGATCCTTAAGGAATTTGACTGATTCGATGCCAATGCCATGCTTCTTCTTTGCAAGTGTGTGCAAATTCCTCATGCCTGCAGGACCTAGTCTTCTGTGCCACAGCCATCCTTCTGAGGTTTTTGCTAGTAAGCAAGTGGCTGGTTGAGGACCTGTAGAGAAGTCAACAATGTACAAATCCCCTCTTCTTACACCTTCGAAGACTTTGGATCTGTCAGATTCCATGATGACTACACATCTATATCTACCAAAGATAACAATCATATCAAGATCACAAAGCATCGAGACTGACATGAGGTTAAAACCAAGGGATTCAACAAGCATCACTTTGTCCATATGCCTATCCTTGGAAATAGCTACTTTGCCAAGTCCCAATACCTTGCTTTTACCTTTATCAGCATATGTGATTTGCTTCAGAGGTGATGGAGTTAGTGGCATATTCATCAGTAGGCTTTTATCACCAGTCATGTGATGTGTGCAGCCACTATCGAGAACCCACTCAGTATTTTTGGGTTTGTCATCCTGCAGATGAATTAGTACAGCTTACCATCTCATATGCTTCAAATTTGAAGAATATGATACTAATTTCATCATAACAGAAATGTAAGGACGTGTGAAATATTTCTATTTCATCAATCATTAGCTTGCGTCCTATCAAGCATTTCCTCAGGTCTCCAGCAAATTCTTCAGATGATGATATTCATCTGGAGACCTGACCTGCAGAAGTGATTAGTTTTATTTCTTCACCACCCACATCTGAAGGGGTGGCAAAGCGTTTATCATCCTGCGAGCACCATATTAGAAAGGTGGCATTGAAGCTAATGCACTTCTCTTAACAGTGGGGGGGGGGGTTAAAGTACTCATATGAGTATGCAGAGAACTGGTTTGAGGATTTATGAACATAATGACTTGAAGAATAGAGCTCATAATCATATTCCTTGTAGTTTCCCTGCATGTTAGACGCATAAGCACGGGTATGAGCATAGTTTTGACTAGTTGAGGATTTTGATCCTCTTGAAGACTTTGGTCCTCCTGAGGAATTTGATCTGGGGTTCAGATTCTTCAGAGGTGATGTCATGAGGACATTTACTTGAAGATTTTCAAGACAACTTTTGGGAACCCAGATTTTCCTCAGAGGAGGGCCCTTCCTGCAGTTAGTTCCAACATATCGAGCAAATACTTCACCAGATTGATCTTTGAACAGTTTATAGTTGGAATCAAATGACTCATCCGAGGAATAGGATAATTCACATGAGAAGCCAGTTAGATTAGATGGATCAAAAGAAGGCCCAGTAGCAGCAACCCATGAGGTTTTGGGATACTGCTCAGGTTTCCAGTAAGATCCATCAGCATTCAATTTCCTCTCAAAGGCAATTCCTTCTTTCCTCGGGTTCCTGTTCAAGATCTGCTTTTTGAGCACATCACAAAGGATTTGATGTCCTTTGAGGCTTTTGTACATGCCTGTCACGTACAATTCCTTCAACCCTGCATTTTCATCAGTGACATTTGTGTTTTCCTCAAGTGAGGAAATAGACACAACAGGTGCAGTTGAAGTATTTGTAGCAGTGGTAGCATTTGAAGATTCTGGTGAAGAATTAGCAGTTTCACGATCAATGCATTTAAGACATGGAGGAATAAATTCAACTTGACTAGCGCTGATCTGTTGAGCTAGTAATGAATCATTTTCCATACGAAGATCATCATAAGACATCCTCAGCTTCTCAAGATCAAGCTTCCTTTGAAGAAATTCGTAGGAAAGCTTCTCATGATCAGTGAGGAGTGTATCATAACGATCCTGAAGAATATCAAATCTAGACTGAAGATTTTTCATGTCATCAGCGAGGATTTGATTAAGATTCATTTCATCATTCAACAGATCATCACTTTTGTCTAGCAGTTTTTGAAGCTTTTCCAGAGCAGTCTGTTGTTTAGTGGCAATGATGGCAAGTTTACTGTAACTGGGTTTTTTGTAATCATCATGTTCACAGTCACTTGAATCAGATGAGGAGGCATTATGTGATACCTTTGAACCTTTTGCCATGAAGCAATAGGTTGGAGCGAAGTCATCAGCATAGTCATCAATATGGATGGTGCACTCATTTTCTTCAAGATTGAAGATTGACTTGCTGACGAAATTGGTTGCTAGTGCAAGACTAGCCTGTCCGGATTCTGAATCTTCTCCAGAGCCTTCTTCATCATCACATTCTTCTGATTCTACCTCGGAGTCCATTTCCTTGCCAATAAGTGCCCGAGCCTTTCTGAAACTAGTCTTCTTGTATGAGGAGGACATTGAAGATGAGGATTTTGAAGATTTATTCTTCTTCTTTGAGTCATCAGAACTGTCATCCTTGTATTTCTTCTTCTTTGATTCCTTTCCCCAGCGAGGACAATCAGCAATGTAATGACCTGATTTCTTGCACTTGTGACAGGTCCGTTTCTTGTAGTCCTCAGATGCAGATTCTGATTTCCTCATGTCTCTTCTTGATGATTTATCGAACTGTCCTCGTCGTGTAAATCTCTGGAATTTCCTCACAAGCATTGCAAGTTCCTGACCAAATTCTTCAGGGTCACAACTGCTGTCATCTGTGTCTTCTTCTTCAGATGAGGAAATTGCTCTTGCCTTCAGTGCACGTGGTCTGGAATAGCTTTGTCCATATAGATCTCTCTTTTCTTCTAGCTGGAATTCATGAGTATTTAGCCTTTCAAGGATATCAGCAGGATCTAGCATCTTGTAGTCTGGTCTTTCTTGGATCATCAGAACTAAAGTGTCAAATGAAGAATCCAAAGATCTCAGCAGTTTCTTCACAACTTTGTGATCAGTGATGTCTCGAGCTCCCAGTGCTTGCAGTTCATTTGATATGTCAGTGAGACGATCAAAGGTGTCTTGGCAGCTTTCATTGTCATGTCTCTTGAAGCGATTGAAGAGATTGCGAAGAATATCAACACGAGAGTCGCGTTGGGTTGATACTCCTTCATTTACCTTGCACAGTCTCTCCCAGATCAGTGTTGCAGACCCTAAGGCACTTACTCTTCCAAACTGGCCAGGGCTCAGATGACCACAGATGATGTTCTTCGCTTGAGAATCGAGTTGCTTGAATTTCTTCACATCAGCTGCAGTGACACTAGCAGAAATGATGGGAACACCATTTTCCACAATATACCAGATATCATTTTCTATAGCTTGTAGATGCATTTGTATTTTGTTCTTCTAGAAGGGAACATTCTTTCCCTCGTAGGTAGGACATGCTGCAGTCACCTTAAACATGCCTGCAGTCGACATAACTAAAACTCCAGGTGGTTAAACCAAAATCACACAGAACAAGGGAGTACCTTGCTCTGATACCAATTGAAAGTGCGTTATATCGACTAGAGGGGGGGTGAATAGGAGATTTTTAGAATTTCATCACTGAGGAAATTCCTTTTGAGGAAATTCCTCACTGATGACTAACTTACAGCGGAAACAGTTAAGGATCAGTAGTGCAATCGTTCACAACAGCAGTATTGCAGAGTGAAGATTATGAAAACAGATTGCACAGTAAGCAGGCACGCAGAATACAGATGATGATTAACTCAAGTGAAGAATTTGGGGTTGAGGAAATTCAGAGAAAGTCTTCAGCAAATTCTTCAAACAGTCACAGTGAATTTCATCAACACATAATACGGAGAATGTAAAGAGTTGAGGAATTAGAACCCGATTCTTGGTGAAGACTGTTGTTGATGACCCAGTTCCAACTGCTCTGACAGTTGTACATCTGGTTTGGAGCGGCTTGGTATTGAAACCAAAGGACACCCAGTCCCGGGACACACAGTCCCTACCGTACTCTCCTTGAGCTAAGGACACACAGTCCTCGCCCAACACTCGTGGTAAGTCTTCAGGGCAGACTTCCAAACCCTCACAAACTCGGTCACACGGCTATCCACAATTGACTGCTGGATTGCTCTAGACATGATTTGACATTAATGCCTGGGAGCATCCCGACATGATTTGACATTAATGCCCTTAAATAATATGACCGTTGGAGTGGATAAGATCAGTGACTTGGCGTGGCTTATCGAAACGGTCGGGACTCTCAACTGTGAGAATCCTCATGTCACTCATATTCCTCACTTGAGGCTTTTGGTAGGATTTGGCTTGGGTTGAGCATCATGAGGAAATTCATTCCATAGCGTTACTTTGACCCCCTTTAACAGTACGGTGTTCCTATTCATCAAATGTGAAGAAAGTAAAACAGAAAACGTAAATCTTCATGCTTCAATTTCTTCAGAACGATTTTCTTCAGGAACCACCGATCTTCTCAATATCAATATCTTCATGAGGAATATCAATTTCATCGCAAATTCTTCGCGATTCATTTCTTCAGCTTCAGACCAATTTCTTCAACTGAAGACATATATTTTTAGGGGTCGATATTCTTCAAATATCTCAAACTCCTCAATGACTTATAGATCCTGTGTACACTTAAAAACACATTAGATACTTAACCTATAAGTCTTCAAACCACCAAAATCACTAAGGGGCACTAGATGCACTTACAATACTACATCATAGTCATCTCAACATTCATGTTGGCAACCAAGACAAACCATTATGAGCTCCTAGCTAAGTAAGCATGGTATAAGCAACTATGATCTCTAAGTTGTCATTGCAAACATGTTTTCTCACAACAAAGCTGAATCAGGCATAATGAGCTAGTCATATTTACAAAAACAAAATATATTGAGTTCATACCAGCTTTTCCAGGCTCAGTCACTTCATCATATATCGTCATTATTGCCTTTCACTTGCACGACCGAACGATGTGAACAATAATAAGTGTGCTCGTGCATTGGACTAAAGCTGGAATCTGCAGGCAAACACAAAGGAGAAGACAAAGTAATATGGCTCTTTGAAAGCTAAACAGGTATGCATGCAAGAGCCACTAAACATTGTAACCATGGTCTTGTACCTTGACCCAAGGAAAAAAACTATGTACACAGGAAAGCTCCCAACAAGAAAAAGAAGAAAAGAAAATCTTTTTGGTTTTTCTCAAACTAGACAGACACACGAAAAGAAAACAAGAAAAAGAAAATAAACTAGCATGGATGATACAATGGCAAAGTGTGAACAACGACGAACAAAGCAAAACCATAAGCAAGAATGTAAAGTCGGTGAGAACACATACTCCCCCAAGCTTAGGCTTTTGGCCTAAGTTGGTCTACTCCCAATGATGGTCCTGACGAAACCCAAAATCATAATGGTGGATATACGGGAGTGCTGCAGCCACTGCCTGAATAGCTGCCTCACGGAGACGAGCAACCTTTGACTCCCTCTCATACTCCTCTGTGTCTCCTCTGGTTACGTAATATCTCCTTTTTACCTGAAAGTCAAAGAAGGCAGGAGCAGGAAGGGTAATATGGAAAACACGCTGCCGGTTAAATATCAAACGGTATCATCATCCCTCTCAAGGAACTGGTAACGTGTCAAAGCGACGCGGTCAAGGAAAGCTGTATGGAGCGGGGGATCTCCTTCGCGCATGGGTACTCCAAGAAAATTTGCTATGCGAGTGGCATAGAACCCACCAAAGAAATCCCCTTCATTAGCATTTTTATTCAGCCTCCTTGCTATTATAGCTCCCATGTTGAAGCTTTTGTCACCCATCACTGCGCTCTTAAGGATACTAAGGTCGGGTGCGCAAAGGTGACAATGCTCAATCTTGCCATTAATGCATCTGCCTATGAAGAGGGCAAAGTAATGCAAGGAAGGAAAATGAATACTCCCCATGGTAGCTTGCGTAATGTCTCTAGTTTCTCCAACAGTAATACCAGAACAAAAATCTCTAACCGAATATTTAGGAGGATCACTAAGGCTACCCCAAATAGGTATTTTGCAAATTCTATTAAAATCCTCTAAATCCATGGTATACGATTTGTCATAGAGATCAAACAGTACCGATGTATCACGGCCAGCTGAAAATTTGAATCTACAAACAAAAGAGGCAGTGAGAGCAACATACTGTTCACATTTATCGGAGATGAATTCTTCGAGTCCGATGTTGTGAACAAGTGCATCAAACTCATCTTTGAAACCTGCCTCAATCATAAATTCATCTGAAGGCCATTCACATGGTTGTACCTGCGCGTCTCTTGGTTGGTAAGGATCAGGCTCCCGAATCGCAAGACGGGGACCTCTCTTGCTTGAGGAACCACCATGATAGTTTCTCCTGAACATATTTCTTTTCTGAAATTTTCAGTGACCCAAAGGAAAAGTGAACAAGGCTCAACTAAACTCGTAGCAACTACTCCAACAAGTGCCTAGAGGCCATATTACGCATCAAAACTACCTGGGACCAGCTAAAATCAGCATGCAAAGCTCAAGAACATGGTCACCAAGGCAGCAAAAATATGCGGAGTATAAGGCACTAGAGAAAAATCTAATTGGACCAATGGAGGAGTCACTTACCAAGGAGTAATTTCCCCAAAACAGTTCGGAGAACGGTGATTTGAGCAAAGAGATCGAAAATCCCAACAAGAGGAGCAAGAACACGGGTTTGAGCTGCGAAACGATTTTTTTCTGGAGGTAGGAGAACCAGATGAGAGCAAGAATGAGTGGAGGGGTGCCTGTGGGCCCCACAAGCCTGGGTGGCGCGGCCAGGGGGGTGCCCGCGCTGTCAGGGCTTGTGGCCTACTGGTACAGCCCCCAGACAAGCTCTTTGTCTCAGAATTTTTCAAAAAATCCAGAAAAAATCATACTTGATTTTCAGGACGTTCGGAGAACTTTTATTTTCGGGGTACTTTTCTACCGGACGCTAAAACAGGAAACATGGAAACTAAACTAAATCTATCATTTTTCTTCTAAGCAACCTAAAGTGAAAGCTTGGAACAGAGGTTTGTGACTCCTTGATTCATCCATCTCATGGTCATCGAAAGAAAATCCGCCAATGTGGTTGATCAAGTCTCCTCGACAAAACTATTCGAATCGCAAAAGAGAACGGAGAATTTTCGAATAATCACTAGGTTACCTCAATGGGGATGTGTATCTCCCCAACAAGCAAATCATACTTCATCTTGACACGAGGAATAGGGCATTCAAAGCTGCCAATAAGAATCGATGAAGTTTTTTCGATAGCATTGATGCAGTGTACTCGATTTTGTTTCTTTGGAAAGTGCACCGTATGCTCATTACCGTTGACATGGAAAGTGACATTGCCTTTGTTGCAATCTATAACAGCCCCTGCAGTGTTTAAAATGGGTCTTCCGAGGATGACAGCCATGGCATCGTCCTCGGGAATATCCAAGATAACAAAGTCTGTTAAGATAGTGACGTTAGCAACCACAACAGGGACATCCTCCCAAATGCCGATAGGGAAAGAAGTTGATTTGTCGGCCATTTGCAGAGATATTTTAGTGGGTGTCAACTTATCCAGTTCAAGTCTACGATAAAGAGAGAGAGGCATAACACTAACACCGGCTCCAAGGTCGCATAAAGCAGTTCTAACGTAGTTGCCTTTAATGGAGCTAGGTATAGTGGGCACACCGGGATCACCTAGTTTCTTAGGAGTTCCACCCTTGAAGGTATATAGTTAGCAAGCATGGTGGAAATCTCAACCTCAGGTATCCTCCTCTTATTAGTCACAATATATTTCATGTACTTAGCATACAGAGACATTTTGAGCATACCTGTCAAACGCATCTGCAGAAAGACAGGTCTGATCATCTCAACGAAGCGCTCAAAATCTTCATCATCCTTTTTCTTGGATGGTTTGGGAGGAAAAGGGCATGGGTTTTTGAACCTATGGTTCCCTTTCTTTACCATGCTTCCTAGCAGCGAAGTCATTCTTATCGTATCTTCTATTCTTAGGCTGTGGGTTATCAAGATCAGGTTCAATCTCCACATCCTTTTCATTGCTAGGTTGAGCATCATCATGAACATCACTATTGATATTATCATTAGGCTCATGTTCATTACCAGATTGTGTTTCAGCATCAGAAACAGAGGCATCATTTGGACTCTCAGGGGTAGCAGCAACAGGGTTGCCAGCGTGCAGGTTCCTATCATCTTTCTTCTTTCTTTCTAGGATGACTAGGTGCATCAGTGCTAACTCCTTGAGAATCTTGTTCAATTCTCTTAGGATGACCCTGAGGATACAAAGGTTCCTGGGTCATTCTACCGCCTCTAGTGACGACTCTGACGGAATTGTCATTCAACTCATCGAGCAAGTCATTTTGAGCTTTAAGTACTTGTTCTACGTGAGTAGTAACCATAGAGGCATGGTTACTCACAAGCTTAAGATCATTGACATTTCTGTCCACACAAGCACTTAAATGACTAAGCATACAAACATTCTGTTCCAATTGTCTACTAACATAATCATTGAAACTTTGTTGTTTGGCAACAAAGTTATCAAATTCATCCAGGCATAGGCTAGCAGGTTCAGCAAAAGGAATATCACTCTCATCAAACCTAAGCAGAGAATTTACTTCTACTACCTGTATCGGGTTATCGATACCATGGATCTCTTCAATAGGTGGTAGGTTTTTGACATCTTCAGATTTAATGCCTTTATCTCGCATAGATTTCTTGGCTTCTTGCATATCTTCAGGACTGAGGAATAGAATACCTCTTTTCTTCGGAGTTGGCTTAGCAGGCGGTTCGGGAATAGTCGAAGCATTCTCATTGCACAAGATGTTATTCAATAGAATCTCAGCTTGTTCTACGGTTCGTTCCCTAAAAACACTACCGGCACAACTATCTAGGTGGTCTTTGGAAGCATCAGTAAGTCCATTATAGAAGATATCAAGTATTTCATTATTCTCAAGAGGGTGATCAGGCAAAGCATTCAGTAGCTGGATGAGCCTCCCCAAGCTTGGGGGAGACTCTCTTCTTCAGCTTGAGGAAAGTTGTATATTTCCTGCAAGGCAGCTTGCTTCTTATGGGCAGGGAAATATTTTTCAGAGAAGTAGTAGACCATATCCTGGGGGCTACGCATACAACCAGGAGCAAGAGAAGTGAACCAGGTCTTAGATTCATCCTTTAGCGAGAAAGGAAACAACTTGAGGATATAGTAGTGGCGGATCTTTTCCTCACTAGTGAATTGGGTGGCTATATCGTGCAGTTTGGTAAGATGGGCTACAACCGTTTCAGACTCATAACCGTGAAAAGGATCAGATTCGACCAGAGTGATTAACTCAGGGTCGACAGAGAATTCATAATCCTTATCGGTCACAAAGATAGGTGAAGTAGCAAACTTCGGGTCGTATTTCATCATAGCATTCAGAGATTTTTCTTTCCACTTGCGCAGTAAATTCTCAACATCATAGCTATCCTTAGATGCAAGAAAGTCCTCAGCTATCTCTCCCTCCATAACATAACGCGTATCAGGCATAACAGGCAATTCAGGCATAGTAGCAGGTTCTACTTCAATAGTATCAGCAGTTTCAGAAGTACAATCACATCTAGCAGCAACTCTAGCAAGTTGTGCATCAAGGAATGCACCTAGTGGCAAAGCAGTATCAAGCATAGCATCATCAGGCATAGTATCAAGCATAGCATCATCAGGCATAGTATCAAGCATATCATCATCACACTACAAGGAATACGGTCTCTTGCAACAAAATTTATTTCTACAACAATCTTTCGTGGCAATAAAATGCTATATTACCACAAACTTTCAGTTCGTGGTAATATGCCCTACATATTGCCACTTTTCAGTTTTGTCGCTCTAAGTACTCCATTTTGTTGCAATAGAAATCGTGTATTGCCACAAACTGGATCACTATTGTCATATGGCAGTGATATTGCAACAAATAAGTTTGCTGCGGGAATTAGTCATTTTGTTGCAATAGAGACTTAGGTAATGCAACAAAGTAAATCTTTGTGGTAATATTCTCGCGCATATTGCAACAATTTCGAAGTGAGGCACTAGACATAGACATTGTTGCAAACAAATGGCTTTGCATTGCGACAAAACATGTATTGGTTGTAATAGGACGACATTTTGCCCCACCTTCATTGTGTTGCAATAACTATTATATATTGCGAAAAATTGTGCAATCATGGTAATATCTACAGCATGTTGCAACAATCCCCTAGTGATGCAAAAAAGGAGCAATATAACTTCTCTGCATTTTCGTCTTAATTATAGACATATAATTAATATTCAGATTTATAGATATTAAGTGAAGTTTTTTCCAAGTTTTAAGTAGGAATTAAAGTATTTATTAATTGCATAATTTTTAATTAAATAAAACAATGAACAAAGTTTACAAATGGATATAACACAATTTCTGCTAAAAATATTAATTTTATTTTTCTGATAGGAATGCATATCTATTATATTATTAAAACGATAGAAAAGTAACGATGGAGATTAACCAGTCTAAAGTTATGATATTTCAACGTCTTAGATATGATATTTCAACGTCTTAGATATGTCTAAAGTTATTTTTCTACACTGACAGTTTAGTTTTTTTCCTAATCGGTGTCTAGGCGCGATATGGCGCGATGCCCACACTCTCTCCGCACTCCACTTGACTTCCCATTACCCATTCCCCTCCCTCACTCTCTCCGCCAAATCCCTAGCAGCGGAGTCCACCGCCGACGGGAGAGCCCACCACCGATAGGAGAGCCCACCGCCGACGAGAGAGCAAGTACGAACGGGAGGGAGCAGGATTGGGGGTGCGCAACAAGTGGATCAGCGTGGGAGACCCCACGCCGCGCTCGACCGGGTGGGGGAGCGAGCAAGGTTGCTCTGCACGTGGGGGCTGTGGGCCGACGGAGATCCAAGTCGTCTCCGCCGCATCCACGGAAACCACAGGTCAGCTTTTCTTCGGCGACCTGGGTCTAGCCATTCCCCCCTCCCTCCTACATGTTTCTCTGGCATACGAGCACGACGGGGAGGTGGATTCGGTTTGGGAGCAAATTGGAACAAAATCGAGGGAAAATCGAGAGCGGGGAGGCGAGATCATAGTCATAGTTGGTACCAATGGGTTCATGGAGGGGAGTGGGAGGGGAGGAGAAGGACCTACGGCTCGATTCGATTTTTCTGTAGGCAACTGAATTTTCGTCTTGTATGTTTTGTAGGCAAATCAGTTAGGTAGCCGAAATATAAACGCATGCCACTTAATTGTTCCCATGGATTCTGTAGGCAAAAATGTCCCCCATGGATTTCGTAGGCATCCTACACAGAGATAAGTAGGCATTTCCCTTGTAAGCATCCCACACACAGAGATTGTAGGCTTTGTACTTGTGTTCCAAATTTTTCCTGCAGATATGTGCCATAGAAGTTCAATGCCGTTTTCCTCCATCATGAACTTGAAATGTATACAGCATTCGCAGTGATCAGCAAGAGGTAGAAGGGCCAGCTGTAGACCCACCTGGAGAGAACTCAGGGTCCATCTACATCCATCTCGACTCCAAGCAACTAGAGAAACACGAAAGCCAGTTGAAAGGTACCTTTCATTCAGATCTAGCCCACCTCTTGACACTTCTTCTGCTATATTATGTTATGTTTACGCACCTTATTCTCGGGGGGGGGGGGGGGGGGTTGGCTGCAATGGGCCAAGAAAAGCTCTGTTCCAAAATAGATTTAATTAGTTCTAGAGCATGTGTCAAATGTGGATCCTGTCCTGCATTTTGTATGTGCGCGCTTGTCCTGTCTTCTTGAAATCTTGCGTGTAAAGGGGATCTTGCTTGCAACGGCTAGAAAGCTCTAGGTTTCACAGGCAAGAAGAATCATGTGCCTCCAGAGAGATTAGTACGCAAAATGCATTCCATGTTTTTTCTAGCAGTAGGAAGGTAATATGACGGCATTATTAACATGACGTTCATGTGTGCAGGTTTTGGTTGACATGATTCGTGTGCCTGACTGGGCTTTCGAAGCGATCGGCTTGGAACTAAGAGGAATGGGCCAATACACTGCATATCATCCTGGCCTTTATCTGACAACAACCCAGGTGAGAGTTGCTTACAAGCATTACCTGAAGTGTAATTTGCCATATGCTGCATCATCATCATCATCATCACAAGAATACATCTAAATGTGCTAAATGTGATCTCTTGTGCTTCTTTCAGAGGGAAGCGGTGGAGGCTCTGATCCAGGAGCTTCCCAAGTTCATGCTGAAAGCGGTGCCGACGGAGTGTAGCGAGTGCCCAATCTTCCTGGAAGAGTTCAAGGTGGGGAACGAGGTGCGTGGCCTCCTGTGCGCGCACAACTTCCACGTGGAGTGCATCGACCAGTGGCTGCGGCTGAACATCAAGTGCCCGCGGTGCCGCTGCTCAGTGTTCCCCAACCTGGACCTGAGCGCGCTCAACGGCATCCGCTCCAGCAGCGAGATGCTGCAGCAGGACCGCCCCTCGGGAGCATCAGCTCTTACAACTGGAAGCATCACAAGTACAGATGGAGATGCTACGACTCTTACAACTGGAAGCATCAGAAGTACAGATGGAGAGAAGAACCGTTTGGCAAAGGCTTCGCTTGCTTATAACTGTGAGAGGTAAATGCATTTAACTGTAAGATAATTTTAGCTCTTTTCGGTGTGACCGAGAAAAATGTTGATCCTTCAGGAGAGGAAATTGGCAGAAGCTTTCACTTAGGCACTGTTTGATAACAAAATATTTTTGAAGTATTCCAGCAATACTACAGTTTTTTTTAAATACCATAGTTTTAATTACTTTGAGCTGTTTGGCTATGAGTGAAAACTGTGGTATTAATACTTTGCTACCAAACATAGCCTTACAGTTCAGTAAAAGCGCTTCCATAATTGATATCTTAGTTTTTTTTAGGGGATCCTATATCTCATTCAGTAAGCCTTGTGTCCCAAATGCAACGAGCTCATTTTCTGTTAAATCGTTCAGTAAGATATGCAGCCGCCGGAGCACGAGGAGGAAGGCATTCGTGGCGGCCGGCGCGGGAGCAGCACCCGATACGTCTTCGCCTCCCTCAACTCCGTGCTCCTCGGATACGGTACGTCCTTCTCCCAATCTCCGGCCGCCATCGTCCCCGATGTATATTTCATTTCGCTTCGGCCATAAGAATTTCTTGGCGATCGTAATAGGGCATGGCAACTTGATTGCTTCTTGTTGAATCAATCGCGTACTATAAGTCCCTACAACAAGACCTACTGTAAGATATGTGAGAAATTTAGATAGCTTTTGATATGACATGACATGGCAAATCAGATAAGAGTAAAGTCTGAAGTAGATGTGGAGATTTTGGTGCCGGAAATAGTAAGGACCGGGATCTTCAGAAATGCCCGTCGAATTCCGACCCATGATGCTTATTTCTACGAGTTGGGGGCCATTATAGATTTATTTCTGCCAGTTGATCTAACATTGTCTATAGAAGCTGACTGGCTAAACTTATTTCTATGTTTGGTACATAGATTTATTTCTATGTTTGTTTCATAAGTGTTTTGCATTCCCTATAGAAGCTGACTGGCTAAACTTATGTTTGGTACACCAGCATAGTTTCTTGAGTAGCACTCGTAGGTAACCATAAAAAAAGTTCAGGAATTCATATTCATGGCTTAAACATGTGAAAAGCACCTTACCAAGAGATTTAAGTCTACACAAAGAACCCCTCGTCATCATCCAATTCTTCTTCTCCCAAAGGAGCAATGTGGCCATCATTTACATAAGCCTCATCATCATCCTTATCATCATCAGATTCGAATTGAACATCTTCAAACTCAACAGGTTTTATATTTGTTATGACTGAAACATCAACGCTTGATCCTTCGTCATCATTTCCACTCCAACTAGTGATCTCTTCAGGCAGTGTAATATTTGGCACTGTAATTTCTGCATCTATGGCATCTATTACATCTGCCTCACCACCTTCATCGTCTTCAACAACTTCATCAAGGCCTACACCATTTAAAACAGAAGGAGCAAACAAATTGCGTGGATTCATTTTAATAATAGCTGCCCAATCAGGGTTCTTCACATCTGTCACATAGAAAACCTGTTGAGCTTGGAGGCCTAGAATGTAAGGGTCCCCCTTGAATCTGTCTAGAGTAGTGTCGAGTTCAATAATTCCATATTTGGTGTCCTTCTTATACCCCTTACTCTCAGTTCTATTGGAAGGAGGCACATCAAACCAATCACACTGGAATAGAACAACCTCCTTATCAGGAGGAAAGTCAAGAAATATGTTTTTCTTGATCACCCCGTAATAATCAATATTGCCCGTGGTTGCATCGCCCTTAACTATGACGCCACTATTTTGGGTAGTCAAATCCTTCTCTATATAGGAATTCCGAAAAAAATATCCATTCAAAATTGTACGGTTGTATACACGAGCTAGGTGATCAGGTCCTTTAGCTAGTGCAGAAATAAGACCGCTGACCTTGCCATCATTGTGGAGTTCTATGATCTGTTTCATCGAATAGAATATGTGTGAGTGTAATGTATAGCGTTGATACATTATTATGAGGAACACTAGTGAAAATACGAAAGAAACTTACCCGTCTCTCAAACCATCCAACAAACTCTTCCTTGTGCCGTTTCTGAGGATTAGGAGAATTGTTACTTGTGAGCTCCTGAAGATGTTCACTTGAAAGAGAAATGATTTTTAGTTCAAAAGCAAATTATTAATGCTTATCACGATGTGAAATAAATACACAAGTATGCTTACTCCATCCATGGTGCAGTTTCCTCACAGTTTGTTATTATGAAATGCCTCATTCTATTAATCTCAGCCAAAGAGAATGATTCACAAACAAAACCTTTCTTGGAGTAATCAACTGTACTCATTATGCTAATCCCTGTTGGTGGTTGATCTGTACCTCCATCTTCATGACGTTCGGATTGACTTAGCTTGGTAGGCATTCCATCAAGGAATCGACTGCAAAAAGTGATGCACTCTTCAAGTATGTACCCCTCTGCAATAGAACCTTCTGGTTGAGCCTTGTTACACACATATCCTTTGAGCGTACGCAAGTATCGCTCAATTGGATACATCCATCTATACAAGACAAGCCCTCCCAACCGGGCCTCTTCAGCAAGATGAATTGGAAGATGGATCATAATATCAAAGAATGCTGGTGGAAAGATCATCTCGAGCTGACATAGAGTTTCTGGAATTGTTTGGCTCAAATTCTCCAAATCTTCATCCCTTAACTCTTTTGAGCATAAATCAGAAAAGAATTTACTGAGCTGAAGCAATGGGTTAACAACATTCTCTGGCAAAAGCTTGCGCAACGCAATAGGAAGAAGTTTCTGAAATATAACATGGCAGTCATGAGTTTTGAGTCCACTAATTTTGCACTTATCGAGGACCACACATCGCTTAATGTGTGAAGCATAGCCATCAGGCATCTTAATGCTCTGCAGAAACTTGAGGAGCATTATCTTCTCTTCCTTATTTAAAGTGTAGCAACCTTTCTTTATTTCATACTTATGCTTACCGGGCTTTGGATGCTGGTCCTTCCTAATTTTCAAGTCCTCCAAATCAAGACGAGCCTTCACACCATCCTTTGATTTCTTATCCATCTCAAGCAAAGTCCCCAGAATGCTTTCACAAATGTTCTTCTCGATGTGCATAACATCCAAATTGTGCCTAACGAGCAAGTGCTTCCAATATGGGAGCTGGAAAAATACACTTTTCTTCCGCCAGTTATGCCAGCTATTAGTTTCCGGTCGTTTTCTCTTATTTGACCGTCTGAACGGTGCATGCTGAATGCTATCAAGCTCCCGCACAACTTGTTCACCAGTAAGTGCCACTGGAGCTTCTCTATTATCTGTCTTGTTGTTGAACAAGCACTTGTTTCGATGCCATTTGTGGGTCCTCGGCAGAAAACGTCGGTGTCCCATGTAGCAATGCTTTCGACCATACTTTAGCCATAAAAAATCTGTATGTTTGTGGCAATACGGGCATGCTAGCTTCCCTTTTGTGCTCCAACCACTCAGCATTGCATAAGCTGGGTAGTCATTGATGGTCCATAACAAGCATGCATACATATGGAAATTTCTTTTAGTTGCAGCATCATATGTGTAAGCACCATCCTTCCATAGAATATTCAGTTCATCAATCAAGGGCTGCAAGTATACATATATGTTATTTCCTGCTGACTTTGGTCCTGGAATAATCATTGACATAATCCAATTTTTTTGCTTCATGCACATCCAAGGTGGCAAGTTATATGGGATAAGAATGACAGGCCATGTAGTGTGTGATAAACTCATGAGCCCAAAAGGGTTGAATCCATCTGAAGCAAGGCCAAGCCGAACACTGCGAGCATCTTTTGAGAATTTCTTAGAATATTTCTTATCAAAATGCTTCCAGGACTTTGAATCTGCAGGATGCCTCACTACGCCATCATCCACCCGACCATCCTTATGCCATTTCATATGTGATGACATAACTTCTGTCATGTACAACCTTTGCAGTCTTCGAATGAGTGGGAAATACCTTAGAACTTTCTGTGGCACTGGCTTCCTTGATTTACGACTTGATGTATTGTCTTCGTCACTGGTAGGAGTATATTTCCATCGAGACGCGTGATAGACAGGGCATTCTTCAGCATCAGCATGATCATTACGGAATAGCACACAATCATTAACGCACGCGTGTTTCTTCTTGTAATCCAACCAGGTGCGACGAACACAATCATTACGGAATAGCACTATTGCCACGAAAGAGTATGCGCCACGAAATGATCGTCGCTGTTATAGGTTCTTGCCACAAATGTCTATCGCCACGAACTACCAGGCGCGACGATTTGTGGCATGTTGCATTAAATCTATCTCCACAAATCAAATTGTGGCATCAGGTAAGTATTGTGACGGGGGAACATGTGGCAACTTCCCGCAATGGATGTTGCAATAGATCACTTTATTGCCACGATTGATTTTTTGTGGCAATAACCTATTACCATGCGTCCAGTCGCAACGGCTACCAGTGAATGTTGTTTTGTGGCAATAGGTACTTATCGCCACAAATCGTCATGTATTGCGACAAACGATTTCGTTGCAATCGACCGAAATCCTTGTAGTGTCAGGCATAGTATCAAGCATAGCATCATCATAAGCATCATAGGCAGCAGAAGTAGCATCATCAAGCACATGCGACATATCAAGATTTCTAGCAGGAGGTGAAGTCGCAAACTTACTCATAACTGAAGGTGAATCAAGTGCAGAGCTAGATGGAAGTTCCTTACCTGTCCTCGTAGTTGAGGGCAAGACTTTAGTTCTTGGATCTATCGGATTCCTCATAGTGACCAGCAGACGTCAATCCCAAGTGACTCAGAGAATATAGTTGTGCTTCCCCGACAACGGCGCCAGAAAATAGTCTTGAAAACCCACAAGTGTAGGGGATCGCAACAGTTTTCGAGGGTAGAGTATTCAACCCAAATTTATTGATTCGACACAAGGGAAGCGAAAGAATATTCTCAAGTATTAGCAGCTGAGTTTGTCAATTTCAACCACACCTGAAAGATTAGTGTCTGCAAGCAAAGTATCAGTAGCAAAGTGGTATAATAGCAACGGTAACATAAAAAGATCTGTTGACGGCAGACTATTCCTAACTGTTGTATCAATGGCGCCAGTAAATAGCACGTTGACGGGGGACTATTCTTCCCCAGCAACGGCTCCAGAAAAGTCTTGCAACAGGTAACAGCAAAGTAGCAAGTAACAACAGTAGTGACAGTAGCAGCAAGTAACAACAGTAGTGACAACAGTAGCAAGGAACATCAATAGTGACAGCAGCAGCAGAGTAACAGCAGTAGCAACAGTAGTAGCGACAAAGTAACATAGCAAGGACCAGTAGTAAAAGACTCGTAGGCATTGGATCGGTGATGGATGAGTATGACGGATGTGATTCATCATGTAACAGCTATAACACAGAGAGATATGTAACTAGCTCCCGTTCGTCAATCTAATGTAGGCATGTATTCCGTATGTAGTCATACGTGCTTAGGGAAAAGAACTTGCATGACATCTATTGTCCATCCCTCCCATGGCAGCGGGGTCCTAATGGAAACTACGGGATCTTAAGGTTCTCCTTTTAATAAAGAACCGGACCAACGCATCAACACTTGGTGAATACATGAACTCCTCATACTATGGTCATCTCCGGGAGTGGTTCTGGCCATTGTCACTCCGGGATTGCCGGGTCATAACACATAGTAGGTGACTACAACTTGGAAGATAGGAAATCATGACTACGATGAGATTACTCGCGAACGGTGAAGAGCATCATGGAATTGGCGATGGAGGAAGGTTGATGATGACGATGGCGACGATTTTCCCTCTCCGGAGCCCAGAACGGACTCCAGATCTGCCCTCCAAATGAAGAACAGGAGGTGGCAGCGCCTCCGTATCGTAAAACGCGGTGAATCCTTGTCTCTGATTTTTTTTCCGGGCGAGACGGAATAAATAGAGCTGAGTTTGGAGGCGGTGGCGCCACGTGGGCCCCACGAGCTCTCACGGCGCGGCCAGGGGGGTGGCCGCGGCCCCTGGGCTTGTGGCCCACACGCACACCCCCTCCGGTGGATCTTTGCGCAGGTATTTTTCATTAATTCCAGAGAAATTCTCCGTAAATTTTCAGGACATTCCGAGAACTTTTATTTCTACACAAAAACAACACCATGGCAATTCTGCTGAAAACAGCGTTAGTCCGAGTTAGTTCCATTCAAATCATGCAAATTAGAGTCCAAAACAAGGGCAAAAGAGTTTGGAAAAGTAGATACGACGGAGACGTATCAAGCCACCAGGAGGCCACAAGCCTGCCAGGCGCGGCCTACCCCCCTAGCCGGGAAGAGACGCCGACGCCACGAGGCGGAACTTGAGCAGAACCAATCTAGAGCTCCGGTAGGGCCGTCCTGCTGGGGAAACTTCCCTCCCGGCGGGGGAAATCGTCGCCATCATCATCACCAACACTGCTCTCATCGAAGGGGACTCATCTCCATCAACATGTTCATCAGCACCATCTCATCTCCAGACCCTAGTTCATCTCTTGTAACCAATCTCCGTCTCGCGACTCCGATTGGTACTTGTAAGGTTGATAGTAGTGTTAATTACTCATAACCCACAAGTGTAGGGGATCACAATAGTTCTCGAGGGTAGGGTATTCAACCCAAATTTATTGATTCGACACAAGGGGAAGCGAAAGAATATTCTCAAGTATTAGCTGCTGAGTTTGTCAGTTTCAACAACACCTGAAAGATTAGTGTCTGCAAGCAAAGTATGAGTAGCAAAGTGGTATTATAGCAACGGTGCCAGAAAAAGATTTGTTGACGCCAGACTATTCCTGACTTGTTGTATCAATGGCGCCAGTAAATAGTACGTTGACGGGGGACTATTCTTTCCCAGCAACGGCTCTAGAAAAGTCTTGCAATAGGTAACAACAAAGTAGCAAGTAACAGCAGTAGTGACAACAGTAGCAAGGAACAGTAGTAGTGACAGCAGTAGCAAGGAACAGTAATAGCGACAGCAGTAGCGACAAAGTAACGTAGCAAGGACGAGTAGTAAAAGACTCGTAGGTAGTGGATCGGTGATGGATGAGTATGCCGGATGTGATTCATCATGTAACATCTCTAACACGTAGAGATAAGTAACTATCTCCCGTTCGTCAATCTAATGTAGGCATGTATTCCGTATGTAGTCATACGTGCTTAGGGAAAAGAACTTGCATGACATCTTTTGTCCATCCCTCCCGTGGCAGTGGGGTCCTAATGGAAACTACGGGATATTAAGGTTCTCCTTTTAATAAAGAACCGGACCAACGCATTAACACTTGGTGAATACATGAACTCCTCATACTATGGTCATCTCCGGGAGTGGTTCCGCTATTGTCAAAGTAGTAGCAACATCAATCTCAGAACATAGTGGATACTAGGGATCAATCCCCGTCAAAACTAACTCGATTACATGATAGATCTCATCCAACTCATCACCGTCCAGCAAGCCTATGATGATATTACTCACGAACGATGAAGAGCATCATGGAATTGGCGATGGAGGAAGGTTGATGATGACGATGGCGACGATTTCCCCTCTCCGGAGCCGAGAACGGACTCCAGATGTGCCCTCGAGATGAAGAACAGGAGGTGCCGGCGCCTCTGTATCGCAAAACGCGATGAATCCTTCGCTCTGATTTTTTTCCGGGCGAGACGGAATAAATAGAGCTGAGTTTGGAGGCGGTGGTGCCACGTGGGCCCCACAAGCCCTCACGGCGCGGCAAGGGGGGTGGCCGCGGCCCCTGGGCTTGTGGCCCACTGGCACACCCCCTCCGGTGGATCTTTGTGCAGGTATTTTTCATTAATTCCAGAAAAATTCTCCGTAAATTTTCAGGACATTCCGAGAACTTTTATTTCTGTAAAAAAACAACACCATGGCAATTCTTCTGAAAACAACGTCAGACCGGGTTAGTTCCATTCAAATCATGCAAATTAGAGTCCAAAACAAGGGCAAAAGAGTTCGGAAAAGTAGATACGACGGAGACATATCAATTACTCTTTGTAGTTGATGCTAGTTGGATTACTCGGTGGAAGATCATATGTTCAGATCCTTAATGCTATTCAATACCTCTCTGGTCATGAACACAATTATGCTTTGTGAGTAGTTACTTTTGTTCCTGAGGACATGGGATAATTCTTGCTATAAATAGTCATGTGAATTTGTATTCGTTCGATATTTTGATGCGTTGTATGTTGTTTTTCCTCTAGTGGTGTTATGTGAACGTAGACTACATAACACTTCACCATTATTTGTGCCTAGAGGAAGGCATTGGGAAGTAATAAGTAGATGATGGGTAGCTTGAGTGACAGAAGCTTAAACCCTAGTTTATGCGTTGCTTCGTAAGGGGCTGATTTGGATCCACTAGTTTAATGCTATGGTTAGACTTAGTCTTAATTCTTCTTTCGTAGTTGTGCATGCTTGCGAGAGGGGTTAATCATAAGTGGGATGTTTTTCCATGTAAGGAAAACACTCAAGCACCGGTCCACCCACATATCAAATTATCAAAGTAGCGAACGCGAATCATATGAAATGATGAAAACTGGCTTGACAGAAATTCCCATGTGTCCTCGGGAGCGCTTTACCTCATTTAAATGTTCGTCCAGGCTTGTCCCTTGCTACAAAAGGGATTGGGCCATCTTGCTGCACCTTTTTTACTATTGTTACTTGCTACTCGCTATGAATTATCTTATCACACAACTATCTGTTACCGATAATTTCAGTGCCTGCAGAGAATACCTTGCTGAAAACCACTTGTCAGTTCCTTCTGCTCTTCGTTGGGTTCGACATTCTTACTTATTGAAAGGACTACGATAGATCCCCTACACTTGTGGGTCATCAAGACTCTTTTCTGGCGCCGTTGCGGGGGAGTGACGCGCCTTTGGTAAGGAAACACTTACATAGTGTGCTGAAATTTATTATCACTTGTCACTATGGAAACTAATCCTTTTAGGAGCTTGTTCGGGGTATCTTCACCTCAACTGGAAGAACAAGGAGTTGCTCCTCAACCTACTCCACCTACTGAAAATATTTATTATAAATTCCTCCGGGTATGCTAGAGAAACTGTTGGCTAATCCTTTCATAGGAGACGGAACATCACATCCCGACTTGCATCTAATCTATGTAGATGAAGTTTGTAGTTTATTTAAGCTTGCAGATTTTCCCAAGGATGAGGTCAAGAAGAAGGTCTTTCCCTTATCTTTGAGGGATAAAGCATTGACATGGTATAGGCTATGTGATGATACTGGATCATGGAACTACAACAGATTGAAATTGGAATTTCATCAAAAGTTTTATCCTATGCATTTGGTACATCGTGATCGGAATTATATCTACAATTTTTGGCCTCTTGATAGAGAAAGTATAGCTCAAGCTTTGGGGAGGCTTAAGTCAATGTTATATTCATGCCCCAACCATGAGCTCTTGAGAGAAATTATTATTCAGAACTTATATGCTCGGCTTTCTCATGATATCGCACCATGCTTGACACTTCTTGTACCGGTTCTTTTATGAAGAGAGATATTGACTTCAAATGGAATTTATTGGAAAGGATTAAACGCAACTCTGAAGATTGGGAGTTTGACGAAGGTAAGGAGTCAGGTATGAATCTTAGGTTCAATTGCGTTAAATCCTTCGTTGAAACAAATAGTTTTTGTGATTTTGGCGCTAAACATGGACTTGACTCTGAGATAGTAGCTTAGTTATGTGAATCATTTGCTGCTCATATTAATCTCCCTAAAGAGAAGTGGTTTAAATATCATCCTCCCATAGAAGTCAATGTAGTTAAACCCAATCCAGTTGAAGAAAAAGTCATTGCTTATAATGATCCTATTGTTCCTAGTGATTACATTGAGAAACCACCTTTCCCTGTTAGAATAAAGCATCATGCTAAAGCTCCAGCTGTGAGACGTAAGGGCTACATTAGAACACCTACACCCGCTGAGCAAATTAAAGTTGAACCTAGCATTGCTATTATCAAAGATCTCCTGCCCGACAATGTTGATGGGCATGTTATTCACTTCTGTGAAGATGCTGCTAGGATTGCTAAACCTCATGCTAGAGACAAACATAGGCCTGTTGTTGGCATGCCTGTTGTTTCTGTTAAGATAGGAGATCATTGTTATCATGGTTTATGTGATGTGGGTGCTAGTGTTAGTGTAATACCTCGATCTTTATATGATGAAATTAAAGACGAGATTGCACCTGTCGAGATGGAATCTATTGATGTTACTATTCAGCTTGCCAATAGAGATACTATCTGCCCTTTGGGAATTGTTAGAGATGTTGAAGTCTTGTGTGGTAAAACAAAGTATCCTATGGATTTTCTCGTTCTTGCTACCACACAAGATAGCTTTTGTCCCATCATATTTGGCAGACCTTTCCTCAATACTTTCAATGCCCATATTGACTGTGAGAAGAAAACTATCACTGTTGGCTTTGAAGGTGTGTCACACGAATTCAATTTCTCCAAGTTTGGTAGACAACCTCATGAAAAAGAATTGTCTAGTAAGGATGAAATTATTGCTCTATCTTCTATTTTTGTGCCTCCTACTGATCCTTTAGAGCAATACTTTCTTGAGCATGAAAATGATATGCATATGGATGAAAGAAATGAGATAGATAGAGTTATCTTTGAACAACATCCTATCCTTAAGAATAATTTGCGTGTTGAACTACTTGGAAATCCACCCCCACCAAAGGGTGATCCTATGTTTGAGCTTAAACAGTTACCTGATACTCTTAAGTATGCTTATCTTGATGAAAAAGATATATCCTGTTATTATTAGTGCTAGCCTTTCAGAGCATGAAGAAAAGAAATTATTGAAAACTCTGAGGAAGCACCGTGCTGCTATTGGATATACTCTTGATGATCTTAAGGGCATTAGTCCCACTCTATGCCAACATAAATTAAAACTGATCCTGATTCCAAACCAGTTGCCGATCATCAACGAAGATTAAATCCTAAGATGAAAGAGGTAGTAAGAAAAGAAATACTAAAGCTCCTGGAAGCAGGTATTATCTATCCTGTTTCTCATAGTGATTGGGTAAGTCCGGTGCATTGCTTCCCTAAGAAGGGAGGTATTACCATTGTCCCTAATGATAAGGATGAATTGATCTCACAGAGGACTGTTACTCGCTATAGGATGGTAATTGATTTTAGGAAATTGAATAAAGCCAGTAGGAAAGATCATTACCCTTTGCCTTTTATTGACCAAATGCTAGAAAGATTGTCTAAACACACACACTTCTGCTTTCTATATAGTTATTCTGGTTTCTCCCAAATACCAGTTGCACAATCTGATCAGGAGAAAACCACTTTAACCTGCCCTTTCGGTACCTTTGCTTGTAGACGTATGCCTTTTGGCTTATGTAATGCACCTGCTACCTTTCAAAGATGTATGATGGCTATATTCTTTGACTTTTGTGAAAAGATTGTTGAGGTTTTCATGGATGACTTCTCCGTTTACGGGTCTTGTTTTGATGATTGCCTCAGCAACCTTGATCGAGTTTTGCAGAGATGTAAAGATACCAACCTTGTCTTGAATTGGGAGAAGTGCCACTTTATGGTTAATGAAGGCATCGTCTTAGGACATAAAATTTCTGAAAGAGGTATTGAAGTCGATAAGGCTAAAGTTGATGCGATCGAGAAAATGACATGCCCTACAGACATTAAAGGTATAAGAAGTTTCCTTGGTCATGCTGGTTTCTATAGAAGGTTCATTAAAGACTTCTATAAGATTTTTAGGCCTCTTACCATCCTCTCGCAAAAGGATATTCCATTTTTTTGATGATGATTGTGAAGAAGCATTTGAAATACTTAAGAAGGCCTTGATAACTGCACCTATTGTTCAACCACCTGATTAGCACCTACCTTTTGAAATTATGTGTGATGCTAGTGATTATGATGTTGGTGTTGTTCCAGGACAAAGAGTTGATAAGAAATTAAATGTTGTTCATTATGCTAGTAAAACTCTAGACAGTCCCCAAAGAAACTATGCTACTAGTGAAAAGGAATTTTTAGCACTCGTGTTTGCATGTGAAAAGTTCAGATCTTATATTGTTGATTCCAAGGTTACTATTCACACTGATCATGCTGCTATTAAGTATCTCATGGAAAAGAAAGATGCTAAACCTAGACTTATCATATGGGTTCTCTTTCTACAAGAATTTGATTTGCATGTTGTTGATAGGAAGGGTGCTGAGAACCCCGTAGCAGATAACTTGTCTAGGTTGGAGAATGTTCTTGATGACCCACAACCTATTGATGATAGCTTTCCAGATGAACAATTGAATGTCATCAATGCTTCACGTAGTACACCTTGGTATGCTGATTATGCAAATTATATTGTTGCTAAATTTACACCACCTAGTTTCACATACCAACAAAAGAAGAAATTCTTCTTTGATTTGAGACATTACTTTTGGGATGATCCTCACCTTTATAAAGAAGGAGTAGATGGTGTTATTAGACGTTGTGTACCTGAGCATGAATAGGGACAGATCCTACAGAAGTGTCACTCCGAGGCTTACGGAGGACACCATGCGGGAGATAGAACTACACATAAGGTATTGCAATCCGGATTTTATTGGCCAACTCTTTTCAAGGATGCCCGTAAGTTTGTCTTGTCTTGTGATTAATGTCAAAGAATAGGTAATATCAGTAAACGTCACGAAATGCCTATGAATTATTCACTTGTCATTGAACCATTTGATGTTTGGGGTTTTGATTATATGGGACCTTTTCCAAAGTCTAATGGGTATACTCATATTCTAGTTGCTCTTGATTACGTTACTAAGTGGGTAGAAGCTATCCCAACTAGTAGTGCTGATCATAACACCTGTATTAGGATGCTTAAAGAAGTTATTTTCCCTAGATTTGGAGTCCCTAGATATTTAATGAGTCATGGTGGTTCACATTTTATTCATGGTGGGTAGAAGCTTGCTAAGTAGACGTCAACCATAGAATTGCATCTCCCTATCATCCTTAGTCTAGTGGTCAAGTAGAGCTAAGTAATTGAGAAATTAAACTAGTTCTGCAAAAGACTGCTAATAGGTCTAGAAAGAATTTGTCTAAGAAGCTTGATGATGCACTGTGGGCTTATAGAACTGCTTATAAGAATCTCATGGGCATGTCTCCGAACAAAATGGTTTACGATAAAGCATGTCATTTACCTCTTGAGCTAGAGCATAAGGGTTGTTGGGCAATCAAAGAGCTCAACTTTGATTTCAAACTTGATGGTGAGAAGAGGTTATTTGATAATAGCTCACTTGATGAATGGAGAACTCAGGCATATGAAAATGCCAAGTTGTTTAAAGAAAAAGTTAAGAGGTGGCATGATAAAAGGATTCAAAAACGTGAGTTCAATGTAGGTGATTATGTCTTGCTATACAATTCTCATTTAAGATTTTTTGCACGCAAGCTTCTCTCTAAATGGGAAGGTCCTTACGTTGTTGAGGAAGTATATCGTTCCGGTGCCATAAAGATCAAAAACGCGGAAGGTAATTTTCCGAGAGTTGTAAATGGGCAAAGAAGCAAGCATTATATCTCAGGTACTCCCATAAATGTTGAAAGCAATATTATTAATACCATAACTCCGGAGGAGTACATAAGGGATATTTATAAGCCTCTTTCAGACTCCAAAAACGAAGAGGTATGTGATTCGGTAAGTAAACCGACTCCAAAACTTTTCCAGTAGCAATTTTTCTCCGTTTGGAAATTTTTAGAAAAATAGAAAATTTTAAAGTAGTCCAGAAAGCGCACGAGGAGGCGACAAGCCTGCCAGGCGTGACCTACCCCCCGGCCGCGCTTGGGTGGCTTGTGAGCACCTCGTGTGTCTCCCGGACTCCATTTTCTGCTGGAATACTCCTTTTGGTCGGGAAAAATTCATTATATATTCTCCTGAAAGGTCTGACCCTCGTATCACGCAAATATTCTCTCTTTTCGTTTCGAGCTCCTATGCAGAGAGATCTAGATCGCTATGGCGTCCCCAAAAGTTCCACAGGACAAGTTCTTCGAGAAGGTCATCAATCCCTACCTCGCCGGAGTGCTCCAACACCGTCAATCTATCGAGATGCATGAGGGGGTGCTGCACATCCGTGATGTTGAGGGGCCAAAGAATACCGGGAGCGTGGAGGCGAGGCTCGAAGCGATGGAGCAGCAAGTCTTCAAGTGCCAAGAGATGGTGGAACGCGGAGCCAATGCCAACCACATGATGATCACAGAGTTCACCAACAAGCACAAGATCGATGCCAATGACATCGGGAAGCACCTCTCGAGGCTCTATGACAGAATTGATCACCTCCAAGCCCAGATCTACGACCTGCAGAACCAAAACTATGAGTATAAGTATAGATTTAAATCAATACGGTTGGCTGCAGATTTGCGGATTCCGGAGACTCGATCATCTTTCCATGATGGAGCACCTATGCCTTGGAAGACAGAGAATCAACCCCAGATTGCAACAACTCGACCTTCATCACCTTCGAAGGAAGACAATTAAGCACGGGTATGGGCACTCCTCTTGGCTTGTGCCAAGCTTGGGGGAGTTGCTCCGGTATCGTATCACCATCACATCTTTTGCCTTTACCTTTTTCTTAGTTCGTTCCTTTTTGGTTTTATATTTTTCTAGTATAATAAAGTTCTTAGTATGATCTAGGCTTGAGTTTTGCTTTGTGTTACCCCCAATGTAATCGCTTTCGTGAGTTATAATAAGGAGTGTTTTAGTTAAGGGCCTTGCTTGATGCCATGATCTAAAGAAAAGAATAATAAAAGAACAAAAGCATGAAAGATCATGTAATGATCTTATGGGAAGTGATGGCTTCATGATGACCAACAAGTATAGGGGGTCAATCGTAGTCCTTTCGATAAGTAAGAGTGTCGAACCCAATGAGGAGCAGAAGGCTCTGATAAACGGATTTCAACACGGTGATAACTGCAAGCACTGAAAGTAGCGGTAACAAGTGATGGTGTAGCGAGGTGAAACGTAACAAGTGAAAAGTAACAAGTAGTAGCAACGGTGCAGCAAGTGGCCCAATCCCTTTTGTAGCAAGGGACAAGCCTGAACAATGTCTTATAGGAGGAAAAACACTCCCGAGGACACACGGGAATTTCTGTCACGCTAGTTTCATCATGTTCATATGATTCGCGTTCGTTACTTTGATAGTTTGATATGTGGGTGGACCGGCGCTTGGGTACTGCCCTTACTTGGACAAGCATCCCACTTATGATTAACCTCTGTCGCAAGCATCCGCAACTACAAAAGAAGAATTAAGACAACGTCTAACCATAGCATTAAACTAGTGGATCCAAATCAGCCCCTTACGAAGCAACGCATAGACTGGGGTTTAAGCTTCTGTCACTCCAGCAACCCATCATCTACTAACTACTCCCCAATACCTTCCTCTAGGCCCAAATATGGTGAAGTGTTATGTAGTCGACGTTCACATTACACCACTAGAGGAAAAGATAACATACATTATATCAAAATACTGAACGAATATCAAATTCACATGACTATTATTAACATGACTTATCCCATGTCCTCAGGAACAAAAGTAACTACTCACAAAGCATAATCATAATCATGATCAGAGGTGTAATGAATAGCATCAAGGATCTGAACATAAATTCTTCCACCAAATAATCCAACTAGCATCAACTACAAAGAGTAATCAACACTACTAGCAACCTTACAAGTACCAATCGGAGTCGTGAGACGGACATTGGTTACAAGAGATGAACTAGGGATTGGAGAGGAGATGGTGCTGATGAAGATGCCTCCCCTCCGATGAGAGGAGTGTTGGTGATGACGATGGCGACGATTTCCCCCTCCGGGAGGGAAGTTTCCCCGGCAGGATCATCCTGCCGGAGCTCTAGATTGGATTTGCTCAAGTTCCACCTCGTGGCGGCGGCGAAACCACGAAAAAGCTCCCGAATGATATTTTCTAGAACGAAACCCTTCATATAGAAAAAGAGGGGGGCTAGTGGGCCGTCAGGGAGCCCACAAGCTTGCCCTCCGCCACCAGGTTGGTGGCGGTGGCAGGGCTTGTGGCGCCCTAGTAGCTCCACCCCTCCGGTTGATTCTTGCACCAATATTTTTTATATATTCCACAAAAAATCCCCGTATATTTCCAGGTCATTTCGAGAACTTTTATTTCTGCGCTAAAACAACACCATGGCAATTCTGCTGAAAACAGCGTTAGTCCGGGTTAGTTCCATTCAAACCATGCAAATTATAGTCCAAAACAAGGGCGAAAGAGTTTGGAAAAGTAGATAGGACGGAGACGTATCAACTCCCCCAAGCTTAAAACCTTGCTTGTCCTCCAGCAATTCAGTTGACAAACTGAAAGAGACAAAAGAAAAACTTTTACGAACTTTGTTTGATCTTGTTGTTGCAACTACGTATAACTCATAACCAGAATTTCAGCAAGATCAGAAGCTAACCACATAATAAAATGACATCTAGGTCTCACGGTAAACTCATATCAATGGCATAATCAACTAGCGAGCAATAATAATAAGTTTCAAACGTCAACACTTCAATCAAAACAATCATGAAGTAGTGCGACTAGATGGTATCTCGCTAGCTCTTTCTGAGACCACAAAACATAAATGCAGAGCACCTTCAAAGACCAAGGGTTGACTAAACATTGTAATTCATGGCAAAGAAGATCCAGTCATAGTCATACTCAATATCAGTCAAAAGCAAAGCATAAAAATGACAGAGGTGCTCTCTAATTGGTGCTTTTATAAGAAGAGGATGACTCAACAGGAACATAGATGGATAGGCCCTTCACACAGGGAAGCATTGATTTGCAGAGGTGCCAGAGCTCAAGCTTTGAAACAAAGATAATAATTTTGGGTGGCATGCTTTCATTGTCAACGCAATGACCAAGAGTTCTCACCATCTTCCACGCTACACATACTATAGGCGGTTCCCAAACAGAAAAGTAAAGTTTTGACTCCCCCACCACCTATCAATCACACTCCACGACTAGCCGAATACTCGGGTGCCGTCCATACCAACATCAATCCAGGGGTAGTTTTGTTTGCAATTATCTTTTCGATTTGAGCATGGAACTGGGCATTCCAATTACCGGCCCCTTTCTCGTGAATGGTAGTGAATAAACACATATCGAGGATAACACGCCTAGCATGGAAGATACTGATCGCCCCTTGTCACCACATGAGCGGTTCGGGCATGCAAAATAGATTATTTCTTGAAGGTTTAGGGAGTGGAACATGCAAATTTACTTGGAACGGCAGGTAGATACCGCACATAGGTAGGTATGGTGGACTCATATGGAACAAATTTTGGTTTATGGAAGTGGATGCACAAGTAGTATTCCCGCTTAGTACAAGTGAAGGCTAGCAAAAGACTGGGAAGCGACCAACTAGAGAGCGACAACAGTCATCAAAATGCATTGAGATTAACTGACATTGAGTGCAAGCATGAGTAGGACATAAATCACCATGAACATGAATATCATAGAGGCTATGTTGATTTTGTTTCAACTACATGTGTGAACATGCGCCAAGTAAAGCCACTTGAATCATTCAAAGGAGGATACCATCCTATCATACTACATCATAGTCATCTCAAAATTCATGTTGGCATCCAAGAAAAACCATTATAAGCTCCTAGCTAATTAAGCATGGCATCAGAAACTATGATCTCTAAGTTGTCATTGCAAACATGTTTCTCTCACAACAAAGCTGAATCAGGAACGATGAGCTAGTCATATTTACAAAAACAAAATAGATCGAGTTCATACCAGCTTTTCCAGGCTTAGTCACTTCATCATATATCGTCATTATTGCCTTTCACTTGCACGACCGAATGATGTGAACAATAATAACAGTGCTCGTGCATTGGACTAAGCTGGAATCTACAAGCAAACACAAAGGAGAAGACAAAGCAATATGGCTCTTTGACAGATAAACAAGTATGCATGCGAGAGCCACTAAACATTGTAACCATGGTCTTCTACCTTGACCCAAAGAAAAAGAAAACTATTTACACGGGAAAGCTCCCAACAAGCAAAAGAAGAACACGAAATATTTTTGGGTTTTCTCAAACTAGACAAACACACGAGAAGAAAATGAGAAAAAGAAATAAACTAGCATGGATGATACAGTGGCAAAGTGTGAACACCGACTAACAAAGTGAAAGCGTAAGCAAGAATATAAAGTCGGTGAGAAACACGTACTCCCCCAAGCTTAGGCTTTTGGCCTAAGTTGGTCTACTCCCAAGGAGGGAAATAACCAGCTCCGGGGTACTTCGGAGTGTACTGAGGATGCCACTGTTGTGTGAGCTCCTCTGGCTCCCACTGATAAACTGGCGTATGGTACTCGACTGGTAGCTCGGGCATGGGCGCCAGTGGTTGGGCTATGCCCCAATATGCGTAGATGTCCGAGGGCATAATAATGTACCCGGCCAGATGAAGATTGAACAAAGAAGGAGCAGGCAAAGTAATAGTCTCACGAGTACCCTGACTAAATACCAGGTTATAAATCATCCTCCTATTTATATCTCTATCAAGAAAGTCATGGCAAACCATGCTATCATAATCTAGATATCTCTCTCGAAGAAGAATCTCTTCTTCCTCGTCCAGTCTAATAGGTATCTCAAAATGTCTAGCAAGACGAATAGCATAGATACCTCCATAAACAACACCTTTAGAACGGTTCGTGTTCAACCATTGATCTACTATAGCGCCCAAGCTATACGTTTTATCATTATAAAGGGCTTCGCGCAAGACAGCAAGATCTGGAGAGCTAAGGGCCCCAACTTTCCCACGGCCAATCAAACATTTTCCCACAAACAATGAGAAGTACCGAAGCACGGGAAAATGTATGCTAGCAGCTCTAGCGCATGACACTCCTCTCTCCTCTCCTACAACAATAGTATCTATGAAACCTCCAAGTCCCATGGACGAGGTTCATGAATATTCCCAACATAAGGTAATTTGCAAACATTGCAAAAATCCTAAAGGGACATGCGCTGGGGGATATCATATAATTTGAACTCAACCATAGGAGGATTCTTCCTTGGATAGAAGTTAAAGCTTTGCACGAAAATATTAGTGAGGAGGAGGTATTGCGGACACTAATCTTCAATGAAGGCGGTAAGGCCTGCGTTTTGCACCAAGTAATAAAAGTCCTCATAAAGTCCGGCGGCGCGTAAGAACACATCGCTCGGCCACTCGCACACTCGAACTTCTGCAACTCAGGGGACCACATACTTGGGTTTCTTCTTCTCATTCCCATCATCCTTGGGGTCATGGCTTGAAGAGCCTCTTAAGAACCTCCTCATCTTTTCCTTTTTCTATCTCTGAAATTTTCTGAAATTTTTAGTGATTCTAAGGAAAAGTGAACAAGGCCCAGCGAAACTCGTAGCAACTACTCCAAAAAGTGCCTAGAAGCCATATCACGCATCAAAACTACTCGGGACCAGCTAAAATTAGGATGCAAAGCTCAAGAACGGGGTCACCAAGGCAGCAAAAATACGCGACGTATAAGGCACAAGAGCAAAAAGTAATTGGACCAATGGAGGAGTCACTTACTAAGGAGCAATTTCCCCAAAACAGTTTGGTGAATGGGGCTTTGCACAAGGAGATTCAAAATCACAGCAAGAAGAGCAAGAACACTGGTTTGAGCTGCGAAACGATTTTTTCTCGAGGTAGGAGGAGCAAATGGGAGCTAGAATGAGTGGAGGGGGTACAAGTGGGCCCCACAAGCCTGGTAGGCGCGGCCAGGGGGTGCCCGCACCTCCAGGGCTTGCGGCCCACTGGTGCAGCCCCGTGACTAGCTCTCCATCTCAGAATTTTTCAAAAATTGCAGAAAAAATCATACTTGATTTTCACGACATTCAGAGAACTTTTATTTTCGGGGTACTTTTCTACGGGACGCAAAAACAGAAAATAGGGACAACTAAACTAAATCTATCATTTTTCCTCTAAGCAACCGAAGGTGACAGCTTGGAACAGAGGTTTGTGACTCCTCGATTCATCCATCCCATGGTCATCGAAAGAAATCCGTCAATGAGGTTGATCAAGTCTCCTTGACAAAAAAAATCGAATCACAAAAGGAGACGAAGAATTTTCGAATAGTCACTAGGTTACCTCAATGGGGATGTGAATATCGCCAACAAGCAAATCATACTTCATCTTGACAAGAGGTATATGGCGTTCAAAGCTCCCAATAAGAATCGATGAAGTTTTTTCGATAACATTGATGCAATGTACTCAATATTGTTTCTTCGGAAAGTGCACCGTATGCTCATTACCGTTGACATGGAAAGTGACATTGCCTTCGTTGCAATCAAGAACAACCCCTACCGTGTTTAAAAAGGGTCTTCCAAGGATGACCACCATGGCATCATCCTCGGGAATATCCAGGATAACAAAGTCTGTCAAGATAGTAATGTTAGCAACCACAACAGGCACATACTCGCAAATGCCGATAGGGAAAGAAGTTGATTTGTCGGCCATTTGCAGAGATATTTCCGTGGGTGTCAACTTATCCAGTTCAAGTCAACGATAAAGAGAGAGAGGCATAACACTAACACCGACTCCAAGGTCACATAAAGTAGTTCTAATGTAGTTTCCTTTAATCGAGCAAGGTATAGTGGTCACTCCGGGATCACCTGGTTTCTTAGGAGTTCCACCCTTGAAGGTGTAATTAGCGAGCATGGTGGAAATCTCAACCTCAGGTATCCTCCTGTTATTAGTCACAATATCCTTCATGTACTTAGCATACGGAGACATTTTGAGCATATCTGTCAAACGCATTTGCAGAAAGACAGGTCTAATCATTTCAACAAAGCGCTCAAAATCCTCATCATCCTTTTTCTTGGATGGTTTGGGAGGAAAGGGTATGGGTTTCTGAACCCATGGTTCCCTTTCTTTACCATGCTTCTTAGCAATGAAATCGTTCTTATCGTATCTCTTATTCTTAGGCTGTGGGTTATCAAGATCAACAGGTTCAATCTCCACATCCTTATCGTTGCTAGGTTGAGCATCAACATGAACATCACTATCGATTTTATCATTAGGCTCATGTTCATCACCAGATTGTGTTTCAGCATCAGAAACAGAGACATCGTTTGGATTCTCAGGTGTAACAGCATCAGGGTTGCTAGCGTGCAAGTTCCTATCATCTTTCTTCTTCTTTCTAGGATGACTAGGTGCATCAGTGCTAAGTCCTTGAGAATCTTGTTCAATTCTCTTAGGATGACCCTCAGGGTACAAAGGTTCCTGGGTTATTCTACCACCTCTAGTGACGACTCTAACTCATTGAGCAAGTCATGTTGAGCTTTAAGTACTTGTTCTACCTGAGTAGTAACCATAGAGGCAGGTTTACTCAGAAGCTTAAGATCATTGACATTTCTGTCCACACAAGCACTTAAATGACTAAGCATACGAGCATTCTGTTCCAATTGTGTGCTAACATAATCATTGAAACTTTGTTGTTTGTCAACAAAGTTATCAAATTCATCCAGGCATAAGCTAGCAGGTTTATCAAAAGGAATATCACTCTCATTGAATCTACGAAGAGAATTTACCTCTACTACCTGTATCGGGTTATCAAGACCATGGATCTCTTCGATAGGTAGTAGATTTTTGAAATCTTCAGGTTTAATGCCTTTCTCTTTCATAGATTTCTTAGCTTCTTGCATATCTTCAGGACTGAGGAATAGAATACCTCTTTTCTTTGGAGTTGGCTTTGGAGATGGTTCGAGAATAGTCCAAGCATTCTCATTGCACAAGATATTATTCAATAGGATCTCAGCTTGTTCTACAGTTCGGTCCCTAAAAACACAATCAGCACAACTATCTAGATGGTCTCTAGAAGCATCGGTTAGTCCATTATAGAAGATATCAAGTATTTCATTCTTCTCAAGAGTGTGATCAGGCAAAGCATACAACAGCTGGACGAGCCTCCCCCAAGCTTGTGGGAGACTCTCTTGTTCAACTTGCGCAAAGTTGTATATTTCCTGCATGGCAGCTTTCTTCTTATGGGTAGGGAAATATTTCTCAGAGAAGTAGTAGATCATATCCTGGGGGCTACACACACAACCAGGAGCAATAGAAGTGAACCAAGTCTTAGCATCATCCTTTTGCGAGAAAGGAAAAAACTTAAGGATATAGTAGTGGCGGATCTTTTCCTCACTCGGGAATAGGGTGGCTATATCGTGCAGTTTGGTAAGATGGGCTACAACCGTTTCAGACTGACAACCGTGAAAAGGATCACATTCGACCAGAGTGATTAACTCAGGGTCGACAGAGAATTCATAATCCTTATCGGTCACAAAGATAGATGAAGTAGCAAACTTCGGGTCGTATTTCATCCTAGCGTTCAAAGATTTTTCTTTCCACTTGCGCAGTAATTTCTCAACATCATAGCTATCCTTACAAGCAAGAAAGTCCTCAGCTATCTCTCCCTCCATAACATAACCCTTAGGCATATCAGGCAATTCATATCTAGGAGAGCTAGTTCTAACAGGCAACATAGTAGATTCTACTTCAATAGTATCAGCAGTTTCAGAAGTATCATCACATCTAGCAGAAACTCTAGCAATTCGTGCATCAAGGAATGCACCTAGTGGCAAAGCAGTATCAAGCATAGCATCATCACAAGCATCATGGACAGCAGAAGTAGCATCATCAAGCACAGGCGAAATATCAAGATTTCTAGCATGAGGTGTTGTCGCAAACTTACTCATAACTGAAGGTGAATCAAGTGCAGTGCTAGATGGCAGTTCCTTACCTATCCTCGTAGTTGAGGGCAAGACTTTAGTTCTTGGATCTTTCGGATTCCTCATAGTGACCAGCAGACGTAAATCCCAAGTGACTCAGAGAATAGAGCTATGCCTCCCCGGCAACGGCGCCGGAAAATAGTCTTGATAACCCACAAGTATAGGGGATCGCAACAGTTTTCGAGGGTAGAGTATTCAACCCAAATTTATTAATTTGACACAAGGGGAAGCCTAAGAATATTCTCAAGTATTAGCAGTTGAGTTGTCAATTCAACAACACCTGGAAGATTTAGTATCTGCAGCAAAGTATCAGTAGTAGAGTAGTGTGATAGCAATAGTAGCAACAGAGTAACAATAGCAGCAACGACAACAATAGCGACAGAGTAACAGTAGCAGCAGTGATAGCAGTAGCGGCAAAGTAACATAGCAAGGGCCAGTAGGGAAAACTCGTAGGCATTGGATCGGTGATGGATGATTATGCCGGATTTTATTCATCATGCAACAGTTATAACACGAAGAGATATGTAACTAGCTCCAGTTCGTCAATGTAATGTAGGCATGTATTCCGTATGTAGTCATACGTGCTTAGGGAAAAGAACTTGCATGACATGTATTGTCCATCCCTCCCATGGCAGCGGGGTCCTAATGGACACTACGGGATATAAAGGCGTGCTTAGGGAAAAGAACTTGCATGACATGTATTGTCCATCCTTCCCATGGCAGCGGGGTCCTAATGGACACTACGGGATATAAAGGTTCTCCTTTTAATAAAGAACCGGACCAACGCATTAACACTTGGTGAATACATGAACTCCTCACACTACAAGAAATATGCTCATACATGACGTTTTTTAAGATGTCGTTGATGAATTCGTCATAAATCTATGATGATTTCATCTCAGATAGTCGTAAACCGTTTAAGGGGATCAAATCTATATATAAATTACGACGATGTGAGTCAAAAACGTCGTAACCGCATAATATGAGATCGTCGTAACTTTTACGACGATTATAAAAATGTCGTAACATCTTCTAACTATGTTGACATGTCACTCGTGGGTCTATTCTATCCCACCTCATCCTAGTTTGTGAAGCAACCTACTATTCTATCATTCCAAAAATTCTCAAAAAATTCTCATAAATACTTTGGATCATATATTCCTCAAATATCTGAAAACCCTTCCTTCCATAGTTCAAAAATAATTATGCAATATTCATTTTTGTCACTCGAAAAATGGTTAAAAATAGCTAGAAAGATCGAAAATGCATACAAATTGGTCCTCATCCATAAAATATGGTCTAACTCTATTAAAAAATTGGATATATATTTACAAGTTTATTTGAAAAATTACACAGATTAGGTCCAATTTTTAGATACATGACCGTCAAGGAACCTCATGGAGGATAAGAAGAGCCAGCCAACCAATGAAACTCGAGGAACCTCCTCCACGCGGATCACTCCACCAGACGCGATTTGAACCATCCATCACGCGCCCATCCAACGGTGGAGCATATCCTGAGAAGCCAAACCCTACCTATCCGATCGAGACACCCCACCCCTCACACACAGCCACACACTCCTTCCTCGTCCACATCTCTCTCCCGCACGAACCCCTCTGGCCGCCGCCACCAACGGCGCCCTGATCCAGGCGACCTTCGGTGGGGATAGACGGTGTCAAGCACACGCCATGATCCCCTTGCTCTGCTCCTTCCCTATCCCATGCTTCTTCCCACCCGTGCTCCCGAGCCGAACTCTACCCGCACGTGCGATCCCGCGGCCGCCCCGATCTACGAGATGTGACGCGCAGGGGAAGAGGAGGTTTCCCCCGATCTAGCGCGCGACAGGGAGCCCGCCGCCTGACGCGGCTGGGCGAGGGCCCCCTCCGATGCGGGGCGGACCTTCCTGCATGCTGGGGCGGCCCATCGGGGCCCAAATCTGAGATGGCCGATGGCGGCGAGGAGGGGAATGCGGTGGCGCCCAGGGGCTTCTGGCAGCGCAGGGGCGCGGTGTCGTCAACTCCTCTGTCCTCGGCAAGGACGACGTCGTCTCCTTTCACCTCGTCTCCAACCACCGTAGTAAGCACTCGCCTCAGTTGTTTCTTCAATGCGCCATAGTAGTCACACCCAGCTACGCCCACGAGATGGAGTGCTTCTCCGCCAAGGAGTCCCTCCTCCTTGCCGTGAGCCTCCCCCTCTCCCGTTCCCCTTGCTCGCGGAACGAATGGCCATGGCCTGCCCCGTACTGGTCCATACGAACCGTATCCACTGCCCAGTGAGCCGTCGATCTGATTATTAGTTTCTCAGTAAGCCGATTGTGCTCAGCGACACTCAGTTTTTGCACGGCCATCGATTTGATTGACGAGTGGACGCCTAAATTTCCAGAGCCCATCGAATCATGAGCTTATTAGTATTCGTGTCTGCGTGTTGACAATTGGGTCCTGCATTCACGGTTTGGGTATGTATGTAAACTGCTGCCCGTTTCAGTTCAGGGACTCTAGAGGCTTCGAATCCTTTGTTGGCGGCAAGACCACGGAGATGCAGAAGATCGACGTTGATGAGCACATCGCCGGCCTCGAACGCCTCAACCCCACTCCTTGACCCACAACGTAAGTGTTGTAGCTTTAGAGATATATCATGTGCTGTGGCTTGCTTGAGTAGCTATCATGATAAGATGAATATGATATTATGATATTCAGTTTAGGAATTAATCGCTTTAATTCATCTCCGCATTTTTGTGTCCCTTATACATGAGGAACTCCCAACATTTCTGACTAAAATAGTTATGTTGTATGGACATTCTGTTGGTCCTTGTTCATTAATCGTATGTTTCACTTTTTAGATCGCCCTATCTGGAAGGTCAATGGAACATCGAATGGTTCGGTGATAGCAGTCCTGAATCCTTTGCCTCCAAGCTTTTGTTTGAGTACGCCACTATTTCTGGATCATTTTAATTAGAGCTCTCCTTACTTTGTTCTCAATTGCTTATTCCGATTTATGCTCATTGGTTTATGCTTATTATCAGCGTCTCTTCATAGTTAACCAGCCGTGGATTTGTCTACATGTGGTTGTAGGAAGGAATCAAGTTTCAAATCTTCATTAATTCTCTGAACCAAAAGGTTCGATTGCATGGGTATTGATTTTTTTAGGATAGTCATGACTACTGAGTATATGTAGAGTTTGATCTTTTTTAGGGTAATATAGAGATTGTTTTTTTGAGTGTTAGTCTAGAGATTATAGGGAGCCATAGATCACACGCACCTATGGAAAATTCCAGATTGAAGTGTGGACTCTATACATGGGCCTCCATGCTCTTTTTCAATAGCAAGTACTACAACACATCCAAAACACTTATGAGCTCTTGGTTAGGCACGACTTTGTGGGAGTTCTTGTCTGACCCGCGTTGTGGCAAAACAGACGCCGCCTGCCCATTCTAGGTTGCGGCGCATTGTAGCGACTAGTAAACAGAAGAAACAAGGTCGAGACATGTGTCATTTAAAATAATCTCCCTTCCCTCTTAATCCACCCTCGCCCTGCATCGCTGAACGCACAACCATGTCGTGTGATCGCTGGCTCTCCTACGCGTGCGTTTCAGTTTTCCTCTTGGCGTTGTTGCCACTGGCTTCAGCTCCAAAAAAAGACGATATGTTTCCTATCTATAGGATAGCCGGTGCATAGCGTGGGACTCCTGTAGATTATGTATTTATGTATAGCGACACAAAACGTAGGTTGAAGAGAACGTCATATGCAGCGGTTCACATCCAGTTTGAGTTTGATCAGCTGCTTCGACCTCGTTTCCTGTAAGCTCACAGCTCGTTTGAAGCACTGATGCGGCTCTGCTACTCATCACAGTCCGAACAAGAAAGTTGCTGCTGCATCGAACCAGTTTATTTTTCCTGCAAAAGGGAAAGTGAGAATGATCTAAATATTATTCTACCGAGTGAATAACAGTATTCACCTTTCCAAGCTAGCAGTGGGTGGCACTGATCATTCCTCCCTAAACCCTCGGTTTTTCTGTTGGTACAACTAAGAATCCGTGTTGCGGGTCCAAGAAAGCAGTTACACGTATTATTTTTCCAAATTTTGCCGGCCGGAGCAAAGTCATCAACCAATGCAATCTTCCGGTCATTCTTTGTTTATCTGAATCACTCACTGTAACTCGTACTACTTCTGTCTGTCTGAAGCTTCATTCAGTAATACACATGGGGAATTCCAAGCTAATTTTGAGCGAAGACCATGTTGATAAACTGTAGCATTTTGTCTTTTCGTTACTACTAGGACCCCGTACTGACCTGCTTCCTTTACTAATCTAATCAGGGATTGAAGCTTCGCAAGAAAGAAAGACACGAGGAAAGGAAATTCCAATTTTTCTCCATGGAAGGAGGGATGGACGTCTTGATCGCAAGTGACTCACGGGAACCAACTGAGGGAGGTATCATATTCAACTTGCTGGTTTTCCAAGTTTCTATTTGATACAGCTAGCTAGCTTAGCTTGTGGGTGGTGCGTACATTACATTGCAAGTTAGGCACATCCCCTACTGAATTTTTGTGCTTGTTCGATTCAGATTAGCAGGCGCCCACCCTACTTCATATGGACAAGGAGGACGACCCTGAGCTGACCAGGCGGACATGGACCCCTCTAACGACGCCTAGACCGTCCACTACGACCACACAAGGTCAAACCCTCTCGACTGTGTGTTCCCCCTCTCCCCCAATTTCATCACTTCTCCGTTGTGCCTAAATTTTGTGTTTGGCTGCGATGAGCTAGAGACTGGTGATTGTCGACAAGGAGCCACCAAGGAAATTTTTAAGACGTTTTCTTAAGACTGACACAAGTAATTTTTTTAGAAATTGTATCCCAGGACAGTAGTTTTAGGTCAGCGTAGCGGATCCCATGTTGTTGTTTGTTTAGAGAAAACTGACACCAGACTAGACCCCATATTTTCTCCCTTTGTTGTACAGACCATAGCTCCGTATCCTGTCCCTAGCAATCACCTAACTCATAGTCAGTCGTGTTAAAAGTCGTTGCGGTTTGGCGGAGATGGTTGTACTTCCTAGCAACAGTACGAATTAGCTTCATAATATGTCTCATTGCTGGCTGTACTTGATACTTACTTGCATTAAGTTGTACTACTAGCATTTAGTACATAGTTCAGTCCAGTAGGTTTGTTCTGATGTGTTGTGACGAGGAAGCTGATCCTTAAAACAGGTTGTTGTTGTTGTGAATTCACATGCTATGATCTATTATACTGCTGAAATTGTGAATTGTTGGTTGCTGAATGGCACACATGAACTTTGAATTCATGTTTTTGTTTCCCCTGTTTTGCAGTATCTGAGAGAGAACAACGATTTCATGGTGATCGGGATAATCGGTCCACCTGGTGTGGGCGAGTCAACCATCATGAACGAGCTTTATGGATACGACGGAAGCTCGCTTGGTACTATGCTCATTTACTCGTATGGTTTTCTTGTGCTTATATTATGGTTGCCGATAGGATCTGTGGAGAGTGAGCACTGAACACCCTATCATTTGTGCAGATTTTGTGTTTTATTTTTATCATGCATCATTCAAAACGATTGGTTGTTGTCAGGCTATGGATCTATGAATTGCGTGTTCTCAAGCTAAGTTTGTTGTGGGCAGTGGGTTTAACTAAGCAGTACTTTAGGATGATCTAGTGTCATACCGGCCTTTGACTTTAAACTCAAGGACCAAAAGGGGTACCATCATCACATTCACTCTTTACTTCCATAAGTTTCTTGCGGTTTTTTTTACCCCAGTGTGTAAGTGACATGGCAAGATTATATACTGATGTGTTCCGTTCTTGTTATGATGATATGATTGTCAGCATGGCCAAGGAGTACTTCAAGTTTTTGAAGAAGTACCTGGCCACGTTCGATGGATCGACTGATGAGGCCGACGCAATCGGTGCTGCAAAGGAGGAAGCCGCTGCAGCAATCATTGAGTTTGTCAAGTCAGCTGATCTCTATCGGGTATTTTTATCATTTGGTTCACCTCTCCGTCTTACGTCTTGTGTTTGGGTGGAAAAAAATCTAGTGGGAGACATAATGCATGCTTATGAGTTTGATTCTTTGTGAGTGATGCATCGCTTTCTCCGTACAATAACATGATATAACATGCCATTCTACAATCACATAACCAAATGTGAATTTGATTATAACCGTCCACCATTGTCCCCAAAAGGTGCAGCTGCAAAAAGTAGGCTATCTGGAGGCAATGAACTACAAACTAGACTATCTGGACATCCTGAACGAAACATGGGAATTGGAACCTGATTTATCAGTCCTAATTATAGCCAAGCATGGACATTGCACTATCAGTCCTAATTGTAACCAAACATGTGTAATATGTAAAGTGGAGGGCAGGTTTACTTGCTGCTATCGTTGACGGAATTAGCACGAGTTGCAGATCAACCGTGTCCCCTCTCAATATAGTAGTCTTAGGTATATTGTATAGCCACATAATGTGCAGATCGCTTTCCTATAGTAACATAGTTGAAGCCTAAACATGCCTCATGATAACAAAGTTGCTATTTGTTTTCGTCTTATTTTATTTCTACTAATTGAATGCCTATCATGCTTGTGCAGGTGTCCAGCTTGCAGAAACTACAAGGTTTTTGCACAGGTGAAGTACAAAGCCAAGTGTGAAGCTATGAAGCGTATCAACAAAGAGTAGCATATGTATTGTAATAGTAGGCAGTAGTAGGTATATCTGGGTTGTGGTGTAGTGTAAAGATTGTAATAGACAAATTTAATGTTGGTTTGGACGAATTTCATTTGCTCCCTATCCTGTTTGAAATATTGATTCTGAATGTGATTTGAATACCTATGAAATGGCAACTTGACAAGGGGAAAAAGTTATGATATTTATTTGACAAAATGTGAAATTTCTGACGTGTGGGACTAATTTTGAGATCAACATGACATGTGGGACCAGTACAAAAATAAAATGGCCAAAAAAGAAAATCAACAGAAAGTAAATGGCCACAAACGAAAATTTGATTTTTTTTACTAAAGTGGTTGTAAATAGGTTAAGGCCCAAAAAGAAGCCCAATACGAAAAAACCCAAAAAAAAAACCAGCCCATGTAATTGAAATGGGTTGGGCTGATTTCAACCATGATGTTTTCTCTTCGTCGTAATTTTGCCACGTAGGACTGCCACGTAGGACTGGGTTTGATTGCCAACGACGATTTAGGATCGTCGTAAAGGTTACGACAATCCAGGAATCGTCGTAAAAGTTACGACGATTTTGATCAAAATGTCGCTGCTATTCATTTGTGACGCTCCGTTTTCGACGCTTGGTTTTTCGTCGTGACATCGTCGTAAATTAAAAACCGTGACGATGTAGCGATGAAAAAATAGCGTCGTGTATTAGCATATTCCTTGTAGTGTCATATTATGGTCATCTCCGGGAGTGGTTTCGGCTATTGTCACTCCGGGGTTGCCGGGTCATAACACATAGTAGGTGACTACAACTTGCAAGATAGGATCAAGAACACACATATATTGGCGACAACATAATAAGTTCAGATCTGAAATCATGGCACTCGGGCCCTAGTGACAAGCATTAAGCATGCAAAGTAGTAGCAACATCAATCTCAGAACATAGTGGATACTAGGGATCAATCCCCATCAAAACTAACTCGATTACATGATAGATCTCATCCAACCCATCACCGTGCAGCAAGCCTACGATGAGATTACTCACGAACGGTGAACAACATCATGGAATTGGCGATGAAGGAAGGTTGGTGATGACGATGGCGATGATCTCCCATCCAGAGGAAGAACAGGAGGTGAAGGCGCCTCCGTATCGTAAAACGCGATGAACTCTTCTCCTTTATTTTTTTTCCGGACGAAAGGGACTAAATAGAGCTGGGATTGGAGGTTGTGGAGCTTCGTGGGCCCCACAAGCCTGCCAGGCGCTGCGAGGGGGGCCGCGCCTGGTGGGCTTGTGGGCTCTCAGCTCCACCCCTCCGGTTGATTCTTGTGCCAGTATTTTTTATATATTCCACAAAAAATCCCCGTACATTTCCAGGTCATTCCGAGAACTTTTATTTCTACGCAAAAACAACACCATGGCAATTCTGCTGAAAACATCGTTAGTCCGGGTTAGTTCCATTCAAATCATGCAAATTAGAGTCGAAAACAAGGGCAAAAGAGTTTGGAAAAGTAGATACGACGGAGACGTATCACACCCAAGCACCGGTCCACCCACTTATCAAATTACCAAAGAATCGAACGCGAACCATATGAACATGATGAAAACTAGGTTGACAAAAATTCCCATGTGTCCTCGGGAGCGCTTTACGTCATTTAAAAGTTCGTCCAGGCTTGTCCCTTGCTACAAAAGGGATTGGGCCATCTTGCTGCACCTTTGTTACTATTGTTACTTGCTACTCGCTACGAATTATCTTATCACACAACTATCTGTTACCGATAATTTCAGTGCCTGCAGAGAATACCTTGCTGAAAACCACTTGTCAGTTCCTTCTGCTCCTCGTTGGGTTCGATACTCTTACTTATCGAAAGGACTACGATAGATCCCCTACACCTGTGGGTCATCATCCATCTCCGACGTTGGAGCCCTGCCGGTGCAGCAAACACACACACACACACACATTGTGTTAAGAAAATTGTGTTAAGAAAATTGTTGTTTTATGTTTTAGTTGTTTAGTTAATTAGGTATTCATATTGTTAATTTAGTTGTTTTAGTTGTTTAGATAATTTAGTTGTTTTTGTTTTAGTTGTTTATAATTAATTAAGTATTCATATTGTTAATTTAGTTGTTTTAGTTGTTTAGTTAATTTAGTTGTTTTATGTTTTATTTGTTTTAGTTGTTTAGTTAATTAAGTATTCATATTGTTATGTATTTGCAATTAAAGGTTAAGAGAATCTGTTAGACATGTTTTAGAGTACATGTTCACCAATTTTGCTCCGTATGTAGTTTATTAAACAGTAGGAATTTAAATATAGTAGGACATACGATGCCCGACCAGCATCCTCGTCGTCGACTCCTTGATAGGTGCCAGCGTGTGCGGGACTGGGCTCGCCGAGCTGGCACTGGGAGGAGTTACCTTCCGGGGCGCGCGGCTTGGTGAGGAACTAGGCTCTCGTCGTCGACCCAGAGCTTCTTTGGTGGCGGTCGCGGGGGCCGCTGAGGGTGCAGAGGTTGCCGACCCCCGAGTAGGAGGTACGTCGCCATGTCAGGGAGGAGGACGAGCACGTCCGTCGCTACATGGAGGCGTTGGATACCAGGTTCGATAGGACCTGGCAGGTTCTTCAGGGATCTCACCCTAGCTATGATCCGGTGATGGTCCGTGCTCTTTGGGTGTCCACCGCCCGCGCCTCAGTAGTACGACAACTCTTTCTTGACTTATCAGTTATATATTATTCGATGTATTATTACTATATTTGAGAGATGTATAATTATTTATGTATTCCATATTATATATTCGATAATATTAAGTAGATTATTCGATGATGCATTAATTAAGTGGATTATTCGATGTATATAGTTTTAGTTGTTAGTTAATTTAGTTTTTTGATGTTTAATTAATTTGTAGATACTTTGGATCCAATACACGGCAGAGATGAATATCAGGAAGACGTGATGCATGGTGTCATCCGTGGGGATGATATTTTAGTTCGCGATGTCGATGTCACCAGTCAGTTTCTGAATGAGTCCAGCGAGGGAGATGAGTCTCTCAACACACAAGGTAGAAGCTCCGGTGAGGTAGACGCCCACGCCTCGGGCGAGGGAGGAATCGACGGCTTCAATGAGGAAGAAGCCAACGAGGGAGAAACCGACCGCTCCGGCGAGGTGCATATATATATTAATAAATTAATCCTCTGTTGTCTATATACATATATTAACGCTCTTTCTTTTAGCCCTCCGGATCGAGCAAATCTTCAATACGGACGAAATGAGGCCCAACCAAGAAGCTGGCCGGATGATGGTGAGAGATACAGGATCGAAACAGTCTCAAATACCGGGCAACCAACTGCTCCCACAGATGTAAAGCATAATTCTGTTAAGGAATGTGGAGTTTTTGTTAGGGACCACATCCCTATCACCACTCGAGAATGGATTAAGCTAAGGGAGGAAGGAGACTCATATGTCGTCACACCAGCCAAAGAAAACCTTTGGAAAAAGCTCATGCTTGATTTCACCCTGCCGGTGCCAGAGGTGGATCCAGATGAGGAGGAGCTAAATGAGGAGGAAATGAATAGGCGAAAAGAGGCCCTAGAGAAAAAACTCAAGGAGTGGGCTCTTAAGAAGATGGCCGATCTATTAAGGGGCTGGAAAAAAAGATTGCACCAGGATTTTATCTTGAAAGATAAGACTCGAGATTTCGATCACGGCTATGAGAAGATTAAAGACTACTGGGCCAAATTTTTGGCGTACAACAAATCGGAGGATGCCTTGAAAAACTCTGCAACAAACAAGACGAATGTAGGTAAGAAGAAGTACCACCATATTATGGGGCCTGGTGGCTACGGCTCTAAGATGGCTAAGTGGGAAGCACTTGAGGCATCATTTCTGGGCAAACATATCACTACAGAGCCCTTAAAATGGCTCACACGGGCAAGAAACTGATCTTACAGGCATGGGGGATTGTTGGACGTTGAAGGGAAGGCAATATATAACCAAAGACATAAAGATAATCCCCTAACCATCGAGGAGATTAGATGTGCAGTACGGGATGTTGAAGAGGGACGGTTCTTACCAGATAGAGAGAACGACGAGCTCACACGCCCCCTTGGGAATAAGGAACACAAAGGGCGAGCACGAGGCTTACCAGGCTCCCCGCCTTGGATTATTGCGTTCCCCGAGGAAAGGAAGAAATTTCCCGATAGAAGCCATCAGAGGAGAAAGGAAAAGGACACACGTGATAAATGTTGGAAATATGCCCTGGAGGCAATAATAAATTAGTTATTATTATATTTGTTTGTTCATGATAATCGTTTATTATCCATGCTATAATTGTATTGATTGGAAACACAGTGCATGTGTGGATACATAGACAAAACACTGTCCCTAGTAAGCCTCTAGTTGACTAGCTCGTTGATCAAAGATGGTCAAGGTTTCCTGACCATAGGTAAGTGTTGTCACTTGATAACGGGATCACATCATTAGGAGAATCATGTGATAGACTAGACACAAACTAATAGACGTAGCATATTGATCGTGTCATCTTTTTGCTACTGTTTTCTGCGTGTCAAGTATTTGTTCCTATGACCATGAGATCATATAACTCACTGACACCGGAGGAATACTTTGTGTGTATCAAACATCGCAACGTAACTGGGTGACTATAAAGATGCTCTACAGGTATCTCCGAAGGTGTTCGTTGAGTTAGTATGGATCGATACTGGGATTTGTCACTCCATGTGACGGAGAGGTATCTCGGGGCCCACTCAGTAATACAACATCACACACAAGCCTTGCAAGCAATGTGACTTAGTGTAAGTTGCAGGATCTTGTATTGCGGAACGAGTAAAGAGACTTGCCGGTAAACGAGATTGAAATAGGTATGCGGATACTGACGATCGAATCTCGGGCAAGTAACATACCGAAGGACAAAGAGAATGACATACGGGATTATATTAATCCTTGGCACTGAGGTTCAAACGATAAGATCTTTGTAGAATATGTGGGATCCAATATGGGCATCCAGGTCCCGCTATTGGATATTGACCGAGGAGTCACTCGGGTCATGTCTGCATAGTTCTCAAACCCGCAGGGTCTGCACACTTAAGGTTCGACGTTGTTTTATGAATATTTGAGTTATATGGTTGGTAACCGAATGTTGTTCGGAGTCCCGGGTGAGATCACGGACGTCACGAGGGTTTCCGGAATGGTCCGGAAACGGAGATTGATATATAGGATGACCTCATTTGATTACCGGAAGGTTTTCGGAGTTACCGGGAATGTACCGGGAATGACGAATGGGTTCCGGGTGTTCACCGGGGGGGGGGGGGGCAACCCACCCCGGGGAAGCCCATAGGCCTTGGGGGTGGCGCACCAGCCCTTAGTGGGCTGGTGGGACAGCCCAAGAAGGCCCTATGCGCCATAGGAAGAAAATCAAAGAGAAAAGAAAAAAAAGAGGAGGTGGGAAAAAGGGGAAGGACTCCTCCTTCCAAACCTAGTTGGATTCGGTTTGGAAGGGGAGGACTCCCCCCCTTGGCTCGGCCGAACCCCTTGGGGGTCCTTGGACCCCAAGGCAAGGCTCCCCCTCTTCCCCCTATATATACGGAGGTTTTAGGGCTGATTTGAGAAAACTTTTGCCACGGCAGCCCGACCACATACCTCCACGGTTTTTCCTCTAGATCGCGTTTCTGCGGAGCTCGGGCGGAGCCCTGCTGAGATTAGATCACCACCAACCTCCGGAGCACCATCACGCTGCCACAGAACTCATCTACCTCTACGTCTCTCTTGCTGGATCAAGAAGGCCGAGATCATCGTCGAGCTGTACGTGTGCTGAACGCGGAGGTGCCGTCCATTCGGCACTAGATCGGAGCGGATCGTGGGACGGATCGCGGGACGGTTCGTGGGACGGTTCGCGGGGCGGATCGAGGGACGTGAGGACGTTCCACTACATCAACCGCGTTTCTTAACGCTTCTGCTGTGCGATCTACAAGGGTACATAGATCGGAAATCCCCTCTCGTAGATGGACATCACCATGATAGGTCTTCGTGCCCATAGGAAAAATTTTGTTTCCCATGCGACGTTCCCAACAGTGGCATCATGAGCTTGGTTCATGCGTAGATGTCTTCTCGAGTAGAACACAAAAGTTTTTGTGGGCGGTGATGTGCGTTTTCCTGCCCTCCTTAGTCTTTTCTTGATTCCGCGGTTGTTGGATTGAAGCGGCTTGGACCGACATTACTCGTACGCTTACGAGAGACTGGTTTCATCGCTACGAGTAACCCCGTTGCTAAAGATGACTGGCAAGTGTCAGTTTCTCCAACTTTAGTTGAATCGGATTTGACCGAGGAGGTCCTTGGATGAGGTTAAATAACAACTCATATATCTCCGTTGTGGTGTTTGCGTAAGTAAGATGCGATCCTACTAGATACCCATGGTCACCACGTAAAACATGCAACAACAAAATTAGAGGACGTCTAACTTGTTTTTGCAGGGTATGCTTGTGATGTGATATGGCCAACGATGTGATGTGATATATTGGATGTATGAGATGATCATGTTGTAATAGATAATATCGACTTGCATGTCGATGGTACGGCAACCGGCAGGAGCCATAGGGTTGTCTTTAAACTAACGTTTGTGCTTGCATATGCGTTTACTATTTTGCTAGGATGTAGCTTTAGTAGTAATAGCATGAGTAGCATGACAACCCCGATGGCGACATGTTGATGGAGATCGTGGTGTGGCTCCGGTGACAAGAAGATCGTGCCGGTGCTTTGGTGATGGAGATCAAGGAGCACGTGATGATGGCCATATCATGTCACTTATGAATTGCATGTGATGTTAATCCTTTTATGCACCTTATTGTGCTTAGAACGATGGTAGCATTATGAGGTGATCTCTCACTAAAATTTCAAGACGAAATTGTGTTCTCCCCGACTGTGCACCGTTGCGACAGTTCTTCGTTTCGAGACACCACGTGATGATCGGGTGTGATAGACTCAACGTTCACATACAACGGGTGCAAAACAGTTGCACACGCGGAACACTCGGGTTACGCTTGACGAGCCTAGCATGTGCAGACATGGCCTCGGAACACATGAGACCGAAAGGTCGAGCATGAATCGTATAGTTGATATGATTAGCATAGAGATGCTTACCACTGAAACTATTCTCGACTCACGTGATGATCGGACTTGAGATAGTGGATTTGGATCATGTACCACTCAAATGACTAGAGAGATGTGCTTTTTGAGTGAGAGTTCTTAAGTAATATGATTGATTGAACTAATTGTCATGAACGTAGTCTAATGGTCTTTGCGAATTATGATGTAGCTTGCGTTATAGCTCTACTGTTTTTATATGTTCCTAGAGAAAATTTAGTTGAAAGTTGATAGTAGCAAACTTTGCAGACTAAGTCTGTAAAACCGAGGATTGTCCTCGTTGCTGCGCAGAAGGCTTATGTCCTTAATGCACCACTCGGTGTGCTGCACCTCGAGCGTCGTCTGTGGATGCTGTGAACATCCGACATACACGTTTCTGATGACTACATGATAGTTCAGTGCAAAATACTTAATGGCTTAGAAGCAAGGCGCCGAAAACGTTTTGAAAACGTCACAGAACATAGGTGATGTTCTAAAGAGATGAAATTTTGATTTCATGCTTGTGCCCTTGTTAAGAGGTACGAGACCTCCGACAAGATTCTATGTCCACAAAGTAAAGGAGAAAAGCTCAATCGTTGAGCGTGTGCTCAGATTGTCTGAGTACGACAATCGCTTGAATCAAGTGGGCGTTAATCTTCCAGATGAGATAGTGATGGTTCTCCAAAGTCACTGCCACCAAGCTGTGAGAGCTTCATGATGAACTATAACATATCAAGGATAGATACAATGATCCTTGAGCGATTCGCGATGTTTGACACTGCGAAATTAGAAATCAAGAAGGAGCATCAATAGTTGATGGTTAGTAAAACCACTAAGTTTCAAGAAAGGCAAGGGCTAGAAGGGATACTTCGTGGAACGGCAAAACAGTTGCTGCACTAATGAAGAGACCCAAGATTAAACCCAAACCCGAGACTAAGTGCTTCTGTAATAAGGGGAACAGTCACTGAGGCGGAGCAACTCTAGATACTTGGTAGATAAGAAGGCTGGCAAAAGTCGAAAGAATTATATTTAATATACATGATGTTGATGTGTACTTTACTAGTAGTCCTAGTAGCATGAGGGTATTGGATACCGGTTCGGTTGCTAAGTTATTAGTAACACGAAATGATAGCTACGGCATAAATGGAGACTAGCTAAAGGCGAGGTGACGATACGTGTTGGAAGTGTTTCCAAGATTGATATGATCAAAACATCGCACGCTCCCTCTACCATCGGGATTGGTGTTAAACCTAAATAATTGTTATTTGGTGCTTGCGTTAAGCATGAACATGATTGGATCGTGTTTATTGCAATACAATTATTCATTTAAGGAGAATAATGGTTACTCTATTTGCTTGAATAATCACCTTCAATGGTTTATTGAATCTCGATCGTAGTGTTACACATGTTCATGATATTTGTGCCAAAAGATACGAGGTAATGATGATAGTACCACTTACTTGTGGCACTGCCGCTGTTGTCATGTTGGTCTAAATTGCATGAAGAGGCTCCATGCTGATGGATCTTTATACTCACTTGATTTTGAATCACTAGTGACATGCAAATCATACCACATGAGCAAGGCCTTGTTTTCATTCAGATGAAATAAGATAGTAACTTGTTGGAAGTGATACATTTTGATGTATGCAGTCCAATGGGTGCTGAGGCACGCAGTGGATATCATTATGTTCTTAATTCAATGACGATTTGAGTAGATACTAGAGTATTTACTTAATGAATCACAAGTCTGAAATATTGAAAAGTTCAATTCTGTTTCGGAGTGAAGTTCGTCGTAACAAGAGGGTAAGCTGTCTACGATATGATCATAGAAATGAATATCTGAGTTACGAGTTTTGGTACGCAGTTAAGACAATGTGGAAATTGTTTCACATTTCATGCCACCTAGAACATCATAGTGTGATGATGTGTCTGAACGTCATAGCCACACACTATTTGGTATGGTGCATGCTATGATGTCTCTTACCGAATTACCACTATCGTTTATGGGTTATGCATTAGAGACAACCTCATTCACTTTAAATAGGGCACCGCGTATTTCCGTTGAGATGACACAGTATAGATTGAGGTTTAGAGAAATCTAAACTGTCGTTTCTTGAAAGTTTGGGGCTTCGACACTTATGTGAAAAAGTTTCAGTCTGATAAGCTCGAACCCAAAGCGGATAAATGCATCTTCATAGGATATCCAAAACAGTTGGGTACATCTCCTATCTCAGATCCGAAAGCAAAGTGTTTGTTTCTAGAAACGGATCCTTTCTCGAGGAAAGGTTTCTCTCGAAAGAATTGAGTGGGAGGGTGGTGGAACTTGATGAGGTTATTGAACCATCACTTCAACCAGTGTGTAGCAGGGCGCAGGAAGTTGTTCTTGTGGCGCCTACACCAATTGAAGTGAAAGCTGATGATGGTGATCATCGAGCATCGGATCAAGTTACTACAAACCTCGTAGGTTGACAAGGTCACGTACTACTGCAGAGTGGTACGATAACCCTGTCTTGGAGGTCATGTTGTTGAGCAATAGTGAACCTATGAGTTATGGAGAAAGCAATGGTGGGCCCGGATTCCGACAAATGGCTGGAGGCCATGAAATCCGAGAGAGGATCCATGTATGAAAACAAAGTGTAGACTTTGGAAGAACTACTTAATGGTCATAGGACTATTGAGTAAAGATGGATCTTTAAAAGGAAGACAGACGACGATGGTGATAAGTCACTATTAAGAAAAGCTCGACTTGTCGCAAAGATGTTTCCGACAAGATCAAATAGTTGACTATGATGAGACTTTCTCACTCGTAGCGATGCTAAAAGTCTGTTAGAATTATGTTAGTAGTTGCTGCATTATTTATGAAATATTGCACATAGGATGTCAAAACATTGTTTCCTCGACGGTTTGCTTGAGCAAACATTGTATGTGATACAACCAGAAAGTTTTGTCGATCCTAAAGATACTAGCAAGTATGCAAGCTCCAGCGATCCTTCAGTGGACTGGTGCAAGCATCTCGGAGTTGGAATATACAATTTGATGAGATGATCAAAGATTTCGGGTTTGTACAAGGTTTAGGAGAAACTTGTATTTCCAAAGAAGTGAGTGGGAGCACTATAGAATTTCTGATAAGTATATGTGGTTGACATATTGTGGATCAGAAGTAATGTAGAATTTCTATAAAGCATACAAGGTTGTTTGAAAGGAGTTTTCAAAGGAGTACCTGGATTACGCTACTTGAACGTTGAGCATCAAAGATCTATGGAGATAGATCAAAAGCGCTTAATAGAAGTTTCAACAAGATGCATGCCTTGACAAGTTTTTGAAGGAGTTCAAAATAGATCAGAAAAGAAGGAGTTCTTGGTTACGTTGTGAGGTGTGAATTTGAGTAAGACTCAAAACCCGACACCGGCAGAATAAAGAGAATAGACGAAGGTCGTCTTCTATGCCTTAGCCGTAGACTCTAAAGTATGCCATGCTGAGTACTGCACCTGATGTGTGCCTTGACTCAAAGTATGTTGAGAGGTACAGAAAGTGATCCATGATTGAATCACTAGCAGCGGTCAAAAATTATCCTTAGTAACTGATGGACTAAGGAATTTTTCTCGATTATGGAGGTGGTTAAAAAGTTTGTCGTAAAGGGTTATGTCGATGCAAGCTTTGACACTAATCGAATAACTATGAGTAGTGAAACGGATTCGTATAGTAGAGTAGATATTTGGAGTATTTCCGAATAGCACATAGTAGCGGCATCTATAAGATGACATAAAGATTTGTAAAGAACACACGGATCTGAAAGTTTCAGAACCGTTGACTAAAACCTCTCTCACGAGCAAGACGTGATCAGACCCCATAACTATATGGGTGTTGGATTCGTTGGAATCACATGGTGATGTGAACTAGATTATTGACTCTAGTGCAAGTGGGAGACTGTTGGAAATATGCCCTAGAGGCAATAATAAATTAGTTATTATTATATTTGTTTGTTCATGATAATCGTTTATTATCCATGCTATAATTGTATTGATTGGAAACACAGTGCATGTGTGGATACATAGATAAAACACTGTCCCTAGTAAGCCTCTAGTTGACTAGCTCGTTGATCAAATATGGTCAAGGTTTCCTGACCATAGGCAAGTGTTGTCACTTGATAAAGGGATCACATCATTAGGAGAATCATGTGATGGACTAGACCCAAATTAATAGACGTAGCATATTGATCGTGTCATTTTGTTGCTACTGTTTTCTGCGTGTCAAGTATTTGTTCCTATGACCATGAGATCATATAAGTCACTGACACCGGAGGAATACTTTGTGTGTATCAAACGCCGCAACGTAACTGGGTGACTATAAAGATGCTCTACAGGTATCTCCGAAGGTGTTCGTTGAGTTAGTATGGATCGAGACTGGGATTTGTCACTCCGTGTGACGGAGAGGTATCTCGGGGCCCACTCGGTAATACAACATCACACACAAGCCTTGCAAGCAATGTGACTTAGTGTAAGTTGCGGGATCTTGTATTACGGAACGAGTAAAGAGACTTGCCGGTAAACGAGATTGAAATAGGTATGCGGATACTGACGATCGAATCTCGGGCAAGTAACATACCGAAGGACAAAGGGAATGACATACGGGATTATATGAATCCTTGGCACTGAGGTTCAAACGATAAGATCTTCGTAGAATATGTGGGATCCAATATGGGCATCTAGGTCCCGCTATTGGATATTGTCCGAGGAGTCACTCGTGTCATGTCTGCATAGTTCTCGAACCCGCAGGGTCTGCACACTTAAGGTTCGACGTTGTTTTATGAATATTTGAGTTATATGGTTGGTTACCGAATGTTGTTCGGAGTCCCGGATGAGATCACGGAAGTCACGAGGGTTTCCCGAATGGTCCGGAAACGAAGATTGATATAAAGGATGACCTCATTTGATTACCGGAAGGTTTTTCGGAGTTACCGGGAATGTACCGGGAATGACGAATGGGTTCCGGGTGTTCACCGGGGGGGGCAACCCACCCCGGGGAAGCCCATAGGCCTTGGGGGTGGCGCACCAGACCTTAGTGGGCTGGTGGTACAGCCCAAGAAGGCCCTATGCGCCATAGGAAGAAAATCAAAAAGAAAAGAAAAAAAAGAGGAGGTGGGAAAAAGGGGAAGGACTCCTCCTTCCAAACCTAGTTGGATTCGGTTTGGAAGGGGAGGACTCCCCCCCTTGGCTCGGCCGAACCCCTTGGGGTCCTTGGACCCCAAGGCAAGGTTCCCCCTCTTCCCCCTATATATATGGAGGTTTTAGGGCTGATTTGAGAAAACTTTTGCCACGGCAGCCCGACCACATACCTCCACGGTTTTTCCTCCTCTAGATCGCGTTTCTGCGGAGCTCGGGCGGAGCCCTGCTGAGATTAGATCACCACCAACCTCCGGAGCACCGTCACGCTGCCGGAGAACTCATCTACCTCTCCATCTCTCTTGCTGGATCAAGAAGGCCGAGATCATCGTCGAGTTGTACGTGTGCTGAACGCGGAGGTGCCGTCCGTTCGGCACTAGATCAGAGCGGATCGTGGAACGGATCGCGGGACGGATCGCGGGACGGTTCGTGGGACGGTTCGCGGGGCGGATCGAGGGATGTGAGGACGTTCTACTACATCAATCGCGTTTCTTAACGCTTCTGTTGTGCGATCTACAAGGGTACGTAGATCGGAAATCCCCTCTCGTAAATGGACATCACCATGATAGGTCTTCGTGCCTGTAGGAAATTTTTTGTTTCCCATGCGACGTTCCCCAACAATAAAGCGGCTGAGGTAGACCGGCTGCATAATCTAGAAGAAGCAGTAAAGCGGCTACAACAGGATTAAACCAACAGACAACAAGGTAGCGGCCAATCTCAGCGGCTCATGGTAGAAGCTGCATCGAATCAGAAAAGCACTATCGCTTCCACGCAGCTCCAGGATGAGGGTGATGATGCACTAACGACGGATGCTCCTCGTCGCTACCCACTGGATGATATCATAGAGAGCACACCTTGTCAGCTAAAGGTGAAACTTACTAACTTAAGGTTGACGGTGGCGATCGGCATGGCTATACCAATTGGAAGTAATCCAACTTGCCATTGCTCTCCGGTTCCAGAAGGGTACGCTGTTGTTGCGGTGGATGAAGTGATGAAAGATTATGAGGAGCTGAAGCTCGACCACCCTGCAGGTGAAGATAGGGATTTGACTCAACTTGGAGAAGTCAAGAAACAAACCATTGTATGGCCAAAGGAGGACATCTTCCTTCCAAATTGGACGCCAAGGCCACCGACTCCTCATAGCAGCAATCCTTCTTCGCCTCCACCTCACCAGTCTCCAACGTAACCGTCGTCTTCGTCGCCTCACCAATCTCCAGCGCAGCCATCGTCTTCGCCTCCTCACCAGTCTCCAGCGCAGCCGTCTCCACCGGCCCGTCAGCCATCTCCACCGCCCCATCAGTCGTCTCCATCCACTCAGGATCAGAGCAAAAAGCGGAAACATACCCCCGCTAGTAGTGGAGGCAGAAAGGGGATCCAATCACCAAAACGTAAGTTGTCGCCCTCCCACAAGTACCTCATAAGAATATGGTGAAGAGACCTTGGGACTATACTGGAGAGGACAATATTAAGAATGGCAGACGCCCATCATGAACATTGGAAGGCTCAATTGGCTAACAAGAATAAACCGAAAGAGCGAGAGTACCCGACCACCCTAGAAGATCACGCCCCGTGCGTGAAAATGCTAAAAAAGCTTGCAGATCCCCCGCCACCGTTGCCAGCAGACTATGAACGCTCTATTATCAAGTCGGCTCAGGCAAAAAAGCAACGGTTGAAGAGTAGTACGTCCAGCGGGAAATCAGTTGCCCAACTCGGACAACAGAAAAATCAATCGTGCCCCCAGCTCAAAGTGTATTCCGATACAAATGTGTGCTCGAGCGGAGGTGTGGTCCAGTAGAGGAATGATAAAACAACTGACATCGATCCGGAATTTCTTGCACACTACAGAGAAGCGGCCAAGGCTCAAGGCATGTCTATTGATGAGTACTTAAACCATTTGGAGGTATTCACTGACGTAGAATACACGTATCGGTACGGGCGTCCTCTGGTCAAACCTGAGTTAGTCAAAGAGCTATCAACAAAAATGCGAAGATTGCATGACGGGTACATGCAAGCATGTGATAAACAGAAAAACTGGCTCTACTTAGCATACGAAGACGAGCATTTAGGGACTGGACGAGGCGTGATTATGATTGAATTCGACGAATTATTTCAGTTATACAAACAAGACGCCCTCGAAAAATCTATCATCAGTGCCTATTGTTTGTAAGTATTAATAATTTATGTCATTAAGTCTTACTCAGCTCGTTCTTGCATGTATAATCTTACTCATCACTATATTAATTTTGCAGAATGAAGATTCTCGAATGCAAAACAGGACAAATCTATGACATTGGGTTCATTGACCCAAATTACAATCATCACCAAAGTGTCGAATCGAATCCCCGCGAGACAGGGAATAACCTGGTACAAGCGTTAAGGTTTTGCAGTACCAAAAGAAAAATACTATTTCCTTACAACTTCAAGTGGGTGTTACTATACACACATTCTATTTTCGCTTACTCGATGTTATTATAAGTGTACGTATAATTGACTCGTTATGCACGCGTAGGTTCCATTTTATTTTATTAATCATTGTACCTGACAATGGACAAGTAATAGTCATGGACCCGAAATGCACACCCCTCACTGAATGAACGAACATGCAGGAATGCCTCGAGAGGTAATTTCAATCATTATGGCACTATATCGGCAACTTCTCGTTCATTTCCTGATAGCAAGGAATTAATATAGAACTCCTTTCTTCATTTCCTTTTCTTGGCAGGGCTTGGAAACGGTTCATCGCCAAGGCTCGGGGTGATTGGAAGCCAGAGCTTACATTTAAACAAATAGATGTAAGTAACTGCTAGCTAGATCCGCGCATCTCTTTATTCTAGTTTCAATACCATTATAATTCTTGATTATGTTTTTGATTGAACTCTGTTCTCGTCAAGTGCTTGCGGCAGGAACACGGGAACAATTTATGTGCATACTATGTTTGCGAGTTCATTCGCGAGACGACCCATGAGAAGGGCAAAACCCGGGACATAAAAAAAACAAAGTACGATAAACAATACTCACATATTTATTTTATTACCGTGAATTGTGTTCGATTTCATTGATATATATATTGACCCATTCTTTAAATTAGACCGAACGGTTGCGGGACGGTCTTCTACCACAGGAACGTGTACAACCAATTCAAGAGGAAATTGCCGGATTATTTGATGCAGAGGTCCTAGATCCCAAGGGAGAATACTATTGCCACTCGATGAGAATGGTATGAAATGTTATAGTGTAAGAAAGATGCATATATGTGCATGTAACTCGTGTCTACATTTTATAATTAAGTACGTTCGACAAAGCACGACGGATGAGATGGTGTACTATATTCATGACCATGTGCAATATAGTTGTTCCTTTATTGTTGTGTATGTGCAATCCAATTTAGTGCAAAACAAAAATTAAAAAATGACCAAAACAAATAAATGAGAAAATAGGGGACAACAAAATAGCCCCATCCAATTAATTGCAAAACCCTAAACACAAAAATTGTTAAAAATAACAACGAAGAAATAGCCCCGGTTCGTAATACGAACTGAGACTAATACCCCTCCCCTCCACGTAGAAGGCCATTAGCCCCGGTTCGGGGCCGACCAGGGCTAGCATTAGTCCCGGTTGATTAGTCCCGATTCACGAATCAGGACTAATGGTCCAACCGAACCGGGACTAAATGCCCCTTTTCTACTAATGGGAACAACATCTTCGTGTTTATCAATGGAAGAGTGACCGAATGATCTGTCATAATGACCAGGTACGTGTTGCCGTCAATGAACGAGGTGCATGACGATGTAGAGCAAGGAGATAAAAACAAGTTACAAGAAGAGGGCGAGGAAAAACTGGCACCACTGCACCTACTCTCGTCCTTTTTCGCTATATTTTGACACCACACGACCGGACTAGCTAGTTGGAGAAATTAGTTAATGACTTTAGGGAGTCCATCAATAGATACAACGGACCCCTCGCGTAGCCTCCCCTCGGACGACGCCAGGGGCCCCGAAACTCTACCCGCCAGAGAGTTCCTCTCCTTCCCCGGCCGCCGCTGCCGCCGGCTAGGGCCGCGGTGGCGGCGGGCCCTGCGTCTTATTGCCAGGGCGGGTGGTAGCCGCGGAGTCCCAGCGAGGTGGAGGGGTCGTCGCGTGCGTGGATGACGGGGCGGCAGTCAGGGCGACCTCCTTGCTGCGCGGCGGCGTTCGTGGTCCTCATGGCCGGCTGTGGTCGGAGGTTGGATGGTGGCGGTGCAGCACTCCATCCAGCAAGGGCGGCGGCTGCGTGCAAGGGCTACATCGAGGGTTGCGGATCTGGCGTGTCCTGCCCAGATCCGTCACGGCTTGATCTTGATCGGCCGGTGGCGCGAGGAGGATCGGTGAGGGGCGGCTGGAGGCCCCTGCCGGCATGCCGATGGCGGCCTCGTTTACACGACGAGCCTTCCTCGGTTCCATCCAGCCACGAGATCGGGAGGGACGCGACTTCCGGTGAAAACCGCGTCCACCTCGGTCATGGACGACGATGGCGTCTAGGACGTCGTTATCATCTTGAGGCATCGTTGTTGCAGGTCGTGGAACCACACTCGTGATGCTCCGGAGGAAACTCTAGATATGGATCTATCAGTCGGATCATGATGGCATTTACCATGTCATTTCCCTCTTGAGGGCATCGTTGTAGAGTACGTGTTGGGTGGACGGGACAAGAGGAGGAGCGGTGTTTGTTCTACCGCGAGCCCTGCGGTGGATCCCGACGGCATGGCGCTGCGGTGGTTCGGCGACAGGCACGTGAAGCCGGATACGTGCAGGATGGTGGCGCTGTCTGGCACCGTAGTGGCGTCGACGGCAGACCTAGCAAGGAAGATGCGTCTGTTCTAGCTCTGGAGATGGAATGGTGGAAGATGGTGGAGGCAGCCTGTGAGAGTGCGCCTGGCCGGTATGGGATCCAGTCCCAGTGATGGCTGTGCTGGGGCATCCGGCTATAGATGTTAGGATTTGGTGCGATATTTGTTTGATATTTGGTCCGGATATGCACCACACCTTCATCAAGGGATAGGGGTAGCAACAAGTGTTGCCTAGACGGTGGCTTCAGGCTGACCGATGTATTACTTTGTTTGGCCTTTGTGAATAATTAATAAAATGGTTGTATGCATCATCCAGATGCAGAGGCAGAGGTATATCCTTCTTTTCTAAAAAAAGTTAATGACTTTATGCGTTCGAGTCAGTCTATCGATCACCTTGCTAGTCTATACTTAGACTAATTTGTGGCTCTCTAAAAATCCTACATTAATTAAATTTTATGAGCCGTTAATCTGGTGGGACCAAATTATTACGGTGTAGATCGATTCTTGATTTGTTAGATAAAAAATGATTTAAATAATAATAATAATATACTAATTAATCTCACGTTAATTAGATTTTACGAGCCGTTAATCTGGTGGGACCGAATTATTACGGTCGAGATCAATCAATTAACCCTCGACTGTACGTAGTTTTTTTCAATTCTGCGAAGAGATTTTTTTTTCCTTGAAAGACTCACGTGCCTTCCTCAATTTTCGAACGAAGGAGATTGGACCATCTACTATTCCACCAACCACAAAACCCTAATGAACTGATCGAAGGGTAAATCTCACTCCCGATCTCTCTCCCCTTTCAATCTAAACGTCACATGCAGCGCCGCTGCCAACCTAGAATTCATCTCTCTCCTCAATCCCCAATCAATCTCTCCTCAATCCCCTTCTTCTCCAATCTTTATATCTCTTCTTACTCCAAGTTTCTGAATCTGAGATGGCTGATGTATCCTTCCAATATGTACGTACATCCCTGATCGTTTCAAGAATGAGGCCACCATCGATTCCTGAGGTTGTGGAGTTGAGGAATTACGTTGGATTTATGACACCGCAGCTCACACTCCAAGCCCTACATCATTTGGAGTCGCAGAAGATATTCGCAGATTTCAAGCATTATGGGTGCACATGCGAGGAGTCACGAAAAGTACTGGTCGCAGTTGGTCATCAGTTCCTGCATGGTCTGGTCTTACAGGTATGTACGTATGTATCTCCACATGAGGTTGTTGTACGTACTAATCTCCACATGGATAATTGATGATAAAGTTCTTCTCCGTTGGATGTCTCCGGTCCCACTTCCTTCTGCCTTTACTGTTGTTACTATATCATATAATCTTCTACAGAGTTTCCCCTGTGGACATATCTAAATGCACATTTTTCTGAACCTTTGGAATAAGCTTTCGTTCCTTTTTTGTAATCGAGCTCAAGAGACATTTTGAGTTCTCACACAAAGTCATTTGGCAAGCACAGAAGATTTCACTCGCACTACTAACAAAAGGAAAATATATTACACATTATTTTCGATTGAGTAAATATCTATCATTTTTAGGTAAGGTATGTTACCAAATATATTTTTCAAGGAGCAAGTTTGGGCTTCAAAGGATTTAGGTAACAATATGTATACAAAAGGAGATTGATATTGATATGTTGTTGTGTTCTGTGTATTTCTTCATTATATGTGTTATATATCTGCCAACGAGGATCAGAAAATATGATTACATAATTAAATACCAGTGTAGTATAGTTTGTACATAACAATCGATACCTATTTTTGTCATACGTGAGGAAAAAAGTGGTAGCTAGAAAATTTCCCACATCGTCAACCCGTGCGTCCGCACGAGCTAGTCCATTATAAATCGGCATATATATTTTGACGTTGCATTATCATCCGGTGGATGCAATGTTTGATAGAAATTAAAATGAATATTTAGAATGTGGCTCTAATTGCTTGCAACCAATAACACAGATCAATGCATACTGGCTATTGTGTGATGAAAAGTAATTATTCCAATTAATTGCAGATCCGACAATTTTCGTATATGTACAAACTATACTACACTGGTATTTAATTATGTAATCATATTTTCTGATCCTTGTTGGCAGATATATAACACATATAATGAAGAAATACACAGTACACAACAACATATCAATATCAATCTCCTTTTGTATACATATTGTTACCTAAATCCTTTGAAGCTCAAACTTGCTCCTTGAAAAATATATTGGGTAACATACCTTACCTAAAAATGATAGATACTTACTCAATCAAAAATAATGTGTAATATATTTTCCTTTTGTTAGTAGTGCGAGTGAAATCTTGTGTGCTTGCCAAATGACTTTGTGTGAGAACTCAAAATGTCTCTTGAGCTCGATTACAAAAAAGGAACAAAAGCTTATTCCAAAGGTCTAGAAAAATTTGTATTTAGATATGTGCTTGGTAACTTTAAAACATCAATATGAAATTAGCTTATTCGTAATTAGCAAACAACTTACTCCTTAGTAACTTAAAAGTTTAAAATCCCATTTTACCACATATATGGCGTCCACATGTTTCTGTTGTCTTAATAACACCATGTGCATCAATTTTTGCATATGCCTAATTAAATGTGGAAGGTTTCAAAAAATCAGATCAAACCTAGCTTATTTATGCACAGTATAGGTAATAAGAAAAAGAGTACACAATTTTATAAAACCTGATTAATGTAAAAGCTCAATCCCAAGCATGCATGGTCAGATGGATGTCATGGCCAATATAATCCATAAGGGATAAAAGGAAAACATGTGTCCACATATTTTTACTGATTTAGGAGCCATGCAAAAACTACTGTGCATCGCTCAACTCATCAGTGTGTGCAGATTTATATGCATACTTCTATTTTTCTCATATCCATTCTTTGAAACATAACACCGAGAATTCCCAATGCACAGAGCTAGCAGGTGCCAGACGACATAATATTGACCTCAAATATAACTGGGAGTTTCGTGTTCCACTTCTAACGAATTCATGCCTTGAAATCCTTTAATCAAAAAATCACCCAGACCATTAGTAGTAGCATGGAAACAAACTAAGAAACAGAATGATCTAATGAATAATGAGACTGTTTATAAGAAATAGTTGTCCAACACATCGTTGGTAAATAAATATATATTTGTATACTGCACGCATGCGGTGAATACGTCGACCCAAGTTTCATACATAAAAATCTAGCAAAGATAAAACTGCAATGTATTAGAGGAGCAAGTACGTGCGGGGGTCAATCCAATCAACACATATGTGTAAGATGTCATTGGCACGCAAACAATGTTGGTGCTGCTAATTTCTTCTGTTTCTCCGGCAAGAGGGCATCAACCAGAGCAGTAGTAATAGACCATGTATTTCTTGTGTCTACCAGTTGCATGTGCTAGACGTCGTCTTAAACAATATATAGGTGCCATCTGAGTCGACAGGGAAACTCTGTAGAAGATTATATGAGGTAGTAACAACAGTAAAGGCAGAAGGAAGTGGGACGGAAGACATCCAACGGAGAAGAACTTTATCATCAATTATCCATGTGGAGATTAGTACGTACAACAACCTCATGTGGAGATACATACGTACATACCTGTAAGACCAGACCATGCAGGAGCTGATGACCAACTGCGACCAATACTTTTCGTGACTCCTCGCATGTGCGCCCATAATGCTTGAAATCTGCGAATATCTTCTGCGACTCCAAATGGTGTAGGGCTTGGAGTGTGAGCTGCGGTGTCATAAATCCAACGTAATTCCTCAACTCCACAACCTCAGGAATCGATGGTGGCCACATTCTTGAAACGATCGGGGATGTACGTACAAATTGGAAGGATACATCAGCCATCTCAGATTCAGAAACTTGGAGTAAGGAGAGATTTAAAGATTGGAGAAGAAGGGGATTGAGGAGAGATTGATTGGGAATTGAGGAGAGATTGATTGGGGATTGAGGAGAGAGATGAATTCTAGGTTGGCGGCGGCGCTGCATGTGACGTTTAGATTGAAAGGGGAGAGAGATCGGGAGTGAGATTTACCCTTCGATCAGTTCATTAGGGTTTTGTGGTTGGTGGAATAGTAGATGGTCCAATCTCCTTCGTTAGAAAATTGAGGAAGGCACTGAGTCTTTCAAGGAAAAAAAATCTCTTCGCAGGTTTGAAAAAAAACTACGTACACTCGAGGGTTATATTGATTGATCTCGACCGTAATAATTCGGTCCCACCAGATTAACGGCTCGTAAAATCTAATTAACGTAAGATTAATTAGTATATTATTATTATTTAAATCATTTTTTATCTAACAAATCAAGAATCGATCTACACCGTAATAATTCGGTCGCATCAGATTAACGGCTCATAAAATCTAATTAACATGGGATTTTTTAGAGAGCCACAAATTAGTATAAGTATAGAAGTATAGAAGTATAGATATGGATATGATCCAAAATCAGCTAATTTTGCAGAATAGGCCAAAAGAGGGTGAGGAAAAACCGGCACCACTGCACCTACTCTCCTTGTTTTCCGCTATATTTTGACACCACACGGCCGAACTAGCTACTTCGAGAAATTAGTTAATGACTTTAAGTACATTGTGCTATGAGTCAGTCAATCGATCACCTTGCTTGTGAGCCATCATAGTTTTGTCCCAGGAAGGTGCTTGTGTCTTCTCAAGAATTAATATCGTATGCATATGATCCAAATGAGCTAATTAGGCAGAGTAGGCCAATCGGGCGGCCAATTATATAGCATGCGTGGTTAAGTCACGGCGACCATAGAAAGTGACAACGTGGTGGCCGGCCACTTAGTTGATGCACTGATAATCTATTATTAGGTTATTGAATGACTACTACGTACAGTCAAGACTGTTGGAATTAAACACAACTTAACCCCGTCGGCTGGTGTGTCCGGTTCATGTACGTGCATGTATCCTAGTAGGACTAGTATTGGCAAACCGAGTAGAATTGCTGATAGCTAGGTTTACTCTATATATATGCGTGTATCCCAGACCTGTATCAAACCATGAGATCGAAAGATCAAAAGCAATAAAAGTGCAAGGCTCGACACGAGCCTTTTGGCCAACTCGCCGAGTGCGTATTGTGTTCCCGCGACTTATATGTACTACAGGGTAGCTAGCTACATAGCAAATCCATCCAGCTCCTTGCTTGGCTGCTTGTATTGAAATACGTGTGCATGAACGAGTCAACTTTTTGTGGTGCGATGCAGCCGGCGTAAAAGGACTTCGTCGTGATTGCATCGGCAGGAGGGGTCTGTCGTCGTTCGTCGTCGGTCATCGTCTGTCATCGGAAAGTACTCGACGTCGGGACTGGGCCAACAATTGGTATCAGAAGTACACTACACACCTGTGATGGTGCCGGGAAACCATAGCACACGACGAGCTATGCCGTTCGGACCTGATGAGAATCACGCCGTGTCAGAGGATGGCAAAGCGCGGGAAAAAGGTCCACTCCCGGCTGTGGCTGTGGAGATTCCAGATTTTGGACCGCGAATACACGGACGAGCAGCCGTCCGGTCTGCTACGGTCGCTCGGCCAGAAGACCCGAAGCTGGTTGTCCCGATCAGCAGCAAGGGAGGTGGACTAGGCTATAGTATCCTACGTAGTAGTAGCAGTACGTCTTCAGCAATAGGGCATGGAGAAGGACATGATGGATTTGTTCCATCACATGAAGAAGCTCTACAAGTAGTTCATATGGCTGGAGGGGGCACATGCAACGCAACAAGTGATCCAAATGAAGGGCCAGGGGTACTAGGAAGCCTAGTTCGGGCTGGAATTTTTGCTTCGCCAAAATAAACGCGCGTGACAGAAATTTTTATCTCGCCTCCGACAGTAATGGAGGAAAGGACACCACCAACTGTATCCATAAAGCTACAGCTGATGTTTCATCCATATCCGGAGGATACTCTTCGGACGACTGGCCCGGTAAAGATCAAAGGAAGTGGGCAAAGGTGTCTAGCAATTGCCGAGAAGCCGGCAGATTTTGAAGACGCAAATACGAAGGAGTGTTGGCGTCATGCTATGAAAGAAGAGTTGGGGTCGATCCACGACAACAATGCATGGGAGCTTGTGGATCTTTCCAACAATGAAAAAAACATGGAGCTCAAGTGGGAAGTTACGATCAAGAAAGAAGCTGAAGGAAATTGTGTGAAGCACAAAGCGAAGCTAGTAGCCAAAGAGTACATGCAAGATGAAGGTGTGGACTTCAAATAAGTGTTCGTTCCCGTTGCACGATGGAATCGATGAGATTACTCATCGCTTTCGCGGCTCAAGAATCATGGAAGATCCATCACATGGATGTAAAATCCATGATTTTGAACGAAGGAGATGTGTATGTGAATCAACCATCGAGTTTCATCAAAGAGGGAGAAGGACATGAGGTATTGAAGCTATACAAAGTCTTCTATGGGCGACGGCAAGCCCTTCGGGCGTGGAACATCAAACTTGATCAGACTATGATTTCTCTTGGATTTGAGAAAGCCCCACACGAGCATGCAATGTACAAGAGAGGTGAAGGAAGGGATCGTCTACTAGTTGGCATCTACGACGATGATCTATTGATAACCGGAGCAGATGAAGAGGTGATTGCAAAGTTCAAGCTACAAATGAAGGTGCTTTTCAAGATGGATGATCTAGGTCTTTTGAGTTGCTACCTCGGGCCAGAGGTACATCAAAAGTCGGAAGGGGTCACACTATGCCAGGAGGCATATGCAAGAAAGGTACTTGAAAATTGTAGCATGAAAGATTGCAATCCAATTGACGCTTCAATGAAACCTCGTCTTGAGCTGAGCAAGAAGAAGATGGTGAGACTACTCGGCTACAGTGGTAGTGACAAGGAAGGAATTATTGAGGACCGTACGAGTACCTCGGACGTGGTATATTTCCTTGATGGAAGCATAGTAAGCTGGCTATCATGAAAGCAGAAAGTGGTGACATCGACTTCAAGTGAAGCAGAGTGTCAAGGTGTGTGGCTAGGGAGGCTACAAGGTGATCTCATGAATCGAGATCCGGAACAAGTGGTGCTCAAAGTTGACAACGAGTCTATGTTTTTTTCTACGCGAGGATCCAGTGCGGCGTGACAGGAGCAAGCACATTGATACGATGTATCAGTACATGAAAGACTGCATGGAAGAAGAGAAGACGGAGGTCAACTATAATTGCACTGATGATCAGTTGGCGGACATCCGGAGCAAGGCTTTGAATCGAGAGAAGTTCCTCAAGATGCGAAGAAGGATCGACGTCGGAGCTGTAACGTAACGATCACGACTTCGTGTTTAGGGGGTGATTGTTGGAATTAAACACAACTTAACCCCGTCGGTTGGTGTGTCCGGTTCATGTACGTGCATGTATCCTAGTAGGACTAGTATTGACAAACCGAGTAGAATTGTTGATAGCTAGGTTTACTCTATATATATGCGTGTACCCCAGACCTGTATCAAACCATGAGATCGAAAGATCAAAAGCAATAAAAGTGCAAGGCTCGACACGAGCCTTTTGGCCAACTCGCCGAGTGCGTACTGTGTTCCCGCGACTTATATGTACTACGGGGTAGCTAGCTACATAGCAAATCCATCCAGCTCCTTGCTTGGCTGCTGTATTGAAATACGTGTGCATCAACAAGTCAACTTTCTGTGGTGCGATGCAGCCGGCGTAAAAGGACTTCGTCGTGATTGCTTTGGCAGGAGGGGTCTGTCGTCGTTCGTCGTCGGTCATCGTCTGTCGTCGGAAAGTACTCGACATCGGGACTGGGCCAACAAAGTCAGGTGCCGTGTATACCTACCTTGGAATAGTTGCCAACTATCAAAAATCCCTAACCATTAAAAGATCATACCCATCGTGTCATGCAGACTTCATTGGTCTTGAATTATACACTAAGATGTACTCCCTCCTTCACGGTTTACAGGGCTCACCTCAAATTTTTCAGATTTCCATTATATTACTCCTCTTAAAGAAGGTATCGATGAAAATGCATGGCACTTACACCTGATTATATAACATGCGTGGTTAAGTTACGGCGACCTAGCTCCCTTGGTCAAAACATAAGCACATACAGATTACTTCCAAGACAATATTAGGTGAGCCTGCCTCTTTCACTTCACGAATGTCAGATATATCTGTTGAATCCATCCAATCATATGATTCCCTCCCTTTTTTCTTGCACACGGAATGGTCCTAGCTAGTTAATTAGTATCATCTTCTTCGTTGATAAGTATACATACAAATATGTACTTTACTATATTATATTTTATATAAGCCAGCTGATTAATCAAATTCGACTAACCTGGTGGATCAATTATTCAGAAGGCCCAGGAACTGTTGATATATCCCCCGACCTTCAATGATCTAGCTGGGGACTATTGACACTTGTTTTTGGCACTGAAAAAAATATTATTGAGGTGACTTCAAATGAAAAAATGCTCTACATGAGAAAGTTGTGTAATATGGACATGAACATCATTGTAGTTTGGGTCGTCACCATCAATCCCATATCGAGGATCAAAGTTGTGCTCGAACTACAATTTTTTTGTATTCAGAGTATTGTTCGGCTGATTACGTGTCCAAAACTGCATCATATGAGAAAATGTCCTATATGTATTGTCTTGGCCTCGTCGAAACGGTTGATTTTGATATTAAAATTTTCTTAATCCATGGTCATATGCCAAAATTAGAGCCCGTACAATGCGATCCTACCGTAAGCAAAAAGTGACACGCAACACAAGACACCCATATGACTATGTGTTATAGGTAGCATGAGCTATTGCGTGTTTTGAGCGAGCGATTCGGCCCTCAAGTTGACCTGGAATAAAAAAAGTGAACATAGAAGTTGTTCGTCTCATCGAAACAGGTAAATTTACTTTTGGTCTCATCTTCATCCGAGGTCATTTTTGGCTTGTAGGACCAAAAACCGAATTGCTGTCCTAGACTTACCGTATATCCAAGTTCGGTTATTTTTTAAAAGATTTGTCGGAATTTGGAGTCCTTTTCTTATTCGGGAAGTCCAACCGCATCATAAATAGATGAGTGTTAACGGCCGGATGAAGAACACACAAACGATCAATCAATCTATTAATGATTACCTTTATACTCCATACTCACTTCTTGTTCTTCTTTCGCATTATTTGTTCGTTTTTCGTATTGGCGGGTAGCGATCCACGAGGTCTTAGGGGTGATCAGGTCGACCTAGGGCACCCATAGCAGCCGCGCCCCCTTACTTGGTACCTTCCGGGCTTGTGGGGTTTTGGGTCTACAAAAGTGTCCGCTGGATTGCATGTGCACCACGATCTTGGCTGGGTCTCCTTCGACGTAATTTGTAGTGCATCAGACCCAGCATCAAGGATACACGATGACACCTTTGTGTGCAAAAAACTTTTTTGATGAGTCCTTTCGGGACTAAGATTTGAACAGTCTCCAACCCATTCTTGCGACAAAGAGATCGCCATCTACGATTTGTTGTCTACAAAGGTTATATGAATACCCAGTCACCTTGTGTAGATGCTCATAATATGTATGATGTTCAATGAGTATATTCTATCGACCATCCCTAGTTTTTTCAATCATGCATGTAATTACATGCAAGGGCCAACTCAAAGTAATTTACATGCTTTAACTTCTTATGATACTAGTAACATGCACCATATGTATTCCAACTCCCATGCATAGGCAACCCCGCAAATTGTTATGCCGATGAACAACATGGTGAGTAACTGAGTATATGTAATAAATTTGAAACAACACATGTTAGAATTTTGAATGCCATGAAACAATGTGTTTCACAATTTAATTCGTGGGCAACTAATTTGCAATATACTAAGCCAAACATGCCGATGGATGCGAGAATTGGCCATCCTACTACCTATTCGGCTAGTTATTCTCAACCTTCATATGATATACCTCATGTTAGTAATTTTTTTGGCACCATACACAGCTTCAGATATTCATAATTCCGCACCACACCTTCATGGTCATAGTGAGATAAGTGAAAATTCAGAAAGAGTGCGTATGACAACTTAATGTTGTAGCATATAATGCATTCTCTACACAATTCCAGAATTCCGACAGCACTTAGAAATCATTGCAGAAAGAACTAAAAATGTAGCAATCCCTTCCAGAAGTAGTTGTGAAAAATATGGCCTAAGATGAGAGGATTGGTGCTCTTTGCCTTGAAGAACATGAAAAAAGTTATTTTCTGACTATATTGCAATAAAAACTAGAGTGCTAAAAGAACATGAATTTCGGTAATAAAAACAAGAGAGCTAGGACCCAACACTCTGCCCCCGCCCCCACCCCTGGACTTGAAACACTAAAAAATGATTGCTACTCCCTTGATTCCTCTATATAAGGTGTATTTGTTTTTTTTAATAAATTTTCAAAATGTAAGGTGCATTTCTTATAACTCCCCATAATTACCTTGTTAGCCCTCCAAAAAAAGGGAAATATCTCTCTTCTGATTGTGTGTACCTCTCCTGATATCAAAAGAAGGAAATGATCTCTTTGTCGATTTCATGTATCTCATACTTTTGTGGACTAATTGATTCACTTTCCACTAACCAAATAATTTGCTAAGGGTAATTTAGTCTTAACATGTCCATAATTATGTGCCTTGGTCCTCGTGCCCAAAATAATACACCTTACATAAAGGACCAGAGTACAAAGGATCAAGGTATATGGAGCACCTCACTTCGTGAGCTCTTTCTGAGGGACTGCAGTTGGGACGCCTTACCAAGCAATATTAAGCACCTCACTTCACTCACGAGGCTGGATACAACTGGATGCTCAAACATCCGGTTGCTTTCAAGATTGCACCAGTCTTTTAAGTTTTCTACACTTTGTCACTGCAATGACGAGTTCATGTTGTCCTATCAAACCGTGGAACATCGATATTGGCATGAAGTTGAGCACATCACCCATAATATGTTTGAAAACCCATGTAGGAAAATCCTAGAAACAACTCGGCGTTGTGTTTGTCGAGTTCTGTTCTCGGCAAACATCACTCGGCAAGACGGCGTGAACAACCATCAACTTTGCTGAGTTCATACAATCGGGCACTCGACAAATATTTAAATAGCCATTGTTGATTTTTGAAAAATAAGAACTTGGCAATCTACCACGTTAGGAATAATATGCATGTTAGTTTGTAGGAACCACCTATATAGGGTGGTAGATAATGGATAACAAGGCATGCGTGTCAGTTTGTTCGATCTGATAAATACGATTATAGGTAAATATTGTATCAGTATTATGGTAAATATATATGATATCTATCTTATCATTATTTCAGTAAATAAAATATTGTGTCCATATTTCCTGAATACAGTATGTATTCCAATAATGTTTTGTATATACCATATTAGTCAAAGTTCATGTGAATTAAAAATAGGGACCCAAATAGTTTACATTGGCTACGGCGACGTTTGGATCATTGGATGGCACCTTGGCAGCCACAACAAATCGCGGGTGGGCCAACACAGTGCTGATAAAATTCGCCACCATGAACAGCCCTACCATTGGCGTGGAAATGAACTAGCGACAATTTTTTTGGCGTAGGTTAGAAAATTTAGCTGCCAACCAAAAGACACCAACACTGGTGGTTAACCCCACATTCTGGTAATGCGAGCATAAGCTGCCATCCAAACAGCCCATATGCGTTAACATATTAGTATTTTACTTTTAGAAAATGACTAATATAATAGAAGTGAATATGTTTAGATCAATACATTAGGATATGATTGAAGCAAAGGAGATGCCCAAAAGAGCAACCATCGAAACATTTACAGAAGCTCAACCCAATGTCTATTTTTTCTATGCATGATTATATCAGTTGTAGACTAGGCTTTTGTCTTTCGTGAGAAAAGTATGGAACAAGAAAAAAAGCAATACAAAATGGTCTCTCATGTGTGCATGTATTCCTCATCTCTATAAAAGGGCCTAATTGTTTTTGTTGTTGATTGTGTGAGGCCCTTTCATCTTATATCTGAAGTAAAGTCCTTAATGACTCTAGATGACGGGTCAGAATATTTATCTAGTGAATGAACAATGCGAAAAGAAATAAATTCAATGTATTGAAGGAATTATATAGCAAGATTACAGGAGATTAAATCATTTCATTTTTATGTTGATAGAGAATACTGGAGTATATGCATCATTTGATATTCTATCATTTGAAGCCTTAAATTTTAACTGTGATAAGACTTGAATATTTGTTCCAACCAAAACTTAGGATATTTTCTTACTCGCAGTAAATGAAAGGTAGTCTCAGAACTTCATAACATTGTAGCTTACGAAACGCACGGGTTGACGACTAGTAAAAATAATTGTGCAAGCGAGTAGATAACATAGTTTTGGATGTCCTGCAACCACATATTGTCATTGAGGGAACCGCATTACAGTTAAGATGGCTTGCTTTAAAAAAAGGAGGATGGCCTCTGGTCCATCCATCTCGCGGTGCATGCAACTATTTTATTAACTATTTACAAAGATCTTACGAAGTAATACATCAAGTAGCCTGAAGCCACCATCTTGACAACATCCATCACTACTTCTATCCACTTGATGAAGGGGTGTCGATTGTCCGAGAAGAATACCAAACAGACATCACACCAAAGCCTAACATCTGAACCCGGAGGCCGCAACAAAGTCGTAGTTGGGGCAAACACCGTTCAACGCACTCTGACATGCCGCCGCCACCGTCTTCCATTGAACAATTACCCAAGCCATGAAGACCCATGCTATCACCAGTACTCCAGCGAAGATCCTCCATCCCTTGAATAGAGCGCTAATCGCGCCAATGACTATATATCCACGTGAAGGATCGACGACGGACCTGGCCGGGATGACAGATCCACGACCATCGCCACCACCCATTACAGAGCCAGGGGAACTAGCCGAGCCTGTCGACCATGTGGCTGTCAAGTGTCGCCGCATGGCCAGGAAGTCTCTTTGGCTGTCTTGCGAAGCACCTTTCCCGAAGAGCCACAGTCGCCTCTAAGGATGGAACAACATCGTCTTGCTCTAGCGCCTATGGTGGCGGGCGCTGTCGCCATCGCGACAAACGTCGTCGGCAGTATCTACTGGGATGGGGGTTGGAGTCGGGCGCCGCTGGGATCTTTTCACCCTGGCGTCGCTCTGGGGTAGCGGCGCGAGGGGTTTGAGAAGGGAGGGGGTCGCCAGATGTGGCTTTCTAAAGTGATGAGTCATAAATGCAGATAATGATTTCCTTTTTCTGTGATGACAGTGGCTCAAGTACGAAGGATGATTTCTTAGCATGTTGTTGGATTGAAGGATCTAGCTCAATGATTTTTTTCATATCTGCCAAGAGGAACAATAGTCAAAACTTAGCACCGGTGGAACATGAAAAATACACTGATCTTAAATGTCGGGACCCCGATCCTAATCCATAGGAATCCAGCCTGTAACACATTGCATCCCTTTGCAGTCTCACGCACGGTAATCCCCGCGGCTGCCACCTTACCTTAGCCTGGACCGTTTGCTCCTTTTGACTCACGTATGCATTAGTGTCGCTAGCATTCCAATGTCAAAGAACCCGGATCGACATATCTAGTCATAAACTCAAATGGCTCGAATGTACAGAGACATGCATACATAACCCAGCAAAGCAGGTGTCCGTCAACAGCGAGTGTAGACGAGTCGTAGCAAGCTACAAGGACTCTATTACACCGCGTGACATTTCCCCGTAGGCACAGACACATCAGCTAAGAAGGATACATGCCGGTCAACCAATGTCTCCGGAGCAGTAGCAAACTACCAAGGCTCGGTGGAATCACAAAGGGGCATTTCTCCGTATAGAGAGCTACTAAGTCATACGACTAGGTGTCGAATCCCATAAATATCACAGTGCATCACACGTACGCATGACGTACTAGGTATGCATAGATACAACAATGGCATCACAACATAACCATACAACATCGCGACATTTATTTAGAAGACTCAGAAGAGTCTTGCATAATATGTTCATACAAGCAGGGGTCACACGACCCGACACTCAAGTCATACAATCAAAGTCATACAAACCAACGAAAGCATAAAGCTGTCTGAGTACAGACAAATGAAAGGATAAGGCATAAAGACTGACTATCTAGAGATCCCTTCTGAAAGGGGCCAGGTCATAGCTGGGACACGAGCTACTCGTCATCATCGATGTCTAGAAAGAACCCACCTGTTGGCTCGTGGGTTTCCTCTGCAACAATTATTAAGAAAACATGAGTATAAAAGTACTCATCAAGACTTTAGAACATATCTATCTATTCATGCTCAGGTATCAATAAAGGGGGGTTGTGGTATTTCATGCAGCAAGCCAGCTTTGACTCTTGGCTAGACAAAACTATATTTTAAAATAATTTTGACAACTTTGTTTTCTCACACACGAGTCCACTAACTCCACAATAATACACCATCATGGAATCATTCCCGTCTTCCTACGGAGATGCCATCCATGACACTCACACTTATCTTGATACTTTTATGAGTAGCCACTAAAGTTATCTATGAACAACATATGTCTCCAAGTAGTCCATATCCGCGGACGCGACTATTCGAATAGATCATAACCCTGCAGGGGTTTACTTCTTCACACACGCTCTCGCCACTTATCGCTATGTGCGCGTCATGCAGCTCGGCAACCTTCAAGCGGAAGCCCAGCGAGGGAGTCGGCCACGACCGTTAACCACATTAGTACCTAGCCCAGGTTTATCGCCTATCTCAGGGTAACCCGCACGGAAGTCTGGCCGAGGTTTCCGCCACGGCCCCAAACGATGTGTGCGTGGTTCCCAAGCCCACCATCCGGGTGCCACTTGGTACACCGTGCCACTGCCTACCGCATCATAGCCCGCCTCTAAGGTCAGCACTATGCACGGCCTCCAGCATGACTATAAACACCAGAAACTACTTGCGACTCCTGGAACAGGTACTAGGCGATTAATAAGTCGAGCGGGGTCATATTTCAGGGCCCAGCATGTGGTAGTATCTCATCTTGGATTACATACATGGAACTCAGTTCCTAAGGACGGTCCCAATGGAACAACCCGCCATGTACTTCTACATAGCCTTTCATCGGTACCTTACCAAATCAGGTTCCACACTTAACCTTTGTCACTAGAACACATTCATCCATTCCTGTTCATCACCCAGATGAAACAGACCTGACACAACTTCTAGACATAGCAAGCATAGCAGGTATAAACACATCACAGCTCAAGCATCTACCGGGTATGCTAGGTTGCATGGTTTGGCTATTTACTATGACAATGACAGGTCATGCAAAGGAATAGGTTCAGCTACCGAAGTAAAGCATTTGAAGTATTGTGTCCTAATGCAATAAGTGGGAGCAGGAGCAAGAACATCGGATGATATCGGGATGATCAAAAGGGTGCTTGCCTTGTTGCTCAACAGAGGGGTAATATCCGTCAGTCGGATATTCAGTCATATCCGGAGGGGCAGGGCCTACCGAATAACAACCACGATTAATAACAATCATATGCAACAATCATGATGCATGAATATGGCATGAAATGAAGAGTGATATGAATCAATGTGGTTGGTGAAACCTTAGTTTGCATCTGGTTTGAAATCCAAATTCAAATATCATTTGAAATGGCATATTTATCTTAATCATTTAATTGATTTGACCTGATGCTATTTCATAACTTTGTTTTTGATGCATTAAAGTAGCACCATTGTGTTCATTGAATTTTTCTGATTAATTTGCATATATTATCTGTCTGATTTGGAGTTATAATCAAATTTCTATGAATTTCCAAAGTTTGCAATTATTCTGGCATTAGTTTAAACCCACAATTGGATTTATTGCATCAGCATGACATCAGCAGGTCAGCTGGCCGTTGAAAGTCAAACCTGACTAGTGGGACCCACTCGTCAGTGACTCTGGTCAGATTCTAATTAACTTTAAATCCAATTAAGTAATCAACAGAGTTGGACCCACCTGTCAGTGTCTGATTAGGTTTTAATAAATACTTTATTTTTATTTTGACTAAACTTAATTAGTTAGGGGCTGGCCCCACTTGCCAGGGACTCAGGGGAGTCAACCCCACCGGTGATGGGGTCAAACCCACCGGCGGCGAGGCTCGGGCGACCACCAGAGCGGCGGAGGGCCTCGGGTTTGCTCCTCCGGCGACCAAACGGGCGGCGGAGGGCACCAGACGATCGGCCGCTCGATCGCAGATCCATTTTTGCTATGCACAGGGGCTGAAACGACCGGAGATGATGCCGGCGACGAACTCGGCGGCTGCCGGAGCTCGGGCATCATCGGGATCAGAGCTACGGGGCCTATCACGCACGTGACTGGGCTCATACAGCACCTATGCGATGCACTGAAGCTAACGGTGGCCTTAGATCGACCAACCGATCACCGGAGACCTACCGGCGACGAGCTCCCGCGGCGGATCTCGTTGGGCTCCAGTGGAATCGGGGTCTAGACCACGGAATCGAAGGGGGAAATGAGGGGGAAAGCACCCTGGGCTCACGGGGAGTGGAGAGGCGACAAGAGCGGGCTCGGGGACGGTCTGAGGAGGGAGAACGACGGCGGCGAGCTTCGGGGATCCGAGGTGGAAGACGATGGCGTCAGGGCGATGCAGGGCTCGAGGGCTTCTTTCCTTAGGCAGGGACGACGTGCTCGACGAGGCGGAGCGAACGTCGTGCTCGGGAGGACTTTCGGTGGCCATAGGCGACGGCTAGCTCGAGCTCGAGCTCGAGCTCTAATGGCGGCCGAGAGGGGAGAGAGCAGGGGGCGAACGAGGAGGGGGAGAGCACGGGGGAAGGCTGCGGGAGACTTATCTCCTCCTTGCCAGCGCGAAGCGGCGGCCAGGCAGGTACGCAGGTGCATGGCCGCGCCGGAGGGAGCGGCGGCCAGCTCGTGCTGTCGACTGGTAGGATGTAGACGACAGGAGGGGGAGCTGGGCCGGGCCAGGTGAGCGACAGGTAAGCTTTTCTCTTTTCTTTTCCATGTTTGTTTTCTGTTAAAACAATTTTGACTTTGTTTCATTTTATTTTTGGCTCCAAACTATTCCTAAAATAGTTTGAATGATACTGATGTGTTATTTGGAATATTTCCAAACATGTATAAAAGTTTCAACATTTTAGGAGAATTTGAATTATTTGAAATCAATATATAATTGATTTCAGTGACTTTTAAGTTTAAAATAAAATGCCAAAAGCATTTTGAAAATATATTTCACCCTTAATATTTTGTTTTCAAGAATTATCAGAAAAAATGAACTTTTATATTGGCCATTTTGGATTCTTTGATTTGTCACCAAATTTGGAATTGTTTTGAATTAGAGTTGCTAGGGTTTGCTTTTGTTTTCTTTCTTTTGTTTTTGATTTCATTTCATTTTCTTCGATGCAAGAAAAGACATGAGCACAATCTTGTTAAACTCTATTAAGGATTTAGGGATGTGACATAAAATTGACAATATGATAAAGCATGTAGGGATGATAAAATCTAGCCAGAAATAACCTCATCATAGTGTTCGAGCTTTTCATGTGCTTCTCCGCTCCGAAGCAGGGCTTTCAAATATGTAGGATTCAGCTGAAGCGTGCACTCCTTAATTGCTTCATCATGTTTCCCCTAGATCCCATATAATTCGGGAGGTGGGACGAGCCTCATTAGGTGTTATGGGACGCCTTGGTTGGTTTCTTCCTCCTTGTTACTTTTTATGGTCTTTTATTTCGTTTTTTGTTTCTTCATCTAAGTTTTTCTATTTCCTTCTGTATTCTTGGTTTTATCTTCTTCCTGTTTATTCCGTTTTTCTATCTTTTTTTTATATATATTTTTGGTATGCTGGTATTTTGTCCGCATTGTTCTTTCGGGAAGAGGATGCATGTAAGCACCTTCTAAAAGATATTTTTTTACACCTATAGTATTGAAGTTGGTTTGCCTTTAAAAGGCAATCAAAATATATCCTCGTTTTTGCTATGTATCATGGCAGGATTAACTTAAGCATGTTATTTTTGTTGTCTCAGTAAATGTGCAGTAGAATGTATACATTCAGAAATAAGACTTATATTTTGAAGACAAGTGATAGTTTTTCACTACACATGCATATACGAAGTCCCTGCTTCGTAAATTGCAATGTTAGACAATCACTTAGATACAAGAAGATAGATACAAATAAGATACTTAAACTAGCATAGTTAATCAATAGGTACTATGAAACTAATCTCGGGCTTTTAGTGAATAGTGACAACGTGGAGGCTGGCCACTTAGTTGATGCACTAATAATCTATTATTGGGTTATTGAATGACTACTAATACCTAGCTTGGATTAGTTGCCTTAGCTGCTAGTGTCGTGCCTGTCCTCTTCAGTTCTGCCTCATCTTGTGCACAAGTGGCTACATTTAGATTACCTTCCCATTAGATCTATGTGTGAGAGGAGGGATGCCAATATACTCCTAGACTACGAGTCATAGTGACCCATTATTTCTACAGTATATATGGATATATATCATCATTTTCGACCGTCCAATTAAGCTACATCTATAGTATATATGGATGTAGTTTCGAAATGGACAAGTCACAACTATATATATAATGTATATCATGGAAGAGTTGATTGGGATACAAAGTACTCCCTCCATCCCAGAATATAAGAGGGTTTTTGATACTACACTGGTGTAAAAAACGTTCTTATATTATGGAACGGAGGGATTATTATTTTACTGTTGAATAAGTTTTGATCATTTTGCTTCCGTTTTGGCTTGAACCATGCCGTATGGGATCAAATGGCCTAATCTATAGCCAGCTGGGTGTCTCCATGTGACGAATAAGATCTGACGTAACAACAAGATGCCGTTGCTGACGTTCTTTCGTCAAAAAGAAAATATATACAGCCGGCCGTTACAACCAAGTAACCGAGCTGCCACGTACGTGATGAATAGACTGCAAGTGTTTGACATTCTTTTTGAGGAAATGTATCAGTATGCACCATGTGTTTGCCCAGGGAAGGCCTATAAATTGCCCGGTCCGTTAACGTTCCTCTCCATCAACCCAACAGCAATACTTCTTGTAGCAAGCTAGCGAGCGAGCTAGGTAGCCATGGCCGATCCCTCCTATTACCAACGTTTCCCAGTTACCCAACAGCTGCAGCACACCGAGCATATCTTCCACCTATACGTCGAGCAGCGCAGCAACCAACTTCCAAATGGAAACCAGATACCCATTGCGCCCACTAAACCACCCAGCGAGCCTGCTGGTCATTTTGGTTTCGGCGTTTCGTGTGATTGGGATGTACGTGATGGCCCGACCCCTGCAGCGAAGACCGTTGCACGTGCACAGGGCCTCTTGCTCGGCACCGGCCAGCTGACACCGTTTCACTATTTTCTTTGCCAGAACATTATCTTCACAGATGAGAGGTTAGTTTTAGCTAGCTACCAAGTTCTCCACTTGTTTTATTTCTTCATCGCATCATATATTCACCTAGCGTATGTTATCACATCCTCGTTTATTTTCATTGTTTCCTTCATGCCTCTATTTCGTTCTTTCTAGTACGCATAATATCCCAAAACTGAACATGACATGTGTTTTGGTTCCTCACTTCTGATTATGTTCATATGTGTATATACCTGCAATGGTTAACTAGGTTTAAGGGGTCTAGCCTTAAGTTACTCGGAAGTTTGCCGAACGACGTAAATGACGAATGGGCAATCATCGGCGGGACTGGAGAGTTCGCGTTTGCGCAAGGTTCGGTGAAGTACAAACAAGTCATGGTTGATCCCACTGGGATAGTTATCAGGGAGCTTAATATATGTGTGCTGTGCACAAACAAGCCAATGAAACGGGTCAGTCTCCATAGGATTGTAAAATATGTCCAGAATCGTGTTTGTTATCGCGCTAACATGCACATCATTTTATTTTCATCGTGTATGTATGCGCTATAGATCCCTTACAAGGATGGGCCGCTAGGCGGGAAAGGAGGCACAATTTGTGACATCACAGAGGCGCCCCAACGTCTAGAGAGTGTGACTATCCAAAGCGGCGATGCAATTGATTCTATTATGTTTTCCTACACTGATCAAGCTGGTAAGAAGCAGATGGCTGGCCCGTGGGGAGGTAATGATGGCCTCGAACAAACGGTGAGTGTGTATTTATCACAGAGTAATCATGCTTCGAATATGCTTCTACACATGACGTTGTAACTAACTAGCTGAGTTTCCATGCAGATCCTGCTTGCTCCCACAGAGAACGTGACCAAGGTTTTTGGAACAACAGGTGAATTTCAAGGAGACACCGTTGTTACATCACTTACCTTTGTCACCAATGTTGCTACATATGGACCTTTTGGAAAGACAAAGGGCACCCCATTCAGCATACCTAAAGAAGACGGTGACAATGTTGTGGGCTTCTTTGGGCGTGTTGGCTCATTAGTGAATGCGCTTGGAGTTTACGTGACTCCATCATTCGCAAATTAGTTCGAGTGTGCCCCGCACAAAATAATTATGCTGCCAGGTGGTGCCTTTCATTTGCTTTCTGATTATTCTAGAAAGAAGACGGATATGTGTGTTGTTGCAATCTCATGTACTTATTTACATACAACGGTGTGCTCCCTTTGTTATCTCCAATCATGTCGTGTGAAAGATAAGGCTATAGAGGATATTCATCTAAGATATGGTTTAAGGTACTTGTTTTATTTTATCGTGTGCTTGTTTCTTTCTATTGCCAATAATTAACCTATAACGGATGTTCATTCGATTCACCTCTCTTGTTTCGTACAACTATATATGTCCCTATAGATTCTCTATATCGCTTCACTGAAAAACTAGGTAAATTTTATCCTATGGAAATAGGAATAGCCGTTCGAACTGGGACTAAAGCTCACATTAGTTCCGGTTCGCAAGAAGACCGGGACTAATGCTCTGATCTGATCAGAACCAAAGTCCTGTTTTTTACCAGTGTGCCTAGGTACCGCTTAGTGTCGTACTCATCGTCGGTTCGTTCGAGGTGTACCCCAGCATGCATCCTCCTCTATGAGATCAACATGTTTCATATCAATCTCATGTCCTAAAAAAACAAGCACACCAGTGCATGAACAACATGGTCGATGTCGTCGTCTTTACCTTGTGTAGTGCTTCTTCCGATGAGCACACGAGTGCATGAACAACATGGACAATGAGAGTGTATAGGGGACCAAATCTTTCAATGGAAACGGTAATCCATGAGTACCTTCTCGTCACCCGGAGAGAAACTTGCGCAGAACACGCTTCTCCGGCACAACCTTGCTCAAAATTGCCGTATGTGGAACCATGCTGAAAAGTGTCATATGTGCGAGCTTGCCTCGTGGACGCACTCCATGGTCAGGCGCATTCATAGCGCCTCCCATGGTCCTTCGTTGTCATTTCCAATGATTGTGGAGATCATCTTCAGCGGCGCCCCATGGAGGATTGTGTGAAGTGCAAGTGTTGTGGATGATCATATCGCTCTTGATCGCCTCCCAAAGCTGGCGGTTCTCGAGCATTACCTGCATGTAGGCTTTCCTCCCCTTGCTTCTCTTCTATTTATTCACACTAGTAATCATGTAGGTGCAATGCCGTCCAATTTGACAATAATATTATTTACAATATGAACCATAACTAATGTTGAATACAAAATTAATGGTGCTTAATGTTATTAATGATATTTCCTAATTTCTGTTAATTTAATTAATGTGTTTCCAAACTAATGATGGATATATCATTGGAGGAGTGTGGATGTAGGTGGTTGGTTGGCTCGGATAATTTGAATTCACCAACCTCATGCTTTTATAAATAGTAGTGGAAGTAGTAGACAGTAGAAAGATTACAGAGTGAGTCTCATACCTCGTTGATCTATGTTCGTGCAATGGAACGAATGTTGTGGATGGTCCAGATTAAAAAAAACGAGGTATGGGACTTACTCTGGGTAGGTAAACCTTCATGCTAAACCAGGTAACTAACTAACTGAATGAAACTGAAGAAAATTTCAGCTAAACCACAAGGTTTATTTCCAATATGATCTGGTGGGAATTTTGGTAAGAAAGGAATCCCCGTCAAATGAAGATTGGGTTGCTTAACTCAAAATTACCCCAAGTCAGTTCATGTATCTAAGCGGTAGGATTTTCTCCAAGAAAAAAAAATCTGAGTGGTGGGAGTAGTAATTACTCGACTTGCTCCCCTGTTAGAACGAATATTTTCTACTATGAAATGCATGATGTAACAACCCAGATGGATGTATGATGCACTTGATGTTTCTTGGTCTGCAAAATATCATGCCACATAATGGAACCTATGAATCGAAATGTTAAACAAGTATTTGATTTTTTAAATAACTATTAAAATGTTGAACAAGTATTTGATTTTTTAAATAACTATTAAAATGTTGAACAAGTATTTATAATATATTGAACGTGTATAAAAATGTTGATCACTTGTTACAAAAAGTGTTTTTGACATGAAAAAAAATGTAGAGTGAAAACGAAAACAAACATAAGAAAACACAAAAGGAAAAAATGCAGAAAATAAACTAAATAAAAAAAATGGAGATAAAAGAAAATGAAAATGAATGAAACAAATCAGAGAAGAAAGGAAACAGAATGAAAAAATCAGAGAAGAAAAAGATATGAAACAAAAGAAAAAGAAAACAAAATAAAAACTGAAGGAAGAACAAAAAACCAAAGAAATAAAAACCGACTCCTCCCCTTCTAATAAGCCGCACCCTAGGTATAATACAAAAAACACACTTAACGCGGTGGTTAGCGTTGCCGCGGTGCAACACTGTAGATCTCTACGTGAGCGAATCTTCTCGCATCGCTTAAGATGAAAAATAATCGCTACGAGAAATTTCGGCATCAAACTCGAGATGGTCTCATATTGGGCCGAAAAATACATACACGGGGTTTTCACGCCGGGCCGTGGCCTGCAATCGATGAAAGAAGCTTCCAGAATGCCCGACTCAGCTCATGCGGCACCGAGGAGTCTCGCACACGAAATGAGCAACAATTCGCATGTCACATGATGAACCGAGGGCTGCATCTTGCTCCGGGTCGCAGTTGAAAGTCCATGCCCGTCAGCTACCAAATAATATTTGAGTACAAGATTAACGGAAATCAAGATGGGGGCTAGAGAAGACCAAATCAAAGTCAAATTTAGGCGGTCTGGAAAGTACAAGCAGATAATGTACCATTTACGTGGTAACCCTGCCTGTCTTGAATGGTTGGTAAAACAGTACTAGCACACGTTGATCAGTAATTCGAGGTACCAAAGCGTACTTGTGCATTTAGTTCATGGTGCAATTTGAAGTGTGAAGCTAGCCATTCAAGTGATTGTTACCAAGCAATTTGAACACTATTCCCTTTGATCGGTGAGCCATATAAATGAAGTTCAAACATCAAGACAGTGCAGGAGATTAATGGAGCCCGGTGAAGGTGAATATGATACTATACTACTTCTCAAGCCAACTTGTAACATTTTTTAGCCAAATTGTTACATGGAGCAGTTTGCATCCATATAATTCAGTTTAGGTATGCGTAGCCTCCTCGAAGCTAGCTAGCCTATAAATAGCAAACCATCGGCTAGGTTATTCACATGTCTTATCTTGACACCTTCTCTTGCTCCGCATATATACCCGCCTTTCTATAGCTACAAACAAAGCTTGCTCGGCAACAATTAATGGTTGCAGGTGGAGCTTCTCTTTTTATTTTGGCTGTTATTTCCATGCTTTTCATGTCTTCTTCGGGGGATCCAATGCCTTTATGCAGCGATTGTGAGACGCTTTACCGTACCAACTGCACCGTGGAGGCTCAAGCTAACTGCGCCAAATACTGCAATGGCACCCACGCAACAGCAGGAGAGTGCAAAGGTTGCACGGGCGCCTACTTCCAGCAGCAATGCAATCCAAATTGTCTCAACAGCTGCAAGAAGGTGGTGCCTCCGAGGCCTTTATGCAGTGATTGCCATACGGTATGCAGTAGCAAGTGCGACGAGGATCCTCAAACCTCCTATACAGAATCCTGCGAGAGCCCTCTGGCGTCCTGCATCATGCAGCCCTTTGAGGAGTGCACTGAAGAAGGTACGTGCTGCAGTAGCAACAACACATGCACTTGTGACTGCAAGGCTCAAGCCCAAGAGCGTTGTGCGGGCATCACCGACAACTACACAGACTGCAAAGTTTGCAAGCGCAGCCAGTACGACCCGGACTGCTATCCCACATGTAACAACGACTGTGAAAAGAACTGCAAGAAGAAGAAAGGGTGCCACGACCATGCATAGGAAAAAACATATGCATGTAATCGCATTGCATAGGAAATAATATGGCTCCTAGTATTGTAGCCATGCATACAATTCGATTTATGTAAGCCCCACGACCCGGTTTTGCGCGATGGCACAGGAGGAATGGGTCGTGGCTCATAACCTCTCGCGTTTTAGTCGAGGTTTTCCAGGAAGGCTGAACGACCTTATGGCTGTAAACCTGTGGGTTGTAAATGGGTATTCAAAAAGAAGTTAAGGCCTGATGGTACTATTGGTAAGTACAAGGCGCGACTTGTGGCCAAGGGCTACACTCAGAAAGAAGGCGAAGATTACTTTGACACCTATTCACCTGTTGCTAGAATAACCACCATTCAGGTGCTACTTTCCCTGGCTGCCTCTTATGGTCTGATCATTCAACAAATGGATGTAAAGACATCTTTCCTAAATGGAGAGTTGGAAGAGGAAATTCATATGGATCAGCCTGATGGGTTTGTGGTTAAATGAGAAGATAAAAAGGTGTGCAAGTTGCTCAAACTTTGTATGGTCTGAAACAAGCACCTAAGCAATGGCATGAGAAGTTTGAAAGAACTTTGACTTCTGCGGGATTTGTCATTAATGAGGCTCATATGTGTGTCTACTATCGCCATGTTGGAGGCAATAGTGTCATATTATGTTTGTATGTGGATGACATATTGATCTTTGGTACAAACATTGTTGTGATCAATGAGGTCAAGACTTTCCTATCAAAGAGTTTTGACATGAAAGATCTGGGAGAAGTCGATGTGATCCTAAACATCAAATTATTAAGGATGGGAGTGGGATTACTCTAACGCAATCTCACTATGTTGAGAAGGTCTTGAGCCGTTTTGGCTTTATGGATAGCAAGCCTTCTCCAACACCTTATGATCCCAGCGTGACACTTAGAAAGAACAAGAAAGAAACGAGAGAGTGATATGTCTCCAACGTATCTATAATTTTTTATGTTTCATGCTATTATCTTGTCAAACTTTGGATGTTTTGCATGCCTTTTATATATTTTTGGGACTAACTTATTAACTCAGTGCCAAGTGCCAGTTCCTGTTTTTTCCATGTTTTTGACCCCTTTCAGAGGAGGATTTTGAACGGAGTCCAAACGGAATGAAACTGCCAAAAATATTCTTTCCGAAACAGAAAAAGATCGTGAAGCCGGAGAATCACGGCAGGGGGCCTGCATGGACCCCACAAGCCCCCTAGCCTCGGCCATGGGGCGCGCCTGCCTGGCTTATGGGCTCCCTGGGCCACCTCTGCCCTAGGTTTTGCGCCTATATATTCCATAAAATCCCAGAAAAAATCAGGAGATCATCGAAAGTACTTTTCCGCCGCCGCAAGCTTCTGTCTCCACAAGATCTCATCTGGGGCACGTTCTGGTGCCCTGCCGGGGGGATTCGGACACGGAAGGCTTCTTCAGCAACACCATGACCTCTCCGATGATGCGTGAGTAGTTCACCATAGACCTACGGGTGCATAGCTAGTAGCCAGATGGCTTCTTCTCTGTCTTGGATCTTCAATACAAAGTTCTCCATGATCTTAATGGAGATCTATTCGATGTAATCTTCTTTTGCGATGTGTTTGTCGAGATCCGATGAATTGTGGATTTATGATCAGATTATCTATGAATCTTATTTGAGTTTCTTCTGATCTCTCTTATATATGATTTCATATCCTTGTAATTCCCTTTGAGTTGTGGGTTTTGTCTCACCAACTAGATCTATGATTCTTGCAATGGGAGAAGTGCTTGGTTTTGGGTTCATACCGTGCGGTGACCTCACCCAGTAACAAAAGGGGTAGCGAGGCACGCATCGTGTTGTTGCCATCAAGGGTAAAAATATGGGGTTTTCATCATTGGTTTGAGATTACCCCTCTACATCATGTTATCTTGCTTAAGGCGATACTCTATTCGTCATGAACTCAATACACTATATGCATGCTGGATAGCGGTCGATGTGTGGAGTAATAGTAGTAGATGCAGAAAGTATCAGTCTACTTGTCTCGGACGTGATGCCTATATGTATGATCATTGCCTTAGATATCGTCATGACTTTGCGCGGTTCTATCAATTGCTTGACAGTATTTTGTTCACCCACCGTAATATTTGCTATTTTGAGAGAAGTCTCTAGTGAACACTATGGCCCCCGGGTCTACTCCACACCATATTTTCAGCCTTACACTTTTTCTTCGTTGCACTTTACGCCTTCAGATTTCACTTTGCAATCAATCTTGAAGGGATTGACAACCCCTTTATAGCGTTGGGTGCAAGCTCTTTGTGTTTGTGCAGGTACTCTGGACTTGACAAGATTCTCCTACTGGATTGATACCTTGGTTCTCAAACTGAGGGAAATACTTACTGCTCCAGTGCTGCATCACCCTTTCCTCTTCAAGGGAAAAATCGACGCAAGCAAGAGAAGTAGCAAGAAGAATTCCTGGCGTTGCCGGGGAAGGACTTTTGTTGCCGTAGCAGAAGAATTTCTGGCGCCGTTGGCCGGGAGGATCAAGTCAAGAACTCATCCAACTAAGTGTCGCAAACTCATCTCTTGCATTTACTTTGTTTGCCAGTTGCCTCTCGTTTTCCTCTCCCCCACTTCACCAATTTGCCTTTTCCGTTTGCCTTTTCGTTCGCCCTTTTTCTCGCTTGCTCTTTGTTCGCTTGTGTGCTTGCTTGTTTGCTGAAGTCACCATGAATGAAAATACCAAACTTTGTGACTTCTAGAATACTAATAATAATGATTTTATTAGTACTCCGATTGCTCCCGCCACTAGTGCGGAGTCATACGAAATCAATGCCGCTTTGCTGAATCTTGTTATGAAAGAGCAATTCTCCGGCATTCCTAGTGAAGATGCCGCATCCCATCTCAATACCTTCATTGAGCTTTGCGATATGCAAAAGAACAAAGATGTGGATAATGATGTGATTAAATTGAAGCTTTTTTCCTTTCTCGTTGCGAGATCGAGCAAAAACTTGGTTTTCGTCTTTGCCCAAAAATAGTATCGATTCTTGGGATAAGTGCAAAGATGCTAATATATCCAAGTATTTTCCGCCGGCTAAGATTATCTCTCTCCATAATTATATCATGAATTTTAAGCAACTTGATCATGAACATGTTGCACAATCTTGGGAGAGAATGAAATTGATGATTAGAAATTGTCCCGCTCATGGCTTGAGTCTTTGGATGATTATACAAATCTTTTACGCTGGCTTGAATTTCGCTTCTAGAAATATCTTGGACTCCGCCTCAGGTGGAATGTTCATGGAATTCACGTTAAGGGAAGCCACAAAGCTCCTAGACAATATCATGACGAACTACTCTCAGTGGCACACTGAAAGGTCACCTACTAGTAAGAACGTAGACACTATACAAGAAACTAACTCGTTGAGTGCTAAGATGGATGAGTTAATGAATTTGGTTGCCAGTATAAGTGCTCCTTTAGATCCTAATGATATGCCCTTGTCTTCTTTTATTGAGAGGAGCAATGCTAGCTTGGACGTTAATTTTGTTGGTAGGAATAATTTTGGCAACAACAATGCTTTTAGAGGAAACTATGTTCCTAGGCCTTTTCCTAGTAACTCCTCTAATAACTTTGCCAACTCCTACAACAGTACTCATGGAAATTACAATAGATTACCCTCTGATCTAGAGAGTAATATCAAAGAGTTTATCAACTCGCAAAAAAATTTCAATGCGTCCATAGAGGAAAAACTACTCAAAATTGACGATTTGGCTAAGAGCGTTTATAGAATGTCTAGTGATGTTGATGCTTTGAAGTTAGATGTGCTCCTCCCAAGATCAATATGGATGAAACTTTGAAAGCTATGCGTGTTTTCATGATTGAGAGCAAAGAAAGAACCGCCCAAATTCGTTCTAGACATGAATGGCTTAAAAAGGCGTGTTCTCGTGATAAGAATCACGAAGATCTTAAAGTAGTTGGTGTGACTCCCATTGAATCTTTGTTTTCTTGTGTCAAACCTAATGATGATGGGGCTGGATATGAATCCACTTTGGTTGAAAAGTTCCCCAATGATTCGAAGTCCATCTATCTTGATGCTAAAAGCATTGAAAGTGGAGTAGAAGATATTAAAACTTTGAGTAGTAATGAAATTACTACCTTGGATTTCAAGGAATTCAATTATGATAGTTGCTCCTTGATTGAATGCATTTCCTTGATGCAATCTATATTAAACTCTCCACACGCTTATAGCCAAAACAAGGCCTTTACCGATCATATCGTCGAAGCCATGATAAAATCTCTTGAAGAGAAACTTGAATTGGAACTCTCTATCCCTAGAAAGATTCATGATGAGTGGGAACCTACTATCAAAATCAAAATCAAAAACTATGAATGCAATTTTTTGTGTGATTTGGGTGCTAGTGTTTCCGCGATTCCAAAGTCTTTATGTGATGTTCTGGGTTTTAATGAGATTGAAGAGTGTCCTCTTAATTTGCATCTTGCAGATTCTACTGTCAAGAAACCCATGGGAAGGATCAATGATGTTCTTATTATTGCAAATAGGAACTACCTACCCGTGGATTTCATTGTGCTTGACATTGATTGCAATCCTACATGCCCTATTATTCCTGGTAGACCTTTCCTAAGGACTATCGGTGCTATCATCGATACGAAGGAAGGGAATATTAGATTTCAATTTCCTTTAAATAAGGGCATGGAGCACTTTCCTAGAAAGAATATAAGATTGCCTTATGAATCCATGATGAGGGCCACTTATGGTTTGAGCACCAAAGACGACGATACGTGATTCTATCGCTTTTATGCCTAGCTAAGGGCGTTAAACAATAGCGCTTGTTGGGAGGCAATCCAATGAATTTATCTTTTTCTTTCTGTTTTGTTGCGTCCACACCATCGCAATTCTGTTGTGATTGTGTTTTTTGTGTTTCTTTTTGTGTTTGAGCGAAGCAAAACCTTTATGACTAGTCTTGGTGATGGTTGTTTGATCCTGCTGGAAAAAGACAGGCACTTTTCGCTCACGAGATGATTTTTCATTTTTATTTAGAAAGAGCTTTTGAGTTCATTCGTTTTGCTGCTGGTTGATATGCCTTTTTCGCAGGCATTCGTAATTTTTCAGAATTTTTCAGGTAGCATAAGTATACGAAGTATACAGATTGCTACAGACTAGTCTGTTTTTGACAGATTCTGTTTTTGTTGAGTTGGTTGCTTGTTTTGATGAAACTATGGTTAGTATCGGGGGGTACTCGCCATGGAAAAGTGAGAATACAGTAGCCCAACACCAATATAGATGGAATTAAAGTTTTCTACAGTACCTAACGAGGTGGTAGTTTGTTGTCTTGTGCTAATGTTATGACGAGTTTCTGTTTAAGTTTTGTGTTGTGAAGTTTTCAAGTTTTGGGTGATGTTCTCATGGACAAAGAGATAAGGAGTGGAAAGAGCTCAAGCTTGGGGATGCCCAAGGCATCCCAAGCCTAATTCAAGGACACCAAAAATCCTAAGCTTGGGGATGCCCCGGGAAGGCATCCCCTCTTTCGTCCTCAATCCATCGGTAACATTACTTGGAGCTATATTTTTATTCACCACATGATATGTGTTTTGCTTGGAGCGTCTTGTATCGTAGGAGTCTTTTCTTTTTGTTGTGTCACAATCATCCTTGCTGCACACCTTTAGAGAGAGACATGCACTCATCGTGATTTTGCTAGAATGCTCTTAGTGCTTCACTTATATCTTTTGAGCTAGATAATTTTGCTCTATGTGCTTCACTTAGATCTTTTAGAGCACGGCAGTGTGTGACTTGGTAGTTGGCTCATGCTATGAAAAGTAGTCCCATAGGTGATAGGTACCCAAAGAGGATACAAAAACCTCCATCTTCATGTGCATTGAGTAGAAAGAGAAGTTTTGATTCCTCTCAATTAGTTTTGAGGCGTGGATTTGGTAGTATTAAGAGTTATGTTAGTAGGGTGTTGTGAATCTAGAAATACTTGTGTTGAAGTTAGTGATTCCCGTAGCATGCACATATGGTGAACCGCTATGTTAGGAAGTCGGAGCATAATTGATCTATTTATTGTCATCCTTTGTGTTGAGATCGGGATCAGGCGATGGTTAACACCTACCAACCCTTCCCCTAGGAGTATGCGTTTAGCACTTTGTTTCGATTACTAATAAAAACTTTCGTAATAAGTATGTGAGTTCTTCATGACTAATGTGAGTCCATGGTATAGATGCACTTTCACCTTCCACCATTGCTAGCCTCTCTAGTACCGTGAAATTTTCGCCGGTGCACAAACCCACCATATGCCTTCCTCAAAACAGCCACCATACCTACCTACTATGGCATTTTCATAGCCATTCCGAGATATATTGCCATGCAACTCCCACCGTTCCGTCTCATGACTTGTGCTGTCACTCTCATATTGCCATTGCATGATCGTAAGATAGCTTGCGAGATGTTTCAACGCCATACGCCAAGCTAGATCATTGCACATCCCGGTACACTACCGAAGGCATTTCCTATAGAGTCATCATCATTCTAAGCTATGAGCTGTGAGTAAATAAAAGTGTGATGATCATCATCATTAGAGCATTGTCCCATATGAGGAATAAAAAAAGAGGCCAAAGAGCCCCAAAAAAAGAGAAAAGAAAAAAGAGAGGCCTAAGAGCCCAAATAAAAAAAAGGAGAGAAAAAGAGAGATGGGACAATGCTACTATCTTTTTCCACACTTGTGCTTCATAATAGCACCATGTTCTTCATGATTGAGAGCTTCTTGCTTTCTCACTACCATATGCTAGTGGGAATCTTTATCATATCACTTGGCTTGTATATTCCAATGATGGGCTTCCTCAAAATTGCCCTAGGTCTTCGTGAGCAAGCAAGTTGGATGCACACCCACTAGTTCTACTTTTGAGTGTTCACATACTTATAGCTCTAGTGCATCCCTTGTATGGAAATCCCTACTCATTCACATTGATATCTATTAATGGGCATCTCCATAGACCTTTGATATGCCGAGTCAATGTGACCATCTCCTCCTTTTTTGTCTCACAACCACCACTACACTCTATTCCACTTATTTTGCTATATCCATGGCTCACGCTCATGTATTGCGTGATAGTTATAAATTTTTTGAGAAAGTAAGAGTGCGAAAACAATTACTTCGCCAATAGAGGGGTTGTGCATGATTTACATTAGTTGTGTGAGGATGATGGAGCATAGCCAGACTATATGATTTTGTAGGGATAACTTTCTTTGGCCTTGTTATTTTGAAAGTTCATGATTACCTTGCTAGTTTGCTTGATGTATTATTGTTTCATGTCAATAGCAAACTATTGTTTTGAATCTCACGGATCTGAACACTCATGCCACATGAAAGAAGTTGCAAAGGAAAACTATGCTAGGTAGCATTCCACATCAAAAATTCAGTCTTTATCACTTCCCTACTCGAGGACGAGCAGGAGTTAAGCTTGGGGATGCTTGATACGTCTCCAACGTATCTATAACTTTTGATGGTTTCATGCTATTATCTTGTCAAACTTTGGATGTTTTGCATGCCTTTTATATATTTTTTGGGACTAACTTATTAACTCAGTGCCAAGTGCCAGTTCCTGTTTTTTCCATGTTTTTGACCCCTTTCAAAAGAGGATTTTGAACGGAGTCCAACCGGAATGAAACTGTCAAAAAGATTTTTTTCCGAAACAGAAAAATATCGGGAAGCCGGAGAATCAGGGGAAGGGGACTGCAGGGACCCCACAAGCCCCCTAGCCGCGGCCAGGGGGCCCGCGCCTCCCTGGCTTGTGGGATCCCTGGGCCACCACTTCCCTAGGTTTTGCGCCTATATATTCCCTAAAATCCCAGAAAAAATCAGGAGATCATCGAAAGTACTTTTCCGCCGCCGCAAGCTTCTGTCTCCGCAAGATCCCATCTGGGGCATGTTGTGGTGCCCTGCCGGAGGGGGGGATTCGGACACAGAGGGCTTCTTCATCAACACCATGACCTCTCCGATGATGCGTGAGCAGTTCACCATAGACCTACGGGTCCATAGCTAGTAGCTAGATGGCTTCTTCTCTCTCTTGGATCTTCAATACAAAGTTCTCCATGATCTTCATGGAGATCTATCCGATGTAATCTTCTTTTGCGGTGTCTTTGTCGAGATCTGATGAATTGTGGATTTATGGTCAGATTATCTATGAATCTTATTTGAGTTTCTTCTGATCTCTCTTATGCATGATTTCATATCCTTGTAATTCTCTTCGAGTTGTGGGTTTTTTCTGGCCAACTTGATCTATGATTCTTGCAATGGGAGAAGTGCTTGGTTTTGGGTTCATACCATGCGGTGAACCTCACCCAGTGACAGAAGGGGTAGCGAGGCACGCATCGTGTTGTTGCCATCAAGGGTAAAAAGATGGGGTTTTCATCATTGGTTTGAGATTATCCCTCTACATCATGTCATCTTGCTTAATGCGTTACTCTGTTCGTCATGAACTCAATACACTAGATGCATGCTGGATAGCGGTCGATGTGTGGAGTAATAGTAGTAGATGCAGAAAGTATCAGTCTACTTGTCTCGGATGTGATGCCTATATGTATGATCATTGCCTCAGATATCGTCATGACTTCGCACGGTTCTATCAATTGCTCGACAGTAATTTATTCACCCACCGTAATATTTTCTATTTTGAGAGAAGCCTCTAGTGAACACTATGGCCCCCGGGTCTACTCCACACCATATTTTCAGCCTTACACTTTTTCTTCGTTGCACTTTCCGCCTTCAGATCTCACTTTGCAATCAATCTTGAAGGGATTGACAACCCCTTTATAGTGTTGGGTGCATGCTCTTTGTGTTTGTGCAGGTACTCTAGACTTGACGAGATTCTCCTACTTGATTGATGCCTTGGTTCTCAAACTGAGGGAAATACTAACTACTCATGTGCTGCATCACCCTTTCCTCTTCAAGGAAAAAAACCGACGCAAGCAAGAAAAGTAGCAAGAAGAATTCCTGGCGTTGCCGGGGAAGGACTTTTGTTGCTGTAGCAGAGAGCAATTAAGACATTCTCAAATTGTCGGTTCACTCATGTACCTAGCTAGCGCTACAAGACCAGACATCTCTTTTGTTGTGAGCAAACTCAGTAGGTTGATGTCCAACCCGGGTAATGATCATTGTCATGCACTAGAAAGGGTCTTGCACTATCTGAGAGGTACTATGAGTTATGGAATTCACTACTCAGCGCACCCTGCTGTGCTAGAAGGATATAGTGATTCAAATTGGATCTCTAATGCTGATGTACTCTACGCTACAAGTGGGTATGTATTTACTCATGGAGGTGGTGCAGTGTCATGGAGGTCTTGAAAGCAAACCATATTGACAAGGTCAACTATGAAAGCAGAACTAACTGTGTTAGACACACCAACTGTAGAGGCAGAATGGCTGCGTGAACTCTTGATGGACTTGCGTGTGGTTGAAAAACCTGTACTGGCTATTCTTATGCATTGTGACAACTGAACGGTTATCGGTAAAGTGAATAATTTTAAGGATAACATGAAGTTATCAAGACACGTGAAGAGACGTTTAAAATCTGTCACGAAGTTGAGAAACTCCGGAGTAATAACTGTTACGTATATTCAAATAGACAAAAACCTGGCAGATCCTTTTACAAAGGGACTGTCATGCAATGTGATAGATACTGCATCTAGGGAGATGGGTATGAGACCCATAGACGTTACACCATAGTAGTAACCCAACCTTTGTGATTGGACATCCCGTGAATTAGGACCTGGGAAGAACAAGTTATTGGTTAACAGAGGAGAGTAATAAGTTACCGTCTCTAAGTGAAGGTGCAAAACTCTGAGAGCTGTAAGGCTTAAGTACTGTTAGGCAGGTTGGCAACATGCCTTAATGTGATTCTATTGGCTATCATAGCAAAGATGTTGTCCTACAGAACAATCTTGAAAGAACACACCTATATGAGCTCCGATTGTAAAACGTCGCAATCTAGGAGATTTGGGTAATCTCTAGTAAGCCCACGAAGAGACCAGGGAGTACAACGTATATGCTCCAAACCGCGGGGTAGCCTACTGGCAGCCAGGTACTGGTTAAGACTTTGAGTGAAACATGTTCACACAAAACTAGCAATTCAAGGCATAGTCCATTGTCAAGTTGTGGATGGATGTAGCTTAAAGTTCTAGGCAGAAGTTCAACTTAACATTCTCTGCTAAAACACTCGTATATTAAACAAGTGTAGAGACAAGGCAAATCTCTAAATGGGTATTTGAGATCTGGTGGGGCATTGTTACAATTAAATGAGCTTGGCCCATCTACAAAATTCTGAAATCTCAAATTGAGCACATGAATAAAATGGCAAGTGGTGGTGTGTTAGTGCTAAAGTTTAGTCCCATACCGCTAGTGGAGGAAGTGTTGTACCTCTTTATATAGTGAGTTCTCCCCACCACTCTAAGTGTGTGTTGAGAAGAGAAAGGAGAGAACCACACGTGCGCGCTCGCTCGCCTTGCCTGGCCAGGCATACGTGCGACATGCACGTGAATGGTCCGCCAAATTCCGGTCCGATGCCTTGGGGGGGCGCGGCTATATTTTGCCGTTTTATTTTTATGTCTTGGCAAACAAGTTAAGTTCTTGTCCAGTAAGTATACGACTTGGAAACCAAGTCGGTTTGAGACGTGGTGGCGACACGGAACCGACCGAAACCATCTAGGCTTTGTTGACTCTATGTCATGTCCTGAATAGAGTTCCTAACAAAAATAAAGAGAAAACGCCTTATGAAGAGTGGGTTGGGAGAAAACCAGCACTTTCTTATTTGCGCACTTGGGGATGTTTGGCAAAGGTCAATATTCCTATACCCAAGAAACGCAAACTTGGACCAAAGACATTGGATTGTGTCTTTCTGGATTATGCTCACCGGAGCATTGCTTATAGATTTTTAGTAGTTAAATCTCAGGTTCGTGATATGCATGTAGATACTGTAATGGAATCTCGTGATGCAACATTTTTTGAGAATATGTTTTCTATGAAAGATCTGCATAGCATTGCTAGATTTTCTTCTGAGTTAAATTCTAATTCTAGTACACTTGGTGATTATATTGAACAAACACCCGAGGAAGTCCATGAGAAGGATAACGATGAAGCTCCTATAAGGAGCAAGAGACAAAGGGTTGCAAAATCCTTTGGTGATGATTTCATTGTATACCTTGTGGACGATACTCCTAAGTCTATTGAAGAGGCATATGCGTCTCCAGATGTAGATGATTGGAAAGAAGCTGTTCATAATGAGATGGACTCAATTCATTCTAATGGAACTCGGGAGTTAACTGAACGACCTTATGGTTGTAAACCTGTGGGTTGTAAATGGATGTTCAAAAAAAGTTAAGGCCCGATGGTACTATTGATATGTACAAGGCACGACTTGTGGCCAAGGGCTACACTCAGAAATAAGGCGAAGATTACTTTGACACCTATTCACCTGTTGCTAGAATAACCACCATTCAGATGCTACTTTCCTTGGCTGCCTCTTATGGTCTGATCATTCATCAAATGGATGTAAAGACAGCTTTCCTAAATGGAGAGTTGGAAGAGGAAATTTAGATGGATCATCCTGATGGGTTAGTGGTAAAAGGAGAAGAGAAAAAGGTGTGCAAGTTGCTAAAAGCTTTGTATGGTATGAAACAAGCACCTAATTAATGGCATTAGAAGTTTGAAAGAACTTTGACTTCTGCGGGATTTGTCATTAATGAGGCTGATAGGTGTGTCTACTATCGCCATGGTGGAGGCAATAGTGTCATATTATGTTTGTGTGTGGACGACATATTGATCTTTGGTACAAACATTGTTGTGATCAATGAGGTCAAGACTTTCCTATCAAAGAGTTTTGACATGAAAGATCTGGGAGAAGCCGATGTGATCCTAAACATCAAACTTATTAAGGATGAGAGTGGGATTACTCTAACGCAATCTCACTAGGTTGAGAAGGTCTTGAGCCGTTTCGGCTTTATGGATAGCAAGCCTTCTTCAACACCTTATGATCCCAACGTGACACTTAGAATGAACAAGAAAGAAACGAGAGAGCAATTAAGATATTCTCAAATCGTAGGTTCACTCATGTACCTAGCTAGCTCTACAAGACCACACATCTCTTTTACTGTGAGCAAACTGAGTAGGTTGATGTCCAACCCGGGTAATGATCATTGGCATGCACTAGAAAGGGTCTTGCACTATCGGAGAGGTACTATGAGTAATGGAATTCCCTATTCAGGGCACCCCACTGTGCTAGAAGGATATAGTGATTCAAGTTGGATCTATGATGTTGATGTACTCTACGCTACCAGTGGGTATGTATTTACTCATGGAGGTGGTGCAGTGTCATGGAGGTCTTGCAAGCAAACCATATTGACAAGGTCAACTATGGAAGCAGAACTAACTGCATCAGACACAGCCACTTTAGAGGCAGAATAGCAGCGTGAACTCTTGATGGACTTGACTGTGGTTGAAAAACCTCTACCGGTTATTTTTATGAATTGTGACAACCAAACGGTCATCGCTAAAGCGAATAATTCTAAGGATAATGCGAAGTCATCAAGACACGTGAAGAGACATTTAAAATATGTCAGGAAGTTGAGAAACTCCGGAGTAATAACTGTTACATATATTCAAACAGACAAAAACCTGAAAGATCCTTTTACAAAGGGACTATCATGCAATGTGATAGATACTGCTTCTAGGGAGATGGGTATGAGACCCATAGATGTTACACCATAGTAGTAACCCAACCTTTGTGATCGGAGATCCCGTGAATTAGGACCTGGGAAGAACAAGCTATTGGTTAACAGAGGATAGTAATAAGTGACCGTCTCTAATTGAAGATGCAAAACTCTGAGAGCTGTAAGGCTTAAGTACTGTTAGGCAGGTTGGCAACATGCCTTAATGTGATTCTATTGGCTATTATAGAAAAGATGTTGTCCTACAGAACAATCTTGAAAGAACACACCTATATGAGCTCCGATTGTAAAATGTCGCAATCTAGGAGATTTGGGTAATCTCTAGTAAGCTCACGAAAGACCACGGAGTACGACGTATATGCTCCAAACCGCGGGGTAGCCTACTGGCACCGAGGTACTGGTTAAGACTTTGAGTGAAACCTGTTCACACAAAACTAGCAATTCAAGGCATAGTCAATTGTGAAGTTGTGGATGGATGTAGCTTAAAGTTCTAGGCAGAAGTTCAACTTAACAGTCTCTGCTGAAACACTCGTATATTAAACAAGTGGAGAGACAAGGCAAATCTCTAAATGGGTATTTGAGATCTGGTGGGGGATTGTTAGAATTAAATGGGCTTGGCCCATCTACAAAATTCTGAAATCTCAAATTGATCCCATGAATAAAATGGTAAGTGGTAGTGTGGTGGTGCTAAAGTTTAGTCCCATACCGCTAGTGGAGGAAGTGTTGGACCTCTTTATATAGTGAGTTCTCCTCACCACTCTAAGTGTGTGTTGAGAAGAGAAAGGAGAGAACCACATGCGCGCGCTCGCTCGCCTCGCCGGGGCGGGGCGGGGCATACGTGCGACATGCGCGTGAACGGTCCGCCAAATTCCGGTCCGATGCCTTGCGGGGGCTCGACTATCTTTTGCCGTTTTATTTTTTATGTCTTGGCAGACAAGTTAAGTTCTTGTCCGGTAAGTATACGACTTGGGAACCAAGTCGGTTTGAGACATGGTCGCGTCACGGAACCGACCTTGGTCCTCCTATATATACAGCTTATCGGGGTCGGCCAAAGACACACCGAAACCATCTAGGCTTTGTTGACTGTATGTCATGTCCTGAATAGAGTTCCTAACAAAAATAAAGAGAAAACACCTTATGAAGAGTGGGTTGGGAGAAAACCATCACTTTCTTATTTGCGCACTTGGGGATGTTTGGCAAAGGTCAATATTCCTATCCGCAAGAAACGCAAACTTGGACCAAAGACAGTGGATTGTGTCTTTATCGGTTATGCTCAGCGGAGCATTGCTTATAGATTTTTAGTAGTTAAACCTGAGGTTCCTGATATGCATGTAGATACTGTAATGGAATGTTGCGATGCAACATTTTTTGAGAATATGTTTCCTATGAAAGATATGCATAGCATTGCTTGATTTTATTCTGAGTTAAATTCTAAATCTAGTACACTTGATGATTATATTGAACAAACACCCGAGGAAGTCCATGAGAAGGATAACGATGAAACTCCTATAAGGAGCAAGAGACAAAGGGTTGCAAAATCCTTTGGTGATGATTTCATTGTATACCTTGTGGACAATACTCCCAAGTCCATTGAAGAGGCATATGCGTCTCCAGATGTAGATGATTGGAAAGAAGCTGTTCATAATGAGATGGACTCAATTCTTTCTAATGGAACTTGGGAGTTAACTGAACGACCTTATGGTTGTAAACCTGTGGGTTGTAAATGGGTGTTCAAAAAGAAGTTAAGGCCTGATGGTACTATTCATAAGTACAAGGCGCGACTTGTGGCCAAGGGCTATACTCAGAAAGAAGGCGAAGATTACTTTGACACCTATTCATCTGTTGCTAGAATAACCACCATTCGGGTGCTACTTTCCCTGGCTGCCTCTTATGGTCTGACCATTCATCAAATGGATGCAAAGACAACTTTCCTAAATGGAGAGTTGGAAGAGGAAATTTATATGGATCAACCTGATGGGTTTGTGGTAAAAGGAGAAGAGAAAAAAGGTGTGCAAGTTGCTAAAATCTTTGTATGGTCTCAAACAAGCACCTAAGAAATGGCATGAGAAGTTTGAAAGAACTTTGACTTCTGCGGGATTTGTCATTAATGAGGCTGATAGGTGTGTCTACTATCGCCATGGTCGAGGCAATAGTGTCATAATATGTTTGTATGTGGATGACATATTGATCTTTGGCACAAACATTGTTGTTATCAATGAGGTCAAGACTTTCCTATCAAAGAGTTTTGACATGAAAGATCTGGGAGAAGTCGATGTGATCCTAAACATCAAATTATTAAGGATGAGAGTGGGATTACTCTAACGCAATCTCACTATGTTGAGAAGGTCTTGAGCCGTTTCGGCTTTATGGATAGCAAGCCTTCTCCAACACCTTATGATCCCAACGTGACACTTAGAAAGAACAAGAAAGAAACGAGAGAGCAATTAAGATATTCTCAAATTGTCGGTTCACTCATGTACCTAGCTAGCGCTACATGACCAGACATCTCTTTTGCTGTGAGCAAATTGAGTAGGTTGATGTCCAACCCGGGTAATGATTATTGTCATGGACTAGAAATGGTCTTGCACTATCTAAGAGGTACTATGAGTTATGGAATTCATTATTCAGGGCACCCCGCTATGCTAGAAGGATATAGTGATTCAAATTGGATCTCCGATGCTGATGTACTCTACGGTACAAGTCAGTATGTATTTACTCATGGAAGTGGTGCAGTGTCATGGAGGTCTTGGAAGCAAACCATATTGACAAGGTCAACTATGGAAGCAGAACTAACTGCGTTAGACACAGCCACTTTAGAGGCAGAATGGCTGCATGAACTCTTGATGGACTTGCCTGTGGTTGAAAAACCTCTACCGGCTATTCTTATGAATTCTAACAACCAAACGGTTATCGCTAAAGTGAATAATTTTAAGGATAATGCGAAGTCATCAAGACACGTGAAGAGACGTTTAAAATCTGTCAGGAAGTTGAGAAACTCCGGAGTAATAACTCGTACGTATATTCAAACAGACAAAAACCTGGCAGATCCTTTTACAAAGGGACTATCATGCAATGTGATAGATACTGCATCTAGGGAGATGGGTATGAGACTCATAGACGTTACACCATAGTAGTAGCCCAACCTTTGTGATCGGAGATCCCTTGAATTAGGACCTGGGAAGAACAAGCTATTGGTTAACAGAGGAGAGTAATAAGTGACCGTCTCTAAGTGAAGATGCAAAACTCTCAGAGCTGTAAGTCTTAAGTATTGTTAAGAAGGTTGGCAACATGCCTTAATGTGATTCTATTGGCTATTATAGCAAAGATGTTGTCCTACAGAACAATCTTGAAAGAACACACCTATATAAGCTCCGATTGTAAAACGTCGCAATCTATGTGTGAGAGGAGGGATGCCAATATACTCCTAGACTACGAGTCATAGTAACCTATTATTTGTACAGTATATATGGATATATATCATCATTTTCGATCGTCCAATCAGGCTACATGTATAGTATATATGGATGTAGTTTCGAAATGGACAACTCACAACTATATATATAATGTATATCATGGAAGACTTGATTGGGATACAAAGTACTCCCTCCATCCAAGAATATAAGAGCGTTTTTTATACTACACTAGTGTAAACAACGTTCTTATATTATGGAACGGAGGGAGTATTATTTCACTTTTGAATAAGTTGTGCTCATATTGCTACCGTTTTGGCTTGAACCATGCCGTATGGGATCAAATGGCTTAATCTATAGCCAGCTGGGTGTCTCCATGTGACGACTAAGATCTGACGAAACAACAAGATGCCGTTGCTGACGTTTTTTCGTCAAAAAGAAAAATATACAGCTGGCCGTTACAACCAAGTAACCGAGGGGTGAATAACTCTTGTGCGACGTTGTTGAGGTGAATTGGAAGGAGTGCGACGTCGTAGATAAGAATGGCTCTGCTGCGACACCTCTGTGCGCACAAATAGCCCAAGCACGACATGGCCCTTAAGCACAATATGTATAAGGATTAGGTGGAGTCGGGCGGGACCCACAACTTATCCACGTCGGCATGGGACCCATATGGCGGCTACTACAGTCAAACAGTTATCCTGCGCGCGCATCCTCCCTCTTCTTCTTCTTCGGCGACGAAGAACGGCAACGCCGGCGAGAAAATTTAAAAACATTTAAAGAAAAAGAGACCGAATTTGAACAAACATATATCATTACAGATAATATAAAAAGTTAATTACAAGGGCACCTAACCCTCCCCGATTACACGGGCTAGCTCCTAATTATCTCCAAAAGTGGGTCCAGCGGTGCGGCCCCGACATTGCGGCGGCGCCGGTCAGTCGGAGTCGGAGTCGGAGGGGGCGCCCCACCCCATGTTGGCGCGGGATGCCTCGATGGCTTGGCGGAGGTGGATCTCGTCGAGCTCATCTTCCCTCTGCCGGCGCGCGGCGACCCGCTGGGCCTCTTCCTTGCTACGGTCCATCACCTCGGCCATGACGTCCTCGAGCTCGCCATCGTTGACGTAGTCCTCCGGCAGAAAGCCCGACGGCACTAGCACGGGTGCAATGGCGGAGGAGCCCGCGGCAGAGGAGCGCGCCGCTTCCACCATCTCGCGGGGGCGGCCGTCCTCCTCCACCTCGCGCCGGGCGAAGGCACGCGGTGGCGCGAGCCCCCAGTTGGTCCACCTCCGGGCGCCACGCTTCCGAGCAGCGTCGGAAGCAACCCGCGCCGCCCGTTCGCGCTCCCGCTCACCCTCCGGGGTTTCCGGCGCCGGCCGCTTCCGGTTTCCACCGCTAGAATGGCCGCCGCGCGAGCTGGACGATCCTGGCCTCCCCATGATATGTGCGGCGGCGAGGCTGGAATACGTGGGCTGGTTTTGGTGCGGTTCGCCGGCGGTGAGGGCCAAGAGGAGCTAGAGCGGCGCAGATATGGAAATAGCTAGCGTACGACACCTCACACCACCGTATAAATAGCTCCGATGGGAGACTGATGTGACGCCCGCTGACTTCCCTCGCCCACGGGTCAGTTTTACCGCTCGGTTAGATTGACCGGTCACCCCGAACGCCCTGCTCTATTTCCAACGGGGTTGCCCTATTTTCAATTTTTAGTTTAAATACATACACATTTTTTATGTAAATAAATACACATGTATTTTTGTTTCAGGTGTAAACGAAGAGAAATTTACAGGTGTAAACAAAAACAAAAACGACGAACAGAGTGGTCTACTTAAATGTTTGTCAAACTTTGGTTTGACCAAGTTTGAAATGAACATAAAAAATAAAAAAATAAAAATATTGGAAAACCAGTGCACATGTTCTTACTTTGTCATATACTAACAACTCAAATTGATTTGGCTGTTTTAGACATGGTGGACAAAAGAACTTATTTAGAAATGGGGTATTTACCCCCTTTGGAGCTACTTTGAAACTCATGTGTGAAGACAAGTGGTTTTGGGTGTTAAACTTCAAACTTTCAAAAACCTCACAAAAGCTTCATTTTGAAGTGACTAAGAAGGATCCAGGCTTGGTTTGTCATCTTCATGTTTGAAACTTGTTTAAATGTTTCTCAAACTTAGGTTTTGACCAAGTTTGAAATGAGCATAAAAAATAAAATAAAAAATAAAAATATTAGAAAACGAGTGCACATGTTCTTACTCTGTCATATACTAACAACTCAAATTGATTTGGTTGTTTTAGACATGGTGGACAAAAAAATTGTTTAGAAATGGGGTATTTACCCCCTTTGGAGCTAATTTGAAACTCATGTGTGAAGACAAGTGGTTTTGGGTGTTAAACTTCAAACTTTCAAAAGCCTCACAAAAGCTTCATTTTGGAGTGACTAAGAAGGATCGAGGCTTGGTTTGTCATTTTCATGTTTGCAACTTGTTTAAATGTTTGTCAAACTTAGGTTTGACCAAGTTTGAAATTAGCATAAAAATAATTAAAAAAAAATAAAATATTCGAAAACCAATACACATGTTCTTAGTTTGTCATATACTAACAACCCAAATTGATCGGCACCAGTTTTCTACTTTTTTGATTTTTTTTTTGAATTACTATGCTCAACCCTAACTTTTGAAAACCATCCAACCTCGTTCGTGATAGCCAAGTTTGTGAAGGTTTTTTCATGAAAAACTCCATAGTACAGATTTCCTATTTTTCCTATGGAGTTAGTCACATATAACGATGATTGCCACCAGTTTTCTACCTTTTTGATTTTTTTTGAATTAATTATGCTCAACCCTAACTTTTGAAAACCGTACAACCTCGTTTGTGATAGCCAAGTTTGTGAAGGTTTTTTCATGAAAAACTCCATAGTACAGATTTCTTATTTTTCCTATGGAGTTAGTCACATATAATGATGATTGCACCAGTTTTCTATTTTTTTGATTTTTTTTGAATTACTTATGCTCAATCCTAACTTTTGAAAGCCGTACAACCTCGTTCGTGATAGTCAAGTTTGTGAAGGTTTTTTCATGAAAAACTCCATAGTACAGACTTTTTATTTTTCCTATGAAGTTAGTCACATATAATGATGATTGCCACCAGTTTTCTATTTTTCGATTTTTTTGAATTACTTATGCTCAACCCTAACTTTTGAAAACCGTACAACATCGTTCGTGATAGCCAAGTTTGTGAAGGTTTTTCATGAAAAAATCCATAGTACAGATTTCTTATTTTTCCTATGGAATTAGTCACATATAATGATGATTGCCACCAGTTTTCTATTTTTTTAATTACTTATGTTCAACCCTAACTTTTGAAAACAGTACAACGTCGTTCGTGATAGCCAAGTTTGTAAAGGTTTTTTCATGAAAAACTCCACAGTACAGATTTCCTATTTTTCCTATGGAGTTAGTCACATATAATGATGATTGCCACAAGTTTTCTATTTTTTGATTTTTTTTAAATTACTTATGCTCAACCCTAACTTTTGAAAACCGTACAACCTCGTTCGTGATAGCCAAGTTTGTGAAGGTTTTTTCATAAAAAACTCCATAGTACAGATTTCTTATTTTTCCTATGGAGTTAGTCACATATAATGATGATTGCCACAAGTTTACTATTTTTTTGAATTACTTATGCTCAACCCTAACTTTTGAAAACCGTACAACCTCGTTCGTGATAGCCAAGTTTGTGAAGGTTTTTTCATGAAAAACTTCTTAGTACAGATTTCTTATTTTTGCTATGGAGTTAGTCACATATAATGATGATTGCCACAAGTTTTCTATTTTTTTGATTTTTTTTGAATTACTTATGCTCAATCCTAACGTTTGAAAACCCCATCAAAACCCCTCAAAACCCCGCACCTGTAAGGACCATTGGATTGCCGTGAATGAAGGATCTAGATCACACAGTAGGGCTACGCCAGCGATCCGCGGGCTGTGCTTTCATTGGTCAAAGTTGTGAAGCAACTATGTTTTATGTTTTGGATTGTGAAGCAACTATGTTTTATGTTGCTCCATAAATTCTGAAATTTTACCAGGACATTCTCCTATCCATATCATTTCCTCATGCCAAAATTCAACTCAATTTAGCTAGTAAATATTTCTTGGCAAAATTCCAAAGTTTCTGATCCAAAGGAAGCTTTGTGAAGCAAGCGCTAGCTAGGAGTGTTCAAATGCGTTGTAACTTTGCCATCATCTCAAAATGCTCAAATAATGCCTCTTCTACAAATTTGAGCATCACTCCTTCAACCATGTGACCATAGCATCAAAAAAAAATTCTCTCGTCATTGTTTTGGATTGTGAAGCAACCATGTTTTACGTTGCTCCATAAATTGACAAATTTTACCAGGACATTCTTCTATCCATATCATTGCCTCATGCCAAAATTCAACTCAATTTAACTATTAAATATTTCTTGCCAAATTTCTAAAGTTTCTGATCCAAAGGAAGCTTTGTGAAGCAAGTGCTAGCTAGGAGTGTTCAAATGCGTTGTAACTTTGCCATCATCTCAAAATGCTCAAATAATGCCTCTTCTACAAATTTGAGCATCACTCCTTCAACCATGTGACCATAGCATCAAATCTTTTTCTCTGGTCATTATTTTGAATTGTGAAGCAACTATGTTTTATGTTGCTTCATAAATTGACAAATTTTACCAGGACATTCTCCTACCTATAAAACCTCTGTAAGCAAATATTGAGCTTATTTTATTTAGCCAATTATTCCCAGTAATTCTTCTAAGATTCTTTCCAGCAGGATGTTGTGTGAAGGAAGTGCTCGCGGGTTAGCTCGCTGGCGAGTGTGTGTGTTGAGTCTGAGCTCGAGGATGGGCGTTCGAGCGCTGGAAAAACCACCTCGTCGTGTCCCTGTTCTTCTTCATTCTCCGATCCGACAAGGTGTTTGTGCACCGGAGAACCCTGGGCGTTGTCGTTCTCGCGTTTGCTGGTTGTTTCCGGTGATCGCCGGAGGGTGGCGGTTTCATTTTTGTCCTGACATTTGGCATCAGAGCTAGGTTGAGAGCGGGAGGTCGCCGGCCATGGCGCTCGTGCCGTATTGTGGTGGATCAGGGACTGCGATGGCGACATCGGTCCCGTTGCTCACGGGTGCCCCTTGCTCACAGGGGAGAACTTCACCACCTGGGCCATCATGGTGGAGGCCGACCTGGATGCCGCCGGTCTCTGGGAGGCGGTGATGCAGATGTGGAAGTTTGCAGATGTGAGTGGTGACTTCTGTGTATTCCTCGAGCTCGAACTCGAGAACAGAGGAAAACAGAGGGTGCTCTCACCACAGCCGCCAACGTCGCCGAGAACGAAAGCGCCGCCGCTGCTGTCACCCAGAACATTGGCGGAAGGCCGAGCTCGAGCTAGACATCACTCGCCGGCGACGCGCTTCCTCGCCGGAGAAGAGGAAGAAGAAAGTGGGGGAAAGGAGGAAGGGCAAGCAATGGGGGGAGGATGGGCTGGCTCGGGTCCGGGCACGCTGATGAGCACGACCATGCTTATGTGGATAAGTTGTGGGTCCCGCACACATGCGAGTAAGTGGTGGGTCTCATGTTGACGTGGATAACTGGTGGGTCCCGCGTGTCATAACTTAACCCTTGAGTTTTGCATTTCATGGTTAAAAAGAGTCATGTCTCATTGCAGCTATTATTTGCTTCAAAGATGTCGCACCAGAGCAATTTTCATCAACAACGTCGCACTGCTTCCATTCCGCGTCAGGAGCTATTGACCCGTAACCGAGGTGCCACGTACGTGATGAATAGACTGCAAGTGTTTGTCATTCTTTTTGAGGAAATGTATCAGTATACACCATGTGTTTACCCAGGGAAGGTCTATAAATTGCCCCGTCGGTTAACGTTCCTCTCCATCAAGCCAACAACAATACTTCTTATAGCAAGCTAGCGAGCGAGCTAGGTAGCCATGGTCGATCCCTCATATTGCCAACGTTTCCCAGTTACCCAACAGCTGCAGCACACCGAGCATCTCTTCCACCGTCGAGCGGCGCAGCAACCAACTTCCAAATGATAACCAGATACCCATTGCGCCCACTAAACCACCCAGCGAGCCCGCTGGTCATTTTGGTTTCGGCGTTTCGTGTGATTGGGATGTACGTGATGGCCCGACCCCCGCGGCGAAGACCGTCGCACGTGCTGAGGGCCTCTTGCTCGGCACCGGCCAGCTGACACCGTTTCACTATTTTCTTTGCCAGAACATTATCTTCACAGATGAGAGGTCAATCTTAGCAAGCTACCAAGTTCTCCATTTGTGTTTTTTTCCATCGCATGATATATTCATCTAGCATATATTATCACATCCTAGTTAATTTTCGTTGTTTCCTTCATGCCTGTATTACGTTCTTTGTAGTACGCATAATATCCCAAAACTGAACATGGCATGTTTTTTGGTTGTTCACTTCTGATTATGTCCATACTAGTCGTGAACCTGTGCATTCGCACGGTTAATCGATAATTTGCAATTTTTTTATTTTTATGCATAAACAATTTTGACATGAACATAGAAAAAGATGAAACGTCCATAAATCACCTAAAATCCCAGGCGGACCTGACGTCTAACGTTTTCCTTATTTTTACTCGATCAGTTGAATCTCGAGTTATATAAAGTTGTCAAAGCATCTGTTCAATCTCTTTTGATCTTACGTTCATTTTTGTTAACATTGCATCGTGCCCAACCAAACCATAGTGATTTGCAGGTTGTACAAACAACTTGTATTTGAGAATCATATCAATCCGACAATCCCTATATACTCTGGTCCAAAATTTTGTCATATCGGTGGTAAACTTATTTATCCATCTATTATTGGACAGCGTTATCTTAATTTATAGCAGGATAAAAAAAAGTGGGATTCTTCACTATGCTCGGTACTGAACTTATTTAACCTTCTATTGTGCCGAAATTTAATCAGGACTTACAAAGACAAATAAATTTGTTTGGACCAGAGCGGTGAATTATACTGCTCCAATGAACAAAGCATTAGAGGCCACCTTGAGTGTCATGAGCATGGATTTTTCTTAGAACATTCAGCTACTTATCATAAAGAAAAAATGCCAACCAGTTATGTATCACACTATAGTGGTTATTTCAGATATATCTGGGAGCAACCAAATATATCAAGCATACTTTATTAATTGCACAAAAAATATTATATTTCAGATGATATTTATAAAACTGCGATTTTGAGTTCCATGCCCGACAGTCAAATACTATTTGCCGATGACGACAAATTACATAAAAACACATCGACGTACACCGTATCGGCTACCAGTGTCGTACTTATCTCTGTGTGGCTATTGTAACGGTGGGAACACAAACATTCACGCACTCGTCAAACAGAAATGTCCGGTGCTCAATGCCCGTGGTAGTGCGGCTAGCTACTACTCTATTAACCGTCCATACAGGTAGACAAACATTGCCCACGTAATATTCTACCTTCAAGCCAGTCGCAATCCAGCCAGCAGCAAGTAGGGGAGAACCACATATTCAATATAGTTTTTCCGGACAACAACACATATATGTAGAATGGTGCGCTCCACATGTTCGCCGACTTTGGCCTTCATCTGCATCGGCCATGTCAATCACATAGTACTGGCTCAGAGTTGCATCATGGACGGTAATGGATGGTGTGGGTCGAGCAATTTTGTGCCGGCAGCATGTGCTTCGGTCATGTATAGATCTGTAATGAGGCAGGTTTCAATATATTTTTTTCAAAACAAATGCTGGAGCCGTGCGAGACATGGAGATCAAAGATTCTTTTCTTCAAGCTATATCGAAGGAGATTTGGAGGAGAGGCATCATGAGAAACATATTACGTCAAGGTTTACTGAGGAAGAATAGACATGAACTTGTTTAGCATGCTAGATTGATTCTGGTATTTAATAAAGATTTTATTTGATCTAATTAGTATAGAAAATATATACAAAATTAGGAAGTTATCCAAAGATCTTCACCGTAACAATTCGGTCCCACAGAAGTTAAACGACTCCTAATTTATAATTAACATAAGATCTTTTAGAGATTGCAGGGAGTTACCGATAGATCTCCACCGTAATAACTCAGTCTCACACAAGATAAATGGCTCTATTATATTTCAGTCTTGAACAAATACCTCAGTGAGCACTTAAAGCTAGAATAATAGATCGTCCCATAGAAGTTAAACGACTCCTAATTTCTAATTAACATAGGATCTTTTAGAGCTTGCGGGGAGTTACCGATAGATCTCCACCGTAATAACTCAGTCTCACACAAGATAAATGGCTCTATTATATTTCAGTCTTGAACAAATAACTCAGTCTGCACTTAAAGCTAGAATAATAGATCAATGGACATTCATACACTGCATATGCATGTAAGTATCAACAATATATATCCCACAGTCGCAAGAATCATCACTAGTGGGGACGGGCCTTTAGCCCCGGCCCGTAACCGGGACTAAAGGGGCGGGACTAAAGGCCTGACCTTTAGTCCCGGCCCTGTTACAAGCCGGATCTAAAGGTGCTCCACGTGGGCGCCTTGTAGCGCCCCACGGGCAGGACCTGTAGTCCCGGTTCGTTACACGGGCCGGGACTAAAGAGTTTCAGATTTTGCTTATTTTCGGGTTTTTTTAATGAAATTATTTTTGGGTTTTAGGGTTTTAGGGTTTAGGTGTTCGGGAAATGCCTCGTTTGGTGTTCGGGAATTAGTTTTCATATAATTTAAATAGAATTAATTATGCATATATATATAAGGTTAACTTATCTTACAAGCGAGCATATATATACAATTATATGGAGATCTGAATTATCGGGACTAGAGCCCGTCTATTCGATTACATGGACGAACATCAGTAATGGCCCCTAGCTACACTAAATCGTCCTTTGTCATCTATAGCTTCCGTCCTCACAAAGGTCGCAAGCTCCTCTACAACAGCAATCGCGCGTTGCTCTGGTAGGACCTTCGTCGTCATGGCCGTGTGCTATATAAGAAGAGGAGATGAATATGAATATCAATCATGATAACAAAGAATGACGGGTAAAAATAGAGGTGTGTATGTTCATTGCTTACGTCGGATTTGTGATCCTTGTGCTTAGAGGTAAACGTGCGAATGGTCTCGCAAACATAGTATCCGCATAGATGCGTTCCCCGTGGCTGCTGGTCGCACTTTACGAGAATAGAATATATATAATCAAAATAATAATCTAGCATCATAAATGTATTCAAAATAGAAGTATATCATACTACTACTTACATGAGCCGCTCTAAAGGTCAGCTTCTCATACTCGATACCGGGAGTCACGCACTTGAACCGCTTCCAAACCCTGCCTGACAAGGATAATGATTTGCTAAGTTTTTCATTAATTGATATATCAGAAAATCATCGAAAGAGATCGATAGAGCGCAAGAATGATTGAAATTACCCGTGGAGCATGTCCTGCAGGCTTTGGAACTGTTCCAAGGGTCTCGATAATGGGTCGAAGGCATCAACTCTTCCCTTATCAATTTGAATTTCCAACAGAATCCAATGGAAGCTGCACATTATATATATATATATGTGTGTGTGTGTGTCAGTAACTTATCAACTACACTTATAAGTGAATGGACACAACAGAGTAAAGACCCTCACCTGAAGTTGTATGGAAACAGTATGTGTTCACAGAAATTTTGACCTGTTAGAAACCTTAGAAGGTTTTCCTCCGTCTCCTTGGGATAATTAGTTAGCGTCGCTATATGTATTTTATCTGGGTCAATAAACCCAATATTTAGGATGCTCTTACTTTTACAATCCAGAATCTTCATTCTGCATAATAGAGTACAAGTTATATATAGACAATGAATTGAAATAACTAAACAAGTTATATGTAGACAACGAATTGAAAAACTTACAGACAATAGCAACTCATAAGCGATTTGTCGAGGGCGTCGCCATTGTACATCTCGAAGAGTTCATCAAAGTCGATATGGATTTGTTCGGGGCGGTCGTAGTACTCCTGTGGGACACTCAGCACGATCATCGTTCTCCCATTCTTTGATTCACTTAAGTACCATTGATGCAAGTAACGCATATTTGTTGGGAGATCATCTTTGCTGACCAAAGGCTCACCCATGACAAACTATGGCTTAGGGGCTACCACGGCCTTGGGTATCTTGTCGTCTTGGGAAGACAGCAATTCTTCAACCGAGACACCACATGCAGCCGCCAACTCCTTTGCTCTTTCTAAAGCTAGCCCCTGCACCGGAGGTGGAACATTCTCGGTTAACACCTTGAGGGGTGGGATCGACTGTTTGGCCTGTTGTCCAAGCTGAGGAACGTCTGATTTTTTCTTGCTTGTAGTTGAACTTGATTTGCTCCCACTTGCACTTGCACGTGATCTGCTCTTTTTCACTTGCTTCTGCAATGTGCGTGTATAGTCATCAGGCTTATGGTGTAAGTCATAACATATGATAGGAAGATTAGCATGACGTAACTTTAGGAGGGGCGACCGTTTGCGCTTTGGGGTGCTCTGTGGCTTAGGAATCGTCGGCGGAGCGTTCTTGGTGGCACGCTCCTGCTTAGTATCCGGAGCGGGCGGCAGCGGAGACGGACGACCCAAGTCCGGCGGCGGTGATCGAGATGGACTCGTGTTGTGCTGGCCGACGTCCTGTGGAGGGCTTGCACGTGATCTGCTCTTTTTCACTTCCTTCTGCAATGTGCGTGTATAGTCATCAGGCTTATGGTGTAAGTCATACTGTGATGGAAGGGTCGTGAAGATTAGCATGACGTACCTTTAGGAGGGGCGACCGTTTGCGCTTTGGGGTGCTCTGTGGCTTAGGAATCGTCGGCGGAGTGTTCTTGGTGGCACGCTCCCGCTTTGTATCCGTGGCAGGCTCGGGCTTTGTATCCGGAGCGGGTGGCGGCGGAGCGTTCTTGGTGGCACGCTCCCGCTTTGTATCCGTGGCAGGCTTAGGCTTTGTATCCGGAGCGGGCGGCGGCGGAGACGGACGACCCAAGTCCGGCGGCGGTGATCGAGATGGACTCGTGTTGTGCTGGCCGACGTCATGTGGAGGGCTTGGAGGTAATGGAGGTGTAGGTGACCTGCGACGACTCGGAGGCGGTGTTGTCCTTGGGGCCAAGCCTCGAAGCTTGATGTAGTTCTTGTCCCATAGGATGACTCCACCCAGTACTTCTCCGAGTGTCCTCTCATCTTCGGGTCCAGCTATGTCGAGCTTCATATCATTAAACCCCGTCATGATTTCATCCATCCCGACTTTAGCAAAGCCAGCTGGAATCTCACGGCCATGCCAGCGTGCATCAGGGCCAGAAGGTAAAGCTTGTCCGACGGCCACCTTCATGGATATGTTCTTGAATTTCTGATGGAGTTCACATGATGTTGACTCCTTGATTCCATCCACGGGGTAGCCGGAACCGCCCTCTATCATTCTTCGTTCATCGTCGGGCGGGGCCTCAGATTCAGCCACGCTGCTTTTCCGCTTAGATGGGGCGCCGGTAATATCAAGTGCAGTATCTTCCTGGCGCGGTACTCCTCTAAGCTCATCAATCTGCTTCTGTTGCTCGTTAATCCTGGCAAGCAACTGGTTGAACTTGTCATTCTCCTCATCCTGCTACCGCTTCTTTGCTCTCTCTCGGCTTCTGTAAGTGTCTTGGTCTCTGGCAAACCCAAGCCACCACGGGTAAGATGGACCGAAGCCTCGCTTTCGTCCTCCATGTTCGTCATTGCCGAGGACCAGTGTGAGCAAATCTTTATCTCTATCTGCAGTGAACTTTCTTTGTCCCTCCTTAATTTCTTTCACTATCCTTTTCCAATTCTCCCTGGGTATCCTAAGATTGTCATTGCAGATGAGGTCCCCTGTTGTTTCGTCGTACGACCCACCATGCGCAAGGAACCAATTTCTTTCTCTCAATTCCCACTCATCACGGAGTGGTTCAGGTACGATGCCTTTATCTATCAGATCTTGCTCTTTCTTTTCCCACTTTGGGATGGCAGACTCATAGCCCCCTGGCCCCAGCTTGTGGTGATATTTCTTCTTGTCGGCATTTATCTTGTTCTTTTCTGATAATGCCTGGGCATCTTCTGACTCCTTGTACTCTTGAAATTCCTTCTAGTGATTCGCCTGCTTGGCTAGATACCCCTCGAATACTGGCACTTTCTTTGTCTTCAGATAGTTTTTCCATAGCTTCTTCTTCCAGCTACGGAACAGTTCGGCCATCTTCTTTAGAGTCCACTGCTTGACTTTGGCCCTCAGTTTGTCTGCGGCGTCTTCATTCTCACATTCTGGCAGGTTGAAATGTGACATGAGATCATTCGAAAGATTATCTTTGTACCTTTCGGCGACATAGTCACTATCGGCTGCCCCTTTGCGCTTGTTCCACTCCCGAACGCTGATTGGGACGTGATCCCTAACGAGAACTCCGCATTGCTTCTTGAATGTGTCAGCAACATTCTTAGGAAGCTTGGGTTCGCCCGTAGGCATTATCACCTCAAAGGTGTAACGCGTCCGTGCATCCAACTTTCTAGTCGGGCCTCGTTTCGTAGATTTGCTCGATGTGGAGGCCTAAGAGGGAGAAACATTCGTCAAATGAATGTATATGTATACAATATAGAGCTATCTCCAATATTTTTCACATATTACAAGTGATTGTCGAACTTCATCTGTATACCTCGCCGGACTTTATTATTTCTTCACCGGCTTCTCCATCGGTGGAGCTATCACCTTCTCCGTCATTGGACCTATCTCCTGCCCCATCGGCTTCATCTTCGTGTTGCTCGACCTCCATTCCATATCCGGAGTCTAGATATGACGTCGGAGATTCGGCTGGTTCAATGTCGGGGCCGTCTTTGATTATATCTTCGAGAAGTTCTTCCTCTTCGAGGTTCCTGATATGTGGATCCATAATTCTGCAAATAAGAGGGGTTGGAAACTTCGAAGGCTCGTTATATAAGAGGGGTTGGAAACTTCGACTGCAAAAAAGGGACATTTGATTAACTAATAAACTTAGAAGGTTCCTGATATAAGGCTAGGACCTAAACTCTAAAATACCAGCCGGGCGGAGCCCAGTCCTGGACACTTAAGCATATACAATAGCAAAATTAAACTAGTTCTATTGATTTTCTTGCTAAAAATAAACTATTAACACTTAAGCATATATAATAGAAAAATTAAACTATTAACACTTAAGCATATACAATAGAAAAATTAAGCAATAATCTAAGAAACACTATTAACACTTAAGCATATACACTATACAATAGCAAAATTAAATGAAAAAAAAATATTTCTTCTTCTTGTAACCCTAAACTAATTTTTCCTCTTCTTCTACTTCTTCTTCTACTTCTACTTGTCCTCTTCTTCTACTACTTCTCCTCTCCTCTTCTTCTATTTTTCCTCTTCTTCTCCTCTCCTCCTCTTCTTATTCTCCTTTTTCTTCTTTTCTTCTCCTCCTCTTCTTATTCTCCTTTTTCTTCCTTTCTTCTCCTTTTTCTTCCTTTCTTCCCTTTTTCTTCTTTTCTTCTCCTTTTTCTTCTTTTCTTCTCCTTCCTTTTTTCTTCCTTTCTTCTCCTTTTTCTTCCTTTCTTCTCCTTTTTCTTCCTTTCTTCTCCTTTTTCTTCTTTTCTTCTCCTTTTTTTCCATTCTTCTCCTTTTTCTTCCTTTCTTCTATTTTTCTTCCTTTCTTCTCCTTTTTCTTCCTTTCTTCTCTTTTTTCTTCTTTTCTTCTCCTTTAATTTTCTTCTTTTCTTCTCCTTTTTCTTCCTTTCTTCTATTTTTCTTCCTTTCTTCTCCTTTTTCTTCCTTTCTTCTCCTTTTTCTTCCTTTCTTCTCCTTTAATTTTCTTCTTTTCTTCTCCTTTTTCTTCCTTTCTTCTCCTTTTTCTTCTTTTCTTCTCCTTTTTCTTCCTTTCTTCTCCTTTTTCTTCCTTTCTTCTCCTTTTTCTTCTTTTCTTCTCCTTTTTCTTCCTTTCTTCTCCTTTTTCTTCTTTGCTTGTGCTGGCCGGAGTGTTGGGGAGGAGGGGGCGTGGGGCTTACCGGCCGGAGGTGTCGACGGCGCGCGGCGAGGAGGACGGCGGCGCGCGGCGAGGAGGACGGCGGCGCGCGGCGAGGAGGGCGACGCGCGGCGAGGAGGACGGCGGCGGCGAGCAGGACGACGGCGACGGCGAGGAGGATGGCACGCGGCGGCGAGGAGGACGGCTTGCAGCCTGACGGCGTCGTCGAGTTCGTCGCTAGCTATGCCGCGCCGGGCAGGAGAACGAGAGGAAGAAGAAGAGAAATGGACGATTTGGGTTCGAAATTTTCTAACTCCCGCTTATACAGGTGGATCTTTAGTCCCGGCTCGGGGCTCGATCCGGGACTAAAGACCCCTTTAGTCCCGGGTGGAGCCACGACCCGGGACTAAAGGCCCTTTTTCGGGCAGACCAAAAGGCGGGATGCAGGGGCCTTTAGTCCCGGGGCGTGGCAAGAACCGGAACTAAAGGGGGTCTTTAGTCCCGGTTGGAGCCACGACCCGGGACTAAAGGCCCTTTTTCAGCTGACCAGAAGGCGGGAAGCAGGGGCCTTTAGTCCCGGGGCATGGAAAGAACCGGGACTAAAGTTTTTCCTATATAAACCCTCGCCCCTGCCCACCATATCCCCTGTTTTTTGGTTGTTGAAGTGTGACCATGCCATGCTCTTGCCAGTCTAGTTCATGCACATGACGTGTTCGATGAAATGCCCGAGCCACTCTACTTAAGCTTTCTCCTCTCCAAGCTCGACCTCCAAGCTCCATTGTCCTTAATATTTGTCTAGGTTTGGCCGTGCACCAACTGCGAGCACCACCGTGGTGAGCCTCTTGTTCTTATCTTCTTTTTAAAATCAAAAAAATCTTACTTGTATGATTTAGATACATACTTGTATAAATTACTCACTTTTATTATTTTTTGTTATTATATAGTGCGATGGTTTTGGTATCCGCCTCCTTCGGCCCTCGTCCTGTCTATGATTCGGATGTGGTATATATTATCTTTTATAACTATTTGTTTTATTTAGTGTTTATGACAATTATGATGACCAATGTGACATATATTTTTTTAATCTAGGAGGTATGTGAACCGGAAATTCCAACCCACATAAAAATTCTTGTCGAGAAGTTAAATTTGGTTGAAAAAGAAAACAAATACTTGAAGAAAGTATTGAAAATAATTGAGGATAAGAATATGGAACTGGAGTTGCATGATCGCAAGATGAAGATCGATGCGATGCAGTTGAAGATGGATGCAATGCGCTTGAAGATGGATGAAATGCGCTTGAAGATTAGGAATATTAGAAAATATGCCATTGATAAAGAGGCTTGGTATCATTATGCTGTTGGGTCAATTGTTACCTTAGTTGCGATTTTGATCGCGTTTGTTGTTGCATTTAAATGTTTTACATAGTTGTATGTTGTTTTATGAGAGAACTTTATGTATTTATTTTTTGCAATAATAACATTTGATCACTACTGTTCTTTGGCTTTAATGTGATGATGAACTTGTATTAATTTGGTCATATGTTCTGCAATGGTTTTTTGATATATTTAATTTCATATTAGAAATGAATCGCCAATGATAATGTTGAAAGTTGACATGCTATCATCATTTCACCCACATAGCATGTGTTAAAAAGTTGAGAGGGCTACGACAAAAACTGGATGCACTTCGTGTACAAAACGGACAATCTATCTCGAAGTATCAGGGTTTCGAACGAGAACTCATCTCTTACAAAGAGATTTCATTTTTTTGAACTTATTTGAACTCCATACTTTTTGTGTGTGCAAAATGCACCATTCAAAGGCACATCACAAAATAACAACAATTTCTCACTTCATTTGGTATATTTCGTGCATTTACTTATTTTTTTTGAGCTAGTTGACCCTGAAATTGAAAAGCACTACAAATGAACTCTGAAAATGTTGAAAGTTGGCATGCTATCATCATTTCACCCACATAGCATGTGTTAAAAAGTTGAGAGGGCTACGACAAAAACTGGATGCACTTTGTGTACAAAACGGACAATCTCTCTCGAAGTATCAGGGTTTCGAACGAGAACTCATCTCTTACAAAGGGATTTCATTTTTTTGAACTTATTTGAACTCCTTACTTTTTGTGTGTGCAAAATGCACCATTCAAAGGCACATCACAAAATTTCAACAATTTCTGACTTCATTTGGTATATTTCGTGCATTTACTTATTTTTTTTGAGCTAGTTGACCCTGAAATTGAAAACCACTACAAATGAACTCTGAAAATGTTGAAAGTTGGCATGCTATCATCATTTCACCCACATAGAATGTGTTAAAAAGTTCAGAGGGCTACGACAAAAACTGGATGCACTTCATGTACAAAACGGACAATCTCTCTCGAAGTATCAGGGTTTCGAACGAGAACTCATCTCTTACAAAGGGATTTCATTTTTTTGAACTTATTTGAACTCCATACTTTTTGTGTGTGCAAAATGCACCATTCAAAGGTACATCACAAAATTTCAACAATTTCTGACTTCATTTGGTGAATTTCGTGCATTTACTTATTTTTTTTGACCTAGTTGACCCTGAAATTGAAAAGCACTACAAATGAACTCTGAAAATGTTGAAAGTTGGCATGCTATCTTCATTTCACCCACATAGCATGTGTTAAAAAGTTTAGAGGGCTACGACAAAAACTGGATGCACTTCCTGTAGAAAACGGACAATCTCTTACATGGATACTATGAAAATGAAAAGTGTTTGAAATTTAGTACAATCCATACATGCATTACATAAAAGGTTTAATACATTATTACATTATTGCACCAATATTCCTATCTATTATTTCTGTTTTCTTCTGGGTCGTAGCCATGGAGAATCTTCATCATTCAGTATGATGCTTGGGTCAGTTTTCACTTTGAAGGGCGGAATTTCATGAAACTTATTATAATCTTCTGACATGTCTGTCTTGTCATCTACTCCCACGATGTTTCTTTTCCCTGAAAGAACTATGTGGCGTTTTGGCTCATCGTACGATATCTTCTTTTGCTGATTTCTTTTTCTCATTAATGTAGACATGTCCTTCACATACAAAACCTGAGCGACATCATTGGCTAGGACAAATGGTTCGTCCATGTACGCAAGATTGTTGAGATCCACTGTTGTCATGCCATACTTTTGGTCTACAACTACCCCGCCTCCTGTCAGCTTCACCCATTTGCACCGAAATAAATATGTTTCCAAATCAAGTTCCATAGTCAAGTTCCCATATCTCCTCTATGTACCCGTAATATGTTTCCAAACAGTGCCCATTCTTGTCTGTTGCATCAAAGCGGACACCACTATTTTGGTTGGTGCTCTTTTTATCTTGGGCAACCGTGTAAAATGTATTCCCATTTATCTCATACCCTTGGAAAGTACATATAGTCGAAGATGGTGGCCTGGCCAAACAGTACAGCTCATCTCCAACAGTGTCGTCATTCATGAGATGTGTGTGCAACCAACTGCCGAAAGTCTTATCGTGTTCCCCTTTAATCCAAGAGTCAGCCTACCCCGGGTTTTCGGAGCGTAGAATATTCTTGTGTCTCACGATATACGGAGCCACCACGGTGGAATTGTGTAGAACTGTGTAGTGTGCTTGAGAGAAAGAATGTCCGTCCATACATAGTTTTGCTTTCCTTCCTAGTGTGCCTTTTCCTGTCAGCCTACCCTCATACCGAGATTCAGGAACACCAATCGGCTTAAGGTCAGGAAGAAAGTCCACACAAAACTCAATGACCTCCTCTCTTCCATAGCCCTTGGAGATGCTTCCTTCTGGCCTAGCACGGTTACGAACATATTTCTTTAAGACTCCCATGAACCTCTCGAAGGGGAACATATTGTTTAGAAACACAGGACCAAGAATTCTAATCTCTTCGACTAGGTGAACTAGGAGGTGTGTCATTATATTGAAGAAGGATGGCGGGAACAACAACTCAAAGCTGACCAGACATTGGACCACATCAATCTGTAACCCTGATAGACTTTCTCGATCGATTACCTTTTGAGAAATTGCATTGAGGAATGCACATACCTTCACAATTGCCTGGCGAACATTTTCCGGTAGGATCCCCTCAATGCAACCGGAAGCAATTGCGTCATAAGCACGTGGCAGTCATGAGACTTTAGGTTTTGGAATTTTTTGTCTTTCATATTTACGATTCCCTTTATATTTGACAAGAAGCCAGTCGGGACCTTGATACTGAACAGGACTTCAAAGAAGATTTCCTTCTCTTCCTTAGTAAGAGCGTAGCTGGCACGCCCTTGAAACTGCCCTGGATGCATGCCATCTCTTCCTTTATGACGTTCCTGGTCCTCCCGTGCTTCCGGTGTATCTTTTGACTTCCCATACAAGCCCAGGAAGCCTAGAATATTCACGCAGAGATTCTTCGTCAGGTGCATCACGTCGATTGCCGAGCGGACCTCATAGACTTCCTAGTAGGGTAGCTCCCAAAATATAGATTTATTCTTCCACATGGGTACGCGCTTATCAGGGCCGTTAGGAACAGGTTGGCTGTCAGGACCCTTTCCAAAGATTACTTTTAAATCTTTGACCATATCAAATACTTCTGCACCAATACGGATGACAGGCTTCCCCCGGGGTTCTGCCTTGCCATTGAAATGCTTGCCTTTTTTCTTTAAGGGATGCTTGGGCGGAAGAAAACGACGATTGTACGGATACACATTCTTCCTACAGTTGTCGAGATATATACTTTCTGTCTGATCCAAACAGTGCGTGCATGCATTGTATCCCTTGTTTGACTGTCCTGAAATGTTACTAAGAGAAGGCCAATCATTGATGGTTACGAAAAGCAACACTCGAAGGTCAAATTCCTCTTGTTTGTGCTCGTCCCACACACGTAGACCTGGTTCGGCCCACAGCTGTAAAAGTTCATCAACTAATGGCCTTAGGTACACATCAATATCGTTGCCGGGTTGCTTTGGACCTTGTATAAGCACTGGCATCATAATGAACTTCCGCTTCATGCACAACCAAGGAGGAAGGTTGTAGATACATAGAGTAACGGGCCAGGTGCTGTGACTGCAACTCTGCTCCCCAAAAGGATTCATGCCATCTGTACTCAGACCTAACCATAAGTTCCTTGCGTCAGCTGCAAATCTAGGGAACTCTCTCTCGATTTTTCTCCACTGTCGACCATCAGCGGTGTGCCTCAAGTTATCGTCTTTCCTACGATCTTCCATGTGCCATCGCAACAACTTCGCATGATCTTTATTTCTGAACAGACGTTTCAACCGTGGTATTATAGGAGCATACCACATCACCTTGGCAGGAACCCTCTTCCTGGGTGGCTCGCCCTCAATATCACCAGGGTCATCTTTTCTGATCTTATACCGCAATGCAGTGTATACCGGGCATTTATCCATATTCTCGTACTTCTCACCGCGGTAGAGGATGCAGTCATTAGGGCATGCATGTATCTTCTGCACGTCTAATCCTAGAGGGCAGACAAGCTTCTTTGCTTCGTACGTGCTGGCGGGCAATTCGTTCTTTCTTGGAAGCATCTTCTTCACCAGTACGAGCAACTTTTCGAATGACGAGTCAGTCACACCGGTCTCTGCCTTCCACTTCAGCAATTCCAGTGTGCTACCCAGCTTCTTCTGGCCATCTTCACAAGTTGGGTACAACAATTTGTTGTGGTCCTGTAACATCTGCTCGAACTACAACCTCTCCTTTTCTGTGTCGCAACCTCGCCGTGCATTAGGAATGACCCGGCCAAGATCATCAGCGGGCTCATCTGGTTCCTGTTCTTCATCCTGATCTACTTCTTCATTGTCTTCCATTGCGGTATCAGCATACTCAGGTAACATAGATCGGTTGTTGTCATCATCGTTCTCTTCTTCTTCATTGTCGTCTTCCATCATAACCCCTCTTTCTCCGTGCTTGGTCCAAACATTATAGCCCGACATAAAACCGGACCGAAGCAGGTGGCTCTGAATGACTCTTGAGGAAGTGTAATCCTTCTCATTCCGACATTCAACACATGGACAAAACATATAGCCACCACCATGCTTGTTCGCATCGGCTGCATCTCGAAAAGAATGCACGCCTTCTCTGTAAGCGGCTGTGCGTCGATCACCGTACATCCATGGATGGCTCATCTGTGTTATACGACAGTATATCAAATACAATCACGATCCTAAAAATTAGTACCGCACGGTCTAAACGAGTAAATATAGTTGCTAACCTTTTAGAATAAGTAGAAATAAAGAGGAAGAGGTTTAAGCGTGGCTCAGGCATCTCATATCGTAGGTGTGTTCGGTGAACTGAAGCTGCATCGCTCTAACACACATGTCAACAAACACCTCTAGTGCATCAAAAAAAGTGGAGAACCAAGCACCCACCCACAATCCTCCATCCAAGAAAAATGCAAGGAAGAGGGGAGAGGGGGGCTGTGCTATATATAGGCAGAGGACTTTAGTCCCGGTTTGAGACACAAACCGGGACTAAAGGTGGCGCACATGCGGGCTGCCAACCGCGTAGCCCTTTAGTCCCGGTTTGGGACACGAACCGGAACTAAAGGTTCCTTACGGGCCAGGACTAAAGCCTCGAGGGAGGCATTGGGAATTGGGGCGACGTGGCCGGGCCTTTAGTCCCGGCCCAGAGGCAGGCCGGGACTAAAGGGTCCAGGCCAAAGGCCCATTTTCCACTAGTGCATACTAAGCAAAGAAACACCTTAAGTATGCATAATACCTAAAAAAGTGAATTAAAGGGGAAAATTGTAGCTAACTTACATGCAAATGTATAACAACAACCGGATCATTCCGATACATGTAGCATGAACTTAGTCCAAGTGTGTGACATGTCAGGTATAGAGCCAATGCTCTGTGGTGTACACAAGCTCGCTAATGCTCGATGGTTGTTGCCTCTTGTCATGTGCCTCGATCCGTCGTGAATTGTTTCATGAGCCCCGATCCTAAATATGTCGTCTCTCGATCAAGATATTTTTTTTGTACATACTACCTTAGCAAGCGATGGAGTTCTTATTTTCTTTGTATGTGACACTTACCTTATTATAGGAACGAGATCAATGATCTAATATTAGAAAATAGAAATATTGTCTCGAGTCCTCAAGCAAAGAAAGGGTCTGGCTGGTTTTTATGGAACATAAACTGAACCAACAATACATGCAAATGTTGCAGCCTTCACTGCCAACCATTGTAGAGTAAGTTTCTAAATATGTTGAAGTAGAAACTAAAATTGGCAATATGATCGAATTATATGGAAGAGCAAAATTAGTCAGAAGCCCACAAAGTAACACCACTTTTTAACTTCTATAAGAAACCGAGAAATATTAGACATATAGGATGAATATCGTCCAGCGCTTTGTCCGACAAGTTAATTTTCACCTTCCCCAAATGGAAATCGCATGAATGGCTCACCTCAAAAGGAGCAGTAGAGGAACGATGCGTGGAAGGTATGGCGATTAATGGACTACTCCTGCCAGCTGATTCTTTGTAGCATGTATGGGGCACCCAAGCACGGAACAACAACAATCATGATGTGGGCCACTCTTGTACAGAGGGAAGAGATGGTCATCTGAGGAAAGCATGCAGCGGCTCCCACAATAACTGACGACAGTAGACATAGATGAAAACTGGTACTCCTCGTTTTCCTCAATTTTACACGCGTCGCCTCCTTCGTGGTGGATCCTCAGTAGTCCTTCCGAGCAAAACAACACAGGGACGGCAGCAAGATTGACTTGCACGGCGTGAGTATCGTGTGTGGATGGAGAGAATCATGGGGAGAGCGAAAGAATAGAAAACGTTATATTGCTTTTAACATGACTAGCAAAATTGCCCGTTCGTTGCCACGGAAGAAAAAAAAAACATAATATCAAATGATGGTAACCACATTATGTTCATATATCATCGTTTGATTTTAAAATTTTGTGCACAAATGCAAGAAAATGTTTCTTCTTTTAAATTTATTCACAAGTTGAAGCAATCTTTACATTTCCAAAATATATATATCATGGTAGTCAAAAATCTTGGTAACTCAAAGATTTATCTGAATTTCAAATTTTTTTTTAGCAAACATACAATAATAATTCGATCCATCCAAGAGTTAATTCTTCAAAATTCACACACATATATTGTCACAAAGACTTAGAAGCATTAATGTTTAACTACATACATTAGATCTTTCGTGAACAATTTTACAAATATGGGAACAATTTTAAAATCGAGAACATTTTTTACAATTTAAAAACATTTACTAAAAATCATGAATATTTTTTATATTTCGAAAGGGTTTAAATATTTTATTTTGAATTGGCAACCAATTCAAGAAAAGACGAACATAATTTTTTATATTGGAGGATTTATTTTAAATTCACAAACATTTTTTGAAATGCATGAAGTTTTTCTGAATAAACAAACATTTTTATAAATCAGTAATATATTTATTAAATTCATGGACATTGTTTTGGAATTTGCAAAAAAAATATAAAAAACCGGCGGTTTTTTTGAATCAACAAACATTTTATGTTTTCGTCAGCGTTTTAATTCGAAATTCCTATTTTTTAATATGCAAAAGTTTTTGTCATTCTAAATTATATAAATTAGAAATAAAATAAAATGGAACGAAAAAATTTAAATCAAAAAATAAACTATCAAAACAGGCATTATCTATTTTTATAATTTTAGGAAATTTTTTAAATGCATTAACATATTTTGAATTAGAAAGCATTTTTTAAAATGTCTTTAATAATTTTTAATACATGGAATTGTATTTGAAATCATGGACTTTTCTTATTGTACAAACATTTTTCTAAAATTGCAAACATTTTATTGTATATGCAAGCATTTTGTACAAAACTCCGAGCAGTTTTTGAAGTCAAAAACATTTTATTTTTTAAATATGTTGATTTATAATTTTCAGTTTATTAAAAATTTAAAGATTATTTGAAGTTCTAAATTATTTAAAATATAAAAATAAAACGGAACTGAAAATAAATAAATAAACGGAACTAAAAGCAGGCGCATGTGCATGGGCCGGCCCATACGGTGTGCTGAATATTCTCCCAGCATGCAGAGCGTAATATAGGAGGTTTTTACATGGGCCGGCCCAGTCTAAGATTTTTCGCTTTGTGAAACGTTTTTTATTACTTACCAGTGGCATGATGGGTAATTTATGCAAACTTTAGGTGTAATTTCCATGACGGACGATCAGGAATCGTATTTCCTTTATTATTAGGAAGAGATAAGGCAGGTTAGACCAATCATTATTGGACTGTTTTTTTTTGTTTGGAGAGAGAATCGTGTGGGAGGGAGACAATAAAAAGTGAAGTACGTTGTTTATTATCCTAGGATTAGTGATAGGGCATGTTATACCGATCTTTTTTGGTGGAGAGGTTAGACCGATATTTACTCAAGGGCACATGGAAATAGTTTTCACGTCCAGAAGATGTTACAACTATTTATTTAATCCAACTCATTATAATTTCTAAATGCATGGATTAATCCCAACCGTAAAAACTTGATCCCACCAGATTAAAGGTTTAATGTGTCATTATAATATCTAAATCTGTGGATTAATCTTGACCGTAATAACTGGGTCCCACGAGATTAACGGTTCAACGGCGCGCTTATGCCTGTCTGAACCTTTTTATTATAAAAGATGTTACAACATGAGACGCCAGAATACATGGGGGATAAAGATTAGCGAGGGAGAATATTACGGGGGTTACAAGAAGGAGATTACAAGAAGGAGAAGGACTACAATCTCCCGGTTAAATGGAACAACATTGCACTCTAGTCTCGGAGCATATTTCTGTTTTAAGCTTTCTTACATCGATGAGACCATAGCTTTAGATCATCTGCCGTGGTACTAGTGATAGCATGTAGCTCGAGGTGAAGGTCTGTGAAAACCTTTGCATTTTGTCGTTTCCAAATATTCTATAGAAGTGCCAGCAGAACCGTTGATCGGGTTTTGTTATTGAATTTGCCGTTCCAGGCATGCAATATCCCCTGCGGTGTAGTGTGACAGATACTGTCCAACTCTTCCGAAAGCGGAGTAAGCTCTCTGCATGCGAAGAGTAGGTGGTCGATTGTTTCGCATTGACTGCAGAAGGGGCAGGCGGCAGAAGTTGCGATGCCCCGTCTGAACCGCCTCTCATTTGTGTACAACCGATCCTTATTGGCAAGCTATAAGATGAGTTTGCACTTATTGGGGGCATAGTTCCTCCAGATGGTAGGGGCGATGCTGTCAGTTGGCCGCGCCTTCCATAGCGCACTGTATGCCAGCTTAGAGGTAAGTGGTTTCCCCGCCTCCTGCGTTATCCTCCTGTGAGCAGCCTGCAAATTCACGTTAACTGAGGCCAGAACATTGCGTAATTGAGTAAGTTCACATTCTGCCGCATGGGTTAGCCGCGGGGCCGTGTCTAGATCGTACGAAGCTATAACATGAGCCACAGAGGCGTTAATTCTGTTGGAGTGGGAGAACAAAGCAGGAAAATTTTGAGCCATTGTTCGGTTGGCGCGAGGAAGCCAAAGGTCGAGCCAAAAGGATGTAGTTGTTCCGTTACCAAGCTGTAGCATGGTTATTGAGCGAAAGAACTCCAACCCTTTCATGATACCGCGTCAAATGTGGGTATGTTGGTTGTCCGGCGCGCCCACATCATGGGTGCCCGACCAGCCGTATTTGGTCACTAGGTAGGAAGGTTCCATCTCGGATTGAACATCGTGCAGTTTTCAGATTTGTTCAAGAAGAAGGCAATGGTTCATTTGAGTGAGGGATAGGAACCCGAGGCCCCCATCGATAAAAGGGGCGCAAACCACGTCCTAGGCCACCTTGTAGTTTCCCCCGGTGGCAGTGTCCTGCCCCGTCCAGAAGAATGCCCTACAACGTTTCTCGATCTCCAGTATGGTGGAGAAGAAGAACACTCATGGCATGTAAATTGGAACGACACAGAGGACCGAACGAACAAGAATGGCCCTTCTGGCCAAGGACAGAAGCAGTCCCCGCCGGCCGGCTAAGCGTCTGTCAATCTTGTCAATGATGAAGGAAAAATCAGCTAGGTTAAGCTTATGAGTAGAAAGGGGCAAGCCAAGGTACGACTGAGGGAAACTGGCCACTGCGCATCCCAGAATGACAGCAAGACTGGTAGAAAGTTCATGATCAACGTGGATAGGTGCAAAAGTGCTCTTATGAAAGTTGACGGAGAGACTAGTGGCATCAGAGAACTGGTCTAGAATTTGCTTAAGGGTGCGCTTTTGGTTTTCGTCCGGGGGCAGCACAATGAAAGTGTCGTCCGCATATTGCAAGACGATGCATGGGATATCGTCCGAAAAAGGGTGGGAAAGAAGGCCATTAACAGACGCTTTAATGATGAGGCGCTTAAGAACATCGACGACGAGAATGAACAGGTATGGAGAGAAGGTGTCGCCTTGTGTGGCCTGCACTGAAACCAAGGTCCTGGCGTGCCGTTCAAAATAATAGCCGAGCTCGCCGAAGAGTTAAGCTTATCAACCCAGCGGCACCAGGAGGGGGGGAACCCTTTGGCGCGCAATGACGGTGGCATTGCTTTGGCGATGGACTCGCCCAGATCATGGTGCGTAGAGGCCTGTTTTGGTGAAGGCGGACGTGGACCATGGTACTTTTGCGCGAGGGAGTTTCCGGGTGAAATCTTAATGCTCCGGCATTGACGACGGCGATGCCCGTGGGTGTCGTGTCCCTCTTGAGGGCGTCGTTGTGGCATGTCTCCTGCGTCGTGGCTCCGGGTGAAACCTTTGGCCGTATCTTCATCTCGACGACGGTGGCGAATTGCGTCGTCACCCTCTTGAGGGCGTCATCGTGGAGCCTATGTGCCTTCCAGTTACATTTCTTCGACATCGGCTGGCGAGCTCGGATCCTATCTCGAAGCTCCTTTGGCTCTGGCTTGAGGCAGTCTTGTGGCCTTCCTATCTTTTACACGTGATGTCCTCGGCATCACGCTCGGGCCTTGTTGTCTGCGGGCAGGATCGGTGCTCCACGGTCCGGAGCGAGAGGGTAGGGGTGCCTTCTCCAGCGACAACTTGGTGTGTGTGCAACATCGACGTCCGATAGTTTCTCTTGGAGGCGCGGTCTCTCTTCTAGTTAGTAGCCTCGAGTGTGTCTTGATAGAGTTTGGGCACTTTTGTAATCTTGTTTTATCATTGATCTCCATTATAAGAGGTTCCCTTCATCACTTTGTATCGATTTGTTGCTTTATATATAAAACGGCGCGAAAGCCTTTTTCGGTAATGATCTATGAGAGAAATTAGGAAGATGAAAACAATTGACAAGAAGAATAGTTCAATACTCTTATATATGAGAGAAATTAGGAAGATGAAAACAATTGACAGGAAGGTGTGTGTGCAGGATGGAGAAGATCTTACATCACACATGATTTATTGACCAATCTGGTGCATTTGTGTGGTCACTATTTTTATTTTTATTTTTTGCAGTAGCAGAGACAACGACGATAGTTTTGGGTATGGGCATGTGCATCCAACACTAGTGAGAAGTGACATGGTATTCGGATATCATCATCGTGCTTGGCATTTTATTGAACAGCTGAGGTGCAAATAATGTCGCAACAGAAGATCTCAGCGGTCAGGGTAGTGAAGGAAGACCATGGTCCAAGTTGTCGTGCACTACCTTATTTGCTGGTCTCAGGAAGGAGCAGGTTGGTGGCCGACCGATGGTCTCTCCATAGGCAAAGAAAGCATATGCATAAATGGATTCGTATGTGGTCTTTACTTAGTCCAGTAAAAGCCAAGGAGACTTTAATTATTGGGTCTTCCTGATCACTAGTGGGAAAAAGGCTCCTTACGGGCCGGGACTAAAGACCCGGCCACGTCGCCCCAATTCTCATATCCTACCTCGAGGCTTTAGTCCCGGCCCGTAAGGAGCCTTTAGTCCCGGTTCGTGTCCCAAACCGAGACTAAAGGGCTACGCGGTGTGCAGCCCGCATGTGCGCTACCTTCAGTCCCGGTTTGTGTCTCAAACCGGGACTAAAGTCCTCTGCCTATATATAGCACAACCCCCCTCTCCCCTCTTCGTTGCATTTTTCTTGGATGGAGGATTGTGGGTGGGTGCTTGCTCTCTACTTTTTTTGATGCACTAGAGGTGTTTGTTGAAATGTGTGTTAGAGCGATGCCGCTTCAGTTCACCGAACACAACTACGATATGAGATGCCCGACCCACGCTTAAACCTAATCCTCTTTATTTCTACTTATTCTAAAAGGTTAGCAACTATATTTCCTCGTTTAGACCGTGCGGTACTAATTTTTAGGATCGTCATTGTATTTGATATACTGTCGTATAACACAGATGAGCCATCCATGGATGTACGGTGATCGACGCACAGCCGCTTACAGAGAACGCGTGCATTCTTTTCGAGATGCAGCCGATGCGAACAAGCATGGTGGTGGCTGTATGTTTTGTCCATGTGTTGAATGTCGGAATGAGAAGGATTACACTTCCTCAAGAGTCATTCAGAGCCACCTACTTCGGTCCGATTTTATGTCGGGCTATAATGTTTGGACTAAGCACGGAGAAAGAGGGGTTATGATGGAAGACGACGATGAGGAAGAAGAGAACGATGATGACAACTACCGATCTATGTTCCCTGAGTATGCTGATGCCGCAATGGAAGACAATGAAGAAGAAGATCAGGATGAAGAACGGGAACCAGATGAGCCCGCTGATGATCTTGGCCGGGTCATTTCTGATGCACGGCGAGGTTGCGACACAGAAAAGGAGAGGTTGCAGTTCGAGCAGATGTTATAGGACGACAACAAATTGTTGTACCCAACTTGTAAAGATGGCCAGAAGAAGCTGGGTAGCACACTGGAATTGCTGAAGTGGAAGGCAGAGACCGGTGTGACCGACTCGTCATTCGAAAAGTTGCTAGTACTGATGAAGAAGATGCTTCCAAGAAAGAACGAATTGCCCGCCAGCACAGACGAAGCAAAGAAGCTTGTCTGCCCTCTAGGATTAGACGTGCAGAAGATACATGCATGCCCTAATGACTGCATCCTCTACCGCGGTGAGAAGTACGAGAATATGGATAAATGCCCGGTATGCACTACATTGCGGTATAAGATCAAAAAAGATGACCCTGTTGATATTGAGGGCGAGCCACCCAGGAAGAGGGTTCCTGCCAAGGTGATGTGGTATGCTCCTATAATACCATGGTTGAACCGTCTGTTCAGAAATAAAGATCATGCGAAGTTGTTGCGATGTTACACGGAAGATCGTATGAAAGACGATAAGTTGAGGCACACCGCTGATGGTCGACAGTGGAGAAAAATCAAGAGAGAGTTCCCGAGATTTGCAGCTGACGCAAGGAACTTATGGTTAGGTCTGAGTACAGATGGCATGAATCCTTTTGGGGAGCAGAGTTGCAGCCACAACACCTGGCCCGTTACTCTATGTATCTACAACCTTCCTCCTTGGTTGTGCATGAAGCGGAAGTTTATTATGATGCCAGTGCTTATACAAGGTCCAAAGCAACCCGACAACGATATTGATGTGTACCTAAGGCCATTAGTTGATGAACTTTTACAGCTGTGGGCCGAACCAGGTCTACATGTGTGGGACGAGCAAAACAAGAGAAATTTGACCTTCGAGTGTTGCTTTTCGTAACCATCAATGATTGGCCTGCTCTTAGTAACATTTCAGGACAGTCAAACAAGGGATACAATGCATGCACGCACTGTTTGGATCAGACAGAAAGTATATATCTCGACAACTGTAGGAAGAATGTGTATCCGTACAATCGTCGTTTTCTTCCGCCCAAGCATCCCTTAAAGAAAAAAGGCAAGCATTTCAATGGCAAGGCAGAACCCCGGGGGAAGCCTGTCATCCGTACTAGTGCTGAAGTATTTGATATGGTCAAAGATTTAAAAGTAATCTTTGGAAAGGGTCCTGGCAGCCAACCTGTTCCTAACGGCCCTGATAAGCGCGTACCCATGTGGAAGACGAAATCTATATTTTGGGAGCTACCCTACTGGGAAGTCCATGAGGTCCGCTCGGCAATCGACGTGATGCACCTGACGAAGAATCTCTGCGTGAATATTCTAGGCTTCCTGGGCTTGTATGGGAAGTCAAAAGATACACCGGAAGCACGGGAGGACCAGGAACGTCATAAAGGAAGAGATGGCATGCATCCAGGGCAGTTTCAAGGGTGTGCCAGCTACGCTCTTACTAAGGAAGAGAAGGAAATCTTCTTTGAAGTCCTTTTCAGTATCAAGGTCTCGACTGGCTTCTCGTCGAATATAAAGGGAATCGTAAATATGAAAGACAAAAAATTCCAAAACCTAAAGTCTCATGACTGCCACGTGCTTATGACGCAATTTCTTCCGGTTGCATTGAGGGGAATTCTACCGAAAAATGTTCGCCTGGCAATTGTGAAGGTATGTGCATTCCTCAATACAATTTCTCAGAAGGTAATCGATCGAGAAAGTCTATCAGGGTTACAGATTGATGTGGTCCAATGTCTGGTCAGCTTTGAGTTGTTGTTCCCGCCATCCTTCTTTAATATAATGACACACCTCCTAGTTCACCTAGTCGGAGAGATTATAATTCTCGGTCCTGTGTTTCTACACAATATGTTCCCCTTCGAGAGGTTCATGGGAGTCTTAAAGAAATATGTTCATAACCGTGCTAGGCCAGAAGGAAGCATCTCCAAGGGCTATGGAACAGAGGAGGTCATTGAGTTTTGTGTGGACTTTCTTCCTGACCTTAAGCCGATTGGTGTTCCTGAATCTCGGTATGAGTGTAGGCTGACAGGAAAAGGCACACTAGGAAGGAAAGCAAAAGTATGTATGGACGGGCATTCTTTCTCTCAAGCACACTACACAGTTCTACACAGTTCCACCGTGGTGGCTCCGTATATCGTGAGACACAAGAATATTCTACGCTCCGAAAACCCGGGGAAGGCTGACTCTTGGATTAAAGGGGAACACGAGAAGACTTTCGGCAGTTGGTTGCAGACACATCTCATGAATGACGACACCATTGGAGATGATCTATACTGTTTGGCCAGGCCACCATCTTCGACTATATGTACTTTCCAAGGGTATGAGATAAATGGGAATACATTTTACACGGTTTCCCAAGATAAAAAGAGCACCAACCAAAATAGTGGTGTCCGCTTTGATGCAACAGACGAGAATGGGCACTGTTTGGAAACATATTACGGGTACATAGAGGAGATATGGGAACTTGACTATGGACCTACTTTTAAGATCCCTTTATTTCGGTGCAAATGGGTGAAGCTGACAGGAGGCGGGGTAGTTGTAGACCAAAAGTACGGCATGACAACAGTGGATCTCAACAATCTTGCGTACATGGACGAACCCATTTGTCCTAGCCAATGATGTCGCTCAGGTTTTCTATGTGAAGGACATGTCTACATTAACGAGAAAAAGAAATCAGCAAAAGAAGATATCGTCCGATGAGCCAAAACGCCACATAGTTCTTTCAGGGAAAAGAAACATCGTGGGAGTAGATGACAAGACAGACATGTCAGAAGATTATAATAAATTTCATGAAATTCCGCCCTTCAAAGTGAAAACTGACCCAAGCATCCTACTGAATGATGATGATTCTCCATGGCTACGACCTAGAAGAAAACAAAAATAATAGATAGGAATACTGGTGCAATAATGTAATAATGTATTAAACCTTTTATGTAATGCATGTATGGAATGTACTAAATTTCAAACACTTTTCATTTTCATAGTATCCATGTAAGAGATGAGTTCTCGTTCGAAACCCTGATACTTCGAGAGAGATTGTCCGTTTTGTACACGAAGTGCATCCAGTTTTTGTCGTAGCCCTATCAACCTTTTAACACATTCTATGTGGGTGAAATGATGATAGCATGCCAACTTTCAACATTTTCAGAGTTCATTTGTAGTGCTTTTCAATTTCAGGGTGAACTAGCTCAAATAAATAAGTAAATGCACGAAATATACCAAATGAAGTCAGAAATTGTTGAAATTTTGTGATGTGCCTTTGAATGGTGCATTTTGCACACACAAAAAGTATGGAGTTCAAATAAGTTCAAAAAAATGAAATCGCTTTGTAAGAGATGAGTTCTCGTTCGAAACCTTGATACTTTGAGAGAGATTGTCCGTTTTTTACACGAAGTGTATCCAGTTTTTGTCGTAGCCCTCTCAACTTTTTAACACATGCTATGTGGGTGAAATGATGATAGCATGCCAACTTTCAACATTTTCAGAGTTCATTTGTAGTGCTTTTCAATTTCAGGGTGAACTAGCTCAAAAAAATAAGTAAATGCACGAAATATACCAAATGAAGTCAGAAATTGTTCAAATTTTGTGATGTACCTTTGAATGGTGCATTTTGCACACACAAAAAGTATGGAGTTCAAATAAGTTCAAAAAAATGAAATCCCTTTGTAAGAGACGAGTTCTCGTTCGAAACCCTGATACTTCGAGAGAGATTGTCCGTTTTGTACACGAAGTGCATCCAGTTTTTGTCGTAGCCCTCTCAACTTTTTAACACATGCTATGTGGGTGAAATGATGATAGCATGCCAACTTTCAACATTTTCAGAGTTCATTTGTAGTGCTTTTCAATTTCAGGGTCAACTAGCTCAAAAAGAAGGTAAATGCACGAAATATACCAAATGAAGTCAGAAATTGTTGAAATTTTGTGATGTGCCTTTGAATGGTGCATTTTGCACACACAAAAAGTATGGAGTTCAAATAAGTTCGAAAAAATGAAATCTCTTTGTAAGAGATGAGTTCTCGTTCGAAACCCTGATACTCCGAGAGAGATTGTCTGTTTTGTACACGAAGTGCATCCAGTTTTTGTCGTAGCCCTCTCAACTTTTTAACACATGCTATGTGGGTGAAATGATGATAGCATGCCAACTTTCAACATTTTCAGAGTTCAATTGTAGTGCTTTTCAATTTCAGGGTCAACTAGCTCAAAAAAAAAATAAGTAAATGCACGAAATATACCAAATGAAGTCAGAAATTGTTGAACACACAAAAAGTATGGAGTTCAAAAAACCATATTATGAAATTAAATATTATCATTGGCGATTCATCTCTATTATGAAATTAAATATATCAAAAAACCATTGGAGAACATATGACCGAATTAATACAAGTTCATCATCACATTAAAGCCAAAGAACAGTAGTGATCAAATGTTATTATTGCAAAAAATAAATACATAAAGTTCTCTCATAAAACAACATACAACTATGTAAAACATTTAAATGCAACAACAAACGCGATCAAAATCGCAACTAAGGTAACAATTGACCCAACAGCATAATGATACCAAGCCTCTTTATCAATGGCATATTTTCTAATATTCCTAATCTTCAAGCGCATTTCATCCATCTTCAAGCGCATTGCATCCATCTTCAACCGCATCGCATCGATCTTCATCTTGCGATCATCGATGACATCGGCGACATGCAACTCCAGTTCCATATTCTTATCCTCAATTATTTTCAATTTTTTCTTCAAGTATTTGTTTTCTTTTTCAACCAAATTTAACTTCTCGACAAGAATTTTTATGTGGGTTGGAATTTCCGATTCACATACCTCCTAGATTAAAAAATATATGTCACATTGGTCATCATAATTGCCATAAACACTAAATAAAACAAATAGTTATAAAAGATAATATATACCACATCCGAATCATAGACAGGACGAGGGCCGACGGAGGCGGATACCAAAACCATCGCACTATATAATAACAAAAAATAATGAAAGTGAGTAATTTATACAAGTATGTATCTAAATCATACAAGTAAGAATTTTTTGATTTTAAAAAGAAGATAAGAACAAGAGGCTCACCACGGTGGTGCTCGCAGTTGGTGCACGAACTAACCTAGACAAATATTAAGGAAAATGGAGCTTGGAGGTCGAGCTTGGAGAGGAGAAAGCTTAAGTAGAGTGGCTCGGGCATTTCATCGAACACGTCATGTGCACGAACTAGAGTGGCAAGAGCATGGCATGGTCACACTTAAACAACCAAAAAACAGGGGATATGGTGGGCTGGGGCGAGGGTTTATATAGGCAACACTTTAGTCCCGGTTCTTGCCACGCCCCGGGACTAAAGGCCCCTACTTCCCGCCGTCTGGTATGCCGAAAAAGGGCCTTTAGTCCCGGGTCGTGGCTCCACCCGGGACTAAAGGGGGTCTTTAGTCCCGGTTCGAGCCACGCACCGGGACTAAAGGCCCCTGCTTCCCGCCTTTTGGTCTGCCGAAAAAGGGCCTTTAGTCCCGGGTCGTGGCTCCACCCGGGACTAAAGGGGTCTTTAGTCCCGGACCGAGCCCCGAACCGGGACTAAAGATCCACCTGTATAAGCGGGAGTTAGAAAATTTCGAACCCAGATCGTCCATTTCTCTTCTTCTTCCTCTCGTTCTCGTGCCCGGCGCGGCAAGCGACGAACTCGATGACGCCGTCAGGCTGCCCACCGTCCTGCTCGCCGCCGCCTGCCATCCTCCTCGCCGTCGCCGTCGTCCTGCTCGCCACTGCTGTCCTCCTCGCCGCGCGCCGTCCTCCTCGCCGCGCGCCGCCCTCCTCGCCGTGCGCCGCCCCGTCCTCCTCGCCGCGCGCCGTCGACACCTCCGGCCGGTAAGCCCCACGCCCCCTCCTCCCCAACACTCCGGCCAGCACAAGCAAAGAATAAAAAGGAGAAGAAAGGAAGAAAAAGGAGAAGAAAGGAAGAAAAAAGAGAAGAAAAGAATAAAAAGGAAAAGAAAGGAAGAAAAAGGAGAAAAAAAGAAGAAAAAGGAGAAGAAAGGAAGAAAAAGGAGAAGAAAAGAAGAAAAAGGAGAAGAAAGGAAGAAAAAGGAGAAGAAAAGAAGAAAAATAGAAGAAAGGAAGAAAAAGGAGAAGAAAGGAAAAAAAAGGAGAAGAAAGGAAGAAAAAGGAGAAGAAAGGAAGAAAAAGGGAAGGAGAAGAAAAGAAGAAAAAGGAGAAGAAAAGAAGAAAAAGGAGAAGAAAAGAAGAAAAAGGGAAGAAAGGAAGAAAAAGGAGAAGAAAGGAAGAAAAAGGAGAATAAGAAGAGGAGGAGAAGAAAAGAAGAAAAAGGAGAATAAGAAGAGGAGGAGAGGAGAAGAAGAGGAAAAATAGAAGAAGAGGAGAGGAGAAGTAGTAGAAGAAGAGGAGAAGTAGAAGTAGAAGAAGTGGAGAAATAGAAGAAGAAGAAAAATTAGTTTAGGGTTACAAGAAGAAGAAATAATTTTTTTGTCATTTAATTTTGCTATTGTATAGTGTATATGCTTAAGTGTTAATAGTGTTTCTTAGATTATTGCTTAATTTTGCTATTGTATATGCTTCAGTGTTAATAGTTTAATTTTTCTATTGTATATGCTTAAGTGTTAATAGTTTATTTTTAGCAAGAAAATTAATAGAACTAGTTTAATTTTGCTATTGTATATGCTTAAGTGTCTCGGACTGGGCTCCGCCGGCTGGTATTTTAGAGTTTAGGTTCTACCCAAGACCCGGGACTAAAGGTCCTCCTATATAAAACGAGCCTTCGAAGTTTCCAACCCCTCTTATATAGTTTGTTAGTTTATTAGTTAACCAAATGTCCGTTTTTTGCAGAACTATGGATCCACATATCAAGAACCTCGAAGAGGAAGAACTTCTCGAAGATATAATCAAATACGGCCCCGACGTTGAACCAGCTGAATCTCCGACGTCATATCTAAACGACTCCGGATATGGAATGGAGGTCGAGCGACACGAAGATGAAGCCGATGGGGCAGGAGATAGGTCCAATGACGGAGAAAGTGATAGCTCCACTGATGGAGAAGCCGGATCACAGATTCGACGTAAGCAATGAACATTCACACCTCTATTTTTACCCGTCATTCTTTGTTATCATAATTGATATTCATATTCATCTCCTCTTCTTATATAACACACGGCCATGACGACGAAGGTCCTACCAGAGCAATGCACGATTGCTGTTGCAGAGGAGCTTGCGACCTTTCTGAGGACGGAAGCTATAGATGACAAATGACGATTTAGTGTAGCTAGGGGCCATTACTGATGTTCGTCCATGTAATCAAATAGACGGGCTCTAGTCCCGATAATTCAGATCTCCATATAATTCTATATATATGTTCGCTTGTAAGATAAGTTAACCTTATATATATATGCATAATTATTTTATTTAAATTATATGAAAACTAATTCCCGAACACCAAAGGAGGCATCACGTTAATCTCCCGAACACCTAAACCCTAAAACCCTAAAACCCAAAAATAATTTCATTAAAGAAACCCGAAAATAAGCAAAATCTGAAAATCTTTAGTCCCGGCCCGTGTAACGAACCGGGACTAAAGGTACCGCCCGTGGGGCGCTACGAGGCGCCCATGTGGAGCACCTTTAGACCCGACTTGTAAAAGGGCCGGGACTAAAGGTTAGGCCTTTAGTCCCGCCCCTTTAGTCCCGGTTGGTGAACCGGGACTAAAGCCCCTTACGGGGCGGGGCTAAAGGCCCCGTCCCCACTAGTGACGCCACTAGTAACAAATACTAATGGCGCACCATTGGTGCGCCATTAGTAACCAAGGGTACTAGTGGCGCACCACATGGTGCGCCATTAATAAGCCCACAGGTGCGCCATTAGTAGCCTTGGTTACTAATGGCGCACTATTGCTCGATGCGCCACAAGAGGCCAGCGGTACTACCGCTGGTCCCCAAGCGGTACTACCGCTGGTCCTCAAGCGGTAGTACCGCTGGGGCATTCAATAATGAATGTTAGTAATGGCGCACCTTCCAGTGGTGCGCCATTAGTAGCCTTGGTTACTAATGGCGCACTGTTGTTCGATGCGCCACAAGAGGCCAGAGGTACTACCGCTGGTCCCCAAGTGGTACTACCGCCAGCTCCAGCGGTATTTTTTTTGGTTTTTTGATATTTGCACAGGTTACAAAATACATTAGCACACAAAATATAAACAACAGATTTATCGAGTACAATAGATGATTAGTCTCCGAATACAATTCATCGTATTAGTCTCCGAATTCAAAATATCAAATAAAGTTAGAACATTACAAGTGTCGAGACCGCGAGTAGCGAGTTTCTCTTCACATTACAAGTCGATATCTAAACTACCATCACATAGAAGAGGGTTGCGGTTATGATGAGCATCATCACGATGAAACTGATCTTCATCCGGTTCCTCCTCCGCTCCCTCCTCTCTCCCGCTAGATAGCGCGCGTATCTAGCTTCTGCCTCCGCCCTAGTCGTGTACCCTTTGTAACTGTTACCGCTGAAACGGCGAACCTGTGTCCGACACTCCTCCGAGTCGTCGTAGACTCCGGGAACCTCACCCTTGTACACGACATACGACGGCATCTCGATGCACTAGACAAACAAAACGTTAGTAGCAATTCACAGATAATATATAAGCATCAATTACATAAACGTTGAACGATTGTCCAAAATAAAGAGACATACAAGTTCATTAAAGTTTAGTGACAACATGAGCTAATCGATATTTTAGAACTACATAGCATCAATACTTTCGACTCGACTGAGGGACCGGAGCGTGGATCAAGCCAACGTCTTTCGTGATGGTCATGAATGTGCGGTCGTTGCCAGCCTGCATTTGTAGCGTTGTATCTGTTTCACTTTTGGACAGTGATACGTCCATTTTGCATCAAGTTTTCATGTTGATATTGATCGCTTCTTTGGCTGTTATTTCACTTCACGGTACTATTCTTATGCCTTTTCTCTCTTATTTTGCAAGGTTTACATGAAGAGGGAGAATACCGGCAACTAGAATTCTGGCCTAAAGTGGAGCGAAGTTGAGATACCTATTCCGCGCAACTCCAAACGCCGTGAAAATCAACAGAGATTTTTATCCCAATTTATAAAAAAATACTGCGCCGAAGAAGTACCGGAGGGGCACCAGGGGGTGCCCACAAGCCTGCATGGCGCGGCCACCCCCCCCCCCAGGCCGCACCATGGGGGCTTGTGCGCAGCCCACTGACCCACTGGCCCCCCCTCTTTTGCTATATGGAGGGTTTCGTCCAGGAAAAAATAGAAGGGAGCTTTTTCGTGGTTTCGCCGCTGCCACGAGGTGGAACTTGAGCAGAACCAATCTAGAGCTCCGGCAGGACGATCCTGCCGGGGAAACTTCCCTCCCGGAGGGGGAAATCATCGCCATCTTCATCACCAACACTCATCTCATCGGAGGGGACTCGTCACCATCAACATCTTCATCAGCACCATCTCATCTCCAAACCCTAGTTCATCTCTTGTAACCAATCTCCGTCTCACGAGTCCGATTGGTACTTGTAAGGTTGCTAGTAGTGTTGATTACTCTTTGTAGTTGATGCTAGTTGGATTACTTGGTGGAAGAGTTTATGTTGAGATCCTTGATGCTACTCATTACACCTCTGATCATGCTTATGATTATGCTTTGCGAGTAGTTACTTTTGTTCCTGAGGACATGGGATAAGTCATGCTAATAATAGTCATGTGAATTTGGTATTCGTTGGGTATTTTGATGTGTTGTATGTTGTTATTCCTCTAGTGGTGTTATGTGAACGTCAACTACATAACACTTCACCATTATTTGGGCCTAGAGGAAGGCATTGGGAAGTAGTAAGTAGATGATGGGTTGCTAGAGTGACAGATGCTTAAACCCTAGTTTATGCGTTGCTTTGTAAGGGGCTGATTTGGATCCACTAGTTTAATGCTATGGTTAGACTTTGTCTTAATTCTTCTTTCGTAGTTGCGGATGCTTGCAAGAGGGGTTAATCATACGTGGGATGCTTGTCCAAGTAAGGGCACTACCCAAGCACCGGTCCACCCACATATCAAACTATCAAAGTAACGAACGCGAATCATATGAAGATGATGAAACTAGCATCACAGAAATTCCCGTGTGTCCTCGGGAGCGTTTTTCCTCCTATAAGACTTTGTCCAGGCTTGTCCCTTGCTACAAAAGAGATTGGGCCACTTTGCTGCATCGTTGCTACTTTTGTTACTTGTTGCTTGCTACGAATCATCTCACCAGACAATCACTTGTTACCGACAATTTCACTGCCTGCAGATTTTTCCTTGCTGAAAACCACTTGTCAGATCCTTCTACTCCTCGTTGGGTTCGACACTCTTACTTATCGAAATGACTATGATTGGTCCCCTATACTTGTGGGTCATCAAGACTCTTTTCTGGCGCTGTTGCGGGGGAGTGAAGCGCCTTTGGTAAGTGGAACTTGGTAAGGAAAAATTCGTATAGTGTGCTGAAATTTATTGTCAGTTGTCACTATGGATACTAATTCTTTGAGGGGCTTGTTCGGGGTATCTTCACCTCGAACGGAAGAACAAAGAGTTGCTCCTCAACCTGCTGCACCTACTGAAAATATTTGCTTTGAATTTTCTTCGAGTATGCTTGAGAAACTGCTGGCTAATCCTTTTACAGGAGATGGAACATCACATCCAGACTTGCATCTAATCTATGTAGATGAAGTTTGTGGTTTATTTAAGCTTGCAGGTGTGCCAGAGGATGAGGTCAAGAAGAAGGTATTTCCTTTATCTTTGAAGGATAAGGCGTTGACATGGAATAGGCTATGGTATGATACTGGATCATGGGACTACAATCGGTTGAAATTGGAATTTCATCAAAAGTTTTATCCTATGCATTTAGTACATCGTGATCGGAATTATATTTATAATTTTTGGCCTCGTGACAGAGAAAGCATCGCTCAAGCTTGGGGGAGGCTTAAATCAATGCTATATTCATGCCCCAATCGTGAGCTCTCGAGAGAAATTATCATTAAGAACTTCTATGCTCGGCTTTCTCATGATGATCGCACCATGCTTGACACTTCTTGTACCGGTTCTTTTATGAAGAGAGATTGACTTCAAATGGAATTTATTGGAGAGAATTAAACGCAACTCTGAAGATTGGGAGCTTGAAGAAGGTAAGGAGTCAGGTATGAATTTCACTTTTGATTGCGTTAAATACTTTGTTGAGACAAATACTTTTTGTGACTTTAGCGCTAATTATGGACTTGACTCTGAGATAGTAGCTTCATTGTGTGAATCCTTTGCTGCTCATATTGATCTCCCCAAAGAGAAGTGGTTTAAATATCATCCTCCTTTAGAATTCAATGTAGTTAAAACCACTCCAGTTGAAGAGAAAGTCATTGCCTATAATGATCCTGTGGTTCCCAGTGCTTACATTGAGAAACCACCTTTCCCTGTTAGGATAAAGGATCATTCTAAAGCTTCAACTGTGATACATAGAGGCTATATTAGAACACCTACACCCCCTGAGCAAATTAGAGTTGAACCTAGCATTGCTATTATCAAAGATCTTCTGTCTGAAGAAGTTGAGGGACATAATATTCACTTATGTGAAGATGCTGCTAGAATTGCTAAACCTCACGCTAGATACAAACATCGGCCTGTTGTTGGCATGCCTGTGGTTTCTGTTAAGATAGGAGATCATTGTTATCATGGCTTATGTGACTTGGGTGCTAGTGTTTGTGCAATACCTCAATCCTTATACGATGAAGTCAAAGATGAGATTGCACGTGTTGAGATAGAACCTATAGATGTCACTATTCAGCTTGCCAATAGAGATACTATCTGCCCTATGGGAATTGTTAGGGATGTTGAAGTCTTGTGTGGTAAAACGAAGTATCCTGCTGATTTCCTCGTTCTTGCTACCGCTCAAGATAGCTTTTGTCCCATCATATTTGGCAGACCTTTTCTCAATACCGTCAATGCTCATATTGACTGTGAGAAGCAAACTGTCACTGTTGGCTTTGAAGGTGTGTCACATGAGTTCAATTTCTCTAAGTTTCGTAGACAACCTCATGAAAAGGAGTTTCCTAGTAGGGATGAAACTATTGCCGTGCCACCTACTGATCCCTCAGAGCAATACTTGCTTGAGCATGAAAATGATATGCATATGGATGAAAGGGATGAAATAGATAGAGTTTTCTTAGAACAATATCCTATCCTTAAGAATAATCTGCCTGTTGAACTGCTTGGGGATCCACCCCCACCAAAGGGTGATCCTGTGTTCGAGCTTAAACAGTTGCCTGATACTCTTAAGTATGCCTATCTTGATGAAAAATAGATATATCTTGTTATTATTAGTGCTAGTCTCTCAAAGAATGAAGAAAAGAAGTTACTAAAAACTCTGAGGAAGCACTGTGCTGCTATTGGATATACTCTTGATGATCTTAAGGGCATTAGTCCCACTCTATGCCAGCACAAGATCAAAACTGATCCTGATTTCAAACCAGTTGCTGATCATCAAAGGAGATTGAATCCTAAGATGAAAGAAGTAGTGAGAAAAGAATACTAAAGCTCCTGGAAGCGGGTATTATCTATCCTGTTGCTCACAGTGATTGGGTGAGTCCAGTGCATTGTGTTCCTAAGAAGGGAGGCATTACCATTGTCCCTAATGATAAGGATGAGCTAATCCCACAGAGGATTATTACTAGCTATAGGATGGTGATTGATTTTAGGAAGTTGAATAAGGCGACTAGGAAAGACCATTACCCTCTGCCTCTTATCGACCAAATGCTAGAAAGGCTGTGCAAACACACACACTTTTGCTTTCTAGACGGTTCTTCTGGTTTCTCCCAAATACCAGTTGCACAATCTGATCAGGAGAAGACCACTTTCACCTGCCCTTTCGGTACCTTTGCTTATAGACGTATGCCTTTTGGCTTATGTAATGCATGTGCCACTTTTCAAAGATGTATGATGGCAATATTCTCTGACTTCTGTGAAAAGATTGTTGAGGTTTTCATGGATGACTTCTCCGTTTACGGGTCTTCCTTTGACGATTGCCTCAGCAACCTTGATCGAGTTTTACAGAGATGTAAAGACCCCAATCTTGTCTTGAATTGGGAGAAGTGCCACTTTATGGTTAATGAAGGCATCGTCTTAGGACATAAAATTTCTGAAAGAGGTATTGAAGTCAATAAGGCTAAGGTTGATGCAATCGAGAAAATGCCATACCCCACAGATATCAAAGGAATAAGAAGTTTCCTTGGTCATGCTGGTTTCTATATAAGGTTCATCAAAGACTTCTCTAAGATTTCTAGGCCTCTTACCAATCTCTTGCAAAATGATATTCCTTTTGTTTTTGACGATGATTGTGAGGAAGCCTTCAAAATACTTAAGAGGGCTTTGATAACTGGACCTATTGTTCAACCACCTGATTGGAACTTACCTTTTCAGATCATGTGTGGTGCTAGTGATTATGCTGTTGGTGTTGTTCTAGGGCAAAGAGTTGATAAGAAGTTGAATGTTATTCACTATGCTAGTAAAACTCTAGACAGTGCCCAAAGAAACTATGCCACTACGGAGAAGGAATTTTTAGGAGTCGTATTTGCACGTGAAAAGTTCAGGTCTTACATAGTTGATTCCAAAGTCACTATTCACACTCTTCATGCTGCTATTAAGTACCTCATGGAGAAGAAGGACGCTAAACCTAGACTTATCAGATGGGTTCTTTTGCTACAAGAATTTGATCTGCACGTTGTTGATAGAAAGGGTGCTGATAACCCAGTAGCGGATAACTTGTCTAGGTTGGAGAACGTGCTTGATGACCCACAACATATTGATGATAGCTTTCCGGATGAGCAACTGAATGTCATCAATGCTTCACGTAGTGCACCGTGGTATGCTGATTATCCAAACTATATTGTTGCCAAATACATACCACCTAGTTTCACGTACCAGCAAAAGAAAAAATTCTTCTTTGACTTGAGACATTACTTTTGGGATGATACATTACCGGTGATGTCCGAAACACTTCCCGTGTCCGAAACCATCCGTCCTATATATCAATATTTACCTCCGGACCATTCCGGAGCTCCTCGTGACGTCCGGGATCTCATCCAGGGCTCCGAACAACTTTCAGTAACCTCGTATAACAATTCCCTATAACCCTAGCATCACCGAACCTTAAGTGTGTAGACCCTACGGGTTCGGGAGACAGGCAGACATGACCGAGACACCTCTCTGGCCAATAACCATCAGCGGGGTCTGGATACCCATGGTGGCTCCCACTTGCTCCACGATGCTCTCATCGGATGAACCACGATGTCAAGGATTCAATCATTCCCGTATACGATTCCGTTTGTCTGTCGGTATAGAACTTGCCCGAGATTCGATCGTCGGTATACCTATACCTTGTTCAATCTCGTTACCGGTAAGTCTCTTTACTCGTTCTGTAGCACGTCATCGTGTGACTAACTCCTTAGTCACATTGAGCTCATGATGATGTTCTACCGAGTGGGCCCAGAGATACCTCTCCGTCACACAGAGTGACAAATCCCGATCTCGATTCGGAGGTACCCTTAGTGCACCTTTATAGTCACCCAGTTACATTGTGACGTTTGATACACCCAAAGCACTCCTACGGTATCCGGGAGTTGCACAATATCACGGTCGAAGGAATATATACTTGACATTAGAAAAGCTTTAGCATACGAGCAATACGATCTAGTGCTATGCTTAGGATTGGGTCTTGTCCATCACATCATTCTCCTAATGATGTGATCCCATTATCAATGACATCTAATGCCCATGATCAGGAAACCATGATCATCTATTGACTAACGAGCTAGCGAACTAGAGGCTTGCTAGGGAAACTTTGTGATCTATTTATTCACACATGTATTACTGTTTTCTGTTAATACAATTATAGCATGAACAATAGACGATTATCATGAACAAGGAAGTATGATAATAACCATTTTATTATTGCCTCTAGGGCATATTTCCAACAACTAAGTGGGTAGAAGCGATCCCACTAGTAGTGCTGATCACAACACTTCTATCAAGATGCTGAAAAAAGTTATCTTCCCTAGATTTGGAGTCCCTAGATATCTAATGACTGACGGTGGTTCACACTTCATTCATGGTGCTTTCCATAAAACGCTTGCTAAGTACGATGTCAACCATAGAATTGCATCTCCCTACCACCCTCAGTCCAGTGGTCAAGTACAGCTAAGCAACACAGAGATTAAACTAATTCTGCAAAAGACTTTCAACAGGTCTAGAAAGAATTGGTCTAAGAAGCTCTATGATGCACTGTGGGCTTATAGAACTGCCTATAAGAATCCCATGGGCATGTCTCCGTACAAAATGGTGTATGGGAAAGCATGTCACCTACCTCTTGAGCTAGAGCATAAAGATTACTGGGCAATCAAAGAGCTCAACTTTGATTTCAAACTTGCCGGTGAGAAGAGGTTATTTGATATTAGCTCGCTTGATGAGTGGAGAACTCAGGCATATGAGAATGTCAAGCCTTTCAAAGAGAAGGTTAAGAGGTGGCATGATAAGAGGATACAAAAGCGTGAGTTCAACGTAGGTGATTATGTCTTGCTATATAACTCTCGTTTAAGATTCTTTGCAGGCAAGCTTCTCTCTAAATGGGAAGGTCCCTATGTTGTTCAGGAAGTATATCGTTCCGGTGCTATCAAGATCAACAACACGGAAGGTAATTGTCCGAGAGTGGTAAATGGGCAGAGAATCAAGCAATATATCTCAGGTACTCCCATAAATGTTTAAAGCAATATCATCAATACCATAACTCCGGAAGAATACCTAAGGGACATTTATCAGCTTATTTCAGACTCCGAAAACGAAGAGGTATGTGATTCGGTAAGAAAACAGAGTCCAAAACTTTCCCAATAGGAAATTTTCGCAGTTTTGGAATATTTGAAAAAATACAAAAATTGGAAGTAGTCCGGAAAGTGCGCGAGGAGGCGACAAGCCTGCACGGTGCGGGCCCACCCCCAGGCCGTGCCGTGAGGGCTTGTGGCCACCTCGTGCGCCTCCCGGACTTTGGTTTCGTGCACGTGACTCCTTCTGGTCTGGAAAAAATCATTATATATACTTCCATTTGGTCTGACCCCTGCATCACGCAGATTTTCTTTTGTTTTTCGTTTCGAGCCTGTTTTCTGCCGCAGATCTAGGTCAAGATGTCTTCTCTGGATTCAGAGGGAGGGAGCTATGTGGCAGATTACCTTGCTTACCCCAAGGTCTATGGTGACTTGGAACCATATGGCTGGACCACTGATGAGGAAGAAGACTATGATCCTAAGGGGAAGGAACCAACGAGTTCCGATGAAGAGGAGGCTCCTCTACCTCAACCCGGACGCACCCATGTGGAGTTCAAGAAGTCGAGCCTCCCTGACTCAAGGAAGAAACCTAAGACACTGTTTATTCCTTCTCGTTTCTTGCAGGAGAGTAAGCAGGAATTATGCCAAAGAGTGTTGAAGCTTGAGGAGGAAAATGATGATCTGAGGGAGCAGAACTTTATGCTCAAGTGGAAATTAGACAAGCTCAAGACCTCTGCAACAACTCCTCCACCACCACCAAAGGAAGACAACTGAGCATAGGTATGGGCAATCCCCTTGGCTTCTGCCAAGCTTGGGGGAGTTGCCCCGATATCGTATCACCATCACATCTTTTGCCTTTACCTTTGTTTTTGGTTTTCCTTTTCAGTTTTCTTTTTCTCTAGTAGTTTCAAAGTCTTAGTGTTTTAGTCTTGAGTTTTGCTTTGTGTCACCCCCGATGTATTCTTGCTCGTGAGCCATATAATAAAGAGTGTCTTAGTTGAAGGGCTTTGCCTCTTGCCATGATCAAAAGACTGAGAATAGAACAACAGCATGAAAGATCATGTAGTGATCTTATGGGAAGTGATGGCTTCACATATAAAAAGAATGAGGATTGAAACTTGTTGAGGGTAGGCAATCGTAGACCTTGGTCATTGTTGCAATTAATAGGAAGTGAAAAGAAGGAGAGGTTCACATATGAATATATCATCTCTGACACCATCTATGATTGTGAACACTCACTAAACTATTACATGCCTAGAAGTAGATGTTGGACAAGGAAGACAACGTAATGGATTGTGTTTGCTTGGCTGTGAACAATGTTATATGATTAGAGATCCCTTAGCATGTGACGATTGCTTCCACCTCATATTATCCAAAACTCCCGCACCAAGTAGAGATACTACTTGTGCATCCATAAACCATCAAACCAGTTTTGCCATGAGTGTCCACCATACCTACCTATGGATTGAATAAGATCCCTCAAGTAAGTTGTCATCGGTGCAAACAATAAAAGTTGCTCTCTAATATGTATGATCTATTAGTGTGTGGAAAATAAGCTTTATACGAACCTATGATGAAGAAGACATAAAAGTGACAGACTGCATAATAAAGTTCTTTATCACAGGGGGCAATATAAAGTGACGTTCCTCCGCACTAAGAGGACACGCATCCAAACCTCAGAAGTGCATGACAACCTCTGCTTCCCTCTGCGAAGGGCCTATCATGTACCTTTACTTTTTGCCCTGAAAGAGTCATGGTGATCTTCACCAATACCTTATTTTGCCTTTGTCTTGGCTACCGTCACATGCTTGGTAAAGATCTATATTCATATGTCAACTTGGAGGTAGGTATTCATGAATTATTATTATTAACATTACTCTTGACGTAAGCAGTTCGGAGGCAAAACTATAAGCCCCTATCTTTCTCTGTGTCCAACTGAAACTTTGATCTCATGAGTACCACGTGAGTTGTAGCAATTGTAGAGAACGAAAGAATGATTGAGTATGTGGATTTGCTTTACAAGCTCTTATTTGACTCTTTATGATGTTGTGATAAATTGCAATTGCTTCAAGGACTAAAGGCTATCGGTTGTTACTTCTCGGTAAGGTTCTTGATCGATGCTTTACTTTGTGAAGGAATTATCACTTTAGCATGAGAGATTATATGTTGGTATGTTGTTCTGATCATGATCTTGATGCATGCATGTTCGTATCTTGTTTTGTCGACACCTCTCACCCTAAACATGTGGACATATTTATTGAGCTTGGCTTTCGCTTGAGGACAAGCGAGGTCTAAGCTTGGGGGAGTTGATACGTCCATTTTGCATCATGTTTTCATGTTGATATTTATCGCTTCTTTGGCTGTTATTTCACTTCACGGTACTATTATTATGCCTTTTCTCTCTTATTTTGCAAGGTTTACATGAAGAGGGAGAATACCGGCAACTGGAATTCTGGCCAGAAAGTGCAGCAAAGTTGAGATACCTATTCTGCGCAACTCCAAATGCCGTGAAAATGAACAGAGATTTTTTTCCCAATTTATAAAAAATACTGGGCCGAAGAAGTACCGGAGGGGCACTAGGGGGTGCCCACAAGCCTACACGGCGCGACCACCCCCCTCCCCCAGGCCACGCCATGGGGGCTTGTGGGCAGCCACACTGGCCCACTGGCCCCGCTCTTTTGCTATATGGAGGGTTTCGTCCAGGAAAAAATCAGAAAGGAGCTTTTTCGTGGTTTTGCCGCCGCCACAAGGCGGAACTTGAGCAGAACCAATCTAGGGCTCCGGCAGGACGATCCTGCCGGGAAACTTCCCTCCCGGAGGGGGAAATCGTCGCCATCGTCATCACCAACACTCCTCTCATCGGAGGGGACTCATCACCATCAACATCTTCATCAGCACCATCTCATCTCCAAACCCTAGTTCATCTCTTGTAACCAATCTCTGTCTCACGACTCCGATTGGTATTTGTAAGGTTGCTAGTAGTGTTGATTACTCTTTGTAGTTGATGCTACTTGGATTACTTGGTGGAAGAGTTTATGTTCAGATCCTTGATGCTACTCATTACACCTCTGATCATGATTATAATTATGCTTTGTGAGTAGTTACTTTTGTTCCTGAGGACATGGGATAAATCATGCTAATAATAGTCATGTGAATTTGGTATTCGTTCGGTATTTTGATGTGTTGTATGTTGTTTTTCCTCTAGTGGTGTTATGTGAACGTCGACTACATAACACTTCACCATTATTTGGGCCTAGAGGAAGGCATCGGGAAGTAGTAAGTAGATGATGGGTTGCTAGAGTGACGGAAGCTTAAACCCTAGTTTATGCGTTGCTTCGTAAGGGGCTGATTTGGATCCACTAGTTTAATGCTATGGTTAGACTTTGTCTTAATTCTTCTTTCGTAGTTGCGGATGCTTGCGAGAGGGGTTAATCATAAGTTGGATGCTTGTCCAAGTAAGGGCAGTACCCAAGCGCCGGTCCACCCACATATCAAACTATCAAAGTAACGAACGTGAATCATATGAACATGATGAAACTAGCATGACAGAAATTCCCGTGTGTCCTCGGGAGCGTTTTTACTCCTATAAGACTTTGTCTAGGCTTGTCCCTTGCTACAAAAGGGATTGGGCCACTTTGCTGCACCGTTGCTACTTTTGTTACTTGTTGCTTGCTACGAATCATCTCACCACACAATCACTTGTTACCGACAATTTCAGTGTCTGCAGATTTTACCTTGCTGAAAACCACTTGTCAGATCCTTCTTCTCCTCGTTGGGTTCGACACTCTTGCTTATCGAAAGGACTACGATTGATCCCCTATACTTGCGGGTCATCAGACAGTTGACAGTAGAGGTAGAACTGCCCCGATCTAGGAAGGACATCTTCATAGATGATTTCCGCAAACTCCGACTGGATGCGAAAGAATTCTTGTCTGATGTCCTGGTCCTGGATTACCGACAAGCGTGCGGCCCATTCTTTGAGATCATTTGGTAGCATACGGTGATGCTGGTCCCGTACGATCGCCCGCATGTGATGGAGGGCGTAGTAGGCATCCTTCTGACTGCCAGGCGGCTTCTTGACGCAGGGGAACGTCGTTACGTGGGTGAACATGTGCTTGCCGTACCTACAAATTGGCCTCCTGAAGGTGCCTCCAGATTTGGCGTAGCCGGGGAGAGCATCATCAAGAACTTTCTTGATATTTGTGTAGTTTATCTTCGACTCACGGTCCGAGTCGAAATACGTGGCCATGGAATATTTCGGGCTTAAGTGGATGAGTGTGCAATGTGTGTCACAGCACAAAACACAGAATTTTAGGGCAAAAAAGAACGATCGAAATCTAAGAAATCATATGTTACGGGACGATGAGGGGATGACTTACTCGGAAAAATAAGGCACGAGGAAGTTATCCTTATCTACGTTCGCCAGAATGACACCTTCGAGGTATGAACTCGTGACTTGCTGGTCCCCAGCGCTGCCCAAGATCTTGGCACGCATGTAGAAGGGGTCGACTATCACGATGTCCGGGGTCTTGTCTCTGATGATCCGCATCTCCATACTGAGTGAAAATAGCCGAATGAAGCTGTAGTGCAGCGGATAAAGGTTAAGCATAGCGAAGATATCATCAAACCGCACGACGATCATACGCCCGATGTTGCTATCGACAAAGCCCTTGCCCTCTGGCACCTTGGCCATGAAAACCGGGTATGCCACATCATTCTCGGAGAGACGCTGCTTCTCCATAGAAAGAACACCGTCATGCAGACTCCGCATAGCAATGGTTGCAGCATTGAGCAGATTAGTCGGTAGCATCGGCCTACCCGCCACAAGAACCCTCCTCTCAATATCCTTAGATATTGGTGGCCCGTCTGGAGCACGGATCATACTCGATGTCGGCTGGCTCGCACCCTTGTTATTATTTGTTTTCCGTCCCTTCTGCTTCTTCTGCTGTAATGGGATCGATTTCTGCTCAGAGACCACCTTCTTGAGTGTGTTGGGGCTGATAATATTTCGCACCTCGGATATTTGAGTCTCGGTGAAGGCGACAGCTGGAGGCGTCTCCTGAGAACTGAACAGACGACGCCTGTTGAAATTGGGTTTCTCCGAGGTACCAGCTAGATCGCGATCGTCTGTTGCAGGGTTGGGTTCTTGATCAGGAGGCCCAAACAATTCATCACCGTACCCATGTTCGTTGATGTATATATCGACGTTGGAAAATGTATCGTCATCGTCATCCGGATCCTGTGCCATATGCATGTTTGGATCAGCTGACGGCGGTAGCGTTGCGACTGTCTTGCCATGGCTTGGCGCCGGCACGACTCGTGGTATTGTCTGTGGGGTGGTGTCCCCGACCCCCAAACGAATCTGGCTCTTCAGCCAAAGCATGGACCAGTTTAAGCAGGCATTGAGGGTCATCACATCATCTTCGTCAGCCCCAACGGGTCGATACGGAGGTAACAAGTCGTCGCAGCCCCGCAGCACCCGAACCAGTTGAACCCTATACACGCTGGGTGGCATCGGATTACTGTGGAACACGCGGTTGCCCGGTTCAACGATTTTGGCCTTGGCGACATTGATCAACTCGCCGTCCACGAAGTGTAGGAGAGTGCATGGAATGTTGGCGGCGCCCTGTGAAAACATGTAGGGCATTAGGGATGCCCAGTCAAAGGCAAGGAGATGAAGTCATCGGCCAAGGCTTAGTTACCGTGATGGCGTCGAGCTCGGCTAATGTCGAGGCACCGCCAACGGCGAGCGTGCAAGTGACGGAGGGGCCGCTTGATGCCGAGGTGCCGGCCGACATATTCTTCCCACACCCGGGTGCATTAAGCTCCACTACCGGGGCCGACGCCAAGACACAAATGCCGGCGCGTTGTGCGAGTTGCTGCCCGTGAAGCTGGGAATCGGGGGCGGCCCCTGTTTGCCGCCTACAAACCACCCCGCCAGCCCCTCAAGCAAGGAAGGCATGATGGCGGTGATCGTCGCTCCCACTTGGTCTCGCACTTGCTCTTGGACTATCTCCGGAATCCGCGCCACTTGTGCCTTGAGTTCTTTAACCTCGTGCTCCTGCCTTTCCAAGTTGTTCCTTTTGTCCTTTCGCCCAGCCTTATAGTATTCCGACCATTTCGTGGACAAGCCTTCGTCGGGCACACAACCAGCCGACGACGGCTTACTGAGCTTATCCTTGTGTTTCATTATGTTCAACGCCCTATTTAAAGTGCTATCCCAAGGGGAAGATGGGGAGCTTAGAGACCCCACGCTACTGCTTTCAGTTTCCTGCGGAAGGAACGTGAACCATTTAGAAATTTTGCTTCATTAATTAGAATGCAACCATATGGAGCTAATTACGCGGGGGTGTATTCCTTACCAGAACACGCTCAAGATCCTCCACCTTCGGATCCATGGTAAGCTCCTTTGTTACCGGTTCCACCTTGTACCAGGCCCTGATATAGTTCCTGGCCTTCTTTTCATGGTATTTATCGAAGAGGGGCGGTAGGCCTTGCTCGGCACGCTTTGCGTCCTCCTTGTCCCATTTAGGTTGTGCCACTCTATGACCGCCGGGACAGAGTTCATGGACCCCTAAGTTCAAGTCCTGCATATCTTTCCCCCACTGACTTGATTCCGCAGATGCGTTGCTCTCGCACTTGATCTTGAACTCTAGGTAGTCAGCATCGCTGATCGAAGGATTTGTCTCCTTGATCTTCTCATAACTATCACCTTTTAGAATCCTTCTCTTCACCAAGGCTCTCCAAGTAGCAAGGGCCGTGCTCATCTTCGTGAGGGCGGTACTATTCACTTTATTCCCTGAGAGGCGTGTGTTTGCGAAGTCACCGGGGAACTTCGTGCAGCTTCGTGAAGAGGAGGTTGCCCAAATTGGCTCGGTCTTTATGCCTTAGGTTCTCGGTGTTGATTGAGACGGTGCTCCGGAGAATGCACCCGAGTTTTCCCGCGTATCCACCGATTAATTCTTTGGGCACCGTTGGATGCCCACTACAGGACACTTCACTAAATCCCTCCTTGACGGTGCCGAGCACGTTCGGGCGCCGGTCCTTCCGTTGCCTCTTCGGTTGGCTGCCACATGTGCGTTCGCCGCCATCATCAGTGGTAGCATCCCCGGCGGCACCATCAGTGGTGTCATCCCCGATGCCACTAGGGGTTGTGTAGTCGGGATCAGTGTCTTCTGCGGTGTCCTCATAGCGGTGAGGTTCTTCCTCCATCTCCTGGGACAACTCCCAAAATGGCTTGCCCGAACCGTCGGCCTCATCGTTGTTGGCCATGTTCGCTCTAAATAGGAAAATATGTGTTGGTCATAGTGGTTAAATTCAATGAATATGGTGTGTTGATGTTAATTCTTAGGTAACTTATCAGCCCAACTAATAGATTAAGTTTTTGTTTCGGTTGACAATCGGGCACCTTCTAGGTCAAGAAAATTGGGCATGACCTTTGCTAATTTTCTTGACCTAGGAGTGCCCCATTCTCAACCGAAATGGAAATTAATCAACATTTCAGGAGAAAAGGGTAACCTTTGCTCATCTCACTATTTGCATGAGTTCGGAACAGATACAATTAAGCAAACAGTTATAATGATGAGTCCAACCAAAAACAATTTTGTCTGACTCACACATTGATCTCCAATTTCAACTATCACAGGGTTGATCCGATAATAAGCATGAAGGAAGTATTATGCAAAACTTCTGGGGAGGCAAGGACCAAAATTGTGAAGCGTCAAATGGTACACATCAAGATGCACCAACAAATGTGGGGCCTGACTTCGATGGTTGTGGAAAAATGGCAAATGTAAATTAACGTGCAGAAAAGGGATGGTCGGGAATTTTGAAACCAGTAGATAACAAGAATTAAATTTACCTATGTCTTACTAGTTTGAATCAATCGAACCAATCCTTGTCGGTGGCCAAATCTAAGAACAAAAAACCCTGTCAGTACTCACACTTTGACCAGCAAGAAAAACGGGTGACAATATCCAAGGAGGACTGAAGAAGAACAGGCGACGGAGAGCACGTACGGTGCGGGCGAGATGTGTGGGGCCCTTGTGGTCGCCGGCGGGGAGGTGGGCGTGCACCAGCTCGTACTCGGGGAGGGGCAGTGCTGGAGGGAGCCGGGGGAGCGCCTGGCCTAGGCGGGGGGCAGCAGCGTCGGGCGGTGCTGGAAGGCGCCGGAGCTCCGCGGGGAGGGCGGCGTCGGAGAGTGGAGGAGAGGGAGGGAGCGAGCGAGAGGGAGAGGCAGTGGGGGTGGAGGAGTGGAGGGGGCAGTGGGAGGGAGGGAAGAAAGCCCCCGCGGCCTGGGGGAAGTTAGCAATGGCGCACCATTTAGGGGTGCGCCATTAGTACATAGCGGTACTACCGCTGGATCTGGCGGTAGTACCGCTGGAGCTGGCGGTACTACCACTAGCCGCAGCGGTACTACCGCCGACACACCAGCGGTAGTACCGCCAGCTCCAGCGGTACTACCGCTGGAGGGCCATTCACTAATGGAAAATTAGTAATGGTGCACCCTCTAGTGGTGCGCCATAAGTAAGGTGATAGAAATGGCGCGCCTTCTTCTCGTGCGCCATTACTAACTTTTTTTAAATTTTTTTGGATTTTTAGTTGCATGTAATTAATAATGTGTGCTCGATATCTCGGCTATTTAGTTCATCTATTTAGTTCATCTATTTTCTTACTAAGGTGAGGTGATATCACATTGTGCAAAGATTTAGAATTACATGACATTGTTGAAATTGAGTGGCATGAAATAACAGTCATCAAAGATTGAGCTTGCCACTGACACACACACGAGGCTGACACGTCGTGATTCAATCTTAGCTATCTTTTCACAATGATCTTTTTCCTCTTTTTTCTCGCGTTTGAATAATTTAGCCCCGGAACCCCTTTAATTCTTCTCTTGAACGGACGTCCTTTAGGTAGGGTGGTCCTGCTTCTTCTTGTGGTGTGTGCTACTTCATCATCGTCGTCGTCATCTTCCATCTTGGGGTCGCCATACTTGTCGAAGTCCTGCTCATTGGCGACTCCATCCATTCCGATGATGTTCCTTTTGCCTCTCCTCACGACAACACGACTGGGCTTTGACGGGTTGGTAATGAAGAAGCATCGGTCCACTTGGCAAGCCAGTACCCATGGCTCATTTTTCACGGTGACGTTTGTGCCCGCGGTCTTGGATTTGGCTTCGTGTATAACCATGGTGGTGAAATACCGGTCTTCTTTTAGGACGCCCTTGGCCCATCTGACACGGAACATCGGGACCTTCTCTCCAGCGTAGCTCAGCTCCCAAATCTCCTCGATCCTTCCGTAGTATCTGTCCTTGTCGTTACCGGTGTAGGATTCCATCGTTACCCCGAAGTTCTGATAATCGCTCTTCATGTCCTTTTCCTCGGTGTAGAATGTGTAACCGTTGATATCGTACGCCTCATAGGTCATCAGGTTGTGCTCGACGCCCAGTGACAAGGCGAATATGAGTTTTTCTTCCTCGGAAGAATCCTCATGTAAAGGGTACGACAGAAGCTTGTCCTTGAACCAACTCGTGAAACACGAGTTGTGCTCTTTGATTATATCTCCGTCCGTCCTCTGTTGGCCTCGATCATTGTTCGTCTTCTCAATAAAGGTTTTGTGCTCTACCACTCAAGGATCGACCACGTCTATGTGTTGTAGCGCGACTAGGTCTGCTCTTTTAAAGTCGGCGAGTCGACCCCTGAAGTCGACATGCATTTCACGGCGACCCTTGCGGTGACCCCATCCAGCGAGCCTCCCGACGTGCCTGTTGACGGGCATACCAACAGGGTTCTCGATGCCTAGATAATTCGTGTAGAAGGAGATGCACTCTTCTGTTAGAAAGCCCTGGGCTATGCTTCCATCTGGACGTGCCCTGTTGCGAACATATCCTTTGATGACACCATTCATCCTTTCGAACGGCATCATGCTATGCAGGAACGTCGGCCCGAGTTGGATGATATCGTCCACGATATGGACCAGCAGATGCACCATAATGTCGAAGAATGCGGGCAGGAAGTACATCTCAAGCTCGCATAGTATCACCACGATCTCTTCCTGTAGCCTTCTGAGTTGCCTCACGCCAACCGACTTCCGAGAGATGACGTCGAAAAAGTTGCATAGGCCAAATAGCGTTTCACGGACGTGCGTGCCCATGATCCCTCGGATTGCAACTGGAAGTATGTGCGTCATCAGCACGTGACAGTCATGAGACTTCATCCTGATGAACTACTGCTTCGATGAGTCTTGGTATATGCTTATCTTCCCCGCGTAACCGTAAGGATGTTTTACTCATACGAGGTAGGTGAAAAACTGCTCGATCTCCTTCAGACTTAGAGTGAAGCACGCGGGAGGGCAGTCATATTCGATCTTCTTGGCCTTTTTGCCTTTGCGACGACTTTCCGTGTCCTTCGCCTCATCATCATCATTAGGGCGTTTTGCATGAAGCTCCTCCCTTATGCCCATTGATTGCAAGTCTGCCTTGCTTTCGGCCCATCTTTGGTCCTCTCTGGCATGTTGAGCAGGGTACCAAGCAGACTCTCGCACACGTTCTTCGTGATATGCATGACATCAAGGATGTGAGCCACACGGAGGATCTTCCAGTACGGCAAGTCCCAGAAAACATACCTCGTTTTCCATACTTTGAGCAGCGGCACTGGTGCCTTTTGCTTCTTTCCTGGCGGTGGGCACTCTTTCCAATTTTTCAACAGCTCGTCTATTTCCTCGCCGCTCCTCGTACGTGGGGGTCTTCGGTGTTCGATTTCACCATCGAACAGACCCTTGCGTTTTCTCCATGCGTCATCGTCGCGAAGCCACCTTTGATGTCCCATGAACACGGATTTCGAAGACCCGGGATCTCTATCTAGTTGGCGATACGTTGTGTCATCCATGCACCTGACGCATGCACAAAATCCGTGGACCACCTGCCCCGCGACATATCTGTAACCGAGATAGTCGTGCACCGTCCTGAGCAGTGCGGCTCTCATAGGGAAATATTGTTTCGCTGCAGCGTCTCACGTATTGGCTGGCGTTTTCCACAGCGTGTCTAGCTCCTCTTTCAGTAGCCCCAGATACAGATTGATGTCGTTCCCTGGTTGTTTCAGCCCTTCAATTAGCAAACTCATGTGAATGTACTTCCTCTTCATGCACATCCAAGGGGGAAGGTTGTACATCCACACAAACAAAGGCGAGGTGCTATGTGTGCTGCTCTGGCTGTCAAACGGATTGACTCCATCGATGCTCGCGCCCAGCATGATGTTCCTTGGATCATCCCCAAATTCTGGGTCTTCGAAGTTCAACGCTTGCCACTCGCTCGCATCCTTAGGGTGACTCAGCATATTGTCTTTTTTATTTATCTCCGGATCATTTCCTTCATCTTCTCGCTTCTTCTCCTTCCTATCCGTGTGCCAATGCAGGAGCTCTGCTTGCTTAGGGTCCGTGAAATACCACTGCAAACGAGGAGTGATCGGAAAGTACCACACCACTTTTCGAGGAGCTTTCTTCCTCTTCTTGTATCGAGTGACGCTGCACACCAGACATATGGTAGACTCCGTGTGCTCGTCCCGATAAATGATGCAATTGCTCATCCACACATGGTATTTCACGTGCGGTAAATCCAGAGGACACATGATTTTCCTCGCCTCATCGAAACTGGTCGGGCACTTGTTCCCGTGGGGAAGACGTTCGTGCCAGAATGACATGTTCTTGTCAAAGAATTTGTCGGTCATTTTGTGTTTTACCTTCATCTCAAGAGCCATGAGCGTTACTTTCAGGCGGGTATCCTTGGGCCTGCATCGTTCATACAATGGAGTAACCGCGTCTATCTCCAGTTGATCCAGCTTGGCTTTCTCTCGGGCGACAGCTCTTGCGTTACCCATCTGCTTGAGAAGCAGCTCTTGAATATGAGGGTCCTGCACCCAGCCCATCGATGGTCCATCGTCCTCTGCTCCGGCATCTTCATCTTCATGATCATGCCCTTCGTCATCCTCGTCATCATGTCCGGCATCATCTACATGATGATTGTGTCCTGCATCTACTTCGTGATCATGTCGCCCCCCCTCGCTGTCTTGCTGCCCTTCATTATTTCTTGCCCGGCCCCCATGGACGACTTCATAATCATCTTCATTACCTTTCCACCGATAGCCATCCATGAAACCACGCACGAGCAGGTGCTCCCGCACCTGTCTGGAATCCGGGTCCATAAGGCTCTTCAGCTTGCATCTTCGACACGGGCATCTTATGTCCGTCTCATTCTTTTGAAGCATCTCGGCCTTCGCGGATCTCAAAAACCTATTCACGATGCCTTCGGTCATCGTGCGGACCATGGTCGCCTGCGGGGTAGAGCAAAACGATATTTTAGAACCAAAAAAAATTGGCATGACTTTGCCTAAAAATAGGACCAAAAAGATATGCATAGTGCCAAATTCTAGCCGAAACGGAAATGAATCAACATTCCGGCAAAATATTGGCAACTATCGCATTTCACATACCGGTACCTGCAAACACAAACATATGCAACACCACAAACATATGCAACACCACAAACATACGTAGATCTAGGCCAAAGTGTGTACATTGGAGAGGGAGAAAAAAGTAGATCTAGAACATAAAGAAAGCTTTCCCCTTACTTACCTATCAAAAAAAGAAATTTAACCACTTAATTTGGGTGAATCAATGGTGCAAATGAGGTGAGGAGGAGGAGGCAGCCGAGACAATTGCTTAATTGGTAGAGGTGGAGAGAATGAAGTGGGGAAAGTGAGTGTGTGGGAAAGTGAGTGTGTGGAAAAATATCTAGTGCTCTCAGGTTACCAATGGCGCACCACCCTGGCATGCGCCATTGGTAACCAGGGTTACTAACCGCGCACCAGGGAGTGGTGCGCCATTACTAGTTTAAAAAAAATATTGGTAGCGGTACTACCGCTATACCTGGCGGTAGTACCGCTGGGATCATAGCGGTAGTACTGCTCCACCTGGCGGTAGGACCGCTCCCCTGGAGACAGCCATAAAAACCCTAGCAAAGCCACGTTAGATGGGCTCCTGGCAGTAGTACCGCTCCACCTGGTGGTAGTACCGCTCCACCTGGCGGTAGTACCGCTCCCCTGGAGTCAGCCCCTGGTAGTACCGCTCCACCTGGCGGTAGTACCGCTCCACCTGGTGGTAGTACCGCTCCACGTAGCGGTAGTACCGCTGGGTCAGCTTACCAATGGCGCACCTATTAGAACTGCGCCATTGATAAACATGTTTACTAATGGCGCACCTCTGTGTGGTGCGCCATTACTAGTTTTGAAAAAAAAAATTGAAAAAAATATATTATTAGTGGCGCACCCGGGGTATGGTGCGCCATTACTAGTTAAAACTAGTAATGGCGCACTTTGCGGTGGTGCGCCACTACTAAGTTTGGCAAGGGGTGGGGGGCCAGGCCTAACTTACTAATGGCGCACCAGAGAGTAGGTGCTCCATTAGTAATATTGTTACTAGTGGAGCACCACTATCTGGTGCGCCACTGCAATATAGTAGTTGAGCACCACATGCACGGTGCTCCACTAGTAGCCATATTAGCTACAGGCATTTTTCTAGTAGTGGATGGAAGACGGTCCAGTAATAGCATACGTGTTTAGTCATCTAGTCTTATTTTTTTCCGTTATGACCCATTGTTTATTCGCCCATCTTTCATTTACTTTAGAACTCTGTGAGTTTGTTGTCGACTTTAGAATTATTTGCTCGAGTATTTAATTAAAGGGCTGCATGCATCAATTGATGCAGAGGCCGGGGGTAATCCTCCTCTTCTAAAAGACAATTTCTTCACTTATATATCACTAGTAGAAAAAGGGTCTTTCGGCCAAGGGCCAAAAGACCATTAGTCCCGGTTCAAACCAAAACCGGGACCAATGCTAGGCATTGGTCCCGGTTCGGTTTGCCGGGGCATTGGTCCCGGTTCGGTTCACCTCATTAGTCCAAGTTCAGGAAAAAACCGGGACTAACGATCCAGTGACGACCACGTGGCGTGCCGCGGATCATTGTCCCGGTTTGTGGCACGAACCGGGAGTAAGGGGTATGCTATTAGTCCCGGTTTTAGATAAAAACCAAGACTAAAGTGTTGCCTATATAAACCCTCGCCCCTGCCCACCCTCTCCTGTGTTTTTGGGTGTTGAGGTGTGACCATGCATGCCATGCTCTTGCCACTCTAGTTCATGCACATGAGGTCTTCGATGAAATGCCCGAGCCACCATATGTGAGAGAAGAAGAATGTCGACTGTTGTTGTGGGGGTCGCTTCTCCTTCTTCTCCTTGTGCTAGATATTTGTTATGCACTAGGGGAAGAAGGAGTAGCGACCATCATCGACGGTCAAAAAATCAGGTGAGGGAGTGTCCACCATATATGAGAGAAAAAAATGCCGACTGTTGTTGTGGGGGCTGGTTTTCCTTCTTCTCCTTGTGCGAGATATTTGTTATGCATTAGGGGAAAAAGGAATAGCGACCATCATCGACGGTCGAAAAATCAGGTGAGGGAGTGTCCACCATATCATCGGCGGGACTCGAGAGTTGGCGTTTGCGCATGGTTCGGTGAAGTACAAACAAGTCGTGGTTGATCCTGCCGGGATTGTTGTCACGGAGCTTAATATATGTGTGTTGTGCACAAACAATCCAATGAAACGGGCCAGTCACCATAGGATTGTAAAATATGTCCAGAATCGTGTTTGTTATCGCACTAACATGCACATCATTTTATTTTCATCGTGTATGTATGTTCTATAGACCCCTTACAAGATGGGCCGCTAGGCGGGAAAGGAGGCACAATTTGTGACATCACAGAGGCGCCCCAACGTCTAGAGAGTGTGACTATCCAAAGCGGCGATGCAATTGATTTTGTTATGTTTTCCTACACTATCAAGATGGTAAGAAGCAGATGGCTGGCCCGTGGGGTGGTAATCAGGGCCTCACTCACATGGTGAGTGTGTATTAATCACACGGTAATCATGCTTAGAATGTGCTTCTACACATGACGTGGTAACTAACTAGTTGAGGTTCCATACAGACCCCGCTTGCTCCCACAGAGAACGTGACCAAACTTTTTGGAACAACAGGTGAATTTCAAGGAGACACCGTTGTTACGTCACTTACCTTTGTCACCAATGTTGCTACATATGGACCTTTTGGAAAGGCAAAGGGCACCCCATTCATCATACCTAAAGAAGATGGTGACAATGTTGTGGGCTTCTTTGGGCGTGCTGGCTCATTAGTGAATGCGCTTGGAGTTTACGTGACTCCATCGTTCGCAAATTAGTTCAAGTGTGCACCGCACAAAATAATTATGCTGCCAGGTGGTGCCTTTCATTTTCTTTCTGATTATTTCAAAAAGAAGACAGATATGTGTGTTGTTGCAATCTCATGTACTTATTTTCCTACGATGGTGTGCTCTCTTTGTTATCTCTAATCATGTCGTGTGAAAAATAAGGCTATAAAGTATATTCATCTAAGATATGGTTTCACGTACTTGTTTTATTTTAGAGTGTGCTTGTTTCTTTCTATTGCCAATAATTAACCTATAACGGAAGTTCATTCGATTCACCTCTCTTGTTTCGTACAACTATATATGTACCTATAGATTGTCTATATCGCTTCACTAAAACAATAGGTAAATTTTATCCTATGGAAATAGGAATAAATATTCTAGTTAAATGGTGGATCTATATGGTTGGATGAGATCCTAAGTCTCATAATAAGTAACATTGTGTGCTAGTCGTATCTCAACCACTGAAATGCAATATTTCAATAAGGTTCCTCCACTACAAGAAATCTATTTGTTTAGAAATAGAAAGTAAAGAACGAAAGAGATGAATAAAAGACGACCCATTAGTCTTTATTGATGATAGAAGTGAGGTATTTATACCCGGACGGAAGTACACTTGTTGCTTGGCAGTCAAGTAACCAATAGTTACTTGAGAGCCAAGGATTTACATAGTTGCCTTGAGAGCCAAGGAAGTACATGGTTACTTGAGAACCAAGTAACTTTTCTGGCAATTAACTTAATCTAATTAACTTAATTAATAAGCAACTATTCTATTCTTAACACCCCCCTTGTACAACGCCCCTTCTGGGGTATATCCATCATCTTGACAAATTCTTTCAATAATTTTAGAAGTCTCCTCCAAAAACCCTATGGGAAAAATATATGGAGAATTGTGCAAATATGTTGCTAAAACTCCTTTAAACCCAGTGGGAATAATAATAAGCAGAAAATGATGCAACATATAATGATTATTATCTCTTCATAACTCATGAGAAAAACCTTTGACGAAGGAGAAAACTCATTGGTGAGTTTAGAGAACAATTAATATGTCTTGAGTACTTCCTTTAAAAACCCAATAGGGAAATTAGAAAGTATGACATATGATCTTTGATAAGATATTGCCTCATTAAAAACCATTATGAGAAACTCTGAGAGAAAAACTCATAAGGGAAAAGAGTGCGATCCGATATGCCATTGGAAACTCCTTTAAAACCCACTAGGAAAATATAAGGAGACAATGATATGGCATATACAGACATGTGTGTTTATATTGTCTCGTTAAAAACCTTTTATGAGAAACCATTATGGGAAAAACTCATCATGGGAAAAAGAGTACAATATATGCAATCTGATGATTGCTAACATGTTATAGTTTGGGAGGTTAGTCCCCCTGAACTTTGCAAATATGGAGGGTGTCTCATACCAATTCCATTGACATGAACATGATATTGTGTATAATATGTTGGATTATCACAGTATTTTGTTTGCAAATTAATTCCTCTCTTTGCTATAATCCATGAGGATAAGTAATTTCCGAGCAATGTGATTTATGATATTGCTCTTCATATAACCTGTAGGTATTGAGTAACACAAGTGAAAGTATCTTGATAAATCAAGTTATGTTATTCTGATGATTCTCAACCACATGATTTTGAGTGTGGTTAATCATTCTTCCAAGCCATACATATTTTGTAATGCTTTTAGATAAAGCAATTATGTCAAAATGATAAGTGAGAATAACCATTAAGTCCATTTACACGACTTCCATATGAAGGTTATTCCAACAAATTCAGTCATTGGTATGGCGACGTTTGGATCAATTAAAGAGCCAACATCATTATATCATATCATGGTCATATCTTCTATTTCCTCATGGAAATATCCAAGATTTACTGTAATCTTGAGATATAAGACTATATTACTTATATCAACCATATACCTTTTGTTGGGGGTTGCAGTCCGAATAAAGATAGCAAATATAGTGTTAGGCCTGACATAGTTTGCAAGTATACGAGTGCTTTGACGTTAATGCGATATAGAACTTTTGGTCATAGTATCACTTCATTATCACCCCTAGGTATGAATGGATTTGTACCTTATCAAAGGTAGTATGACCATACATGTGTTTTGTTGTTATGATATATCCACACTAAACTTCTCGTATATGTTTTGGATATATGTAGACTGATATGTATTCTTGATAGAATCCCCAAGTTGTAAACTTCAGCTAAATTTGGTTAAATCCAAATTTTCCGTCTTTGAGATGATTTTATGTATGTTTAGGTCTTTGAGAGACATTAATGATGAAATCATCTATATACATTGAGGTGATATAAGGAATTTACATTTGGGATTCCTTTGATAACACATAAACAATCATCATTATTTGAGTAATCCTTCAGAAGAAGAAAATAATTTAGTCGGTAGTACCATATGATTTCCGACTATTTCGAGCCATAGAGTGACTTCTGACATTTTACACAAATATGTTGCGATTTATTTTGGATTTGGAATTATAAGCCCTTTCGGGATTTCGTCATAAAATTGCGAAACAAGTGACCCATATGAGTATGTAGTCACTTCATCCATTAACTGCATGGATAATATTATTTGTACTTCCAATGGTATTTATTATCGAAACATAATTCCACTCATACCAAGATGGTATGTTACACCGTAATCAATGTCAGGTCTCTGCGTGAACCCTTTTGCTACAAGCCTCTCTTTCTCAGCACCTCATTTACTTTGGTCTATGAATGAGAAGTTTTAGTATTCTTTAAGAAAGATACTTATGAGGAGTACGTATTACTGTGGTAAATACCACTCGTTTGTAGAGCAAGGTTATTCTTCATTACTTGCTTGCTTTTATGTGAACCAATATTAGTGCTAGAGGCACTCTACCATGGATTTTTGTTGAGGGCACAAAAGGTATTAGCAATTTTTAGAATAAATTTATGTCCACAAATGTAGTCTTTATTTTATATGATTTTGGTGAAATAAATGAAATTTGTGGAAATGTATTTATTCCTTTTAACTCCTTGTGATTTCCTACAACAATGGAGTCAAGGTGTTTCGATGCCGAGCACTAAAATGTTTGTGCACATTTATGCTTGGCTTTGGATGATGAGCATCTAGTGAGGTGTCTTTCAACTTGATGTTGAATTTCATTTACCGCTAGAGGATTTGATTTCCTTTATTTCCGCGAAAGAATATGCGAGATTATATCTAGTGTGGTTATATTTCTCCCCTATTGCTCTCATTTGGGGACAAGAGTGGTTTATTAGGTATCCCCACTCTTTCTGACACTTTACTGCAGGAATATAAAATTGAGTGATGATACGTCTCCAACGTATCTATGATTTTTGATGGTTTCATGCTATTATCTTGTCAAACTTTGGATGTTTTGTATGCCTTTTATATCTTTTTTGGGACTAAACTATTAACTCAGTGCCAAGTGCCAGTTCCTATTTTTTCTCTGTTTTTGACCCTTTTTAGAGGAGGATTTTAAACGGAGTCCAAACGGAATAAAACTCCCAAAAAGATTTTTGCTGAAACAGAAGACGATCGGGAGACTTGAGAACCAAGGCAAAGGGTTACCAGGGACCCCACAAGCCCCTAGCCGCGGCCAGGGGGCCCGCGCCTCCCAGGCTTGTGGGCTCCCTGGGCCTCCTCTGCCCTAGGTCTTTCGCCTATATATTCCCTAAAATCCCAGAAAAAATAAGGGGAGCCACGAAAACACTTTTCCGCCGCCGCAAGCTTCTGTCTCCGCAAGATCCCATCTGGGCACGTTCTTATGCCCTGTCGGAGGGGGGATTCAGATAGGGAGGGCTTTTTCATCAACACCATGACCTCTCTGATGATGCGTGAGTAGTTCACCATAGACCTATGGGTCCATAGCTAGTAGCTAGATGGCTTGTTCTCTCTCTTGGATCTTCAATACAAAGTTCTCCATGATCTTCATGGAGATCTATCTGATGTAATCTTCTTTTGCGGGGTGTTTGTCAAGATTCGATGAATTGTGGATTTATGATCAGATTATCTATGAATCTTATTTGAGTTTCTTCTGATCTCTCTTATGCATGATTTCATATCCTTGTAATTCTCTTCGAGTTGTCGGTTTTGTTTGGCCAACTTAATCTATGATTCTTGCAATGGGAGAAGTGCTTGGTTTTGGGTTCATACCGTGCGGTGACCTCACCCAGTGACAGAAGGGGTAGCGAGGGACGCATCATGTTGTTGCCATCATGGGTAAAAGATGGGGTTTTCATCATTGGTTTGAGTTTATCCCTCTACATCATGTCATCTTGCTTAAGGCGTTACTCTATTCGTCATGAACTCAATACACTAGATGCATGCTGGATAGCGGTCGATGTGTGGAGTAATAGTAGTAGATGCAGAAAGTATCGGTCTACTTGTCTCGGACGTGATGCCTATATGTATGATCATTGCCTTAGATATCATCATGACTTTGCGCGGTTCTATCAATTGCTCGACAGTAATTTGTTCACCCACCGTAATATTTGCTATTTTGAGAGAAACCTCTAGTGAACACTATGGCCCCCGGGTCTACTTCACCTCAAATTTTCAGGCTTATACTTTTACTTCGTTGCACTTTCCGCCTTCAGACCTCACTTTGCAATCAATCTTGAAGGGATTGACAACCCCTTTATAGCATTGGGTGCAAGCTCTTTTGTGTTTGCGCAGGTACTCTAGACTTGACGCGATTCTCCTACTAGATTGATACCTTGGTTCTCGAACTGAGGGAAATACTTACTGCTCCTGTGCTGCATCACCCTTTCCTCTTAAAGTGAAAAACCAGCACAATCCAAGTCTCCGTCAACGTTCCAATTTTTGGCGCTGTTAGTTGGGGAACGTCTCATGGGAAACAAAAAATATTCCTACGCGCACGAAGACCTATCATGGTGATGTCCATCTATGAGAGGAGATTTGGATCTACGTACCCTTGTAGATCGCACAGCAGGAAGCGTTAAGAAACACGGTTGATGTAGTGAAACGTCCTCAAGTCCCTCGATCCGCCCCGCGAACCGTCCCACGATCCGCTCCGATCTAGTGCTGAACGGACGGCACCTCCGCGTACAGCACACGTACAACTCGACGATGATCTCGGCCTTCTTGATCCAACAACAGAGACAGAGAGGTAGATGATTTCTCCGGCAGCGTGACGGCGCTCCGAAGGTTGGTGGTGATCTTATTCCAGCAGGGCTCTGCCCGAGCTCCGCAGAAACACGATCGAGAGGAAAAACCGTGGAAGTATGTGGTCGGGCTGCCATGGCAAAGTTGTCTCAAAGCAGCCCTAATACCTCAGTATATATAGGAGGGAGGGGAGGGACCTTGCCTTGTGTCTCAAGAGAGCCCCAAGGGGTCGGCCGAAGGGGGGGAGGAGGAATCCTCCTCCAATCCTAGTCCAACTAGGATTGGAAGGTGGAGTCCTTCTCTTCCTTCCCACTTCCTCCTTTTTTTCTCTTTGATTTTTCTTCTCTCCTGCGCAGGGGCCTTCTTGGGCTTGCCCACCAGCCCAGTAAGGGTTGGTGCGGCACCCCTAAGGCCTATGGGCTTCCCCCGAGTGGGCTGCCCCCCCCCCCCGCCCCCCCCGGTGAACATCCAGAACCCATTCGTCACTCCCGGTGCATTCTCGGTAATGCCGAATCCTATATATCAATCTTAGTCTACGGACCATTCCGGAAACCCTTGTGACGTCCGTGATCTCATCCGGGACGCCGAACAACATTCGGTAACCAACCATATAACTCAAATACACATAAAACAATGTCGAACCTTAAGTGTGCAGACCCTGCGGGTTCGAGAACTATGTAGACATGACCCAAGGGAATCCTCGGTCAATATCCAATAGCGGGACCGGGATGCCCATATTGGATCCTACATATTCTACGAAGATCTTATCGTTTGAACCTCAGTGCCAAGGATTCATATAATCTTGTATGTCATTCCCTTTGTCCTTCGGTATGTTACTTGCCCGAGATTCGATCGTCAGTATCCGCATACCTATTTCAATCTCATTTAGCGGCAAGTCTCTTTACTCGTTCCGTAATACAAGATACAGTAACTTACACTAAGTCACATTGCTTGCAAGGCTTGTGTGTGATGTTGTATTACCGAGTGGGCCCCGAGATACCTCTCCGTCACACGGAGTGGCAAATCCCAGTCTTGATCCATACTAACTCAACGGACATCTTCGAAGATACCTGTAGAGCATCTTTATAGTCACCCAGTTACGTTGTGATGTTTGATACACACAAGGCATTCCTCCGGTGCCAGTGAGTTATATGATCTCATGGTCATAGGAATAAATACTTGATACGCATAAAACAGTAGCAACAAAATGACACGATCAACATGCTACGTTCATTAGTTTGGGTCTAGTCCATCACATGATTCACCTAATGATGTGATCCAGTTATCAAGCAACAACACCTTGCACATAGTCAGAAGACCTTGACTATCCTTGATCAACTGGCTAGCCAACTAGAGGCTTTCTAGGGACAGTGTTTTTTCTATGTATCCACACATGTATCTAAGACTTCATTCAATACATTTATGACATGGATAATAAACGATTATCTTGATACAAGAATTATAATAATAACTTATTTATCATTGCCTCTAGGGCATAATTCAAACTGTCTCCCACTTGCACTAGAGTCAATAATCTAGTCCTCACATCACCATGTGAATTACATTGTAATTAATCTAACACCCATACAGTTCTGGTGTTGATCATGCTTTGCCCGTGGAAGAGGTTTAGTCAGCAGGTCTGCCACATTCAGATCCGTGTGCACTTTGCAAATATTCACGTCCTCCTCCTCGACATAGTCGTGGATGAGGTTGAAGTGTCGTTTGATGTGCCTGGTCTTCTTGTGAAATTGTGGTTCCTTTGCTAAGGCAATCGCACCCGTGTTGTCACAAAACAGGGTTATTGGATTCAGTGCGCTCGGCACCACTCCAAGATCCGTCATGAACTGCTTCATCCAGACACCCTCCTTAGCTGCCTCCGTGGCAGCCATGTACTCCGCTTCACATGTAGAATCAGCTACGACGCTTTGCTTGGAACTGCACCAGCTTACCGCACCCCCATTAAGAATAAATACGTATCCGGTCTGCGACTTAGAGTCGTCTGGATCTGTGTCAAAGCTTGCATCGACGTAACCTTTTACGGCGAGCTCTTTGTCACCTCCATATACGAGAAACATCTCCTTAGTCCTTTTCAGGTACTTCGTGATATTCTTGACCGCCGTCCAGTGATCCACTCCTGGATTACTCTGGAACCTGCCTGCCATACTTATGGACAGGCTAACGTCCGGTCTAGTGCACAACATTGCATACATGATAGTACCTATGGCTGAAGCATAGGGTACGGTGCTCATATGCTCTCTATCTTTATAAGTTGCTGGGCACTGAGTCTTACTCAATCTCATACCTTGTAAAACTGGCAAGAACCCCTTCTTGGACTGTTCCATTTTGAACCTCTTCAAAACTTTATCAAGGTATGTGCTTTGTGAAAGTCCTATCAAGCGTTTCGATCTATCCCTATAGATCTTTATGCATATAATGTAAGCAGCTTCTCCTAGGTCCTTCATAGAGAAACTTTTATTCAAGTAATCCTTTATGCTCTCCAAAAACTCCACGTCGTTTCCAGTCAATAATATGTCATCCACATATAGTATTAGGAACGCCACAGAGCTCCCACTCACTTTCTTGTAAATACAAGATTCTCCAACCACTTGTATAAACCCAAATGCTTTGATCACCTCATCAAAGCGTTTATTCCAACTCCGAGATGCTTGCACCAGTCCATAAATGGATCGCTGGAGCTTGCACACTTTGTTAGCATTTTTAGGATCAACAAAACCTTCAGGTTGCATCATATACAACTCTTCCTTAAGGAAACCGTTAAGGAACGCCGTTTTGACATCCATCTGCGAGATTTCATAATCGAAAAATGTAGCTATTGCTAACATGATTCTGACGGACTTAAGCATCGCTACGGGTGAGAAGGTCTCATCGTAGTCAATTCCTTGAACTTGTGAAAAACCCTTTGGCACAAGTCGAGCTTTATAAACGGTCACATTACCGTCAGCGTCCGTATTCTTCTTAAAGATCCATTTGTTCTGAATAGCCTTGCGGCCTTCAGGTAGTACACCCAAAGTCCACTCTTTATTTTCATACATAGATCCTATCTTGGAGTTCATGGCCTCTAGCCATTTGTTGGAATCTGGGCCACCATTGCTTCTTCATAATTCGCAGGCTCATTGTTGTCCAACAACATAATTGATAAGACGGGATTACCTTACCACTCTGGAGTAGTACGCGGTCTTGTCGACCTACGAGGTTCGACAGGAACTTGATCCGGAGTTTCATGATCATCATCATTAACTTCCTCCTCAACCTGCATCGCAACGACACGGGTTTCCCCTTGCCTGCGCCACCATCCAGAGGGATGAGAGGTTCGACAACCTCATCAAGTTCTATCTTCCTCCCACTCAATTCTCTTGAGAGCAACTCCTTCTCGAGAAAAGCTCCATTCTTAGCAACAAACACATTGCCCTCGGATTTGAGGTAGAAGGTATACCCAACTGTCTCTTTTGGGTAACCTATGAATACGCACTTTTCCGCTTTGGGTTCCAAGTTTTCATGCTGAAGGTTTTTGACATAAGCATCACATCCACAAACGTTAAGAAACGACAACTTTGGTCTTTTGCCATACCACAGTTCGTATGGTGTCGTCTCAACGGATTTTGATGGTGCCCTATTTAAAGTGAATGCAGCTGTTTCTAATGCATAACCCCAAAACGATAACGGCAAATCGGTAAGAGACATCATAGATCGCACCATCACTAATAAAGTATGATTACGACGTCCGTACACACCATTACGCTGTGGTGTTCCAGGCGGTGTCAACTGTGAAACAATTCCACATTGTCTTAAGTGAGCACCAAACTCGAAACACAGATATTCACCCCCACGATCAGACCGTAGGAACTTGATCTTCTTGTCACGATGATTTTCGACTTCACTCTGAAATTCCTTGAACTTTTCAAATGTTTCAGACTTGTGCTTCATCAAGTAGACATAACCATATCTACTCAAATCGTCAGTGAAGGTGAGAAAATAACGATATCCGCCTCGTGCCTCCACACTCATTGGACCACACACATCGGTATGTATGATTTCCAACAAGTCACTTGCACGCTCCATTGTTCCGGAGAACGGAGTTTTAGTCATCTTGCCCATGAGGCATGGTTTGCACCTGTCAAGTGAATCAAAGTCAAGTGACTCCAAAAGTCCATCGGTATGGAGGTTCTTCATGCGCTTTACACCAATATGACCTAAGCGGCAGTGCCATAAAAACATGGCGCTATCATTGTTAACTCTAACTCTTTTGGTCTCAATGTTATGTATATGTGTATTATCACTATCAAGATTCAATATGAACAATCCTCTCACATTGGGTGCATGACCCTAAAAGATATTACTCATAGAAATACAACAACCATTATTCTCTGACTTAAACAAGTAACCGTCTCGCAATAAACAAGATCCAGATATAATGTTCATGCTTAACGCAGGCACTAAATAATAATTATTTAAGTTCATAACTAATCCTGATGGTAACTGAAGTGAAACAGTGCCGACGGGGATTGCATCAACCTTGGAACCATTTCCCACGTGCATCGTCACTTCATCCTTCGCCAGCCTTCACTTATTCCGTAGTTCCTATTTTGAGTTGCAAATATGAGAAACAGAACCGGTATCGAATACCCAGGCACTACTATGAGAGCTGGTTAAGTAGACATCAATAACATGTATATCAAATTTACCTGATTTTTCTTTGGCCGCCTTCTTATCAGCCAGATACTTGGGGCAGTTGCGCTTCCAGTGACCCATACCCTTGCAATAATAGCACTCCGTTTCAGGCTTAGGTCCAGCTTTGGGTTTCTTCCGGATTGGCAACAGGCTTGCCGCTCTTCTTCCAATTACCCATCTTTTCTTTGCCGCTTCTCTTGAAACTAGTGGTCTTATTCACCATCAACACTGGATGCTCTTTACGGAGTTCTGACTCTGCGACTTTCAGCATCGCGAATAACTCGCCGGGTGATTTGTTCATCCCTTGCATGTTATAGTTCAACACAAAGCCCTTATAGCTTGGCGGGAGTGATTGAGGAATTCTGTTAGTGATAGCCTCTTGCGGGAGTTCAATCCCCAGCTCAGCTAGACGGTTTGAGTACCCAGACATTTTGAGCACATGTTCACTGACAGACGAATTCTCCTCCATCTTGCAAGCACAGAATTTATCGCAGGTCTCATACCTCTCGATCCGGGTGTTCTTCTGAAAGATAAACTTCAACTCCTGGAACATATCATATGCTGCATGACGCTCAAAGCGACGTTGAAGTCCCGGCTCTAAGCCATACAAGACTGCACATTGAACTACTGAGTAGTCCTCCTTACGTGTTAACCAAGCGTTCTTAACATCTTGGTCAGCCGTAGCGGGTGGTTCATCTCCTAGCGCAGCATTAAGGACATAATCCTTCTTCCCAGATTACAGGAGCAACTTAAGATTACGAGCCCAGTCTACAAAGTTGCTTCCATCATCTTTCAACTTAGCTTTCTCTAGGAACGTATTAAAATTCAGGGTGACTGTCGCGTGAGCAATTGATCTACAACACAAATATATTCAAAGTGGACTTAGACTATGTTCAAGATAATTAGAGTTTAGCTAATCAAAATACTTGGTAAACTCCCACTCAAAAAGTACATCTCTCTAGTCATTTGAGTGGTCCATGATCCAGTTCCACTAGCTCAAGTCCGATCATCACGTGAGTTGAGGATAGTTTCAGTGGTAAGCATCCCTATGCTAATCATATCAACTATATGATTCATGATCGACCTTTCGGTCTCATGTGTACCGAGGCCATGTCTGCACATGCTAGGCTCGTCAAGCTTAACCCGAGTGTTCCGCGTGTGCAAATGTTTTGCACCCATTGTATGTGAATGTTGAGTCTATCACACCCGATCATCACGTGGCGTCTCGAAACGACGAACTGTAGCAACGGTGCACAGTCGGGGAGAACACAATTTCGTCTTGAAATTTTAGTGAGAGATCACCTCATAATGCTACCGTCATTCTAAGCAAAATAAGGTGCATAAAACGATTAATATCACATGTAATTCATAAGTGACATGATATGGCCATCATCACGTGCTTCTTGATCTCCATCACCAAAGCACCGGCACGATCTTCTGTCACCGGCGCCACACCATGATCTCCATCAACGTGTCGCCATCGGGGTTGTCGTGATACTCATGCTATTACTACTAAAGCTACATCCTAGAAATATAGTAAATGCATCTGCAAGCACAAACATTAGTTTAAAGACAACCCTATGGCTCCTGCCGGTTGCCGTACCATCGACGTGCAAGTCGATATTAACTATTACAACATGATCATCTCATACATCCAATATATCACATCACATCGTCGGCCATATCACATCACAAGCATACCCTGCAAAAACAAGTTAGACGTCCTCTAATTGTTGTTGCATGTTTTATGTGGTGACCATGGGTATCTAGTAGGATCGCATCTTACTTACGCAAACACCACAACGAAGATGTATGAATTGCTATATAACCTCATCCGAGGACCTCCTCGGTCAAATCCGATTCGACTAAAGTTGGAGAAACCGAGACTCGCCAATCATCTTTGAGCAACGGGGTTTCTCATAGTGATGAAACCAGTCTCTCGTAAGCGTACGAATACTGTCGGTCCGAGCCGCTTCGATCCAACAATACCGCAGAATCAAGAATAGACTAAGGAGGGCAGCAAATCGCACATCACGCCCACAAAAACTTTTGTGTTCTACTCGAGATGACATCTACGCATGAACCTAGCTCATGATGCCACTGCTGGGGAACGTCGCATGGGAAACAAAAAATTTCCTACGTGCACGAAGACCTATCATGGTGATGTCCATCTACAAGAGGGGATTTGGATCTACGTACCCTTGTAGATCGCACAACAGGAAGCGTTAAGAAATGCGGTTGATGTAGTGGAACGTCCTCACGTCCCTCGATCCACCCAGCGAACCGTCCCACGCACCGTCCCGCGATCCGTCCCACGATCGGCTCCGATCTAGTGCCGAACGGACGGCACCTACGCGTTCAGCACACGTACAACTCGACGATGATCTCGGCCTTCTTGATCCAGCAAGAGAGAGGGAGAGGTAGATGAGTTCTTTGGCAGCGTGACGGCGCTCCGGAGGTTGGTGGTGATCTTATTCCAGCAGGGCTCCGCCCGAGCTCCGCAGAAACGCGATCTAGAGGAAAAACCGTGGAGGTATCTGGACGGGCTGCCATGGCAAAGTTGTCTCAAATCAGCCCTAATACCTCAGTATATATAGGAGGAAGGGGAGGGACCTTACCTTGAGGCTCAAGAGAGCCCCAAGGGGTCGGCCGAAGGGGGGGAGGAGGAATCCTCCTCCAATCCTAGCCCAACTAGGATTGGAAGGTGGAGTGCTTCTCTTCCTTCCCACTTCCTCCTTTTTTTTCTCTTTGATTTTTCTTATCTCCTACGCAGGGGCCTTCTTGGGCTTTCCCACCAGCCCACTAAGGGCTCGTGCGGCACCTCTAAGGCCTGTGGGCTTCCCCCGGGTGGGCTCCCCCCCGGTGAACATCCGGAACCCATTCGTCACTCCCGGTACATTCGCGGTAATGCCGAAAACTTTCCGGTAATCAAATGAGGTCATCCTATATATCAATCTTCCTCTCCGGACCATTCCGGAAACCCTTGTGACTTCCGTGATCTCATCCGGGACTCCGAACAACATTCGGTAACCAACCATATAACTCAAATACGCATAAAACAACGCCGAACCTTAAGTGTGCAGACCCTGCGGGTTCGAGAACTATATAGACATGACCCGAGGGACTCCTCGGTCAATATCCAATAGCGGGACCTGGATGCCCATATTGGATCCTACATATTCTACGAGTATCTTATCGTTTGAACGTCAGTGCCAAGATTCATATAATCCCGTATGTCATTCCCTTTGTCCTTCGGTATGTTACTTGCCCGAGATTCGATCGTCAGTATCCGCATACCTATTTCAATCTCATTTACCGACAAGTCGCTTTACTCGTTCCGTAATACAAGATCCCGTAACTTATACTAAGTCACATTGCTTGCAAGGCTTGTGTGTGATGTTGTAGTACCGAGTGTGTCCCGAGATACCTCTCCGTCACACGGAGTGACAAATCCCAGTCTTGATCCATACTAACTCAACGGACACCTTAGGAGATACCTATAGAGCATCTTTGTAGTCACCCAGTTACGTTGTGACATTTGATACACACAAGGCATTCCTCCGGTGCCAGTGAGTTATATGATCTCATGGTCATAGGAATAAATACTTGACACGCAGAAAACAGTAGCAACAAAATGACATGATCAACATGCTATGTTCATTAGTTTGGGTCTAGTCCATCACATGATTCACCTAATGATGTGATCCAGTTACCAAGCAACAACACCTTGCACATAGTCAGAAGACCTTGACTATCCTTGATCAACTGGCTAGCCAACTAGAAGCTTGCTAGGGACAGTGTTTTGTTTATGTATCCACACATGTATCTAAGACTTCATTCAATACAATTATAACATGGATAATAAACGATTATCTTGATATAGGAATTATAATAATCACTTACTTATCATTGCCTCTAGGGCATAATTCCAACACGGTTGTCTGTTGCCGTAGCAGAAGAATTTCTGGCGCCCTTGCCGGGGAGGATCAAGTCAAGAACTCATCCATGTAAGTGTGCAAACTCATCTCTTGCATTTACTTTTTTGCCTCTCGTTTTCCTCTCCCCCACTTATGAAAAACAAAAATTTACAAAACAATATTTTCCTTTTTCGTTTGCCCTTTTCTTCGTTTGCCTTTTTCTTCATTTGCCTTTTTCGTTCGCCCTTTTCTCTCGCTTGCTTTCTATTCGCTTGTGTGCTTGCTTGCTTGATGAAGTCACCATGACTGAAAACACCAAACTTCGTGACTTCTGAATAATAATAATAATAATAATTTTATTAGTACTCCGATTGCTCCCGCCACTAGTGCGGAATCATACGAAATCAATGTTGCTTTGCTGAATCTTGTTATGAAAGAGCAATTCTCCGTTCTTCCTAGTGAAGATGTCGCGTCCCATCTTAACACCTTCATTGAGCTTTGCGATATGAAAAAGAAGAAAGATGTGGATAATGATGTGATTAAATTGAAATTTTTTCCGTTCTTGTTGCACGATCGAGCAAAAACTTGGTTTTCGTCTTTGCCCAAAAATAGTATTGATTCCTGGAACAAGTGCAAAGATGCTTATATATCCAAGTATTTTCCACCGGCTAAGATTATGTCTCTCCGTAATTATATCATGAATTTTAAGCAACTTGATCATGAACATGTTGCACAATCTTGGGAGAGAATGAAATTGATGATTAGAAATTGTCCCGCTCAGGGCTTGAGTCTTTGGATGATTATTCAAATCTTTTACGCTGGCTTGAATTTCGCTTCTAGAAATATATTGGACTCCGCCTCAGGTGGAACGTTCATGGAAATCACGTTAGGATAAGCCACAAAACTCCAAGACAATATCATGACAAACTACTCTCCGTGGCACACTGAAAGGTCACCTACTAGTAAAAAGGTACACATTATAGAATAAATTAACTCGTTAAGTGCTAAGATGGATGAGTTAATGAATTTGGTTGCTAGTATAAGTGCTCCTTTAGATCAAAATGATATGCCCTTGTCTTCCTTGATTGAGAGTAGCAACGCTACCTTGGACGTTAATTTTGTTGGTAGGAATAATTTTGGCAACAACAATGCTTTTAGAGGAAACTATGTTCCTAGGCCTTTTCCTAGTAATCCTCTAATAACTTTGGCAACTCCTACTACAATACTCATGGAAATTACAATAGATTACCCTCTGATCTACAGAGTAATATCGAAGAGTTTATCAACTCGCAAAATATTTTCAATGCGTCCATAAAGGAAAAACTACTCAAAATTGACAATTTGGCTAGGAGTGTTGATAGAATGTCTAGTGATATTGATGCTTTGAAACTTAGATGTGCTCCTCCCAAGATCAATATGGATGAAACTTTGAAAGCTATACGTGTTTCCATGAGTGATAGCAAAGAAAGAACCGCCCAAATTCATGCTAGACATGAATGGCTTAAAAAGGTGTGTTCTCGTGATAAGAATCACGAAGATCTTAAAGTGCTTGGTGTGACTCCCATTGAATCTTTGTTTTCTTGTGTCAAACCTAACGATGATGGGGCTGGATATGAATCCACTTTGGTTGAAAAACACCCCAATGATTCAGAGTCCATCTATCTTGATGCTAAAAGCATTGAAAGTGGAGTAGAAGATATTAAAACCTTGAGTAGTAATGAAATTACTACTTTGGATTTCGAGGAATTCAATTATGATAGTTGCTCCTTGATTGAATGCATTTCCTTGATGCAATCCACGCTAAACTCTCCACACGCTTATAGCCGAAACAAGGCCTTTACCGATCATATCGTCGAAGCTATGATAAAATATCTTGAAGAGAAACTTGAATTAGAAGTTTCTATACCTAGAAAGCTTCATGATGAGTGGGAACCTACTATCAAAATCAAATCCAAAAACTATGAATGCAATGCTTTGTGTGATTTGGGTGCTAGTGTTTCCGCGATTCCAAAGTCTTTATGTGACGTTCTGGGTTTTAATGAGATTGAGGAGTGTTCTCTTAATTTGCATCTTGCGGATTCTACTGTCAACAAACCCATGGGAAGGATCAATGATGTTCTTATTATTGCAAATAGGAACTATGTACCCGTGGATGTCATTGTGCTTGACATTGATTGCAATCCTACATGCCCCATCATTCTTGGTAGACCTTTCCTAAGGACTATCGGTGCTATCATCGATATGAAGGAAGGGAATATTAGATTTCAATTTCCTTTAAATAAGGGCATGGAGCACTTTCCTAGAAAGAAAATAAGATTGCCTTATGAATCCATGATGAGGGATACTTAAGGTTTGAGCACCAAACACGACGATAGGTGATTCTATCGCTTTATGCCTAGCTAAGGGCGTTAAACAATAGCACTTGTTGGGAGGCAACCCAATAAATTTATCTTTTCCTTTCTGTTTTGTTGCGTCCACACCATCATAATTCTGTTATTATAGTGTCTGTTGTGTTTCTTTTTGTGTTTGAGCCAAGCAAAACCTTTATGAATAGTCTTGGTGATAGTTGTTTGATCCTGCTGGAAAAAGACAGAAACTTTTCACTCACGAGATTATTTTTCATTTTTATTCAGAAATATATTTGGAGTTGATTATGTTTCCTGCTGGTTGATATGCCTTTTTCCCAGGCAGTCGTAAATGTTCACAATTTTTGAGGTACCAGAAGTATACTAAGTATACAGACTGCTACAGACTGGTCTGTTTTTGACAGATTCTGTTTTTGTTGACGTGGTTCCTTGTTTTGATGAAACTATGGATAGTATCGGGGGGTACTAGCCATGGAAAAGTGAGAATACAGTAATCTAACACCAATATAAATAGAAATCAAGATTGCTACAGTACCTAAAGAGGTGGTAGTTTGTTTTCTTGTGCTAATGATATCACGAGTTTCTGTTCAAGTTTTGTGTTGTGAAGTTTTCAAGTTTTGGGTGATGTTCTCCTGGACGAAGGGATAAAGAGTGGAAAGAGCTCAAGCTTGGGGATGCCCAAGGCATCCCAAGCCAAATTCATGGACACCAAAAAGCCTAAGCTTGGGGATGCCCGGGAAGGCATCCCCTCTTTCGTCTTCAATCCATCGGTAACATTACTTGGAGCTATATTTTTATTCACCACATGATATGTGTTTTGCTTGGAGCGTCTTGTATCATAGGTGTCTTTTCTTTTTGTTTTGTCACAATCATCCTTGCTGCACACCTTTTGAGAGAAACATGCACTCATCGTGATTTTGCTAGATTGCTCATCGTGCTGCACTTATATCTTTTGAGCTAGATAATTTTGCTCTATGTGCTTCACTTAGATCTTTTAGAGCACGATGGTGCGTAACTTGGTAGTTGTCTTGTGCTATGAAAGTAGTCCCAAAGGTGATAGGTATCCAAAGACGATACAAAACTTCCATCTTCATGTGCATTGAGTTTTGAGACGTTTGATTCCTCTCAATTAGTTTTGAGACGTGGATTTGGTAATATTAAGAGTTATGTTAGTTGGGTGTTGTGAATCTAGAAATACTTGTGTTGAATTTAGTGATTCCCGTAACATGCACGTATGGTGAATCGCTATGTTAGGAAGTCGGAGCATAATTGATCTATTGATTGTCATCCTTTGTGTTGTGGTCGGGATCACGTGATGGTTAACACCTACCAACCCTTCCCCTAGGAGTATGCATTTAGCACTTTGTTTTGATTATTAATAAAAACTTTCGCAACAAGTATGTGAGTTCTTCATGACTAATGTGAGTCCATGGTATAGATGCACTTTCACCTTCCACCATTTCTAGCCTCTCTAGTGTCGCGCAACTTTCGTCGGTGCACAAAGTCACCATATGCCTTCCTCAAAACAGCCACCATACCTACCTACTATGGCATTTTCATAGCCATTCCGAGATATATTGCCATCCAACTCCCACCGTTCCGTCTCATGACTTGTGTCGTCACTCTCATATTGCCATTGCATGATCGTAAGATAGCTAGCGAGATGTTTCAACGTCATACGCCAAGCTAGATCGTTGCACATCCCGGTACAATGCCGGAGGCATTTCCTATAGAGTCATCATCGTTCTAAGCTTTGAGATGTGAGTAAATAAAAGTGTGATGATCATCATTATTAGAGCATTGTCCCATGTGAGGAAAAAAAGAGGCCAAAGAGCTCAAATAAAAAAAAAGAGGCCAAGAGCCCAAATAAAAAAAAGAGAGAAAAAGAGAGAAGGGATGATGCTATTATCTTTTTCCACACTTGTGCTACATAATAGCACCATGTTCTTCATGATTGAGAACCTCTCGTTTCGTCACCACCATATGCTAGTGGGAATCTTTATTATATAACTTGGCTTGTATATTCCAATGATGGGCTTCCTAAAATTACCCTAGGTCTTCGTGAGCAAGCAAGTTGCATGCACGCCCACTAGTTCTCCTTTTGAGCTTTCACATACTTATAGCTCTATTGCATCCTTTGTATGGCGATCCCTACTCATTCACATTGATATCTATTAATAGGCATCTCAATAACCCTTTTATACGCCGATTCAATGTGACCATCTCCTCCTTTTTGTCTCTCAACCAACACCACACTCTATTCCAACTATAGTGCTATATCCATGGCTCACGCTCATGTATTGCGTGATAGTTGAAAAAGGTTTGAGAAAGTAAGAGTGCGAAAACAATTTCTTGGCCAATACCGGGGATGTGAATGATTTACATTAGTTGTGTGGGGATGATGGAGCATAGCCAGACTTTATGATTTTGTAGGGATAAGTTTCTTTGGCTTTGTTATTTTGAAAGTTCATGATTACCTTGCTAGTTTGCTTGAAGTATTATTGTTTTCATGTCAATAGCAAAGTATTGTTTTGAATCTTACGGATTTGAACATTCATGTCACATGAAAGAAGTTACAAAGGACAACTATGCTAGGTAGCATTCCACATCAAAAATTCATTCTTTATCACTTCCCTACTCGAGGACGAGCATGAGTTAAGCTTGGGGATGCTTGATACGTCTCCAACGTATCTATAATTTTTGATGGTTTCATGCTATTATCTTGTCAAACTTTGGATGTTTTGTATGCCTTTTATATCTTTTTTGGGACTAACCTATTAACTCAGTGCCAAGTGTCAGTTCCTGTTTTTTCCGTGGTTTTGAGCCTTTTAAATGGAGTCCAAACGGAATAAAACTCCCGAAAAGATTTTTTCCGAAACAGAAGACAATCGGGAGACTTGAGAACCAAGGCAGAGGGTCACCAGGGACCCCCCAAGCCCCCTAGCCGCGGCCAGGGGGGCCGTGCCTATCAGGCTTGTAGGCTCCGTAGGCCTCCTCTTCCCTAGGTCTTTCGCCTATATATTCCCTAAAATCCCAGAAAAAATAAGGGGAGCCACGAAAACACTTTTCTGCCGCCGCAAGCTTCTGTCTCCGCAAGATCCCATGTGGGCATGTTCTGGTGCCCTGCCGCAGGGGGATTCGGATACGGAGGGCTTCTTCATCAACACCATTACCTCTCCGATGATGCGTGAGTAGTTCACCGTAGACCTACGGGTCCATAGCTATTAGCTAGATGGCTTCTTCTGTCTCTTGGATCTTCAATACAAAGTTTTCCATGATCTTCATGGAGATCTATCCGATGTAATATTTTTTGCGGTGTGTTTGTCGAGATCCGATGAATTGTGGATTTATGATCAGATTATCTGTCGGGATCCCGATCCTGAGTCATAAGAACCTAGCCTGTAACACATCACATAACTTTGCGGCCTCACGCACGGTAAACTCCACGGCTGCCACCTTACCCTGGCCGGGACCGTTTGCCTCTTTTGGCTCACGTATATGAATATGTTGCTAGCGTTCAAACGGCAAAGAACCCGGGTCGACATGACTAGTTATAAACCAAAGCGGTACATCTGTACAGGTACAGGCATACATAACCCAGCAAAGCAGGTGTCGATCAACAGCGTGTGTAGACAAGTCGTAGCAAGCTACAAGGACTCCATTACACCGCGTGACATTTCCCCGAGGAGACACACACAACAGCAAAGAAGGTTACACGCCGGTCAATCAATGTGTCTAGAGCAGTAGAAAGCTACCAAGGCTCGATACAAGCACAAAGAGGCATTTCCCAGTAAAGAGTTCTACTAAAGGCACACAACTAGGTTTCGAATCCCACACATATAATGAATTTCATAACATACACACAATATGCACGATATGTGTAGATACAACATGGCATCACAACATAACTCTATGACTCAAGCTTTTAATAAGGACTCATAAGAATCAACATTGTGTGTTATTACAAACAGGGGTCCTGTGACCCGACACTCAAGTCATACAAACAACAAGCGGAAGCAAATCATGTCTGGGTACAGACATCTACTAAAAGTGGCTGGAAGAGCCTGAAAAGCTACTACGACCCTACCAAAGGAGCCAGACCTCTGTCTGGGATTCCCAAGCTATTCCGGTCAACATTGAACACATTGCGTAGAACCTTATAATAAGTCTAAAACTTCTCTGCAAAAACATAAATAAAGCAATATTGAGTACAAAGGTACTCAACAAGACATACATCAGAACTATCTACATATGCATCATGTTTCAATGGAAGGATTGTGTGTATTGATTTCAGCAAGCCAGCTTTGACTCTTGGCTAACCTGTACTACGACTACAAGTTCTTTCTTTGAGGTGGGATAACGCACACGAGTCCACATATTCACCAATTCAATACACCACTATGGATCCACTCTCGTCTCCCTACGAGAAGGCCTTCCATAGCACTCACACTTATTTTGCATGTTTTGGAGTATCCATTTAATTTGTCTATGTACCACGTAATGCTTCCAAGTAGTCCATATCCGAGGACGCGGCTATTCGAACAGATTGATTCACCCTGCAGGGGTATACTTCTTCACACATGCTCTCACCACTTAGCACCATATGCACGTCCTGCATCTCGGCAACCTTCAAGCAGAAGCACTCGCGTGGGTGTCGGCCACGACCATTAACCACAGAAGACCCTAGTCCAGGTTTATCGCCAATTTGAGACTGAACCCGCAAGGAAGTCCGGCCGAGGTTTCCTCTAAGGCCCCAAACGATGTGCGTAGGGTTCCCAAGCCCACCATCCGGGTGCCACTTGGTACACCGTGCCACTGTATATCTACCGCAGAGAAGCCTACCTCGTCGGGTAGAGCTAAACACGGCCGCCAACACTTTTCCTACAAACAACAGATAATTGCAACTCCTGGACAGGGATCTAGGCAATTAATAAGCCGAGCGGGGTCATATTTCAGGGCCCAATGCATGGTAGTATCTTGTCTTGGATAACATACACAGAACTCAGTTCTTAAGGACGGTCCCAATGAGACAACCCACCATGTACTCCTACATGGCCTCTCATCGCTACCTTTACCAAATCGAATTCACAATTTTACTCTCACACTGTAGGACATGAACAAAACCATTCCGATTCATCATCCAGATGGATCAGACCCGACACGACTCTAAGCATAGCAGGCATTGTAAGAAAGCATGGATGAGTAAGCACAACAAGGCTCAAGCAGTTGCTACTCATGCTCGGTGGTTTCAACTATTTACTGTGAAAAAATCAGGTCATGTAGAGGAATTGGTTCAACTACCGATAACATGTACAATTGAATCGTGTTTGTCCTAATGTAGTAAAAGAGAGCAGGAGCGAGAGAGTAGGTTTATATCAATATTCTCAAGGGGGTTTGCTTGCCTGACACGTCTGAAGATAGCAATGAGTCTTCATCAATGTCAACGATCGCATTGTCGGAACCATCGTCTACCGGGAGGGAACAACACCGGCAACAAGAAAGGAACAACAATTACTTCATGGAAATGCAACACTATGATGCATGATCAAGAAATGGAGATGAACTGTGATAGGGCCAATATAGCTACCATTTCTTAGGTTGAAGCTGGATTTGAATCAGGATTCGAATACCACTTCAAGCAAGGTATTTTCCGGATACCCTTTTAATTGATTCGACCTCATGCTCACGTATAACTTATTTTATCATGCATGAAGAAGGCAATTTGAGGTACTGGTTTTGCTAGCTCAATGTTTGGTCATAGCAATTGAAGTGGAATTCAAATAGGTATCAAATTCGAACTCCAAACTATTTATTAAATTTACCCTATTCATCATTTTTCCTATTTGGTGTTGTTAACTTTCTCAAACCAGCATGAAAATGCCATAATCATATTCTTTGGATTTTTCTAATCCTTTTTCATATATAAATTATTTTCATTGGACTTATAGATTATTTTCTATGATTTTTAGAAGTTTTAGGCATTTTCTGGAATTTCCTGAGTTTTTACTAATCCATAAAAGCTTTAATACGTCATCATGACATCAGGGTGAGGTCAGCAGGTCAACTAACCTCGGCAAAGTCAAAACTGACGCGTGGGGTCCACACGTCAGTGTCATAGTTCATTTACCAAGGTTAATTTAACTTCAATTCCTAATTTAGAGCTGTTGGGGCCCACTGTCAATGTGTAGGGGGTGTTAATTAGTCAGTAGGTTAGTGCTAATCATCAGGCCACGTCAGCACGCCGGAGCTTCGTCGGCGGTGACCAAACCGACTGCGGCTACGTGCCGGAATCGCATGAACGGCGACGGTTTGACGCACACAGAGCACCTGGAGGTAGCCCATGCTGGGCCGCATCCATTCCGGCAGGTTTGGAGCGCGGGGATCGCCGGAGACGGCGGGAGCAGCGCCGGAGGCGGCGGTCGGTGCTCGGGCAGGACGGGGTCATCGCTAGGGGGAACAGGGGAAGGAACTGAGGGTTGGGGCAGCAACTACAGGCCCCCCGGACACGCCAGTGTGCTCGGCCGGGCGAGGAAGAGGCCCTGGCCGCGGCGGCCATTGCCGGCGGCAGGGAGCTCGGGCTCCATGACGGGAGGCGGCTAGAGGAGGGGAAACTTCGAGGGAAAGAGAGGGAATGGGAAGAGGGGCTCATAGCGGTGCTTCAAGCACCGACAGTAGGGTCGGGGGTGCACCGAAGGCGACGAATCGGTGACGGCTTGGATCCCTCAGAGAGAGGGCAAAGGGGAAAAGAGAGGGAGAGAGGAGGAAGAAGATGAGGCAGAGTGGTCGGGGGCGGCTTAGTAGCGCGGAGATAAGGGAGAGGAGGGCGACGAGGCAGGCAGGCAGGGAGGAGGTGGCGCGGCCAGCGCCGTGCTCATCTTCCCCTGTGCCTACTGGCAGGAGGAGGAAGATGATAGGGGAGCCCCTCGTGGGCTGGGCCTGCGAGATGAGCGTAGGATAGATGTTTTTGTTTTTTTTCCAGTTTCTGTTTTATATGTTTTCTTACATTTAAGTTTAGGGTTAAAATAAAATGTTTAGATATATTATAAAACCCTAAAAATAAATGTGGGGTATATTTGGAATATTTCCAATCCCATATATAGTTTTCAACATTTTATAAAACTAAGAAATATTTGAAATCAATTATTTAATTGATTTCAGTGGCTTTTGAGTTTAAAATAAAATGCCAAAAGTATTTTTAAAAAGAAAACCAACCCTGAATTGTGTTTTCCAAGATTTATCAAAAATGATGGACTTTTATGAAGGCCATTTTGGGTTCATTGATTTGTCACAAGTTTGAATTGTTTTTTTTATTATAGAGTTGTTGGGCTTTTGCTTTGACTTCACTTCTTTCTTGAGTTCAATTCATTTTCTTAGAATGCAAATAAAAAAAACATGAACTCGAACTTGCTAGACTCTACTAGAGATTCCAGGGATGTGACAACTCAGCCCCACTAAACAAGAATCTCGTCCAGAGGTTCAAGCGTAGTTGGGAAGAGGAAGAGGGGACACTAAACTATCACAATCTTCACGATCCATTTTCTTCTCTCGAGGATGTTGATTCATCGTACCATGTTGATCTTGACATCTTTGTCTTCGAGGTATTCATCTAACATGACAACAAAGGAACAGATAGACTCTACAAGACTCGATCTTCTCAAAGATTGGGCAACTCATGATCAACTCATAGAATGAGATATAGAGACGTCCCATGAGCTGAAACATAACACTCATGATGGAAACAAGGAAGTGAGGCATAAGACAAAGGTTCAATTGGTAGGCAACAAATCCACGCTTAAGGCAGATGGTGACGAGGTTTTTTTTAAAGTAGCGAGGATTAAATTGCCCTTCATACCATAACGGGGCACTGTAGGAAGGTGACTCGTAGTGGTATTCCTTTAAGTGGCAAAAATAATTACTTTTGATCCAAAGATCATTGAAACTCTTCATACCAGAGTAAGGCAATTCACAAATGATTGTTGAAGGAATTTGAAAGAATGGCATACTCAGTTGGAAAGAAACTAGAGTTATAGAACAACTCAGTGAACGGAAGGCACGTTCCAAGTATTACCGAGGATATAACCTAGTGTCTAAGCGTGCTCTCAAGAACTTGAGCATTTCCATATTCATCAAGGTTTACCAACATCCGTGCCAAGGATCCTGGTGACACAACATACTACCATGATGAATAGTGATGGAGGATGCAGATGCAAAGGAAGACAACACTTCCTCAGATTTCACCTTAGCTGTGCCAAGGGAACGAAATTTGGTTGATCGACCGAGAGACATTTAGCACTCAGCTTGTAATGTTCTCCTTGATGTACTAGCACAACCCAATTATAGATCGTGCTGGATATCTAGCACATCAAGTATAGGTCGGAATTCGGGGCATCAAAGGGAGTCCATGAGGAAAAACTTCCAAAATAAGTCATACAAAACCTCACGGGAGATGGCTAAGATTGCTGATACAAGATATTATAATATCAAGTCTTCCGACTAGGTGTGTTAGCCATTACATCTCTTTACCGGGTTACATAGAGACCAATATTTTAATTCTTGGGGAAAGTTCCAACCATTATAACTGCCCGAGATTCAGCTCCGGTTGGTGACACGATGCTTCAGACTCAGCATGTCCGAAAAGAAAGTTTGCAACATAAATCGACGAGATAACGTTGCGTGATTCTCAGGAAATGAACTACGGGAGACAACTCCAAAACATGAGTTGGATTCCAAAACCCACGTGAACACACTGCCCAAGACAATGATGAGCACATGAAAAATCTTACAATCAAAACACTACCGAGTTCTGGATGGGAACCATCATTGCAGATGACGAAGCCATGTGCAAGTCCGTCTGGTACCTTCAGGAATGGCACTTAACTTCTTTCCTTGAACAAATCAATCAGTGGCTTGGTGTGCTAGGAGATACATATGGAATGGAGGTAGCTAATCTCTCAGACCATAGAATACTTCGCACGTGCATGACTGACTTGAGATGATTCCGAAGATAACAAATTAACTTTTCTTGGATTCACGGCGAGAACTTGCATCAGATGCACATGAATTATAGGAAGTCACTTCTTACACCTAACATATACCTCGTGCACGAGACACGAAGACAATGTCTACAAAGTTTCCAGCACTAGCTTAATGTCCAACATAGATCATGGAAGAAATGAGAATGTTGCCGATGGGCTCAACAACAATTCATCAAGATACCCATATAAATGGATTTCCACAACTATGTGAGCAAGATAATAGCATTGGTCAGATCAAAGAATACAATAGTGTAGGCTCAAGGAAAACCCTGAGTAAGACACCGTTACTACAATCTTTGGTTCTGAGTTTGATTTGACAATAGCCCATACTCAAATCAAAATTGAACAAGATAATATATGCAACAATTGATCACACGAATCAACCGATGAAAATATCATCTTTCTTCAGACTCACACAACAGGAAAAATATCATTTTTAAATGAGCTAACTTTAGGCGAAGCTTTTATCTTCCAACTCTCCAAGTTGTTGTTTAGCTTAACCAACTAGCTTGGGGAATCCAATACAGATTCTTGGAGAAGATGGCTTATAAAGAAACCAACTTGATCACAAGCTCTATCATAACAGTTAGGAAACAACCTGGTAATACTTCCGAGAAGATATTCGGAAAATCACGAACCACCGATATATTATTAAGCTTGGGAACAATCTCGCTTTTCAGGGCAAGATGATGTGATCAATAGAGCGAGGGATTGACACAATCCTAACCCATCGATCGAAAAGTGCACCATGCAACATGGACTAGGTAGCACGCTCAATCTTAGGATGACGATTCAATCACCATCACCATAAGAGTGAATTTATTGTCCATTAACTACTAAACAATGGCATTGCTAGGAGTATTGATTTCACACATCATGGTTCACTTGTCGATAATCCGGTTACAACCAACACGAAACCGAGGGATGAACAATGATAGTGAGAAGTATCACTACATCAAGAGTTCCTAAGAGATGGTGCAATTCTCACAACACTCTTGACAAAAAGAGGGTAACACTCTAAGATAGAACAGAACAAAAGCTGGGTTGGCATTTTGATCTGCAGAGTATAACTACTTTCACCCAATCCAAGAAATGGATGAGGTACTGGAGTTTACTTCTCCCAGTCAATTGGAAATAGTACAACTTGACAGACCACAGGAATAGAAGACATTGATAATAAGAATGCACAACTACTCTTGACTATCCTCTCATGGATGAAGGTCAGAATACAACTAGATAGGGCCAACCCAAGAGCACATGGTTTCTTGAGTTGTGGCTGCATGGATTAGCATGTCGAATGGGTTCAACATAATTCTTCTAGATAATCCGTGCAGAAGGGCGAAGTAGGCAGAATCACGATATGGAGTAGAGAACTCATCACGAGCACTCTTGTTATGATCTTTAGTTCACGGAGAACTTCTGCCAAAGATGATTCATGGTGTTGGAAGAATGATATACCATGAACCTGTGGAGCTACAACAAGGTTACTAATCATTCTAAAGAAACTAGAAACACTATCAACAGAGATGAGCAGAATGATCCTTTGGATTCAAAGACACAGAAATAGAATACCTAAAAACTATATCACATCACGAGATGTTTCCGAAAATGATGGCCAGAACTATTGCACTCGAAGACATAGAGCACATCTAGACTATTGGGTGGTTTTCGAGGTGACATGGTTTCCTAATACTTCAACAATAGGTCGAGGTAATAAAGTACCTCATCACAATGATTAGTGTGCTTTGTCTCGCCAAAGACATTGGAAATAATAGGAAGGAATTTGCAATTGCATCAGATTATTTGGGAACTTTGGAAAACTCGGACAACATAACGGTTGTACGGCTTGAAATATGAGGCAACCTGCAAGAAAATTGACAACATAACCATTGAATTCTTATGAAGACACTGATCCAGGAAGACAACAACTTTTATTTAAGTCTCCAGCATAGTCACTCGTCATCCTAATGAATAGATGATAAAGCCTAATTCTTAAACCCCGTAGAATAAAGAAGAGGATGACTCATGACACAAGAAAAGGAGTAAAAGAGCCTTACGTTCCCTTCCACAAACAATTCCCTTATATAACTAAAGAGTTGCTAGACTCAACATCGACCAGTTTGGCTTGGTTATCCTACCGGCAGTCAAGCTCTGATACCAAAGCTGTCGGGACCCCGATCCTGAGTCATAAGAACCTAGCCTGTAACACATCACATAACTTTGCAGCCTCACGCACGGTAAACTCCACGGCTGCCACCTTACCTTGGCCGGGACCGTTTGCGTATTTTGGCTCACGTATATGAATATGTTGCTAGCGTTCAAACGAAAAAGAACACGGGTCGACATGACTAGTTATAAACCAAAGCGGTACATCCATACACGGACAGGCATACATAACCCAGCATAGCAGGTGTCGATCAACAGCGTGTGTAGACGAGTCGTAGCAAGCTACAAGGACTCCATTACACCGCGTGACATTTCCCCGAGCGAACAGACACAACAGCAAAGAAGGATACACGCCGGTCAATAATTGTATCTAGAGCAGTAGCAAGCTACCAAGGCTCGATAGAAGCACAAAGAGGCATTTCCCTGTAAAGAGTACTACTAAAGGCACACAACTAGGTGTCGAATCCCACCCATATAATGCATTTCATAACATACACACAACATGCACGATATGTGTAGATACAACATGGCATCACAACATAACTCTATGACTCAAGCTTTTATTAAGGACTCATAAGAATCAACATAGTGTGTTATTACAAACAGGGGTCCCGTGACCCGACACTAAAGTCATACAAACAACAAGCGGAAGCAAATCATGTCTGGGTACAGACATCTACTAAAAGCGGCTGGAAGAGCCTGAAAAGCAACTACGACCCTACCAAAGGAGCCATACCTCTGTCTGGGATTCCCAAGCTATTCCGGTCAACATTGAACACATCGCGTAGAACCTTATAATGAGTCTAAAACTTCTCTGCAAAAACATAAATAAAGCAACAGTGAGTACAAAGGTACTCAGCAAGACTTACATCAGAATATCTACATATGAATCATGTTTCAATGGAAGGATTGTGTGGTTTGATTTCAGCAAGCCAGCTTTGACTCTTGGCTAACCTGTACTATGACTACAGGTTCTTTCTTTGAGGTGGGATAACGCACACAAGTCCACATATTCACCAATTCAATACACCACTATGGATCCACTCTCGTCTCCCTACGAGAAGGCCTTCCATAGCACTCACACTTATTTTGCATGTTTTGGAGTATCCATTTAAATTGTCTATGTATCACGTAATGCTTCCAAGTAGTCCATATCCAAGGACGCGGCTATTCGAACAGATTGATTCACCCTGCAGGGGTATACTTCTTCACACATGCTCTCACCACTTAGCACCATATGCACGTCATGCATCTCGGCAACCTTCAAGCGGAAGGACTGGCATGGGTGTCGGCCACGACCGTTAACCACACAAGACCCTAGTCCAGGTTTATCACCTATTTGAGACTGAGCCCGCAAGGAAGTCCGGCCGAGGTTTCCTCTACGGCCCCAAACGATGTGCGCAGGGTTTGCAAGCCCACCATCTGTGTGCCACTTGGTACACCGTGCCACTGTGTATCTACCGCAGAGAAGCCTACCCCGTTGGGCAGAGCTAAACACGGCCGCCAACACTTTTTCTACAAACACCAGAAACTAATTGCAACTCCTGGACAGGGATCTAGGCAATTAATAAGCCGAGCGGGGTCATATTTCAGGGCCCAATGCATGGTAGTATCTTGTCTTGGATAACATACACAGAACTCATTTCTTAAGGATGGTCCCAATGAGACAACCCACCATGTACTCCTACATGGCCTCTCATCGCTACCTTTACCAAATCGAATTCACAATTTTACTCTCACACTGTAGGACATGAACACAACCATTCCGATTCATCATCGAGATGGATTAGACCCGACACGACTCTAAGCATAATAGGCATTGTAAGCAAGCATGGATGAGTAAGCACAACAAGGCTCAAGCAGTTGCTACTCATGCTCAGTGGTTTCAACTATTTACTGTGACAAAGTCAGGTCATGCAGAGGAATGGGTTCAACTACCGATAACATGTACAGTTTAATCGTGTTTGTCCTAATGCAGTAAAAGAGGGCAGGAGCGAGAGAGTGTGTTTATATCAATATGCTCAAGGGGGTTTGCTTGCCTGACACGTCTGAAGATAGCAATGAGTCTTCATCAATGTCAACAATCACATTGTCGGAACCATCGTCTACCGGGAGGGAACAACACCGGCAACAAGAAAGGAACAACAATTACTTCACGAAAATGCAACACTATGATACATGATCAAGAAATGGAGATGAAATGTGACAGGGCCAATATAGCTACCATTTCTTAGGTTGAAGCTGGATTTGAATCAGGATTCAAATACCACTTCAAGCAAGGTATTTTTCGGATACCCTTTTAATTGATTCGACCTGATGCTCACGTATAACTTGTTTTATCATGCATGAAGACGGCAATTTGAGGTACTGGTTTTGCTAGCTCAATGTTTGGTCATAGCAATTGAAGTGGAATTCAAATAGGTATCAAATTCCAACTCCAAACTATTTATTAAATTTACCCTATTCATCATTTTGCCTATTTGGAGTTGTTAACTTTCTCAAACCAACATGAAAATTCCATAATCAGATTCTTTGGATTTTTCTGATCCTTTTTCATATATAAATTATTTTCATTGGACTTACAGATTATTTTCTATGATTTTTAGAAGTTTTAGGCATTTTCTAGAATTTCCTGAGTTTTTACTAATCCAGAAAAGCTTTAATACGTCATCATGACATCAGGGTGAGGTCAGCAGGTCAACTGACCTCGGCAGAGTCAAAACTGACGCGTGGGGTCCACACGTTAGTGTCATAGTTCATTTAACAGGGTTAATTTAACTTTAATTCCTAATTTAGAGCTGTTGGGGCCCACTGTCAGTTTGTAGGGGGGTTAATTAGTCAGTAGGTTAGTGCTAATCATTAGGCAACGTCAGCACACCGGAGCTTCGTTGGCGGCGACCAAACCGACGGCGGCTACGTGCCGGAATCGCATGAACGCCGACGGTTTGACGCACAGAGAGCATCTGGAGATAGCCCATGTTGGGCCGCATCCATTCCGACAGGTTTGGAGCGCGGGGATCGCCGGAGACGGCGGCAGCAGCGCCGGAGGCGGCGGTCGGTGCTCGGGCAGGACGGGGTCATCGCTAGGGGGAAGGAACTGAGGGTTGGGGTAGCAACTACAGGCCCCCTCGAACATGCCAGCGTGCTCGGCCGGGCGAGGAAGAGGCCCTGGCCGCGGCGGCCATTGCTGGTGGCAGGGAGCTCGGGCTCCGCGACTGGAGGTGGCTAGAGGAGGGGAAACTTCGAGGGAAAGAGAGGGAATGGGAAGAGGGAGGTGGCTAGAGGAGGGGAAACTTCAAGCGCCGACGACAGGGTCGGCGTTGCACCGAAGGCAACGAATCGGTGACGGCTTGGATCCCTGAGAGAGAGAGGGCAAAGGGGAAAAGAGAGGGAGAGAGGAGGAAGAAGATGAGGCAGAGGGGTCGGGGGCGGCTCAGCGGCGCGGAGATAAGGGAGAGGAGGGCGACGAGGTAGGCAGGCACGGAGGAGGTGGAAGCAGGAGGTGGCGCGGCCAGCGGCGTGCTCATCTTCCCCTCTGCCTACTGGCACGAGGAGAAAGATGACATGGGAACCCCTGGTGGGCTGGGCCTGCCAGATGAGCGTAGGATAGATGTTTTTTTCCAGTTTCTGTTTTATTTGTTTTCTGACATTTAAGTTTAGGGTTAAAATAAAATGTTTAGACATTTTATAAAACCCTAAAAATAAATGTGGGGTATATTTGGAATATTTCCAATCCCATATATAGTTTTCAACATTTTATAAAACTAAGAAATATTTGAAATCAATTATTTAATTGATTTCAGTGGCTTTTGAGTTTAAAATAAAATGCCAAAAGTATTTTTAAAAAGAAAACCAACCCTGAATTGTGTTTTCCAAGATTGATCAAAAATGATGGAATTTTATGAAGGCCATTTTGGGTTCATTGATTTGTCACAAGTTTGAATTGTTTTTTATAATAGGTTGTTGGGGTTTTGCTTTGACTTCACTTCTTTCTTGAGTTCAATTCATTTTCTTAGAATGCAAAGAAAGAAAACATGAGCTCGAACTTGCTAGGCTCTACTAGAGCTTCCACGGATGAGACATTATCTATGAATCTTATTTGAGTTTCTTCTGATCTCTCTTATGCATGATTTCATATCCTTGTAATTCTCTTCGAGTTGTGTGTTTTGTTTGGCCAACTTGATATATGATTCTTGCAATGGGAGAAGTGCTTGGTTTTGGGTTCAGACCGTGCGGTGACCTCGCCCAGTGTCAGAAGGGGTAACGAGGCACGCATCGTGTTGTTGCCATCAAGGGTAAAAAGATAGGGTTTTCATCATTGGTTTGAGTTTATCCCTCTACATCATGTCATCTTTCTTAAGGTGTTACTCTGTTCGTCATGAACTCAATACACTAGATGCATGCTGGATAGTGATACGTCTCCAACGTATCTATAAGTTTTGATGGTTTGATGCTATTATCTTGTCAAACTTTGGATGTTTTGTATGCTTTTTATATCTTTTTTGGGACTAACTTATTAACTCAGTGCCAAGTGCGAGTGCCTGTTTTTTCCGTGTTTTTGACCCTTTTCAGATGAGGATTTTAAACGGGGTCCAAACGGAATTAAACTTCCGAAAAGATTTTTTCCGAAACAGAACACGATCAGGGAACTTGAGAACCAAGGCACAGGGTCACCAGGGACCCCACAAGCCCCCTAGCCGCGGCCAGGGGGGCCCGTGCCTCCCAGGCTTGTGGGCTCCCTGGGATTCGTCTGCCCTAGGTCTTTCACTTATATATTCCCTAAAATCCCAGAAAAATCAAGGGACCCACGAAAACACTTTTCCGCAGCCGCAAGCTTCTGTCTCCGCAAGATCCCATCTGGGGCACGTTTTGGTGACCTGCCGCAGGGGGGATTCAGATACGGAGAGCTTCTTCATCAACACCATGACCTCTCCGATGATACCTGAGTAGTTCACCATAGACCTACGGGTCCATAACTAGTAGCTAGATGGCTTCTTCTCTCTCTTGGATCTTCAATACAATGTTCTCGATGATATTCATGGAGATCTATCCGATGTAATCTTATTTGTAGTGTGTTTGTCGAGATCTGATGAATTGTGGATTTATGATCAGATTATCTATGAATCTTATTTGAGTTTCTTCTGATCTCTTATAAGCATGATTTCATATCCTTGTAATTCTCTTCGAGTTGTGGGTTTTGTTTGGCCAGCTTGATCTATGATTTTTGCAATGGGAGAAGTGCTTTGTTTTGGGTTCATACCATGCGGTGACCTCACCCAGTGATAGAAGGGGTAGGGAGGCACACATCATGTTGTTGCCATCAAGGGTAAAAAGATGGGGTTTTCATCATTGGTTTGAGTTTATCCCTCTACATCATGTCATCTAGCTTAAGTCGTTACTCTGTTCGTCATGAACTCAATACACTAGATGCATGCTGGATAGCGGTCGATGTGTGGAGTAATAGTAGTAGATGTAGAAAGTATTGGTCTACTTGTCTCAGACGTGATGCCTATATGTATGATCATTGCCTTAGATATTGTCATGACTTTGCGCGGTTCTATCAATTGCTCGACAGTAATTTGTTCACCCACCGTAATATTTGCTATTTTGAGAGAAGCCTCTAGTGAACACTATGGCCCCCGGGTGTACTTCACACCATGTATTCAGCCTTACTCTTTTACTTTGTTGCACTTTCCGCCTTCAGATCTCACTTTGCAATCAATCTTGAAGGGTTGACAACCCCTTTATAGCGTTGGGTGCAAGCTCTTTTGTGTTTGTGCACGTACTCTGGACTTGACGAGATTCTCCTATTGGATTGATACCTTGGTTCTCAAACTGAGGGAAATACTTACTGCCCCTGTGTTGCATCACCCTTTCCTCTTCAAGGGAAAAACCAACGCAAGAAAGTCTCCGTCAACGTGTCAATTTCTGGCGCTGTTGTTTGAGAAGTAGCAGAAGGATTTCTGGCGCCGTTTCCGGGGAGGATCAAGTCAAGAACTCATCCAAGTGTCGCAAACGCATCTCTTGCATTTTCCTTTTTTACCTCTCGTTTTCCTCTCCCCCACTTCTGAAAGAAAAAATTTACAAAAAAAATTCCTTTTTCGTTTGCCCTTTTCTTCGTTTGGCTTTTTCGTTCGCCCTTTTATCTCGCTTGCTTTCTGTTCGCTTGTGTGCTTGCTTGCTTGCTGAAGTCACCATGACTGAAAATACCAAACTTTGTGACTTCTCGAATACTAATAATAATGATTTTATTAGTACTCCGATTGCTCCCGCCACCAGTGCGGAATCATACGAAATCAATGCTGATTTGCTGAATCTTGTTATAAAAGAGCAATTCTCCGGCCTTCCTAGTGAAGATGCGACAACCCATCTTAATACCTTGATTGAGCTTTGCGATATGCAAAAGAAGAAAGATGTGGATAATGATGTGATTAAATTGAAGCTTTTTCTTTCTCGTTGCGAGATCGAGCAAAATATCGGTTTTCGTCTTTGCCCAAAAATAGTATTGATTCTTGGAACAAGTGCAAAGATGCTTATATATCCAAGTACTTTCCGCCGGCTAAGATTATCTCTCTCCGTAATGATATCATGAATTTTAAGCAACTTGATGATGAAAACGTTGCACAATCTTGGGAGAGAAAGAAATTGATGATTAGAAATTGTCCCGCTCATGGCTTAAGTCTTTGCATGATTATACAAATCTTTTACGCTGCCTTGAATTTCGCTTCTAGAAATATCTTGGACTCCACCTGAGGTGGAACGTTCATGTAAATCACGTTAGGAGAAGCTACAAAACTCCTAGACAATATCATGACAAACTACTCTCAGTTGCACATTGAAAGGTCACCTACTAGTAAAAAGGTACACGCTATAAAAGAAATTAACTCGTTGAGTGCTAAGATGGATGAGTTAATGAATTTGGTTGCTAGTAGAAGTGCTCCTTTGGATCCTAATGATATGCCCTTGTCTTCCTTGATTGAGAGTAGCAACGCTAGCTTGGACGTTAATTTTGTTGGTAGGAATAATTTTGGCAACAACAATCACTACTAGAATTGAGAAATTTGCCATCTGCCATGCCTTTGCCGTCTGCTCACGCATGGCAAAGATCCTCTTTGCCGTCAGCTGGCACAAAGCAGACGGCAAAGAGGTTGCTGATGGCAAAGTTTTTATTTGCCGTCGGCCACCTCTTTGCCGTCTGCTGACACATGGCAAAGGCCCCAGAGGCGGACGGCAAAGAGGACCCATACGGCAAAGGAGTGCCACCCTAACGACCGAAGCCCGCCTCACCCCACCCACCCCTTTGCCGTCCGCCTCCCAGCTTCTCCAGACGGCAAAGGGGGGCTCCCCCTAACGGCACCCAGCCCCCAGCCCCGCTCCCCTAACGACACCCTGCACCCCCGCTCCCCTCGATCTCCTGCATCTCTGGCGCCCCTGCCCAATACAGCACCGCCGCCACCACCCCCTTCACTGCTCTGGCCCACTGCCGCCGCCCATGACCGGAGCTTCCCGCTCCCCTCCTCCCCGCGTCCCTCCTCCCTGCGGCCCTCCTCCCCGCGGCCCTCGTCCCCGCCGCCCACGATTGGAGCTCCCCGCTCCCCTCCTCCCCGCAAAGGGGCGCCACCCCCACGGCCGGAGCTCGCCCTCCCCTCCTCCCCGCGGACGTCCTCCCCACGCCCCTCCTCCCCGCCGCCCAGGGCCGGAGCTCACCCTCCCCTCCTCCCACTGCCCTCCTCCCACTACAGGTAAGTTTTTTTTTCTTTTTTTCTTTATTTCCTGTTTTTTCTTTTAAACTAGTATATAGTATATAGTGTGTAGAAGAAGAGGAGGCCATATAGTGTATACTAGCACCGAAAAGCGTGGCGCACGCCACGCTCGTGTTAATGCCCATCTAAATTTTGAATGTTGTTCATGTTAAATGTATAAAATAGAAAGCGGAAGTGATAAGTTGAGTGGCAGTGTCGTCGGGTTGATTGTAGCGATAGTTTTACTTTCTAATGGAGTGAAAAGTGCACCTCTTATCAGAGTTAGCCTCCAGATTGAAAGAAAGATGAATAATTTTATCAAGTGGGTGGGAATAATATCGTATTAGACTGCTAGATACCAAGTGAATCACTTTTATCAATTATCCAACATATATTATCTCCCATTAAAGTGGCACTATCTTACAATCCCATCCATTTTTATCTTTGAAGGGCAAGATATATGAAACTGAAAACAAACTGAATATTTGTCAAATTACCTTGTGGCAGTTGGCACACATCCTAAAAGTAGCCTCCTGAACTTCAAATTGTAGGTGTGCGTATAAATATAGTTGCTCACAAATACGAAATAGAAAAATATAATTACAGAAGTTGAAATAAATCAAACAAATGAACAAAAAATGGAAAACTCACCACTCTAGCTTTTGTAAAAGTGTTCTGTTAAGTCTCTCCATTCCGGAATACAATAAATTTAGTTGATGCACATAACAACATTGCTGAACGATCATCCATGGATAGTTAGATACGAAACCAGTTAAATGTATAGTAGAAATTAAAAGGCAGGGACGCTAGGTCCTACCACGGCTCGTTGGTGAGACATAGTAGCGTCGATGAGATTAGGGATCTCGCTAGTGGCTCCAAGACAATCGAATTGTAAGGTGGACACCGGTATATCTGCAGGAAAGTGTGGTAAACCGGTGAGGTGGATGCTTGCATTGCCGCAGGAGGGCAATGAAAGCCGGCGAAAGTAAAACAAGTTTTAAGTTCTAATTTTACAACTTGCCAACAACACATCGCAACTCCTGCACAGATGCACCCTCTGAAATTTTGTCAAAAATTCTTACTCGATGTTTCTAACTTTCTACTGGTTGGAACTTGGAAGTATCAAATAATAAAGGTCTGAAAATGTAGATAATATGAATACTTAGTTGGTGTTCCTTATGGTGAAACTGATACATAATGGATGAAATTTGGGCCTGAACTCTTTAACGGATGACTTTATTTTACTGCTACTTTGAGAGGTCAAGGAAGCTCTGTGCTTCATGGTGGAGGTCAAGGAAGCAGGGGGTAGGGGCGGGGGGCCTTCGGAGGGAGGGTGGCGAAGGGGAAAGGAAGGGGAATGTCGACGGCACGGGCTGCGCAGCCGTCGGCGGCATCGGTGCTCGAGCAGTCGAGCACATGGAAGAAAGCCATGTATTTTTTATAGGAGATAATGATTTGTTTTCCTTGTAGAAAGAGAACTTGAGGGATTGAAGACTTGGGTTTCCGAAGGCTCGGTAACCGAGCAAGTAAAAGTAAACACCTGTCCCTCCACGTAATTCCTCCCGCTTTAGAAGTAAGAAAAAAGTCAGAAAAATAGAAAAATCAAATGCTAGCCGGTTTAGTATTGTTACTTATAGTATAGACATATAGTGTATATAGTATATAGTATAGAAGAAAATAAGAGAATAGTATAGACATATAGTGTATATAGTATATAGTATAGAAGAAAATAAGAGAATAGTATAGACATATAGTATATAGACATATAGTATATATAGTATAGACACAGGGCCGGGCCGACAAATTCAAGGCCCTGTGCAAACTCTAAAATGACCCTCGACTCCGGACGCCACTGACCCTCGAATCCCGACGCCACTGACCCTCGACCCCCGACCCCCGACGCCCCTGACCCTCGACCCCCGGCCCCCTACCCCCGACCCCCGACACCATTGACCCCCAACCCCCGACCCCCGACACCTCTTCGGCCTCTTGTTGACCAAAGAGACCCCAACCCCCGGCGCCAGTGATCCTCGACCCCCGACAACACTAACCCCAGACCACCGACACAACTAACCCCCGACCGCCGACGCCACCGACACCCGACACCACCGACCATTGACGCCACCGACACCCGGCACCACCGACCATCGATGCAACTAAGCCGACGGGGTCATAATTTTGTAAATTATGAGTTAGGTCACATATTTTCCGATTATGTTAATTATAAAACATCATATTTGTGTTGATCGGGTGAATTTCAATGTGCAGTTGTTCGACGACCTCCACGTGCGTTGAACGAGCTCCGCCCTTGCGTTTGTGCCCCCATAGGTAGCTAGGAAACACGAGTGATCGTGCTTGGATGTACACTGGTCACCCTAGTCAGAAAGACATGACCCATGAATGGTTAACAAAAACCAGGGGGTTTGTGAGAGCTGCATTTGCAAATGGCCAGCATAAAACATGGTGCCCCTGTCCCAACTGCGACAACTGGAAAAAGCAGACAGAGTTTGAAATGGGTAAACACCTGCAGAAGTGGGGTTTTACGTCTAATTATACGGTGTGGACTTTTCATGGTGAGTCTGACCAATGTGCCAGAGCTGAGGTGATTCGTCGTCGCACCGACGAGCATGGTACCGGGATAGAAGACATGGTGCAAGACTTTGATGATGCTCGTGATTCGGACGATGAGATGGAGGAATCTGCAAAGACCTTCTATGAAATGCTGGAGTCTTCAAAACGTCCTCTCCACGAGCAGACTGAGCTTTGTCAGCTAGATGCCATCGCACAAGTAATGGCTCTGAAGGCTCAATTCAACCTAGGCAGAGAATGCTACGACGCGATGATGACGATATTTGGACGCTTTCTACCCAAAGGCCATGTACTGCCTGCAAACCTGTACCAGTCAGAGAAAATCCTGCGTGTACTTAAGATACCCTATGAGAAGATACATGCCTGTGAGAATGGATGTGCCTTATTTAGGCTTGAGTATGTGGCCTTGAACTATTTCCCCATTTGCAATTCTTCCAGGTATATTGTGGTAGACAACAGCATGGGTGAGAAGAATCAGACCAAAATCCCCATTAGTGTTCTTCGATATCTGCCAATCGTACCAAGACTTCAACGTCTTTTCATGGTCGAAGAGACGGCCAGACAGATGACATGGCACAAATTGGGCAAAAGAACCGAACTAGATGCGGATGAGAACAAGATGCTGGTACACACTTCAGATGGTTTTGCGTGGAGGCACTTCGATGCATTACATAAGGATAAATCGGAAGATCCAAGGCAACCTAGAGTTGCCATCAGCACGGATGGGTTCAATGTGTATGGTATGACGGCAGCACAATACAATTGTTGGCCTGTATTTGTCATTCCACTAAATTTGCCACCCGGAGAGATTATTAAAAGAAAGAACATTTTCCTAACGTTGATAATTCCAGGGCCCAACTATCCGGGGAAGAATATGAATGTGTACATGCAGCCGCTTAAGGATGAGTTGCAAGAAGCCTGGGATAATGGGATCAAGACCTACGACGCGGCTACCAAAACTTCTAGGGTGGATTCGTCTGAGGTGGAGGCTACACGGTCTCCGGTTCACGAGCCTCGGGTCGACGAGCCTCAGGTCGACGAGCCTTCGACCCACGAGACTCCTGTCCCAGAGGCTTCCTTCCAGGCGACTCCAGAGCAAAGCAAGGATAATGGGATCCAGGGTACGTCCCAAGAGATCCAGTGGGATACCTGGCCTGAGGCAAGTGCCATGCTGGTAGCGACGAGCAGCTGGGTGAGGGGGCTACCGTCTACCAGCGTGGTAGTTCGGGGCTCCTGCTCGTGCCAGCGACCCCCGAGCAGAGGTAGTCGATTAGGCCAAATGGGGAGAAGTAAGTTAATTTACTCTTATTTAACCTTTTGCCTTTGCGTTTTCTCAAATATCTAATGTTTTGGCTTTAATTTGTCATACTGTAGGGGTTGGATTGTTGCCAAGGGTGTCCGAAAGCCCAACAACGTCCTTGGTGTTCTTTGCCGTCAAAACTTCCCAGGGTTTGTTACGTTACCCGGTCCGGAGCGAGAGGTAGGAATGACCTGGGAGCACTACTTGGGTGCCCCGGCCCCGCCGGAGGTGGAGATTGACGGTGTTTTGTGTGACACGAGGGCGGACCTGGTGATCCGAAAGTTCTGGGTAATTTCTCTTTCACACAATTATAAATCAACCATAGCTATTTATTGTACTAATCGGTGTTGTCTCGTTTGCAGACCTACTACAGGTGTGAGGAGGGATACGAGGAGGACGCGGCAAAGGTTATCGAAACCGAATGTCGCCGCCTACTTCAAAACTTTCGGCACGAGGCTCGGGTGCAGGCTGTTCGAGACTACTATGCCACGCGGCGTATTAGGCTTGACAAGGCGAAGTGCCGTGATGCTAAGATGGAGAAGGAGCATTACATGAAGGTAATTACATATTATTAAGGCTTTGTAGTTAGTTTCCTTGATTTGGTTCTTACGCGCTCAAATTTCTCTTTATTAACTTAGGTGCCCCCGAGATGGTGTGTGGATAAGATGGATTGTTGGGAGGCCTTGGTGGATCAGTGGTGCTCCGAAACGTGGGAGGCCAGCCACAACAACGCCAAGGAGAGGCGTGGCAAAATGGTTGGCGTGCCACACCATCAAGGGAGCGTCAACTTAATCCAATTTGGCGAGAACTGGGTATGTGGTTTGCTTCATGCCTCATGCAATTCATTCTTAATGCTATCTTGAGCCCTTTACCAATACAATTTTCCTCTCTCTCTCTCTTGTAGGCGCGTCACAATAAGACGGAGGCGCCAGAGATGTACGACCTGTATGCGATGGCCCATACTGCCTCGTACAAGAAGGTCAAGGCATTCTCTGAGCCTGACCTCGAGCATCCTGAAAACTTCACCAACATCTCCTCCCACGACAAGCTCGTGAAGTACAGAGATCATGGGAAGGCGAGGAAACGGGAGAACTTTAACCCGAGCGAGGGGCCTATTGATCCAGAGCTGGTGATGATAGCTGGCAACGGGAGGCCCCATGGCTCGATCGCCATTGGAGACGGCCTTATACGTTGTCCTAGCTCTCTCCGTTAGATAAAGGCACGCCAAACGAGCTCTTGTCCGGAGATAACACGTCGTCCACGGCCAGTCGAGCTCGCCATCGAGGTTAGTTTAATGGACTCAAATATCTTTCCACATTATGTTGTGCGTTGGAACCAATATGCTAACAATGAGTTGTGTTGTAGGCTGTTATTCAGAAAGAGAGAGAGGCAATGCAAGCGGCTATGGCGGAGAAGGATAAGGAAATTAGGGAGCTGGAGGAGAGGACGACTGCATTGGTGGAGGCGGAGAGGGCACGGAATGATGCGTCTACCAGGGCCATATACGAGCTCTTCGTGGTAAGTTTCTTCTTCATGTTATTTCAAATCTTGCATTTGAATGTCCGTTTCATTAATAAATAAAAAGTTTGACTTGTCGAAACCAAATGTACAGTCTATGTGCGAAAAGAATGGCCAAGTCCCTCCGCCGATGCCAGTCGTTAACGTGGCGGGGACGGTGAGTTTCATTTCAGTGGAGTGGTCTTAAGAGTGTCCTCATGCTAACTACACATTGGAAACGATGTTTGGTGCAGAATATGTCCCGAAATGCATCGCACGACCCTTCTACAATCGAGCATTCTCCAGGGAAGCCTTCTCCAGGTGAAACAAGCCAGAGCCACCGTGCTTGACCCTAACTTAGGTATGTTATTTCTAGTGTTTTAATAAAAGATAGCTAGATGACATAATTAGCTTAGTTAGCTCCAAAAAGACCTATTTAATAAAAAATGACCTATACTTAGCTAACTATCCTCGAAATGACATAATTAGCTCCAAAAAGGCATTCTTAGCCAATTTAGCCCGAAGAAGGGGTCGAGAGGAGAAGAAAGAGGAAAAATGAAAGGAAGGAAGAAGAAGAAAAGGAGAAGAAGAAGAAGGAGAGGGAGGAGGATAAGAAGAAGGAGAAGAAGGATGAGAAGAAGGAGAAGGAGCTCCTCCTTCTCCTTATTCTTCCTCCTTCTTCCTCCTTCTCCTTCTCCTTCTTCTCTTCTTCTTCTTCTCCTGTTCCTTCTCCTTATCCTCCTCCTCCTCCTCCTCCTTCTTTTACTTCTTCTTCTCTTTCTCTTCTTCTACGTAGCTTAGACTCATCCAACAAAGCCTAAATTGGCTAATTATCCATCTAAATGACATAATTAGCTTAGTTACATCATAAATGGTCTATTTAATAAAAAATGACCTATACTTAGCTAATTATCCTCGAAATGACATAATTAGCTCCAAAAAGGCATTCTTAGCCAATTTAGCCCGAAGAAGGGGACGAGATGAGAAGAAAGAGGAAAAATGAAAGGAAGGAAGAAGAAGAAGAGGACAAGAAGAAGAAGGAGAGGGAGGAGGATAAGAAGAAGGAGGAGAAGGAGGAGAAGAAGGAGAAGGAGCTCCTCCTTCTCCTTCTTCTTCATCCTTCTTCCTCCTTCTCCTTCTCCTTCTTCTTTTCTTCTTCTTCTCCTCTTCCTTCTCCTTCTCCTCCTCCTCCTCCTCCTCCTCCTCCTTCTTTTACTTCTTCTTCTCTGTCTCTTCTTCTACGTAGCTTAGACTCATCGAACAAAGCCTAAATTGGCTAATTATCCATCTAAATGACATAATTAGCTTAGTTAGCTCCTAAATGGTCTATTTAATAAAAAATGACCTATACTTAGCTAATTATCCTCGAAATGACATAATTAGCTCCAAGAAGGCATTCTTAGCCAATTTAGCCCGAAGAAGGGGACGAGAGGAGAAGAAAGAGGAAAAATGAAAGGAAGGAAGAAGAAGAAGAGGAGAAGAAGAAGAAGGAGAGGGAGGAGGATAAGAAGGAGGAGGAGAAGGAGCTCCTCCTTCTCCTTCTTCCTCCTTCTCCTTCTCCTTCTTCTTTTCTTCTTCTTCTCCTCTTCCTTCTCCTTCTCCTCCTCCTCCTCCTCCTCCTTCTTTTACTTCTTCTTCTCTTTCTCTTCTTCTACGTAGCTTAGACTCATCCAACAAAGCCTAAATTGGATAATTATCCATATAAATGACATAATTAGCTTAGTTAGCTCCTAAATGGTCTATTTAATAAAAAATGACCTATACTTAGCTAATTATCCTCGAAATGACATAATTAGCTCCAAGAAGGCATTCTTAGCCAATTTAGCCCGAAGAAGGGGACGAGAGGAGAAGAAAGAGGAAAAATGAAAGGAAGGAAGAAGAAGAAGAGGAGAAGAAGAAGAAGGAGAGGGAGGAGGATAAGAAGAAGGAGAAGAAGGAGGAGAAGAAGGAGAAGGAGCTCCTTCTTCTTCCTCCTTCTCCTTCTCCTTCTTATTTTCTTCTTCTTCTCCTCTTCCTTCTCCTTCTCCTCCTCCTCCTCCTCCTCCTTCTTTTACTTCTTCTCTATCTCTTCTTCTACGTAGCTTAGACTCATCCAACAAAGCCTAAATTGGCTAATTATCCATCTAAATGACATAATTAGCTTAGTTAGCTCCAAAAAGACCTATTTAATAAAAAATGACCTATACTTAGCTAATTATCCTCGAAATGACAAAATTAGCTCCAAAAAGGCATTCTTAGCCAATTTAGCCCGAAGAAGGGGACGAGAGGAGAAGAAAGACGAAAAATGAAAGGAAGGAAGAGGAAGAAAAGGAGAAGAAGAAGAAGGAGAGGGAGGAGGATAAGAAGAAGGAGAAGAAGGAGGAGAAGAAGGAGAAGAAGGAGGAGAAGAAGGAGGAGAAGAAGGAGAAGGAGCTCCTCGTTCTCCTTCTTCTTCCTCCTTCTTCCTCCTTCTCCTTCTCCTTCTTCTTTTCTTCTTCTTATCCTCTTCCTTGTCTTTCTCCTCCACCTCCTCCTCCTCCTCCTTCTTTTACTTCTTCTTCTCTTTCTCTTCTTTTACGTAGCTTAGACTCATCCAACAAAGCCTAAATTGGCTAATTATCCATCTAAATGACATAATCAGCTTAGTTAGCTCCTAAATGGTCTATTTAATAAATAATGACCTGTACTTAGCTAATTATCCTCGAAATGACATAATTAGCTCCAAAAAGGCATTCTTAGCCAATTTAGCCCGAAGAAGGGGACGAGAGGAGAAGAAAGAGGAAAAACGAAAGGAAGGAAGAAGAAGAAGAGGAGAAGAAGAAGAAGGAGAGGGAGGAGGATAAGAAGAAGGAGGAGAAGGAGGATAAGAAGGAGAAGGAGCTCCTCCTTCTCCTTCTTCTTCATCCTTCTTCCTCCTTCTCCTTCTCCTTCTTCTTTTCTTCTTCTTCTCCTCTTCCTTCTCCTTCTCCTCCTCCTCCTCCTCCTCCTCCTCCTTCTTTTACTTCTTCTTCTCTTTCTCTTCTTCTACGTAGCTTAGACTCATCGAACAAAGCCTAAATTGTCTAATTATCCATCTAAATGACATAATTAGCTTAGTTAGCTCCTAAATGGTCTATTTAATAAAAAATGACCTATACTTAGCTAATTATCCTCGAAATGACATAATTAGCTCCAGCAAGGCATTCTTAGCCAATTTAGCCCGAAGAAGGGGACGAGAGGAGAAGAAAGAGGAAAAATGAAAGGAAGGAAGAAGAAGAAGAGGAGAAGAAGAAGAAGGAGAGGGAGGAGGATAAGAAGAAGGAGGAGAAGGAGGAGAAGAAGGAGAAGGAGCTCCTCCTTCTCCTTCTTCTTCCTCCTTCTTCCTCCTTCTCCTTCTCCTTCTTCTTTTCTTCTTCTTCTCCTCTTCCTTCTCCTTCTCCTCCTCCTCCTCCTCCTCCTCCTTCTTTTACTTCTTCTTCTCTTTCTCTTCTTCTACGTAGCTTAGGCTCATCCAACAAAGCCTAAATTGGCTAATTATCCATATAAATGACATAATTAGCTTAGTTAGCTCCTAAATGGTCCATTTAATAAAAAATGACCTATACTTAGCTAATTATCCTCGAAATGACATAATTAGCTCCAAGAAGGCATTCTTAGCAAATTTAGCCCGAAGAAGGGGACGAGAGGAGAAGAAAGAGGAAAAATGAAAGGAAGGAAGAAGAAGAAGAGGAGAAGAAGAAGAAGGAGAGGGAGGAGGATAAGAAGAAGCAGAAGAAGGAGGAGAAGAAGGAGAAGGAGCTCCTCCTTCTCCTTCTTTTTCCTCCTTCTCCTTCTCCTTCTCCTTCTCCTTCTTTTTTATTCTTCTTCTCCTCTTCCTTCTCCTTCTCCTCCTCCTCCTCCTCCTCCTCCTTCTTTTACTTCTTCTTTGCTTTCTCTTCTTCTACGTAGCTTAGACTCATCCAACAAAGCCTAAATTGGCTAATTATCCATCTAAATGACATAATTAGCTTAGTTAGCTCCTAAATGGTCTATTTAATAAAAAATGACCTATACTTAGCTAATTATCCTCGAAATGACATAATTAGCTCCAAGAAGGCATTCTTAGCCAATTTAGCCCGAAGAAGGGGACGAGAGGAGAAGAAAGAGGAAAAATGAAAGGAAGGAAGAAGAAGAAGAGGAGAAGAAGAAGAAGGAGAGGGAGGAGGATAAGAAGAAGGAGAAGAAGGAGGAGAAGAAGGAGAAGGAGCTCCTCCTTCTCCTTCTTCTTCCTCCTTCTTCCTCCTTCTCCTTCTCCTTCTTCTTTTCTTCTTCTTCTCCTCTTCCTTCTCCTCCTCCTCCTCCTCCTCCTCCTCCTTCTTTTACTTCTTCTTCTCTTTCTCTTCTTCTACGTAGCTTAGACTCATCCAACAAAGCCTAAATTGGCTAATTATCCATCTAAATGACATAATTAGCTTAGTTAGCTCCTAAATGGTCTATTTAATAAAAAATGACCTATACTTAGCTAAGTTCTCTCCTAAATGACATAATAAGGCTTACGTAGCTGCAACATGACCTATTCCCCCTAACTTAGGTATTAAATGGCCTATAATTAGCCTAGCTAGATAAAAAATGGCTTAATAAGCATAGTTTGCTCCGAATGACCTAGTTTACCCAAGTTAGCTCCGAAACGACCTATAGTTAGCTAGGGTTCCACCTAAATGACATAATTAGCTTAATTAGCTCCTAAATGGTCTATACTTAGCTAATTTCTCTCCGAAATAACCTATATATACACTACTTCATCTAGTATTATTCTTCTAACTTTCTTATTTGTCATTTTGTAGATTACCTTCACTTCACGGGAAGCTTGGAAAATATTGATGGAATGCTTGAAGATGATTTCTTGTACCATGGGTTGTATTGAAACTATTGTAGTATATGAATATATGAAACTTTGTATGCACGTGGATGAAACTGGTGTAATATATGAAACTTTGTATGCACGTGGATGCAACTTGAAAGCTGGATATAAGAGGTTATTTTAATATGGTTATGAGTACGGAAAGAAATTTATTTATGTCAAATATATATATATATATATATATATATATCCTGATTATTGTTAAAATGCTGGATATAACAAAAAATAAATAAAAATGGGGTTGGTTCCCCTCTTTGTCGTCTGCCCCCACATGGCAAAGGGGGGAATCTGCCCCCTCTCTCTCCCCTCTTTACCGTCTGCCCCCACATGGCAAAGGGGGGGAGGCAGACGGCAAAGGGGGGAATCTGCCCCCTCTCTCTCCCCTCTTTGCCGTCTGCCCCCACATGGCAAAGGAGGCTAGGCAGACGGCAAAGGAGGGAATCTGCCCCCTCTCTCTCTCTCCTCTTTGCCGTCTGCCCCCACATGGCAAAGGAGGGGAGGCAGACGGCAAAGGGAGGAGGCCTGCCGTTAACACTTAACGGGGATGTTGCACCCTTTGCCGTCCCAGTTAATTCGCCGTCTGCCCCCTCATGGCAAAGATTCTTTGCTGTCCGCTTTGGGAAAGCAGACGGCAAAGAACCTCTTCACCGGATTTTTTTACCGTCTACTTTGCCGTCTGCTGACCGCCGGCAAAGCCTTTGCCGTCCGTGGTTGCACCCTTTGCCATCCGCTTTGGTAGACGGCAAATTTCTGAATTTCAGTAGTGAATGCTTTTAGAGGAAACTATGTTCCTAGGCCTTTTCCTAGTAACTCCTCTAATAACTTTGGCAACTCGTACAACAATACTCACGGAAATTACAATAGATTACCCTCTGATCTGGAGAGTAATATCAAAGAGTTTATCAGCTCACAAAAGATTTTCAATGCGTCCATAGAGGAAAAACTACTCAAAATTGACGATATGGCTAGGAGCGTTGATAGAATGTCTAGTGATATTGATGCTTTGAAAGTTAGATGTGCTCCTCCCAAGATCAATATGGATGAAACTTTGAAAGCTATGCGTGTTTCCATGAGTGAGAGCAAAGAAAGAACCGCCCAAATTTGTGCTAGACATGAATGGCTTAAAAAAGCGTGTTCTCATGATGAGAATCACGAAGATCTTAAAGTGCTTGGTGTGACTCCCATTGAATCTTTGTTTTCTTGTGTCAAACCTAATGATGATGGGGCTGGCTATGAATCCACCTTGGTTGAAAAACGCCCCAATGATTCGGATTCCATCTATCTTGATGCTAATAGAATTGAAAGTGGAGTAGAAGATATTAAAACCTTGAGTAGTAATGAAATTACTACTTTGGATTTCAAGGAATTCAATTATGATAGTTGCTCCTTGATTGAATGCATTTCCTTGATCCAATCCATGCTAAACTCTCCACACGCTTATAGCCAAAACAAGGCCTTTACCGATCATATCGTCGAAGCTATGATAAAATATCTTGAAGAGAAATTTGAATTGGAAGTTTCTATCCCTAGAAAGCTTCATGATGAGTGGGAACCTACTATCAAAATCAAAATCGAAAACTATGAATGCAATGCTTTGTGTGATTTGGGTGCTAGTGTTTCCGCGATTCCAAAGTCTTTATGTGATGTTCTCGGTTTTAATGAGATTGAGGAGTGTTCTCTTAATTTGCATCTTGCGGATTCTACTGTCAAGACACCCATGGGAAGGATCAATGATGTTCTTATTATTGCAAATAGGAACTATGTACCCGTGGATTTCATTGTGCTTGACATTGATTGCAATCCTACATGCCCTATCATTCTTGGTAGACCTTTCCTAAGGACTATCGGTGCTATCATCGATATGAAGGAAGGGAATATTAGATTTCATTTTCCTTTAAAGAAGGGCATGGAACACTTTCCTAGAAATAAAATAAGATTGTCTTATGAATCCATGATGAGGGCTACTTATGGTTTGAGCACCAAAGACGACGATACGTGATTCTATCGCTTTATGCCTAGCTAAGGGCGTTAAACAATAGTGCTTGTTGGGAGGCAACCCAATGAATTTTTTTTTATTTCTGTTTTGTTGCGTCCACACTATCATAATTCTGTTAAGATTGTGTATTTTGTGTTTCTTTTTGTGTTTGAGCCAAGGAAAACCTTTATGATTAGTCTTGGTGATGGTTGTTTGATCCTGTTGGAAAAACACAGAAACTTTTCGCTCATGAGATTATTTTTCATTTTCATTCAGAAAGAGATTTTGAGTTGATTCATTTTGCTGCTGGTTGATATGCCTTTTGCCCAGGCATTCGTAAGTTTTCAGAATTTCTCAGGTACCAGAAGTAGATGAAGTATACAGATTCCTACAGACTGGTCTGTTTTTGACAGATTCTGTTTTTGTTGAGTTGGTTGCTTGTTTTGATGAAACTATGGATAGTATCGGGTGGTACTAGCCATGGAAAAGTAAGAATACAGTAATCTAACACCAATATAAATAGAAATCAAGATTGATACAGTACCTAAGGAGGTGGTAGTTTGTTTTCTTGTGCTAATGTTATCACGAGTTTCTGTTTAAGTTTTGTGTTGTGAAGTTTTCAAGTATTGGGTGATGTTCTCATGGACAAATGGATAAAGACTGGAAAGAGCTCAAGCTTGGGGATTCCCAAGGCATCCCAAGCCAAATTCAAGGACACCCAAAAGCCTAAGCTTGGGGATGCCCCGGGAAGGCATCCCCTTTTTCGTCTTCAATCCATCGGTAACGTTACTTGGAGCTATATTTTTATTCACCACATGATATGTGTTTTGCTTGGAGCGTCTTGTAAAGTAGGAGACTTTTCTTTTTGTTGTGTCACAATCATCCTTGTTGCACACCTTTTGAGAGAGACATGCACTCATCGTGATTTTGCTAGAATGCTCATCGTGTTTCACTTATATCTTTTGAGCTAGATAATTTTGCACTATGTGCTTCACTTAGATATTTTAGAGCACGGCGGTGCGTAACTTGGTAGTTGGCTTGTGCTATGGAAGTAGTCCCAAAGGTGATAGGTACCCAAAGAGGATACAAAAACTTCCATCTTCATGTGCATTGAGTAGAAAGAGAAGTTTGATTCCTCTCAATTAGTTTTGAGACGTGGATTTGGTAATATTAAGAGTTATGTTAGTAGGGTGTCGTGAATCTAGAAACACTTGTATTGAAGCTAGTGATTCCCGTAACATGCACGTATGGTGAACTTCTATGTGAGGAAGTCGGAGCATAATTGATTTATTGTATGTCATCCTTTGTGTTGCGGTCGGGATCGCGCGATGGTTAACACCTACCAAACCTTCCCCTAGGAGTATGCGTTTAGCACTTTGTTTCGATTACTAATAAAAACTTTCGCAATAAGTATATGAGTTCTTCATGACTAATGTGAGTCCATGGTATAAATGCACTTTCACCTTCCACCATTGCTAGCCTCTCTAGTGACGCGCAACTTTCTCCGATGCACAAACCCACCATATGCCTTCCTCAAAACAGCCACCATACCTACCTACGATGGCATTTTCATAGCCATTCCGACACATATTGCCATGCAACTCCCACCGTTCCGTCTCATGACTTGTGTCGTCACTCTCATATTTCCATTGCATGATCGTAAGATAGCTAGCGAGATGTTTCAACGTCATACGCCAAGGTAGATCGTTGCACATCCCGGTACACTGCCGGAGGCATGTCCTATAGAGTCATCATTGCTCTAAGTATTGAGTTGTGAGTAAATAAAAGTGTGATGATCATCATTATTAGAGCATTGTCCCATGTGAGGAAATAATAAAAAGAGGCCAAAGAGCCCAAATAAAAAAGGGGGGAAGAGAGGCCTTAGAGCCCAAATAAAAAAAATGGAAAAAGAGAGAAGGGACAATGCTACTATCTTTTTCCCCACTTGTGCTTCATAATAGCACCATTTTCTTCATGATTGAGGGCCTCTCGTTTCGTCACCATCATATGCTAGTGGGAATCTTTATTATATAACTTGGCTTGTATATTCCAATGATGGGCTTCCTCAAATTGCCCTAGGTCTTCGTGAGCAAGAAAGTTGGATGCACACCCACTAGTTCTCCTTTTGAGCTTTCACATACTTATAGCTCTAGTGCATCCTTTGTATGGCAATCCCTACTCATTCACATTGATATCTATTAATGGGCATCTCCATAACCCTTTGATACGCCGAGTCAACGTGACCATCTCCTCCTTTTTGTCTCACCACCACCACCACACTCTATTCCACCTATAGTGCTATATCCATGGCTCACGCTCATATATTGCGTGATAGTTGTAAAAGGTTTGAGAAAGTAAGAGTATGAAAACAATTACTTGGCCAATGCCGGGGTTGTGCATGATTTACATTAGTTGTATGGGGATGATGGAGCATAGCCAGACTATATGATTTTGTAGGGATAACTTTCTTTGGCCTTGTTATTTCAAAAGTTCATGATTACCTTGCTAGTTTTCTTGAAGTATTATTGTTTTCATATCAATAGCAAACTATTGTTTTCAATCTCATGGATCTGAACATTCATGTCACATAAAAGAAGTTACAAAGGACAACTCTTCTAGGTAGCATCCCACATTAAAAATTCAGTCTTTATCACTTCCCTACTCGAGGACGAGCAGGAGTTAAGCTTGGGTATGCTTGATACGTCTCCAACGTATCTATAATTTTTGATGGTTTCATGCTATTATCTTGTCAAACTTTGGATGTTTTGTATGCCTTTTATATCTTTTTTGGGACTAACGCATTAACTCAGTGCCAAGTGCCAGTTCTTGTTTTTTCCGTGTTTTTGACCTTTTCATAGGAGGATTTTAAACGGAGTCCAAACAGAAAGAAACTTCAAGAAGATTTTTTCCGAAATAGAAGACGAGCGAGGAACTTGAGAACCAAGGCAGAGGGTCACCAGGGATCCCACAAGCCCCTTAGCCGCGGCCAGGGGGACCTTGCCTCCCGGGCTTGTGGGCTCCCTGGGCCTCGTCTGCCCTAGGTCTTTCGCCTATATATTCCATAAATCCCAGAAAAAATCAAGGGAGCCACGAAAACACTTTTCCGCCGCCGCAAGCTTCTGTCTCCGCAAGAACCCATCTGGAGCACGTTCTGGTGCCCTATCGGAGGGGGATTCGGATACAAAGGGCTTCTTCATCAACACCATGACCTCTTTGATGATGCGTGAGTAGTGCACCATAGACCTACGGATCCATAGCTAGTAGTTAGATGGCTTCTTCTCTCTCTTGGATCTTCAATACAAAGTTCTCCATGATCTTCATGGAGATCTATCCGATATAATCTTCTTTGCGGTGTGTTTGTCGAGATCCGATGAATTGTGGATTTATGATAAGATTATCTATCAATCTTATTTGAGTTTCTTCTGATCTCTTATATGCATGATTTCATATCCTTGTAATTCTCTTCGAGTTATGGGTTTTGTTTGGCCAGCTTGATCTATGATTCTTGCAATGGAAGAAGTGCTTGGTTTTGGGTTCATACCGTGCGGTGACCTCACCCAGTGACAGAAGGGGTAGCGAGGCACGAATCATGTTGTTGCCATCAAGGGTAAAAAGATGGGGTTTTCATCATTGGTTTGAGTTTATCCCTCTACATCATGCCATCTTGCTTAAGGCGTTACTCTGTTCGTCATGAACTCAATACACTAGATGCATGCTGGATCGCGGTCGATGTGTGGAGTAATAGTAGTAGATGCAGAAAGTATCGGTCTACTTGTCTCGGATGTGATGCCTATATGTATGATCATTGCCTTAGATATCGTAATGACTTTGCGTGGTTCTACCAATTGCTCAACCGTAATTTGTTCACCCACCGTAATATTTGCTATTTTGAGAGAAGCCTTGATACGTCTCCAACGTATCTATAAGTTTTGATGGTTTCATGCTATTATCTAGTCAAACTTTGGATGTTTTGCATGCCTTTTATTTATTTTTTGGGACTAACTTATTAAGTCAGTGCCAAGTGCCAGTTCCTTTTTTTCCATGTTTTTGACCCCTTTCAGAGGAGATTTTGAAATGGAGTCCAAACGGAAGAAAATCCCCGAAAACATTTTTTCTGGATCGGAAGAAGATCGGGGAGCTTGGGAGCCAAGGCAGGGGAGCCCCAGGGACCCCACAAGCCCCCAACCCGCGGCCAGCGGAGGCCGCGCCATGCGGGCTTGTGGACCTCCTAAGCGTCCCCTGACCTAGGGGTTGCGCCTATATATTCCCTAATAATCCCAAAAAAATCAGGAGATCACCGAAAGTACTTTTCCGCCGCCGCAAGCTTCTGTCTCCGCAAGATCCCATCTGGGGCACGTTCTGGTGCCCTGCTGGAGGGGGGGATTCGGACACGAAGGGCTTCTTCATCAACACCATGACCTCTCCGATGATGCGTGAGTAGTTCACCATAGACCTACGGATCCATAGCTAGTAACTAGATGGCTTCTTCTCTCTCTTGGATCTTCAATAAAAAGTTGTCCATGATCTTCATGGAGATCTATCCGATGTAATCTTCTTTTGCGGTGTGCTTGTCAAGATCCGATGAATTGTGGATTTATGATCAGATTATCTATGAATCTTATTTGAGTTTCTTCTTATCTCTCTTATGCATGATTTCATATCCTTGTAATTCTCTTCGAACTGTGGGTTTTGTCTGGACAACTAGATCTATGATTCTTTCAATGGGAGAAGTTCTTGGTTTTGGGTTCATACCGTGCGGTGACCTCACCCAGTGACAGAAGGGGTAGCGAGGCACGCATGGTGTTGTTGCCATCAAGGGTAAAATGATGGGGTTTTCATCATTGGTTTGAGATTATCCCTCTACATCATGTCATCTTGCTTAAGGCGTTACTTTGTTCGTCATGAACTCAATACACTAGATGCATGCTGGATAGCGGTCGATGTGTGGAGTAATAGTAGTAGATGCAGAAAGTATCGGTCTACTTGTCTCGGACGTGATGCCTATATGTATGATCATTGCCTTAGATATCGTCATGACTTTGCGCGGTTCTATCAATTGCTCGACAATAATTTGTTCACCCACCGTAATACTTGCTATTTTGAGAGAAGCCTCTAGTGAACACTATGGCCCAGGGTCTACTCCACACCATATTTTCAGCCTTACACTTTTTACTTCGTTACACTTTCCGCCTTCAAATCCCACATTGCAAACAATCTTGAAGGGATTGACAACCCCTTTGAAGCGTTGGGTGCATGCTTGTTTGTGTTTGCGCAGGTACTTTGGACTTGACGAGACCCTCCTTCTGGATTGATACCTTGGTTCTCAAACTGAGGGTAATACTTACTGCTCCTGTGCTGCATCACCCATTCCTCTTCAAGGCAAAAACCGACGCAAACTAGAGAAGTAACAAGAAGAATTCCTAGCGCCAAGGAAGGACTTTTGTTGCCATATCAGAAGAATTTCTGGCGCCGTTGCCGGGGAGGATCAAGTCAAGAAATCATCCAAGTAAGTGTCGCAAACTCATCTATTGCATTTACTTTGTTTGCCAGTTGCCTATCGTTTTCCTCTCCCCCACTTCACCAATTTGCCTTTTTCGTTTGCCTTTTTCGTTCGCCCTTTCTTTCACTTGCTTTCTGTTTTCTTGTGTTGCCATGTGCCTTCAATATGCTTGCATCTTCGCTTGCTGAAAATCTATTGATATGGATCCTCATCCACTTGCTATTCTCTTTAAGAGATCCAATTATGTTGATCCAATTGCTAGTGAGTTGAGTGCACTTGACTATCTTTATGGAGTTTTGCTTGAGATGCGTGAATCTCAAAATTGTGAGGAAGAATTTTTTGAAGTGATTCACGAGGGCTCCTTGTATGAAAAGCATGATTGCAATGGTTTCACTATAAATTCTATTAGTGACAATCATGCTAAGAATATGCAAAACCCTAAGCTTGGGGATGCCGGTTTTGCTATGTCCACTACTTGTTGCAATAATCATGATTGGGGCGATGATTGTTCTTATGATCTTGAAAATTTGTTTAAGCCTCATGATGAATATGATATTTGCAATAATTACGAAAGTGGGTTTGGAGAAGTCATGACTTTAGTTGATAATAATCCCACTATTTTTGAAGAGCGTCAACTTTGCATGCATGTGGATCATGAAAAGAATATCCTTTGTGATAGAAATATTGTTGAATTTGATTATGATCCCACATGTAATTGCTATGAGAGAGGAAAATATTGTGGTAGAAAGTTTCATGTTACCAAATCACCTCTCGTTATGTTGAGATTGATATTGTCTCTTCCTTCTTCCCTGCATATGGTAACTATTGGTTGTCTTGACAATCTGTTTTCCTATAAAATGCCTATGCATAGGAAGTATGTTAGACTTAGATGTGATTTTCACATGCTTTATGATGCTCTCGTTGTGCTTCAATTCTTGTCTTTTGTGTGAGCATCATTGAATTATCAATGCCTAGCTAAGGGCGTCAAACAATAGCACTTGTTGGGAGGCAACCCAATGAATTTATCTTTTTCTTTCTGTTTTGTTGCGTCCACCCCATCATAATTCTGTTGTGATTGTGTTTTCTGTGTTTCTTTTTGTGTTTGAGCCAAGCAAAACCTTTATGACTAGTCTTGGTAATGGTAGTTTGATCCTACTGGAAAAAGACAGAAACTTTTCGCTCACGAGATGATTTTTCATTTTTATTAAGAAAGAGATTTTGAGTTGATTCTTTTTTCTGCTGATTGATATGCTTTTTGCCCAGGCCATCGTAAGTTTTCAGATTTTTTGAGGTACCAGAAGTATACAGATTGCTACAGACTGGTCTGTTTTTGACAGATTCTGTTTTTGTTGAGTTGGTTGCTTGTTTTGATGAAACTATGGTTAGTATCGGGGGATACTAGCCATGGAAAAGTGAGAATACAGTAGCCCATCAACAATATAAATGGAATTCAAGTTTGCTACAGTACCAAGCTTGGTTAGTATCGGGGGGTACTAGCCATGGGGACGATGAGATAAGGAGTGGAAAGAGCTCAAGCTTGGGGATGCCCAAGGCATCCCAAGCCAAATTCAAGGACACCAAAAAGCCTAAGCTTGGGGATGCCCCGGGAAGGCATCCCCTCTTTCGTCTTCAATCCATCGGTAACATTACTTGGAGCTATATTTTTATTCACCACACGATATGTGTTTTGCTTGGAGCGTCTTGTATCATAGGAGTCTTTTCTTTTTGTTGTGTCACAATCATCCTTGCTGCACACCTTTTTGAGAGAGAGAGACATGCACTCATCGTGATCTTGCTAGAATGCTCATAGTGCTTCACTTATATCTTTTGACCTATATACTTTTGCTCTTGTGCTTCTGTTATATCTTTAGATCACGGCGGTGCGTGATTTGGTAGTTGAATTATGCGATGAAAGTAGTCCCAAAAGTGCTAGGTACCCAGAGAGAATGCCAAAACCTCCATCTTCATGTGCATTGAGTAGAAAGAGAAGTTTCGATTCCTCTCAATTAGTTTTGAGACATGGATTTGGTAATATTAAGAGTTATGTTAGTAGGGTGTTGTGAATCTAGAGATACTTATATTGGAGTTAGTGATTCCCGTAGCATGCACGTATGGTGAACCGCTATGTTAGGAAGTCGAAGCATAATTGAACTATTGATTGTTATCCTTTGTGTTGAGGCCGGGATCACGCGATGGTTTAGACCAACCAACCCTTCCCCTCGGAGTATGCGTTTAGCACTTTGTTTCGATTACTAATAAAAACTTTCGCAACAAGTATGTGAGTTCTTCATGACTAATGTGATTCCATGGTATATATGCACTTTCACCTTCCACCATTTCTAGCCTCTCTAGTGCCGCGCAATTCTCGCCGGTGCACAAACCCACGATATGCCTTCCTCAAAATGACCACCATACCTACCTACTATGGCATTTTCATAGCCATTCCGAGATATATTGCCATGCAACTACCACCGTTCCGTCTCATGACTTGTGTCGTCACTCTCATGTTGCCATTGCATGATCGTAAGATAGCTAGCGAGATGTTTCAACGTCATACGCGATGCTAGATCGTTGCACATCCCGGTACACTACCGGAGGCATTTCCTATGGAGTCATCATCATTGTGATATTTGAGTTGTGAATAGAAGTGTGATCATCATCATTATTAGAGCATTGTCCCATGTGAGGAAAAAAAGAGGCCAAAGAGCCCCAAAAAAAGAGAAAAAAAGAGAGGCCTAAGAGCCCAAATGAAAAAAAAGAAAAGAGAGAAAAAGAGAGAAGGGACAATGCTACTATCTTTTTCCACACTTGTGCTTCATGTTAGCACAATGTTCTTCATGATTGAGAGCTTCTTGCTTTGTCACTACCATATGCTAGTGGGAATCTTCATTTTATAACTTGGCTTGTATATTCCAATGATGGGCTTCCTCAAAATTGCCCTAGGTCTTCGTGAGCAAGCAAGTTGGATGCACACCTACTAATTTTCCTTTTGAGCTTTCACCTACTTATAGCTCTAGTGCATCTCTTGTATGGCAATCCCTACTCATTCACATTGATATCTATTAATGGGAATCTCCATAGCCTATTGATACGCGAGTCAGTTTGACCATCTCCTCCTTTTTTTGTCTCACAACCACCACCACACTCTATTCCACCTATAGTGCTATATCCATGGCTCGCGCTCATGTATTGCGTGATAGTTATAAAAAGTTTGAGAAAGTAAGAGTGCGAAATCAATTACTTGGCCAATTCCGGGGTTGTGCATGATTTACATTAGTTGTGTGAGGATGATGGTGTTGGAAATATGCCCTAGATGCAATAATAAATTAGTTGTTATTATGATTCTTTGTTGATGATAATCGTTTATTATCCATGCTATAATTGTATTGATTGGAAACACAATACTTTTGTGGATACATAGACAAAACACTGTCCCTAGTAAGCCTCTAGTTGACTAGCTCGTTGATCAAAGATGGTCAAGGTTTCCTGACCATAGGCAAGTGTTGTCACTTGATAACGGGATCACATCATTAGGAGAATCATGTGATGGACTAGACCCAAACTAATGAACGTAGCATGTTGATCGTGTCATTTTGTTGCTACTGTTTTTCTGCGTGTCAAGTGTTTGTTCCTATGACCATGAGATCATATAACTCACTGGCACCGGAGGAATACCTTGTGTGTATCAAACGTCACAATGTAACTGGGTGGCTATAAAGATGCTCTACATGTATCTCCGAAGGTGTCCGTTGAGTTAGTATGGATCAAGACTGGGATTTGTCACTCCGTGTGACGGAGAGGTATCTCGGGGCCCACTCAATATTACAACATCACACACAAGCCTTGCAAGCAATGTGACTTAGTGTAAGTTGCGGGATGTTGTATTATGGAACGAGTAAAGAGACTTGCCGGTATCGAGATTGAAATAGGTATGCGGATACTGACGATCGAATCTCGGGCAAGTAACATACCGAAGGACAAAGGGAATGACATACGAGATTATATGAATCCTTGGCACTAAGGTTCAAACGATAAGATCTTCATAGAATATATAGGATCCAATATGGGCATCCAGGTCCCGCTATTGGATATTGACCGAGGAGTCCCTCGGGTCATGTCTACATAGTTCTCGAACCCGCAGGGTCTGCACACTTAAGGTTCGACATTGTTTTATGCGTATTTGAGTTATATGGTTGGTTACCGAATGTTGTTCGGAGTCCCGGATAAGATCACGGACGTCACGAGGGTTTCCAGAATCGTCTGGAGACAAAGATTGATATATAGGATGACCTCATTTGATTACCGGAAGGTTTTCGGAGTTACCGGGAATGTACCGGGAATGACGAATGGGTTCCGGATGTTCGCAGGGGGGGGGGGGGGCAAGCCCACCCGGGGGAAGCCCATAGGCCTTAGGGGTGCCGCACCAGCCCTTAGTGGGCTGGTGGGATAGCCCAAGAAGCCCTATGCACAGGAGAAAGAAAAATCAAAGAGAAAAAAAAGGGGAAGTGGGAAAGTGGTGAAGGAATCCACCTTCCAATCCTAGTTGGACTAGGATTGGAAGGGTAGGACTTCCCCCCTTGCTTCGGCCGAACCCCTTGGGGCTCCTTGAGCCCCAAGGGAAGGCCCCTCCCCTCCCACCTATATATACAGAGGTTTTAGGGCTGATTTGAGACAACTTTGCCACGGCAGCCCGACCACATACCTCCACGGTTTTTCCTCTAGATCGCGTTTCTGCAGAGCTCGGGCGGAGCCCTGCTGAGATTAGATCACCACCAACCTCCGCAGCACCGTCACGCTGCCGGAGAACTCATCTACCTCTCTATTTCTCTTGCTGGATCAAGAAGGCCGAGATCATCGTCGAGCTGTACGTGTGCTGAACGTGGAGGTGCCGTCCGTTCGGCACTAGATCGGAGCGGATCGTGGGACGGATCGTGAGACGATTTGCGGGGCGGATCGAGGGACGTGAGGACGTTCCACTACATCAACCACGTTTATTAACACTTCTGTTGTGTGGTCTACAAGGGTACGTAGATCTAAAATCACCCTTGTAGATGGACATCACCATGATAGGTCTTCGTGCGCGTAGGAAATTTTTTGTTTCCCATGCGACGTTCCCCAACAGTGGCATCACGATCTAGGTTCATGCATAGATGTTATTCGAGTACAACACAACAGTTTTTGTGGGTGGCGATGTGCTATTTTCTGCCCTCCTTAGTCTTTTCTTGATTCCGCGGTATTGTTGGATCGAAGCGGCTCGAACCGACATTATTCGTACGCTTACGAGAGACTGGTTTCATCGCTACAAGTAACTCTGTTGCTCAAAGATGACTCGCGAGTGTCGGTTTCTCCAACTTTAGTTGAATCGGATTTGATCGTATCTCCGTTGTGGTGTTTGCGTAAGTAAGATGCGATCCTACTAGATACCCATGGTCACCACGTAAAACATGCAACAACAATTAGAGGACATCTAACTTGTTTTTGTAGGGTATGCTTGTGATATGATATGGCCAACGACGTGATGTGATATATTGGATGTATGAGATGATCATGTTGTAATAGTTAATATCGACTTACACGTCGATGGTACGGCAACCGGCAGGAGCCATAGGGTTGTCTTTAAACTAACGTTTGTGCTTGCAGATGCGTTTACTATGTTGCTAGGATGTAGCTTTAGTAGTAATAGCATGAGTAGCACGACAACCCCGATGGCGACACGTTGATGGAGATCATGGTGTGACGCCGGTGAAAAGAAGATCGTGCCGGTGCTTTGGTGATGGAGATCAAGAAGCACATGATGATGGCCATATCATGTCACTTATGAATTACATGTGATGTTAATCCTTTTTGCACCTTATTATGCTTAGAACGACGGTAGCATTATGAGGTGATCTCTCACTAAAATTTCAAGCTCAAATTGTGTTCTCCCCGACTGTACACCATTGCGACAGTTCTTCGTTTCGAGACACCACGTGATGATCGGGTGTGATAGACTCAACGTTCACATACAACGGGTGCCAAACAGTTGCACACGCGGAACACTCGGGTTAAACTTGACGAGCCTAGCATGTGCATACATGGCCTCGGAACACATGAGACCGAAAGGTCGAGCATGAATCGTATAGTTGATATGATTAGCATAGAGATGCTTACCACTCAAACTATTCTCGACTCACGTGATGATCGGACTTGAGATAGTGGATTTGGATCATGTACCACTCAAATAACTAGAGAGATGTAGTTTTTGAGTGGGAGTTCTTAAGTAATATGATTAACTGAACTAATTGTCATGAACATAGTCTAATGGTCTTTGTGAATTACGATGTAGTTTGCGCTATAGCTCTACTGTTTTTTATATGTTCCTAGAGAAAATTTAGTTGAAAGTTGATAGTAGCAAACTTTGTAGACTGAGTCTGTAAAACTGAGGATTGTCCTCGTTGCTGCGCAGAAGGCTTATGTCCTTAATGCACCACTCGGTGTGCTGCACCTCGAGCGTCTTCTGTGGATGTTGTGAACATCCGACATACACGTTTCTGATGACTACGCAATAGTTCAGTGCAAAATACTTAATGGCTTAGAAGCAAGGCGCCGAAGATGGTTTTGAAACGTCACGGAACATAAGAGATGTTCTAAAGAGATGAAATTGTGATTTCATGTTTGTGCCCTTGTTAAGAGGTATGAGACCTCCGACAAGATTCTTTGTCCACGAAGTAAAGGAGAAAAGCTCAATCGTTGAGCGTGTGCTCAAATTGTCTGAGTACGACAAACGCTTGAATCAAGTGGGAGTTAATCTTCCAGATGAGATAGTGATGGTTCTCCAAAGTCACTGCCACCAAGCTGTGAGAGCTTCGTAATGAACTATAACATATCAAGGATAGATACAATGATCCTTGAGTGATTCGCGATGTTCAACACTGCGAAAGTAGAAATCAAGAAGGAGCATCAATAGTTGATGGTTAGTAAAACCACTAAGTTTCAAGAAAGGCAAGGGCTAGAAGGGATACTTCGTGAAACGGCAAAACAGTTGCTGCACTAATGAAGAGACCCAAGATTAAACCCAAGCCCGAGACTAAGTGCTTCTTTTATGAGGGGAACGGTCACTGAGGCAGAGCAACTCTAGATACTTGGTAGATAAGAAGGCTGGCAAAGTCGAAAGAAGAATATTTGATATACATGATGTTGATGTGTACTTTACTAGTACTCCTAGTAGCACGAGGGTATTGGATACCGGTTCGGTTACTAAGTGATTAGTAACACGAAATAAAAGCTACGGAATAAATGGAGACTAGCTAAAGGCGAGGTGACAATACGTGTTGGAAGTGTTTCCAAGGTTGATGTGATCAAACGTCACACGCTCCCTCTATCATCAGGATTGGTGGTAAAACCTAAATAATTGTTATTTGTTGTTTGCGTTGAGCATGAACATGATTGGGTCGTGTTTATTGCAATACGATTATTCATTTAAAGAGAATAATAGTTGTTCTATTTTCTTGAATAATTACCCTCAATGGTTTATTGAATCTCGATCATAGTGTTACACATGTTCATAATATTATTGCCAAAAGATACAAAGTAATAATGATAGTACCACTTAGTTGTGGCACTGCCACTTGAGTCATGTTGGTATCAAATGCATGTAGAAGCTCCATGCTGATGGATCTTTGTACTCACTCATTTTTGAAACGTTTGAGACATGCAACCCATACGTGTTGGTATAAATGCATGAGAGATGGATCGTTTGGACTCGCTTGATTTTGAATCACTTGAGACATGCAAAACATGCCACATGAAACAAGAGAGTAACTTGTTGGGAATAATACATTTTTGATGTGTGTAGTCCAATGAGTGCTAAGGCACGCAGTGGATATCGTTATATTCTTACTTCACTGACGATTTGAGTAGATACAAGAGTATTTACTTGATGAATCACAAAGTCTGAAATATTGAAAAGTTCAATTCTGTTTCAGAGTGAAGTTCGTCGTAACAAGAGGATAAACTGTCTACGATATGATCATAGAAATGAATATCTGGGTTAGGAGTTTTGGTACGCAGTTAAGACAATGTGGGATTTGTTTCGCAGTTCATGCCACCTGGAACACCATAGTGTGATGATGTGTCTGAACGTCATAGCCACGCCCTATTTGATAAGGTGCATACTATGATGTCTCTTATCGAATTACCACTATCGATTATGGGTTATGCATTAGAAACAATCGCATCCACTTTAAATAGGGCACCGCGTATTTCTGTTGAGATGACACAGTATAGACTGAGGTTTAGAGAAATCTAAGCTGTCGTTTCTTGAAAGTTTGGGGATGCGATGCTTATGTGAAAAAGGTTTCGGTCTGATAAGCTTGAACCCAAAGCGGATGAAAGCATCTTCATAGGATATCCAAAACAGTTGGATACATCTCCTATCTCAGATCCGGAAGAAAGTGTTTGTTTCTAGAAACGGATCCTTTCTGGAGGAAAGGTTTCTCTCGAAAGAGTTGAGTAGGAGAGTGGTGGAACTTGATGAGGTTATTGAACCGTCACTTCAGCCAGTGTGTAGCAGGGTGCAAGAAGTTGTTCCTGTGGCGCCTACACCAATTGAAGTGGAAGCTGATGATAGTGATGATTAGAGCTTCGGATCAAGTTACTAAAAACCTCGTAGGTCGACAAAGGTCGCGTACTACTACAGAGTGGTACGGTAACCCTGTCTTGGAGGTCATGTTGTTGAGCAACAATGAACCTATGAGTTATGGAGAAGCAATGGTGGGCCCAGATTCCGACAAATGGCTGGAGGCCATGAAATCCGAGAGAGGATCCATGTATAAAACAAAGTGTAGACTTTGGAAGAACTACTTGATGGTAGTGAGACTATTAAGTAAAGATGGATCTTTAAAAGGAAGACAGACGATGATGGTGAAACGTCACCATTAAGAAAAGCTCGACTTGTCGCAAAGATGTTTCCGACAAGATCAAACAATTAACTATGATGAGACTTTCTCACTCGTAGAGATGCTAGAAGTCTGTTAGAATTATGTTAGTTGTTGCTGCATTATTTATGAAATATTACACATAGGATGTCAAAACATTGTCTCCTTGACGGTTTCCTTGAGGAAAAATTGTATGTGATACAACCAGAAGGTTTTGTCGATCTTAAAGATACTAACAAGTATGCAAGCTCCAGCGATCCTTCAATGGACTGGTGCAAGTATCTCGGAGTTGGAGTATACACTTTGATGAGATGATCAAAGATTTTGGGTTTGTACAAAGTTTATGAGAAACTTGTATTTCCAAAGAAGTGAGTGGGAGCGCTATAGAATTTCTGATAAGTATATGTGGTTGACATATTGTGGATCAGAAGTAATGTAGAATTTCTGTAAAGCATAAAAGGTTGTTTGAAAGGAGTTTTTCAAAGGAATACCTGGATTGAGCTACTTGAACGTTCTGCATCAAGATCTATGGAGATAGATCGAAACGCTTAATGGAAGTTTCAACAAGATGCATGCCTTGACAAGTTTTTGAAGGAGTTCAAAATAGATCAGCAAAGAAGGAGTTCTTGACTGTGTTGTAAGATGTGAATTTGAGTAAGACTCAAAACCCAACCACGACAGAATAAAGAGAATAGTCGAAGGTCGTCTTCTATGCCTTAGCCGTAGACTCTAAAGTATGCTATGCTGAGTACCGCACCTGATGTGTGCCTTGCCTCAAGTCTGTTAAGAGGTACAAAGAGTGATCCAGGATTGAATCACTAAACAGCGGTCAAAGTTATCCTTAGTAACTAATGGACTAAGGAATTTTTCTCGATTATGGAGGTGGTTAAAAGAGTTCGTCATAAAGGGTTACGTCGATGCAAGCTTTGCACTAATCCGAATAACTATGAGTAGTGAAACGGATTCGTATAGTAGAGTAGATATTTGGAGTATTTCCGAATAGCACGTAGTAGCAACATCTATAAGATGACATAAAGATTTGTAAAGAACACACGGATTTGAAAGTTTTCAGAATTATATGGGTGTTGGATTCGTTAGAATCACATGGTGATGTGAACTAGATTATTGACTCTAGTGCAAGTGGGAGACTGTTGGAAATATGCCCTAGAGGCAATAATAAATTAGTTGTTATTATATTTCTTTGTTCATGATAATCGTTTATTATCCATCCTATAATTGTATTGATTGGAAACACCATGCTTGTGTGGATACATAGACAAAACACTGTCCCTAGTAAGCCTCTAGTTGACTAGCTCGTTGATCAAAGATGGTCAAGGTTTCCTGACCATAGGCAAGTGTTGTCAGTTGATAACGGGATCACATCATTAGGAGAATCATGTGATGGACTAGACCCAAACTAATGAACGTATCATGTTGATCGTGTCACTTTGTTGCTACTGTTTTTCTACGTGTCAAGTGTTTGTTCCTATGACCATGAGATCATATAACTCACTGGCACCGAAGGAATACCTTGTGTGTATCAAACGTCACAACATAACTGGGTGGCTATAAAGATGCTCTACATGTATCTCCGAAGGTGTGCGTTGAGTTAGTATGGATCAAGACTGGGATTTGTCACTCCGTGTGACTGAGAGGTATCTTGGGGCCCGCTCGATAATACAACATCACAGACAAGCCTTGCAAGCAATGTTACTTAGTGTAAGTTGCGGGATCTTATATTACGGAACGAGTAAATAGACTTGCCAGTAAACGAGATTGAAATAGGTATGCGGATACTCACGATCGAATCTCGGGCAAGTAACATACCGAAGGACAAAGGGAATGACATACGGGATTCTATGAATCCTTGGCACTGAGGTTCAAATGATAAGATCTTCGTAGAATATGTAGGATCCAATATGGGCATCCAGGTCCCGCTATTGGATATTGACCGAGCAGTCCCTCGGGTCATGTCTACATAGTTCTCGAACCCGCAGGGTCTGCACACTTAAGGTTCGTCGTTGTTTTATGCGTATTTGAGTTATATGGTTGGTTACCGAATGTTGTTCGGAGTCCCGGATGAGATCACGGACGTCATGAGGGTTTCCGGAATGGTCCGGAGACGAAGATTGATATATAGGATGACCTCATTTGATTACCGGAAGGTTTTCGGAGTTACCGGGAATGTACCGGGAATGACGAATGGGTTCCGGATATTCACCGGGGGGGGCAAGCCCACCCGGGGGAAGCCCATAGGCCTTAGGGGTTCCACACCAGCCCTTAGTGGGCTGGTGGGACAGCCCAAGAAGCCCTATGCACAGGAGAAAGAAAAATCAAAGAGAAAAGAAAAAAAAAGGGAAGTGGGAAAGTGGAGAAGGACTCCACCTTCCAGTCCTAGTTGGACTAGGATTGGAAGGGGAGGACTTCCCCCCTTGCTTCGGCCGAACCCCTTGGGGCTCCTTGAGCCCCAAGGAAGGGCCCCTCCCCTTGAGACAACTTTGCCACGGCAGCCCGACCACATACCTCCACGGTTTTTCCTCTAGATCGTGTTTCTGCGGAGCTCGGGCGGAGCCCTGCTGAGATTAGATCACCATCAACCTCCGGAGCGTCGTCACGCTACCGGAAAACTCATCTACCTCTCCACCTCTATTGCTGGATCAAGAAGGCCGAGATCATCGTCGAGCTGTATGTGTGCTAAACGCGGAGGTGCCGTCCGTTCGGCACTAGATCGGAGCGGATCGTGGGACGGATCATGGGACGGTTCGTGGGACGGTTCGCGGGGCGGATCGAGGAACGTGTGGACGTTCCACTACATCAACCACGTTTATTAACGCTTCTGCTGTGCAATCTACAAGGATACGTAGATCTGAAATCCCCCTCATAGATGGACATCACCATGATAGGTCTTCGTGCGCGTAGGAAATTTTTTGTTTCCCATGCGACGTTCCCCAACAGATGGAGCATTGCCAGACTATATGATTTTGTAGGGATAACTTTCTTTGGCCTTGTTATTTTGAAAGTTCATGATTACTTTGCTAGTTTGTTTGAAGTATTACTGTTTGCATGTCAATAGCAAACTATTGTTTTGAATCGTACGGATCTGAACATTCATGTCATGTGAAAGAAGTTGCAAAGGACAAATATGCTAGGTAGCATTCCACATCAAAAATTCATTCTTTATCACTTCCCTACTCGAGGACGAGCAGGAGTTAAGCATGGGGATGCTTGATACGTCTCCAACGTATCTATAATTTTTTATGGTTTCATGCTATTATCTTGTCAAACTTTGGATGTTTTGCATGCCTTTTATTTATTTTTTGGGACTAACTTATTAACTCAGTGCCAAGTGCCAGTTCCTGTTTTTTCCATGGTTTTGACCCCTTTCAGAGGAGATTTTCAAACGGAGTCCAAATGGAGGAAAATCCCCAAAAAGATTTTTTCTGGAACGGAAGAAGATCGGGGAGCTTGGGGAGCCCCAGGGGCCCCACAAGCCCCCACACCGCGGCCAGGGGGGAGGCTGCGCCATCCAGGCTTGTGGGCCCCCTGAGCGTCCCCTGACCTAGGGGTTGCGCCTATATATTCCCTAAAAATCCCAAAAAAATCAAGAGATCATCGAAAGTACTTTTCCGCCGCCGCAAGCTTCTGTCTCCGCAAGATCCCATCTGGGGCACGTTGTGGTGCCCTGCTGGAGGGGGGGATTCGGACACGGAGGGCTTCTTCATCAACACAATGACCTCTCCGATGATGCGTGAGTAGTTCACCATAGACCTACGGGTCCATAGCTAGTAACTAGATGGCTTCTTCCTCTCTTGGATCTTCAATACAAAGTTCTCCATGATCTTCATGGAGATCTATCCGATGTAATCTTCTTTTGCGGTGTGTTTGTCGAGATCCAATGAATTGTAGATTTATGATCAGATTATGAATCTTATTTGAGTTTCTTCTGATATCTCTTATGCATGATTTCATATCCTTGTAATTCTCTTCGAGTTGTGGGTTATGTCTGGCCAACTAGATCTATGATTCTTGCAATGGGAGAAGTGCTTGGTTTTGGGTCCATACCGTGCGGTGACCTCACCCAGTGACAGAAGGGGTAGCGAGGCACGCATCGTGATGTTGCCATCAAGGGTAAAAAGATGGGGTTTTCATAATTGGTTTGAGATTATCCTTCTACATCATGTCATATTGCTTAAGGCGTTACTCTGTTCGTAATGAACTCAATACACTAGATGCATGCTGGATAGTGGTCGATGTGTGGAGTAATAGTAGTAGATGTAGAAAGTATCGGTCTACTTGTCTCGGACGTGATGCTTATATGTATGATCATTGCCTTAGATATCGTCATGACTTTGCGCGGTTCTATCAATTGCTCGACAGTAATTTGTTTACCCACCGTAATACTTGCTATTTTGAGAGAAGCCTCTATGGCCCCCAGGGTCTACTCCACACCATATTTTCAGCCTTACACTTTTTACTTCGTTGCACTTTCCGCCGTCAGATCTCACTTTGCAAAAAATCTTGAAGGGATTGACAACCCCTTTGAAGCGTTGGGTGCAAGCTTGTTTGTGTTTGCGCACGTACTTTGGACTTGACGAGGCCCTCCTTCTGGATCGATACCTTGGTTCTCAAACTGAGGGAAATACTTATTATTCCTATGCTGCATGACCCTTTCCTCTTCAAGGGAAAAACCGACGCAAACCAGAGAAGTAACAAGAAGAATTCCTAGCGCCAAGGAAGGACTTTTGTTGTCGTAGCAAGCCTCTAGTGAACACTATGGCCCCCGGGTCTACTTCACACCATATTTTTAGCCTTACTCTTTTACTTTGTTGCACTTTCCGCCTTCAGATCTCACTTTGCAATCAATCTTGAAGGGATTGACAACCCCTTTATAGCGTTGTGTGCAAGCTCTTTTGTGTTTGTGCAGGTACTCTGGACTTGACGAGATTCTCCTACTGGATTGATACCTTGGCTCTCAAACTGAGGGAAATACTTACTGCTCTTGTGCTGCATCACATTTTCCTCTTCAAGGGAAAAACCAACGCAAGCAAGTCTCCGTCAACGTGTCAATTTCCGGCGCTATTGTTTGAGAAGTAGCAGATAGCGGTCGATGTGTGGAGTAATAGTAGTAGATGCAGAAAGTATCGGTCTACTTGTCTCGGATGTGATGCCTATATGTATGATCATTACCTTAGATATCATCATGACTTCGCGCGGTTCTATCAATTGCTCGACAGTAATTTGTTCACCCACCATAATATTTACTATTTTGAGAGAAGCCTCTAGTGAACACTATGGCCCCCGGGTCTACTTCATCTCATATTTTCAGCCTTACACTTTTACTTCGTTGCACTTTCCGCCTTCAGACCTCACTTTGCAATCAATCTTGAAGGGATTGACAACCCCTTTATAGCGTTGGGTGCAAGCTCTTTTGTGTTTGCGTAGGTACTCTGGACTTGACGCGATTCTCCTACTGGATTGATACCTTGGTTCTCAAACTGAGGGAAATACTTACTGCTCCTGTGTTGCATCACCCTTTCCTCTTCAAGGGAAAAACCAATGCAAGCCATGTCTCCGTCAACATGCCAATTTTTGGCGCTGTTGTGTGTTGCCGTAGCAAGTGACACCTTTGTCATCAGTAAACGTATGTGGCTGATTTGCAATGAGTTGCAAATATGTGATTCTAAACTTCTAGTTCAGATTCTTTGAGTACATGGATATAAGGATTGAATGTCAATAACATTTCTACTTTATTTCTCGACATTCTTTGTGGTACTAATATCCCCCTAATGCCGCTAATGTCCTTATTGCTTATGCAATCAGCATACGGGCTATGAATAATTTTGATTGACGGATAAATTGTTATTCCTCACATAGATCCCTAATTTTTTTCCGTGAGAGCCCATTGATGTATGCTGGAGTGGTGATATCGCTATGTAGCCGAATTATCATCGCAGATAGGAAATACTTTGTTGATTTCCACGTAATTACTACAAGGGGAAAGTAGTATGCTATGCAGTTGGTATGATTTATATCATACTTACGGTGTGTAATGTCGTATGTTACGAGCAAGAGGCTGGTAAATTTACAATTCTTTAAGATTAGTCATGTAATTATTTCCCTATCTTTGATAAGATATTGAATTAAACCATTATGGGTATATACATAAATTATTTTATATAATCAGACATAGCTTGTGAAATGAGTTCAACGAAGTTGTCCATTCAAATGAATTTATCCCTTGTTTAGGATAATTTGCTCTTACTTTGAGATGTTGAGCAGTTGATTTAGTAAGATCATTCATGGCTGTGTGTGACAAGAGACACACTTGAAATCATTTTATAATGTTTCTATGAGTACCATGAAGTATCTATATAATACCACATAATGGCTAAGTAATCCACATATGTCTTCTGAATGTCTTCAATGAAGAATGTTGGCTCATTTAGAATTGTAAGGTGAGAGTTTCTTAAATTAATTTCCCATATGGCATATGTGGTGCACATAAAATCTAATGATTTGGGAAATTTTACAACTAGTTAAGTTGTGACAAATAGAATTGTCAATAATGTTCTAATCATCCCCACACCAGGATGGCTAAGGCTATTAAGCCTAATATTTAATTTATTATTATTTAGAGAATCATTGTGTATGCAACAATATTGAGTATGAATTGAAACATACATTGAAATTTATAAAATATTGTATCCAACGGATAAGATATTGGACATCCTACTACATGTGGTATGATGACCCACAAGTATAGGGGATCTATCGTAGTCCTTTCAATAAGTAAGAGTGTCGAACCCAACGAGGAGCAGAAGGATCTCACAAGTGGTTTTCAGCAAGGAAATATCTGCAAGCACTTAAATTATCGGTAACAAGTAGTTGTGTGGTGAGATGATTCGTAGCGAGCAACAAGTAACAAAAGTAGCAACGGTGCAGCAAAGTGGCCCAATCCCTTTTGTAGCAAGGGACAAGCCTGGACAAAGTCATATAGGAGGAAAAACGCTCCCGAGGACACACGGGAATTTCTGTCATGCTAGTTTTCATCATGTTCATATGATTCGGGTTCGTTACTTTGATAGTTTGATATGTGGGTGGATCGGTGCTTGGGTACTACCTTTACTTGGACAAGCATCCCACTTATGATTAAACCCTCTCGGAAGCATCTGCAACTACGAAAGAAGAATTAAGACAAAGTCTAACCATAGAATTAAACTAGTGGATGCAAATCAGCCCCTTACGAAGCAACGCATAAACTAGGGTTTAAGCTTCTGTCACTCTAGCAACCCATCATTTACTTAATACTTCCCAATGCCTTGCTCTAGGACCAAATAATGGTGAAGTGTTATGTAGTCGACGTTCACATAACACCACTAGAGTAAAAACAACATACAACACATCACAATATCGAACGAATACCAAATTCACATGACTACTATTAGTATGACTTATCCCATGTCCTCAGGAACAAAAGTAACTACTCACAAAGCATAATCATATTCATGACCAGAGATGTAATGAGTAGCATCAAGGATCTGAACATAAACTCTTCCACCAAGTAATCCAACTAGCATCAACTACAAAGACTAATTAACACTACTAGCAACCTTACAAGTACCAATCGGAGTCGCGAGACGGAGATTGGTTAAAACATATGAACTAGGGTTTGGAGATGAGATGGTGCTGATGTAGATGTTGGTGGTGACGAGTCCCCTCCAATGAGAGGAGTGTTGGTGATGACGATGGCGACGATTTCCCCCTCTGGGAGGGAAGTTTCCCTGGCAGGATCGTCCTGCCGGAGCTCTAGATTGGTTCTGCTCAAGTTCGCCTCGTGGCGGCGGCGAATCCTCGAAAAATCCTCCTCTTGATTTTTTCCGGGCGAAACCCTTCTTATAGCAAAAGGGGGAAGCCAGAGGGCCAGCTGGGTGCCCACAAGCCCCCTAGGCACGGTCAGGGGGGTGGGTGCGCCTAGCAGGTTTGTGGCCACCTGCTGGCACCCCTCTGGCACTTCTTCGGCCCAGTATTTTTTATAAATCCCGAAAATAATCCTCGTTGATTTTTACGACGTTTGGAGTTGCGCAGGATGGGTATCTCAAACTTGCTCCAATTTCAGGTCAGAATTCCAGCTGCCGGCATTCTCCCTCTTCATGTAAACATTGAAAAATAAGAGAGAAAAGGCATAAGTATTGTACTGTGAAGTGAAATAACAGCCCAAAAAGCAATAAATATCAACATGAAAGCATGATGCAAAATGGACGTATCAACTCCCCCAAGCTTAGACCTCGCTTGTCATCAAGCGAAAGCCTAGCTCAATAAATATGTCCTCATGTTTAGGGAGAGAGGTGTCGACAAAACAAGATACGAACATGCAGGCATCATGATCATGATCAGAATAGCAATACCAACATATAATCTCTCATGCTAAAGTGACAATTCCTTCACAAAGTAAAGTATGGATCAAGAACCTTACCGAGAATTAGCAACCGATAGCCTTTAGTCATTGAAGCAATTGCAATTTATCACAACATCAGAAGGAGTCAAATAAGAGCTTGTAAAGCAAATCCACATACTCAATCATCTTTTCATTCTCTACAATTGCTACAACTCACGTGGTACTCATGAGATCAAAGTTTCAACTGAACACAGAGAAAGATAGGGGCTTATAGTTTTGCCTCCCAACTGCTTACCTCAAGGGTAATGTCAACAATAATAATTCATGAATACTTACCTCCAAGTTGACATATGAATATAGATCTTTCCCTAGCATATGACGTTAGCCAAGATAAAGGCGAAACAAGGAATTGGTGAAGATCAGCATGACTCTTTCAAGGCAAAAAGTAAAGGTACAAGATAGGCCCTTCGCAGAGGGAAGCAAAGGTTGTCATGCGCTTTTGAGGTTTGGATGTGTGTCCTCTTAGTGCGGAGGAACGTCACTTTATATTGCGTCTTGCGATAAAGAACTTTATTATGCAATCTGTTGCTTTTATGTCTTCCTCATCACAGGTTCGTACAAAGCTTATTTTCCACACACTAATAGATCATACATATTAGGGAGCAATTTTTATTGCTTGCAGCGATGACAACTTACTTGAGGGATCTTCTTCAATCCATAGGTAGGTATGGTGCACTCTCATGGCAAAACTGGGTTGAAGGTTTATGGATGCACAAGTAGTATCTCTACTTGGTGCCGGAGTTTTGGCTAATATGAGGTGGAAGAAATCGTCACATGCTAAGGGATCTCTAATCATATAACATTTTTCGGAACCAAGAAAACACAATTCATTATGTTGCCTTCCTTGTCCAACATCTACTTCTAGGCATGCAATAGTTTACTGAGTGTTCACAATCATAGATGGTGTCAAAGATGATATATTTATATGTGAACCTCTCCTTCCTTATCACTTCCTATTAATTGCAACAATGATCAAGCTCTACGTTTGTCTACCCTCAACAAGTTTCAATCAACATTCTTTTTATATGTGAAGCCATCACTTCCCATAAGATCATTACATGATCTTTCATGCTTTTGTTCTTTTCTCACTCTTTTGATCATGGCAAGAGGCAAAGCCCTTCAACTAAGACACTCTTTATTATATGGCTCACGATCTCGAATACATAGGGGGTGAAACAAAGCAAAACTCAAGACTAAAACACTAAGACCTTTAAACTACTAGAGAAAAAGAAAACTGAAAAGGAACAAAGTAAAACAAAGGTAAAGGCAAAAGATGTGATGGTGATACGATACCGGGGCAACTCCCCAAGCTTGGCAAAAGCCAAGGGGATTGCCCATACCCATGCTTAGTTGTCTTCCTTTGGAGGTGATGGTGATGGAGTTGTTGCGACATGGGTTTGATCCTCCGTCTTCCAAGGCATAGGTGCTCCATCATGGAAAGATGAACGAGTCTCCGTAATCCTCAAATCTACAGCCAACCGTATTGATTTAAATATATACTCATACTCATAGTTTTGGTTGTGCAGGTCATAGATCTGGGCCTGGAGGTGATCAATCCTGTCATAGAGCCTGGAGAGGTGGTTCCTAATGTCATTGGCATCGATCCTGTGCTTGCTGGTGAACTTTGTGATCATCACGTGGTTGGCGTTGAGTCCACGCTCCACCATCCCTTGGCACTTGAAGATCTGTAGCTCCATTGCTTCGAGCGTCGCCTCCACGCTTCCGGTCTTCTTGGGCCCCTCAACATCACGGATGTGCAACATCCCCTCACGCATCTCGATAGATTGAGGGTGTTGCAGCACTCCCGTGAGGTAGGGATTGATGACCTTCTCGAAGATCTTGTCCTTCGGAGCTTTTGGGACGTCATAGCAATCTAGATCTGCAATAGAAACACGCTCGAAACGAAAACAAAGGAAATCTGCGTGATACGAGGGTCAGACCTTTTGGGAGAATATATAATGATTTTTTCCAAACCAGAAGGAGTACTCCGCACGAAAACGGAGTCCGGGAGGCACACGAGGTGGCCACAAGCCCCCCAGGCGCGGCCAGGGGGTGGGCCCGCGCCTGGCAGGCTTGTCGCCTCCTCGCGCGCTTTCCGGACTACTTCCATTTTTTCTATTTTTTCAAATATTCCAAAACGGAGTAAAATTCCTACTGGAAAAGTTTTGGAGTCTGTTTTCTTACCGAATCACATACTTCTTCGTTTTCGGAGTCTGAAACAGGCTGATAAATATCCCTTAGGTATTCTTCCGGAGTTATGGTATTGATAATATTGCTTTCAACATTTATGGGAGTACCTAAGATATAATGCTTGATTCTCTGCCCATTTACAACTCTTGGACAATTACCTTCCATGTTTTTGATCTTGATAGCACCGGAACGATATACTTCCTCAACAATATAGGGACCTTCCCATTTAGAGAGAAGCTTGCCTGCAAAAAATCTTAAATGAGAATTATATAGCTAGACATAATCACCTACATTGGACTCGCGCTTTTGTATCCTCTTATCATGCCACCTCTTAACCTTTTCTTTGAACAACTTGGCATTCTCATATGCCTGAGCTCTCCATTCATCAAGCGAGCTAATGTCAAATAACCTCTTCTCACCGGCAAGTTTGAAACCAAAGTTGAGCTCTTTGATTGCCCAATAAGCTTTATGCTCTAGCTCAAGAGGTAAATGACATGCTTTACCGTACACCATTTTGTACGGAGACATGCCCATGGGATTTTTATAGGCAGTTCTATAAGCCCACAGTGCATCATCTAGCTTCTTAGACCAATTCTTTCTAGACCTGTTGACAGTCTTTTGAAGAATTAGTTTAATCTCTCTATTGCTTAGCTCTACTTGACCACTTGACTGAGGGTGATAGGGAGCCGCAATTCTATGGTTGACATCGTAATTAGCAAGCATTTTACGGAAAGCACCATGAATGAAATGTGATCCACCGTCGGTCATTAGATATCTAGGGACTCCAAATCTAGGGAAAATAACTTCTTTAAGCATCCTGATAGAGGTGTTGTGATCAGCACTACTAGTGGAGATAGCTTCTACCCACTTAGTAACGTAGTCAACAGCAACTAGGATGTGAGTATACCCATTGGATTTTGGAAAAGGTCCCATATAATCAAAGCCCCAAACATCAAATGGTTCAATGACAAGTGAATATTTCATAGGCATTTCCTGACGTTTACCGATATTACCTATTCTTTTACATTCGTCACAAAACAAGACAAACTTACGGGCATTCTTGAAGAGAGTGGGCCAATAGAAACCTGATTGCAATACCTTCTGTGCAGTTCTATCTCTCGCATGGTATCCTCCGTAGGCCTCGGAGTGACACTTCTGTAGGATCTGTCCCTGTTCATGTTCAGGTACAAAACGTCTAATAACACCATCTACTCCTTCCTTATAAAGGTTAGGATCATCCCAAAAGTAATGTCTCAAGTCAAAGAAGAATTTCTTGTTTTGCTGTATGTGAAACTAGGTGGTACATATTTGGTAACGATATAGTTTGCATAATCAGCATACCACGTTGCACTACGTGTAGCATTGATGACGTTCAATTTCTCATTGGGGAAGCTATCATCAATAGGTTATGCGTCATCAAGAAAGTTCTCCAACCTAGACAAGTTATCTACTACAGGGTTATCAGCACCCTTCCTGTCGACAACGTGCAAATCAAATTCTTGTAGCAAGAGAACCCATCTGATAAGTCTAGGTTTAGCGTCCTTCTTCTCCATGAGGTACTTAATAGCAGCATGATCAGTGTGAATAGTGACTTTGGAATCAACTATGTAAGACCTGAACTTTTCGCATGCAAACACGACTGCTAAAAACTCCTTTTCCGTAGTAGTATAGTTTCTTTGGGCACTGTCTAGAGTTTTACTAGCATAGTGAATAACATTCAAGTTCTTATCAACTCTTTGCCCTAGGACAACATCAATAGCATAATCACTAGCATCACACATGATTTCAAAAGGTAAGTTCCAATCAGGTGGTTGAACAATAGGTGCAGTTATCAAGGCCTTCTTAAGTATTTCGAAGGCTTCCTCACAATCATCGTCAAAAACAAAAGGAATATCCTTTTGCAAGAGATTGGTAAGAGGCCTAGAAATCTTCGAGAAGTATTTAATGAACCTTCTATAGAAACCAGCATGACCAAGGAAATTTTTATACCTTTGATATCTGTGGGGTATGGCATTTTCTCGATTGCATCAACCTTAGCCTTATCGACTTCAATACCTCTTTCAGAAATTTTATGTCCTAAGACGATGCCTTCATTAACCATAAATTGGCACTTCACCCAATTCAAGACAAGATTGGTGTCTTTACATCTCTGCAAGACTCGATCAAGGTTGTTGAGGCAATCATCAAAGGAAGACCCGTAAACGGAGAAGTCATCCATGAAAACCTCAACAATATTTTCACAAAGTCAAAGAATATAGCCATCATACATCTTTGAAAGGTGGCAGGTGCATTACATAAGCCAAAAGGCATACGTCTATAAGCAAAGGTACCGAAAGGGCAGGTGAAAGTGGTTTTCTCCTGATCAGATTGTGCAACTGGTATTTGGGAGAAACCAGAATAACCGTCTAGAAAGCAGAAGTGTGTGTGTTTAGATAGTCTTTCTAGCATTTGGTCGATAAAAGGCAAAGGGTAATGATCTTTCCTAGTGGCTTTATTCAATTTCCTAAAATCGATCACCATCCTATAGCCAGTAATAATCCTCTGTTGGATTAATTCATCCTTATCATTAGGGACAACGGTAATACCTCCCTTCTTAGGGACGCAATGCACCGGACTCACCCAATCACTATGAGCAACAGGATAGATAATACCCGCTTCTAGGAGCTTTAGTATTTCTTTTCTCACTACTTCTTTCATCTTAGGATTTAATCTCCGTTGATGATCAGCAACTCGTTTGGAATCAGGATCAGGTTTAATCTTGTGCTGGCATAGAGTGGGACTAATGCCCTTAAGATCATCAAGAGTATATCCAATAGCAGCATGGTGCTTCCTCAGAGTTTTTAATAACATCTTTTCTTCATGCTCTGAGAGGCTAGCACTAAAAATAATAGGATATATCTCTTTTTCATCAAGATAAGCATACTTAAGAGTATCAGGCAACTGTTTAAGCTCGAACACAAGATCACCATTTGGTGGGGTGGATCCCCAAGCAGTTGAACACGCAAGTTATTCTTAAGGATAGGATATTGTTCTAAGACAACTCTATCTATCTCATCCCTTTCGTCCATATGCATATCATTTTCATGCTCAAGCAAGTATTTCTCTAAGGGATCAGTAGGAGGCACGGCAATAGAAGCTAAGGCAATAGTTTCATCCTTACTAGGCAACTCTTTTTCATGAGGTTGTCTACCAAACTTGGAGAAATTGAACTCATGTGACACACCTTCAAAGCCAACAGTGATAGTTTGCTTCTCACAATCAATATGAGCATTGACAGTATTGAGAAAAGGTCTGCCAAATATGATGGGACAAAAGCTATCTTGTGCGGTAGAAAGAACGAGGAAATCAGCAGGATACTTCGTTTTACCACACAAGACTTCAACATCCCTAACAGTTCCCACAGGGCAGATAGTATCTCTATTGGCAAGCTGAATAGTGACATCAATAAGCTCTATCTCAACAGGTGCAATCTCGTCTTAGATTTCATCGTATAAGGATTGAGGTATTGCACTAACACTAGCACCCACGTCACATAAACCATGATAGCAATGTTCTCCTATCTTAACAGAAACAACAGGCGTGCCCACAACAGGCCTATGTTTGTCTCTAGCATGAGGTTTAGCAATTCTAGCAGCATCTTCACAAAAGTGAATATTATGTCCCTCAACATCGTTGGATAGAAGATCTTTGATAATACAATGCTAGGTTCAACTCTAATTTTCTCAGGGGGTGTAGGTGTTCTAATGTAGCCTCTACGTATCACAGTTGAAGCTTTAGAATGATCCTTTATCCTAACAGGGAAAGGTGGTTTCTCAATGTAAGCAGTGGGAACAATAGGATCATTATAGGCAATGACTCTCTCTTCAACTGGATTGGGTTTAACTACATTGACTTCTAAAGGAGGATGATATTTAAACCACTTCTCTTTGGGGAGATCAATATGAGCAGCAAATGATTCACACAGTGAAGCTACTATCTCAGAGTCAAGTCCATACTTAGCGCTAAAGTCACAAAAGATATTTGTTTCAACAAAGGATTAAACAAAATCAAACTTGAAATTCATACCCGACTCCTTACCTTCATCAAGCTCCCAATCTTAAAAGTTGGGTTTAATTCTCTCCAGTAAATTCCATTTGAAGTCAATATCTCTCTTCATAAAAGAACCGGTACAAGAAGTGTCAAGCATGGTGCGATCATCATGAGAAAGCCGAGCATAGAAGTTCTGAATGATAATTTCTCTTGAGAGCTCATGGTTGGGGCATGAATATAACATTGATTTAAGCCTCCCCCAAGCTTGAGCGATGCTTTCTCTGTCACGAGGCTAAAAATTATAAATATAATTCCGATCACGATGTAGTAAATGCATAGGATAAAACTTTTGATGAAATTCCAATTTCAACCGATTGTAGTTCCATGATCCAGTATCATCACATAGCCTATACCATGTCAATGCATTATCCTTCAAAGATAAAGTAAAGACCTTCTTCTTCACCTCATCCTCGGGCAAACCTACAAGCCTAAATAAACCACAAACTTCATCTACATATATTAGATGCAAGTCTGGATGTGATGTTCCATCTCCTGTAAAAGGATTAGCCAACAGTTTCTCAAGCATACCCGAAGGAAATTTAAAGCAAATATTTTCAGTAGGTGCAGCAGGTTGAGGAGCAACTCTTTGTGCTTCCGTTCGAGGTGAAGATACCCCGAACAAGCCCCTCAAAGGATTAGTCTCCATAGTGACAAGTGACAATAAAATTCAGCACACTATATGAATGTTTCCTTACCAATTTCCACTTACCAAAGGCGCTTCACTCCCCGGCAACGGCGCCAGAAAAGAGTCTTGATGACCCACAAGTATAGGGGATCTATCGTAGTCATTTCGATAAGTAAGAGTGTCGAACCCAACGAGATGCAGAAGGATCTGACAAGTGGTTTTCAGCGAGGAAATATCTGCAAGCACTGAAATTATCGGTAACAAGTAGTTGTGTGGTGAGATGATTTGTAGCGAGCAACAAGTAACAAAAGTAGCAACGGTGCAGCAAAGTAGCCCAATCCCTTTTGTAGCAAGGGACAAGCCTGGACCAAGTATTATAGGAGGAAAAACGCTCCCGAGGACACACATGAATTTTTGTCATCCTAGTTTTCATCATGTTCATATGATTCGCATTCATTACTTTGATAGTTTGATATGTGGGTGGACCGGCGCTTGGGTACTGCCCTTACTTGGACAAGCATCCCACTTATGATTAACCCCTCTCGCAAGCATCCGCAACTAGAAAGAAGAATTAAGACAAAGTCTAACCATAGCATTAAACTATTGGATCCAAATCAGCCCCTTACGAAGCAACGCATAAACTAGGGTTTAAGCTTCTGTCACTCTAGCAACCCATCATCTACTTACTACTTCCCAATGCCTTCCTCTAGGCCCAAATAATGCTGAAGTGTTATGTAGTCGACGTTCACATAACACCACTAGAGGAAAAACGAAATACAACACATCAAAATATTGAACGAATACCAAATTCACATGACTACTATTAGCATGACTTATCCCATGTCCTCGGGAACAAAAGTAACTACTCACAAAGCATAATCATATTCATGACCAGAGAGGTAATGAGTAGCATCAAGGATCTAAACATAAACTCTTCCACCAAGTAATCCAACTAGCATCAACTACAAAGAGTAATTAACACTACTAGCAACCTTACAAGTACCAATCGGAGTCGCGAGACGGAGATTGGTTACAAGAGATGAACTAGGGTTTGGAGATGAGATGGTGCTGATGAAGATGTTGATGGTGACGAGTCCCCTCCGATGAGAGGAGTGTTGGTGATGACGATGGCGACGATTTCCCCCTCCGGGAGGGAAGTTTCCCCGGCAGGATCGTCCTGCCGAAACTCTAGATTGGTTTTGCTCAAGTTCCGCCTCGTGGCGGCGGCGAATCTTCGAAAAAGCCTCCTCTTGATTTTTTTCTGGGCGAAACCCTTCTTATAGCAAAAGGATGAAGCTAGAGGGCCAGCTGGGTGCCCACAAGCCCCCTAGGCGCGGCTAGGGGGGTGGCCGCACCTAGAAGGCTTGTGGCCACCTACTGGCGCCCCTCTGGCACTTCTTCGGCCCAGTATTTTTTATAAATCCCGAAAAAAATTCTCGTTGATTTTTACGGCGTTTGGAGTTGCGCAGAATAGGTATATCAAACTTGTTCCAATTTTGGGCCAGAATTCCAGCTGCCGGCATTCTCCCTTTTCATGTAAACCTTGCAAAATAAGAGAGAAAAGGCATAAGTATTGTACCGTGAAGTGAAATAACAGCCCAAAAAGCAATAAATATCAACATGAAAGCATGATGCAAAATGGACGTATCATGGTAGTACAAGTATAGGCTTATATTATGTTGGGATAATTAGGAGATTACCTGCGGTCTCAGATATTATTTATTGCAAATGAGTTCATCTCCATTTACTGCACTAGATTTTGGTTCTCCTTCTGATGAATATCCTGAGAACAATCATTTACGAGGATATTTTTGATTGTTATTTTCATGTGCCCAAATCTATCCCATTGAACTCATCAGCATTTTCAATAAATTATTGGTGTGGTTTGACCATATGTTTGATGGTTTGGAGATCATAGGTTCTATATTTATAAAATCACACATTTTACAAACTTGAGAGTTGTCTTTGTGATTGTTTGCAAATGATCTATTTCCTATTAAGAGGAAACTTTGACTTCGGTTGTCTTTTAGCCTCTACTTTACTTTGAATTCCTCATGGTTCCATTTTGTGACCATGACTTGCATAGTATTCTCAATCCTAGCAAATATTTGTAATAATCTTATAGCACCGGTTGGGTGAATATGTTTCTTTACCATGAAAATGGCAGTATCATCATAAGAGGATGCAAAGTGTATTATGGGCTTTTCAATCGGATTCAAATATGAAAAATATCTGATCAAAAAATCTCAACTTAAAGTTGATTTTATAATATCCAAAATCATAAGTTGCGATAGACTTGAGGCCTTGAAAAGTTATTGGGTGATCATTCCAAATGTGTTCATGGCAGAATATTTCTCTTAAGGGGTATATTCAAGGTGAATAAATATTCGTCCATTATGTACTTAATTTGAGAACTAAGTAAAGTTGGTGACAGACGAAATACATATAAACATACTTATCTATTAAGAGATAAGCCATGACATATATTCCGAAGGTGGAGTTATAGTGGCCACAAATGCGGCATGTGGAAATAATGACTGATGTCATGAATCATCTTACAATAACTACTCCCACCAAATCATGCATTTATTATATTTGGAAATCTCAGCCACGCGTTACTTGAAAATGCTTACGTACTTATTCAATTTACTTCTAGGAGTAAGTGGCATCTATGAATAAATGATTTGTTTGAGAACAATCAGAGCCAAGGTGATCCTTGGTGAACCTGGTTGTATCATGCAATACAAACATGTGATGATATTATTGCTAATGCTTTGGAGTTCATTCTTGAGGAAGTGTGTGGCTTTAGAGTCACTGCCAAAACGTATAGACTTGCATGCTTAACATCGGTTAGTCACTATGAAAGTATAACCAAGATGTGATGTGGACCTTGCGAAATTGTTGAGACACTCAATTATTGCCATAAACTATGGTATCCATCTTGATGGATGGACGACACTATAATTAGAAATAGTGGCGTAGGCTCCATTGCCATATATTTTAAAAATGTAATAGAAGGTAACCAAACGTATATGCAAATATTTCCATAGTTTCCTATTACATATTCAAGAAAAGTGTGCAAGAACAATATTTACTATGAGAGTAAAATATTTTAGTGAACAACAACAATAAATGCTTCAGAGGAGCAAGTTTTTGGTTGGCTGATGCCTTATATGTGGAGACCTCAATTGATATAGAATAACACTTTGAAGATAATCACCAATATGGTGTAGATCTCACAGTAATATATAACATAGTATGACTTTTGTCAGTAGATGTTCATATCCCTATTACCTTATGTTATACAATATTTAAAAAAATCACTTTGAAGGTAGGCATATGTCAGGATGACATGATGTAGACCTCATTGTCGTAGTGGATAATCTGCCAAATTTTGCAGTAGATGCCACCAATACCTTATGATTCAAAAATAAAATTTGAGGTAGTCACATTAATATTTGGAAGAGCACTTTAAAACTAATCATCTTATCTAATGACATGATCATGTAGACCTCACAATATTGATGGATAATCTGCAAACTATGTACTAGATGACATCAATACCTTGTGATCCACAAATGAATGTGGATGGTCATAATAAGTAGATGCCATCAACGATGGCCGGGTACTCTATACGGAGCAGGGAGAGGGGCGGTCCGTCATGCATGCGTCTAGCTACGCGATGGAGGCCGAACTCCCGGGGCGACACAGATGCATGCGTGGTCACGGGTTTTATGACTGGACGGCGAGTTGGTTTATACTCCCTGCGCTTAGAATTACTTGCCACATAAATTGATAAAATGAATGTGTTAAGAACTAAAGTACGTTTAGATACGTCCATTTCTCCGACAAGTATTTTCGTACGGAGTGAGTATGAGGTAGTAGAACGTAGGTAGCAACTATTATTCTTTTGTAGTAGAAGTAGTCTGATTAGTAGTAGTAGTAGTGAGAGGAGCAGCGGTGGCCTCTCGCCTCCTTCTCTTGTGCCTATAAAAGAGAGTCACTCCTTTCCAGAGATATGCAACAGAAGTTCCTCTCGCCACTGGTTCCAAACTCTGCGCTGCTGCGATGTTCTTCCCCATCCTGGCTTGCGGCATGCACAGTAGGTCAGGACAGTAGGCCTCCGAAACTCCGTCTCTTTGGGTCCTGTACGGGAGAAGGGCGATAAGGTTTTTGGGGAGCAGTGATAATCCACAAGTATAGGGGATCGCAACAGTTTTTCGAGGGTAGAGTATTCAACCCAAATTTATTGATTCGACACAAGGGGAGCCAAAGAATACTCTCGAGTATTAGCAGTTGAGTTGTCAATTCAACCACACCTGAAAGACTTAGCATCCGCAGCAAAGTTTTAGTAGCAAAGTAGTATGATAGTAACGGTAGCGGCGGTAGCAGTAGTAATTTGTATAGCAATTGTGACAGTAGTAGCGGCAAAGTAACTTAGCAAGGACGAGTATAGGAAAAGCTCGTAGGCATTGGATCGGTGATGGATAATTATATCGGATGTCATTCATCATGTAACAGTTATAACAAAGGGTGATATGCAACTAGCTCCAGTTCGTCAATGTAATGTAGGCATATATTCCATATTTAGTCATACGTGCTTATGGAAAAGAACTTGCATGGCATCTTTTGTCCATCCCTCCCGAGGCAGCGGGGTCCTAATGGAAACTAAGGGATATTAAGGTCTCCTTTTAATAGAGAACCAGAACAAAGCATTAGCACATAGTGAATACATGAACTCCTCATACTATGGTCATCTCCGGGAGTGGTTCCGGCTATGGTCACTCCGGGGTTGCCGGGTCATAACACATAGTAGGTGACTACAACTTGCAAATTAGGATCAAGAACACACATATATTGATGAAAACATAATAGGTTCAGATCTGAAATCATGGCACTCGGGCCCTAGTGACAAGTATTAAGCATAGCAAAGTAGCAGAAACATCAATCTTAGAACAAAGTGGATACTAGGGATCAAACCCCATCAAAACTAACTCGATTATATGATAGATCTCATCCAACTCATCACCGTCCAGCAAGCCTACGATGAGATTACTCATGAACGATTGAGAGCATCATGAAATTGGCGATGGAGGATGGTTGACGATGACGACGGCGTCGATTTCCCCTCTCCGGAAACCAGAACGGACTCCAGATCTGCCCTCCCGAGGAAGAACAGGAGGTGGCGGCGGCTCCGTATCGTGAAACGCGATAAACTCTTCTCTCCTAAATTTTTTTGGGCGAGAGAGACTATATAGAGTTGGAGTTGGAGGCTGCGGAGCCACGTGGGCCCCACGAGCCTACCACGTGCGCCCTAGGTACACTGCAATATGATCAGGACCTGAAGGCTGGACAAATCCAGTTTCACCTGTAGAAAATGCAGCAAAACCTCTCATACACCATCATCTGTACTATTAAAAGCACGAGAGGGCAGATCCAACTACAGATCTGGACCGTCTGATTACACTATCAAAGGCCTAAAAACGTTGTTAACGAAACTAATAGTTTTTGTTAGCGCTAATTGCCCACCCACGTCGTCTCGCGGTCAATCGCCCCGCTCGCCCGCCTCGCCCAGGTCGCCCGCCCCCGCCCGCATCGCTCGCCCCATCCTCACGCAGCCGCTCGCCCCCGCACTGTCGCATCATCCTGCCGTCGGTTCTACTTCCGCAACCCCCGCTCGGCGTGTCGCTGCTCTCCCCGCCAGTCTCCACGCCCCGCACCCCTCTCCCTCCCCGTCGGGGCTCCTCTCCCTCCCTGTCGGCCACCCTCTCCGCCTCTCCACCACCGACGCGCCATGTTCGTGTTCAGGGGGAAGTCCGTGTTCAACCTGAGGAAAAAGTTAGCCCGCTGGCTGGAGGCCCTCATGGACGTCTCCAACCTCGCCATGTGCGTCGAAGCCGGTACTTTCGAGGTTCTTACCCAGATCGTCGTCGACCTGCCCCGCAGCCGCCAGGAACTCCACATTGTCGTCTTCGCAGGTGGGACGCCAGGTGAGCCGTCCATGTCCTAAACTTCCTACTGATCTGATCTGGTGTTGGGGAACAGTCTGAAAACAGTTTACTGAAACTCGGACGAATCTCGCTGAAAAGATAGGCCAGATGACCCAGATTGAGAGGGAGAATGCCACAGCAGAGGCCATGTCCAAGTACTTCATAGGTGTGTCTCGCTTCCCTTGCGCTAAATTAACAACTGCAGTTTGTGAAGGGTTGTGTGTAATAACATTTTGTATGATGCAGGTAGCGTACTGAGTGGTGGAGGTAGTGTGCCTTCTCCTCAAGCATCCGCTACGGCTTGGCAGTCGATGGTGAATGAAATGCAAAAGGGCGCCCTTTCTACCCGCCTAGGCATTCCGATGATCTACGGTATTGATGTTGTGCACGGTCACAACAACGTGTACAAAGCTACTATCTTCCCACATAATGTTGGCCTGGGAGCTACCAGGTAGAAACAATACTCTTTTTTAACTTTTGATGTTCTGAATTATATCTGATCAACCACCTACAACAATTTTCAGAAAAGGCATGCTAACTGTGACACATATGTTGTTCTGAATTAATATGTTAATGTCTTCTAGGGACCCTATGTTGGTAAAGAGGATAGGATAAGAACCTGCTCTTGAAGTTAGAGCAACAGGAATTCCTTACGCTTTTGCTCCGTGTATTGCGGTAATATATTGTACCTCTTGCATGGTTGATACCTTACTATGGACAGAAAATGTGCCTTCTTATTGTTCCTAAGGAACTCACCTGTTGATGTTGCTCAGGTGTGTAGAGACCCAAGATAGGGACGCAGCTACGAAAGCTACAGCGAAGACCCAAAGGTTGTCCAGTCAATGACCATGCTCATCTCTGGTATGCAAGGTGACGTTCCGGCTGGTTCTGAGGGAAGGCCATTCGTTGGTGCAAGGTAATATACATTCAACAGGGAACTTGTGTTCTGTGATTTAGTCTGAAGAGACTGAGCTAACTTCATTGTCACTCTTGGTACACTGCAGTAAGAAGGTTGCTGCATGCGCAAAGCACTATGTTGGTGATGGTGGTACGTTTATGGGGAACAACGAGAACGATACAATCATTGACGCCCATGGGCTGATGACTATCCATATGCCTGTTTATTACAATTCTATCATCAGAGGTGTCTCCACTGTTATGACCTCGTACTCTAGCTGGAACAGAAATAAAATGCACACCAACCATTTCCTTGTCACTGATTTTCTGAAGAACAAGCTCAAATTTCGGGTGAGTTGCTCATTAGAAAGCCAGGAGAATTTCTCTCTCTTGTTTTCTTCAGACATATTTAAAAGATACTGATAAAATCAATTTCCGGGATTTCCTGCAAACAGGGTTTCGTGATTTCAGACTGGCAAGGCATTGATCGGATTACTAACCCTCAAGGCGTGAACTATTCTTATTCAGTTGAGGCTGGAGTTGGTGCCGGTATTGACATGGTAAGATTATGCAAAATTACATACTTCGGTTTTTTCTGTGCAAAGCATACTTATCTGATACTCGCAAGGCACGATAATCCCTTGCTCGTAAATTCAACTTCAACTTTTTCAGACAAAACTTGAGTAAATTGCTTGCTCGTAAGGCACGATAAGGATTTCTTATCTGATACACCGTTGACAGTTGTTATCTCGTCTAGAACTAATACAAATATATCATTTTCTTCCTTTCTGATCATGCTCTTGTACACATTATTTTGCAGATCATGGTTCCTTTTGCCTACATAGAACTCATTGATGATCTGACATACCAAGTTAAGAACAACATCATCCCCATGAGCAGAATCAACAATGCTGTCTACAGGATTCTGAGGGTGAAGTTCACCATGGGTCTATTTGAGAACCCCTATGCTGACCCAAGCCTCGTTCGTGAACTCGGGAAGCAGGTTAGTTCTCAACACCACATTTTCTTTCTATCACACTCCATTTGTCAAGATCCATGAATTCTTACTATAAATTCCTTCCCATTGTTAGGAACACCATGATCTTGCTCGTGAGGCTGTCAGGAAGTCATTGGTATTGCTGAAAAATGGAAAATCTGCCTCCACTCCATTGTTGCCTCTCCCAAAGAAGGCCGGTAAGATCCTCGTCGCTGGAAGCCACGCCAACGACTTGGGCAACCAGTGCTGAGGATGGACCAGCACATGGCAAGGACAGACCGGCAATGACAAAACTGTCGGTAAATATTCATTGCTTGTAGTACTAATCTGTAGCAACATCGTCGATAAGTGGAACAAAAGTTGATGGAATCATCTGATGAAACGCAGGGACGATGATCCTTTCGGCGATCAAGTCCATAGTTGACCCCAGCACGGAGGTGGTCTTCTCAGAGAACCCTGACAGCACACAAGACGATACCTTCATTTCATGGGTATACAATGGGACTGAAGCTTGAGCAGTTCATATTCGATGCATTCAATTACTCCCCATCCACGAAACTTTTTGAGGTTCGATTTCCATTCTGCTCCCTCTTCTTCTTTCCCCCAGCTTCTCTGGGCTTGAAAGCTTGAGATACTCACCGGTGCATATCCGAAAATCTACGTGCTATGTGAAGAGGAATTTGCTACAGTGAAGAACGTGAATGGCTTAGCCTACGACACCCTAGATTCGGCCAAACTGATGCTGCTCCGACTCCACAGCAGATGGGTAGTCACTGCTGGCTGCTTCCTGACCCATTCTATGCCCTTGTACATGACATGTAATTCCTCACGTTTTCTTGTACCCTGAAACTTGCAAAGCTAAACCACAACTCAGGCATTTTTTGAGAAAACGCAAAAGACTTTTGCATTTCATAGTATTGAAAAGATAGGGTCTTAGGTTACAATCCTCCTAGGAGGTGGTTACAGGGCCAGGAAAAGAAAATTAGTGAACATCCCAAGTCTGCGGGATCGCGGCTTTGAGGCCTAGCGCGCTGGCCCTGGCCCAAAGCGTCGCTTCCTCCTTGATCTTCGCAATCAAGCTCGTGGTCGAGGGTCGTTCGTTGTCAAACACGTAGCCATTTCTGTGTTTCCATGTCATCCAAGGTACGAGCAGTGTCATGGATGCGAGGCCTTTGTGCATAAGCGTCGACGTGGCTCGTCTCGCGGTGGACCACCAAGCATTGAGCGATTCCTCGCCATCAGGTGGGCGACAGGGGATCCTTAGCCAGGCCAGGGTCTCATGCCATACTTGTCGAGAGAATGGGTAGGCGAGAAGGAGGTGGTGCATAGTTTCCGTTTCCTGGTCGCTGAGGAGGCATCGTGGGTGGTGCTGCGGCCCTCTCTTGGCTAGCCTGTCTGCCATCCAGCAACGATCGAGTCGGGCGATCCAGTGGAAGAAGCGGACCCGCGGCGGTGCCCAACACTTCCAGGTGAGCTTCCAGGCACCGCATGGGATGGAGCCGTGGAAGGTAGCCTTGTAGGCCGATTGCGCGGTGTAAGTGCCGCTAGTGGTCCACTTCCAGATCAGGCGATCAGGCTCAGCAGAAGGTATTGTGCCAGAGCTGAAGGTATTGCCCAACCTCTTGGATCCCAAGCACACCATGGATATCACGTGCCCACTTATGAGCCTGCAGCCCATCAGCCACAGTTTGTAGCTTGCGGCGGTGTTTGGGGATGCATGCATACAGCTGGGGCACGATTTCTCGGATGGCATGCCCATCCAGCCATCTCTCCTCCCAGAAAAGGGCCTCCTGGCCGTTGCCGAGCTGCATGGTGGTGGAGGCAAAGAAGAAGTCGCGCTCCTCCGTCGAGAATTGCAGGTCGAGGCCGCTCCAGGCTCTGGTGCTGTTAGTGCGACTAAACCAGAGCCAGCGTAAGCGCAATGCTAGGCCGGAGCGCTCCAAGTCCCGGACACTGAGGCCACCCAAGGAAATTGCCCGCGCGACGCGTTGCCAATTGACATGGCAGTTACCGCTCTGGGCATTGGCACGCCCCGCCCACAGGAACCCTTGCTGGATTTTCACCAGCGCTTTGATTGTCTACTTCGGTGGAGCTAGCACGAGGAGCTGGTGGATAGGGATCGCGCTCAGGACGGCTTTGACGAATGCGAGGCGACCCACCTTGTTCATGAGGTGTGCCTTCCAGCACGGGAGCATACCGACGGTCCTGTCGACGACGGGCTGTAGCTGGGCAGCAGTTGGGCGCCATAGTTTCAGTGGGATGCCCAAGTAGGTGATGGGAAGGACCACGATGGGGCATCCCAGCAAGTCGACAATAGGTTTGGCTGTGGCGGGGTCGTAGCGGATCAGCGTGGCTGTGCTCTTCAGGAAGTTAACCTGGAGTCCAGAGGAGCGCTCGAAGAGTTGCAGGATGCTCTTTATCGCCTCGATGTCGCTGTGCGTGGGGTGACAGAAGAGGATCACGTCGTCGGTGTAGAGTGAGACGACGGGGAGTGAGCGGCGGGGGTGAAGTATCCGTAGGATGCCGAGCTCGGTGGCGTGGTGTAGCAGGCGCCTAGGGTGTCGACCATGAGGACAAAGAGCTGGGGCGACAGTGGGTCGCCTTGTCTCAGGCCGCGGCGGTGCCAGATTGCGGGGCCAGGCGCACCATTCAGGAGCACCTTGGTGCTCGCTGTTGAGAGGAGGATCGCCAACCAGTCCAGGAAGCGATTGCCGAACCCGTATTGGCGCAAGACCTCGAAGAGGAACGCCCAGCTAATCGAGTCGAAGGCGCGTGCCAAGTCCAGTTTCAGGAGCACGTGCGGGGCTCCGAGTTGGTGTAGCAGGCGCAGACTACCGGATGAGGACGAAGTTTGTTGGAAATATGCCCTAGAGGCAATAATAAAATGGTTATTATCATATTTCCTTGTTCATGATAATCGTCTATTGTTCATGCTATAATTGTATTAACAGGAAACAGTAATACATGTGCGAATAAATAGATCACAATGTGTCCCTAGCAAGCCTCTAGTTGGCTAGCTCGTTAGTCAATAGATGATCATGGTTTCCTGATCATGGGCATTAGATGTCATTGATAACGGGATCACATCATTGGGAGAATGATGTGATGGACAAGACCCAATCCTAAGCATAGCACTAGATCATATTGTTCGTATGCTAAAGCTTTTCTAATGTCAAGTATCTTTTCCTTCGACCGTGAGATTGTGCAACTCCCGGATACCGTAGGAGTGCTTTGGGTGTACCAAACGTCAGAACGTAACTGGGTGACTATAAAGGTGCACTACGGGTACCTCCGAAAGTGTCTATTGGGTTGGTACGAATCAAGATCGGGATTTGTCACTCCGTGTGACGGAGAGGTATCTCTGGGCCCACTCGGTAGAACATCATCATGAGCTCAATGTGACTAAGGAGTTAGTCACACGATGACGCACTACGGAACGAATAAAGAGACTTACCGGTAACGAGATTGAACAAGGTATAGGTATACCGACGATCGAATCTCGGGCAAGTTCTATACCGACAGACAAAGGGAATCGTATACGGGATTAATTGAATCCTTGACATCGTGGTTCATCCGATGAGATCATCGTGGAGCAAGTGGGAGCCACCATGGGTATCCAGACCCCGCTGATGGTTATTGGCCGGAGAGGCGTCTCGGTCATGTCTGCCTGTCTCCCGAACCCGTAGGGTGTACACACTTAAGGTTCGATGATGCTAGGGTTATAGGGAATTGTTATACGAGGTTACCGAAAGTTGTTCGGAGTCCCGGATGAGATCCCGGATGTCACGAGGAGCTCCGAAATGGTCCTGAGGTAAAGATTGATATATAGGACGGATGGTTTCGGATACCGGAAGTGTTTCGGGCATCACCAGTAACGTACCGGGACCACCGGGACCACCGGAGGTGGCCCCGAGGGTCCACCGAAGGGGGGCAACGACCCCGGGAGGTAAGGTGGGCCAAGTGGGGAAGGGAACCAGCCCCTAGGTGGGCTGGTGCCCCTCCACACTCAGCCCAATGCGTGGGGGAGAGAAAAGGGGGGGCAAACCCTAAGCCAGGTGGGCCTAAGGCCCACCAGGTGGTGCGCCACCCCTCCCCACCCTAGCCGCCGCCCCCCTTTCCCATCTGGTGGCCGCCGGCCCCTAGGGTGGGAACCCTAGGGGTGGCGCAGACTCTCCCCCTCCTCCTATAAATAGAGAGGGGTTTTGGCCCTCGGGAGATAGACTTCTCCCTCTCCCTCGGCGCAGCCCTGCCCTTCTTTCTCCTCCTCTCTGCCGGTGCTTGGCGAAGCCCTGCCGGGAGACCTCGTCTCTCCATCGACACCACGCCGTCGTGCTGCTGGAGTTCTTCCCCAACCTCTCCCTCCTCCTTTCTGGATCAAGGTGCGGGAGACGTCACCGGGCTGCACGTGTGTTGAACGTGGAGGTGGCGTAGTTCAGCACTAGATCAAAATCACACCACGATCCGAATCGCTGCGAGTACGACTCCATCAACCGCGTTCTAGTAACGCTTCCGCTTAGCGATCTTCAAAGGTATGAAGATGCTCTTATCCCTCTCTCGTTGCTAGTCTCTCCATAGGAAGATCTGAATATGGCGTAGGAAAATTTTGAATTTATGCTACGTTACCCAACAGTGGCATCCGAGCCAGGTTTTCTATGCGTAGATTCTATGCACGAGTAGAACACAAAAGTTGTGGGCGATGATTTGTGAATTTGCTTGCCGCTACTAGTCTTATTCTTTTCCGGCGGTATTGTGGGATGAAGAGGCCCGGACCGACTTTACACGTACGCTTACGTGAGACTGGTTCCACCGACAGACATGCACACCGTGCATAAAGGTGGCTAGCGGGTGTGTGTCTCTCCTACTCTAGTGGGATTGGATTTGATGAAAATGGTCCTTATGAAGGGTAAATAGCTTTGGCATATCATCGTTGTGGCTGTCACATGGGTAAGAAGGCATTCTTGCTAGAAACCCAAATCAGCCACGTAAAACTTGCAACAACAATTAGAGGACGTCTAACTTGTTTTTGCAGGGTTTGACATGTGAAGTGATATGGCCAAAGTTGTGATGTTGCATGTATGATATATGAGATGATCATGTTATTGTAATAGGTTTCACGACTTGCATGTCGATGAGTATGACAACCGGCCGGAGCCATAGGAGTTGTCTTAATTTATTGTATGAGATGCAACGCCATGTGCTTACTACTTTTACTTCATTGCTAACGGTTAGATATAGTAGTAGTGATAGTAGTAGTTGGCGTGACGACTTCGCGGAGACACGATGCTGGAGATCATGATGATGGAGATCATGGTGTCACGCCGGTGACGATGATGATCATGCGATGCCTAAAGATGGAGATCAAAAGAGCAAAGATGATAATGGCCATATCATGTCACTATATGATTGCATTGTGATGTTTGTCATGTTTTACATCTTATTGCTTAGAACGACGGTAGCACAATAAGATGACCCCTCTTAAAATTTCGAGAATGTATTCCCCTAAGTGTGCACCGTTGCGAAGGTTCGTTGTCTCGAAGCACCACGTGATGATCGGGTCTGATAGATTCTAAACGTTCGCATACAACGGGTGTAAGCCAGAATTACACACGCGAAACACCTAGGTTGACTCGACGAGCTTAGCATGTACAGACATGACCTCGAATACAAGAGACTGAAAGGTCGAACATGAGTCGTATGGTTGAATACGATCAGCATGAAGTTGCTCACCATGGTGACTAGTCTGTCTCACTTGATGATCGGACACGGGTTAGTCAACATGGATCATGTATCACTTAGATGACTAGAGGGATGTTGATTTAAGTGGGAGTTCATACTTAATTTGATTAAATGAACTTAATTGTCATGAACTTAGTCTAAAAGTTGTCTTTATATATATTGTAGATGGCCAACGTCAACCTCAATTTCAACGCATTCCTAGAGAAAAACAAGCTGAAAGATGATGGTAGCAACTATGCGGACTGGGTTCGCAACTTGAAGCTCATCCTTGAAGCAGCTAAAAAAGCTTATGTCCTTGATGCGCCGCTAGGTGACCCTCCCGCTCCCGCAGCAGCCCAGGACATTCTGAACGTCTGGCAAACGCGGAGTGATGACTACTCTATGGTTAGGTGTGGCATGTTATACAGTTTAGAAACGGGGCTCCAAAGGCGTTTTGAGCAACACGGGGCATATGAGATGTTCCAGGAGCTGAAGCTAGTTTTTCAAGCTCATGCCTGTGTCGAGAGATATGAAGTCTCCGACAAGTTCTTTAGCTGTAAGATGGAGGAGAACAGTTCTGTCAGTGAGCACATACTCAAAATGTCTGGGTTACACGGTCGTCTGACTTCACTTGGAGTCGAACTTCCGGATGATGCTATAATTGACAGAATCCTCTAGTCTCTCCCGCCAAGCTACAAAGGCTTTGTGCTTAACTACAACATGGAAGGGATGGAAAAGACCATTCACGAGTTGTACTCGATGCTCAAGTCTGCAGAAGTAGAAATCAAGGAAGAGGATCAAGTGTTGATGGTCAACAAGACCACTAGTGTCAAGAAAGGCAAGGGTAAGAAGAACTTCAAGAAAGACGGCAAAGCTGTTGCCGCGCCCGGTATGCCAGATGCCGGGAAGAAGAAAAATAATGGACCCAAGCCTGAGACTGAGTGCTTCTATTGCAAGGGAAAAGGTTACTGGAAGCGGAACTGCCCCAAATACTTAGCGGACAAGAAGGCCGGCAACGTTAAAGGTATATGTGATATACATGTTATTGATGTGTACCTTACCAGAGCTCGTAGTAGCTCCTGGGTATTTGATACCGGTGTTGTTGCTCACATTTGCAACTCAAAGCAAGAACTGCGGAATAAGCAGAGACTGGCCAAGGACGAGGTGACGATGCGCGTGGGGAATGGTTCCAAAGTCGATGTGATCGCTGTCGGCACGCTACCTCTACATCTACCGTCGGGATTAGTTTTAAACCTTATTAATTGTTATTTAGTACCAGCTTTGAGCATGAATATTGTATCAGGGTCTTGCTTAATGCGAGACGGCTAATCTTTTAAGTCAGAGAATAATGGTTGTTCTATTTATATGAGTGATATGTTTTATGGTCATGCTCCGCTGGTGAATGGTTTATTCTTGATGAATCTCGATCATGATGTTACACATATTCATAGTGTGAGTACCAAAAGATGTAAAGTTGATAATGATAGTCCCACATACTTGTGGCACTGCCGCTTGGGTCATATTGGTGTAAAGCGCATGAAGAAACTCCATACTGATGGACTATTAGAGTCTCTTGACTTTGAATCATTTGACACATGCGAACCGTGCCTCATGGGCAAGATGACTAAGACTCCATTCTCAGGAATAATGGAGAGAGCAACCGACTTATTGGAAATAATACATACTGATGTGTGTGGTCCAATGAACGTTGAAGCTCACGGTGGCTATCGTTTTGTTCTCACTCTCACCGATGATTTGAGTAGGTATGGGTATATCTACTTGATGAAGCACAAATCTGAGACATTTGAAAGATTCAAGGAATTTCAGAGTGAGGTTGAGAATCAACGTGACAGAAAAATTAAGTGTCTACGATCTGATCGTGGAGGAGAATATTTGAGTCACGAGTTTGGCACGCACCTAAGGAAGTGTGGAATCGTTTCACAACTGACGCCGCCTGGCACACCGCAACGCAAAGGAGTGTCTGAACGTCGTAATCGCACTTTATTAGATATGGTACGATCTATGATGTCTCTTACCGACCTACTGCTATCATTTTGGGGATAGGCATTAGAAACTGGAGCATTCACTTTAAATAGGGCACCGTCTAAATCTGTTGAGACGACACCGTATGAACTATGGTTTGGCGAGAAACCTAAGTTGTCGTTTCTTAAAGTTTGGGGCTGCGATGCTTATGTGAAGAAACTTCAACCAGAAAAGCTCGAACCCAAAGCGGAGAAATGTGTATTCATAGGATACCCTAAGGAAACTATTGGGTATACCTTCTATCTTAGATCCGAAGGTAAGACCTTTGTTGCCAAGAACGGATCCTTTCTAGAGAAAGAGTTTCTCTCGAAAGAAGTAAGTGGGAGGAAGGTAGAACTTGATGAGGTAATTACACCCCCTCTCGAACAGGATAGTAGCGCAGCGCGGGAAGTTGTTCATGTGGCGCCTACACCAACTGAAGAGGAAGTTAATGATGATGATCATGAAGCTTCGGATCAAGTTACTACTGAACTGCGAAGGTCCACAAGGGCACGCTCCGCACCAGAGTGGTACGGCAACCCTGTGATGGAAATCATGGTGTTAGACAACGGTGAACCTTCGAACTATGAAAAAGCAATGGCGGGCCCGGATTCCAACAAAAGGCTTGAGGCTATGAAATCTGAGATAGGATCCATGTATGAGAACAAAGTATGGACTTTGGTGGACTTGCCCGATGACCGGCGAGCCATAGCAAATAAATGGATCTTCAAGAAGAAGACTGATGCAAACGGTAATGTAACCGTTTACAAAGCTCGACTTGTCGCAAAGGGTTTTCGACAAATTCAAGGAGTTGACTACGAAGAGACTTTCTCTCCCGTAGCGAAGCTAAAATTAGTCCGAATCATGATAGCAATTGCCGCCTTTTATGATTATGAAATTTGGCAAATGGATGTCAAAACAGCGTTCCTTAACGGGAACCTTAAGGAAGAGTTGTATATGATGCAACCAGAAGGTTTTGTCGACCCTAAGGGTGCTAACAAAGTGTGCAAGCTGCAGCGCTCCATCTATGGGCTGGTGCAAGCATCTCGGAGTTGGAACATTCGCTTTAATGAGGTGATTAAAGCGTTTGGGTTCATACAGGTTTACGGAGAAGCCTGTCTGTACAAGAAAGTGAGTGGGAGCTTTGTAGCTTTCCTCATACTGTATGTGGATGACATATTATTGATGGGGAATAATATAGAGATGTTGGACAGCATAAAGGCCTATTTGAACAAAAGTTTTTCAATGAAGGACCTTGGAGAAGCTGCATACATATTAGGCATCAAGATCTATAGAGATAGATCAAGACGCCTCATAGGTCTTTCGCAAAGTACATACCTTGACAAGATATTGAAGAAGTTCAATATGGAAAACTCAAAGAAAGGGTTCTTGCCAGTTTTGGAAGGTGTGAGATTGAGTAAGACTCAGTCGCCGACCACGGCAGCAGATAGAGAGAAGATGAGTTTTGTCCCCTACGCATCAGCCGTGGGATCTCTAATGTATGCCATGTTGTGTACCAGACCTGATATAAACCTTGCCATAAGCTTGGTAGGGAGGTACCAAAGTGATCCCGGTATGGAACACTGGACAGCGGTCAAGAATATCCTGAAGTACCTAAAAAGGACTAAGGAAATGTTTCTCATTTATGGAGGTGACGAAGAACTAGTCGTAAAGGGTTACGTCGACGCTAGCTTCGACACAGATCCGGATGACTCTAAGTCACAGACCGGATATGTATATGTGTTGAATGGGGGGCAGTGAGCTGGTGCAGCAGCAAGTAAGAAGTCGTGGCAGCATCTACATGTGAAGCGGAGTACATAGCTGCTTTAGAAGCAGCTCATGAAGGAATTTGGATGAAGGAGCTCATCACCGACCTTGGAGTGGTTCCAAGCGTGTCGGGTCCAATGACACTCTTCTGTGATAACACTGGGGCCATTGCCATAGCCAAGGAGCCTAGGTTTCACCGGAAGACGAAGCACACCAAACGCCGCTACAACTCCATCCAGGACCATGTCCAGAGTGGAGTGATAGATATTTGTAAAGTACACACGGATCTGAATATTGCAGACCCGTTGACTAAACCTCTTCCACGAGCAAAACATGATCAACACCATAATGCTATGGGTGTTCGATACATCACAATGTAACTAGATTATTGACTCTAGTGCAAGTGGGAGACTGTTGGAAATATGCCCTAGAGGCAATAATAAAATGGTTATTATCATATTTCCTTGTTCATGATAATCGTCTATTGTTCATGCTATAATGTGTCCCTAGCAAGCCTCTAGTTGGCTAGCTCGTTAGTCAATAGATGATCATGGTTTCCTGATCATGGGCATTAGATGTCATTGATAACGGGATCACATCATTGGGAGAATGATGTGATGGACAAGACCCAATCCTAAGCATAGCACTAGATCGTATTGTTCGTATGCTAAAGCTTTTCTAATGTCAAGTATCTTTTCCTTCGACCGTGAGATTGTGCAACTCCCGGATACCGTAGGAGTGCTTTGGGTGTATCAAACGTCACAACGTAACTGGGTGACTATAAAGGTGCACTACGGGCACCTCCGAAAGTGTCTGTTGGGTTGGTACGAATCGAGATTGGGATTTGTCACTTCGTGTGACGGAGAGGTATCTCTGGTCCCACTCGGTAGAACTTCATCATGAGCTCAACGTGACTAACGAGTTAGTCACACGATGACGTGCTACGGAACGAGTAAAGAGACTTACCGGTAACGAGATTGAACAAGGTATAGGTATACCGACGATCGAATCTCGGGCAAGTTCTATACCGACAGACAAAGGGAATCGTATACGGGATTAATTGAATCCTTGACATCGTGGTTCATCCGATGAGATCATCGTGGAGCAAGTGGGAGCCACCATGGGTATCCAGACCCCGCTGATGGTTATTGGCCGGAGAGGCGTCTCGGTCATGTCTGCCTGTCTCCCGAACCCGTAGGGTCTACACACTTAAGGTTCGATGACGCTAGGGTTATAGGGAATTGTTATACGAGGTTAACGAAAGTTGTTCGGAGTCTCGTATGAGATCCCGGACATCACAAGAAGCTCCGGAATGGTCCGGAGGTAAAGATTGATATATAGGACGGATGGTTTCGGATACCGGAAGTGTTTCGGGCATCACCGGTAACGTTCCGGGACCACCGGAACCACCGGAGGTGGCCCCGGGTGTCCACCAAAGGGGGCAACGACCCCGGGAGGTAAGGTGGGCCAAGTGGGGAAGGGAACCAGCCCCTAGGTGGGCTGGTGCGCCTCCCCACTTAGCCCAATGCGTGGGGGAGAGAAAGGGGGGGCAAACCCTAAGCCAGGTGGGCCTAAGGCCCACCAGGTAGTGCGCCACCCCTCCCCACCCTAGCCGCCGCCCCCCCTTTCCCATCTGGTGGCCGCCGGCCCCTAGGGAGGGAACCCTAGGGGTGGCGCAGCCCCTCCCCCTCCTCCTATAAATAGAGAGGGGTTTTGGCCCTTGGGAGATAGACTTCTCCGTCTCCCTCGGCGCAGCCCTGCCCTTCTTTCTCCTCCTCTCTGCCGGTGCTTGGCGAAGCCCTGCCGGGAGACGTTGTCTCTCCATCGACACCACGCCGTCGTGCTGCTAGAGTTCTTCCCCAACCTCTCCCTCCTCCTTGCTGGATCAAGGTGCGGGAGACGTCACCGGGCTGCACGTGTGTTGAACGCGGAGGTGCCGTAGTTCGGCACTAGATCGGAATCACACCGCGATCCGAATCGCTGCAAGTACGACTCCATCAACCGCGTTCTAGTAACGCTTCCGCTTAGCGATCTTCAAAGGTATGAAGATGGTCTTACCCCTCTCTCGTTGCTGGTCTCTCAATAGGAAGATCTGAATATGCGTAGGAAAATTTTGAATTTATGCTACGTTACCCAACAAAGTTGTCGTGCAAGCTGCGCCCAGGGATGAATGCATTCTGGTTCGCGCTGACGAGGTCATTGAGCTTGGGGACGAGGCATAGTGACAGGGCCTTAGAAAAGACCTTGGCCACGAGGTGGATCAGGCTTATGGGCGTGTAATCGGCAAGGCCGGCTACATCCGCGCGCTTGGGAATCACTGTGAGGAGAGCCTGGTTCATGGAGCTGAAACCGCGCCCCCTTAGCGCGTATAGCTGCTCGAATATGTCGAGGAAGCCCTGTCGAATAGTGGGCCAGCAGGTGTGCAGGAACTCGGCGGTGTAGCCATCCGGGCCTGGCGCCTTGAGCGCCGGCAAGCGCTTAACCGCCTGCCAAATCTCCTCTGCGCAAAATGGCGCATCAAGGTCGGCCAGGTCGGCCGGCGTGATGAGGTCTGACAGATCGAGGGTGCACTCTCGGAGCACCGTGGAGCCAAGCAAGTCGTCGAAGTGCGCAAAGGCCAATGCTGCCATGTCGCTCGGGCTGGTGATCGTGCCATCGGCCACGGCGAGGCTGTGAATCCTGTTTTTCTGCCTCCGGTACGTGCATTGGCGGTGGAAGAAGGATGTATTGGCGTCGCCGTCTTTGAGGAATGCGACGCGTGCGCGCTGGCGGGCGATGGAGCGCTCGAGGGAGGTGAGGCCAAGGTAGGATGCTTTGATCTGTCGGCGGAGCCAATCCTCATGCGGGGAAAGCATCCTCCTCTCGTGCGCAGTATCGAGCTTGAGGAGGATTTCTCTAGAAACTGCAAGTTTTAGGCGCACGTTGCCCACAGTTTTGGAGCTCCAGCTCGTCAGCTTTCGTGCAATAGCTTGCATGCGAAGCATGAGACGTCGGAAGGGATCGTCGTCGTGGACAGAGACCCAGGCCTCCGCAACTATGTCCTGGAAGCCATCCAGACGAGTCCAGAAGTCCCCGAAGCGGAAGCGCCAATGGGTTGGCGCAGCGGGGGACCAGTCGAGCAGGAGAGGGCTGTGGTCGGAGACGACCAAGGCGAGGCAGCGCAGGTGGCACTCGTCGTGGAGCTCCTCCCAGTCTACAGTGCATAGGATCCGGTCCAGGTGGACAAGTGTCGGCGACGATTGCCCGTTCGACCATGTGTAGCGGCGTACATTGAGGTAGACCTCTTTGAGCGCTAGGTCATTGAACACGCGACGGAAGCGGCCCATCATCCAGCGGTTGATGTTGCCATTGTTCTTGTCTTCGTCCCGGTAGATGAGGTTGAAGTCGCCACATAGCATCCACGGGCCAGGGCACTCAATGCGGGCGTCACGGAGTTCCTGCAGGAAGGCGATCTTGCCAGCATCGTCTTGCGGGCCGTAGACGGCAGTGATTCACCAGGGAGTGCTAGCTCCGGCCGTGGTGGAAACCTTAGCAGATAGCGTATTGGCGGTGAAGGAGGGATCAGTGATGACCACCTCGCGGCTTTTCCATGCCAGCAGGATGCCGCCACGGGTTCCAACCGCGGGGAGGTAGACGTAGTCATCGAATTCCGAGCCTAGGGTCTCGAGGACAATCGACGAATAGATCAATTCCATCTTCGTTTCTTGAAAGCAAGCGATGGAGGAAGTAGTGGTTACAAGCAGAGATCTAATGGCGAGGCGGTGGGCGCGCATGTTCAGTCCACGCATGTTCCATACAAGGATCTTGGGGCCGTAATTCATGGGAAAAGGTATCGACGGGAGGGCAGGCCGTAGGGTGTAGCTACGCCTCGATCGGGCTGCCCGCGATCACCGTGGTGATCGGCGCCGTTGTGGGATCGGAGGGGAGCTCACGATCAACCAATGCGGCTATGGAGGCGAGGACGGTGGTGGGGAGCGGGGTGGCGAAGAGCCCGTCGTAGGTTTGCATCTCGGCGTCGTTGATCCTCTGGTTGATCCCGACGATTCCCAGTGTGCGCAGGATGTGGACTTGTGCACGCCGCTCAGTCGTAGGGGGCAGGCTGCCTTGCATGGCACAGATGATGCAGAGCGCCCGCGTCGAGGGGTGGAAAAGCTTGGCGGGCGGCCACGCTGCCTCTTTCCTGGGGTCGGCAAAGCTGCGCAGAGCTGCCTGGATGATGCAGCTAGGAAGTCGCCGAGCGTCAATGCCGTGATGGGCGTGGTGCGCGGGCGGGAGCGGCGCATGGTGATCAGAGGCGATGCAAATCGTGCAGGGGATCCCAGAGTGGGCCTTCCGCTGGTGTGGCCGGACTGTGGGTTATCCAGCAGAGGCGGCGTGGTAGGCCTGGTGTTTGGGCCGCTCTGGGTCGCGGGCTGTGTCGTGGTGGGGCTACCAGCGCGCAGGCTCGTCCCAGCGGAAGCATCCAGAAGATCCTCGTGTGGCGGGGCATGATCCGTGTTTTGAAATCCATCCGCCTTTTCCCGCGCTTCCTCCCCTGGGGGGCGGTTGGTGTCGTAGGTTGGTCGGGGGTGGGCCACGCCTCTGCAGGGGCTGATGCAGGGGGAGCAGGGGAAGCGTCATCTTGCCGGGCCAGCGAATCTGCGTCGGGGCCCAGCGGCACAGCGAGGGATCCCACAAAAAGCGGCGGAACCGGCTGGGCAGGAGGGATTGGCGTGTCGCGACGCGGTGTCTCGTTGTGCGCCACGACCGCATCGGGCAGCTGTTGATGCGAATCTGCGCTGGGGTCCTGGCCAATGACAAAAAGACTGAACAATCTTTAATGTACGCCTTTTCTCATGATCCCTTTTCCTCATAGGCGTCGAGGTTTCTCCGCTCAGCTACTACGCCGGAGAAAACCTGGAGGCGATCTACCGCGGACGGACATTCCACGCACGAATAGTTTTGTATAGCACTACAATTATATTGGATGCTTACACATTTTTACTAACCTTAATTCCATATGTTCTTTTTATCCCTCGTGCTTGCAGGATAATTCTACGTCGTACCTGTCAGGTTTAGCTCAACCCACTGTTATTGAGGTAATAGAGTGTATCCTCCGATCTTGCTAAACTTGTCTGCTAATTGGCTGAGCAAAAAATATATTAGTGTTCACTTGCTCTTTCATTTTTATAGCCTCTATTGCAGTCTGCATCCCTGCAAGAATGAAATTAATTCATGTTCTTACATTCTTATTTAAAGCAGTGAACCCCGCCACTTGTATAAGACCGTGCATACATGTGTATCTGCCTGCGGGAAAGGATGATCGGTGGTCACTATAAGGTATTCAGGAGGGGAGGAGCGATCGCATTGACGGCAGTACCGGCGGAAAATGATGAGAACGCATCATCCGGTGCCTACACGAGAACACGTGCTATTCTTTCCACTAAGAATGACCACGTGGACGACCTAAATACAAAGATGATTGGCAGATTTCCTGGACAAGAAAAAGTATACTATAGCTTTGATTCCGTCGATGATGATGCACGCAATAGCTACCCAATTGACTATCTGAACAGCCTCACTCCAAATGGCTTGCCTCCCCACATCCTAAAAGTTAAAGTCAATTGTCCTGTCATTCTGCTCCGAAATCTCGATCCTAACAATGGCCTATGCAACGGAACGAGATTGATGATTAGAGCGTTCCAAAATAACGCGATCGACGCCGAGATTGTTGGTGGACAACATGCTGGAAAGAGAGTGTTCATCCCTAGGATCCCGATGGCCCCCTCACAGGATATTTCACTTCCTTTCAAGTTTAAGAGGAAGCATTTCCTTATTCGTGTGAGTTTTGCTATGACGATAAACAAAGCCTAGGGGCAAACCATCCCAACTGTTGGTATTTACCTTCCGGAGCCTGTGTTCTCGCACGGCCAGCTTTATGCTGCACTGTCAAGGGGTGTGTCATGGCAGACAACTCGGGTTCTGGCAAAGTCAAATAAAGAAATAGATCAAACGGGTAAAAGCACCAAGAACATAGTGTACAGAGATGTCCTCGAGGGCTAACATAGGTTTTCTCTCTAAACTTTTGATTCTTGGTTTGGTGCGTGTACACATGATAACTTTTTTGGATTAACATTGTATGTTTCTAATTGCAGCTTTTGGTGTTTGGTGTGCTACCACTTGTATGCACTACATAATATCTATACTTGATAAGATCCACCGTGGATCATTACTTTCATTCATGTTGAGGAGCTGCCAATTCCCTACCGAAGGATGGATCCCTGCACAAGTTGGCTGAGGAGCTTGAGTACATTGCTGAGAAAGTCGATAAGGACGCACACAAGGATGAAGTCATGATTAAGAAAGTTTGTGATGACCTATTCTTGTTCCTAAATGATGTTCTTGCTTACGTTATATATACATTTTAAAGATAATAAGCAAGTATAAATGATATTTTTGCTTACATTGTATATATACATTTTAAGGATAATAAACAGGTATACATCATACTTGTGTGAACATTAAATATTAGTGAAAGTTACTGCTATGAATAATGTGTACAACTATACAAGAGCAATTTCCAAGCAATTCAGACTATTCGTTAAGTTAGCTGTTGCTTGTAAGGAACCTAGGAAGTACATTCAATAACATATATGCGGTCATGCTACTACTGCAAACAAAAGCATTGGAAGACTTTGGGATGGGGAAAGCATGTGCTTACTTTACTTGGTAATGAACATTAGACTGTTTCTTATGGTTTCTCTCTGGTGGTGAACGAAGACTGTTTCAATGGTTTCTCTCAAAACACGCTATTGATAGCTCAATCTCAAATTTTCTACAGTCATCCAGCTAAAATTGAATTATTTTTTAGAATAGCTAAAATTAAATTGTATGGCACGCATCGCATCTTGATTCAAGATCAATACATTTGCTATCCTTCCATCCTGATAAAGGCAGTTTCGTCTCTACTGTCCCTGCTACCATGGATTACGAAACTTCCCTGCTGACCCTCTCGTCGTTGCAGATCGAAGCGCTCAGCGACAAGATTGACGCCGCGGTGGAGCCTGTCATCAAAGACCTCGAGGAGGAGTTCAAGCCAAAGCCAGCATCCCACCCTGGATGAGACGCCCAGAAATGACCGTTCACATAAACTGTAGGAGAGAACGCTCCCCAAAGTGTCCACTGTTGTACATATATGTTGCTGGTTTTTCTTTCCTTCTTTCTAAGTGCCAACTTGTAAACATGTTCGTTGTGCCTTGTGAACTGGAAGGACCCCATGGTTAAAGTAAGAAATGGTGATCGTGTGCTGGGTGCTCCGATCTGAAGCTGATTCTGGGAGCAAACCTTGAATATTACGGGTTGGGATTAAGTGAATGTGGTGTGCTAACATGGTGCACTGCTGGAGATGTATTTAGTATTGGCTTCGTGGACTTAGCGCTTGGAAAGTTTGTTGACACATATCTCGCTTGGAAAGTTTGTTGACACATATCTATGACAATAAAAGAAGTAATAATTATCTAACAATAGGAAGAAGTATTTAGTGTTTGCTTTTACTTTTCAATAAAGAGGTTTCTTATTTTCTTTGTGTTTCTACTAACTATGATGTGTGCATGTTGTTTCTACTAACTATGATGTTCTCGCATTCAACCTTTTTCTTATTTGTGATCAATTGAACAGTTGCTCTATACTAAGCATACTAGATATAAGATGCCAATAATTCGTTTTTGCAATCTAATTTTCCGAATGGTTCCTCTTATGTTTGACTCTCTATATTGTTTTACTGTATTTTCGTTGGTGATTTTGTTGTTCTCACACTTTGTTTGACTCTCTATATTGTTTGAAATAGACTATGATATATTTGATCTTTTCATTTTTAGCACTTATTCATAAGTTTTTTTACTCTTGATCGGTCTCAATCTCTCCATTGTTTGATTGCTTTCCTTTGAACCTCTTGACCATCTTAAATTACATAATATATGAGATAATGTGCATATGATATGGTGAACAACTATTGTGATCATTTATATGTTATCGAAATTTGGATTTTTATGAGTTCATATATGTGCATGAGCCTTGGATAGCGCGCGTTGATAGGGGTTGTGTTTCATACTGATTCCTATGCCTCATAATATCACGAGATAAATACACATTTTATTGTTTAAGAAAAGGATAAGTCATCAAGATTTAAACTCGACGAGTAAATGGATGTACTCTAAAATCATTCCACATGCATGATTGTAAATATCGTTGATTGAAACTGTAAGATTTAGGAATTCATTTTTTGAATTCTAATGAGACGTGCATTGCACGTGCATGTTTACTAGTCAACAAACAAATAATTTTCATGATTTCTTGCAACTTGGCTCGAAACACTAACCATGACAAACATGGAGCCCTCTGGTTTTCTTGGGCAAGTGATGCCACTGATGCCCTTGAGCTTCTCCCAGCATATATCTGCGGTTTGTTTCAGGATGTCCACGGTGTTGTCGAAGAATTATTGCTTTGTATTCTCCAGCAGTTCTGGGATTGCTCCCTGGGGAACAAAATTTCGTTAAGACCAAAGGCCAAAAACTGATGTCGGGTTTTTAGCCTTTTTGTTTATTTTTCCATTCGTTCACGTGTTCTATTCCTGTTTATTTTCTGTATGGTGGCTTTTATTATATCTGCAAGAATATGAAATGTTATCCCTGATAGAAACTTGCAAGGGTCACTTACCTGAACAAATGTTGCAGGATCACAGGTGATGTCAAGGTAACTCTTGATGCTTTCCACAAGCTGCAATTAATAAAACCAAGAAGGACATGACGTGACCTCACTTTGTAATGTTCAGGTTTCACGCAACTCAAAAGGTAGAAGCAACGTGCTATGTTTGAGTTGTTGCATACACAAAAGAAGATATAAAAATACAGATCCGTGACTTGTGAGTGAGCAGCCTCCACTACTGCATGCCTCCTTTCAGAATATATGGTATATTTTGACTGAACAAGCCAAAAATTTGACCAACTCTTTGTCCTATCCTATGACAATCATGTGACACTAATTTGATCCCTTCTTTTTTATGTCTATGAGACAAAAAAAACCTAATGGAAGAGGTAGTAGAAGCAAAGAAAGAACCTTGGTAACTGAATCCCGGTCGCCCCAACGCCTCGCGATTCGTGAAGTAATTGAATCCCGCGTGAGGGCATAAAATGTTTATTTTATTTTTAGCCATTAAAACTTATGACCTTTTATCTAAAATTTATTTCTTACTCGCTCTTATCTAGTTTCATAGATAAATTTTAAAGATAAATTATATCGTTTATAGGCAAACTAAATTGTTATTTATCGGTCGCATGTACTAAATATTAAGAGTTGAAACTTAACATTTATTTTAAAATTTGTCAAAATGTATTTAAAATGATCTTATTTGAAGCCCTCGTCACGAGAAACACAAATATGAAAACATAAACTAATTTGGACTGTTCGTTCAAAAGATGTGAAGTTTTAAAAATCAGAAGCCAAAACAAAAAGTACGCACGGGGGACTCAGTGTCCTGGCATTTTCGTACCCCACCATCAAATTCTCACACGCTCTCTTAGGTATGAATTTTGGAGGTCCTTTCGTCGGTCTTACATCAAAAACAAAGAATGCGACCTCATACCATGCGAGCATTGCTCTAGAATAACATGAGTGTTTCCTTTTTACCGGTTGACCTTTAACTAATGCAATGCGCCAAATAGGTTGCCCCTATCCGGGAATCCTATTTAGCACATAGGTCACTGGTAGTGACTAAGTTCGCAACCCCCCCCCCCCCCCCCTTCCCCTTGCATTTCTGTTGCATATAATTCGAGTCATCCCATTTGCTCTTTCCGGACGGTTTTCTCCTTTTTGTGTGTGTTTTTTCTTTTGGTTCTTTTCTGCTTTTATCATTTTTGTTCTTAATTTTTTTGTAAAATCCTAAACATTTTTTAAATTCATGAACATTCTTTTAATTTGCAAACATTTTAAAGAATGCAATCATTTTTTAGGAGACTTGTGAAATTTTTGAATCATTGAACATTTTTCTAAATGGACAAACAATTGTTGAAATTGGAATTTTTTTAATTCCCGAACATTATTTTAGTTTTGGTGATAAATTTTCAAATTCTTGAACTTGTTTTGAATCAATGAACTCTGTTTGTAATTCATGAGCATTTTTGTAATTTTGTGAACATTTTATTAATCAACGATCTTTGTTTGTAATTCATGATTTTTTTTCTTCTGAATTTGCGAATGTTTGATCAAATTTGTGAACATCTATATATACCTACTAATAAAGGAAATATGTATTCTCGTTCACCCTTGATGCTTCTCACATTAAACTCGCAGTACATATGAAATGTTTTTTTAAATACTCATATCTTTTAAACCGTAACTCTAAATTTAACATGTTATATATGAAATTTGATTAGAAAAAATATGTAAAATCTTAATATAATGTAATTTTACTTGTTAACAAAAAAATACTATCTAAGATGCAATCTTAATCAATAATGTATTATCCGTCTTTCTTTCATACAGGCACTGATCCGGATTGTGGATGAACATCTCAGCAAATTCAGGATTGGAGACGAAATTGAATATCACTTGCACTGTTTCTATGTACAGATTAAATCTACATGCAAACCATGTTTAAAGAGAAGACCTGTGTAATCCCGAACTGCGCTTTTGTAGGCTAAGATCATTTTTGTTTGGGTCGTAGCTACAAATACATAGATTATAGACCATTTTTTATAAATTAAGTGTGTGTGATATTCCTTTCTTCCGTTGCAGCACACGGACCCTTTTGCTAGTTTTTAAAAATCTTGAACTTTTAGGATTTTCTGAGCATTGTTTTTCAAACTTGTGAACAATTTTTGAATACACGAACATTTTTGTAAGATCACGATCATTTTTAGAATATTAGTGCATTTTATGATTTCTTAAACATTTATTTTTTAAAGTTCACAATCCTTTAAAATTTTCAACTTTTTCGGAATCCTAAATTATGTAAATAACACAAAAAAAAGGGTGCCCCGCACATGGACTGGCTTGAAAGGGCCTGCCCGCTGGCTCGTTCACCAGCGCCTAGCGCGCCAAATTTGAGGTCCCATCCCTATATACCACTTGCTGCGGCAAGCTGCTGAGCAAACACACGAGTTGTGGCTTATTGCGTTCACTAGCAAAATTGTATTGCCCCGTTTACCCCTGTACGAAAGGTTTTCTCCGTATAAACACACTAGTGACTGTGTTTTTATGTAGCAATACTGTAGAGGACGGTTTTCTCTGGTGTAGCAAGCATTTTTTATATTTATGACCAATATTTGAAACAGCGGCGGAGCCAGGGGGTGCTGGCAGGGGCCTTGGCCCCCCTATGCTCTCACAAATACACCAATATGCAAGCTTAATCCTTCATTTGTCAAACAAAATTAGTTACGCTTAGATGATTTGGCCCCCTCTAACATTATATGAGATGTTTTGGTCCCCTCTATATTTGGTTTTTGGCTCCGCTACTGATTTGAAACGGGCAACTTTTTTGAAATTATGAGTTTTTTGAAATAAAAGAACATTTATAAAAATCCCAAACATACTTGAAAACCATGAATAATTTTGAAAAGGGAACGTTTTATGAAAGACTCAGACATTTTTTGAAACCATGATCATTTGTTGAATTTGTGTTCATTTTTGAAAAATATGATTTGTTTTAAAGTGCAAATAATTTTTCCTCATAATTATTTTTAGTTTTGAGTAAAATTTTAAAAAATAACATTTTTAAATGTTCTTGATTTTTTGGAAAAATATCAACATTTTCTAAATTCCCGAACATTTGTCTTGTAAACATGAACCTATTTCTTTTAACAAAATTTAAAAACGGGCACATTTTTAAATTCGGAGCAATTTTTGGGAAACATGACATTTTCAGAAATTATGAAACAAGTTTTAAAAATGTGAACCTTTTTCAAATTTCAAATAATATTAAAATAAAATAAACTTGAAAAGGGGAAAGGAAAATAAAGAAGAAAGAAAAAAGAAAGCAGAAGTAAAAAAAACACAAACCAAGAAGAGGAGGAAATGTAACCGGAAGGAAAGGGCTGGTCCATTACGGGGGATGGGTGGTGTGCGGCGCTCCACCTATTTGAAGCTAAATGGGTCAAATATTATTTTCCACTAATGAAGTGTTCGTGCTTTGTTACGGGCTATAATGCATATATGAATAAATCAAATAAGTAATTAAGGTTTTCGTCAAGGTCGAAGCTCATTTCTTCCTCATACGTCCGGCCGTGTTCAAACATCAAACTGGTGCCAAGTAGGCTCCCTAAAATTCAACCGACTGAACAGTCCGGACTCCCTCAAATCCAGATCATTTATAGTGGAGAAATATGATTGTCTGGACTATCGGCCATGTTGTCTCCAACATGCAGGCCCAACATAAAACCCACGCCACGACATATCACTTGTCAGATCCTCCCATTCCCGCTTGGTTTTCCGTCGTAGCTGGACATTTCTCGCTGGAGTCTCTTTTTCAAAATCGGATAATGTCCACCTCACCTTCTCTTTGGGTTGCAACAGGGATGCTTTTTTAATATTCACAATACAATAGTGTGTGTTAAACTAAGAATTACTATTAACATAAAAAAATTTAACTATGAAGATCATTCTTATAGGTTCAATAAACTTTGCAAATGGACATTGATATGAAAGTTGAGTTGTAACTTGAACGTATTCCTAGGTTTTGAAAATGTGAATATTTTTTGAAATTCCAAATAATATTTAAATAGAAAAAGTTGAAAAGGAAAAAGGAAAATAAAAAAGAAAGGAGATGTGAAAAATAAAAAAATAAAACACACGAGCCAAGAAGAGAAGAGAATGTAACCGGAAGAAAAGGGCTGGTCCATTACAGGAGATGGGTGGTGTGCGGCGCCCCAGCTATTTGAAGCAAAATGGGTCCAATATAATTCTCCATGAGGCACAGTGACGTCTTTCCGTCAATTGTGTGATATGAGCCACAGTTTTAGCTTATCAAGCATTGACGAACGAAAAACTTGTACAAGGAAAATTATGGAAGGCCTAAACTAGTCTCAATAAATCAACGGTGAGACTAGACATATACTGCTTCCTCCCCTAGAAGTAGAGAGTATCGTAGGAAAGATCAACTCTCACCACACACACAAAAACACATTTTCATATTATTTTTCCTTAAGAATGAAGAGGATACATTATACTCTCGATTGATAAATAGGATTTGTTGCAAGTTTTGCATGATGTAATTTTGTAAGGGAATTGTTTAATTGCTTAGTTATTTATTTTACAAAGAAATAGCAAACATATTTTACTAGACAATCTGGCTTTTGTTAATCAAGTAAGCAAATATATGACCGAACAAACTATCACAAAAATAAGTGACAAACGTACGTTATCAAAGTAAAAGTTACATCAAGGTGTTTTCAATTTATCGTCTCGAGCTTCACCTTTTGAATATTCCAGCGCAAACTAAGTTATCAAATCATTTGCTTCGACACTATATCGCGAGGGAAAAAACTGAGAGAAACCACAAGAAGAAAAATCCAAAATTAGAGGACCTGTGACCATGCCACACTTGACCACCATCATCATTGCCACCACTCTTTATAGTTTATACACACTAAAGACCGGACAACAAGCGTCATATTCGAAGACGTCGATTCGAGAGACCAAAATACTGTAACTCTCCAGTACCGATTATGTGGGAGATACTACTACTAGTAGTAGAATGCCTGTGCGTTGACATGGGCTTTTACAATATTTTATGAGTAATGCATATTACTTTTTATATGTAAAGACTATATAACATTAGCATAATTACTTAATAATAAAAGTCCACTTCACTTGCAATGTAAATTCATAAAAAAAAAAAATTGATGACATGTCCATGTAACAAATTGAGCGATGGTCAAACTAAATTCATTATAAATTATTAAGATCTACTTGATGCACTTAATAAATTCTTGCACAATATGGGGAAGGTTGTCTCTAGCTTCATTTCCACGATGTTTGAGCAAGTATAATAAAAAATGTTTCCTCAACTCATACCCATCCTGCACAATAAATATATGTAGTTAGCACAAATATTTCATGTTGAACATCTTAAAAACATGTAATGGACAATACCCACCGTGTAAATCGGCTTGATCAGTTCTTTACTGTTCCACAAAAGCATAAAATGAAAAACAAGATAGCCAAACACATTCCTGCAATTTCCTAAATCAATACTATATAAAATAAAGTGATAACAAAAATAAATGTTTATACTATGAATTCATTACCTGTCTGTGGTCGTTGGAATACCAGACGGAAATAAACGTTGCCATTTAGATATATCTGAATTCCAGCCGGGTTGCTTTATTTCGAGTGCATCTTTGAATTCCCTCGCAAAACTTTTTAACTTCACTACATGCCTCAAGATTTTATTCTCCGACGACTGTGATGTATGAATAGGGTCCATAATGCATACACGACGTGCCTCTTTGTCGATGACGTACAAGATGTATAGGCCGATGTATGCATACGGAAGATAAATCTACATGTGGTAGCAATTAGGAGCAGCAATAATCCATGACATTAATAGACAAAATACAATACTTACCATGTTGCACGATGAGATGTTGATCCCAAAGTCTGAATAGTTTCCTTCTCGTAAAACTTTTGACCTCGTGTTGACTCTAGCATAATGGTCTGGGTACAAAAATAATTATTGTTTCATCATGTTGATACTGATGGCACTGAACAAAGAATTATGACAACTTACACAAAAGCGCATATCCATGTAGTGTATAGGAGGGTCCGTAAATAATACTCCCTCGTCACATGCAAGTATATGCACGATAATGTTGAAGCAATCATTGTACATACTTTGCTCCATGGTAAGTATGCCTTGAATTTTTTTGAGAGTTAAGGGATCAGGTGTCGAGGTTCGGATCTATTCCCTCCTGCAAAATGGATGGTAAGAAAAATAATAAAATATACTTTTATATTACATAATTATAAATATAAATGATTCTTACTTCAAAGATTGAGCATCATCGATCGACATGATGCAGTTGCATAGCCCGGCAAATAAATCACTTTGATCAGTGGGCATGATGGGGATTGGGGTAGGATGTTTGTGTTTGATCCCGTCTAATGGATTATCCAGGATTTCAAGATCGGAATTAGGTAAGACAACTTTATCATCATATTGGTTGTATAACGGGCATTCTTTTACCTTATTCAGTTCTGAATCAAGCAAAATAACAACTATTTTTTGTCGAAAGTGTTTCATATCCTCCTAAAAATATTACAAAAAAAATTCATATTTGATATAATATATTGAGATTTTTTAATGGGATACTGTATGAAAATGAATACCTGGGTGAACTCATTAGATAGTGCATCTTTTGTCCAATATTCCCTATAATTTAACATGAATAGTCCACATGATGCGCTATAATATTATAAAATAATGCTTTAGAATATGATCCAGAAGAATCAAATAATCTTGTATCAACTAATATATACAATACGTTATTTTACTATAAATATTTTCCATTACATGATATCTTTGTGTTCATGAGTACCAACCATAATAATTTTCAGTTTGTGCCGAACGCTTACCCATCCGATTGTGTTGCCTCGTGGAAATGTTCTACAACCTTCCATTTTGAAACATTTAGATCAAGCCACTTATGATCTGTGTTAAAGTTTGAACTCTGTTCTCCAAGTTTTAGACGCTTCTCAAGTCCTAGTAACTGTTTTATATGTGAAAAGAAACATTAGGGATTAAGACAAACAAAACTTATGTCAAAAGGATCAAGAATAATAGATAGTTGCCGTAGTGGCAAGTTCACTCCGTTTTTCCTTCGCACCAAGTGAGTCAAGTACTTGAATTTTATGTTTTTTTGGCATTGACGACTGCTAGATACCAATGGTACCTTGGGATGTTAACCGGAATGAATAGCTGGTGTAAACATCATATAAGTTGCATGCACAATCTTCTTATTACTAATTGGATGCACCATACGAGGCTCCACGTTAATCCTCATTTACTAAAAAATTGACCGTCCAATCTCAAGACAAATTATCTACAGCCGTGGGATGAGGTGCCTTAATTAGGAGTCCTAAGCTGCTGTCCCACGTGCACATCCAATAGGAAAAAAAATGTCTCCCGGTATTATCTACAGCCATGAGATGAGGTGCCTTTTTAGGAGTCCTAAGCTGCTGTCCCACGTGCACATCTAATAGGAAAAAAAACATCTCCCGGTTATAGAATCCACTGGGCTGTGAATAATCTGTAGCCAAACTAGTTAAAGAAAGGAGTTCCAGTTCCAAAAAAAAAAAAAATCCTTCCCAACCGCGTGGAACCACCTCATCTTTTGTGTGCGTTCAAAATAAAAGGAGATCCTCTCCAACGCATGAAACCTCATTACCTTTTGTGTGCCTGACTCGCAAGTCAACGTTTGTATTCACGGTGCATCTCCTGGAGTAACTTGGCGGAAGAAGGCATGGGTGGAACTAGGTTAATAGATAATTTGCTTCCTCTACTCACTAATCTTACAGAGCTTTTTCGTGCTTGATATCTACCATGTTTATTAATTACGTGCATATCTAGCATGTTCTTAATCACATAGAATATGATATGTGTACATGCATATATATGCACTACTACTATCATTTCGATCAACTTAATTTCGGAAACTAATGTCTATCTACGTCCAAGTGAGTGTTAACCTGGTATTGTTCAATTAACCATGGATCTATCATGGACTGTTCAACCAGCTGAAATTGAAGCCAGTTAATCCATGGGTTATATTATTGGAGTAGTCAAAGTATGTCCTCTCTAATCTACTGATGGTAATATATATTATTCAAAGAACATATGTTATTAAAACTACAATATACTAAATGTTTGTCCGCGACAATTAGGACTGCCCTCTTCTGATTCGTTCTTTGTAAACATATTTATGCTCCTGGGAATTACAAGCAGCAAACCTATATCTGGATGATATATTGAACTGGTCTGAATTTCTAACAAGAGGATACTCATGTTTTTGAAGCGGCATTTAAAGTTCAAGCCCTACGCCTCTTTGCCTAGCACATGCATTAACGCACTATCATTATTCTATTGATCAAACTGTGTCCATTAGCTTAAAATTTTAAATTAACTAGTTGCATGTCTCACCTATCTCAACATCACCCTACAAGGTTGCATTTCTCAAGTTTAACTAACTTCTGAATTTTGAAAAAAAAATTGATTGCTCCATCGATGTCTATCTTTATAGAATCAATTTTTTAACTGAACCACATTCATGTGTTTCTTTATAGAATCAACTTTCACGTTTAGATGGTGCTATAATGCTCATTTTCTGACTTTTTGTTGAACTGGGCCTCATTTCTCAATATGTGCTGGACGGTAATTTTTTTGAGCATGAACACAATAAATTAGAGCAATTTCTGGATGTATTAGTGATGAGGATAAGATATTATAGCTCCTAAACATTGCTCTAGCCAACTTCATTTGGAAAATGCATTACATTTATACATTTCTCTCAATACATGTTAAATAAAAATTTAATAATTAGATGATGCATAAACCCCTTGGAAGTCAACCTGATGTCAACATTTCAGTATAAAAGAGTGTGGTTGAATTCTTCCGACACCTCAATACGTGCATGGAAATAACTATGGATAAGGTCTCTGGACCAGACCAGTACTTCCGGTAAAACAATATAACAAATACAAACGTATTTTTTAAACAATTGATATTTAGTGTGAGTTCAAACATTTTAACATTGATTATCATCAGAGTTTTCATGAAAATATTGCTATACTATAAATTTGCATAATTTTGTCCTTACATATGTGTCACAAAATAATGAATGCATGTGCTTAAACTTTATTTATTGACAATGGGAGAGCATTACTCAATATTGTGGGAACAAACATCTTAATGATTATATATTACTAAATTAGAAAGACATGTGGTTTCATACTTACAAGTGAAACAGTTACAGAAATTTTGTTGCCATATAACCCATTACTTTTCGTTAAGACCAAAGATCTAGCTGTAGTTAATTTCAGCCATGATCTTTGGATACTGTATGAAATTTTAATTTTACTCACTACAATTAGTATATTTGTCCTTTTATAGATAGTTCCCATTTTGTGTATAAGCGAAAACATTATTTTGAATATTTTACTCCTTATATATTTTCCATATTGCTAGACCGTGTTGATGCACGGGTTGATGACTAGTTAGATATAAATTATAATAGAAATGGATTAATTTAAAACAATACAAAATTATATGCATGTATATTGAGGCGAGACTAACCATATCTTGCTGTAGATAAGTATTAACATTTTGTACGATGTAACGATATTTTTGATGGGCATATGTCTTTTTCTCCGTCTTCTTTCATCTGCCCAAACACAAAGGTACTAATAATACGTATCATTTCGCCCATCCTTTCTCGTAGATGGTCGTGAGCAAGCATACAATTTATCACCTGTAATTCCAAGTTTAGAATTTATTACGGTAATAGATATTACACATGGTTCATATTAATTAGTATGCCCAACGTGATGCAATTGGCCTTACAGCGTCGTGCAAGAACATATCATCTCTCATAAGGCATTCTAAATCATCATTTGATAACAATGCATCTTCAATGTCCAAGAACTTGTTTTTTTGGGGGGCACACATGATTGATTCGATGACTGTAATATCTCTACGGGTACAAACATAGTCTGTCGTTGTGTAACAACAATGAACCAAATTAGTATAAAATATGAGCAAAAATACTTGAATAAAAACATTATGAAGAAGGAAATATCGATAATTACACTGACAAATACCTTGTGTGGTAATATTCAAATTGGCATTACTTTTTGGTTTTTTATGAGATATCATCAGTTCCACGTCATTGTTTTGTAAAGAAATTGGTCGATTCTCGGCCCCTTTTAGATATGCCGCATCAGAAATCATGTCGATGGATTCTTTTTCTGCATGTCCAAAATCCATATCTATGTCTCCTATATTCTGAAAATAATAATATAAATTAATAAACCTTTTGTATTATCATGAGTAACATACATACGAAGAAGGATTAACTATATGCACCTCTTCTCGTGATGCTTCAGTCTGGTTCATCATCGCTACATCAGTGCATATGTCAGAACCCATCACTTTCTATCTCCAATGAAATATAAATGATATTTTATATTGCATCATATAAACATATTATATAATAAAAGTGAAACTAACCTATTTGTTTTATTTTGTAGAAACAAACAACGTTTTTTCATATTATTAAAAAAAATTGTATTTCTCTCGCAGCAAACAACCAACTATAATGTTCATATTTAAATAAGCAGTCTTCTGAAATTTCTTAAATCATTTAAATATATTTATATAGGCTAAGCGATACAACATAAACCAAGTATATTCGGCTTATTCTTTCAAAATTGTGTTTTTTTGTTGATACTATGAATATATCTAATAAGTATAAAAATTGATTCGTATGATCCAACTATAATATATATGTTTTTAGACAACGTTTAATATATATTTTTTTTCGTAGAGTTTTTTAGGCATTTTTCATTTTTAAAACATTTTAAGCATTTTTCATATAGCTTAGTTGCTGATTAAAGGTCAAAATTGGCTATCCAGCATGGCCCAACCTTGACCCAGTATAGTTCACCACACGGCCCAACCAGCCCCGTCTCCCTCAACCTCACTCTCTCCGCTTGTCTAAAAAAAACCTCACTCTCTCCGTTTCCGATCGAAGTCTATCCACTCCTTGCCTCACTCCTTCACATAGAGCCACTCCACTCCCTTCGTCTCCCACCATGACTCCCTCTCATCCCTTCCCCTCCACCCATCCGTCGACGGCCAGATGCGGACACAGCCGACCCCCTCGTCTCCCCTCCCCTCTAATACTCTCCCCACGATGGCGCCGGGCAGCGACGGAGAGGTCTTCATGATTTCTCTCCTCCTCCTTCTACTCTGCCGGTGGAGGGCGGTCGATTTCCATGGCCTTCTTCTAGATCCAACCGCCCCTCGTCTCCCTTCCCCTCTAATCCTCTCCCCCACGGTGGCACCGACAGCGACGGAGAGGTATCCGTGATTTCCCTCCTCCTCCTTCAACTCTATCGGTGGAGGCCAGTCGATTTCCATGGCCTGGCTTCTAGATCCACCCGCCCCTCGTCTCCCCTCCCCTCCAATCCTCTCCCCCACGATGGCGCCGGCAGCGACGGAGAGGTATCTGTGATTTCCCTCCTCCTTCTACTCTGCCGCTGGAGGCTGGTCGATTTCCATGGCCTGGCTTCTAGATCCACCCGCCCCTCGTCTCCCCTCCCCTCCAATCCTCTCCCCCACGGTGGCGCCGAGAGCGACGGAGAGGTCTTCGTGATTTCCCTCCTCCTCCTTCTACTCCGCCAGTGGAGGCCGGTCGATTTCCATGGCATGGCTTCTAGATCCACGCGTGTCTCACACGCTTTATTGCGTTGCTGTGTCGCGACCCCGACCACCACGTCCCTCTTGCAGCCGTCAACTCTGCCCACTGTTTCCCTCGTCTCCGATCTTTCTTCCCATCCCGGTTTGGGCCTCCTCCCGCCCATCGCCGATCGCACATGGACTCCAAGCCCGAAGCCCACACGACAGTCGCGCCGGCGTTGGTGTACCCTCGCATGTCCCCGGAGGACCTCGCGCCGCCGCCGCCGCCGCCGGTCGTGGCGCCCGCGGGCTCCAACCCCTACGTGCTTTCCTCGCCGTCATCCGGACCGCCTGCCAAGAGTAAGTCACCTACCATTGCCAGCCACTACGTATATCTTGTTGTCCTGATCTCTGCCGCTACACCTCTTGTTCCAACACTTAATTCGATATGGTCAATATTTGTGCTGACGGTTACGAATTGTTTGGGGATTGGTTGCCGTAGGCACCAAGGAGAATCTGATGGAGATGTTCATCCGAAGGTCATCGACATGCTGCTCAATATCTCCTCCTCATGGTTTGTATTCCTCCCCCCTCCGTTGAAATTCCCCTCTTCCTTTCCCAGCTGATTGCTCCCATCGTCGCCTTACTAATTAGTCACTGAGATCCAAGTTAATGTATATATTTGTGATAGTTGCCACCTTGTAATATTATTATTTCTAATGAGTCTACTTGGGAATATAGATTGTGAACTATAGCCCACCTAATAGGTTTGTTTGGTCAGGTTTTTATTACCTGGCAGTATCTCCACTGCCATTCTTCATCTGCAATTTGATAGTGTACCTGAACCAGATGATCCTAATCTAATAAATATTCAACTTCTAGAAAAGTGAAAGATCTAGGAAAGTTCATACCTAGATGAACTCGACTTCTTGATGCTCCTTGCTTACGCAATGTACTCCTCCTCAATTTACCATCCAGCCTTGGTTGTTTTGATCCTTTGCTATATGTGATGGGCAAAGGGAGACCAAGGAGGGCAGGAAGGATGTCAGAGGAGGTTAACTATATAGGTAGGCAATGCGGAGGGCCACTGGGTAACAGATCCTGGCGTATTCAATTTCTACCATATATTCTTCTATGTCGGATCTTTTCACTTTTTCCAACGATTTCACACCTATTAATAAATATGATTCTTGTATGGTGTAAATTTATTTCCTTTTTTCCATTGATTGCACATCTGTTAATAAATTAGAAAGATGTCAACAAATCTGAACTTACTATAGAATTAAATTATCATAATTAAATAAAAAACTTCTCATTAATTCCATACATACTAACATATCTCTACTCCTAAAGTGGTATATAAAGGTGGAATATTTCAGAATTATTTTGACAAATTCCTTGACAAATTCCATTCATACTTACAGTATGCAGGTGATATATTTCTAAAGGTATGCCACATGTTACTGGCTCAACACATGATATATTTCTAAAGTCCCGATTCTCTGTTACACGCTCGTTATAGGTGCCATCGAGCTCATTTATACCATAAGAAGTTACAGGCTCATTATAACACCGAGTCATATCTACTATTGATTGTACTTATTTGGTTACATGCATTTTTTTCCTGCTTAGCTCTTCTTGTATGCTTTCACCTAATTGTATAAATGCATAATCAAGTCAGTTATGTCCAACATGTTATACCCTTTCAGTTCTTTTATCTGGAAGTTACAATCTACAATGAGATGCATAATCAAGTCAGTTATTCATATTATACTATACGATGATTTGTTGTAATATTTCCATACTTTATTAAGGAAACAAAATTTCAGTATCCCTTGTAATAGTCAACCCAGGTCTTGCTTCCATTACACTTACACGCCGATGTTTCTGCATTCTTCTATTATTCCTTCGGTGACAGTAACATCTTACTGAGCAATCTGCATTCTGGCATTCATTTACAGGGACATATTTCCAGAGGTCACAGTTGCAACCCCTCTCAGCAATCCTTCATTTGGTGCCTGATCCCTTGTATTTGAGCACTCCACAACTCCTATTTTTCCTCATAGGTTCAATTGTTGGCTTTTGAACGTGTGTATGCAGCTGTACAGGCGTGCCTACGCGATTCTTGCTTTGGCCGGCTACTTGACGGAACTTGCGTAACTAGCGACACGAATAAAACTTATCGATGGATTTGATGAAAATATCGGCAAGTTGGTCTTTCGTGTTCACATGTTGAACCTCGATCAACCTTTCGTCAATGCACTCCCGGATATGGTGGAACCGGGTATCTATGTGCTTGCTCCTTTCGTGATGAACCAGATTTTTTCACAACGAGATTGCAGCTTGGTTATCGATCTTTAGTGACACCTTCTGCACCTCCCGCTTTGCAAGAATAGCTAGGAGTCTTCTCAGCCACACTGCTTGACAAGCCGCCGTGCTTGTCGCTATGTATTCTGCCTCGCATGAAGACAGTGCCACCACCTTTTGCTTCTGAGAATTCCAGCTAATCGGATTCGGCCAAGGTAGGAAACCATGCCCATTGTGCTCTTTCGGTCATCAACATCACCTGCCATGTCACTATCTGAATATCCACGAAGGATCAATCCTTCCTTTCCCTTTCTGTACGTGCAGCCAAGATTAATTTTGCCTTTCACATAGCGTAGAATTTGATTGACCGTGCTCATGTGTTCGGTTGTCGGATTCTCCATGAAACGACTCACGATCCCGACTGAATAAGCCAAGTCAGGTCGGGTATGCACCAAGTATCTTAGGCTACCCACAACGCTTCGATACATTGTGGTGTCCACCGGCGGATTTGAGCTACGCTTGCTCAACTTGTGACGTTGGTCCATTGGAACTTGTGTCGCGTAGCAATCTGACATGCCACACTTGTCGAATAACTTGACCGCGTAAGCCGTTTGACATAGGGAAATCTCCCCGGAGCTTTGCTTCACTTCGATGCCCAAGTAATAGCTGAGTAATCCCAGATCACTCATGCTAAACTTGTTCTTCATTTGCGCCTTGAAACGTTCAATTTCTTGTACGCTATCTCCGGTGATAATCAGATCATCGACATAAACTCCAACTAGCAGGTTTGAGCCTTCACTAGTAGAAAACGGGCCTTTGGCCTGGACCATTTAGTCCCGGCCTGCCTCTGGGCCGGGACTAAAGGCCCGGCCACGTCGCCCCAATTCTCAATGCCTCCCTCGAGGCTTTAGTCCCGGCCCGTAAGGAGCCTGTAGTCCCGGTTCGAGTCACAAACCGGGACTAAAGGGCTACGCGGCGGGCAGTGGTGGTGGCAACCGTTCGTATCCCCCTTTAGTCCCGGTTGGTGGCTCAACCCGGGACTAAAGGACTAACACGTGGCCTGCCGTACTGGGGCGACCGTTGGAATACCTCTTTAGTCCCGGTTGGTGGTTGAACCCGGGACTAAAAGCCTAACACGTGGCCTGCCGTAGTGGTGGCAACCGTTTAGTATACCTCTTTAGTCCCGGTTGGTGGCTCCAACCGGGATTAAAGGCCCAAACGGTTTGCATCCCGCGTCGTTTCGGGTGATGAAAAGCACGAACCGAAGCGTACAGTCACCATTTCTCTGTTCTTCTTCTTTCTCGCGTCGCCCTCTCTGTTCTTCTCCTCTCTTCTTCCCTTCTCTTCTTCCACCATGCCAACTACCTTTCATGAGGTGGTCGCGCATGGCACGACGAAGCTCCGTGTTGTGTACATGAACCTGAGCACGGAGGTGCCGTTTTCCTTCAACAGTCGAAGGAACGATGGTTTAACCATGCACCGGATCATGAGAAGTTCTTCGGGCTTGATCTGGAGTACACGGCCTATCAACGCGGTGTTGCCGTCATCCAAATATGCTTCGCAAGCCATGTCTTGATCTTCCAATGGGGGAGGTAAGTTTTGAGGCTTTCTTTGATCCAAGATAATGACATTGTATAAGTTTATTTGTTTCTATCATAGTTGGTTCCCTTCAAATAGTTGTAGTGAAACAATTTTGATTAGTTGAAGGGGAGCACAATCTAATTGGAATAGTGTTCCATAATCTGAAAAATCGTATTAGAATCAACTAGTGTTTAATATGTTCCATTGGAATCATAGTTGGTTCCCTTCAAATAGTTGTAGTGAAACAATTTTGATTAGTTGAAGGGGAACACAATCTAATTGGAATAGTGTTCCATAATCTGAAAAATCCTATTAGAATCAACTAGTGTTTAATATGTTCCATTGGAATCATAGTTGGTTCCCTTCAAATAGTTGTAGTGAAACAATTTTGATTACTTGAAGGGGAGCACAATCTGATTGGAATAGTCTTCCATAATCTGAAAAATCGTATTAGAATCAACTAGTGTTTAATATGTTCCATTGGAATCATAGTTGGTTCCCTTCAAATAGTTGTAGTGAAACAATTTTGATTAGTTGAAGGGGAACACAATCTGATTGGAATAGTGTTCCATAATCTGAAAATTCGTATTAGAATCAAATAGTGTTTAATATGTTCCATTGGAATCATAGTTGGTTCGCTTCAAATAGTTGTAGTGAAACAATTTTGATTAGTTGAAGGGGAACACAATCTGATTGGAATAGTGTTCCATAATCTGAAAAATCGTATTAGAATGAACTAGTGTTTAATATGTTCCATTGGAATCATAGTTGGTTCGCTTCAAATAGTTGTAGTGAAACAATTTTGATTAGTTGAAGGGGAACACAATCTGATTGGAATAGTGTTCCATAATCTGAAAAATCGTATTAGAATGAACTAGTGTTTAATATGTTCCATTGGGATCATAGTTGGTTCGCTTCAAATAGTTGTAGTGATCTCTCTAGGTTCCATTGCATATGTTCTATTTGAATCCTAAAGATAAGTTTCTATTTAGTTGTAGTGAAACATGTTTCCTTATTGCAGCAGTATGTAACATTTGTTCCATTCTAATTTGTTTCTGTTGCAGGAGTGACAAGCATTGTCCTGGACTCATGGAGTTCCTTCGCAGTGGCGTCACTTTTGCTTCCGTTGACATAAGGAACGACAGGCTGAAGATGAGGCACAGCTTCGGTATTGAGATACCAGCTGGTTGCCTCGTTGATCTCCAAACGATATTCAGGCTTCGACATGATATGACTTCGATGGCTCATATGGAAGTTGCCTTGATCGACGAGTCATATGGTGATATGAAGACCAGTTTCCCAAAGTATCAGCACAAACTTTGGGAGAAGGGCCCACTTGATGATATCAACATTCAGTATGCAGCAAAAGATGCATACGTTTCATACGAGTTATACCGCAAGATTCGAGTCGTCAACTATGGCTAGCGTCACCTCGAGGAACGTGGACATTCTGATTTAGATGATTCAGACGAGTAGTGTTCTGAACGTCTAACACTTGTATATATATCTATGGTAGCTATTATTATGTACTGTTTGGGCTAGTATCATGTACTTCTTGGACCAATTTATATATGTCTTGTCACATCCCTAAAACTCAAGCTAGATAGCATTGTGCTCATGTCTTCTTTGCATTTGCATCTAAGAAGTTTCAACAAAAACAACAAAGTGGCAAAGGAAAAACTCAAAACCCTAGCCACCATTTCAATTAAAGGAAATTTCAAACTAGTTCAAAATCAATGAACCCAAAATGGCCTCAAGAAATGTTCAAACTTTCTGATAAATCATGAAAGTAAATGAGCATTGGAGAAAACTATTTCCTTGGCACTTCAAGCATTTTAAATAAATGCAAAAGCCACTGGTTTCAAATTTAAATTTTTTGAAAACAGAAGCTATAATTTTCCAAAAATGTTGAAAGTATTGGAAATGAGTGGGGACATCATAACAAATATTTCAGGAGGTTTAAAATAGTTTTTACTTTTTGTTTTGGAGCTGAAATAATTAGCAAAGCAATAAATAGCAAAATAGAAAAACAAAAGCAGAAGAAAAAGGAAAAGACTTACCTGACGCTCACGCCAGGCCCAGCCCATCTCGCCGCTCGTCCCCTTCCCCGCGCCAGTAGGCAGCAGGAGGTGGCCACCGCCTCCTCCGGCGCGGCCACGCACCTGCGTGCCTGCCTGGCCGCCGGTTCGCGCTGGCGACGGCGGGGATAAGCTCCCGAGAGCCTCCCCTATCCATTCCCCGCCTCGGTTCTCCTCCTCCGCCCGGATCCCCTCCTTCTCCCTGCTGCCGCCATTAGAGCCGAGCTCGAGCTCGAGCTGGCCGTTGCCCTGGCCATAGGAACCCCTCCCCGAGCACACCAAATGATAGCATGCCAACTTTCAACATTTTCAGAGTTCATTTGTAGTGCTTTTCAATTTCAGGGTCAACTAGCTCAAAACAAAATAAGTAAATGCACGAAATATACCAAATGAAGTCAGAAATTGTTGAAATTTCGTGATGTGCCTTTGAATGGTGCAATTTGAACACACAAAAAGTATGGAGTTCAAATAAGTTCAAAAAAATGAAATCCCTTTGTAAGAGATGAGTTCTCGTTCGAAACCCTGCTACTTCGAGAAAAAAATAAGTAAATGCATGAAATATACCAAATGAAGTCAAAATAACAAAATAGATAATAGTTTGGATGGTCAAAATTATTAATTATGAAAATAAAAAATAGTTTTGCATTATTTATTCAATTTGAAACACTTTTCATTATCATAGTTTTGTCAAATTCCCAAATATGCAAAAAGAATTTTTAATAAACATAGTTTTTAATTGAAAATAACAAAATAGATAATAGTTTGGATAGTCAAAAATTTTAATTATGAAAATAAAAAATAGTTTTGCATTATTTATTCAATTTGAAACACTTTTCATTATCATAGTTTTGTCAAATTCTCAAATATGCAAAAAGAATTTTTAATAAACATAGTTTTTAATTGAAAATAACAAAATAGATAATAGTTTGGATAGTCAAAATTATTAATTATGAAAATAAAAAATAGTTTTGCATTATTTATTCAATTTGAAACACTTTTCATTATCATAGTTTTGTCAAATTCTCAAATATGCAAAAAGAATTTTTAATAAACATAGTTTTTAATTGAAAGTAACAAAATAGATAATAGTTTGGATAGTCAAAATTATTAATTATGAAAATAAAAAATAGTTTTGCATTATTTATTCAATTTGAAACACTTTTCATTATCATAGTTTTGTCAAATTCTCAAATATGCAAAAAGAATTTTTAATAAACATAGTTTTTTATTGAAAATAACAAAATAGATAATAGTTTGGATAGTCAAAATTATTAATTATGAAAATAGAAAAATAGTTTTGCATTATTTATTCAGTTTGAAACACTTTTCATTATCATAGTTTTGTCAAATTCTCAAATATGCAAAAAGAATTTTTAATAAACATAGTTTTTAATTGAAAATAACAAAATAGATAATAGTTTGGATAGTCAAAATTATTAATTATGAAAATAGAAAATAGTTTTGAATTATTTAGTTAATTTCAAACACTTTTCATTATCATAGTTTTGTCAAATTCTCAAATATGCAAAAAGAATTTTTAATAAAGATAATTTTTAATTGAAAATAACAAAATAAGTTAATAGTTTGGATAGTCAAAATAATTAATTTTGAAAATAGAAAAAAACTGAAACTATATGAGAAATCATGGACAAAATTCGACCTGAATTCACTTTGAATTCCGATTGAATTTTATCCACAATTTCGAATATAGTTTCAATTTTCAGTAAGTTTAGGCCCGTAAGCCTGCTTTAGAGAGGAGCTCGATGGACAAGCTGCGATGGGGCTTATAAACAAGTGTTAGTCCCCCTCGCTGGGCGAGGTGGGACTAAACTTATCGTGCAGCCGAGGAGGGGCTTTAGTCCCGGGTGGAGTAACGCCCCGGGACTAAAGACACCCTTTAGTCCCGGCTGGAGCCACGCTCCGGGACTAAAGACCCCCTGCTTCCCGCCTCTTGGTCTGCCCGAAAACAGGCCATTAGTCCCGGGTCGTGGCTCCACCCGGGACTAAAGGGGGTCTTTAGTCCCGGCCCGAGCTACGCACCGGGACTATAGATCCACCTATATAAGCGGGACTTCGAAAATTTCCAACCCAATTCGTCCATTTCTCTTATTATCCTCTCGTTCTCCTGCCCGGCGCGGCACAGCGACGAACTAACCGACGCCGTCAGGCTGCCCGCCGTCCTGCTCGACGTCGGCCGTCCTCCTCGCCGCCGCGCCGTCCTCCTCGCTGTCCTCCTTGCCGTCGCGCCGTCCTCCTCGCCGTCGCAGCGTGCTCCTCGCCGTCGCGCCGTCCTCCTCGCCAACACTCCGGCCAGTAAGCCCCCCGCCCCCTCCTGACCAACACTCCGGCCAGTATAGAAGAAAAGAATAAAAATGAGAAGAGAAGAAGAAAAAGGAGAAGAAAGGAAGAAAAAGGAGAAGAAAAGAAGAAAAAGGAGAAGCAAAGAAGAAAAAGAAAAGATTTTTTTGTCATTTAATTCCTATTGTTATTAGGTTTGTGCTAGATTATTAGGGTTAGTAATATTTAGAATTAGGTTAGGGTTACAAGAAGAAGAAATATGAACAAAAATTAAGAAAATAAGATTAGGAAAAATGAAAATAAGAAGAGGAGGATAAGAAAAGAAGAAAAAGTGTATATTGTATAGTGTATATGCTTAAGTGTATAGTGTATACAGTGTATAGTGTATAAGGAGAGGTGGAATTTTGCTATAGTGTATATAGTGTATAGTGTATAAGAAAAGAAGAAAAGAAGAGGAGGAGAAGAGAAGAAAAGAAGAGGAGGAGAAGAGGAGGAGAAGAAAAATGAAAATAAGTGTTAATAGTTTAATTTTGCTATGGTATATGCTTAAGTGTTAATAGTTTATTTTTAGCAAGAAAATTAATAGAACTAGTTTATTTTTTTAGTTCATTTTACGATGCCTATCCCGCATCCTCGTCGTCGACTCGACGGAGGACACCTGCTTGATTAGAGGGGCCCTGTCCGGGACTGGGCTCCGCCCGGCTGGTATTGGGAGGTGCTACCTTCTGGGGGGGCGTAGGTTGGTGAGGAGCCAGCCCGTCGTTGACCCGATCCTTGTTTGGTGACGGTCGCGTGGGCCAGTGAGGGTGCCGAGGCTTCCGGACACCGCGGAGGTGGTACGTCATCGTGTCAGCGAGGAGGATGAGCACGTCCGTCGCTACATGGTTGCGTTGGAGGGCAGGTTCGAGCATACCTGGCAGGTTCTTCGGGGATCTCACTGGAGCTATGATCCTATGATGGTTCCTTCTCTTTGGGTGTCCATCGCCCGCGCCGATACCCGTCGGGCGCTACGGTTCTAGATGTATTAGTGATGCTATATGTATGATAGTATTCGAGGAGTATTAATGATAAGATTCGACGATGTACGGACAAAAGTGATGATGTATTAGCTTATAATTGAATGCATGCTAATTTGAATACTACTTTATTTTACGATTTGGTTTTGCTTATTGAATGCTCAAATTGGAAAATTACTCCTACTTTGAATACTATGCAGAAATCTAGGAGTCTCAAATTGGAAAAGTACTCCTACTTTGGTTTTTGGTACAAAGGTTAAGAGAATCCGTTTTTTGCAGAACTATGGATCCACATATCAGGAACCTCGAAGAGGAAGAACTTCTGGAAGATATAATCAAAGACGGCCCCGACGTTGAACCAGCTGAATCTCCGTCGTTATATCTAAACCAGGACGTTGGAATGGAGGTCGAGCGACACGAAGATGAAGCCGATGGGGCAGGAGATAGGTCCAATGACGGAGAAGGTGATAGCTCCACTGATGGAGAAGCCGGTGAAGAGGAGAAGTCTGGCGAGGTATACATATGAAGTTCGACAATCACTTGTAATATGTGAAAAATATTGGAGATAGCTCTATATTGTATACATATACATTCATTTGACGAATGTTTCTCCCTCTTAGGCCTCCACATCGAGCAAAACTACGAAACAAGGCCCGACTAGAAAGTTGGATGCACGGACGCATTACACATTTGAGGTGATATTTCCTGGCTTCCCAAGACGACAGGATACCCAAGGCTGTGGTAGCCCCTAAGCCACAAGTTGTCATGGGAGAGCCTTTGGTCAGCAAAGATGATCTCCCAACAAATATGCGTTACTTGCATAAATGGTACTTAAGTGAATCAAAGAATGGGAGAACGATGATCGTGCTGAGTGTCCCACAGGAGTACTACGGCCGCTCCGAAGAAATCCATATCGACTTTGATGAACTCTTCCAGATGTACAATGACGACGCCCTCGACAAATCGTTTATGAGTTGCTATTGTGTGTAAGTTTTTCAATTCGTTGTCTACATATAAATTGTTTAGTTATTTTAATTCATTGTCTATATATAACTTGTACTCTATTATGCAGAATGAAGATTCTGGAGTGTAAAAGTAAGAGCATCATAAATATTGGGTTTATTGATCCAGATAAAATACATATAGCGACGCTAACTAATTATCCCAAGGAGACGGAGGAAAACCTTCTAAGGTTTCTAAGAGATCAAAATTTCTGTGACCACATACTATTTCCATACAACTTCAGGTGAGGGTCTTTACTCTGTTGTGTCCATTCACTTATAAGTGTAATAGATAAGTTACTCACACACACACACACACACACATATATATATATACATGTGCAGCTTCCATTGGATTCTGTTGGACATTCAAATTGATAAGGGAAGAGTTGATGCTTTCGACCCATTATCGAGACCCTTGGAACAGTTCCAAAGCCTGCAGGACATGCTCCAAGGGTAATTTTAATCATTCTTGCGCTCTATCGGTCTATTTCGATGATTTTCTGATATATCAATTAATGAAAAACTTAGCAAATCATTATCCTTGTCGGGCAGGGTTTGGAATCGGTTCAAGTGCGTGACTCCCGATAACTTTCCTCAGAAGCTGACCTTTAGAGCGACTCAGGTAAGTAGTAGTATGATATACTTATATTAATTTTCAATACATTTACGATGCTAGATTATTATTTTGATTATATATATTCCATTCTCGTAAAGTGCGACCAGCAGCCACGGGGAACGCATCTATGCGGATACTATGTTTGCGAGACCATTCGCACGTTTACCTCTGAGTTCAAGGAGCACAGATTCGACGTAAGCAATGAACATTCACACCTCTATTTTTACCCATCATTCTTTGTTATCATGATTGATATTCATATTCATCTCCTCTTCTTATATAGCACACGGCCATGAGGACGAAGGTCCTACCAGAGCAACGCGCGATTGCTGTTGCAGAGGAGCTTGCGGGATTTCTGAGGACGGAAGCTATAGAAGACAAAGGACGATTTATTGTAGCTAAGGGCCATTACTGATGTTCGTCCATGTAATCGAATAGACGGGCTCTAGTCCCGATAATTCAGATCTCCATATAATTGTATATATATGATTGCTTGTAAGATAAGTTAATCTTATATATATATGCATAATTATTTCTATTTTAAATTATATGAAAACTAATTCCCGAACACAAAACGAGGCATCACGTTAATCTCCTGAACACCTAAACCCTAAAACCCTAAAACCCAAAAATAATTTCTTTCAACAAAAAACCCAAAAGCCAGCAAAATCTGAAAATCTTTAGTCCCGGACCGTGTAACGAACCGGGACTAAAGGGCCTACCCCTGGGGCGCTACGAGGCGCCCACGTGGAGCACCTTTAGTCCCGGCGTGTAAGAGGGCCGGGACGAAAAGGTTAGGCCTTTAGTCCTGCCCCTTTAGTCCCGGTTGGTGAATCGGGACTAAAGCCCCTTACGGGCCGGGGCTATAGGCCCTGTCCCCACTAGTGCTTTGGAGTTCTTTGTATAGACTGCATGCTCGAGGTGACATCTCTTGAACCCGAGCGAGACCAGATCTCGGTCTAACTTTGAGTTCCAAGCTCTTGGCACTTGCTTCAACCCATAAAGTGCCTTCTTGAGCTTGTAAACTTTCCCTTCTTCGCCTTTCTTCTTGTAGCCGAGGGGTTGTTCCACGTACACTTCTTCTGTGAGATCGCCGTTGAGGAAAGCGGATTTAACATCCATATGATGAACTTCCAATCCTCTTGTGCTGCCAAAGCTAGGAGCACTCTCACCGCCTCGATTCGAGCAACCGGTGCAAACACCTCATCATAGTCAACTCCTTGACATTGTACGTAGCCCTTTGCAACGAGTCTTGCCTTGTACTTCACAATGGCACCCTCCGTGTCCTTCTTTAACTTGTAAACCCACTTCAAACCAATCGTCTTTTGGTTTGGAGGTCGGGTTACCAAAGTCCACGTGCCATTGCTCTCAATTGCCTTCATCTCCTCATCCATGGCGTGCGTCCAGCTAGGACTTTTGCTTGCCTCTACGAAGTTCGCCGGCTCCTCAACTCCGAACAGACATAGTCCGGAGTACTCGAGCGTAACTGGCTTTGTGTACTTGTAGACTTTCTTGAGGGTCTTGTAGCGACGAGGCCCTGAGGAATCCGTTGTGGCTTGTGAAGGAGGCGACACAAATTGTGTCGATGTTGATGCACTTGAGGAAGACGGGTGAGACCTTGGTGTGTCATCGACATCCGTGTCGTCGGCGTAGTCGTCGTGACCGTGACCATCATCTTGATTGTCGTCGTCACTATGCACCTCGTTGTCGATGTTGTCGTCGAGATCTCCGCCTGTGTCGTGCGCGGTGTTGTCGCTATCTCCTTGCGACCTATGCGCGTCGTCGTCGGTGTCGGCACCATGATGATCACTACCATTGTGGTCACCTTGGTTGGGCGTCTTGCCAACCACCTGGACATCCTCCCCTACATCATCATCAGTTGGAAATTCAACTGCAAATATGTTACTGTTTGGAGCATCGTCGGCTGCGGCGCTCCAATTCCACGCTTGGTTTTCTTCAAACACGACGTCGCGTGAAATCCGTAGACGCTTGGTTTGTGGATCGTAGAAACGGTATGCCTTGGTGCCAGAACTGCTCTCGTATCCGATGAACACCATCTTGGTGCTACGATCGGCAAGCTTTGAGAGGTGCGGCTCCGTCGTCTTCACATGTGCCACGCACCCGAATGTCCGTAGATGAGACACATTTGGCTTACGTCCGTAAATTGCTTCATACGGAGTCTTGCCGATCACCGCCTTCGTTGGAGCCCGGTTGAGAAGATAGACCGCCGTCGAGGCAGCTTCTCCCCAAAAAGTCCCCGGTAGGTTCTTGCTCTTGAGTAAACTCCTTGCCATGTCAACGACGGTTCGATTGCGCCTTTCAACGACCCCATTCTGCTGCGGCGTGTAAGGTGCCATGAGGAACCTCTTTATGCCAATCTTCTCGCAGTAATCGTTGAATTCATTCGACGTAAACTCTCCGCCGCGATCTGTCCGTAGAGCGCGAACCTTCAGCTTGTGTTCCATCTCTATTGCATCCTTCAGCTTCTTGAATGCTTCAAACGCCTCATCTTTAGACCGTAGGAGAATGACCCACATATATCTCGAGTAGTCGTCTACCACAAGGAATAAATACTTCTTTCCAGCGTGAGTTGCCGGGGTGATAGGGCCACATAGATCACCATGGAGCAGCTCGAGTGCATCTCTTGCACGATAGGTAGACTGAGCAGGGAATGGCCTGCGGTGCTGTTTTCCAACCAAGCACCCGTCACATACTCGATCAACATGGTCGATAACTGGCATCCCGGATACCATCTCCATCTTTGACATCTTCTTCAAGGTGTAGAAGTTAACGTGTCCAAATCTAGCATGCCATAACCACGAATCATCATCACTCTTGGCGAGCCAACACTCTGGTTGAGATTGATCAAGGTTGAGGATATATAGCCTATTCCGTGTGCCATTAACACGAGCTAGCACGTTCCGGAGGTTGTCGAAGATCGTCATCACTCCGCTCTCGATATTCACCTTGCATCCATTCTCGTCAAGCTTCCCAATAGAGATGATGTTGTTGCGCAGCCGTGGGATGTCGTACACTCCGGTGAGTATGCGATGTTCGCCTGTGAGACCCTCAAAGAGGACAGATCCTTGCCCGCAAATCTCCACAGCTGAACCATCACCGAACTTGACCGAGCCTTCAACATCGTATACCACGACACCCGGATAACTTTGGTGTCACTTTTTCCTCATGAAGTAGCACCTTCCGGCTTGGTTTCACAACCACCGTTTCAGCGAGATCACAAACTTCGGCCATCAGAAGACCTGGAACTTCGTCTTCCTGCTTTGCCAAATTTGCCTTGATCTCCCGCTTGTTAGGCTTTGGACAATCCTTCGCAAAGTGACCCATCTTATTGTAGTTATAGCACTTGACCTCGGACAAGTCCACGTTCCGTGGTTTCTTCTCTTTAGATTGGCCCGCCTTACCACGACCTTGTGGTTTGCCTTTTCCTTTGCCTTTTCCGGTTTGTCCATCGCCCTTCGTGTTGCTTGAGCCTTCGCCACCGTCACGCCTTCCTTTGCTACTTGGGGCCTCCCAATCTGCGCGCGAGTACATGAGTTGGTCACTACCTCCTCCTTTGCCTTTTCGACAGCCACGAGCATTCTCTTCCCACGTCCGCAGGCGTCCGATCGCCTCCGTTATGGTCATGTCGTCGATGTCGTAAAGCTGCTCGAGCGTTCCGATGATGTACGTGAATTTGTTAGTCACTAAACTAAAAAAATTCTCCACAATCTCGGTCTCCTCGAGCTTTGCACCAAGCGCGCGGACCTCTCCCACCAAAGTAGTAAGACGCATGGCATAGTCGTTCACCGATTCAGTTTCCTCCATCTGCAACTTGTGAAATTGGCGCTTCAGCACTTGTGCCCGAGCCTTGGTGACACGATCTTCTCCGATCCTCATCTCCTTGAGTGCGTTGCACGCCTCTATTGCCGTCTCGAACTCCGCCAATGTCATTAGCACGGAATCCGGCACGGACTGGGCAATGGCGGCCATGGCACCTTCGTCGGACTCGTCATCGATGTCGTCGTCCGTGATTGCCTGCCACACTCGGAGGGTTCGGAGAATAATCTTCATCTTCACCGCCCACACGCCGTAGTTGGCGTCGGTGAGCATCGGGTACTGGATGGGGATGTTGCGATGCGCCTGGACGTTGGCGCCGCTCGTTCGTCCACCACTGGTTGCTGACTTGACGCCCTTCTTCACCTTGTCGCCGTTCTTGTTCGCCTTAGCACCGCCGCTGCCGGACTTGACCGACTCAGCGTCGTTGTCCGTCATCGTAAATCGTAGATCGTCGAGGCTCTAGATACCAATTGTTGGCTTTTGAACGTGCGTATGCAGCTGTACAGGCGTGCCTACGCGATTCTTGCTTCGGCCGGCTACTTGACGGAACTTGCGTAACTAGCGACACGAATAAAACTGATCGATGGATTTGATTATAATATCGGCAAGTTGGTCTTTCGTGTTCACAAGCACCACCTCCATTCGCATAATTTCTGACTTGTTGTTACATGGACAACGGCTTTATGCGCACCTACTTATCACAGTAACTTTTTCAGGCAACTCCATGATGATGTCATCGAGATTTGGTGAAGCTGATCAGCCATTATCGGAGGTCCAATGCGGTTGTTGCCTTCTCTCATGGTGAGCTACAAAATATGGAGAAAATTGCTTATCTATAATTATCTGTGTGCTGCAGTCGTAATGATCCATTTGCGTGGTTCTTTCTGCAGCCTTTGGCAGATATTTTTCCAATGGATTCAATTGTTTGGTAGATGAAAATGCTATGGACATCATCGTTGTTTCAGGTAATTTTATCTTACATCTCTCAACATCAGTGAGCTGGTTAAGATTTAAGAGTAGTGCCTACATAATTCAACTTTTTTCTAAAATTATTATACTTATAGATGCAGCTGAGTGATTCTCGTGTTTCTTAAGAAGACTGTCTACTGCATATAAAGTCTAATAAATTTATAGATTGCATCTCAAGTGGTCTTTAGCTACAAATACGATCATCTAAATACTACTTCGATGAGGATCGTCCATTGAAAGGCCTATATGTTATTATTATTATTATTATTATTATTTCCTCAAATGCAATCAATGTCAGTCAAATATCTTCATGTTCTTCTTAAGATACTTCCGTTTTTTATGTCAGGAACTTATGATAGGATTTTACTATATTGACCCATCTTGTATATTTGTACAGAGAATTACAACTATGTGTACGCTGGAGAAACTCTAGGAAATTATGTGCCATCAATGTGAGGCTCAAATATAGACGGGTTCGAAAGGATTGGATATGCATGCCACTAAATGACGTGTGCCAAAGGTATTATTCGATGTCGTGTCCCCTTTTAGGAGAGTTATTCTTATTTGATTTTGCACATCTCTCCATGGTGCTATGTTTGTGGGGTAGGGGTAGTCTTCATGCTTTGAATGAAACTAATTTTGTTTCCAATCGATTCTTTCGGCTGTTGACATGAGGCATACAATTCTCTCATACATAATTGCTGCTAAATAAGTGATACAAACATAGTTTTGTAGTTATGTGCTAACTCATACAAACATATTCTAGCAAAATGTAAAGAAGGTACTAAAAAGTAAGCCATGACCCTACAGTTTCTCAAGATGTGTGTCAGTTTGGCGACACGACTGATAACTGTGTCATTTCTTTTTTTAAGTGAAACATTATGGTTTTCATATGAAACTCTAATAATATGTATATACATTTGGTATGCCGATCAAATTTATGGTCAAGACAAGCCCAATTGAATGAAGGTGAGTATCAATCTGGGCTTAAGATCTCAAACTTTGTTATCTAGCTATTGTTGAAACTTAAGGGAAGTTAACTCATAGCCATCTGATTTCATGCAAGATTAGTGACTTGATATACATTCCTAGAGGTAAATAATATCAGTTATTTACTGAGTGAACTATCAACTTTGGGTCCTTTCAAATTGAAGCTCAAATTTGTTGGCATTTTCAGGTGTCAAGCAATTCTCATGTCTAATTTATACATGGTTCAAATATATCATTCTATATGGTTCTCAATTGTTTGCTCTTGCATTGGCTATAAACCCTACGCACTATGGATTCATGAGAAGCAAAGCTGGTAGATAAGTACTTACTATATTTTGTGCTGTGTAGAAAAATAATTTATGTATGCTAAGTATGCTACATGAAGTGTGAATGCAAGATCTTTCGTAACTGTTTCTTTCTATCTTTTTATTTAATCTCTAATCATTGTTCATACTTTATTACTATAGGAATGGAAGATATATTATCTAGAAAATAAACCGCTCCAACCTGATGCTCCATGATGTTGTCAGGCTCCATTTGATTCTAGATGCCTCTTTTGGTTAGTAATTCACCTACTCTTAATAATTGTGTGTAATTTCTAAATCAACGGTTCTTTAAGTAAGCTGACTGGTTGTTCTTTTGTTTTATCATCTCAATATAGTGATTGTAACATATTTGGGTAGTCTGCAATGTGGACTTGTACTTGTACATTTCAAGGTATATAATAGCGATGCTTGTTACACTAATATGTCACATAGGAAAGGGTGACTGTGCCTTTCTCGCCCATGTCTCTCTATACATATTTCTGCACTGATTAGTGACCATCTAATCAATATAACCTGTACGATCTCTATTGGAAATATGCCCTAGAGGCAATAATAAAATGGTTATTATCATATTTCCGTATTCATGATAATCGTCTATTGTTCATGCTATAATTGTATTAACAGGAAACAATAATACATGTGTGAATAAATAGATCACAATGTGTCCCTAGCAAGCCTCTAGTGGCTAGCTCGTTGATCAATAGATGATCATGGTTTCCTGATCATGGACATTGGATGTCATTGATAACGGGATCACATCATTAGAAGAATGATGTGATGAACAAGACCCAATCCTAAGCATAGCACTAGATCGTGTTGTTCGTATGCTAAAGTTTTTCTAATGTCAAGTGTATTTTCCTCATCATGAGCTCAATGTGACTAAGGAGTTAGTGACGTTCTACGGAACGAGTAAAGAGACTTACCGATAACGAGATTGAACAAGGTATAAGTATACCGACGATCGAATCTCGGGCAAGTTCTATACCAACAAACAAAGGGAATTGTATACAGGATTGATTGAATCCTTGACATCGTGCTTCATCCGTGTAGCGACCCGACTCAAAACGAGTCAAGCCTCTGTGTTTCTGTGCCATCCCTGGATCAGTATCCTGGCACCCACAGTACATCAATGCATATATCAATGTGCAATCACATGTAAATAGCGTAAAACTGATATATACCTTAATTATCTCAGCGGAAGCAGTCAAGGGAGTGGAGTCCCAAAACACCAACGACAAGTTGAGTGTAGACCGTAACCCTGAATTGTACTCTTACTCGTCGAAGAAAAATATCTGCAACATAAGACGTTGCAGCCGTGTAGGTCAGCATATTGAACATGCCGGCAAGTCACATGAGAGAGGGGTGAAAAGTAATCATCTATACTATATGCATATATGGCAGGTGGGGCTATAAGTTTTTAGCGAAAAAGCAAGTTTTCTCCTACATCAAGAGAGGGCTAAAAGCAAAAAGTTACTACATTGTTGGTTGTTAACGAGATGGTTCCACCAACCAATTCTCGTACCCATGTTGTCAATAATACCCACATCAATATTATTATTTGTGTTGAGAATTTCAGATAACTTCAGTTCCTTTGGCTCAAGTTGTCCATGACCGTGGACACGGCTAATCGATTAGGTTTGAGTACTCTGCAGAGTTTTGCACACGTTCCCCTCAAGATTTGATCGCCTCCGTGTATGTCCTCACACTTCAGGGTGTTTGAAGACCGGATGATCAAAACATGGTCTTTCAACGGGTCCCTCTGAATCCCTATCGGTGCCCATCCATTCCTACCGTTCTTCTACATCTACTAGCACTGCCTGTCCAGAGTCGCCGCGTTGTCCAACCAAGCCAGAGCCCATAATGACTTGTGGCTGTGCAGGTAAGCTTTGGTCTTGAAAATATCCGTCCATCTCTTTGAGCCTGGGTGAAGCTTTCCGCAGGATGTCATGGCCGTCTCCAGCATCTCGGGTCATCCACTGGGTTCTCCAGGGAGCCGATCAACCGTCCTTCACCCAGAGTTGCATTGCGTCCGAGGTCTTGAAAATCTTGTCTTAACCGGTCTTGATTATTTAATCAACCTCGCATCACTCGGGTTATGCACTCAACCGAAATCCCGTCTACTCAAGCATAGCAATATGAAATTTGTCGTCCTGGGGCCAAGTATCGGGGTTGTTGGGTACCTACCACATGATACTACAACCTATACTAAAATTTCCAAGTACCTAAGCAGCATGCAATTTGGGCATAGGATGGTAGAACTACGATGCATAAAACATAGGTGATAGTATGATCAAAGTGACTTGCCTGGTGATGTTGACGAAGAAGAATTTCTCGAGAAATTACTTGTTAGACTACTCGTCACTCTCCGATGAAATCTATATAACAAACATATCATTCACATAAGCACTCATACTAGCAATCATTCTAGCAATCAAAACAAAAGAGAGAGCGAATAGGAATCCGAAGGAAACTTCAAATAAGACTAGGGAGTCTTCTACTACGTCAAACACTAAATAGTTTTTGTCTAACAGAAAATAATAACAAGGAACTAAGATATAAATTTAACTAAGATAAAATAGAGTATTTTTCGCAAAACTTTTTCAAAGTATTTCCAAACGGGATTTGAAACAGTGGATAAACCAATTGCAAGTTATTAGGGAACTAGAATTAATTTCATGATAACATATACAAATAAAAATCAAAACTTGTTGCAAACCTGCTGTTAAGTAACAGAAACAAAACATAATCTTTCTGAAATAATAAAGAAATAATTTAAAAACAATTATAGAAAAAGTAATAGCCATAATCTTAAAAGAGGTGAAACAGAAATTGTTTCACAAGAAACAATGAGCTAAAATACTCAAACAAATCTGAAATTTTTACCACTGATAAATAAGATCACTAGTGATCAGTAGCAAAAGGAATCAAATTAAAAGCTATTTTTAAACTCCTGGAATAAGCAAAACAAGGTTTATCTAGGCCTCCGGAATTCATTTCACATTACAACCATACTTCACAAGTCACACAGGACTGTGAACGTACGGCTACTACCATACTATCCTTCCGCTCACAGCTCAGGCATCAGCATAGAACATCTCATAGAGATTACCTCCATGACCTGGAAGCTCAACCTGCCGATCAGGAAACACTCTAGCCTGAGATCCCTGGGATCCATAAGGACATGGATGTGGCCTTGGTCCCCTGACTGGTGGTAAGAGGGGTCCCCGAAGAGGTGTGACTCCTCCTATAGCTGTCCAGTCAACGTGGGCCGGAAGATGGGTTCTAACAGGGTTCAACATCTCCATCTCTCCATACCCTGTCTGGACTACCGGTGCCAGCTGCGTCAGAGCTATCCACAGACGGGCACGGGTAGCATAAAGCTCCATGCGGAGAGCACGAGCATCCCTGTCTCTGTACTCTAGCATCTCAACAGTGGACTGCAGAAGTGGATCCTCCATAGAAGAATCAAAATAGACTCCACTGAGGTATCCCTCTTCACCAGACTGAGAGGCCGGAACATAGCAGAACTCTGAATTCTCCAGCAGTGCATGTCTTGCTCTCATAATAGTCAACATTGAATAGGCAGCAGCCTGTACTGCCATGTCAATGGTGACCCCCAACCCATAGGACCAATGGATTGGCTTCTCAGCTCCAGGGTAGTCTGGAAATACCCTAACAGTGCAGATGTACTGGCTCTGGTTGAAGTCTCGGTACTATTCCTCCACTGTGTACTCGGGGTACCAGCGGTAACCGCACACAGACATCACCCTGACCAGCATGGCCGTATGACCCGGCACATCAATGCACCTGGTCAGACGTACCACCTGACGAGAAGGACGGCCAGGCATCTGTAAATAGAGAGTAATGCAAAAGCATTAGAGCTCTGAATGCAAAATTGGGCAGCATAACGGCTGTAAATGCTCAAAAACAAATTTTGAGACAACCCAAAAATGGAATAGCGTAACCACTCAACTATCAAGTTCAACTCTCTGATCATCAAACTTACTTCCTTTTTCCTAGGAATAAAAGAACCCAATATCTCTCGACACGTAGTCCTATAATCTACCGATCAGAAACACAGCCTAGGAGAAGATGAGTAACCTAGTCCTTAATTCCCGCAGAAAAGACGAGGATGACCAGAATAGAATAACTTGAGAAGAGAACAAGAGTATTACGTTCCCTTCCACAAACAATTCCCTTATATATAACTAAAGCAATTCTAGACTCAACTTCGACCAGTTTGGCTTAGTAATCCTACAGTCAGTCAGGCTCTGATACCAACGCTGTCGGGACCCCGATCCTAAGCCATAGGAATCCAGCCTGTAACACATCGCATCCCTTTGTGGTCTCACGCACGGTTAACTCCATGGCTGCAGCCTTACCTTAGTCGGGACCGTTTGCGTCTTTTGACTCACGTATGCGATAGTGTCGCTAGCAATCCAATGTCAAAGAACCCGGATCGACATGTCTAGTCGTAAACCAAAGTGGCAGTACCGCACAAGGACAGTCATACATGACCCAACAAAGCAGGTGTCGGTCATCAACGAATGTAGACGAGTCGTAGCAAGCTACAAGGACTCCATTACATCGCGTGACATTTCCCCAAAGGGGACAGACACAGCAGCTAAGAAGGACACATGCCGGTCAACCAATGCGTCCGGAGCAGTAGCGAACTACCAAGGCTCGTTGGATCACAAAGGGGCATTTCCTTGTAAGGAGTGCTACTAAAGATCACGACTAGGTAATCGAACCCCATACATATCAAGCATGACACACGTACGCATGGCATACCAATATGTATAGATACATCGATGGCATCACAACATAACCATAAACATACAAGCTTTATATAAGAGGCTCGGAAGAGCCACTCACATAATATTACACATTAAGGTCTCTCGACCCACAATAGCAGTCATACAATACAAGCCAGCGGAAGAGTTATAAACTGTCTGGGTACAGACAGGGAAACTAGATGGCACATAGCCTGACTATACTACAGAGCTGACGTAGGGCCAGATCGTAGCTGGGACACCAGCTACTCGTCGTCGTCGATGTCTACGAAGAACCCTCCATTTGGGTCATTAGCAACCTCTGCAACATTTATTAAGCAAACATGAGTACGAAGGTACTCAACAAGACTTTAGGATGACTAACTACTCATGCAAGGTATCAAAAGGTATTGTGGGGTTTCATGCAGAAAGCCAGCATTTGACTCGTGGCTAGACAACTTGCATTTTTAAATAATTTTGACAACTTGATTTCTCGCACACGAGTCCACTAACACCACAACAATACACTATCGTGGAATCATTCCGTATCCGTACGGGAATGCAGTCCACGACACTCACGCTTATCTTGGCAATTTTATGAGTAGCCGTTGAAGTTATCTATGAACAACATATGTCTCCAATTAGTCCATATCCGCGGACGCGGCTATTCGAATAGATCATAACCCTGCAGGGGTGTACTTCGTCACACACGCTCTCGCCACTTATCGCTATGTGCACGTCATGCACCTCGGCAACCTTCAAGCGGAAGCCCAGCGAGGGAGTCGGCCACGACCGTTAACCACACTAGTACCTAGTCCAGGTTTATCGCCTATCTGAGAGTAACCCGTACGAAAGTCCGGCCGAGGTTTCCGCCACGGCCTCAAACGATGTGCGCAAGGTTCCCAAGCCCACCATCCGGGTGCCACTTGGTACACCGTGGCACTGCCTACCGCATCACGGCCCACCTCTCAGGTCAGCACCATGCACGGGCTCCAGCATTACTATAAACACCAGAAACTACTTGCAACTCCTGGACCGGGTACTACGCGATTAATAGGCCGAGCGGGGTCATATTTCAGGGTCCAGCATGTGGTAGTATCTAGTCTTGGAATACATACACGGAACTCAGTTCCTAAGGACTGTTCCAATGAAACAACCCGCCATGTACTCCTACACAGCCTTTCACCGGTACCTTTACCAAATCAAGTTCAACACACAACCTTTGCTCACCAAACACATTCCACAATTCTGTTCATCTCCCAGATGACAGACCATACACAACTCTAAGCATAGCATGCATAGCAGGATAAGGCACATCATAGCTCAAGCAACTACCAGGTATGCTAGGTTGCAAGGTTCGGCTATTTACTGTGACAAGGTTAAGTCATGCAAAGGAAGTGGGCTCAACTATCGTGGCAAAAGCAGTTGAAGCATTTGATCCTAATGCAATAAATAAGTGCAGGAGCAAGAGCATGGGAATTATCGGGATGATCAAAAGGGTTTCTTGCCTTGTTGCTCAGAGGAGGAACGATATCCGTCAGACGGATATTCGGTGGAATCCGGGGGTGCGGAGCCTACCGAAATGAATGGCAACATTCAATAACAATCATATGCACTCAAAATGATGCATGAGCATGGCATGAGAATGCAAGGTGATAAGTTATTATTTTCAACATGTATTAGGTTTAGAGTTGATTTGAATCACATTCGAATAGCAATTCAAACGGGGTATTCTCGGATACCGTTTTAATTGATCCGACCTGATGCTCAGATCAACTTGATGTTAGCATGCATGAAATGTCATGTTATGGTACTGATTTGTAATTAGGACAGTGGGTGATCATTGTATTCATAATGAAATTTGAATAATTTTCCAAATTCCATTTAAAAAGTAATTATAAGAATTGAATTATTCCTTATTCCACAATTTAGGGTTCTGTAACTTTTTCAAACATAGTTGAAAATAGCATAATCAGAATCCTTGAATTTTTCTGATACTTTTTCATATATAAATTATTTTCATTGGAGTTACAGATTAATTTCTATGATTTTTACAATTTTTAGCAATTTCCTGAATTAGTTTTATACTGGAAATTCTAATTATTGCATCAGACTGACGTCAGCAGGTCAGCCGACCTGTTTAGGTCAAACCTGACAGGGGGGCCCCACTGGTCAGCCTCTCTAGGACTAATCCCGCGCTGACCAGCCCTAACTGAGGTTTGACTTGGCCTTGGGCCCACTTGTCAGCGAGTGATTAGGTCACTAAGCTGCTGGGTTAGCTTGCCACGCCGACCCCCACCGGAGGGTGGTCACCGGCGACCAGGCCCGCGGCGGAGGGCTCGCCGGAGGCGACCTAGACGGCGCTGCACAGCACCAAAACGCACGCGGTTTGCAGCTATAGCATGCTCGCGAAGTGGCCGATCTGGCAGGACCATCTGGGGAGGCTAGGGTCGCCGGAAGAGGCATCGGCGACGAGCCGGAGCGGCGGCCGAAGCTCGACATTCTATGAGGAGCGGTTCTAGGGCACGGGGAGGGTAGATGGAGGGCTCGACACGCTCCTGGAGGCTCCAGGAGCTCGAATCCTAGCTCGGGCGCGTGGATCGGTCATCACAGCGACGGCAGCGACATGGCCGGCGGCGAGAAGCTCTCGGCCTTGGTGGGGAACTAGGATACGATGCACGGGAGAGCGTGGGGCGAGAGGGAAAACGACGACGAGCTCACGGCGGTTCCGATGGCGCTGAAGAGGGGCTCGGGGATGCTCCGGCGGAAGCGAATCGACGGGAGAGGTCCGGCGGCCGGAGGTGGAAGACGACGGCGTTGCGGGCGTTGCAGGGCTCGAGGAAGCTTCGGCTTCTGCAGAGATGACCAGGGCGACGAGGCGGAGCTAATGGCGTGCTCTGGGAGGGAATCCTATGGCCAGGGGCACGGGCATCTCGAGCTCGAGCTCGGCTCTAATGGCGGCAGCAAGTAGGAGAAGGAGATCCGGGAGGAGGAAGAGAACCGAGGCGGGGAATGGATAGGGGAGGCTGTGGGGAGCTTATCCCCGTCGTCGCCAGCGCGAGGCGGCGGCCAGGCAGGCATGCAGGTGGTGGCCGCGTCGGAGGGGGCGGCGGCCACCTCCTGCTGCCTACTGGCGCGAGGGAGGGGACGAGCCAGGGATGGGCCGGGCCAGGCTTAGGCTACAGGTAAGGTTTTTCCATTTTTTTCCTGTTGTTGTTTTTCTGTTTTGTTAATTATTGTTTTGCTAATTAATTCAGCTCCAAAACAAAAAGTAAAAACTATTTTAGACCTCCTGAAATATTTCTTATAATATCCCCAACCATTTCCAAGCTTTTCAACATTTTTGGAAACTTATAGTTTCTGATTTCAAATTTAAAATTTGAAACCAGTAGCCTTTTTCAGTTATTCAAAAAGCTTAAGGTGTCAAGAAAATAGTTTTCTCCAATGCTCATTTACTTTCGTGATTTATCAGAAAGTTTGAACATTTCTTGAGGCCATTTTGGGTTCATTGATTTTGAACTAGTTTGAGATTTCCTTTAATTGAAATGGTGGCTAGGGTTTTGAGTTTTTCCTTTGCCACTTTGTTGCTTTTGTTGAAACTTCTTAGATGCAAATGCAAAGAAGACATGAGCACAATGCTATCTTGCTTAAGGGTTAGGGATGTGACAACTCACCCCCACTCAAAAGAATCTCGTCCCGAGATTTAGAAGTCGTCGGGAATTACGCCGGATATTCAAGTCGGAGACGATCCTCTCTTTCCCAAGTTGCCTCCCTTTCAGAATGATTTGACCATTGAACTTTAAGAAACTTGAGGTTTCGATGTCGAGTGGTACCTCAGCTTGATCAAGAATACGCACGGGGTATTCTCGGTAAGAAAGGTTATCTTGGAGATCAAGCGTTTCGTGGTCCACTTCACGGATAGGATCCGAAAAGCAACGCCTGAGTTGCGAGACGTGGAAAACATCATGAACCTTGGAAAGATGCGGAGGAAGTTCCAACTGGTAGGCAACTTCTCCTCGTTTGGCAAGAATGCGAAAAGGACCAATGTAACGAGGAGCCAATTTGCCCTTGATACCGAAACGATGGGTACCCTTCAAAGGTGTAACGCGAAGGTAAGCCTTCTCGTCAACTTCAAAGGTCACAGCCTTATGATGACGATCATATTGGCTCTTTTGACGAGACTGGGCTGTTTTCAACTTTTCACGAATAATGCGAACCTGCTCTTCTGCATCCTGGATCATATCCGGGCCAAAGAGTTGCCTCTCTCCGGTTTCTGACCAATTAAGAGGGGTTCGACATCTTCGTCCATAGAGAACTTCAAAAGGGGCTTTGCCCAAGCTTGATTGATAACTATTGTTATAAGCGAATTCGGCGAATGGAAGGCACTTCTCCCAATTCATACCGAACGAAATAACACAAGCTCGGAGCATATCTTCTAGGATTTGATTCACTCTTTCTACTTGACCACTTGATTGAGGATGGAAAGCAGTGCTAAAAGATAAGTGAGTCCCCATGTCATTCTGAAATCTTTCCCAGAAGCGAGAAGTAAAGATACTTCCACGGTCCGAGTTAATTTCCAGGGGAACACCATGAAGAGACACTATTCGAGAGATATATAACTCTGCTAGCTAGCTAGCTGTTATACTCTCACGAACAGGAAGAAAATGAGCCACTTTGGAAAGACGGTCAATGACCACAAAGATAGCATTATTTCCTTTCTTGGTCTTGGGAAATCCGGTAATGAAATCCATGCTAACTTTATCCCATTTCCATTCAGGAATAGCTAGAGGTTGAAGGGTGCCAGCAGGCCTTTGATGTTCTGCCTTAACTCGACGACAAATGTCGCAGTTAGCAACGAACTCAGCAATTTCTCTCTTCATTCTAGTCCACCAGAACCTCTGGCGTAGGTCCTGATACATCTTAGTACTACCGGGATGAATGGTGAGAGGAGAATCATGAGCCTCCTTAAGGATTAACTACCTTAAATGTGGGTTCTTAGGAACCACTAAACGATTCTGAAAGAACACAACACCTTGATCGTTCATGGAAAATTCTTTAGCGTTTCCGCTAAAAATATTTTCCTTGATACGTGATATACCCTTGTCACGCTTTTGGCCAGCTATAATTTGATCCTTAAGAGTAGGCTTCGCCACCAGGGTAGAAAGGAATCCTTGGGGAACAATATGAAGATTCAACTTCCGAAAGTCCTCATGGAGATGTGGTTGACCTTGTTGTAGCATCAAATTGTTACAATAAGATTTACGACTTAGTGCATCGGCCATAACATTGGCCTTCCCCGGGGTGTAAGTTATCCCTAAGTCGTAATCCGAGATCAACTCAACCCACCGTCTTTGCCTGAGGTTCAAATCCGGCTGGGTGAAGATATATTTCAGACTTTGGTGATCAGTGAATATTTCGCAACGATTACCCAGAAGGTAATGTCGCCAGGATTTTAGTGCATGGACCACAGCTGCAAGCTCAAGGTCATGTGTGGGATAATTATCCTCATGTGGACGCAACTGTCGAGATGCGTATGCGATCACATGACGATCTTGCATGAGAATGCAACCTAATCCTTGTCGCGAGGCGTCGCAATAGATAACAAAGTCCTTAGAAAAATCTGGTGGTAGCAACACAGGTGCGGAAGTCAGGCGTCTATTCAGTTCCTGAAAACTATGCTCACACTGTGGTGTCCACTCGAACTTTTTATCCTTCTTGAGGAGTTCAGTTAGAGGCTTTGCAACCTTGGAGAAATTCTCGACGAAGCGGCGACAATAGCTCGCTAGACCAAGAAAACTCCTAACTTGCTTAACCGATTCAGGTTGAGTCCAATCAAGGACAGCTTGAACTCTCTCGGGATTGACAGCAATACCCTTACCAGAGATTACGTGGCCTAGATAGGTCACTTCTGGTGACCAGAATTCACATTTTGAAAATTTGGCATAAAGGCGATGCTCTCGAAGTTTCATCAATACCAGCCTGAAATGCTTGGCATGTTCTTGTTCATTCTTCGAGTAGATGAGAATATCATCGAGGTATACCACGACGAATTTATCCAAATACTCCATGAAGATTGAGTTCATCAGCCGAGAGAAAGTGGCTGGGGCATTGGTTAAACCGAAGGACATAACGGTGTACTCATATTGGCCATAACGAGTAACAAAGGCCGTTTTTGGAATGTCCCCGTTCTTAATCTTGATTTGATGGTATCCCAACCTCAAATCCATTTTGGAGAAGACTGAGGATCCAGCGAGCTGATCGTACAGATCGTTGATCCTGGGGAGCGGATACTTGTTCTTAATGGTGACCAAATTAACTGGTCGGTAATCTACAACCATCCGATCCGTTCCGTCTTTCTTCTTGACGAAGAGGACGGGACAAGCCCAAGGAGAAGAGCTAGGACGAATGAAACCTTTGTTCAAGGCCTCATCTAATTGCTTCTTAAGTTCGACTAGCTCTAGGGGTGCCATCTTATAAGGTCTTCTGGCTATTGGGACAGTTCCCGGAACAAGATCTATCACAAACTCTACATCTCTGTCAGGTGGAATTCCTGGCAGTTCCTTTGGGAAAACATCCGAAAAGTCACGGACTACCGGAATGTCTTCAAGTTCCGGAAGAGGGTTGGCATTTAGGGAATAGAGCTGGCATTTGGCAACTCGAGTAGAGACATTTACTATCTCACCCGAGGGATGGGTAAGTTGGACATTTCTAGAGTGAGTATCAATCTTGGCATAGTGAGCTGACATCCACTCCATGCCCAAGATGATATTAATATCCGAAGATTTCAATGCTATCAATGAGGCTAGAAAAACTAGCATGTCTACTAGAATTTCATTGTCATAGGTTATCCTAGAGGTTTGCCATTTACTACCAGGGGTTTGGACAACCAATGGGATTGGCATATCACAAAATGACATGTTATGCAACTGTGCATAACTTTCTGAAATGAAGGAATGAGAAGACCCAGTGTCAAAGAGAACAGACGCTGGGTGATGATTAACAAGAAGCATACCCAGCATGACGTCGGGATCCTCTGTAGCTTCTTCTGCTGACACATAGTTCACACGGCCACGTGCAGGAGTTGGCTTCACATAATAAGCTTTGCCCGACTTGGCCTGCTCGACGGACTTTCCGGGTTGCTTGGCACCCACATTCTGAGGACACTCATGAGAATAATGCCCTGGTTCTCCACACTTGTAGCATATCACCTGGTTGGCACGTGGTGCAGCATTGCTAGCTGGACGACCATAAGCTTTTGCTGGAGGGTTGGCCTGATTCGTCTGAGGCGCCACGTAGGATGGCCTCGGAGTGTATCTTGGCGGCAGAGAACTGTTTGGAACCACAGCCTGCGTTTTGGAAACGCGGAACCAGAAGATGAGCCAAAGTCACGGGAGTGCTTCCTTGTGGCTTCGAGGTCAGTATGACCAGTCTCGGCACTGATCGCTTTGTTGACCAGGGCTTGAAAACTTGCACACTCATGGAGGCGCAGGTCACGACGGAGCTCAGGGCTCAGACCCTTACGGAATCTTGCTTGCTTCTTGGCGTCAGTAGACACCTCCTGTGTTGCATAGCGGGCGAGGTTACCGAACTCGTGGCTATAGGCATCCACAGACAACTTGCCCTGAGTGAAGGCACAAAACTCCTCTCTCTTTTTGTCCATCAGGACCTCTGGAATATGGTGCAGACGAAAAGTTGCACTGAAGTCTGCCCACGTGGCCACTGGTTCAGCGGGACGCATAGCTTCAAAATTCTCCCACCACAGATTGGCGGGTCCCTCTAGGAAATATGTCGCAAAGGTCACCTTGTCGGCCTCAGACACATTCGCAGAGCGAATCTTGCGTGAGATGCTGCACAGCCAGTCATCAGCGTCGAGGGGATCGACGGAATGATGAAACTTTGGAGGATTCAACTTCACAAAGTCATTGAGGGACACTGCAACATTCCTAGGCTGTCGAGCCGTATTCTGCTCAATACGCTCTAGCAGTCGGTTGGTCTCCCTTTTGTTTCTTTCTGCCTCAAGCATCACTTCCACCAGAGACGGTGGGTGAGGCAGGTCTTCCGGCGACGCTTGACTACCCTCACCTTGCTCATGAGCAGGGGCACGGTTCAACCTGGTGAACACCATCCTGACAAACAAACTCATAGCTTAGACCAATATCATATCAATACTAGCTATGGATTAAGAATGTACTGAACACACGGAATGCGGAAATGAATATTCGAACAACATGGTAACAAGCAACTGCTATATATACACCATGGTTCATACACACCCTTACATAGTTCAGTACACCCTTAACCGAAGAGCAAACTACTGAAATTGTGAAACTACTCATCAGAGGGTTACAAGCTGCCTATACATTATTTATCTAGGCCTCCGGAATTCATTTCACATTACAACCATACTTCACAAGTCACACAGGACTGTGAACGTACGGCTACTACCATACTATCCTTCCGCTCATAGCTCAGGCATCAGCATAGAAAATCTCATAGAGATTACCTCCATGACCTGGAAGCTCAACCTGCGGATCAGGAAACACTCTAGCCTGAGATCCCTGGGATCCATAAGGACATGGATGTGGCCTTGGTCCCCTGACTGGTGGTAAGAGGGGTCCCCGAAGAGGTGTGACTCCTCCTATAGCTGGCCAGTCAACGTGGGCCGGAAGATGGGTTCTAACAGGGTTCAGCATCTCCATCTCTCCATACCCTGTCTGGACTACCGGTGCCAGCTGCGTCAGAGCTGTCCACAGACGGGCACGGGTAGCATAAAGCTCCATGCGGAGAGCACGAGCATCCCTGTCTCTGTACTCTAGCATCTCAACAGTGGACTGCAGAAGTGGATCCTCCATAGAAGAATCAAAATAGACTCCACTGAGGTATCCCTCTTCACCAGACTAAGAGGCCGGAACATAGCAGAACTCTGAATTCTGCAGCAGTGCATGTCTTCTCTCATAATAGTCAGCATCCTGTACTGCCATGTCAACGGTGACCCCCAACCCATAGGACCAATGGATTGGCTTCTCAGCTGCAGGGTAGTCCGGAAATACCCTAACAGTGCAGATGTACTGGCTCTGGTTCAAGTCTCGGTACTGTTCCTCCACTGTGTACTCGGGGTACCAGCGGTAACCGCACACCGACATCACCCTGACCAGCATGGCCGTATGACCCGGCACATCAATGCACCTGGTCAGACGTACCACCTGACGAGAAGGACGGCCAGGCATCTGTAAATAGAGAGTAATGCAAAAGCATTAGAGCTCTGAATGCAAAATTGGGCAGCATAACGGCTGTAAATGCTCAAAAACAAATTTTGAGACAACCCAAAAATGGAATAGCGTAACCACTCAACTATCAAGTTCAACTCTCTGATCATCAAAGTTACTTCCTTTTTCCTAGGAATAAAAGAACCCAATATCTCTTGACACGTAGTCCTATAATCTACCGATCAGAAACACAGCCTAGGAGAAGATGAGTAACCTAGTCCTTAATTCCCGCAGAAAAGACGAGGATGACCAGAATAGAATAACTTGAGAAGAGAACAAGAGTATTACGTTCCCTTCCACAAACAATTCCCTTATATATAACTAAAGCAATTCTAGACTCAATTTCGACCAGTTTGGCTTAGTAATCCTACAGTCAGTCAGGCTCTGATACCAACGCTGTCGGGACCTCGATCCTAAGCCATAGGAATCCAGCCTGTAACACATCGCATCCCTTTGTGGTCTCACGCACGGTTAACTCCACGGCTGCAGCCTTACCTTAGCCGGGACCGTTTGCGTCTTTTGACTCACGTATGCGATAGTGTCGCTAGCAATCCAATGTCAAAGAACCCGGATCGACATGTCTAGTCATAAACCAAAGTGGCAGTACCGCACAAGGACAGGCATACATGACCCAACAAAGCAGGTGTCGGTCATCAGTGAATGTAGACGAGTCGTAGCAAGCTACAAGGACTCCATTACATCGCGTGACATTTCCCCAAGGGGGACAGACATAGCAGCTAAGAAGGACACATGCCGGTCAACCAATGCGTCCGGAGCAGTAGCGAACTACCAAGGCTCGTTGGATCACAAAGGGGCATTTCCTTGTAAGGAGTGCTACTAAAGATCATGACTAGGTAATCGAACCCCATACATATCAAGCATGACACACGTACGCATGGCATACCAATATGTATAGATACATCGATGGCATCACAACATAACCATAAACATACAAGCTTTATTTAAGAGGCTCGGAAGAGCCACACACATAATATTACACATTAAGGTCTCTCGACCCATAATAGCAGTCATACAATACAAGCCAGCGGAAGAGTTATAAACTGTCTAGGTACAGACAGGGCAACTAGATGGCACATGGCCTGACTATACTACAGAGCCGACGTAGGGCCAGATCGTAGCTGGGACACCAGCTACTCGTCATCGTCGATGTCTACGAAGAACCCTCCATTTGGGTCATTAGCAACCTCTGCAACATTTATTAAGCAAACATGAGTACGAAGGTACTCAGCAAGACTTTAGGATGACTAACTACTCATGCAAGGTATCAAAAGGTATTGTGTGGTTTCATGCGGAAAGCCAGCATTTGACTCGTGGCTAGACAACTTGCATTTTTAAATAATTTTGACAACTTGATTTCTCGCACACGAGTCCACTAACACCACAACAATACACTATCGTGGAATCATTCCGTATCCGTACGGGAATGCCGTCCACGACACTCACGCTTATCTTGGCAATTTTATGATTAGCCGTTGAAGTTATCTATGAACAACATATGTCTCCAAGTAGTCCATATCCGCGGACGCGGCTATTCGAATAGATCATAACCCTGCAGGGGTGTACTTCGTCACACACGCTCTCGCCACTTATCGCTATGTGCATGTCATGCACCTCGGCAACCTTCAAGCGGAAGCCCAGCGAGGGAGTCGGCCACGACCGTTAACCACACTAGTACCTAGTCCAGGTTTATCGCCTATCTGAGAGTAACCCGTATGGAAGTCCGGCCAAGGTTTCCGCCACGGCCTCAAACGATGTGCGCAGGATTCCCAAGCCCACCATCCGGGTGCCACTTGGTACACCGTGGCACTACCTACCGCATCACGGCCCACCTCTCAGGTCAGCACCATGCACGGGCTCCAGCATTACTATAAACACCAGAAACTACTTGCAACTCCTGGACCGGGTACTACGCGATTAATAGGCCGAGCGGGGTCATATTTCAGGGCCCAGCATGTGGTAGTATCTAGTCTTGGAATACATACACGGAACTCAGTTCCTAAGGACGGTTCCAATGAAACAACCCGCCATGTACTCCTACACATCCTTTCACCGGTACCTTTACCAAATCAAGTTCAACACACAACCTTTGCTCACCAAACACATTCCACAATTCTGTTCATCTCCCAGATGACAGACCATACACAACTCTAAGCATAGCATGCATAGCAGGATAAGGCACATCATAGCTCAAGCAACTACCAGGTATGCTAGGTTGCAAGGTTACGATATTTACTGTGACAAGGTTAAGTCATGCAAAGGAAGTGGGCTCAACTATCGTGTCAAAAGCAGTTGAAGCATTTGATCCTAATGCAATAAATAAGTGCAGGAGCAAGAGCATGGGAATTATCGGGATGATCAAAAGGGTTGCTTGCCTTGTTGCTCAGAGGAGGAACGATATCCGTCAGACGGATATTCGGTGGAATCCGGGGGTGCGGAGCCTACCGAAATGAATGGCAACATTCAATAACAATCATATGCACACAAAATGATGCATGAGCATGGCATGAGAATGCAAGGTGATAAGTTATTATTTTCAACATGTATTAGGTTTAGAGTTGATTTGAATCACATTCGAATAGCAATTCAAACGGGGTATTAACGGATACCGTTTTAATTGATTCGACCTGATGCTCAGATCAACTTGATGTTAGCATGCATGAAATGTCATGTTATGGTACTGATTTGTAATTAGGACAGTGGGTGATCATTGTATTCATAATGAAATTTGAATAATTTTCCAAATTCCATTTAAAAAGTAATTATAAGAATTGAATTATTCCTTATTCCACAATTTAGGGTTCTGTAACTTTTCAAACATAGTTGAAAATAGCATAATCAGAATCCTTGAATTTTTCTGATACTTTTTCATATATAAATTATTTTCATTGGAGTTACAGATTAATTTCTATGATTTTTACAATTTTTAGCAATTTCCTGAATTAGTTTTATACTGGAAATTCTAATTATTGCATCAGACTGACGTTAGCAGGTCAGCCGACCTGTTCAGGTCAAACTTGACAGGGGGGCCCCACTCGTCAGCCTCTCTGGGACTAATCCCGCGCTGACCAGCCCTAACTGAGGTTTGACTTGGCCTTGGGCCCACTTGTCATCGAGTGATTAGGTCACTAAGCTGCTGGGTTAGCTTGCCACGTCGACCCCCACCGGAGGGTGGTCGCCGGCGACCAGGCCCGCGGCGGAGGGCTCGCCGGAGGCGACCTAGATGGCGCTGCACAGCACCAAAACGCACGCGGTTTGCAGCTACAGCATGCTCGCGAAGTGGCCGATCTGGCAGGACCATCTGGGGAGGCTAGGGTCGCCGGAAGAGGCGTCGGTGACGAGCCGGAGCGGCGGCCGAAGCTTGGATTTCTATGAGGGGCGGTTCTAGGGCACGAGGAGGGCAGCTGGAGGGCTCGACACGGTCCTGGAGGCTCCAGGAGCTCGAATCCTAGCTCGGGCGCGTGGATCGGTCATCACAGCGACGACAGCGACATGGCCGGCGGTGAGAAGCTCTCGGCCTTGGTGGGGAACTAGGATACGATGCACGGGAGAGCGTGGGGCAAGAGGGAAAACGACGACGAGCTCACGGCGGTTCCGATGGCGCTGAAGAGGGGCTCGGGGATGCGCCGGAGGAAGCGAATCGACGGGAGAGGTCCGGCTGCCGGAGGTGGAAGACGACGGCGTTGCTGGCGTTGCAGGGCTCGAGGAAGCTTCGGCTTCTGCAGAGATGACCAGGGCGACGAGGCGGAGCTAATGGCGTGCTCTGGGAGGGAATCCTATGGCCAGGGGCACGGGCAGCTCGAGCTCGAGCTCGACTCTAATGGCGGCAGCAAGGAGGAGAAGGAGATCCGGGAGGAGGAAGAGAACCGAGGCGGGGAATGGATAGGGAGGCTCTGGGGAGCTTATCCCCGTCGTCGCCAGCGCGAGGCGGCGGCCAGACAGGCACGCAGGTGCGTGGCCGCGCCGGAGGGGGCGGCGTCCACCTCCTGCTGCCTAGTGGCGCGAGGGAGGGGACGAGCCAGGGATGGGCCGGGCCAGGCTTAGGCGACAGGTAAGGTTTTTCCATTTTTTTCTGTTTTTGTTTTTCTGTTTTGTTAATTATTGTTTTGCTAATTAATTCAGCTCCAAAACAAAAAGTAAAAACTATTTTAGACCTCCTGAAATATTTGTTATAATATCCCCAACCATTTCCAAGCTTTTCAACATTTTTGGAAATTTATAGTTTCTGATTTCAAATTTAAAATTTGAAACCAGTAGCCTTTTTCATTTATTCAAAAAGCTTAAGGTGTCAAGAAAATAGTTTTCTCCAATGCTCATTTACTTTCATGATTTATCAGAAAGTTTGAACATTTCTTGAGGCCATTTTGGGTTCATTGATTTTGAACTAGTTTGAGATTTCCTTTAATTGAAATGGTGGCTATGGTTTTGAGTTTTTCCTTTGCCACTTTGTTGCTTTTGTTGAAACTTCTTAGATGCAAATGCAAAGAAGACATGAGCACAATGCTATCTTGCTTAAGGGTTAGGGATGTGACATATAAAGAGCAAACGGCCGAAACTTAAGAAAATCTACGGCTAAAAATAAGTGGGGCAGAAAACCGTTCGGGTTTTTACTTAAAAACCGAAGGGGTACCTAACTTCTAATCTAGCGCGTACGTTCTTTATCTAACGGTGGAGGAGGGGTGGGGTGCTCACCGTGGTGGAGATGAACTCAGGAAGGTCTGAGTCGTCGGCCGAAGGTGGTGGAGGTTGGGGAGGTAGCTCCGGTGGTCGGGGGCAGTAGCGGAGAGGACCAGGCGATCGCGGAGGGGTTTCTCCAACGATAGGAGGTGACGGCGAGGCAGCTCAGGGGCCGAGGGGAGGGCAGCAGGGCGCCGGGACTTCCGGTGGTGGCCGACTCCGGCGAGGCGCAGCAGGGCGGTTTGGGGCGGCGAGACGGCGGGGCGAGGTGGGGAACGGGGTGCGGCGTGCGGTGGGGATATTTATAGGGGTAGAGGGGGCCTCGGGAGGGAAGGGGCAGGGAGATCCGGGGAGAGGGGATCAGCTCCGGTGAGTTTGGAAGGAGATCGGGGCGCTGTAAGGAAAGAGAGGGACGAGAGGAAGGAGATGACCGACTCGGGGTGGGTTCGGGCGGTGGGGCCCGCTGGCAGTGAGGGAGAGAGAGAGGTGACTTGGGGGCTCGGGGCGGTCGGCCGATCCGAAGGGGATCAGGATCCCGGCTACAGTGGGATTCGGCCCAACTCTTAAATGCCGCCCGCGGCGGTTTCCTTTTAAAAACAAAAACGTTTCCTGTTTTAGTCTTTTTCAAAAACAGAAACTAAAACAAATAAAAAGGCAACGAACAAAAATAATTAATATAGGGTATTATATACCAAAAAAATCAGAAAATATCCTCTACTCGATTAACATTTTTCCAAGGCAAAAATAAAAACTTTTAAAAAATGTTTTTTTTCAGAAAATCCCCTAAATGCTTTATTTTCTTTTGGCAAAATATTTTGCCCATAAACTTGGGGTTTTCTTGGCTCAAATATTTTCAAAAGTGGCTCACATTTTGGAGGGTCATTTTCCTCTGCTCTTTCTTGCTTGCAAGAAATTATTTCCCGGCACTTCTTGCACGAAGAAAACAAATAGAAATGCAAAAGAAAATTTCGAAATAATTCAAATGCAAATCTCCGTTCAAATTCTTTATAGTTGAAGAAGTCATGCTATCTTCTCTCTTTGCTTTTAAATGATTGAATTTGAATTCACCGGAGAAGGGGAAAGTCATTTTATGCCCACTCATTCAAAAGTTTTGAAAAGTTTCAAATTTCACTCAAGTTTCAATCACTCAATCAAACAAACAATCATTCTAATAATTATTTTAACATACCAAAATTTGGGATGTTACAAACCTACCACACTTAAAATGGATCTCGTCCTCGAGATTCGAAGAGGCTAGAAAGAAAGGTTAGGGTTTGGGGGTCTTCTAGCAATCCAATCTCTTACAAAGTGGGATGCTACCACACTTAAAATGAGAGGTACTGGTCCCTTAAGATTTTAACAATCCTCTGGGGTTTTGGCATCTGACTCTTCACAGTCTTCATATCTTCCGTTATATTCATAACGTCTCCATCAAAAACGAGGGCTCTTCCGTTGATATAAGCTTCTTCCGTTACTGGGTCTTCTTAACTGACAGTCTCGTGGTCAATTCTAAATAACATATCGATGGTTCTCATGGTGGTCTACCATTTGTGGTTATCTTGCAGAGAGAGGGTCTTGGTTTCATTCTCAACGTAAAATTTCCTACGCGTGACAACAAATGCCATGTACTTGGGGCTTTCCTTGTACCATTCTAAGGCTTAAACAAAAGCTTCGAAGAACGTCTTCTCTCTATATGGGTAAGTCTCTCAGATTTACCATTCCGAATAGCAAGATAAATGATAAGAGTAAGTTGTCATGGTGATCAATCCATTCCGCACCCAAATCATTTCTCTGTATAAGGTTTAGCGAATCTCGCATTCTAACACTTGGGCATCCTCACAAGCGTTGCAAAGTTTCTCTTGTCCACGAACGAAGTTCGGATAAACCATTGGTTCTGCAAGATGAACAAAACATCTATCGTTTCTTCACCACTCTCAGGTTGTCGTATGCTCCTAAGAAAACGTTTGCTGATCCATCATAGCTTCTTCCATAAATCATATTCATTTCATAATCAATCCTTATTACATCCTTGCTTTCTTCAAAATTCTAACTCAAAAGTAATTTATTACAAATGCTGCCATCCACATTGTTCGGTATGGTCAAGCATTTCTGCCAACTTTATTCATCTGTCTCTCTTGGAGGTACTTTAGTTCCAGTGGAACTTTTCGAGGTGCTCCTTGAAATCATCCATCTTTTGCTTCATCATGGTGGTCATGAGCTTCATCTCCATCATCTCCGCACGTACCTCACTCAGGTATTCCTGGGTATGACGGAGTCTTGCTTCAAGTATTTCTCCAATCTGACGTATGGCTTCCATGGCAGCTTCACGAACAGCATCAAAGAAGGTTGCTCGTGGTACACGTGAAATGAAAAAGTATTGCCCCATAGTCTTTGGACAAACTCCTTTCACATGGTGGAGGTGTACTTCCACGTACCAAAGTTCCACTCCATTTTCCACAAATGGGTAGCCTTTGTAGACTGCATCTCCTTCAAGATGAATGTGCTTCATCATATCCTTCAGGATTTTCGGGTAATCATGATCACTGGTCAGGGTCATGATCGTTTCTGGGCCCTTGAGGAATGACTCGTAGAGAGTTGCCATCTGCAGGTGTCAGTAAATAGGTACTCAGAGGATTGTATATGTCTCCTTGGTAATCATGGTACACTCCTAATCAATGGATCATGTGGGTTTATCGATTACTACCACACTTAAATGAATTATACTCATGCCTGCATAGACCATATTTCTCTTATCCTCGTAAATGTTCTGAGATCTTTGCTCGTAGAGAAACAAGCGTACAGTTTCAACATAGACAATCATGAGACAATAATTTCCATTTATTCATGATGTTATTACAATCTCAGGGACTTCTGTTACAAAAAATTTCACTCCATGATCTCTTGAAAAACAAGAGTTCTTCAGATTACACTAATTGCCGCGGTCAAAACTTAACTACTCCTTTCTAGCTTTCTTCCTTTGTGGACAATCGCTAGCAAAATGTCCTGCTTCCTTGCAACGAAAGCAAATGAGTTCTGACAATTCTCGAGGCGTCTTAGTGTTTGCTTTTGCTCCTTGGGTTTCCGGCTTCCTTCCTGAGCACATGTATTTGTGGTGGCCAAACTCCATGCACTTGTAACATCTGACATGACTCAGGTCTATGTCTGCAGAGATTTGGCTCTTTCGAGGGTACTTTTTCTTCTTTCCGGACTCCTTTATTTTGGCCAGTTCTTCTATTTCAAGTGGATCAAACTCCACTTCTTCCGTCGGGAAGTTTCCCAGATACTCTTGGCTTCTTTTCGTGCAATCCTGTGAATAATGTCCTTCTCCTCCACATGAGTAGCATGCATTGAAGAAAAATCTGGTCAGACCTTGTCCATCAGGGTCTTCAATATTTTCGTTCATCACCGGCTCTTCTAGAATCTTCTTCTTGAGTGTTTCCATCATTGCTTCTTTCTGCTGCTGGACAACTTGTTGCACCTTGGGGTAAATGTGACACTGAGCTGGGTAGTGGGTGGTTACTTCACAAAGGAAACAAGTAACCTGACTACTTGGGCACTCTTCAGCTCGGTGATTTTCTTCACAATGAGTGCATCCATCCTTGTGTTCTTCCTGGGTGTGTCCTATTTCTCCACAGATCTTGCATGCACAAGTCCTCTCCTTCGGATAATCATAACACTTCTGAATAAGTCAGGATCTTAACAGAGTGTTCTTGAATTCGTCCCAACTTTCTGCCCCACTAAATCCTTGTATGGCATGGTGCATTTTCCACCAGATTGCAGCACTTTGTGTAAAGTACTGAAGAGCGTTTTCCACTTCATACTTCCTTGAGATCAAGTTGCTCCCGAAGTGGTTCTCCATGTTTTGAATCCATATATCAGCCTCCAGCCGGGTCATTGGTCCGGAGACTACAAGTCCAGCTTCATACTCCATCTGGTAGGGTTGAGGTTTTGGGGATGAGACGTGTAAGAGAGGGAGGGAGATACACAAACTACAAACAATATTTTTGAGAGTAGGTTTTATTTGTGGCTGTCGGAAAACACACACCAATGACAGCTCACAAATCACCGTATCTAACGTGGGTATATAACAGGGGTTTGGACTTCTTATGGTCATATAAATATTGGAACGCTTCAGGGTCTTCGAATTCTTCGGGTCTTGAGAGTCTTCAATTGGTGCACCTTCAATTCTTCAATGCATGATGAAATCCTCTTTACTTTGAAGTGAGACTCACTTGATCCTTCATGTCCTCAAAGGGGTAAGGGTATTGTCTAACTATTTGAGGTGAGAGAGAACATTCAATGAAATCAAAAGAGATGAGAAGTAAAAGGTGTTGTTGAAAATAGAAATTTTGAGAGATCCTTTCCTAAGAAATTTCCAGTTTCTAGGGTCACGTCCTACAGTCAACATGTGCTCTGATACCATTTCTGTAGCGACCCGACTCAAAACGAGTCAAGCCTCTGTGTTTCTGTGCCATCCCTGGATCAGTATGCTGGCACACACAGTACATGAATGCATATATCAAAGTGCAATCACATGTAAATAGCGTAAAACTGATATATACCTTAATTATCTCAGCGGAAGCAGTCAAGGGAGTGGAGTCCCAAAACACCAACGACAAGTTGAGTGTAGACCGTAACCCTGAATCGTACTCTTACTCGTCGAAGAAAAATATCTGCAACATAAGACGTTGCAGCCGTGTAGGTCAGCATATTGAATATGCCGGCAAGTCACATGAGAGAGGGGTGAAAAGTAATCATCTATACTATATGCATATATGGCAGGTGGGGCTATAAGTTTTTAGCGAAAAAGCAAGTTTTCTCCTACATCAAGAGAGGGCTAAAAGAAAAATGTTACTACATTGTTGGTTGTTAACGAGATGGTTCCACCAACCAATTCTCGTACCCATGTTGTCAATAATACCCACATCAATATTATTATTTGTGTTGAGAATTTCAGATAACTTCAGTTCCTTTGGCTCAAGTTGTCCATGACCGTGGACACGGCTAATCGATTAGGTTTGAGTACTCTGCAGAGTTTTGCACACGTTCCCCACAAGATTTGATCGCATCCGTGTATGTCCTCGCACTTCAGGGTGTTTGAAGACCGGATGATCAAAACATGGTCTTTCAACGGGTCCCTCTGAATCCCCGCCGGTGCCCATCCATTCCTACCGTTCTTCTACATCTACTAGCACCGCCTGTCTAGAGTCGCCGCATTGTCCAACCAAGCCAGAGCCTATAATGACTTGTGGCTGTGCAGGTAAGCCTTGGGTCTTGAAAATATCCGTCCGTCTCTTTGAGCCTGGGTGAAGCTTTCCGCAGGATGTCATGGCCGTCTCCAGCATCCCGGGTCATCCACTGGGTTCTCCAGGGAGCTGATCAACCGTCCTTCACCGAGAGTTGCATTGCGTCCGAGGTCTTGAAAATCTTGTCTTAACCGGTCTTGATTATTTAATCAACCTTGCATCACTCGTGTTATGCACTCAACCGAAATCCCGTCTACTCAAGCATAGCAATATGAAATTTGTCGTCCCGGGGCCAAGTATCGGGGTTGTTGGGTGCCTACTACATGATACTACAACCTATACTAAAATTTCCAAGTACCTAAGCAGCATGCAATTTGGGCATAGGATGGTAGAACTACGATGCATAAAACATAGGTGATAGTATGATCAAAGTGACTTGCCTAGTGATGTTGACGAAGAAGAATTTCTCGAGAAATTACTTGTTAGACTACTCGTCACTCTCCGATGAAATCTATATAACAAACATATCATTCACATAAGCACTCATACTAGCAATCATTCTAGCAATCAAAACAAAAGAGAGAGCGAATAGGAATCCGAAGGAAACTTCAAATAAGACTAGGGAGTCTTCTACTACGTCAAACACTAAATAGTTTTTGTCTAACAGAAAATAATAACAAGGAACTAAGATATAAATTTAACTAAGATAAAATAGAGTATTTTGCACAAAACTTTTTCAAAGTATTTCCAAACGGGATTTGAAAAAGTGGATAAACCAATTGCAATTTATTAGGGAACTAGAATTGATTTCATGATAACATATACAAATAAAAATCAAAACTTGTTGCAAACCTTCTGTTAACTAACAGAAACAAAACATAATCTTTCTGAAATAATAATGAAGTAATTTAAAAACAATTATAGAAAAAGTAATAGCCATAATCTTAAAAGAGGTGAAACAGAAATTGTTTCACAAGAAACAATGAGCTAACACACTCAAACAAATCTGAATTTTTTACCATTGATAAATAAGATCACTAGTGATCAGTAGCAAAAGGAATCAAATTAAAAGCTATTTTTAAACTCTTGGAATAAGAAAAACAAGGTTTAAGCTAAATCTGATCTAATTCAAATTTGACAATTTCAAACATAGACAAATTATATGTTTTAAAAACTACAGAAAATTTGTGATCTACTGGAAAAAGAATCAACCTCATTGGACTTCTGGATCAAAACAAACTTGAAACTTTTCTGGTTTTGGAACTAAACAGAAAAAGAAAACAGATGCTAACAGACACGTGGCAATCCCTGATTTGCTGCGGGGGTGTGTGCTGCAGGTATAAAGAGCAAACGGCCGAAACTTAAGAAAATCAATGGCTAAAAATAAGTGGGGCAAAAAACCGTTCAGGTTTTTACTTAAAAACCGAAGGGGAACCTAACTTCTAATCTAGCGCATACGTTCTTGATCTAACGGTGGAGGAGGGGTGGGGTGCTCACCGTGGTGGAGATGAACTCCGGCAGGTCTGAGGCGTCGGCCGAAGGTGGTGGAGGTTGGGGAGGTAGCTCCGGTGGTCGGGGGAAGTAGCGGAGAGAACCAGGCGATCGCGGAGGGGTTCCTCCGACGATAGGAGGTGACGGCGAGGCAGCTCGGGGGCCGAGGGGAGGGCAGCAGGGCGCCGGGGCTTCGGGTGGTGGCCGAATCCGACGAGGCGCAGCAGAGCGGTTTGGGGCGGCGAGACGGCGGGGCGAGGTGGGGAACGGGGTGCGGCGTGCGGTGGGGAAATTTATAGGGGGAGAGGGGGCCTTGGGAGGGTAGGGGCAGGGAGATCCGGGGAGAGGGGATCGGCTCCGGTGAGTTTGGAAGGAGATTGGGGCGCTGTAAGGAAAGAGAGGGACGAGAGGAAGGAGATGACCGACTCGGGGTGGGTTTGGGCGGTCGGGCCCGCTGGCAGTGAGGGAGAGAGAGAGGTGACTGGGGGCTCGGGGCGGTCGGCCGATCGGAAGGGGATCAGGATCCCGGCTACAGTGGGATTCGGCCCAACTCTTAAATGCCGCCCGCGGCGGTGCCTTTAAAAAAACGTCTCCTGTTTTAGTCTTTTTTCAGAAATAGAAACTAAAACAAATAAAAAGGCAACGAACAAAAATAATTAATATAGGGTATTATATACCAAAAAAATCGGGAAAATATCCTCTACTCGATTAACATTTTTCCAAGGCAAAAATAAAAACTTTTAAAAAATGTTTTTTTTTCAGAAAATCCCCTAAATGCTTTATTTTCTTTTGGCAAAATATTTGCCCCATAAACTTGGGTTTTTTCTTGGCTCAAATATTTTCAGAAGTGCCTCACATTTTGGAGGGTCATTTTCCTTTGCTCTTTCTTGCTTGCAAGAAATTATTTCCCGGCACTTCTTGCACGAAGAAAACAAATAGAAATGCAAAAGAAAATTTTGAAAGAACTCAAATGCAAATGTCCGTTCAAATTCTTTATAGTTGAAGAAGTCATGCTATCTTCTCTCTTTGCTTTTAAATGATTGAATTTGAATTCACCGGAGAAGGGGAAAGTCATTTTATTCCCTCTCATTCAAAAGTTTTGAAAAGTTTCAAATTTCACTCAAGTTTCAATCACTCAATCAAACAAACAATCATTCTAATAATTATTTTAACATTCCAAAATTTGGGATGTTACAATCCGATGAGATCATCGTGGAACATGTGGGAGCCACCATGGGTATCCAGACCCCGCTGATGGTTATGGGCTGGAGAGGTGTCTCGGTCATGTCTGTGTTGGAATTATGCCCTAGAGGCAATGATAAATAAGTTATTATTATAATTCCTGTATCAAGATAATCGTTTATTATCCATGCTATAATTGTATTGAATGAAGACTTAGATACATGTGTGGATACATAGACAAAACGCTGTCCCTAGCAAGCCTCTAGTTGGCTAGCCAGTTGATCAAGGATAGTCAGGGTCTTCTCACTATGTACAAGGTGTTGTTGCTTGATAACTGGATCACATCATTGGGTGAATCATGTTATGGACTAGACCCAAACTAATAGACATAACATGTTGATCATGTCATTTTGTTGCTACTGTTTTCTGCGTGTCAAGTATTTATTCCTATGACCATGAGATCATATAACTCACTGACACCGGAGGAATGCTTTATGTGTATCAAACGTCACAACGTAACTTGGTGACTATAAAGAGGCTCTATAGGTATCTCCGAAGGTGTCTGTTGAGTTAGTATGGATCAAGACTGGGATTTGTCACTCCGTGTGACGGAGAGGTATCTCGGGGTCCTCTCGGTAATACAACATCACACACAAGCCTTGCAAGCAATTTGACTTAGTGTAAGTCATGGGATCTTGTATTACGGAACGAGTAAAGAGACTTGCCAGTAAATGAGATTGAAATAGGTATGCGGATACTGACGATCGAATCTCGGGCAAGTAACATACCGTAGGACAAAGGGAATGACCTACGGGATTATATGAATCCTTGACACTGAGGTTCAAACGATAACATCTTCATAGAATATGTAGGATCCAATATGGGCATCCAGGTCCCGCTATTGGATATTGACCGAGGAGTCCCTCGGGTCATGTCTACATAGTTCTCGAATCCGTAGGGTCTGCACACTTAAGGTTCGGCGTTGTTTTATGCGTATTTGAGTTATATGGTTGGTTACCGAATGTTCTTCGGAGTCCCGGATGAGATCACGGACGTCACGAGGGTTTACGGAATGGTCAGGAGACAAAGATTGATATATAGGATGACCTCATTTGATTACCGAAAAGTTTTCGGCATTACCGGGAATCTACCGGGAGTGACGAATGGGTTCCGGATGTTCACCGGGGGGGGGGGGGGGTGGGGCAGCCCACCCTGGGGAATCCCATAGGCCTTAGGGGTGCCGCACCAGCCCTTAGTGGGCTGGTGGAAAAGCCCAAGAAGGCCCCTGCGCAGGAGATAAGAAAAATCAAAGAGAAAAGAAAAAAAAGGAGGGAAGTAGGAAGGAAGGGAAGGACTCCACCTTCCAATCCTAGTTGGATTAGGATTGGAGGAGGATTCCTCCTCCCCCCTTCGGCCGACCCCCTTGGGGCTCCTTGAGCCTCAAGGCAAGGCCCCTTCCCTCCCTCATATATATACTAAGGTATTATGGCTGATTTGAGACAACTTTGCCACGACAACCCGACCACATACCTCCACGGTTTTCCTCTAGATCGCGTTTCTGCGGAGCTCGGGCGGATCCCTACTGGAATAAGATGACCACCAACCTCCGGAGCGCCGTCAAGTTGCCGGAGAACTCATCTACCTCTCCGTCTCTCTTGCTGGATCAAGAAGGTCGAGATCATCGTCGAGCTGTACGTGTGCTGAACGCGGAGGTGCCGTCCGTTCGGCACTAGATAGGAGCGGATCGTGGGACAGATCGCGGGACGGTTCGTGGGAGAGTTCGCGGGGCGGATCGAGGGACGTGAGGACGTTCCACGACATCAACTGCGTTTATTAACGCTTCCTGCTGTGCGATCTACAAGGGTACGTAGATCTGAAATCCCCCTCGTAGATGGACATCACCATGATAGGTCTTCGTGCGCGTAGGAAATTTTTTGTTTCCCATGCGACGTTTCCCAACAGTCTGCATGCCTCCTGAACCCGTAGGGTCTACACACTTAAGGTTCGATGATGCTAGGGTTATAGGGAATTTTTATACGAGGTTACTGAAGGTTGTTCAGAGTCCCGGATGAGATCCCGGACGTCACGAGGAGCTTCGGAATTGTCCGGAGGTAAAGATTGATATATAGGATGGATGGGTTTGGACGCCGGAAATGTTTCGGGCACCACCGGCAAAGTGCGGGGACCACCGAAAGGGTTCCGGAGGCCCACCGGGAGAGGCCACCAGCCCCAGGAGCCTACATGGGCCAAGTGTGAGAGAGAACCAGCCCCTGGGTGGGCTGCGGTGGGCTGGTGCGCCCACCACACGCAGCCCATGGCGCCTAAGAGGGGGAAGGGGGGAACCCTAGCGTAGGTGGGCCTAAGGCCCACCAGGGGGTGCGCCACCCCCTCCTCCCCTCCTGGCCGCCACCCCTCCCTCATCTAGGGCCGCCGCACCCCTTAGGGGTGGGAACCCTAAGGGGGGCGCCACCCTTCCTTCCCCTATAGCGGGGGTTTTGGCCATTGGAGACACGCAAATTCATCTCTCTCTCTCGGCGCAGCCATGCTCCTCTTCTTCCTCCTCTCCCACGGTGCTTGGTGAAGCCCTGCCGGGAGACCTCATCGCTCCATCGCCACCACGCCTTCATGCTGCCGGAGCTCTTCCCCAACCTCTCCCTCCTCCTTGCTAGATCAAGGTGCGGGAGACGTCACCGGGCTGTACGTGTGTTGAACGCGGAGGTGCCGTGGTTCGGCACTAGATCGGAATCACACCGCGATCTGAATCGCCGCGAGTACCACTCCATCAACCGCGTTCTAGCAACGCTTCCGCTTAGCGATCTTCAAAGGTATGAAGATCCACTCACCCCTCTCTCGTTGCTGGTGTCTCCATAGGAAGATCTGAATATGGAGTAGATTTTTTTTTAATTTTTCCTACGTTACCCAATAGTGGGATCCGAGCCAGGTTTTCTATAAGTTGATTCTATGCATGAGTACAACCCAAAAAGGTTGTGGGCGCTGATTTTGTCAATTGCTTGCCGCTACTAGTCTTATTCTTTTCCGGCGGTATTGTGGGATGAAGCGGACCGGACCGACCTTACACGTACGCTTACGTGAGACAGGTTCCACCGACTAACATGCACTAGGTGCATAAGGTGGCTAGCGGGTGTCTGTCTCTCCCACTCTAGTCGGATTGGATTTGATGAAAAGGGTCCTTATGATGGGTAAATAGCTTTGGCATATCATCGTTGTGGCTGTCACGTAGGTAAGAAGGCGTTCTTGCTAGAAACCAAAATCATCCACGTAAAACTTGCAACAACAATTACAGGACGTCTAACTTGTTTTTGCAGGGTTTGACATGTGATGTGATATGGCCAAAAGTTGTGATGTTACATGTGTGATGTAAGAGATGATCATGTTCTTGTAATAGGATTCACGACTTGCATGTCGATGAGTATGACAACCGGCAGGAGCTATAGGAGTTGTCTTAATTTATTGTATGAGATGCAACGCCATGTGCTTACTACTTTTACTTCATTGCTAACGATTAGTTGTAGTAGTAGTATTAGTTGGCCTGACGACTTCACGGAGACACGATGACGGAGATCATGGTGTCACACCGGTGACGATGATTTTCATGCGATGCCCGAAGATGGAGATCGAAGGAGCAAAGATGATAATGGCCATATCATGTCACTATATGATTGCATGTGATGTTTATCATGTTTTTCATATTATTTCTTAGAACAACGGTAGCATAATAAGATGATCCCTCATAAAAAAAATCGAGAACGTATTCCCCTAAGTGTGTACCGTTGCGAAGGATCATTGTCTCGAAGCACCACGTGGTGATCGGGTGTGATAGATTCTAACGTTCGCATACAACGTGCGAACGGGTGTAAGCCAGATTTACACACGCAAAACACTTAGGTTGACTTGACGAGACTAGCATGTACAGACATGACCTCGAATACGAGAGACCGAAAGGTCGAACATGAGTCGTATGGTTGAATATGATCAACATGAAGTTGCTCACCATGACGACTAGTCCGTCTCACGTGATGATCGGACGCGGGTTAGCCGACATGGATCATGTATCACTTAGATGACTAGAGGGATGTCGATTTAAGTGGGAGTTCATACTTAATTTGATTAAATGAACTTAATTATCATGAACTTAGTCTAAAAGTTGTCTTTACAAATATTGTAGATCCAATGGCCAACGCACCTGTCAACCTCAATTTCAACACGTTCCTAGAGAAAAACAAGCTGGAAGATGATGGTAGCAACTATGCGGACTGGGTCCGCAACTTGAAGCTCATCCTTATTGCATCCAAGAAGGCTTATGTCCTTGATGCGCCGCTAGGTGACCTCCCTGTTCCCGCGGCAGCCCAAGATGTTCAGAACGTCTCGCAAGCGCGGAGTCATGACTATTCTCTTGATAGGTGTGGCATGCTATACAGTTTAGAACCCGGGCTCCAAAGGCGTTTTGAGCAACACAGAGCATATGAGATGTTCCAGGAGCTGAAGCTAGTTTTTCAAGCTCATGCCCAGGTCAAGAGATATGAAGTCTCCGATAAGTTCTATAGCTGCAAGATGGAGGAGAACAGTTCTGTTAGTGAGCATATTCTCAGAATGTGTGGGTTGCACGGGCGTCTGACTCAGCTTGGAGTCGAACTTTCGGATGACGCTGTAATTGACAGAATCCTCCAGTCTCTCCCACCAAGCTACAAGGGTTTTGTGCTGATCTACAACATGCAAGGGATGGAGAAAACCATTCCTGAGTAGTACTCGATGCTGAAATCTGCAGAAGTAGAAGTCAAGAAAGAGCATCAAGTGTTGATGGTCAATAAGACCACCAGTTTCAAGAAAGGCAAGGGTAAGAAGAACTTCAAGAAAGACGGCAAAGCCGTTGCCGTGCCCAGTAAGCCAGATGCCGGGAAGAAGAAAAGGAATGGACCCAAGCCTGAGACTGAGTGCCTCTATTGCAAGGGAAAAGGTCACTGGAAGCGGAACTGCCCCAAGTTCTTAGCGGACAAGAAGGCCGGGAACGTTAAAGGTATATATGATATACATGTTATTGATGTGTACCTTACCAACGCTCGTAGTAGCTCCTGGGTATTTGATACCGGTGCTGTTGCTCACATTTGCAACTCAAAGCAGGAACTGCAGAATAAGCGGAGGCTGGCCAAGGACGAGGTGATGATGCGCGTCGGGAATGGCTCCAAGGTCGATGTGATCGCCGTCGGCACGCTGCCTCTACATCTACCGTCGGGATTAGTTTTAAACCTTAATCATTGTTATTTAGTACCAGATTTGAGGATGAACATTGTATCAGGGTCTTGTTTAATGCGAGACGGCTACTCATTTAAGTCAGAGAATAATGGTTGTTCTATTTATATGAGTGATATGTTTTATGGTCATGCTCCACTGGTGAATGGTTTATTCTTGATGAATCTCGATTGTGATGTTACACATATTCATAGTGTGAATACCAAAAGATGTAAAGTTGATAATGATAGTCCCACATACTTGTGGCACTGCCGCCTTGCTCATATCGGTGTTAAGCGCTTGAAAAAGCTCCATACTGATGGACTATTAGAGTCTCTTGACTTTGAATCATTTGACACATGTGAACCGTGCCTCTTGGGCAAGATGACTAAGACTCCATTCTCAGGAATAATGGAGAGAGCAACCGACTTATTGGAAATAATACATACTGATGTGTGTGGTCCAATTAACGTTGAAGCCCGCGATGGCTATCGTTATGTTCTCACTCTCACAGATGATTTGAGTAGGTATGGGTATATCTACTTGATGAAGCAAAAATCTGAGGCGTTTGAAAGGTTCAAGGAATTTTAGATTGAGGTTGAGAATCAACGTGACAAGAAAATAAAGTGTCTACGATCTGATCGTGGAGGAGAATATTTGAGTCACGAGTTTGGCACACACCTAAGGAAATGTGGAATTGTTTCACAACTAACGCCGCCTGACACACCGCAATGTAACGGTGTGTCTAGACGTCGTAATCACACTTTATTAGATATGGTACGATCTATGATGTCTCTTACCGACTTACCGCTATCATTTTGGGGATACACATTGGAAACTGCAGCATTCACTTTAAATAGGGCACCGTCTAAATCCGTTGAGACGACATCGTATGAACTATGGTTTGGCAAGAAACCTAAGCTGTCGTTTCTAAAAGTTTCAGGCTGCGATGCTTATGTGAAGAAACTTCAACCAAAGAAGCTCGAACCCAAAGCAGAGAAATGCGTATTCATAGGATACCTTCTATCTTAGATCCGAAGGTAAAACCTTTGTTGCCAAGAACGGATCCTTTATAGAGAAAGAGTTTCTCTCAAAAGAAGTTAGTGAGAGAAAAGTAGAACTTGATGAGGTAATTGTACCCCCTCTTGAATCAGAGAGTAGCACAGCACGAGAAATTGTTCTTGTAGCGCCTACGCCAGCTGAAGAGGAAGTTAATGATGATGATCATGAAGCTTCGGATCAAGTTGCTACTGAACCGCGAAGGTCCACAAGGGTATGTTCCGCACGAGAGTGGTACGACAACCCTGTGATGGAAATCATGTTGTTAGACAACGGTGAACCTTCGAACTATGAAGAAGTAATGGCGGGCCCGGATTCCAACAAATGTATTGAAGCCATGAGATCCGAGATAGGATCCATGTATGAGAACAAAGTATGGACTTTGGTGGGCTTGCCCGATGATCGGCGAGCCATAGAAAATAAATGGATCTTCAAGAAGACTGATGCAAACGGTAATGTGACCGTTTATCAAGCTCGACTTGTCGCAAAGGGTTTTCGACAAATTCAAGGAGTTGACTACGATGATACTTTCTCTCCCGTAGCGAAGCTGAAGTCAGTCCGAATCATGTTAGCATTTGCCGCTTTTCATGATTATGAAATCTGGCAAATGGACGTCAAAACAGCGTTCCTTAACCGGTATCTTAAGGAAGAGTTGAATATGATGCAACCAGAAGGTTTTGTCGATCCTAAGAGTGCTAACAAGGTATGCAAGCTCCAACGCTCCATCTATGGGATGGTGCAAGCATCTCAGAGTTGGAACATTCGCTTTAATGAGGTGATTAAAGCGTTTGGGTTCATACAGGTTTATGGAGAAGTCTGTTTGTACAAGAAAGTGAGTGGGAGCTGTGTAGCTTTCCTCATACTATATGTGGATGACATATTATTGATGGGGAATAACATAGAGTTATTGGAGAGCATAAAGGCCTACTTGAACAAGAGTTTTTTAATGAAGGACCTTGGAGAAGCTGCATACATATTATGCATCAAGATCTATAGAGATAGATCGAGACACCTCATAGGTCTTTCGCAAAGTACATACCTTGACAAGATATTAAAGAAGTTCAATATGGAAAACACAAAGAAGGGGTTCTTGCCAGTTTTGCAAGGTATGAGACTGAGTAAGACTTAGTCACCGACCACGGCAGCAGATAGAGAGAAGATGAGTAATGTCCCCTACGCTTCAGCCGTGGGCTCTCTAATGTATGCCATGTTGTGTAACAGACCTGATATAAACCTTGCCATAAGTTTGGTAGGGAGGTACCAAAGTGATCTCAGTATGGAACACTTGCCAACGATCAAGAATATCCTTAAGTACATAAAAAGGACTAAGGAGATGTTTCTCGTTTATGGAGGTGAAGAAGAGCTCGTCGTAAAGGGTTACGCCGATGCTAGCTTCGACACAGATCCGGATGACTCTAAGTCACAAACCGGATACATGTATGTTTTGAATGGCCGGGCAGTGAGCTGGTGCAGCAGCAAGCAAGACGTCGTGGCAGAATCTACATGTGAAGCGGAGTACATAGCTGCTTCGGAAGCGGCTCATGAAGGGATCTGGATGAAGGAGTTCATCACCGACCTTGGAGTGGTTCCAAGCGCGTCAGGTCCTTTGACACTCTTCTGTGATAACACTGGAGCCATTGCCATAGCCAAGGAGCCCAGATTTCACCGGAAGACCAAGCACATCCAACGCCACTACAACTCCATCTAGGACCAGGTCTAGAGAGGAGTAATAGATATTTGTCAAGTACACAAGGATCTGAATATTGCAGACCTATTGACTAAACCTCTTCCTCGAGGAAAACATGATCAACAACACAATGCTATGGGTGTTCGATTCATCACAATGTAACTAGATTATTGACTCTAGTGCAAGTGGGAGACTGTTGGAAATATGCCCTATAGTCAATAATAAAATGGTTATTATCATATTTCCGTGTTCATGATAATCGTCTATTGTTCATGCTATAATTGTATTAACAGTAAATGGTAATACATGTGTGAATAAATAGATCACAATGTGTTCCTAGCAAGCCTTTAGTTGGCTAGGTCGTTGATCAATAGATCATCATGGTTTCCTGATCGTGGACATTGGATGTCATTGATAACGGGATCACATCATTAGAAGAATGATGTGATGGACACGACCCAATCCTAAGCATAGCACTAGATCGTGTTGTTCGTATGCTAAAGCTTTTCTAATGTCAAGTGTCTTTTCCTTCGACCGTGAGATTGTACAACTCCCGAATACCGTAGGAGTGCTTTGGGTGTATCAAACGTCACAACGTAACTGGGTGACTATAAAGGTGCACTACAAGTATCTCCGAAAGTGTCTGTTGGGTTGGTACGAATCGAGATCGGGATTTTTCACTCCGTGTGACGGAGGGGTATCTCTGGGCCCACTTGGTAGAACATAATCATGAGCTCAATATGACTAAGGAGTTAGTCACAGGATGACGTGCTACGGAACGAGCAAAGAGACTTACCGATAACGAGATTGAACAAGATATAGGTATACCGACGATCGAATCTCCGGCAAGTTCTATACCGACAAACAAAGGGAATTGTATACGGGATTGATTGAATCCTTGACATCGTGGTTCATCCGATGAGATCATCGTGGAACATGTGGGAGCCACCATGGGTATCCAGACCCAGCTGCTGGTTATTGGCCAGAGAGGTGTCTCGGTCATGTTTGCATGCCTCCCGAACCCGTAGGGTCTACACACTTAAGGTTCGATGACGCTAGGGTTATAGGGAATTGTTATACGAGGTTACCGAAGGTTTTTCGGAGTCCCGGATGAGATCCCAGACGTCACGAGGAGCTCCGGAATGGTCCGGAGGTAAAGATTGATATATAGGATGGATGGGTTTGGACGCCGGAAATGTTTCGGGCACCACCGGCAAAGTGCCGGGACTACCGGAAGGGTTCCGGAGGCCCACCGGGAGAGGCCACCAGCCCCAGGAGGCTACATGGGCCAAGTGCGAGAGGGAACCAGCCCCTAGGTGGGATGGTGCACCCCCCACACCCAGCTCATGGCGCCTAAGAGGGGGAAAGGGGGGACCCTAGCGCAGGTGGGCCTAAGGCCCACCAGGGGGTGCGCCACCCCCTCCTCCCCTCCTGGCCACCACCCCTCCCCCCATCTAGGGCTGCCGCACCCCTTAGGGGTGGGAACCCTAAGGGGGGCGCCACCCTCCCTTCCCCCTATTGAGGGGGTTTTGGCCATTGGAGACACGCAAATTCATCTCTCTCTCAGCGCATCCCTGCTCCTCTTCTTCCTCCTCTCCCACGGTGCTTGGTGAAGCCCTGCCGGGAGAACTCGTCGCTCCATCGCGACCACGCCGTTGTGTTGCCGTAGCTCTTCCCCAACCTCTCCCTCCTCATTGCTGGATCAAGGTGCAGGAGACGTCGCCGGGCTGTACGTGTGTTGAACGCGGAGGTGCCGTGGTTCGGCACTAGATCGGAATCACACCACGATCTAAATCGCCGCGAGTACGACTCCATCAACCGCGTTCTAGCAACGCTTCCGCTTAGAGATCTTCAAAGGCATGAAGATCCACTCACCCCTCTCACATTGCTGGTCTCTCCATAGGAAGATCTGAATATGGCGTAGAACTTTTTTGATTTTTGCTACGTTACCCAACAATCTGTACATGCTAGCTAGAGCACAACATATTTTTGTGAACGTGGGAGAGTAGAGATGCATAGTTAAAACAAAATTTGCAAGTTCTTGTGGCATTATATTCCAATTTTTTAGTCATTATATTCCAGATTTTCTTTTGGCATGTGTAGTTGTGATGTGCAGTGGATAGGCATAAGGGAAAGAGCAACATGGACAAGCAAGTCTTAGACTAAAGAACAATGAGAACAAACTGAGTTTTTGCTTTTCTTTTCTGGGTTCACTTTTAAGTTGCATGGACTGAGCACACACCGAGTTTATTTACTTCTTCCATCGTGTAGCTAGAGGAGCGCAAACTTAGTCACCCCCTCTCATATGCGCACTTGTCATCGAGTACATGTGTGTCTCTCCCGTTGTCACCGTTGACTCCCTTTACTGTAAGGGTGTTCATCATTTTGGTAATCGGAGTGAAAGATATCTAATCTCTAATATGAGGTTGTATGATTTACTTTGGTATAGGGATGATATAAGGGGTCTGGTTAGTTCACCTTTTTTCTTCTCCCTCCTGTTCGGTCACTGAGTGGAAGTTTTCGTGGACGTTTGAGCAGGATTTGAGGGAACCGGCTATAGGTGCCCTAAGATTATTGTGTTTCATAGTACGATATGTGTTAGCTGATTATATATAAAAGATACGTGTTAGCTTAGTCGGCATTGTTCTTGGTTAGCTCAGTGAGTAGCATCTTATTATTTTTTCTCGAAAGCCCGTGGCAACGCACGGGGCGCTCAATTTTCTGTGATAAATATTTTTTATATTTATCAATGCATTTTACATAGTGAAATTGTCCCTAATTATTCCGTGTTGTAATGAAGTGTTTTTTGTTTGGTTTGGATAGATAGTATTATCTTTCAAAATATGCCATGATCTTAGTGCATTACTAAAGTAAGAAGTGGCTACAGAGGATGCCAACCATGTCATAGACAAACGGGTAGGTTATTTAGTAACTTAGTTCTGCTCTAGTTCAATTTCAAGCATATGAATTCTACTCTGTTTATACTCTACCAAGTTATCTCGGGCATATGATTTTACTTTGGTACATGTTGATTCTATAACTGGATGCATATGCTTAAATCATAAGATAAGTAGTAGAAGGACAAGTTGTATTTATCGAGATTTCTCTTCTTCTCTATTTTACATGTTAAAGCATAGACCTTCTTTATCAGGTTTCAAATTTATCAATCCATACTTCCATGCATATATCAATTTTTGACTTGTTATTCCGTAGCCTCGCACATGTCCATTTTCTCTCTGTATCGTTAGTATTAAACTTCATACATAATACCTTATATTCTTAGGTTATAACATGGTGTTGGGTTATCTTGATCCAGTTGCTGTTATAGATAATTAAATGGGATAATCTGATGGTACTTCTCAACATGGGTACACACCGAGTCTTGATTTATGAAAGAATAAAGTTCTGTCTCGTAATAGTGGTAATAGATAAGTGAAAAACATGCTTCATACATAGAACACAAAATATTGCCTCGTCACAATTGGCTTATTAAAAGAATAAGTATCTCCTTTATAGCAGCTTAATAATAAATTTCTTCCTCCTCCCTGTTTGTTGAAAAATGTTCGTATAATCTTCTACTTTATGTAGTCAAGAATAAAACACATTTTTCACTTAATTTGGTTATTCCGTTCACATCAACGTAAAAGTGAATCATCACATAGTTAGGAATATCATGATCCTGATATAGATTTTGGATCATGTGCAAACATGTGAAGATACTTGAAGATTAAAGGCAATGCAAGGTACATGACTTACGACCATCATATTTTTAAGTTCAATATTCCCTAGCTTGTATGGGTTGATTTTTGACAAAGTAAACCTTGTATCGTATACCAGTGTGTGTATGGATGGAGTTATACGATAAGAGGAAGTATAGGATGCGAGGCACGATACCAGTGTGTGTACACCGACAACTGGTTGCTCTTGTAGAATCATGTGAACCTGGCATGGTCCAATCCAAAATGAATCCGGTTCACGAGTACTACCAAACCGGTCTGGTATATTAACCCAATAAAAATTTATAGGTAATACAAAGCTAGTGGATGCCAATACCAATAGCTTCTAAAATATCATACATATACCAATACTTGATATTTAGAGTTTTAAATATATGAGTAAAACAAAAAAGGAATAGATAATCAAATATATCAACTAATTATTCGTATTGCCGAATATATAATTATGATGTAGACACCTAAAAACGATGTATTAGCAATTTATTTGCGACATTTTTAGACCCATCAGTCCATATTCAGTCCGTTATGACCGTCAAGGCTTCTCTAATTTCAGCCGGGATGTTTCCAGCTGCTTCATTATGTTTGATCGTCAGCATCTCCAACATGAGTTGCTTCCTGAGATGTATTGAATCCTACAAAAAATGCAAAAAAATATAATGGAATACATGGCTCGAAAATAAATTGCACACTAAACCTATTTATTATGTACTTCGTTTGTTTTACACCTCATCGACGGCGTTGTACCAGTCCGGTGGGCCATCTCTTGTAGCACTTGAAAACCGGATTCTTTGGTGTTACATGAAAATTGTATATATTAAAAACTATATAAGTGTGCTTATACTATAAGTGATCTGCTTTAGTATATTACTGCCTCGCAGTACAAGATATGCCATCAGCAGGCCATTCCATGAGTTGGGTATTCCAATCAGGAATCCTCATCTGGAACATATTGTTGAATTCTTCCTTCAACATTGTGATTTCCTTCCTCAACTCACTGTTATGAAAATTAATTCCACCCCTATAGATGTCGATGGCTGGATCAAAATGGACAAACCTCCCACGCTCCATATTGACTACAAGTAGTGTGTAGCTTGAATCCACACAAGTAAATGGTAGTAGATACTGCGGAAGATGCAGTAGATAGACACATGTTAACTGCTAATATAATAATAAAATTAAATTTTAAGATAGGAGTTACCAACACTCTCTTACGATTGTAGAGTTGAACACATCATATTGAGGAAACGGCTCGACAATAGCATTGTCAATCAGAGCCGTGGTGCGGGGTCCTTGCTCCGTCCAAGAGTGTCTCAAGGCCCGTGCCTGAGAATGAAACCGCATGTCAAAAAATGTTTCTTTCCAAACATCCTTGTGCCTGCAGTGGTCTCCACTTCAGCGTGGCGAGTTTAAGAACTGTGATATTGAAGCAATCAGGATGAATTTGTCCATAAAGACAAATTGTTTCCCGGATGACCCGTAGGCTGATCTCGATATGATACGGTCGTGCGCTTCTTATCCATATTGTGCTACCAAAAATAAGCAGAACAACTTTTAGTAAAAAACATCCACATATCTCTATATCACCATTAGGAGATTGTGACAAACTTATTTTGAAAATATAACTTTATCCCAAAATATGATAATCGTGAACGAATAAAGACAATTGATTAAAAGCAAAGATAAGTGAAAAAGTTACTTCCATTGAAAATCTGCTAAATAATGTGTGACAATCTGGTAGCTGTTTTTCTTAATGTAACAATCTATTAGCTGTCTAAAAATAACATGGCCACATGTACCACAGATAAAAAATGTACAGTTATATATTAGGATACCCCAAATAAATCCAAACAATGTTAGCCAATAGGAGAAAATAAACATTCATTAATAATTTGGTGGATGAACAAATATTACACTGTTTTATGCCAAAGTTAGCTTAATGATAATAACATGAAAATAAAAGAATTATATAAGTTTTGCTTTTTGAATTCCCCATACCTACAATATAGATATACTTTGTTATTTACGAAAGAAGTATATTTGGTATGAAACATTTTCTTCATCAATATTTGTTTGGCGATAGGGGTGTGTCTAGCTTGGCTTATTTTGCTTATTGCTTTGATCTGGTTGTTACAACGCGCGCTTACAAAAGTATATATAGCACACGACTAAGTACATACTTACGGGTAACAACTATGAGCTGGACACATCTAAAATATCATGGTTAATTCAAACAATCGAATGATTCAACTCACAAAACAGAACATATATTTAGCGTGTTGTGTAGGGGACTAATACAACATGGTCTATAACAAAACATGGAGAAAAGATAACTTACTTTAATGCCTCATCTTCTTGGGCGTCTTTGATCCATTGAAATATGTAGTTGACGACATCTTCTATGGCACGCACGTTGTTTGCAGCCGCTAGTGGGGCAAGCAATGCCTCGTGCATTTGGAGCTGAACATCCATTGGTGCGTGGACAGCCTCATGGGGTGCCGACACACCCTCCATTGGTGAAAATATAGTGGTGTGTGGTCAGAAATTTGTGAGGACAGAGCTGGGTGTTGAAATAGGATCCGAATGAATCTTATATGAAGGATTGTGATCCTGATTGACAAATAATTTCGAAATTTATTTGCCTTCCAAATAATAAACCAACTATTGATTGACCTTATTTTCAAATCTAGAGGCATTAAGTATGTCTACGGTAATTGATATTCTTCCTGATATAGATGTTGGGCCAACAATTAATGATATACCCATCGTGATACTCTCACTATTGCTACAATGTTTTGGAAGTTTTGGAAGTTATTATTGCCCTTCCAAATAATAAATGTCGTATAATCAAAACCATAGTTTGATTCCAACTATAAAAGATTTTCAACTACGGACGGATCGAATACTTATCTCATTAATTGATCTTGCACCTGGTTTATATATTACTGCCAATTAAATAATATATGCACTTTATAGTTGCCCGGAATTATGTGTATCATGCATTCATATATACTCCTAAAAGGGTTTAAAAAAAATTGGTTACGAAATATTGCATGCCCAAAACACCTACCAGACACAGATTTGTTTAATTAAATATCATACAGTTATTACCCTTGTTTGGGATCTCGCTTATTGTTAACTTATCGGTCGACACACGATTAAGAGATAAATCGGCTTATCGGGCGATTTATCGATTTTATCGGTCGATCATTTATAGGCAAGTTTTTTTATCTCAGATTTTCCCAATCGAAATAATGTAATATATGCTATAACAGATACACACACATAAATTGTGCTCTAAGCCTTCAAAAAAGAATACACACACAAGCACATACAAGACCTACCATGACGTTACACTCCTAGCATTAAAATATACAGGACCTACCATTACATAGTAGAAAATACACACACACAAAAGCATATACAAGACCATCTACCATCACGTTGTGCTCCAAGCCTTCAAACATCAAATAAATGGCCAAATCTAGTCGCACACACAAATAACCACTGTAATAACCATACATTTGCACAGTTGCATCATTGCATGACAAAGCAAAATAAGAAAGTAGCAAACATCACACATAGTGGTTCTTGGTTCTCTCACAAGTCACAACCAAAATATACAGGTAACAAACATAAAAGGCACACATAGTGCAAAGCATTGAAGGCTTGAAGCCCCATTAATTTGATCTTGTGTAGCTTGCAAAACAGCTGGTCACAGCACCTTAGATCTGCCCAATGTGCCGCTTCATTCTAGTCACCCCTCCCGACATCACTTTTCCACAAAGCTTGCACTTGAGCATTTGTGGGTCATGAGGATAAATTAACTCAGCAAACTCCCAAGCCATGTCATCCGACTTCCTCTTAAATTTGTTGCGAAAGGATTTCACGGAAAATTGGTTGCGAAATATTGCATGCCCAAAACACCTACCACACAAAGATTTTTTTTTGAATATCATACATTTTTATTACATAAGATAAGACATGATGACACTTGGCAACGAGATGTTGCACTCACAATTTCGATTCACTTTTTACATCAATGACGAAATGTGCTATTGAGTATACAAAGATAATTCTAGCGTCCATTGTTCCTAGCCATGACAACATTGTTGACGTAGGCACGTGGTTCGTCAAGTGTCATGAGACTTTCTTCATGGATATCTACGAATAAAATACGTATCAGTGATAATGACATAGTATTGTACAAGAAAATATAAAGACAAAAAAATTAAAATAGTACCCAACACCTGCCTTGTAGATGATGACCCTCATTATCAATATTAGCAGAATATATGAACGTGCTCTCCCGCATAGTTTGCAAGCATTGACGCCTCCGATTAAACTGTATGTAAGTAATTGATATCTTTTCGAACTGATTTTCACTGTGTCGCAAATGGTAAAATTGACGGCCAACGTGCTCTTTCTATATGCGTAGGAAAATTATCTGACGTCTACAGATAAAAACAAATTTTAGTTTATGATTGCAACAATAAACTCAAAAAAGCATATGTAAATCTCAAATTATAAGCGACTCTCACTGAAAGTTCATGAGGCCAATTTCAAGGAAAGGGACATGTCGATCATATATTGGATCCCATAGAGTTTGTATCTTACCAACATAGGCAACAATAGCAATCACATCTGCGAAGATTTAATCAGAATGTGACCCTGAGTTCTATAAAAAAATATGCAAGAACAAAGATAAAAATGCACTAGTTATGCGTTTGTCTTGTAGTGAGTAGATGGCCCCAAATTGTGGGAAACACAATGGACAAATTGTGGTTGATATCCTGTGCGCCGACATCATAACCCCAGTCCTACTATCTAGTGTCATGATAAACTCCATGTCTAGATACAGGAAATGTACATGTGCCATTTCCGTTGGGTTGAATCCTACACGAGTGAATTCATAGCACATGCCAGTTTGAAGAATGATGTTGAAACGAACTGCTTGATTGTTGAACGCAATGGCTTCCATTTTTGTCCCCTAAAGCAATATACGAATCATCAACGTAATCAGGAAATAAAACCGTTTATCAAATGTGTACAACAAAATATATGCTATGAAATAGTGATGAGCAATGCCTTACTTCCTGATCCAGTAGTATGCATTGAAGGTATATGTTTCCCATGGAATTCTCTTTGATTTGGGACTTCCATTGGACCCTTGCACGAATGGTCCAACAATTCAGGTATATATGCTCCATCTGGACGCGACGAAATGTCAAGTTTATTTGTATAGAATAAAACTCATGAATGAGAAACAAAATTCAGCGGTGATGGCAAACTGACGTACAAGCAGCTCAATTTTATCATGCGTGTAAATTGAGGGGGGGGGGGGGTGATAGGACGAGGGATTACAGGAAATGGTGGCGATGCCATCACTCTCTTTGAGGTTGTCAACCTATATGAGATTGCCATAATCGTAGAGGAGAGGGTGTGAAAGAGGAGATGATCCTATGTACAACGATGGAGACTTATATATATAGGGGTGATGGGCATTTTTGGAAGCCTAAAGGACTGCAGGGAAAAATTGTTTACATGGAAGTAGCAGATTGTATCAAAATACTGATGCATGCATTGTTTTGTATAGATGATTATGCACCAAAATTGCTATAGGACTTTCAAGTTGTACATCAATGAATGATTTGTATAGATGGAAGCACCAAATTGTATCATTAATTGCATGTTTTAATTAGTATCCTTTCCAAATATCATGATAAAATATCTCTGGGCCATCCACAATACTATGTAGTAAGCAGTCAACAGATTGTATCATTAATTGTGTGTTTTATAATGAATGCAACATCTCTTTCCATGTGTAGAAGATTTATTTTTTATGGTACCATATTCAAACATTTAAAGATTTATTCACCTTTAAAAATTAGTTATAGCAGTCACTTGAAAATTTATTCAAGCTTCATGAATAAATTATGATTGATTTGAGGCGGTGCACACATTGATGTCTCATTCAGCATTAAGCATACATAGTCGTTAATTTTCAAAGTATTCTCCTAGGATATATGCTAATGGAGTCGCTTTGTTGCTTCATTATCCTCTTTGAATTCAATATTTGGTTCAGCACTGCACATATTGATGTCCTTCTGCCTGTATGAGATTAACTAGTAATTGATCAGTATTTTCTCTTGCTCTGCAAGGAATTTCTGTAGCTTGGCGTTTTCTTGGCATCTGTCTATGCTATTTTGCTGGTCTTATTAGAAGGAATTAATGATTTTGCCATGTGGGAGATCATGCTTACGGTAAGTTGTCTGGCTACAATTTCTCTATGCATACCTCTTTAGAGAATTAAAATCGTTTGTTCTTGGTAGTGTATCTCATTGGACTTGTTCATCTGTCAAACTGTTGCACTCATTAGTGTATTATGCATAGTTGATATATAGCAAAAAATCTTATCCAACATTTTGGGAATGGAATTATTGCATTGTATTCTACTGATGAAAACGTTTGGAATTAGTCTATGTTCATCTAACTAAAATACAGTAACCGATGAACCCAAAGCTGCAAGTGATGTTTGCCAATATTGTGGTGGAAATCTGAAATGAGTGGTGTACTGTATTTTTAGTTAACAGGTTAATTTGCTGAAGTAACATATCTCACCCATCTTCATGAAACAAGGAAAATAAAATTGATAACCTATCAGGCAATGAAGACTGCATGGCCAATCTCTGTATTCTGCACGCCGGATTAGCATGATGAACTATTATTCTTGCCTTAAGACTATTTTTAATTTAATAAGATGCTCACTTATATTTCTATGAATAAATAAATATCTCAGTTTATTCACGTTATTAAGGGATAAAGTATTTTAAGCAGATACAAAATGCTAACCTATTTTCACAACACCTTGTCAGCTGCAGATGATTGGACTGGATACAACAATCCTCACTTATATTGCTTGTGCGGAAGATTCATGGCCTAAGAGGTTCATGATACGTCTCCAAGGTATCTATAATTTTTGATGGTTTCATGCTATTATCTTGTAAAACTTTGGATGTTTTGCATGCCTTTTATATATCTTTTGGACTAACTTATTAACTCACTGCCAAGTGCCAGTTCCTATTTTTTTCATGTTTTTGACCCCTTTCAGAGGAGGATTTTAAACGGAGTCCAAACGGAACAAAACTGCCAAAAAGATTTTTTCCAAAATAGAAGAAGATCGGTAAGCCTGAGAATCAGGGCATGGGGCCTGCAGGGACCCCACAAGCCCCCTAGCCGCGGCCAGGGGGCGCCTCCCAGGCTTGTGGGCTCCCTGGGACCCTCTGCCCTAGGACTTTCGCCTATAAATTCCCTTAAATCCCACAAAAAATCTGGAGATCATCGAAAGTACTTTTTCGCCGCCGCAAGCTTCTCTCTCCGCAAGATCCCATCTGGGGCACGTTCTGGTGCCCTAACGGAGGGGGGATTCTTATACAGAGGGCTTCTTCATCAACACCATGACCTCTCCGATGATGCGTGAGTACTTCACCATAGACCTACGGGTCCATAGCTAGTAGCTAGATGGCTTCTTCTCTCTCTTGGATATTCAATACAAAGTTCTCCATCAACTTCATGGAGATCTATCCGATGTAATCTTCTTTTGCGGTGTATTTGTCGAGATCCGATGAATTGTGGATTTATGATTAGATTATCTATGAATATTATTTGAGTTTCTTCTGATCTCTCTTATGCATGATTTCATATCCTTGTAATTCTCTTCGAGTTGTGGGTTTTGTCTGGCCAACTAGATCTATGATTCTTGCAATGGGAGAAGTGCTTGGTTTTGGGTTCATACCGTGCGGTGACCTCACCCAGTGACAGAAGGGTAGCGAGGCACGCATCATGTTGTTGCCAGCAAGGGTAAAAAGATAGGGTTTTCATCATTCTTTTTAGATTATCCCTCTACATCATGTCATCTTGCTTAAGGCATTACTCTGTTCGTCATGAACTCAATACACTAGATGCATGCTGGATAGTGGTCGATGTGTGGAGTAATAGTAGTAGATGCAGAAAGTACCAGTCTACTTGTCTCGGACGTGATGCCTATATGTATGATCATTGCCTTAGATATCGTCATGACTTTGCGCGGTTCTATCAGTTGCTCAACAGTAATTTGTTCACCCACCGTAATATTTGCTATTTTGAGAGAAGCCTCTAGTGAACACTATGGCCCCCGGGTCTACTCAACACCATATTTTCAGCCTTACACTTTTACTTTGTTGCACTTTTCGCCTTCAGATCTCACTTTGTAATCAATCTTGAAGGAATTGACAACCCCTTTATAGCGTTGGGTGCAAGCTCTTTGTGTTTGTCCAGGTACTCTGGACTTGATGAGATTCTCCTACTGGATTGATACCTTGGTTCTCAAACTGAGGGAAATACTTACTGCTCCTGTGCTGCATCACCCTTTCCTCTTCAAGGGAAAAACCGACGCAAGAAAGTCTCCGTCAACGTGTCAATTTTTGGCACTATTGTTTGAGAAGTAGCAAGAAGAATTTCTAGCGCCGTTGCCGGGGAGGATCAAGTCAAGAAGTCATCCAAGTAAGTGTCGCAAACTCATCTCTTGCATTTAATTTGTTTGCTAGTTGCCTCTCGTTTTGCTCTCCCCCACTTCACCAATTTGCCTTTTTCGTTTGCCTTTTTCGTTCGCCTTTTCGTTCGCCCTTTTTCTTGCTTGCTCTTTGCCCGCTTGTCTGCCTGCTAAAACCTGCATGGCCCAACCAAGGGATTTTGATGCTCACTATGCAAAGTTGGAAGAGATTGAAACTAGTGTTAAAGGCTTCATGTCTACACAGTTTGAATACAACAGTTACTTTCGTAGAGAACTGAAGGAGCAAAATTCTTTTCTGGCCTTTATGAGTAGAGAAGTTGATGATATGGCCAAAGAATTCCTTGCGCTAAGTTCTCAGTTTGCTCATCTTGAAAAGTTGGTAGGCCAGATTTCTGATAAGCAGGCTACCTTAGTCAATAAAATGGCTGCTAAACCTGAAACTCGTGATGAGAATCACGAAGATCTTAAAGTGCTTGGTGTGACTCCCATTGAATCTTTGTTTTCTTGTGTCAAACCTAATGATGATGGGGCTGGATATGAATCCAATTTGGATGAAAAGTGCCCCAATGATTCGGAGTCCATCTATCTTGATGCTAAAAGCATTGAAAGTGGAGTAGAAGATATTAAAACTTTGAGTAGTAATGAAATTACTACCTTGGATTTCAAGGAATTCAATTATGATAGTTGCTCCTTGATTTAATGCATTTCCTTGATGCAATCCATGTTAAACTCTCCACACGCTTATAGCCAAAACAAGGCCTTTACCCGATCATATCGTCAAAGCCATGATAAAATCTCTTGAAGAGAAACTTGAATTGGAAGTCTCTATCCCTAGAAAGCTTCATGATGAGTGGGAACCTACTATCAAAGTCAAAATCAAAAACTATGAATGCAATGCTTTGTGTGATTTGGGTGCTAGTGTTTCCGTGATTCCAAAGTCTTTATGTGATGTTCTGGGTTTTAATGAGATTGAAGAGTGTTCTCTTAATTTGCATCTTGCGGATTCTACTGTCAAGAAACCCATTGGAAGGATCAATGATGTTCTTATTATTGCAAATAGGAACTATGTACCCATGGATTTCATTGTTCTTGACATTGATTGCAATCCTACATGCCCTATTATTCTTGGTAGACCTTTCCTAAGGACTATCGGTGCTATCATCGATATGAAGGAAGGGAATATTATATTTCAATTTCCTTTAAAGAAGGGCATGGAGCACTTTCCTAGAAAGAAAATAAGATTGCCTTATGAATCCATGATGAGGGCCACTTATGGTTTGAGCACCAAAGATGACGATACGTGATTTTATCGCCTTATGCCTAGCTAGGGGCGTTAAACAATAGCGCTTGTTGGGAGGCAACCCAATGAATTTATTTCTTTTTCTTTCTGTTTTGTTCCTTCCACACTATCATAATTCTGTTGTGATGGTATCTTTTGTGTTTCTTTTTGTGTTTGAGCCAAGCAAAACCTTTATGACTAGTCTTGGTGATGGTTGTTTGATCCTGCTGGAAAAAGACAGAAACTTTTCGATCACGAGATGATTTTTCATTTTTATTCAGAATGAGCTTTTCAGTTGATTCTTTTTTCTGCTAGTTGATATGCCTTTTTCCCAGGCAGTCGTAATTTTTCAGAATTTTTGAGGTACCACAAGTATACGAAGTATACAGATTGCTACAGACTGGTCTGTTTTTGACAGATTCTGATTTTGTTGAGTTGGTTGCTTGTATTGATGAAACTATGGTTAGTATCGGGGGGTACTAGCCATGGAAAAGTGAGAATACAGTAGCCCAACACCAATACAAATAGAAATCAAGATTGCTACAGTACCTAAAGAGGTGGTAGTTTGTTTTCTTGTGCTAATGATATCACGAGTTTCTGTTTAAGTTTTGTGTTGTGAAGTTTTCAAGTTTTGGGTGATGTTCTCATGGAGAAAGAGATAAGGAGTGGAAATAGCTCAAGCTTGGGTATGCCCAAGGCATCCCAAGCCAAATTCAAGGACACCAAAAAGCCTAAGCTTGGGGATGCCCTGGGAAGGCATCCCCTCTTTCATCTTCAATCCATCGGTAACATTACTTGGAGCTATATTTTTATTCACCACATGATATGTGTTTTGCTTGGAGCGTCTTGTATCATAGGAGTCTTTTATTTTTGTTGTTTCACAATCATCCTTGCTGCACACCTTTAGATAGAGACATGCACTCATCGTGATTTTGCTAGAATGCTCATTGTGCTTCACTTATATCTTTTGAGCTAGATAATTTTGCTCTATGTACTTCACTTAGATCTTTTAGAGCACGGCGGTGCGTGACTTGGTAGTTGGCTTATGATATGAAAGTAGTCCCAAAGGTGATAGGTACCCAAAGAGGATACAAATACCTCCATATTCATGTGCATTGAGTAGAAAGAGAAGTTTTGATTCCTCTCAATTAGTTTTGAGGCATGGATTTGGTAATATTAAGAGTTATGTTAGTAGGGTGTTGTGAATCTAGAAATACTTGTGTTGAAGTTAGTGGTTCCCGTGGCATGCACGTATGGTGAACCGCTATGTTAGGAAGTCGGAGCATAATTGATATATTTATTGTCATCCTTTGTGTTGAGGTCGGGATCGCGCGATGGTTAGCACCTACCAACCCTTCCCCTAGGAGTATGCGTTTAGCACTTTGTTTTGATTACTAATAAAAACTTTCGCAACAAGTATGTGAGTTCTTCATGACTAATGTGAGTCCACGGTATAGATGCACTTTGACCTTCCACCATTGCTAGCCTCTCTAGTGCCGCGCAATTCTCGCCTGTACACAAACCCACCAAATGCCTTCCTCAAAACAGCCACCATATCTACCTACTATGGCATTTTCATAGCCATTCCAAGATATATTGCCATGCAACTCCCACCGTTCCATCTGATGACTTGTCCGTCACTCTCCTATTTCCATTGCATGATCGTAAGATAGCTAGCGAGATGTTTCAACGTCATACGCCAAGCTAGATCGTTGCACATCCCGGTACACTGCCGGAGGCATTTCCTATAGAAGTCATTTCTAATCTTTGAGCTGTGAGTAAATAAAAGTGTGATGATCATCATTATTAGAGCATTGTCCCATGTGAGGAAATAAAAAAAAGAGGCCAAAGAGCCAAAACAAAAGAAGAGAAAAAAGAGAGGCCTAAGAGCCCAAATAAAAAAAGAAGAGAGAAAAAGAGAGAAGGGACAATGCTACTATCTTTTTCCACACTTGTGCTTCATAATAGCACCATGTTCTTCATGATTGAGAGCCTCTCATTTCGTCACCACCATATGCTAGTGGGAATCTTCATTATATAACTTGGCTTGTATATTCCAATGATGGGCTTCCTCAAAATTGCCCTAGGTCTTCGTGAGCAAGCAAGTTGGATGCACACCCACTAGTTTTCCTTTTGAGCTTTCACATACTTATAGCTCTAGTGCATCCTTTGTATGGCAGTCCCTAGTCATTCACATTGATATATATTAATGGCATCTCCATAGCCCTTTGATACGCCGAGTCAATGTGACCATCTTCTCCTTTTTGTCTCACAACCACCACCACACTCTATTCCACTTATAGTGCTATATCCATGGCTCACGCTCATTTATTGCGTGATAGTTATAAAAAGTTTGAGAAAGTAAGAGTGCGAAAACTATTACTTGGCCAATACCGGGGTTGTGCATGATTTACATTAGTTGTGTGAGGATGATGGAGCATAGCCAGACTATATGATTTTGTAGGGATAACTTTCCTTGGCCTTGTTATTTTGAAAGATCATGATTACCTTGCTAGTTTGCTTGAAGTATTTTGTTTTCATGTCAATAGCAAACTATTGTTTTGAATCTCACGGATCTGAACACTCCTGTCACATGAAAGAAGTTGCAAAGGACAACTATGTTAGGTAGCATTCCACATCAAAAATTCATTCTTTATCACTTCCCTATTCAAGGACGAGCAGGAGTTAAGCTTGGGGATGCTTGATACGTCTCCAACGTATCTATAATTTTTGACATGCTATTATCTTGTCAAACTTTAGATGTTTTGCATGCCTTTTATATATTTTTTGGGACTAACTTATTAACTCAGTGCCAAGTGCCAGTTCCTGTTTTTTCCATGTTTTTGACCCCTTTCAGAGGAGGATTTTAAACGGAGTCCAAACGGAACGAAACTGCCAAAAAGATTTTTTCTGAAACAGAAGAAGATCAGGAAGCCTGAGAATCAGGGCAAGGGGCCTGCAGGGACCCCACAAGCCCCCTAGCCGCGGCTAGGGGGGCCCGCGCCTCCGAGGCTTGTGGGATCCCTGGGCCACCTCTGCCCTAGGACTTTCGCCTATAAATTCCCTAAAATCCCAGAACAATCACGAGATCATTGAAAGTACTTTTCCGCCGCCGCAAGCTTCTGTCTCCGCAAGATCCCATCTGGGGCACGTTTTGGTGCCCTGCCGGAGGGGGGATTCGGATACGGAGGGCTTTTTCATCAACACCATGACCTCTTCGATGATGCGTGAGTAGTTCACCATAGACCTACGGGTCCATAGCTAGTAGCTAGATGGCTTCTTCTCTCTCTTGGATCTTCAACACAAAGTTCTGCATGATCTTCATGGAGATCTATCCGATGTAATCTTCTTTTGCGGTGTGTTTGTCGAGATCCGATGAATTGTGGATTTATGATCAGATTATCTATGAATCTTATTTGAGTTTCTTCTGATCTCTCTTATGCATGATTTCATATCCTTGTAATTCTCTTCGAGTTGTGGGTTTTGTCTGGCCAACTAGATCTATGATTCTTGCAATGGGAGAAGTGCTTGGTTTTGGGTTCATACCGTGCAGTGACCTCACCCAGTGACAGAAGGGGTAGCGAGGCACGCATCGTGTTGTTTCCATCAAGGGTAAAAAGATGGGGTTTTCATCATTGGTTTGAGATTATCCCTCTACATCATGTTATCTTGCTTAAGGCGTTACTCTGTTCGTCATGAACTCGATACACTAGATGCATGCTGGATATCGGTCGATGTGTGGAGTAATAGTAGTAGATTCAGAAAGTATCGGTCTACTTGTCTTGGACGTGATGCCTATATGTATGATCGTTGCCTTAGATATCGTCATGACTTTGCGCGGTTCTATCAATTGCTCGACAGTAATTTGTTCACCCACCGTAATATTTGCTATTTTGAGAGAAGCCTCTAGTGAACACTATGGCCCCCGGGTCTACTCCACACCATATATTCAGCCTTACACTTTTACTTCGTTGCACTTTCCGCCTTCAGATCTCACTTTGCAATCAATCTTGAAGGGATTGACAACCCCTTTATAGCATTGGGTGCAAGCTCTTTGTGTTTGTGCATGTACTCTGGACTTGACGAGATTCTCCTACTGGATTGATACCTTGGTTCTCAAACTGAGGGAAATACTTACTGCTCCTGTGCTGCATCACCCTTTCCTCTTCAAGGGAAAAACCGACGCAAGCAAGTCTCCGTCAACGTGTCAATTTTTGGCGCTGTTGTTTGAAAAGTAGCAGTTCACACATTCACAAGTTATACATCATTGAAGTTACCTGAGGTAAGGATGGTCACTCCCAGTCAGTTTACTTCTCACAACCTGATCAGTGTTATATCTTATATGCTTTTGACTTCTTAGTTTCCTTCCTTAAATCAATTGCTGAGAATGTTGATCATACCATATTATACATAACATAAGAAATGCCTAAAAAATAGTACTGTGAACACCATGGTATAATAAGAAGTATAATTTGCACATGCTACAATGGACTCTCCCTTTGAACATTCTCCTTCAGGACCTTGTTTTCTCATGTTCTGGTACTATGAGGTTTTTTGTGGTAAAAAACTGTAGGTGTTGAGATACTGAAATAATACTTCAGTATGAAATTTGACCTTTACTCGATATGAGATGGCTCAACACAGTGCAAAATCAGTTTGATGTGCATGCTTGGGTTAATTACATGATGTACAGTAACAGACAATTAACAAATGCGCATCCCAAGTTATTAGTTTCTTGTGATAAATTTTCTATAAGCAAATAACAATTACTGTTGGCTCTATTTGATAGGTCCTCCCTTGGGTTCATTACAGAAAATACATTTTTGGGAGAAGGTATATGCATGGATTCTTTAATGACGTAACTTTTCTACACAGGTCACACCTTCTCCCTCTCCGTAGTACATTGGCACTCTTCCACTCTGACTGGACCATTTTTTGAATTATATGCTCAACCAGAACTATTTAATCACATTTGATAACTTCTTAATCATGAAAGTTAGTGCAGCAGCATACACATTAAATAATTATTGAATTAATTTTTCATGAAATCTAAATGCAATGACTTCCCGGTGAAAATAAAACGGAAAAGAGAAATAAAAGAAAAGCACAGAAACATTAAACGTGCAGACTGATTACCGTGTGGGTTAATGTAATGTCGGCATCTTCTAGTAGAGTAACATCAATTCTTTCAGCTTCAGGTAGTCTTATTAGTAAGTGCATCTAGTGCCCCTTAGTGATTTTGTTGGTTTGAAGACTTATAGGTTAAGTATCTAATGTGTTTATAAGTATACACAGGATCTATAAGTCATTGAGGAGTTTGAGATATTTGAAGAATATTGACCCCTAAAAATGTATATCTTCAGTTGAAGAAATTGGTCTGAAGCTGAAGAAATGAATCGCGAGGAATCTGCGATGAAATTGATATTCCTCGTGAAGACACTGATATTGAGAAGACCGGTGGTTCCTGAACAAAATCATTCTGAAGAAATTGAAGCGTGAAGATTTATGTTTTCTGTTTTACTTTCTTCGCATTTGATGAATAGGAACACCGTACTGTTAAAGGGGGTCAAAGTAACACTATGGAATGGATTTCCTCATGATGCTCAACCCAAGCCTAATCCTACCAAAAGCCTCAAGTGAGGAATATGAGTGACATGAGGACTCTCACAGTTGAGGGTCCCGACCGTTTCGGTAACCACGCCAAGTCACTGGTCTTATCCACTCCAACGGTCATATTATTTAAGGGCATTAGTGTCAAATCATGTCGGGATGCTCCCAGGCTATAAATAGCCACCCCCACAACCACTAGCTGGTTGGCTGCTCCGTTAGAAACTGACACTTGTCATAAGAGCAACCCAAATTCCTTTGAGGACTGTGCATCCTCCAGACGGTTAGGCGTCATGGTCTAGAGCAATTCAGCAGTCAATTGTGGATCGTCGGGTGACCGAGTTTGTGAGGATTTGGAAGTCTGCCCTGAAGACTTACCACGAGTGTTGGGCGAGGACTGTGTGTCCTTAGCTCAAGGAGAATACGGTAGGGACTGTGTGTCCTTTGGTTTCAATACCAAGCCGCTCCCGACCAGATGTACAACTGTCACAGCAGTTGGAACTGGGTCATCAACGACTGTCGTCTCTGAGAATCAGGTTCTAATTCCTCAACTCTTTACTTTCTCTGTATTATGTGTTGATGACTTTCACTGTGACTGTTTGAAGAATTTGTTGAATACTTTCTCTGAATTTCCTCAACCCCAAATTCTTCACAATAGTTAATCATCATCTGTATTCTGCGTGCCTGCTTACTGTGCGATCTGTTTTCACATTCTTCACTTTGAAATACTGCTGGTGTGAACGTTTGCACGTCTGATCCTTTACTGTTTCCGCTGTAAGTTAGTCATCAGTGAGGAATTTCCTCAAAAGGAATTTCCTCAGTGATGAAATTCTAAAAATCTCCTATTCACCCCCCTGTAGTCGATATAACGCACTTTCAATTGGTATCAGAGCAAGGTACTCCCTTGTTCTGTGTGATTTTGGTTTAACCACCTGGAGTTTTAGTTATGTCGACTGCAGGCATGTTCAAGGTGACTGCACCATGTCCCACCTACGAAGGGAAGAACTTTCCTTTCTGGAAGAACAAAATGCAACTGCATCTACAAGCTATTGACAATGATCTCTGGTATATTATGGAAAATGGCGTCCCCATCGTTTCTGCCAGTGTCACTGCAGCTGATATGAAAAAATTCAAGCAACTTGATTCACAAGCGAAGAACATCATGTGTGGCTATCTGAGCCCTGGCCAGTTTGGAAGAGTAAGTGCTTTGGGCTCTGCAACACTGATCTGGGAGAGACTGTGCAAGGTAAATGAAGGAGTATCAACCCAGCATGACTCTCGTGTTGATATTCTTTGCAATCTCTTCAATCGCTTCAAGAGACATGATAATGAATGCTGCCAAGACACCTTTGATCGCCTCACTGATATATCAAATGAACTGCAAGCACTGGGAGCTCGAGACATCACTGATCACGAAGTTGTGAAGAAACTGCTGAGATCCTTGGATTCTTCATTTGACACTCTGGTTCTGATGATTCAAGAAAGACTAGACTACAAGATGCTAGATCGAGCTGATATCCTTGAAAGGCTAAATACTCATGAATTCCAGCAAGAAGAAAAGAGAGATCTATATGGACAAAGCTATTCCATACCACGTGCACTGAAGGCTAGAGCAATTTCCTCATATGAAGAAGGAGACACAGATGACAGCAGTTATGACCCTGAAGAATTTGGACAGGAGCTTGCAATGCTTGTGAGGAAACTCCAGAAATTTACACGCTGAGGCCAGTTCGGTAAATCATCAAGAAGAGACATGAGGAAATCAGAATCTGCATCTGAAGACTACAAGAAACGGACCTGTCACAAGTGCAAGAAATCAGGTCATTACATTGCTGATTGTCCCCGCTGGGGAGAGGAATCAAAGAAGAAGAAATACAAGGATGACAGTTCTGATGACTCAAGGAAGAAGAAGAAATCTTCAAAATCCTCATCTTCAAAGTCCTCTTCACACAAGAAGACTAGCTTCAGAAAGGCTCGGGCACTTATTTGCAAGGAAATGGATTCCGAGGCAGAATCAGAGGAATGTGATGAAGAAGAAGGCTCTGGAGAAGACTCAGAATCCGGACAGGCTAGTCTTGCACTAGCAACCAATTTCGTCAGCAAGTCAATCTTCAATCTTGAAGAAAATGACTGCACCATCCATACTGATGACTATGCTGATGACATCGCTCCAACCTATTGCTTCATGGCAAAAGGTTCAAAGGTATCAAATAATGCCTCCTCCTCTGATTCAAGTGACTGTGAACATAATGATTATAAAAAACCCAGTTACAGTAAACTTGCCATCATTGCCACTAAACAACAAACTGCTCTGGAAAAGCTTCAAAAACTGCTAGACAAAAGTGATGATCTGTTGAATGATGAAATGAATCTTAATCAAATCCTCGGTGATGACATGAAAAATCTTCAGTCTAGATTTGATATTCTTCAGGATCGTTATGATACACTCCTCACTGATCATGAGAAGCTTTCCTACGAATTTCTTCAAAGGAAGCTTGATCTTGAGAAGCTGAGGATGTCTCATGATGATCTTCGAATGGAAAATGATTCATTACTAGCTCAACAGATCAGCGCTAGTCAAGTTGAGTTTATTCCTCCATGTCTTAAATGCATTGAACGTGAAACTGCTAATTCCTCACCAGAATCATCAAATGCTACAAATTCTTCAACTGCACCTGTTGTGTCTATTTCCTCACTTGAGGAAAACACAAATGTTACTGATGAAAATGCAGGGTTGAAGGAATTGTACGTGACAGGCATGTACAAAAGTCTCAAAGGACACCAAACCCTTTGTGATGTGCTCAAAAAGAAGATCTTGAACAGGAACCCGAGGAAAGAAGGAATTGCCTTTGAGTGGAAATTAAATGCTGATGGAACTTATTGGAAACCTGAGCAGTATCCCAAAACCTCATGGGTTGCTGCTACTCGGCCTCCTTTTGATCCATCTAATCTAACTGGCTTCTCATGTGAATTATCCTACTCCTCGGATGAGTCATTTGATTCCAACTATAAACTGTTCAAAAATCAATCTGGTGAAGTATTTGCTCGATATGTTGGAACTAATTGCAGGAATGGCCCTCCTCTGAGGAAAATCTGGGTTCCCAAAAGTTGTCTTGAAAATCTTCAAGTGAATTTCCTCATGACACCACCTCTGAAGAATCTGAACCTCAGATCAAATTCCTCAGGACGACCAAAGTCTTCAAGAGGATCAAAATCCTCAACTGGTCAAAACTATGCTCGTACCCGTGCTTATGCGTCTAACATGCAGGGAAGCTACAAGGAATATGAATATGAGCGCGACTCCTCAAATCATTATGTTCATAAATCCTCAAACCAGTTCTCTGCATACTCATATGAGTACTTTAACCCCCCTACTGTTAAGAGAAGTGCATTAGCTTCAATGCCACCTTTCTCATATGGTGCTCGCGGGATGATGAAAGCTTTGCCACCCCTTCAGATGTGGGTGGTGAAGAAATCAAACTAATCACTTCTGCAGGTCAGGTCTCCAGATGAAAATCATCATCTGAAGAATTTGCTGGAGACCTGAGGAAATGCTTGATAGGACGCAAGCTAATGATTGATGAAATAGAAATATTTCACACGTCCTTACATTTCTGTGATGATGAAATTACTGAACTGATGAAATTAGTATCATATTCTTCAAATCTGAAGCATATGAGATGGTAAGCTGTACTAATTCATCTGCAGGATGAAAAACCCAAAAATACTGAGTGGGTTCTCGATAGTGGCTGCACACATCACATGACTCGTGATAAAAGCCTACTGATGAATATGCCACTAACTCCATCACCTCTGAAGCAAATCACATATGCTGACAAAGGTAAAAGCAAGGTATTGGGACTTGGCAAAGTAGCTATTTCCAAGGATAGGCATATGGACAAAGTAATGCTTGTTGAATCCCTTGGTTTTAACCTCATGTCAGTCTCGATGCTTTGTGATCTTGATATGATTGTTATCTTTGGTAGATATAGATGTGTAGTCATCATGGAATCTGACAAATCCAAAGTCTTCGAAGGTGTAAGAAGAGGGGATTTGTACATTGTTGATTTCTCTACAGGTCCTCAACCAGCCACTTGCTTACTAGCAAAAACCTGAGAAGGATGGCTGTGGCACCGAAGACTAGGTCATGCAGGCATGAGGAATTTGCACACGCTTGCAAAGAAGACGCATGTCATCGGCATCGAATCAGTCAAATTCCTCAAGGACCATCTCTGCGGTGCTTGTGAATCTGGGAAAATGACCAGATCCAAGCATCCCTCTAAAACCATCATGACTACTACACGTCCATTCGAATTGCTTCATATGGATTTATTTGGACCTACTCACTATGCCACACTAACCAATGCAGCATCTTTATATGGCTTCGTCATAGTTGATGATTATTCCAGATATACTTGGGTGCATATCATAGTGTATAAAACTGAAGTGCAGGAAATCTTCAAACGATTTTGTTCAAGGGCCTCGACGAACTTTGGCATCAAGATCAAACACATCAGGAGTGATAATGGAACTGAGTTCAAAAACACTGGTCTTGATGATTATCTTGATGAACTTGGTATTACTCACGAATTGTCTGCTCCTTATAGTCCTCAGCAAAATGGAGTCGTCGAAAGGAAGAACAGGACTCTGGTTGAAATGGCAAGAACCATGCTTGAAGAATATCAGACTCCTCGTCGCTTCTGGACTGAAGCAATCAACACTGCATGTCATATCATCAAAAGGGTATATCTTCACAAATTCCTCAAGAAAACCTCATATGAACTCCTCACTGACAAGAAACCCAATGTAAGTTATTTCAAAGTCTTCGGTGCAAAATGCTGGATTAGAGATCCTCACCATAGCTCAAAATTTTCACCTAAGGCACATGAAGGTTTTATGCTCGGTTATGGAAAGGACTCGCACACCTACAGAGTCTTCAACAACTATCACAACAAAGTTGTTGAGACTGTAGATGTGCGATTCGATGAAACTAATGGCTCGCAGAGAGCAATTGCCTTCTGATCCAGATAAGCTGTCTCCTGAGGAAGCAATAAAGCTTAAGCCTACTGAAGACATTGTCCCCATTGAGGAAATTGGTGAAGAAATAATCCCCATCGCTGATAAAAACCAAGAAGATGCTCCTGAGGAAATTGCAACAGCACCACTTCCTCAGCTCAAACAAAATCCTCAACCAGCTCATCCGAGGATTGCAAACGAAGTAGAACTTGACAAAATCCTCAACGACATCAACGCGCCAGGTCCTCTCACTTGCTCAAAAGCTTCACACTTAGTTAACTTTTGTGGGCATTTTTCCTTTGTATCCATCACAGAACCCTCAAAAGTAGCTGAGGCTTTTCTAGAACTGGAGTGGATCCAAGCCATGCAAGACGAACTTCTTCAATTCAAGCTGAATGACGTATGGGAGCTCGTCAAACGACCAGATCCTCGCAAGCATAACATCATCGGCACCAAGTGGATTTTCCGAAACAAGCAAGATGAGGATGGTCAAGTGGTGAGGAACAAGGCACGACTTGTAGCTCAAGGCTACACTCAGGTTGAAGGAATAGATTTCGATGAAACTTTTGCAACTGTTGCTAGACTTGAAGCTATTCGAATACTACTTGCTTATGCTAATCATCATAACATCACCTTATATCAAATGGATGTGAAAAGTGCATTCCTCAATGGTAAGCTTGAGGAAGAAGTATATGTTGCTCAGCCCCCAGGTTTTGAGGATCCAAAGAATCCAGACAAAGTCTTTAGACTCAAAAAGGCTCTGTATGGCCTCAAGCAAGCCCCTCGGGCATGGTATGATACATTGAAGGAATTCCTCAGGAAGAAAGGCTTCAAACCTGGTTCACTCGATCCAACTCTTTTCACAAAATCCTATGATAATGAGCTGTTTGTAAGTCAAATATATGTTGACGATATCATATTTGGCTGTACTGACAAAAGATCCAATGATGAATTTGCCTACATGGTGAGTGAAGAATATCAGATGTCCATGATGGGGGAGCTGAAATTCTTCTTAGGTCTTCAAATTCGTCAACAAAGCAATGGAATCTTCATATCACAGGAGAAATACCTCAAGGATGTTCTGAGGAAATTTGACATGCACGAATGCAAAGGTGCCAAGACTCCAATGCCTACCAACGGCCACCTCGGCACTGATGAAAATGGTAAAGATTTCGATCAGCAGGTATACCGTTCTATGATTGGCTCTTTATTGTATCTATGTGCATCTAGGCCAGATATAATGCTTAGTGTTTGCATGTGTGCACGTTTTCAAGCAAAACCGAAGGAATCACACCATAAGGCTGTGAAACATATTCTTCGATACTTAGATCACACACCAACACTAGGATTATGGTATCCCAAGGGCTCCAATCTTCATCTGGTAGGGTATTCTGATTCAGACTGTGCTGGTGACCGTGTGGATCGCAAGTCAACTTCTGGCACATGTCATTTCCTCGGAAGATCACTAGTTTGCTGGTCCTCAAAGAAGCAGAACTGCGTATCACTCTCCATTGCCGAAGCTGAGTACATTGCTGCTGGTTCTTGCTGTGCTCAATTGCTATGGATGAAGCAAACCCTCAAGGACTATGACATCAACATGAAGAATGTGCCTCTCTACTGTGACAATGAGAGTGCTATCAAGATTGCATATAACCCAGTACAGCACTCGAAGACCAAGCACATCCAGATTCGTCATCATTTTCTTCGGGACCATGTCCTCAAGGGCAATATCCTCATCGACCATGTGAAGACTGATGATCAACTGGCAGATATCTTCACTAAGCCCTTGGATGAGAAAAGGTTTTGCAAGTTGCGGTTGAGCTAAATATCTTAGAGTCTTAGAATGTTTTTTAAAAACATGCACACATCCTAACACTTATGCAAAGTTGATGACTTAGATGTGCAACACATGATGAAATGATTTTCTTCAATTGATGAAGAAAGTCACTCTGAATGTGAAGAAATTAACGAAGAAATTGATTCTCAGGGCCCTACGACAATTGTACGCGGCGTCTGTAATCAACATTCTTATATGGTGGGTAACGCCACCGCCCAATGTGAAATTCCTCAGGTTGATTTTCTTCAAATGATCAATTTCCTCACAATACATTTTTCTTCTAAACAGTTGTTCTTCATAGTGATGATCTATTACAAAATCTTCAAAAACACTTGATGACTTTCATTTTCCTAGGTAGACTGTGATTTCTAGTTCTCAGAAGCATTCACTTATTGCTATTTCTTCAAGTTGATGTTTCTGCTAAGTGAATGTGATCGGACCCTACTTTCCCTCTATGCTATACTTATCCAGTCTATTCAATTCTTCATATGCGTTCTACTTGAAACTTTGTTCAAAATCCTCACTGCATCCTTGTCAGCTGATGATTTTGTAACGAAAATCCACAAATCTTCAAAAATTGTTTTTTTTAAAGGAACAGTAACTGAACCCCCACTTCCCACGATCGAATAACCACGATCTCCACTATCTCCACCGCATCGTACGGGAGCTACACGTGTCCTGCGGAGACGTAGAGGCAGGGGCTATTTGGTCCGAAACTTTTGCGCCAAACAGTAACTTTCGGGCTATAAATATGTCCTTATCCCCCTCGGTATCCTTCTCTTCGCCTCATCGCTCTCCTGCCACAGCACACTCCACCGAACCCTAGCGCCACCGCTGGTAGTCTTGTCGCCGGTGAGGAAGAGCTTCACTGCCTCGACCTTTTCGTCGCCAGGATCACGCCGGAGTCGGACCATCTATGTCCTCTACCGCCGTAGACGTCCTCTGCCGCCAAGTTAGGGTGCATTGGACACTCGACCGAAGAGCCTCTCCAACACCACCTTTTGTGTTCTTCGTTCGCACCTTCCAGGGTAAATATACCCCATTTTTACAGCAGATTAGATCTGAAATTTTACCTCTTCTATGTGAAATCATTGATGAACTAGCTAAGCATCTAAGATTTTCACGAGATTCCTCAATTGTGCGAATTTTCGGATCTGTACAACTCCGGAACCCAAGAACAGTATGCTTAGACAAATTCCTCAACCACTGGTTATATTCCTCAAAATGTCAAACTTTTTCATTTTCTTCAAATCTGAGAACGCATATGACCTCTCCAAATTCCTCGCAACTATACTTTGTTCACATGTACACACATGTCAGCTGATGAATCTCTCGGTTCTCATCACATTAACTCATTTGCAGCGTTTCTGGAAGAAACTCTTCAAGGCTCATCAGAATCCTCAAGAGTTCAAAATCATCAGCAAATTCCACGACTAAAGAAAATGGAGGAAGAGAGAAAACAGAAGGGAGGAAAGAAACTGGAGCAGAACACAGGTGCTGATATTCCTGAGGGCATATACTTGGACTATTGTACGCCTGATGAAGAACTTGAGACAATGGCCAAGAGAAAAATTAGGCTGCAGAAGATTGAATGCAGATGGGCGAAGGAATGGAAGGAGTACAGATTTGTGACTCCAAAATATGCGAAGAAATTCGCGTTGAAGCCTCCTGGCAGAAGGGCCCCACTTGAGGATCATCAAGTAGCACATCCCTCAAGTCTTATGACAATTGATGACTACCCAGATGAGAAAGAAAGGCATCTGGCCAAGCTCAAGAAGCAAGCTGAAGCTGCAGTGAAGAAATTTAATGAATCCTCAGCTGCTGCCTCCGGTGCTGCTCATTCCTCAGCAGCAGAGACCTCAGGCTCAGAGATTCCTCAAATGCAGTCTGCGCCAACAAAGCCAAAGGCTCCAAAGCCTCAAGAGAAGTCTGCACAGACTTCTGTCACAAAACCCTCAGCTCCAAAACCCTCAGTATCAAAACCTTCAACACCAAAATCATCAGCGCCAAAACCCTCAGCACCAATCTCCTCTGCACCAAAATCCTCAGCTCCACCTCCAAAGCCTCAAGAAAAACCAGTACAAAAGCATGTCGTGAAGCCTACGACCGCCAGCTCCAGCTCCTCACTCCCAGCTGCAACTAGCTCGGAGACAAAGTCTTCAACACCACTTGTGAAGACTTTGACAACTGCTCAACATGCACCTCTGCCCAGCCCCAGCAAAATCATCGCAGTTCCGTCTGCATCAGAGGGAAGTGATGACTATGATGATGAAACCCTGCAAGCCATCATCAGGAACAAGCAAGAGCGGGTAGCACAAGCATCAGGGAGTGCTATTCCTCTGGCCATGGACCCCAAGGTCCTCCTCGACTACATCAATATATGGTATGAGGACCCAAACTCACCCATTGATGATTTAAAACTTCCTCCTGGCATCAGCCACATGGTGGCCACCTTCATAAATGAAGCCAAGTGGAAGGAACAGCAGGCCAAGCAGGCAAAGATTGCAAAGGCCAAAAAGGAGAAATTCCTCAGGCAGAATCTCCTCAAGCTGACTCCTGATGCACTGGTGTCAACCCAGGCAGAGCTGCAAGTACTGACTGACAAGTGTGACAAGATGTCAGATCGCAAAAGCATCAAGCGCAATTTCATCAAGCTAGCCACTAGTGTTGTTGATGACTACAACGAGAGAACCGCACAACCAGCACCAACTCCTCAGCCCCTGGTTGAGCAGCCAGAAGATGCATCTCCTGATGAGGAGGAAACTCCTCAAGCTGAGGAAGAACACCAAGAGCACCGTGCTGATGAACCAGCCATTGAAGAAATCATCACCGAGACTGCAACTGATGAAATTGCAACCACTGAAGAGACTGCTCCTGATACAGCTGCTTCATCAAAGCAGGGTGATGACTCTGTTCCAGCTGGTTCCTCACTACCAGCTGAAGAATCTGCAGAAAGAACACCTTCACCTAAAGCTTCAAAGGTGAAGAAGATAATCCCGTCTGCATCAGACGCGAAGAAGACAAGAGCTGCTGAAAAGGAAGCAACGAAGAGAAAAGCTTCCTCAGCAGAAGAAAAGACAGAGGCAAAGCGCCTCAAAGAAACTGAAGAATCTGCCCCTCTGGACCCGGTGCCTCTTAATGTCGCCCCTTCATATGAGATGGTCGTCATTGGTGACCAACCTACAAGGGCTGATGAGGAAATGAAGGATGTCGCCTCTGAGGAACACACTGATGAGGAAATCCAGATTGATGACAGTCCTCAACCTCATGTTCCTCAGACAGAGACTACTCAAGCTTCAGCTGCAGCAGCTGATGAAACTGCCTCTGCCACAAAGCCAGCTGAAGAAAAACAAGCTGAGGAAAATGCCCATTCTGAGCAGGCTGCTCATTCCGAACAGGCTGACCCAACTCCTCAAGCTGAGAAAGAAGCAGAAATCCCTCAGCCTGAAGCTCAGCCAGAGCAAGAAGTACCAGCTGATGAAATTCCTCAACCTGAGGAAAATGCTGAAGAAAATGTTCCCGCCTAAGACAATGAATTCATTGTGCTCAACCCAGAGACTGCCATGGTTGTTTCCCCTCCCATTCCTCAGCAGAATCTTAAGCCAGTTCAGCGCCAGCCATTCTCCAAGCGTCCAAAGTTTCAGAAAGAAAATTTCTTTGAGGAACGCATGTATTTCATCGGAGAGAACCCTTATGACAAGCCTCAAATGAGGCATCTGAAGTTTTGGACAAGGACTCAGATGAACTACTATGCCTTTGTGCTCTGTGGCCGCAACAAGATATTCCAGCACAGGCACATTCCTCATGATGAGCTTGAAGCAATACCCTGCATGGAACCAGTCCTCAGTGTACTCCACAATGCAGGTTTGCTCCCTATGTGCTCAGACATATCAGATTGGAATAGTGAGCTTATTCTTCAGTTCTATGCCACACTGCACATCTCTGGCAACCCTGAAGACATCAACACTTGGGTGTTTGATTGGATGACCCAAAACACTCACTACAAGGCTCCTGCTTCTGAACTCCTTAGAGAACTGCCCGTACCAATTCCCTCAGACGGGGCAGTGAAGCTTTATGGTGAGCGTGAGCTGCCAAATGGAATATGGAAGTCCTCATGAAGCCTTTGGCTGCAGGAAAACCCTCAAGAACCACATTCCTCGTCCATGAGCTCAAGTACACACCCCGGTCTGTCTACCGCATTCTCTGCAGTGTGCTCGTGCCAATCAAAGGCCATGACGATGAAGAAGATGTTGTAGGCCTCATGAAGAATATCCTCTTCAACATCATTCACGGTATTCCTATCAATATCCATGATTTCTTCTTGAGGACTTTGGCTGACAATGCAATGTGCCCATATGATCACAAGATTTATGCCCCGTGGATCATGAGATTCATCAGGACAAGGACAGGCATCAGCTTCCACGCTGATTTCCAAAACCATGTTGGTTATATGCCTCCTATCCGGGTCAACAAGAAGACTTTCGAGCCCATTGAGGGAAAAGGAATGTCTGTGATTGACGAAGGCAGCAAGCCCCTTGATGGCCAGTTTAAAGAACCAGAAGCTTATTCCTCATGGGACGATACTGAGACTCGTCCAGCAAGCCAAGTTCCTCCTCGCGTGTTGAATACGAGAGAACTCCTCCTCAGTCTTCACTAGAAGGTGGATCGCAACCACAAATGGGTCAAACGCCAGTTTTGTGCCATTGTGAAAACCCTCACTGAGACTCAGAACTCTATGAAGCTTAATCATCACTATCTGCATGAGATTTTCGATCGCACCTGGGCTACACTTGCACATCTGAAGACCCGGACTGAGCTTGAAGAAATGAACTTTGAGCAGGACTTTGACTGGTCGTGGCCTCCCAAGAGGAAGTTCCGGCCCATTCCAGTGCCAGACCTTGAAGACAGCTCCTTTTCTTCATTCCGCACCGCAGAATCTGATGAGGAACAACTCGACACAACAACAGGCCCAAGGAAGAAGACTACACCCAAGAAGCGTCAATGATCTTCATCAACCGCCAAGAAATGAAGTCTTCACGGGCGTTAGTCCTCAGTTTGTCCATTTTTGTCACTTGATGACAAAGGGGGAGAAACTCGAGAGTTAGTCTTCAAGCGGGATATTTTTGGGCTTATGAACTATATTTAAGTTACAAACTCTTGGCTCTTCTGAAGTTTTTATGTAATGAGTAGTAACTTAAGCCCGATGGTACTCTGACGCTTTTGAACGTTTTTCTTCGCATGCTTATTCCTCAAGTTTTAATGCACGCATGCTGGAATTCGTCAGATACCATTTGCTATCATGCATCTTCATTTTCTTCATATGATATGTTATATGTATGCATGATTTACAAGATTCAGGGGGACATCTCCATGATATAAATCATCAATGTGCATCTGCTATAAAAGCAGAATCCTCAAGGTATGCACATCTTCAGGGGGAGTCTCTGTGAATCTTGTTTTCAAATTCCTCAAATGAGTATTTACACTTCATATTTTTGATCCCTGTTGAAGACTTAACCTAATTGTCATCAACCACCAAAAAGGGGGAGATTGTAAGTGCATCTAGTGCCCCTTAGTGATTTTGGTGGTTTGAAGACTTATAGGTTAAGTATCTAATGTGTTTATAAGTATACACAGGATCTATAAGTCATTGAGGAGTTTGAGATATTTGAAGAATATCGACCCCTACAAATGTATATCTTCAGTTGAAGAAATTGGTCTGAAGCTGAAGAAATGAATCGCGAGGAATCTGCGATGAAATTTATATTCCTCGTGAAGACACTGATATTGAGAAGACCGGTGGTTCCTGAAGAAAATCATTCTGAAGAAATTGAAACGTAAAGATTTATGCTTTCTGTTTTACTTTCTTCGCATTTGATGAATAGGAACACCGTACTGTTAAAGGGGGTCAAAGTAACACTATGAAATGGATTTCCTCATGATGCTCAACCCAAGCCTAATCCTACCAAAAGCCTCAAGTGAGGAATATGAGTGACATGAGGGCTCTCACAGTTGAGGGTCCCGACCGTTTCGATAACCACGCCAAGTCACTGGTCTTATCCACTCCAACGGTCATATTATTTAAGGGCATTAGTGTCAAATCATGTCGGGATGCTCCCAGGCTATAAATAGCCACCCCCCACAACCACTAGTTGGTTGGCTGCTCCGTTAGAAACTGACACTTGTCATAAAAGCAACCCAAATTCCTCAGAGCCTTCGAGAGTAATTCATCAGTGAGGAAATAAACCACCCACCGAAACCACAAACCAAACCTAGTGATTGAGCATCACTGAAGAAGTTGTTCCTGTGTGGGACTGAGGCCTTTTACCTTTGAGGACTGTGCATCCTCCAGACGGTTAGGCGTCATGGTCTAGAGCAATTCAGCAGTCAATTGTGGATCGTCGGGTGACCGAGTTTGTGAGGATTTGGAAGTCTGCCCTGAAGACTTACCACGAGTGTTGGGCGAGGACTGTGTGTCCATAACTCAAGGAGAATATGGTAGGGACTGTGTGTCCCGGGACTGGGTGTCCTTCGGTTTCAATACCAAGCCGCTCCAAACCAGTTGTACAACTGTCACAGCAGTTGGAACTGGGTCATCAACGACCGTCGTCTCAGAGAATCGGGTTCTAATTCCTCAACTCTTTACTTTCTCTGTATTATGTGTTGATGACTTTCACTGTGAATGTTTGAAGAATTTGCTGAAGACTTTCTCTGAATTTCCTCAACCCCAAATTCTTCACAATAGTTAATCATCATCTGTATTCTACGTGCCTGCTTACTGTGCGATCTGTTTTCACATTCTTCACTTTGAAATACTACTGGTGTGAACGTTTGCACGTCTGATCCTTTACTATTTCCGCTGTAAGTTAGTCATCAGTGAGGAATTTCCTCAAAAGGAATTTCCTCAGTGATGAAATTCTAAAAATCTCCTATTTACCCCCCCCTCTAGTCGATATAACGCACTTTCATTATTGCACAAGACATCCACATAGCGGTCTTTCTGATTATATGGCATGGAATACAATGTTCACATGCAAACATATCCTCAAAAAGAAATTAGTAGATGTACCATAGTGATAGTTTAAGTAACATCACCTTGAAATAGGTTAGTTTATTTCACTAAATGAATTCCATCAACAACAACGGTACTAACAACTCCAAGCAAACACAATTTACCTTAACGTTAGTTTAAGAGCGTCATAAACGGAATATATACGATAGGTGTGCATGTCATTTAGAAATGTACATATGTGAAATGTCAAAAATTATACAATATTTAAATGCACACAATATCTTCCTGATAATATGACAAATGCCACAATATTATTCAGCGACACTATGAATCCATGAATGTCAAGTCCGGTATATGTTTCACAACGGCTACCAACATGTTAAACACTTTCACATGATGATACCGCAGCAAGATACTTAAGTTCGATAAGTGTAAACTTCAGTTTGTAAGGACTTCCTTGTAGACGATGTTCTTCATCGTCCTTTGTACAGATAGCGTGGGTCTTTTTCGCTTCTTTGATTTATTGGTCTGTTTCTTGCCCTTCTCGTTCTCCTTCTCAATGAGGATCTTTATGTTTCTCTTTGCGGTGGCTCGAGACAACGCGACATAGAGTTCACCATGAGAGAACACCGGATTAGGTAGGTACACGCTTACAATCGGGATGGTCTGTCCTTGTGCCTTGTTAATTGTCATAGCAAATCTAAGTCTTCAAGGAAATTGATTCCTCTTGAACTTGAATGGAAACATGTCGTTGTCAGATGGGAATAGGGGTATCCGAGGAAGGAATACCCTCCTACCAGCATGTTGTCCAATCACGATTTCTGCGTCAATGGCGTTCCTCTCGAAACCTCGAAAAACAAGCCTAGTGCCATTACATAGTCCATTAGCCGGATCAATGTTCCTCAGAAGTATGACATGGCAGTTCAACTTCAGTTTGAGTGCATGTGGAGGCAGACCATTGGGGGTCAATCCGTTCAGGAACTCGGGAGCGTAGTAGCCATACGGGTCGTCCTCTGCACTATCAGAGCTATGCTATATTACTTCTTCACCCTTAAAACGACCTATCATGCGTATGTTTATCTTGTCAACGTTGTCGTTTGTGGTGGAGAGGATTGCACGACAAGTCATGTAATTGGGATCAGACATGTTTTCCTCTAGACCAGGAAAGACATGGTCAATCAACTTCTTTATGTCGTTCATCTTGCCTGTAGAGGGCACACAAATATCTTCAGGGAGATGTATGTTGCCTTGATCGTGAGCTTCCTCTGTGCCATTGCCTACCCTAAGCAAGTAATCCGCAAACCATGTGTCATTATGAGCCCTCATGTTGGTGACGAGCCTTAGCTGGCGCATACCCTTCGAGAGGTGAGAACTTCGAAGGGTTGCATCGATTATCTAACCCTGGGACCCCCTCCTGATGACTGGTAGCACCTGCCTGAAGTCCCCGCCGAAAACAACTCTCTTTCCTCTGAAGGGTTGGTCCCGTATTCCCATGATGTCGCGCATGCTCTTGTCAGGTGCCTCAACCACCTGTCGCTTATTCATGGTGGCCTCATCCCACAGTATCAAAGAAGCCTTAGTAGCTTTGCGGTCCCACTCTACTTGGCGAAGCTGCATGAGGCACCATCATCGCAATTCAATGGGTTCTTGAACCTCGAGTGGGCAGTCCTTCCTCCAGGTATGATAGAAGCGACAACGCCAGACGTCGCGGTAGCAATAGCGATGTTGCCGTCGCTCCGAACCTTGGCGAGTAGCGCCCTATACAAAAAGGTCTTCCTTGTACCTCCTGGTCCATCAACAAAGAATACACCTACATTACCGCGGTCAATTGCTGCTAGTATCTCGTCGTATGCAACCCTCTGCTCCAAGTTTAGTGACGAAGCCAATTTTTTGTCGTTCACGTCAAACTCGACGGTGGACACCTCAATCACCTCTCTTGCCTCGCCACCGGTTGGGTCGAACTCATCATCGATGCACGGAAGAGCGAGATCTACAATGTCTTTCCCCATGGACTACAATATACCCCTAATGTCCAGCAACACCATCTGCTCCACCTCATTTTTACACTTGTGTGATCGACGATAGTCATCAGAACTAGGCTCAAGGTGCCTATCCCATAAACCGCGCACATCGCCTGGCTCGCAATGCACCAAGATTGTTGCGAAAAGCCTCCTGAGCGAACATGGCATCACACACTGCTCCGCCTCAGTAAGACAATCATCAAGCGTGTTGTCTGCTTCAATGAGTCCCAACCTCTCTGCAGCCTCACGAAAGCTACCACATAGAATGACATCCACGGTGAGCATGTATTTGAAGGATGTCTTGCGCGTGACATGGTTTAGTATTACACGCAGATGGTATCGCTCCCCCTCGGCTCGATTGGCAGACACGATCCGCCCTATTTGATAATGTTCCACCTATGGCTTCCAATACTTTGTTCTCTGCCATGTGAAGCTCCCAGGAAAATCCTTGTATAATATATGCCTAGCCCACGGATGATCTTGGTTAGACTTGAAATACTCCGTCAACATGGATTTTGAAGCACTCTCAGAGGCGATGACATTGGTCAAGTCAGCTTGCTCATTGAATGCCACCCTATGCATATTCGGAAGATGAAGAGGCAACTGTAGGACAAAGGGAAGTTCCCCCATAAGGAGAATCCAAATATTCTCCACATGGCCTCCGTAGGAGTAACCCACCTCGCGTCAACGTATCTTTTGATCTCATCAATGTTTCCATCGGGGTCGGGCTGGTCGATGCTGAAAGAAGCCATATCGTGGCCCTTGAATATGTACTTGTAAAGGTATTTGACGGCCTTTATGCTCGAGAAGACCTCGACGTTGATGTGCCAATTGAACATCTGTAAAAGGTAAGGGTTATAAGGCATTACCCACCTGTTGTCCAACATTTTACCCCTAACCTTAGCACTATGCCCGTCATCTCTACGTCCATAAACTGGGTATGAGTCCTTGCCCTGTGCCGTGTTTTCCATTGAATGCCCGAGGGTATCTGCACTTGCACTCATTTTGTTGCATGCACACATTCTTGGGGTTGAGAGCACTACATGGACCATGCATCATATGTTTGACCACCAAGGCATAGAGTTCTGGATACTTATGCTCGTCCGGGAGCTCAGTGGAAATGACTCGGTCGTACTGCTCCAGGACGACGAGCTTATATGATGAATCCATGAACAACAGAAAGTGTGCGTGAGGGAGGCCTCTTTTTTGGAACTCGACTACGTATACGTACGCAACAAAAACACCTAGGATATTCTTCTTAAGCAAAAACTCCTTCATAGCCTCTAGCTTGCCATAAAACACACGAGCCACAAGGTCAGGTCGGTCCTGTGCTGTCTGACCAGGAACCTTCTCGTTCGATATCTCTTTCCATTTAGGGTTGCAGGTCATGGTCAAGAAGATGTCAGGCTTCCCGTATGTATGGACAATTGACATGGCATCCATATGCCTCCGTTTCATGTCGTGGTCGCCACCAGGGTACGTTCCAGGGAGCACTATCCTTACTCCGATAGCGCTCGCTCGTGTCTCCCCAGAAGTGATAGCATCAACAACTCCTTTATAAAGGTCGGCACTGATCTTTGTTTGGTTCTTTCTGTACCATCTCAACCTACAACTCTCTATCTTGATGTACATGTCGACCCCCCATTGTTGGAGCAATCGTGCTCCACAAAGTATGGGATTGAATATAGCAGTTCGTGTCTGTAGCCTGTAACAGTAGTAGTCTCTCACAGACACGCATAACCTATTATTCCCCTCTGCAACAGGTAATGTAGCAACTTTAGTTAGTATTCATATGAGCTTTATATTATTTTCATAATAACATAATAAAGAAAAGGGCTACCTGCATCCTCCTCATCATCATGCCACCTTCTTGGCTGTTGTACAACCTCCCAAGGGACATTACATTTAGGCAGTTTTGGATGCCAACCGAGCTCCCCCTAGGCTAGAATAGGGGATAAGACAACGGGTCATACGAGCCATCAGTCACACCTATACTGTGCCTCTGATTGTCGTTACCTCAAAGTGTAATGCTACGATCAAACCTTTTCGCTAGGTCGGCGCCCTCCACCCAGATTGCAGCTACCTCTGATGACACTGGTCTATTATATCTTCGTTGGTCAAGCTTCTGGTCGGTGTTGACGTCTATCCTGTAATCATCAAGGTGATCCTTGTGTGCACCCAAACTCCTAAACTGTTGGGAGTACGGGTTTGCATGGAGTATGTCCACTAACACCTTGACGACATATTTGTCCAATTGCTTGGTGGCAGCCTTGCGATGGGTTAGGTTTGGGTCGTCGTCATAGAAGTACAACTGGAGATGTTCTGGACGTGAGCTTGGCCCGAAGGAATGCACGTTGTGGTAGATGGTGGCGTGCGCCCGAAAAGTGTACACACCAGACTTCATTTTTGTGTAGTTTTCATCGAGGCTGACACCAAGGGTTGTGAATGCGAAATGTCCGTTAAAGAATCGTATGTTTTCCCGAAAGTATCTAGAGTCCGCATCCATGCTGGACCAAAGCATCATTAGCTCGGGGATGGGATCCGGTTCCTTGAGCTCAATCTGCCCATTGCGACAACAGAAGCCGTCGGTCTCGGACTCAAACTTCCTGGCCTTGCAGTGTTTGCAGTTCACGACGTGCTTCAGGATGTATGTTCTATCTAGGAGGTTTGAGTAGACAAAGTCAAACGGATCAATGTCGATAGACTCAACGCTAGACATGTTCGTGACTTCATCTCCATCCATGCAATCAAAATCGGATCCTGCTTGCATTTGTTCAAACACCGCACTTAGAACATCATAAACAACTATTTCAAATAAATCAAATGATCTCCTAATTCACCATAGACCATACCTTGCCAGCCAAAAAGATAATACTCATCATCCATGAAGGCGGGTGATATCGTATCATCGTCCACGAGGCCGCTTAGGAATGCCCAATATATTCTGCAACATCGTAGAGATAGTAAGCAAAATAGGGTAAAGCGATATTTTGTTCCAAAGATTGTGACAATAACCAATTTTTACCATCGGTTCCGACGGTGTAAGACGGCATGGTCATTGATGGGGCGCAATCAGCTCCAGCGAGAAGATCTGGCCGTGGCATTGCGATAGATTCTATGGACGGGGTGTTTTTCCTTCTATGGTAATTTCCCTTTCTCTTTGCACTTGACTCCAACTTCTCATCAGAAGTCATACTTTTTCAGCGCTCCATTCTGATTTTGCTCTTGAATATTGATCGTGCCCTCTTCCCGCTTCTTCTATTTACCAGCTCGTCTCCTTGCGTTATTCTGCTCCTTTTGCTCGACTGTTACTTTAGAATTGCATTCTTTATCATAAGTCCTCTTGGCTAGGGCTTTGTCATAAATGCCATCATTTAGTGAATTTGAAGGAGGCAAAGTTTCATCATCAGGCAACAATGATGCAATGCTGGATCTAGTAGGGTTTGCTGATTCAACATCACTAGTTTTATTGAACACAACTTCTGGTGTAATGGAAGAATGATGTATATGACGAGCTAGATATTTCTCATGAATGACATCACATGTGAGTGTGTTTGAAGGACACAACGTTGCATCGTCAATTGACAAGGATGTATAGCTGGAGTTAGTTGGGTTGTCTGGTTCAACAATAGGGTGTCATCATTCTCCGAAATTAATTATTCAAATATAATGAAGACAGTGATATATAGTCAAACTACGCTAAATCAATGTCAGGAAACATATAGCATGGTATAACATTTCCTGATACCGTAAGGGGTGTCAGATTTTCATCATATTTTAGTGTAGCTGAAGAAGGCGATGCTGCATCATCAAGTGAGATGACACATTCATCAATTCATTATTTAACAAATCTGGAGCAGGAGACATTTAACATAACATTTGGGACGTCGGAAGTAAATATATGTTAGTACAATCTTACTTGATATCATATGGGCACTAAGTTTTTCATCTTGGATAATCATTTCTCTTTTCTTCGATAAGAAGCCCGCCTCTTTGCATTTATCTGCTCCCTTTGTTCGACAGTCAAGTTTTTATTGCGTCCACCTGGAGGTATTAGCCTAATTTCTTTGGTGTTATTCAAGACAGCTCCTGCTGTCATGCGTGTTAATATGTGTTCAACAAGAATGTGTCATCATACTTGAAAAATACAGTATTCAAGTGCAATGCTACATCATTAGGATGAAGCATAAAACAGTTAACAACGCTACCTGATATAGCAAGGGGATGCACATTTTCATCATGATTGAGTATAGTTGATAATGACAACGTAGCATCGTCATGTGAGAATGATGTAACACCGCAGCTAGTTAGGTTGGCTGGTTAAACATCATTATGAAAACATATTCAGAAAATCATGACATCGCATAAATCATTACGATATTCAGAAACATGTCACAATCTTACTTGTCATCGTATGGGGAGTAAGTTTTTCATCTGGGATAAGCATATCTCTTTTCTTCCGATAAGAAGCCCGCCTCTTTGCGTTTATCTGCTCTCTTTGTTCGCCCGTCAATTTTTTTTGAGCCCAACTGGAGGTATTTGCCTTGTTTCTTTGGTGTTATTCAAGACATCTTCTTGTGTCACGTTAGTTGGGTTGGCTATTTGAACAAAGGAAATAATCCATCATACTCAAAAGACAGTATCCAAGTATAATGCTAACTCAGTATGTTGAAACTTAAAGTAGATAACAAAGCTACCTGATATCGTAAGGGGATCCACATTTTCATCTTGATTTAGCAGCTTGCATGTTGCCTGATATAATGCTAACTCAGTATGTTGAAACTTAAAGTTGATAATGACAACAATGCATCATAAGAAGCTTGCATCTTTCACTACAGGAATTAGCTTCTTTGCCCTCTGCCATCACAGACGGCAAAGAGTAAATCCCGGACGGCAAAGAGAATATCACAGACGGCAAACAATCTCACGGCCGACAAAATTTCTGCGTCAGCCTACGACGGCATCGTAGCTTCTTTGCCGTTGGTCTCCCCAAAGCGGACGGCAAAGAGCTTTGCCGTCAGCTTTTCATAGGAGCAGTCGGCAAAGTGATCGAGACGGCAGCCGACAGGCGTTGCCTCCGTTAGGGGCTAACAGAGGCTTTGTCGTCTGCCTCCCCCTGTTCTTTGTCGTCTGCCTCCCCCCCCCCTCTTCTTTGCCTTCTACCTCCCCCCTCGTCCTTGCGGTCTGCCTCCTCCTCCTCCCCCCACTCTTTGCCGTCTGCCTACCCCTCCCCCCTCCACTGTGCCCTCTTCTTTGCCGTCTGCCCCCCTGGAAGCAGACGGCAAAGATACTATATGGCCAGCTCCTACTGACCAGGTTGCACAGCTGGGCGCCACGTGTCACCTTTGCCGTCGGCCAGCTGACGGCAAAGGCCTTTGCCATCAGCTGCCACACGGCAAAGAGCCTATATTGTCACATTTTTGTTTATTTTTTCTATTTCACAGCACATATAGATATAACTCATAGCACATATATGATAAATAGGTCACAACACATATATGATATACATATAAAGCTCATCAATGCCATTTGTTCATCAACGTACATCCCATATATCAAAAGAACCAACACATACAAAGTTTCATCCATATATACATATACATATAGTTGCACATACATTGTTCATCAACTCAAATAAAAACGGAAACTAAAGCACTCCAATGCCAGCTTCCATGCATGTAGTACATCCAATCTGCAAAATGGGAAATAGAAAGTCAGAAGAAGAACAACAACAACATATATATGACAAATAAGCTAAATTGACGAAGAAAGAGAAGAAGGAAGAAGAGAACAAGGAGAAGAAAAACAAGAAGGAGGAGGAGGAGGGGAAGGGGAAGTAGAAGGAGAAGGAGGAGGAGAAGAAGAAAAAAGAAGAGAAGGAGAAGGAGAAGAAGGAGGAGAAGAAGGAGGAGAGAAGAAGAAGGAGAAGAAGGAGGGCTCCTTCTCATTCTTCTCCTCCTTCTCCTTCTTCTTCTCTTCTTCTCCTCATCCTCCTTCTTCTTCTCCTTCTCCTTCTCCTTCTCTTCTTCTCTGCTTCTTCTTATTCCTTCTTTTCATTTCTCCTCTTCTCCTCTTCTTGGAGCTAAATTAGCTAACTATGTATTTTTGGAGCTAAATGGGCTAATTATGTCATTATAAAGGAAAACAAGCTAAGTATATAATATTAATGAGCTAACCAAGGTTCTTATGCTATTTTGAGCTTATTATGGCACAAAGAACACGGAAGAAATAGCTCAGCTCCGCCAGTACTAGCTATTCATCCTCAGAAATAAAGCCACGTAACATCACCGGCATTACCCGCTCTAGCCATATGTTCCAATCATGACTCTTGAGACCAATTTTTTTTTATTTTTCAAGACTCGCTCCCCTCTTTAGATTCGCAACATACCCATCAGGGAACATCAAGTGCATTTTGACCCACAAGATAATTTACCTCATAGCTGGCCTTCCAAGATTGAACCAGGCCTTTGCCTTCTCGCATGTTTTGTAACAGTCTATGACATAGTGTCTCTTGATCGACTCTAGACTTAGTATTATCCTTTGTCTTCCCATCTATGTCGAACAATCTACCAAAAATAACCTCTCCAATATTCTTTTCACTGTGCATCATGTCGATATTGTGTGGAAGAAGGAGGTCTTTCAATTAAGGCAGATCCCAGAAGCATGGCTTGTGAGTCCAGGCGTGTTTTGAATTATACCCCTTAAAATACCCTGGATGCTCTGGATCAGGCTCGAGGGTGTTTAACTGATCCAGGATCTATTGGCCTGTGAACGCAGGTGGTGCCAAGTTTTTGACAACTTTACCTTTGGTAAAGTTCTTCTTGTCTTTTCTGAACTGATGGTCAGGATCCAGGAACTGTCTATGCAAGTCAAAGCAAGAATACTTCCGACCCTCCTGCAACCAATGAAACTGAAGATCTACCTTGCATTGGGGGCACGGGAACCTTCCATGCACACACCATCCAGAGAATAGCGCATACGCTGGCAAGTCATGCATAGAGTACATGTACCACACATGCATTTTGAAGTTTTCTTTTCTAGCGACATTGTATGTCTTGACCCCATTATCCCAAGCTTCTTCCAATTCATCCTTAAGCGGTTGCAGGAACACATTCATATTCTTCCCCGGATAATTGGGCCCTGGAATTATCAACGTCAGAAATATGTTCTTTCTTTGCATAATCTGCCCGGGGGGGGGAGATTGAGTGGAATGACAAATACAGGCCAACAACTGTATTGGGTTGCCGTCATGCCGAAGGGATTAAAACCATTTGTGGCGGCGCAGACTCGAGGATTCCTTGGATCTGCCGCTTTATCCTGATGCAATCCATCGAAATGTTTCCACGCTTCCCCATCCGATGTGTGTACCATCATCTTATTCCCATCCGCATCTAGTTCGGTTCTTTTGCCCAATTTGTGCCATGTCATCTGTCTGGCTGTCTCTTCGACCATGAAAAGACGTTGAAGTCTTGGTACGTTTGGCGTATACCGAAGAACACTAACTGCGATTTTGGTCTGCCTCTTCTCACCCATACCGTTGTCTACCACAAGATACCTGCAAGACTCTCAATTGGGACAATAGTCCAAGTGTGCATACTCCTTCCTAAATAAGACACATCCTTTCTCACATGCATCTATCTTCTCGTAGGGCATCTTAAGTACACGAAGTATTTTTTCCGACTGGTACAGGTTTGCAGGCATGACATGGCCTTTGGGTAGGAAGCATCCAAATAGTGGCATCAACGCGTCGTAGCATTCTCTTCCCAAGTTGAACTTAGCCTTCAGAGCCATTACTTGTGCAATTGCATCCAGCAAATAGAGCTCAGTGTGATCATGGAGAGGACGTTTGAAGACTCCAACATTTCATAAAAGGCCTTTACAGATTCCTTCATCTCATCTTCCGAACCCCGAGCATCATCAAAGTCTTGCACCATGTCTTAGATCCCGGTACCATGGTCGTCCGTGCGACGACGGACCACCTCAGCTCTTGTGCATTGTATAGACTCACCATGAAATGTCCACACTGTATAATTAGGCTTAAAACCCCTCCTTTGCAGGTGTTTAATCATTACACCCTCTGTCATCTTTTTATAGTTGTCGCATCCAGGACAGGGGCAATAGTTTCTTTCCTGGCCATTTGCGAATGCGGCTTTCACAAATTTCTTTGTTTTTTACAAAACATTCTTTTGTCATCTCTTTCTGACTAGGGTGACCGGTATACATCCACGCACGATCACTCATCTTGCGTAGCTACTAAAGACAGAAGAAATATATTTATATATAATTTAGCATTTATACTCATCGGTTAATCAGGTTCACCATTTTTATTACGTACAGGCAACCTACACGCTAATAGGTAAAGATAGGTCCTAATCCCACCCGAGTATGTGTAGATTGGGTTCGTTTTCCCATGCTCTACTCCGGATCCAATGCAAAATTTCGGCAGCACCTCCCCGCTGTTCTCCTGATACACGTCTCCGCAATAAACAGAGAGGATGTGCATTCGGAGAACAACAGGGAGGCACTGACGAAATTCCACATCGGATCCAGAGCACATCATACGGGAAAACGAACCCAATCTACACATACTCGGGTTGTCCATGGATAAAGTTGGATAATTTGGAAGGATGGCGGTTATAAATATGCAAAGACATGCATATTTATAGATGTCGCCCTTTTGAACGGGAGACGCATACTGGTCACGCATACTGATAAATTAATTTAATTACCTAAATCTAGAAAGTTTCATCCAGAAACCGAGCCATAGTAAATGAAGGGGGGAGGAGATGAAATTTGTATTGACCCACGAATGCAGGGGCGGAGCTCGTACAATGCACGGGCAGGTCTTCGCACAGCAGACCTCACAGCGATGAGACAATTGTCACATGTAAATCCATCCGATCAACACAAATATTCTAATTATGTCATTTTAGAGGAAAACAAGTTAAGAATATAATATTCATGAGATAACCAAGGTTTTTATGCCATTTTGTAGCTAAATGGTCTAATTAACTCATTGTTGGGAAAAATAAGGTCAGGAGAATAAGATAGAGGAGAAGAAAGAGGAGGAGGAGCAGAAGAAGAAGAAATCAAGAAGAAGGAGAAGGAGGAGGAGGAGAAGAAGGAGGAGAAGAAGGAGAAGGTATTTTTCTTCTCTTCTTCTTCTTCTTCTTCTTCTTCTTTCTTTTCATTTTTCCTATTTCTTCTCCTCTTCTCCTCTTGTTGGAGCTAAATTATCTAATTATGTCTTTTTGGAGCTATATGGACTAATTATGTCATTTTAGAGGAAAACAAGCTAAGAATATAATATTCATGAGCTAACCAAGGTTCTTATGCCATTTTGGACTTATTATGGCATTTTGGATCCAAATGGGCTAATTATGTCTTCTTCTGTTCTTCTTCTTCTCTTCTTCTTCTTTTCTTCTCCTTCTTGTTTTTTTCTTCTCCTCCTCTTCTTCTTCTTCTTCTTCTCCTCCTCCTCCTCCTCCTCTCCTCTTCTCCTCCTCCTCTTCTTCTACTTCTTCCTCTTCTTTCTATTAAGCTAACTAACTAACTAACCTAGCTAACCAAGCTAACTAAACCTATCGCTAAACCTATACAACACTAAACAACAAAAAAATAACAAAAACATAATCTACCACTAAGTAACTAAAAAAGAATCTAGCTGCCACTAATTAACAAAACAGAATCTACCACAAAACTACCTACTAAATCTACTAATTAACTAACTAAATCTACTAACTAACTAAACTACCAACTAACTAAAGATAATCTACCAACTAACTAAACTACGACTAAATCTACTAATTAACTAACCTACCAACTAAACTATATATACCACTAAATCTATTAATTAGCAAAAAAAAAGAAAAAAATCACCTTGGTTAGTAGTGGGCAGCCGCGGTGGTGATGGTCGGGGCGGTGGGTGACCTGGCCGGAGCTGGTGGAGGAGGGGGTCGCGGGGAGGAGAGGGAATTGTTGGAATTATGCCCTAGAGGCAATAATAAATGTATAGTTATTATTATAATTCCTGTATCAAGATAATAGTTTATTATCCATGCTATAATTGTATTGAATGAAGACTCATTTACATGTGTGGATACATAGACAAAACACCGTCCCTAGCATGCCTCTAGTTGGCTAGCCAGTTGATCGATGATAGTCAGTGTCTTCTGATTATGAACAAGGTGTTGTTGCTTGATAACTGGATCACGTCATTGGGAGAATCACGTGATGGACTAGACCCAAACTAATAGACGTAGCATGTTGATCGTGTCATTTTGTTGCTACTGTTTTCTGCGTGTCAAGTATTTATTCCTATAACCATGAGATCATATAACTCACTGACACCGGAGGAATGCTTTGTGTGTATCAAACGTCGCAACGTAACTGGGTGACTATAAAGATGCTCTACAGGTATCTCCGAAGGTGTTAGTTGAGTTAGTATGAATCAAGACTGGGATTTGTCACTCCGTGTGACGGAGAGGTATCTCGGGGCCCACTCGGTAATACAACATCACACACAAGCCTTGCAAGCAATGTAACTTAGTGTAAGTTGCGGGATCTTGTATTACGGAACGAGTAAAGAGACTTGCTGGTAAACGAGATTGAAATAGGTATGCGGATACTGACGATCGAATCTCGGGCAAGTAACATACCGAAGGACAAAGGGAATGACATACGGGATTATACGAATCCTTGGCACTGAGGTTCAAACGATAAGATCTTCGTAGAATATGTAGGATCCAATATGGGCATCCAGGTCCCGCTATTGGATATTGACCGAGGAGTCTCTCGGGTCATGTCTACATAGTTCTCGAACCCGCAGGATCTGCACACTTAAGGTTCGACGTTGTTTTATGCGTATTTGAGTTATATGGTTGGTTACCGAATGTTGTTCGGAGTCCCGGATGAGATCACGGATGTCACGAGGGTTTCCGGAATGGTCCGGAAACGAAGATTGATATATAGGATGACCTCATTTGATTACCGGAAGGTTTTCGGAGTTACCGGGAATGTACCGGGAATGACGAATGGGTTCCGGGAGTTCACCGGAGGGGGGCAACCCACTCCGGGGAAGCCCATAGGTATTTGTGGGGGTCACACCAGCCCTTAGTGGGCTGGTGGGACAGCCCACCAAATCCTATGCGCCAAGGAAGAAAAAATCAAAGAAAGAAAAAAAAGGAGGGGAAGTGGGAAGGGGGAAGGACTCCCTCCCACCAAACCAAGTAGGACTCGGTTTGGGGGGGGAGAGTCCTCCCCCCTGGCTCGGCCGACCCCTTGGGGTTCCCTAGGACCCCAAGGCAAGGTCCCCCTCCCTCCTCCTATATATATGGGGCTTTTAGGGCAGATTTGAGACGACTTTCTCACGGCTGCCCGACCACATACCTCCATAGTTTTTCCTCTAGATCGTGTTTCTGCGGAGCTCGGGCGGAGCCCTGCTGAGACAAGATCATCACCAACCTCCGGAGCGCCGTCACGCTGCCGGAGAACTCTTCTACCTCTCCGTCTCTCTTGCTGGATCAAGAAGGCCGAGATCATCGTCGAGCTGTACGTGTGCTGAACGCGGAGGTGTCGTCCGTTCGGTACTAGATCGTGGGACTGATCGCGGGATTGTTCGCGGGGCGGATCGAGGGACGTGAGGACGTTCCACTACATCAACCGCGATCTCTAATCGCTTCTGCTGTATGATCTACAAGGGTACGTAGATCACTCATCCCCTCTCGTAGATGGACATCACCATGATAGGTCTTCGTGCGTAGGAAATTTTTTGTTTCCCATGCAACGTTCCCCAACAGTGGTATCAGAGCTAGGTTCATGCGTAGATGTCTTCTCGAGTAGAACACAAAAGGTTTTGTGGGCGGTGATGTGCGTTTTGCTGCCCTCCTTAGTCTTTTCTTGATTCCGCGGTATTGTTGGATCGAAGCGGCTTGGACCGACATTACTCGTACGCTTACGAGAGACTGGTTTCATCGTTACGAGTAACCCCCTTTGCTCAAAGATGACTGGCAAGTGACGGTTTCTCCAACTTTAGTTGAATCGGATTTGACCGAGGAGGTCCTTGGATGAGGTTAAATAGCAACTCATATATCTCCGTTGTGGTGTTTGCGTAAGTAAGATGCGATCCTACTAGATACCCTTGGTCACCACGTAAAACATGCAACAACAAAATTAGAGGACGTCTAACTTGTTTTTGCAGGGTATGATTGTGATGTGATATGGCCAAACGATGTGATGTGATATATTGGATGTATGAGACGATCATGTTGTAATAGAAATATCGACTTGCATGTCGATGGTACGGCAACCGGCAGGAGCCATAGGGTTGTCTTTATACTAACATATGTGCTTGCAGATGCATTTACTATTTTGCTAGGATGTAGCTTTAGTAGTGATAGCATAAGTAGCATGACAACCCCGATGGCGACACGTTGATGGAGATCATGATGATGGAGATCATGGTGTGGCGCCGGTGACAAGAAGATCGTGCCGGTGCTTTGGTGATGGAGATCAAGAAGCACGTGATGATGGCCATATCATGTCACTTATGAATTGCATGTGATGTTAATCCTTTTATGCACCTTATTTTGCTTAGAACGACGGTAGCATTATGAGGTGATCTCTCACTAAAATTTCAAGATGAAATTGTGTTCTCCCCGACTGTGCACCGTTGCTACAGCTCGTCGTTTCGAGACACCACGTGATGATCGGGTGTGATAGACTCAACGTTCACATACAACGGGTGCAAAACAGTTGCGCACGCGGAACACTCGGGTTAAGCTTGACGAGCCTAGCATGTGCAGACATGGCCTCGGAACACATGAGACCGAAAGGTCGATCATGAATCATATAGATGATATGATTAGCATAGGGATGCTTACCACTGAAACTACTCCCGACTCACGTGATGATCGGACTTGGGATAGTGTAGGTGGATCATGAACCACTCAAATGACTAGAGAGATGTACTTTTTGAGTGGGAGTTTAGCATGTAATTTGATTAAAGTTGAACTCTAATTATCTTGAACATAGTCTAAGTCCACTTTGAATATATTTGTGTTGTAGATCATGGCTCACGCAAGTGTCATCCTCAATTTTAATACGTTCCTAGAGAAAGCTAAGTTGAAAGATGATGGAAGCAACTTTGTAGACTGGGCTCGTAATCTTAAGCTAATCTTACAAGCTGGAAAGAAGGATTATGTCCTTAATGCTGCGCTAGGAGATGAACCACCCGCTACGGCTGATCAGGATGTTAAGAACGCTTGGTTAGCGCGTAAGGAGGACTACTCAATAGTTCAATGTGCAGTCTTGTATGGCTTAGAACCGGGACTTCAACGTCACTTTGAGCGTCATGGAGCATTTGAGATGTTCCAGGAGTTGAAGTTCATCTTTCAGAAGAACTCCCGGATCGAGAGGTATGAGACCTCCGATAAATTCTATGCTTGCAAGATGGAGGAAAACTCGTCTGTCAGTGAACATGTGCTCAAAATGTCTGGGTACTCAAACCGCCTAGCTGAACTGGGGATTGAACTCCCGCAAGAAGCTGTCACTGACAGAATCCTTCAATCACTGCCGCCAAGCTATAAAGGCTTTGTGTTGAACTACAACATGCAAGGGATGAACAAGTCTCCCGGCGAGTTGTTTGCGATGCTGAAAGTCGCAGAGTCTGAACTCCGTAAAGAACATCAAGTGTTGATGGTGAGCAAGACCACTAGTTTCAAGAGAAACGGCAAAGGCAAGAAGGGCAATTCGAAGAAGAGCGGCAAGCCTGTTGCCAATCCGCCGAAGAAACCCAAGGCTGGACCTAAGCCTGAAACAGAGTGCTTCTATTGCAAGGGTATGGGTCACTGAAAGCGCAATTGCCCCAAGTATCTGGTAGATAAGAAGGCGGGCAAAGAAAAATCAGGTATATTTGATATACATGTTATTGATGTGTACTTAACCAGCTCTCGTACTAGTGCCTGGGTATTCGATACCGGTTCTGTTGCTCACATTTGCAACTCGAAGCAGGAACTGCGGAATAGACGAAGGCTGGCGAAAGACGAAGTGACGATGCGCGTAGGAAACGGTTCCAAGGTTGATGCAATCGCCGTCGGCACAGTATCACTTCAACTACCATCGGGATTAGTGATGAACTTAAATCATTGTTATTTAGTGCCTGCGTTGAGCATGAACATTATATCTGGATCTTGTTTATTGCGAGACGGTTACTCTTTTAAGTCTAAGAATAATGGTTGTTCTATTTCTATGAGTAACATCTTTTATGGTCATGCACCGAATGTGAGAGGATTGTTCATATTGAATCTTGATAGAGATACACATATACATAACATTGAGACCAAAAGAGTTAGAGTAAACAATGATAGCGCCATATTTTTGTGGCACTGCCGCTTGGGTCATATTGGTGTAAAGCGCATGAAGAAACTCCATGCTGATGGACTTTTGGAGTCACTTGACTTTGATTCACTTGACACGTGCGAACCATGCCTCATGGGCAAGATGACTAAGACTCCGTTCTCCGGAACAATGGAGCGTGCAAGTGACTTGTTGGAAATCATACATACCGATGTGTGTGGTCCAATGAGCGTGGAGGCACGCGGCGGATATCGTTACTTTCTCACCTTCACTGACGATTTAAGTAGATATGGGTATGTCTACTTGATGAAGCACAAGTCTGAAACATTTGAAAAGTTCAAGCAATTTCAGAGTGAAGTGGAAAATCATCGTAACAAGAAGATCAAGTTCCTACGGTCTGATCGTGGGGGTGAATATCTGAGTTTCGAGTTTGGTACTCACTTAAAACAATGTGGAATCGTTTCACAGTTAACACCGCCTGGAACACCACAGCGTAATGGTGTGTCCGAACGTCGTAATCGTACTTTGTTAGAAATGGTGCGATCTATGATGTCTCTTACTGATTTGCCGTTATCATTTTGGGGTTATGCATTAGAAACAGCTGCATTCACTTTAAATAGGGCACCATCAAAATCCGTTGAGACGACACCATACGAACTGTGGTATGGCAAAAGACCAAAGTTGTCGTTTCTTAAAGTTTGGGGATGTGATGCTTATGTCAAAAAGCTTCAGCCTGAAAAGCTGGAACCCAAAGCGGAAAAATGCGTCTTCATAGGTTACCCAAAAGAGACAGTTGGGTACACCTTCTATCTCAAATCCGAAGGCAAAGTGTTTGTTGCTAAGAACGGAACTTTTCTCGAGAAAGAGTTTCTCTCGAGAGAATTGAGTGGGAGGAAGATAGAACTTGACGAGGTTGTCGAACCTCTCATCCCTCTGGATGGTGGCGCAGGGCAGGGGGAAACCTCTGTCATTGCGACGCCGGTTGAGGAGGAAGTTAATGATGATGATCATGAAACTCCAGTTCAAGTTTCTGTTGAACCACGTAGGTCGACGAGATCACGCGCTGCTCCAGAGTGGTACGGTAATCCCGTCTTATCAATCATGTTGTTAGACAACAATGAACCTGCAAATTATGAAGAAGCAATGGTGGGGCCAGATTCCAACAAATGGCTAGAAGCCATGAAATCCGAGATAGGATCCATGTATGAGAACAAAGTGTGGACTTTGGAGATGCTACCTGAGGGCCGCAAGGCTATTCGGAACAAATGGATCTTTAAGAAGAAGACGGACGCTGACGGTAATGTGACCGTTTATAAAGCTCGACTTGTGGCAAAGGGTTTTTCACAAGTTCCAGGAATTGACTACGATGAGACTTTCTCTCCCGTAGCAATGCTTAAGTCCGTCAGAATCATGTTAGCAATAGCTGCATTTTTCGATTATGAAATTTGGCAGATGGATGTCAAAACGGCGTTCCTTAACGGTTTCCTTAAGGAAGAGTTGTATATGATGCAACCCGAAGGTTTTGTCGATCCTAAAAATGCTGACAAGGTGTGCAAGCTCCAGCGATCCATTTATGGACTGGTGCAAGCATCTCGGAGTTGGAACAAACGCTTTGATGAGGTGATCAAAGCATTTGGGTTTATACAAGTGGTTGGAGAATCTTGTATTTACAAGAAAGTGAGTGGGAGCTCTGTGGCGTTTCTAATATTATATGTGGATGACATATTACTGATTGGAAACAACGTAGAGCTTTTGGAGAGCATAAAAGGTTACTTGAATAAAAGTTTCTCTATGAAGGACCTAGGAGAAGCTGCTTACATTCTGGGCATTAAGATCTATAGGGATAGATCAAAACGCCTGATAGGACTTTCACAAAGCACATACCTTGATAAAGTTTTGAAGAGGTTCAAAATGGAACAATCCAAGAAAGGGTTCTTGCCAGTGTTACAAGGTACGAGATTGAGTAAGACTCAGTGCCCAGCAACTGATGAAGATAGAGAGCATATGCGCTCCGTCCCCTATGCTTCAGCCATAGGCTCTATCATGTATGCTATGCTGTGCACTAGACCGGATGTTAGCCTGGCCATAAGTATGGCAGGTAGGTTCCAGAGTAATCCAGGAGTGGATCACTGGACGGCGGTCAAGAATATCCTGAAGTACCTGAAAAGGACTAAGGAGATGTTTCTCGTGTATGGAGGTGACGAAGAGCTCGCCGTAAAAGGTTACGTCGATGCAAGCTTTGACACAGATCCGGAAGACTCTAAGTCGCAAACCGGATACGTATTTATTCTTAATGGGGGTGCAGTAAGCTGGTGCAGTTCCAAGCAAAGCGTCGTAGCAGATTCTACATGTGAAGCGGAGTACATGGCTGCCTCGGAGGCGGCTAAGGAGGGTGTCTGGATGAAGCAGTTCATGACGGATCTTGGAGTAGTGCCAAGTGCACTGGATCCAATAACCTTGTTCTGGTGACAACACTGGTACCAAGGTTTCACAAGAAGACCAGACACATCAAACGACGCTTCAACCTCATCCGCGACTATGTCGAGGAGGAGGACGTAAATATATGCAAAGTGCACACGGATCTGAATGTAGCAGACCCGCTGACTAAACCTCTTCCACGGCCAAAACATGATCGACACCAGAACTGTATGGGTGTTAGATTTATTACAATGTAATTCACATGGTGATGTGAGGGCTAGATTATTGACTCTAGTGCAAGTGGGAGACTGTTGGAATTATGCCCTAGAGGCAATAATAAATGTATAGTTATTATTATAATTCCTGTATCAAGATAATAGTTTATTATCCATGCTATAATTGTATTGAATGAAGACTCATTTACATGTGTGGATACATAGACAAAACACCGTCCCTAGCATGCCTCTAGTTGGCTAGCCAGTTGATCGATGATAGTCAGTGTCTTCTGATTATGAACAAGGTGTTGTTGCTTGATAACTGGATCACGTCATTGGGAGAATCACGTGATGGACTAGACCCAAACTAATAGACGTAGCATGTTGATCGTGTCATTTTGTTGCTACTGTTTTCTGCGTGTCAAGTATTTATTCCTATAACCATGAGATCATATAACTCACTGACACCGGAGGAATGCTTTGTGTGTATCAAACGTCGCAACGTAACTGGGTGACTATAAAGATGCTCTACAGGTATCTCCGAAGGTGTTAGTTGAGTTAGTATGAATCAAGACTGGGATTTGTCACTCCGTGTGACGGAGAGGTATCTCGGGGCCCACTCGGTAATACAACATCACACACAAGCCTTGCAAGCAATGTAACTTAGTGTAAGTTGCGGGATCTTGTATTACGGAACGAGTAAAGAGACTTGCCGGTAAACAAGATTGAAATAGGTATGCGGATACTGACGACCGAATCTCGGGCAAGTAACATACCGAAGGACAAAGGGAATGACATACGGGATTATACGAATCCTTGGCACTGAGGTTCAAACGATAAGATCTTCGTAGAATATGTAGGATCCAATATGGGCATCCAGGTCCCGCTATTGGATATTGACCGAGGAGTCTCTCGGGTCATGTCTACATAGTTCTCGAACCCGCAGGGTCTGCACACTTAAGGTTCGACGTTGTTTTATGCGTATTTGAGTTATATGGTTGGTTACCGAATGTTGTTCGGAGTCCCGGATGAGATCACGGACGTCACGAGGGTTTCCGGAATTGTCCGGAAATGAAGATTGATATATAGGATGACCTCATTTGATTACCGGAAGGTTTTCGAAGTTACCGGGAATGTACCGGGAATGACGAATGGGTTCCGGGAGTTCACCGGAGGGGGGCAACCCACTCCGGGGAAGCCCATAGGTATTTGTGGGGGTCACACCAGCCCTTAGTGGGCTGGTGGGACAGCCCACCAAATCCTATGCGCCAAGGAAGAAAAAATCAAAGAAAGAAAAAAAAAAGGAGGGGAAGTGGGAAGGGGGAAGGACTCCCTCCCACCAAACCAAGTAGGACTCGGTTTGGGGGGGGAGAGTCCTCCCCCCTGGCTCGGCCGACCCCTTGGGGTTCCCTTGGACCCCAAGGCAAGGTCCCCCTCCCTCCTCCTATATATATGGGGCTTTTAGGGCAGATTTGAGACGACTTTCTCACGGCTGCCCGACCACATACCTCCATAGTTTTTCCTCTAGATCGTGTTTCTGCGGAGCTCGGGCGGAGCCCTGCTGAGACAAGATCATCACCAACCTCCGGAGCGCCGTCACGCTGCCGGAGAACTCTTCTACCTCTCCGTCTCTCTTGCTGGATCAAGAAGGCCGAGATCATCGTCGAGCTGTACGTGTGCTGAACGCGGAGGTGCCGTCCGTTCGGTACTAGATCGTGGGACTGATCGCGGGATTGTTCGCGGGGCGGATCGAGGGACGTGAGGACGTTCCACTACATCAACCGCGATCTCTAATCGCTTCTGCTGTACGATCTACAAGGGTACGTAGATCACTCATCCCCTCTCGTAGATGGACATCACCATGATAGGTCTTCGTGCGCGTAGGAAAATTTTTGTTTCCCATGCAACGTTCCCCAACAGGAATCAGGGCGAGGGGTGGCACAATGGTGGATGAGAGGGGGTCGCGGGGAGGAGGGCACCAGGGCGGTGGTGGAGCAGGGCACGGAGAGGAGGGGCGGTGGTGGAGCAGGGGCACAGTGGTGAAGGAGGGGGTCGCAGGGAGGAGGAGGGGGCGAGCTTTGGCGGCGGGTCATGGGGAGATGGGCGAGCTCTGACGGTAGGTCACGGGGAGGAGGAGCTCCAGCGGCGGCACGGGGAGAGAGAAGGGGGCTGTGGTGAACCGTTATGGAGAGAGAGGGGGTGGGGTGGGGGTTGACGACGATAGGTCTAGTTGCCTCTTTGTCGTCTGCCCCCGACGGCAAAGAGGTAATAGGCTGACGGCAAAGTGTTGGACCGTTATGGCTGAGAGGGCGGTGTGGGGTGGGTTTTTTGCCGTGTGCCTGCATGTGGTTTGCCGTCAGCTGGCAGACGACAAAGAGTACACTTATGGCAAATAGGATGTTTTCCATCAGCCCGCTCTTTGCCGTCTGGTTTTGGGTAGCTGATGGCAAAGAGTGTCTTTGCCATCAGCCAGCAGACGGCAAAGAAGCAGCAGATGCCAAATTCTCTGATTCCAGTAGTGTTTGAGATTATAAACTTCTTTTTTTGTCACTCAACATTTCATTGCGTCCAATTGGCGGTGTGTACCTTATTTGTTTAATGTTTTCCATGTCAGGTCCTGGTGTCATGGGAAACATAATGCATGTAGTACTATCATAAAGATGAAACATAAAATTTTATCGTCCATCAATAATTTACATAAGAAAACCCATAGCTTGTTTTCAAAAATCGTACCTCGTATCGCATGGCAAGGTTGACGAACATTCGTGATGTCATTAAAGGGGCCTGCCACATGAGAGTTAGCATTCCGGACAAAGGCAGTACATGTACATACTTAAAAGAACGACGAAACATATCACAATCTTACCCATCATCGTTTGGTGAGTTGTCTTCTCATCTGGGATAAGCATATCTCTTTTTCCGATTAGAAGCCCGCCTCTTTGCGTTTATATGCTCTCTTTGTTCGTCAGTCAATTTGATTTTGCGTCCAATTGGAGGTGTTTTTCTTGTTTCTTTGGTGTTATTTAGGAAACAAGTATATTTGGTATGAAACATTTTCTTCATTAATATTTGTCACGAAGACATGAACAACTTAACTTTATAGCGGAACATATACCTGGTCTTGTCCAGTAGAGCATACCTTGTCATCATTGTCAGCTACGGCTATGCCATTTGCATTGTATTCATCAACATTTTCCACATCTATATTAACTTGATCAGCACCGTCGCCATCAGCATGCATGACTGGGGCTATGGAATCATATGTTCCAGTTGCATCATAAGAAGCTTGCATCTTTGCATTTATACTGATTGTAACATATTTGTAGCAAGATGTTAGAGTATTCCTACCATTCTTTTTTTGTAGTTATTTGTTCAAAATAAGCGAGGATGACACCACAAAGGCCCTTCGTGCAAAATAAGCCGTGGTCATGTATAAACCTAGTTATGTTGTTTACTATTCATCTGCATGATATTTGTAATGAATATTATGTGTAACTTGTAGGCATGGAATAAATAACTACAAAATAAGCGAGGATGAGACCACGAAGGCACTAGTAGAAAACGGGCCTTTGGCCTGGACCATTTAGTCCCGGAGTGCCTCTGGGCCGGGACTAAAGGCCCGGCCACGTCGCCCCAATTCTCAATGCCTCCCTCGAGGCTTTAGTCCCGGGACGCAAGGAGCCTTTAGTCCCGGTTCGTGTCCCAAACCGGGACTAAAGGGCTACGCGGCGGGCGGTGGTGGTGGCAACCGTTTGTATCCCCCTTTAGTCCCGGTTGGTGGCTCAACCCGGGACTAAAGGCCTAACACGTGGCATGCCGTGGTTGTGGCAGCGGTTGGTATACCTCTTTAGTCCCGGTTGGTGGCTCAACCCGGGACTAAAGGACTAACACGTGGCCTGCCGTAGTGGGGCGACCGTTGGCATACCTCTTTAGTCCCGGTTGGTGGTTGAACCCGGGACTAAAAGCCTAACACGTGGCCTGCCGTAGTGGTGGCAACCGTTTGTTATACCTCTTTAGTCCCGGTTGGTGGCTCAACCCGGGATTAATGGCCCAAACGATTTGCATCCCGCGTCGTTTCGGGCGATGAAAAGCACGAACCGAAGCCTACAGTCGCCATTTCTCTGTTCTTCTTCTCTCTCGCGTCACCCTCTCTGTTCTTCTTCTCTCTCGCGTCGCCCTCTCTGTTCTTCTCCTCCCTTCTTCCCTTCTCTTCTTCCACCATGCCAACTACCTTTCATGAGGTGGTCGCGCATGGCGCGACGAAGCTCCGTGTCATGTACACGAACCTGAGCACGGAGGTGCCGTATTTCCTTCAACAGTTTAAGGAACGATGGTTTAACCACGCACCGGATCATGAGAAGTTCTTCGGGCTTGATCTGGAGTACACGGCCGATCAACGTAGTGTTGCCGTCATCCAAATATGCTTCACAAGCCATGTCTTGATCTTCCAATGGGCGAAGTAAGTTTTGAGGCTTTCTTTGATCCAAGATAATCCCTCCCCTAGGGTCACTACTCCCACGTTCACATGGATTTTGTGTATTTGTGTATCTGATTAAGTAGCATAGTAGATTTTGTGTATTTGTACATTTGATTTAGTAGTGTAGTATGTGTGGAATACATTTGATTTAGTAGTGTAGTACATTTGATTTAGTAGTGGAATACATTTGATTTAGTAGTGTAGTACATTTGATTTAGTAGTGGAATACATTTGATTTAGTAGTGTAGTACATTTGATTTTGTGTATTTGTACATTTGATTTAGTAGTGTAGTACATTTGATTTAGTAGTGTAGTATGTGTGGAGTCAATTTGATTTATTTGTGTTCATTTATAATTCACATTGGATCGAATTTTGTCAATCCGATAAGACTTAGTTTGTAGTTTGAATTTACTAGTTAACAAGCTTTCTTTTGTTTGCATATTATGCATAATGTCCATAATCTATCATAGTGAATTCCACGTATAAGTTTATTTGTTTCTATCATAGTTGGTTCGCTTCAAATAGTTGTAGTGAAACATGTTTCCTTATTGCAGCAGTAGGTTCATAATCTATCTATAGGTTCCATTGCATATGTGCTATATGAATCCTAAAGATAAGTTTCTCTTTAGTTGTAGTGAAACATGTTTCCTTATTGCAGCAGTATGTAACATTTGGTCCATTTTAATTTGTTTCTGTTGCAGGAGTGACAAGCATTGTCCAGGACTCATGGAGTTCCTTCGCAGCGGCGTCACTTTTGCTTCCGTTGACATAAGGAACGACAGGCTAAAGATGAGGCACAGCTTCGGTATTGAGATACCAGCTGGTTGCCTCATTGATATCCAAACGATATTCAAGCTTCAACATGACAGGACTTCGATGGCTCGTATGGCAGTTGCCTTGATCGACGATTCATATGCTGATATGAAGACCAGTTTCCCAAGGTCTCAGCACAGACTTTGGGAGAAGGGCCCACTTGATGATATCAACATTGAGTATGCAGCAAAAGATGCATATGTTTCATACGAGTTGTACCGCAAGATTCGAGTCGTCCACTATGGCCAGCGTCACCTATATCCCCTCGAGGAAGGTGGACATTCTGATTCAGACGATTCAGACGAGTAGTGTTCTTAACGTCGAACACTTGTATATATATATATATCTATTGTAGCTATTATTATGTACTGTTTGGACTAGTATCATGTACTTCTTGGACCAATTTATATATGTCTAGTTTCTGTTTGTACCATTATAGTTTCCAAATTTGAATGGTTTAGCCCTTTCTAACTTCATTTGCTACTTTTGAATGGTTTAGCCCTTTCTAACTTCATGGTATCATGCATTTCGACCACATATATATACAAAAAGTCTTCAGTTCAAATAAGTTCAAAAAATGAAATCCCTTTTGTAACAGATATGTTTTTGATTAAAACAATCACTTCTCCTTCTTCTCCTTGTGCTAGATATTGGTTATGCACTAGGGAAAGTAGGAGTAGCGACCATCATTGACGGTTGAAAAATCAGGTGAGCTAGTGTCCACCATATATGAGAGATGAAGAAATCCCTTTGTGATGTGCCTTTGAATGGTGCATTTTGAACACACAAAAATTATCGAGTTCAAATAAGTAAAAAAAATGAAATCCCTTTGTAAGAGATGAGTTCTCGTTCGAAACCCTGCTACTTCGAGAGAGATTGTCAGTTTTGTACACGAACTGCATCCCGTCTTTGTCGTAGCCCTCTCAACTTTTTAACACATGCTATGTGGGTGAAATGATGATAGCATGCCAACTTTCAACATTTCCAGAGTTCATTTGTAGTGCTTTTCAAATTCAGGGTCAACTAGCTCAAAAAAAAGTAAATGCAAGAAATATACCAAATTAAGTCAGAAATTGTTGAAATTTTCTGATGTGCCTTTGAATGGTGCATTTTGAACACACACAAAAGTATGGAATTCAAATAAGTTTAAGAAAAAAAGAAATCCCTTTGTAAGAGATGAGTTCTCGTTCGAAACCCTGCTACTTCGAGAGAGATTGTCAGGTTTGTACACGAACTGCATCCAGTCTTTGTCGTAGCCCTCTCAACTTTTTAACACATGCTACGTGGGTCAAATTATGATAGCATGCCAACTTTCAACATTTCGAGAGTTCATTTGTAGTGCTTTTCAATTTCAGGGTCAACTAGCTCAAAACAAATAAGTAAATGCATGAAATATACCAAATTAAGTCAGAAATTTTTGAAATTTTGTGATGTGCCTTTGAATGGTGCATTTTGAACACACAAAAAGTATGGAGTTCAAATAAGTTTAAAAAATGAAATCCCTTTGTAAGACATGAGTTCTCGTTCGAAACCCGGCTACTTCGAGAGAGATTGTCAGTTTTGTACACAAACTGCATCGAGTCTTTGTCGTAGCCCTCTCAACTTTTTAACACATGCTATGTGGGTGAAATGATGATAGCATTCCAACTTTCAAGATTTCCAGAGTTCATTTGTAGTGCTTTTCAATTTCAGGGTCAACTAGCTCAAAAAAAAATAAGTAAATGCACGAAATATACCAAATTAAGTCAGAAATTGTTGAAATTTTGTGATGTGCCTTTGAATGGTGCATTTTGAACACACAAAAAGTATGGAGTTCAAATAAGTTTAAAAAAATGAAATCCCTTTGTAAGACATGAGTTCTCGTTCGAAACCCGGCTACTTCGAGAGAGATTGTCAGTTTTGTACACGAACTGCATCCAGTCTTTGTCGTAGCCCTCTCAACTTTTTAACACATGCTATGTGGGTGAAATGATGATAGCATTCCAACTTTCAAGATTTCGAGAGTTCATTTGTAGTGCTTTTCAATTTCAGGGTCAACTAGCTCAAAAAAAATAAGTAAATGCACGAAATATACCAAATTAAGTCAGAAATTGTTGAAATTCTGTGACGTGCCTTTGAATGGTGCATTTTGAACACACAAAAAGTATGGAGTTCAAATAAGTTTAAAAAAATGAAATCCCTTTGTAAGACATGAGTTCTCGTTCGAAACCCGGCTACTTCGAGAGAGATTGTCAGTTTTGTACACGAACTGCATCCAGTCTTTGTCGTAGCCCTCTCAACTTTTTAACACATGCTACGTGGGTCAAATGATGATAGCATGCCAACTTTCAAGATTTCCAGAGTTCATTTGTAGTGCTTTTCAATTTCAGGGTCAACTACCTCAAAAAAATAAGTAAATGCACGAAATATAACAAATGAAGTCAGAAATTGTTGAAATTTTGTGATGTGCCTTTGAATGGTGCATTTTGAACACATAAAAAGTATGGAGTTCAAATAAGTTTAAAAAAATGAAATCCCTTTGTAAGAGATGAGTTCTCGTTTGAACCCCTACTACTTCGAGAGAGATTGTCAGTTTTGTACAGGAACTTCATCCAGTCTTTGTCGTAGCCCTCTCAACTTTTTGACACATGCTATGTGGGTGAAATGATGATAGCATGCCAACTTTCAACATTTTCAGAGTTCATTTGTAGTGCTTTTCAATTTCAGGGTCAACTAGCTCAAAAAAAATTAGTAAATGCACGAAATATAACAAATGAAGTCAGAAATTGTTGAAATTTTTTGATGTGCCTTTGAATGGTGCATTTTGAACACACAATAAGTATGGAGTTCAAATAAGTTTAAAAAAAATGAAATCCCTTTGTAAGAGATGAGTTCTCGTTCGAAACCCTGCTACTTCGAGAGAGATTGTCAGTTTTGTACACGAACTGCATCCAGTCTTTGTCGTAGCCCTCTCAACTTTTTAACACATGCTATGTGGGTGAAATGATGATAGCATGCCAACTTTCAACATTTTCAGAGTTCATTTATAGTTCTTTTCAATTTCAGGGTCAACTAGCTCAAAAAAAAGTAAATGCACGAAATATAACAAATGAAGTGAGAAATTGTTGAAATTTTGTGATGTGCCTTTGAATGGTGCATTTTGAACACACAAAAAGTATGGATTTCAAATAAGTTTAAAAAAAATGAAATCCCTTTGTAAGAGATGAGTTCTTGTTCGAAACCCTGCTACTTCGAGAGAGATTGTCAGTTTTGTACACGAACTGCATCAAGTCTTTGTCGTAGCCCTCTCAAATTTTTAACACATGCTATGTGGGTGAAATCATGATAGCATGCCAACTTTCAAGATTTCCAGAGTTCATTTGTAATGCTTTTCAATTTCAGGGTCAACTAGCTCAAAACAAATAAGTAAATGCACGAAATATAACAAATGAAGTCAGAATTTGTTGAAATTTTGTGATGTCCCTTTGAATGGTGCATTTTGAACACAAAAAAAGTATGGAGTTCAAATAAGTTTAAAAAAATGAAATCCCTTTGTAAGAGATGAGTTCTCGTTCGAAACCCTCCTACTTGGAGAGAGATTGTCAGTTTTGTACACGAACTACATCCAGTCTTTGTCGTAGCCCTCTCAACTTTTTAACACATGCTATGTGGGTGAAATTATGATAGCATGCCAACTTTCAACATTTTCAGAGTTCATTTGTAGTGCTTTTCAATTTCAGGGTCAACTAGCTCAAAAAAAATAAGTAAATGCACGAAATATAACAAATGAAGTCAGAAATTGTTGAAATTTTGTGATGTGCCTTTGAATGGTGCATTTTTAACACACAAAAATTATGGATTTCAAATAAGTTAAAAAAAATGAAATCCCTCTGTAAGAGATGAGTTCTCGTTTGAAACCCTCCTACTTCGAGAGAGATTGTCAGTTTTGTACACGAACTACATCCAGTCTTTGTCGTAGCCCTGTGAACTCTTTAACACATGCTATGTGGGTGAAATGATGATAGCATGCCAACTTTCGACATTTTCAGAGTTCATTTGTAGTGCTTTTCAATTTCAGGGTCAACTAGCTCAAAACAAATAAGTAAATGCACGAAATATAACAAATAAAGTCAGAAATTGTTGAAATTTTGTGATGTGCCTTTGAATGGTGCATTTTGAACACACAAAAAGTATGGAGTTCAAATAAGTTTAAAAAAATGAAATCCCTTTGTAAGAGATGAATTCTCGTTCGAAACCTTGCTACTTCGAGAGAGATTGTCAGTTTTGTACACGAACTGCATCCAGTCTTTGTCGTAGCCCTCTCAACTTTTTAACACATGCTATGTGGATGAAATGATGATATCATGCCAACTTTCAACATTTTCAGAGTTCATTTATAGTGCTTTTCAATTTCAGGGTCAACTACCTCAAAAAAATAAGTAAATGCACGAAATATAACAAACTAAGTCAAAATATATAATAGTTTGGATAGTCAAAATTATTAATTATGAAAATAAAAATAGTTTTGCATTATTTATTCAATTTGAAACACTTTTCATTATCATAGTTTTGTCAAATTCTCAAATATGCAAAAAGAATTTTTAATAAACATAGTTTTTAATTGAAAATAACAAAATAGATAATAGTTTGGATAGTCAAAATTATTAATTATGAAAATAAAAAATAGTTTTGCATTATTTATTCAATTTGAAACACTTTTCATTATCATAGTTTTGTCAAATTCTCAAATATGCAAAAAGAATTTTTAATAAACATAGTTTTTAATTTAAAATAACAAAATATATAATAGTTTGGATAGTAAAAATTATTTATTATGAAAATAAAAAATAGTTTTGCATTATTTATTCAATTTGAAACACTTTTCATTATCATAGTTTTGTCAAATTCTCAAATATGCAAAAAGAATTTTTAATAAACATAGTTTTTAATTGAAAATAACAAAATAGATAATAGTTTGGATAGTCAAAATTATTAATTGTGAAAATAAAAAATAGTTTTGCATTATTTATTCAATTTGAAACACTCTTCATTATCATAGTTTTGTCAAATTATCAAATATGCAAAAAGAATTTTTAATAAACATAGTTTTTAATTGAAAATAACAAAATAGATAATAGTTTAGATAGTCAAAATTATTAATTATGAAAATAAAAAATAGTTTTGCATTATTTATTCATATTTGAAACACTCTTCATTATCATAGTTTTGTCAAATTCTCAAATATGCAAAAAGAATTTTTAATAAACATAGTTTTTAATTGAAAATAACAAAATAGATAATAGTTTGGATAGTAAAAATTATTAATTATGAAAATAAAAAATAGTTTTGCATTATTTATTCAATTTGAAACACTTTTCATTATCATAGTTTTGTCAAATTCTCAAATATGCAAAAAGAATTTTTAATAAACATAGTTTTTAATTGAAAATAACAAAATAGATAATAGTTTGGATAGTCAAAATTATTAATTATGAAAATAAAAAATAGTTTTGCATTATTTATTCAATTTGAAACACTTTTCATTATCATAGTTTTGTCAAATTCTCAAATATGCAAAAAGAATTTTTAATAAACATAGTTTTTAATTGAAAATAACAAAATAGATAATAGTTTGGATAGTCAAAATTATTAGTTATGAAAATAAAAAATAGTTTTGCATTATTTATTCAATTTGAAACACTTTTCATTATCATAGTTTTCTCAAATTCTCAAATATGCAAAAAGAATTTTTAATAAACATAGTTTTTAATTTAAAATAACAAAATATATAATAGTTTGGATAGTAAAAATTATTTATTATGAAAATAAAAAATAGTTTTGCATTATTTATTCAATTTGAAACACTTTTCATTATCATAGTTTTGTCAAATTCTCAAATATGCAAAAAGAATTTTTAATAAACATAGTTTTTAATTGAAAATAACAAAATAGATAATAGTTTGGATAGTAAAAATTATTTATTATGAAAATAAAAAATAGTTTTGCATTATTTATTCAATTTGAAACACTTTTCATTATCATAGTTTTGTCAAATTCTCAAATATGCAAAAAGAATTTTTAATAAACATAGTTTTTAATTGAAAATAACAAAATAGATAATAGTTTGGATAGTCAAAATTATTAATTATGAAAATAAAAAATAGTTTTGCATTATTTATTCAATTTGAAACACTCTTCATTATCATAGTTTTGTCAAATTATCAAATATGCAAAAAGAATTTTTAATAAACATAGTTTTTAATTGAAAATAACAAAATAGATAATAGTTTAGATAGTCAAAATTATTAATTATGAAAATAAAAAATAGTTTTGCATTATTTATTCAAGTTGAAACACTTTTCATTATCATAGTTTTCTCAAACGTAGCACAGCGACAAACGTAACCGACGCCGTCAGGCTGCCCGCCGTCCTGCTCGCCGTCGGCCGTCCTCCTCGCCGTCGCGCCGTCCTCCTCGCCGTCCTCCGCGCCGTCCTCCTCGCCGCCTAGCCGTCCTCCTAGCCGTCGCGCCGTGCTCCTCGCCGTCGCGCCGTCCTCCGCGCCGTCCTCCGCGCCGTCCTCCTCGCCAACACTCCGGCCAGTAAGCCCCCCGCCCCCTCCTCCCCAACACTCCAGCCAGTATAGAAGAAACGAAGAAAAAGGAGAAGAGAAGAAGAAAAAGGAGAAGAAAGGAAGAAAAAGGAGAAGAAAAGAAGAAAAAGAAAAGATTTTTTTGTCATTTAATTCCTAATGTTATTAGGTTTGTGCTAGATTATTAGGGTTAGTAATATTTAGAATTAGGTTAGGGTTACAAGAAGAAGAAATATGAACAAAAATAAGAAAATAAGATTAGGAAAAATGAAAATAAGAAGAGGAGGAGAAGAAAAGAAGAAAAAGTGTATATTGTATAGTGTATATGCTTAAGTATATAGTGTATATAGTGTATAGTGTATAAGGAGAGAAGGAATTTTGCTATAGTGTATATAGTGTATAGTGTATAAGAAAAGAAGAAAAGAAGAGGAGGAGAAGAGAAGAAAAGAAGAGGAGGAGAAGAGAAGAAAGAAGAGGAGGAGAAGAAAAATGAAAATAAGTGTTAATAGTTTAATTTTGCTATTGTATATGCTTAAGTGTTAATAGTTTATTTTTAGCAAGAAAATTAATAGAACTAGTTTATTTTTTTAGTTCATTTTATGATGCCTATCCCGCATCCTCGTCATCGACTCGGCGGAGGACACCTGCTTGATCAGAGGGGCCCTGTCCGGGACTGGGCTCCGCCCGGCTGGTATTGGGAGGTGCTACCTTCCGGGGGGCGTAGGTTGGTGAGGAGCCAGCCCGTCGTTGACCCGATCCTTGTTTGGTGGCGGTCGCGTGGGCCAGTGAGGGTGCCGAGGCTTCCGGACACCGCGGAGGTGGTACGTCACCGTGTCAGCGAGGAGGATGAGCACGTCCATCGCTACATGGTTGCGTTGGAGGGCAGGTTCGAGCATACCTGGCAGGTTCTTCGGGGATCTCACTGGAGCTATGATCCTGTGATGGTTCCTTCTCTTTGGGTGTCCACCGCCCACGTCGATACCCGTCGGGCGCTACAGTTCTAGATGTATTAGTGATGCTATATGTATGATAGTATTCGAGGAGTATTAATGATAATATTCGACGATGTACGGACAAAAGTGATGATGTATTAGCTTATAATTGAATGCATGCTAATTTGAATACTACTTTATTTTACGATTTGGTTTTGCTTAGTGAATGCTCAAATTGGAAATTTACTCCTACTTTGAATACTACGCAGAAATCTAGGAGTCTCAAATTGGAAAAGTACTCCTACTTTGGTTTTTGGTACAAAGGTTAAGAGAATCCGTTTTTTGCACAACTATGGATCCACATATCAGGAACCTCGAAGAGGAAGAACTTCTGGAAGATATAATCAAAGACGGCCCTAACGTTGAACCAGCTGAATCTCCGTCGTTATATCTAAACGAGGACGTTGGAATGGAGGTCGAGCGACACGAAGATGAAGACGATGGGGCAGGAGATAGGTCCAATGACGGAGAAGGTGATAGCTCCACTGATGGAGAAGCCGGTGAAGAGGAGAAGTCCGGCGAGGTATACATATGAAGTTCGACAATCACTTGTAATATGTGAAAAATATTGGAGATAGCTCTATATTGTATACATATACATTCATTTGACAAATGTTTCTCCCTCTTAGGCCTCCACATCGAGCAAAACTACGAAACAAGGCCCGACTAGAAAGTTGGATGCACGGACGCATTACACATTTGAGGTGATATTTCCTACGGGCGAACCCAAGCTTCCTAAGAATGCTGGTGACACATTCAAGAAGCAATGCGGAGTTCTCGTTAGGGATCACGTCCCGATCAGCATTCTGGAGTGGAACAAGCGCAAAGGGGCAGCCGATAGTGACTATGTCGCCGAAAGGTACAAAGATAATCTTTGGAATGATCTCATGTCACATTTCAACCTGCCAGAATGTGAGAATGAAGACGCCGCGGAAAAACTGAGGGCCAAAGTCAAGCAGTGGACTCTGAAGAAGATGGCCGAACTGTTCCGTAGCTGGAAGAAGAAGCTATGGAAAAACTATCTGAAGACACAGAAAGTGCCAGTATTCGAGGGGTATCTAGCCAAGCAGGCGAATCAATGGAAGGCATTTCAAGAGTACAAGGAGTCAGAAGATGCCTAGGCATTATCAGAAAAGAACAAGATAAATGCCAGCAAGAAGATATATCACCACAAGCTGGGGCCAGGGGGCTATGAGACTGCTATCCCAAAGTGGGATAAGAAAGAGCAAGATCTGATAGATAAAGGCATCGTACCTGAACCACTCCGTGATGATTGGGAATTGAGAGCAAGAAATTGGTTCCTTGCGCATGATGGGTCGTACGATGAAACAACAGGGGACCTCATCTGCAATGACAATCTTAGGATACCCAGGGAGAATTGGAAAAGGATAGTGAAAGAAACTAAGGAGGGAAGAAGAAAGTTCACTGCAGATAGAGAGAAAGATTTGCTCACACTGGTCCTCGGCAATGACGAACATGGAGGACGAACGCGAGGCTTCGGTCCTTCTTACCCGTGGTGGCTTGGGTTTGCCAGAGACCAAGACACTTACAGAAGCCGAGAGAGAGCAAAGAAGCGGCAGCAGGATGAGGAGAATGACAAGTTCAACCAGTTGCTTGCTAGGATTAACGAGCAACAGAAGCAGATTGATGAGCTTAGAGGAGTACCGCGCCAGGAAGATCCTACAGTTGATATTACCGGCGCCCCATCTAAGCGGAAAAGCAGCGTGGCTGAATCTGAGGCCCCGCCCGACGATGAACGAAGAATGATAGAGGGCGGTCCCGACTACCCCGGGGATGGAATCAAGGAGTCAACATCATGAGAACTCCATCAGAAATTCAAGAACATATCCATGAAGGTGGCCGTCGGACAAGCTTTACCTTCTGGCCCTAATGCACGCTGGCATGGCCGTGAGATTCCAGTTGGCTTTGCTAAAGTCGGGGTGGATGAAATCATGACGGGGTTTAATGATATGGAGCTCGACATAGCTGGACCCAAAGATGAGAGGACACTCGGAGAAGTACTGGGTGGAGTCATCCTATGGGACAAGAACTACATCAAGCTTCCAGGCTCGGCCCCAAGGACAACACCGCCTCCGAGTCATCGCAGGTCACCTACACCTCCATTACCTCCAAGCCATCCACATGACTTCGGCCAGCACAACACGAGTCCATCTCGATCACCGCCGCCGGACTTGGGTCATCCGTCTTCGCCGCCGCCCGCACATGATACTAAGCGGAAGCGTGCCAGCAAGAACGCTTCGTCGATGATTTCTAAGCGACGGAGCTCCCCAAAGCGCAAACTGTCGCCCCTGCCAAAGGTACCTCATGCTAATCTTCCTATCAGACCTTATGATCGTACCCCCGAGGAAAACGCGAGGATAGCAAAGGAACAACATGAGGCGCAGATGAAAATGAAGGAACCCGAGCCCCGCCCGAAATACACCGAGAAGAACATAGCATGGGCAAAAGACTTCATAACCACTCCATCATAGTATGACTTACACTATAAGCCTGATGACTATACACGCACATTGCAGAAGGAAGTTAAAAAGAGCAAGTGACATGCAAGTGCAAGTGGGAGCAAATCAAGTTCAACTACAAGCAAGAAAAAATCAGACGTTCCTCAGCTTGGACAACAGGCCAAACAGTCGATCCCACCCCTCAAGGTGTTAACCGAGAATGTTCCCCCTCCGGTGCAGGGGCAAGCTTTTGAAAACGCAAAGGAGTTGGCGGATGAATGTGGTATCTCGGTTGAAAATTTGCTGGCTAATTCCCAAGACGACAGGATACCCAAGGCTGTGGTAGCCCCTAAGCCACAGTTTGTCATGGGAGAGCCTTTGGTCAGCAAAGATGATCTCCCAACAAATATGCGTTACTTGCATAAATGGTACTTAAGTGAATCAAAGAATGGGAGAACGATGATCGTGCTGAGTGTCCCACTGGAATACTACGGCCGCTCCGAAGAAATCCATATCGACTTTGATGAACTCTTCCACATGTACAATGGCGATGCCCTCGACAAATCGCTTATGAGTTGCTATTGTCTGTAAGTTTTTCAATTCGTTGTCTACATATAACTTGTTTAGTTATTTCAATTCATTGTCTATATATAACTTGTACTCTATTATGCAGAATGAAGATTCTGGAGTGTAAAAGTAAGAGCATCATAAATATTGGGTTTATTGATCCAGATAAAATACATATAGCGACGCTAACTAATTATCCCAAGGAGACGGAGGAAAACCTTCTAAGGTTTCTAAGAGATCAAAATTTCTATGACCACATACTGTTTCCATACAACTTCAGGTGAGGGTCTTTACTCTGTTGTGTCCATTCACTTATAAGTGTAATTGATAAGTTACTCACACACACACACACACACATATATATATATATACATGTGCAGCTTCCATTGGATTCTGTTGGACATTCAAATTGATAAGGGAATAGTTGATGCCTTCGACCCATTATCGAGACCCTTGGAACAGTTCCAAAGCCTGCAGGACATGCTCCAAGTGTAATTTTAATCATTCTTGCGCTCTATCGGTCTCTTTCGATGATTTTCTGATATATCAATTAACGAAAAACTTAGCAAATCATTATCCTTGTCGGGCAGGGTTTGGAATCGGTTCAAGTGCGTGACTCCCGGTAACTTTCCTGAGAAGCTGACCTTTAGAGCGGCTCAGGTAAGTAGTAGTATGATATACTTCTATTAATTTTCAATACGTTTATGATGCTAGATTATTATTTTGATTATATATATTCCATTCTCGTAAAGTGCGACCAGCAGCCACGGGGAACGCATCTATGCGGATACTATGTTTGCGAGACCATTCGCACGTTTACCTCTGAGTTCAAGGAGCACAGATTCGACGTAAGCAATGAACATTCACACCTCTATTTTTACCCGTCATTCTTTGTTATCATGATTGATATTCATATTCATCTCCTCTTCTTATATAGCACGAGGCCTTGAGGACGAAGGTCCTACCAGAGCAACGCGCGATTGCTGTTGCAGAGGAGCTTGCGGGATTTCTGAGGACGGAAGCTATAGAATACAAAGGACGATTTGGTGTAGCTAAGGGCCATTACTGATGTTCGTCCATGTAATCGAATAGACGGGCTCTAGTCCGATAATTCAGATCTCCATATAATTGTATATGATCGCTTGTAAGATGAGTTAATCTTATATATATATATGCATAATTATTTCTATTTTAAATTATATGAAAACTAATTCCCGAACACAAAACGAGGTATCACGTTACTCTCCTGAACACCTAAAACCCTAAAACCCAAAAATAATTTCATTCAAAAAAAAGCCAAAAACCAGCAAAATCTGAAAATCTTGAGTCCCGGTCCGTGTAAAGAGCCGGGACTAAAGGGCCTGCCCCTGGGGCGCTACGAGGCGCCCACGTGGAGCACCTTTAGTCCCGGCGTGTAAGAGGGCCGGGACGAAAAGGTTAGGCCTTTAGTCCCGCCCCTTTAGTCCCGGTTGGTGAACCGGGACTAAAGCCCCTTACGGGCCGGGGCTATAGGCCCTGTCCCCACTAGTGAGGTCCTTCATTAGGCGATATAAAATGTGAAAGTTGATTCCAATGCATACACCTATAGGTACATCTCTTTGAATAGCTTAACTTGATAGCGTAGCATATACCTGTAGGTACATCTGAAACTTTGTCATCTTGAGTAGCCTTGCTTTTTGAATTCCCCATACCTACAATGAATGAGCAGCTTAATCAGATCCTTCATTGCTATCTACAAAAATAGTGTAATCATTTTGCAGCCTTATCAACTGAAAACTCATGCCGCGCTTGTATTCAGTTGAAACTTGAATTGGTAGAGTCATGTACTCTTTATATTTTTTGTTTATTTATTGGGTAAAATAAGCAGGATATATCCCGTTAACAATAACCTGAAAGGTGGCACAAAGAACGTTTAATGCTAGAAACATGAAAGGTGTAACTTCAATATGAAAGGATGCTTGTAGTTAATACTTTAATGAAGATACATGTATGTGAAGAAGTTTTGGTACAATTGCAAACATGTATGGCTATGGTTAATACCATAATTTGCTATGGTTTCTGTACAAACATGTATCTGAGTGGAACTTCAATACAATATGTTTTGCTATGGTTTCTGTGGTTTCTGTACCATATGTGAAGAAGTCTGTCTCTATTATATAGGTAGCAGGTTCAATGCCATTATTTGCTATTGTTTGCTATGGTTTCTGTACCATATGTGGCACAGATGATTTCATTATTTAGCAGAATTCCCCATAGCACTTTCTCTGTAGAATTTAGCTAACAGCACTTTATGCATTTGTTATCTCCAGAGTACAGTTTCAGGAGACGGACAAATTTCCAAATGCACAAATTTGTTTCCTGGGGACTAAAGGTATAACAGAATACAATCTCTATGATGCATGTTACTTTGAAACCACTTACCTTTACTCAGTCAACTGGGGTATCTATTTGCACCTTCTGAGTGGATTTTTAATCTATTAGACCATTTAGAGAACCTTAGATGTGGGGAAATGTTAGTACGATGTGCAATGTCAGTAGATACCCAGATCCTTAGCGGGTCCGGTCGCTACATTAAAACAATAAATTACTCATATGACTTACATGTATTTTTTTAGTTGTTCCATGATGCCTGCTAATAGAAGTTTGTTAGTATATGACAATCAAAAATCATATTCGGGATTACAATATACACGGCCAGAAGAAACAAAGATGTTTAGCGAACCTAAGGTTCCGAACAGTGGTCAAAGCTACAGATTTAGGAAGCTTTCTTCTTGAAGTTATTTACAAACAAAATCCTAATATTTGTACCATCTTTGTAGTCAATCTTGGATCTGCACATCAACTTCTCAATGTTATGATTATTATAAAACCACATCTAATGATAAGAGTGACAATACGCATGTGTAAATATTTATAAGAATAGACAACATGCGAGGAAGTTCTATTATGGATCATTGTGTTCACCATTACAATGTACAGATTTCTGCCATAGTGTTTTTTTTAAACCACTTACCTTTTGTATCATCCATTCAGAAATACTGCTGGCAGTCGGCTTATCTTATGGTTCTTATAATTTAGTAAGGCTGGAAAATGTCGCAAAGGCCATGCTTTCCGACCTGAGAAGAGGGATACCTAGCAGGCCGCAAGCCGGTACTCAGTTCTTAATTTGTACACTAATGTGATTTTTTAAATTTGGTTAACATGCTCATTTCTACATGCTCTATTAAAACTATTTTGAAAACAGTATCTCTACTTCTAAAGGAAGTCGACATTTGTTCTCTGCATAGTACAGTTTGAAGAGACTAAGAAATTTCCATATGCATGCGTGTTAACAAAACTTCTATATGTAGATCGTGTTAACAAACGATTAGGCACAGGTGGACAGGCAGATTTGAGGCACACCTCTGTGTATGAAATTTTGTAGATCCGACACTATATGTAGATCTGGCTCAGGTGTATTCAGACAAAGGACGTACATAGGACTGTACAAAAATTAACGACGCGTGGATTGAGATTGTACTGAGATAAACGTAGAGAAAACCTTGATTGTCGGCTGTATTGAAGATCCGCGACGACGGCGATCAAGTACGCCGTCGGTGACGACGGCGGCGGTTCATGTACGCAGTTGACGACGGCGGCGGTCAGAGGGATCCAATCTGCGAAGATGACGGCGGCGGCGTAGGGTAGCGATGTGCGTGGCTAGGATGACGATAGGGTTTTTTTAACGCGCAACTAATGTGGCGTGGGCGTGGGCTAGAGCGTGAAACAAGCTCATGTACGGGGCTGGCTTTTTTCTCCGTAACGTTTTTTTTACGTGCGATGGGAGACCAAAATTAATCAAACAACGATGACGAAATTTAGCCAGGCAGCGGTGGACGAAAATTAACCGGTGAGATCCGGCTACCAACTGCCCCTTTAGGAGTAAAGATAGTAGAATAATACAACCGTGAACCTTTTATTCTGGACAATGAGTCTGTTATTCAAAAAGGCTTTCGTGTCGTTTTATATATACTCCCTCCGTTCCTAAATATAAGTATTTTAAGAGATTTCACTACGAGTCTACATACGGAGCAAAATGAATGAATCTACACTCTAAAGTATGTCTATATACATCCGTATGTAGTATACTAGTGAAATCTTTAGAAAGACTTATATTTAGGAACGGAGGGAGTATAAAGCAAACCGTGCAATGAGTCTGTTACCGCCAAGGAATGAAAAACTGCGGTACTTCAACTCTTATCGGGGATGTCCGGTCTTTCGATGACGCAAAAACATCCAAAGATGGGAACGCCAGCGATAACATGGACGAAGAAACACTAACAAGGGAAACTCTATCCGGCACCTAAGGTTTAGCTCTCGACCCTATCCTCTACTCATATAAAGAACACAAGTTAACATTGTACTAGAATGACAACGAAATTATAATGTTGCTCGAAGCTTTGTTTCCATCAAGTGCCACTTTTATTCAATAGTATAATTGTGTTCCACACTATAGATTTCATAAAAATAATAATCAAAACGGAGATTCCCTAAAATTGACACCTACACATACTTGGTGTTACAACAAGAATTGTAACATCTCATATGTTGGCTAACAAACAAGTCATAAATACTGCATCAAATACAACATCTCTCATAAGAGTGTTGAATTCTTCAGGTAGCTCCTGCTGAACTGCTGAACTTTGCACATACATAGTGGTTATTTGTAGGAAAGCAGGTGCCTCGTCTTGCAGGGAACTTGTGAGCTCACTGCATCACTTCTTTGTCTCGCTGTGTCGCGAGCAGAAGGACTTGAGCCTGTCAAGGCCGTCTTCGAGAGAAGACGGTCCGATTGCAAACGTGATCCGGACCCAATTCTTGTATCCCACAGCACACCCTGGACAAACCGACTTTTTAATGCTGGAATAAAATGCCAAGAGAAGGCAATTCTGATCACCGAAGAAAGAAAGAGAAAATTTCCTCTACCACAGATATGCAATAAGCTCAAGTTTTAGGCTCAAACTGTACTGTACCTGGCAAAACAAGCACTGCCTCCTCTTTTGCGAGCTTGCAGCAGAAGTCCATGTCATCTTTGATGTCCTGAAGGCAGGAGAAATCCAGTTTCACCTGCAGAGATGAAGTACAAACTTTCATACACCATAAGAAAACAAATAATTTTCATTATTTCTTGCAACCTGGCTTGCAACACTAACCATGACAAACATGGAGCCCTCCGGTTTGCTTGGGCAAGTGATGCCACTAATGCCCTTGAGCTTCTCCCAGCATATATCTGCGGTTTGTCTCAGGATGTCCACGGTGTTGTCGAAGAATTCTTGTTTTGTCTTCTCTAACAGTTCTGGGATTGCTCCCTGGAGAACAAAATCGCGTCAAGACCAAAGACCAATAACGTCCGTTTATTTTTCCATTCGTTCACGTGTTCAATTCCTGCTTATTTTTTGTATGGTATCCAGAATATGAAACGTTATCTCTGATAGAAACTTGCAAGGGCCAGTTTTACCTGAACAAATGTCGCAGGGTCACAGGAGATGTCAAGATAACTCTTAATGCTTTCCACAAGCTGCAGTTCATAGAACACAAGGACATGACATGACCTCACTTTGTAAGGTTCAGGTTTCACGCAACACAAAAAGTTGAGGCAACGTGCTATGTTTGAGTTGTTGCACAGAAAAAAGAAGATATAAAAATGCTGAATTGTGACTTGTGACTTGTGAGTGAGCCGCCACTACTGCATGCCTCCTTTCAGTCAGATATATGGTATATTTTGACTGAACAAGCCAAAAATTTGACCAACTCTTTGTCCTATCCTATGACAATCATGTGACACTAATTTGATCCCTTCTTTTTTATGGCTATGATTTTATATCAGACAAAAAAAATCCTAATGGAGAAGGTAGTAGAAGAAAAGAAAGAACCTTGGTCCTGCGGAATACACCATGAGGATCATTGGTGACGATCCATCCAAGCCGCCATCCAGGCACCACCCATCTCTTGGAGATGGATCCCAGGGTGAGCACCGGAGCCACGGAGCCAAACACGCCCATCGGGACAAACCGCTTCTTCCCGAACGTCAGGTGCGCGTACACTTCGTCAGCGATGACGAAGATGCCAAGCTTCCTCGCCGTCTCGGCGACCTGCAACAGTCGGTCAAGCTGAAGATCGTCGACTATCGAGGCAGGAAGGATGGTGATTGGATTGGACACCATGGCTTGCCTTGGCGAGATGGTCGTAGGTGTAGACGTTGCCGCAGGGGTTGCCGGGGTTGACGAGGACCATGGCGACGGTGTTCCGGTCGGCGAGGGCCTCCACGGCGTCGAGGTCCGCCTCCCAGTCGCTGTCCGGGAGGAGGTGGAAGTAGCGGGCCTCCATGCCGTTGAACGCGGCGCGCGCCTCGTAGAACAGGTACCCGGGCCGCGGGAGCAGGATGTTGCTGCTGGCCGCGCCGGGACGGCCGGCGAGCACGGAGCAGACGATCTCGATCGCCTGGCAGCAGCCGCTCGTGAGGTAGACGTCGTCGGGGGAGAGCTCGTAGGGCAGGTCGAGGGACAGGTGACGCGCGATGGAGCGCCGCGCCGGCTCCAGGCCGACGCCGGTGGGGTAGCAGTTGTGCATCCCGGAGTGGAGCGCGGCGGAGACGGCTTCCACGGCCTCCGGAGCAGTGCGGAAGCACGGGAACGCCGACGGGTCGCCGTGCCCGAGCGGGATCACGGGGCGGCCGTCGCTCGGGTCCATCCCGGCCTTGATGCTGCCCAGCACGGAGCGCACCGACAGCGCCGACAGGCCGAGGAGGGCCTCGTCCGGCGCGAAGTTCCACATCTCGGGAGCCGGCGTCGGTTGGTGCATGGCGCCGTTGGACATTGTGGAGTGCTGGTTTTGTGGTACGGGAGTGGCAAATGCCAGTGCCGCTGAGAGTAATAAGAGAGGTCTGTCTAGGGATCATTTGGATGAGACATAATAGTAATTATGTCTCACGACTCATCTAAACAAAACGCCCCACAGATTGTATAGTTGTTTGTTCGATTCATTTTTTTTGTCGTCCGCCGTGTTGTACAGCGAAAGCAGAATAAACCAACAAAGGGTTTAAATGATTCCATTCAGTTTTATTATAATATGAAAGACTCACTTATAGAGGCATTTCTTTCATATAATTGATCATATATTTTATTTGTCAATACTTCCCCTTATCAATTCGTTATCTCTATATTGTAAACTGAAAACTTATCCAAAACCCACATGAATTTTTTTTGAAGAGAAACTTTATAATAATATGCCATCGGAAACTTTTTTAAAATCCAGTGGAAAAAATAAGTAGAAACCAATATGACATTGATCCGTACTTGTATTTATATTGTCTCGTTGAAAATCTTATATAAGGGACCATCATGGAAAACTTATGAATGAAAAAATACAATATAAATGACCTGAAGATTACCAACGGCTTATAACTTGGGATTTTACTTTCGTGAACTTTGCAAACATCAATGTTGTCTCATACCAAGTCCATGAATCTGATTCTAAAATATAAACGTTGCTGGAGATATTGTGAACCGAATCCTGTTCAAGAATTCGTTCGATTAACCACTTAACTTGCCGATTAATCCATACTCGTTGGGTAATCGAGTCGCCGATTAACTAATAAATCGCCCAATTAATTGATTAAATGGCCAATTAACTTGTCGATTAAGCTATTACTCCCCTATTCCCCAGCCAACCGAGGAGCTACCAATTAACGATTTCCTCAACAATGAACCGCACAATATTATTTTTGCAGATTATCCTCTTACATTTATGTAATTTGTGGGGATAAATGTAACCCATAAGCAATACAAGTGACATTATCTTGGTAGATAATGATAATTGATACTAATGAATCTCCGCATGATCTCATATGTTGCCAGTCATTCTGTGAAGACATGTATATGTTTTCATACTTCAAATAAAATAATTATGCCAGAATGATCACATGAATGTCTCATTTAGAGTATATTCTGAAGGCTTCCCTCAGAATAGTTTTCCAGAAAATCCAGTCTTCGATATGGCATTATTGGGATCAGATTATGAGGCACTATCATGATATCACACGATGGCCCCGTCTTTATTTTCCCGGTGGAATTAATCATGACCTTTTGTGCCTTGGACATATCTGAGAATATTCCTTACACAAAATAGCATAACTTTTATTGGGGATTGCACTCTCAATAAATTTCCAACAAATATAGTCTCAGGCCTGATTTATTTTGCAATGTATATGACTATTTCGATGGTACTCAGATATGGAACTTCATGTCCACTACCACTTCACCATATCCCCTAGGTTTGAATGGGCTTGTGTCCAATTCAGATATAATATGACCATATGTGTATTTGATAACCATATTGAACTTTTTCAATATTTCTAGATATATGAAGACTCACATACATTTATCCCCGAGGGAATATGCTCAAGCTATAAACTTAGCATCATTTGGTTTGACCCAAATATCCATCTCAATATGATTGTATGTATCTAATATGACTTGTATAGAAATTGATGATAAGATCATCCACATCAATAAGAAGATGTAAATCCAATTCAGGATATCTTCATGAATACACATCAACAATCATCAGTATTAGAGTAATCCTTGTTAAGGAGTAACTCACTTAGTCGGTTGTACCACACAACTCTCCGACCTCTTTAGAGTCATAGAATGACTTCTGAAGTTTCACACATACATGTTGCGATTTATCATTGGATTCAAAATATTAAGCCATTTCAATGAGTTCAATATATAATATATCCAAACTGAATGATCCATGTGAGTATGTAGCCATTACATACATCAACCGCGTGGATTTGTACTACCAATTCATTATCAAAACATAACTCCACTCATATTGAGAAGGTATGCTACATCACAACCGATGTCGGGTCTCTCCAGAAACCCTCGTGCTACAAGCCTTGCTTTCTCACCGCCTCATCTATTTTCGTTTCTAAATGAAATATCACTTCTCTTCCCTGCGGAAGGTACTTATGAGGAGTATGTTTTACTATGGTAAACACCTCTCTTTTGTTGAGCGAGTGCTACTCTTCTTAACTGCTTCCTTTCATTTGAACTAATATAAGTACCAACAACACTCTCCATGGATTTTGGTTCAGGGCCCGAAAGGGTTTCAGCAATTCTCAAGAAAAAAATTATGTCGACATATGTAGACTTTCAATATATGATTCCCATGAATCAATATCATTTGTGGAATTCTCGTTATGCCTCTTAACTCCTTGTAATTTCCTAGAACAGCGGAGTCAAGGTGTTTCGATGTCCCAACACCATAAAAATGTCTGCACATCTTTGTTGGGCTCTAGATGACGCATCCATCATGTGTCATTCAACGTGAGGTTGAATCACATTTATTGATTGAGGAGACCATTTCTTCTAATTCCACGAAAACATATGAGAACTCAATCCCACGTGACCAGAATTCTACCTCTCTTGCTCTCACCTGGGGATACGAGTGGTTATTAGGTATGTCCACTCGTTCTGGTCGAGAATTCAGTAACACCTTTGTCATTAGTAAATGTATATGGCACATTATTTGCAATATGTTTCAAATTTCTCATAATCTGAATCTCTAGTTCAGATTCTTAAGTATGTGGAAAACATGTTTATGCCATTTCTTTTGCATTTCCTGTCATTCTATCTACTCCCTCCATCCAGAATTACTTGTCACAAAAATGATTACAAATGGATGTATCTAGAACTAAAATACATTTAGATACATCCATTACTATGATAAGTATTTTCGGACGGAGGGGGTAGTAAATTTCTACCCATAATGCCAGAAAATGTCCTTATTGCAAACGCAGTCAGCGCATGGGGTGCAAATAATCCCCTCACTAGGGTTAAGGTATTTGACAGATTAAAAATCTTACCATAGTTATTCCTCACATAGATCCTAAATATATGTGAAGGCCCTTGATGTACGTTGGGGTGGTGATATCGGTATGCAACCGAATTACCGCAGATGAGAAATACTTCACTGATTTCCACATACAAACTGTTAGGGACACAATATTATATCCATTTGTTCTTATTTAGACCAAATATGCAAAGTGTGAGACCGCATGTTACCACCAACAAAAATGTTGGTTAATCACAATTCCGTAGCAATGGTCATTCAACTTGACTCTCTTTGACAAGAGATCTAGCCACACCATTATGGGTAGGTACACGACATACAGAATATGACAATGAAATTTTTGTGAAACAAATTCAATGGCAGTTCCATTCCAATGGAATTAATCCATGTGTAAGATCATTTGCTCTAAATTCATCAATTTGAGCACTTAATTCAGTATACACATGGTTTTGTGTACATAATTGATACGTCTTGTAACATCCCAAAATTATAAATTTTGGAATGTTAATATAATTATTATTAGAATGATTGTTTGTTTGATTGGGTGATTGAAACTTGAGTGGAAATTTGAAACTTTTCAAAACTTTTGAATGAGAGGGAATAAAATGACTTTCCCCTTCTCCGATGAATTCAAAATTCAATCTTTTAAAAGCAAAGAGAGAAGATGACATGACTTCTTCAACTATAAAGAATTTGAACGGAGATATTTGCATATGAATTCTTTTGCATTTCTATTTGTTTTCTTCGTGCAAGAAATGCCGGGAAATAAAATTCTGTCAAACAGAAAAGAGAGGAGGAACATGACCCTCCAACACACGAGCATTTTGAAAGTCATTTGAACCCTAAAACTTAGAGGGTCATTTGAAAATTATTTGCAAAAGAAAATAAAGCATTTAGGGAATTTCTGAAAAAAACATTTTTTAAAAGTTTTTATTTTTGCTTTGGAAAAATGTTATTCGAATAGAGGATATTTTTCTGATTTTTTTGGTATATAATACCCCATATTAAATATTTGATTTGTTTCCTTTTTATTCACTTTTATTTTTCTGTTTCGGAAAAGATTTAAATTAGGAAACTTTTCTTTTAAAAAAAGGGCAACCGCCTGGGCGCTTAATAGTAGTGGGCCGCCACCCCCACAGCGCGGGACCCGAATCCCCTAGATTTCGGCCGCCTGCTCCTTCCTTCCCCAGCCTTCTCTCCCTGCCGCGTGGGGCCCCTGGCCGACCTCCCCTCCCCTCGGTCTCCTCCTTCCTCCCGTCGCGTCTCCCCTTTCCTAAGAACGAGCACGAGCCCGAGCCCCCCCAGTACGCCGCGATCCCCGCCGGATCTCTCTCCCCTTCCCCTCGGCCCCCTCCTCTCCCCTATAAAGCGCCGCCCCGAGCACCCCCTCCTCGCCGCCGCCCTGCTCCACCCCTCACCGCCGCCCCGCCCGCACCACCTCGCCGGAGCCGACCGAAGCTCACCCCGGCACCCTGCTCTGCCTCCCCTAGCCGCCCTAACCCCCCTGACGCCACCAGAGGCTCCGCCGCCGCCGCTGCACCCCGTTCCCCCGACCACCCGAAGCTCCCCGCCACCGCAGCGCCGCCCTGTCACCCTCACTGGAGCCGAGCTCCACCTGAAGCTCCCCGAGCCCCGCAGCTCACCCCGGCGCCTCCCTTGCCCCTCCGACGCCACCACCCGACGGAGGAGGACCGCCGCCGTCTCCCCGAGCCCTCATGTCTCGCCGGAGACCACCGGAGCCGCCCCCCGTCAACCGCGCCGCCTCGGCCTCGCCGGCGACCTCGCCGGAGTATCCACCACCACTTGAGCTTTCCCCCCCTTATTTTCATCCGTTAGATCTTAGTCAACGGTGTAGATTAGAGTAGGATACCCTTTCGGTTTTTAAAACAAAAACCGCGCCGATTTTATTTTACTTAACTTTTAGCCAGTAAGTTTTTGTTAGATCTCGGCCGTTTGCTCCTAATGTTAGCAACATACACCCCCGCAGCCACTCACAGCGCGCCACGTGTACCCCCCTATTTGTTAGCAAATTAGTTTCTTTTTTCTGTTTAGTTCCAAACACAGCAAAGTTTCTGTTTCGTTTTGGCCATAGTTTTTGATCCCGAAGTCCAATGATGTTGATCCTTGTTCCAGTAGATTCCAAATTTTCTGTAGTTTTTAAAAACATATAATTTGTCTATGTTTGAAATTTTAAAATTTGAATTAGATCAGATTTAGTTTAAACCTTGTTTTTCTTATTCCAGGAGTTTAAGAATAGATTTTAATTTGATTCCTTTTGCTGCGGATCACTAGTGATCTTATTTATCAGTGGTAAAAATTTCAGAATTGTTTGAGTATTTTAGCTCACTGTTTCTTGTGAAACAATTTCTGTTTCACCTTTTTAGGACTATGGCTATTTCCTTTTTCTGTAAATTGTTTTAAATTATTTTCTTTTATATTTCAGAAAGATTATTGTTTTGTTTATGTTAGTTAACAGTAGTTTTGCAACAAGTGTTGATTTTATTTTTATTTGTTATCATGAAATCAATTCTAGTTCCTTAGTAACTTGCAATTGGTTTCTTCACTGTTTCAAATCCCGTTTGGAAATACTTTCAAATAGTTTTGTGAAAAATACTTTATTTTATCTTAGTTAAATTTATATCTTAGTTCCTTGTTATTATTTTCTGTTGGACAAAAAAAATCATTTAGTGTTTGATGTAGTAGAGGACTCTCTAGTCTTATTTGAAGTTCCTTTCGGTTTCTTATTCGCTCTCTCTTTTGTTTTGATTGCTAGAATGATTGCTAGTATGAGTGCTTATGTGAATGATATGTTTGTTATATAGATTTCATCGGAGAGTGACAAGTAGTCTGTCAAGTTATTTCTCGAGAAATTCTTCTTCGTCAACATCACCAGGCAAGTCACTTTGATCATACTATCACCTATGTTTTATGCATCGTAGTTCTACCATCCTATGCCCAACTGCATGCTGAGTAGGTACTTGGAAATTTTAGTATAGATTGTAGTATCATGTGGTAGGCACACAACAACCCCGATACTTGGCCCCGGGACGACAAATTTCATATTGCTATGCTTGAGTAGACGGGATTTCGGTTGAGTGCATAACACGAGTGATGCGAGGTTGATTAAATAATCAAGACCGGTTAAGACAAGATTTTCAAGACCTCGGACGCAATGCAACTCTGGGTGAAGGACGGTTGATCGGCTCCTTGGAGAACCCAGTGGATGACCCGGGATGCTGGAGAGGCCATGACATCCTGCGGAAAGCTTCACCCAGGCTCAAAGAGACGGACGGATATTTTCAAGACCCAAGGCTTACCTGCACAGCCACAAGTCATTATGGGCTCTGGCTTGGTTGGACAACGCGGCGACTCTAGACAGGCGGTGCTAGCAGATCTAGAAGAACGGTAGGAATGGATGGGCACCGACAGGGATTCAGAGGGACCCGTTGAAAGACCATGTTTTGATCATCCGGTCTTCAAACACCCTGAAGTGCAAGGACATACTCGGAGGCGATCAAATCTTGTGGGGAACGTGTGAAAAACTCTACAGAGTACTCAAACCTAATCGATTAGCCGTGTCCACGGTCATGGACAACTTGAGCCAAAGGAACTGAAGTTATCTGGATTTCTCAACACCATTATATATATTTGATGAGGGTAAATATTGACAACTCGGGTATTAGAACTGGTTGGTGGAACCATCTCATTAACAACCAACAATGTAGTAACATTTTGCTTTTAGCCCTCTCTTGATGTAGGAGAAAATTTGCTTTCCGCTAAAAACTTATAGCCCCACCTGCCATATATGCATATAGTATAGATGATTACTTTTCACCCCTCTCATATGTGACTTGCCGGCATATTCAATATGCTGACCTACACGGCTGTAACGTCTTATGTTGCAGATTTTTTTCTTCGACGAGTAAGAGTACGATTCAGGGTTACGGTCTACACTCAACTTGCCGTTGGTGTTTATTGGGACTCCACTCCCTTGACTGCATCCGCTGAAATATTTAAGGTATATATCAGTTTTACGCTATTTTACATGTGATTGCACTTTGATATATACACTGATGTACTGTGTGTGCCAGCATACTGATCCAGGGATGGCATAGAAACACAGAGGCTTGACTCGTCTTGAGTCAGGTCGCTACACGTCTCCAATGTATCTATATTTTTTTATTGTTCCAAGCTATAATATTATCATTCTAGAATGCTTTTTAGGCATATACTTGTCGTTTTACATTACTTTTTAGCACTAACCTATTAACCCACTGCCAAGTGCTGGTTGTTGTTTTCTGCATGTTTTTGGCTTTTTAGGTTTACAGTACCAAACGAAGTCAAAATACCCCGATACTTTCTGATGATTTTTTGTAGACCAAAAGAAGACCTGGAAGCTTCGGAGAAGACCGGAGGCTGCAAGAGGGCTCACAAGCCAACAGGGCACACCCAAGGGGGGTGGTCGTGCACTGATGGCTTGTGGCCGCCTCCCTCGACCCCTAATGTCCCCCTCTCTATTCTATAAATTCTAATATATATACCAAGAACCCTAAGGACCCTCCCGAAACACTTTTTCCGCTGCTGCAAGTCTCTGTTCCATCGTGTGCCCATGTGGAGCCTTGTTCCGGTGCCCTGACGGAGGGGGATCAATATTGGAGGGCCTCTACATCAACCTTTCTGCTCCCATGGTGATGTGTCAACAGTTCACCACAAACCTACGGTTCCATAGTTAGTACCTAGATGCCTCTCTCTCTTATCTATGTTCTTCATTGCCAAGATTGTCGCGATTCCATGGTGATCTATCTTTGTAATCACTTTGTACGGTGATTTTGTTGGGATCCGATGAATTATGGGTATATGTTCAGATTATTCATGAAAAAGATTTGATTCTCCTCTGAATTATTATTTGATTCTTATTTGCATGATCATTATAGCTTCGTAATTATCTCGTATCTATTGATTTGGTTTGGCCAACTAGATTGATCTATCTTCAATGAGATAGGTGCGTTGTAGTGGATTCAATCTTGCGGTGCTCTATATCCTAGTGACAAAGTAGGGGACAAGACACGTATTTGTATTGCTGCCACTAAGGATAAAACGATGAGGTTGATTCACATTAATTGGATCGTCTTTGTCTCCATCACGTCATTGTTCTCCAAGCATTACTCTGTTTTACTTAATACTATAGATGCATGCTTGATAGCGGTCGATGGGTAAAGTAATAGTAGTAGATGCAGGCAGGAGTTGGTCTACTTGCTTACGGACGTGATGCCTATATACACATGATGATTGTCGTGAATAAATATTGCGTAACTATGCGCTTTTCTATCAATTGCCCAATGATAATTTGTTTACCCACCATATGCCTTCTTCAAAAGAGAAGCCTCTAGCGAACACTATGGCCCCCGGTTCTATTCACACATATATTTACAAATGCTCTCAATACCTCGCTGCCTTTATTTACTTCTATTTATTTTATCTTTTATATTTATCAACTATCATCTACACTACTCATTTGCTTGCAAGTAACGAGTTCAAGGGGATTGACAACCCTCTTCCCTGCGTTGGACGCAAGTGTGTGCTCTTTTGTGCGTAGGTGCTGAAGACGGGAAGTCGTGTGATCCTCCTATTGGTTTGATGACCTTTGTTCTCAGTGAGGTAAATACTTATTTATTCTATGTTGCATCATCCCCTCCTCTTCGGGGAAAACCCCAACGCAGATCACACGTATCAAGAAGGATTTATGGTGCCTTTGCGGGAGAGTATCACCAACTTACTTTAAAGTATGTTCTCACAAATTATCATTCACTTGTTCTACTTTTTATTTGTTATTATATTTTGCTTGCTATGAAAGTCAAAAATACAAAAAATATCTATCTTTGGTAGTTTACTTGTTCTACTTGTTACTTTTCTTTCTCGGTGACTTCTCTAATACTAATAACAATGATTTTATTAGTACTCCTATACCACCCTCCACTAGTGTGGAGTTTTATAATATAAATTTTGCATTGTTGAATCTTGTGATGAAAGAACAATTTTTGAGAAGTCCTAATGTGTATCCCACTGCTCATCTCAATAATTTTATTGAAATATGTGATATGCAAAAGAAGAAGGACATGGATAATGATAGGTCAAATTAAAATTATTTCCTTTTTCACTTCGAGATAAATCTAAATCTGGATTCTCAACTTTACCACGTAATAGTATTGCAACATGGAATAAATGTAAAGAAGCTTTTATTACCAACTATTTTCCTCCTGTTAAGATCATCTCCCTTAGAAATCAAATTATGAATTTTAAGCAACATGACCAAGAACATGTTGCACAAACTTGGGAGAGGTTATGATTTAAATTTGCCCTACTCATGGTTTGAACTTATTGATGATTATCCAAAAATTATGTGCTGGACTAAATTTTGTGTCTAGAAATCTTCTATATTCTGTTGCAGGTGGCACATTTATGGAGGTTACATTAGGATAGGCCACTAAACTTCTAGACAACATCATGAAAAACTATTATCAATCGCATACCAAAAGAGCTCCAACTGGTAAGAAGGTAAACTCTGTTGAGGCAATCACTATTTTGAGTGAGAAGGTGGATGCTCTTATGAATATGGGTGCTAGTAAAATGCTCATGTTGATCCCAATAATATGCCTTTTTCTACTTTGACTGAGAAAAAATGATAATGCTATTGATGTGAACTTTATCACGCGAAAAAATTTCAATAACAATGCTTATGGAGGAAATTTTAACACTAGACCGTACTCCGGTAATTCCTCTAACAATTATGGTAATTATAATGGAAATTCTTCTAGAAATAATAGTAAGCTATTCTCTTATCTTGACATAACCATTAAAGAATTCATTATTTCTCAAAAGATTTTTAATACTATGGTAGAAGAAAAGTTGCATAAAGTTGATGATTTGGCTAGGAACATGGATAGAATTGCACTTGATGTGGATACTCTTACAAAAAAAAACTACCACCAAAGCATGACATCAATGAGTCCATTAAATCTATCCAAAATATCTATTAATGAGAGTAAGGAGAGGACCGCGAGGTGGACAGCCAAACGAGAATTCTTAGAAAAGGCTCTTCCACCCGGTTTTTATCGTAATCATGACGAAGATCTTAAAATGATTGGTACTTATCCCATTGAATCTTTGTTTGCTAATCTAAAAATAGATGATAAAGGGACTATAGATAAGTCAAATTTATCTAGAAGGCGTCTTATTTACTCGGAGGGTGATGATTCTAATGATAAAACTGAAAGTGGGTTTGGAGAGGCCAAAACTTTAAATAGTGATATCCCACTATATTGGATTACAAGGACTTTAATTATGAAAGTTTCTCTTTAGTAGAATATATTTCCTGTTTGCAATCCATTATTATCTCACCCAATGCTTATGAAAAAAATAAAGCTTTTACTAAACATATAGTAGAAGCAATGATAAAAAACTACGATGAGAAACTTGAGTTAGAAGTCTCTATTCATAGAAAGTTACATGACGAGTGGGGACCTACTACTAAAATTGATATCAAAGAATATGAATACAATGCCTTGTGTGACCTTGGTGCTATACCTAAATCTCTGTGTGATCTACTTGGTCTCACAGATATATATGAGTGTTCCCTTAACTTGCATCTTGCAGACTCAACTATCAAGAAACCTTTGGGAAGAATAAATGATGTTCTTATACATGATAATAGAGATTATATGCCTGTGGATTTAGTTCTTGATATTGAATGCAACCCGTCTTGTCAAATAATAATTGGGAGACCTTTTCTACGAACTATAGATGCAATTATTGATATGAAAGAGGGAAACCTAAGGTTCCCAATACCACTAAGGAAAGGGATGGAATACTTTCCTAGGAAGATAATTAAACCACCTTATGAATCTATCATTAGGGAAACTTATGGGTGGAGTTTCAAAGATGACAACACTTGATAATATACATTATGCCTAGCTAGGGGCGTAAAACAATAACGCTTGTTGGGAGGCAACCCAATAGTTATGTTATTTTTTTGTTCTACTTTCTGTTTTTGTGAGATAAAATGATTATTGCTACTGTAATGTTTGTTTATTTATGTTTAAATTAGTTTTTGTGCCAAGTAAAGCCTTTGGGATAATTTGAATGATAAGTAGAATTCATACGGTGCAAAAACAGAAACTATTGCGCCCAGTGCAGAATTTCTCTGATTTTACTGGAACTTCCTTTTAATCTGCATTTTTTACACAACATTTCTATCTACATTCCTCAGTTTTTCCTAATTTTAAGAATTCTAGGAGTTACAGAAGTAGGGTGTCTTTGCCGATCACTACAGACTGTTCTGTTTTTGACAGATTCTATTTTTTGCTTGCATAGTTTGCTTGTTTTGATAAAGCTATGGATTATATCGGAGGGTATAAGTCATGGAGAAGTTAGAATACAATATCTTATAAAATAATAAAATGTTAATCAATCTGTAATGGTACCTAATGTTTATGGTTCGTGTGACACCCTGGATTTTGGCCCTTTCTTTTTCTCTTGAATTTCTTTAAGATTTTAATTTGAAATTGCTTTTCTGTGACTCTGTGGTTTGGAAACTTGGGAAGATAATCTCTTCCTAGTGTCCAAAGTGGTTTTTCATCCTCAAATCCATCCCAAGATCATGTCATTTCCATCTTAGCCCTTAACCAAATTCTTTTTGGTGGGAGTATTCCTTTTACTATTAAGGGAATAATTCTTTTTGCTCTAGGTTGTGAAGCAACCTATATTTATGTCTCTCCAAAAATTCCCAAATAATTCTCATAATTGTTTTGGGTCATATCTTCATCAAATATGTCAAAATAGTTCCTTGTGTAGTTCAAAAATAATTCAAGGATATTCCTTTTCCTATTCTACCCTCAATGCCACTTTCTGAAGGAAGTGTCATTTATCTATTCTTTTTTGCCCTCAAAATTTTTGTGGACTCTTTCCTATCCATATAAGGGCATCATGCCAAAATTTAAAATCATTTACCTAGTAAATCTTCCTAAGCTAATTTCAAACGTTTCCGTCAAGAAATGAACTTTGTGAAGGAGGTACTAGATAGCCATATCCAAAATGATTTGAAATTTTGACTTGATCTTAATATGCTCAAATAATAGCTCTCCTCCAAATTTTAGCATTTCTCCTTCATCCATGTGAGCCCAACATCAATATAAGTTTCTAGTCAAATTTTCAGTTTGTGAAGGAACTATATTTATATTGCTTCATTATTGCCGAAAATTTACCAGGATCTTCTCCTACCCATATAAACAATCTCTGCCAAATTTGGGATCATTTCATCTAAACATTTTCCCTCTAGAATGTTCCTTATTTTCTGTGTGGATGAAGCATTGTGAAGGTAGTACCATTTTCGTGTATGTAGTTCGTATGAAATTTTTGCAGTGTGTTTATATGCCCAAATCGTTCATCCTCACCAAATTTCAGATCAATCTAAGCCAACATGTGAGTGCCTCTTCCTAATTTGCATTTCTGTCGAGTGGAGTACATTGTATAGAAAGTGTTATCTAGATTCATCCAATTGAGCTAAAATTTTGCATAGATGATCATACTGTTGGAAATATGCCCTAGAGGCAATAATAAATTAGTTATTATTATATTTCTTTGTTCATGATAATCGTTTATTATTCATGCTATAATTGTATTGATTGGAAACACAATACTTGTGTGGATACATAGACAAAACACTGTCCCTAGTAAGCCTCTAGTTGACTAGCTCGTTGATCAAAGATGGTCAAGGTTTCCTGACCATAGGCAAGTGTTTTCACTTGATAACGGGATCACATCATTAGGAGAATCATCTGATAGACTAGACCCAAACTAATGAACGTAGCATGTTGATCGTGTCATTTTATTGCTACTGTTTTTCAGCGTGTCAAGTATTTATTCCTATGACCATGAGATCATATAACTCACTGGCACCGAAGGAATACCTTGTGTGTATCAAACGTCACGACGTAATTGGGTCACTATAAAGATGCTCTACAGGTATCTCCGAAGGTGTCCGTTGAGTTAGTATGGATCAAGACTGGGATTTGTCACTCCGTGTGACGGAGAGGTATCTCGGGGCCCACTCGGTAATACAACATCACACACAAGCCTTGCAAGCAATGTGACTTAGTGTATGTCACGGGATCTTGTATTACGAAACGAGTAAAGAGACTAGCTCGTAACGAGATTGAAATAGGTACGCGGATACCGGCGATCGAATCTCGGGGAAGTAACATACCGAAGGACAAAGGGAATAACATACGGGATTATATGAATCCTTGGCACTAAGGTTCGACCGATAAGATCTTCGGAGAATATGTAGGATCTAATATGGGCATCCAGGTCCCGCTATTGGATATTGACCGAGGAGTGTCTCGGGTCATGTCTACATAGTTCTCAAACCCGCAGGGTCTGCACACTTAAGGTTCGATGATGTTTTAGTATAGTTGAGTTATAGGTGTTGGTAACCGAAAGTTGTTCGGGGTCCCGTATGAGATCCAGGACGTCACAAGGAGCTCCGGAATGGTCCGGAGCTAAAGATTTATATATAGGAAGTCCTATTTTGGTCACCGGAAAAGTTTCGGGCTCATCGGTAGTGTACCGGGAGTGCCGGGAGGGGTGCCGGGGACCATCAGGAGGGGTGTCACGCCCCGAGGCGTCTCATGGGCTATGGGAAGAGATAAAACAGCCCCTAGTGGGCTGGAATAAGTTCCCACTAAGGGCTATAAGGTTTGAGAAGGAAAAAACACAAGGTGGAAAGAGTTTCCAACTGGGAAGGTGGAATCCTACTCCAAGTAGGATTAGAGTAGGACTCCTCCACCTCCAATTTTGGCCAAACCTTGAGGGTTTGAGGCTGCCTCCTCCCCTCCCTCCCTCCTATATACACTAAAGGTATTTAGGGTTTTTGAGACACAACTTTGCCACGTGCTGCTCGACCCTATACCACGCAGTGTTTCCTCTAGATCGTATTTCTGCGGAGCTCGGGCGGAGCCCTGCTGGAATAGATCATCACCAACCTCCGGAGTGCCGTCACGCTGCCGGAGAACTCATCTACCTCTCTGTCTCTCTTGCTGGATCAAGAAGGCTGAGATCATCGTCGCGCTGTACGTGTGCTAAACGCGGAGGTGCCGTCCGTTCGGCACTAGATCGGGAAGGATCAAGATGAGATCGGGGGACGGATTGTGATGAAGTTTGCGGGACGGATCGTGATGGTATCGTGGGGTGGAGTGTACGACTACGGTGATTTGAATCACGCAAGCTGTTCCACTACATCGTCCGTGTTTCTTAACGCTTACCGCTGTGCGATCTACAAGGGTATGTAGACCTGAATCTCCACTCGTAGATGAACATCACCATGATAGGAATTGCGTGTGCGTAGGAAATTTTTTGTTTCCCATGCGACATTCCCCAACACATACTAGTGATGGATCACTCTTAGCCAAAGATCAGAGTCTCTCCCCAGACCAATTTTACTCACGAAGCAACAAACACCTTGCTGTGTTGTTGTCTTCTAGCAAGCTGTGGTCACCTTAGTGGCTACTATGCTTCTTTCTTTGTCGTTTGGCACTCTGTGGTGAATGACCCATCCGGTAGACAAGGTTTGGCCGACCAGAGCACATGTCACCGTTGTGTTCACGCGGTGACCACGAGTGTGGCATGCCAATGCGAGTGCTCTGGGAAGTGGAGCCCTTGGCCTCGTATGTTTCCTCCTCCTATCAAAGCCTCGTCATGTCCTCGAGCTTCCCCGTGATCGTGCATCCCCGTCTATGTACTGGCCCCTTACCATCTCGCCATCGTCAAGCACCGGCAACCGTGCCCATGACCTTCGTCGCCTCCCCCTGCCATGGCGTGTTGCCCAAGCTGCCCTGAGCTCTCCCCCACGATTTAAATAGCTTCCCCGAGCTCCCCAACATCTCATCACACCCTCTAGCCCCTCCCCAAGCTCTGGAGCCCCCCATAGCCCTCATGACCGGAGTGGCCACCGCCTATCCCCTCGAGAAAGCCCCTCTCCTAGACTCTCCCCCTCTCTCTTCATCGTGGACTGCATCCTATGGTGCTCGCGAAGTCGCCACCGTTTTCAGCTCCAACGAAGGAGCTCCACCGGCGCGGCTCCCACTGATGACCCACAAGTATAGGGGATCTATCGTAGTCCTTTCGATAAGTAAGAGTGTCGAACCCAACGAGGAGCAGAAGGATCTGACAAGTGGTCTCAGCAAGGTAATCTATGCAAGCATTGAAATTATTGGTAACAAGTAGTTGTGTGGTAAGATGATTCGTAGCAAGTAGCAAGTAACAAGTAGCAATAGTAACAAAGGTGTAGCAAAGTGGCCCTATCCCTTTTGTAGCAAGGGACAAGCCTGGACAAACTCTTATAGGAGGTAAAGCGCTCCCGAGGACACATGGGAATTTCTGTCAAGCTAGTTTTCATCATGTTCATATGATTCGCGTTCGCTACTTTGATAGTTTGATATGTGGGTGGACCGGTGCTTGGGTGGTGCCCTTACTTGGACAACATCCCACTTATGATTAACCCCTCTCCCAAGCATCCGCAACTACGAAAGAAAAATTAAGATAAAGTCTAACCATAGCATTAAACTAGTAGATCCAAATCAGCCCCTTACGAAGCAACGCATAAACTAGGGTTTAAGCTTATGTTACTCTAGCAACCCATCATCTACTTACTACTTCCCAATGCCTTCCTCTAGGCCCAAATAATGGTGAAGTGTTATGTAGTCGACGTTCACATAACACCACTAGAGGAAAAACAACATACAACACATCAAAATATCGAACGAATACCAAATTCACATGACTACTTATAGTATGATTTATCCCTTGTCCTCACGAACAAAAGTGACTACTCACAAATCATAATCATATTCATGACCAGAGAGGTAATGAGTAGCATCAAAGATCTGAACATATAATCTTCCACGAAGTAATCCAACTAGCATCAACTACAAAGAGTAATTAACACTACTAGCAACCTTACAAGTACCAATCGGAGTAGCAGACGGAGATTGGTTACAAGAGATGAACTAGGGTTTGGAGATGAGATGGTGCTAATGAAGATGTTGATGGTGATGAGTCCCCTCCGATGAGAGGAGTGTTGGTGATGACGATGACGACGATTTCCCCCTCCGGGAGGGAAGTTTCCCCGGCAGGACGACCCTCTCGGAGCTCTAGATTGATTTTGCTCAAGTTCCGCCTCGTGGCAGCGTTGATTCCTCCCGAAAGCCTCCTCTTGATTTTTTCTGGAACGAAACCCTTCTTGTAGCAAAAGAGGGGGCCAGAGGGCCAGTTGGGATCCCACAAGCCCCCTAGGCGCGGCAAGGGGGAGGCTGCGCCTAGCAGGCTTGTGGCCTCCTGCTGGCTCCGCTCTGGTACTTCTTCGGCCCAGTTTCTTATTTATAAAATCCAAAATAAATCCTCTATGATTTTCACGACTTTTGGAGTTGCGCAGAATAGGTATCTCAAACTTGCTCCTTTTCAGGCCAGAATTCTAGCTGCTGACATTCTCCCTCTTCATGTAAACCTTGCAAAATAAGAGAGAAAAGGCATAAGTATTGTACCATGAAGTGTAATAACAGCCCATAAAGCGATAAATATCAACATAAAAGCATGATGCAAAATGGACGTATCAACTCCCCCAAGCTTAGACCTCGTTTGTCCTCAAGCGAAAGCCGAGATCAATAAATATGCCCACATGTTTAGAGAGAGAGAGGTGTCGACAAAACAAGATACGGACATGCAGGCATCATGATCATATTCAGAATTGCAATATCATCATATGAACTCTTATGCTAAAGTGACAATTCCTTCACAAGGTAAAGTATGGATAAAGAGCCTTACCGGGAATTAACAACCGATAGTCTTTAGTCATTGAAGCAATTGCAGTTTATCACAACATCGGAAAGAGTCAAATAAGAGCTTGTAGAGCAAATCCACATACTCAATCATCTTTTTGTCTTCTACAACTGCTACAACTCACGTGGTACTCATGAGATCAAAGTTTCAGCTGAACACAGAGAAAGATAGGGGCTTATAGTTTCGCCTCCCAACCACTTACCTCAAGGGTAATGTCAACAATAATAGTTCATGAATACTTACTTCCAAATTGACATATGAATACAGATCTTTCCCTAGCATATGACGTTAGCCAAAAAAGGCGAAATAAGGAATTGGTGTAGATCACCATGACTCTTACAAGGGAAAAAAGTAAATGTACAAGATAGGCCCTTCGCAGAGGGAAGCAGAGGTTGTCATGCGGTTTTGAGGTTTGCATGTGTGTCCTCTTAGTGTGGAGGAACGTCACTTTATATTGCCTCCCGTGATAAAGAACTTTATTATGCAGTCTGTCGCTTTTATGTCTTCCTCATCACAGGTTCGTACAAAGCTTATTTTCCACACACTAATAGATCATACATATTAGGGAGCAATTTTTATTGCTTGCACCGATGACAACTTACTTGAGGGATCTTATTCAATCCATAGGTAGGTATGGTGTACTCTCATGGCAAAACTGGGTTGAAGGTTTATGGATGCACAAGTAGTATCTCTACTAGGTGCGGGAGTTTTGGCTGATATGGGTTGGAAGCAATCGTCACATGCTAGGGGATCTCTAGTCATATAACATTGTTCGGAACCAAGCAAGCATAATTTATTATGTTGTCTTCCTTGTCCAACATCTACTTCTAAGCATGCAATAGTTTGGTGAGTGTTCACAATCATAGATGGTGTCAAAGATGATATATTTATATGTGAACCTCTCCTTCTTTATCACTTCCTATTAATTGCAACAATGACCAAGGTCTACGTTTGTCCTCCTAAAACAAGTTTCAATCAACATTCTTTTTATATGTGAAGCCATCACTTCCCATAAGATCATTACATGATCTTTCATCCTTTTGTTCTTTTATCATTCTTTTCTTGATCATGGCATGAGGCAAGGCCCTTAACTAAAACACTCTTTATTATATGACTCACGATCTTGAATATATCGGGGGTGACACAAAGAAAAACTCAAGCCTAAAACACTAAGAGCTTTACTCTACTAGAGAGAGATAAAACCAAAAAGGATCGAACTAAGAAAAGGTAAAGGCAAAATATGTGATGGTGATACGATACCGGGGCAGCTCCCCCAAGCTTGGCACAAGCCAAGGGGATTTCCCATACCCGTGCTTAGTTGTCTTCCTTTGGAGGTGATGGTGGTGGAGTTGTTGCAACATGGGTTTGATCCTCCGTCTTCCAAGGCATAGGTGCTCCATCATGGAAAGATGACCGAGTCTATGGAATCCTCAAATCTGCAGCCAACCGTATTGATTTAAATATATACTCATACTCACAGTTTTGGTTCTGCAGGTCATAGATCTGGGCTTGGAGGTGATCAATTCTATCATAGAGCCTGGAGAGGTGCTTCCCGATGTCGTTGGCATCGATCTTGTGCTTGTTGGTGAACTCCGTGATCATCATGTGGTTGGCGTTGAGTCCACGCTCCACCATCCCTTGGCACTTGAAGACTTGTTGCTCCATTGCTTCGAGCCTCGCCTCCACGCTTCCGTCTTCTTGGGCCCCTCAACATCATGGATGTGCAACATGCCCTCACGCATCTCGATAGATTGAGGGTGTTGTAGCACTCCCGCGAGGTAGGGATTGATGACCTTCTCGAAGATCTTGTCCTTTAGAGCTTTTGGGGACGCCATAGCGATCTTGATCTGGAGCAGAAACAAGCTCGAAACAAAAATAGAGGAAATTTGCGTGATACGAGGGTCAGACCTTTCGGGAGAATATATAATGATTTTTTTCTGACCTGAAGGAGTACTCCGCAAGAGAACAGAGTCCGGGAGGCACACGAGGTGTTCACAAGCCCCCCCAGGCGCGGCCAGGGGGTGGCCCGCGCTTGGCAGGCTTGTCGCCTCCTCGTGCGCTTTTCGGACTACTTTAATTTTTCTATTTTTTCAAAAATTCCAAAACGGAGAAAAATTCCTACTGGAAAAGTTTTGGAATCAGTTTACTTACCGAATCACATACCTCTTCGTTTTGGGAGTCTGAAACAGGCTGATAAATATCCCTTATGTACTCCTCCGGAGTTATGGTATGAATAGAATTGCTTTCAACATTTATGGGAGTACCTGAGATATAATGCTTGATTCTTTGCCCATTTACCACTCTCGGAAAATTACATTCCGTGTTGTTGATCTTGATGGCACCGGAACAATATACTTCCTCAACAATGTAAGGACCTTCCCATTTAGAGAGAAGCTTGCCTGCAAAAAATCTTAAACGAGAATTATATAGCAAGACATAATCACCTACATTGAACTCACTTTTCTGTATCCTTTTATCATGCCACCTCTTAACCTTTTCTTTGAACAACTTGGCATTTTCATATGCCTGAGCTCTCGATTCATCAAGTGAGCTAATATCAAATAACCTCTTCTCACCAGCAAGTTTGAAATCAAAGTTCAGCTCTTTTATTTCCCAATAAGCCTTATGCTCTAGCTCAAGAGGTAAATGACATGCTTTGCCGTAAACCATTTTGTACGGAGACATGCTCATTGGATTCTTATAGGCAGTTCTATAAGCCCACAGTGCATCATCGAGCTTCTTAGACCAATTCTTTCTAGACCTATTGACAGTCTTTTGCAGAATTAGTTTAATCTCTCTATTGCTTAGCTCTACTTGACCACTGGACTAAGGGTGATAGGGAGATGCAATTCTATGATTGACATCATACTTAGCAAGTGTTTTATGGAAAGCACCATGAATGAAATGTGAGCCACCATCAGTTATTAGATATCTAGGCACTCCAAATCTAGGGAAAATAACTTCTTAAAGCATCCTGATAGAGGTGTTGTGATCAGCACTACTAGTTGGGATAGCTTCTACCCACTTAGTAACGTAATCAACATCAACTAGGATATGAGTATACCCGTTGTACTTTGGAAAAGGTCCCATATAATCAAAGCCCCTAACATCAAATGGTTCAGTGACAAGTGAATAATTCATAGGCATTTCCTGACGTTTACCGATATTACCTATTCTTTGACATTTGCACAAGACAAGACAAACTTACGGGCATCCTTGAAGAGAGTGAGCCAATAGAAACCTGATTGCAATACCTTGTGTGCAGTTCTATCTCCTGCATGGTGTCCTCCGTAGGCCTCAGAGTGACACTTCTATAGGATCTGTCCCTGTTCATGGTGAGGTACACAACGTCTAATAACACCATCTACTCCTTCCTTATAAAGGTGAGGATCATCCCAGAAGTAATGTCTCAAATCAAAGAAGAATTTCTTCTTTTGCTGGTGTGTGAAACTAGGTGGTATATATTTGGCAACAATATAATTTGCATAATCAGCATACCATGGTGCACTACGTGAAGTATTGATGACATTCAGTTGCTCATCAGGAAAGCTATCATCAATAGGTTGTGGGTCATCAAGAACATTCTCCAACCTAGACAAGTTATCTGCTATGGGGTTCTCAGCACCCTTCCTGTCGACAACATGCAAATAAAATTCTTGTAGCAAGAGAACCCATCTGATAAGTCTAGGTTTAGCGTCTTTCTTGTCCATGAGGTACTTAATAGCAGCGTGATCAGTGTGAATAGTGACTTTGGAATCAACTATGTAAGATCTGAACTTTTCACATGCAAACACGACTGCTAAAAATTCCTTTTCAGTAGTAGCATAGTTTCTTTGGGCACTGTCTAGAGTTTTACTAGCATAGTGAATAACATTCAACTTCTTCTCAACTCTTTGTCCTAGAATAGCAACAACAGCATAATCATTAGCATCACACATGATTTCAAAAGGTAAGTTCCAATGAGGTGGTTGAACAATATGTGCAGTTATCAAGGCCTTCTTAAGTATTTCGAAGGCTTCCTCACAATCATCGTCAAAAACAAAAGGAATATCCTTTTGCCAGAGATTGGTAAGAGGCCTAGAAATCTTAGAGAAGTCTTTAATGAACCTTCTATAGAAACCAGCATGACCAAGGAAATTTCTTATACCTTTGATATCTGTGGGGCATGACATTTTCTCGATTGCATCAACCTTAGCCTTATCGACTTCAATACGTCTTTCAGAAATTTTATGTCCTAAGACGATGCGTTCATTAACCATAAAGTGGCACTTCTCCCAATTCAAGACAAGGTTGGTATCTTTACATCTTTGCAAGACTCGATCAAGGTTGCTGAGGCAATCATTAAAAGAAGACCCGTAAACGGAGAAGTCATCCATGAAAACCTCAACAATCTTTTCACAAAAGTGAGAGAATATAGCCATCACACATCTTTGAAAGGTGGCAGGTGCATTACTTAAGCCAAAAGGCATACGTCTGTTAGCAAAGGTACTGAAAGGGCAGGTGAAAGTGGTTTTCTCCTGATCAGATTGTGCAACAGGTATTTGGGAGAAACCAGAATAACCATCTAGAAAGCAGAAGTGTGTATGTTTAGACAATCTTTCTAGCAATTGGTCGATAAAATGCAAAGGGTAATGTTCTTTCTTAATGGCTTTATTCAATTTCCTAAAATTGATCACCATCCTATAGCCAGTAATAATTCTCTGTGGGATCAATTATCCGTATCATTAGGGACAACGGTAATACCTCCTTTCTTAGGGACGCAATGCACCGGACTTACCCAATAACTATGAGCAACATGATAGATAATACATGCTTCCAGGAGCTTTAGTATTTCTTTTCTTACTACCTCTTTCATCTTAGGATTTAATCTCCTTTGATGATCATCAACTAGTTTGGAATCAGGATCGGTTTTAATCTTGTGCTGGCATAGAGTGGGACTAATGCCCTTAAGATCATCAAGAGTATATCCAATAGCAGCACGGTGCTTCGTCAAAGTTTTTAGTAACTTCTTTTCTTCATGCTCGGAAAGGCTAGCACTAATAATAACAGGATATATCTCTTTTTCATCGAGATAAGCATACTTAAGAGTATCAGGAAACTGTTTAAGCTCGAACACATGATCACCGTTTGGTGGGGGTGGATCTCCAAGCAGTTCAAGAGGTAAATTATTCTTAAGGATAGGATATTGTTCTAAGAAAACTCTATCTATCTCATCCCTTTCATCCATATGCATATCGTTTTCATGCTCAAGCAAGTATTGCTCTAAAGGATCAGTAGGAGGCACAACAATAGAAGCTAGAGCAATAATTTCATCCTTACTAGACAACTCTTTTTCATGAGGTTGTTTACCAAACTTGGAGAAATTGAACTCATGTGACACACCTTCAAAGCCAACAGTGACAGTTTGCTTCTCACAGTCAATATGAGCATTGACAGTATTGAGGAAAGGTCTGCCAAATACCGTACAAGATAGCTTTTGTGCCATCATATTTGGCAGACCTTTTCTCAATACCATCAATGCTCATATTGACTGTGAGAAGCAAACTGTCACTGTTGGCTTTGAAGGCGTGTCACATGAGTTCAATTTCTCCAAGTTTGGTAGAAAACCTCATGAAAAAGAGTTGCCTAGTAGGGATGAAACTATTGCCCTGGCTTCTATTGCCGTGCCTCGTACTGATCCCTTAGAGCAATACTTGCTTGAGCATGAAAATGATATGCATATGGATGAAAGGGATGAGATAGATAGAGTTGTTTTAGAACAATATCCTATCCTTCAGAATAACTTGCCTGTTTAACTGCTTGGGGATCCACCCCCACCAAAGGGTGATCCTGTGTTCGAGCTTAAACAGTTGTCTGATACTCTTAAGTATGCCTATCTTGATGAAAAGGAGATATATACTCTTATAATTAGTGCTCGCCTCTCAGAGCATGAAGAAAAGAAGTTACTAAAAACTCCGAGGAAGTACCGTGCTGCTATTGGATATACTCTTGATGATCTTAAGGTCATTAGTCCCACTCTATGCCAGCACAAGATTAAAACCGATCCTGATTTCAAACCAGTTGCTGATCATCAAATGAGATTGAATCCTAAGATGAAAGAAGTAGCAAGAAAAGAAATACTAAAGCTCCTGGAAGCGAGTATTATCTATCCTGTTGCTCATAGCGATTGGGTGAGTCCGGTGCACTGCGTTCCTAAGAAGGGAGGCATTACCGTTGTCCCTAATGACAAGGATGAATTGATCCCACAGAGGATTATTACTGGCTATAGGATGGTGATCGATTTCAGGAAACTGAATAAAGCCACCAGGAAAGATCATTACCCTTTGCCGTTTATCGACCAAATGCTAGAAAGGCTGTGTAAACACACACACTTCTGCTTTCTAGACGGTTATTATGGTTTCTCCCAAATACGAGTTGCACAATCTGATAAGAGTGTCGAACCCAACGAGGAGAAAAAGGATCTGACAAGTGGTTTTCAACAAGCTAATCTCTGCGAGCACTGAAATTATCGGTAACAAGTAGTTGTGTGGTAAGATGATTCATAGCAAGTAGCAAGTAACAAGTAGCAATAGTAACAAAGGTGTAGCAAAGTGGCCCTATCCCTTTTGTAGCAAGGGACAAGCCTGGACAAACTCTTATAGGAGGTAAAGCGCTCCTGAGGACACATGGAAATTTCTGTCAAGCTAGTTTTCATCATGTTCATATGATTCGCGTTCGCTACTTTGATAGTTGTATATGTGGGTGGACCGGTGCTTGGGTGGTGCCCTTACTTGGACAAACATCCCACTTATGATTAACCCCTCTCGCAAGCATCCGCAACTACGAAAGAAAAATTAAGATAAAGTCTAACCATAGCATTAAACTAGTAGATCCAAATCAGCCCCTTACGAAGCAACGCATAAACTAGGGTTTAAGCTTATGTTACTCTAGCAACCAATCAAATACTTACTACTTCCCAATGCCTTCCTCTAGGCCCAAATAATGGTGAAGTGTTATGTAGTCGACGTTCACATAACACCACTAGAGGAAAAACAACATACAACACATCAAAATATCGAACGAATACCAAATTCACATGACTACTTATAGTATGATTTATCCCTTGTCCTCACGAACAAAAGTGACTACTCACAAATCATAATCATATTCATGACCAGAGAGGTAATGAGTAGCATCAAAGATCTGAACATATAATCTTCCACGAAGTAATCCAACTAGCATCAACTACAAAGAGTAATTAACACTACTAGCAACCTTACAAGTACCAATCGGAGTAGAAAGACGGAGATTGGTTACAAGAGATGAACTAGGCTTTGGAGATGAGATGGTGCTAATGAAGATGTTGATGGTGATGAGTCCCCTTCGATGAGAGGAGTGTTGGTGATGATGATGGCGACGATTTCCCCCTCCGGGAGGGAAGTTTCCCCGATAGGACGACCTGCCAAAGCTCTAGATTGGTTCTGCTCAAGTTCCGCCTCGTGGCGGCGGCGATTCCTCCCGAAAACCTCCTCTTGATTTTTTCTGGAACAAACCCTTCTTGTAGCAAAAGAGGGGGGCCAGAGGGCCAGCTGGGATCCCACAAGCCCCCTAGGCGCGGCCAGGGGGAGGCCGCGCCTAGCATGCTTGTGGCCTCCTGCTGCCTCCCCTCTCGTACTTCTTCGGCCGAGTATCTTTTTATAAAATCCAAAATAAATCGTCGTTGATTTTCACGGCTTTTGGAGTTGCGCAGAATAGGTATCTCAAACTTGCTCCTTTTTCAGGCTAGAATTCTAGCTGCCGACATTCTCCCTCTTCATGTAAACCTTGCAAAATAAGAGAGAAAAGGCATAAGTATTGTACCGTGAAGTGTAATAACAACCCATAAAGCGGTAAATATCAACATAAAAGCATGATGCAAAATGGACGTATCACCCACCACCACCGGTCGGTCGTCCCGCCCTGAGCCGCAGCGCCAGCACCTCAAGCCGCTGATGACGAGTTGATGAATATGCTTCTCGCCCCTCATTGGTTACCCCAAGTGGAAGGTGGAGATGTAGTCAGCAGCAAGTTTCCCTTACACAGAGACTGTAAGATTTATCGAACCAGGAGGACTCCAAGAATCAACAAGTAGGTGTCCGCTGCCCTGGCGCTAGCAGAAGACATGGACCTGGACACACAACAAATAACTTTGCTCCCAACGAGTACAAAGAGGTTGTCAATCTCTCCAGCCTTGAAGTTTGAAAGGATCAAAACACAAGCGGGAATAGTGATAGTGATTGCAACGGAAAAGTAAATGGAAGTAGTAAATGATGGAGGTGTAAGCAATGGTGGTGATATGGACCTGAGTCACATGATGTTTACTAGTGATGTCTCTCTCCAAAAAGACGATAAACAACTATGCATGTGTAAACAAATTACAGCTGGGTAATTGACAGAATTAGAAATGCACCGCAATGCTAATTATGCTACTTGAAAGTTAGAGGATCAATATTAATGGGCAGTACGCCAAGACAAGTAGACCATTTATTCATCAACATCTACTTACTAATCGTCCACCTTGAGATATCTATCCAGAACATTTCGATGGTTTTAAGTTGCGAGCCCCACCCAAAGTGTAAACTCAAAGCAACGGACAACTGTATCAACAAACTATGCGTAGGGAAACAATCCTTACAACCGTGGTCACAAGCACCGTGGTTTTCTCCCTGGTGCCAACAACACATCCCCTAGACTCATGTTTCTGTCACTCAAGCTAGACATCGGGGGGCATGAACCCACAATAATGCATAATGCTCCCTCTTGGAGTTACAATCTACTACTCGACCAAAGCAATAAAGAGCAACGAAGAACATGTGTGAATCACTAAAGAACATAATATAAAAGGATAATCAAATATATAACTCATAACAATCTTAACATAATCTCATAATCCATAGGATCCCAACAAACCGAGCATAAGAAGAGCAGGAAAATTACATAGATGCATTGATCATGTAGGGCAGCTCACAAGGGCTAATCATCGAAGCACAAGATTGGAGAGAAGACATCGCATAGCTACTGGTCATGGACTCATGGTCTAAGGAGGACTACTCACGGCACGTCCAAGAAGCGTCCATGGCAGTGGAGAAGCTCCCGGAGGTCAATCCTCCCTTCGGCAGGGGTGCTGGGAAGAGGTCTCCTGACTCTCCCGATCTCGGAAGCGCTGCGGCGGCGGAACGATGGAGAAATTCGTGATTCTGGATATGATGGAAGGGTTTCCGATCGGAGGGGTAAATATAGGCCCAAAAAGAGCGTAAGAGGAGGTGGGCCCCACCCAGGCGACTTGTGGGCGTGGCCAGGGGCGAGGCCGCGTAGAGAGGCCACCTGGGCAGTCCCTAGCTCCCATCTGGCCCATATTTGGTGCTCTAGAAGCTTCCATCACACTGATTTTTATATATTTTTCTCGGGATTTTTGGAGCTCTGTAAATTGGGGTAAAAGTCCCTGCAAAAAAGACATCAACAGACAGAAACTAGCACTGGGTGCACTGAGTAAGTAGGTTAGTCCAAATATGTGTAAAAATATATAAAGGTATAGCAAAACATAGAACAATGTCACCCGAAAGATCATGGAACAAGCATAAATTATTGATACGTTTGGGACGTATCAACATCCCCATGCTTAATTCCAGCTCGTCCTCGAGTAGGTAAATGATAACAAAAATAATTTTTGTGGTGACATGCTAACACACATATAAGAACTTCAAAGTAAAGCAAGCGAGAAATGCAATTCAAGTCAAGGCAATAACAAGCAAGAGTCTATATTTAGTATTGAAAATAGCAAAGTAAGAACATAAAGGTGCAAGAGCTCTCGCTGTCCGTGACTCGAATGTCTCCAAATGGTGTTTGTGTGCAAGAACTGGGAGATGGGTTTAGAGCATAAAAATATATTTTTTAATTGAGAACTCAATCTACTAAAACTTCACACTTGGTCTCCTTCAGAATCTTATTTTGACTCATCCCCAGACCACTAGTCAGGCACAAGTGAAAATGATCCTATCCCTTTCGACTTTGAGCACTCATGCAATGGATGAGCGCAAGAAAGATATGTTGGCACTTAGGATGGCAAAGATAATAATGATGGGGAAGGAAAACAAAAAGGTGTGAAAAGCTCACATCAATGAGGACAACCATAGGCGAGAGAAAGCCAAATGATAGATATGATGTGAGGAGTAGGGATTGCCATGCAATGGATGCACATATGAGCTAAGGTAAGCTCTCCAATGGAACTAGTGAGGGTGCATCCAACTTGCTTGCTCATGAAGACCTAGAGCTCATTCTAGGAGGCTCATCATTGGAATATACAAGCCAAGTTCTATAGTGTAAGGGTCCCCACATAGTTATGCATGAATGATAATCTCTATGGAGTACAAATATAGCAATGGAATACGAGTGTGCATCTTTCAAAAGGAATAGTAGTGTTGTCCCCTTTGCTCTTTTTATTTCTTCTTTCTTTTTTTTTCCTTTTTTCTTTTTTGTGTGTGGCCTCTTTGGCTCTTTATTTTCATCTCCCATTTATCCTCTTTGGGATCTTTTATTTTGTCCTCTTTGGGATCTTTTCCTAACTTAAGGGCAACACTCTATGTTCTACAAGAATAAAAATAAGATCATCACACTTTATAAGAAGTACTCAACATAAAGACAAGTGATAACTATCATGATGTATGCAAATGTATGCCTCTGCCAGTGTAGCAGGATATGCAATGAAACTAGCGCGTCATGTAGTAATAAGGGCAAGGCCCAACTAGCATGCGACTCCTCGATCAAGCAAAAGCATGTATGACATGAAGGTCAAGTCATGAGATGGTGGATGTTGCATGGCATTGTATCTCGGAAAGGCTATGGAAATGCCTTAATAGGTAGGTATGGTGGATGTTTTGAGGAAACATATAATGACGATTATGATGACAGAGCGTATCATGCCAAGGGTTTGGATGCACCGGTGAAGTTTGCACCAACTCTCAAGGTGAGAAAGGGCAAAGCACGGTACCGAAGAGGCTAGAAAAATATGGATGGTGGAAGTGCCAACAATCGAATACTCACATGAGTCCGAAGAATTCATACACTTATATCGGTAACTCTCTATCTAGTCCGGAAATTCACAAAGAGACAAGTACCCCGAGGATGAGTGTTTGGGGGTTTGGTTATCCTTGCGCATCCTCGACCCATGGTAACGTGAGGGTACTCTATATATTCCAACCCCTTGAGAGGTTTGCGATCAATCTAGTATCTAGAGTTCTCAACTATTTTTTTAGTTTTTGGAAAACACACAGATTTCCCAAAATACGACACCTATCACTAATAGGCTCAAGCTCTTGGCACCAATAGTCCAAACATTACTCAAATCAATACCTCAATACTATTGCAAGTTACTACTGTACTTAAATAGCAACCTCAGTTACCTACTCATGCAAGACACACAACTCAGTGCAACAAGCCAACTCTCTAAACAAGATAAACATGATAACTCAAGAAAGTTCCAAAAGAAACCTAAATAAAAGCTCTTAAAAAGATAAAGCATAAAAATAAGAGCTAAGCATGACAGCAGCTATGAAAAGATAAAGAACACACAAAAAGATAAGCATGAAAACCTATGTCGTGTTCTAGGGTGGAGTGGAGTGATAACCCACAAGTATAGGGGATCGCAGCAGTTTTCGAGGATAGAGTATTCAACCCAAATTTATTGATTCGACTCAAGGGTATTGGGAAGTATTAGCAGTTGAGTTGTCAATTCAACCACACCTGAAAGATTTAGTATCTGCAGCAAAGTATCAGTAGCAAAGTAGTGTGATAGCAGCAGTAGCAACAGTAACCAGTAGCAGTAGTGACAGCAGTAGCAGCAAAGTAACGTAGTAAGGACCAGTAGGAAAAGACTCGTAGGCATTGGATCGGTGATGGATGATTATGCTGGATGCTATTCATCATGCAACAGTTATAACACAAAGAGATAAGTAACTAGCTCGAGTTCGTCAATCTAATGTAGGCATGTATTCCGTATGTAGTCATACGTGCTTAGGGAAAAGAACTTGCATGACATCTATTGTCCATCCCTCCCGTGGCAGCGGGGTCCTAATGGAAACTACGGGATATTAAGGTTCTCCTTTTAATAAAGAACCAGACCAACGCATTAACACACGGTGAATACATGAACTCCTCATACTATGGTCATCTCCGGGAGTGGTTCCGGCTATTGTCACTTCGGGGTTGCCGGGTCATAACACATAGTAGGTGACTACAACTTGCAAGATAGGATCAAGAACACACATATATTGGCGACAACATAATAGGTTTAGATCCGAAATCATGGCACTCGGGCCCTAGTGACAAGCATTAAGCATGGCAAAGTAGTAGCAAAATCAATCTCAGAACATAGTGGATACTAGGGATCGATCCCCATCAAAACTAACTCGATTACATCATAGATCTCATCCAACCCATCACCTTCCAGCAAGCCTACGATGAGATTACTCACGAACGGTGAAGAGCATCATGGAATTGGCGATGAAGGAAGGTTGGTGATGATGATGGCGACGATCTCCCCTCTCCGGAGCCTAGAACGGACTCCAGATCTGCCCTCCAGATGAAGAACAAAAGGTGGCGGCGCCTCCGTATCATAAAACGTGATGAACTATTTTCCTTGATTTTTTTTCCGGGTGAGACGGACTAAATAGAGCTGGATTTGGAGGCGGTGGAGCGTTGTGGGCCCCACAAGCGTGCCAGGCGGGTCGGGGGGGGGGGGGGGGGCTGGTGGGCTTGTGGGCTCACAGCTCCACATCCTCCGCTGATTCTTGCGCCAGTATTTTTCATAAATTTCACAAAAAATTCTCCGTAAATTTTCAGGACATTCTGAGAACTTTTATTTCTGCGCAAAAACAACACCATGGTAATTCTGTTGAAAACAGCGCTAGTCCGGGTTAGTTCCATTCAAATCATGCAAATTAGACTCCAAAACAAGGGCAAAAGAGTTCGGAAAAGTAGATACGACGGAGACGTATCAACTCCCCCAAGCTTAAAGCCTTGCTTGTCCTCAAGCAATTCAGTTGACAAACTGAAAGAGACAAAAGAAAAACTTTTACGAACTCTGTTTGATCTTGTTGTTGCAACTATGTCTAACTCATATCCAGAGTTTCAGCAAGATCACAAGCAAATGACTTCTAGATCTCACGGTGAACTCATATCAATGGCATAATCAACTAGCGAGCAAATAATAATGAGTCTCGGACGTCAACGCTTCAATCAAAACAATCATGAAGCAGTACGATCAGATGGTATCTCGCTAGCTCTATCTGAGACCACAAAAAATAAATGCAGAGCACCTTCAAAGACCAAGGGCTGACTAAACATTGTAATTCATGGCAAAGAAGATCCAGTCACAGTCATACTCAACACAGTTAAAAGCAAAGCATAAAAATGACAGAGGTGCTCTCTAATTGGTGCTTCTTTAAGAGGAGGATGACTCAACTGGAACATAAATAGACAAGCCCTTCGCAGAGGGAAGCATTGATTTGCAGAGGTGCCAGAGCTCAAGCTTTGAAAATAGAGATAATAATTTTGGGTGGCATGCTTTCATTGTCAACGCAATGACCAAGAGTTCTCACCATCTTCCACGCTACACATGCTATAGGCAGTTCCCAAACAAAAAAGTAAAGTTTTGACTCCCCCACCACCGATCAATCACACTCCACGACTAGCCGAATACTCGGGTGTCGTCCATACCAACATCAATCCAGGGGGAGTTCTGTTTGCAATTATCTTTTCAATTTGAGCATGGAACTGGGCATTCCAATTACCGGCCCCTTTCTCGTGAATGAGAGTGAATAAACACATATCAAGGATAACACGCCTAGCATGGAAGATACTGATAGCCCCCTGTCACTACATGAGCGGTTTGGGCATGCAAAACAGATTATTTCTTGAAGGTTTAGAGAGTGGCACATGCAAATTTACTTGGAACGGCAGGTAGATGCCGCATATAGGTAGGTATGGTGAAATCATATGGAACACCTTTGGGTTTATGGAAGTGGATGCACAAGCAGTATTCCCACTTAGTACAAGTGAAGGCTAGCAAAAGACTGGGAAGCGACCAACTAGAGAGCGACAACAGTCATCAAAATGCATTGAGATTAACTAACATTGAGTGCAAGCATGAGTAGGACATAAATCACCATGAACATGAATATCATAGAAGCTATGTTGATTTGGTTTCAACTACATGCGTAAACATGCGCCAAGTCAAGCCACTTGAATCATTCAAAGGAGGACACCATCCTATCATACTACATCATAGTCATCTCAAAATTCATGTTGGCATCCAAGGCAAACCATTATAAGCTCCTAGCTAATTAAGAATGGCATCAGAAACTATGATCTCTAAGTTGTCATTGCAAATATGTTTCTCTCACAACAAAGCTGAATCAAGAATGATGAGCTAGTCATATTTACAAAAACAAAATAGATCGAGTTCATACCAGCTTTTCTAGGCTCAGTCACTTCATCATATATCGTCATTATTGCCTTTCACTTGCACGACCGAATGATGTGAACAATAATAAGAGTGCTCGTGCATTGGACTAAGCTGGAATCTGCAAGCCAACACAAAGGAGAAGACAAAGTAATATGGCTCTTTAACAGATAAACAGATATGCATGCGAGAGCCACTAAACATTGTAACCATGCTCTTCTACCTTGACCCAAAGAAAAAGAAAACTATTTACATGGGAAAGCTCCCAACAAGCAAAAGAAGAACAAGAAAATCTTTTTGGTTTTTCTCAAACTAGACAGACAGACGAAAAGAAAACGAGAAAAGGAAATAAACTAGCATGGATGATACAGTGGCAAAGTGTGAACACCGACAAACAAAGTGAAAGCATAAGAAAGAATGTAAAGTCGGTGATAAACATGTACTCCCCCAAGCTTAGGCTTTTGGCCTAAGTTGGTCTACTCCCAAGGATGGCTCGGGCGACACCCAAAATCATAATGGGGGTTATACGGGAGGGCTGCAGCCACTGCTTGAATAGCTGCCTCACGGAGATGAGCAGCCTTTGCCTCCCTCTCATACTCATGTGCCTCTCCTCTGGTTATGTAATATCTCCGTTTTACCGGAAAGTCAAAGAAGGCAGGAGCAGGAAGGGTGATATGGAAAACACGCTGCCGGTTAAATATTAAACGGTAAAGGAGGGATTCATCATCCCTCTCAAGGAACTGGTAGCGTGTCAAAGCGACGTGGTCAAGGAAAGCTGTATGGAGTGGGGGATCTCCTTCGCGGATGGGTACTCCAAGAAAATTTGCTATGCGAGTGTCATATATCCCACCAAAGAAATCCCCTTCATTAGCATTATTATTCAGCCTCCTTGCTATTATAGCTCCCATGTTGAAACTTCTATCACCCGTTACTGCGTTCTTTAGAATACTAAGGTCGGGTGCACAGAGGTGACAATGCTCAATCTTGCCATTAATGCATCTGCCTATGAAGAGGGCAAAGTAATGCAAGGAAGGAAAATGAATGCTCCCCATGGTAGCCTGCGTAATATCTCTAGTTTCTCCAACAGTTATACCAGAGAAAAAATCTCTAACCGAGGATTTAGGAGGATCATTGAGACTACCCCAAATAGGTATCTTGCAAATTCTATTGAAATCCTCTAAATCCATGGTATACGATTTGTCATAGAGGTCAAACAGTATGGATGTATCGCGGCCAACAAAAAATTTGAATCTACGAACAAAAGAGGCAGTGAGAGCAACATACTGTTCACATTTATCGGAGATTAATTCTTCGAGTCCGACTGTCACATCCCTAACCCTTAAGCAAGATAGCATTGTGCTCATGTCTTCTTTGCATTTGCATCTAAGAAGTTTCAACAAAAACAACAAAGTGGCAAAGGAAAAACTCAAAACCCTAGCCACCATTTCAATTAAAGGAAATTTCAACTAGTTCAAAATCAATGAACCCAAAATGGCCTCAAGAAATGTTCAAACTTTCTGATAAATCATGAAAGTAAATGAGCATTGGAGAAAACTATTTTCTTGGCACTTTAAGCATTTTAAATAAAAGCAAAACCCACTGGTTTCAAATTTAAAAACTTGAAATCAGAAACTATAATTTTCAAAAAATGTTGAAAGTCTTGGAAATGAGTGGGGATATTATAACAATTATTTCAGGAGGTCTAAAATAGTTTTTACTTTTTGTTTTGGAGCTGAATTAATTAGCAATACAATAATTAGCAAAACAGAAAAACAAAAACAGAGAAAATGGGAAAAAGCTTACCTCTCGCCCAAGCATGGCCCGACCCATCTCCCCGCTCGTCCCCTCCCTCGCGCCAGTAGGCAGCAGGAGGTGGCCGCCGCCTCCTCCGGCGCGGCCACGCACCTGCGTGCCTGCCTGGCCACCGGTTTGCGCTGGCGACGACGGGGATAAGCTCCCCAGAGCTTCCCCTATCCATTCCCCGCCTCGGTTCTTCCCCTCCTCCCGGATCCCCTCCTTCTCCCTGCTGCCGCCATTAGAGCCGAGCTCGAGCTCGAGCTGCCCGTGCCCCTGGCCATAGGATCCCCTCCCAGAGCACGCCATTAGCTCCGCCTCGTCGCCCTGGTCGTCTCTGCAGAAGCCGAAGCCTCCTCGAGCCCTGCAACGGCCGCAACGCCGTCGTCTTCCTCCTCCGGCCGCCTGACCTCTTCAGTCGATTCGTCGCCCCCAGGCCTTCCCCGAGCCGTCTGAGCTCTACTCTGCACTCCCTGTGAGCATGCGGTCGTTTCCCCTAAGTTTTCCCCGTCGATCCCCTCCTCTAGCCCTAGTTTCACCGGAGCCCGACGAGGACCGCCGCTGCTGCTCGTCGCCGGTAGCCCTCCGATGTCCAGCTCGTCCTTCCGAGGGCACCAACAGCTCCAGGACGACGCGTAGATGCCGTAGCAGCTATGAACCGAGCGTAGATCCCTCTGATTCAAAGACCCCGATGACGCCCGAGCCTTGGCCGCCGCCAAGCTCGTCGCCGGCGTCATCTCCGGCCAGATCAGCCCCGGCTAGGTGCAGAAATGAAGCTGCGGGAGACGTGTCGTTCCTCTGGTGCTCCCCGCGCAGCATTTGGCCCCTTTTGCGCCGTTTCCGAGCCCCTCCGTCGTGCTGGTGGTCGCCGGAGGCTCCCCGCCGGCGAGGACGACCTCGCCGCCGGTGGAGGTCGACGTGGCAAGCTAACCCAGCCGATTAGTGACTTAATCACTCGCTGACAAGTGGGCCGAAGGCCAAGTCAAACCTCAGTTAGGGCTGGTCAGCGGGGGATTAGTCCCAGAGAGGCTGACCAGTGGGGCCCCCCTGTCAGGTTTGACCTGAACAGGTCGGCTGACCTGCTGACGTCAGCCTGATGCAATAAATGGAATTTCCAGTTTAAAACTAATTCAGGAAATTGCTAAATTTGTAAAAATCATAGAAATTAATCTGTAACTCCAATGAAAATAATTTATATATGAAAAAGTATCAGAAAAATTCAAGGATTCTGATTATGATATTTTCAACTATGTTTGAAAAAGTTACAGAACCCTAAATTGTGAAATAAGGAATAATTCAATTCTCTTAATCACTTTATAAATGGAATTTGCAAAAATATTCAAATTTCATTATATATGCAATGATCACACACTGCCCTAATTACAAATCAGTACCATAACATGACATTTCATGCATGTTAACATTAAGTTGATCTGAGCATCTGGTTGAATCAATTAAACCGGTATCCGAGAATACTCGTTTGAATTGCTATTCGAATGTGATTCAAATCAACTCTAAACCTATTACATGTTGAAATTAATAACTTATCACCTTGCATTCTCATGCCATGCTCATGCATCATTTTGAGTGCATATGATTGTTATTGAATGTTGCCGTTCATTTCGGTAGGCTCCGCACCCCCGGATTCCACCGAATATCCGTCTGACGGATATCGTTCCTCCTCTGAGCAACAAGGCAAGCAACCCTTTTGATCATCCCGATAACTCCTATGTTCTTGCTCCTGCACCTATTCATTGCATTAGGATCAAATGCTTCAACTGCTTTTGCCACGATAGTTGGACCCACTTCCTTTGCATGACTTAACCTTGTCACAGTAAATAGCCGAACCTTGCAACCTAGCATACCTGGTAGTTGCTTGAGCTATGATGTGCCTTATCCTGCTATGCATGCTATGCTTAGAGAGTTGTGTATGGTCTGTCATCTGGGAGATGAACAGAAATGAGGAATGTGTTCGGTGAGCAAAGGTTGTGTGTTGAACTTGATTTGGTAAAGGTACCGGTGAAAGGCTGTGTAGGAGTACATGGCGGGTAGTTTCATTGGAACCGTCCTTAGGAACTGAGTTCCGTGTATGTAATCCAAGACTAGATACTACCACATGCTGGGCCCTGAAATATGACCCCGCTCGGCCTATTAATCGCGTAGTACTCGGTCCAGGAGTTGCAAGTAGTTTCTGGTGTTTATAGAAATGCTGGAGGCCGTGCATGGTGCTGACCTGAGAGGTGGGCCGTGATGCGGTAGGCAGTGGCACGGTGTACCAAGTGGCACCCGGATGGTGGGCTTGGGAACCCTGCGCACATCGTTTGAGGCCGTGGCGGAAACCTCGGCCGGACTTCCGTACGGGTTACTCTCAGATAGGCGATAAACCTGGACTAGGTACTAGTGTGGTTAACGGTCGTGGCCGACTCCCTCGCTGGGCTTCCGCTTGAAAGTTGCCGATGTGCATGACGTGCACATGGCGATAAGTGGCGAGAGCGTGTGTGACGAAGTACACCCCTGCAGGGTTATGATCTATTCGAATAGCCGCGTCGGCGGATATGGACTACTTGGAGACATATGTTGTTCATAGATAACTTCAATGGCTACTCATACAATTGTCAAGATAAGCGTGAGTGTCGTGGACGGCATTTCCGTATGGAGACGGAATGATTTCACGATAGTGTATTGTTGTGGTGTTAGTGGACTCGTGTGCGAGAAATCAAGTTGTCAAAACTAATTTCAAAAAGCAAGTTGTCTAGCCACGAGTCAAATGCTGGCTTTCCGCCTGAAACCCCATAATACCTTTTGATACCTTGCATGAGTAGTTAGTTCTCCTAAAGTCTTGATGAGTACCTTCGTACTCATGTTTTCTTAATAAATGTTGCAGAGGTTGCTAATGACCCTAATGGAGGGTTCTTCGTAGACATCGACGACGACGAGTAGCTGGTGTCCCAGCTACGATCTGGCCCTACGTCGGCTCTCTAGTATAGTCAGGCCATGTGCCTTCTAGTTGCCCTGTCTGTACCGAGACAGTTTATAACTCTTCCGCTGGCTTGTAATTGTATGACTGCTATTATGGGTCGTGAGACCCTTAATGTGTAATATTATGTGTGTGGCTCTTCCGAGCCTCTTAAATAAAGGTTGTATGTTTATGGTTATGTTGTGATGCCATCGATGTATCTATACATATCGGTATGCCATGCGTACATGTGTCGTACTTGATATGTATGGGGTTCGATTACTTAGTTGTGAACTTTAGTAGCACTCCTTACAAGGAAATGCCCCTTTGTGATCCAACGAGCCTTGGTAGTTCGCTACTGCTCCGGACACAATGGTTGACCGGCATGTGTCCTTCTTAGCTGCTGTGTCTGTCCCCTTTGGGGAAATGTCACGCGATGTAATGGAGTCCTTGTAGCTTGCTACGACTCGTCTACATTCGCTGATGACCGACACCTGCTTTGTTGGGTCATGTATGTGTGTCCTTGTGCGGTACTGCCACTTTGGTTTATGACTAGACATGTCGATCCGGGTTCTTTGACATTGGATTGCTAGCGACACCTTCGCATACGTGAGTCAAGAGACGCAAACGGTCCCGGCTAAGGTAAGGCTGCAGCCGTGGAGTTAACCGTGCGTGAGACCACAAAGGGATGCGATGTGTTACAGGCTGGATTCCTATGGCTTAGGATCGGGGTCCCGACAGCGTTGGTATCACAGCCTGACTGACTGTAGGATTACTAAGCCAAACTGGTCGAAGTTGAGTCTAGAATTGCTTTAGTTATATATAAGGGAATTGTTTGTGGAAGGGAACGTAAGACTCTTGTTCTCTTCTCAAGTTATTCTATTCTGGTCATCCTCGTCTTTTCTGCGGGAATTAAGGACTAGGTTACTCATCTTCTCCTAGGCTCGTGTTTCTGATCGGTAGCTTATAGGACTACGGGTCGAGAGATATTGGGTTTCTTTTATTCCTAGGAAGCAGGAAGTAAGTTTGATGACCAGAGAATTGAACTTGATAGTTGAGTGGTTACGCTATTCCATCTTTGGGTTGTCTCAAATTTGTTTTGAGCATTTACAGTCGTTATGCTGCCCAATTTTGCATTCAGAGCTCTAATGCTTTTGCATTACTCTCTATTTACAGATGCCTGGCCGTCCTTCTCGTTAGGTGGTACGTCTGACCAGGTGCATTCATGTACCGGGTCATACGGCCATGCTGGTCAGGGTGATGTCGGTGTGCGGTTACCGCTGGTACCCCGAGTACACAGTGGAGGAACAGTACCGAGACTTCAACCAGAGCCAGTACATCTGCACTGTTAGGGTATTTCCAGACTACCCTGGAGCTGAGAAGCCAATCCATTGGTCCTATGGGTTGGGGGTCACCGTTGACATGGCAGTACAGGATGCTGCCTATTCAATGTTGACTATTATGAGAGCGAGACATGCACTGCTGCAGAATTCAGAATTCTGTTATGTTCCGGCCTCTCAGTCTGGTGAAGAGGGATACCTCAGTGGAGTCTATTTTGATTCTTCTATGGAGGATCCACTACTGCAGTCCACTGTTGAGATGCTAGAGAAAAGAGACAGGGATGCTCGTGCTCTCCGCATGGAGCTTTATGCTACCCGTGCCCGTCTGTGGACAGATTTGACGCAGCTGGCACCGGTAGTCCAGACAGGGTATGGAGAGATGGAGATGCTGAACCCTGTTAGGACCCATCTTCCGGCCCACGTTGACTGGCCAGCTATAGGAGGAGTCACACCTCTTCGGGGACCCCTCTTACCACCAGTCAGGGGACCAAGGCCACATCCGTGTCCTTATGGATCCCAGGGATCTCAGGCTAGAGTGTTTCCTGATCCGCAGGTTGAGCTTCCAGGTCATGGAGGTAATCTCTATGAGATGTTCTATGTGGATGCCTGAGCTGTGAGCGGAAGGATAGTATGGTAGTAGCCGTACGTTCACAGTCCTGCGTGACTTGTGAAGTATGGTAGTAACGTGAAATGAATTCCGGAGGCCTAGATAAATAATGTATAGGAAGCTTGTAAGCCTCTAATGAGTAGTTCCACCATTTCAGTAGTTTGCTCTTCGAGTAAGTTTGTACTGAACTATGTAAGGGTGTGTATGAACCATGGTGTATATATAGCAGTTGCTTGTTACCATGTTGTTCGGATATTCATTTCCGCATTCCGTGTGTTCAGTACATTCTTAATCCATAGCTAGTATTGATATGATATTGGTCTAAGCTATGAGTTTGTTTGTCAGGATGGTGTTCACCAGGTTGAACCGTGCCCCTGCTCATGAGCAATGTGAGGGTAGTCAAGCGTCGCAGGAAGACCTGCCTCACCCACCTTCTCTGGTAGAAGTGATGCTTGAGGCAGAAAGAAACAAAAGGGAGACCAACCGACTGCTAGAACGTATTGAGCAGAATACGGCTCGACAGCCTAGGAATGCTGCAGTGTCCCTCAATGACTTTGTGAAGCTGAATCCTCCAAAGTTTCATCATTCCGTCGATCCCCTCGACGCTGATGACTGGTTGTGCAGCATCTCACGCAAGATTCGCTCTGCAAATGTGTCTGAGGCCGACAAGGTGACCTTCGCGACGTATTTCCTGGAGGGACCCGCCAATCTGTGGTGGGAGAATTTTGAAGCTATGCGTCCCGCTGAACCAGTGGCCACATGGGCAGACTTCAGTGCAGCTTTTCGTCTGCACCATATTCCAGAGGGCCTGATGGACAGAAAGAGAGAGGAGTTCTGTGCCTTCACTCAGGGCAAGTTGTCTGTGGATGCCTATAGCCGCGAGTTCGGTAACCTCGCCCGCTATGCAACAGAAGAGGTGTCTACTGACGCCAAGAAGCAAGCAAGATTCCATAAGGGTCTGAGCCCTGAGCTCCGTCGAGACCTGCGCCTCCATGAGTGTGCAAGTTTTCAAGCCCTGGTCAACAAAGCGATCAGTGCGGAGACTGGTCATTCTGACTTCGAAGCCACAAGGAAGCACTCCCGTGACTTTGGCTCATCTGCTGGTTCCGCGTTTCCAAAACGCAGGTTGTGGGTTCCAAACAGTTCTCTACCGCCAAGATACACTCCGAGGCCATCCTACGTGGCGCCTCAGACGAATCAGGCCAACCCTCCAGCAAAAGCTTATGGTGGTCCAGCTAGCAATGCTGCACCACGTGCCAACCAGGTGATATGCTACAAGTGTGGAGAACCAGGGCATTATTCCCGTGAGTGTCCTCAGAATGTGGGTGCCAAGCAACCCGGAAAGTCCGTCGGGCTGGCCAAGTCGGGCAAAGCGTTCTATGTGAAGCCAACTCCTGCACGTGGCCGTGTGAACTATGTGTCAGCAGAAGAAGCTACAGAGGATCCCGACGTCATGTTGGGTACGCTTCTTGTTAATCATCACCCAGCGTCCGTTCTCTTTGACACTGGGTCTTCTCATTCCTTCATTTCAGAAAGTTATGCACAGTTGCATAACATGTCATTTTGTGATATGCCAACCCCATTGGTTGTCCAAACGCCTGGTAGTAAATGGCAAACTTCTAGGATAACCTATGGCAATGAAATTCTAGTAGACAGGCTAGTTTTTCTAGCCTCATTGATAGCATTGAAATCTTCGGATATTAATATCATCTTGGGCATGGACTCGATGTCAGCTCACTATGCCAAGATTGATACTCAATCTAGAAATGTCCAGCTTACCCACTCCTCGGGTGAGATAGTAAATGTCTCTACTCGAGCTGCCAAATGCCAACTCTATTCCCTAAATGCCAACCCTCTTCCGGAACTTGAAGACATTCCGGTAGTCCGTGACTTCCCGGATGTTTTTCCAGAGGAACTGCCAGGAATTCCACCTGACAAAGATGTAGAGTTTGTAATAGATCTTGTTCCGGGAACTGTTCCAATAGCCAGAAGACCTTATAAGATGGCACCCCTGGAGCTAGCCGAACTTAAGAAGCAATTAGCTGAGGCCTTGAACAAAGGTTTCATTCGTCCTAGCTCTTCTCCTTGGGCTTGTCCCGTCCTCTTCGTCAAGAAGAAAGACGGAACGGATCGGCTGGTTGTAGATTACCGACCAGTTAACCTGGTCACCATAAAGAACAAGTATCCGCTCCCCAGGATCAACGATCTGTACGATCAGCTCGCTGGATCCTCAGTCTTCTCCAAAATGGATTTGAGGTTGGGATACCATCAAATCATGATTAAGAACGGGGACATTCCAAAAACGGCCTTTCTTACTCGTTATGGCCAATATGAGTACACCGTTATGTCCTTCGGTTTAACCAATGCCCCAGCCACCTTCTCTCGGCTGATGAATTCAATCTTCATGGAGTATTTGGATAAATTCGTCGTGGTATACCTCGATGATATTCTCATCTACTCAAAGAATGAACAAGAACATGCCGAGCATCTAAGGCTGGTATTGATGAAACTTCGAGAGCATCGCCTTTATGCCAAATTTTCAAAATGTGAATTCTGGTGACCTATCTAGGCCACGTAATCTCTGGTAAGGGTATTGCTGTCAATCCCGAGAGAGTTCAAGCTGTCCTTGATTGGACTCAACCTGAATCGGTTAAGCAAGTTAGGAGTTTTCTTGGTCTAGCGAGCTATTGTCGCCGCTTCGTCGAGAATTTCTCCAAGGTTGCAAAGCCTCTAACTGAACTCCTCAAGAAGGATAAAAAGTTCGAGTGGACACCACAGTGTGAGCATAGTTTTCAGGAACTGAAAAGACGCCTGACTTCCGCACCTGTGTTGCTACCACCAGATTTTTCTAAGGACTTTGTTATCTATTGCGACGCCTCGCGACAAGGATTAGGTTGCATTCTCATGCAAGATCGTCATGTGATCGCATACGCATCTCGACAGTTGCGTCCACATGAGGATAATTATCCCACACATGACCTTGAGCTTGCAGCTGTGGTCCATGCATTAAAAACCTGGCGACATTACCTTTTGGGTAATCGTTGCGAAATATTCACTGATCACCAAAGTCTGAAATATATCTTCACCCAGCCGGATTTGAATCTCAGGCAAAGACGATGGGTTGAGTTGATCTCGGATTACGACTTAGGGATAACTTACACCCCGGGGAAGGCCAATGTTATGGCCGATGCACTAAGTCGTAAATCTTATTGTAACAATTTGATGCTACAACAAGGTCAACCACATCTCCATGAGGACTTTCGGAAGTTGAATCTTCATATTGTTCCTCAAGGATTCCTTTCTACCCTGGTGGCGAAGCCTACTCTTAAGGATCAAATTATAGCTGGCCAAAAGCGTGACAAGGGTATATCACGGATCAAGGAGAATATTTTTAGCGGAAACGCTAAAGAATTTTCCATGAATGATCAAGGTGTTGTCTTCTTCCAGAATCGTTTAGTGGTTCCTAAGAACCCACATCTAAGGCAGTTAATCCTTAAAGAGGCTCATGATTCTCCTCTCACCATTCATCCCGGTAGTACTAAGATGTATTAGGACCTACGCCAGAGGTTCTGGTGGACTAGGATGAAGAGAGAAATTGCTGAGTTCGTTGCTAACTGCGACTTTTGTCGCCGAGTTAAGGCAGAACATCAAAGGCCTGCTGGCACCCTTCAACCTTTAGCTATTCCTGAATGGAAATGGGATAAAGTTAGCATGGATTTCATTACCGGATTTCCCAAGACCAATAAAGGAAATAATGATATCTTTGTGGTCATTGACCGTCTTTCCAAAGTGGCTCATTTTCTTCCTGTTCGTGAGAGTATAACAACTAGCCAGCTAGCAGAGTTATATATCTCTCGAATAGTGTCTCTTCATGGTGTTCCCCTGGAAATTAACTCGGACCGTGGGAGTATCTTTACTTCTCGCTTCTGGGAAAGTTTTCAGAATGCCATGGGGACTCACTTATCCTTTAGCACTGCCTTCCATCCCCAATCAAGTGGTCAAGTAGAAAGAGTGAATCAAATTCTAGAAGATATGCTCCGAGCTTGTGTTATATCATTCGGTATGAATTGGGAGAAGTGTCTTCCATTCGCCGAATTCGCTTATAACAATAGTTATCAATCAAGCTTGGGCAAAGCCCCTTTTGAAGTTCTCTATGGACGAAGATGTCGAACACCTCTTAATTGGTCAGAAACCGGAGAGAGGCAACTCTTTGGCCCGGACATGATCCGGGATGTAGAAGAGCAGGTTCGCATTATTCGTGAAAAGTTGAAAACAGCCCAGTCTCGTCAAAAGAGCCAATATGATCGTCATCATAAGGCTGTGACCTTTGAAGTTGACGAGAAGGCTTACCTTCGGGTTACACCTTTGAAGTGTACCCATCGTTTTGGTATCAAGGGCAAGTTGGCTCCTCGTTATATTGGACCTTTTCGCATTCTTGCCAAACGAGGAGAAGTTGCCTACTAGTTGGAACTTCCTCCGCATCTTTCCAAGGTTCATGATGTTTTCCACGTCTCGCAACTCAGGCGTTGCTTTTCGGATCCTATCCGTGAAGTGGACCACGAAACGCTTGATCTACAAGATAACCTTTCTTACCGAGAATACCCCGTGCGTATTCTTGATCAAGCTGAGCGTACCACTCGACGTCGAAACCTCAAGTTTCTTAAAGTTCAATGGTCAAATCATTCTGAAAAGGAGGCAACTTGGGAAAGAGAGGATCGTCTCCGACTCGAATATCCTGCGTTATTCCCGACGACTTCTAAATCTCGGGACGAGATTCTTTTGAGTGGGGGTGAGTTGTCACATCCCTAACCCTTAAGCAAGATAGCATTATGCTCATGTCTTCTTTGCATTTGCATCTAAGAAGTTTCAACAAAAACAACAAAGTGGCAAAGGAAAAACTCAAAACCCTAGCCACCATTTCAATTAAAGGAAATTTCAACTAGTTCAAAATCAATGAACCCAAAATGGCCTCAAGAAATGTTCAAACTTTCTGATAAATCATGAAAGTAAATGAGCATTGGAGAAAACTATTTTCTTGGCACTTTAAGCATTTTAAATAAATGCAAAAGCCACTGGTTTCAAATTTAAAAACTTGAAATCAGAAACTATAATTTTCCAAAAATGTTGAAAGTCTTGGAAATGAGTGGGGATATTATAACAATTATTTCAGGAGGTCTAAAATAGTTATTACTTTTTGTTTTGGAGCTGAATTAATTAGCAATACAATAATTAGCAAAACAGAAAAACAAAAACAGAGAAAATGGGAAAAAGCTTACCTGTCGCCCAAGCCTGGCCCGGCCCATCTCCCCGCTCGTCCCCTCCGTCGCGCCAGTAGGCAGCAGGAGGTGGCCGCCGCCTCCTCCGACGCGGCCACGCACCTGCGTGCCTGCCTGGCCGCCGGTTCGCGCTGGCGACGACGGGGATAAGCTCCCCAGAGCTTCCCCTATCCATTCCCCGCCTCGGTTCTTCCCCTCCTCCCGGATCCCCTCCTTCTCCCTGCTGCCGCCATTAGAGCCGAGCTCGAGCTCGAGCTGCCCGTGCCCCTGGCCATAGGATCCCCTCCCAGAGCACGCCATTAGCTCCGCCTCGTCGCCCTGGTCGTCTCTGCAGAAGCCGAAGCCTCCTCGAGCCCTGCAACGGCCGCAACGCCGTCGTCTTCCTCCTCCGGCCGCCGGACCTCTTCAGTCGATTCGTCGCCCCCAGGCCTTCCCCGAGCCGTCTGAGCTCTGCTCTGCACTCCCTGTGAGCATGCAATCGTTTCCCCTAAGTTTTCCCCGTCGATCCCCTCCTCTAGCCCTAGTTTCACCGGAGCCCGACGAGGACCGCCGCTGCCGCTCGTCGCCGGTAGCCCTCCGATGTCCAGCTCGTCCTTCCGAGGGCACCAACAGCTCCAGGACGACGCGTAGATGCCGTAGCAGCTAAGAACCGAGCATAGATCCCTCTGATTCAAAGACCCCGATGACGCCCGAGCCTTGGCCGCCGCCAAGCTCATTGCCGGCATCATCTCCGGCCAGATCAGCCCCGGCTAGGTGCAGAAATGAAGCTGCGGGAGACGTGCCGTTCCTCTGGTGCTCCCCGCGCAGCATTTGGCCCCCTGTGCGCCATTTCCGAGCCCCTCCGCCGTGCTGGTGGTCGCCGGAGGCTCCCCGCCGGCGAGGACGACCTCGCCGCCGGTGGAGGTCGACGTGGCAAGCTAACCCAGCCGATTAGTGACTTAATCACTCGCTGACAAGTGGGCCCAAGGCCAAGTCAAACCTCAGTTACGGCTGGTCAGCGCGGGATTAGTCCCAGAGAGGCTGACCAGTGGGGCCCCCCTGACAGGTTTGACCTGAACAGGTCGGCTGACCTGCTGACGCAGCCTGATGCAATAAATGGAATTTCCAGTTTAAAACTAATTCAGGAAATTGCTAAATTTGTAAAAATCATAGAAATTAATCTGTAACTCCAATGAAAATAATTTATATATGAAAAAGTATCAGAAAAATTAAAGGATTTTGATTATGCTATTTTCAACTATGTTTGAAAAAGTTACAGAACCCTAAATTGTGAAATAAGGAATAATTCAATTCTCTTAATCACTTTATAAATGGAATTTGCAAAAATATTCAAATTTCATTATATATGCAATGATCACACACTGCCCTAATTACAAATCAGTACCATAACATGACATTTCATGCATGTTAACATTAAGTTGATCTGAGCATCAGGTCGAATCAATTAAACCGGTACGAGAATACCCGTTTGAATTGCTATTCGAATGTGATTCAAATCAACTCTAAACCTATTACATGTTGAAATTAATAACTTATCACCTTGCATTCTCATGCCATGCTCATGCATCATTTTGAGTGCATATGATTGTTATTGAATGTTGCCGTTCATTTCGGTAGGCTCCGCACCCCCGGATTCCACCGAATATCCGTCTGACGGATATCGTTCCTCCTCTGAGCAACAAGGCAAGCAACCCTTTTGATCATCCCGATAACTCCTATGTTCTTGCTCCTGCACCTATTCATTGCATTAGGATCAAATGCTTCAACTTCTTTTGCCACGATAGTTGGACCCACTTCCTTTGCATGACTTAACCTTGTCACAGTAAATAGCCGAACCTTGCAACCTAGCATACCTGGTAGTTGCTTGAGCTATGATCTGCCTTATGCTGCTATGCATGCTATGCTTAGAGAGTTGTGTATGGTCTGTCATCTGGGAGATGAACAGAAATGAGGAATGTGTTCGGTGAGCAAAGGTTGTGTGTTGAACTTGATTTGGTAAAGGTACCGGTGAAAGGCTGTGTAGGAGTACATGGCGGGTTGTTTCATTGGAACCGTCCTTAGGAACTGAGTTTCGTGTATGTAATCCAAGACTAGATACTACCACATGCTGGGCCCTGAAATATGACCCCGCTCGGCCTATTAATCGTGTAGTACTTGGTCCAGGAGTTGCAAGTAGTTTCTAGTGTTTATAGAAATGCTGGAGGCCGTGCATGGTGCTGACCTGAGAGGTGGGCCGTGATGCGGTAGGCAGTGGCACGGTGTACCAAGTGGCACCCAGATGGTGGGCTTGGGAACCCTGCGCACATCGTTTGAGGCCGTGGCAGAAACCTCGGCCGGACTTCCGAGCCTCTTAAATAAAGGTTGTATGTTTATGGTTATGTTGTGATGCCATCGATGTATCTATACATATCGGTATGCCATGCGTACATGTGTCGTACTTGATATGTATGGGGTTCGATTACTTAGTTGTGAACTTTAGTAGCACTCCTTACAAGGAAATGCCCCTTTGTGATCCAACGAGCCTTGGTAGTTCGCTACTGCTCCGGACACAATGGTTGACCGGCATGTGTCCTTCTTAGCTGTTGTGTCTGTCCCCTTTGGGGAAATGTCACGCGATGTAATGGAGTCCTTGTAGCTTGCTACGACTCGTCTACATTCGCTGATGACCGACACCTGCTTTGTTGGGTCATGTATGCGTGTCCTTGTGCGGTACTGCCACTTTGGTTTATGACTAGACATGTCGATCCGGGTTCTTTGACATTGGATTGCTAGCGACACCTTCGCATACGTGAGTCAAGAGACGCAAACGGTCCCGGCTAAGGTAAGCTGCAGCCGTGGAGTTAACCGTGCGTGAGACCACAAAGGGATGCGATGTGTTACAGGCTGGATTCCTATGGCTTAGGATCAGGGTCCCGGCACCGACGTTGTGAACAAGTGTATCAAACTCGTCTTTGAAACCTGCCTCAATCATGAATTCATCAGAAGGCCATTCACATGGTTGTACCTGTGCGTTCCTTGGTTGGTAAGGATCGGGCTCCCGAATCGCAAGATGGGGACCTCTCTTGCTTGAGGAACCACCATGATAGTTTCTCCTGAACATCTTCCTTTTCTGAAATTTTCAGTGACTCAAAGGAAAAGTGAACAAGGCTCAACAAAACTTGTAGCAACTACTCCAACAAGTGCCTAGAGGCCATATTACGCATCAAAACTACTTGGGACCAGCTAAAATTAGCATGCAAAGCTCAAGAACATGGTCACCAAGGCAGCAAAAATACGCGATGTATAAGGCACTAGAGAAGAAAAACTAATTGGACCAATGGAGGAGTCACTTACCAAGGAGTAATTTCCCCAAAACAGTTCGGAGAATGGTGCTTTGACCAAGGAGATCGAAAATCCCAGCAAGAAGAGCAAGAACACGGGTTTGAGCTGCGAAACAATTTTTTCTGGAGGTAGGAGAACCAGATGGGAGCTAGAATGAGTGGAGGGGGTGCACGTGGGCCCCACAAGCCTGGTAGGCATGGCCAGGGGGGTGCCCGCGCCTCCAGGGCTTGTGGCCCACTGGTGCAGCCCCTAGACTAGCTCTTCGTCTCAGTATTTTTCAAAAATTCCAGAAAAAATCATACTTGTTTTCACGGCATTCGAAGAACTTTTATTTTCGGGCTACTTTTCTATGGGACGCTAAAAGCAGAAAAGAGGGAAAACTAAACTAAATCTATCATTTTTCTTCTAAGAAACCGAAGGTGAAAGCTAGGAAGAGAGGTTTGTGACACCTCGATTCATCCATCTCATGGTCATCGAAAGAAATCCGTCAATGAGGTTGATCAAGGTTCCCTGACAAACTTTTTCAAATCGCAAAAGAGAACTGAGAATTTTCGAATAGTCACTAAGTCACCTCAATGGGATGTGTATCTCCCCAACAAGCAAATCATACTTCATCTTAACAGGAGGTATAGGGCATTCAAAGCTCCCAATAAGAATCGATGAAGTTTTTTCGATAGCATTGATGCAATGTACTCGATATTGTTTCTTCGGAAAGTGCACCATATGCTCATTACCGTTGCAATCTATAACAGCCCCTGCGGTGTTAAGAAAGGGTCTTCCAAGGATAACCGCCATGGCATCATCCTCGGGAATATCCAGGATAACAAAGTCCGTTAAGATAGTAACGTTAGCAACCACAACAGGCACATCCTCGCAAATGCTGATAGGGAAAGCAGTTGATTTGTCGACCATTTGCAGAGAGATTTCAGTGGGTGTCAACTTATCCAGTTCAAGTCTACAATAAAGAGAGAGAGGCATAACACTAACACCGGCTCCAATGTCGCATAAAGCAGTTCTAATGTAGTTACCTTTAATGGAGCAAGGTATAGTGGGCACTCCGTGATCACCTAGTTTCTTAGGAGTTCCACCCTTGAAAGCGTAGTTGGCACATGGTGGAAATCTCAACCTCAGGTATCCTCCTCTTATTAGTCACAATATCCTTCATGTACTTAGCATAGGGAGACATTTTGAGCATATCTGTCAAACGCGTTTGCAGAAAGACAGGTCTAATCATTTCAACAAATCGCTCCAAATCCTCATCATCCTTTTTCTTGGATGGTTTGGGAGGAAAGGGCATGGGTTTCTGAACCCATGGTTCCCTTTCTTTACCATGCTTCCTAGCAGCACAGTCATTCTTATCATACCTTCTATTCTTACGCTGTGGGTTATCAAGATCAACAGGTTCAATCTCCACATCCTTATCATTGCTAGGTTGAGCATCATCATGAACATCACTATTGATATTATCATTAGGCTCATGTTCATCACCAGATTGTGTCTCATCATCAGAGACTGAGACATCGTTTGGACTCTCAGGTGTAGCAGCAATAGGGTTGCTAGCGTGAAAATCCCTATCATCTTTCTTCTTCTTCCTAGGATGACTAGGTGCATCAGTGCTGACTCCTTGAGAATCTTGTTCAATTCTCTTAGGATGACCCTGAGGATACAAAGGTTCCTGGGTCATTCTACCGCCTCTAGTGACGACTCTAACATAATTGTCATTCAACTCATTGAGAAAGTCATTCTGAGCCCTAAGTACTTGTTCTACTTGAGTAGTAACCATAGAGGCATGTTTACTCAGAAGCTTAAGATCATTGACATTTCTGTCCACACAAGCACTTAAATGACTAAGCATTCGAGCATTTTGTTCCAGTTGTCTGCTAACATAATCATTGAAACTTTGTTGTTTGGCAACAAAGTTATCAAATTCATCCAGGCATAAACTAGGAGGTTTATCAAAAGGAATATCACTCTCATCAAACCTACGCAGAGAATTTACTTCTACTACCCGTCTCGGGTTATCAAGACCATGGATCTCTTTGATAAGTGGTAAATTTTTGACATCTTCAGATTTAATGCCTTTCTCTTTCATAGATTTCTTAGCTTCTTGCATATCTTCAGGACTGAGGACTAGGATACCTCTTTTCTTCGGAGTTGGCTTAGGGGGTGGTTCGGGAATAGTCCAAGCATTTTCATTGCACAAGATGTTATTCAATAGGATCTCAGCTTGTTCTACAGTTCGTTCCCTAAAAACATAACCAGCACAACTATCTAGGTGGTCTTTAGAAGCATCATTAAGTCCATTATAGAAGATATCAAGTATTTCATTCTTCTCAAGAGGGTGATCAGGCAAAGCATTCAGGAGATGGACGAGCCTCCCCCAAGCTTGTGGGAGACTCTCTTCTCCAGCTTGAGAAAGTTGTATATTTCCTGCAAGGCAGCTTGCTTCTTATGGGCAGGGAAATCTTTTTCAGAGAAGTAGTAGGCCATATCCTGGGGGCTACGCACACAACCAGGAGCAAGAGAAGTGAACCAAGTCTTAGCATCATCCTTTAGCGAGAAAGGAAACAACTTGAGGATATAGTAGTGGCGGATCTTTTCCTCACTAGTGAATAGGGTGGCTATATCATGTAGTTTGGTAAGATGGGCTACAACCGTTTCAGAATCATAACCGTGAAAAGGATCAGATTCGACCAGAGTGATTAACTCAGGGTCGACAGAGAATTCATAATCCTTATCGGTCACAAAGATAGGCGAAGTAGCAAACTTCGGGTCGTATTTCATCCTAGCGTTCAGAGATTTTTCTTTCCACTTGAGCAGTAATTTGTCAACATCATAGCTATCCTTACAAGCAAGAAAGTCCTCAGCTATCTCTCCCTCCATAACATACAACTCAGGCATATCAGGCAATTCATGTCTAGGAGAGCTAGTTCTAACCTGCAAAATAGCAGGTTCTACTTCAATAGTATCAGCAGTTTCAGAAGTATCATCACATCTAGCAGCAACTCTAGCAATTTGTGCATCAAGGAATGCACCTAGTGGAAAAGTTGTATCAAGCATAGCATCATTAGGCAAAGCAGCATCGAGCATAGCATCATCGTAAGCATCATGGGCAGCAGAAGTAGCATCATCAAGCACAGGCGACATATCAAGATTTCTAGCAGCAGGTGGTGTCGCAAACTTACTCATAACTGAAGGTGAATCAAGTGCAGAGCTAGATGGCAGTTCCTTACCTGTCCTCATAGTTGAGGGCAAGACTTTAGTTCTTGGATCTATCGGATTCCTCATAGTGACCAGCAGACGTAAATCCCAAGTGAATCAGAGAGTATAGCTATGCTTCCCCGGCAACGGCGCTGGAAAAAGGTCTTGATAACCCACAAGTATAGGGGTTCGCAATAGTTTTCGAGGGTAGAGTATTCAACCCAAATTTATTGATTCGACTCAAGGGGAAGCCAAAGAATATTCTCAAGTATTAGCAGTTGAGTTGTCAATTCAACCACACCTGAAAGATTAAGTATCTGCAGCAAAGTATCAGTAGCAAAGTAGTGTGATAGCAGCAGTCGCAACAGTAACCAGTAGCAGTAGCAGCAAAATAACGTAGCAAGGACCAGTAGGAAAAGACTCGTAGGCATTGGATCGGTGATGGATGATTATGCTGGATGCTATTTATCATGCAACAGTTATAACACAGAGAGATAAGTAAATAGCTCTAGTTCATCAATCTAATGTAGGCGTGTATTCCGTATGTAGTCATACGTGCTTAGGGAAAAGAACTTGCATGACAAATATTGTCCATCCCTCCCATGGCAGCGGGGTCCTAAAGGAAACTACGGGATATTAAGGTTCTCCTTTTGATAAAGAACCGGACCAACGCATTAACACTTGGTGAATACATGAACTCCTCATACTATGGTCATCTCCGGGAGTGGTTCCGGCTATTGTCACTCCGGGGTTGCCGGGTCATAACACATAGTAGGTGACTACAACTTGCAAGATAGGATCAAGAACACACACAATTGGCGACAACATAATAGGTTCATATCTGAAATGATGGCACTCGGGCCCTAGTGACAACCATTAAGCATGGCAAAGTAGTAGCAACATAAATCTCAGAACATAGTGGATACTAGGGATCAATCCCCGTCAAAACTAACTCGATTATATGATAGATCTCATCCAACCCATCACCGTCCAGCAAGCCTACGATGAGATTACTCACAAACGGTGAAGAGCATCATGGAATTGGCGATGAAGGAAGGTTGGTGATGACGATGGCGACGATCTCCCTTCTCCAGAGCCCAGAACGGACTCCAGATCTGCCCTCTAGATGAAGAACAGGAGGTGGCGGCACCTCCGTATCGTAAAACGTGATGAACTCTACTCCTTAATTTTTTTCCAGGTGAGACGGACTAAATAGAGCTGGATTTGGAGGCGATGGAGCATTGTGGGCCCCACAAGCATGCCAGGCGCGGCCAGGGGGGCCGCGCCTGGTGGGCTTGTGGGCTCATAGCTCCAGTTCCTCCGTTGATTCTTGCGCTAGTATTTTTCATAAATTCCACAAAAATTCTTCATAGATTTTCAGGTCATTCCGAGAACTTTTATTTCTGCGCAAAAACAACACCATGGCAATTCTACTGAAAACAGCGTTAGTCCGGGTTAATTCCATTCAAATCATGCAAATTAGAGTCCAAAACAAGGGCAAAAGAGTTCGGAAAAGTAGATACGACGGAGACGTATCATGGAGCGTGTTTCTCTCCCAAACAAAGAAGGCTAGGTTCCGACTTGTTATAAACAGCAAGCAAAACTAAAACAAACTAAAAAGTGAAGAGCGGGACGCTCCAAGCATATCACATAACATATGAAGTGATAAAAATATAGCATGGAGAAGGACGAATTGATGATTGTTGATGGAGAAGGGGATGCACGGGGGCATCCCCAAGCTTGAGCGCTTGACACTCCTAGATCTTCTTTCATCATCTTTCCATCGCATACTTGAAAACTCCCTTCATACGAAACTCATCATAAGCTGATTAGAGTGGTTAGTACCCATAATAAAATAATTTATTACCTACTGGAAATAAGGATTTTCATGAAAAGCTACTGTTTCTCATGATTGCCAAAAGGTTTTTGCAAAGGAAAAGCAAGCTTAATATTTGCAAAATGATGAAAACAAAAAACGTGGCAGAATCTGTGAAAAACAGAACAACAGGTAGTAAATAATTTTTTCAGGGCACTTCTACAACTCAAATCAAAAAACTCAGAACATATGCCAGAAAGACTATTATGTAGAGCATGGTCTCAAAACAATTCAGATCAAAAAGTTGATCTGGGGAATTTTGGCGATTTTTTCCATCAAGAAGACATAATCTGTTTCTGAACAGCATGTCACAACTTTTGAACTTTCTTGCAATCAAAGGCTAAAACTTGGCACAAAGCTTAAAATAAAGATACAATGATGTTGCTACAGTAGTAACAAGCATCAAGACCACTAAAACTGAAAGTAAAAACAAATTGGGTTGCCTTCCAACAAGCGCTTTCTTTTATGCCTTTGAGCTAGGCATGATGCAAAAGATCAAGTTGTATCAATTGGACCATCACAAAGATCATCAAAAAGCTCTTCAATAGTACAACTAATCTTAAGAGGACTGTCAAAGAGAGGCTTAGTGGCAACACTTCTAGGAACAAAAGCAAAGGTGGTAAGACCAATTGGAATTTCATTTCTAATTCTATTTAAGAGGGGTATTTTTTCCAAGGTCTTCACAGTTTCAAGACCCCTAGCAATAGGTATATTCGTTTTGGGTTGAGGAACCTTGGGTACGTGAATAAACTTAGGTCCCTTACTTGCGCGGGTTTCTACCTTTTTAGTCTTGATGGAGGATAGAGTAGTTCCTAAATTTCAATGATATCCTCGATCTTATCAATCCTAGAAGGATCTAGATCATGGGATTTAAGGGAATTTTGTGCATGGAGCTAACAAGTCTATTTAAGTTCCCTTGAATCCTACGATCTACTTCATTTGCTTTACTCATGCTTGGTATCACTAGCTCTATCTTCTCAAGTTTACTCATAATGTGAGCTAAAGTGATATCATCCTTTATGTCAACAATAGGTGGGATTCCAAGAAGATTTTCGGTAATGTTAAGAGCCTCCCCAATGGGAGCTTCCAAGAAATTCCCTCATATTGCTGTGTCTAGAACAAACCTATGCCAAGAAGTAATACCAACAAAAAAAAATTTAAGCAAAATAGTGGTGGATTGCTTCTTCGTGGCTCTATCTTGAGAATTTTTAATTCTAAACGAAGCATCTTTCAAACTTTCTCCAACCCTTTGTTTGAAGATGAGAATCTCTCCTTCGGGTGCGACACTAGAGGCAAAGGACTTAGGCATACTGACTAAACAAAGCAAAGTAACTAATTATTTTGTGGTTTTTGGTATAAGACTCTAAGGCAAAAACTAGAAAGCAAACTAACAAGACTAAAAAGCAAAGGTAAAAGATAGCGTGCAACTCCCCTATCTTGAAGACTGGAGTCCCCGGCAACCGCACCAGAAACTTCCTTGATGACGAGTTGATGAATATACTTTTCTCCCCTTGTTGGTTACCCCAAGTGGAAGGTGGAGATGTAGTCAGCAACCAGTTTCCCTTACACGGAGACTGTAAGATTTATCGAACCAGGAGGATGCCGAGGATCAACAAGTAGGTGTCCGCTGCCCTGGTGCTAGCAGAAGACGTGGACCTGCACACACAACAAATAACTTTGCTCCCAACAAGTACAGAGAGGTTGTCAATCTCCCCGGCCTTGTAGTTTGCAAAGGATCAAAACACAAGCGAGAATAGTGATAGTGATTGCAATAAAAAAGTAAACTGAAAGTAGTAAATGATGGTGGTGTAAGCAATGGTGGTGATATGGACCTGAGTCACATGATGTTCACTACTGATGTATCTCTCCCCAAAGATGATAAACAACTATGCATGGGTAAACGAATTACACCTAGGCAATTGACACGATTATAAACGCACCGCAATGCTAATTATGCTACTTGAAAGTTAGAGGCTCAATAGTAATGGGCAGTACGCCAAGACAAGTAGACCGTTTATTCATCAGCATCTACTTACTAATCATCCACCTTGAGATATCTATCCAGAACATCTCGCTGGTATTAAGTTGCGACCCCACCCAAAGTGTAAAATCAAAGCAACGGACAACTTCATTAACGAACTTTGCGTAAGGTAAACAATCCTTGCAACCGTGGTCACAAGCACCGCTGTTTTCTCCCTAGTGGAAACAACACATCCCCTAGTCTCATCTTTTTGTCACTCAAGCTAGACATCAGGGGGCATGAACCCACAATCATTCATAACGCTCCCTCTTGGAGTTACAGTCTACTACTCGGCCAAAGCAATAAAGAGCAACAAAGAACATGCATGAATCACTAAAGAACATAATATAAAAGTATAATCAAATATATAACTCATAACAATCTGAACATAATCTCATAATCCATCGGATCCCAACAAACCGAGCATAACAATAGCAGGAAAGTTACATAGATGCCTTGATCATGTAGGGAAGCTCACAAGGGCTAATAATGGAACCACAAGATTGGAGAGAAGACATCACATAGCTACTGGTCATGGACTCGTGGTCCAAGGAGGACTACTCACGGCACGTCCGGGAAGCGTCCATAGCGGTGGAGAAGCTCCCGGAGGTCAATCCTCCCTCCGGCAGGGTGCCGGGAAGAGGTCTTCTCACGCTCCCGATCTCGGAAGCGCTTTGGTGGTGGAACGATGGAGAAATTCGTGATTCTGGATATGATGGGAGGGTTTCTGATCAGATGGGTAAATATAGGCCAAAGGAGGGCGTCAGAGGAGGTGGGCCCCACCCAGGCGACCTGTGGACGTGGTCAGGGGATAGGCCGCGCAGGGAGGCCGCCTGCGCAGGCCCTGGCTCCCCTTTGTCCCTTCTTTGGTGCTCCGGAAGCTTCCGTCATGCTGACTTTTATATTTTTTTTCTAGAGATTTTTGGGACTTTGTAAATTGGGGTAAAAGTCTGTGCAAAAAAGACATCAACGGGCAGAAACTGGCACTGGGTGCACTGAGTTAGTAGGTCAGTCCAAATATGTGTAAAATGATATAAAAGTGCAGCAAAACTTATAACAATGTCACCCAAAAGATCAGGGAACAAGCAGAAATTATAGATACGTTTGGGACGTATCAGCCGCCCCGCGCGACCCCTCGGCCACCAACACGCGCGGCGTGGCGTGGCCGAGCCGTTGTGCTCGCCGGCCGGCCCTCTGGTGCAGCGAGGCACCCTCCCGCGCTGGCACCCGAAGCCCCCCGCTCCCGTTCGAAGGTAGAAGAAGAAGGCCAAAAGGAGAGAGAGACGCGGTGGACCACGAGCTGATCGGGCCTACCCGTTGACCAGGAGTAAGTGGAAACGTATTTGCTGAAATACGTTTTCCTAGTGGGAAAGCGGTTTCCCTTCTGCTTTGCGTTGAACTGTGTTTTTATTTGCACAAGGGTATTCCCCGAAGGCGCTTTCTGCCTAAACCACGAGGGACTTATTTGTGGATATTCTTTTTTTAGAATAGTGTGTGGTCTTCATCCGTCCATATCTCCGCGACTGTAGCTCCGATTCAGGTGATTGCAAAGCCCACACTTTTGCCTCGTCGAGCATGTTCTGTTGGTATCATTTTCATGATGTTTTCACATTCTGAAAATGGCCATTTTTCCCTTGCCCTTGTTTAGCCCCCTCCGAGAGAGAAGTGTTCCCAACGAATCGTTTTGTGAGTTCCTCATACTAATCCTGGTGAATCCTTCATCCCCATGCAAGCCACAATAGCCACTTGATTGATGGACTTGCAGTAGCTCCTGAATGTTTAATAATTCCTTGCTCGGTTATTACTGTGATTCTTGTTTCGGCTATGCTTGTAGATCCATGCTTATCATCATGCTATTCTCTTATGGACCCTGTTAGTATATGATTGATTGCTAGTATTATTATCATATGTCATGCTTGTTATCATTACATGCTGGTCGTAGTATTATTCAACTGATGCATGATTGTCGTCAGTTATGAGAAGTACCTGTAATATGCATGATCATCGCTATGCCATGTTCATATGTATCCAGTAGACTAAGTGATTTATTATTGATGATGCTAATGCTTCACATGTCAAATGCTTATACTTCCCATCAATGTTTATGCTGGTATCATGCTCATACGCATTGTCATTTCATCCTGTTATTTTATGACTCAGCTCATTGATACGTCCCAAATGTATATATAATTTCTGCTTGTTCCATGATCGTTTGGGTGACATTGTTATACGTTTTGCTACACTTTTATATCATTTTACACATATTTGGACTAACCTAGTAACTCAGTGCACTCAATGCAAGTTTCTGTCTGCTGATGTCTATTTTGCGAGGGCTTTTACCCAATTTTCCGAAGCCCAAAAAAATCCAGAAAAAATATATAAAAAATCAGCGAAACGGAAGCTTCCGGATCACCGAAGGAGGGTCAGAGAGGGGCCAGGGGCCTCCCAAACGGCATGCTGGCGCGACCATGCCCTAGGCCGCACCAGGAGGTCGCCTGGGTTGGTCCCACCTCCTCTGGTGCCCTCCTTTGGCCTATATTTAGAGTCCCGAGAGGGAACCCTCGCAGACTTTCTGTAACCATGAATTTCTCCATCGTTCCGCTGCTACAACGCTTCCGAGATCGGGAGCGTTAGGAGACCTCTTCCTGGCACCCTGCCGGAGGGAGGATTGACCTTCGAGAGCTTCTCCAACCACCATGGACGCTTCCGAGATGTGCCGTGAGTAGTTTCCCTTGGAGCATAAGTCCATGACCAGTAGCTATGTGATGTCTTCTCTCCAATCTTGTGCTTCAATGGTTAGTCCTTGTGAGCTGCCCTACATGATCAAGGCATCTATGTAACTCTCTTGCTATTGCTATGCTCGGTTTGTTGGGATCCGATGGATTATGAGATTATATTCAGATTGTTATGAGTTATATATTTGATTATCCTTTTATATTATGTTCCTTAGTGATTCATGCATGTTCTCCGTTGCTTTTTATTGCTTTGGCCAAGTAGTAGATCGTAACTCCAAGAGGGAGCGTTATGCATGATTGTGGGTTTGGGCCCCTCGATGTCTAGCTTGAGTGAGAGAAACATGAGACTAGGGGATATGCTTGTTGACACCAGGGAGAAAACAACGGTGCTTTTGACCACGATTGCAAGGATTGTTTACCTTACACATAGTTCGCTAATGCAGTTGTCCGTTGCTTTGAGTTTACACTTTGGATGGGACTCGCAACTTAATACCAGAGAGATGTTCTGGATAGATATCTCAAGGTGGATGATTAATAAGTAGATGTTGATGAATAAATGGTCTACTTGTCTTAGTGTATTGCCCATTACTATTGAACCTCTAACTATCAAGGATCATAATTAGCATTGTGGTGCGATCATAATTCTGCCAATTGCCCAACTGTGATTTCTTTACCCTAGCATAGTTTTTTATCGTCTTTTGGGAGAGAGACCTCACTAGTGAAGGTCATGTGACTCCGGTCCATATCACCATCATTGCTTACACCTCCACTATTTGCCGCTTTAATTACTTTTTCGTTGCAATCACTATTACCTTCCCGCTTGTGTTTTGATCCTTTGCAAACTACAAGGCCATAGGTACTCATTGGGAGAAAAGTTATTTGTTGTGTGTGCATGTCACGTCTTCTGCTAGCGCTAGGGTGGAAGACACCTACTTGTTGAGCCTAGGAGTCCTCCTGATTCGATAAACCTTACAGTCTGTGTGTGAGGGAAATTTGCCGCTGACTACATCTCCACCTTCCACTTGGGGTAACCAACGAGGGGCAAGAAGTATATACATCAACTCGTCATCAAGCAAATTTCTCGCGCCGTTGCTGGGGACTCCACTATTCAAGATAGGGAAGTTGCACACTATCTTTTACCTTTTCTTTTTACTCTTTTAGTTTGCTTTCTAGTTTTTGCTTTAGAGTCCTATACCAAAAACCACAAAAAAAATTAGTTTCTTTGTTCTTGCTCGTTGCCGTTGCTATGGGTTCCACTGAGAACACCAAGTTGCGTGACTTCACCAGTCACAACAACAATGACTTTATCTGTACTCTTATTGCTGCTCCTCCCACTGAGGCCACGTCCTATGAGATTAAACCTACTTTGCTGAACCTAGTTATGAAAGATCAATTCTCTGGTGCTGGAGATGATGCTGCTTTGCACTTGAACAATTTTGTGGAGCTCTGTGATATGCAAAAATACAAATAAGTAGATTGTGATATTGTTAAACTTAAGCTTTTTCCTTTCTCCTTGAGAGGAGGAGCTAAAGAGTGGCTTGAATCTTTGCCTAGGAATAGCATAGATTCTTGGGATAAGTGCAAAGATGCTTTTATTGGGAAGTATTACCCGCCTGCTAAGATTATCCAGTTGAGGAGTAACATTATGAATTTTAGACAATTCGATAATGAACATGTTGCTTAATCTTTGGAACGTATGCTTTACTCATGGTTTGGCTACTTGGATGGTTATCCAAACTTTCTATGCAGGATTGATGTTTACCTCGCGGAATCTGTTAGACTCGGCCGCGGGAGGAACCTTTATGTCAACTACACTTGGTGCTGCCACAAAGTTATTGGATGAGGTGATGATAAAGTATTCTCAATGGCACACCGAGAGAGCTCCAACAGGTAGGAAGGCAAACTTTGTTGAGGAGATTTCCTCCCCTAATGATAAGGTTGACATGATCATGACTCTACTTACTAAACAAGCTCCTATTGATCCTCATGATGATCCTTTAAATTCTTTGGTTGCTTGAGAAAGAGAGCAAGTGGACGTTAATTTTATTTCTAGGAACAACTTCAATAACAATGTTTCTAGGAGTAATTTTTGTATCAATCCTAGACCGTTCCCATCCAACAACTACGGGAACAACAACAATTATCCTAGAACCAAAAACTCCACTTCTGAATTAGAGAGCATGCTTAAATATTTTATCACCTCTCAAAAAGCCTTCAAAGAGTGTAGAAGAAAAACTAGAAAAATTAGATACTCTCTCTTTGAAGGTGGACAACATAGCTCATGATGTAGAGATGCTTAAAATTATAACTTCCCCACTTCAGGAAAGGAACACCACGGCCATGAATGCTATCCGAGTCCAAATTAATGAGAACATAAGAATGCGAGCCAAACTTAAAGAGAGATGGGCTAGAGAAAAGGAAGAGGAAGAGAGAATTAAGAGCCTTCCTACACACACTACCATTGCTACTATACAAGTTGTTGAGGTTCTCAAAACTTTTAGCACCCATTGCACTCCTAGTCCCAATAGACCTATTAATGGTGATGCTAATACCTCAACTATAGGATAAGAAGGTCCTATGAATTTAGAGACTACCAAAAGAATAAGCTTAGATGACATTACTACCACTTTAATTAATGGTAGTAACCTTGATTTTTACAATTGTAGTCTCTCCGAAGTCATCACCTTTATACAAAGAATGGCTAAAGACCCCCACAGTAGTACATTCAATATTGCCTTCACCGAGCATATTACCAATGCTCTTATCAAAGCTAGGGAGGAAAAGCTCAAGCTAGAGACTTCTATTCCTAGGAAGCTAGAAGATGGTTGGGATCCTATGGTCAAGATAAAATTGAATAATATCTTTTGCTTTGATTTGTGTGATGTTGGAGCTAGTGCCTCCGTTATGCCCAAAACAATGTATGATATGCTTGATTGGAAACCTTATGATCCATGTTCTTTTGGTGTTCGTCTTGTTGATTTTTCCATAAAGAAACCTTTAGGGAGAATTGATGATGTTCTTATTATTGTCAATGATAGTTATGTGCCCGTTAATTTTCTTATTATGGACATTGAATGTGATCCTTCATGTCCAATTATTTTGGGACGTCCTTTTCTCCGCACCGTTGGTGCTATCATTGACATGAAAGAGGGAATTATTAAATGCCAATTTCCTCTTAAAAAGGGAATGTAACACTTCCCTACAAAGAAGATTAAGTTACCTTATGAGTCCGTTACACGGGCAAGTTATTCTTTTGGAGTTGATAACACTTGATCTTCTTGCATTATGCCTAGCTCAAAGGCATAAAAGAAAGAGCTTGTTGGGAGGCAACCCAATATGTTTTTACTTGCTTTTTTAGTGGTCTTGATGTGTGTTACTATTGTAGTAACATAATTGTATCTTTATTTTTAAGCTTTGTGCCAAGTTATAACCTCCGATTGCAAGAAAGATCAAGAATTGTGACATGCTGTCGAGAAACAGATTTTGTCTGCTTGACGGAAAAAATCGCCAAAAATCATAGATCATCTTTTTGATCTGAATTTGTCTGACATCATGATCTATATAATTGCCTTTCTCGCATCTGTTCTGAGTTTTTTGATTCGAGCTGCAGAAGTGCCCCGAATAAATTATTTACTACCTGATGTTCTGTTTTTCACAGATTCTACCATGTTTTGTGTTTTCATTGTTTTGCGAATCCTAAGCTTGCTTTTTATTTGCAAAAATCTTTTGCTAAACATGATAAGCAGTAGCTTTTCATGAAAATCTTTATTTCCAGCAGGTATTGAATTATTTTATTAAGTGAACTAACCAATCTAATCAGCTTATGATGAGTTTCGTATGAAGAGAGTTTTCAAGTATGCGATGGGAGAGATGATGAAAGAAGATAAAGGAGTGTCAAGCATTCAAGCTTGGGGATGCCCCTATGCACCCCAAGAAATATTCAAAGGAGACTCAAGCGTCTAAGCTTGGGGATGCCCCCGGGCATCCCCTTCTCTATCAGCAATCACCCGGTCATCCATCTCCATGCTATATTTTTATCACTTCATATGATATGCGATATGCTTGTAGCGTCCCGCTATTTGCTTTTTAGTTTGTTTTAGTTTTGCTTGCTCTTCATAACAAGTTGGTACTTAGCCTACCTTGTTTGGGAGAGAGACACGTTCCATTCCACTCTAGAACACAACATAGCTTTTCATGCTTATTCTTTTTGTGTGTTCTTCATCTTTTTGTAGCTACTGTCATGCTTAGCTCTTAGCTTTCATGCTTATCTTTTTAAGAGCTTTTACTTAGGTTGATTTTGAAACTCTCTTGAGTTATCATGCTTATCTTGTTTAGAGAGTTGGCTTGTTGCACTGAGTTGTGTGTCTTGCATGAGTAGGTAATTGAGGTTGTTATTTAAGTATAGTAATAACTTGCAATGGTTTCACTACTGGAATCCAGTAATTTGCCATTAGCCAGTTCTTTGCCGTCTGATGGCTGATGGCAAAGAACCTCTTTGCCGTTAGCTGACTTCAAGCAGACGGTAAAGGGCTGACTGATGGCAAACAGACTATTTGCTATTGGTCTGTCTTGTATCGTGTGCTAGCGGACGACAAAGAGACCTAGGGCAGACGACAAAGATGACAGATGGGTCCCAGTAGACATTGGGCCTGGCCAGGTCCGACGGAAGGGTTCTTTGCCGTCCGCCATGGGGCTCTTTGTCGTCCGAGGGCAGACGACAAAGGGGACGAGCCTATAACGGCTGTTACCCCGGCCCCTTGCTCCACTACCCCCACTCCCCCACTGTCTCTCTCTCCACCGCGTGCGCCTAGCTCCAGCACCACCGCCGGCCGGCCACCCCTCCACCGCCCCCGGTGCCACCCCCTGCGCCGCCCCTACCATCACCCGCCCCTCCCCTCACCCGCCCCCGGCGCCGCGCCCTTCCCTCACCCGCCCCCGGCGCCGCCGCTCCTCTCATTGGCTACGAGTGCCGCCCCCTGCGCCGCCCCTCCCTTCACCCGCCCCCGGCGCCGCACCCTCGCCTTACCGGCTCCCGGCGCCGCCCCTCCTCTCACCGGATGCGGACACCGCCCCCTCCCCTAACGAGATCCTGTCGCCGCCCCCTCCCCTCACCGGCTCCCTGCGCAGGCCCCTCCCCTCACCGGCTCCCGTCGATGCACCTCCCCTCACCGGCTTCCAGCGACGCCCCTCCCCTCACCGACCGTCCCCAACTCCGGTGAATGCCTCCGATACCCCTATTTTCAGTTTTTTCATTTAAGTTAGATAGTTAGTTTTTTTTTCTGTTTTTTCTGTTAAATTAGATAGCTAGTTTATTAGGTAGAATAAAGTAGATAGAAAATAAAAAAGGATATAAAAGAAAAAACTTAGAAGAAAATAGTAGAAGAAAAATAAGAAGAAGAAGAAGAAGAAGAAGAAAGAGGAGAGGAGGAGAAAGAGAAAATAAAGAAGAAAAAGAAGAGGAGGAGAAAAAAGAATAATAATAATAATAATAATAATAAGATGATCAAGAAGAAGAAAAAGAAGAAGAAGAAGAAGAAGAAAAACAAGAGAGAGGAGAAGAAGAAGGAAGAGGAAAAAGGAACCCCGACACCCCGGCACTGAACCTCGACCCCCGACCCCTGACGCCCGACGCCACTGACCCTGGACCCTCGACCCTGACGCCATTGACCATCGATCCCCGACCCTCGACCCCCGACGCCACTGACCCATGACTCCCGACCCCCGACGCCACTAACCCTCGACCCCCGACCCCCGACACCTGCTCGGCCTCTTGTTGACCGAAAAGACCCCAACCCCCGACGCTAGTGACCCTCGACCCCCGACGACACTGACCCCCGACCACCGACACAACTAACCCCCGACCCCTGACACCACCGACACCCGACGCCACCGACCCTCCACAACACTAAGCCCCGACCCCCGACACCTCTTCTGCCTACAGTTGAACGAGAAGGTGCTTTTCGGCCTTCTAGAGGCCGACGTGGTCATAGTTTTGTAAATTATGAGTTAGGCCACATATTTTCCGATTATGTTAATTATAAAAACATCATATTTGTGTTGATCTGGTGAATTTCAATGTGCAGTTGTTCGACACCTCCACGTGCATTGGACGAGCTCCACCCCTGCGTTTGTTGGTGAGCACAAATGACTTCTCCTCCTACCCCCTTAATTTGCTCTGTTCCGGTCTTCGTGCCGATGAAACTTGCTAGCTATAGGTTTCTTCAATCATGAGTATGCGTGACCAGTATGCGTCTCCCGTTCGAAAGGGCGACATATATAAATATGCATGTCTTTGCATATTTATAACCGCCATCCTTTCGAATTGTCCAACGTTATCCATGGACAGCCCGAGTATGTGTAGATTGGGTTCATTTTCCCGTATGCTGTGCTCCGAATCCGATGCGGAATTTCGTCAGTGCCTCCCTGTTGTTCTCTGGGTACACATCTCTCTGCTTATTGTCGAGACATGTATCAGGAGAACAGCGGGGAGGTGTTGCCGAAATTCTGCATCGCATCTAGAGCAGAGCATGGGAAAACGAACCCAATCTACACATACTCGGGTGGGATTAGGACCTATCTTTACCTATTAGCGTGTAGGTTGCATGGATGTAATAAAACTGACAAACTTGATTAGCGGATGAATATATGTGATGAATTATATATTTATTTCTTGTGCGCCCATAGGTAGCTAGGCAACATGAGTGATCGTGCTTGGATGTACACTAGTCACCCTAGTGAGAAAGACATGACCAATGAATGGTTAACAAAAACCAGGGGGCTTGTGAGAGCCGCATTTGCAAATGGCCAGCAAAAAACATGGTGCCCCTGTTCCAACTGCGACAACTGGAAAAAGCAGACAGAGTTTGAGATGGGTAAACACCTACAGAAGTGGGATTTTACGCCTAATTATACAGTGTGGACTTTTCATGGTGAGTCTGACCAACGTGCCAGAGCTGAGGTGATTCGTCGTCGCACCGACGAGCATGGTACCGGGATCGAAGACATGGTGCAAGACTTTGATGATGCTCGGGATTCGGAGGATGAGATGGAGGAATCTGCAAAGGCCTTCTATGAAATGTTGGAGTCTTCAAAATGTCCTCTTCACGAGCAAACTGAGCTTTGTCAGCTGGATGCCATCGCGCAAGTAATGGCTCTAAAGGCGCAATTCAACCTAGACAGAGAATGCTACGACGCGATGATGACGATATTTGGATGCTTTCTACCCAAAGGCCATGTACTGCCTGCAAACCTGTACCAGTCTGAGAAAATCCTCCATGTACTTAAGATGCCCTATGAGAAGATACATGCCTGTGAGAATGGATGTGCCTTATTTAGGCTTGAGTATGCGGCCTTGAACTATTGCCCCATTTGCAATTCTTCCAGGTATATAATGGTAGACAACGGTATGGGTGAGAAGAATCAGACCAAGATCCCCATTAGTGTTCTTCGGTATCTACCAATCGTACCAAGACTTCCACGTATTTTCATGGTCGAAGAGACGGCCACACAGATGACATGGCACAAATTGGGCAAAAGAACTGAACTATATGCGGATGGGAACAAGATGCTGGTACACACTTCAGATGGTTTTTCGTGGAGCCAATTCGATGCATTCCATAAGGATAAATCGGAAGATCCAAGGCATCCTAGAGTTGCCATCAACACGGATGGGTTCAATGTGTATGGTATGACGGCAGCACAATACAGTTGTTGGCCTGTATTTGTCATTCCACTCAATTTCACACCCGGAGAGATTATGAAAAGAAAGAACATTTTCCTGATGTTGATAATTCCAGGGCCCAACTATCCGGGGAAGAATATGAATGTGTACATGCAGCCGCTTAACGATGAGTTGCAAGAAGCCTAGGATAATGGCATCAAGACCTACGACGCCGCTACCAAAACAAATTTCAAAATGCATGTGTGGTGCATGTACTCGACGTATGATTATCCGGCGTTTGCCCTATTCGCTGGCTGGTATGTGCATGGAAGGTTCCCGTGCACCACATGTAAGGCAGCTCTTCAGTTCCGTTGGCTGCAGGATGGTCGCAAGTTTTCTTGCTTCGACATGCATAGACTATTCCTGGATCCTCACCATAAGTTCAGAAAAGAGAAGAAGAATTTCATCAAAGGTAGAGTTGTCAAAAACACTGCACCAGCTGCGTTGACAGGCCAACAGACTCTTGATCAGTTAAACGCTCTCGAGCCTGATCCTTTGAGTCCAGGATACTTCAAAGGGTATAATACGGAACACGCTTGGACTCACAAGTCATGCTTATGAGATCTGCCTTACTTCAAAGACCTCCTTTGCCCACACAACATCGACGTGATGCACATTGAAAAGAATATTGCGGAGGCCATTTTTGGTACATTGTTCGGCATAGAGGGGATGTCAAAAGATAATCCTAAGGCTAGAATCGACCTGGAGGCTCTATGTGATAGACCATTACAAAACTTGCGACAACGGAAAGGAAAGCAAAGCATAGCGAAGCCAAAGGCATGGTTCAATCTTGAAAGGCCAGCTACGAGGGAAATGCTATTGTGGGCGAAAATGCGGTTGATGTTCCCCGATGGGTATGCTGCGAATCTAAAGAGGGGAACGAGTCTTGAGAAATTGAAAATATTTGGTCACAAGAGTCATGATTGGCACATATGGATTGAGCGGGTAATGCCGGTGATGTTGCGTGGCTTTATCCCTGAGGATGAATGGCTAGTACTGGCAGAGCTGAGTTGTTTCTTCCGTTCTCTTTGTGCGAAAGAACTATCGCCTGGCGTGCTAGATGAAATGGAAGAGTTGGCGGCGGAGTTGATCTGCAAATTAGAAAAGATCTTTCCATCGGGCTTCTTTAATCCAATGCAGCATTTGATTTTGCATCTCCCGACCGAGGCAAGATTGGGGGCCCGTTCAAAATCGATGGTGCTACTCAACTAAGAGGATGAATAAGACGCTTCGAGCTAAGTGTAAAAAATAAACGTAGAATTGAAGCATCGATGGCCGAGGCATTCATTACTGAGGAGGCGAAAAACTTCATGACAGCACACTACCAAGCCAAAAATCATCATTTGCATAACCCGAAGCCTCGGTACAATGATGGCGATCCAAAAAAAGGTCTATCCAACCTCAGCCTATTCAAAGGGAAGCTCGCACCATCTGGTGCTTCGAAAGGGAAATCGTTGGATGTCGAAGAATGGCGGACCATTTCATTGTATATCTTCACCAACCTAACAGAAGTGCGGCCGTACATCGAGTAAGTTCTCGGTAAATTATTGTTCCGCAACTTCTAATTCCATTCAACTACTCTTATTCCCGGATATTTGATATAGTTGATACGTCGCCGAATTCTCGGATGGAGCGGTCATCGAAAAGGATTCCATCGAAGAGTATGAGCTTCTCGCAAAGCATGGAGGCGACTATCCCGATTTCATCTCTTGGTTCAAACAAAAGGTAATTAGTTACCATTAATGGTCCATTTGATTTCTTGGTCTAATTTGAGGCTAATGCATCCATTCTTTCGTATTAAACGTGTAGGCTGATGCAGAGTCTATGGACGCCGAGTTGAGACAAGTCGCTAATGGTTTTGACTATAAGGTCCGTTCATTTGACAAATACAACATCAACGGGTATCACTTTCGTACCTTTGGCAAAGAGCTATCTATGCCCGACCTAAAGACTACAAATTGTTCTGTCTCTGCTATCGGCGAAGGAGGCACCGAGTATTATGGAAGAGTTGATGCAATTTATGAACTTCTATTCTATGGTGAAAACCCACCGACCGTCGTAGTTTTCATATGTTATTGGCTTGAGCCGAGGGAGACTAGAAGGACTCATGAACATATAGGACTAGTCGAAATCAACCAAAACACCCACTAAGATGTTCCCGATGTCTATATTACGGCTCAACATGCGACACAAGTTTTCTATCTACCTTGGGCCTGCCAAACTGATCCAAATCTCAAAGGTTGGTATGTCATTTATGAAGTTCCACCACATTTTAGACCACCTACCCTCAATGAAGAGGATTACGAACCTCACATTAACGCATACACATATGAAGGAGAATTCTTCCAAGAAACATGTATGTCCAAGAAACATTTCAAGAACCTCTCTACTTCACCATAGAACATTGATGTAGACAGCGACAGTAAATCCGTCATAACCCCTGAGCCCGAAGAGGAAGAGCCGGAAGAAGAAGAGGTTACTGCTGCGGATGACCTGTCACTTCTTGACCGATTACATAATGGTGGCGTTCCACATGTTCTTCCTGATAGTGATGATAATGATGCATTTATTGATGATAGTGATGATCATGATGCATTTATTGACCCGGAAGCATATATAGACGAGCACGTTTGTTATTAGTTCATGTCAGGTATTCAACTATTACTATATATAAATTTTGAGTTCATGTTAGGTATTCAATTTTTATTAGTGATGTTGGTATTTATGACAATGATACACTTAAATTATATACATTTTATTTCTCATGTTGGTATTTATGTTGTACTAATTTCATTTACTCTTTGTCATGACAGGTGTTGAAAGATGGTGGGAAAGGGTCGAAAGCACTCCGCATCTCCTTCTTCGTCGGCGGGTGGTGGGATGGGTACTTCCATTCCTGCCTCGCCTCTTCGGAGAGTGTTCCTCTCTACTCTGCATGGAGTGGCCGCTTCTTCGACTCTCGTGGCCCCCGTGAGAGGAGGTAGACCCCCCGCGAAGCCGAGAGGTACTAAAGGTATTACTCATGTTGGTATTTATGTTGTACTCATGTTGGTATTTATGTTGTAGTCATGTTGGTATTTATATACATTTTATTACTCATGTTGGTATTTATGTTGTACTAAAGGTGTTGGGGAACGTCGCATGGGAAACAAAAAATTTCCTACGCGCACGAAGACCTATCATGGTGGTGTCCATCCACGAGAGGGGATGTGTGATCTACGTACCCTTGTAGACCGTACAGCAGAAGCGTTACTGAACGCAGTTGATGTAGTGGAACGTCCTCACGTCCCTCGATCCGCCCCGCGAACTATCCCGCGATCAGTCCCACGATCTAGTGCCGAACGGACGGCACCTCCGCGTTCAGCACACGTACAGCTCGACGATGATCTCGGCCTTCTTGATCCAGCACGAGAGACGGAGAGGTAGAAGAGTTCTCCGGCAGCTTGACGGTGCTCCGGAGGTTGGTGATGATCTCGTCTCAGCAGGGCTCCGCCCGAGCTCCGCAGAAACGCGATCTAGAGGTCAAACCGTGGAGATATGTGGTCGGGCTGCCGTGGCAAAAGTTGTACCAAATCAGCCCTAAAACCCCACTACATATAGGAGGGAGAGGGGGAAGCCTTGCCTTGGGGTCCAAGAACCCCCAAGGGGTCGGCCGAGCCAAGGGGGGAAGGATTCCCCTCCCAAACCTAGTCCTACTTGGTTTGGAAGGTGGAGTCCTTCTTCCCTTTCCCACCTCCTCCTTTTTTTTCTTTTTCTCTTTGATTTTCTTCCCAATGCGCATAGGCCCCTTTTGGGCTGTCCCACCAGCCCACTAAGGGCTGGTGCGGCACCCCCAACACCTATGGGCTTCCCCGGGGTGGGTGCCCCCCCGGTGAACTCCCGGAACCCATTCGTCATTCCCCGTACATTCCCGGTAACTCCGAAAACCTTCCGGTAATCAAATGAGGTCATCCTATATATCAATCTTCGTTTCCGGACCATTCCGGAAACCCTCGTGACATCCGTGATCTCATCCGGGACTCCAAACAACATTCGGTAACAAACTATATAACTCAAATACGCATAAAACAACGTCGAACCTTAAGTGTGCAGACCCTGCGGGTTCGAGAACTATGTAGACATGACCCGAGAGACTCCTCGGTCAATATCCAATAGCGGGACCTGGATGCCCATATTGGATCCTACATATTCTACGAAGATCTTATCGTTTGAACCTCAGTGCCAAGGATTCATATAATCCCGTATGTCATTCCCTTTGTCCTTCGATATGTTACTTGCCCGAGATTTGATCGTTACTATACGCATACCTATTTCAATCTCGTTTACCGACAAGTCTCTTTACTCGTTCCGTAATAGAAGATCCCGCAACTTACACTAAGTCACATTGCTTGCAAGGCTTGTGTGTGATGTTGTATTACCGAGTGGGCCCCGAGATACCTCTCCGTCACATGGAGTGACAAATCCCAGTCTTGATCCATACTAACTGAACGAACACCTTCGGAGATACCTGTAGAGCATATTTATAGTCACCCAGTTACATTGCGACGTTTGATACACACAAATTATTCCTCCGGTGTTAGTGAGTTATATGATCTCATGGTCATAGGAACAAATACTTGACACGCAGAAAACAGTAGCAATAAAATGACACGATCAACATGCTACGTCTATTAGTTTGGGTCTAGTCCATCACGTGATTCTCCTAATGACGTGATCCAGTTATCAAGCTACAACACTTTGTTCATAATCAGAAGACACTGACTATCGTTGATCAACTGGCTAGCCAACTAGAGGCTTGCTAGGGACAGTGTTTTGTCTAATTATCCACACATGTATATAAGTCTTCATTCAATACAATTATAGCATGGATAATAAACGATTATCTTGATACAGGAATTATAATAAAAACTATATTTATTATTGCCTCTAGGGCATAATTCCAACAGTCTCCCACTTGCACTAGAGTCAATAATCTAGCCCTCACATCATCATGCGAATTACATTGTAATAAATCTAACACCCATACAGTTCTGGTATTGATCATGCTTTTCCCGTGGAAGAGGTTTAGTCAGCGGGTCTGCTACATTCAGATCCGTGTGCACTTTGCATATATTTACGTCCTCCCCTTCGACGTAGTCGCGGATGAGGTTGAAGCGTCGTTTGATGTGTCTGGACTTCTTGTGAAACCGTGGTTCCTTTGCTAGGGCAATGGCACCCGTGTTATCACAGAACAAGGTTATTGGATTCAGTGCGCTTGGCACCACTCCAAGATCCGTCATGAATTGCTTCATCCAGACACCCTCCTTAGCCGCCTCCGAGGCAGCCATGTACTCCGCTTCACATGTAGAATCTGCTACGACGCCTGCTTGGAACTGCACCAGCTTACCGCACCCCCATTAAGAATAAATACGTATCCGGTTTGCGACATAGAGTCGTCCGGATCTGTGTCAAAGCTTGCATCGACGTAACCTTTTATGGCGAGCTCTTTGTCACCTCCATACACGAGAAACATCTCCTTAGTCCTTTTCAGGTACTTCAGGATATTCTTGACCGCCGTCGAGTGATCCACTCCTGGATTACTCTGGAATCTACCTGCCATACTTATGGCTAGGCTAACGTTCGGTCTAGTGCACAACATTGCATACATGATAGAACCTATGGCGGAAGCATAGGGGACGGAGCGCATATGCTCTCTATATTCATCAGTTGCTGGGCACTGAGTCTTACTCAATCTCGTACCTTGTAAAACTGGCAAGAACCCTTTCTTGGACTGTTCCATTTTGAACCTCTTCAAAACTTTATCAAGGTATGTGCTTTGTGAAAGTCCTATCAGGCATTTTGATCTATCCCTGTAGATCTTAATGCCTAGAATGTAAGCAGCTTCTCCTAGGTCCTTCATAGAGAAACTTTTATTCAAGTAATCCTTTATGCTCTCCAATAACTCCACGTTGTTTCCAATCAGCAATATGTCATCCACATATAATATTAGAAACGCCACAAAGCTCCCACTCACTTTCTTGTAAATACAGGATTCTCCAACCACTTGTATAAACCCAAATGCTTTGATCACCTCATCAAAGCGTTTGTTCCATCTCCGAGATGCTTGCACCAGTCCATAAATGGATCGCTGGAGCTTGCACACTTTGTTAGCATTCTTAGGATCGACAAAACCTTCGGGTTGCATCATGTACAACTCTACCTTAAGGAAACCGTTAAGGAACGCCATTTTGACATCCATCTGCCAGATTTCATAATCGAAAAATGCAGCTATTGCTAACATGATTTTGACGGACTTAAGCATCGCTACGGGTGAGAATGTCTCATCGTAGTCAACTCCTTGAACTTTTGAAAAACCCTTTGCCACAAGTCGAGCTTTATAAACGGTCACATTGTCGTCAGCGCCCGTCTTCCTCTTAAAGATCCATTTGTTCTGAATAGCCTTGCGGCCCTCAGGTAATACTTCCAAAGTCCACACTTTGTTCTCATACATGGATCCTATCTCGGACTTCATGGCTTCTAGCCATTTGTTGGAATCTGGGCCCACCATTGCTTCTTCATAATTTGCAGGTTCATTGTTGTCTAACAACTTGATTGACAAGACGGGATTACCGTACCACTCTGGAGGAGCATGTGGTCTCGTCGACCTGCGTGGTTCGATAGAAACTTGAACCAGAGTTTCATGATCATCATCATTAACTTCCTCCTCAACCGGCGTCGCAACGACAGAGGTTTCCCCTTGCCCTGCGCCACCATCCAGAGGGATGAGAGGTTCGACAACCTCGTCAAGTTCTATCTTCCTCCCACTCAATTCTCTCGAGAGAAACTCCTTCTCGAGAAAAGCTCCGTTTTTAGCAACAAACACTTTGCCCTCGGATTTGAGATAGAAGGTGTACCCAACTGTCTCTTTCGGGTAACCTATGAAGATGCACTTTTCCGCTTTGGGTTCCAGCTTTTCAGGCTGAAGCTTTTTGACATAAGCATCACATCCCCAAACTTTAAGAAACGACAACTTTGGCCTTTTGCCATACCACAGTTCGTATGGTGTCGTCTCAACGGATTTTGATGGTGCCCTATTTAAAGTGAATGCAGCTGTTTCTAATGCATAACCCCAAAATGATAATGGCAAATCGGTAAGAGACATCATAGATCACACCATCTCTAATAAAGTACGATTACGACGTTCGGACACACCATTACGCTGTGGTGTTCCAGGCGGTGTCAATTGTGAAACAATTCCACATTGTTTTAAGTGAGCACCAAACTCGAAACTCAGATATTCACCCCCACGATGAGACCGTAGGAACTTGATCTTCTTGTTACGATGATTTTCAACTTCACTCTGAAATTGCTTGAACTTTTCAAATGTTTCAGACTTGTGCTTCCTTAAGTAGACATAACCATATCTACTCAAATCGTTAGTGAAGGTGAGAAAATAACGATATCCGCCGCGTGCCTCTACGCTCATCGGACCACACACATCGGTATGTATGATTTCCAACAAGTCACTTGCACGCTCTATTGTTCCGTAGAACGGAGTTTTAGTCATCTTGCCCATGAGGCATGGTTCGCACGTGTCAAGTGAATCAAAGTCAAGTCACTCCAAAAGTCCATCGGCATGGAGTTTCTTCATGCGCTTTACACCAATATGACCTAAGCGGCAGTGCCACAAAAATATGGCGCTATCATTGTTAACTCTAACTCTTTTGGTCTCAATGTTATGTATGTGTGTATCACTATCAAGATTCAATCTGAACAATCCTCTCACATTGGGTGCATGACCATAAAAGATGTTACTCATAGAAATAGAACAACCATTATTCTCTGACTTAAAAGAGTAACCGTCTCGCAATAAACAAGATCCAGATATAATGTTCATGCTCAACGCAGGCACTAAATAAAAATCATTCAAGTTCATAACTAATCCTGATGGTAACTGAAGTGAAACTGTGCCAACGGTGATTGCATCAACCTTGGAACCATTTCCTACGCGCATTGTCACTTCATCTTTCGCGAGCCTTCGTCTATTCCACAGTTCCTGTTTCGAGTTGCAAATATGAGCAACAGAACCGGTATCGAATACCCAGGCGCTACTACAAGAGCCGGTTAAGTACACATCAATAACATGTATATCAAATATACCTGATTTTTCTTTGGCCGCCTTCTTATCAGCCAGATACTTGGGGCAATTGCGCTTCCAGTGACCCATACCCTTGGAATAGTAACACTCTGTTTCAGGCTTAGGTCCAGCTTTGGGTTTCTTCGTTGGATTGGCAACATACTTGCCGCTCTTCTTTGAATTACCCTTCTTGCCTTTGCCGTTTCTCTTGAAACTAGTGGTCTTATTCACCATCAACACTTGATGTTCTTTACGGAGTTCAGACTCTGCGACTTTCAGCATCGCAAACAACTCGCCGGGAGACTTGTTCATCCCTTGCATGTTGTAGTTCAACACAAAGCCTTTATAGCTTGGCGGCAGTGACTGAAGGATTCTGTCAGTGATAGCTTCTTGCGGGAGTTCAATCCCTAGCTCAGCTGGATGGTTTGAGTACCCAGACATTTTGAGCACATGTTCACTGACAGACGAATTCTCCTCCATCTTGCAAGCATAGAATTTATCGGAGGTCTCATACCTCTCGATCCGGGCGTTCTTCTGAAAGATAAACTTCAACTCCTGGAACATCTCAAATGCTCCATGACGCTCAAAGCGACGTTGAAGTCCCGGTTCTAAGCCATACAAGACTGCACATTGAACTATTGAGTAGTCCTCCTTACGTGCTAACCAAGCGTTCTTAACATCCTGATCAGCCGTAGCGGGTGGTTCATCTCCTAGCGCAGCATTAAGGACATAATCCTTCTTCCCAGCTTGTAAGACTAGCTTAAGATTACGAGCCCAGTCTACAAAGTTGCTTCCATCATCTTTCAACTTAGCTTTCTCTAGGAACGTATTAAAATTCAGGGTGACTGTCGCGTGAGCCATGATCTACAACACAAATATATTCAAAGTGGACTTAGACTATGTTCAAGATAATTAGAGTTTAACTTAATCAAATTACACGCTAAACTCCCACTCAAAATTTTTCCTATGCGCACGAAGACCTATCATGGTGATGTCCATCTACGAGAGGGGATGTGTGATCTACGTACCCTTGTAGACCGTACAGCAGAAGCGTTAGTGAACGCGGTTGATGTAGTGGAACGTCCTCACGTCCCTCGATCCGCCCCGCGAACTATCCCGTGATCAGTCCCACGATCTAGTGCCGAACGGACGACACCTCCGCGTTCAGCACACGTACAGCTCGATGATGATCTCGGCCTTCTTGATCTCGTTGAGCACATGTTCAGCAAGAGAGACGGACAGGTAGAAGAGTTCTCCGGCAGCGTGACGGCGCTCCGGAGGCTTGTGATGATCTCGTCTCAGCAGGGCTCCACCCGAGCTCCGCAGAAACGCGATCTAGAGGTAAAACCATGGAGATACGTGGTCGGGCTGCCGTGGCAAAAATTGTACCAAATCAGCCCTAAAACCCCACTATATACAGGAGGGAGAGGGGGAAGCCTTGCCTTGGGGTCCAAGAACCCCCAAGGGGTCGGCCGAGCCAAGGGGGGAAGGATTCCCCTCCTAAACCTAGTCCTACTTGGTTTGGAAGGTGGAGTCCTTCTTCCCTTTCCCACCTCCTCCTTTTTTTTCTTTTTCTCTTTGATTTTCTTCCCAATGCGCATAGGCCCCTTTTGGGCTGTCCCACCAGCCCACTAAGGGCTGGTGCGGCACCCCCAACACCTATGGGCTTCCCCGGGGTGGGTGCCCCCCCGGTGAACTCCCGGAACCCATTTGTCATTCCCGGTACATTCCCGGTAACTCCGAAAACCTTCCCGTAATCAAATGAGGTCATCCTATATATCAATCTTCATTTCCGGACCATTATGGAAACCCTCGTGACGTCCGTGATCTCATCCGAGACTCCAAAACATTCGGTAACCAACCATATAACTCAAATACGCATAAAACAACGTCGAACCTTAAGTGTGCAGACCCTATGGGTTCGAGAACTATGTAGACATGACCCGAGAGACTCCTCGGTCAATATCCAATAGCGGGACCTGGATGCCCATATTGGATCCTACATATTCTACGAAGATCTTATCGTTTGAACCTCAGTGCCAAGGATTCATTTAATCCCGTATGTCATTCCCTTTGTCCTTCGGTATGTTACTTGCCCGAGATTTGAACATCAGTATCCGCATACCTATTTCAATCTCGTTTACCGGCAAGTATCTTTACTCGTTCCATAATACAAGATCCCGCAACTTACACTAAGTCACATTGCTTGCAAGGCTTGTGTGTGATGTTGTATTACCGAGTGGGCCCCGAGATACCTCTCCGTCACACGGAGTGACAAATCCCAGTCTTGATCCATACTAACTCAACGAACACCTTCGGAGATACCTGTAGATCATCTTTATAGTCACCAAGTTACGTTGCGACGTTTGATACACACAAAGTATTCCTCCGGTATTAGTGAGTTATATGATCTCATGGTCGTAGGAACAAATACTTGACACGCAGAAAACAGTAGCAATAAAATGACACGATCAACATGCTACGTCTATTAGTTTGGGTCTAGTCCATCACGTGATTCTCCTAATGACGTGATCCAGTTATCAAGCAACAACACTTTGTTCATAATCAGAAGACACTGACTAACATTGATCAACTGGCTAGCCAACTAGAGGCTTGCTAGGGACAGTGTTTTGTCTATGTATCCACACTTGTATATAAGTCTTCATTCAATACAATTGTAGCATGGATAATAAATGATTATCTTGATACAGGAATTATAATAATAACTATATTTATTATTGCCTCTAGGGCATAATTCCAACAAAAGGTAGACGTCGCCGCTGGGGAGGTAGGGCGGTGGCTGCCACGCCTTCCTCGCCGCCACCCCAAGCTGATTCACCTGAGCACAAGACTTCTAGGGTGGATTCGTCTGAGGTGGAGGCTACACGGTCTCCGGTTCGCGAGCCTTAGGTCGATGACCTTCAACCCATGAGACTCGTATCCCAGAGGCTTCGTTCCAGGCGACTCCGGAGCAAAGAAGGGATGAGGGTACGTCCCCAGAGACCCGGTGGGATACCTGCGTTGATCTGGGTCAGCCTGAGCCAATTGGCCATGCTGATAGCGACGAGGAGCTGGGTGAGGGGGCTACTGTCTACCATCGTGGTAGTTCGGGGCTCCGGCTCGTGCCGGTGACCCGCGAGCAGAGGTGGTCGATTAAGCCAAATGGGGACAAGTAAGTTAATTTACTCTTATTTAACCTTTTGCCTTCATGTTTTCTCAAATATCTAATGTTTTGGCTTTAATTTGTCATACTGCAGGGGTTGGATTGTCGCCAAGGGTGTCCGCAAGCCCAACAACATCCTTGGTGTGCTTTGCCGTCAAAACTTCCCGGGGTTTGTTATGTTGCTCGGTCGGGAGCGAGAGGTAGGAATGACCTGGGAGCACTACTTGGGTGCCCCGGCCCTGCCGGAGGTGGAGATCGACGGTGTTTTGTGCCACACGAGGGCTGACATGGTGATCCGGCAGTTCTCGGTAATTTCTCCTTTACACAATTATAAATCAACCATAGCTAGTTATTTTACTTATCGATGTTGTCTCGTTTGCATACCTACTACAGGTGTGAGGAGGGATACGAGGAGGACGCGGCAAAGGTTATCGAAACCGAATGTCATCGCCTACTTCAAAACTTTCGGCACGAGGCTCGGGTGCAGGCTGGTCGAGACTACTATGCCTCGCGGCGTATTAGGAAGGACAATGCAAAGTGCCGCGATTCTAATATGGAGAAGGAGCATTACATGAAAGTAATTACATACTATTAAGGCTTTGTAGTTAGTTTCCTTGATTTGGTTCTTACACGCTCAAATTTATCTTTATTAACTTAGGTGCCCCCAAGATGGTGTGTGGATAAGATGGATTGTTGGGAGTTCTTGGTGGATCAGTGGTGCTCCGAAACGTGGGAGGCCATCCACAACAACGCCAAGAAGAGGCGTGGCAAAATGGTTGGTGTGCCACACCATCAAGGGAGCGTCAACTTAATCCAATTTGGCGAGAACTAGGTATGTGGTTTGCTTCATGCCTCATGCAATACATTCTTAATGCTATCTTGAGCCCTTTACTAATACAATTTTCCTCTCTCTCTTTTAGGCGCGTCACAATAAGACGGAGGTGCCACAGATGTACGACATGTATGCGATGGCCCATACTACCTCGTACAAGAAGGTCAAGGCATTCTCTGAGTCTGACCTCGAGCATCTAGAAAACTTCACCAACATCTCCTCCCACCACAAGCTCGTGAAGTACAGAGATCACGGGAAGGCGAGGAAAGGGGAGGACTTTAACCCGAGCGAGGGGCCTATTGATCCAGTGCTGGTGATGATAGCTAGCAATGGGAGGCCCCGTGGCTCGATGGAGACGGCCTTATACGTTGTCCTAGCACTCTTCGGCAGATAAAGGCACGCCAAATGAGCTTCTGTCCTAAGATAACACCTCGTCCATGGCCAGTCAAGCTCGCCATCGAGGTTAGTTTAATTGACTCAACTATCTTTCCGCATTATGTTGTGCGTGGGAACCAATATGATTACAATGCTAACAATGAGTTGTGTTGTAGGCTACTATTCTAAAAGAGAGAGAGAGGCAATGCAGGCGGTTTTGGCGAAGAAGGATAAGGAGATGATGGAGCTGGGGGAGAGGACGACTGCATTGGTGGAGGCGGAGAGGGCACAGAATGATGCGTCTAACAGCGCCATATACGAGATCTTCGTGGTAAGTTTCTTCTTCATATTATTTCAAATCTTGCATTTTAATGTCCATTTCATTAATAACTCAAAAGTTTGACTTGTCGAAACCAAATGTACAGTCTATGTGTGAGAAGACCGGCCAAGTCCCTCCGACGATGCCAGTCATTAACATCGCGGGGACGGTGAGTTTCATTTCAATGCAGTGATCTTAAAAGTGTCATCATGCTAACGGGACATTGCAAACGATGTTTGGTGCAGAATATCTCCCGAAACGCATCGCACGACCCTTGTACACTGGAGCCTTCTCCAGGGCAGCCTTCTCCAGGTGAAACAAGCCAGAGCCACCGTGCTTCACCGTCGTCATGACGATAATGGTATGTTATTTCTAGCGTTTTGCTTAACAACCGCATAATGGTACAATATGGTTTATTTAGCATACTTAGCTCCAAAATGACATATTTAACCCAAGTTAGCTCCATAATGGTCTCCTTCTCCTTTTCCTTCTCCTCCTCCTCCTCCTTCTTTTTCTTCTCCTTCTTCTTCTCTTCTTGCTTCTTCTCTTTCTTCTTCTACGTAGCTTAGACTCATCCAACAAAGACATACTTAGCTAATTATCCTATAAAATGACATAATTAGCTTAGTTAGGTAGAAACATCATAAGAACCTTGGTTAGCTCATTAAAACGACTAATTTAGCTCCAAAATGAAATAATAAGCTCAAAATGGCATAAGAACCTTGCTTAGCTCATGAATATTATATACTTAGCTTGGCTTCCACCTAAATGACATAATTAGCCAATTTAGCTCGAAAATGCCTTAATAATTATAGTTGGCTCCAAAATGACATATTTTACCCAAGTTAGCTCTAGAATGGCCTATACTTAGCTTGGCTTCCACCTAAATGACATAATTAGCTTAGTTAGCTCGAAAATGTCCTATTTAATAAAAAATGACCTATACTTACCTGATTATTCTCCAAAATGACATAATTAGCTCCAAAAAGGCATAATTAGCTAATTTAGCTCGAAGAAGAGGACAAGAGGAGAAGATAGAGGAAAAATGAAAAGAAGGAAGACGAAGAAGAAGAGAAAAAGAAGAGAAGAAGAAGGAGAAGGAGAAGGAGGAAGAAGAAGGAGAAGGAGGAGAGAAGCTCCTTCTGCTTCTTCCCCATCTTCTTGTCCTTCTTCTTTTCTTCTTCCTCTCCTCTTCCTTCTCCTTCTCCTTCTCCTCCACCTCCTCCTCCTTCTTCTTCTTCTTTTTCTTCTCCTTCTTCTTCTCTTCTTGCTTCTCCTCTTTCTTCTTCTACGTAGCTTAGACTCATCCAACAAAGACATACTTAGCTAATTATCCTACAAAATGACATAATTAGCTTAGTTAGGTGAAAACATCATAAGAACCTTGGTTAGCTCATTAAAACGACTAATTTAGCTCCGAAATGAAATAATAAGCTCAAAATGACATAAGAACCTTGGTTAGCTCATGAATATTATATACTTAGCTTGGCATCCATCTAAATGACATAATTAGCCAATTTAGCTCGAAAATGCCTTAACAATCATAGTTGGCTCCAAAATGACATATTTTACCCAAGTTAGCTCTAGAATGGCCTATACTTAGCTTGGCTTCCACCTAAATGACATAATTAGCTTAGTTAGCTCTGAAATGGCCTATTTAATAAAAAATGACCTATACTTACCTGATTATCCTCCAAAATGACATAATTAGCTCCAAAAAGGCATAATTAGCTAATTTAGCTTGAAGAAGATCACAAGAGGAGAAGATAGAGGAAAAATAAAAAGAAGGAAGAAGAAGAAGAAGAAGAAAAGAAGAAGAGAAGAAGAAGGAGAAGGAGAAGGAGGTGGAAGAAGGAGAAGGAGGAGAGAAGCTCCTTCTCCTTCTTCTACTCCTTCTTCTCCTTCTTCTCGTCCTTCTTCTTTTCTTCTTCTTCTCGTCTTCCTTCTCCTTCTCCTTCTCCTTCTCCTCCTCCTCCTCCTTCTTCTTCTTATTTTACTTCTCCTTCTTCTTCTCTTCTTGCTTCTTCTCTTTCTTCTTCTACGTAGCTTAGATTCATCCAACAAAGACATACTTAGCTAATTATCCTACAAAATGACATAATTATCTTAGTTAGGTGAAAACATCATAAGAATCTTGGTTAGATAATTAAAATGACTAATTTAGCTCCAAAATGAAATAATAAGCTCAAAATGGCATAAGAACCTCGGTTAGCTCATGAATATTATATACTTAGCTTGGCTTCCACCTAAATGATATAATTACTAATTTAGATCCAAAATGCCTTAATAATCATGGTTGGCTCCAAAATGACATATTTTACCCAAGTTAGCTCTAGAATGGCATATACTTAGCTTGGCTTCCAACTAAATGACATAATTAGCTTAGTTAGCTCCAAAATGGCCTACTTAATAAAAAATGAGATATACTTAGCTAATTATCCTCCAAAATGACATAATTAGCTCCAAAAAGGCATAATTAGCTAATTTAGCCTGAAGAAGAGGACAAGAGGAGAAGAAAGAGGAAAAATGAAAATAAGGAAGAAGAAGAAGAGAAGAAGAAGGAGAAGGAGGAAGAAGAAGGAGAAGGAGAGAAGCTCCTTCTCCTTCTTCTCCTCCTTCTTCTCCTTCTTCTTCTCCTTCTTATTTTCTTCTTCTTCTCCTCTTCCTTCTCCTTCTCCTTCTCCTCCTCCTCGTCCTCCTCCTTCTTCTTTTTCTTCTCCTTCTTCTTCTCTTCTTGCTTCTTCTCTTCTTGCTTCTTCTCTTTCTTCTTCTACGTAGCTTAGTTTCCCCAACAAAGACATACTTAGCTAATTATCCTCCAAAATGACATAATTAGCTTAGTTAGGTAAAAATATCATAAGAACCTTGGTTAGCTCATTAAAATGACTAATTTAGCTCCAAAATGACATAATAAGGTCAAAATGGCTTAATAATCATAGTTGGCTACAAAATGACATATTTTATCCAAGTTAGCTCTAGAATGACCTATAGTTAGCTAAGTTCTCTCCTAAATGATATAATAAGGCTATGTAGATCCAAGATGACCTATTACACCTAACATAGCTATTAAATGGCCTATACTTAGCTACGTTCTCTCTGAAATAACCTATACTTCTCTTCTTCATCTAGTCTTCTTCTTCTAACTGTCTTATTTGCCATTTTGCAGATTACATTCACTTCACGGGAAGCTTGGATTATATTGATGGAATGCTTGAATATGGTTTCTTCTACCATGGCTTCACGGAAACTTGGATTGAAACTATTGTAGTATATGGATATATATGAAACTTTGTATGCATGGATGAAACTGGTGTAATATATGGTTTGGTACGGATGCAACTTGCCTAATATGTATGTATTATGGATGAAAGTTATTTTAATATGGTTATGAGTACGGAAACAAAATTATATCTGTAATATATATATATATATATATATATCCTAATTATTGTGAAAATTGTTGCATATAATAGAAAATAAAATAAATAGGGGCTGTTTTGAGCCTTTGCCGTCCGCCCACCGACGGCAAAGGCCTTGTGGAAAATGGCAAAGACTCCACATCCTGGCTGAAACACGCTAGGAGTGCCCCCTTTGCCGTCAGCCTCAACCATGGCTGACGGCAAAGGGGGGAGGGGCTGACGGCAAAGGGGGGAGGGGCTGATGGCAAAGGTGGAGGGAGAGAGGGGCTGGGTGGCCCCCTTTGCCGTCGGCCTCAAACATGGATGATGGCAAAGAGGGGAGGGCAGAAGACAAAGGGGGAGGGCAGACGACAAAGAAAAGGTGGGCCGAGCAGCCTGCCATTAGCACTTAACAGGAGCGTTTGCGGATCTGGCATCCCATTTTATTTGCCGTCTGCCCCCATGGCAAAGATTCTTTGCCGTCCACCATCCGAAAGCAGACGGCAAATAACCTCTTCACCGGATATTTTTTTGCCGTCTAGTTTGCCGTCAGCTGACGGATGACAAAGCCTTTGCCGTCTGGGGTTCCCCCCTTTGCCGTCAGCCATGGCAGACGACAAAGTCTCAGATTCCTGTAGTGTTTTGAGGTATTGATTTGAGTAATGTTTGGACTATTGGTGCCAAGAGCTTGAGCCTATTAGTGATAGGTGTCGTATTTTGGGAAATCCGTGTATTTTTCAAAAACTAAAATTAGTTGAGAACTCTAGCTACTAAATTAATCGGTAACCTGTGGAGGGGTTGGAATATATAGAGTATCCTCACGTTACCATGTGTCGAGGATGCGCAAGGATAACCAAACCCCCAAACATTCCCCCTTGGGGTACTTGTCTTTTTGAGAATTTCCTAACTAGATAGGGAGTTACCGATAATAAGTGTATGAGTTCTTCAGACTAATGTGAGTATTCGATTGTTGGCACTTCCACCATCCATATTTAGCTAGCCTCTTCGGTACCGTGCATTGCCCTTTCTCACATTGAGAGTTGGTGCAAACTTCGCAGGTGCATCCAAACCCATGACATGATACGCTCTTGTTGGAAATATGCCCTAGAGGCAATGATAAATAGTTATTATTATATTTCTTGTTTAAAGATAATCGTTTATTATCCATGCTATAATTATATTGAATGAAAACATAAATACATGTGTGGATACATAGACAAAACAATGTCCCTAGCAAGCCTCTAGTTGGTCAGCCAGTTGATTAAGGATAGTCAAGGTTTTCTGGCTATGTGCAAGTGTTGTCACTTGATAATTGGATCACATCATTAGGAGAATCATGTGATGGACTAGAGCCAAACTATGAACGTAGCATATTGATCGTGTTGTTTTATTGCTATTGTTTTCTGCGTGTCAAGTATTTATTCCTATGACCGTGAGATCATATAACTCACTGGCACCGGAGGAATACCTTGTGTGCACCAAACGTCACAACATAACTGGGTGACTATAAAGGTGCTCTACAGGTATCTCCGAAGGTGTCCGTTGAGTTAGTATGGATCCAGACTGGGATCTGTCACTCCGTGTGACAGAGACGTATCTCAGGGCCCACTCGGTAATACAACATCACACACAAGCCTTGCAATAAATGTGACTAAGTATAAGTCACGGGATCTTGTATTACGGAACGAGTAAAGAGACTTGCCGGTAAAGAGATTGAAATAGGTATGCGGATACCGACGATCGAATCTCGGGCAAGTAACATATCGAAGGACAAAGGGAATGACATACGAGATTATATGAATCCTCGACACTGAGGTTCAACCAATAAGATGTTCGGAGAATATGTAGGATCCAATATGGGCATCCAGGTCCCGCTATTGGATATTGACCGAGGAGTGCCTCAGGACATGTCTACATAGTTCTCGAACCCGCAGGGTCTGCACACTTAAGGTTCAGCTATGTTTTAGTATAATTGAGTTATATGTGTGGTTACCGAATGTTGTTCGGAGTCCCGGATGAGATCAGGACGTCACGAGGGTTTCCGGAATGGTTCGAAAACGAAGATTGATATATAGGATGGTTTGATTTGGTTACCGGAAAGTTTTCGGGCATTACCGGCATTGTATCAGGAGTGACGAATGGGTTCCAGAAGTTCACCGGGAGGGGGGCCAACCCACCCGGAGAAAGCCCAATGGCTTTAGGGTAGCACACCAGCCCTTAGTGGGCTGGTGGGACAGCGCAAGAGGGCCTTGGTGCCAAGAGAAGAAAAACAAAGAGAAAAAAGGGGAGGAGGGAAGGAAAAGAAGGAGTCCACTTTCCAATCCTAATTGGAGTAGGATTCTTCATCTCCTCCTGGACGGTGCACCCTTGAGGGCTTGGCCCTCAAGGAAAGCCTCCTCCCCTTCCCTCCTATATATAGTGGTGATTTAGGGCTGATTTGAGACAACTTTTGCCACGTGCAACTCAGATCTAGACACCATATTTCTTCTTCTAGATCGGATTTCTGCGGAACTCGCGCGGAGCCCTACAGGAGTAGATCATCACCACCACTGGAGTGTCGTCACGCTGCCGGAGAACCCATCTACTTCTCCGTCTTGCTTGCTGGATCAAGAAGGCCGAGATCATCGTCGAGCTGTATGTGTGCTGAACGCGAGGTGCCGTCTGTTCGGCACTAGATCAGAACGGATCATGCGGCGGATCACGGGACGGTTCGTGGGGCGGATCGAGGGACGTGAGTACGTTCCACTACATCAACCGCGTTTCTTAACGCTTCCTGCTGTGCGATCTACAAGGGTACGTAGATCCAAATCTCCTCTCGTAGATGGACATCACCATGATAGGTCTTCGTGTGCGTACGAAATTTTTGTTTCCCATGTAACATTCCCCAACAGTGGCATCATGAGCTAGGTTCATGCGTAGATGTTTTCTCGAGTTGGACACAAACGGTCTTGTGGACGGTGATGTTCGATTTGCTACCCTCCTTAGTCCTTTCTCGATTCAGCGGTATTGTTGGACTGAAGCGCCCCAGACCGACATTATTCGTACTCTTACGAAAGACTGGTTTCATCGATTGACATGCAACCCCGTTGCATAAAGATGACTGGCGGGTATCGGTTTCTTCAACTTTAGTTGAATTGGTTTTGATCGAGGCGGTCCTTGGAGAGGTTAAATAGCAATTTGCACGTCTCCGTTGTGGTTTTTTCATAAGTAAGATGCGATCCTACTAGATACCCATAGCAGCCACGTAAAACATGCAACAAGAAATTAGAGGACTTCTAACTTGTTTTTACAGGGTATGCTTGTGATATGATATGGCCAATGATGTGATGTGATATATTGGATGTATGAGATGATCATGTTGTAATAGTTAATATCGACTTGCACGTCAATGGTACAGCAACCGGCAGGAGCCATAGGGTTTTCTTTAAACTAACGTTTGTGTTTGCAGATGCGTTTACTATATTTCTAGGACGTAGCTTTAGTCGTAATAGCATAAGTAGCACGACAACCCCGATGGCGACACGTTGATGGAGATCATGATGATGGAGATCATGGTGTGGTGCCGGTGACAAGAAGATCGTGCCAGTGCTTTGGTGAGGGAGATCAAGAAGCACATGATGATGGCCATATCATGTCACTTATGAATTGCATGTGATGTTAATTCTTTTATGCACCTTATTTTGCTTAGAATGACGATAGCATTATGAGGTGATCTCTCACTGAAATTTCAAGACGAAATTGTGTTCCCCCGACTGTGCACCGTTGCTACAGTTCGTCGTTTCGAGACACCACGTGATGATCGGGTGTGATAGACTCAACGTTCACATACAACGGGTGCAAAACAGTTGCACACGGGGAACACTCGGGTTAAACTTCATGAGCCTAGCATGTGCAGACATGGCCTCGGAACACACGAGACCGAAAGGTCGAGCATGAATCGTATAGTTGATATGATTAGCATAGAGATGCTTACCACTGAAACTATTCTCAACTCACGTGATGATTGGACTTGGGTTAGTGGATTTGGATCATGTACCACTCAAATGACTAGATAGATGTACTTTTTGAGTGGGAGTTTAGCAAGTAATTTTATTAGTTAAACTCTAATTATCAGTCTAAGTCCACTATGAAATATTTGTGTTGTAGATCAATGTCTTACGCGAGAGTCACCCAGAATTTTAATACATTCCTAGAGAAAGCTAAGTTGAAAGATGATGGAAGCAACTTTGTAGACTCAACTCGTAATCTTAAGTTGCTCCTGCAAGCTGGGAAGAAGGATTATGTCCTTGATGTTGCGCTAGGAGATGAACCACCCGCTACAGCTGACCAAGATGTTAAGAACGCTTAGTTAACACGTAAGGAGGACTACTCGGTAGTTCAATGTGCAGTCTTGTATGGCTTAGAGCCGGGACTTCAACGTCGCTTTGAGCGTCATGGAGCATTTGAGATGTTCCAGGAGTTGAAGTTTATCTTACAGAATAACGCCTGGATCGAGAGGTATGAGACCTTCGATAAATTCTATGCTTGCAAGATGGAGGAGAATTCATCTGTAAGTGAACATGTGCTCAAAATGTTTGGGTACTCAAACTGTCTAGCTGAGCTAGGGATTGAACTCCCGCAAGAGGCTATCACTGACAGAATTCTTCAATCACTGTCACCAAGCTACAAGAGCATTGTGTTGAACTATAACATGCAAGGGATGAACAAGTCACCCGGCGAGTTATTCGTGATGCTGAAAGTCGCAGAGTCAGAACTCCATAAAGTGCATCAAGTGTTGATGGTGAATAAGACCACTAGTTTCAAGAGAAACAACAAAGGAAAAAAGGGTAACTCCAAGAAGAGCGGCATGACTGTTGCCAATCCGACGAAGAAACCCAAAGTTCGACCTAAGCCTGAAACAGAGTGTTATTATTGCAAGGGTATGGGTCACTGAAAGCGCAAATGACCCAAGTATCTGGCTGATAAGAAGGCGGCCAAGGAAAAATCAGGTATAATCAATATACATATTATTGATGTGTACTTAACCTGATCTCGTAGTAGTGCCTGTGTATTCGATACCGGTTCTGTTGCTCATATTTGCAACTCAAAACAGGAACTGTGGAATAAGCGAAGGTCGGCGAAGGATGAAGTGACGATGCGCGTGGGAAATGGTTCCAAGGTTGAGGCAATCGCCGTCGGCACAGTTTCACTTCAGTTACCATCAGGATTAGTTATGAACTTAAATAATTGTTATTTAGTGCCTGCGTTAAGCATGAAGATTATATCTGGATCTTGTTTACTGCGAGACAGTTACTCGTTTAAGTCAGAGAATAATGGTTGTTCTATTTCTATGATTAATATCTTTTATGGTCATGCACCCAATGTGAGAGGATTGTTCATATTGAATCTTGATCGCGATGATACACATATACATAACACTGAGACCAAAAGAGTTAGAGTTAACAATGATAGCGCCATGTTTCTGTGGCACTGCCGCTTAGGCCATATTGGTGTAAAGCGCATCAAAAAACTCCATTCCAATAGACTTTTGGAGTCAATTGACTTTGATTGACTTGACACGTGCGAACCATGCCTCATGGGCAAGATGAGTAAGACTCCGTTCTCAGGAACAATGGAGCGTGCAAGTGACTTGATGGAAATCATACATACCGATGTGTGCGGTCCGATGAGTGTGGAGGCGCGCGGCGGATATCGTTATTTTCTCACCTTCATTGACGATTTGAGTAGATATGGTTATGTCTACTTGATGAAGCACAAGTATGAAACGTTTGAGAAGTTCAAGCAATTTCAGAGTGAAGTTGAAAATCATCGTAACAAGAAGATCATGTTCCTACGGTCTGATCGTGAGGGTGAATATCTGAGTTTCGAGTTTGGTGCTCACTTAAGATAATGTGGAATTGTTTCACAGCTGACATCGCCTGGAACACCACAGCATAATGGTGTGTCCGAACATTGTAATCTTACTTTATTAGAGATGGTGCGATCTATGATGTCTCTTACCGATTTGCCGTTATCGTTTTGGGGTTATACATTAGAGACAGCTGCATTCACTTTAAATAGGGCACCATCAAAATCCGTTGAGACGGCACCATACGAACTGTGGTATGGCAAAATACCAAAACTGTCATTTCTTAAAGGTTGGGGATGTGATGCTTATGTCAAAAAGCTTCAGCCTGAAAAGCTGGAACCCAAAGCGGAAAAATGTGTCTTCATAGGTTACCCAAAAGAGACAGTTGGGTATACCTTCTATCTCAAATCCGAGGGCAAAGTGTTTGTTGCTAAAACGGAGCTTTTCTTGAGAAGGAGTTTCTCTCAAAAGAATTGAGTGGGAGGAAGATAGAACTTGATGAGGTTGTCAAACCTCTAATCCCTCTAGATGGTGGCGCAGGGCAAGGGGAAACCCCTGTCGTTGCGACGCCGGTTGAGGATGAAGTTACCGATGATGATCATGAAACTTCGGATCAAGTTCCTATCGGACCTCGCAGGTCGACAAGATCACGTACTTCTCCTGAGTGGTACAGTAATCCCGTCTTATCAATTATGTTCTTGGACAACAATGAACCTGCGAATTATGAAGAAGAAATGGTGGGGCCGGATTCCAACAAATGGATGAAGGCCATGAATACCGAGATAGGATCCATGTACGAGAACAAAGTGTGGACTTTGGAAGTACTACCTGAAGGCCGCAAGGCTATTCAGAACAAATGGGTCTTTAAGAAGAAGACAGACGCGGACTGTAATGTGACTGTTTATAAAGCTCGACTTGTGGCAAAGCATTTTTCACAAGTTCAAGGAGTTGACTACGATCAGACATTCTCACCGGTAGCAATGCTTAAGTCCGTCCGAATCATGTTAGCAATAGTTGCCTTTTATGATTATGAAATCTGGCAGATGGATGTCAAAACGGCGTTCCTTAACGGTTTTCTTAAGGAAGAGCTGTATATGATGCAACCCGAAGGTTTTGTCGATCCAAAGAATGCTAACAAAGTATGCAAGCTCCAGCGATCCATTTATGGACTGGTGCAAGCATCTCGGAGTTGGAATAAGTGCTTTGATGAGGTGATCAAAGCATTTGGGTTTATACAAGTGGTTGGAGAATCTTGTATTTACAAGAAAGTGAGTGGGAGCTCTGTGGCGTTTCTACTATTATATGTGGATGACATATTGCTGATTGGAAACAACGTGGAGATTTTTGAGAGCATAAAGTATTACTTGAATAAAAGTTTCTCTATGAAGGACCTAGGAGAAGCTGCTTAAATTCTAGGCACTAAGATCTATAGGGATAGATGGAGACGCCTGATAGGACTCTCACAAAGGACATACCTTGATAAAGTTTTGAAGAAGTTCAAAATGGATCAGTCCAAGAAAGGGTTCTTGCCAGTATTACAAGGTATAAAATTGAGTAAGACTCAATGCCCAGCAACTGCGGAAGATAGAGAACAAATGAGTTCCGTCCCCTACGCTTCAGCCATATGTTCTATCATGTATGCAATGTTGTGCACTAGACCAGACGTCAGCTTGGCCATAACTATGGTAGGCAGGTTTCAGAGTAATCCAGGAGTGGATCACTGGGTGGCGGTGATGACCCACAAGTATAGGGGATCTATCATAGTCCTTTCGATAGGTAAGAGCGTCGAACCCAACGAGGAGCAGAAGGATTTGATAAGTGGTTTTCAGCAAGGTAATATCTGCAAGCACTGAAATTATCGGTAGCAAGTGATTGTATGGTGAGGTCATTCGTAGCAAGCAACAAGTAACAAAAGTAGCAATGGTGCAGCAAAGTGGCCCAATCCCTTTTGTAGCAAGGGACAAGCCTGGACAAAGTATTATAGGAGGAAAAACGCTCCCGAGGACACACAGGAATTTCTGTCATGCTAGTTTTCATCATGTTCATATGATTCGCGTTCGTTACTTTGATAGTTTAATATGTGGGTGGACCAGCGCTTGGGTACTTCCCTTGCTTGGAAAAGCATCCCACTTACGATTAACCCCTCTTGCAAGCATCCGCAACTATGAAAGAAGAATTAAGACAAAGTCTAACCATATCATTAAACTAATGGATCCAAATCAGCCCCTTGCGAAGCAACGCATAAACTAGGGTTTAAGCTTCTGTCACTCTAGCAACCCATCATCTACTTACTACTTCCCAATGCCTTCCTCTAGGCCCAAATAATGGTGAACTGTTATGTAGTCGATGTTCACATAACACCACTAGAGGAAAAACAACATACAACACATCAAAATATCGAACGAATACCAAATTCACATGATTACTATTAGCATGACTTATCCCATGTCCTCAGGAACAAAAGTAACTACTCACAGAGCATAGTCCTATTCATGACCAGAGAGGTAATGAGTAGGATCAAGGATCTGAACATAAACTCTTCCACCAAATAATCCAACCAGCATCAACTACAAGGAGTAACTAACACTACTAGCAACCTTACAAGTACCAATCGGAGTCGTGAGACGGAGATTGGTTACAAGTGATGAACTAGGGTTTGGAGATGAGATGGGGCTGATGAAGATGTTGATGGTGACAAGTCCCCTCCGATGAGAGGAGTGTGGGTGATGACGATGACGACGATTTCCCCCTCCGGGAGGGAAGTTTCCCCGTCAGGATCGTCCTGACGGAGCTCTAGATTGGTTCTTCTCAAGTTCCGCCTCGTGGCGGCGGCGAATCCACGAAAAAGCTACATTCTGATTTTTTTCCGGACGAAACCCTTCATATAGCAAAAGATGAGCGCCTGAGGGGCAACAGGGTGCCCACAAGCCCCCTAGGCCCGGCCAGGGGGGTAGGCCGGGCCTGGCAGGCTTGTGGCCTCCAGGTGGCGCCCCTCTGGTACTTCTTACGCCCAGTATTTTTCATAAAATCCAAAATAATTCCCCGTTGATTTTCACGGCTTTTGGAGTTGCGCAGAATAGGCGTCTCAAACTTGCTTCATTTTCAGGCCAGAATTCCAGCTGCCGGCATTCTCCCTCTTCAAGTACCTTGCAAAATAAGAGAGAAAAGGCAGAAGTATTGTACCGTGGAGTGAAATAACATCCCAAAAAGCGATAAATATCAACATGAAAGCATGATGCAAAATGGACGTATCAACTCCCCCAAGCATAGACCTCGCTTGTCCTCAAGCAAAGTCCTAAATCAATAAACATGCCCACATGTTTAGGGAGAGAGGTGTCGACAAAACAAGATACGAACATGCAGGCATCATGATCATGATCAGAACAGCAATACCAACATATAATCTCTCATGCTAAAGTGACAATTCCTTCACAGAGTAAAGTATGGATCAAGAACCTTACCGAGAAGTAACAACCGATAGCCTTTAGTCATTGGAGCAATAAATATTTATCACAACATCAAAAAGAGTCAAATAAGAGCTTGTAAAGAAAATCCACATACTCAATCATCCCTTCGTTCTCTACAATTGCTACAACTCACGTGGTACTCATGAGATCAAAGTTTCAGCTGGACACAGAGAAAGATAGGGGCTTATAGTTTTGCCTCCCAACTGCTTACCTCAAGGGTAATGTCAACAATAATAATTCATGAATACTTACCTCCAAGTTGACATACGAATATAGATCTTTCCCTAGCATGTGACGTTAGCCAAGATAAAGGCGAGACAAGGAATTGCTTAAGATCACCATGACTCTTTCAAGGGAAAAAAGTAAAGGTACAAGATAGGCCCTTCGCAGAGGGAAGCAGAGGTTGTCATGCGCTTTTGAGGTTTTGATGCGTGTCCTCTTAGTGCCGAGGAACGTCAATTTATATTGCCTCTTGTGATAAAGAACTTTATTTTGCAGTCTCTCGCCTTTATGTCTTCCTCATCACAGGTTCGTACAAAGCTTATTTTCCACACACTAATAGATCATACATATTAGGGAGCAATTTTTATTGCTTGCACCGATGACAACTTACTTGAGGGATCTTATTCAATCCATAGGTAGGTATGGTGGACTCTTATGACAAAACTAGGTTGAAGGTTTATGGGTGCACAAGTAGTATCTCTACTTGGTGCGGGAGTTTTGGCTAATATGAGGTGGAAGCAATCGTCACATGCTATGGGATCTCTAATCATATAACGTTGTTCGGAACCAAGAAAAACAATTCATTATGTTGTCTTCCTTGTCCAACATCTACTTCTAGGCATGTAATAGTTTAGTGAGTGTTCACAATCATAGATGGTGTCAAGGATGATATATTTATATGTGAATCTCTCCTTCTTTATCACTTCCTATTAATTGCAACAATGACCAAGGTCTACGTTTGTCTACCCTCAACAAGTTTCAATCATCATCCTTTTTATATGTGAAGCCATCACTTCCCAGAAGATCACTACATGATCTTTCATGTTTTTGTTCTTTCTCGATCTTTTGATCATGGAAAGAGGCAAAGCCCTTCAACTAAGATACTCTTTATTATATGGATCACGAGCTCGAATACATCGGGGGTGACACAAAGCAAAACTCCAGCCTAAAACACTAATACTTTTATTACACTAGAGAAAGAGAAAACTGAAAAGGAACAAACTAAAACAAAGGTAAAGGCAAAAGATATGATGGTGATACGATACCGGGGCAACTCCCCCAAGCTTGGCACAGGCCAAGGGGATTGCCCATACCCATGCTGAGTTGTCTTCCTTTGGAGGTGATGGTGGTGGAGTTGATGCAACATGAGTTTGATCCTCCGTCTTCCAAGGCATAGGTGCTCCATCATGGAAAGATGAACGAGTCTCCGAAATCCTCAAATCTGCAGCCAACCGTATTGATTTAAATCTATACTCATACTCACAATTTTGGTTATGCAGGTCATAGATCTAGGCTTGGAGGTGATCAATCCTGTCATAGAGCCTGGAGAGGTGCTTCCCAATGTCATTGGCATCAATCTTGTGCTTGTTTGTGAACTCCGTGATCATCATGTGGTTGGCATTGAGTCCTCGCTAAACCATCCCTTGGCACTTGAAGACCTGTTGCTCCATTGCCTCGAGCCTCGCCTCCACGCTTCCGGTCTTCTTGGGTCCCTCAACATCACGGATGTGCAACATCCCCTCACGCATCTCAATAGATTGAGCGTGTTGCAGCACTCCCGCGAGGTAAGGATTGATGACCTTCTTGAAGACCTTGTCCTTCGGAGCTTTTCGGGGCGTCATAGCGATCAAGATCTGCACTAGAAACAAGCTCAAAACGAAAACAAAGGGAATTTGCATGATACAGAGGTCAGACCTTTTGGGAGAATATTTAATGATTTTTTCCAGACCAGAAGGAGTACTCCACACAAAAACGGAGTCCGGGAGGCGCACGAGGTGGCCACAAGCCCTCTAGGCCCGGAAAGGGGGGTAGGCCGGGCCTAGCAGGCTTGTCGCCTCCTCGTGCACTTTCCGGACTACTTTAAATTTTCTATTTTTTCAAATATTCCAAAATGGAGGAAAATTGCTACGGGAAAAGTTTTGGAGTCGGTTTACTTACCGAATCACATACCTCCTCATTTTCGAAGTTTGAAACTGGCTGATAAATGATGACCCACAAGTATAGGGGATCAATCGTAGTCCTTTCGATAAGTAACACTACTGAAATTCAGAAATTTGCCGTCTGCCAAGGTGGACGGCAAAGGGGGCAACCACGGACGGCAAAGGCTTTGCCGTCTGCCCCCTCATGGCAAAGTAGACGGTAAAAAAAATCCGGTGAATAGGCTCTTTGCCGTCTGCTTTCACAAAGCGGACGGCAAAGAATCTTTGCCATGAGGGGGCAGACGGCAAAATAAATGGGACGGCATATATTGCAACGTCCCCGTTAAGTGTTAACGGCAGGCCTCCTCTCTTTGTCGTCTGCCCCCCCCCCCCTTTGCCATGTGGGGGCAGACGGCAAAGAGGGGAGAGAGAGGGGGCATATTCTCTCTTTGCCGTCTGCCTCCCCCCTTTGCCATGTGGGGGCAGACGGCAAAGAGGGGGGAGAGAGGGGGCAGATTCTCTCTTTGCCGTCTGCCTCCCCCCCTTTGCCATGTGCGGGAAAACGGCAAAGAGGGGAGAGAGAGGGGGCAGATTCCCCCTTTGCCGTCTGCCTCCCCCCCTTTGCCATGTGGGGGCAGACGGCAAAGAGGGGAGAGAGAGGGGGCAAATTCCCCCTTTGCCATGTGCCTCCCCCCCTTTTCCATGTGTTGGCAGACGGCAAAGAGGGGAGAGAGAGGGGGCAGATTCCGCCTTTGCCATGTGCCTCCCCCCCTTTGCCATGTGTTGGCAGACGGCAAAGAGGGGAACCAACCCCTTTTTTATTTATTTTTTGTTATATCCAGCATTTTTAACAATAATCAGGATATATATATATATTTGACATAAATAAATTTCTTTCTGTACATATAACCATATTAAAATAACTCTCATCCATAGTGCATACATATTATGGAAGTTACATCCGTACCAAACCATATACTACACGAGTTTCATCCACGTGCATACAAAGTTTCATATATTCATATACTACAATAGTTTCAATACAACCCATGGTACAAGAAATCATCTTCAAGCATTCCATCAACCAAGCTTCCCGTGAAGTGAAGGTAATCTGCAAAATGACAAATAAGAAAGTTAGAAAAATAATACTAGATGAAGTAGTGTATATATAGGTTATTTCCGAGAGAAATTAGCTAAGTATAGACCATTTAGGAGCTAACTAAGCTAATTATGTCATTTAGGTGGAACCCTAGCTAACTATAGGAGAATAGAAAGAGAAGAAGAAGTAAAAGAAGGAGGAGGAGGAGGAGAAGGAGAAGGAAGAGGAGAAGAAGAAGAAAAATGAGGAGGAGGAGGAGGAGGAGGAGAAGGAGAAGGAAGAGGAGAAGAAGAAGAAGGATAAGAAGGAGAAGAATAAGGAGAAGAAGGAGAAGAAGGAGAAGAAGAAGGAGAAGGAGCGGGAGCTCCTTCTCCTTCTTCTTCTCCTTCTTCTCCTTCTTCTTCTCCTTCTTCTCCTTCTTCTTCTTATCCTTTTGTCCCCTTCTTCTCATTTTTCCTCTTTCTTCTCCTTTTTCCTCTTCCTTCCTTTCATTTTCCTCTTTTTCCCTTCTTGTCCCCTTCTTCGGGCTAAATTGGCTAAGAATGCCTTTTTGGAGCTAATTATGTCATTTCGAGGATAATTAGCTAAGTATAGGTCATTTTTTATTAAATAGGCCATTTTGGAGCAAACTAAGCTAATTATGTCATTTCGTAGGATAATTAGCCAATTTAGCCTTTCTTGGATAAGTCTAAGCTACGTAGAAGAAGAGATAGAGAAGAAGAAGTAAAATAAGGAGGAGGAGGAGGAGGAGAAGAAGAAGAAGGAAGAGGAGAAGAAGAAGAAAAGAAGAAGGAGAAGGAGAAGAAGAAGGAGAAGGAGAAGGAGGAAGAAGCAGGAAGAAGAAGGGGAAGGAGGAGCTCCTTCTCCTTCTCCTCCTTCTCCTTCTTCTTCTCCTCAGTTTTCCTCTTTCTTCCTTTCATTTTCCTCTTTTTCTCTTCTTCTCCCCTTCTTCGGGCTAAATTGGCTAAGAATGCCTTTTTGGAGTTAATTATGTCATTTCGAGGATAATTAGCTAAGTATAGGTCATTTTTTATTAAATAGGCCATTTTGGAGCTAACTAAGCTAATTATGTCATTTCGTAGGATAATTAGCCAATTTAGCCTTTCTTGGACGAGTCTAAGCTACGTAGAAGAAGAGATAGAGAATAAGAAGTAAAATAAGGAGGAGGAGGAGGAGGAGGAGGAGGAGGAGAAGAAGGAAGAGGAGAAGAAGAAGAAAAGAAGAAGGAGAAGAAGAAGGAGAAGGAGGAATAAGGAGGAAGAAGAAGGAGAAGGAGGAGCTCCTTCTCCTTCTCCTCCTTCTTCTCCTTCTCCTCCTTCTTCTTCTCCTCCTCCCTCTCCTCCTTCTTCTCCTCATTTTTCCTCTTCCTTCCTTTCATTTTCCTCTTTTTCTCTTCTTGTCCCCTTCTTCGGGCTAAATTGGCTAAGAATGCCTTTTTGGAGCTAATTATGTCATTTCGAGGATAATTAGCTAAGTATAGGTCATTTTTTATTAAATAGGCCATTTTGGGAGCTAACTAAGCTAATTATGTCATTTCGTAGGATAATTAGCCAATTTAGCCTTTCTTGGATGAATCTAAGCTACGTAGAAGAAGAGATAGAGAAGAACAAGTAAAATAAGGAGGAGGAGGAGGAGGAGGAGGAGAAGAAGGAAGAGGAGAAGAAGAAGAAAATAAGAAGGAGAAGGAGAAGAAGAAGGAGAAGGAGAAGGAGGAAGAAGGAGGAAAAAGAAGGAGAAGGAGGAGCTCCTTCTCCTTCTCCTCCTTCTTCTCCTTCTTCTCCTTCTTCTTCTCCTCCTCCCTCTCCTCCTTCTTCTTCTCCTCATTTTTCCTCTTCCTTCCTTTCATTTTCCTCTTTTTCTCTTCTTGTCCCCTTCTTCGGGCTAAATTGGCTAAGAATGCCTTTTTGGAGCTAATTATGTCATTTCGAGGATAATTAGCTAAGTATTGGTCATTTTTTATTAAATAGGCCATTTTGGAGCTAACTAAGCTAATTATGTCATTTCGTAGGATAATTAGCCAATTTAGCCTTTCTTGGATGAGTCTAAGCTACGTAGAAGAAGAGATAGAGAAGAAGAAGTAAAATAAGAAGGAGGAGGAGGAGGAGGAGGAGGAGGAGAAGAAGAAGGAAGATGAGAAGAAGAAGAAAAGAAGAAGGAGAAGAAGAAGGAGAAGGAGGAAGACGGAGGAAGAAGAAGGAGAAGGACGAGCTCCTTCTCCTTCTCCTCCTTCTTCTCCTTCTTCTCCTTCTTCTCCTCCTCCTCCCTCTCCTCCTTCTTCTTCTCCTCATTTTTCCTCTTCCTTCCTTTCATTTTCCTCTTTTTCTCTTCTTGTCCGCTTCTTCGGGCTAAATTGGCTAAGAATGCCTTTTTGGAGCTAATTATGTCATTTCGAGGATAATTAGCTAAGTATAGGTCATTTTTTATTAAGTAGGCCATTTTGGAGCTAACTAAGCTAATTATGTCATTTCGTAGGATAATTAGCCAATTTAGCCTTTCTTGGATGAGTCTAAGCTACGTAGAAGAAGAGATAGAGAAGAAGAAGTAAAATAAGGAGGAGGAGGAGGAGGAGAAGAAGAAGAAGGAAGAGGAGAAGAAGAAGAAAAGAAGAAGGAGAAGGAGAAGAAGAAGGAGAAGGAGAAGGAGGAAGAAGGAGGAAGAAGAAGGAGAAGGAGGAGCTCCTTCTCCTTCTCTTCCTTCTTCTCCTTCTTCTCCTTCTTCTTCTCCTCCTCCCTCTCCTCCTTCTTCTTCTCCTCATTTTTCCTCTACCTTCCTTTCATTTTCCTTTTTTTCTCTTCTTGTCCCCTTCTTCGGGCTAAATTGGCTAAGATTGCCTTTTTGAAGCTAATTATGTCATTTCGAGGATAATTAGTAAGTATAGGTCATTTTTATTAAATAGGCCATTTTGGAGCTAACTAAGCTAATTATGTCATTTCGTAGGATAATTAGCCAATTTAGCCTTTCTTGGATAAGTCTAAGCTACGTAGAAGAAGAGATAGAGAAGAACAAGTAAAATAAGGAGGAGGAGGAGGAGGAGGAGGAGAAGAAGAAGGAAGGGGAGAAGAAGAAGAAAAGAAGAAGGAGAAGGAGAAGAAGAAGGAGAAGGAGAAGGAGGAAGAAGGAGGAAGAAGAAGGAGAAGGAGGAGCTCCTTCTCCTTCTCCTCCTTCTTCTCCTTCTTCTTCTCCTCCTCCCTCTCCTCCTTCTTCTTCTCCTCATTTTTCCTCTTCCTTCCTTTCATTTTCCTCTAGTTTCTCTTCTTGTCCCCTTCTTCGGGCTAAATTGGCTAAGAATGCCTTTTTGGAGCTAATTATGTCATTTCGAGGATAATTAGCTAAGTATAGGTCATTTTTTATTAAATAGGCCATTTTGGAGCTAACTAAGCTAATTATGTCATTTCGTAGGATAATTAGCCAATTTAGCCTTTCTTGGATGAGTCTAAGCTACGTAGAAGAAGAGATAGAGAAGAAGAAGTAAAATAAGGAGGAGGAGGAGGAGGAGAAGAAGAAGGAAGAGGAGAAGAAGAAGAAAAGAAGAAGGAGAAGAAGGATAAGGAGGAAGAAGGAGGAAGAAGAAGGAGAAGGAGGAGCTCCTTCTCCTTCTCCTCCTTCTTCTCCTTCTTGTCCTTCTTCTTCTCCTCCTCCCTCTCCTCCTTCTTCTCCTCATTTTTCCTCTTCCTTCCTTTAATTTTCCTCTTTTTCTCTTCTTGTCCCCTTCTTCGGGCTAAATTGGCTAAGAATGCATTTTTGGAGCTAATTATGTCATTTCGAGGATAATTAGCTAAGTATAGGTCATTTTTTATTAAATAGGCCATTTTGGAGCTAACTAAGCTAATTATGTCATTTCGTAGGATAATTAGCGAATTTAGCCTTCCTTGGATGAGTCTAAGCTACGTAGAAGAAGAGATAGAGAAGAAGAACTAAAATAAGGAGGAGGAGGAGGAGGAGCAGGAGAAGAAGGAAGAGGAGAAGAAGAAGAAAAGAAGAAGGAGAAGGAGAAGGAGGAAGAAGAAGGAGAAGGAGGAGGTCCTTCTCGTTCTCCTCCTTCTTCTCCTTCTTCTCCTTCTTCTTCTCCTCCTCCCTCTCCTCCTTCTTCTTCTCCTCATTTTTCCTCTTCCTTCCTTTCATTTTCCTCTTTTTCTCTTCTTGTCCCCTTCTTCGGGCTAAATTGGCTAAGATTGCCTTTTTGGAGCTAATTATGTCATTTCGAGGATAATTAGCTAAGTATAGGTCATTTTTTATTAAATAGGCCATTTTGGAGCTAACTAAGCTAATTATGTCATTTCGTAGGATAATTAGCCAATTTAGCCTTTCTTGGATAAGTCTAAGCTACGTAGAAGAAGAGATAGAGAAGAAGAAGTAAAATAAGGAGGAGGAGGAGGAGGAGGAGAAGAAGAAGGAAGAGGAGAAGAAGAAGAAAAGAATTAGGAGAAGGAGAAGAAGAAGGAGAAGGAGAAGGAGGAAGAAGGAGGAAGAAGAAGGAGAAGGAGGAGCTCCTTCTCCTTCTCCTCCTTCTTCTCCTTCTTCTTCTCCTCCTCCCTCTCCTCCTTCTTCTTCTCCTCATTTTTCCTCTTCCTTCCTTTCATTTTCCTCTTTTTCTCTTCTTGTCCCCTTCTTTGGGCTAAATTGGCTAAGAATGCCTTGTTGGAGATAATTATGTCATTTCAAGGATAATTAGCTAAGTATAGGTCATTTTTTATTAAATAGGCCATTTTGGAGCTAACTAAGCTAATTATGTCATTTTGTAGGATAATTAGCCAATTTAGCCTTTCTTGGATGAGTCTAAGCTATGTAGAAGAAGAGATAGAGAAGAAGAAGTAAAATAAGGAGGAGGAGGAGGAGGAGGAGAAGAAGAAGGAAGAGGAGAAGAAGAAGAAAAGAAGAATGAGAAGGAGAAGAAGGAGAAGGAGAAGGAGGAAGAAGGAGGAAGAAGAAGGAGAAGGAGGAGCTCCTTCTCCTTCTCCTCCTTCTTCTCCTTCTTCTCCTTCTTCTTCTCCTCCTCCCTCTCCTCCTTCTTCTTCTCCTCATTTTTCCTCTTCCTTCCTTTCATTTTCCTCTTTTTCTCTTCTTGTCCCCTTCTTCGGGCTCAATTGGCTAAGATTGCCTTTTTGGAGCTAATTATGTCATTTCGAGGATAATTAGCTAAGTATAGGTCATTTTTTATTAAATAGGCCGTTTTGGAGCTAACTAAGCTAATTATGTCATTAGATGGAAGTCTAGCTATTTTGGAGCTAACTAAGCTAATTATGTCATTAGATGGAAGTCTTGCTATTTTTTATTAAAACACTAGAAATAACATACCTAAGTTAGGGTGAAGCACGGTGGCTCTGGCTTGTTTCACCTGGAGAAGGCTGCCCTGGAGAAGGCTCGACTGTAGAAGGGTCGTGCGATGCGTTTCAGGACATATTCTGCACCAAACATCGTTTGCAATGTGTAGTTAGCATGAGGACACTCTTAAGATCACTCCACTGAAATGAAACTCACCGTCCCCGCCACGTTAATGACTGGCATCGGCGGAGGGACTTGGCCGTTCTTCTCGCACATAGACTGTACATTTGGTTTCGACAGGTCAAACTTTTTACTTATTAATGAAACAGACATTCAAATGCAAGATTTGAAATAACATGAAGAAGAAACTTACCACGAAGAGCTCGTATATGGCCCTGGTAGACGCTTCATTCCGTCCCCTCTCCGCCTCCACCAATGCAGTCGTCCTCTCCTCCAGCTCCCTAATTTCCTTATCCTTCTCCGCCATAGCCGCCTGCATTGCCGCTCTCTCTTTCTGAATAGCAGCCTGCAACACAACTCATTGTTAGCAATGTAATCATATTGGTTCCAACGCACAACATAATGCGGAAAGATAGTTGAGTCCATTAAACTAACCTCGATGGCGAGCTCGACTGGCCGTGGACGACGTGTTATCTCCGGACAAGAGCTCGTTTGGCGTGCCTTTATCTGCCGGAGAGTGCTAGGACAACGTATAAGGCCATCTCCAATGGCGATGGAGCCATGGGGCCTCCCGTTGCCAGCTATCATCACCAGCTCTGGATCAATAGGCCCCTCGCTCGGGTTAAAGTCCTCCCCTTTCCTCGCCTTCCCGTGATCTCTGTACTTCACGAGCTTGTCGTGGGAGGAGATGTTGGTGAAGTTTTCTGGATGCTCGAGGTGAGACTCAGAGAATGCCTTGACCTTCTTGTACGAGGCAGTATGAGCCATCGCATACAGGTCGTACATCTGTGGCGCCTCCGTCTTATTGTGACGCGCCTAAAAGAGAGAGAGCAGAAAATTGTATTGGTAAAGGGCTCAAGATAGCATTAAGAATGAATTGCATGAGGCATGAAGCAAACCACATACCCAGTTCTCGCCAAATTGGATTAAGTTGACGCTCCCTTGATGGTGTGGCACGCCAACCATTTTGCCACGCCTCTCCTTGGCGTTGTTGTGGCTGGTCTCCCACGTTTCGGAGCACCACTGATCCACCAAGGCCTCCCAACAATCCATCTTATCCACACACCATCTCGGGGGCACCTAAGTTAATAAAGAGAAATTTGAGTGCGTAAGAACCAAATCAAGGAAACTAACTACAAAGCCTTAATAATATGTAATTACCTTCATGTAATGCTCCTTCTCCATCTTAGCATCACGGCACTTCGCCTTATCAATCCTAATACGCCGCGTAGCATAGTAGTCTCGAACAGCCTACACCTGAGCCTCGTGCCGAAAGTTTTGAAGTAGGCGGCGACATTCGGTTTCGATAACCTTTGCCGCGTCGTCCTCGTATCCCTCATCACACCTGTAGAAGGTCTGAAAACGAGACAACACCGATTAGTACAATAAATAGCTATGATTAATTTATAATTGTGTGAAAGAGAAATTACCCAGAACTTTCGGATCACCATGTCCGTCCTCGTGTCACACAAAACACCGTCGATCTCCACCTCCGGCGGGGCCGGGGCACCCAAGTAGTGCTCCCAGGTCATCCCTACCTCTCGCTCCCGACCGGGCAACGTAACAAACCCTGGGAAGTTTTGACGGCAAAGAACACCAAGGACGCTGTTGGGCTTGCGGACACCCTTGGCAACAATCCAACCCCTACAGTATGACAAATTGAAGCCAAAACATTAGATATTTGAGAAAACGCGAAGGCAAAAGGTTAAATAAGAGTAAATTAACTTACTTGTCCCCATTTGGCCTAATCGACCACCTCTGCTCGGGGGTCGCTGGCACGAGCGGGAGCCCCGAACTACCACGCTGGTAGACAGTATCCCCCTCACCCAGCTCCTCGTCGCTACCAGCATGGCCAGTTGGCTCAGGCCAGGTATCCCACTGGGTCTCTTGGGACGTACCCTCATCCCTGCTGTGCTCCGCAGTCGTCTGGAAGGAAGCCTCTGGGACACGAGTCTCGTGGGTCGAAGGCTCGTCGACCTGAGGCTCGTTGACCCGAGGCTCGTGAACCGGAGACCGTGTAGCCTCCACCTCAGACGAATCCACCCTAGAAGTCCTCCTGTGCTCAGGTGAATCAGCTTGGGGTGGTTGCGGAGACCGTGTAGCCCTACCTCTCCCGCGGCCACGTGTACCTTTAGTACAACATAAATACCAACATGAGTAATAAAATGTATATAAATACCAATATGCATACAACATGAGTACAACATAAATACCAACATGAATACAACGTGTACCTTTAGTGCCTCTCGGCTTCGCGGGTGGTCCACCTCCTCTCACGGGGGGCGCTCCTTGCATAGTAGAGAGCAACACTCTCCGAAGAGGCGAGGCAGGAATGGAAGTACCCATCCCATCACCCGCCGACGAAGAAGCAGCCGCGGCGTGCTTTCGACCCTCTCCCACCATCTTTCAACACCTGTCATGACAAAGAGTAAATGAAATTAGTACAACATAAATACCAACATGACTAATAAAAATTGAATACCTAACATGAACTCAAAATTTATATATAGTATAATAGTTGAATACCTGACATGAACTAATAACAATCGTCCTCGTCTATATATGCTTCGGGGTCAATAAATGCATCATGATCATCACTATCATCAATAAATGCATCATCATCATCACTATCTAGAAGAACATGTGGAAGGCCACCATTATGTAATCGGTCAAGAAGTGACAGGTCATCCGCAGCAGTAACCTCTTCTTCTTCCAGCTCTTCCTGTTCGGGCTCAGGGGTTAAGACGGATTCACTGTCGCTGTCTACTTCAATGTTCTGGGGTGAAGTAGAGCGGTTCTTGAAACGTTTCTTGGACATACGTGTTTCTTGGAAGAATTCTCCTTCATATGTGTCTGGGTTAATGTGAGGTTCGTAATCCTCTTCATTGAGGGTAGGTGGTCTAAAATGTGGTGGCACTTCATAAACGACATCCCAACCTTTGAGATTTGGATCAGTTTGGCAGGCCCACGGTAGATAGAAAACTTGTGTCGCCTGTTGAGTCATAATATAGACATCGGGAACATCTAACTGGGAGTTTTGGTTGATTTCGACTAGTCCTATATGTTCATGAGTCCTTCTAGTCTCAAACCAATAACATTTGAAGACTACGACGGTTGGTGGGTTTTCACCATAGAATAGAAGTTCATAAATTGCTTCAACCCTTCCATAATACTCGGTGTCTCCTTCGCCGATAGCAGAGACAGAACAATTTGTAGTCTTTAGGTCGGGCATAGATAGCTCTTTGCCAAAGGTACGAAAGTGATACCCGTTGATGTTGTATTTGTCAAATGAACGGACCTTATAGTCAAAACCATTAGCGACTTGTCTCAACTCGGCGTCCATAGACTCTGCATCAGCCTACAAGTTTAATACGAAAGAATGGATGCATTAGCCGCAAATTAGACCAATAAATCAAATGGGCCCTTAATGGTAATTAATTACCCTTTGTTTGAACCAAGAGATGAATCCAGGATAGTCGCCTCCATGCTTTGCGAGAAGCTCATACTCTTCGACGGAATCCTTTTCGATGATCGCTCCATCCGAGAATTCGGCGACGTATCGACTATATCAAATATCCGGGAATAAGAGTAGTTCAAAGCAACTAGAAGTTGCGGAACAATAAATTACCGAGAACTTACTCGATGTACGGCCGCACTTCTGTTAGGTTGGTGAAGATATACAATGAAATGGTCCGCCATTCTTCGACATCCAACGATTTCCCTTTCGAAGCACCGGATGGTGCGAGCTTACCTTTGAATAGGCTGAGGTTGGATCGAACTTTTTCTCGATCGCCATCATTGTACCGAGGCTTCGGGTTATGCAAATGATGATTTTTGGCTTCGTAGTGTGCTGTCACGAAGTTTGCCGCCTCCTCAGTAATGAATGCCTCGGCCATCGATGCTTCAATTCTACGTTTATTTTTACACTTAGCTCGAAGCGTCTTCTGCATCCTCTCAGTTGAGTAGCACCATCGATTTTGAACGGGCCCCCCCATTCTTGCCTCGGTCGGGAGATGCAAAATCAAATGTTGCACTGGATTTAAGAAGCCCGGTGGAAAGATCTTTTCTAATTTGCAGACCAACTCCGGCGCCAACTCTTCCATTTCATCTAGCACGCCAGGCGATAGTTCTTTCGCACAAAGAGAACGGAAGAAATAGCTCAGCTCTGCCAGTACTAGCCATTCATCCTCAGGGATAAAGCCACGCAACATCACCGGCATTACCCGCTCAATCCATATGTTCCAATCAAGACTCTTGAGCCCAAATATTTTCAATTTCTCAAGACTCGCTCCCCTCTTTAGATTCGCAGCATACCCATCGGGGAACATCAACCGCATTTTCACCCACAATAGCATTTCCCTCATGGCTGGCCTTTCAAGATTGAACCATGCCTTTGGCTTCGCTATGCTTTGCTTTCCTTTCCGTTGTCGCAAGTTTTGCAACGGTCTATCACATAGAGCCTCCAGGTCGATTATAGCCTTAGGATTATATTTTGACTTCCCCTCTATGTCGAACAATGTACCAAAAATGGCCTCCGCAATATTCTTTTCAGTGTGCATCACGTCAATGTTGTGTGGGCAAAGGAGGTCTTTGAAGTAAGGGAGATCCCATAAGCATGACTTGTGAGTCCAGGCGTGTTCCGTATTATACCCTTTGAAGTATCCTGGACGCAAAGGATCGGGCTCGAGAGCGTTTAACTGATCAAGGGTCTGTTGGCCTGTCAACGCAACTGGTGCAGTGTTCTTGACAACTCTACCTTTGATGAAATTCTTCTTGTCTTTTCTGAACTTATGGTCAGGATCCAGGAATTGTCTATGCATGTCGAAGCAAGAATACTTGCGACCAGCCTGTAGCCAACGGAACTGAAGAGCTGCCTTGCATGTGGTGCACGGAAACCTTCCATGCACACACCAGCCAGCGAATAGCGCAAACGCCGGATAATCATGCATCGAGTACATGTACCACACATGCATTTTAAAATTTGTTTTGGTAGCCGCGTCGTAGGTCTTGATCCCATTATCCCAGGCTTCTTGCAACTCATCCTTAAGCGGCTCCATGTACACATTCATATTCTTCCCCGGATAGTTGGGCCCTGGAATTATCAACGTCAGGAAAATGTTCGTTCTTTTCATAATCTCTCCGGGTGGCAAATTTAGTGGAATGATAAATACAGGCCAACAACTGTATTGTGCTGCCGTCATACCATACACATTGAACCCATCCGTGCTGATGGCAACTCTAGGTTGCCTTGGATCTTCCGATTTATCCTTATGTAATGCATCGAAGTGCCTCCACGCAAAACCATCTGAAGTGTGTACCAGCATCTTGTTCCCATATGCATCTAGTTCGGTTCTTTTTCCCAATTTGTGCCATGTCATCTGTCTGGCCGTCTCTTCGACCATGAAAAGACGTTGAAGTCTTGGTACGATTGGCAGATATCAAAGAACACTAATGGGGATTTTGGTCTGATTCTTCTCACCCATGCCGTTGTCTACCACAATATACCTGGAAGAATTGCAAATGGGGCAATAGTTCAAGGCCGCATACTCTAGCCTAAATAAGGCACATCCATTCTCACAGGCATGTATCTTCTCATAGGGCATCTTAAGTACACGGAGGATTTTCTCTGACTGGTACAGGTTTGCAGGCAGTACATGGCCTTTGGGTAGAAAGCGTCCAAATATCGTAATCATCGCGTCGTAGCATTCTCTGCCTAGGTTGAATTGAGCCTTCAGAGCCATTACTTGCGCGATGGCATCCAGCTGACAAAGCTCAGTCTGCTCGTTGAGAGGACGTTTTGAAGACTCCAGCATTTCATAGAAGGCCTTTGCAGATTCCTCCATCTCATCGTCCGAATCACGAGCATCATCAAAGTCTTGCACCATGTCTTCAATCCCGGTACCATGCTCGTCGGTGCGACGACGAATCACCTCAGCTCTGGCACATTGGTCAGACTCACCATGAAAAGTCCACACCGTATAATTAGGCGTAAAACCCCACTTCTGCAGCTGTTTACCCATTTCTAACTCTGTCTGCTTTTTCCAGTTGTCGCAGTTGGGACAGGGGCACCATGTTTTATGCTGGCCATTTGCAAATGCGGCTCTCACAAACCCCCTGGTTTTTGTTAACCATTCATGGGTCATGTCTTTCTGACTAGGGTGACCAGTGTACATCCAAGCACGATCACTCATGTTGCCTAGCTACCTATGGGGGCACAAGAAATAAATATATAATTCATCATCTATATTCATACGCTAATCAAGTTTGTCAGTTTTATTACGTCCATGCAACCTACACGCTAATAGGTAAAGATAGGTCCTAATCCCACCCGAGTATGTGTAGACTAGGTTAGTTTTCCCATGCTCTGCTCCAGATGCGACGCAGAATTTCGACAGCACCTCCCCGCTGTTCTCCTGATACACGTCTCGGCAATAAGCAGAGAGGATGTGTACCCGGAGAACAACAGGGGAGGCACTGACGAAATTCCGCATCGGATCCGGAGCACAGCATACGGGAAAACAAACCCAATCTACACATACTCGGGCTGTCCATGGATAATGTTGGACAATTCGAAAGGATGGCGGTTATAAATATGCAAAGAAATGCATATTTATAGATGTCGCCCTTTCGAATGGGAGACGCATACTGGTCACGCATACTCATGATTGAAGAAACCTATAGCTAGCAAGTTTCATCGGCACGAAGACCGGGACAGAGCAAATTAAGGGGGTAGGAGGAGAAGTCATTTGTGCTCACCAACAAACGCAAGGGCGGAGCTCGTCCAACGCACGTGGAGGTCGTCGAACAACTGCACATTGAAATTCACCCGATCAACACAAATATGATGTTTTTATAATTAACATAACTATATGACCTAACTCATAACTATGTGGGTCAGTGTCATCGCGGGTCGAAGGTCACTGGCGTCGGGGATTGGGGTCTTTTCGGTCAACAAGAGGCCGAAGAGGTGTCGGGGCTCGGGGGTTGGGGGTCAGTGGCGTCGGGGGTCGGGGTAGAGGGTCGGGGGTCGAGGGTGAGTGTTGTCAGGGGTCGGGGGTCGGGGGTCGGGGGTCGGGGGTCAGTGGCGTCGGGGGTCGGGGTAGGGGGTCGGGGGTCGAGGGTGAGTGTTGTCGGGGGTCGGGGGTCGGGGGTCGAGGGTCAGTGGCGTCGGGCGTCGGGGATCGGGGGTCAGTGGCGTCGGGGGTCGGGGTAGGGGGTCGGGGGTCGAGGGTCGGGGGTCGAGGTTACCTATAAAACTTTCCAGGTCACCTATAAAACTTTCCAGCTCCAACTAGCTAAAACTAGCTCTAGCGGTGGCATCCAAACAGGGCCATTGTGTCGTGCTTTCAGATGTGACCTCTACTTATACATAAACCAGCTCCAACCATGTTCTCCTAATCTTTTCAGATGTGACGTGGTAGTAATTTTAAATTATTTTATTCATAAACCAGATTACTTACTCAGTCTTCTATTGTATATACGATGCACTTTTTTCCATGACCTCTACTTAGACATTGGTTTTGTTCACTAGATTCCTGAATTCAGGGCACGTGCGTCTGCTCGGATTGATGCATAGATAGTACTTGATGTCCTCTACATGCGCGATGAGTGTATAACTCTTTAACATCAAATATTAGGGGCACTTTTACCCATCTTAACATCACATTGAGTTGGTGTAAATATAGAGAGTCGATGCGAGGGTCTATATAATTGATATGCATACAACCAATAGGAAGTTAACACACACATATCAAAACGGCCAAACATAAAGCCATGACACAAACTAAGCGCCCTAGGGTATGGAGGGCTAATGACATGCTCCACATGCAGGCACACACCATTATTCGAAGCAGTCTCAGAATTTATTTTGTTGAACACTAAATCATTAGGAAAATCAATTAAACCAAAGTTGTCACATGTCACTGTAAATTTTGGGAACTTGGTATGGCCTTTGTTTAACAGAACGCATTAAGTAAAACTGACATTTATATGTTAATCATATTTCCATAGCAGACAAAAAGATATTTGTATTTGCATAATTTCTATAACAATATTGTGCCATTCTACATATTCGAAGGTGTCACCTCCTTTATTTTGTATCATTTATTCAAAGAGAATAGATATTAGCATGAGAATATTTTCTTTGTGTAGGTATGATGTGTCATGTGTCCAAGAATTACTACCAAATTGATGGTAAGTAGCAGTACGAACTCATTTTTTTCATTTTCTCCTATACAGAATAATCTCACCGTTTTTACAAGGAAATAATCTCACCGTTTTTGCTGGCTGCTCCGGCTAGGCGGCGGAGGAGGGTGCGGGCGACGGAGGGGGGTGGCGACGAGGCTCCAGGGCGTCCGGGGCGAGGAGGAGCGTCAGGGGGGCTGCTCGTGCTCCTAACGGCGTGGCCGGATCGGGGGAGAGGTGCGGCCTGCAGGGGGGAGCCGATGGGGAGGGAGCCGATAGGGAGGGGGGTGGCGACGGTGGGGAGGGCGGGGAGGCGCCGGCCGGTGGGGAGGGCGTGGAGGTGCCGGCCGCTGGGGGAGGAGGTGGCGACGGTGGGGAGGGCGGGGAGGGCGCGGAGGTGCCGGCCGGTGGGGAGGGCGGGGAGGCGTCGGCCGGTGTGGAGGGCGGGGAGGCGCCGGCTGATGGGGGAGGCGCCGGCCGGTGGGGAGGGCTGGCAGGCGCCAGCCGGTGGGCGCAAGATGGGGGAGGGAGCGTGCGGGAGGAGGGCGACGAGGTGGTTTTTTTTTTAAACAACGAGGTGGGGTTGGAGCGTTAGTGGGCAGTCGAAGTTGATTTCTTTGCCGTCCGCTGCGCTCCAAGGCAGACGGCAAAGAAGCTTTCGGCGGACGGCAAAGACACGGCGGTTGGAGCGTTAGTGGGCAGCCGTGGGGTTGACTTCTTTGCCGTCTGCTGTGGTCCAAGGCAGACGGCAAAGGAGCTTTTGGCGGACGGCAAAGACACGGCGGATGGCAAATGTAATGGCTACAACTGCGATTTTCTTTGCCGTCTGCATGGGTCATCTTTGCCGTCCGCTAGCGGACGGCAAATAAGCGACTCATGGCAAAGCACTTCTTTGCCATCTGTCAGATCTTTGCCATCTATTTTTTGGTAGCTGACGGCAAAGAGGTTCTTTGCCATCAGCCAGCAGACGGCAAAGACCCGGCAGGCGGCAAATTCTCTGATTCCAGTAGTGTAAGAGTGTCGAACACAACAAGGAGAAGAAGGCTCTGATAAACGGTTTTCAGCAAGGTAATAACTGCAAGCACTGAAAGTAGCGGTAACAAGTGATGGTGTAGTGAGGTGAAACATAACAAGTGAAAAGTAACAAGTAGTAGCAACGGTGCAGCAAAGTGGCCCAATCCCTTTTGTAGCAAGGGGAAAGCATGAAGAAAGTCTTATAAGAGGAAAAACGCTCCCGAGAACACACGGGAATTTCTGTCATGCTAGTTTCATCATGTTCATATGATTCATGTTCGTTACTTTGATAGTTTGATATGTTGATGGACCGGCGCTTGGGTACTGCCCTTACTAGGACAAGCATCCCACTTATGATTAACCCCTCTCGCAAGCATCCGCAACTACGAAAGAAGAATTCAGACAACTTCTAACCATAGCATTAAACTAGTGGATCCAAATCAACCCCTTACGAAGCAACGCATAGACTGGGGTTTAAGCTTCTGTCACTCTAGCAACCCATCATCTACTTAATACTCCCCAATGCCTTCGTCTAGGCCCAAAGATGGTGAAGTGTTATGTAGTCGACGTTCACATAACACCACTAGAGGAAAACACAACATACAACATATCAAAATACCGAACAAATACCAAATTCACATGACTATTATCAGCATGACTTATCCCATGTCCTCAGGAACAAAAGTAACTACTCACAAAGCATAATCACAATCATGATCAGAAGTGTAATGAGTAGCATCAAGGATCTGAACATAAACTCTTCCACCAAGTAATCCAACTAGCATCAACTACAAAGAGTAATCAACACTACTAGCAACCTTACAAGTACCAATCGGAGTCGCGAGACGGAGATTGGTTACAAGAGATGAACTAGGGTTTGGAGAGGAGATGGTGCTGATGAAGATGTTGATGGATTTGACTCCCCTCCGACGAGAGGAGTGTTGGTGATGACGATGGCGACGATTTCCCCCTCCGGGAGGGAAGTTTCCCCGGCAGGACGGTCCTGCCGGAGCTCTAGATTGGTTCTGCTCAAGTTCCGCCTCGTGGCAGCGAAGAATCCACGAAAAAGCTCCACCTTGATTTTTTCTCGGACGAAATTCATATAGAAAAAGAGGGGGGGGGGCAGCGGGCCACCAGGGTGCCGACAAGCCGTGCTGCCGCGGCCAGGGGGGTAGGCCACGGCAACCAGGCTTGTGGGCCCCTGGCAGCTCCCCTCTGACACTTCTTTCGCCTAGTATTTTTTATATATTCCCAAAAAATTCCACATTGATTTTTAGGGCATTTGGAGTTGCACAGAATAGAGGACTCAGACTTGCTCCTTTTCCAGTCCAGAATTCCAGCTGCCGGTATTCTCCCTCTTCAAATAAACCTTGCAAAATAAGAGAGAAAAGGCATAAGTATGGTACCACAAAGTATAATAACAGTCCATAAAGCGATAAATATCAACATGAAAGCATGATGCAAAATGGACGTATCAACTCCCCCAAGCTTAGACCTCGCTTGTCCTCAAGTGCAAACCAAGACCCATCACATGTCCACATGTTTAGGGATGAAGGTGTCGATAAAACATAATACGGACATGAGGGAATCATGATCACACATAGAACGGCAATACATCATAAAGATTCTTATGGGAAAGTAACAATTTGTTCACAAAGCAAAGCATGAAATAAAAACCTTACCGAGAAGTAGCCAAAAACAGTCCATAGTCATTGAAGCAATTGAAATTTGTCATATCATCAGAAGGAGTCAAATAAGAGCTTGTAAAGCAAATCCACATACTCAATCATCTCTTTTGTTTTCCACAATTGTTACAACTCACGGGGTACTCATGGTATCAAAGTTTCAGTTGGACACAGAGAAAGACAGGGGCTTATAATTTTGCCTCCCAACCATTTACCTCAAGGGTAAAGTCAACAATAATAAAGCATAATTACTCATCTCCAAGTTGATATATGAATATAGATCTTTCCCAAGCATATGACGTTCAACAAAAAAAAGGCTAAATAAGGAATTGGTAAAGATCACCATGACTCTTACAAGGGAAAAAAGTAAAGGTACAAGATAGGCCCTTCGCAGAGGGAAGCAGAGGTTGTCATGCACTTTTGAGGTTTGGATGCGTGTCCTCTTAGTGCGGAGGAACGTCACTTTATATTTCCCCGTGTGATAAAGAACTTTATTATGCAGTCTGTCTCTTTTATGTCTTCCTCATCACAAGTTCGTATAAAGCTTATTTTCCACACACTAATAGATCATACATATTAGAGAGCAATTTTTATTGCTTGCACCGATGACAACTTACTTGAAGGATCTTATTCAATCCATAGGTACGTATGGTGGACACTCATGGCTAAACTGGGTTGAAGGTTTATGGATGCACAAGTAGTATCTCTACTTGGTGCGGGAGTTTTGGCTAATATGAGGTGGAAGCAATCGTCACATGCTAAGGGATCTCTAATCATATAACATTGTTTGGAACCAAGCAAACACAATTCATTATGTTGTATTCCTTGTCCAACATCTACTTCTAAGCATGTAATAGTTTGGTGAGTGCTCACAATTATAGAAAGTGTCTAAGATGATATATTTATATGTGAACCTCTCTTTCCTTATTACTTCTTATTAATTGCAACAATGACTGAGGTCTATGTTGGTCTAATCTCAACAAGTTTCAATCATCATACTTGTTATATGTGAAGCTATCACTTTCCATAAGATCATCTCATGATCTTTCATGCTATCGTTCTTTTCATACTTTTGGTCATGGCACAAAACAAAGCCCTTAACTAAGATACTCTTTATTATATAGCTCGCAAGCTCGAATACATCGGGGGAGACACAAGGCAAAAGACTCAAACTAAACACTAAAGACTTATTCCACTAAGAGAAGAAATAAAAACTGAAAAGGAAAGAACTAAAACAAAGGTAAAAGCAAAAGATATAAAGGTGATACGATACCAGGGAAACTCCCCCAAGCTTGGCATAAGCCAAGGGAGTTGCCCATACCAATGCTTAGTTGTCTTCCTTTGGTGCTGATGGTGGTGAAGTATTTGCCTTTGATTCCAAGAGAGCTATCAATCTTTGATTTATACCTTGGAGATCTGCGACATGGTTTCCCAGCAAAACAACTTCACGAGAAAGGGACATATTGCGAGCACGAGTTGTTTCACAAAACCTCAAGAGTTCAATCAAGGATGGAGACAACACGTGGAGGAAGGGTTGGACAAAATCCACTCCTTCAACGTCTTCAATGTTGAACATAGGTTGAACTTCCTCCCTAGCTTGGGTTTTCTCCTTAGCTTTGTCCCTGGCTTCCGTGACTTCTACTCTTTTCAGATCAGCATCTACTTCTTCATGAACTTGAGGGAGATTATTCTCCCCAACAGATTCCTGAGACATCTTTGCTCTAAATCTGCGGCAGACAACAGGCTCGAAACAAAAACAGAGGAAAACTGCACGATACGGAGATCAAAACCCTCGAGCGTATATATAATGATTTTTTCTGGACCAGAAGGACTGCTCCGCAAGAAAACGGAGTCCGGGAGGCACACGAGGTGCCCACAAGCCCTGTTGCCGTGGCCAGGGGAGGCCGCGGCAACCAAGCTTGTGGTCGCCTCGTGCGCTCTCCGGACTGCTTTTTATTTTTCTAATTTTCCATAAATTCCAAAATGGAGAAAATTTCCTATTAGAAAAGTTTCGAAGTCCAATTACTTACCGAAACACATACCTCTTCGTTTTCAGGGTCTGAAATAGGCTGATAAACATCCCTTATGTACTCCTGTGGAGTTATGATATTGATGATATTGGTCTCAACATTTATGGGAGTACCAGAGATATAATCCTTGATTCTTTGCCCATTTACAACTCAAGGAAAATTACCTTCCATGTTATTAATTTTGATGGCACCGGAACGATATACTTCCTCGACAATGTAGGGACCTTCCCATTTAGAGAGAAGCTTGTCTGCGAAGAATCTTAAGCGAGAATTGTATAGCAGGACATAATCACCTACATTGAACTCTCGTTTTTGTATTCTTTTATCGTGCCATCTCTTAACCTTTTCCTTGAACAACTTGGCATTCTCATATGCCTGGGCCCTCCATTCATATAATGAGCTGGTATCAAACAACCGCTTCTCACCGGCAAGTTTGAAATCAAAGTTGAGCTCTTTGATTGCCCAATAAGCTTTATGTTCCAGCTCAAGAGGTAAATGACAAGCCTTACCGTAAACCATTTTATACGGCGACATGCCCATGGGATTCTTATAAGCAGTCCTATAAGCCCATAGTGCATCGTCAAGTTTGCTAGACCAATTCTTTCGAGATCTATTGACAGTCTTTTGTAAGATCAATTTTATCTCCCTATTACTCAACTCCACTTGACCACTAGACTGAGGATGATAAGGAGATGCAACTCTATGGTTGACATCATACTTAGCGAGCATCTTGCGGAAAACACCATGAATGAAGTGTGAACCGCCATGAGTCATCAGATATCTAGGGACTCCAAATATTGGGAAAATGACTTCTTTAAGCATCTTAATAAAGGTGTTGTCGTGGTTTTGTCACGGCAGATGTCCTCGTGAAAGGACTTAGTCCTGGAGCCATCGCACCTTGGTGGCGACTCAAAGGGGTTAAACGGGAGGAACACGGCGATTTACCCAGGTTCGGCCCCTCGAGAGGAGGTAATAGCCTATGTCCTGCTTTGTGTGTATTGATGTGGATTCGATTACAAGGGAGGCGTAACTCGCCGTCCTTCAAAACCCGGAGACCTTCCAGAAATCATAACCGTCCCGCGGCCTTGAACCGCCCAGGCTGAAGCCCAAGTAACCTAAAGGATGAATCGCCTTATTGGTAACCCGGCCCATCTTGGGCGGGTCACTTAATAAGTAATATCCCCAACATTAGGCCCCAGATTGACTTGAACTTTCACGCCAATGCTTCCGCTCAGTTGAAGGTGATTCACTCCTTCGTCTTTCTCCATACGTCAGAAATTGTAACTCGCCATCTGGCACCGAAAAAATCTTTGAGTCGCCAAACCATTTCCTGTTGGCATCTTCTTATCCCTCGATTCTCGGGAAAATTAACATAATCCCAATGGATCTTTAGTGCATCGTTATCCCAAAATCTTCGGACGTCATCATGGCGAATCTTTTTATTCCCCAACGGTTCCCACTCACGGCGCCTCGATTCCAGCGCCCGTCCTGATAAATACACGAAAGGGACAGGGCTGGCGCTTCCCACCTACCAGTCTCGTCAGTCCCCCCCCCCATTATCATAGCAAAAGGCCTCATCGCTTACCGAGGGCTCCGCCGCCGGCCGCAACTTCCACCCTCGTCCGAGAAGCTTCAGCGCCGCCCGCAAGCCGTTGCCGTCGTCAAGCTTCGCACCTCGGACGATCCGTCCGCCGCCATTGTCCATCGCATCATCACCGACCACCTCGTTGCTCGCCTCGAACTCCGCCGCCGCCGAAGATCTCTTCGTTCGTCGAGACCCCCGCGCTTCTTCAACGATCTCCGTCACCGCCGGCCTTCTTCGATCGAGAGCATCAGGTTAGGCCTTCATTCACCTTCTTAGGAGTAGGTTCATTCCTTGCTTGTGCTTTCGCCATTGCCGTAGCTTCGAAGCTTTTCGCTCACAGTTATTCATCTCCCTCGAATCGATTAGTCCGAGCACCGATAGGGTAGCCAGTGCCCTGAATAATTTTAATTATCTGCTGTATTCGCGAATTTTTGAACACAATGTCTTCACCCAACGAGGGGCGTCACTTGATAATAAATTGTTCGTGCCCAGTTATATTCGTAGGTTTTCACATCTTTTTGGTAGATCCATTCCTCATTTACTGTTTGTGAAAAGCTGTTTGTAGCCTTCATCCCCCCTTAGTGCTTCGGAACGAATAGATTTTACCATCCGCAGAAACGTAGCCTTTGGGAATAACCCTACTTCCGTAAGTCGCCATAGCAACCCAACCCGGCCTCTTGGTCTAGCGGGTTAAATGAACCGATTCCATCCCATATAGTAGATGTTCAAGACATGTAATATCATACTTTTACCTACTTGTAGCATGGACGCCGTCTTCAAGAGTGACTGGCTTCCTACCAAGGTCGATGACGCTGTCTTAGCTAATTATGTGAAAGCGGGCTGTTTGGATCCTCAAGATGTCATTGGATGGCGCACCGGGTTGGGAGAAGATCTCCCTAACCCCAAAGAAGGGGAAATAGTAGTTTTTGTTGAACATTTGGAACGGGGTTTTAAGCCGCCCGGATCGAAATTTCTTAGGGACGCTTTGACCTTCATGAACGTCCGACTGCAGGATCTGGGACCCAATTCCATAAGCAATTTGAGCCAGTTCCAAGTTCTTTGCGAAGCTTATCTGCGGATCGAGCCTTCTGTCCCTCTATTCTGGCATTTTTTTCATCTGAATCGCCAGACGGAATTCCACAATGGCCCCAGTTTGGAACTCGGCGGCGTCAACGTCCAGCGCCGTAGGGATAGTCCGTTCCCTTCACTCATCATGCCTAGCCATCCCAAGGCTGGGGCGAATCTTGGTTTTATTGTCAAGAGACGTCCCCTGCTGGTGAGAATAAGCTTCTGGGTTACAGGCCAACCCGCCTTTCGGTCAACTTCAAGCTCCCAGACAAGCTCACCGAGGAAGAAGAGTCGGAGTTCATCCCAATATTATCTGAACTGAGATCCTTGACGAACAATGGTCTTACAGGGGTTGACCTGATCCGCTGCTGGGTCGAATGGCGGATTCTTCCTCTGATCCGCCGAGATGGTCCGATGTGTGAGTTTGACGGCACTCTGGATCATCCTCCATGCTACTTCCACACAGCATTAACAGAAAAAGACATTGTTTCCATCATCAAAAAGTTGACCGGCGAGCCTGCAGGAAAGTGCGGCCAAATCGGCCTTAAGCCCTTTTGCAAGATTAACCCGGCGCCCAAGGTAACCAAAACTGACCTGCCCTTGGTATTTATCCCTTCTATTTTATTGCCATCATGATTTCATAATATATACCTTTCCAGAAAGGCGATAGTTCTTGTCCAGGAGACCTAAAAAGCAAGCCATGAAAACTACTAAGCCGCCCTCTAAGAAAGCCAAGGGCAAAGGTAAATCTGCTGCGGCTGAGCCATCTGAAGTCGACGAATCTCAAGTCGGCGATGCACTTTTAGAGGTACAAATCCGTCCTCTTTTCACTCGCCACCTATCACTTTTGACCTTTTATTTATATCTTTCTCTCTCCTTGTAATAGAATGAAGATAACGAAAGCCAAGAAGACTCTGTTGAGGTAATTTCTGCTTCCTCTGATTCATCTCCTTCTCCACCTAAGCCGGCCCGACGAATATGTGGGAAAGTCCCCTTCTCACATCCAAATGCTCATTTGGACCCAAATTTCTTACTGAAGAAAATACAGCACGCCTCAAACCAGAAGACACGAAGTCATTCCGGCGATCTGATATCTGGTTTACCAGCAACGAACAAAAGAAAGCCAAGCGAGGTACTTTTATGAGTAACCATTATTCATGCTTCTTTGGGTCACATTTGTAACCCGCTTGTATCATTGATATATAATTCTTGCAGAATTCTCCTCCCACTTCCGGCGACTCAGTGATGTCAACACTTCCACCGATGATTCGAGTTCCGGGGTAAGTCTCTTGCCTTGAATTTTGAGAATAACGATCTTTTCAATTCCTTAACGTGCTTATTCCCTTTTGTTAGGGCACAAGCCAAGAAAAGGAAAACCAGTGGATCAATTCCTGATGCAACTTCAGAACCTCCAAAGAAATCAACTCCGACTCAAGACGATCCGGATCATGCTGAGCCTGCGATTCAAGTGGATCTTCCTGAGTCGCCGAAGGAAACAATGGATGTCTCTAAATCGCCGAACCCATTGATGACAACAGAAGATCCAGATGTTGTAGTCATTACTGGCTCTGGCTTTTCCAAGCCGGCAGCGACAGTTTTGTCCAAACATGTAGCATCCTCCTCTCAAACCATTCCCGAGTCTGGGCTCTCCAAGGCGAAACTTTCCGACTATGCAAATCTGGAGTTTAAGGAACTCTGTTCTGGCTTTGCAAGTCGCCTGGAGGCGAGCTATGAGATGGAGAAAAATCTGCTAAAGATGTTAAACAACAAACATGAGGTAAACTTTGTTATACTTATACTATTCCCAATAACCCCCAAGGGCCGGGTCATCAGTAAAAAGATGAGCCGGGTCTTGAAAATTTAGAAAAAGCTTCGCGACCAGTAACCCCCAAGGGCCGGGTCATCAATAAAAAAGATGAGCCGGGTCTTGAAAATTTAGAAAAAGCTTCGCGACCAGTAACCCCCAAGGGCCGGGTCATCAATAAAAAAAGATGAGCCGGGTCTTGATTTCTGTATAATTTCTCCTGAAAAAATTATACATTAGCCCCCAAGTGTCAGGGATATTGCTTTGCAGTAATTCTGAGACTTGTCTTTATTTTAAACTTTCAATAGGAAAACCTTGCTCAGACCGAATTGGCGCTGGGCGATTTAAGGAAAAACTTAGCTGAACAACAAGACGCCCGAACTCAGTCGGAAGAGAAGTATAAATTGGCTCTGGCCGAACTGGAAAAACTCAAAGCCGAGTTAGAAAAAACTCAAGCTGACCAAAACGCTGCTTTGAAGAGAGCAGAGAAAGCTGAAGCGAAGCTGGTGACTGTTCAACAGGAGTTATCCGGCTTAAAACGTCATATCTATAACATGACGCAAGCCATCTTTGGTAACCCTTACCTAAATCTTCAACCTTATCCCCCCCTTTTTTGTACTCAAATTTCTGATGTTAAGTCACTAATTATCAAATTCCAGGTCCAAGAGTCGCCAACCTGCAAGAAGACTGTGTGTTGATGCTGAAGGCGATTTATACACTGACACAGCAACTATACACACGCAGTGTGTTGACCGTCAAAGCTGTGATGGGTGCCAAAGAGCCTATTACTCCATCAAGAAGGTACATGGATGTTTGTCCACACTTCCTCCCCAGATTGGCGAGTTAACTCGGTCAGCCGCCCGGAAAGGTGTCCTGACTGCCCTGAGTCGCTGTTAGCATATGCCCCGGAGATCAATTTAGAAGAAGTAGCCGCTGGCTTCCCTGAGCTTAAAGACGATGGATCGGAATTTGTTGAAGAGGATTACCAGAAAGTTGTCAAGGATTCTCGGCTGGCTGCAACTCAACTCGCCGCAAGCCTTGATTTAACGAAATACCAGGCGGCTTATGACAGTAAGAATAAGAAAGTCAGCCCGCCAACCTTCGTGGTGACCAACCTGATTCCTCGGCGACCCAAGAATCCTTTCGACTGGGAAGCAGACCTGGCATCAATTTTGACCGATGAAGACGACTTTGCTGCTTTGGCCAAGTGCTATTGGGTATTGGGTGATTTACAAATCGAAGTTGGTCAGAGCTCACGCCAGGATTTAGCGAAGTAGACGTTCCTGAATTTGGCCTGCGAGCCATGTAATAGTCAGTACTATTTTTTGATGACATCTCCTGCGAGAAAAAACCCTTATATCGCTTTTTAAGGCGACTTGAAATATTTGGCCCGCCTTTATAAGAATCTTCTATAATGCTTAATCCGCCAAGGATGAAACAAATCTTAGCACCCTCCTGTCGTAAACTTTGAAAACATCATCTGTGAAAACAAATGAACTATGGGTAGATTCAACAAGTATGTAGAAAGGGGAAAATCATAATAAAAGTAACTTCGTCGGCTCATACGGTCGCGACAGGGGGAGGCGAGTCAGAAAGCTCGTGCACCCACCCTAAATGCAAGTTTCATCGGCTCATACGGTCGCGACAGGGGGAGGCGAGTCAGAAAGCTCGTGAACCCACCCTAAATGCAGGTTTCGTCGGCTCATACGGTCGCAACAGGGGGAGGCGAGTCAGAAAGCTCGTGCACCCACCCTAAATGCATGTTCTGTCGGCTCATAAGGTCGCAACAGGATGACACAATTTGCACTTTTTTAACAAAGAAGCCCCCAAGTCGGGGAGTGTTTTATTACTTCATCATGAAACTGAAAAACTTACAAAACGTGGAGCTTTTAAGAGCTCAAGTGTAGTAAGGCCGCAAATGAGCAATATTCCAAGGGCGAGTTGACTCAGCCTCTGTAGTCGGTCGATTAGGCCGAAGATCCATCAAATAATAAGAGCCATTGCGAAGGTTTTTACTGACGACGAACGGCCCTTCCCAAGGGGGTGATAGCTTGTGCATACCTGCCCGATCTTGTATCAGACGAAGTACTAAGTCGCCCTCCTGAAAAGTCCGACTCTTAACCCAGCGACTATGATAACGCCGCAGATCTTGCTGGTAGATAGCCGAACGAGCCGCAGCCAGGTCACGCGCTTCTTCCAAGGAATCCAAGGAATCCTGACGCGCCAACTCATTATCTTGCTCCACATATGCGGCGACTCTAAGAGAATCATGTCTTATGTCGGTAGGGAGGACAGCCTCTGCTCCATAGACCAAAAAGAAAGGAGTGAACCCCGTGGATCGATTCGGGGTGGTCCGAATACTCCACAGTACCGAAGGTAATTCTTCAACCCAACACCGTGGAGTCCTTTCCAGGGGGACCATGAGCCGAGGTTTAATCCCTCGCAAGACTTCCTGATTCGCCCGCTCTGCTTGCCCATTGGACTGCGGGTGAGCAACTGCAGAAACATCAAGCCGGATATGTTCTTGACGACAAAAATCCAGCATCGCTCCTTGGGATAAGTTAGTACCATTGTCCGTGATAATACTGTGCGGATACCCAAAACGGAAAATCAGCTTTTTCAGAAATTTGACCGCTGTCTCTGCATCGCAAGTCCCAACAGGTTCCGCCTCAACCCATTTAGTGAACTTATCAACTGCCACCAATAAATGTGTTTTCTTGTTAGAGGACATTTTGAAAGGACCGACCATGTCCAGCCCCCAGACCGCGAAGGGCCAAGTAATGGGAATCATCCTCAATTCTTGAGCCGGCACATGAGCATGTCTCCCATATTGTTGGCACCCCTCGCACCGCCGTACTATGTCTTCCGCATCTGCATGAGCCGTCAGCCAAAAGAAACCATGTCGAAAAGCCTTTGAGACCAAAGAACGTGACCCGGCGTGATGCCCGCAGTCTCCAGAATGAATGTCATTTAGGATCGCGCATCCTTCCTCGGAGGAAACACACCGTTGAAAGACCCCAGAAGAACTCCGTTTATATAACTCGCCATTAATGATGACCATGGATTTGCTACGTCGAACGATCTGGCGAGCCAAAACCTCATCGGTGGGTAATTCGCCGCGAGTGAGATAAGCCAGATAAGGAAGAACCCAGTCCGGAGTGACATGGAGAGCCGCCACGAGCTGAGACTCGGGATCTGGTATCACCAACTCCTCCTCCGTGGGTACAGCCACAGATGGTTTATGCAGGATATCCAAAAAAACATTAGGGGGGACCGGTTTTCTTTGTGAGCCGAGTCGCGAGAGGGCATCAGCTGCTTCGTTGAGTCGCCGATCAACATGATCCACCTGATATCCATGAAAATAACCCGCCACATCAGATACAGCTCGTCTGTAAGCCGCCATCATAGGATCCCGAGAGTCCCAGGTACCCGAAACCTGTTGCGCCACCAAATCTGAATCCCCAAAACATCTGACTCAGGTTAGGTTCATCTCTTTTGCCAGTCGCAAACCGTGAAGCAGAGCTTCATATTCTGCCGCATTATTCGTGTAGGGAAACATGAGTCGGAGAACATAACAGAACTTATCTCCTTGAGGGGATATCAGCACCACACGAGCCCCCGAGCCCTCCAACTGCCTGGATCCATCAAAGTAAATAGTCCAATAGGTAAGGTCAGGCCGATCTTCCGGAACCTGTAGTTCCGTCCAATCGTTAACGAAATCGACTAGTGCCTGGGATTTGATGGCTGTGCGGGGGGTATATTGTATGTGATGAGACCCAAGCTCTATTGCCCATTTGGCGATTCTCCCTATTGCCTCCCGATTTTGGATGACGTCACCGAGGGGGGCGGAAGTGACCATAGTGATCGGGTGCTCCTGGAAATAATGTTTAAGCTTTCGACTCGCCATGAACACCCCATAGACCAGTTTTTGCCAATGCGGGTATCGCTGTTTGGAAAGAGTTAACACCTCACTGATAAAGTATACCGGACATTGCACCGGGTATTCCTTTCCTTCCTCCTTTCTTTCGACGACCACAGCCACGCTGACCGCCTTGGAATTTTCCGCGATATACAGGAGCATAGGCTCCTTTTCAATTGGGGCTGCCAGGACCGGCGGGTTGACCAATTGATGTTTCAAGGCCTGAAGCGCCTCGTCTGCCTCTTCTGTCCATACGAATCGGTCGTATATCATCAACAATTGGTAAAGAGGAATCGCCTTTTCCCCAAGGCGGCTCACAAAACGACTTAGAGCCGCAATGCGGCCCACCAGTCGCTGAACTTGATTAACATTCGTCGGCTTCCCGAGAGAGGTAACCGCTTCAATTTTGTCTGGGTTAGCCTCGATGCCGCGCTCTGATACCAAGAAACCCAGTAGTTTTCCTGCAGGTACACCATAAACGCACTTGGTAGGATTTAGCTTCATCTGATATACTCGTAAATTATCAAAGGTTTCCTTAAGGTCTTCCAAAAGTGTCTCCCCCCGGCGGGTCTTGATCACAATGTCGTCAACATAAGCATGGACGTTGCTGCCAATTTGGTTATGAAGACAATTCTGGATGCAGCGTTGATAAGTCGCCCCTGCGCTCTTGAGTCGGAACGACATGGACACATAGCAAAAGGCCCCGAAGGGGGTTATGAAGGCCGTCTTCTCCTGATCTTCCACGGCCATCTTGATCTGATGATAACCTGAATAGGCGTCCAAAAAGCACAATCGTTCACATCCCGCCACCGAGTCAATGATTTGGTCGATGCGGGGAAGAGCAAAAGGATCTTTGGGACCAGCTCTGTTGAGATCCGTATAGTCAATACACATACGGAAAGTGCCATTCTTCTTGAGTACTAACATCGGGTTAGCCAGCCATTTGGGGTGAAAAGACGGGCGACTTCTTCTCCAATCGCCTTGCGTCGCTCCTCGTTAAATCTGCGAAGGTACTGTTGGACAGGTTTGCATTTTGGGTCAATATTAAGATGGTGCTCAGCGAATTCTCTCGGTACACCCGGCATGTCAGAGGGCTTCCATGCGAAGATGTCCCGTTTCTCACGGATGAATTCGATGAGCGCGCTTTCCTATTTGGGGTCCAGACCCGTCCCAATGGTGAACTGCTTGGATGAATCGCCAGGAGCGAAACCGATTGTCTTAGTATCATCCGTCGGTTTGAACTTGAGGGGCGACTCAGAATCTGTAGTCGGCTTCTTGAGTGGTGACATGTCTGCCGGGTCAACATTGGCCCGATGATGTTTGAGCTCTTCCGCCGCACAGGCGACTTCCGCATAAGCCGCGTCCCCTTCCTCACACTCCTTTGCGATTCTTCTATCTCCATCAATCGTGATGGGTCCTTTAGGACCAGGCATTTTGAGCTTGAGGTAGACGTAGCACGGGCGGGCCATGAAGCAGGCATAAGCCGGTCGCCCGAACAGCGCATGGTACGGGCTTTTCAGCTTGACCACCTCGAAGGTTAGAGACTCCGACCTGTAATTCTGCGCAGTTCCAAACGCTACTGAGAGCCTGACCCGGCCTATGGGATAAGCCGGCTTGCCCGGGACAATGCCGTGGAAAACCGTGGTTGAAGGCATCAAGTCTTTCTCCAATAGATTCATCCTCCGGAAGGTGTCGAAGTATAGGATATTAATGCTGCTACCACCATCTTTGACAGGGTGTAACCCCCCACTTGGGGAGCCACGACTAATGCCAGGTCGCCCGGGTTATCTATTCTTGGCGGGTGATCCTCTCTACTCCATGTTATGGTCTGCTCGGACCAGTGGAGATATCTGGGAATCGCTGGCTCAGTTCCGCTGTACGCCCGGTGATTTACCTTTTTATCACGCCTGCAAGCATTAGTGGTGAAAACGTGGTACTGCCCATTACTTAGCTGTTTGGGATTGTTGCGGAAACCCCCGTTGTCATCCTGGTCCTGTGGAGCCCCCTGTGGGGGCGGCTGCTGGAAAACTCCCGGCGGGTTGTACCGCCACTCGTGGTGCACCGGGTACTGGCCGCCGCCTGGTTGCGGGCCTCCCTGAGCCCCCTGTTTGGGAAAGCCGCCGAAGGGGTTCTGCCTTTGGTTGGGCGCGGCGAGTTGGTCCTGGCGCCGGTTCGGGTCTTCGTTTTGGCTCTTCTTGATTGCCTCCGCCCGAAATTCTCGCATCACGAAACAGTTCTCCCAAGAGTAGCCCGCCGGGCCGTCGGCCGTGGCGTGGTGCGGGCAAGGGCCTTTGAGTAGCTCTTCATAATTACGCGGCCTTTTCCCATTGAAACCCCGATTCTTCTTTTTGCCGTCATTGGCATTGGTGTTGGCAACCAAATCCGAGGGCTCCTCCTGTGGCCTACGCTTGCCGTTGGTCCCCTGATTGTGACGGTTGCGGCCCTGGAAACGGGTGTGATTTTTTGTCGAATCGCCCTTTTTGGGCGAGTTACCCTTACCATCCTCGTCGGGATCCTTGGTATCATCGGCCTCGGCATACCTAGTGAGGGTGTCCATCAGTTCGCCCATGTCCTGAACTTTCCGTTTGAGTCGCCCCAATTTCTGGACCAACGGTTCATAGTGGCAGTTGTGCTCGAGGATAAGCACAGCTTGTGCTGCCGTGATGCCATCTAATGAATGAATAATTTCTGCGACCCGCCATGACCAATGGTGTGCCGACTCATCCGGGCGTTGTACGCAGTGTTGTAAGTCGACGATCGTCATCGGTCGTTTACAGGTTCCCTGGAAGTTTTTGATGAAACGCTCTTTCAGCTCGGCCCAGGACTGGATAGAATTGGGAGGTAAGTTTTTCAGCCAAGTGCGCGCCGATCCCTCGAGCATCATGGTGAAATATCTGGCGCAAACCGCCTCATTTACGTCGAGCATGTCCATGGCAATCTCATAGCCCTCGATCCATGATGTTGGTTCGAGATCTGGTGTGTAATTAGGCACCTTTCTTGGTCCTTTGAAATCCTTGGGCATTCTTTCGTTCCGAAGGGCTAGGGACAAGCACGGTACCCCAACTCGCCCTCCGGTCCCTATGAGGGGGGCCTGGGCGTCTTGAATGTTGGGGGGATCTCTGCCCGGCGGGTTCCGCTCGGGCGGGTTGTCCTGCGGGACGTGTCGCGGGCCACTGTTGACGGCTGGCTGATCCTCTGGCCTACTCCTGGTATAGCTCGCCTGAGGGGTGGAGTGCAATCTCTCAAGGCTTTGTGAGAACTGTGCGTTTTGAACCACCGCTGTTTTCAACATCTCGATGGCGTTCCTCGCTTCAATCTCAGCTGGGGTGTTGCCGTGAATCAGAAGAGACTCCAAATGGCGAGTTGCGGCAAGCACGTTATCCACCGGGTTGGAGAAGTGGCCTTGAGGGGTCCGGAAACGAGGAATTTGACCCTCAGTCGGCTGAACCGGCGGGTTAGGTGGGCGGCCCGGCCCTCCTACTTGGGCGGCTCCCATCCCGGGGGTTCGAGGAGTGTCGAATAGGCGGGTCGGGTTGAGGTCATGGGGTAGGCGACCCTGGTGTCTCCGCTGATGGACGGCGTCGGACGCGCGCTGCTGTCTTTCGAGCCGCCAGTTGTCAGTTTTCAATCGCATCCTTTCGGCCGTGATTTGGGCTTGTCGAGTCTCGATCCTGACGGACTCCATCTCAGCATCCTGATGGGCCTTTGCCACCGCCTCTCTCAGCTTTGCTAACTCTGCATTTATCTTCTCTTGGTTCTCTGGCGTGAGGGGAGTTGACATTAGTCTCGTGATTTCCGCCGCTAAATCTACCAGGATTGCGGACGCACTTCTGGATGTCCCGCCGGGCCCATCGCCTCCGGTGGGGTTTTGTGCGGGTTGAGTTGCCCCAGCCATGTAGATGGCGATCTGGCGGCGGGTTCGATCAAGGATTTCCGGATCCATGGCCAGTGACAAGCCTCTGAGGCCGTTTCCATGGAGAGACCGGATGGAATCTGAATCGCCCATGGATGACTCATCGTCAGAGTTGACCGGGGTAACCTCCTGAGTCGCCACGTGTTCTGGCTCCTCCGACCCCTGCGTGAACCCCACAAAGACCGGGCGAGTTAGATTCTGTGTTATGACTGGGCGGACGTACCTGGCCGGCTCGACGATGTCGGTGGACATGTCCGGCTCAGGAACGGATGATCCGATCATGCCGATGAAGATGTTGATCTTGCCGAAGGGGACCCTGTAGCCCGATTCGAGAGAATTTGCTTCAGGTCCCCATCGTTGGTTGTCGATGTAGGTTATCCCGCGGCGGCTCCGAGTCATGAGCGCCGTCGCATAACTCCCAAACCCTGGTAGGGCTCCCTTTGAGAACTCAACTCCACCGTGCGTAGGCCCCACGGTGGGCGCCAACTGTCATGGTTTTGTCACGGCAGATGTCCTCGTGAAAGGACTTAGTCCTGGAGCCATCGCACCTTGGTGCCGACTCAAAGGGGTTAAACGGGAGGAACACGGAGATTTACCCAGGTTCGGCCCCTCGAGAGGAGGTAATAGCCTACGTCCTGCTTTGTGTGTATTGATGTGGATTCGATTACAAGGGAGGCGTAACTCGCCTAACCTAGCACTCGATGATTTTCTAACCTCCCTCTCCTCCTTAAGACTCACCTTTATATATAGGTCGAGGCCTTAGGGCTTACAAGAGTCCCTTCCTCCTTACAAATCGTGACCATTGTAGTCTCTAAGTCGCCGTCCTTCAAAACCCGGAGACCTTCCAGAAATCATAATCGTCCCGCGGCCTTGAACCGCCCAGGCTGAAGCCCAAGTAACCTAAAGGATGAATCGCCTTATTGGTAACCCGGCCCATCTTGGGCGGGTCACTTAATAAGTAATATCCCCAACAGGTGTGGTGATCAACATTTCTAGTGGGTATAGCTTCTACCCACTTAGTGACGTAATCCACAACAACTAAGATGTGAGTATACCCATTGGAACTCGGGAAAGGTCCCATATAATCAAAGCCCCACACATCAAATGGTTCAATGACAAGTGAATAGTTCATAGGCATTTCCTGACGCTTACTGATGGTCCCTATTCTTTGGCATTTGTCACAAGACAAGACAAACTTATGGGCATCCTTGAAGAGAGTGGGCCAACAGAAACCTGATTGCAATACCTTATGAGCAGTTCTGTCTCCAGCATGGTGTCCTCCGTAGGCTTCGGAATGACACTTCTGCAGGATCTGTCCCTGTTCATGTTCAGGCACACAAAGTCTAATAACACCATCTACTCCTTCCTTATAAACGTGAGGATCATCCCAAAAGTAGTGTCTCAAATCAAAGAAGAATTTCTTCTTTTGCTGGTAGGTGAAACTAGGTGGTATGTATTTGGCTACGATATAGTTTGCGTAATCAGCATACCACGATGCACTATGTGAAGTGCGAATGACATTCAGTTGCTCATCAGGAAAGCTGTCATCAATAGGTCGTGGGTCATCAAGGACATTCTCTAGCCTAGACAAGTTATCTGCTACACGGTTATCAGCACCCTTTTGGTCAACAACATGCAGATCAAATTCCTGTAGCAGGAGAACCCATCTGATTAGCCTAGGCTTAGCGTCCTTCTTCTCCATAAGGTACTTAATAGCAACATGATTAGAGTGAATAGTGACTTTGGAGTCAACTATATAAGATCTGAACTTTTCACATGCAAACACGACTGCTAAAAACTCCTTCTCCATAGTGGCATAGTTTCTTTGGGCACTGTCTAGAGTTTTACTAGCGTAGTGAATGACATTCAACTTCTTGTCAACTCTTTGTCCTAGAACAGCACCAACAGCATAATCACTAGCATCGCACATGATTTCAAAGGGCAAGTTCCAATCAGGTGGTTGAACAATAGGTGCGGTTATCAAGGACTTCTTAAGTATTTCGAAAGCTTCCTCACAATCCTCATCAAAAACAAAAGGAACATCCTTCTACAAGAGGTTGGTAAGAGGCCTAGAAATCTTAGAGAAGTCTTTAATGAACCTTCTATAGAAACCAGCATGACCTAGGAAACTTCTTATACCTCTAATATCTGTGGGGCAAGGCATTTTCTCAATTGCATCAACCTAAGCCTTATCAACTTCAATGCCTTTCTCAGAGATTTTGTGTCCTAAGACGATGCCTTCATTAACCATGAAGTGGCACTTCTCCCAGTTCGAGACGAGGTTGGTATCTTTGCATCTCTGTAAGGCTCGATCAAGGTTGCTGAGGCAATCGTCAAAGGAAGAATCATAAACAGAGAAATCATCCATGAAAACCTCAACAATCTTTTCACAGAAGTCAGAGAATATAGCCATTATACATCTTTGAAAGGTGGCAGGTGCATTGCATAAGCCAAAAGGCATACGTCTGTAAGCAAATGTACTGAAGGGGCAGGTGAAAGTGGTTTTCTCCTGATCAGATTGTGCAACAGGTATTTGCGAGAAACCTGAATAACCGTCTAGAAAGCAGAAGTGTGTGTGTTTAGATAGCCTTTATAGCATTTGGTCGATAAACGGCAAAGGATAATGGTCTTTCCTAGTTGCCTTGTTCAGTTTCCGGAAGTCTATCACCATCCTATAGCCAGTAATAATCCTCTGTGGGATTAGTTCATTCTTATCATTAGGAACGACAATGATACCTCCCTTCTTAGGTACGCAATGTACTGGACTTACCCAATCACTATGAGCAACAGGATAAATGATTCCTTCTTCCAGAAGCTTTAATATTTCTTTTCTCACGACCTCTTTCATCCTCTGATTTAATCTCCGTTGTTGATCAGCAACTGGCTTAGAATGAGGACCGGTTTTAATCTAGTGCTGACATAGAGTGGGACTAATACCCTTAAGATCATCAAGAGTATATCCAATAGCAGCATGGTGCTTCCTCAAAGTTTTTAATAACTTCTTCTCTTTGTGATTCGAGAGGTGAGCACTAATAATAACATGATATATCTCCTTCTCATCATGATAGACATACTTAAGAGTATCTGGTAACTGTTTTAGCTCGAACACAAGATCACCCTTTGGTGGGGGAGGATCCCCAACTAGTTCAACAGGCAGATTATTCTTGAGAATAGGATATTGTTCTAAAACTGTTTTATCTATCTCATCTCTTTCATCCATATGCATATCATTTTCATGCTCAAGCAGATATTGCTCTAAAGGATTCGTAGGAGGTACGGTAATAGAGGCAAGAGCAATGATTTCATCCCTTCCAGACGACTCTTTTTCATGGGGTTGTCTTCCAAACTTGGAGAAGTTAAATTCATGAGACACACCCTCGAAACTAACAGTGACAGTCTGTTTAACGCAATCAATATGAGCATTGACTGTGTTGAGAAAGGGTCTACCAAATATGATGGGACAAAAGCTATCTTGTGCAGTAGCAAGGACGAGGAAATCAGTAGGATACTTCATCTTACCACACATGACTTCTACGTCTCTCACAATTCCCATAGGGCAGATAGTGTCTCTATTAGCTGGCGTAATAGTGATATCAATGGGTTCTAACTCAGCAGGTGCAATCTCATCTTTGATTTCATCATATAGGGATCGGGTATTGCACTAACACTAGCACCCATATCACATAAACCATGATAATAGTGATCTCCTATCTTGACAGAAACAACGGGCAGGCCAACTACAGGTACGTATTTGTCTTTCGCGTGAGGTTTAGCAATTCTAGCGGAGTCCTCACAGAATTTGATAACATGCCCGTCTATGTCTTCGGCTAAGAGATCTTTGATAATAGCAACACTAGGTTCAACTCTAATTTCCTCAGGGGGTGCAAGTGGTCTAATGTAACCCCTACGTATCACAGTTGGAGCTTTAGAATAATCCTTTTTCCTAGCAGGGTATGGTGGTTTCTCAGCGTAGGCACAAGGAACAACAGGATCACTAAAGGCAATGACTTTCTCTTCAACTAGATTGGGTTTAACTATGTTGACTTCTACAGGCGGATGATGCTTAAACCACTTCTCTTTGGGAAGTTCAACATGAGCAGCAAAAGATTCACATAGAGAAGCTACTATCTCAGAGTCAAGTCCATACTTCGCGCTAAAATTTCTAGAAGTGTTTGTTTCAACAAAAGATTTAACGCAATCAAACTGGAAATTCATACCTGACTCCTTACCTTCTTCAAGCTCCCAATCTTCAGAGTTACGTTTGATTCTTTCCAATAAATTCCACTTGTGGTCAATATCCTTCTTCATAAAAGAACTGGTACAAGAAGTGTCAAGCATGGTACTTCATGAGAAAGCCGAGCATAAAAGTTTTGAGTGATAATTTCTCTTGAGAGCTCGTGATTGGGGCATGAATATAGCATTGATTTAAGCCTCCCCCAAGCTTGAGCTATGCTTTCCCGGTCACGAGGCCAAAAGTTATAAATATAATTCCGATCACGATGTACTAAATGCATAGGATAAAACTTTTGATGAAATTCCAATTTCAACCGATTGTAGTCCCATGATCCAGTATCATCACATAGCCTATACCATGTCAACGCCTTATCCTTCAAATATAAAGGAAAGACTTTCTTCTTTACCTCAGCCTCGGGCAAACCTGCAAGCTTAAATAAACCACAAACTTCATCTACATAGATCATATGCAAGTCTGGATGTGATGATCCATCTCCTGTAAAAGGATTAGCCAGCAGTTTCTCAAGCATACCCGAAGGAATTTCATAAAAGATATTCTCAGTAGATACCTCAGGTTGAGGAGCAACCCCTCGTGCTTCCGTTCATGGTGAAGATACCCCGAACAAATTCCTCAAAGGAATAGTCTCCATAGTGACAAGTGACAATAAATTTCAGCAGAGTATATAAATGTTTCCTTACCAAATTCCATTTACCAAAGGCGCTTTCCTCCCTAGCAACGGCGCCAGAAAAGAGTCTTGATGACCCAGAAGTATAGGGGATCAATCCTAGTCCCTTCGATAAGTAAGAGTGTCGAACCCAACGAGGATAAGAAGGCTCTGATAAATGGTTTTCAGCAAGGTAATAACTGCAAGCACTGAAAGTAGCGGTAACAAGTGATGGTGTAGTGACGTGAAATGTAGCAAGCGAAAAGTAACAAGTAACAAGTAGTAGCAACGGTGCAGCAAAGTGGCCCAATCCCTTTTGTAGCAAGGGACAAGCCTGAACAAAGTCTTATAAGAGGTGATGGGGTTATGGTTCTAGGGTAGGGTCATAGGCCTGCCCTGTAGGTCCTACCCAAGGACTACCCTTCATAAGGGACAAGGCCCTTAGTCAGTTCCGACTGAACTAAGAAGTTCCCATCATCCAGTCGGTGACAGATCTTCAACCATCGAGTCGGAGACGAGCATTCGGAGCATATCAAACTAACCGACTGGATTCCACTCTGTGCATCGTAACCCCCCTGAGGAGAAACGGTCATACGTTTCCACACACCTTTATTAGCATTCAAGACGTACGTTACCTGTAACGTAGGCATTTATTCGCCACTACTCCACCCCTGTGCACCGAACCGTTGTGGAGGGCAGCGCACTCTATATAAGCCACCCTCCTCCACTGGTGCAAGGGTTAGCAACACATTGTATTCCCTATTCCACTCGACAACAAGCTCCCAGAGCACTGAGACGTAGGGCTATTACCTCCACCGCAGAGGAGCCTGAACTCATACAACCTCACCGAAGCTAAGGCTCTGCCCATCCTTTTCGTACCCTACACATCTACTGTCAAGCTTATACCCACGACAAGAGGAAAAACGCTCTCGAGGACACACGGGAATTTCTGTCATGCTAGTTTCATCATGTTCATATGATTTGCGTTTGTTACTTTGATAGTTTGATATGTGGGTGGACCGGCGCTTGGGTACTGCCCTTACTTGGACAAGCATTCCTCTTATGATTAACCCCTCTCGCAAGCATCCGCAACAACGGAATAAGAATTAAGACAACGTCTAACCATAGCATTAAACTAGTGGATCCAAATCATCCCCTTACGAAGCAACGCATAGACTGGGGTTTAAGCTTCTGTCACTCTAGCAACCCATCATCTACTTACTACTCCCCAATGCCTTCCTGTAGGCCCAAAGATGGTGAAGTGTTATGTAGTCGAAGTTCACATAACACCACTAGAGGAAAAGACAACATAGAGCATATCAAAATACCGAACGAATACCAAATTCAGATGACTATTATCAGCATGACTTATCCCATGTCCTCAGGAACAAAAGTAACTACTCACAAAGCATAATCATAATCATGATCAGAAGTGTAATGAGTAGCATCAAGGATCTGAAAATAAACTCTTCCACCAAGTAATCCAACAAGCATCAACTACAAAGAGTAATCAACACTACTAGCAACCTTACAAGTACCAATCGGAGTCGCGAGACGGAGATTGGTTACAAGAGATGAACTAGGGTTTGGAGAGGAGATGGTGCTGATGAAGATGTTGATGGAGATGACTCCCCTCCGACAAGAGGATTGTTGGTGATGACGATGGCGACGATTTGCCCCTCCGGGAGGGAAGTTTCCCCGGCAGGATCGTCCTGCCGGAGCTCTAGATTGGTTCTGCTCAAGTTCCGCCTCGTGGCGGCGGAGAATCCATGAAAAAGCTCCACCCTGATTTTTTCTCGGACGAAACCCTTCATATAGCAAAAGAGGGGGGCCAGTGGGCCACCAGGGTGCCCACAAGCCCTGTTGCCGCGGCCAGGGGGGTAGGCCTCGGCAACCAGGCTTGTGGGCCCCTGGCATCTCCCCTCTGACACTTGTTTCGCCCAGTATTTTTTTATATATTCCCAAAAAAATCCACGTTGATTTTCATGGCATTTGGAGTTGCGCAGAATAGAGGACTCAGACTTGCTCCTTTTCCAGTCCAGAATTCCAGCTGCTGGTATTCTCCCTCTTCAAATAAACCTTGCAAAATAAGAGAGAAAAGTCATAAGTATGGTACCACAAAGTATAATAACAGTCCATAAAGCGGTAAATATCAACATGAAAGCATGATGCAAAATGGGCTTATCAATAAATATCCCTTATGTGCTCCTTCGGAGTTATGGTATTAATAATGTTGCTCTCAACATTTATGGGAGTACCTGAGATGTAATGCTTGATTCTCTGCCCGTTTACCACTCTCGGAGAATTACCTTCCGTGTTGTTGATCTTGATAGCACCGGAATGATATACTTCCTCCACAATATAGGGACCTTCCCATTTAGAGAGAAGCTTGCGTGCAAAAATATTAAACGAGAATTGTATAGCAAGAAATAATCACCTACATTGAACTCACGCTTTTGTATCCTCTTACCATGCCACCCCTTAACCTTTTCTTTGAACAACTTCGCATTTTCATATGCCTAATTTCTCCATTCATCAAGCGAGCTAATGTCAAATAACCTCTTCTCACTAGCAAGTTTGAAATCAAAGTTGAACTCTTTAATTGCCCAATAAGATTTATGCTCTAGCTCAAGAGGTAGATGACATGCTTTACCGTACACCATTTTGTACGGAGACATACCCATGGGATTCTTATAGGCAGTTCTATAAGCCCACAGTGCATCATCGAGATTCTTAGACCAATTCTTTCTAGACCTGTTGACAGTCTTTTGCAGAATCAGTTTAATCTCTCTATTCGTCAGCTCTACTTGACCACTGGACTGAGGGTGATAGGGAGACGCAATTCTATGATTGACATCGTACTTAGCAAGCGTTTTACGGAAAGCACCATGAATGAAATGTGAACCACCGTCAGTCATTAGATATCTAGGGACTCCAAATCTAGGGAAGATAACTTCCTTAAGCATCCTGATAGAGGTGTTGTGATCAGCACTACTAGTGGGGATAGCTTCTACCCACTTAGTGACATAATCAACATCAACTAGGATATGACTATACCCAAACATCAAATGGTTCAATGATAAGTGAATAGTTCATAGGCATTTCTTGACGTTTACCGATATTACCTATTCTTTGACATTCGTAACAAGACAATACAAACTTACGAGCATCCTTGAAGAGAGTGGGCCAATAGAAACCTGATTGCAATACCTTGTGTGCAGTTCTATCTCCCGCATGGTGTCCTCCGTAGGCCTCAGAGTTACACTTCTGTAGGATCTGTCCCTGTTCAAGTTCAGGTACACAACATCTAATAACACCATCTACTCCTTCCTTATAAAGGTGAGGATCATCCAAAAAGTAATGTCTCAAGTCAAAGAAGAATTTCTTCTTTTGCTGGTACGTGAAACTAGGTGGTATATATTTGGCAACGATATAGTTTGCATAATCAGCATACCACGATGCACTTCGTGAAGCATTGATGACATTCAATTGCTCACCGGGAAAGCTATCATCAATAGGTTGTGGGTCATCAAGAATGTTCTCCAACCTAGACAAGTTATCTGCTACGGGGTTATCAACACCCTTCCTGTTGACAACGTGCAAATCAAACTCTTGTAGCAAGATAACCCATCTGATAAGTCTAGGTTTAGCGTCCTTCTTCTCCATGAGGTACTTAATAGGAGCGTGATCAGTGTGAATAGTGACTTTGGAATCAACTATGTAAGACCTGAACTTTTCACATGCGAACACGACTGCTAAAAATTCCTTTTCCGTAGTAGCATAGTTTCTTTGGGCACTCTTCTAGAGTTTTACTAGCACAGTGAATAACATTCAACTTCTTATCAACTCTTTTCCCTAGGACAGCACCAACAGCATAATCACTAGCATCACACATGATTTCAAAAGGTAAGTTCCAATCAGGTGGTTGAACAATAGGTGTAGTTATCAAAGGCCTCTTAAGTATTTCGAAGGCTTCCTCACAATCATCGTCAAAAACAAAAGGAATATTCTTTTGCAAGAGATTGGTAAGAGGCCTTGAAATCTTAGAGAAGTCTTTAATGAACCTTCTATAGAAACCAGCATGACCAAGGAAACTTCTTATACCTTTGATATCTGTGGGGTATGGCATTTTCTTGATTACATCAACCTTAGCCTTATCGACTTCAATACCTCTTTCAGAAAATTTATGTCCTAAGACGATGCCTTCATTGACCATAAAGTGGCACTTCTCCAAATTCAAGACAAGATTGGTGTCTTTACATCTCTGCAAGACTCGGTCAAGGTTGCTCAGGCAGCCATCAAAAGAAGACCCGTAAACAGAGAAGTCATCCATGAAAACCTCAACAATCTTTTCACAAAAGTCGGAGAATATAGCCATCATACATCTTTGAAAGGTGGCAGGTGCATTACATAAGCCAAAAGGCATACGTCCGTAAGCAAAGGTACCGAAAGGGCAGGTGAAAGTGGTTTTCTGCTGATCAGATTGTGCAACTGGTATTTGGGAGAAACCAGAATAACCGTCTAGAAAGCAGAAGTGTGTGTGTTTAGATAGTCTTTCTAGCATTTGGTCGATAAAAGGCAAAGGGTAATGATCTTTCCTAGTGGCTTTATTCAATTTCCTAAAATCGATCACCATCCTATAACCAGGAATAATCCTCTATGGGATCAATTCATCCTTATCATTAGGGACAACGGTAATACCTCCCTTTTTAGGGACGCAATGCACCGGACTCACCCAATCGCTATGAGCAACAGTATAAATAGTACCTACCTCCAGGAGCTTTAGTATTTCTTTTCTTACTACTTCTTTCATCTTAGGATTCAATCTCCTTTGATGATCAGCAACTGGTTTGGAATCAGGATCAGTTTTGATCTTGTGCTGGCATAGAGTGAGACTAATGCCCTTAAGATCATCAAGAGTATATCCAATAGCAGCACGGTGCTTCCTCCGAGTTTTTAGTTATTTCTTTTCTTCATGCTCTGAGAGGCTAGCACTAATTGTAACAGGATATATCTCTTTTTCATCAAGATAAGAATACTTAAGAGTATCAGGCAACTTTTTAAGCTCGAACATAGGATCACCCTTTGGTGGGGGTGGATCCCCAAGCAGTTCAACAGGAAGATTATTCTTAAGGATAGGATATTGTTCTAAGACAACTCTATCTATCTCATCCCTTTCATCCATATGCATATCATTTTCATGCTCAAGCAAGTATTGCTCTAAGGGATCAGTAGGAGGCACGGCAATAGAAGCTAAGGCAATATTTTCATCCTTACCAGGCAACTCCTTTTCATGAGGTTGTCTACCAAACTTGGAGAAATTGAACTCATGTGACACACCTTCAAAGCCAACAGTGACAGTCTTCTTCCCACAGTCAATATGAGCATTGACAGTATTAAGAAAAGGTATGCCAAATATGATGGGACAAAAGCTATCTTGGGTAGTAGCAAGAACGAGGAAATCAGCAGGATACTTCGTTTTACCACACAAGACTTCAAGATCCCTAACAATTCCCACAGGGCACATAGTATCTCTAGTGACATCAATAGGCTCTATCTCAATTGGTGCAATCTCATCTTTGATTTCATCATATAAGAATTGATGTAGTGCACTAACACTAGCACCCACGTCACATAAACCATGATAGCATTGATCTCCTATCTTAATAGAAACAACAGGCGTGCCAACAATAGGCCCATGTTTGTCTCTAGCGTGAGGTTTAGCAATTCTAGCAGCATCTTCACAGAAGTGAATATTATGTCCCTCAACATCGTCGGACAAAAGATATTTGATAATAGCAATGCTAGGTTCAACTCTAATTTTCTTAGGGGGTGTAGGTGTTCTAATATAGCCTCTACGTATCACAGTTGAAGCTTTAGAATGATCCTTTATCCTAACACGGAAAGGTGGTTTCTCAATGTAAGCACTGGGAACAACAGGATAATTATCGGCAATGACTCTCTCTTCAACTGGATTGGGTTTAACTACATTGACTTCTAAAGGAGGATGATATTTAAACCACTTCTCTTTAGGGAGATCAAAATGAGCAACAAATGATTCACACAATGAAGCTACTATCTCAGAGTCAAGTCAATACTTAGCGCTAAAGTCACAAAAAGTATTTGTTTCAACAAAGGATATAACGCAATCAAACTGGAAATTCATACCTGACTCCTTACCTTTTTCAAGCTCCCAATCTTCAGAGTTGCGTTTAATTTTCTCCAATAAATTCCATTTGAAGTCAATATCTCTCTTCATAAAAGAACCGGTACAAGAAGTGTCAAACATGGTGCGATCATCGTGAGAAAGCCGAGCATAGAAGTTCTGAATTATAATTTCTCTCGAGAGCTCATGATTGGGGCATGAATATAACATTGATTTAAGCCTCCCCCAAGCTTGAGCAATGCTTTCCCTCTCACGAGGCCAAAAATTATAAATATAATTCCGATCACGATGTTCTAAATGCATAGGATAAAACTTTTGATGAAATTCCAAATTCAACCGATTGTAGTCCCATGATCCAGTATCATCACATGGCCTATACCATGTCAACGCCTTATCCTTCAAAGATAAAGGAAAGACCTTCTTATTGACCTCATCCTCGGGCAAACCTGCAAGCTTAAATAAACCACAAACTTCATCTACATAGATTAGATGCAAGTCTAGATTTGATGTTCCATGTCCTGTAAAAGGATTAGCCAGCAGTTTCTCAAGCATACCCGAAGGAAATTCAAAGCAAATATTTTCCATAGGTGCAGCAGGTTGAGGGGCAACTATTTGTGCTTCCGTTCGAGGTGAAGATACCCCGAACAAGCCCCTCAAAGGATTAGTATCCATAGTGACAAGTGACAATAAATTTCAGCACCCTATATGAATGTTTCCTTACCAAGTTCCACTTACCAATGGTACTTCACTCCACGGCAACGGCACCAGAAAAGAGTCTTGATGACCCACAAGTATAGGGGATCTATCTAGTCTTTTCGATAAGTAAGAGTGTCGAACCCAACGAGGAGCAAAAGGATCTGATAAGTGGTTTTCAGCAAGGTAATATCTGCAAGCACTGAAATTATCGGTAACAAGTGATTGTATGGTGAGGTGATTTGTAGCAAGCAACAAGTAACAAAAGTAGCAATGGTACAGAAAAGTGGACCAATACCTTTTGTAGCAAGGGACAAGCCTGGACAAAGTCTTATAGGAGGAAAAACGCTCCCGAGGACACACGGGAATTTCTGTCATGCTAGTTTTCATCATGTTCATCATAGCATCCCACTTATGATTAACCCCTCTCGCAAGCTTCCGCAACTACGAAAGAAGAATTAAGACAAAGTCTAACCATAGCATTAAACTAATGGATCCAAATCAGCCCCTTGCGAAGCAACAAATAAACTAGGGTTTAAGCTTCTGTCACTCTAGCAACCCATCATCTACTTACTACTTCCCAATGCCCTCCTCTAAGCCCAAATAATGGTGAAGTGTTATGTAGTCGACGTTCACATAACACCACTAGAGGAAAAACAACATGCAACACATCGAAATATCGAACGAATACCAAATTCACATGACTACTATTAGCATGACTTATCCCATGTCCTCGGGAACAAAAGTAACTACTCACAAAGCATAATCATATTCATGACCAGAGAGGTAATGAGTAGCATCAAGGATCTGAACATAAACACTTCCACCAAATAATCCAACTAGCATCAACTACAAGGAGTTATTAACACTACTAGCAACCTTACAAGTACCAATCAGAGTCGTGAGACAGAGATTGGTTACAAGTGATGAACTAGGGTTTGGAGATGAGATGGTGCTGATGAAGATGTCGATGGCGACGAGTCCCCTGCGATGAGAGGAGTGTTGGTGATGACGATGGCGATGATTTACCCCTCCGGGAGGGAAGTTTCCCCGGCAGGATCGTCTTACAGAGCTCTAGATTGGTTCTGCTCAACTTCCGCCTCATGGCAACGGCGAATCCACGAAAAAGCTGCCTTCTGATTTTTTTCCGGACGAAACCCTTCATATAGCAAAAGATGAGCGCCGGAGGGGCAACAGGGGGCCCACAAGCCCCCCAGGCCCGGCCAGGGGGGTAGGCCGGGCCTGGCAGGCTTGTGGCCTCCAGGTGGCGCCCCTCTGGTACTTCTTCCGCCCAGTATTTTTCATAAAATCCAAAATAATTCCCCGTTGATTTTCACGCCTTTTGGAGTTGCGCAAAATAGACGTCTCAAACTTGCTCCTTTTTCAGGTCAGAATTCCAGCTGCCGGCATTCTCCCTCTTCAAGTAAACATTGTAAAATAGAAGAGAAAAGGCATAAGTATTGTACCGTGGAGTGAAATAACAGCCCAAAAAGCGATAAATATCAACATGAAAGCATGATGCAAAATGGACGTATCAGGCGGTCAAGAATATTCTGAAGTACCTGAAAAGGACTAAGGAAATGTTTCTCGTTTATGGAGGTGACAAAGAGCTCGTCGTAGAAGGTTACGTCGACGCAAGTTTTGACACCAATCCGGATGAGTCTAAGTCGCAAACTGGATACGTATTTATTCTTAATGGGTGTGCAGTAAGCTGGTTTAGTTTCAAGAAGAGCGTCGTAGCATATTCTACATGTGAAGCGGAGTACATGGCTGCCTCGGAGGCAGCAAAGGAGGGTGTCTGGATGAAGCAGTTCATGACAGATCTTGGAGTTGTGCCGAGCGCACTAGATCCATTAACTTTGTTATGTGACAACACTGGTGCCATTGCCTTAGCAAAGGAACCAAGGTTTCACAAGAAGACCAAACACATCAAACGATGCATCAACCTCATCCGCGACTACGTCGAAGGAGAGGACGTGAATATTTGCAAAGGGCACACGGATTTGAATGTAGCAGACCCGCTGACTAAACCTCTTCCACGGGCAAAACATGATCAACACCAGAATTGTATGGGTGTTCGATTTATTACAATGTAAATCGCATGGCGATGTGAGGACTAGATTATTGACTGTAGTGCAAATGGGGGAGTGTTGGAAATATGCCCTAGACGCAATGATAAATAGTTATTATTATATTTCCTGTTTAAAGATAATCGTTTATTATCCATGCTATAATTGTATTGAATGAAAACATAAATACATGTGTGGATACATAGACAAAACAATGTCCCTAGCAAGCCTCTAGTTGGCTAGCCAGTTGATCAAGGATAGTCAAGGTTTTCTGGCTATGTGCAAGTGTTGTCACTTGATAACTGGATCACATCATTAGGAGAATCATGTGACGGACTAGACCCAAACTATGAACGTATCATATTGATCATGTCGTTTTATTGCTATTGTTTTCGGCGTGTCAAGTATTTATTCCTATGACCATGAGATCATATAACTCATTGGCACCGGAGGAATACCTTGTGTGCATCAAACGTCACAACGTAATTGGGTGACTATAAAGGTGCTCTACAAGTATCTCCCAAGGTGTTCGTTGAGTTAGTATGGATCAAGACTGGGAGTTGTCACTCTGGGTGACGGAGAGGTATCTCGGGGCCCACTCGGTAATACAACATCACACACAAGCCTTGCAAGCAATGTGACTTAGTGTAAGTTACGGGATCTTGTATTACGGAACAAGTAAAGAGACTTGCCGGTAACGAGATTGAAATAGGTATGCGGATACCGACGATCGAATCTCGGGCAAGTAACATACCGAAGGACAAAGGGAATGACATACGGGATTATATGTATCCTTGACACTGAGGTTCAACCGATAAGATCTTCAGAGAATATGTAGGATCCAATACGGGCATCCATGTCCCGCTATTGGATATTGACCGAGGAGTGCCTCGGGGCATGTCTACTTAGTTCTCGAACCCACAGGGTCTGCACACTTAAGGTTCGGCGATGTTTTAGTATAATTGAGTTATATGTGTGGTTACCGAATGTTGTTCGGACTCTCGGATGAGATCACAGACGTCACGAGGGTTTCCTGAATGGTCCGGAAACGATGATTGATATATATTATGGTTTCATTTGGTTACCAGAAAGTTTTCGGGCATTACCGACATTGTACTGGGAGTGACGAATGGGTTTCGGAAGTTCACCGGGAGGGGGGAAACCCACCCGGAGAAAGCCCAATGGCTTTAGGGTGGCGCACCAGCCCTTAGTGGTCTAGTGGGACAGCCCAAGAGGGCATTGGCGCCAAGAGAAGAAAAAACAAAGAGAAAGAAAAAAAGGGGGAGGTGGGAAGGAAGAGAAGGACTCCACTTTCCAATCCTAATTGGAGTAGGATTCCTCCTCTCCTCTTGGCCGGCGTACCCTTAAGATCTCGGCCCTCAAGGCAAGCCTCCGCCCTCACCTCCTATATATAGTGGTGATTTAGGGCTGATTTGAGACAACTTTTGCCACGTGCAACTCAGATCTAGACACCATAGTTCTTCCTCTAGATCGGATTGCTGCACAGCTCGGGCAGAGCCCTAAAGGAGTAGATCATCACCACCACCGGAGCATCGTCACGCTGCCAGAGAACTCATCTACTTCTCTGTCTTGCTTGCTGGATCAAGAAGGCCGAGATCATCGTCGAGCATGAGCCTGGGCGTTTGGGTATTTTGGTTATTTCGGTTTGGGTAGTTTGGTTTATGGGTAATTCAGGTATTCGAAAATGGGAACCAAAATTGTATCTGTCAAAAAAATACCCGAACCCAAATTATCCAAAATTTCGGTTCGGGTAATTCGGGTACCCAAAATATTCGGAGCATACATCAACTTTTGATATGAATAACTTAGATAGTATGGGTATTTTTGGTAATATGGATATTTTAGTTAGTATGAGTAACAAGTTAGTGTAATAATAGCACGAAAATTTTGGACATTATGAATAATTTGGGTAGTATGGGTATTTCGGGTTTTCCAGACTAGAACCCGAACCCTAACCCGAAAACCGAATAGTCAAGAAATGAGAACCGAACCCTTGCCCGATACCCGAATTACCCAACAATTTGGGTAATTCGGTTCGGTTTGGGTTCGGGTAGCGGGTTCAGGTACCCAAACACCCAGGGTGAGTCGAGCTGTACGTGTGCTGAACGCGGAGGTGCCGTCCGTTCAGCACTAGATCAGAACGGATCATGGAACGGATCGCGGGGCGGTTCGTGGGACAGTTCGTGGGATGGATCGAGGGACGTGAGGACGTTCCACTACATCAACCGCGTTTCTTAACGCTTCCTGCTGTGCGTTCTACAAGGGTATGTCGATCCAAATCTCCTCTCGTAGATGGACATCAGCATGATAGGTCTTTTCCTGTGCTTAGGAAATTTTTTGTTTCCCATGCAACGTTCCCCAACAGCTCTGTCATACATAAGCCTCGTTATATCTTTCCTCAAAACAGCCACCATCATACCTACCTATTAAGGCATTTCCATAGCCTTTCTGAGATACATTTCCATGTAACATCCATCATCTCATGACTTGATCTTCATGTCATACCTTCTTTTGCTTGATCATAGAGCCTGATGATAGTTGGGCCTTACCCTCATTACTGCTACATGACGCGCTAGTATTTTTGCATATCCTGCTACGCTCGCACAGGCATACATTTGCATACATGATAGTTTTCACTTGTCTTTATGTTGAGTACTTCTTATAAAGTGTGATGATTTTTCTTTGTTCATGTAAAACATCGAGTGTCGCCCTTAAGTGAGGAAAAGATCCCAAAGAGGACAAAACAAAAGATCCCAAAGAGGAAGATTAAGACATAAAAGAAAGAGCCAAAGAGGCCACAAACAAAAGAGAAATAAAAAGAGAGAAGGGGGAAACACTACTATTCCTTTTGAAAGATCCACACTCGTACTCCATTACTATATTGGTACTACATAGAGATTATCATTCATGCATAACTATGTGGGGATCCTTACACTATAGAACTTTGTTTGCAAATTCCAATGATGAGCCTCCTCAAAAGAGCTCTAGGTTTTCATGAGCAAACAAGTTGGATGCACCCCCACTAGTTCCATTGGAGAGCTTACAATAGCTCATGTGTGCATCCGTTACATGGCAATCCCTACTCCTCACATCATATCGATCATTTGGCTTTCTCTCACTTATGGTTGTCCTCATTGATGTGATCCTTTCACACCTTTTTGTCTTCCTTCCCCATCATTATTCTAATTGCCATCCTAAGTGAAAACATATCTCGCTTACGCTCATCCATTGCATGAGTGCTCAAAGTCAAAAGGGAGAGGATCATTTTGACTTGTGCATGACTAGTGGTCTGGGGATGAGTCAAAATAAAATTCCGAAGGAGACTAACTCTGAGGTTTAGTAGATTGAGTTCTCAATTAAAAATATATTTTATGATCTCAACCCATCCCCACTTCTTGCACGCAAACACCATTTGGAGACATTCGATTCACGGACAGCGAGAGCTCTTGCACCTTTATGTTCTTACTTTGCTAAATTCAATACTAGATATAGACTCTTGCTTGTTATTGTCTTGACTTGAATTGCATATCTCACTTGCTTTACTTTGAAGTTCTTATATGTGTGTTAGCATGTCACCACACAAATTATTGTGTTATCATTTATCTAATCGAGGATGAGCATAAATTAAGCTTGGGCATGTTCATACATCCCAAACGTAGCTATAATTTCTGCTTGTTCCATGATCTTTTGGGTGACATTGTTATATGTTTTACTACACTTTTATATCATTTTACACATATTTGGACTAACCTACTAACTCAGTGCACCCAGTGCCAGTTTTTGTCTGCTGATGTCCATTTTGCAGGGGCTCTTACCCAATTTTCCGAAGCGCGAAAAAATCCAGAAAAAATATATAAAAAATCAGCGAAACAGAAGCTTGCGGATCACCGAAGGAGGGCCGGAGGGGGGCCAGGGGCCTCCCAGGCGGCCTGCTGGCGTGGCTAGGCCCCAGGCCAAGCCAAGAGGTCGCCTGGGTGGGTCCCACCTCCTCCGGTGCCCTCCTTTGTCCTATATTTAGAGTCCTGGGAGGAAACCCTCGCAGACTTTTTGGAATCGCGAATTTCTCCATCGTTCCGCTGTCACAGCACTTCCGAGATCGGGAGCGTCACGAGAACTCTTCTCGGCACCCTGCCGGAGGGAGGATTGACCTCCGGGAGCTTCTCCACCACCATGGACGCTTCCCGGATGTGTCGTGAGTAGTTTCCATTGGACCATGAGTCCATGACCTGTAGCTATGTGGTGTCTTCTCTCCAATCTTGTGCTCCAATGGTTAGTCCTTTTGAGCTACCCTACATGATCAAGGCATCTATGTAATTCTCTTGCTATTGTTATGCTCGGTTTGTTGGGATCTGATGGATTATGAGGTTACGTTCAGATTTTTATGAGTTATATATTTGATTATCCTTTTATATTATGTTCCTTAGTGATTCATGCTTGTTTTCTGTTGCTTTTTATTGCTTTGGCCAAGTAGTAGATCGTAACTCCAAGAGGGAGCATTATGCATGATTGTGGGTTCGGGCTCCTCGATGTCTAGCTTGAGTGACCGAAACATGAGACTAGGGGATGTGCTTGTTGCCACCAGGGAGAAAACAACGGTGCTTGTGACCACGGTTGCAAGGATTGTTTACCTTACGCATAGTTTGTTAATGCAGTTGTCCGTTGCTTTGAGTTTACACTTTGGGTGGGACTCGCAACTTAATACCGGAGAGATGTTATGGATAGATATCTCAAGGTGGATGATTAGTAAGTATATGCTCATGAATAAATGATCTACTTGTATTGGTGTATTTCCCATTACTATTGAACCTCTAACTATCAAGGAGCATAATTAGCATTGCAGTGTGATCATAATTCTGTCAATTGCCCAACTGTTATTTGTTTACCCCTAGCATATTTGTTCATTGTCTTTTGGGAGAGAGACATCACTAGTGAACGTCATGTGACTCCGGCCCATATCACCATCATTGCTTACACCTCCACTATTTACCGCTTTATTTACTTTTCCGTTGCAATCACTATTACCTTCCCGCTTGTGTTCTGATTCTTTGCAAACTACAAGGACATAGAGATTGACAACCTCTCTGTACTCGTTGGGAGAAAAGTTATTTGTTGTCTGTGCATGTCCACATCTTCTGCTAGCGCGAGGGTGTAAGACACCAACTTGTTGAGCCTAGGAGTCCTCCTAGTTCGATAAACCTTACAGTCTCTCTGTGAGGGAAATTTGTTGCTGACTACATCTCCACCTTCCACTTGGGGTAACCAACGAGAGGCAAGAAGTATATACATCAACTCGTCATCACTCATTTACTTTTCAAGTTTAACCAGGAATAAATCGAACTTGAACACCTGTTGGCCGAGTCATAGTGCCATTGAGTCGATCTCGCCATTGCAGCCACACTTCCCTGTATGGGAAGGCCTTCATCCCGTCTATTGTCATGCCTCTCGTCGGTGCCTCCAACTAGGGAAGGGTATGTGCGTGCGCTACCCTGATCAGGTAGGCGCCATAAGCCTTGTGTGCCCATTGTTCTTATATGGTACCATTGTCCCGTTTGGGTCCATTTTTGTTTTGCCACAATGGTGGCCGTTGGATGTCCAGAGTGGTGATACGTCTCCAACGTATCTATAATTTTTGATAGTTTCATGCTATTATCTTGTCAAACTTTTGATGTTTTGCATGCCTTTTATATACTTTTTGGGACAAACAGGGTTTAGGGTTTAGGGGTTTAGGGTTTAGGGTTTAGGGTTTAGGGTTTAGGGTTTAGGGTTTATGGTTTAGGGTTTAGGGTTCCTGTTTTTTCCATGTTTTTGACCCCTTTCAGAGGAGGATTTTGAACGGAGTCCAAACAGAATGAAACTGCCAAAAAGATTTTCTCCGGAACAGAAAAAGATCGGGAAGCCAAAGAATCACGGCAGGGGGCCTGCAGGGACCCCACAAGCCCTCATGGCGCAGCCAGGGGGCTCGCGCCCCCTGGCTTGTGGGCTCCCTGGGCCACCTCTGCCCTAGGTTTTGCGCCTATATATTCCCTAAAATCCCATAAAAAATCAGGAGATCATCGAAAGTACTTTTCCGCTGCCGCCAGCTTCTATGTCCGTAAGATCCCATCTGGGGCACGTTCTGGTGCCCTGCCGGAGGGGGGATTCGGATACGGAGGGCTTCTTCATCAACACCATGACCTCTCTGATGATGCGTGAGTAGTTCACCATAGACCTACGGGTCCATAGCTAGTAACTAGGTGGCTTCTTCTCTCTCTTGGATCTTGAATAAAAAGTTCTCCATGATCTTCATGGAGATCTATCCGATGTAATCTTATTTTGCGGTGTGTTTGTCGAGATCCGATGAATTGTGGATTTATGATCAGATTATCTATGAATCTTATTTGAGTTTCTTCTGATCTCTTTTATGCATGATTTCATATCCTTGTAATTCTCTTCGAGTTGTGGGTTTTGTTTGGCCAACTAGATCTATGATTCTTGCAATGGGAGAAGTGCTTGGTTTTGGGTTCATACCGTGCGGTGACCTCAGCCAGTGATAGAAGGGGTAGGGAGGCACGCATCGTATTATTGCCATCAAGGGTAAAAAGATGGGGTTTTCATCATTGGTTTTAGTTTATCCCTCTACATCATGTCATCTTGCTTAAGGTGTTACTCTCTTCGTCATGAACTCAATACACTAGATGCATGCTGGATAGCGGTCGATGTGTGGAGTAATAGTAGTAGATGCAGAAAGTATATGTCTACTTGTCTCGGACGTGATGCATATATGTATGATCATTGCCTTGCATATCGTCCTGACTTTGCGTGGTTCTATCAATTGCTCGACAGTAATTTGTTCACCCACCATGATATTTGCTATTTTGAGAGAAGCCTCTAGTGAACACTATGGCCCCCGGGTCTACTCCACACCATATTTTCAGCCTTGCACTTTTTCTTCGTTGCACTTTCTGCCTTCGAATCTCACTTTGCAATCAATCTTGAAGAGATTGACAACCCCTTTATAGCGTTGGGTGCAAGCTATTTTGTGTTTGCGCAGGTACTCTGGACTTGACGAGATTCTCCTACTGGATTGATACCTTGGTTCTCAAACTAAGGGAAATGCTTACTGCTCCTGTGCTGCATCACCATTTCCTCTTCAAGGGAAAAACCGACGCAAGCAAGAGAAGTAGCAAGAAGAATTCATGGCGTTGCCAGGGAAGGACTTTTGTTGCCGTAGCAGAAGAATTTCTGGCACCGTTGCTGGGGAGGATCAAGTCAAGAACTCATCCAAGTAGGTGTCGCAAACTCATCTCTTGCATTTTCTTTGTTTGCCAGTTCCCTCTCGTTTTCCTCTCCCCCACTTCACAATTTTCCTTTTTCGTTTGCCTTTTCGTTCGCCCTTTTTCTCGGTTGCTCTTTGTTCGCTTGTGTGCTTGCTTGCTTGCCGAAGTCACCATGAATGAACACACCAAACTTTGTTACTTCTCGAATACTAATAATAATGATTTTATTAGTACTCCGACTGCTCCCGCCACTAGTGCGGAGTCATATGAAATCAATGCTGCTTTGCTGAATCTTGTTATGAAAGAGCAATTATCTGGCCTTCCTAGTGAAGATGTCGCATCCCATCTCAATACCTTCATTGAGCTTTGCGATATGCAAAAGAAGAAAGATGTGGATAATGATGTGATTAAATTGAAGCTTTTTCCTTTCTCGTTGCAAGATCGCGCAAAAACTTGGTTTTCTTCTTTGCCCAAAAATAGTATCGATTCTTGGGATAAGTGCAAAGATGCTTATATATCCAAGTATTTTCTGCCGGCTAAGATTATCTCTCTCCGTAATGATATCATGAATTTCAAGCAACTTGATCATGAACATGTTGCACAATCTTGGGAGAAAATGAAATTGATGATTAGAAATTTTCCCGCTCATGTCTTGAGTCTTTGGATGATTATACAAATCTTCTATGCTGGCTTGAATTTCGCTTCTAGAAATATCTTGCACTCCGCCTCAGGTGGAACGTTCATGGAAATCACGTTAGGGGAAGCCACAAAGCTCCTAGACAACATCATGACGAACTACTCTCAGTGGCACACTGAAAGGTCACCTACTAGTAAGAAGGTACACGCTATAGAAGAAATTAACTCGTTGAGTGCTAAGATGGATGAGTTAATGAACTTGGTTGCTAGTAGAAGTGCTCCTTTAGATCCTAATGATATGCCCTTGTCTTCCTTGATTGAGAGTAGCAACGCTAGCTTGGACGTTAATTTTGTTGGTAGGAATAATTTTGGCAACAACAATGCTTTTAGAGGAAACTATGTTCCTAGGCCTTTTCCTAGTAACTCCTCTAGTAACTTCGGCAACTTCTACAACAATACTCATGGAAATTACAATAGATTACCCTCTGATCTAGAGAGTAACATCAAAGAGTTCATCAACTCACAAAATATTTTCAATGCGTCCATAGAGGAAAAGCTACTCAAAATTGACGATTTGGCTAAGAGCGTTGATAGAATGTCTAGTGGTGTTGATGCTTTGAAGGTTAGATGTGCTCCTCCCAAGATCAATATGGATGAAACTTTGAAAGCTATGTGTGTTTCCATGACTGAGAGCAAAGAAAGAACCGCCCAAATTTGTGCTAGACATGAATGGCTTAAAAAGGCGTGTTCTCCTGATAAGAATCACGAAGATCTTAAAGTGCTTGGTGTGACTCCCAGTGAATCTTTGTTTTCTTGTGACAAACCTAATGATTATGGGGCTGGATATGAATCCACTTTGGTTGAAAAGTGCTCCAATAATTCGGAGTCCATCTATCTTGATGCTAAAAGCATTGAAAGTGGAGTAGAAGATATTAAAGCTTTGAGTAGTAATGAAATTACTACCATGGATTTCAAGGAATTCAATTATGATAGTTGCTCCCTAATTGAATGCATTTCCTTGATGCAATCCATGTTAAACTCTCCACACGCTTATAACCAAAACAAGGCCTTTACCGATCGTATCGTCGAAGCTATGATAAAATCTCTTGAAGAGAAACTTGAATTGGAAGTCTCTATCCCTAGAAAGCTTCATGATGAGTGGGAACCTACCATCAAAATCAAAATCAAAAACTATGAATGCAATGCTTTGTGTGATTTGGGTGCTAGTGTTTCCGCGATTCCAAAGTCTTTATGTGATGTTCTGGGTTTTAATGAGATTGAAGAGTGTTCTCTTAATTTGCATCTTGCGGATTCTACTATCAAGAAACCAATGGAAGGATCAATGATGTTCTTATTATTGCAAATAGGAACTATGTACCCGTGGATTTCATTGTGCTTGACATTGATTGCAATCCTACATGCCCTATTATTCTTGGTAGACCTTTCCTAAGGACTATCGGTGCTATCATCGATATGAAGGAAGGGAATATTAAATTTCAATTTCCTTTATAGAAGGGCATGGAACACTTTCCTAGAAAGAAAATAAGATTGCCTTATGAATCCATGATGAGGGCCACTTATGGTTTGAGCACCAAAGATGACGATACGTGATTCTATCGCTTTTATGCCTAGCTAAGGGCGTTAAACAAAAGCGCTTGTTGGGAGGCAACCCAATGAATTTATCTTTTTCTTTTTTTTGTTGCGTCTACACAATCATAATTCTGTTGTGATTGTGTTTTTTGTGTTTCTTTTTGTGTTTGAGCCAAGCAAAACCTTTATGACTAGTCTTGCTGATGGTTGTTTGATCCTGCTGGAAAAAGACTGAAACTTTTCGCACACGAGATGGTTTTTTATTTTTATTCCGAAAAATCTTTTCAATTGATTCTTTTCGCTGCTGGATGATATGCCTTTTGGCCAGGCAGTCGTAATTTTTCAGAATTGTTGAGGTATGAGAAGTATACGATGTATACAGATTGCTACAGACTGGTCTGTTTTTGACAGATTCTGTTTTTATTGAGTTGGTTGCTGGTTTTGATGAAACTATGGTTAGTATCGGGGGGTACTAGCCATGGACAAGTGAGAGTAGCCCAACACCAATATAGATAGAATTCAAGTTTGCTACAGTACCAAAAGAGGTGGTAGTTTGTTTTCTTGTGCTAATGTTGGCACGAGTTTCGGTTTAAGTTTTGTGTTGTGAAGTTTTCAAGTTTTGGGTGATGTTCTCATGGACAATAGGATAAGGAGTGTAAAGAGCTCAAGCTTGGGGATGCCCAAGGCATCCCAAGCCAAATTCAAGGACACCAAAAAGCCTAAGCTTGGGGATGCCCCGGGAAGGCATCCCCTCTTTCGCCACATGATATGTGTTTTGCTTGGAGCGTCTTGTATCGTAGGAGTCTTTTTTTTCGTGTCACAATCATCCTTGCTGCACACCTTTTTGAGAGAGAGAGACATGCACTCATCGTGATTTTTCTAGAATGCTCATAGTGCTTCACTTATATCTTTTGAGGTAGATAATTTTGCTCTATGTGCTTCACTTATATCTTTTAGAGCACGGCGGTGCGTGACTTGCTAGTTGGCTTATGCTATGAAAGTAGTCCCAAAGGTGATAGGTACCCAAAGAGGATACAATACCTCCATCTTCATGTGCATTGAGTAGAAAGAGATGTCTTGATTCCTCTCAATTAGTTTTGAAACGTGGATTTGGTAATATTAAGAGCTATGTTAGTAGGGTGTCGTGAATCTAGAAATACTTGTGTTGAAGTTAGTGATTCCCGTAGCATGCACGTATGGTGAACTGCTATGTTAGGAAGTCGAAGCATAATTGATCTATTGATTTTCATCCTTTGTGTTGAGGTCGGGATCGCGCGATGGTTAACACCTACCAACCCTTCCCCTAGGAGTATGCGTTTAGCACTTTGTTTCGATTACTAATAAAAACTTTCGCAACAAGTATGTGAGTTCTTCATGACTAACGTGAGTCCATGGTATAGATGCACTTTCACCTTTCACCATTGCTAGCCTCTTTAGTGTGGTGCAACTTTCGCCGATGCGCAAACCCACCATATGTCTTCCTCAAAACGGCCACCATACCTACCTACTATGGCATTTTCATAGCCATTCCGAGATATATTGCCATACAACTCCCACCGTTCCGTCTCATGACTTGTTCCGTCACTCTAATACTGCCATTGCATGATCGTAAGATAGCTAGCGAGATATTTCAACGTCATACGCAAAGCTAGATCATTGCACATCCCGGTACCCTGCCGGAGGCATTTCCTATAGGGTCATCATCGTTCTAAGCTTTGAGCTGTGAGTAAACAAAAGTGTGATGATCATTATTAGAGCATTGTCCCATGTGAGGAAAGAAAAAGAGGCCTAAGAGTCCAAATGAAAAAAAGAGAAAAAGAGAGAAGGGACAATGCTACTATCTTTTTCCACACTTGTGCTTCATAAAAGCACCATGTTCTTCATGATTGAGAGCTTCTTGCTTTGTCACAACCATATGCTAGTGGGAATCTTCATTATATAACTTGGCTTGTTATAGCGACCCGACTCAAAACGAGTCAAGCCTCTGTGTATCTATGCCATCCCTGGATCAGTATGCTGGCACACACAGTACATCAATATATATATCAAAGTGCAATCACATGTAAATAGCGTAAAACTGATATATATATCTTAAAATCGCAGCGGAAGCAGTCAAGGGAGTGGAGTCCCAAATAACACCAACGGCAGGTTGAGTGCGGACCGTAACCCTGAATCGTACACTTACTCGTCGAAGAAAGTATCTGCAACATAAGACGTTGCAGCCGTGTAGGTCAGCATATTGAATATGCCGGCAAGTCATCAAGGACAGGGGGTGAAATAATAATCATCTATTCTACATGCATATGGCAGGTGGGGCTATAAGTTTTTAGCGAAAAGCAAGTTTTCTCCTACATCAAGAGAGGGTTAAAAGCAAAATATTACTACGTTGTTTGTTGTTAACGAGATGGTTCCGCCAACCAATTCTCGTACTCGAGTTGTCAATAATTCCCACATCACTATTAAATTGTGTTGAGAGTTCAGGAAAATTTCAATGCCTTCGGCTCAAGTTTTCCATGACCGTGGACACGGGTAATCGATTAGGTTTGAATACTCTGCAGAGTTTTGCACACGTTCCCCACAAGATTTGATCGCCTCCGGGTATGTCCTCGCACTTCGGGGTGTTTGAAGACCGGATGATCAAAACATGGTCTTTCAACGGGTCCTTGTGATCCCCTGTCGGTGCCCATCCAATCCTACCGTTCTTCTACATCTGCTAGCACCGCCTGTCCAGAGTCGCCGCGTTGTCCAACCAAGCCAGAGCCCATAATGACTTGTTGCTGTGCAGGTAAGCCTTGGGTCTTGAAGCCTCCGTCCATCTCTTCGAGCCTGGGTGAAGCTTTCCGCAAGATGTCATGGCACGTCTCCATGCATCCCGGGTCGTCCACTGGTTTCTCCAGGGAGCCCATCTAAACCGTCCATCACCCAGAGTTGCATTGCATCACGAGGTCTTGAAAAGTCTTGTCTTACCGGTCTTGGTTATTAAATTACTCTCGCATGACTCGTGATAAACTCTCATCCAGAACCCCGTCTACACAAGCATAGCAATATAAAATTTGTCGTCCCGGGCCAAGTAACGGGGTTGTTGGGTGCCTACCACATGATACTACAACAAGTAACCAATATTTCCAAGTACCTACTCAGCATGCAGTAGGGTGTTTGAAGGGTAGAACTACAAGGCATAAAACATAGGTAATACATGATCAAATGACTTGCCTTGCTGATAGTTGTTGTTATCAACCACTTCTAAGTAGCACGCTTCGCACTCTGGGTATCTATCTATACAAACAAATACACACCATAAGAACTACAATCATTAACAAGCAAAATAACATCACTAGCATAAAACTACTGTTGCATAAAGTGAAGAAATTCACTTCACCTAATCAAAAAAGAATTTGTTTTTGATAAAACCCCAAGTAAAAATATTTAAAAAAACTTGACACTTAAATTACAGAAAGATATGATCACTAGGAAGCACCAGCAAAAAGAATCAAATTAAAAGCTATTTTTAAACTCCTGGAATAAGCAAAACAAGATTTAAACTAAATATGATCTAATTCAAATTTTGAAATTTCAAACATAGAAAAATAATATGTTATCGAAAACTACAGAAAAATTGTGATCTACTGGAAAAAGAATCAACCTCATTGGATTCCTAGATTAAAAGATATAAGGGAAACAAAATTGGAACTAGTTCTGTTATGGAAATAAAAACAGAAAAAGAGAAAAAACTATTTTAACGAACAGGGTACACGTGGCATGCTATGGTTGGCTTAGACCTGTGCGTGTTGGGTGTAAACTAACAAATGTCCGCACATTAGAAGAAAACTATTCGGGCTTTAAGTGATCTATTCGTGGCCTTAGGATCAAGATCTAAAGGTAAACACACACAAAAACAAAAACAAAAACAGGGAGGTGAGAGAGATGTCTCACGTTGCTGGCACGGAGGAGAGTTCCTTCGGCGAGGAGGCCGGCGTGGTGAGAAGCTCCGGCGTTGGGGGAGTGGTCACCGGCGGATATGGGGCGGTGGAGGAGGGGGTGGTCGGCGCTCCTGGAGAGGTGGGTTGCTGGCTCCTCGTGTTGGTCGTGTCAGGGCTCTCTGGCAGGGAGCTCGGCGCGGTGGTGCGGCGGAGGAGGGCGACGGGGTGGGGTAGAGGCGGCGGAGTGGCACGGGGGCGGCAGAGGGTGGTGGCAGGGGTGCCAGGGGGGCTCGGCAGGGTAGCCTGGCGCTGGGAAGCTCCTGTAGAGCTCGGTCAGGGAGGGAGAATGATGGGTGGTGGCGAGGTGGTTGCGGGCAGGGAGGAGGCGAGGTGAGGGGGAAAATGGAACGAGGAGGAGGAGGGGGTTCTTATAGGGGGCTCGGGAGGCGCCGGGAAGGAAGGGAGAGGGAGATCGGGAAGGTGGAGGTTCCTCTCACCATGGATATGGAAGTTCGTGGGAGGAGGGAGAACGTGAGGAAGAAGAAGATGTCGGTTCGGCCTAATTTTGGAAAGTGTCTTAATGGGCCAGCTCTAATTCCATTTAATAGAGATTCCTTTCCTATTTTCAAAAACCAGAAAGTAAACGATAAAAGGGAAACTAAATAAATTCGGAATATAGACTTTCTATATACTAAAATTATCAGAAAAATAAAATCTAAATGATGGACATTTTTCCACGAACAAAATAAAAACTTAAAAAAATGTTTTTTTCAGAAAATCCCTAAAAGTTTTTTTTTTGCAAATATTTTCTCAATTAAATTTTGGTTTTCTTGGCTCAAAATATTTCAATGAATGCCCCTGGTTTTGGAGGGTCATGTTCCTCCTCTCTTTCTTGCTTGGCAATAATTTATTCCCGACATTTCTTGAGTGGAGAAAAAATAGAATTGCAAAAAAATTCGAAAGAAATTCAAATGCCACCTTCATTCAAATTCTTTATAGTTGAAGAAGTCATGCTATCTCCTCTCATTGATTTTAAATGGATGAATTTGAATTCACCGGAAAAAGGGGAAAGTCATTTTATTCCCTCTCATTCAAAAGTTTTTGAAAAGTTTCAAATTTCACTCAAGTTTCAATCACTCAAACAAACAAACAATCAATCTAATAATTTTATTATAATTCCAAAATTTGGGATGTTACACTTGTATATTCCAGTGATGGGCTTCCTCAAATTGCCCTAGGTCTTCGTGAGCAAGCAAGTTGGATGCACACCCACTAGTTTTCCTTTTGAGATTTCACATACTTATAGCTCTAGTGCATCCCGTGTATGGCAATCCCTACTCATTCACATTGATATCTATTAATGGGCATCTCCATAGCCCTTTGATACGCCGAGTCAATGTGACCATCTCCTCCTTTTTGTCTCACAACCACCACCACACTCTATTCCACCTATAGTGCTATATCCTCGGCTCACGCTCATGTATTGCGTGATAGTTATAAAAGGTTTGACAAAGTAAGAGTGCGAAAACAACTACTTGGCCAATAGCGGGGTTGTGCATGATTTACATGAGTTGTGTGAGGATGATGGAGCATAGCCAGACTATATGATTTTGCAGGGATAACTTTCCTTGGCCTTGTTATTTTGAAAGTTCATGATTACCTTGCTAGTTTGCTTGAAGTATTATTGTTTTCATGTCAATAGCAAACTATTGTTTCGAATCTTACGGATCTGAACATTCATGTCACGTGAAAGAAGTTGCAACGGACAACTATGCTAGGTAGCATTCCACATCAAAATTTCAGTCTTTATCACTTCCCTACTCGAGGACGAGCAGGAGTTAAGCTTGGGGATCCTTGATACGTCTCCAACGTATCTATAATTTTTGATGGTTTCATGCTATTATCTTGTCAAACTTTGGATGTTTTGCATGCCTTTTATATATTTTTTGGGACTAACTTATTAACTCAGTGCCAAGTGCCAGTTCCTATTTTTCCATGTTTTTGACCCCTTTCAGAGGAGGATTTTGAACGGAGTCCAAACGGAATGAAACTGCCAAAAAGATTTTTTCCAAAACAGAAAAAGATCGGGAAGCCAGAGAATTAGGGCAGGGGGCCTGCAGGGACCCCACAAGCCCTCATGGCGCGGCCAAGGGGGGGCGAGCCCCCTAGCTTGTGGGCTCCCTCGGCCACCTCTGCCCTAGGTTTTGCGCCTATATATTCCCTAAAATCCCATAAAAAATCAGGACACCATCGAAAGTACTTTTCCGCCGCCGCAAGCTTGTGTCTCCGCAAGATCCCATGTGGGGCACATTCTGGTGCCCTGTCGGAGGGGGGATTCAGGTACGGAGGGCTTCTTCATCAACACCATGACTTCTCTGATGATGCGTGAGTAGTTCACCATAGACCTACGGGTCTATAGCTAGTAACTAGATGGTTTCTTCTCTCTCTTGGATCTTCAATACAAAGTTCTCCATGATCTTCAAGGAGATTTATCCGATGTAATCTTCTTTTGCGGTGTGTTTGTCGAGATCCGATGAATTGTGGATTTATGATTAGATTATCTATGAATCTTATTTAAGTTTCTTCTGATCTCCCTTGTGCATGATTTTATATCCTTGTAATTCTCTTCGAGTTGTGGGTTTTGTTTGGCCAACTAGATCTATGATTCTTGCAATGGGAGAAGTGCTTGGTTTTGGGTTCATACCGTGCGGTGACCTCACCCAGTGACAGAAGGGGTAGCAAGGCACGCATCATGTTGTTGCCATCAAGGGTAAAAAGATGGGGTTTTCATCATTGGTTTGAGTTTATCCATCTACATCATGTCATCTTGCTTAAGACGTTACTCTGTTCGTCATGAACTCAATACACTTGATGCATGCTGGATAGCGTTCGATGCGTGGAGTAATAGTAGTAGATGCAAAAAGTATCGGTCTACTTGTCTCGGACGTGATGCCTATATGTATGATCATTGCCTTAGATATCGTCATGAATTTGCACGGTTCTATCAATTTCTCGACATTAATTTGTTCACCCACCGTGATATTTGCTATTTTGAGAGAAGCCTCTAGTGAACACTATGGCCCCTGGGTCTACTCCACACCATATTTTCAGCCTTACACTTTTTCTTCGTTGCACTTTCCGCCTTCAGATCTCACTTTGCAATCAATCTTGAAGGGATTGACAACCCCTTTATAGCGTTGGGTGCAAGCTCTTTTGTGTTTGCGCAGGTACTCTGGACTTGACGAGATTCTCCTACTGGATTGATACCTTGGTTCTCAAACTGAGGGAATTACTTACTGCTCCAGTGCTGCATCACCCTTTCCTCTTCAAGGGAAAAACCGACGCAAGCAAGAGAAGTAGCAAGAAGAATTCCTGGCGTTGCCGGGGAAGGACTTTTGTTGCCGTAGCAAGTGGCATCGGGGCCACTCATGACTTAGCCCAAAGGGGAGTTTGTCGAAGTGGTTGGGAGAGTGTCTTGTATTAGATTGGTTTTGCTGGAATGTCGTTGGTCCACCCGAATGGGAACACAAGGCTATTGGTTCTGTGGTGTGGGTCTAGTGTACTAACCTCTGTAGAGTGTATAACTATTGATAGACACTCCCGTGGATATGGGTCCAGTTCATAGTAGGTCACACTATGAGTCAACAGTAATAATAAACTATTTAATAAACCCTGTTTTGATGAGAGAAGTTGATTGATCTTTACGTGGTCACGGGAGCGTACGATGGTATTCTTGATAATGATAAGGTGATCTGGTGAGAATCACAATGGTATTATTGATTAATGATTGACGTGATCCCGTGATGCCCATGATGGTAAATAAGAGTGGCATATCTTTGGTGGTTACGAGTTAACTTCCGAACAGGGTAAGTTGGTACATGATATTGTAAACATGTTGCATGGTAGCATCATCTTTGTTCATGCCTTGAGTAACATGTTCATGTCATTCTCATATGACGTTGTTCTAGCGAGATTTTGTTCACCGTGTACATGCCATGTTGCTCTAGTTGTATCATGTTCATCATTGCTTAAACTTGTAAATGCCATGCTATTGTTTTTGTTGATTGCTTTGGTTGTTGTGAGCTTGCGAGTACATTCAAAGTACTCACCTGGCTTGTTGATGACGACGTGATGTATATACTTCTTACCCTATGTTGGATACCCCAAGTGAATGGTGGACATGTAGTCAGCAGCAAATTTCCCTTACACGGAGATTGTAAGGTTTATCGAACCACGAGGACTTCTAGGCTCAACAAGTAGGTGCCTTCCACCCTGGCGCTAGCAGAAGACGTGGACCTGCACACACAACAAATAACTTTGCTCCCAACAAGTACACAGAGGTTGTTAATCTCTCCGTCCTTGTAGTTTGCAAAGGATCAAAACACAAGCGGGAAGGTAATAGTGATTGCAACGGAAAAGTAAAGAAAGTGCTAATTATGCTCCTTGATAGTTAGAGGTTCAATAGTAATGGGCAGTACGCCAAGACAAGTACACCGTTTATTCATCAGTGTCAACTTACTAATCATCCACCTTGAGATATCTATCCAGAATATCTCTCCGGTATTAAGTTGCAAGCCCCACCCAAAGTGTAAACTCAAAGCAACGGACAAATGCATTAAAGAACTATGTGTAAGGTAAACAATCCTTGCAACCTTGGTCACAAGCACCATTGTTTTCTCCCTGGTGGCAACAAGCACATCCCCTAGTATCATGTTTCTGTCACTCAAGCTAGACATCGAGGGGCCCGAACCCACAATCATGCATAACCTCCCTCTCGGAGCTACGGTCTACTACTTGGCCAAAGCAATAAAAAGCAATGGAGAACATGCATGAATCACTAAGGAACATAATATAAAAGGATAATGAAATATATAACTCATAACAATCTGAACATAATCTCATAATCCATCGGATCCCAACAACTCGAGCATAGCAATAGCAAGAGAATTACATAGATGCCTTGATCATGTAGGGCAGCTCACAAGGACTAACCATTCAAGCACAATATTGGAGAGAAGACATCAGATAGCTACTGGTCATGGACTCATGGTCCAAGGGAAACTAATCACAGCACATCCGGGAGGCGTCCACAGTGGTGGAGAAGCTCCAGGAGGTCAATCCTCCCTCCGGCAGGGTGCCGGGAAGAGATCTACTGACGCTCCCGATCTCGGAAGCACTGCGGCGGCGGAACGATGGAGAAATTCATGATTGTAGATAGTCTGCGAGGGTTTCCTCACGGAACACTATATATAGGCCAAAAGAGGGCACCAGAGGAGGTGGGGCCCACCCAGGCGACCTCCTCGTGCGGCCTAGGGCCAGGCCGTGCCAACAGGACGCCTGGGAGGCCCCTGCCCCCCTGTGGCCCTCCTTCGGTGATCCCGAAGCTTTTGTTTCGATGATTTTTTATATATTTTTCTGGATTTTTTCAGGCTTCGGAAAATTGGGTAAAAGCCCGTGCAAAAAAAACATCAGCAGGCAAAAACTGGCATTGGGTGCACTGAGTTAGTAGTTTAGTCCAAATATGTGTAAACTGATATAAAAGTGTAGCAAAATGTATAGCAATGTCACCCAAAAGATCATGTAACAAGCATAAATTATGGATACGTTTGGGACGTATCAACATCCCCAAGCTTAATTTATGCTCGTCCTTGAGTAGATAAATGATAACACAATAATTTCTGTGGTGACATGCTAACACACATATAAGAACTTCAAACTAAATCAAGTGAGATATGCAATTCAAGTCAAGACAATAACAAGCAAGAGTCTATATCTAGTATTGAGTTTAGCAAAGTAAGAACATAAAGGGGCAAGAGCTCTCGTTGTTCGTGACTCGAATGTCTCCAAATGGTGTTTGCGTGCAAGAAGTGGGAGATGGGTTTAGAGATAAAATATTTTTAATTGAGAACTCAATCTACTAAACCTCACAGTTAGTCTCCTTCGGAATCTTATTTTGAGTCATCCCCAGACCACTAGTCATGTACAAGTCAAAATGATCCTCTCCCTTTCGACTTTGAGCACTCATGCAATGGATGAGCGTAAGCAAGATATGTTGGCACTTAGGATGGCAAATAGAATAAAGATTGGGAAGGAAGACACAAAGGTGTGAAAGGCTCATATCAATGAGGACAACCATAGGTGAGAGAAAGCCAAATGATAGATATGATGTGAGGAGTAGGGATTGCCATGTAACGGATTCTCATATGAGCTAAGGTAAGATCTCCAATGGAACTAGTAGGGATGTATCCAACTTGTTTGCTCACGAAGACCTAGAGCTCATTTGAGGAGGCTCATCATTGGAATATGCAAACCAATATAGTGTAAGGATCCCCACATAGATATGCATGAATGATAATCTTTATGTAGTACCAATATAGTAATGGAGTACGAGTGTGGATCTTTCAAAAGGAATAGTAGTGTTGCCCCCTTCTCACTTTTTTTTTCTTTTTCACTTTTTTTTCTTTTTTGTGGCCTCTTTGGCTCTTTATTTTATCTCTCATTTGTCCTCTTTGGGGTCTTTTGTTTTGTCCACTTTGGGATCTTTTCCTCTCTTAAGGGCAACACCCTATGTTTTACATGAATGAAAAAAATATCATCACACTTTATAAGAAGTACTCAACATAAAGACAAGTGAAAACTATCATGATGTATGCAAATGTATGCCTCTGCTAGTGTAGTAGGCTATGCAATGATACTAGCGCATCATGTAGCAATAATGAGTGCAAGGCCCAACTAGCATGCAGCTCTATGATCAAGCAAAAGCATGTATGACATGAAGATCAAATCATGAGATGATGGATGTTACATGGCAATGCATTTCGGAAAGGCTATGGAAATGCCTTAGTAGGTAGGTATGGTGGCTGTTTTGAGGAAAGATATAATGAGGCTTATATATGACACAGCGTATCATGCCATGGGTTTCGATGCTCCGGCGAATTTTGCACGAACTCTCAATGTGAGAAAGGGCAATGCACGGTACCGAAGAGGCTAGCAAAATATGGATGGTGGAAGTATCAACAATCGAATACTCACATTAGTCGGAAGAACTCATACACTTATTGTCGATAACTCTCTATCTAGTTAGGAAATTCACAAAGAGACAAGTACCCCGAGGAGGAATGTTTGGGGGTTTGGTTATCCTTGCGCATCCTCGACTCATGGTAACGCGAGGGTACTCTATATATTCCAACCCCTCGAGAGGTTAGCGATCAATTTAGTAGCTAGAGTTCTCAACTAATTTAGTTTTTGAAAAAAACACGTATTTCCCAAAATACGACACCTATCACTAATAGGCTCAAGATCTTGGCACCAATAGTCCAAATATTACTCAAATCAATACCTTAAAACTATTGCAAGTTAGTGCTATACTTAAATAGCAACCTCTTTTACCTACTCATGCAAGACACGCAACTCAGTGCAACAAGCCAACTCTCTAAACAAGATAAGCATGATAACTCAAGAGATTCCAAAATCAACCTAAGTAAAAGCTCTTAAAAAGATAAGCATGAAAGCTAAGAGCTAAGCATGGCAGTAGCTACGAAAAGATAAAGAACACACAAAAAATATAAGAATGAAAAGCTATGATGTGTTCTAGAGTGGAATGGAGCGTGTCTCTCTCCCAAACAAGGTAGGCTAGGTTCCGACTTCTTATGAACAGCAAGCAAAACTAAATAAAACTAAAAATTAAATAGCGGGACGCTCCAAGCTTAGCACATATCATATGAAGTGATAAAAATATAGCATGGAGATGGACGACCTGATGATTGTTGATAGAGAAGGGATGCACGGGGGCATCCCCAAGCTTTGACTCTTGCGTCTCCTTGAATATTTCTTGGTATTCACGGGGGCATCCCCAACCTTGAGTGTTTGAACTACTTTATCTTCTTTCATCATCTCTCCCATCGCAATACTTGAAAACTCCCTTCATACAAAACTCATCATAAGCTGATTAAAGTAGTTAGTTCCCTTAATAAAATAATTCAATAACTGCTAGAAATAAATATTTTCATGAAAAGATATTGCTTCTCATGAATGCCAAAGGAATTTTTGCAAATAAAAAGCAAGCTTAGGATTCGTAAAACAATGGAAACACAAAACATGGCAGAATCTATAAAATATAGAACATCAGGTAGTAAATAATTTATTAGGGGCACTTCTGCAGCTCAAATCAAAAAACTCAGAACAGATGCCAGAAAGGCAATTATATAGAGTGTGCTGTCAAAACAATTCAGATCAAAAAGATGATCTGGTGATTTTTGGCGAATTTTTCCGTCAAGAAGACAGAATCTGTTTCTGGACAGCATGTCACAATTCTTGATCTTTCTTGCAATCGGAGGCTATAACTTGGCACACAACTTAAAAATAAAGATACAATGATGTTGCTACAGTAGTAACACACATCAAGACCACTAAAACAGAAAGTAAAAACATATTGGGTTGCCTCCCAACAAGCGCTATCTTTTATGCCTTTGAGCTAGGCATAATGCAAGAAGGAGGATCAAAGTTCTTCAAAGTTATCAGAATTATAAAGACCTTTAGACGGATCCTCAACAAGTTCATCCTCATTTTTCCTAGGGAATGGGTACGTACCTTTCGCTTTCCCACGTAAGTGTATGTGTCCTTTACCTACATCAATGAAGCCTCTCATGGCTCGGAGGAAGTCCCTTCCAAGCGCTATATTCCCTTTGTTGGGCTCCATGATGAAGAAATCAACCGTTGCATTCCTTTTAGAGAATGTAACCTAGACATCTTTTACCTTTCCCTGGATTTCAGAAATATCACCATTAGCATGTTCATGAAAAGATGAAAAAAATTCCATGTCTAACCAGAGAGAATCATAAACAACTTTTGGCATAGTAGAAACCATGGATCCAATATCACAATAAGCAAGGAAGTGTTGGTTAGAGATGCTAATTCTAACAAAAGGTTCCCAGTCATCACCTATTTTCAAAATCTTCTCCTTATCAACCATGGGTTTCTCTCTTTCTCTTAAGTCTAAAACATCTATTTTCCCTTCAATAGTAGCAAGTCTATCTATAATAGTGTCATAACCATGATTATAAACAAGATTATTAGATAGACCACGTATAATATCAAGAGCTCATGCCTCATCACACTCTAGTAAATCTCCTTTAGCTATAATATCAAGAGAGTGTTTGCACCATATAAATAGACCATGATAAAAATTTCTAAGCACAATTTTGATAGGTATCCAAGGCATAATTCTTTTGTGTCCTTCAAAAATTCTATCACATGCTTCCTTCATATTTTCTCCATTCCTTTGATGGAAGTCTAGGACCTCAGATTCCTTCCAGGAATCAAACCTTAACATGCTTGACAACTAAAAACAAAGTAACTAATTTTTTTGTGGTTTTTGGTATAAGACTCTAAAGAAAAAACGAAAAAGAAAACTAACAAGACTAAAAAGCAAAGGTAAAAGATAGTGTGCAACTCCCCTATCTTGAAGACTGGAGAACCCGGCAACGGCGTCAGAAATACACTTGATTACGAGGTGATGTATATACTTCTCGCCCCTTGTTGGATACCCCAAGTGGAATGTGGAGATGTAGTCAGCAGCAAATTTCCCATACACAGAGACTGTAAGGTTTATCAAACTAGGAGGACTCCTAGGCTCAACAAGTAGGTGTCTTCCACCCTGGCGCTTGCAGAAGACGTGGACCTACACACACAACAAATAACTTTCCTCCCAACGAGTACAAAGACGTTGCCAATCTCTCTGGCCTTGTAGTTTGCAAAGGATCAAAACGCAAGCGGGAAGGTAATAGTGATTGCAAAGAAAAAGTAAAGAAAGCGGTAAATGATGAGGTGTAAACAATGATGGTGATATGGACCGGAGTCACATGACGTTCACTAGTGATGTATCTCTCCCAAAAGACGATAAACAACTATGCTAGGGTAAACAAATCACAGTTGGGCAATTGACAGAATTATGATCGCACCGCAATGCTAATTATGCTCCAAGATAGTTAGAGGTTCAATAGTAATGGGCAGTACGCCGAGACAAGTACATCATTTATTCATCAGCGTCTACTTACTAATCATCCACCTTGAGATATCTATCCAGAATATCTCTCCGGTATTAAGTTGCAAGCCCCACCCAAAGTGTAAACTCAAAGCAACGAACAACTGCATTAACGAACTATGCATAAGGTAAACAATCCTTGCAACCATGGTCACAAGCACCTTGTTTTCTCCCTGGTGGCAACAAGCACATCCCCTAGTCTCATGTTTCTGTCACTCAAGCTAGACATCGAGGGGCCCGAACCCACAATCATGCATAACGCTCCCTCTTGGAGTTACGATCTACTACTTGGCCAAAGCAATAAAAAGCAACGGAGAACATGCATGAATCACTAAGGAACATAATATAAAAGGATAATAAAATATATAACTCATAACAATCTGAACATATTCTCATAATCCATCGGATCCAACAAACCAAGCATAGCAATAGCAAGAGAATTACATAGATGCCTTGATCATGTAGGGCAGCTCACAACGACTAACAATTGAAGCACAACATTGGAGAGAATACATCACATAGCTACTGGTCATGGACTCATGATTCAAGGGAAACTACTCACGACTCATCCGGGAGGCGTCCATGGTGGTGGAGAAGCACCTGAAGGTCAATCCTCCCTCCGGCAGGGTGCCGGGAAGAGGTCTTCTGACGCTCCCGATCTCGGACGCGCTGCGGCGGCGGAATGATGGAGAAATTCTTGATTCCAAATAGTCTGCGAGGGTTTCCTCACGGAACTCTAAATATACGCCAAAGGAGGGCACCGGAGGAGGTGGGTCCCACTCAGACGACCTCATGGCGCGACCTACGGCCGGGCCGCACCCGCAGGCCGCCTGGGAGGCTCCTGGCCCCCCTCTGGCCCTCCTTCGGTGATCCCGAAGCTTCTGTTTCACTGATTTTTTTATATATTTTTCTGGATTTTTTCGGGCTTCAGAAAATTGGGTAAAAGCCCCTGCAAAAAAAACATCTGCAAACAAAAACTGCCACTAGGTGCACTGAGTTAGTAGGTTAGTCCAAATATGTGTAAAATGATATAAAAGTGTAGCAAAACATATAACAATGTCACCCAAAAGTTCATGGAACAAGCAGGAATTATAGATACGTTTGGGACGTATCACTTGTCATGCTAGTTTACAGGTCATGCCATGATTGATTGCTTAACGAGTTGGCGAGCTAGGATAAGCGTTCTAGCCAAAGTCCCTATGGAGCGGAGTTCACCACCGTCATCGTTATTCTGCTGCTAGAAGTTGTGCCGCTGCTTCGATTTGTTCTGCTGCTAGCATAGAGCTACCTAAGGAGGCATAGTGTCTCCATGCCAATTTGGCTATCTCGAGGTTGAGGTTTTCCAATAGGAACCCGAAGAGATCACGGGTTTGCCTGATCGAGGTCATTCCGTCGCAGCGTGTGGTAGTTTATGATGGACTAGTTGGAGCACTCGTGCAGGGTTAAATCTTTCTGAAAGCCATGCCCGCGGTTATGTGGTGATGCTTTCATGCTACCTATCATAGATGTCCTTTGTAACTCCTCTTATGTGACGTGAATGTTCAGATCCATTAGATTCAAAACAATAGTTTGCTATTGATGCGGAGACAATAATATTTCAAGGAAACTAGCAAGGTAATCATGAACTTTCAAAATAACTAGGCCAAAAGAAAGTTATCCCTACAAAATCATATAGTCTGGCTATGCTCTATCATCCTTGCACAATGAATTTAAATCATGCACAACCTCGGTATTGGCCAAGTAATTGTTTTCACACCTTTACTTTCTCAAACTTTTTCAACTCTCACGCAGTACATGAGCGTGAGCCATGGTTTTAGCACTATAAGTGGAATGGGGTGTGGTGGAGGTTGCAAGGCAAACAAGGAGAAGATGGTCACATTAACTAGGCATATCAATGAGCTATGGAGATGCTCATCAATAGATATCAACGTGAATGAGTAGGGATTGCCATACAATTGATGCACTAGAGCTAAGAGTATGTGAAAGCTCTTAAAGAAAACTAGTGGCTGTGCATCCAACTTGCTTGCTCATGAAGACCTAAGGCAATTTTGAGGAAGCCTATCATTGGAATATACAAACCAAGTTATATAATGAAAATTTCCCACTAGATATATGGTGGTGACAAAACGAGAGACTCTCAATCATGAAGATCATGGTGCTTAATATGCACAAGTGTGGAAAGATAGTAGCATTGTCCCTTCTCTCTTTTTCTCTCATTTTTTTGGTGGGCTCTTTGGCCTCTCTTTTCTATTTATTTTTATTTTGGTGGGCATCTATGGCCTCTTTTATTTCCTCACATGGGACAATGCTCCATCAATGATTATCATCGCACTTACAACTCAAAACTTAGAGCAATGATGACTCTATATGGAATGCCTTCGGTACTGTGCCGTGACAATGATCTAGCATGGCATAGACATCAATGGAAACATCATGCTAGCTATCTTATGATCATGCAATGGCAATGTAGAATTGGTGGCACATGTCATGGTGGTAGTTATATGGCAATATATCTCGGAATAGCTTTGAAAAAGCCATAGTAGGTAGGTATGGTGGCTGTTTTGAGGGAGGCTATCTGGTGGGTTTTGTGCACCGGCGAAAGTTGCACGGCACTAAAGAAGATAGTGATGGTGGAAGTTGAAAGTGCATCTAAACCATGGACTCAACATTAGTCATGAAGAACTCATATACTTTTTGCAAAAGTTTTAGTAGTAATCGAAACAAAGCATTCAACGCATACTCCTAGGGGAAGGGTTGGTAGGTATAAACCATCACGCGATCCCGACCGCCACACAAAGGATGACAATCAATAGACTAATCATGCTCAGACTTCATCGCATAGCAGTTCACCATACCTGCATGCTACGGGAATCACTAACTTCAACACAAGTATTTCTAGATCCACGACACCTTACTAGTATAACTTCAATATTACCACAACCACAACTCAAAACTAATTGAGATGAATCAAACTTCTCTTACTATTCAATGCACATGAAGGTGGAAGTTTTCATATCCCTTTGGATAGCTACCCCTTTTGAGACTACTTTAATAGCATAGATCAACTACCAAGCCACGTGCTTCCGTGCTCTAAATGATAGAAGTGAAGCACATAGAGCAAAATCAACTAGCTCAAAAGATATAAGTGAAGCACATGTGAGCTGAATTGTCTAACCAAAGGATATAAGTGAAGCTCGACAAAATCACGGTGAGTGCATGTCTCTCTCTCCAGGTGTGCAGCAACGAAGATTGTGACACAACAAAACTAAAAGACTCCTACGATACAAGACGCTCCAATTAAAACACATAACATGTGGTGAATAAAAATATAGCCCCGAGTAATGTTACCGATGTTTTGGGCATCCCCAAGCTTAGGCTTTTACGGCATCCTTGAATCAACTTGGGGTGCCTTGGGCATCCCCAAGCTTGAGCTCTTTCCACTCTTTATCTTTTTGTCCATAAGAACTTCACCCAAAACTTGAAAACTTCACAACACGAAACTTAAACAGAAACTCGTGATAACATTAGTATAAGAAAGCAAACCACCACTTCCTTAGGTACTCTAGCAAACTTAAATTCTACTTATGTTGATGTTGGGTTACTGTATTTTCAATCTTCCATGGCTAATACCCCCCGATACTATCCATAGTTTCATCAAAATAAGCAACCAACTCAACAAAAACAGAATATGTTAACAGCAGACCAGTCTGTAGCAATCTGTATACTTCGTATACTTCTGGTACTTCAAAAATTCTGAAAAATTACGACAGTCTGAAGAATTTGCATAGCAATCAGCAGAAAAAAGAATAAACTCAAAAGCTCTTACAGAAAAAATGAAAATTATTTTCGTGAGCAGAAAGTTTCTGTCTTTTCCAGCATGACCAAACGATCATCGCCAAGACTAATCATAACGGTTTTACTTGGCACAAACGTAAAAGAAACACAAAAAACAGAATCATAACAGAATTATGAAAGTGTGGAAAACACAAAACAGAAATAAAAAGGATAGATTCGTTGGGTTGCCTCCCAACAAGCGCTATTGTTTAACGCCCTTAGCTAGGCATAAGGTGATGGAATCACGTATAGTCATCTTTGGTGCTCAAACCATAAGTAGTGTGATCATTATTGGATAACTCACCACTAGCTTTAGGAACAAAACAGACTTGACGGTCTTTTTGAGAGTGAGATTTGGAGTACTTTGCACAGCGGCAAAAGCGGAACCCAAGTTGGTTATGACACCTTCTAGTTTGCCAATTCTAGAGGAATCATTAACTATAGGTTCCTTCTCCCTTAAATTTTTCAAAACCAATCCCACTTTGGATCAGTACTGAGTAATTTGATTGTGGATCTTTCTATCCAATCCCTCAATAAGTTCAATTGTGGCAATTTTGTTTTCAATAGCGTCAAGCCTTTGCATCACGTGTTCCAAGGTCAAGGAAGTTCAATTAACCGTGAGCGGGGGTGAGCCTACCAAATTCATGATAGCTCCATAGGAGTGAACAGTATGACTCCCCAAAAAATTCCCGCCTAAGATGGTATCAAGAATATACCTATTCCAAGGAGAGGTTCCAACATAAAAACTGCGAAGAAGAACAGTAGTGGATTGCTTGCGAGTAGATCTACTTTGAGCATTGCAAATCCGGTACCAAGCGTCCTTTAAATTTTCTTCCTCAGTCTGCTAGAAATTGAGAACTTCGTTCTGTGGGGTATCGTTTGGAGTGGTGGGTCTAGCCATTGATGGACTATCCCACAGACAAACGAGCAGGAAGTAAGCGAGTGAAATGGGCAAAAGAGAACGGCAAAAAGGCAAAAGAAAACGGCAAAGGAGAAAGGCAAAAAGGCAAAAGAAAACGGCAAGGGAGAAAGGCAAATGAAAACGGCAAATGTGAAGTGGGGGAGAGGAAAACGAGAGGCAACTGACAAAAAAGGTAAATGCAAGAGATGAGTTTGTGACACCTACATCGATATATCTTGACTTCATATCTCCTCCCCGGCAACGGTGCCAGAAATCCTTCTGCTACTGCGATAACAGACCTTCCCTGGCAACGGCGCCAGGAATCCTGCTGCTACGGGCTACACCTATAGGGACTTCCTTGGCAAATATGCAAAGGATTTCCCCGCGGCCTTGGAGCCTTGCGTTGGTGTTCCCTTGAAGAGGAAAGGGTGATGTAGCACAGCGGTGGTAAGTATTTCCCTCAGTTTGAGAACCAAGGTATCGATCCAGTGGGAGGATCGCGTCAAGTCACAAGTACCTGCACAAACACAAAGAGCTTGCACCCAACGCTATGAAGGGGTTGTCAATCCCTTATAGATTGTTTGCAAAGTGAGAACTGAAAGCAAAAAAGTAAACAAAGCAAAGTAAAAGTGAAAGTGGAGACGATAGTTGTGAATAGACCCGGGGGTTGTAGTGTTCACTAGTTGCTTCTCTCATGAAAACAAGTGGACGCTGGGTGAACGAATTACTGTCGAGCAATTGATAGAACCGCGCAAAGTCGTGACGTTATCTATGGATGATTATATCTACTAGTCGTCAACCCGTGCATTTGCACGGGCTAGGCAATTTTATTTTCATATTCATACAAACATTTAGAAATAAATTAAAAGTGTAAAATATGTAGGAAGAAAAAAGGTAGGAGAAAACTTGTATCATTATTCTATAAAATAGGAAAAGAAGGATATACATTCCTTTAATCAGTTCCTTTTTCCAGGAAAGAAGTGAAATGCATCGTCGACGATCTTTAAGAGAAGGGAGAGAATAGACGATCTTTACGTACGGCATATATTGTAATATAAGACATTTTGAAAATGTACATTCTTTTGGGAAGGACTTAATATTACACCTTTTGAGAGAATTGACGATCTTTACGTACGGCATATATTGTAGATCACATTTCAACAATGGAGAATTCATCGATACATTAGTTACCTATTTTGACACATTAATGTTGCGTAATAAGTCCTCCTCACCCAACATTTTGTAAACACGGTGAGGAGTCACAAATCTATGACTATGAATGTACAACTACGTAATGAATCCTTCAAAACTAACATTTTGTAACTCCCAACCACCTTGCCACCTTGTGTGCTATAACCTCATACATTCTCCTACAACATATATTTATTGAAGAACTTAGTCTATATGGGGAAGAGGCATCAAAATATATAGATTCTACGAACAATTTACACCGCCAATTTTGTGATATCATTCTTTTGTCTATAGCATAAATCTGATGAAGTACAAAAATAATAATGGAAATACATTGGGCATGAATCATAAGGTGTGGCACATATAATGGATTAATGGACATCTCTAAATACATTCTATGATGTAATCGAAGAGAATCTACGGAGAAGTTTTATTATGCCAGTGTTCATAGAGGGCAGGGAACAATAATGTAATAGTGAAAATAATAGATTGTTGATAATCTATAAAAATGTTCAAACCCTTCATGTAGTTACATTGTGAACTTTCAAAAGGGGTGTGTTTTGATTCCGCGAGATAAATACATCGATCAATGTTGCACTATAAGTAAAAAGTGATGCATAGAAGAAAATGAGCTCAATATGTAATATAAGGAAGTTATCAAGATTTCCTTCTTTAAAAGGTGTTTATTTCTCGTACATGTTTAATAGATCTTCCATTATATAGTATAATTTTTCAATTAACAATTCTCATGAGAAAAAATCTGGACTATAAAAGAATGTCCAAATTGGATTAAATTAATTTAGTTGCCTTTAGAAAACATGGAGCTTAGGCACTCCTTCTAGCAGAGTAGCATGCCTCAACATATCAAATCTTATTTGACTAATATCAACTTTATTACTTACTTTGCTGCTAACTTCATTGGACCATAAGGTATGTTCTCATTTCTAACCTATCCTAGGGCCTATGCAGTACCATATAACCTCAATCTCAACCTTAGTTGCATTCATAGAGCGCACTCCACTCAACTAAAGCACATAATAAGACCATTTTGTAGCCTAGGTGATAATTCCTCTTCCCATGGCAAAAGCAGGGAGTGGCATATGGAGATAACTGAAGTGCAAAGATTGTATTAAAAGAACACATACATTTACCTCTCTAGCTATAGATTCGTGATGAATTAATATGAAAAGTCGTCTTACACATGTTAGGGAAATAGTCTTGTTTCTCTAGAAATTTATTCCGTTATCATAAGGATTTTATGCTTTTGACATGGGTTCAAAATGAAACATGTAAGAGGGTATAGGTCTCTACTGTTGGGAATGGTTAGGTCGTCATCAACAGGGCCGAAAGAAAAACATACTCCCTTGGTGTTGTTTCTTTGTAGGAAATAACAACGTGAACGAGGAAAATATACAAATTCAGTTTGGAATGTTGGTTTAAATAAACATCAGCTAACTGGTGAAGAAGCAATTTTTCACCATAAATAGAAACCAAAAACAAAAGATTAATGTATCAGGTAAAGTAATCTAACAAATCACTCTTTACCACCCTACTCCATAAGATCAAGATAGGTTCACATGTGGTCTAGGACTATCACAAGTTTTTCATTTAGTATGTGAATCCATGGAGGCATGATAGAAGACGTGCTAGAGAGAGGTCAGCTCTAGGAGGCTCTTATTGGGTGTCAACACCAACCTTCGGGAATAGCATAGACTGTAGAGCAATTATCAAAATGAACCACAAACTTCATATATCTATTGTGAACATAATTATATTCAGGAGGGAACACTTCAGACTATCTGGCTTCTTACACCAACACAAAATAATATACTATATGGTTATTTTGTTGCACGATGCAAATGTTAAATAGTGAATAAAAAAGTGAGACTTGAATGGCATTGATATCGGTTCAAGAAACGCCATTTTCAGTCATGAAAAATCAATGTGCATCCTTTCATGATTGATCTGCAAAATGAAATTAAAAAGGCCTCAGAACTGGTTGAATTGACAACTGGTTCAGTGTAGTAAATTTGGTTTTCACAATAATATAAAAATGATCAAAAAATTGTAACTGGCATTTCAAGTCAAATAAATTATTCTCAAGGTTAAGAAAACGTTAATTATAACATAGGTCGCCGAAATCATTTTTATCATAATGGAACATTTCTTATAAATAGTTTATGCATGCGTGTAAAAAGGAATGCAGGCATTTATCTGTGTATCATGTGCAAAGGCCATGACAACATAATTGAAGATATATAAGAAGTGCCAAAAAAATTCGAGTTAACTCATCAAATGGCTAATCCATATGGGTTGGAAAGTGAATCACCTTGAACGTTAAGTCCTCAATAATGTCTGAAGCAACTTTAGGTAATAAACAGAATAACCCACTATGTTCTCTTTGCCAGGTTAGATCTAGCAAAATAAGTTGAATGTAAAAAATGTAAAATATAGCAGAAGGGATACCCAGAAGTAACATCTTGTCAACCATCCAATATATCAGCTGCCCAGATTGCCTAGTTCGTACATTAGTAAGGACTATTTTCCTTTCGTACTAAAAATTGATGGAAGTTCGCAAGATTAGTCCACCCCAAATTACGTACACATGCAACGCACTACCACAAATAGAGCTTACAGAATTGTGGAGATAGCAGTACATTTTGACCGAAGTTACAATTAGAGATAAACTCTATAAGTATAAAAGTTATCTGAAGCATGAAATTAAGGGTAGATACTTCCCAGTTAAGAGGATACAGGGGCAAGCTACACCAAAACTGAACTGTGTCAAGATGACGAAAAGTTTGGCGTTCAATCTGGCATGGTTCTTTCGCTTGCCATCTTCGACGTCACTAACAATCGTGCGATCTGCTGCAAAGTCCAAACAGTCGATGCTAGATCTCCGATGTTGCATCAACCATGGTGGTGTTAATTCATCTGAATAGAGAGTAGATAAGTGGTCAAAACATGGAAGTTGATGGAATCCAAGATTCATAAGTTTAAGAAAAAATAAATTTATAGGTTACTGAGAGTCTAGAATGTACCATGTTTCCTAGATTGATTGTAGTTTGGATGCGTCAGTAGGGGACTCAAATTTTGATGATTATGTGTCAGTCAGGAAGGAGGCAAAGTGAAGGCTACAGCGGAGACCAGCGAGTTCTTCTCCATTACCTGTAAAAACGTATGCTATAGCAGAAGTGATACCCAGAAGTAATTATTGTCAACCATCTGATATATCAGCTGCCCATGTTACCAAGTGCGTACAATCATTAAGGACTATTTTTCTATTGCAATAAAACTTGATGGAAGATCCCAAGATCAGTCCAGCCCGAAGTACATACGCAATGCACTGCTACAAATCGACCTTACAGAATTGTGGAGATGCCAGTACAGTTACTATCAGAGATAACTTATATGAGTATAAAAGTTAACAGAAGAAGGAAATTCAGGGTAGATACTTCCCTGCTAAGTGGATACACGGGCGACCTACACCAAAATTCAACTGTGTTGAGATGAAAAGCTGGGCGTTGAGTCCGCAATGGTTCTTTGGCTCAGCATCGTCGGCAGTCGTAGTGACAATTCGCGATCCGTGCAAAGTCCAAACAGTCGATGCTACACCTCCGCTGGAGCATCAGTTATCGTGGTGTAATTCATCTTAATAGATGCTGGATGAGTGGTCAAAACATGGGAGTTGATGGGATTCAAGAATCGTAAGATTGAGAAAAAATAGGTTCATAGGAGCCTGAGAGGCTAGATCGTACCATGTTTCCTAGATTTATTGCAGCATGGATGTGTCATGATGGGACTCTAATCTTGATGATCATGTGTCAGTCCAGCAAGGAGACGTGTACTCCTGAGAGAAGCCTACCTCTGAGTCCACACAACAAAATTTCCATGGCTGCAGTGGTTACACCATCCTTGGAGGAGCGCCAGCAAGTCACCATCTTTACTTGCTTTTCCCGTATGAAAACTAATTCACAAAAAAGGCTAATAGCACCGAAGGAGGATGTCAATCCGTGATGGACAGGAGATGCCTACCAGGAAGATAATGCATGGAGGTTATGCCCATTGGACTTGCGATTTGACGGATACTGTATTAGTCCCTGCACTCCATGTTTTGCAACTCATGAGATTGGATCTCGATGGCAATAACGTGGTCCCACAAAAGTGATTGTACAGGATTTTCCTTTTTCTTCTATCAATGTGGGAATTCCCAATGAGTTCATCCAAACCATAATAACTCGGTCCCACGAAATCAACGGCTTGTATTTTCTAATTAACATGGTAATTACTTGGGAGTCTATAATTAGTATAAGTATAGATAGGCATCACGTCCAAAACAAGTAGACCGATACTTTCTACATCTACTACTATTACTCCACATGTCGACCGCTATCCAGCATGCATCTAGTGTATTAAGTTCAAAGGAACAGAGTAACGCCTTAAGCAAGATGACATGATGTAGATGGACAATCTCAAATCTATGATGAAATCCCATCTTGTTACCCTTGATGGCACCAACACGATGCGTGCCTTGCTGCCCCTTCTGTCACTGGGAAAGGTCACCACACGGTATGAACCCAAAACCAAGCACTTCTCCCATTGCAAGAATCATAGATCTAGTTGGCCAAACAAAACCCAAGACTCGGAGGGACTTACAAGGATATCAAATCATGCATATAAGAAATCAGCAAAGACTCAAATATAATTCATAGATAATCTGATCACAAATCCACAATTCATCGGATCTCGACAAACACACCGCCAAAGAGGATTACATCGGATAGATCTCCATGAAGATCATGGAGAACTTTGTATTGAAGATCCAAGAGAGAGAAGAAGCCATCTAGCTACTAACTACGGACCCGTAGGTCTGAAGTGGACGACTCACGTGTCATTGGAGAGGCGATGATGTTGATGTAGAAGCCCTCCAACTCCAAAGTCCCCTTCGGCACGGCACCGGGAAGGGTCTCCAGATGAGATCTCATAGAAACGGAAGCTTGCGGCGGCGGAAAAGTGTTTTCGTGGATGCTCTAATTTTTTCTGTGATTTTAGGGAATTTATTGGCCAAAGAGCTAGGGCAGGAGAGCGCCAGGGAGGCCACAAGCCTGGTTGCCGCGGCCCCCCAGGCCGCGGCAACAGGGCTTGTGGGCTCCCTGTGGGCCCCCTGCCTTGGCCCTCAAGTCCCCCGATCTTCTTCTGTTCCGGAAAAAATTATTTCGGGGATTTTATTCTGTTTGGACTCCATTCCAAAATCAGATCTGAAAAGAGTCAAAAACACAGAAAAAATAGGAACTGGCACTTGGCAGTGAATTAATAAGTTAGTCCCAAAAAAGATATAAAACGTATGTAAAACATCCAAAGTTGACAAGATAACAGCATGAAACCATCAAAAAATATAGATACGTTTGAGACGTATCATGTGGCAAACTTGGAAACTTTGTTTAACATCCGGTTCTAGATAACTTGAAGATAACTTAATTAAAACTTGCCAACTGAGTGGGTAACTGTGACTGTCTCTTCTCATGAGTTCTGTATCCGGAAGAGGACACTGTGGGGTTATGTCTAACGTAAGTAGGTGTTCAGGATCATTCATTTGATCATCATTAGACACGTCTATTATGCATAGATCATCCCCCCATTTTATTCGTGTACTCGTAAGTTAGCCACCTCAAATAAATGCTTAGTCGCTTGCTGCAGCCTCACCACTTAAGCATACCTCACCCATTAAGCTTTGCTAGTCTTGATACACTTAGAAATGAGATTGCTAATTCCCTGTGGCTCACAGATTACTACAACACCAGTTGCAAGTACAGGGAAAGAGTTACTTTGACGTGAACGCTGATTGTGCTATTTGGAGTTTCTTCTTCTACATCATCTTCACCGATCTAGGATGGGTTCCAGGCAGACAACCTGGGATAGCAAGGATGGACGTCGTTCTTTTATTGTTTGCTTTCGTCTGTAGTCAGACCCTGCTCTTCTTCATGATGAATGTATATTGTTGTATTGATGTTAACTTGATGTAGCTTGTGGCGAGTGTAAGCCAACTCCTTATATTCATCTTTTCAGTACATGTACTTGTAACGATATCCATTCTTGCGAAAGAACGAAATGCGCTTCTATCCCCAACGAGCCCTCGCGTCAAAATAAGGATAGGATCGAATCTTGGATGTTACAGGAATTCCAGTAGTTCCCCATAGGACAATCTTCCAACAGATGCATGATGTGAGGTTGGGGTTTGACATCTAGTGGGTTCGTTTGTTCACAGTCATTTTTACAGAGGACAGTCTTGATATATGTCATCAGTATGCTTCAACAAGCCTTGTAGTTCCCTACGCCTAGGGATCATATTCGAGCGTCATTTCAAATGAAAATCCCCAATGTATGATCGAGCCCGTGCGAACCTTACCACGAAAATATCGGGCGGAATCTTTGTCGTGAATTTGTTCTCACTTGTTTCGTAAGCCTCATGCTTTGTTTTGTTGGAGTATGGTAATTCGAGTTGCTTCGATGTCAAGTGGTGATTTCATATCTTTTCTAAGTAGTGTTCTCATATTTTTATGGGAATGCTAATTATTTTGCTCAATCAAGTTGTCTTATCAATTCTTTTCAATCAGAGTTGTCATGTTAAATTCCTTTCAACCAGTGAGCTTCTCTTCAAGATAATTCAATCATCTCCAATATTTGCAAGATCAATCTCTCATTTCTTCCGGAGTTTGTCTCATCTGTCCCAAGTTGTCTTTCTTTTTCCCCGCCCTCCCGCCCCTTTTTCTCCAATGATTTAATTACCATCCAAGTGTCTTATTTCAAGTGTTGCTTCCATTATCTTTTCTTCCATTTTGTATCCAGCTATTCATTGTGAAGATTCTCAGGAGTTTTGAGTTCATCATTCCTTCATTCTTGTTTTCTTCTTCGGTGGATTCAATTCAAGCTTTCGGTGTTCATCATATCCTTTTCATTCGTTCACTGCTTTTCCCATGTTGGAAATTCTTATTCAAACCTCTCGTGTTTATTCAACTCTGTCTATTCTATCCGGAGTGCTAAAGATATCTCAGAAGTTTCTTGTTCTCTAATCTTTTCAATTATTTCGCAGTTCTCACCTTATCAAGTTTTCATTTGTATCATTGTAATCTCTCTTTTCTAATCATTTGTTTCAACGGTGGTTTCTTTTGAGTGGGCCCATAACCCACATGTTTTTCCAGGACCTTACCTGTCTCTTCTATTCTTTTCTTGAGTCCTCAAAAATATTTTCAAATGTGACGTAGGAATGATTTTCATCAGTCATTTTCCTTCTTAAAGTTTGCTTCAAACTTATTTTCATTGTTGGCTCAACCTTTTTCCTTATTCATTATTCCGGAGTGTTTCAGTAATTCTTGATGGTCATTCTTGCCATCATTCTCAGCTTGTAGACTGAAGGAGAGTTTCTATTGAATCTTGGTCCATTACCTTGAAAAATTGTCATCTCAGCTTCGTGTTTTCGTCTCAATTGTTTTCGATCATGAGAAATTCCTTCCATATCTATCCCGTGCTTTTCAGAATTGTTTTCACTTCTTGATCCTTTGAAGGCCATCATTTTAGAAGATTTCTTCGCTCTCACCTTTCAGCTTTCATTCTCAAATTCTTCTCAATTGTAAAGGCCGTAGGTGAAGTCTTGAAGTATACGTCAAGCCTTCGAACGATGCAGTCTTGATCATGTTCCTTCGTGTAGTCTCCGAAGTTCATCTTGAGAGGGCGGAGTACTCCCCGTTAGATATGTATAAAGCAATCTACATACTCTGATGGGATTCATGTTCACATGCACTCATCGTGTATGTTATGTGCCAAATGGAAAGATATGCTAACTCGAACTTAAAGAGCAAAATGAGAAATTACATACCTAGTACTAGATGGCTACTTAAAAAAAAGAGCAAGTTCCACCGAAATATTATTATTGTAAAAAATGCATAATCTTAGAAAAGACATCAATGAAATACATAGCTTAAAGTTGGACAACCATAAAAGCTGGTAAGTAATGGCTATATCGAAATAGACAATCGATATCTTAGCTCAAGCATTATTCTACGAAACTTCACATAGTCAAACTATTGATAGGTTTGTTAAATCAATTCATAGTCCATAGTCCATAATTGTAGGTGGATAGATAAATAAAGTTTCAAAACCAATTGGAGGAATATATCAAATGACGGTAAGAGCAAATTTTGTTATCTAAGAATCTCTACGAATTACTGGCAACACGTGATACACTTGTTACAATTAAGATTGAGAACTACTTCCTCCACTTAGAAAAATAAGCCGCAGTGAAATCTCTTTAAAAAGACTTATATTTAGGAATAGAGGAAGTATAACAGTAGACAATTTTAGTAGATACTTGTCTCTGTTAGACAGTAAAAAATACTATTGTAGTAACATCTATGAATAATTACCACTTTCTCCAATATTTTTATGCACACACTAAACACAGGCAAGATGCTTTAAGCTTTGTTTGAGAATACATGTAATTCGATAGAGGAAACCGCATCAGCGGTCCTAGTTCTTTTCCCGCATCGTCAGTTTGGTCCCTATTCTGTAAAACAGAACATCGAAGTCCTAATCTTATTTAGATGCTTCACCGCAGGTCCTAAACAGGTTTGACCCGCGTTGACTGGTGCCACATCGGACGTTGGTTGTTACGCGTGCGTTTTCCCGTGGCTGGCTGGTAGGAAATATGCAAATGAACCCCTACAAGTTATCGGCTTCTTATTTCTCAGCCCTTAGCTCTTCTCCCAGCTCTGTAAGCTTTCATGCCACAAAATGAAGTAAATATTTTGTATCCCAATTCTAATTAATGTTTTATCTGAGTACGGCTCCAGTCCAAATTTAAATGATGGTTTATCTAAATTCAAATATGCAGTAATTGACATCAACTCGAGATTGTTACAACACAAGATAATAACTTAATAGATCGAGATCGAGTTTACAATATTGTCTTGTTTCAACCAAAATAAACAACTGCCAGCACAAGTGCACTGTAAACAAGTTTGCACTTAGACGGTTTGATTGAAACCAGAGCTACACATGAGCATCAGGTTTCTGTCAAACCAAGCCAAAATATGAACGCAAATTATCCAAAATATACAGATAAAACATCTCCAAAATATGAACTTGCATTCCCTCAACTAAACATCTGGGACTTGGTTCTCTTTCTTCTTTCACACTTGTTCCTTCTTTTTCTTCTTTAAACCAAGTGTTTTGGTAGGTGGTCTTGGAGGTGGGAGCTCATCTCTGCAGCTGGCAATGAATTGACTCTCGGGTCAAGGACCTGGTGGTGCAGTTTGATTTTGTTGTGTTTCTATATCCTGCAAACCAAGTGTACATGAGAATTCAGCAAGAAAAGATAAATTTAAATTGACTCACTTGTTCCTGTAGAACATGAATCACACTAGATGACGTGACACTGTAACTCATTGCAGATTCCACAATACTAGCTGTTGCACTTGTAGCCATCTGGTGTACTATCTTTTTCTGAAACAAATCACAGAAATGTGAGATATAGTAATCATGTAAGGACATATCAAGTGCACAGATGTGAGATATAGTAATCATGTAATGTACCTTGGCACTACTCTTTCTTTTCACTGGCATTTTCATTGGAGGTTGTGCATGTTGTGCTATAGCTGCTGCATGTTGTGGTGCTTCCTGTGGTGCTTCTTGTGGTGCGGCTGCTTCTTGTGGTGCATATTGTGATGCAGCTAGTAGTGCTTCTTGTGGTACATATTGTGATGCAACTGGTGGTGCTTCCTATGGTGTGGTTGCTTGTTGTCCTGCAGCTCTACCAAGTTCTAGGCACTTCCTTTTGGTGTGGCCAGGCTCATTGCACACACTACAGTGGCCAATTATGCCATGCCTACTAAGCCTTGTGCCACCTTCCTCCTCTAGTGGACTTTTCCTTCTCTTTTTACTAGGCCTACCAACTTGTTTGTCAAATTTAGGTGGCCTCATTTCAGGACCATTCATTTTCTTCCACATTTTGGGATCACTACATGGCATTATGGCCCCACCATAAGCTGCCTTCAATGCATCTAAGTTGTAGCACTTGTGGACTGCTGATTCCGGATTTATCCTTTCATGCCTAAAAGCTGCACAAGAATGTCTACACGGGATTCCTGATAGCTATCAGGCCCTCCATGTGCACTCCATTTTCTCTATGCGCACCTCATATTCACCACGTAAACCATTTACTTTGAAAAGATTTTCCGCAGACAGAAGTGCTTCATAATTGGTTGCAAAGTCAATGTTTTTGGCCAGCTTTTTCCTAATTTGGGGACAAATGTTGCCACACATTTCTTCTGGTTCCTTCCTCTTGCTAAAATACCTAAGCATAACCTGATCTTTCATCTTCTTTAGGCTAGTAACTATTGGTAGTTCTCTAGCATCAAGTATGTACCTATAATTGCAATAAATTTCAGAGCAAGTAGTGTGTATCTAAACTGGTTTGCTACAGCTAATGTTGAACAAGTAAATGCACGTAATTTCACATTTACTAACCTATTGAACACTTCACATATGTTGTTCAGAAGCAAGTCACATTTAGGCAATTCCTCAAAGAATGCATTGCACCACTGCCTTGGATCGATTGCATCCAAGTACTCAAATGCTGCAACATCCAGTGCTTTCATCTCATCCATGTAAATCTACCAGTCACACTATCTTGTGGCTCTTGCAATTTGCCACAGCTTTTTCATCAAAATATCACCTCGAAATCCATTTCTTGCAATGTTTTGGTGTAGATGTCTTGCACAAAACCTGTGTTAAGCTTCAAGCCATATTGCATTGACATCATTGATCAAACCCTACAAATGTACAACAATAGTGGACAATATAAATGCACAACACCCACTGTTGATAAATGCACAAACAAGATAAAAATACAAACAAAGGAGAAATACACAAACCTTCTTCCTATCACTCATAGATGTCCATGGACTTGTGTTTTCTATGCCTAAATCATCTTTTAGTGTGCTAAGAAACCATTTCCATCTGATAGTATCTTCCACTTCGACTATAGCAATTGAAATGGGATAAATACAATAATTAGGGTCAACACCCACAGCTGCTAGCATCACTCCACCAAATCTGTTCTTAATATGGCACCCATCAATGCCTATAATGGGCCTACAACCTACCAAAAAGCCCCTCTTGCATGCATCGAGTGACATATAACAGTTCTGAAACACTCCAGCATTTGCATTGACAAACATTGTACTTCCTGGATTTGATCTTCTAATCTCAGCTGCAAAATCCCACAACAAATTGTATTGTGCCAGTTCATCCCCATGGATCTGCTTAAGTGCAATTCTTCTGGCCCTTTCTAGCTTGCTTCTACTTGTTGTCATGTTCAAATCTTGTTCTATCATCCTAGCAAAGTTCTTCAATGACATATTGTCATCACATCTGAATTTTTCAACATAATGAGCTGCTAAATACCTTGTTGTGAACTGCTTTATCTTGAAATCTCTTTCACACTTGTTATGGCCTACATAATTCTTCACAGTCCAAGCTTTTGACCTGCTGTCGGGTGTAGCATACAAGTACCAGGGATATTTTGGCTCACAGCAAGCCCTAATCCTTTGCTAATCGTTCTTCTTGTAGTGTACACCTACCCTTTGCTGCACAATGTATTCTTGTATTGCTCCTTTAAGATCTATCACTGACAAAAACACCATGCCAATTCTAAATTCCACTTGTCTCATATTCTCTGGCCTCCACCTTCTCAACTTCACTTTCTTCTTCATCTTCTTTCAACCTTCCTTGTCCATGACTTCTAATTCTTCTGCTGAATCAGCTCCTTCAACATCTGAATCTTGTAGCTCTTCCAAATCTTCATTTGTATCATAATCACTGTCCTGCTCCCATTTGGATTTCTTCTTCTTTTTTGCCTCAAATTTCTCATCTACCCATTCTTCAAACAAATCATCATCATCTGCAGCTATCTCATTGTCAGAATCAACCCAGTATTCATCCAATTCACTATCACTATTATCATCTGAACCATTTTGTGCTTCTTCTTCCAATTCAAGCTTCCTTGTACTTCTTCTCAGCTCATGCCCATTGCTATGTTGTTGTTGCCTAGTTGGAGAACTGCCACTACTTGCTGCTGCTGCCTTATACTTGCCACGAGTTGGGCTCAACACATGAGGCAAACTAGGAGAGCCACCAATCACGGCATCATCAATTACAACAACATCATCAAAATTCATATCTTTGTGGTCCACAAAAATCTGAAAGTATTGAAATTTAGGAACAACAACAATCATATGCATTGTGTCAACATCTCGGTCTATAATGTGGAGTCCTGATCCGAGATCCTTTCTAGGGAGAGGCCAGTACAAAGTATACTTGTCTCGATCACGATAACCTAGCTCCTCCATGAAATCTGTCAGCCATAGAGGTGACCAAGTATCTCCTTCATAGCCATCAAATCTTGCTTGCTTGCCATCGACATAGCTCTTCGCGGCCCCAAATCCACACAAAAAACTGCTATAATTGATTTCTACTGTAAATTCCTCCTCAAGCGTACCTAAATAGTAGGCAAATCGTCAGATTATGTTGCCAATTTGACGTACAAATTAACCACCGTGATGTGGTTGCACGAATTGGGGATTTAGGGTTAGGGATTACTCGTCGTAGTGGGCAGGAGAATCTTTTGGTCACCAGAGCTTCAGCCCCTTGCGAGCGGACTCGTTCCTCGCGTTCTCCATGCCAATCACACCTTCTCCATCGCCTCTAGTCATCACCGGAGTAGCAACGCCGCCGCCAGGTCGCCTCCCGTGTCGCGAGATATAAAGCTATCGACGATGCGAAATATGACACGGCCGGTCGATCGGGGGCTAATTGCAAAGTTACACCTCCAGTCGTTAAGCTGTGCACACCCCACGTCTGACATGGCACTAGTCAATGTGGTCAGACCTGTTTAGGACCTGCGATGAAGCATCTAAATAAGATTAGGACTTCGATGTTTCGATTTACAGAATAGGGACCAAACTGACGATGCGGGAAAAGAACTAGGACCGCTGATGCGGTTTCCTCAATTCGATATAGAAAGAATTATATGTCGCTCCAACAACAAACAGAATAAGAAGAAGTCCTAAAAATAATGGAAACATCTAATGTATACACGCCACATTGCGGCTTTCCGGTGCGGCGGCTGACACCACATCTGTCATCAAAAGAATCCGGACCTCTCTTTGTCATGCATGCACATGCATGCACTGATGTTACACAATTCATTCTAAATTATCATAATTCAAAAGGTTTTATCTTTGTAACCATTCGACCAATGATCCGTTTTTGCCGTTGACTTTGTTTCAATGAAATATTTAAGACAAGATGCCATGTCGACATGTTTTGACAACTTTTTTTGCTCGTACTTACCACATTTGTTGCACTTACTTGTCATATTAGTAAGTACTTACTTGTCTGATAAAAATTAACTTATTCGCCATATTTTTTGGAAATTATGTATAAATATGACATATCGAGATAATCGAACGGGCAAGCAAAACAACTTTTTTAGGACGATAACGTGTAAAAATATGACCACTCAGCATGTTTAAAACCGATGACAACAAGAAATCTTTTTTTGGTAATTGTTAGTAAATATGACATGTTGGCATGGTTAAACTAACAAGCACACAAAATATTTTCCTGGGAAAGTTGTATGTAAATATGACAAGTTGACATATTTAAATTGGCAAACCAAACCTATGAGATACGTTTATATCATGTATAATAAAAATTGCTACAAGACAACAATCATTTGTCAAACACGGGCGTCGGGTTTAAGCAAGCGTAGTTGCCGAAAATCTATACACACGGTTGCCAAGTTGGCAACTAAGTTAATTAAATGTGGCTACTAAGTGTCTTATAATCTAACAACTAAATAATAGTAATTTGGAAACTATTGATGAAAAAAATAGTTGTCGGAACATGTCGACATGTGATCTAGTTTTGAAGATCTCGTTGCGAGAAAGCTAACAGTGAAAATGTATCGTCAATTGGATTTATAGTTTAAGAGATAAAACTTTAAAAAAATCAACATTAAAAGAATCTTTGTCGATGTCATGCTGATGTATTAGCTGCATGCATGGCGGAAAACCACCGCACAGGAAGGCGCTCATGCGGCTCCGCTAGGTTAGAGTTAGATTCTAACCCGGTTAGAGGTTAGAGTTAGATTCTAACCCTGGACTAACTTTGAACTAACTCCAACCGAAGAGGTGTTTGGATGATAGGGTTAGATTCTCAATAAAAACACCTTTCCAATCATTTGACTCCTTTAACTAGGATTTTGTGTGGTGGAGGTAGAGGGAAAAGTAACTTTTTATAGGCCCCACCTAACTCTAACCCAAATAAGCACATCTTGGTAGGTTAGTTATTTTAGCTGGGTTAGTTGCATCTAACCAACTATAACCATCCTCTTTGGATGTTTTAAGGTTAGTTCGATCCAATCTAACCAACTCTAAATCTGACCCATGGATCTAAACAGGACCTTTGTAAGGCCAACTCCACCGTGCGACCCCATCCTGTCCGGCCCCGTCCGTTTGGGGTAAAAGGGACAAACCGGTCGGCCTAGCGCGAGACAGCCCAGACCCATCTTGTCTGTTTTGTGTCCAGGGCGACCCATTTCGAACGCAAACTTGCATGGGATTTGGGTCGCGGCGGACAGCAAACGGACGCGCGCTCGTCCGCGTCGGGGCCGCGTGGCAGGCGGACACCTACCTCCCACCCGCCCACATCAATGCGCACGAGTGGCTGGGCCCGCCTGTCATCCGCCCAGGGAACGGTCGCGGTCCTTCTTAAATGGGGAAGCCTTGGACCGGTCATCGTCCACACTTCCCACTACACCCCGCGGCCTCCACGAAACCCAACACCCCAAACCCTAGCCTCGAACTCGCCGGCCGGCCACCTCGCAGCCATGGGGCTCTAGAACTACGGCCGCAAGGGGAAGCACGCCCGCGAGGCTGGCTCCTCGTCGGGACACCGCCGCGACTCCGTGAAGGAGGAGGCCGCATCGCAACCGCGCCGGGCCTCCGCGTCTGCTTCCTTCACCATCGGCCCTAGGCCCGCCGGCCAGCGCGACCGGCAGTACCTCGGCGCTGAGGTATGCCGGCACTACCGGGAGACGAGGACGCCGGTCCCGTGGAGCGACGTCCACCTCCCGAACAACTGAAATCTCTCCGCTGACCGGGTCCGGATCCCGCCGGTGCCGACGAGCGGTCGTGCACGCCACGACGAGATCGAGCACCGCCGACGCCTCCTCCCCGATGACCTCTACTATGACGACAGATACGCCCTTGATTCCGTGCTCTGGGACACGTGGCTCAGGGACGAGCACGACGTGCGGCGCACCTCGTACTTCGCCGGCACCGTGTCGCGGTCGTGGCGGCCACGGTAGGTGCGTGGGCGTACACGGGTGCGCGGCCTCACGCCCACGTCGTCGCCTTCCCCGTCTCCGTCACCACCTCCACCTCCTCGCATCACGGCGCAGGAGGAGGCCTGGCTCATGCATCGTGTCATGGAGGACTCCATGATCACGCGTGATGAACGCCAATGGCCGGGCCTAGAGGACGCGATGTCCCTCTCTGCGGGCAGTGACGTCGCCATCCCTGAGCTGATGGAGGTGGAGGAGGTGATGGAGGACGCCCCGGTGGCCACGTTCCACCCGGATCTGGTGGGCTAGCAGTGGAGTTGGTCGTGCACGGCTCCAGATATGGCGCACGCTGTGGGGGCGTGAACTGGTGCCCCACGCCGCCGCGGTCACCGGAGCGGGATGCCTCGCCATGGGAGGAGGTGCTGCAGGCACCTGCCATCTTGCAGCCCGCCCCCGCGCACCACGGACTGCCTTCGTGGATATAAGCCTGACAGTAGATGTGTAGGGTACTAAAGTAGAGGGCAAAGTCCTAACTACGTTAAGGTTGTATGAGTTCAGGCCCCTCTACGGTGGAGGTAACAGCCTACGTTTGAGTGCTCTGGAGCTTTAATGTCGAGTGGAATATGAATGTTACAGAATGCGAACCCTTGTGCCAGAGGGGAGGGGTGGCTTATATAGAGTGTGCTGCCCCTCATAAGTGTCCAACCTTCAAGGGTCCTATAAGTGAGATTGAATGCATACGCCATAAATGACATTAACTATAATAGTCTAACGTCTGACCGTTAGCCTCGTTGGAGTCGCTTCTGTTCTTCTATGTCGACTTGTTTCTGGTCTTTACCGAGTGGAATACAGTCGCTGAGTATTAGGTAATATTCCGAGTGGTTCTTTCCGAGTGGATCAGAGGTTGTCTTAATCCAGTCGGTAAGGATCTTGTGATCCTTAAGCTAATAATGAGGTGCCCTTGGGTAGGACTTATGTCAGGCCTATGACCCTACCCTAGGGCTATAACCCCATCATTAGCCCCCGAATGGATTGAGGTTAGAGTGGTGAAGGTGCAACTTTAAATCTTGGTATCGCAGACTGAATTTAAATGTTGTTCAAAGTTTCGCCGAATTGGATGTCGATTGCCATCTTCATCATTCGCCTTGATCGATTCTGCTTGGAACAAAATATCTGAGTGGATTTGAAGATCTGAGTGAGCAAACAAAACAGTGTGTCTCACAAGATCTTTTGACGTGACCAATCACCCTGTCTGTTCCGCATTTTCTAGGATTCGAAAATTTGATTGTCGTGCGTTACGCGGTGATGATGTCATCACCATCAAGTAGATCTTGTCGCCTCGATTCCTGCGCCTCTATCTCCGCCACGTATCTCGTGGTGGCCTGCAAAGGGATAAGTTGAGGGCCCACTTGTCAGTTGTATAGTCGGCTGGTTATAAAAGCATCAAGCACTAGGGTTTGGAACGTTATCGTCTTCTTCCTCTTGCATGTCCTTCCTATTCCTTAGCCACCAACACATACCGAAGCAATCAATCTCATTGCGCCACCATGACGAAAGGACAAACCGTCAAGTTGGAGAAGGCGAAGAAGAAGGGCATCGTCAAGTCGAAGAAACAAACTCTGCCGCCGATCTGGATCCAGGGGGATTTCCTCTGATCTACTGTGCAGGAGGAGGATCTCCTCGAACTCGTCGAGCACGGCATGCTGGCGGACAAATCTTGGAGGCACCCTGGAGACGAGCCCGAGCCCGAGCCGTGGGAGGGAGAACAGGTTCTCCTCCTGACCCACGTCGAAACGGGTTTCTCTCTGCCGCCCCATCCTTTCATTCGGGGGTTCCTGAACTTATTTGGGGCGCAACTGCATCATTTTCCTCCAAACGCCATTGCGCATATTTCTTGTTTCATCATTGATAACCCACAAGTATAGGGGATCGCAACAGTTTTCGAGGGTAGAGTATTCAACCCAAATTTATTGATTCTACACAAGGGGAAGCCAAAGAATATTCTCAAGTATTAGCAGTCGAGTTGTCAATTCAACCACACCTCAAATATTTAGTATCTGCAGAAAAGTATCAATAGCAGAGTAGAGTGATAGCAACAGTAGCAACGGTAACCAGTAGCAGCAAAGTAACGTAGCAAGGACGAGTAGGAAAAACTCGTAGGCATTGGATCGGTGATGGATGATTATGCTGGATGTTATTCATCATGCAACAGTTATAACACGAAGAGATATGTAACTAGCTCCAGTTCGTCAATGTAATGTAGGCATGTATTCTGTATCTAGTCATACGTGCTTAGGGAAAAGAACTTGCATGACATCTATTGTCCATCCCTCCCGTGGCAACGGGGTCCTAATGGAAACTACGGGATATTAAGGTTTTCCTTTTAATAAAGAACCGGACCAACGCATTAACACTTGGTGAATACATGAACTCCTCAAACTATGGTCATCTCTGGGAGTGGTTCCGGCTATTGTCACTCCGGGGTTGTCGGGTCATAACACATAGTAGGTGACTACAACTTGCAAGATAGGATCAAGAACACACATATATTGGCGACAACATAATAGGTTCAGATCTTAAATCATGGCAATCGGGCCCTAGTGACAAGCATTAAGCATGGCAAAGTAGTAGCAATATCAATCTCAGAACATAGTGGATACTAGGGATCAATCCCCGTCAAAACTAACTCGATTACATGATAGATCTCATCCAACCCATCACCGTCCAGCAAGCCTACGATGAGACTACTCACGAACGGTGAAGAGCATCATGGGATTGGCGATGAAGGAAGGTTGGTGATGACGATGGCGACGATCTCCCCTCTTCGGAGCCCAGAACGGACTCCAGATCTGCCCTCCAGAGGAAGATCAGGAGGTGGCGGCGCCTCTGTATCGTAAAACGCGATGAAGTCTTCTTCTTGATTTTTTTTCCGGGCGAAAGGGACTAAATAGAGCTGGATTTGGAGCCGGTGGAGCTTCGTGGGCCCCACAAGCCTACCAGGCGCGACCACGGGGGCCCGCGCCTAGTGGGCTTGTGGGCTCTTAGCTCCACCCCTCCGGTTGATTCTTGCGCCAGTATTTTTTATATATTCCCCAAAAAATCCCCATAAATTTCCAAGTCATTCCGAGAACTTTTATTTCTGCGCAAAAACAACACCATGGCAATTCTGCTGAAAACAGCGTTAGTCCGGGTTAGTTCCATTCAAATCATGCAAATTAGAGTCCAAAACAAGGGCAAAAGAGTTTGGAAAAGTAGATACGATGGAGACGTATCAACTCCCCCAAGCTTAAAACCTTGCTTGTCCTCTAGCAATTCAGTTGACAAACTGAATGAGACAAAAGAAAAACTTTTACGAACTCTGTTTGATCTTGTTGTTGCAACTATGTCTAACTCATATCCAGAATTTCAGCAAGATCACACGCAAACCACATAAGAAAATGACATCTAGGTCTCACGGTAACCTCATATCAATGGCATAATCAACTAGCGAGCAAATAATAATAAGTTTCAAGCGTCAACACTTCAATCAAAACAATCATGAAGCAGTACAAATAGATGGTATCTCGCTAGCTCTTTCTGAGACTGCAAAACATAAATGCAGAGCACCTTCAAAGACCAAGGGCTGACTGAACATCGTAATTCATGGCAAAGAAGATCCAGTCACAATCATACTCAACATTAGTCAAAAGCAAAGCATAAAAATGACAGAGGTGCTCTCTAATTGGTGCTTTTATAAAAAGAGGATGACTCAACAGAAACATAAATAGATAGGCCCTTCGCAGAGAGAATCATTGATTTGCAGAGGTGCCAGAGCTCAAGCTTTTAAAACAGAGACAATAATATTGGGTGGCATGCTTTCATTGTCAACGGAATGACCAAGAGTTTTCACCATCTTCCATGCTACACATGCTATAGGCGGTTCCCAAATAGAAAAGTAAAGTTTTGAATCCCCCACTACCGATCAATCACACTTCATAACTAGCCGAATACTCGGGTGTGATGGCTATTGTGTATCCCCGGCAACGGCGCCAGAAATAGTTGTGTCGACGGCACCAGGAATCCTACAGCAGCGACTACGCCTTAAGGGTCTTCCTAGGCAAGTATGCAAAGGATTTCCCCCGTGGCCTTGGAGCCTTGCGTTGGTGTTCCCTCGAAGCGGAAAGGGTGATGTAGCACAGCGACGGTAAGTATTTCCCTCAGTTTGAGAACCAAGGTATCAATCCGGTGGAAGAGCATCTCAAGATCCTGCACAAACACAAAAGCTTGCACCCAACGCTATGACGGGGTTGTCAATCCCTTATAGATTGTTTGCCAAGTGAGAACTGAAAGCAACAAAGTAACAAAGCAAAGTGAAAGCGGTGATGTAAACGATGGATATGAATAGACCCGGGGGCCGTAGTGTTTACTAGTGGCTTCTCTCATGAAAGCAAGTAGACGGAGGGTGAACAAATTACTATCGAGCAATTGATAGAACTGTGCAGAGTCGTGACGATATCTATGCAATGATTATTTCTATAGGCATCACGTCCGAAACAAGTAGACCGATACTGTCTACATCTACTACTATTACTCCACACATCGACCGCTATCCAACATGCATCTAGTGTATTAAGTCCATAAGAACAGAGTAATGCCTTAAGCAAGATGACATGATGTAGAGGGATAATGTCAAACCAATGATAAAAACCCCATCTTTTTACCCTTGATGGCAACTGCTTGATGTGTGCCTTGCTGCTCCTACTGTCACTGGGAAAGGTCACCACATGGCAGAACCCAAAACCAAGCACTTCTCCCATTGCAAGAATCATAGATCTAGTTGGCCAAACAAAACCCAAGACTCAGAGAGACTTACAACGATATCAAATCATGCATATAAGAAAGCAGCAAAGACTCAAATATATATCATAGATAATCTGATCACAAGTCCACAATTCATCGGATCTTGACAAACACACCGCCAAAGAAGATTACATCGGATAGATCTCCATGAAGATCATGGAGAACTTTGTATTGAAGATCCAAGAGAGAGAAGAAGCCATCTAGCTACTAACTACGGACCCGTAGGTCTGAAGTGAACTACTCACGAGTCATTGGAGGGGTGATGATGATGATGAAGAAGCCCTCCACCTCCAAAGTCCCCTCCGGCAGGGCGCCGGGAAGGGTCTCCAGATGAGATCTCACGGAAACGGAAGCTTGCGGCGGCGGAAAGGTATTTTCAAGGCTCCCATGATTTTTTGCGAAATATTTGGGAATTTATAGGCCAAAGATTTAGGTTGGGGAGCGGCCAGGGAGGCCACAAGCCTGCCCACCGCCGCCTCCCCCCTGGTGGCGGAGTGGGGGCTTGTGGGCTCCCTGGAGCCCACCTGACTTGGCCCAAAAGCACCCTGGACTTCTTCCGTTCGGGAAAAATTATTTCGGAGTTTTTCTTCCATTTGGACTCCGTTCCAAAATCAGATGTGAAAAGAGTCAAAAACACGGAAAAAACAGGAACTAGCACTTGGCACTGAATTAATAAGTTAGTCCCAAAAAGATATAAAAAGGTACATAAAACATACAAAGAAGGCAAGATAACAGCGTGAAACCATCAAAAATTATAGATACGTTTGAGACGTATCAGGGTGCCGTCCATACCAACATCAATCCAGGGGGGAGTTTTTTTTGCAATTATCTTTTTGATTTGAGCATGGAACTGGGCATTCCAATTACCGACCCCTTTCTCGTGAATGATAGTAAATAAACACATATCAAGGATAACACGCCTAGCATGGAAGATACTGATTGCCCCTTGTCACCACATGAGCGGTTCGGGCATGCAAAACAGATTATTTCTTGAAGGTTTAGAGAGTGGCACATGCAAATTTACTTGGAACGGCAGGTAGATACCGCATATAGGTAGGTATGGTGGACTCATATGGAACAACTTTGGGTTTATGGAAGTGGATGCACAAGCAGTATTCCCGCTTAGTACAAGTGAAGGCTAGGAAAAGACTAGAGAGCAACAACAGTCATCAAAATGCACTGAGATTAACCAACATTGAGTGCAAGCATGAGTAGGACATAAATCACCATGAACATGAATATCATAGAGGCTATGTTGATTTTGTTTCAACTACATGCGTCAACATGTGCCAAGTCAAGCCACTTGAATCATTCAAAGGAGGATACCATCCTATCATACTACATCATAATCATCTCAAAATTCATGTCGGCCATCCAAGACAAACCATTATAAGCTCCTAGCTAATTAAGCATGGCATCAGAAACTATGATCTCTAAGTTGTCATTGCAAACATGTTTCTCTCACAACAAAGCTGAATCAGGAACGATGAGCTAGTTATATTTACAAAAACAAAATAGATCGAGTTCATACCAGCTTTTCCAGGCTCAGTCACTTCATCATATATCGTCATTATTGCCTTTCACTTGCACGACCGAATGATGTGAACAATAATAAGAGTGCTCGTGCATTGGACTAAGCTGGAATCTGCAAGCAAACACAAAGAAGAAGACAAAGTAATATGGCTCTTTAACAGATAAACAGATACGCATGCGAGAGCCACTAAACATTGTAACCATGGTCTTCTACCTTGACCCAAAGAAAAACAAAACTATTTACATGGGAAAGCTCCCAGCAAGCAAAAGAAGAACGAGAAATCTTTTTGGGTTTTTCTCAAACTAGACAAACACATGAAAAGAAAACAAGAAAAAGAAAATAAACTAGCATGGATGATACAGTGGCAAAGTGTGAACACCGACTAACAAAGTGAAAGCATGAGCAAGAATATAAAGTCGGTGCGAAACACGTACTCCCCCAAGCTTAGGCTTTTGGCTCAAGGAGGGAAATAACCAGCTCTGGGGTACTCCAGAGTGGACTGAGGATGCCACTGCTGTGTGAGCTCCTCTGGCTCCCACTGATAAACTGGCGTCTGGTACTCGACTAGTAGCTCGGGCACGGGCACCTATGGTTGGGCTATGCCCCAATATGCGTAGATTTCCGAGGGAATAATAATGTACCTGCATGTATGAAGATTGAACAAAGAAGGAGCAGGCAAAGTAATAGTCTCACGAGTACCCTGACTAAATACCAGGTTATAAATCATCCTTCTATTTATATCTCTATCATGAAAGTCATGGCGAATCATGCTATCATAATCTAGATATCTCTCAGGAAGAAGAATCTCTTCGTCGTCGTCCAGTCTAATAGGTATCTCAAAATGTCTAGCAAGACGAGTAGCATAGAAACCTCCATAGACAACGCATTTACAACGGTTTGTGTTCAACCGTTGAGCTACTATAGCGCCCAAGCTATAAATTTTGTTATTATAAAGGGCTTCGCGCAAAACCGCAAGATCTGGAGAGCTAAGGGCTCTAGCTTTCCCATGGGCAATCAAACACTTTCCCACGAATAATGAGAAGTACCGAAGCACGGGAAAATGTATGCTAACAGCTCTAGCGCAAGACACTCCTCTCTCCTCTCCTACAACAATAGTATCTATGAAAGCATCCAAGTCCCGTGGACGAGGTTCATGAATATCCCCAACATAAGGTAATTTGCAAACATTGCAAAAATCCTGAAGTGACATGCGTTGGGGGATATCATATAATTTGGACTCAACCATAGGACGGTTCTTCCTTGGATAGAAGTTAAAGTTTTGCACGAAAATATTAGTGAGGAGGAGGTATTGTGGACAGTTATCTGCAATGAAGGCGGTAAGGACTGCGTTCTCCACCAAGTAGTAAAAGTCCTCATAAAGTCCGGCGGCGCGTAAGAACACATCGCTTGGCCACTCGCACGCTCGAACTTCTGCAACTCGAGGGACCGGATACTTGGGTTTGTTCTTCTCATTCCCATCATCCTTGGGGTCACGGCTTGAAGAGCCTCTTAAGAACCTCCTCATCTTTTCTTTTTTCTATCTCTGAAAATTTCTGAAATTTTTAGTGATTCTAAGGAAAAGTGAACAAGGCCAAACGAAACTCGTAGCAACTACTCCGACAAGTGCCTAGAGGCCATATCATGCATCAAAACTACTTGGGACCAGCTAAAATTAGCATGCAAAGCTCAAGAACAGGGTCACCAAGGCAGCAAAAATACGCGACGAACAAGGCACTAGAGCAAAAACTAATTGGACCAATGGAGGAGTCACATACCAAGGAGCAATTTCCCCAAAAGAGCTTGGTGAATGGTGCTTTGCACAAGGAGATCGAAAATTGCAGCAAGAAGAGCAAGAACACGGGTTTGAGCTGCGAAACGATTTTTTCTAGAGGTAGGAGAAGTAGATGGGAGCTAGAATGAGTGGAGGGGGTGCACGTGGGCCCGACAAGCCTGGTAGGCGCGGCCAGGGGGGTGCCCGCGCCTCCAGAGCTTATGGCCCACTGGTGCAGCCCCTAACTAGCTCTCTGTCTCAGTATTTTTCAAAAATTCCAGAAAAAATCATACTTGATTTTCACGACATTCGGAGAACTTTTATTTTCGGGGTACTTTTCTACGGGACGCTAAAAGCAGAAAACAGGGAAAACTAAACTAAATCTATCATTTTTCCTCTAAGCAACCGAAGGTGAAAGCTTGGAACGGAGGTTTGTGACTCCTCGATTCATCCATCCCATGGTCATCGAAAGAAATCCGTCAATGAGGTTGATCAAGTCTCCTTGACAAACCTTTTCGAATCGCAAAAGAGAACGGAGAATTTTTGAATAGTCACTAGGTTACCTCAATGGGGATGTGCATATCCCCAACAATCAAATCATACTTCATCTTGACAGTAGGTATAGGGCATTCAAAGCTCCCAATAAGAATCGATGAAGTTTTTTTGATAGCATTGATGCAATGTACTCGATATTGTTTCTTCGGAAAGTGCACCGTATGCTCATTACCGTTGACATGGAAAGTGACATTGCATTTGTTGCAATCAATAACAGCCCGTGTGGTGTTTAAAAAGGGTCTTCCAAAAATGACCGTCATGGCATCATCCTCGGGAATATCCAGAATAACAAAGTCCGTTAAGATAGTAACGTTGGCAACCACAACAGGCACATTGTCACGTCCAAGATGTGACCCTATCCTCAATTTGGCACAAGGGCCTCTTTAGGGATAGAAGCGCATCTCGTCGTGTCGCAAGAATGGATATCGTTACAAGTACATGTACTGAAAAGAAGAGATATATATATAATTGGCTTACACTCGCCACAAGCTACATCATAGTCACATCAGTACAATACATAATCATCATGAATAAGAGCAGGGTCCGACTACGGACGAAAACAAACGAGAAAAGAAGAACGACGTCCATCCTTGCTATCCTAGGCTACCGGCCTAGAACCCATCCTAGATCGATGATGAAGAAGAACAAGAATCAACTCCAAATGAACAATCAACGCGCTCGCATCGAGTAACCTTTACCTGCACCTGCAACTCGTGTTGTAGTAATCTGCGAGCCACAGGGGACTCAGAAATCTCATTTCCAAAGGTATCAAGACTAGCAAAGCTTAATAGGTGAGGCAAGTTTAAGTGGTGAGCTTGCAGCAGCGGCTAAGCATATATTTGGTGGCTAAACTTACGAGTACGAGAAATAAGAGGGGGAAGATCTACGCATAACGGACATGAACTACTGATGATCAAATGAATGATCCTGAACACCTACCTACGTCAGACATAACCCCACCATGTCCTCGATCGGAGAAGGAGCTCACGGAAGAGACCGTCACGGTTACGAACACAGTTGGCATATTTTAATTAAGTTAACTTCAAGTTATCTAGAACCAGTGTTAAACAAAGCTTTCACGTTGCCACATAACAGCGGGCACGGCTTTCCGAAAAGATTTAACCATGCAAGGGTGCTCCAACTAGTGCATCACAAATTACCACAAGCCGCATAGAAATACTCGATTACGAAGCTCGCAATCTCGTCGGACTCCTTAGTGGAAAACCTCAACTCTGAGATTACCCAAAGCATCACCGGAATCCCGATGAACAAGATATCTCATCAAAGGTAAAACTAATCCAGCAAGGCCACCCGGTGTGTCAACGAACCCGATAGGAGCCGCGTATCTCGTTCTCAGGACACACCGTCTATGCACAGTGGACAGTAACCAAACGCTCTAGTTGCCCTGAGGTGGCACCTCCGACTGCTAGGTGGGTAGACCAACACTCATGAGGAGCACTGGCCCGGGGGTTGATTAAATTTCCTCGGGTTAATTACTTCCTATGCGGTTCATTAGTTATTAGGCAAATGTAAAACCAAAGTTGGGTCTTGCCAGACCAGCTTTAATCTAAAACGAATTATCAAGGGGGTCCCCATAACAACCCTGATCGTGTTAGGAGCGCTCAAATATGGAACATAACACCGGTAGCCGAAACTAAGGGGCAAAGGTGGAACAAAACACCAGGCTAGAAAGGCCGATCCTTCCACCTTTTACCAAGTATATAGGTGCATTAAATTAAATAGCATTTAATATGGTGATATGACAAGGAACCCATGTTTTCATATGAAAGCAACTACACCTGCAACTAGCAACGCTAACAACATGGTTAAGCAAGCGGTAACATAGCCAATCAGTGGTTTGCTAGGTTAAGAACAGGTTGAAGGTTTTCATGGCAATGTTGGAAGGCTGATATTTAACATGTGGTAGGCAACGAGACATAATCGATAGCATCGAAATAACTAGCATGGCAATGATAGTAATGGTATCTGGGAAAATGGTCATCTTGCGTGAGATCCCTCTTGGAAGAAGAACAACTCCATGAATTAGACGAACCAACGTAGTCGAACGGGTCCTCACATTCTGACACGCTTGCGGAACTCTATCGAGACGGAGCAAACCGGAAACAAGCATCAACACAGATATTCACCACGGCAAAAGCACGACATGAAGCACAACCTAATATGATGCATGATCAGTTCACTGATGCAAGGCATCAAATGGCAATTCACTTCACTCAAACACTACACATTAAGTGAAGCTCGATATGCAACGAGTTGCATATCGATGAAACTCCACATTTAATTATTTAGTTCACTCGTTTATTTACACGACAATATTAAATTGTTGTTTACATGGCAAGGGGTGGAGCGGTGATCGACCTGTCATCCTACTCGCTTAACACACTGGACTTTGAAAGTCGCTACGTCACAAGAAACATGCAACACAAGATATCATGCCTTGAATGCGTCATGCATGCAATTTCATAACAACACGGGCAAGAAGAGAAAGTAGCATGTGTCGCCACGGCGAGCGAAAGGGAACCATGGCGGCAAAACGGAAACGATGCCACGGCAACGTTCCTATCCCGATAACTCAATGAGAAATCGTTGACAACGAATAGGGTGCGCGTGCGGGTCATGCCAAATAAAGATGGGGTGATCCCGGTTATCGGGTTCCCATGTGACAAGGCACAGCCAAAGAGAGACAACGTGCAACGAGCAACATATATAGGCTCTAGCATATGGTTACATTCATACATCACATGCACACGGTACACGACATGTTCCAACGTATACCTTTGAAGCGTACATACGGGCGGATCGGTTCGTTGCGGTATGAACATAGGTCGTCGTGGTCGTCGTGGAACTAGTGGAAGTCGTGGTACTCGGGTCTCGTCAATGGTAGTCGTACACTTGGCATCTGTACATGGGTCTTCGATGTCGGTAGCAGAGGCACATGGTTACCTTAGCACTTGCGTGAACCAAATAGAAATGACACGAAACTCCCATTCGATGCATCCCAAGGCAGCAAGGAGCAACAACAGCAAGCAACAATCATCGGCGACGGTAGCAAGCAAGCAACATCAACTAGCATTGGCGGCGGGCAGGCAAGCAACAGCAACAGCAAGCACGCAGCAAGACAGGCAGGCAAGCGCAGCAACAGGCAGCAGCAGCAGTAGCATGCAAGCAGCAAGCTATAAGCTACCTAGCAACAGCAAGCAGCAGCCAATGGCAACCAGCAACAGCAGCTAACAGCAACATGCATCGGCGCAGGCAATAGCAAGAGCAGCATCAGGTAGCAGCAAGCAGGCAGCAGGAACATGACAGCAACATAGCGGCATCGACGGCAAGCAACAGCCAGCAGCATCATCTAGCAGCAGCGGCTACAGGCAGCAGCAGCACGCGGCAACAAGCTCGGCAGCACAAGGCAACAGCAGCGTCAGGTGGCAGCAACAGCATGGGTCGGCGCGGGAACCGAGGAGAACGTCGGCGGCCATTGCGGAGGTCACGCGGAGGAGAGGGAGGCCGCAGCATAGGGGCGAGCCAGCGGCGGGGAGAGGCCAAGGGCGGCTCGGTGCTGGGCATCTCGGGGCAGAGACGCGCGCGCGGCTCTGGCGCGGGAGGCCAGCACAGCGGGGCTCTTGGAGCAGGCGAGCGGGGCGAGCACGGGAGGCCAGGGGCGACGTGGGGAGGGGCGAGGTCGCCATGGCAGGGAGCTCCCCCGGCGCGAGCGAGGGCAACGGCGGGGCTGGGCGGCGAGCACGGCGGGGGAAGAGGGAGCATGGGATGGGATCGGGCTGGAGGGAGGTTTGCAGCGCGGGGCATGGGGAGGACGACGGCGGAGGGAGGAACGAGGGGAGAGATCGGGAGGAGGCTCCGGCACAGGGGAGGACGAGAGGGATCGGGACGAGGAGCTCCCTACTCTAGCGTTAGCGAGGGCAGCTGGACTGCGGCCCGGTCTGGAGGCCTAAGTGGCCTACAACGTTGGCCCCTCTCCCTCTTATATTTCTACTTAACCACTAACAGGAACAACGAAACAATGAAAAGAGAGAAGAAATGGTTAAAAAAAGAATTAAACTAAAATAAAAATACTTTTGGGCTCCTTGAAAAACATACCCCAACTATAAAAATAGCTTGGGCATTTTTTAAGAATAAAAATAAAGCTCTTTTAAAGGAAAAAATGAGACTTTGTTTTGAAATAAAACAAAAGAATAAATAAAGAAAAACCAGAGGGGTTGCCTCCACCTTTAATAAAATGATTTTTAAAAGAAGACAAACTTTTTATTGGGGTCAAAACTGAAACTTTAACGCAGCCACAAAATAGAATAAGAGAGGAGAGAAGGGTTTTTTGATCTCAGTGCAACAGGGTTTTGAAGTGGCTCTGTTGCACCCACTCTCATCACACCACCAACACATTGCCACACTCACAAGGCACTAACACCCAACAACAAGGAGCAACAAGCAACACAGACAAATAACACAGTTGACATGATGCCATGCATGATGCCATGATGCAAACTAAATGATGATGCAACAAATAAAAATAATCACACGACGGAAACGGAAATAAAGGGGAATCTTCTGGGGCGTCGGCATCGGGTTGTCACACACATCCTCGCAAATGCCGATAGGGAAAGCAGTTGATTTGTCGGCCATTTGCAGAGAGATTTCAGTGGGTGTCAACTTGTCCAATTCAAGTCTACGATAAAGCGAGAGAGGCATAACACTAACACCGGCTCCAAGCTCGCATAAAGCAGTTCTAACGTAGTTTCCTTTAATGGAGCAAGGTATAGTGGCACTCCGGGATCACCTAGTTTCTTAGGAGTTCCACCCTTGAAGGTATAATTAGCGAGCATGGTGGAAATCTCAACCTCAGGTATCCTCCTCTTATTAGTCACAATATCCTTCATGTACTTAGCACACGGAGACATTTGGGGCATATTTGTCAAACGCATTTGCAGAAAGACAGGTCTAATCATTTCAACAAATCGCTCAAAATCCTCATCATCCTTTTTCTTGGATGGTTTGGGAGGAAAGGGCATGGGTTTCTGAACCCATGGTTCCCTTTCTTTACCATGCTTCCTAGCAATGAAGTAATTCTTATCGTATCTCTTATTCTTAGGCTGTGGGTTATCAAGATCAACAGGTTCAATCTCCACATCCTTATCGTTGCTAGGTTGAGCATCAATATGAACATCACTATCGATATTATCATTAGGCTCATGTTCATCACCAGATTGTGTTTCGGCATCAGAAACAAAGACATCGTTTGGACTCTCGGGTGTAGGAGCAACAGGGTTGCTAGCGTGTAGGTTCCTATCATGTTTCTTCTTCTTCCTAGGATGACTAGGTGCATCAGTGCTAACTCCTTCAGAATATTGTTCAATTCTCTTAGGATGGCACTAGGATACAAAGGTTCCTGGGTCATTCTACCGCCTCTAGTGACGACTCTAACAGAATTGTCATTCAACTCATTGAGCAAGTCATTCTTAGCCTTAAGTACTTGTTCTTCCTGAGTAGTAACTGATGGGGTTATAGTCCTAGGGTAGGGTCATAGGCCTGCCCTATAAGGCCTACCCAAGGACTACCCTTCATAAGGGATAAGGCCCTTAGTCAGTTCCGACTGAACTAAGGACTTCCCATCATCGAGTCGGTAACGAATCCTTCACCATCCAGTCGGAGATGAGCATTCGGAGTGTGTCAAACTAACCGACTGGATTCCACTCTGTGCATCGTAACCCCCTGGAGGGAAACGGTCGTATGTTTCCCTGTGCCTTTATTAGCATTTAAGACATACGTTACCTGTAATGTAGTCATTTATTTGCCACTACTCCACCCTCGTGCACCGAACCGTTGTGAAGGGTAGCACACTCTATATAAGCCACCCTTCCCCACTGGTGCAAGGGTTAGCAATTCACTATAATCCATATTCCACTCAACAACAAGCTCCCAAGAGCACTGAGACGTAGGGCTATTACCTCCACCGTAGAGGGGCCTGAACTCATACATTCTCGCCGTAGCTAAAACTCTGCCCATCCTTTCGTACCCTACACATCTACTGTCAGGCTTATACCCACGACAGTTGGCGCCCACCGTGGGGCTGGCGTCTAAGCGACTTCTAGCGAGTTTGCGACTACATCGTTTCATCATGTCATCCGGTGGAGATTTGAGCATGGGTCACGAGATCCTCTTCGGTGCTCTCTCCTTCATCGTCGATGATTCGGCATGGCTTCGGGATGCCCCTCTCGACGTCGAGGCGCTCCCCAGCCGCGGGGCTACGCACTTCCGTGCCGGCGCCCGCGGTATTCTTCTTCTCCAGGAATTGGCTCCGGTGTCGACCTGTGCCGTCATCACGCGCCGCAACAAGCGGTCCCGCCGTCCGCGGCTCCACCGTTGGGTGCAACACGCCCAGGCGCACCAGAACGCGTCTTCACAAGTGGCGGTCCTAGAGTCGGTTGTGGTTGCCCCGCCGCCCCAGCACTCGGACTCGGTTTCGACTGAGTTTCCTTCCGAGTACTTGGGTCGTGGGCCTGCAGCAGAAGTACACATGGCCAACTCTCATGAAAGTCCCCGCCAATCTGGCCGGAACAAGCACGAGGTCGGCAAAACATCCGGCGCTCGCCGTCAGCACCGTCGTTCTGCCATTCGGCACACTCGGCGGAGCAACGTGGAGGTGTATCGCATGCCCGTCCTCAACCTCGCTCCCGCCGCCAAGATAGCTGATTCTCTCCAGCCGATTGATTCAGAGGCTGGCAGAGGGATCGAGCAAATCCGTGCCTTGCTGCACACGGCGCAGCAGCAAAATTCGGCAGTTTCCCAGGTGCACAACAGGATCCACAATGGTTCTATTCATGCGAACACGCATCGGTCAGTTCACAGCCCTGGTTCTCATCAGCGACACAAGGGAGTCAGCCGTTCCATGAATCCCGAAGATCGTCGCCGCTCACGCACCCCTCCGCGGGGTGGGCCCTACGAGCCCCGACATCATGATGATCGGCGTTCAGTCGGTGACACTTATGATCCGTGGCCCGACGCGAGGGGACATATCGCCCAGAGGAGGGTCGACAGGGGCCGAGCCCACCGTGATGGTCTCGATATGGACCGTCCGAGTGGAGGAAGGACCATCGTCTCTGGCCCCTAGTGTTTCAGTCGAGCCATCTGTTCGGCTGACATCCCTCCCAACTTCCGATTGGCAACGGGGATCAGCAAGTTTACAGGAGAATCCAAGCCAGAAACATGGTTGGACGACTACCGAGTGGTAGTCCAGATCGGAGGAGGGGACGACCACATCGCCATGAAACACCTCCCTCTGATGCTCGATGGCTCGGCACGAGCGTGGTTGAACCAGTTGGCTCCCTCAAGCATCTACAGCTGGTCAGATCTGGCCCGAGTATTCATCAGGACCTTCGAAGGGACGTGCAAGCGCCCTGCTGGCCTCGTGGAGCTCCAGCACTGTGTCCAGAAGCAGAATGAACCCCTGCGCGATTTCATTCAGCGTTGGACGACCCTCTACCACACGGTGGAGAATGTCACAGAGCACCAAGCAGTCTGCGCCTTCAAGGCAGGCGTGCGGTACAGAGATCTGTACCTGAAGTTCGGTCGAACAAGCGACATCTCCATGAGCAAGATGATGGAGATAGCAGCACGCTATGCAAATGGCGAAGAAGAGGACCGCATCCGTAGCGGCAAGCACAAAGCAGTCGCCGATGGAGATGGGAATAACACTCAGAAGCAGAAAGCTCCGTCCACTCCGCAGGCAGAAGCCACAACTGTTACCAATACCAAGTTCAAAGGTAAGGGGAAAGCTCAGTTCACCCCCAAGAAGAAGCAGTTCAATAACCCCATCCTGGACCAGCCATGTCCAATTCACACGAAGATGGATGAAGAGGGCAACGCCATATATCCGAAGCATACCACTCGGCAATGTCGCCTCCTGATCCAGGGGTTCGGTGAAGGGAAACCGGGTGAAAAGGGCAATGAACAAGATGAGGAGGACAAGGAGGATCCGTTCCCCCAAGTCCATGCAACACTGATGATTTTTGCTGACGTTGAGAGCAAGAGTCGACTGAAGGTGGTGAACAGGGAGGTGAACATGGCCACGCCGACCAACCCCACGTTCCTCAAATGGTCTCAGACTGCGATCACCTTTGACCAGTCGGATCATCCCGCACATGTACCTACCCCAGGGAGGCAGGCTCTGGTCGTCGACCCAGTGGTGGAAGGAGTCCGACTGCGCAAAGTCCTCATGGACGGCGGCAGTGGTTTGAACATCATGTACACTGACACTGTCAAGGGGATGGGCATTCCGATGTCCAAACTTAGCAAGAGCAGCATGCAGTTCCACGGAGTCGTCCCCGGACGAAAGGCCAAGTCACTCGGCCAGATCGAGTTGGACGTCGTCTTCGGCTCCGACAAGAACTTCCGTAAGGAAAAGCTGACGTTCGAGGTGGTGGACTTCCAGAGCGCGTACCACGCAATTCTGGGCCGCCCGACGTATGCGTGTTTCATGGCCCGTCCATGTTACGTGTACTTGAAGCTGAAGATGCCAGGCCCGAAAGGTGTGATCACTATCACAGGCAATCGACAGTGGGCCGAGGAGTGTCTGCAGCAGGGATCAAGGATCGTCGATCAGCAGATGGCTGTCCTCGAGCTTGACGAGTACAAGAAGACAGTCGACCATGCTGACTTGATGCGTTCGAAAAAGCCAGCTTCGGAGTCCGCATTCCAGTCGGCGGGAGAGGCGAAGAAGGTCAGCATCCACCCGACGGAAGACACCGCTGCCCCGACGAACATCTCCACCACCCTCGATCCTAAATAGGAAGCCGAGCTCATCCAATTCCTCCGTGAGAACTGGGACATCTTCGCATGGAAGCCCTCTGACATGCCAGGTGTACCCAGGGAGTTGGCTGAGCACCGACTGCATGTGGATCCCGCCGCTCGGCCTGTCCGAGAACGCCTGCGTCGGTCCTCCGCGCACAAGAGGAAGGCAATCAGAGAAGAAGTGGCCAAGCTTTTGGCAGCCAACTTCATTCGCGAGGTACACCACTCCGAGTGGCTCGCCAATGTTGTCATGGTACCCAAGAAGGACAAGTCGCTCCGAATGTGCATTGACTTCAAGCATCTCAATAAGGTCTTCCCGAAAGACCATTTTCCGCTCCCCGCATCGATCAAATTGTCGACTCGACTGCGGGTTGCGAGCGTCGGTTATTTCTTGATGCCTACTCGGGCTATCATCAGATCCGTCTGTATGGCCCCGATGAATTAAAAACAGCCTTCATCACCCCATTCAGGTGCTTCTGCTACATCACTATGCCATTTGGTTTGAAGAATGCAGGAGCAACCTTTATGCGCATGATCCAAAAATGCCTCCTCGACCAGATTGGTCGGAATGTGGAAGCGTATATGGATGATATCATAGTCAGGTCACGCAAAGGTTCCGACCTGCTGACTGACTTGGCAGAAACATTTGCCAACCTTCGTAGGTACGATATCAAGCTCAACCCAGCCAAGTGTTCATTCGGTGTTCCCAGCGGAAAGTCACTCGGTTTCTTCGTTTCCGAACGAGGGATCGATGTCAACCCCGAAAAGAACGGGACCATCATCCGAATGGAGCGGCCAGTCAGAATACACGATGTTCAAAGGCTCACAGGTTGCCTAGCGTCTTTGAGAAGGTTTATCAGTCGACTCGGCGAGAAGGCACTTCCTCTGTACCAACTCATGAAAAAATCAGATACCTTCGAGTGGACAGACGAAGCCCAAGTCACATTCGACGACCTCAAAGTCCTACTTTCCACCCAGCCGGTTCTTACTGCTCCGCTCAGTAAAGAGCCCCTTCTTCTGTACATCGCGGCTACAAATCAAGTCATCAGCACTGTTCTCACAGTCAAACGAGAAGAAGAACGCAAAGCATACAAAGTTCAGCGACCAGTGTATTATGTCTCCAAAGTCCTGACTCCTTCCAAGCAGAGGTATCCCCACTATCAAAAACTTATCTACGGGATTTACATGACTGCGAAGAAGGTGGCCCATTATTTTCAGGATCACTCGGTGTCTGTCGTTTATGATGCTCCGTTGTCAGAAATCCTCCACAATCGGGACGCATCGGGCCGAGTGGTGAAATGGACAATGGAGATGTTGTACTGCAACATCAAGTTCGAGGCCAAGAAAGCTATAAAGTCTCAAGCTCTGGCTGACTTCATAGCAGAATGGGTAGAACAACAGCAACCGACCCACATCTACTCGGCTCATTGGACAATGTTCTTCGATGGGTCCAAGATGTTGAATGGCTCCGGCGCTGGCGTTGTGATCGTATCGCCAAAGGGCGACAAACTCAAATATGTGTTGCAGATACACTTTGATTCCTCCAACAATGAGGCAGAGTATGAAGCTCTCCTTTATGGACTGCGCATGGCCATCGCACTCGGCGTCCGTCGCCTGATGGTTTATGGCGATTCGGATTTGTTGGTTAATCAAGTGATGAAGGAGTGGGACGTCAGGAACCCCACCATGACCACATACTGCAATGCAGTGAGGAAGCTCGAGAAAAAGTTTGAAGGTCTAGAACTCCACCATGTTCCGCGACTGAAGAACCAGGCAGCTGATGAGTTGGCAAAACTCGGATCCACTCGGAGACCGGTCCCGAGTGACGTATGCCTCGAGCACCTCCACCTTCCCTAAGTTAAAGAAGATCCTTTCACAGAGGAACCAGTACAACCAAAGAGCTCGACAGATCCGACTGAAGTCGACGTACCTGTTGTGGTTGATTTGATCATGGAGATTCTTGCTGTCATCCCCGACTGGACTGTGTCGATCATTGCATACATCCTGAGGCAAGAATTACCAGAAGACAAAGTCCAAGCCAGACAGATCGTCTGCAGGTCAAAGTCGTTCACTGTCATCGATGGCCAGTTGTACGAGGAAAGCGTTTCAGGCGTCCTTCAATGATGCATCTCCCTTGAGGAGGGACAGTTAGTCCTAGAAGAAATTCACTCGGGAACCTGCGGTCATCACGCCTCTTCAAGAGCAATCGTCGCCAAAGCATTCAGAGCTGGTTTCTTTTGGCTGCAGGCGAATGAAATGGCGAAACATATGGTCGACCGATGTGAAGGTTGTCAGTTCTACTCTAACAAATCCCACAAACCAACATCTGCGTTGAAGACAATCCCTCTTGTTTGGCCGTTTGCGGTATGGGGATTAGATACAGTCGGTCCATTCAGGACAGGCCAAGGGGGATTCACACATCTGTTGGTGGCAGTCGACAAGTTCACAAAGTGGATTGAAGCCAAGCCCATCAAGAAGCTCGACGCCCTAACGGCCATCAAGTTTGTCAGGGACATCATCTCCAGATTCGGAGTACCTCACAGCATAATCACTGACAACTGAACAAACTTTGACTCGGACAGATTCAAAGGTTTCTGTACAGGCCAAGGTATCCGAGTGGATTTTGCATCTGTGGCGCATCCCCAAACAAACGGGCAAGCAGAGCGGGCGAATGGACTTATTCTACAAGGTTTGAAGCCTCGACTCCTGCGAGAGGTGGGACATGCTGCTGGCGCATGGGTCACCGAGATGCCTTCGGTGCTTTGGGGTCTCCGCACAACCCCAAATAGATCTACAGGGCGATCCCCGTTCTTCCTCGTTTACGGAGCAGAGGCAGTCCTTCCGAGTGGCTTGCTTCACAATGCTCCACGAGTTGAACTCTTCTCCGAAGCTAAGGCAGAACAAGCAAGGCAATATGGAGTGGATCTTCTAGAAGAGGAGCGCGAGATGGCACTGACTCGCTCAACCATTTATCAACAAGATCTGCGGCGCTTTCACGCGTGACACGTCAGGAGTCGTACATTCCAAGCAGGCGACCTGGTGCTCCGAGTGGATCAGCAGAGAACTCATAAGTTGGCTCCCGCCTGGGAAGGACCCTTCATCATCTCCAAGGTGGTGAACAACGGAGCATACCGACTCTACAACATCGACAGGGAAACGGATGAGCTGCGAGCATGGAACGGAGATCTCCTGAAGCGTTTCTACACGTGACCGTCGACTGAAGCAATGTAAAGAACATGCAAATTCAAAATTCTTCCATGGTCGCAGACTCCGGTCTCAAAAAAAAACTTAGCTGCGATCATGAATAGCCTAAGTATTAACTTTCTCCGAGTGTGCACTAAACGTCGCACTCGGGGACTTAGCTGCGATCACGAATCGCCTAAGTATTAACTTTCTCCGAATGTGCACTAAACGTCGCACTCGGGGACTTAGCTGCGATCACGAATCGCCTAAGTATTAACTTTCTCCGAGTGTGCACTAAATGCCACACTCGGGGACTTAGCTGCGATCACGAATCGCCTAAGTATCAACTTTCTCCGAGTTTGCACTAAACGTCGCACTCGGGGACTTAGCCGCGATCATGAATCGCCTAAGTATTAACTTTCTCTGAGTGTGCACTAAACGTCGCACTCCGGGACTTAGCTGCGATCACAAATCGCCTAAGTATCGACTTTCTCCGAGTGTGCACTAAACGTAGCACTCGGGGACTTAGCTGCGATCATGAATCGCCTAAGTATTAATTTTCTCCGAGTGTGCACTAAACGTCGCACTCGGAGACTTAGCTGCGGTCATGAATCGCCTAAGTATCAACTTTCTCCGAGTGTGCACTAAACGTCGCACTTGGAGACTTAGCTGCGATCACGAGTCGCTTAAGTATTAACTTTCTCCGAGTGTGCACTAAACATCGCACTCGGGGACTTAGATGCGATCAAGAATCGCCTAAGTACAATCTTTCTCCGAGTGTGCACTAAACGTCGCACTCGGGGACTTCGCTGCGATCACGAATCGCCTAACTACACACTTTCTCCGACTGTGCACTTAACGTTGCACTCGAGGACTTGTCTGCGATCAAGAATCGCTTAAATAGAAAGCTTCCTTCGAGTGTATCTCACAGATCCACTCAGAGGCTTAGCAGACCCTCATTGAGGCTCATGTAGATGTCAAGACCACTTACAATTACATGAGTAGCAGACCCTCATTGAGGGTCATGTAGATTTCAAGACCACTCACAATTACATGAGTAGCAGACCCTCATTGAGGCTCATGTAGATGTCAAGACCATTAACAATTACATGAGTAACAACTCACTCCGAGTACGACCTGACAGTCGCACTCGGAGACTTAGCCGCGATCCCGAATCGCTTAAGTACTCTATTGCGTTCGAGTGTATCCTACAGATCCACTCGGAGACTCAGCTGACCCTTAGTGAGGCTCATGTAGATGTCAAGACCACTGACAATTACATGAGTAGCAGAACCTCATTGAGGCTCATGTAGATGTCAAGACTACTGACAATTACATGAGTAAGAACTCGCTCCGAGTGCGACCTGACAGTCGCACTCGAAGACTTAGCCGCGATCACGAATCGCCTAAGTACTCTATTGCCTTCGAGTGTATCCTACAGATCCACTCGGAGACTCAGCAAACCCTCGGTGAGGCTCATGCAGATGTCAAGACAACTGACAATTACATGCTCCGCATGTTTGCCATTGGCTTCACCAAGAAACGCCAAACAAACACCACGAGCCAAAATCGTATCAGCAACTCTTTGGCAAAAGAAGAGAAAAAGATTCGATTCAAATTCAAAGTTCACCTAAGGATAGTTGGCTTGGTGTAGATCAAGCTTATTCACACTGAACCACGAATGTGACGGCCAACAGCAGTGGCCAAAGTTTCTTACAACCAACACTCGGCATACCGAGGTAAAAGTTTTGTTAAACGTCGTTAGGACTGGCACTGGGACTGGCAGGCTCCACGAATGTGTCGAGGTCGATCCCGTCGGCGATGCGAGTGGCGCTCTCAAGGAAGGTCTCCATGAAGTCTTCGAATCGAAGCTTTTTCGTGTTGGCGACCTGCAACGCCTTCAGCTTCTCTTCCCGAGCCTCCTTGCAGTGCACTCGGACCAGCAACAGAGCGACGTCCGCACCACAGCGATCCGCAGACTTCTTCCACGCCTGCACTCGGTTCGGGACCTCCTCCAGCCCAGTCATCAAGCCTTCCATCTCGTGTCGCGACTCGTCTTCCGGCCAAAGCTCCTTGTCGATTCGGCCGACGACCTCTCTCAGTCGACCGATGAAAGGCCCCACCTTGCCCAGGCGAATGTGCGCTCGGAGCATATCTCGATTGGCATCCTCGCCGAGTGGAACGTTTGCAAGAATCGACCGCTCAACGTCGACTGCTTCAACCTCAGCATCCATGCAAAAATCTGCAGAGACAGGACGAGCAAACAGTCAGCGCAGAATGAAATGCACAGTCCAGAAGCACTCGGAAGAACAGAACTTACCACCGAGAAGCGCTATCATCTTCCGGGCCCAGTCACTAACATAATTTTCCTGTGCTATGCACCGCCTGTTCAACACTTTCATTTGTCCCATCAGCTCGGTCCTTTGTTTCCCCATATTATCCACTTCAGCAGTCAACGCCTTGTTTGCCTCACGGGCCTCCTCCAAGGACTTTTCTCATTCAGCCAGGACATCCTTCATACCAGCCAAGGCAACCATTGCTGCATCCAGTTCCCCAGCAAACTGCACCTTTTCCGCCCTCGGAGTCTCGTACTCTGCTCCCATCTCGCAAGTTTTTTGCAAGTCAGCGCCAATAGACGATCAGACAAATTCAACGAGGACAACACTATACATTCTAAGTTCTTCAGACCCCTACCGACGCAAGCAGTCCACAGCGGTCTCGGGGACTACACCCAGTGGGTTCACTAAGAGTGACCCCACTGGCATGAAGCTCAAACAGGTCCGCCCTATTTGAGAAACATGACAACAAACAAGCCCATGAGGTTACTACTACCCGACCTGAGTAAAATTATTCTCGGGGACTCATCCAGTAGGTGCACTCGGAGTGCCCCCACTACTAACATTCGAACAGATTAGTTTTTGATCTGGTCAAGTTAAACAAAATGTGTATAAAGACAACTGCCGGTGCAAGCACTCGACGGAAGTCTCGGGGACTACACCCACTGGGTTCACTAAGAGTGAACCCATTGCAAAACAATCATACAAAAATCCGAGTGCATTGATCAAACACCCAGTGGGTTACAGGAGGAAAGTAAATACTTACTAGCCCACTTACTCGGATATCGTCCCGCAGTTCCAAGCTTCGCTTGTACACGGACGCGATGGAGTCGTACGCTTTCTTGGCCTCTCCCGCCATCAGCTCCGCCTGCACCATGGCCCCCTTGGCAGCTCCCACCTGATCTTCAGGGAGGCGCTGGACGTTGTACTCGACAGTCGACGGGCCTGGCATCGTAGGAGGCTCCTTGGGCATCCCAAGGCCTGCTCCAGTCGGTTCAGCAGCAACCAGCGCCGTTTCAGTCGACGGCATCGCCTCTGTCGGCGGCGCGTCCATGGCGAGAGTAGTAACCGGCGGAACAGCCTCAAGGACAGGCACCGCAGCTTGCTCAGACCTCCCCTGGTCGCCCTCCTCCACATAAATCACCCCTGAGGGAAACCCGACCGAACGGCGTGAGATCACAGGAAAAAAGGCAAGACCAAAGACAGAATTCGTGATGCAATAATGTAAACTCTCGGAATCGCTACGACGCACCTGGCTGGGATGTGACAACGTTGTCCATGTCCATGGGATCGTCCCCGTGGTGTGCCGAAGAGGTGGCAGAGGTGGCAACTCTGTCGAGTGAAATTCATTCGACCAATAAGTAGGAGTTCAATCAAATACCGGAAGAAGTTAGAAGAACAATGCACTTACGTTGAGGTGACGGGAACTGTGACCCTCATCCGCGGCAAAGCCTTCCGAGGCTTAGATCCACTCGTTTTGGCCACCTTGGAGGGCTGACCCGCAGGCTCAGCAGCAGCGTCCCTGGTCCTCTTGGTGCTCTGAGCACTCGGAACCACGGGAACGGTTGGCGGGGCGCTCGGAACCACAGGAGCGTCTGGCGGGGCACTCGAGGATGCTGGAGGAGCCGAAGGAGCCGCGGGTTCATGTCGGCGTTCGGTTCAAAGCTCTGGCGGCGGGGGTGGCGAGTTCTGCTCTTCATCTTCCTCCTCCTCTTCTTCGGACTCCTCCTTCGTCTCCCCACTGTCGGAGACGTACTCGACACTCTCCACGCTGCCCTCCTGGCTGCCTTCCTCCTCCTCAGCCGGATTCCCGTTCGAGACAGGAGAGAACCAGTTGGTCCACGTCTGCACAAGATACAGTCGATGACATCAGATGTCAGAGAGTGATTCAAGAAAGAGATAACCCTAAGACAGTTGTGTGCACTCTACAAGTTGTACTCACCTCGTTCGGAGGAGGGTTGTCCGCGCGGAAGGCCTTCACTCGTCGGGCCCCTCTAGGGTTTTCGCAGGCGCGTGTGATGTTGAGCACCCACCACGCCACCGTCTCCCCGGTCACGCACTCGACATTAGTCCGAGTGGAGTCCTCAGGCCCCGTGTAGTGCCACATGGCATGGTGTCGAGCTTGCAGGGGCTGAATACGCCGGCCCAGGAAAACCTCCGGCAAATCTATGCCGGTGACTCCCCTTCGGACGACATCCACAAGCTCATCGACCAGAGGCTGGATATGGATCTTCTCCGCCTTCGTGAGCGTGAGCTGCTTAGGCAGAGCCGGTTGGTCTAAGCTAAAAGGAGGCAGTCCTGTCGTGGCATTTGGGAAAGCAACGTCCTGGCAGTAGAACCATGTCGACTGCCAGTTCCTAACAGATTCACTCAGCTGAAGAGCAGGATAGCTACTCTTACTCTTCTTTTGGAAGCCTAAGCCTCCGCAGAGCTGGAGGAGGTGAGTTTTATCATCCGACTGGTTAAGTCGTTTGATAGTTTGGGATCTAGCAGAGAAGATGTGTTTGAAAAGCCCCCAATGGGGAGGGCAGCCGATGAAACATTCGCACAACACGACGAAGGCAGAGAGATGAGCTATGGCGTTTGGGGGAAAATGGTGGAGCTGCGCCCCGAAGTGGTTCATAATACCTTTGAAAAAGGGATGGGGAGGCAGAGAGAAACCTCGGTGCATGTGGCTGAGCAGCAAGACGCGCTCCCCCTCCCGGGGCGCCGGCTCGATCTCGCCCTCCTCCGGCAACCTCCACGACTTGTGCGCAATCATTCCATGCTCCACCAACTCCAGCAAGTTCTCCTCCGTCACCGTGGAGGGGAGGAAATCCCCCTGGATCCACCCCGCCGGTAGCGCTCGCTGCCTCCGCTGAGCAGGAGCCGCCGCCTTCCCCTTTTTCTTCCGCGCCTCTAGCTTGCTAGTCTACCCCTTTGTCATGGCGGGGGCTGCGGATTCACGAGGGAGAAGGAGAGGGAAGGAGCTTGGGATGCGCAGGGGATGGCGAGAGAAGCGGAGCGAATGCAAGTTATCCGGCGAGTGTAACGAAAAAACCCTCGCCGCAGAGGTTTAAATAAGGTTCCGACTGAGTCACTAGCAAGTGGCCCCGAAATCTTATCCCCCGACCGGTCGCGGCAATATCAGTGGAGAAGATGAAGGCGCGGGAATCGAGGCGTCAGGTACTACTCGAGTGCGATGTCGTCATCCCCGCTGAGCACGCGGCAATCAAAATTTGAGGATACCGGAAAATCCGCCGCTGTCAGTTGACTCGTCACGTCAAAAGATACCACGGAAGCACTCGGTCCCCGACAGTTCGTTTCGCAAATTCATCCACTCGGATCGTTGGTCAAAGAAGATAAAATGGATCGAGGCAAGCAATGCCGAAGTCGCATCCGTACCAGTCGCATCCGTACTCCAAGCATCGCTTCGCTGTTCCAACCCAATCCATTCGGGGACTAATGATGGGGTTATAGTCCTAGGGTAGGGTCATAGGCCTGCCCTATAAGTCCTACCCAAGGACTACCCTTCATAAGGGATAAGGCCCTTAGTCAGTTCTGACTGAACTAAGGACTTCCCATCATCCAGTCGGTAACGAATCCTTCACCATCCAGTCGGAGATGAGCATTCGGAGTGTATCAAACTAACCGACTAGATTCCACTCTGTGCATCGTAACCCCCGTGGAGGGAAACGGTCGTACGTTTCCCTGTGCCTTTATTAGCACTTAAGACATACGTTACCTGTAACGTAGGCATTTATTCGCCACTACTCCACCCATGTGCACCGAACCGTTGTGAAGGGTAGCGCACTCTATATAAGCCACCCTTCCCCACTGGTGCAAGGGTTAGCAATTCACTGTAATCCATATTCCACTCGACAACAAGCTCCCGAGAGCACTGAGACGTAGGGCTACTACTTCCACCGTAGAGGGGCCTGAACTGATACAATCTCGCCATAGCTAAGACTCTGCCCATCCTTTCGTACCCTAAACATCTACTGTCAGGCTTATACCCACGACAGTAACCATAGAGGCATGTTTACTCAAGAGCTTAAGATCATTGACATTTCTTTCCACACAAGCACTTAAATGACTAAGCATACGAGCATTCTGTTCCAATTGTCTGCTAACATAATCATTGAAACTTTGTTGTTTGGCAACAAAGTTATCAAATTCATCCAGGCATAAGCTAGCAGGTTTATCAAAAGGGATATCAGTCTCATTGAATCTACGAAGAGAATTTACTTCTACTACCTGTATCGGGTTATCAAGACCATGGATCTCTTCGATAGGTGGTAGATTTTTGACATCTTCAGATTTAATGCCTTTCTCTTTCATAGATTTCTTAGCTTCTTGCATATCTTCAGGACTGAGTTGGCTTCGGAGGTGGTTCGGGAATAGTCCAAGCATTCTCATTGCACAAGATGTTATTCAATAGGATCTCAGCTTGTTCTACGGTTCGTTCCCTAAAAACACAACCAGCACAACTATCTAGGTGGTCTCTAGAAACATTGGTAAGTCCATTATAGAAGCTGTCAAGTATTTCCTTCTTCTCAAGAAGGTGATAACGCAAAGCATTCAGTAGCTGGACGATCCTCCCCCAAGCTTGTGGGAGACTCTCTTCTTCAATTTGCGCAAAGTTGTATATTTCCTGCAAGGCAGCTTGCTTCTTATGGGCAGGGAAATATTTCTCAGAGAAGTAGTAGATCATATCCTGGGGGCTACGCACACAATCAGGAGCAAGAGAAGTGAACCAAGTCTTACCATCATCCTTTAGCGAGAAAGGAAACAGCTTAAGGATATAGTAGTGGCGGATTTTTTTCCTCACTCATGAATAGGGTGGCTATATCATGCAGTTTGGTAAGATGTGCTACAACCATTTCAGACTCATAACCGTGAAAAGGATCAGATTCGACCTGAGTGATTAACTCAGGGTCGACAGAGAATTCATAATCCTTATCGGTCACAAAGATAGGCGAAGTAGCAAATTTCGGGTCGTATTTCATCCTAGCGTTCAAAGATTTTACTTTCCACTTGCGCAGTAACTTCTCAGCATCATAGCTATCCTTACAAGAAAGAAAGTCCTCAGCTATCTCTCCCTCCATAACATAACCCTCAGGCAAATCAGGCAATTCTTATCTAGGAGAGCTAGTTCTAACAGGCAAAATAGCAGGTTCTACTTCAATAGTATCAGCAGTTTCAGAAGTATCATCACATCTAGCAGCAGCTCTAGCAATTTGTGCATCAAGGAATGCACCTAGTGGCAAAGCAGTATCAAGCATAGCATCATCACAAGCATCATGGACAGCAGAAGTAGCATCATCAAGCACAGGCGACATATCAAGATTTCTACCAGGAGGTGGTGTCACAAACTTACTCATAACTGAAGGTGAATCAAGTGCAGAGCTAGATGGTAGTTCCTTACCTATCCTCGTAGTTGAGGGAAAGACTTTAGTTTTTGAATCTTTTGGATTCCTCATAGTGATCAGCAAATGTAAATCCCAAGTGACTCAAAGAATAGAGTTATGCCTCCCCAGCAACTGCGCCAGAAAAAGGTCTTGATAACCCACAAGTACAGGGGATCACAACAGTTTTCGAGGGTAGAGTATTCAACCCAAATTTATTGATTCGACACAAGGGGAAGCCAAAGAATATTCTCAAGTATTAGCAGTTGAGTTGTCAATTCAACCACACCTGAAAGATTTAGTATCTGCAGAAAAGTATCAGTAGCAGAGTAGAGTGATAGAAACAGTACCATAGAAACCAATAGCAACAAAGTAACATAGCAAGGACCAGTAGGAAAAACTCGTAGGCATTGGATCGGTGATGGATGATTATGCCGGATGTTATTCATCATGCAACAGTTATAACACAGAGAGATATGTAACGAGCTCCAGTTCGTCAATGTAATGTAGGCATGTATTCCATATGTAGTCATACGTGCTTAGGGAAAAGAACTTGCATGACATCTATTGTCCATCCCTCCGTGGCAGCGGGGTCCTAATGGAAACTACGGGATATTAAGGTTCTCCTTTTAATAAAGAACCGGACCAAAGCATTAACACTTGGTGAATACATGAACTCCTCATACTATGGTCATCTCTGGGAGTGGTTCCGGTTATTGTCACTCCGGGGTTGCCGGGTCATAACACATAGTAGGTGACTACAACTTGCAAGATAGGATTAAGAACACACATATATTGGCGACAACATAATAGGTTCAGATCTGAAATCATGGCACTCGGGCCCTAGTGACAAGCATTAAGCATGGCAAAGTAGTAGCAACATCAATCTCAGAACATAATGGATACTAGGGATCAATCCCCATCAAAACTAACTCGATTACATGATAGATCTTATCCAACCCATCACCGTCCAGCAAGCCTACAATGAGATTACTCACGAACGGTGAAGAGCATCAAGGGATTGGCGATGAAGGAAGGTTGGTGATGACGATGGCGACGATCTCCCCTCTCCGGAGCCCAGAACGGACTCCAGATCTGCCCTCCAGAGGAAGAACAGGAGTTGGCGGCGCCTCCGTATCGTAAAACGTGATGAACTCTTCTCCTTGATTTTTTCCGGACGAAAGGGACTAAATAGAGCTGGATTTGGAGGCGGTGGAGCTTCGTGGGGCCCATAAGCCTACCAGGCGCGGCCAGGGGGGCCGCGCCTGGTGGGCTTGTGGGCTCTCAGCTCCACCCCTCCGGTTGATTCTTGCGCCAGTATTTTTTATATATTCCACAAAAAATCCCCGTAAATTTCCCGGTCATTCCGAGAACTTTTATTTCTGCGCAAAAACAACACCATGGCAATTCTGCTGAAAACAGCGTTAGTCCGGGTTAGTTCCATTCAAATCATGCAAATTAGAGTCCAAAACAAGGGCAAAAGAGTTTGGAAAAGTAGATACGATGGAGACGTATCAATCACCTTGTGCGAGTGTTTCTTGGGGTGTCCTCCTCACTGGGGACTCTTCAAATCTATCTTCACCGTGCGATCTCAGTCGGAGAAAAAGTTAATCCGACTGATGACAAGACTAATGTCATCCAGTTATGCAGAGGTTTAGGGCTCCAGAAGAGAGCCAAAAGTAGTTATCCTACCATGACCTTTCCTGAATTGTTTCGTAACTGGCAAGCTACTTGGTTCCACTGTACTGATATTGCTTGCCCGAACATTTCGAGTGGACTCCCTCCCTTTACTCTAAAATGACCGAGTGCTCCGAGGATGTTAACGCTAAAGAAGGAAGAGAAAACTCATGTTGATCCCTTGGTCAAAGCACTTATTGGACTGGTCCGCAACGGAGTGACACGAATGGATCTATTAGAGACCTTCCTGGGTAGACGCATCCAGCCTCTCCAGGCTCGGGACCACACCATGTGGCATTACACTCGTCCTGAAGACTCCACTCGGTCTCATCCCGAGGAAGTTCTTGGAACGTCCTGAAAATTTATGGGGAATTTTTCTAGAAAATATGAAAAATACCTACGCAAAGATCCACCGGAGGGGATGGGCCAGTGGGCCACAAGCCCTGTTGTCGCGGCCTCCCCCTGGCCGCGACAACCAAGCTTGTGGGGCCCACGTGGCGCTGCCGCCCCCAAACTCAGCTCTATAAATTCACTTTCGCCTAGAAAAAAATCAGATTTCGTCGCGTTTGCGATACGGAGGCTCCGCCACATCCTGTTCTTCATCTGGAGGACAGATCTGGAGTCCGTTTTGGGCTCCGGAGAGGGGAAATCGTCGCCATCGTCATCATCAACCTTCTTCCCTCTCCAATTCCATGAAGCTCTTCATCGTTCGTGAGTAATCTATTCGTAGGCTCGCTGGGCGGTGATGAGTAGGATGAGATCTATCATGTAATCGAGTTAGTTTTGATGGGGATTGATCCCTGGTATCCACAATGTTCTGAGATTGATGTTGCTACTACTTTGCCATGCTTAATGCTGGTTACTAGGGCCCGAGTGCCATGATTTCAGATCTGAAATTATTATGTTGTCACCAATATATGTGTGTTTTAGATCCGATCTTGCAAGTTGTAGTTACCTAATATGTGTTATGACCCGGCAACCCCGGAGTGACAATAACCGGAACCACTCCCGGTGATGACCATAGTTTGAGGAGTTCATGTGTTCACCAAGTGCCAATGCGTTGTTCCGGTTCTTTATTAAAAGGAGAACCTTAATATCATGTAGTATCCTTTTGGACCCCGCTACCACGGGAGGGATGGACAATAGATGGCATGCAAGTTCTTTTCCCTAAGCACGTATGACTACACACGGAAGGCATGCCTACATCACATTGACGAACGGAAGCTAGCCACATATCTCTCCGTGTTATAACTGTTGCATGATGAATATCATCCAAACGAATCACCGACCCATTGCCTACGAGTTCGTCCCACTGCTGCTGTTACTTTTTTTGCTCTGCTGCTGTTACTATTGTTGCTGCTGCTGTTACTACTGTTGGTGCTGCTGTTACTACTGTTGTTGTTACTACTGTCGCTTGCTACTGCTATTACTTGCTCTGTTGCCACTTGCTACTGCTGTCACTACTACTGTTCATTGCCACTGCTATTACTCGTTACACTGTTGCTACCTGCTATAATTCTGGTTCGCTCGTTGTTGATGGGAAAAGACAATTTCCGTCAACGGGCAACTTCTGGTGCCATTGATACGACGGTTAGGGATAGTCTATCGTCAACAGATCGTTTCTGACACCGTTGTTATCATACTACTTTGTTGCTGATACTTTGCTTGTAGATACTAATCTTTCAGGTGTGCTTGAATCTGACACATTCAGCTGCTAATACTCGAGAGTATCCTCTCACTTCCTGACTGGCGAATCAACAAATTGGGTCGAATACTCTTCCCTCGAAAACTGTCGCGAACCCATGCGCTGGTGGGCCATTGCAAGACAATTGCTAATTGTTGAGCAACTAGGAGCAGTTCTGGCTCTGTTGTCGCGAAGGCATCAAGTCAGGGACTCATGAACAACATTCCTCTAGTGTCATTGCCGGGGACTGCTAAGCAGCTGACAATCCGCCAACCAACAAGGTTAGCTATGCTCTGTTAAACATTGTTGCGTTCGAACCGAGTGCTTGTGATTTCCTTGTCGACTGAGTTTGTGGATTGTATCTTGCAGGAGTGGACGAACCTACATTCTCCGGTCCCAAATGGAAACACACTCGACCTTGACGAGGGGAGCATGGAGGATAGTGCGGAGAGTGAGGACTACATCGACGACAGCGAAGAGACGGAGGAGGAGGAGTCGGAGGAGAGTGAGGAGGAAGATTCGTCTCCTTCTTGCCCTGAGCCTCGGACCAAGCAGCGTCATGACCCCGCAGGCACTCCAAGTAAACCTTTGACACCGAGTGGCAGGATTGTCAAGCGCGTTAGGGGATCGTCTGGAGAACCAGTGGAACAGCCCGCGACGGTGTCCAAGCCCAGCGGACCCAAGCCTCAGAAGGACCTGCATAGGATGAGGATTACCGTTCCAGTCGCCTCCACGTAAGTGCTCGATCTTATGTTCTTATCCAAGTGAACATTTTGGTTGTTGACGACTGATTGAGATTGTCTTGACAGAGCCGCCACTTTTGTCACGTTGCCGCCGCGAGGAGACGAAGATCTCATGGAAGTTGACACCGCGAATGCAGCCACCTCACAACTAGGTGCGAAGTTGATTTCGCATTCCGTGTCACTCTTATGCATGTACGTTTTCCTGAGTGTAACTTCTGATGTTTCTGTCTGCCAGTCGTGCCTGCTATGAGAGCAGTCATCCAGCTGGACGACGACGATCAAAGGCAACCAGCTTCTGCGACGGAACCCGTTGTGTCTGAGGTGCCTGTGGCGACAATTGTTGTAGTGAGCGCTCCACCTGTTAGTTCAGTCATTGTCACCACGACTCCAACTGGAATGCAGTCGAGCGTTCTAGTTGTTTCTGCTGCGGCTTCAGGATTAATGTCCCCCGCGACCGTTTACGCCATGCGTCGTGTTCCTGAAGATCAGACTGGTGCCGTCAAGGAAGCTATGATCCACGCAGGAATGATGACGCAACAAGCAAAAGGAGCTTATGACGCCATCGTCTCTGTGTACAACAACAGTGTGGTGCTGCAATAAAACGTCCAAGTAAGTTCGGCCGTCAGTTTGAATTCCGGCTCACACCCACTGGGGGTGGGTTTTTGTAGAATTGTCTTTGTTTCATTTGCGTTCCATTGGGTCACTCCGAGTGAACCCACTAGGTGTAGTCCCCGAGACCGTTGTCGAGTGCTTTCACTGGCAGTGGTCTTAATCAGTAGAGACTTTTTTGACATTCAAAATCAACCAGAGCTGATCTAGTTGAGTTCTGAATCCAGTGGGGGCACGCTAAGTGCACCCACTGGGTGTAGTCCCCGAGACTATTATTAGTCGGGAGTGACTGATGATAGTCTGAAGTACTTGAGTGTATAGTGTATTTGACTCGGCACGGCAGACCTTGTCGAGTGTAAAACTAGTGGGGTCACGCCGAGTGAACCCACTGGGTGTAGTCCCCGAGACTACTGTTGAATGCTTGCATCATCAGGAGTCTGGATTTGAATGCTTGCATTATTTGTCGAATGACTTGTATTTCACCACTCTGAAGTAGATGAATACTCGTGTCGAGTGAAAGTGATTTTTCTACTCGGATGTTTTTTGTAGAAGGCTTGCGAGATTGGGTCGCAGTACGTCCAGGTGGAATCTAAGAAGAACAAGCTGAAGTTGGAGTGTGATGCCATGAAAAAGTTGCTGGAAGACAACGATGTGGTCCTTGTCGATCTGAAGAAGAAGTCTGAAGCTGATGAATTGAAGCTTGCGGACATTGAGAAGTTGAAGGAAGAAAATGAACAGATGAAGACCGAAAGAGACGAATGGGCGAAGAAACTCCACTCCATTTCGAAAAGAGGAAATGCCTTAGAAAGTTTTGTAAGAGACTTCCTAGCAAATATGCTTGAGTCTCTCATTGGTATGTTCCCTTTACCGAGTGAGTCTTTGCATTTTTTATCGACTGACGTGCAGCTGATATTTCGTTGGTCTTCTGCTGCAGAATTTTGTCCTGATTTCGAGAAAGAGACGTTCGAGGTGGAGCCATACTTCTATCCCATCAAGTTTCCTGTTCCCGATGACCTGGTCATGCATATGTATCGCCTCAACTGCCGCATCGTTAAAGTCCAAGGATACTTCACTCGTGTGCAAGCTGTTGTGGGAAGAATCGACAAAGAGCTATGGATGAAGACACATTTATCGTCGGTCTGGATGTTGTGATGGAGCGCCTGGGTCGTGTCCCTGAGAGAGTCCAAGCATGGAAGAAATCAGCTGCTCGGTGTGGGGCTGATGTGGCTCTGTCTCTCATCAGGGTCCACTGTAAGGAGACTCGAGAGGAGAAGTTGAAGGCACTGTAGGTTGCAAATACGAAGAAGCTTTGGTTTGAAGACTTCATGGAGACCTTCATTGATACTGCAACCCGCATCGCCGATGTCATCGACCTCGACACCTTCGTGGAGCCGGCCAGTCCAGGTGAGTCATGAAAAGACGACCACTCGTGAGAAAAAATATTGTTTTGCCTCAGTATGTCGAGTGGTTTATGTAAACACTTTAAAATTCGTTCGGTTAAAAACCCGAGTGCTTTTGTCTTGCACGGATAACCTTGATCTGCGTCGGGTACCATTAATTTGCTTGCTGCGACTGAATTTGAGTTTACCTCTGTCGAATGAACTTTTTGTTTTTTGGGGATGCTCTGGGCATACGCAAAGTCTTCTCACCAAAGTGAAGCTTGATTCGCAGTTGGGCAGGATTTTGTCGCTTAGGCGAATCTGGTTCGCGGCTAAGCCTCCGAGTGGAAGGGTAGCTTTTCACTCGGAGAAGTTTTTTAACTTAGGCGAACCTGGTTCGCGACTAAGCCCCCGAGTGAGAGGGTAGCTCTTCACTCGGAGAAGTTTTTTAACTTAGGCGAATATGGTTCGAGGCTAAGCCTCCGGGTGAGAGGGTAGCTCTTTACTCGGAGAAGTTTTTTAACTTAGGCGAATCTGGTTCGCGGCTAAGCCCCTGAGTAAGAGGGTAGCTCTTCACTCGGAGAAGTTTTCTAACTTAGGCGAATCTGGTTCACAGCTAAGCCCCCGAGTGAGAGGGTAGCTCTTCACTCGGAGAAGTTTTCTAACTTAGGCGAATCTGGTTCGCGGCTAAGCCCCCGAGTGACAGGGTAGCTCTTCACTCGGAGAAGTTTTTCTAACTTAGGCGAATCTGGTTCGCCCTTAAGCCCCCGAGTGAGAGGGTAGCTCTTCACTCGGAGAAGTTTTCTGACGTAGGCGAATCTGGTTCGCGACTAAGCCCCTGAGTGAGAGGGTAGTGATGACCCACAAGTATAGGGGATCAATCGTAGTCCTTTCGATAAGTAAGAGTGTCGAACCCAACGAAGAGCAGAAGGCTCTGATAAACGGATTTCAGCAAGGTAATAACTGCAAGCACTGAAAGTAGCGGTGACAAGTGATTGTGTAGCGAGGTGAAACGTAGCAAGCAAAGAGTAACAAGTAACAAGTAGTAGCAACGGTGCAGCAAGTGGCCCAATCCCTTTTGCAGCAAGGGACAAGTCTGTACAAAGTCTTATAGGAGGAAAAACGCTCCCGAGGACACACGGGAATTTCTGTCATGCTAGTTTTATCATGTTCATATGATTCGCGTTCGTTACTTTGATAGTTTGATATGTGGGTGGACCGGCGCTTGGGTACTGCCCTTACTTGGACAAGCATCCCACTTATGATTAACCTCTCTCACAAGCATCCGCAACTACAAAAGAAGAATTAAGACAAAGTCTAACCATAGCATTAAACTAGTGGATCCAAATCAGCCCCTCACGAAGGAGCGCATAAACTGGGGTTTAAGCTTCTGTCACTCCAGCAACCCATCATCTACTTACTACTTCCCAATGCCTTCTTATAGGCCCAAATATGGTGAAGTGTTATGTAGTCGACGTTCACATAACACCACTAGAGGAAAAACAACATACAGCATATTAAAATACCGAACGAATATCAAATTCACATGACTATTATGAGCATGACTTATCCCATGTCCTCAGGAACAAAAGTAACTACTCACAAGACATAATCATAATCATGACCAAAGGTGTAATGAATAGCATCAAGGATCTGAACATAAACTCTTCCACCAAGTAATCCAACAAGCATCAACTACAAAGAGTAATCAACACTACTAGCAACCTTACAAGTACCAATCGGAGTCGCGAGACGAAGATTGATTACAAGAGATGAACTAGGGATTGGAGAGGAGATGGTGCTAATGAAGATGTTGATGAAGATGCCTCCCCTCCGACGAGAGGAGTGTTGGTGATGACGATGGCGACGATTTCCCCCTCCGGGAGGGAAATTTCCCCGGCAGGATCGTCCTGCCGGAGCTCTAGATTGGATCTGCTCAAGTTCTGCCCCGTGGCGGCGGCGAAACCACAAAAAAGCTCCCGTATGATTTTTTCCAGGTCAGGACGCATCATATAGCAAAAGAGGGGGGCTAGTGGGCCAGTGGGCTGCCCACAAGCCGGCCCTACGCCACCAGGGGGTGGCGGCGGTGGGCAAGCTTGTGGGGCCCTGGTGGCCCCCCTGTGGTAGTTCTTTCGCCCAATATTTTTAATATAATACAAAAAAAATCCACGTAAATTTTCAGGGCATTTGGAGATGTGCAGAATAGTGGACTAGGATTTGCTCTTGTTCTAGTCCAGAATTCCAGCTGCCTGAATTCTCCCTGTTCAAATAAACCTTGCAAAATAAGAGAGAAAAGGCATAAATATGGTACCACAAGTAATATAATAGCCCCAAAAGCAATAAATATCAACATAAAAGCATGATGCAAAATGGACGTATCAACTCCCCCAAGCTTAGACCTCGCTTGTCCTCAAGCGAAAACCAAGTTCCATAAACATGTCCACATGTTTGGGGACGAAGGTGTCGAAAAAACATAATACGGACATGAGGGCATCATGATCACACTTAGAACAGCAATATATCATAAAGATTCTTATGGGAAAGTAACAATTCCTTCACAAAGCAAAGCATGAAGCAAAAACCTTACCGAGAAGTAACCAACAATAGTCCATAGTCATTGAAGCAATTGCAATTTATCACAACATCAGAAAGAGTCAAATAAGAGCTTGTAAGGAAAACCCACTTACTCAATCATCTCTTTTTTTTCCACAATTGTTATAACTCACGTGGTACTCATGGTGTCAAAGCTTCAGCTGGACACACGGGAAGATAGGGGCTTATAGTTTTGCCTCCCAACAGTTTACCTCAAGGGTAAAGTCAACAATAATAAAGCATGAATACTCAACTCCAAGTTGATATATGAATATAGATCTTTCCCAAGCATGTGACGGTAGCCAAGACAAAGGCAAAAAGGGAATTGGTGACGATCACCATGACTCTTACAAGGGTAAAAAGTAAAGGTACAAGATAGGCCCTTCGCAGAGGGAAGCAGAGGTTGCCATGCGCTTTTGAGGTTTGGATGCGTGTCCTCTTAGTGCGGAGGAACGTCACTTTATATTACCACATGTGATAAAGAACTTTATTATGCAGTCTGTCGCTTTTATGTCTTCCTCATGACAGGTTCGTACAAATCTTATTTTCCACACACTAATAGATCATACATATTAGACAACAATTTTTATTGCTTGCACCGATGACAACTTACTTGAAGGATCTTATTCAATCCATAGGTAGGTATGGTGGACTCTCATGGCAAAACTGGTTGGAGGTTTATGGATGCACAAGTAGTATCTCTACTTGGTATAGGAGTTTTGGCTAATATGAGGTGGAAGCAATCGTCACATGCTAAGGGATCTCTAATCATATAACATTGTTTGGAACCAAGCAAACACAATTCATTATGTTGTCTTCCTTGTCCAACATCTACACCTAAGCATGTAATAGTTTGGTGAGTGCTCACAATTGTAAAAAGTGTCTAAGATGATATATTTATATGTGAACCTCTCTTTCCTTATTACTTCTTATTAATTGCAACAATGACTGAGGTCTATGTTAATTTATTCTCAACAAGTTTCAATCATCATACGTGGCATAAGTGAAGTTATCACTTTCCATAAGATTGTCTCGTGATCTTTCATGCTATCGTTCTTTTCATACTTTTGATCATGGCACAAAGCAAAGCCCATGACTAAGACACTCTTTATTATATAGCTCGTAAGCTCGAATACATCGGGGGAGAGACAAAAGCAAAAGACTCAAACTAAAAACTAAAGACTTGTTCCTCTAAAAGAAGAAATAAAAACTGAAAAGGAAAGAACTAAAACAAAGGTAAAAGCAAAAGATATAAAGGTGATACGATACCAGGGCAACTCCCCAAGCTTGGCAGAAGCCAAGGGGATTGCCCATACCAATGCTTAGTTGTCTTCCTTTGGTGGTGATGGTGGTGTTGTTGTCGCCTTTGATTCCAAGAGAGCTATCAACCTTTGATTTATACCTCTGAGATCTGTGACATGGTTTTCCAGCAAAACAACTTCACGAGAAAGAGAAATATTGCGAGCACGAGTTGTTTCGCAAAACCTCAAGACTTCAATCAAGGATGGAGATAGCATGTGGAGGAAGGGTTCGAGAAAGTCTATTCCTTCAACGACTTCAACGTTGAACATAGGTTGAACTTCCTCCTTAGCTTGGGTTTTCTCCTTAGCTTGGTCCCTGGCTTCCGTAACTTCTACTCTTTTTAGATCGGCATCTACTTCCTCATGAACTTGGTGAAGATCATTCTCCCCAACAGATTCCTGAGACATCTTCCCTCTAAATCTGCGGCAGACAACAAGCTCGAAACGAAAACAGAGGAAAACTACGTGATACGGGGGTCAAAACCTTCAGGCGACTATATATTGATTTTTTTTTCTGGGCCAGAAGGAGTCCTCCGCAAGAAAACGGAGTCCGGGAGGCACATGAGGTGCCCACAAGCTTGCCCACCGCCACCAGGGGGGTGGCGGTGTGGGCCCTTGTGGCTTCCTCGTTTGCTCTCCGGACTGCTTTTTATTTTTCTAATTTTCCAAAAATTCCAAAACTGAGGAAATTTCCTATTGGAAAAGTATCGGAGTCCAATTTCTTGCGGAAACAGATACATCTTCGTTTTCAAGGTCTGAAACAGGCTGATAAACATCCCTTATGTACTCCTCTGGAGTTATGACATTGATGATATTGGTCTCAACATTTATGGGAGTATCAGAGATGTAATGCTTGATTCTTTGCCCATTTACCACTCTAGGGAAATTTCCTTCCGTGTTATTGATTTTGATGGCACCGGAACGATATACTTCCTCGACAACATAGGGACCTTCCCATTTAGAGAGAAGCTTGCCTGCAAAGAATCTCAAACGAGAATTGTATAGCAAGACATAGTCACCTACATTGAACTCTCGTTTCTGTATTCGTTTGTCGTGCCATCTCTTAACCATTTCCTTGAACAACTTGGCATTCTCGTATGCCTGAGCTCTCCATTCATCTAACGAGTTGATATCAAACAACCGCTTCTCACCGGCAAGATTGAAATCAAAGTTGAGCTCTTTGATTGCCCAATAAGCTTTGTGTTCCAGCTCACGAGGTAAATGGTAGGCCTTACCGTAAACCATTTTATACAGTGACATGCCCATGGGATTCTTATAAGCAGTCCTATAAGCACATAGTGCATCGTCAAGTTTGCTAGACCAGTTCTTTCGAGATCTATTAACGGTCTTTTGTAGGATCAACTTGATCTCCCTATTACTCAACTCAACTTGACCACTGGACTGAGGATGATAAGGAGATGCAACTCTATGGTTGACATCATACTTAGCTAGCATCTTGCGGAAAACACCATGAATGAAGTGTGAACCGCCATCAGTCATCAAGTATCTAGGGACTCCAAATCTTGGGAATATGACTTATTTAAGCATCTTAATAGAGGTGTGGTGATCAACATTTTTAGTGGGGATAGCTTCTACCCACTTAGTAACGTAATCCACGGCAACTAAGATGTGAGTGTACCCATTGGAACTCGGGAAGGGTCCCATATATTCAAAGCCCTAGACATCAAATGGTTCAATGACAAGTGAATAGTTCATAGGCATCTCTTGACGCTTACTGATGTTCCCTATCCTTCGGCATTCGTCACAAGACAAGACAAACTTACGGGCATCCTTGAATAGAGTGGGCCAATAGAAACCTGATTGCAATACCTTATGGGCAGTTCTATCTCCAGCATGGTGTCCTCCGTAGGCTTCGGAATGACACTTCTGCAGGATCTGTCCATGTTCATGTTCAGGCACACAACGTCTAATAACACCATCTACTCCTTCCTTATAAAGGTGAGGATCATCCCAAAAGTAGTGTCTCAAATCAAAGAAGAATTTCTTCTTTTGTTGATAGGTGAAACTGGGTGGTATGTATTTGGCTACGATATAGTTTGCATAATAGGCATACCACGGTGCACTAAGTGAAGTGCGGATGACATTTAATTGCTCATCAGGAAAGCTGTCATCAATAGGTAGTGGGTCATCAAGGACATTCTCTAGCCTAGACAAGTTATCTGCTACATGGTTATCAGCACCCTTTCGGTCAACGACGTGCAAATCAAATTCCTATAGCAGGAGAACCCATCGGATCAACCTAGGCTTAGCGTCCTTCTTCTCCATGAGGTACTTAATAGCAGCATGATCAGAGTGAGTAGTGATTTTGGAGTCAACTATGTAGGATCTGAACTTTTCACATGCAAACACGACTGCTAAAAATTCCTTCTTCGTAGTGGCATAGTTTCTTTGGGCACTGTCTAGAGTTTTACTAGCGTAGTGAATGACATTCAACTTCTTGTCAACTCTTTGTCCTAGAACAACACCAACAGCATAATCACTAGCATCACACATGACTTCAAAGGGCAAGTTCCAGTCAGGTGGTTGAACAATAGGTGCGGTTATCAAAGCCTTCTTAAGTATTTCAAAGGCTTCCTCACAATCCTCATCAAAAACAAAAGGAACATCCTTTTGCAAGAGGTTGGTAAGAGGGCTAGAAATCTTAGAGAAGTCTGTAATGAACCTTCTATAGAAACCAGCATGACCTAGGAAACTTCGTATACCTCTGATATCTGTGGGGCAAGGCATTTTCTCAATTGCATCAACCTTAGCCTTATCAACTTCAATTCCTCTTTCAGAGATTTTCTGTCCTAAAACGATACCTTCATTAACCATAAAGTGGCACTTCTCCCAATTCAAGACGAGGTTGGTTTCTTCGCATCTCTGTAAGACTCGATCAAGGTTGCTGAGGCAATCATCAAAGGAAGACCCGTAAACGGATAAGTCATCCATGAAAACCTCGACAATCTTTTCACAAAAATCAGAGAATATAGCCATCATACATCTTTGGAAGGTGGCAGGCGCATTACATAAGCCAAAAGGCATACGTCTATAGGCAAAGGTACCGAAAGGGCAGGTGAAAGTGGTTTTCTCTTGATCAGCTTGTGCAACAGGTATTTGCGAGAAACCTGAATAACCGTCTAGAAAGCAGAAGTGTGTGTGCTTTGATAGCCTTTCTAGCATTTGGTCTACGAACGGCAAAGGATAATGATCTTTCCTGGTTGCCTTGTTCAGTTTCCAGAAGTCTATCACCATTCTATAGCCGGTAATAATCCTTTGTGGGGTTAGTTCATCCTTATCATTAGGAACGACGGTGATACCTCACTTCTTAGGAACGCAATGTACTGGACTTACCCAATCACTATGAGCAACACGATAAATGATTCCTGCTTCCAGAAGCTTTAATATTTCTTTTCTAATGACCTCTTTCATCTTAGGATTTAATCTCATTTGATGTTCAGCAACTGGTTTAAAGTCAGGATCGGTTTTAATCGTGTGCTGACATAGAGTAGGACTAATACCCTTAAGATCATCAAGAGTATATCCAATAGCAGCGCGGTGCTTCCTCTGAGTTTTTAGTAACTTCTTCTCTTCGTGCGCTGAGAGGAGAGCACTAATAATGATAGGATATATCTCCTTCTCATCAAGATAGGCATACTTAAGAGTATCAAGCAATTGTTTAAGCTCGAACACAGGATCACCCTTTGGTGGGGGAGGATCCCCAAGCAGTTCAACAGGCAGATTATTCTTGAGAATAGGATGTTGTTCTAAGACAATTCTATATATCTCATCTATCTCCTCCATATGCATATCATTTTCATGCTCAAGCAGATATTGCTCTAAAGGATCTCTAGGAGGTACGGCAATAGAGGCAAGAGCAATGATTTCATCCCTACCAGATGACTCTCTTTCGTGGGGTTGTCTTCCAAACTTGGAGAAGTTAAATTCATGAGACACACCCTCGAAACTTACTGTGACAGTCTGCTAATGCAATCAATGTGAGCATTGACAGTGTTGAGAAAGGGTCTACCAAATATGATGGGACAAAAGCTATCTTGTGCAGTACCAAGGACGAGGAAATCAGTAGGATACTTCATCTTACCACACACGACTTCTACGTCTCTCACAATTCCCAGAGGGTAAATAGTGTCTCTATTAGCTAGCGTAATAGTGACATCAATGGGTTCTATCTCAGCAGGTGCAATCTCATCTTTGATTTCATCATAGAGAGAACGGGGTATTGCACTAACACTAGCTCCCATATCACATAAACCATGGTAACAGTGATCTCCTATCTTAACAAAAACAACGGGCAGGCCAACTATAGGTCCATGCTTGTCTTTCGCGTGAGGTTTAGCAATTCTAGCAGAGTCCTCACAGAATTTAATAACATGCCTGTCTATGTCTTCGGCTAAGAGATCTTTGATAATGGCAACACTAGGTTCAACTCTAATCTCCTCAGGGGGTGCAAGTGGTCTAATGTAACCCCTACGTATCACAGTTGGAGCTTTAGAATAATCCTTCATTCTAGCAGGGTATGGTGGTTTCTCAGTGTAAGCACAAGGAATAATAGGATCACTAAAAGCTATGATTTTCTCATCAACTAGATTGGTTTTGGCTATGTTGCTTTCTATAGGAGGATGATATTTAAACCACTTCTCTTTGGGAAGTTCAACATGAGCAGTAAAAGACTCACATAGAGAAGCTACTATCTCAGAGTCAAGTCCATACTTAGCGCTAAAATCTCTAGAAGTGTTTGTCTCAACAAAAGATTTAACACAATCAAACTATAAATTTATACCTGAGTCCTTACCTTCCTCCAGCTCCCAATCTTCAGAGTTGCGCTTGATTCTCTCCAATAAATTCCATTTGTGATCAATATCCTTCTTCATAAAAGAACCAGCACAAGAAGTGTCAAGCATGGTACGATCTTCATGAGAAAGCCGAGCATAAAAGTTTTGAGTGATGATTTCTCTCGAGAGCTCATGATTGGGGCATGAATATAGCATTGATTTAAGCCTCCCCCAAGCTTGAGCTATGCTTTCCCTGTCATGAGGCCAAAAGTTATAAATAAAGTTCCGATCACGATGTACTAAATGCATAGGGTAGAACTTTTGATGAAATTCCAATTTCAACCGATTGTAGCCCCATGATCCAGCATCATCACATAGCCTATACCATCTCAACGCCTTATCCTTCAAAGATAAAGGAAAGGCTTTCTTCTTTACCTCATCCTCGGGCAAACCTGCAAGCTAAAATAAACCACAAACTTCATCTACATAGATTAGATGAAAGTCTGGATGTGAAGATCCATCTCCTGTAAAAGGATTAGCCAGCAGTTTCTCAAGCATACCCAAAGGAATTTCATATAAGATATTTTCAGTAGGTACCTCAGGTTGAGGAGCAACTCCTCGTGCTTCCTTTCGTGGTGAAGATACCCCAAACAAACTCCTCAAAGGAAGAGTTTCCCTAGTGACAAGTGACAATAAATATCAGCACAGTATATAAATGTTTCCTTACCAATTTCCACTTACCAAAGGCGCTTCACTCCCCGGCAACGGCGCCAGAAAAGAGTCTTGATGACCCACAAGTATAGGGGATCAATCGTAGTCCTTTCGATAAGTAAGAGTGTCGAACCCAATGAGGAGCAGAAGGCTCTGATAAATGGACTTCAGCAAGGTAATAACTGCAAGCACTGAAAGTAGCGGTACAAGTGATTGTGTAGCGAGGTGAAACGTAGCAAGCAAAGAGTAACAAGTAACAAGTAGTTGCAACTGTGCAGCAAGTGGCCCAATCCCTTTTGCAGCAAGGGACAAGCCTGAACAAAGTCTTATAGGAGGAAAAACGCTCCCGAGGACACACGGGAATTTCTGTCATGCTAGTTTTATCATGTTCATATGATTCGCGTTCGTTACTTTGATAGTTTGATATGTGGGTGGACCGGCGCTTGGGTACTGCCCTTACTTGGACAAGCATCCCACTAATGATTAACCTCTCTCGCAAGCATCCGCAACTACAAAAGAAGAATTAAGACAAAGTCTAACCATAGCATTAAACTAGTGGATCCAAATCAGCCCCTCACCAAGGAGCGCATAAACCGGGGTTTAAGCTTCTGTCACTCCAGCAACCCATCATCTACTTACTACTTCCCAATGCCTTCCTATAGGCCCAAATATGGTGAAGTGTTATGTAGTCGACGTTCACATAACACCACTAGAGGAAAAACAACATACAGCATATTAAAATACCGAACGAATATCAAATTCACATGACTATTATGAGCATGACTTATCCCATGTCCTCAGGAACAAAAGTAACTACTCACAAGACATAATCATAATCATGACCAGAGGTGTAATGAATAGCATCAAGGATCTGAACATAAACTCTTCCACCAAGTAATCCAACAAGCATCAACTACAAAGAGTAATCAACACTACTAGCAACCTTACAAGTACCAATCGGAGTCGCGAGACGAAGATTGATTACAAGAGATGAACTAGGGATTGGAGAGGAGATGGTGCTAATGAAGATGTTTATGAAGATGCCTCCCCTCCGACGAGAGGAGCGTTGGTGATGACAATGGCGACGATTTCCCCCTCCGGGAGGGAAATTTCCCCGGCAGGATCGTCCTGCCGGAGCTCTAGATTGGATCTGCTCAAGTTCTGCCCCGTGGCGGCGGCGAAACCACAAAAAAGCTCCCGTATGATTTTTTCCAGGTCAGGACGCATCATATAGCAAAATAGGGGGGCTAGTGGGCTAGTGGGCTGCCCACAAGCCTGCCCTGCGCCACCAGGGGGGTGGTGGCGGTGGGCAAGATTGTGGGGCCCTGGTGGCCCCCCTCTGGTAGTTCTTTCGCTCAGTATATTTAATATAATCCAGAAAAAATCCACGTAAATTTTCAGGGCATTTGGAGATGTGCAGAATAGTGGACTAGGATTTGCTCCTTTTCCAGTCCAGAATTCCAGCTGCCTGAATTCTCCCTCTTCAAATAAACCTTGCAAAATAAGAGAGAAAAGGCATAAATATGGTACCACAAGTAATATAACAGCCCAATAAGCAATAAATATCAACATGAAAGCATGATGCAAAATGGATGTATCAGGTAGCTCTTCACTCGGAGAAGTTTTCTAACTTAGGCGAACCTGGTTTGCGGCTAAGCCTCGGAGTGAGAGGGTAGCTCTTTACTCGGAGAAGTTTTTTAACTTAGGCGAATCTGGTTCGCGGCTAAGCCCTCGAGTGAGAGGGTAGTTCTTCACTTGGCGAATTTTTCTAACTTAGGCGAATCTGGTTCGCGGCTAAGCCCCCGAGTGAGAGGGTAGCTCTTCACTCGGAAAAATTTCTGGCAAGTAAATATATTGAAGTAATCAAAGCTTCTCGCAAGTAAATTGCTTTAGGGAATCTTGTTTCTTACATCACAATAGTCATAAATCAAGCATAAAAATGCTTAAGTAAGTCTCCGTTCCATGCTCGCGGCTCGTCGATCTTCTTCTCCAAATTGTAAAGTTTGTATGCTCTGTTGTTCAGCACCTTGGAGACGATGAAGGGTCCTTCCTAGGCGGGGGCCAGCTTGTGCGGTCTCTGTTGATGCACTCGGAGCACCAAATCGCCTTCTTGAAACGTCCGACTCCTGACGTGTCTTGAATGGAATCGTCGCAAGTCTTGTTGGTAGATCATTGATCGAATCAAAGCCATCTCGTGCTCCCCCTCCAAGAGATCGACTCCATCCTGTCAGGCTTGTTCAGCTTCGGCTTCTGAGAAGAGCTCAACTTTGGGGGAATTGTGAAGCAAATCACTCGAAAGGATAGCTTCCGCACCATACACGAGAAAGAATGGAAACCGCCCAGTCGACCTGTTCGGGGTCATTCTGATTCCCCAGAGCACAGAGGGTAACTCGGTGATCCAAGCACCTGCAGCGTGTCCAATCTCCCTCATGAGACGAGGTTTTAACCCCTGAAGTATGAGTCCATTTGCTCGTTCAGCCTGGCCATTTGTTTGGGGATGAGCAACGGATGCGTACTCCACTCGGGTTCCTTGGTTGGAGAAAAAACTCTTCAATTCATTCGAGTCAAAGTTTGATCCACTGTCAGTGATGATGTTGTGTGGGACCCCAAATCTGACAGTGATTTCTCTCATGAATTTGATTGCAGTGCGTGCATCTAGCTTTTTGATTGGATTGGCTTCTATCCACTTGGTGGATTTGTCGACTGCAACTAGCAAATGAGTGAATCCACCTTGCCCTGTACGAAAGGGTCCAACCATGTCCAAGCCCCACACGACAAAAGGCCATATGAGGGGGATTGTCTTTAGAGCAGATGACGGCTTACGCGATTTGTTGGAGTAGAATTGACATCCTTCACAGTGGTCTACAAGCTCTTTGGCCATTTCACTTGCACGTGGCCAGAAGAACCCAGCTCGGAATGCTTTAGCAATGATGGCTTTGGAGGATGCATGATGACCACAGATTCCCGAATGAATTTCCTCCAAAATCAGTCGGCCTTCTTCAAGGAAATGCACCTTTGAGCTACGCCACACACACTTTCCTTATAGAGCTTATCTCCCATGACTGTGAAAGCTTTTGATCTGCAAACGATCTGTCTGGCTTCGTCTTCATCTTCGGGTAGTTCTTGCCTCGGGATATATGCAATATATGGCATTGTCCAATCGAGCGTGACTACTCGAATCTCCATGATTAGGTCGACAATTGCTAGGATTTCTACTTCAGTCGAATCAACTACACTTGTAGGCTGAGGAGGTTCTTCAGTGAATGGATCTTCTTGGACTGAAGGGGAGTGTATGTGCTCCAAACAGACATCACTAGGCACAATTTTCCAAGTGGATCCGATTTTTGCCAACTCATCAGCAGCTTGATTCTTCAATCAAGGAACGTGATGAAGTTCCAAACCTTCAAGCCTTTTCTCAAGTTTTCTGACTGCATTGCAGTATCCAGTCATGGCAGGGTTTCTCACATCCCACTCTTTCATTACTTGATTAACCACTAGATCCGAGTCACCGTATACCATCAAGCGACGGACGCCGAGTGAAATGGTCATACGCAACCCGTAAAAGAGAGCTTCATACTCTGCCTAATTGTTAGAGGAATCAAAGTGAATCTGCAATACATAACTGAGTTTTTCACCCTTCGGGGATATAAGAACTACGCCTGCACTAGAACCACTCAGCATCTTCGAGACATCAAAGAACATAGTCCAATGTACCGACTGAGTTGGAGCTGGTTGCTGATATTCCACCCATTCAGCCATGAAATCCGCCAGAGCTTGAGATTTGATGGCTTTCTTGGCTTCGAACTTTATGTCACAATATAATAGCTCCATTGCCCATTTCACCACTCGGCCCAATGCATCCCGATTGTGAAGGATTTCTGACAATGGGGCATCACTGACCACAGACACCTAGTGATCTTGAAAATAATGAGCTACCTTCTTCGCAGTCAACCCATCGCCGTCCAGCAAGCTACGATGGGATTACTCACGAACGGTGAAGAGAATCATGGAATTGGCGATGAGGGATGGTTGGTGATGACGATGGCATCGATTTCCCCTCTCCGGAGCCCAGAATGGACTCCAGATCTGCCCTCTAGAGGAAGAACAAGTGGTGGTGGCGGCTCCGTATCGTGAAACGCAATGAACTCATCTCTGTTAATTTTTTCCGGGCGAGAGAGAATATATAGAGCTGGAGTTGGAGGCTACGGAGCCACGAGGGCCTCACAAGCCTGCCAGGCGCGGCCAGGGGGGCCCGCGCCTCCTAGGCTTGTGGGCTCCTAGCTCCGCGTCTCCAGGTAATTCTTGCGCCAGTATTTTTATATATTCCACAAAAAATCCTCGTAAATTTCTAGGTCATTCCGAGAACTTTTATTTCTGCACAAAAACAACACCATGGCAATTCCGCTGAAAACAACGTTAGTCCGGGTTAGTTCCTTTCAAATCATGCAATTTAGAGTCCAGAACATGGGCAACAGAGTTTGGAAAAGTGGATACGATGGAGATAAAGCGCTCAAAATCCTCATCATCCTTTTTCTTGGATGGTTTGGGAGGAAAGGGCATGGGTTTCTGAACCCATGGTTCTCTTTCTTTACCATGCTTCCTAGAAATAAAGTCGTTCTTATCATATCTCCTGTTCTTAGGTTGTGGGTGATACATCTCCATCGTATCTACTTTTCCGAACTCTTTTGCCCTTGTTTTGAACTCTAATTTGCATGATTTGAATGCAACTAACCCGGACTGACGTTGTTTTCAGCAGAATTGCCATGGTGTTGTTTTTGTGCAGAAATAAAAGTTCTCGGAATGTCCTGAAAATTTACGGAGATTTTTTCTGGAATAAAAGAAAAATACCTGCGCAAAGATCCACCGGAGGAGGTGGACCACTAGGCCACAAGCCCACAGGCCGCGGCCACCCCCCTGGCCGCGCCGTGAGGGCTTGTGGGGCCCACGTGGTCCACCGCCCCCAAACTCAGCTCTATATCTTCCGTCTCGCCCGGAAAAAATCAGAGAGAAGGTTTCATCGCGTTTTGTGATACAAAGGCGCCGCCACATCCTGTTCTTCATCTCGAGGGCAGATCTAGAGTCCGTTTTAGGCTCCGGAGAGGGGAAATCGTCGCCATCGTCATCATCAACCTTTCTCCATCGACAATTCCATGATTCTCTTCATCGTTCGTGAGTAATCTCATCGTAGGCTTGCTGGACGGTGATGAGTTGGATGAGATCTATCATGTAATCGAGTTAGTTTTAGATGTGGGTTGATCCCTAGTATCCACTATGTTCTAGATTGATGTTGCTACTACTTGGCTATGCTTAATGCTTGTCACTAGGGCACGAGTGCCATGATTTCAGATCTGAACCCATTATGTTTTCGCCAATATGTGTGTTTTAGATCCTATCTTGCAAGTTGTAGTCACCTACTATGTGTTATGACCCGGCAACCCCGGAGTGACAATTGCCGGAACCACTCCCGGAGATGACCATAGTATGAGGAGTTCATGTATTCACCGCGTGTTAATGCGTTGGTCCGGTTCTTTATTAAAAGGAGAACCTTAATATCCCGTAATTTCCATTAGGACCCCGCTGCCATCTGAGGGATGGACAATAGATGCCATGCAAGTTCTTTTCCCTAAACACGTATGACTACATCCGGAATACATGCCTACATTAGATTGACGAACGGGAGCTAGTTACATATCTCTCCGTGTTATAGCTGTTACATAATGAATCACATCCGTCACACTCATCCATCACCAATCCACTGCCTACGAGTCTTTTACTACTGGTCCTCGCTATGTTACTTCGTCTAGGCTTGTCCCTTCCTACAAAAGGGATTGGGTCACTCTGTTGCAACTGTTGTTACTCTACTGCTGCTGCTACTGCTGTTCCTTGCTACTTCGATGTTACTTGTTGCAAGATCTTTTCCGACACTGTTGTCGGGGAAGAATAGTTACTCGCCCACGTGCAACACTGGCGCCATTGATACAACAGTTAGGAATAGTCTGCCGTCAACAGATCATTTCTCGCACCGTTGCTATCATACTACTTGCTACTAATACTTTGCTTGTAGACACTAATCTTTCAGGTGTGGTTGAATCTGTCAAACTCAGCTGCTAATACTTGAGAATATTCTTTCGCTTCTTCTTTGGCGAACCAACAAATTTGGGTTGAATACTCTACCCTCGAAAACTCCTGCGATCCCATACACTTGTGGGTCCTCAAGGCTTTTTCTGGCGCCGTTGCCGGGGAGGCACAGCTTTATTCTCTGAGTCACATGGGATTGACGTCTGCTAATCACTATGAGGAATCCGAAAGATCCAAGAACTAAAATCCTACCTTCCACTACGAGGAGAGGTAAGTAACTGCCATCTAGCTCTGCACTTGATTCACCTTCAGTTTTGAGTAAGTTTGCGACTTCGCCTCCTGCTAGAAATCTTGATATGTCGCCTGTGCTTGATGATGCTACTTCTGTTGTCCATGATGCTTATGATGTTGCTATGCTTGATACTATGTCTGATGATGCTATGCTTGATACTATGCGTGATACTGCTTTGCCACTAGGTGCATTCCTTGATGCACAAATTGCTAGAGATGCTGCTAGATGTGATGATGCCATGCCTGAAACTGCTAATACTATTGAAGTAGAACCTGCTACTATGCCTGAATTGCCTGTTATGCCTGATACGCGCTATGTTATGGAGGGAGAGATATCTGAGGACTTTCTTGCGTGTAAGGATAGCTATGATGTTGAGAAACTATTGCGCAAGTGGAAAGAAAAAATTCTGAACGCTAGGATGAAATACGACCCGAAGTTTGCTACTTCGCCTATCTTTGTGACCGATAAGGATTATGAATTCTCTGTCGACCCTGAGTTAATCACTCTGGTCGAATCTGATCCTTTTCGCGGTTATGAGTCTAAAACGGTTGTAGCCCATCTTACCAAACTGCACGATATAGCCACCCTATTCACTAGTGAGGAAAAGATCCACCACTACTACATGCTCAAGTTGTTTCCTTTCTCCCTAAAGGATGATGCTAAGTCCTGGATCACTTCTCTTGCTCCTAGTTGTGTGCGTAGCCCCCAGGATATGGTCTACTACTTCTCTGAAAAATATTTCCCTGCCCATAAGAAGCAAGCTGCCTTGCAGGAAATATACAACTTTGCTCAAGCTGAGGAAGAGAGTCTCCCACAAGCTTGGGGAGGCTCATCCAGCTACCGAATGCTTTGCCTGATCACCCTCTTGAGAAGAATGAAATACTTGATATCTTCTATAATGGACTTACCGATGCTTCCAAAGACCACCTAGATAGTTGTGTCGGTTGTGTTTTTAGGGAACGAACTGTAGAACAAGCTGAGATTGTGTTGAATAACATCTTGTGCAATGAGAATGCTTGGACTATTTCCGAACCACCTCCTAAGCCAACTCCGAAGAAAAGAGGTATTCTATTCCTCAGTCCTGAAGATATGAAAGAAGCTAAGAAATCTATGCGAGAGAAAGGCATTAAATCTGAAGATGTCAAAAATCTACCACCTATCGAAGAGATCCATGGTCTCGATAACCCGATACAAGTAGTAGAAGTAAATTCTCTGTGCAGTTTTGATGAGAGTGATATTCCTTTTGATAAACCAGCTAGCTTATGCATGGATGAATTTGATAATTTTGTTGCCAAACAACAGAGTTTCTATGATTATGTTAGCAGACAATTGGAAAAGAATGCTCGTATGCTTAGTCATTTAAGTGCTTGTGTGGATAGAAATGTCAATGATCTTAAGCTTCTGAGTAAACATGCCTCGATGGTTACTACTCAGGTAGAACAAGTACTTAAAGCTCAGAATGACTTGCTCAATGAGTTGAATAACAATTCCGTCAGAGTCGTCACTAGAGGCGGTAGAATGACCCAGGAACCTTTGTATCCTGAGGATCATCCGAAGAGAATTGAACAACATTCTCAAGGAGTTAGCACTCATGCACCTAGTCATCCTAGAAAGAAGAAGAAAGATGATAGGAACATGCACGCTAGCAACCCTGTTGCTGCTACACCTGAGAGTCCAAACGATGCCTCTGTCTCTGATGCTAAAACACAATCTGGTGATGAACATGAGCCTAATGATAATATCAATGGAGATGTTCATGAAGATGCTCAACCTAGAAATCATAAGGATGTGGAGATTGAACCTGGTGTTGATCTTGATAACCCACAGCCTAAGAATAGAAGATATGATAAGAATGACTTCGCTGCTAGGAAGCATGGTAAAGAAAGGGAGTCGTGGGTTCAGAAACCTATGCCCTTTCCTCCCAAACCATCCAAGAAAAAGGATGATGAGGATTTTGAGCGCTTTGTTGAAACGATCAGACATGTCTTTCTGCAAATGCATTTGACAGATATGCTCAAATTGTCTCTGTATGCTAAGTACATGAAAGATATTATGACTAATAAGAGGAAGATACCTGAGGTTGAGATTTCCACCATTCTTGCTAATTATACCTTCAAGGGTGGAACTCCTAAGAAACTAGGTGATCCCGATGTGCCCACTATACCTTGCTCCATTAAAGGAAACTACGTTAGAACTGCTTTATGCGACCTTGGAGCCGGTGTTAGTGTTATGCCTCTCTCTCTCTTTATCATAGACTTGAACTAGATAAGTTGACACCCACTGAAATCTCTCTGCAAATGGCCGACAAATCAACTGCTTTCCCTATCGGCATTTGTGAGGATGTGCGTGTTGTGGTTGCTAACACCACTGTCTTAACAGACTTTGTTATCTTGGATATTCTCGAGGACGATGCCATGGCGGTCATCCTCGGAAGACCCTTTTTAAACACTGCAGGGGCTGTTATAGATTGCAACAAAGGCAATGTCACTTTCCATGTTAACGGTAATGAGCATACGGTGCACCTTCCGAACAAACAATATCAAGTACATTGCATCAATGCTATCGAAAAAACTTCATTGATTCCTATTGGGAGCTTTGAATGCCCTATTCCTCATGTCAAGATGAAGTATGATTTGCTTGTTGGGGAGATACACATCCCCATTGAGGTGACCTAGTGACTATTCGAAAATTCTCCGTTCTCTTTTGCGATTCAAAAAGGTTTGTCAAAGAGGCTTGATCAACCTCACTGACGGATTTCTTTCGATGACCATGAGATGGATGAATCACGGAGTCACAAACCTCTGTTCCAAGCTTTCACTTTAGGTTGCTTAGAAGAAAAATGATAGATTTAGTTTAGTTTTCCCTGTTTACTGTCTTAGCGTCCGGTAGAAAAGTATCCCGAAAATAAAAGTTCTCCGAACGCCGTGAAAATCAAGTACGATTTTTTCTGGAATTTTTGAAAAAAAGTGGGATAAAGAGTCTGTCTCGGGGCCACACCAGTGGGCCACAAGCCCTAGGGGTGCGGGCACCCCCCTGGCCGCGCCACCCAGGCTTGTGGGGCCCACAGGTACCCCCTCCACTCATTCTTGCTCTCATCCGCTTCTCCTTCCTCCAGAAAAAATCGTTTCACATCTCAAACCCGTGTTCTTGCTCCTCTTGCTGGGATTTTCGATATCTTTGCTCAAATCACCGTTCTCCGAACTGTTTTGGGGAAATTACTCCTTGGTAAGTGACTCCTCCATTGGTCCAATTAGTTTTTGCTCTAGTGTCGTATACTCCATGTATTTTTGTTGCCTTGGTGACCATGTTCTTGAGCTTTGCATGCTGATTATAGCTGGTCCCAAGTAGTTTTGATGTGTAATATGGTCTCTAGGCACTTGTGGGAGTAGTTGCTACAAGCTTGGTTGAGCCTTATTCACTTTTCCTTAGAATCACTAAAAATTTCAGAAATTTTCAGAGATAGAAAATGGAAAAGATGTTGAGGTTCTTAAGAGGCTCTTCAAGACGTGGCCCCAAGGATGATGGGAGTGAGAAGAAGCCCAAGTATCCGGTCCCTCGAGTCGCAGAAGTTCGAGCGTGCGAATGGCCAAGCGACGTGTTCTTACGCGCCACTGGAATTTATGAGGACTTTTATCACTTGGTGGAAAACGCAGGCCTTACCTCCTTCATTGAATATAAGTGTCTGCAATACCTCCTCCTCACTAATATCTCCGTACAAAGCTTTAACTTCTATCTGAGGAAGAATCCTCCTATGGTTGAGTTTAAACTTTATGATATCCCCCAGCGCATGTCACTCCAGGATTTTTGCAATGTTTGCAAATTGCCTTATGTTGGAGATATTCATGAACCTCGTCCACGGGACTTGGAAGCTTTCATCGGTACAATTGTTGTAGGAGAGGAGAGAGGAGTATCTTGCGCTAGAGCTGCTAGCATTCATTTTCCCGTGCTTCGGTACTTCTCATTATTTGTGGGAAAATGTTTGATTGGCCGTTGGAAAGCTCGGTCACTTAGTTCCCCAAATCTTGCGGTCTTGCGTGAAGCCCTTTATAATGATAAAACTTATAGCTTGGGCGCTATAGTAGCTCAATGGTTGAACCTAAACCGTTCTAAAGGTGTCGTCTATGGATGTATCTATGCTACCCGTCTTGCCAGACACTTTGAGATACCCATTAGACTTGACGAGGAAGAAGAGGTCCTTCTTCACGAGAGATATCTAGATTACGATAGCATGGTTCACCATGACTTTCTTGATAGAGATATAAGTAGAAGGATGATTTATAACCTGGTATTTAGTCAGGGTACTCCTACTGCGACAACACACCTTCCCTGGCAACGGCGCCAGGAATCCTCCTGCTACGGCTACGCCTATAGGGACTTCCTTGGCAAATATGCAAAGGATTTCCCCGCGGCCTTGGAGCCTTGCGTTGGTGTTCCCTTGAAGAGGAAAGGGTGATGTAGCACAGCGGCGGTAAGTATTTCCCTCAGTTTGAGAACCAAGGTATCAATCCAGTAGGAGGAGCGTTCACAAGTACCTGCACAAACACAAAGAGCTTGCACCCAACGCTATGAAGGGGTTATCAATCCCTTATAGAGATTTTGCAAAGTGAGAACTGAAAGCAAAGAGTAAACAAAGCAAAGTAAAAGTGAAAGTGGAAAAGATAGTTGTGAATAGACCCGGGGGCCGTAGTGTTCACTAGTGGCTTCTCTCATGAAAGCAAGTAGATGGTGGGTGAACAAATTACTGTCGAGCAATTGATAGAACCGTGCAAAGTCGTGACGTTATCTAAGGCAATGATTATATCTATAGCATCACGTCCAAAACAAGTAGACCGATACTTTCTGCATCTACTCCTATTACTCCACACGTCGACCGCTATCCAGCATGCATCTAGTGTATTAAGTCCAAAAGAACAGAGTAACACCTTAAGCAAGATGACATGATGTAGATGGACAATCTCATATCTACGATAAAAGCCCATCTTGTTACCCTTGATGGCAACAACATGATGCGTGCCTTGCTGCCCCTTCTGTCACTCGGAAAGGTCACCACACGGTATGAACCCAAAACCAAGCACTTCTCCCATTGCAAGAATCATAGATCTAGTTGGCCAAACAAAACCCAAGACTCGGAGAGACTTACAAGGATATCAAATCATGCAAATAAGAAATCAGCAAAGACTCGAATATATATCATAGATAATCTGATCACAAATCCACAATTCATTAGATCTCGACAAACACACCGCCAAAGAGGATTACATCGGATAGATCTCCATGAAGATCATGGAGAACTTTGTATTGAAGATCCAAGAGAGATAAGAAGCCATCTAGCTACTAACTACGGACCCGTAGGTCTGAAGTGGACTACTCACGAGTCATTGGAGAGGCGATGATGTTGATGTAGAAGCCCTCCAACTCCAAAGTCCCCTCCGGCAGGTCACCGGGAAGGGTCTCTAGATGAGATCTTGCAGAAATGGAAGCTTGCGGCGGCGGAAAAGTGTTTTTGTGGATGCCTTGATTTTTTCTGGATTTTTAGGGAATTTATAGGCCAAAGACCTAGGGCAGGGGAGCGCCACGGAGGCCACAAGCCTGGTTGCCGCGGGACCCCCTGGCCGCGGCAACACGGCTTGTGGGCTCCCTGTGGGCCCCTGCCTTGGCCGTCAAGCCTCCCGATCTTCTTCCGTTCTCGAAAAATTATTTCGGGGATTTTATTCCGTTTGGACTCCGTTCCAAAATCAGATCTGAAAAGAGTCAAAACACAGAAAAAACAGGAACTGGGACTTGGCGCTGGATTAATAAGTTAGTCCCAAAAAATATATAAAAGGTAAACAAAACATCCAAAGTTGACAAGATGACAGCGTGAAACCATCAAAAATTATAGATACGTTTGAGACGTATCGAGCATCCCCAAGCTTAACTCCTGCTCGTCCTCGAGTAGGGAAGTGATAAAGAATGAATTTTTGATGCTTTCATGCTACCTGGCAAAGATGTCCTTTGTAACTCCTCTTATGTGACGTGAATTTTCAGATCCATTAGATTCAAAACAATAGTTTTCTATTGATGTGGAGACAATAATAATGCAAGCAAACTAGCAAGGTAATCATGAACTTTCAAAATAACAAGGCCAAAAGAAAGTTAGCCCTACAAAATCATATAGTCTAGCTATGCTCTATCATAATTGTACAACGAATTTAAATCATGCACAACCCCGGTATTGGCCAAGTAATTGTTTTCACACCTTTACTTTGTCAAACTTTTTCGACTCTCACGCAATACATGAGCGTGAGCCATGGTTTTAGCACTATAAGTGGTGTGGAGTGTGGTGGAGGTTGCAAGACAAACGAGGAGAAGATGGTCACATTGACTAGGCATATCAATGAGCTATGGAGATTCTCATCAATAGATATCAACGTGAATGAGTAGGGATTGCCATACAAATGATGCACTAGAGCTAAGAGTATGTGAAAGCTCTTAAAGAAAACTAGTGGGTGTGCATCTAACTTGCTTGCTCACGAAGACCTAAGGCAATTTTGAGGAAGCCTATCATTGGAATATACAAGCCAAGTTATATAATGAAAATTTCCCACTAGCTATATGGTGGTGACAAAACGAGAGACTCTCAATCATGAAGATCATGGTGCTTAATATGCACAAGTGTGGAAAAGTGGTAGCATTGTCCCTTCTCTCTTTTTCTCTCATTTTTTTTTGTTGGGCTCTTTTGCCTCTTTTTTTTGGTGGGCATCTTTGACCTCTTTTATTTCCTCACATGGGACAATGCTCCATCAATGATGATCATCACACTTACAACTCAAAACTTAGAGCAATGATGACTCTATATGGAATGCCTTCGGTAGTGTACCGTGACAATGATCTAGCATGGCATAGACATCAATGGAAGCATCATGCTAGCTATCTTATGATCATGAAATGGCAAGGTAGAAGTGGTGGCACATGTCATGGTGGCAGTTGCATGGCAATATATCTGGGAATGGCTTTGAAAAAGCCATAGTAGGTAGGTATGGTGGCTGTTTTGAGGGAGGCTAATGGTGGGTTTTGTGCACCGCTGAAAGTTGCACGGCACTAAAGAAGATAGTGATGGTGGAAGGTGAGAGTGCATCTAAACCATGGACTCATCATTAGTCATGAAGAACTCATATACTTGTTGCAAAAGTTTTAGTAGTAATCGAAACAAAGCATTCAACGCATACTCCTAGGGGAAGGGTTGGTAGGTATAAACCACCGCGCGATCCCAACCGCCACACAAAGGATGACAATCAATAGACTAATCATGCTCAGACTTCATCACATAGCGGTTCACCATACGTGCATGCTACGGGAATCACTAACTTCGACACAAGTATTTCTAGATCCACAACACCTTACTAATATGACTTCAACATTACCACAACCACATCTCAAAACTAATTGAGATGAATCAAACTTCTCTAACTATTCGATGCACATGAAGGTGGAAATTTTCATATCCCTTTGGATAACTACCCCTTTTGAGACTACTATCATAGCATAGATCAACTACCAAGCCATGCGCTTCCGTGCTCTAAAAGATATACGTGAAGCACATAGAGAAAAATCAACTAGCTCAAAAGATATAAGTGAAGCACATGTGAGCTGAATTGTCTAACCAAAGGATATAAGTGAAGCTCGACAAAATCACGGTGAGTGCATGTCTCTCTCTCTAGGTGTGCAGCAAGGATGATTGTGACACAACAAAAATTAAAAGACTCCTACGATACAGGACGCTCCAAGCAAAACACATAACATGTGGTGAATAAAAATATAGCCCCAAGTAACGTTACCAATGGATTGAAGACGAAAGAGGGGATGCCTTCCCGGGGCATCCCCAAGATTAGGCTTTTACGGCATCCTTGAATCAACTTGGGGTGCCTTGGGCATCCCCAAGCTTGAGCTCTTGCCACTCTTTATCTTTTTGTCCATAAGAACTTCACCCAAAACTTGAAAACTTCACAACACGAAACTTAAAGAGAAACTCGTGATAACATTAGTATAAGAAAGCAAACCACCACTTCCTTAGGTACTGTAGCAAACTTAAATTCTACTTATGTTGATGTTGGGTTACCGTATTTTCAATCTTCCATGGCTAATACCCCCCGATACTATCCATAGTTTCATCAAAACAAGCAACCAACTCAACAAAAACAGAATCTGTTAACAGCAGACCAGTCTGTAGCAATCTGTATACTTCGTATACTTCTGGTACTTCAAAACTTCTGATAAATTACGACAGTCTGAAGAATTTGCGTAGCAATCAGCAGCAAAAAGAATCAACTCAAAAGCTCTTACAGAAGAAAAAAATCGTGAGCAGAAAGTTTCTGTCTTTTCCAGCATGACCAAACGATCATCCCCAAGACTAAACATAACGGTTTTGCTTGGCACAAACGCAAAAAGAAACACAAAAAACACAATCATAACAGAATTATGAAAGTGTGGAAAACACAAAACATAAATAAAAAGGATATATTCATTGGGTTACCTCCCAACAAGCGCTATTGTTTAACGCCCTTAGCTAGGCAAAAGGTGATGGAATCACGTATAGTCATCTTTGGTGCTCAAACCATAAGTAGCCCTTATCATAGATTCATAAGGCAATCTTATTTTCTTTCTAGGAAAATGCTCCATGCCCTTCTTTAGGGGAAATTGAAATCTAATATTCCCTTCCTTCATATCGATGATAGCACCAATAGTCCTTAGGAAAGGTCTACCAAGAATAATGGGACATGAAGGATTGCAATCTATGTCAAGTACAATGAAATCCATGGGTACATAGTTCTTATTTGCAACAATAAGAACATCATTGATCCTTCCCATGGGTTTCTTGATAGTAGAATCCGCAAGATGCAAATTAAGAGAACACTCTTCAATCTCATGAAAACCAAGAATGTCACATAAAGATTTTGGAATCGCGGAAACACTAGCACCCAAATCACACAAAGCATTGCATTCATAGTTTTTGATTTTGATTTTGATAGTAGGTTCCCCCTCATCATGAAGTTTTCTATGTATAGAGACTTCTAATTCGAGCTTCTCTTTAAGATATTTCATCATAGCATCTATGATATGAGTGGTAAAGGCTTTGCTTTGGCTATAAGCATGTGGAGAGTTTGCAATGGATTGCATCAAGGAAATGCATTCAAACAAGGAGCAACTATCATAATTGAATTCCTTGAAATCCAAAGTGGGAGTTTCATTACTACCCAAAATTTTGATTTCTTCTACTCTACTCTCCACACCTTTATCATCAAGATAGGTGGACTCCGAATCATTGGGGCGTTTTTCAACCAAAGTGGATTCATATCCAGCCCCTTCATCAATATGTTTGACACGCGAAAACAAAGATTCAAGAGGAGTCACACCAAGCACTTTAAGATATTCGTGATTTGCATCACTAGAACGCACCCTTTTAAACCATTCATGCCTAGCGCAAATTTGGGCGGTTCTTTCTTTGCTCTCATTCATGGAGACACGCATAGCTTTTAAAGTTTCATCCAAGTTGACCTTGGGAGGAGCACATCTAACTTTCAAAGCATCAAGATCACAAGACATCCTATCAACTCTCTTAGCCAAATCGTCTATTTTGAGTAGTTTTTCCTCTATGGACGCATTGAAAATCTTTTGAGAGTTGATGAACTCTTTGATATTACTCTCTAAATCAGAGGGTAATTTGTTGTGATTTCTATAAGTGTTGTTGTAGGAATGGCCATAATTGTTAGAGGAGTTACTAGGAAAAGGCCTAGGAACATAGTTTCCTCTAAAAGCATTGTTGTTGCCAAAATTGTTCCTACCAACAAAATTAACGTCCAAACTAGCGTTGCTACTCTCAATCAAGGAAGATAGTGGCATGTCATTAGGATCTAAAGGAGTATTTCTACTAGCAACCAAATTCATCAACTCGTCCATCTTAGCACTAAGTGAGTTAATTTCTTCTATAGCGTGTACCTTTTTGTTAGCAGGCGACCTTTCAGTGTGCCACTGAGAGTAGTTGGTCATGATATTTTCTAGGAGTTTTGTAGCGTCTCCTAACGTGATTTCCATGAACGTTCCACCTGAGACGGAGTCCAAGATATTGCGAGAAGCGAAATTCAAACCAGCATAAAAGATTTGTATAATCATCCACAAACTCAAGCCATGAGCGGGACAATTTCTAATCATTAACTTCATCCTCTCCCAAGATTGTGCAACGTGTTCATGATCAAGTTGCTTGAAATTCATGATATCGCTACGTAGAGAGATAATCTTAGCCGGCGGAAAATACTTTGATATGTAAGAATCTTTCCACTTATCCCAAGAATCGATACTATTTTTAGGCAAAGAACAAAACCATGTTTTTGCGCGATCTCGCAACGAGAAAGGAAAAACCTTCAACTTAATCACGTCATTATCCACATCTCTTTTCTTTTGCATATCGAAAAACTCAATGAAGGTATTGAGATGGGATGCGACATCTTCACTAGGAAGGCCAGAGAATTGCTCTTTCATAACAAGATTCAGCAAAGCTGCGTTGATTTCATACGATTCCGCACTAGTGGCGGGAGCAATCGGAGTACTAATAAAATCATTATTGTTGGTACTCGAGAAGTCACAAAGTTTGGTGTTTTCAGCCATGAGGACTTCAACAAACCAACAAGAACACAAGCAAGCAAGAAAACCGGCAAAGGAAAACGGCAAAGGGCAAAAGAAAACAGCAAAGGAAAACGGCAAAGGGCAAAAGAAAACGGCAAAGGAGAATGGCAAATGAAAACGGAAAATGTGAAGTGGGGGAGAGGAAAACGAGAGCAACTGGAAAAAAAGGTAAATGCAAGGGATGAGTTTTTGACACCTACTTGGATAGATCTCCTCCCCGGCAACGACGCCAGAAATCCTTCTGCTATTGCGACAACAGACCTTCCCTGGCAACGGCGCCAGGAATCCTGCTGCTACGGCTACGCCTATAGGGACTTCCTTGGCAAATATGCAAAGGATTTCCCCGCGGCCTTGGAGCCTTGCGTTGGTGTTCCCTTGAAGAGGAAAGGGTGATGTAGCATAGTGGCGGTAAGTATTTCCCTCAGTTTGAGAACCAAGGTATCAATCCAGTAGGAGGAGCATTCACAAGTACCTGCACAAACACAAAGAGCTTGCACCCAACGCTATGAAGGGGTTGTCAATCCCTTATAGATTGTTTGCAAAGTGAGAACTGAAAGCAAAGAGTAAACAAAGCAAAGTAAAAGTGAAAGTGGAAACGATAGGTGTGAATAGACCCGAGGGTCATAGTGTTCACTAGTGGCTTCTCTCATGAAACAAGTAGACGGTGGGTGAACGAATTTCTGTCGAGCAATTGATAGAACCGCGCAAAGTCGTGACGTTATCTAAGGCAATGATTATATCTATAGGCATCACGTCCAAAACAAGTAGACCGATACTTTCTGCATCTACTACTATTACTCCACACGTCAACCACTATCCAGCATGCATCTAGTGTATTAAGTCCAAAAGAACAGAGTAACGCCTTAAGCAAGATGACATGATGTAGATGGACAATCTCATATCTACGATAAAAGCCCATCTTGTTACCCTTGATGGAAACAACATGATGCGTGCCTTGCTGCCCCTTCTGTCACTGGGAAAGGTCACCACACGGTATGAACCCAAAACCAAGCACTTCTCCCATTGCAAGAATCATAGATCTAGTTGGCCAAACAAAACCCAAGACTCGGAGAGACTTACAAGGATATCAAATCATGCAAATAAGAAATCCGCAGAGACTCAAATATATATCATAGATAATCTGATCACAAATCCACAATTCATCGGATGTCGACAAACACACCGCCAAAGAGGATTACATCGGATAGATCTCCTTGAAGATCATGGAGAACTTTGTATTGAAGATCCAAGAGAGAGAAGAAGCCATCTAGCTACTAACTACGGACCCGTAGGTCTGAAGTGGACTACTCACGACTCATTGGAGAGGCAATGATGTTGATGTAGAAGCCCTCCAACTCCAAAGTCCCCTCCGACAGGGCACCGGGAAGGGTCTCCAGATGAGATCTCTCTAAAACGGAAGCTTGCGGCGGTGGAAAAGTGTTTTCGTGGATGCCCTGATTTTTTCTGGATTTTTAGGGAATTTATAGGCCAAAGACCTAGGGCAGGGGAGCGCCAGGGAGGCCACAAGCGTGGTTGCCGCGGGCCCCCCTGGTCGCGGCAACAGGGCTTGTGGGCTCCCTGTGGGCCCCCTGCCTTGGCCCTCAAGCCTCCCGATCTTCTTCCGTTTTGGAAAAGTTATTTTGGGGATTTAATTTCGTTTGGACTCCGTTCCAAAATCAGATCTAAAAAGAGTCAAAAACACAAATAAAACAGGAACTCGGACGCACTGCATTAATAAGTTAGTCCCAAAAAAGATATAAAAGGTAAACAAAACATACAAAATTAACAAGATAACAGCGTGAAACCATCAAAAATTATAGATACGTTTGAGACGTATCAGGTACTCGTGAGACTATTACTTTGCGTGCTTCTTCGTTGTTCAATCTTCATGCAGGCAGGTACACTATTATGCCCTCGGACATCTACGCATATTGGGGCTTAGCCCAACCACAGGTGCCCGTGCCCGAGCCGCCAGTCGAGTACCAGACGCCATTTTATCAGTGGGAGCCAGAGGAGCTCACACAGTAGTGGCATCCTCAGTCCACTCCGGAGTACCCCGGAGCTGGTTATTTCCCTCCTTGGGAGTAGACCAAGTTAGGCCAAAAGCCTAAGCTTGGGGGAGTACGTGTTCTCGCCGACTTTACATTCTTTCTTTTGCTTTCACCTTGTTAGCCGGTGTTCACACTTTGCCACTGTATCATCCATGTTAGTTTATTTTCTTTTTCTTGTTTTCTTTTCGTGTGTCTGTCTAGTTTGAGAAAAACCAAAAAGATTTTTCTTTTTCTTCTTTTGCTTGTTGGGAGATTTCCCGTGTAGATAGTTTTCTTTTTCTTTGGGTCAAGGTAGAAGATATTGGTTACAATGTTTAGTGGCTCTTGCATGCATACCTGTTTAGCTTTCAAAGAGCCATATTACTTTGTCTTCTCCTTTGTGTTTGCCTGCATATTCCATCTTAGTCCAATACACGAGCACGCTTATTATTGTTCACATCGTTCGGTCGTGCAAGTGAAAGGCAATAATGACGATATATGATGAAGTGACTGAGCTTGGAAAAGCTGGTATGAACTCGATCTATTTTGTTTTTGTAAATATGACTAGCTCATCATGCCTAATTCATCTTTGTTGTGAGAGAAACATGTTTGCAATGACAACTTAGAGATCATAGTTGCTTATGCCATGCTTACTTAGCTAGGGGCTTATAATGGTTTGTCTTGGATGCCCACATGAATGTTGAGATGACTATGATGTAGTATGATAGGATGGTATCCTCCTTTGAATGATTCAAGTGGCTTGACTTAGCGCATGTTCACGCATGTAGTTGAAACAAAATCAACATAGCCTCTATGATGTTAATGTTCATGGTGATTTATGTCCTACTCATGCTTGCACTCAATGTTAGTTAATCTGATTGCATTTTGATGACTGTTGTCGCTCTCTAGTTGGTCGCTTCCCAGTCTTTTGCTAGCCTTCACTTGTACTAAGCGGGAATACTGCTTGTGCATCCACCTCCATAAACCCAAAGATGTTCCATGTGAGTCCACTATACCTACCTATGTGCGGTATCTACCTGCCGTTCCAAGTAAATTTGCATGTGCCACTCTCTAAATCTTCAAGAAATAATCTGTTTTGCATGCCCGAACTGCTCATGTGGTGACAGGGGGCTATTGGTATCTTCCATGCTAGGCGTGTTATCCTCAGTATTAGTTAATTCACTATCATTCACGAGAAAGGGGTCGGTAATTGGAATTCCCAGTTCCGTGCTCAAATCGAAAAGATAATTGCAAACAAAACTCCCCCAGGATTGATGTTGGTATGGACGGTACCCGAGGATTCGGCTAGCCGTGGAGTGTGATTGATTGGTGGTGGGGGAGTCAAAACTTTACTTTTCTATTTGGGAACCGCCTATAGCATCTGTAGCGTGGAAGATGTTGAGAACTCTTAGTCATTGCGTTGACAATGAAAGCATGCCACCCAAAATTATTATCTCTGTTTTCAAAGCTTGAGCTCTGGCACCTCTGCAAATCAATGCTTCCCTCTGCGAAGGGCATGTCTATTTATATTCCTGTTGAGTCATCCTAATCTTATAAAAGCACAAATTAGAGAGCACCTCTGTCATTTTTATGATTTGCTTTTAAATGTGTTGAGTATGACTATGACTGGATTTTCATTGCCTTGAATTACAATGTTTAGTCAACCCTTGGTCTTTTAAGGTGCTCTGCATTTATGTTTTGGGGTCGCACAAAGAGCTAGCGAGATACCATCTATTCGTAGTGCTTCATGTTGTTTTGATTGAAGTGTTGACATTTGAGGCTTGTTATTATTTGCTCGCTAGTTGATTATGCCATTGATATGAGTTTACCGTGAGACCTAGATGTCATTTGCTTATGTGGTTTGCTTGTGATCTTGCTGAAATTCTGGTTGTGAGTTAGACATAGTTGCAACAACAAGATCAAATAGAGTTCGTCAAAGTTTTTCTTTTGTCTCTCTCAGTTTGTCAACTGAGTTGCTCGAGGACAAGCAATTCTTTAAGCTTGGGGGAGTTGATACGTCTCCGTCGTATCTACTTTTCCGAACTCTTTTGCCCTTGCTTTGGACTCTAATTTGCATGATTTGAATGGAACTAACCCGGACTGACGTTGTTTTCAGCAGAATTGCCATGGTGTTGTTTTTGTGCAGAAATAAAAGTTCTCAGAATGTCCTGAAAATTTACGGAGATTTTTTCTGGAATAAAAGAAAAATACCTGCACAAAGATCCACCGGAGGAGGTGGACCAGTGGGCCACAAGCCCACAGGCCGTGGTCACCCCCCTGGCCGCGCCGTGAGGGCTTGTGGGGCCCACGTGGCTCCACCGCCCCCAAACTCAGTGTTGGAATTATGCCCTAGAGGCAATAATAAATATAGTTATTATTATAATTCCTGTATCAAGATAATGGTTTATTATCCATGCTATAATTGTATTGAATGAAGACTCATTTACATGTGTGGATACATAGACAAAACACCGTCCCTAGCAAGCCTCTAGTTGGCTAGCCAGTTGATCAAAGATAGTCAGTGTCTTCTGATTATGAACAAAGTGTTGTTGCTTGATAACTGGATCACGTCATTAGGAGAATCACGTGATGGACTAGACCCAAACTAATAGACGTAGCATGTTGATCGTGTCATTTTATTGCTACTGTTTTCTGCGTGTCAAGTATTTATTCCTATGACCATGAGATCATATAACTCACTGACACCGGAGGAATACTTTGTGTGTATCAAACGTCGCAACATAACTGGGTGACTATAAAGATGCTCTACAGGTATCTCCGAACGTGTTAGTTGAGTTAGTATGGATCAAGACTGGGATTTGTCACTCCGTGTGACGGAGAGGTATCTCGGGGCCCACTCGGTAATACAACATCACACACAAGCCTTGCAAGCAATGTGACTTAGTGTAAGTTGCGGGATCTTGTATTACGGAACGAGTAAAGAGACTTGCCGGTAAACGAGATTGAAATAGGTATGCGGATACTGACGATCGAATCTCGGGCAAGTAACATACCGAAGGACAAAGGGAATGATATACGGGATTATATGAATCCTTGGCACTAAGGTTCAAACGATAAAGATCTTCGTAGAATATGTAGGATCCAATATGGGCATCCAGGTCCCGCTATTGGATATTGACCGAGGAGCCTCTCGGGTCATGTCTACATAGTTCTCGAACCCGCAGGGTCTGCACACTTAAGGTTCGACGTTGTTTTATGCGTATTTGAGTTATATGGTTGGTTACCGAATGTTGTTCGGAGTCCCGGATGAGATCACGGACGTCAAGAGGGTTTCTAGAATAGTCCGGAAACGAAGATTGATATATAGGATGACCTCATTTGATTACCGGAAGGTTTTCGGAGTTACCGGGAATGTACCGGGAATGACGAATGGGTTCCGGGAGTTCACCGGGGGGGCAACCCACCCCAGGGAAGCCCATAGGACATAAGGGTGGCACACCAGCCCTTAGTGGGCTGGTGGGACAGCCCAAAAGGGCCCTATGCGCCATACAAAGGAAAATCAAAGAGAAAGAAAAAAAAAGGGAGGTGGGAAGGAAGGGAAGGACTCCCACCCACCAAACCAAGTCCAACTCGGTTTGGGGGGGAGCCTTCCCCCCTTGGACTCGGCCGACCCCCTTGGGGCTCCTTGAGCCCCAAGGCAAGGTCCCCTCCCTCCCACCTATATATACGGAGGTATTGGGGCTGATTTGAGACGACTTTTCCACGGCAGCCCGACCACATACCTCCACGGTTTTTCCTCTAGATCGCGTTTCTGCGGAGCTCGGGCGGAGCCCTGCTGAGACAAGGTCATCACCAACCTCCGGAGCGCCGTCACGCTGCCGGAGAACTCTTCTACCTCTCCGTCTCTCTTGCTGGATCAAGAAGGCCGAGATCGTCGTCGAGTTGTACGTGTGCTGAACGCGGAGGTGCCGTCCGTTCGGTACTAGATCGTGGGACTGATCGCGGGATTGTTCGCGGGGCGGATCGAGGGACGTGAGGACGTTCCACTACATCAACCGCGTTCACTAACGCTTCTGTTGTACGATCTACAAGGGTACGTAGATCACTCATCCCCTCTCGTAGATGGACATCACCATGATAGGTCTTCGTGCGCGTAGGAAAATTTTTGTTTCCCATGCGACGTTCCCCAACAGTGGCATCATGAGCTAGGTTCATGCGTAGATGTCTTCTCGAGTAGAACACAAAAGTTTTTGTGGGCGGTGATGTGCGTTTTTCTGCCCTCCTTAGTCTTTTCTTGATTCCGCGGTATTGTTGGATTGAAGCGGCTTGGACCGACATTACTCGTACGCTTACGAGAGACTGGTTTCACCGTTACGAGTAACCCCGTTGCTCAAAGATGACTGGCAAGTGTCGCTTTCTCCAACTTTAGTTGAATCGGATTTGACCGAGGAGGTCCTTGGATGAGGTTAAATAGCAACTCATATATCTCCGTTGTGGTGTTTGCGTAAGTAAGATGCGATCCTACTAGATACCCATGGTCACCACGTAAAACATGCAACAACAAAATTAGAGAACGTCTAACTTGTTTTTGCAGGGTATACTTGTGATGTGATATGGCCTACGATGTGATGTGATATATTGGATGTATGAGGTGATCATGTTGTAATAGAAAATATCGACTTGCATGTCAATGGTACGGCAACCGGCAGGAGCCATAGGGTTGTCTTTATACTAACGTTTGTGCTTGCAGATGCGTTTACTATTTTGCTAGGATGTAGCTTTACTAGTAATAGCATGAGTAGCACGACAACCCCGATGGCAACACGTTGATGGAGATCATGGCGTGGCGCCGGTGACAAGAAGATCGTGCCGGTGCTTTGGTGATGGAGATCAAGAAGCATGTGATGATGGCCATATCATGTCACTTATGAATTGCATGTGATGTTAATCCTTTCATGCACCTTATTTTGCTTAGAACGACGGTAGCATTATGAGGTGATCTCTCACTAAAATTTCAAGACGAAATTGTGTTCTTCCCGACTGTGCACCGTTGCTACAGTTCGTCGTTTCGAGACACCACGTGATGATCGGGTGTGATAGACTCAACGTTCACATACAACGGGTGCAAAACAGTTGCGCACGCGGAACACTCGGGTTAAGCTTGACGAGCCTAGCATGTGCAGACATGGCCTCGGAACACATGAGACCGAAAGGTCGATCATGAATCATATAGATGATATGATTAGCATAGGGATGCTTACCAGTGAAACTACACTCAACTCACGTGATGATCGGACTTGAGCTAGTGTAAGTGGATCATGAACCACTCAAATGACTAGAGAGATGTGCTTTTTGAGTGGGAGTTTAGCAAATAATTTGATTAAGTTAAACTCTAATTATCTTGAACATAGTCTAAGTCTACTTTGAATATATTTGTGTTGTAGATCATGGCTCACGCGACAGTCATCCTGAATTTTAATACGTTCCTAGAGAAAGCTAAGTTGAAAGATGATGGAAGCAACTTTGTAGACTGGGCTCGTAATCTTAAGCTAATCTTACAAGCTGGGAAGAAGGATTATGTCCTTAATGCTGCGCTAGGAGATGAACCACCCGCTACGGCTGATCAGGATGTTAAGAACGCTTGGTTAGCACGTAAGGAGGACTACTCAATAGTTCAATGTGCAGTCTTGTATGGCTTAGAACCGGGACTTCAACGTCGCTTTGAGCGTCATGGAGCATTTGAGATGTTCCTGGAGTTGAAGTTTATCTTTCAGAAGAACGCCCGGATCGAGAGGTATGAGACCTCCGATAAATTCTATGCTTGCAAGATGGAGGAAAACTCGTCTGTCCGTGAACATGTGCTCAAAATGTCTGGGTACTCAAACCGTCTAGCTGAGCTGGGGATTGAACTCCCGCAAGAGGCTATCACAGACAGAATCCTTCAATCACTGCCGCGAAGCTATAAAGGCTTTGTGTTGAACTACAACATGCAAGGGATGAACAAGTCTCCCGGTGAGTTGTTTGCGATGCTGAAAGTCGCAGAGTCTGAACTCCGTAAAGAGCATCAAGTGTTGATGGTGAATAAGACCACTAGTTTCAAGAGAAACGGCAAAGGCAAGAAGGGTAATTCGAAGAAGAGCGGCAAGCCTGTTGCCAATCCGACGACGAAACCCAAAGCTGGACCTAAGCCTGAAACGGAGTGTTACTATTGCAAGGGTATGGGTTACTGGAAGCGCAATTGCCCCAAGTATCTGGCAGATAAGAAGGCGGCCAAAGAAAAATTAGGTATATTTGATATACATGTTATTGATGTGTACTTAACCGGCTCTCATAGTAGTGCCTGGGTATTCGATACCGGTTCTGTTGCTCATATTTGCAACTCGAAACAGGAACTGCGGAATAGACGAAGGCTGGCGAAAGATGAAGTGACGATGCGCGTAGGAAATGGTTCCAAGGTTGATGCAATCGCCGTCGGCACAGTTTCACTTCAGTTACCATCAGGATTAGTGATAAACTTAAATCATTGTTATTTAGTGCCTGCGTTGAGCATGAACATTATATCTGGATCTTGTTTATTGCGAGACGGTTACTCTTTTAATTCAGAGAATAATGGTTGTTCTATTTCTATGAGTAACATCTTTTATGGTCATGCACCTAATGTGAGAGGATTGTTCATATTGAATCTTGATACTGATACGCATATACATAACATTGAGACCAAAAGAGTTAGAGTTAACAATGATAGCGCCATATTTTTGTGGCACTGCCACTCAGGTCATATTGGTGTAAAGCGCATGAAGAAACTCCATGCTGATGGACTTTTGGAGTCACTTGACTTTGATTCACTTGACACATGCGAACCATGCCTCATGGGCAAGATGACTAAGACTCCGTTCTCCGGAACAATGGAGCGTGCAAGTGACTTGTTGGAAATCATACATACCGATGTGTGTGGTCCGATGAGCGTGGAGGCACGCGGCGGATATCGTTATGTTCTCACCTTCACTGACGATTTGAGTAGATATGGTTGTGTCTACTTGATGAAACACAAGTCTGAAACATTTGAAAAGTTCAAGAAATTTTAGAGTGAAGTGGAAAATCATCGTAACAAGAAGATCAAGTTCCTACGGTCTGATCGTGGGGGTGAATATCTGAGTTTCGAGTTTGGTACTCACTTAAGACAATGTGGAATTGTTTCACAGTTAACACCGCCTGGAACACCACAGCGTAATTTTAGTCATACGTGCTTATGGAAAAGAACTTGCATGACATCTATTGTCCATCCCTCCCGTGGCAGCGGGGTCCTAATGGAAACTAAGGGATATTAAGGTCTCCTTTTAATAGAGAACCGGAACAAAGCATTATCACATAATGAATACATGAACTTCTCATACTATAGTCATCTCCGGGAGTGGTACCGGCTATTGTCACTCCGGGGTTGCCGGGTCATAACACATAGTAGGTGACTACAACTTGCAAGATAGGATCAAGAACACACATATATTGATGGAAACAGGATAGGTTCAGATCTGAAATCATGGCACTCGGGCCCTAGTGACAAGCATTAAGCATAGCAAAGTAGTAGCAACATCAATGTTAGAACATAGTGGATACTAGGGATCAAACCCCATCAAAACTAACTCAATTACATGATAGATCTCATCCAACCCATCACCGTCCAGCAACCTACGATGAGATTACTCATGAATGGTGAAGAGCATCATGGAATTGGCAATGAGGGATGATTAGTGATGACGACGGCGTCGATTTCCCCTCTCCGGAGCCCAGAACAGACTCCAGATCTGCCCTCCAGAGGAAGAACAGGTGGTGGCGGCGGCTTCGTATCATGAAACGCGATGAACTCTTCTCTCTTATATAGAGCTGGAGTTGGAGGTTGCGGAGCCACGATGGCCTCACAAGCCTCCCAGGCGCGGCCAGGGGGGCGCCTCCTGGGCTTGTGGGCTCCTGGCTCCGCGTCTCCAGGTAATTCTTGTGCCAGTGTTTTTTATATATTCCACAAAAAATCCTCATAAATTTCCAGGTCATTCCGAGAACTTTTATTTCTCCGCAAAAACAACACCATGGCAATTCTGCTGAAAACAGCATAAGTCCGGGTTAGTTCCATTCAAACCTTGCAGATTAGAGTCCAAAGCAAGGGCAAAAGAGTTTGGAAAAGTAGATATGATCGAGACATATCATAAGGCTTTCAATCCGAGTCGAGATATGAATCTGCTTAATGCTGCCAAACATCATGTAAGCTTCTGGACGTCGTGTACTCGAACAGGGCTTTTCATTTGGACGATTGCCCTGATCTTTTCGGGATTAACATCGATTCCTCGTTCGTGTAACATCCCAATTTTCCTAATTGGGAATGTTTTACATTGTAGCTAAGCATCTATGCATGTTGATTGAAATAAATTTAGCACGTGAATTTCTTTCGTCTTTTGATTCGCATTTCCATTTTTCCTCGCACGAGAAATGCCCGGAGAAATACTCTCTTGCACGCAAGAGAGAGAGAGGAGGAAAATGACCCTCCAAAGTACGGGCATTTCTGAAATATTTGAGCCAAGAAAATACAAAGTTTATTGCAAAAATATTTACAAAAAGAAAATAAAACAAATTTGGGAATTTCTGAAAAAACATTTTTTAAAAGTTTTTACTTTTGCTTTGGAAAAATGTTATTCGGGTAGAGAATATTTTTCTGATTTTTTTGGTATATAATACCCTATATTAATATTTTGATTTACTTCCTATTTATTCGCTTTTATTTTCGGATTCGGAAAAAGGTTTTAAAATAGGAAAGTTTTAGCCGCCGCCCCCGAGCGCATTATAAGGCTGGGCCGAATCCCACAGCCCCAGGGAATGAATCCCTTAATAGTCGGCCGACCTTTCCTTCCCAGCCCCCTCTCTCTCTATGCCCCGCGGACACCACTGGCCGATTCCCCCACCCCGTCGGCCATCTTCTTCTTCCTCTTTCCAAAAGCTACTACCCGAGACCGAGCCCCCCAGGACTCGGGATTCCTACCCCGATTCCCTCTCTTCCTTCCTTTCCTCTCCCCCCCTCTGGCCTATAAGAACCCCCACCCCCGGCCGCCCCCGTTCCCACCCTAACCCCGTCGAGCCGCCGCCCCGGAGCCTCCCCTGCCGCAGCCCACCAGCAGCTGCAGCTGCACCTTCGGCCGCCCCTCCTGGAGCAGCGCCCCAGCGCCCCTCTCCACTCCGCCCGACGCCACCCCTCGGAGGAGGACCACCGCCGCCGCCTCCCCGTCTCTCCACCGTCCCCCGGAGCCCCCTCACCCTCGCCGGCGACGCCACCTCGCCGAAGCTGCCCCCACTGTCGGTAGACTTTCTTTTCTCTCTGTTATTTCTCTTTTCTTGTTTTGTAGCCATTAGATCTCTACTCAATGGTTTAGATTAGATCCTAGAATAACCCTTCGGTTTAGAGTAGAAAACCGGCCGTTTTAATTTCACTTATCATTTAGCCAGCAAATTTTTGTTAGCCTCGGCCGTTTGCTCCAATCGTTGCAACAAACATCTCCCGCAGCCTATCACAGCACGCCATGTCTACCCCATTAGTTAGCTAGATTAGTTTCATTTTTTCTGCCTATTTGCAAAAACAGAAAAGTTTCTGTTTTGTTTTGGCCACACCTTTTTATCCCGAAGTCCAATGACATTGATTCTTGTTCCAGTAGACTCCAATTTTTCTGTAGTTTTTAAAAACATATAATTTGTCTATGTTTGAAATTTTCAAATATAAGTTAGATCAGATTTAGTTTAAACCTTGTTTTGCCTATTCCAGGAGTTTAAAAATGATTTTGAGTTGATTCTTTTTGCTACTGCTTCCTAGTGATTAAATCTTACTGTGGTAGAGGTTTCAAAAAATTTAAAGTATTTTTACTGGTGTTTTCAACAGAAACAAGTTTCTGGCATACCGGCGCGTGATGAGTTCTTTTACTTAGGCTTTAACAAAACCTTACTTGTGATGTTATTTTTACTTGTGGCTTGATTGTAGTGTTTATGGTGTGCTTTGTGTTTGTATCGGTAGATCATCCGGAGTGCGAAGCGTGTTACTTAGAAGCGCTCGATCAAGACAACTATCATCAAGGCAAGTCATTTTGATCATGTTATTTTACCTATGTTTTCGATGCATGGTAGATCACCTTTCTTTGCCCAATTGCATGCTGCCTAGGTACTTGGAAACTTTAGTATAAGTTGTAGTATCATGTGGTAGGCACACAACAACCCCGATACTTGGCCCCGGGACGACAATTTCTTAATGCTATGCTTGAGTAGACGGGTTTTCGGTTGAGTGTATATCACGAGTGATGCGAGGTTGATTAAATAATCAAGACCGGTTAAGACAAGATTTTCAAGACCTCGGACGCAATGCAACTCTGGGTGAGGTACGGTTGATCGGCTCCCTGGATAACCCAGTGGATGCCCGGGATGCTGGAGAGGCCATGTCATCCTGCGGAAAGCTTCACCCAGGCTCGAAGAGACGGACGGAGACTTCAAGAATCAAGGCTTACCTGCACATCCACAAGTCATTATGGGCTCTGGTTGGTTGGACAACGCGGCGACTCTGGACAGGCGGTGCTAGCAGATGTAGAAGAACGGTAGGAATGGATGGGCACCGACAGGGATTCAGAGGGACCCGTTGAAAGACCATGTTTTGATCATCCGGTCTTCAAACACCCTCAAGTGCGAGGACAAACCCGGAGGCGATCAAATCTTGTGGGGAACGTGTGCAAAACTCTGCAGAGTGCCCAACCTAATCGATTAGCCGTGTCCACGGTCATGGACAACTTGAGCCGAAGGCATTGAATTTCCCCTGAACTCTCGACACAACTTAATAATGATGTGGCTGTTAACAACTATTCGGGTACGAGAATTGGTTGGCGGAACCATCTCGTTAACAACAAACGATGTAGTAACATTTTGCTTCCAACCCCTTTTGTTGTAGGATAAAACTGGCTTTATGCAAAACTTAGCCCCACCGGCCAAATATGCATGTAGAGATAGTTGATTATTATTTTACTCCTCTCTTTGATGACTTGCCGGCATATTCAATATGCTGACCTACACGGCTGCAACGTATCATGTTGCAGAGTACTTTTCCGACCAGGAGTGAGGCTACGATCTACGCTCAGCGACATGCCCTTGGAGTTGGATGGACTCGTCTACCTGATGCTTCCGCTAGTCTTCGCTAGATATCTCATGAGTTGGCCTTCAACCACTTTATTGTAATCCTTTATTGTAATAAAGTACTCTTTATGAGATTTCGATTAATAAAGATATGTGATTGAACTCTTGAATATATACATTATGTATTATGTGTGTACCAGATCTTGGGATGGTACGGGAACACCAGAGGCTTGACTCGTCTTGAGTCGGGTCACTACAGAAATGGTATTCAGAGCACACGCTGACCTTAGGACGTAACCTCTAGGAATGGAAAAGCCTTAGGAAGAAAACTATTTTCTCTTATGTCTATAAATCTTCTATTTCCTCTTCTGATCATTTCTGACTTCTCTCCGATTTTCCAATGTTTAGATGGCCACCTTCATCCCTGTTAAGTTCACGGAGTTTTGCCAGCCCGACACCACTATGCCGTTCGGAAAAGAGCTGGTGCAGATCACCAAGGATTTGAGGATTGCTCTGCCGACTATCACAGGGAAGCCAACTTCGTCTTACCCGGAGGATTCACGCTACAGGATCGAGGTGCACGTTCCCAGAAGGACATTCCAGCCGCGCACTGAGCCGATGGATTTCAAGTTCATCGCACCCAACTGGATTCTCGGAAGGGACATGGCGATCCATTGTGCACTCGGACGTATCGAGGAAGAATACAAAGGCAGCCCTATTTCTCCAGACCTATTCACCGTATCCCGGAGAAATGAAGACGGAGATATCATCTCAAGCAAGACCAAGGACGCTCTCTTGTCTTATGCCTAGACCTTGGAGAAGCACAGCGGGACTCTGGAGCATCACGTGATCAAGGACGCCAGGAAGATCAAGCAACTGTCACTCCGCGAGCTTGAACTTGAAGATGCAGCCCGGGAAGCCCACTATGAGCATGAGCTGGAGGTGAAGGACTTTCTGGAGCGGATCGAGAAGCTGAAGACTCGAGTTGCATACCTGGAGGAGGAACTGGACATGGGCGAGAACCTTCATCCCGAAGGAGACGTAGCCCCCTTGATCAGCAACGACCAGGACTATGAAGAAAGCTCCACCGAAGGACCCATCACCATGCTATTCTGAGGAGGACACTTAGACTAGACCACCAAATTTACTTTATCGTTATACGTTTTAGGCCGATGTTTAGGATTATCGAATTTTGTATCCCCGTGTGAACCTTTGTGGTGATATTGAATAAGATGTGTGGTGTGATACTTGTGTGTTGCATTCATATGGGTAGTGTAATTACTCTTAGACCATTGTTCTATGCTAATCTCACCCCTCTACAAACATCAGATGCCTCCGAGACGCACCCCTGAATCCAACTTTCCGCCGGAACTCACCCAGTTGATCCAGCAACAAAACACCCTGATACAGCTGATCATCCAGAACCAGAACAATAACAACAACCATCATCCACCCCAAGCTGACAATCTCACCCGTTTCCTGAGGTTGAACCCTCCAACTTTCTCCAGCAGCATTGAGCCCATTGTGGCAGATGATTGGCTCCGCAAGATGGAGCGTGAACTTATCACTGCTGGTTGTTCTGAAGCTGAGAAGGTGTGTTTTGCCGCGCATCAACTTGAAGGCCCTGCGGCTTCTTGGTGGGAGAACTACACCACCACTTATCCCATTGCTGGAGTCACTTGGGAGCAATTCAAGCAAGCCTTCCGCACCACACATGTCTCAGCTGGTGCAATGAGTCTGAAGAAGCGTGAGTTTCGCAACTTACGCCAGGGGAATCGCTCTGTGGCCCAGTACGTTGATGAATTCAGCATGCTCGCCCGTTATGCACCTGGAGATGTGGCCGATGATGCGGCCAAGCAGGAAAAGTTCTTGGAGGGACTCAATGATGAGCTGAGCATTCAGTTGACTGTAGCCACCTTCAACAACTACCAGGAGCTGGTTGATAAGGCCCTCATCTTGGAGGGGAAACACCAACAGATGGAGAATCGCAAGCGAAAGTATGGGGTTGGAAAGTTCAACTCCGGCACTCAGCAGAAGCCTCGCTACACCCCCTATTCAGGGAATACCGGGACTGGATCCGGTAAGTTTGGAGGACACGTTTAGCATAACCACCTGGTGCACAACCATGGAGGCCACAACCATGGAGGAAATGGGAACCACCGCAACAACAGCAACTTCAAGAATGGCGGTACTGGCACTCAGCAGCATTCAGCTCCAGCTCAGAAGGATCTGACTCACATCACATGCTTCAAGTGTCAGAAGACGGGACACTATGCCACTGAATGTCCCCAGAACAAGCAAGGAAATGGAAACGGCAACGGCAACTCTGCAGCAAAGAAGCCCAATCCTTTTCCTCGAGCTCAGGTGAACCACATTGATGTTGAAGAGGTCTATGATCACCCTGATACTGTGGTTGGTAAGTTTTTGCTAAATTCACGTCCAGTATTGATACTTTTTGATTCAGGTGCAACACATTCATTCATATCAAGGGTAGTTGTGGAAAAGTATAGTTTGCCAACTAGAACCCTCAACCAGCCTATTAAGGTCAGTTCCCCAGGAGGCATGATGACAGCCGGGATAGGATGCCATGCTTTGAGTCTCAACATCGGGAACCATAATTTTCTCACCGACCTCATTGTATTAGAGTCCCAGGGATTGGATGTAATCCTAGGCATGGATTGGTTGGCCAAGTATGAAGGGAATATTGATTGTGCCCTTAAGTCTATTTTGCTCACCACCCCCGAGCAGAAGCGGATTAAGTACGTGTCTCAGCGCCCGACACGGAGTAAGCGAGTAAACTCTCTCATGGGAATAGTCCAGGAGGAAGTACCGATTGTACAGGAGTACCCAGATGTATTTTCGGAGGAATTGCCAGGCATGCCACCCGATAGAGAGATTGAGTTCTTGATTGAACTATTACCTGGAACAGCCCCGATATCTAAGAGACCCTATCGGATGCCCGCAAATGACTTGATAGAAATCAAGAAGCAAATTAAGGAGTTGTTGGACAAAGGGTATATTCGCCCAAGTTCTTCACCTTGGGGAGCCCCAGTGCTCTTGGTTGAAAAGAAGGACAAGTCCTTGAGGATGGTTGTCGATTATCGTGCATTGAACGATGTGACTATCAAGAACAAGTACCCCTTGCCGATGATCAATGATCTGTTTGATCAGTTAGTTGGAGCTCGCGTAATCTCAAAGATCGATCTTCGATCCGGGTATCATCAGTTGAAGATTTGTGATCAGGATATACCCAAGACAGCCTTCACCACTCGGTACGGCTTGTATGAGTACACGGTCATGTCATTTGGAATGACCAATGCTCCGGCATATTTTATGAATCTGATGAAAAAGGTATTTATGGAATACTTGGACAAGTTTGTCGTGGTGTTCATCGATGACATACTGATATTCTCCACAACGAAGAGGAACACAAGGAACATCTGCGTCTAGTTCTGGAGAAACTTCGAGAGCATAAGCTATATGCAAAGTTCAGCAAATGTGAGTTTTGGTTGAAGGAAGTTGGATTCCTCGGACACGTCATCTCAGGAGAAGGAATAGCAATGGACCCTGCCAAGGTCGCAGCAGTCACCGAATGGGTAGCACCCACTTCAGTCAAGGAGATCCGCAGTTTCCTCGGACTTGCCGGATATTACCGGAGGTTCATTGAGAATTTCTCAAAGATTGCCAAGCCCATGACAGAGTTATTGAAGAAGGAATCCAAGTATATTTGGACTGAGGAATGTGAAACCGGTTTTCAAGAGCTGAAGAAACATCTTGTTACAGCCCCAGTGCTGATATTGCCGAACATTCGGAAGGATTTCCAGGTTTATTGTGACGCTTCTCGTCAAGGACTCGGAGGAGTGCTCATGCAAGAAGGCAAAGTTGTAGCCTATGCATCCAGACAGACCTCATGAGTTGAATTATGCCACACATGACTTGGAACTAGCAGCCGTAGTGCACGCTCTCAAGACCCGGAGACATTTCCTGATCGGAAATAGTTGTGATGTTTACACTAATCACAAGAGCCTCAAATATATCTTCACGCAGAAGGAGTTAAACCTCAGACAGAGGCGATGGCTAGAGTTGATCAAGGACTATGACATGAGATTGCATTATCACCCAGGCAAGGCAAATGCTGTAGCCCATGCGTTGAGCCGCAAGAGTTATGTGAACACACTCACAGCTGGAGGATTACCCCAGGAGTTAGTCGATGACCTCCGAGAGCTCAAATTGGAGATAGTTCCAAGAGGATTTGTTGCCACTCTGGAAATTCAGTCCACTTTGACAGAAAAGATCCGCGAAGCACAGAAATCGGACAAGGAGATAGCTGAGATTAAGCAGAAAATGGAAGACGGGAAGGCTAAAGGTTTTCGTGAGGATAAACACGGAACTTTATGGTTTGAGGATCGCATCTATGTGCCCAATGATCCCGAACTCGGGAAGTTGATACTTCAGGAGGCCCATGATTCCCCGTACTCGATACACCCCGGCAACACCAAGACGTATCTATTGGGTTACGTAGCATAAATTCAAAATTTTCCTACGCATATTCAGATCTTCCTATGGAGAGACAGGCAACGAGAGAGGGGTAAGAGAATCTTCATACCTTTGAAGATCGCTAAGCGGAAGCGTTACTAGAACGCGATTGATGGAGTCGTAGTCGTAGCGATTCCGATCTAGTGCCGAACAACGGCACCTCCGCGTTCAACACACGTGCAGCCCGGTGACGTCTCCCGCACCTTGATCCAGCAAGGAGGAGGGAGAGGTTGGGGAAGAACTCCAGCAACACGACGGCGTGGTGTCGATGGAGAGACGAGGTCTCCCAGCAGGGCTTCGCCAAGCACCGGCGGAGAGGAGGAGGAAGAAGAGCAGGGCTGCGCCAAGAGAGAGGGAAAAACCGTGTATCTCAATGGCCAAAAGTGCCCGAAATATATAGGGGGAGGGGAGAGGGTGTGCCACCCCTAGGGTTACCACCCTAGGGGGTGCGGCAGCCCCCCCAGATGGGAGGTGCGGCGGCCAGAAGGGGGAGGAGGGGGTGGCGCACCATCTGGTGGGCCTTAGGCCCACCTGGCCTAGGGTTTGCCCCCCCTTTTCTCTCCCTTGCGCTATGGGCTGAGTGGGGAGGCGCACCAGCCTACCTAGGGGCTGGTTCCCACGCCCACTTGGCCCACCTTATCTCCCGGGGTCGTTGCCCCCCTTCGGTGGTCCCCCGGGGACACCTCCGATGGTCCCGGTGGTCCCGGTACGTTACCGGTGATGCCCGAAACACTTCCGGTATCCAAAACCATCCGTCCTATATATCAATCTTTACCTCCGGACCATTCCGGAGCTCCTCGTGACATCCGGGATCTCATCCGGGACTCCTAACAACTTTCGGTAACCTCGTATAACAATTCCCTATAACCCTAGCGTGATCGAACCTTAAGTGTGTAGACCCTACGGGTTCGGGAGACAGGTAGACATGACCGAGACACCTCTCTGGCCAATAACCATCAGCGGGGTCTGGATACCCATGGTGGCTCCCACTTGCTCCACGATGATCTCATCGGATGAACCACGATGTCAAGGATTCAATCAATCCCGTATACGATTCCCTTTGTCTGTCGGTATAGAACTTGCCCGAGATTCGATCGTCGGTATACCTATACCTTGTTCAATCTCGTTACCGGTAAGTCTCTTTACTCGTTCCGTAGCACGTCATCGTGTGACTAACTCCTTAGTCACATTGAGCTCATGATGATGTTCTACCGAGTGGGCCCAGAGATACCTCTCCGTCACACGGAGTGACAAATCCCGATCTCGATTCGTGCCAACCGAACAGACACTTTCGGAGGTACCTGTAGTGCACCTTTATAGTCACCCAGTTACGTTGTGACGTTTGATACACCCAAAGAACTCCTACGGTATCCGGGAGTTGCACAATCTCACGGTCGAAGGAAAAGATACTTGACATTAGAAAAGCATTAGCATACGAACAATACGATTTAGTGCTAGGCTTAGGATTGGGTCTTGTCCATCACATCATTCTCCCAATGATGTGATCCCGTTATCAATGACATCTAATGCCCATGATCAGGAAACCATGATCATATATTGATTAACGAGCTAGCCAACTAGAGGCTTGCTAGGGACACATTGTGATCTATTTATTCACACGTGTATTACTATTTCCTGTTAATACAATTATAGCATGAACAATAGACGATTATCATGAACAAGGAAATATGATAATAACCATTTTATTATTGCCTCTAGGGCATATTTCCAACAGTCTCCCACTTGCAGTAGAGTCAATAATCTAGTTACATTGTGATGTATCGAACACCCATAGCATTATGGTGTTGATCATGTTTTGCTCGTGGAAGAGGTTTAGTCAACGGGTCTGCAATATTCAGATCCGTGTGTACTTTACAAATATCTATCACTCCACTCTGGACATGGTCCTGGATGGAGTTGTAGCGGCGCTTGATGTGCTTCGTCTTCCGGTGAAACCTGGGCTCCTTGGCTATGGCAATGGCTCCAGTGTTATCACAGAAGAGTGTCATAGGACCCGACGCGCTTGGAACAACTCCAAGGTCGGTGATGAGCACCTTCATCCAAATTCCTTCATGAGCCGCTTCTGAAGCAGCTATGTACTCCGCTTCACATGTAGATGTTGCCACGACTTCTTGCTTGCTGCTGCACCAGCTCACTGCCCCACCATTCAACACATATACGTATCTGGTCTGTGACTTAGAGTCATACGTATCTGTGTCGAAGCTAGCGTCGACGTAACCCTTTACGACGATCTCTTCGTCACCTCCATAAACGAGAAACATTTCCTTAGTCCTTTTCAGGTACTTAAGGATATTCTTGACCGCTGTCCAGTGTTCCCTACTGGGATTACTTTGGTACCTCCCTACCAAACTTATGGCAAGGTTTATATTAGGTCTGGTACACAGCATGGCATACATTAGAGAGCCCACGGCTGAAGCGTAGGGGACAGAACTCATCTTCTCTCTATCTGCTGTCGTGGTCGGTGACTGAGTCTTACTCAATCTCATACCTTGCAAAACTGGCAAGAACCCTTTCTTTGAGTTTTCCATATTGAACTTCTTCAATATCTTGTCAAGGTATGTACTTTGCGAAAGACCTATGAGGCGTCTCGATCTATCTCTATAGATCTTGATGCCTAATATGTATGCAGCTTCTCCAAGGTCCTTCATTGAAAAACTCTTGTTCAAATAGGCCTTTATGCTCTCCAACATCTCTATATTATTCCCCATCAATAATATGTCATCCACATATAGTATGAGGAAAGCTACAGAGCTCCCACTCACTTTCTTGTACAGACAGGCTTCTCCGTAAACCTGTATGAACCCAAACGCTTTGATCACCTCATTAAAGCGAATGTTCCAACTCCGAGATGCTTGCACAAGCCCACAGATGGAGCGCTGGAGCTTGCACGCTTTGTTAGCACCCTTAGGGTCGACAAAACCTTCTGGTTGCATCATATACAACTCTTCCTTAAGGTTCCCGTTAAGGAACACTGTTTTGACGTCCATTTGCCAAATTACATAATCATAAAAGGCGGCAATTGCTAACATGATTCGAACTGATTTCAGCTTTGCTACGGGAGAGAAAGTCTCTTCGTAGTCAACTCCTTGAATTTGTCGAAAACCCTTTGCGACAAGTTGAGCTTTGTAAACGGTTACATTACCGTTTGCATCAGTCTTCTTCTTGAAGATCCATTTATTTTCTATGGCTCGCCGGTCATCGGGCAAGTCCACCAAAGTCCATACTTTGTTCTCATACATGGATCCTATCTCAGATTTCATGGCCTCAAGCCATTTGTTGGAATTCGGGCCCGCCATCGCTTCTTCATAGTTCGAAGGTTCACCGTTGTCTAACAACATGATTTCCATCACAGGGTTGCCGTACCACTCTGGTGCGGAGTGTGCCCTTGTGGACCTTCGCGGTTCAGTAGTAACTTGATCCGAAGCTTCATGATCATCATCATTAACTTCCTCTTCAGTCGGTGTAGGCGCCACAGGAACAACTTCCCGCGCTGCGCTACTTTCCTGTTCGAGAGGGGGTGTAATTACCTCATCAAGTTCTACCTTCCTCCCACTTACTTCTTTCGAGAGAAACTCTTTCTCTAGAAAGGATCCGTTCTTGGCAACAAAGGTTTTACCTTCGGATCTAAGATAGAAGGTATACCCACTAGTTTCCTTAGGGTATCCTATGAATACGCATTTCTCCGCTTTGGGTTTGAGCTTTTCTGGTTGAAGTTTCTTCACATAAGCATCGCAGCCCCAAACTTTAAGAAACGACAACTTAGGTTTCTTGCCAAACCATAGTTCATACGGTGTCGTCTCAACGGATTTAGACGGTGCCCTATTTAAAGTGAATGCTGCAGTTTCTAATGTGTATCCCCAAAATGATAGCGGTAAGTCGGTGAGAGACATCATAGATCGTACCATATCTAATAAAGTGCGATTACGACGTTCACACACTCCGTTGCGCTGCGGTGTGCCAGGCGGCGTCAGTTGTGAAACGATTCCACACTTCCTTAGGTGTGTGCCAAACTCGTGACTCAAATATTCTCCTCCACGATTAGATCGCAGACATTTAATTTTTCTGTCACGTTGATTCTCAACCTCACTCTGAAATTCCTTGAACTTTTCAAATGTCTCAGATTTGTGCTTCATCAAGTAGATATACCCATACCTACTCAAATCATCGGTGAGAGTGAGAACATAACGATAACCACCGCGAGCTTCAACGTTCATTGGACCACACACATCAGTATGTATTATTTCCAATAAGTCGGTTGCTCTCTCCATTATTCCTGAGAATGGATTCTTAGTCATCTTGCCCATGAGGCACGGTTCGCATGTGTCAAATGATTCAAAGTCAAGAGACTCTAATAGTCCATCAGTATGGAGCTTCTTCATGCGCTTAATGCCGATATGACCAAGGCGGCAGTGCCACATGTATGTGGGACTATCATTATCAACTTTGCATCTTTTGGTACTCACACTATGAATATGTGTAACATCACGATCGAGATTCATCAAGAATAAACCATTCACCAGCGGAGCATGACCATAAAACATATCACTCATATAAATAGAACAACCATTATTCTATGACTTAAATGAGTAGCCGTCTCGCATTAAGCAAGACCCTGATACAATGTTCATGCTTAAAGCTGGTACTAAATAACAATTATTAAGGTTTAAAACTAATCCCGACGGTAGATGTAGAGGCAGCGTGCCGACGGCGATCACATCGACCTTTGAACCATTCCCGACGCGCATCGTCACCTCGTCCTTGGCCAGTCTCCGCTTATTCCGCAGTTCCTGCTTTGAGTTGCAAATGTGAGCAATAGCACCGGTATCAAATACCCAGGAGCTACTACGAGCACTGGTAAGGTACACATCAATAACATGTATATCACATATACCTTTAACGTTGCCGGCCTTCTTGTCCGCTAAGTATTTGGGGCAGTTCCGCTTCCAGTGACCCTTTCCCTTGCAATAGAAGCACTCAGTCTCAGGCTTGGGTCCGTTCTTTTTCCTCTTCCCGGCATCTGGCTTACCGGGTGCGGCAACAGCTTTGCCATCTTTCTTGAAGTTCTTCTTACCCCTGCCTTTCTTGAAACTAGTGGTCTTGTTGACCATCAACACTTGATGCTCTTTCTTGATTTCTACTTCTGCAGACTTGAGCATCGAGTACAACTCGGGAATGGTCTTCTCCATCCCTTGCATGTTGTAGTTAAGCACAAAGCCTTTGAAGCTTGGTGCGAGAGACTGGAGGATTCTGTCAATTATAGCATCATCAGGAAGTTCGACTCCAAGTGAAGTCAGACGACCGTGTAACCCATACATTTTGAGTATGTGCTCACTGACAGAACTGTTCTCCTCCATCTTACAGCTAAAGAACTTGTCGGAGACTTCATATCTCTCGACACGGGCATGAGCTTGAAAAACTAGCTTCGGCTCCTCGAACATCTCATATGCCCCGTGTTGCTCAAAACGCCTTTGGATCCCCGTTTCTAAACTGTATAACATGCCACACCTGACCAGAGAGTAGTCATCACTCCGCGTTTGCCAGACGTTCAGAATGTCCTGGGCTGCTGCGGGAGCGGGAGGGTCACCTAGCGGCGCATTAAGGACATAAGCCTTTTTAGCTGCTTCAAGGATGAGCTTCAAGTTGCGAACCCAGTCCGCATAGTTGCTACCATCATCTTTCAGCTTGTTTTTCTCTAGGAATGCGTTGAAGTTGAGGTTGACGTTGGACATCTACAATATTTATAAAGACAACTTTTAGACTAAGTTCATGACAATTAAGTTCATTTAATCAAATTAAGTATGAACTCCCACTTAAATCGACATCCCTCTAGTCATCTAAGTGATACATGATCCATGTTGACTAACCCGTGTCCGATCATCACGTGAGACGGACTAGTCAGCATGGTGAGCAACTTCATGCTGATCGTATTCAACCATACGACTCATGTTCGACCTTTCGGTCTCTTGTATTCGAGGTCATGTCTGTACATGCTAAGCTCGTCGAGTCAACCTAGGTGTTTCGCGTGTGTAAATCTGGCTTACACCCGTTGTATGCGAATGTTAGAATCTATCACACCCGATCATCACGTGGTGCTTCGAGACAACAAACCTTCGCAACGGTGCACACTTAGGGGAATACGTTCTCGAAATTTTAAGAGGGATCATCTTATTATGCTACCGTCGTTTTAAGCAATAAGATGTAAAACATGATAAACATCACAATGCAATCATATAGTGACATGATATGGCCATTATCATCTTTGCTCTTTCGATCTCCATCTTCAGGCATCGCATGATCATCATCGTCACCGGTGTGACACCATGATCTCCATCATCATGATCTCCATCATCGTGTCTCCGTGAAGTCGTCACACCAACTACTACTATCACTACTACTATAGCTAACCGTTAGCAATGAAGTAAAAGTAGTAAGCACATGGCGTTGCATCTCATACAATAAATTAAGACAACTCCTATGGCTCCTGCCGGTTGTCATACTCATTGACATGCAAGTCGTGAAACCTATTACAATAACATGATCATCTCATACATCATACATGCAACATCACAACTTTGGCCATATCACATCACATGTCAAACCCTGCAAAAACAAGTTAGACGTCCTCTAATTGTTGTTGCAAGTTTTACGTGGCTGATTTGGGTTTCTAGCAAGAACGCCTTCTTACCTACGTGACAGCCACAACGATGATATGCCAAAGCTATTTACCCTTCATAATGACCCTTTTCATCAAATCCAATCCGACTAGAGTAGGAGAGACAGACACCCGCTAGCCACCTTTATGCACGATATGCATGTCTGTCGGTGGAACCAGTCTCACGTAAGTGTACGTGTAAAGTCGGTCCGGGCCGCTTCATCCCACAATACCGTCGGAAATGAATAAGACTAGTAGAGGCAAGCAAATTGACAAATCATCGCCCACAAGTTTTGTGTTCTACTCGTGCATAGAATCTACGCATAGAAAACCTGGCTCGGATGCCACTGTTGGGTTACGTAGCATAAATTCAAAATTTTCCTACGCATATTCAGATCTTCCTATGGAGAGACCAGCAACGAGAGAGGGGTAAGAGAATCTTCATACCTTTGAAGATCGCTAAGCGGAAGCGTTACTAGAAAGCGGTTGATGAAGTCGTACTCGTAGCGATTCCGATCTAGTGCCGAACAACGGCACCTCCGCGTTCAACACACGTGCAGCCCGGTGACGTCTCCTGCACCTTGATCCAGCAAGGAGGAGGGATAGGTTGGGGAAGAACTCTAGCAACACGATGGCGTGGTGTCGATGGAGAGACGAGGTCTCCCGGCAGGGCTTCGCCAAGCACCGGCAAAGAGGAGGAGGAAGAAGAGCAGGGCTGCGCCGAGAGAGAGGGAAAAACCGTGTATCTCAATGGCCAAACGTGCCCGATATATATAGGGGGAGGGGAGAGGGGGTGCCACCCCTAGGTTTCCCACCCTAGGGGGTGCGGCAGCCCCCCCAGATGGGAGGTGCGGCGGCCAGAAGGGGGAGGAGGGGGTGGCGCACCATCTGGTGGGCCTTAGGCCCACCTGGCCTAGGGTTTGCCCCCCCTTTTCTCTCCCTTGCGCTATGGGCTGAGTGGGGAGGCGCACCAGCCCACCTAGGGGCTGGTTCCCACCCCCACTTGGCCCACCTTATCTCCCGGGGTCGTTGCCCCCCTTCGGTGGTCCCCCGGGGCCACCTCCGGTGGTCCCGGTGGTCCCGGTACGTTACCGGTGATGCCCGAAAGACTTCCGGTATCCAAAACCATCCATCCTATATATCAATCTTTACCTCCGGACCATTCCGGAGCTCCTCGTGACGTCCAGGATCTCATCCGGGACTCCGAACAACTTTCGGTAACCTCGTATAACAATTCCCTATAACCCTAGCGTCATCGAACCTTAAGTGTGTAGACCCTGCGGGTTCGGGAGACAGGCAGACATGACCGAGACACCTCTCTAGCCAATAACCATCAGCGGGGTCTGGATACCCATGGTGGCTCCCACTTGCTCCACGATGATCGCATCGGATGAACCACGATGTCAAGGATTCAATCAATCCCGTATACGATTCCCTTTGTCTGTCGGTATAGAACTTGCCCGAGATTCGGTCGTCGGTATACCTATACCTTGTTCAATCTCGTTACCGGTAAGTCTCTTTACTCGTTCTGTAGCACGTCATCGTGTGACTAACTCCTTAGTCACATTGAGCTCATGATGATGTTCTACCGAGTGGGCCCAGAGATACCTCTCCGTCACACGGAGTGACAAATCCCGATCTCGATTCGTGCCAACCCAACAGACACTTTCGGAGGTACCCGTAGTGCACCTTTATAGTCACCCAGTTACGTTGTGATGTTTGATACACCCAAAGCACTCCTACGGTATCCGGGAGTTTCACAATCTCACGGTCGAAGGAAAAGATACTTGACATTAGAAAAGCATTAGCATACGAACAATACGATCTAGTGCTAGGCTTAGGATTGGGTCTTGTCCATCACATCATTCTCCCAAGGATGTGATCCCGTTATCAATGACATCTAATGCCCATGATCAGGAAACCATGATCATCTATTGATTAACGAGCTAGCCAACTAGAGGCTTGCTAGGGACACATTGTGATCTATTTATTCACACGTGTATTACTGTTTCCTGTTAATACAATTATAGCATGAACAATAGACGATTATCATGAACAAGGAAATATGATAATAACCATTTTATTATTGCCTCTAGGGCATATTTCCAACAGTATCTGGATCTGAAAGAAAGTTTCTGGTGGACAGGATTGAAGAAAGACATTGCCGAGTTCGTAGCAATATGCGATGTTTGTCAGCGAGTAAAAGTCGAGCATGAGAAGCCAGCAGGTTTGCTCCAACCTCTGCCGATACCCGAGTGGAAATGGGAAAAGCTTGGTATGGACTTCATCACAGGATTACCTCTGACCCGTTCTGGCTATGATTCTATTTTGGTTGTGGTCGATCGTTTGACCAAGGTAGCTCACTTCATTCTGGTGAAGAGTACTTACACGAGTGCCAAGCTGGCCAAGATATATATGACGAGGATCGTATGTCTGCACGGAGTACCGAAGAGCATTGTGTCCGATAGAGGGACTCAGTTCACATCAAAATTTTGGCACCAACTGCATGAAACCTTGGGAACGAGATTGGAGTTCAGCACCGCTTTTCACCCGCAGACAGATGGACAGACCGAGAGAGTCAATCAGATTCTGGAGGACATGTTGAGAGCTTGCGCACTAGACTATGGGTCTAGTTGGGATGACAATTTACCTTATGCCGAGTTCTCATACAACAACAGCTACCAGACCAGTCTGAAGATGGCCCCTTTCGAAGCTCTATACGGAAGGAGGTGCAGAACACCGTTGATGTGGGATGGAGTTGGAGACCGACAACTTTTTGGTCCCGACCTTATACGAGATTCTGAAGAGAAGGTCAAGCTAATTCGTGACCGACTCAAGATAGCTCAGTCCAGGCAGAAGAGTTATGCTGACAGCAAACGCAAGGAAGTAATGTACGAAGTGGGAGACCAAGCATATCTTCGGGTGTCTCCACTTCGAGGAATCAAGAGATTCGTTGTGGAAGGAAAATTAGCACCTCGTTTCATTGACCCCTACAAAATTCTTGAACGTAGAGGCGAAGTTGCATACAAACTGGAACTGCCGGAAGGATTGTCCGGAGTTCATGATGTCTTCCATGATTCCCAGTTGAAGAAATGCCACGCTGAAATTGCCGATGTTCCGTTGAGAGATACAGTGCCCCTAGAGGCCATACAATTTGACAGTGATCTGACGTATGAGGAGAAACCCGTCAGGATTCTCGAGACTGCCAACAGAGTTACCCGCGGCAAGATCATCAAGTTCTGCAAGGAGTTGTGGAGCCACCACACCGAGGAAGAACCCACCTGGGAACGAGAAGAGGATCTTCGTCGAGACCACCCGCACCTGTTTTCTAGCCAACCCGAATCTCGAGGGCGAGATTCATCTTAAGGTGGGCAGGTTTGTAACATCCCAATTTTCCTAATTGGGAATGTTTTACATTGTAGCTAAGCATCTATGCATGTTGATTGAAATAAATTTAGCACGTGAATTTCTTTCGTCTTTTGATTCGCATTTCCATTTTTCCTCGCACGAGAAATGCCCGGAGAAATACTCTCTTGCACGCAAGAGAGAGAGAGGAGGAAAATGACCCTCCAAAGTACGGGCATTTCTGAAATATTTGAGCCAACAAAATACAAAGTTTATTGCAAAAATATTTACAAAAAGAAAATAAAACAAATTTGGGAATTTCTGAAAAAACATTTTTTTAAAGTTTTCATTTTTGCTTTGGAAAAATGTTATTCGGGTAGAGAATATTTTTCTGATTTTTTTGGTATATAATACCCTATATTAATATTTTGATGTACTTCCTCTTTATTCGCTTTTATTTTCGGATTTGGAAAAAGGTTTTAAAATAGGAAAGTTTTAGCCGCCGCCCCCGAGCGCATTATAAGGCTGGGCCGAATCCCACGGCCCCAAGGAATGAATCCCTTAATAGCCGGCCGACCTTTCCTTCCCAGCCCCCTCTCTCTCTATGCCCCGCGGGCCCCACTGGCCGATTCCCCCACCCCGTCGGCCATCTTCTTCTTCCTCTTTCCAAAAGCTACTGCCCGAGACCGAGCCCCCCCAGGACTCGGGATTCCTACCCCGATTCCCTCTCTTCCTTCCTTTCCTCTCCCCCCCTCGCCTATAAGAACCCCCACCCCCAGCCGCCCCCGTTCCCACTCTAACCCCGTCGAGCCGCCGCCCCGGAGCCTCCCCTGCCGCAGCCCACCAGCAGTTGCAGCTGCACCTTCGGCCGCCCCTCCTGGAGCAGCGCCCCAGCGCCCCTCTCCACTCCGCCCGACGCCACCCCTCGGAGGAGGACCACCGCCGCCGCCTCCCCGTCTCTCCACCGCCCCCCCCCCCCCCCAGCCCCCTCACCCTCACAGGCGACGCCACCTCACCGGAGCTGCCCCCACTGCCGGTAGACTTTCTTTTCTCTCTGTTATTTCTCTTTTCTTGTTTTGTAGCCATTAGATCTCTACTCAATGGTTTAGATTAGATCCTAGAATAACCCTTCGGTTTAGAGTAGAAAACCGGCGGTTTTAATTTCACTTATCATTTAGCCAGCAAATTTTTGTTAGCCTCGGCCGTTTGCTCCAATCGTTGCAACAAACATCTCCCGCAGCCTATCACAGCACGCCACGTCTACCCCATTAGTTAGCTAGATTAGTTTCATTTTTTCTGCCTATTTGCAAAAACAGAAAAGTTTCTGTTTTGTTTTGGCCACAACTTTTTATCCCGAAGTCCAATGACATTGATTCTTGTTCCAGTAGACTCCAAGTTTTCTGTAGTTTTTAAAAACATATAATTTGTCTACGTTTGAAATTTTCAAATACAAGTTAGATCAGATTTAGTTTAAACCTTGTTTTGCCTATTCCAGGAGTTTAAAAAATGATTTTGAGTTGATTCTTTTTGCTACTACTTCCTAGTGATTAAATCTTACTGTGGTAGAAGTTTAAAAATTTGTAAAGTATTTTTACTGGTGTTTTCAACAGAAACAAGTTTCTGCCATACCGGCGCGTGATGAATTCTTTTACTTAGGCTTTAACAAAACCTTACTTGTGATGTTATTTATACTTGTGGCTTGATTGTAGTGCTTATGGTGTGCTTTGTGTTTGTATCGGTAGATCATTCGGAGTGCGAAGCGTGTTACTTAGAAGCGCTCGATCAAGACAACTATCATCAAGGCAAGTCATTTTGATCATGTTATTTTACCTATGTTTTCGATGCATGGTAGATCACATTTCTTTGCCCAATTGCATGCTGCCTAGGTACTTGGAAACTTTAGTATAAGTTGTAGTATCATGTGGTAGGCACACAACAACCCCGATACTTGGCCCCGGGACGACAATTTCTTAATGCTATGCTTGAGTAGACGGGTTTTCGGTTGAGTGTATATCACGAGTGATGCGGGGTTGATTAAATAATCAAGACCGGTTAAGACAAGATTTTCAAGACCTCGAACGCAATGCAACTCTGGGTGAAGGACGGTTGATCGGCTCCCTGGAGAACCCAGTGGATGCCCGGGATGCTGGAGAGGCCATGTCATCCTGCGGAAAGCTTCACCCAGGCTCGAAGAGACGGACGGAGACTTCAAGACTCAAGGCTTACCTGCACAGCCACAAGTCATTATGGGCTCTGGCTTGGTTGGACAACGCGGCGACTCTGGACAGGCGGTGCTAGCAGATGTAGAAGAACGGTAGGAATGGATGGGCACCAACAGGGATTCAGAGGGACCCGTTGAAAGACCATGTTTTGATCATCCGGTCTTCAAACACCCTCAAGTGCGAGGACAAACCCGGAGGCGATCAAATCTTGTGGGGAACGTGTGCAAAACTCTGCAGAGTGCCCAACCTAATCGATTAGCCGTGACCACGGTCATGGACAACTTGAGCCGAAGGCATTGAATTTCCCCTGAACTCTCGACACAACTTAATAATGATGTGGGTGTTAACAACTATTCGGGTACGAGAATGGCGGAACCATCTCGTTAACAACAAACGATGTAGTAACATTTTGCTTCCAACCCCTTTTGTTGTAGGATAAAACTGGCTTTATGCAAAACTTAGCCCCACCGGCCAAATATGCATGTAGAGATAGTTGATTATTATTTTACTCCTCTCTTTGATGACTTGCCGGCATATTCAATATGCTGACCTACACGGCTGCAATGTATCATGTTGCAGAGTACTTTTCCGACCAGGAGTGAGGCTACGATCTACGCTCAGCGACATGCCCTTGGAGTCGGATGGACTCGTCTACCTGATGCTTCCGCTAGTCTTCGTTAGATATCTCATGAGTTGGCCTTCAGCCACTTTATTGTAATAAAGTACTCTTTATGAGATTTCGATTAATAAAGTTGTGTGATTGAACTCTTGAATATATACATTATGTATTGTGTGTGTACCAGCATGATCTTGGGATGGTACGGAAACACCAGAGGCTTGACTCGTCTTGAGTCGGGTCGCTACAGTTCGGAAACAAGAAAACCGAGTAACTTGCCGTTGGGTACTCCGAATGTGCACTTGGCTGGGTTGAACTTGATGTCGAACCTTCAAAGGTTGGTGAACGTTTTAGCCAAGTCAGTCAGCAGGTCGGAACCTTTGCGTGACTTGACTACGATATCGTCCATGTATGCTGATACGTCCATTTTGCATCATGCTTTAAGGTTGATATTTATCGCTTTTTGGGCTATTATTACACTTCACGGTACAATACTTATGCCTTTTCTCTCTTATTTTGCAAGGTTTACATGAAGAGGGAGAATGCCGGCAGGTGGAATTCTCGCCTGAAAAAGGAGCAAGTTTGAGATACCTATTCTACGCAACTCGAAAAGCCATGAAAATCAACGAGGATTTATTTTGGATTTTATAAAAAATACTGGGCCAAAGAAGTACCACAGGGGTGCCAGCAGGAGGCCACAAGCCTGCTAGGCGCGGCCTCCCGCTGGACGCGCCTAGGGGGCTTGTAGGCTCCAAGCTGGCCCTCTGGCCCCCCTCTTTTGCTACAAGAAGGGTTTCGTTCTAGAAAAAATCAGGAGGAGGCTTTTCGGAGGATTCACCGCCGCCACGAGGCGGAACTTGAGCAGAACCAATCTACAGCTCCGGCAGGACGATCCTGTCGGGGAAACTTCCCTCCCGGAGGGGGAAATCGTCGCCATCGTCATCACCAACACTCCTCTCATCGGAGCCGACTCGTCACCATCAACATCTTCATCAGCACCATCTCATCTCCAAACCCTAGTTCATCACTTGTAACCAATATCCGTCTCGCGACTCTGATTGGTACTTGTAAGGTTGCTAGTAGTGTTAATTACTCTTTGTAGTTGATGCTAGTTGGATTACTTGGTGGAAGATTATATGTTCAGATCTTTGATGCTACTCATTACCTCTCTGGTCATGATTATGATTATGCTTTGTGAGTAGTTACTTTTGTTCCTGAGGACATGGGATAAGTCTTGCTATAAGTAGTCATGTGAATTTGGTATTCGTTCGATATTTTGATGTGTTGTATGTTGTTTTTCCTCTAGTGGTGTTATGTGAACGTCGACTGCATAAAACTTCACCATTATTTGGGTCTAGAGGAAGGCATTGGGAAGTAGTAAGTAGATGATGGGTTGCTAGAGTGACAGAAGCTTAAACCCTAGTTTATGCGTTGCTTCGTAAGGGGCTGATTTGGATCCACTAGTTTAATGCCATCGTTAGACTTTGTCTTAATTCTTCTTTCGTAGTTTATGCGCAGGGGCTCATTCTGCTTCTGTACATAGTGCTGGAGCTCCACGAGGCCAGTAGGGCACTTGCACGTCCCTTCGAAGGTCCTGATGAACACTCGGGCCAGATCTGCCCAGCTGTAGATGCTTGAGGGGGCCAATTGGTTCAGCCATACTCGCGCCGAGCCGTCGAGCATCAGAGGGAGGTGCTTCATGGCGACGTGGTCGTCCCCTCCTCCGATCTGGACTGCCACTCGGTAGTCATCCAGCCACGTTTCTGGCTTGGACTCTCCTGTAAACTTGCTGATCCCCGTCGCCAATCGGAAGTTGGGAGGGATGTCAACCGAACGGATGGCTCGACTCAAACACTCGGGACCAGAAACGATGGTCCTGCTTCCACTCGGACAGTCAATATCATGACCATCGCGGTGGGCTCGGCCCCTGTCGACCCTCAGCTGGGCGATATGCCCTCTCGCGTCGGGCCTTGGATCGTAAGTGTCACCGACTGAACGCCGATCATCATGATGTCGGGGCCCGTAGGGCCGACCCCGCGGAGGGGTGCGTGAACGGTGACGATCTTCGGGATTCATGGAACGGCTGCCTCGCCTGGGTCGCTGATGAGAACCAGGGCTGTGAACTGACCGATGCGTGTTCGCATGAACAGAACTATGGTGGATCATGTTGTGCGACTGGGAGACCGTCGAGTTTTGCTGCTGCGCCGTGTGCAGCAGGGCACGGATTTGCTCGATCCCCGTGCCAGCCTCTGAATCAGTCGGCTGAAGGGAATCGGCTATCTTGGCAGCGGCAGCCAAGTTGAGGATGGGTGTGCGGAACAACTCTACGTTGCTCCGCCGAGTGTGCCGACTGGCAGAACGGCGAGGTGGACGGCGAGCGCCGGATGTTTCACCGATCTCGTGCTCGTTCCGATCACCTTGGCGGGGACTTTCGTGGGAGTTGGCCATGTGTATTTCTGCTGCAGGCCCGTGACCCAAGTACTCGGAAGGAAACTCAGTCGGAACTGAGTCCGAGTGCTGGGACAGCGGGGCAACCACAACCGACTCTAGGACCGCCACTTGCGAAGACGCGTTCTAGCGCGCCTAGGCGTGTTGCACCCAACGCTGGAGCCGTGGACGGAGGGACCGCTTGTTGCGGCGTGTGACGGCGGTGTAGGTTGACACCGGAGCCGGCTGCTTGAGAAGAAGAATGTCGCGGGCGCCGGCACAGAAGTGCGTAGCTCCACGACGGGGAAGCGCCTCTACATCGAGAGGGGCATCCCGAAGCCATGCCAAATCGTCGACGATGAAGGAGAGAGCGCCGAAGAGGATCTCGTGACCCATGCTCGAATCTCCACCGGATGACATGACAAAAAGATGTAGTCGCAAACTCGCCGAAAGTCGCTTAGACGCCTGCCCCACGGTGGGCGCCAACTGTCGTGGGTATAAGTCTGACAGTAGATGTGTAGGATACGAAAGGATGGGCAGAGCCTTAGCTACGGCGAGGTTGTATGAGTTCAGACCCCTCTACGGTGGAGGTAACAGCCCTACGTCTTAGTGCTCTGGGAGCTTGTTGTCGAGTGGAATATGGATTACAGTGAATTGCCAACCCTTGCACCAGTGGGGGAGGGCGGCTTATATAGAGTGCGGTGCCCTCCACAACGGCTCGGTGCACAGGGGTGGAGTAGTGGCGAATAAATTCCTACGTTACAGGTAAAGTATGTCTTAAATGCTAATAAAGGCACATGGAAACGTACGGCCGTTTCCCTCCAGGGGGGTTACGATGCACAGAGTGGAATCGAGTCGGTTAGTTTGATACACTCTGAATGCTCATCTCCGACTGGATGGTGGAGGATTCATCACCGACTGGATGATGGGAAGTCCTTAATTCAGTCGGAACTGACTAAGGGTCTTATCCCTTATGAAGGGTAGTCCTTGGGTAGGACTTATAGGGCAGGCCTATGACCCTACCCTAGGACTATAACCCCATCATTAGTCCCCGAATGGATTGGGGTTGGAACGACGAAGCGATGCTTGAAGTATGGATCCGACTGGTACGGATGCGACTTTGGCGTTGCTTGCCTCGATCCATTATCTACTTTGACCAACGATCTGAGTGGAAGTATTTGTGAAACGAACTGTCGGGAACCGAGTGCTTCCGTGGTATCTTCTGACGTGACGAGTCAACTGACAGCGGCGGATTTTCTGGGATCCTCAAATTTCGGTTGCCGCGCGCTCAGCGGGGATGACGACATCGCGCTCGAGTAGTACATGACGCCTCGATTCCCGCGCCTTCATCTTCTCCACTGATATCGCCGCGACCGATCGGGGGATAAGATTTCGGGGCCACTTGCCAGTGACCCAGTCGGAACCTTATTTAAACCTCAGTGGCGAGGGTTTTTTCATTACACTCGCCGGATAACTTGCCTTTGCTCCGCTTCTCTCGCCATCCTCTGCGCACCCCAAGCTCCTTCCCACTTCTTCTCCCTCGCGAATCTGCAGCCTCCGCCATGACAAAGGGACAGACTAGCAAGCTAGAGGTGCGGAAGAAGAAGGGGAAGGCGGCGGCTCCTGCTCAGCGGAGGCAGCGAACGCTACCGGCGGGGTGGATCCAGGGGGATTTCCTCCCCACCACGGTGACGGAGGAGAACTTGCTGGAGTTGGTGGAGCACGGGATGATTGCGCACAAGTCGTGGAGGTTGCCGGCGGAGGACGAGACCGATCCGGCGCCCCGGGAGGGGGAGCGCGTCCTGCTGCTCAGCCACGTGCACCGATGTTTCTCTCTGCCCCCACATCCCTTCTTCAAAGGCATAATGAACCACTTCGGGGCGCAGCTCCACCATTTTCCCCCAAAAGCCATAGCTCATCTCTCTGCCTTCGTAGTCTTGTGCGAGTGTTTCATCGGCTGTCCTCCCCATTGGGGGCTTTTCAAACACATCTTCTCTGCTAGATCCCAAACCATCAAACGACTTAACCAGTCGGATGATAAAACTCACCTTCTCCAGCTCTGCGGAGGCTTAGGCTTCCAAAAGAAGAGTAGAAGTAGTTATCCCGCTCTTCAGCTGAGTGAATCTGTTAGGAACTAGCAGTCGACATGGTTCTACTGCCAGGATGTTGCTTGCCCGAATGCCACGACAGGATTGCCTCCTTTTAGCTTAGATCGACCGGCTCCGCCTAAGCAGCTCGCGCTCACGAAGGCGGAGAAGATCCATATCCAGCCTCTGGTCAACGCACTCGTAGATGTCGTCCGAAGGGGAGTCACCGGCATAGATTTGCTGGAGGTTTTCCTGGGCCGGCGCATCCAGCCTCTGCAGGCTCGACACCACGCCATGTGGCACTACACGGGGCCTGAGGACTCCACTCGGACCAACGTCGAGTGCGTGAACGGGGAGACGGTGGCGTCGTGGGTGCTCAACATCACACGCGCCTGCGAAAACCCCAGAGGGGCCCGGCGAGTGAAGGCCTTCCGTGCGGACAACCCTCCTCCGAACGAGGTGAGTACAACTTGTCGAGTGCACACAACTGTCTTAGGTTTATCGCTTTCTTGAATCACTCTCTGACGTTTGATGTCGTCGACTGTATCTTGTGAAGACGTGGACCAACTGGTTCTCTCCTGTCTCGAACGGGAATCCGGCCGAGGAGGAGGAAGGCAGCCAGGAGGGCAGCGTGGAGAGTGTCGAGTACGTCTCCGACAGTGGGGAGACGGAGGAGGAGTCCGAAGAAGAGGAGGAGGAAGATGAAGAGCAGAACTCGCCACCCCCACCGCCAGAGCTTCGAACCAAACGACGACATGAACCCGCGGCTCCTTCGGCCCCTCCAGCATCCTCGAGTGCCCCGCCAGACGCTCTTGTGGTTCCGAGCGCCCCACCAACCGTTCGCGTGGTTCCGAGTGCTCGGAGCACCAAGAGGACCAGGGACGCTGCTGCTGAGCCTGCGGGTCAGCCCTCCAAGGTGGCCAAACCGAGTGGACCTAAGCCTCGGAAGGCTTTGCCGCGGATGAGGGTCACAGTTCCCGTCACCTTAACGTAAGTGCATTGTTCTTCTAACTTCTTCCGGTATTTGATTGAACTCCTACTTATTGATCGAATGAATTTCACTCGACAGAGTTGCCACCTCTGCCACCTCTTCGGCACGCCAGGGGGACGATCCCATGCACATGGACAACGTTGTCACATCCCAGCCAGGTGTGTCGTAGCGATTCCGAGAGTTTACATTATTGCATCACGAATTCTGTCTTTGGTCTTGCCTTTTTTCCTGTGATCTCACGCTGTTCGGTCGGGTTTCCCTCAGGGGTGATTTATGTGGAGGAGGGCGACTAGGGGAGGTCTGAGCAAGCTACAGTGCATGTCCTTGAGGCTGTTCCGCCAGTTACTACTCTCGCCATGGACGCGCCGCCAACTGAGGCGATGCCGTCGACTGAAACGGCGCTGGTTGCTGCTGAACCGACTGGAGCAGGCCTTGGGATTCCCAAGGAGCCTCCTACGATGCCAGGCCCGTCGACTGTTGAGTACAACGTCCAGCGCCTCCCGGAAGATCAGGTGGGAGCTGCCAAGGGGGGCATGGTGCAGGCGGAGCTGATGGCGGGAGAGGCCAAGAAAGCGTACGACTCCATCGCGTCCTTGTACAAGCGAAGCTTGGAACTGCGGGACGATATCCGAGTAAGTGGGCTAGTAAGTATTTACTTTCCTCTTGTAACCCACTGGGTATTTGAGCAATGCACTCGGATATTGTATGATTATTTTGCAGTGGGTTCACTCTTAGTGAACCTAGTGGGTGTAGTCCTCGAGACTTCTGTCGAGTGCTTGCACCGGCAGTTGTCTTTATACTTTTTCTTTAACTTGATGAGATTAAAAACTATTCTGCTCGAATGTTAGAATTGGGGGCACTCCGAGTGCACCTACTGGATGAGTCCCCGAGAGTAATTTTACTCAGGTCGGGTAGAAGGAACCTCATAGGCTTGTTTTTTGTCATGTACCTCAATAGGGCGGACCTGTTTGAGGTTCATGCCAGTGGGGTCACTCTTAGTGAACCCACTGGGTGTAGTCTCCGAGACCGCTGTCGACTGCTTGCGTCGGCAGGGGTCTGAAGAACTTAGGATTTTTATTGTTACCCGTGTTGAATCTGTCTGATCCTCTCTTTGCACTGTCTTGCAGAAAACTTGCGTGATGGGAGCAGCGTACGAGACTCTAAGGGCTGAAAAGGTTCAGTTCGCTGGGGAACTGGATGCAGCGATGGTTGCAATGGCTGGTATGAAGGATGTCCTGGCGGAACGAGAAAAGTCCTTGGAGCAGGCCAGTGAGGCAAACAAGGCATTGACTACTGAAGTGGAGAAAATGGGGAAACAAAGGACCGAGCTGATGGGACAAATGAAAGTGTTGAACAGGCGGTGTATAGCACAGGAAAAATACGTCAGTGACTGGGCCCGGAAGAGGATAGCGCTTCTGGGTGGTAAGTTCTGTTTTTCTGAGTGCTTGTGGACTGTGCATTTCATTCGGCGCTTATTGTTTGCTCGTCCTGTCTTTGCAGATTTTTGCTTGGACGCTGAGATTGAAGCAGATGACGTTGAGTGGTCGATTTTTGAGAACATTCCACTCGGCGAGGACGCCAATCGAGATCTGCTCCGAGCGCACATTCGCCTGGGCAAAGTTGGACCTTTCATCGGTCGACTGAGAGAAGTCGTCGGCCGAATCGACAAGGAGCTTTGGCCTGAAGACGAGTCTCGGCACGAGATGGAAGGCTTGATGACTCGGCTGGAGGAGGTCCCGAACCGAGTGCAGGCGTGGAAGAAGTCTGCGGCTCGCTGTGGTGCGGACGTCGCTCTGTCTTTGGTCCGAGTGCACTACAAGGAGGCTCGCGAAGAGAAGCTGAAGGCGTTGCAGGTCGCCAACACGAAAAAGCTTCGATTCAAAGACTTCCTAGAGACCTTCCTTGAGAGCGCCACCCGCATCGCCGACGGGATCGACCTCGACACATTCGTAGAGCCTGCCAGTCCTGACGACGTTTGAGAAAACTTTTACCTCGGTATGCCGAGTGTTGGTTGTAAGAAACTTTGGCCACTGATGTTGGCCGTCACATTCTTGCTTCGGTGTGGATAAGCTTGATCTACACCGAGCCAACTATCTTTAGGTGAACTTTGAATTTGAATCGAATCTGTTGCTCTTATTTTGCCAAAGAGTTGTTGATACGATTTTGGCTCGTGTTTTTTGTTTGGCGTTTCTTGGTGAAGCCAATGGAAAACATGCGGAGCATGTAATTGTCAGTTGTCTTGACATCTGCATGAGCCTCACCGAGGGTTTGCTGAGTCTCCGAGTGGATCTGTAGGATACACTCGAAGGCAATAGAGTACTTAGGCGATTCGTGATCGCGGCTAAGTCTTCGAGTGCGACTGTCAGGTCGCACTCGGAGCGAGTTCTTACTCATGTAATTGTCAGTAGTCTTGACATCTACATGAGCCTCAATGAGGTTCTGCTACTCATGTAATTGTCAGTGGTCTTGACATCTACATGAGCCTCACTGAGGGTCTATTGAGTCCCCGAGTGTATCTGTAGGATACAGTCGAAGGCATTTGAGTACTTAGGCGATTCGTGATCGCGGCTAAGTCTTCGAGTGCGACTGTAAGGTCGTACTCGGAGCGAGTTGTTACTCATGTAATTGTCAGTGGTCTTGACATCTACATGAGCCTCAATGAGGTTCTGCTACTCATGTAATTGTCAGTGGTCTTGACATCCACATGAGCCTCAATGAGGGTCTGCTGAGTCCCCTAGTGTATCTGTAGGATACAGCCGAAGGAAGCTTTCTATTTAAGCGATTCTTGATCGCAGTTAAGTCCTCGAGTGCGATGGTTAGTGCACGCTCGGAGAAAATTTGTACTTCGGCGATTCTTGATCGCAGCTAAGTCCCCGAGTGCAACATGAAGTGCACACTCGGAGAAAGTTAATACTTAGGCGATTCTTGATCGCAGCTCAGTCCCCGAGTGTGACGTTTCGTACACACTCGGCGTAAGTTAATACTTAGGCGATTCTTGATCGCAGCTAAGTCCCCGAGTGCGACGTGAAGTGCACACTCTGAGAAAGTTAATACTTAGGCGATTCTTGATCGCAGCTAAGTCCCCGAGTGTGACGTTAAGTACACACTCGGTGTAAGTTAATACTTAGGCGATTCTTGATCGCAGCTAAGTCTCCGAGTACGACGTGAAGTGCACACTCAAAGATAGTTTGTACTTAGGCGATTCTTGATCGCAGCTAAGTCCCCGAGTGCGACGTTTAGTGCACACTCGGAGAAAGTTAGTACTTAGACGATTCTTGATCGCAGCTAAGTCCCCGAGTGCGACGTTTAGTGCACACTCGGAGAAAGTTGGTACTTAGGCGATTCTTAATCGCAGCTAAGTCCCCGAGTGCAACGTTTTGTGCACACTCGGAGAAAGTTAGTACTTAGGCGATTCTTGATCGCAGCTAAGTTTTTTTTTTTGAGACCGGAGTCTGCGACCGCGGAAGAATTTTGAATCTGCAAAAACTCAATCTGCTTTGTATTATTTCACCAATACTTGTTCTTTACATTGCTTCAGTCGACGGTCACGTGTAGAAGCGCTTTAGGAGATCTCCGTTCCATGCTCGCGGCTCGTCCGTTTCCCTGTCGATATTGTAGAGTCTGTATGCTCTGTTGTTCAGCACCTTGGAGATGATGAAGGGTCCTTCCCAGGCGGGAGCCAACTTGTGAGGTCTTTGCTGATCCACTCGGAGCACCAGGTCGCCTGCTTGGAATGTACGACTCCTGACGTGTCGCGCGTGAAAGCGCTGCAGATCTTGTTGATAAATGGTTGAGCGAGTCAGTGCCATCTCGCTCTCTTCCTCTAGAAGGTCCACTCCGTCTTGCGTTGCTTGTTCTGCTTCAGCTTCGGAGAAGAGTTCAACTCGTGGAGCGTTGTGAAGCAAGTCACTCGGAAGGATCGCTTCTGCTCCGTAAACGAGGAAGAACAGGGATCGCCCTGTAGATCTATTCAGGGTTGTGCGGAGACCCCAAAGCACCGAAGGTAGCTCCGTGACCCATGCGCCAGCGGCATGTCCCACTTCCCGCAGGAGTCGAGGCTTCAAACCTTGCAGAATAAGTCTGTTCGCCCGCTCTGCTTGTCCGTTTGTTTGAGGATGCGCCACAGATGCAAAATCCACTCGGATACCTTGGCTTGCACAGAAACCTTTGAATCTGTCCGAGTCAAAGTTTGTCCCGTTGTCCGTGATTATGCTGTGAGGTACCCCGGATCTGGAGATGATGTCCCTGACATACTTGATGGTCGTTAGGGCGTCGAGCTTCTTGATGGGCTTGGCTTCAATCCATTTTGTGAACTTGTCGACTGCCACCAACAGATGTGTGTATCCCCCTTGGCCTGTCCTGAATGGACCGACTGTATCTAATCCCCATACTGCAAACGGCCAAACAAGAGGGATTGTCTTCAACGCAGATGTTGGCTTGTGGGACTTGTTGGAGTAGAACTGACAGCCTTCACATGGGTCGACCATATCTTTAGCCATTTCGTTCGCCTGCAGCCAGAAGAAGCCAGCTCTGAATGCTTTGGCGACGATTGCTCTTGGAGAGGCGTGATGACCGCAGGTTCCCGAGTGAATTTCTTCCAGGATTAACTGTCCCTCCTCAGAGGAGATGCATCGTTGGAGAACGCCTGAAACGCTTTCCTTGTACAACTGGCCATCAATGACAGTGAACGACTTTGACCTGCGGACGATCTGTCTGGCTTGGACTTCGTCTTCTAGTAATCCCTACCTCAGGATGTATGCAATGATCGACACAGTCCAATCGAGGATGACAGCAAGAATCTCCATGATCAAATCAACCACAACAGGTACGTCGACTTCAGTCGGATCTGTCGAGCTCTTTGGTTGTATTGGTTCCTCTGTGAAAGGATCTTCTTTAACTGAGGGAAGGTGGAGGTGCTCGAGGCAGACGTCACTCGGGACTGGTCTCCGAGTGGATCCGACTTTTGCCAACTCATCAGCTGCTTGGTTCTTCAGTCGTGGAACATGGTGGAGTTCTAGACCTTCAAACTTCTTCTCGAGCTTCTGGCCTATGGGCTTCCCCGGGGTGGGTTGCCCCCCCCCCCCCCGGTGAACTCCCGGAACCCATTCGTCATTCCCGGTACATTCCCGGTAACTCCGAAAACCTTCCGGTAATCAAATGAGGTCATCCTATATATCAATCTTCGTTTCCGGACCATTCCGGAAACCCTCGTGACGTCCGTGATCTCATCCGGGACTCCGAACAACATTCGGTAACCAACCATATAACTCAAATACGCATAAAATAACGTCGAACCTTAAGTGTGCAGACCCTGCGGGTTCGAGAACTATGTAGACATGACCCGAGAGACTCCTCGGTCAATATCCAATAGCGGGACCTGGATGCCCATATTGGATCCTACATATTCTACGAAGATCTTATCGTTTGAACCTCAGTGCCAAGGATTCGTATAATCCCGTACGTCATTCCCTTTGTCCTTCGGTATGTTACTTGCCCGAGATTCGATCGTCAGTATCCGCATACCTATTTCAATCTCGTTTACCGGCAAGTCTCTTTACTCGTTCCGTAATACAAGATCCCGCAACTTACACTAAGTTACATTGCTTGCAAGGCTTGTGTGTGATGTTGTATTACCGAGTGGGCCCCGAGATACCTCTCCGTCACACGGAGTGACAAATCCCAGTCTTGATCCATACTAACTCAACTAACACCTTCGGAGATACCTGTAGAGCATCTTTATAGTCACCCAGTTACGTTGCGACGTTTGATACACACAAAGTATTCCTCCGGTGTCAGTGAGTTATATGATCTCATGGTCATAGGAATAAATACTTGACACGCAGAAAATAGTAGCAACAAAATGACACGATCAACATGCTACGTCTATTAGTTTGGGTCTAGTCCATCACGTGATTCTCCCAATGACGTGATCCAGTTATCAAGCAACAACACCTTGTTCATAATCAGAAGACACTGACTATCATTGATCAACTGGCTAGCCAACTAGAGGCATGCTAGGGACGGTGTTTTGTCTATGTATCCACACATGTAAATGAGTCTTCATTCAATACAATTATAGCATGGATAATAAACTATTATCTTGATACAGGAATTATAATAATAACTATACATTTATTATTGCCTCTAGGGCATAATTCCAACAGTCTCCCACTTGCACTAGAGTCAATAATCTAGCTCTCACATCACCATGTGAATTACATTGTAATAAATCTAACACCCATACAGTTCTGGTGTCGATCATGTTTTGGCCGTGGAAGAGGTTTAGTCAGCGGGTCTGCTACATTCAGATCCATGTGCACTTTGCATATATTTACGTCCTTTTCCTCGACGTAGTCGCGGATGAGGTTGAAGCGTCGTTTGATGTGTCTGGTCTTCTTGTGAAACCGTGGTTCCTTTGCTAAGGCAATGGCACCAGTGTTGTCACAGAACAAGGTTATTGGATCCAGTGCACTTGGCACCACTCCAAGATCCGTCATGAACTGCTTCATCCAGACACCCTCCTTAGCCGCCTCCGAGGCAGCCATGTACTCCGCTTCACATGTAGAATCTGCTACGACGCTTTGCTTGGAACTGCACCAGCTTACTGCACCCCCATTAAGAATAAATACGTATCCGGTTTGCGACTTAGAGTCGTCCGGATCTGTGTCTAAGCTTGCATCGACGTAACCTTTTACGGCGAGCTCTTCGTCACCTCCATACACGAGAAACATCTCCTTAGTCCTTTTCAGGTACTTCAGGATATTCTTGACCGCTGTCCAGTGATCCACTCCTGGATTACTCTGGAACCTACCTGCCATACTTATGGCCAGGCTAACATCCGGTCTAGTGCACAGCATCGCATACATGATAGAACCTATGGCTGAAGCATAGGGGACGGAGCGCATATGCTCTCTATCTTCATCAGTTGCTGGGCACTGAGTCTTACTCAATCTCGTACCTTGTAAAACTGGCAAGAACCCTTTCTTGGACTGTTCCGTTTTGAACCTCTTCAAAACTTTATCAAGGTATGTGCTTTGTGAAAGTCCTATCAGGCGTTTTGATCTATCCCTATAGATCTTAATGCCTAGAATGTAAGCAGCTTCTCCTAGGTCCTTCATACAGAAACTTTTATTCAAGTAACCTTTTATGCTCTCCAAAAGCTCTACGTTGTTTCCAATCAGTAATATGTCATCCACATATAATATTAGAAACGCCACAGAGCTCCCACTCACTTTCTTGTAAATACAAGATTCTCCAACCACTTGTATAAACCCAAATGCTTTGATCACCTCATCAAAACGTTTGTTCCAACTCCGAGATGCTTGCACTAGTCCATAAATGGATCGCTGGAGCTTGCACACCTTGTCAGCATTTTTAGGATCGACAAAACCTTCGGGTTGCATCATATACAACTCTTCCTTAAGGAAACCGTTAAGGAACGCCGTTTTGACATCCATCTGCATGATTTCATAATCGAAAAATGCAGCTATTGCCAACATGATTCTGACGGACTTAAGCATCGCTACGGGTGAGAAAGTCTCATCGTAGTCAACTCCTGGAACTTGTGAAAAAACCCTTTGCCACAAGTCGAGCTTTATAAACGGTCACATTACCGTCAGCGTCCGTCTTCTTCTTAAAGATCCATTTGTTCTGAATAGCCTTGCGGCCCTCAGGTAGTATCTCCAAAGTCCACGCTTTGTTCTCATACATGGATCCTATCTCAGATTTCATGGCTTCTAGCCATTTGTTGGAATCTGGGCCCACCATTGCTTCTTCATAATTTGCAGGTTCATTGTTGTCCAACAACATGATTGATAAGACGGGATTACCGTACCACTCTGGAGCAGCGCGTGATCTCGTTGACCTGCGTGGTTCAACAGAAACTTGAACTGGAGTTTCATGATCATCATCATTAACTTCCTCCTCAACCGGCGTCGCAACGACAGAGGTTTCCCCTTGTCCTGCGCCACCATCCAGAGGGATGAGAGGTTTGACAACCTCGTCAAGTTCTATCTTCCTCCCACTCAATTCTCTCGAGAGAAACTCCTTCTCGAGAAAAGCTCCATTTTTAGCAACAAACACTTTGCCCTCGGATTTGAGATAGAAGGTGTACCCAACTGTCTCTTTTGGGTAACCTATGAAGACGCACTTTTCCGCTTTGGGTTCCAGCTTTTCAGGCTGAAGCTTTTTGACATAAGCATCACATCCCCAAACTTTAAGAAACGACAACTTTGGCCTTTTGCCATACCACAGTTCGTATGGTGTCGTCTCAACGGATTTTGATGGTGCCCTATTTAAAGTGAATGCAGCTGTTTCCAATGCATAACCCCAAAATGATAACGGCAAATAGTAAGAGACATCATAGATCGCACCATCTCTAACAAAGTACGATTACGACGTTCGGACACACCATTATGCTGTGGTGTTCCAGGTGGTGTTAACTGTGAAACAATTCCACATTGTCTTAAGTGAGCACCAAACTCGAAACTCAGATATTCACCCCCACGATCGGACCGTAGGAACTTGATCTTCTTGTTACGATGATTTTCCACTTCACTCTGAAATTGCTTGAACTTTTCAAATGTTTCAGACTTGTGCTTCATCAAGTAGACATAACCATATCTACTTAAATCGTCAGTGAAGGTGAGAAAATAACGATATCCACCGCGTGCCTCTACGCTCATTGGTCCACACACATCAGTATGTATGATTTCCAACAAGTCACTTGCACGCTCCATTGTTCCGGAGAACGGAGTTTTAGTCATCTTGCCCATGAGGCATGGTTCGCACGTGTCAAGTGAATCAAAGTCAAGTGACTCCAAAAGTCCATCAGCATGGAGTTTCTTCATGCGCTTTACACCAATATGACCTAAACGACAGTGCCACAAAAATATGGCGCTATCATTGTTTACTCTAACTCTTTTGGTCTCAATGTTATGTACATGCGTATCGCTATCAAGATTCAATATGAACAATCCTCTCACATTCGGTGCATGACCATAAAAGATGTTACTCATAGAAATAGAACAACCATTATTCTCAGACTTAAAAGAGTAACCGTCTCGCAATAAACAAGATCCAGATATAATGTTCATGCTCAACGCAGGCACTAAATAACAATGATTTAAGTTCATCACTAATCCCGATGGTAGCTGAAGTGACACTGTGCCGACGGCGATTGCATCAACCTTGGAACCGTTTCCTACGTGCATCGTCACTTCGTCTTTCGCCAGCCTTCGTCTATTCCGCAGTTCCTGCTTCGAGTTGCAAATATGAGCAACAGAACCGGTATCGAATACCCAGGCACTACTACGAGAGCCGGTTAAGTACACATCAATAACATGTATATCAAATATACCTGATTTTTCTTTGCCCGCCTTCTTATCTGCCAGATACTTAGGGCAATTGCGCTTCCAGTGACCCATACCCTTGCAATAGAAGCACTCTGTTTCAGGCTTAGGTCCAGCCTTGGGTTTCTTCGGCAGATTGGCAATAGGCTTGTCGCTCTTCTTCGAATTGCCCTTCTTGCCTTTGCCGTTTCTCTTGAAACTAGTGGTCTTGCTCACCATCAACACTTGATGTTCTTTACGGAGTTCAGACTCTGCGACTTTCAGCATCGCAAACAACTCGCCGGGAGACTTGTTCATCCCTTGCATGTTGTAGTTCAACACAAAGCCTTTATAGCTTGGCGGCAGTGATTGAAGGATTCTGTCAGTGATAGCTTCTTGCGGGAGTTCAATCCCCAGTTCAGCTAGACGGTTTGAGTACCCAGACATTTTGAGCACATGTTCACTGACAGACGAGTTTTCCTCCATCTTGCAAGCATAGAATTTATCGGAGGTCTCATACCTCTCGATCCGGGCGTTCTTCTGAAAGATAAACTCCAACTCTTGGAACATCTCAAATGCTCCATGACGCTCAAAGCGACGTTGAAGTCCCGGTTCTAAGCCATACAAGACTCCACATTGAACTATTGAGTAGTCCTCCTTACGTGCTAACCAAGTGTTCTTAACATCCTGATCAGCCGTAGCGGGTGGTTCATCTCCTAGCGCAGCATTAAGGACATAATCCTTCTTCCCAGCTTGTAAGATTAGCTTAAGATTACGAGCCCAGTCTACAAAGTTGCTTCCATCATCTTTCAACTTAGCTTTCTCTAGGAACGTATTAAAATTCAGGATGACTGTTGCGTGAGCCATGATCTACAACACAAATATATTCAAAGTGGACTTAGACTATGTTCAAGATAATTAGAGTTTAACTTAATCAAATTATATGTTTAAACTCCCACTCAAAAAGTACATCTCTCTAGTCATTTGAGTGGTTCATGATCCACTTACACTATCCCAAGTCCGATCATCACGTGAGTCGAGAGTAGTTTCAGTGGTAAGCATCCCTATGCTAATCATATCAACTATATGATTCATGATCGACCTTTCGGTCTCATGTGTTCCGAGGCCATGTCTGCACATGCTAGGCTCGTCAAGCTTAACCCGAGTGTTCCGCGTGCGCAACTGTTTTGCACCCGTTGTATGTGAATGTTGAGTCTATCACACCCGATCATCACGTGGTGTCTCGAAACGACGAACTGTAGCAACGGTGCACAGTCGGGGAGAACACAATTTCGTCTTGAAATTTTAGTGAGAGATCACCTCATAATGCTACCATCGTTCTAAGCAAAATAAGGTGCATAAAAGGATTAACATCACATGCAATTCATAAGTGACATGATATGGCCATCATCACATGCTTCTTGATCTCCATCACCAAAGCACCGGCACGATCTTCTTGTCACCGGCGCCACACCATGATCATCCATCAACGTGTTGCCATCGGGGTTGTCGTGCTACTTATGCTATTACTACTAAAGCTACATCCTAGCAAAATAGTAAACGCATCTGCAAGCACAAACGTTAGTATAAAGACAACCCTATGGCTCCTGCCGGTTGTCGTACCATAGACGTGCAAGTCGATATTTCTATTACAACATGATCATCTCATACATCCAATATATTCACATGACATCGTTGGCCATATCACATCACAATCATACCCTGCAAAAACAAGTTAGACGTCCTCTAATTTTGTTGTTGCATGTTTTACGTGGTGACCAAGGGTATCTAGTAGGATCGCATCTTACTTACGCAAACACCACAACGGAGATATATGAGTTGCTATTTAACCTCATCCAAGGACCTCCTTGGTCAAATCCGATTCAACTAAAGTTGGAGAAACCGACAGTCATCTTTGAGCAAAGGGGGTTACTCGTAACGATGAAACCAGTCTCTCGTAAGCGTACGAGTAATGTCGGTCCAAGCCGCTTCAATCCAACAATACCGCGGAATCAAGAAAAGACTAAGGAGGGCAGCAAAACGCACATCACCGCCCACAAAAACTTTTGTGTTCTACTCGAGAAGACATCTACGCATGAACCTAGCTCTGATACCACTGTTGGGGAACGTCGCATGGGAAACAAAAAATTTCCTACGCGCACGAAGACCTATCATGGTGATGTCCATCTACGAGAGGGGATGAGTGATCTACGTACCCTTGTAGACCGTACAGCAGAAGCGTTGGAGAATGCGGTTGATGTAGTGGAACGTCCTCACGTCCCTCGATCCGCCCCGCGAACAATCCCGCTATCAGTCCCACGATCTAGTACCGAACGGACGGCACCTCCGCGTTCAGCACACGTACAGCTCGACGATGATCTCGGCCTTCTTGATCCAGCAAGAGAGACGGAGAGGTAGAAGAGTTCTCCGGCAGCGTGACGGCGCTCCGGAGGTTGGTGATGACCTTGTCTCAGCAGGGCTCCGCCCGAGCTCCGCAGAAACGCGATCTAGAGGGAAAACTATGGAGGTATGTGGTCGGGCTGCCGTGAGAAAGTCGTCTCAAATCAGCCCTAATTGCTCCATATATATAGGAGGAGGGAGGGGGCCTTGCCTTGGGGTCCAAGGGCCCCCAAGGAGTCGGCCGAGCCAAGGGGGAGGACTCTCCCCCCCCCAAACCGAGTTGGACTAGGTTTGGTGGGAGGGAGTCCTCCTCCCTTCCCACCTCCTCCCTCTTTTTTTTTCTTTTCCTTTGATTCTTTATCCTTGGCGCATAGGCCCCTTTGGGGCTGTCCCACCAGCCCAATCAGGGCTGGTGTGTCTCCCCAAAGCCTATGGGCTTCCCCGGGGTGGGTTGCCCCCCCCCCCCCGGTGAACTCCCGGAACCCATTCGTCATTCCCGGTACATTCCCGGTAACTCCGAAAACCTTCCGGTAATCAAATGAGGTCATCCTATATATCAATCTTCGTTTCCGGACCATTCCGGAAACCCTCGTGACGTCCGTGATCTCATCCGGGACTCCGAACAACATTCGGTAACCAACCATATAACTCAAATACGCATAAAATAACGTCGAACCTTAAGTGTGCAGACCCTGCGGGTTCGAGAACTATGTAGACATGACCCGAGAGACTCCTCGGTCAATATCCAATAGCGGGACCTGGATGCCCATATTGGATCCTACATATTCTACGAAGATCTTATCGTTTGAACCTCAGTGCCAAGGATTCGTATAATCCCGTACGTCATTCCCTTTGTCCTTCGGTATGTTACTTGCCCGAGATTCGATCGTCAGTATCCGCATACCTATTTCAATCTCGTTTACCGGCAAGTCTCTTTACTCGTTCCGTAATACAAGATCCCGCAACTTACACTAAGTTACATTGCTTGCAAGGCTTGTGTGTGATGTTGTATTACCGAGTGGGCCCCGAGATACCTCTCCGTCACACGGAGTGACAAATCCCAGTCTTGATCCATACTAACTCAACTAACACCTTCGGAGATACCTGTAGAGCATCTTTATAGTCACCCAGTTACGTTGCGACGTTTGATACACACAAAGTATTCCTCCGGTGTCAGTGAGTTATATGATCTCATGGTCATAGGAATAAATACTTGACACGCAGAAAATAGTAGCAACAAAATGACACGATCAACATGCTACGTCTATTAGTTTGGGTCTAGTCCATCACGTGATTCTCCCAATGACGTGATCCAGTTATCAAGCAACAACACCTTGTTCATAATCAGAAGACACTGACTATCATTGATCAACTGGCTAGCCAACTAGAGGCATGCTAGAGACGGTGTTTTGTCTATGTATCCACACATGTAAATGAGTCTTCATTCAATACAATTATAGCATGGATAATAAACTATTATCTTGATACAGGAATTATAATAATAACTATACATTTATTATTGCCTCTAGGGCATAATTCCAACAAGTTTTTGATAGTGGGGATACCTCTTCTTGGAAGGAGTCAGGACTTCGAAGACGTAATACACTGGCCGCTGAACTTTGTATGCTTTGCCTTCTTCTTCTCGTTCGACTGTGAGAACAGTGCTAACGACTTAATTTGTAGCCGCGATGTACAGAAGAAGGGGCTCTTTACTGAGCGGAGCAGTAAGAACCGGCTGGGTGGAAAGTAGGACTTTGAGGTCGTCGAATGCAACTTGGGCTTCGTCTGTCCACTCGAAAGTATCTGATTTCTTCATGAGTCGGTACAGAGGAAATGCTTTCTCGCCGAGTCGACTGATAAACCTGCTCAAAGCCGCTAGGCAACCTGTGAGCCGTTGAACATCGTGTATTCTAACCGGCCGCTCCATTCGGACGATGGTCCCGATCTTTTCGGGGTTGACATCGATCCCTCATTCGGAAACGAAGACACCGAGTAACTTTCCGCTGGCAACGCTGAATGAACACTTGGCGGGGTTGAGCTTGATATCGTACCTACGAAGGTTGGCGAATGTTTCTGCCAAGTCAGTCAGCAGGTCGGAACCTTTGCGTGACTTGACTATGATATCATCCATATACGCCTCCACGTTCCGATCGATCTGGTCGAGGAGGCATTTTTGGATCATGCGCATAAAGGTTGCTCCTGCATTCTTCAAACCAAATGGCATAGTGATGTAGCAGAAGCACCCGAATGGGGTGATGAAGGCGGTTTTTAATTCATCGGGGCCATACAGATGGATCTGATGATAGCCCAAGTAGGCATCAAGAAATGACAAACGCTCGCAACCCGCAGTCGAATCGACAATTTGATCGATGCGGGGGAGCGGAAAGTGGTCTTTCGGGTAGACCTTATTGAGATGTTTGAAGTCGATGCACATTCGGAGCGACTTGTCCTTCTTGGGCACCATGACAACATTGGCGAGCCACTCGGAGTGGTGTACCTCGCGAATGAAGTTGGCTGCCAAAAGCTTGGCTACTTCTTCTCCGTTTGCCTTCCTCTTGTGCGTGGCGGACCGACGCACGCGTTCTCGGACCGGCCGAGTGGTGGGATCCACATGCAGTCGGTGCTCAGCCAACTCCCTGGGTACACCTGGCAAGTCAGAGGGCTTCCATGCGAAGATGTCCCAGTTCTCACGGAGGAATTGGGTGAGCTCGACTTCCTATATAGGAACGAGGGTGGTGGAGATGTTCGTCGGGGCAGCGGTGTCGTCCGTCGGGTGGATGCTGACCTTCTTCGTCTCTCCCGCTGACTGGAATGCAGACTCCGAAGCTGGCTTCTTCGCACGCATCAAGTCAACGGGGTCAACTGTTTTCTTGTACTCGTCAAGCTCGAGGACAGCCATCTGCTCATCGGCGATCCTTGATCCCTGCTGCATGCACTCTTCGGCCCGCTGTCGATTGCCTGTGATAGTGATCACACCTTTTGGGCTTGGCATCTTTAGCTTCAGGTACACGTAATATGGACGGGCCATGAAACGCGCATACGCCGGGCAGCCCAGAATTGCGTGATACGCACTTTGGAAGTCCACCACCTCGAACGTCAGCTTTTCCTTGCGGAAGTTCTTGTCGGAGCTGAAAATGACGTCCAACGTGATCTGGCCGAGTGACTTGGCCTTTCGTCCAGGGACGACTCCATGGAACTGCATGCTGCTCTCGCTGAGTTTGGACATCGGAATGCCCATCCCCTTGAGAGTGTCGGCGTACATGATGTTCAAGCCACTGCCGCCGTCCATGAGGACTTTGCACAGTCGGACTCCTTCCACCACCGGGTCGATGACCAGAGCCTGTCTCCCTGGGGTGGGTACGTGTGCTGGATGATCCGACTGGTCAAAGGTGATCGCAGTCTGAGACCATTTGAGGAACTTGGGGTTGGTAGGCGTGGCCATGTTCACCTCCCTGTTCACCAGCTTCAGTCGACTCTTGCCCTCAACGTCAGCAAAAATCATCAGTGTTGCATGGACTTGGGGGAACGGATCCTCCTTATCCTCCTCATCCTGTTCATTGCCCTTTTCACTCGGTTGCCCTTCGCCGAACCCCTGAATCAGGAGGCGACATTGCCGACTGGTATGCTTCGGATATATGGTGTTGCCCTCTTCATCCATCTTCGTGTGAATCGGACATGGCTGGTCTAGGATGGGGTTGTTGAACTGCTTCTTCTTGGGGGTGAACTGAGCCTTCCCCTTGCCCTTGAACTTGGCATTGGTAACAGCTGCGGCTTCTGCCTGCGGAGTGGACGGAGCTTTCTGCTTCTCCTTCCGAGTGTTATTCCCATCTCCATCGGCGATTGTTTTGTGCTTGCCGCTACGGATGCGGTCCTCTTCTTCGCCATTTGCATAGGGTGCCGCTATCTCCATCATCTTGCTCATGGAGATGTCGCCTGTTCGACCGAACTTCAGGTACAGATCCCTGTACCGCACGCCTGCCTTGAAGGCGCAGACTGCTTGGTGCTCTGTGACGTTCTCCACCGTGTGGTAGAGGGTCGTCCAACGTTGAATGAAATCGCGCAGGGGCTCATTCTGCTTCTGGACACAGTGCTGGAGCTCCACGAGGCCAGCAGGGCGCTTGCACGTCCCTTCGAAGGTCCTGATGAACACTCGGGCCAGATCTGCCCAGCTGTAGATGCTTGAGGGGGCCAATTGGTTCAGCCACACTCGCGCTGAGCCGTCGAGCATCAGAGGGAGGTGCTTCATGGCGACGTGGTCGTCCCCTCCTCTGATCTGGACTGCCACTCGGTAGTCATCCAGCCACGTTTCTGGCTTGGACTCTCCTGTAAACTTGCTGATCCCCGTCGCTAATCGGAAGTTGGGAGGGATGTCAACCGAACGGATGGCTCGACTGAAACACTCGGGACCAGAAACGATGGTCCTGCTTCCACTCGGACGGTCAATATCGTGACCATCGCGGTGGGCTCGGCCCCTGTCGACCCTCCGCTGGGCGATATGCCCTCTCGCGTCGGGCCTTGGATCGTAAGTGTCACCGACTGAACGCCGATCATCATGATATCGGGGCCCGTAGGGCCCACCCCGCGGAGGGGTGCGTGAACGGTGACGATCTTCGGGATTCATGGAACGGTTGCCTCCCCTGGGTCGCTGATGAGAACCAGGGTTGTGAACTGACCGATGCATGTTCGCATGAACAGAACTATGGTGGATCATGTTGTGCGACTGGGAGACCGTCGAGTTTTGCTGCTGCGCCGTGTGCAGCAGGGCACGGATTTGCTCGATCCCCGTGCCAGCCTCTGAATCAGTCGGCTGAAGGGAATCGGCTATCTTGGCAGCGGCAGCCAAGTTGAGGATGGGTGTGCGGAACAACTCTACGTTGCTCCGCCGAGTGTGCCGACTGGCAGAACGGCGAGGTGGACGGCGAGCGCCGGATGTTTCACCGATCTCGTGCTCGTTCCGATCACCTTGGCGGGGACTTTCGTGGGAGTTGGCCATGTGTATTTCTGCTGCAGGCCCGTGACCCAAGTACTCGGAAGGAAACTCAGTCGGAACTGAGTCCGAGTGCTGGGACAGCGGGGCAACCACAACCGACTCTAGGACCGCCACTTGCGAAGACGCGTTCTAGCGCGCCTAGGCGTGTTGCACCCAACGCTGGAGCCGTGGACGGAGGGACCGCTTGTTGCGGCGTGTGACGGCGGTGTAGGTTGACACCGGAGCCGGCTGCTTGAGAAGAAGAATGTCGCGGGCGCCGGCACAGAAGTGCGTAGCTCCACGACGGGGAAGCGCCTCTACATCGAGAGGGGCATCCCGAAGCCATGCCAAATCGTCGACGATGAAGGAGAGAGTGCCGAAGAGGATCTCGTGACCCATGCTCGAATCTCCACCGGATGACATGACAAAAAGATGTAGTCGCAAACTCGCCGAAAGTCGCTTAGACGCCTGCCCCACGGTGGGCGCCAACTGTCGTGGGTATAAGTCTGACAGTAGATGTGTAGGATACGAAAGGATGGGCAGAGCCTTAGCTACGGCGAGGTTGTATGAGTTCAGACCCCTCTACGGTGGAGGTAACAGCCCTACGTCTTAGTGCTCTGGGAGCTTGTTGTCGAGTGGAATATGGATTACAGTGAATTGCCAACCCTTGCACCAGTGGGGGAGGGCGGCTTATATAGAGTGCGCTGCCCTCCACAATGGTTCGGTGCACAGGGGTGGAGTAGTGGCGAATAAATTCCTACGTTACAGGTAAAGTATGTCTTAAATGCTAATAAAGGCACATGGAAACGTACGACCATTTCCCTCCAGGGGGTTACGATGCACAGAGTGGAATCGAGTCGGTTAGTTTGATACACTCCGAATGCTCATCTCCGACTGGATGGTGGAGGATTCGTTACCGACTGGATGATGGGAAATCCTTAATTCAGTCGGAACTGACTAAGGGTCTTATCCCTTATGAAGGGTAGTCCTTGGGTAGGACTTATAGGGCAGGCCTATGACCCTACCCTAGGACTATAACCCCATCAGTTAGACTTTGTCTTAATTCTTCTTTCGTAGTTGTGGATGCTTGTGAGAGGGGTTAATCATAAGTGGGATGCTTGTCCAAGTAAGGGCAGTACCCAAGCGTCGGTCCACCCACATATCAAACTATCAAAGTAGTGAACATGAATCATATGAACATGATGAAAACTAGCTTGACAGAAATTCCCATGTGTCCTCGGGAGCGTTTTACCTCCTATAACAGTTTGTCCAGGCTTGTCCCTTGCTACAAAAAGGATTGGGCCACTTTGCTGCACCATGGTTACTTTCGTTATTTGCTACTTGCTACGAATAATCTCACCACACAACTACTTGTTACCGATAATTTTAGTGCTTGCAGAGATTACCTTACTGAAAACCACTTGTCAGATCCTTCTACTCCTCGTTGGGTTCGACACTCTTACTTATCGAAAGGACTATGATAGATCCCCTATACTTGTGGGTCATCAGACTCTTTTCTGGCACCGTTGTCGGGGAGTGAAGTGCGTTTGGTAAGTGGAATTTGGTAAGGAAACATTTATATAGTGTGCTGAAATTTATTGTTACTTGTCACTATGGAAACTAATCCTTTGAGGGCCTTGTTCGGGGTATCTTCACCTCGAACGGAAGCACAAAGAGTTGCTCCTCAACCTGCTGCACCTACTGAAAATATTTGCTATGAATTTCCTTCAGGTATGCTTGAGAAACTGCTCGCTAATCCTTTTACAGGAGATGGAACTTCACATCCAGACTTGCATCTAATCTATGTAGATGAAATTTGTGGTTTATTTAAGCTTGCAGGTTTGCCCGAGGATGCGGTCAAGAAGAAGGTCTTTCCCTTATCTTTGAGGGATAAGGCGTTGACATGGTATAGGCTATGTGATGATACGGGATCATGGAACTACAATCGGTTGAAATTGGAATTTCATCAAAAGTTTTATCCTATGCATCTAGTACATCGTGATCGGAATTATATTTATAATTTTTGGCCTCGTGACAGAGAAATCATCCCTCAAGCTTGGGGGAGGCTTAAATCAATGTTATATTCATGCCCCAACCATGAGCTCTCGAAAGAAATTATCATTCAGAACTTCTATGCTCGGCTTTCTCATGATGATCGCACCATGCTTGACACTTCTTGTACCGGTTCTTTTATGAAGAGAGATATTGACTTCAAATGGAATTTATTGGAGAGAATTAAACGCAACTCTGAATATTGGGAGCTTGATGAAGGTAAGGAGTCAGGTATGAATTTCAAGTTTGATTGCGTTAAATCCTTTGTTGAAACAAATACTTTTTGTGATTTTAGCGCTAAGTATGGACTTGACTCTGAGATAGTAGCTTCATTGTGTGAATCATTTGCTGCTCATATTGATCTCCCCAAAGAGAAGTGGTTTAAATATCATCCTCCCTTAGAATTCAATGTAGTTAAACCCAATCCAGTTGAAGAGAAAGCCATTGCCTATAATGATCCTATTGTTCCTAGTGCTTACATTGAGAAACCACCATTCCCTGTTAGGATAAAGGATCATTCTAAAGCTTCAACTGTGATACGTAGAGGCTACATTAGAACACCTACACCCTCTGAGCAAATTAGAGTTGAACCTAGCATTGCTATTATCAAAGATCTCCTGTCTGACAATTTTGATGGCCATGATATTCACTTCTGTGAAGATGTTGCTAGAATTGCTAAATCACACGCTAGAGACAAACATAGGCCTGTTGTTGGCACGCCTGTTGTTTCTGTTAAGATAGGAGATCATTGTTATCATGGTTTATGTGATGTGGGTGCTAGTGTTAGTGCAATACCTCAATCCTTATATGATAAAATTAAAGACGAGATTGCACCTATCGAGATAGAACCCATTGATGTCACTATTCAGCTTGCCAATAGAGATACTATCTGCCATGTGGGAATTGTTAGAGATGTTGAAGTCTTGTGTGGTAAAAGGAAGTATCCTGCTGATTTCCTCGTTCTTGCTACCACACAAGATGTCTTTTGTCCCATCATATTTGGTAGACCTTTTCTCAATACCGTCAATGCTCATATTGACTGTGAGAAGCAAACTGTCACTGTTGGCTTTGAAGGTGTGTCACATGAGTTCAATTTCTCCAAGTTTGGTGGACAACCTCATCAAAAGGAGTTGCCTAGTAAGGATGAAACTATTGCCCTAGCTTCTAGTGTTGTGCCTCCTACTGATCCTTTAGAGCAATACTTGCTTGAGCATGAAAGTGATATGTATATGGATGAAAGGGATGAGATAGATAGAGTTTTATTAGAACAATATCATATCCTTAAGAATAATTTGCCTGTTGAACTGCTTGGGGATCCACCCCCACCAAAGGGTGATCCTGTGTTCGAGCTTAAACAGTTGCCAGATACTCTTAAGTATGCTTATCTTGGTGAAAAAGAGATATATCCTGTTATTATTAGTGATAGCCTCTCAGAGCATGAAGAAAAAAAGTTACTAACAACTCTGAGGAAGCACCGTGCTGCTATTGGATATACTCTTGATGATCTTAAGGGCATTAGTCCCACTCTATGCCAGCACAAGATTAAAACCAATCCTGATTCCAAACCAGTTGATGATCATCAACGGAGATTAAATCCTAAGATGAAAGAGGTAGTAAGAAAAGAAATACTAAAGTTCCTGGAAGCAGGTATTTTTTATCCCGTTGCTCATAGTGATTGGGTGAGTCCGGTGCATTGCGTCCCTAAGAAGGGAGGCATTACCGTTGTCCCTAATGATAAGGATGAATTGATCCCACAGAGGATTATTACTGGCTATAGGATGGTGATCGATTTTAGGAAATTGAATAAAGCCACTAGGAAAGATCATTACCCTTTGCCTTTTATCGACCAAATGCTAGAAAGACTGTCTAAACACACACACTTCTGCTTTCTAGATGGTTATTCTGGTTTCTCGCAAATACCTGTTGCACAATCTGATCAGGAGAATACCACTTTCACCCGCCCTTTCGGTACCTTTGCTTACAGACACATGCCTTTTGGTTTATGTAATGCACCTGCCACCTTTCAAAGATGTATGATGGCTATATTCTCTGACTTTTGTGAAAAGATTGTTGAGGTTTTCATGGATGACTTCTCCGTTTACGGGTCTTCTTTTGATGATTGCCTCAGCAACCTTGATCGAGTCTTGCAGAGATGTAAATACACCAATCTTGTCTTGAATTGGGAGAAGTGCCACTTTATGGTTAATGAAGGCATCGTCTTAGGAAATAAAATTTCTGAAAGAGGTATTGAAGTCGATAAGGCTAAGGTTGATGCAATCGAGAAAATGCCATGCCCCACAGATATCAAAGGTATAAGAAGTTTCCTTGGTCATGCTGGTTTCTATAGAAGGTTCATTAAGGACTTATCTAAGATTTCTAGGCCTCTTACCAATCTCTTGCAAAAGGATATTCCTTTTGTTTTTGACAATGATTGTGAGGAAGCCTTCGAAATACTTAAGAAGGCTTTGATAACTGCACCTATTGTTCAACCACCTGATTGGAACTTACGTTTTGAAATCATGTGTGATGCCAGTGATTATGATGTTGGTGTTCTTCTAGGACAAAGAGTTGACAAGAAGTTGAATGTTATTCACTATGCTAGTAAAACTCTGGACAGTGCCCAAGGAAACTATGCCACAACGGAAAAGGAATTTTTAGTAGTCGTGTTTGCATGTGAAAAGTTCAGATCTTACATAGTTGATTCCAAAGTCACTATTCACACTGATCATGCTGCTATTAAGTACCTCATGGAGAAGAAAGACGCTAAACCTAGACTCATCAGATGGGTTCTCTTGCTACAAGAATTTGATTTGCACGTTGTCGACAGGAAGGGTGCTGATAACCCCATAGCAGATAACTTGTCTAGGTTGGAGAATGTTCTTGATGACCCACAACCTATTGATGATAGCTTTCCTGATGAGCAATTGAATGTCATCAATACTTCACGTAGTGCACCGTGGTATGCTGATTATGCAAACTATATCGTTGCCAAATATATACCACCTAGTTTCACTTACCAGCAAAAGAAGAAATTCTTCTTTGACTTGAGACATTACTTTTGGGATGATCCTCACCTTTATAAGGAAGGAGTAGATGGTGTTATTAGACGTTGTGTACCTGAACATGAACAGGGACAGATCCTACAGAAGTGTCACTCCGAGGCCTACAAAGGACACCATGCGGGAGATAGAACTGCACACAAGGTATTGCAATCAGGTTTCTATTGGCCCACTCTCTTCAAGGATCCCCGTAAGTTTGTCTTGTCTTGTGACGAATGTCAAAGAATAGGTAATATCAGTAAACGTCAGGAAATGCCTATGAATTATTCACTTGTCATTGAACCATTTGATGTTTGGAGCTTTGATTATATGGGACCTTTTCCAAAATCCAACGGGTATACTCATATCCTACTTGCTGTTGATTACGTTACTAAGTGGGTAGAAGCTATCCCAACCAGTAGTGTTAATCACAACACTTCTATCAGGATGCTTAAAGAAGTTATTTTCCCTAGATTTGGAGTCCCTAGATATCTAATAACCGACGGTGGTTCACATTTCATTCATGGTGCTTTTTGTAAAACGCTTGCTAATTATGATGTCAACCATAGAATTGCGTCTCCCTATCATCCTCAGTCCAGTGGTCAAGTAGAGCTAAGCAATAGAGAGATTAAACTACTTTTGCAAAAGACTGTCAATAGGTCTAGAAAGAATTGGTCTAAGAAGCTCGATGATGCATTGTGGGCTTATAGAACTGCCTATAAGAATCCCATGGGCATGTCTCCGTACAAAATGGTTTACGGCAAAGCATGTCATTTACCTATTGAGCTAGAGCATAAGTCTTACTGGGCAATCAAAGAGCTCAACTTTGATTTCAAACTTGATGGTGAGAAGAGGTTATTTGACATTAGCTCGCTTGATGAATGGAGAACTCAGGCATATGAAAATGCCAAGTTGTTCAAAGAAAAGGTTAAGAGGTGGCATGATAAAAGGATACAGAAACGTGAGTTCAATGTAGGTGATTATGTCTTGCTATATAATTCTCATTTCAGATTTTTTTGCAGACAAGCTTCTCTCTATATGGGAAGGTCCTTACATTGTGGAGGAAGTATATCGTCCAGGTGCCAGCAAGATCAACAACACGGAAGGTAACTTTCCGAGAGTGGTAAATGGGCAAAGAATCAAGCATTATATCTCAGGTACTCCCATAAATGTTGAAAGCAATATTATCAATACCATAACTCCGAAGGAGTACATAAGGGATATTTATTAGCCTGTTTCAGACCACAAAAACGAAGATGTATGTGATTCGGTAAGTAAACAGACTCCAAATCTTTTCCAGTAGAAATTTTTCTCCGTTTTAGAATATTTGAAAAAATAGAAAAATTTAAAGCAGTCCGAAAAGCGCACGAGGAGGCGACAAGCCTGCCAGGCGCGGGCAACCCCCCTGGTCGTGCCTGGGGGGCTTGTGGCCACCACGTGTGCCTCCCGGACTCAATTTTCTTGCGGAGTACTCCTTCTGGTAGGAAAAAAATCATTATATATTCTCCCGAAAGGTCTGACCCTCGTATCACACAAATTTTCTCTATTTTCGTTTCGAGCCTGTTTTCTGCCGCAGATTTAGAGCAAGGATGTCGTGTGAGGAATATGTCGGGGAGAACAATTTCCCTCAAGTACATGAAGAAGTAGATGCTGATCTGAAAAGAGTGGAAGTCACGGAAATCAAGGGCAGAACTAAGGGGTAGAATTAGGCGTGGGACGAAGTACAATCTGTGTTCAACAAGGAAGAAGTTGAAGAAGTGGATTTCCTCCAACCCTACCTCCACCTACTGTCTCCATCCTTGATTGAACTCTTGAGGTTTTGTGAAACAACTCGTGCTCGCAATACTTATCTCACTCGTGAAGTTGTTTTGCTGGAGAAACATATCACACATCTCCAAGGTATAAATCAAAGATTAATGGCCCTCTTGGAATCAAAGGAGAAAACAACTCCATCACCATCACCTCCAAAAGAAGACAACTGAGCATGGGTATGGGCAATCCCCTTGGCTTGTGCCAAGCTTGGGGGAGTTGCCCCGGTATCGTATCACCATCACATCTTTTGCCTTTACCTTTTCTTAGTTCGTTCCTTTTCGGTTTTATTCTTATCTAGTAGAATAAAGGTCTTAGTGTTTTAGGCTTGAGTTTTGCTTTGTGTCACCCACGATGTTATCGAGCTCGTGAGCCATATAATAGTGTCTTAGTTAAGGGCCCAGCCTCTTGCCATGCTCAAAAGAATGAGAAAAGAACAAAAGCATGAAAGATCATGTAATGATCTTATGGGAAGTGATGGCTTCACATTTAAAAAGAATGATGATTGAAACTTGTTGAGGGTAGACAAACGTAGACCTTGGTCATTGTTGCAATTAATAGGAAGTGATAAAGAAGGAGAGGTTCACATAAAAATATATCATCTTTGACACCATCTATGATTGTGAACACTCACTACACTATTACATGCTTAGAAGTAGATGTTGGACAAGGAAGACAACACAATGAATTGTGTTTGCTTGGTTCCGACTAATGTTATATGACTAGAGATCCCTTAGCATGTGACGATTGCTTCCACCTCATATTAGCCAAACCTCCCGCACCAAGTAGAGATACTACTTGTGCATCCATAAACCTTCAACCCAGTTTTGCCATGAGAGTCCACCATACCTACCTATGGATTGAATAAGATCCCTCAAGTAAGTTGTCAGCGGTGCAAGCAATAAAAATTGCTCCCTAATTATGTATGATCTATTAGTGTGTGGAAAATAAGCTTTGTATGAGCCTGTGATGAGGAAGACATAAAAGCGACAGACTGCATAATAAAGTTCTTTATCACACGAGGCAATATAAAGTGACGTTCCTCCACTCTAAGAGGACACACATCCAAACCTCAAAAGCGCATGACAACCTCTGCTTCCCTCCGCGAAGGGCCTATCTTGTACCTTTACTTTTTGCCCTTGTAAGAGTCATGGTGATCTACACCAATTCCTTATTTCGCCTTTATCTTGGCTAACGTCATATGCTAGGGAAAGATCTATATTCATATGTGAACTTGGAAGTAAGTGTTCATGAATTATTATTGTTGACACTACCCTTGAGGTAAATGGTTAGGAGGCGAAACTATAAGCCCCTGTCTTTCTCTGTGTCCGACTGAAACTTTGATCTCATGAGTACCACGTGAGTTATAGCAATTGTAGAAGACAAAAGTATGATTGAGTATGTGGATTTGCTTTACAAGCTCTTATTTGACTCTTTCTGATGTTGTGATAAATTGCAATTGCATCAATGACTAAAGGCTATCGGTTGTTAATTCTCGGTAAGGTTCTTGATCCATGCTTTACTTTGTGAAGGAGTTGTCACTTTAGCATAAGAGATGATATGATGATATTGTTGTTCTGACTATGATCATGATGCCTGCATGTCCATATCTTGTTTTGTCGACACCTCTCTCTCTAAACATGTGGGCATATTTATTGATCTCGGCTTTCGCTTGGGGACAAGCGAGGTCTAAGCTTGGGGGAGTTGATACGTCCATTTTGCATCATGCTTTCATGTTGATATTTATCGCTTTTTGGGCTGTTATTACACTTCACGGTACAATACTTATGCCTTTTCTCTCTTACTTTGCAAGGTTTACATGAAGAGGGAGAATGCCGGCAGCTGGAACTCTGACCTGAAAAAGGAGCAAGTTTGAGATACCTATTCCGCGCAACTCCAAAAGCCGTGAAAATCAACGAGGATTTATTTTGGATTTTATAAAAATACTGGGCCAAAGAAGTACCAGAGCGGCGCCAGTAGGAGGCCACAAGCCTGCTAAGCGTGACCTCCCCCCTGGCCGCGCCTAGGGGGCTTGTGGGATCCCAGCTGTCCCTCTGGCCCCCCTCTTTTTCTACAAGAAGGGTTTCGTTCCAGAAAAAAATCAGGAGGAGGCTTTTCGGAGGATTCGCCGCCGCGACGAGGCAGAACTTGAGCAGAACCAATCTACAGCTCCAGCAGGACGATCCTGCCGGGGAAACTTCCTTCCTGGAGGGGGAAATCATCGCCATCGTCATCACCAACACTCCTCTCATCGGAGGGGACTCGTCACCATCAACATCTTCATCAGCACCATCTCATCTCCAAACCCTAGTTCATCACTTGTAACCAATCTCCGTCTCGCGACTCCGATTGGTACTTGTAAGGTTGCTAATAGTGTTAATTACTCTTTGTAGTTGATGCTAGTTGGATTACTTGGTGGAAGATTATATGTTCAGATCTTTGATGCTACTCATTACCTCTCTCGTCATGATTATTATTATGCTTTGTGAGTAGTTACTTTTGTTCCTGAGGACATGGGATAAGTCTTGCTATAAGTAGTCATGTGAATTTGGTATTCGTTCGATATTTTGATGTGTTGTATGTTGTTTTTCCTCTAGTGGTGTTATGTGAACGTCGACTACATAAAACTTCACCATTATTTGGGTCTAGAGGAAGGCATTGGGAAGTAGTAAGTAGATGATGGGTTGCTAGAGTGACAGAAGCTTAAACCCTAGTTTATGCGTTGCTTCGTAAGGGGCTGATTTGGATCCACTAGTTTAATGCCATGGTTAGACTTTGTCTTAATTCTTCTTTCGTAGTTGCGGATGCTTGCAAGAGGGGTTAATCATAAGTGGGATGCTTGTCCAAGTAAGGGCAGTACCCAAGCGCCGGTCCACCCACATATCAAACTATCAAAGTAGCGAACGCGAATCATATGAACATGATGAAAACTAGCTTGACAGAAATTCACATGTGTCCTCGGGAGCGTTTTACCTCCTATAACAGTTTGTCCAGGCTTGTCCCTTGCTACAAAAGGGATTGGGCCACTTTGCTGCACCTTGGTTACTTTCGTTACTTGCTACTTTCTACGAATCATCTCACCACACAACTACTTGTTACCGATAATTTTAGTGCTTGCAGAGATTACCTTGCTGAAAACCACTTGTCAGATCCTTCTGCTCCTCGTTGGGTTCGACATTCTTACTTATCGAAAGGACTACGATAGACCCCCTATACTTGTGGGTCATCATATGCCTCCACGTTCCGACTGATCTGGTCGAGGAGGCATTTTTGAATCATGCGCATAAAAGTGGCTCCTGCATTTTTGAAACCGAATGGCATAGTGATGTAGCAGAAGCACCCAAACGGGGTGGTGAAAGTTGTTTTTAGTTCATCTGGGCCATACACACGGATCTGGTGGTACCCAGAGTAAGCATCAATCGCTCACATCCCGCGGTAGAGTCGACAATCTGATCTATGCGGGGGAGTGGGAAGTGGTCTTTCGGGCGGACCCGATTGATATTCTTGAAGTCGATGCACATTCGGAGTGACTTGTCCTTCTTAGGCACCATGACGACATTTGCGAGCCACTCGGAGTGGTAAACCTCACGAATGAACTTGGCCTCCAGGAGCTTAGCCACTTCCTCGTCGATTGCTTTCCGTTTCTGCGTGGCAGACCGACGCATATGTTCTTTGACAGGTCAAGCTTTGGGGTCGACCCTTAGTCGGTGCTCAGCCGGTTCCCTGGATACACCAGGCATGTCAGCGGGCTTCCATGCGAAGATGTCCCAGTTCTCACGGAGGAACTGGATGAGCTCAGCTTCCTATTTATAATCAAGGGTTGTTGAGATGTTGGTCGGGGAAGCCGTAGGATCCGTCGGGTGGATGTTGACCTTCTTGATTTCTCTTGCCGACTGGAATGCAGACTCGGAAGCTAGCTTCTTCACGCGCATCAGTTTGGCGGGATCTATTGTCTGTCGGTACTCATCGAGCTCTGCCATTGCCATGTGCTGGTCGGCGATCTTGGAGCCCTGCTGCAAACATTCTTCTGCTGTCTACCGATCGCCAGTGATGGTGATGACTCCCTTTGGCCCTGGCATCTTCATCTTCAAATAAACGTAACATGGTCGGGCCATGAAACGTACATACGTTGGTCGACCGAGTATGGCGTGGTAGGCACTCTGGAAGTCCACCACCTCGAACGTGAGTTTCTCCTTGGGGAAGTTCTTGTCAGAGCCGAAGACGACATCTAACGCGATCTGGCTGAGTGACTTGGCCTTCTTCCTTGGGATCACTCCGTGAAACTGCATATTGCTATCACTGAGCTTGGACATCGGAATGCCCATCCCTTTGAGAGTGTCGGCGTACATGATGTTCAAACCACTCCCTCCATCCATCAACACCTTGCGGAGTCGAACTCCTTCTACCACAGGGTCGACAACGAGAGCCTGAAGTCCCGGAGTGGGGACATACTTTCCCGCTCCCAGAGCGGCTCCTTGTGTCGGCGGTGTGCGCTCCAACTTCTACTTCTGCTTTTGGTTGGAATTGGCATCTCCATTGACTGCTTTGCCTTTGCCGCTACGGAGGCGGTCTTCTTATTCTCCATTGGCATAGCGGGTCGCTATCTCCATCATCTTGCTCATAGACATATCTCCCGTCCGACCGAACTTCAAGTACAACTCGCGGAACCTGACGCCTGCCTTGAAAGCGCAGACTGCTTGATGCTCGGTGACGTTCTCCACAGTGTGGTGGAGAGTGGTCCAGCGCTGGATGAAATCGCGCAAAGACTCATTCGGCTTCTGGAGACAATGTTGTAGATCGGAGAGACCAACAGGGCGCTTGCAGGTGCCCTCGAAGGTCTTGATGAACACTCGAGCCAAATCTGCCCAGCAGTATATGCTTGATGGAGCTAGTTGATTCAGCCAGGCACGGGCCGAACCATCCAGCATCAGGGGCAAGTGCTTCATTGCGACGTTGTCATTGCCGCCGCCGATCTGAACTGCCACTCGGTAATCATCTAGCCACGTCTCTGGCTTGGATTCTCCAGTGGACTTGCTTATTCCGGTCGCCAACCTGAAGTTGGGGGAATATCAACGGAGCGGATTGCTCGGCTGAAACACTCGGGTCCAGAGATGACAAAGCCACTTCCACTCGGACGGTCAACATCGTGTCCGTCATGATGGGCTCGGCCTCTATCCACTCTCTTCTGAGTGAGATAATCCCTTACATCACGCCTTTGGTCGCGGTCGTCGCCCACTGATCGCCTTCCGTCGTTGCGCCGGGGCGCATACGAACCACTCCGCGGAGGAGAGCGTGAGCGATGGCGATCTTCACGATTGAACCGGGAGGGAGCGGATTCCTCCCCTGGTTTTTGTATCGATCTTCTCGGTGATCTCCTCCTCTGCGACGCTGGGGAGAACCTGGGCTGTAAATCGATCAAACTGTGTCTGCTCGGACGGAATTGCTGTGCAGTCTGTTGTGAGACTGAGATACAGCGGAATTCTGCTGCTGTGCCGCCTGCAACAGGGCACGGATCTGCTGCACTCCTGTGCCCGCTGATGAATTTGACGGCTGGATGGAGTCCGCAATCCTTGCGGCCGCAGCCAAATTGAGGATAAGCGTGCAGAATACCTCGATGTTGTCGTGATGAGAACGCCGACCGGATGCTGGAGGGCGCGGATGATGACGCGCACCCGAAGTCTCTCCGGTTTCTCGCTTGCCCCGATTGGTCCTTGGCGGGCTCTCGTGTGAGCCGACCATGAAAACCTCCGCCACAGGGTTGCGGTTCTCACACTCGGAAGAAGAGCCAGACGAATCTGACACAGGGTGAGATGCATCACACGGAGGTGTAGCAGGTTCAATGGCTGCCATCTGCGGCGAAGACGCTTGACGCACCCAGCGCTGGAGCCGTGAGCGACCGGATCGCTTGTTGCGACGTGCGATGGGGAGCATAGTCGACGATTGGCGAAGAACAACTCCGCAGGAACTAGCGCGGAAGAACGTCGCCCCGCGAACTAGAAGCGCCTCGACGTCGAGAGGCGCCTCCCGAAGCCATGCCCAATCGTCGGCGACGAAGACGAGTGCGCCGAACACGATCTCGTGGCCCACGCACAAATCACCGCCGGAAGACATGGTGAAGAGGAAAAAACGCAAACTTGCCGGAAGTCGTCTAGACGCCTGCCTCACGGTGGGCGCCAACTGTCGTGGATATAAGCCTGACAGTAGATGTGTAGGGTACAAAAGTAGAGGGCAGAGTCCTAACTACAACAAGGTTGTATGAGTTCAGGCCACTCTGCGGTGGAGGTAACAACCCTACGTCTCAGTGCTATGGAGCTTTAGTGTCGAATGAAATATGAATGTTACAGAATGCGACCCTTGTGCCAGAGGGGAGGGGTGGCTTATATGGAGTGCGTTGCTCCTCATAAGTGTCCAGCCTTCAAGGGTGCTATAAGTGAGATTGAATGCATACATTACAGGTAACGTATGCCATAAATGACATCAACTACAATGGTCTGTCGTCTGACCGTTAGCCTCACTGGAGTGGCTTCTGGTCTTCTATGTCGACTGGTTTTTGGTCTTTACCGAGTGGAATCCAGTCGTCGAGTATTAGGTAATCTTCTGAGTGGTTTTTTACCGAGTAGATCAGAGGTTGTTTTAATCCAGCCGGTAAGTATCTTGTGATCCTTAAGCTAATAATGAGGTGCCCTTGGGTAGGACTTGTCAGGCCTATGACCCTACCCTAGGGCTATAACCCCATCATCGCCGGCCCACCTCTGGACGCCGCCGGCCTACGTCGACCTCCTCAGCGACGACGACGACACCGGCGACCACTGAAGACGGCGACGACCACGATATCGACGGGCGTTTTTTTGTTGTTAATTATATCAACGACGGTGAAACTGGTCCGTTCTGTGGCCGTCACCCTTAATGTTATGTTTTAAGTTTTTTTAACTGCGTTTATTTACTTTTTATTTAAGTTTTTTTATTTTTTTAATCACGTCCAACACATACATGATTAAGGTGCGGCCGCGCGATGGACGTACACACGAACCAACGGACAGAAGCGGACATAGACAAATCCATTGCCGTCCCCAAACAGACAAAATCCGGCCAAACCGGACGTCCGTTTATGGTCGCGCGGAGATGGAGTTGGCCTAATAGCTCCCAAAAATAATAGAGCAAGACGAGAAAACCTCAAAACCAGCCCCTTCTCAAGGAGGAACAAAGGGGAAGCAAAACCCTCGTCGTCACCCTCCCCCTCCCTCCCTGTCGTCCGCAACCAGCCAAAGCCAATCCCAAGTTGGGAGCCGGAAGCACCTGCCGCATCAGCCGTCGCCGTCGATGGAGGCGGACTACTACAAGGTGCTCGGCGTCGGCCGCGGCGCCACCGACGACGAGCTCAAGAAGGCCTACCGCCGCCTCGTCATGAAGTACCACCCGGACAAGAACCCCTCCCCGCAGGCCGACACCCTCTTCAAGCAGGTCTCCGTCGCCTACGACGTACGTCCCCTCCCTTCCTCCTCCCTCCATTGCCGCCACCGCCGACGACGAGAACCCTATCAATCTGTCGCCTTACGGCCTCTCTGTCTGTCTCCTCCCCGCAGGTGCTCAGCGACCCGGATAAGCGGGCCGTCTACGACCAGTACGGCGAGGAGGGGGTCAAAGCGGGCGTGGCCCCGCCGCCCCCCTCCGCCGCGCCCGCGCACGCCCACGACTTCGGCGGCAGCGGCAGCGGCAGCGGCCCCGGGTTCCGCTTCCATCCGACGAGCGCCGACGAGATCTTCCAGGAGATGTTCGGGACCTCGTACTTTGGGCAGATGTTCGGGGCCTCGTACTTTGGGCAGGGGCCGCGCAGGCCCTGGAGCGAAGGCAGCGCTCCGCAGTCTGTACCAGGATGCGGCGCCAAAGCTGCCGCCGCGGCCGCCGCCTTCTCTCCCGGGTCAGGGGAAGCGTCCGGCGGGGGGTCGGCGAGGAAGGGGGCGGCGATCGAGCGTCAGCTGGCCTGCAGCCTGGAAGACCTGCACAAGGGCGCCACCAAGAAGATGAAGATCTCCAGGGATGTCCTCGACCCCGTCGGGTAAGATGGATTCTTTTGCTCTTTCGTTCTCTACTCATCATGCTCTAGACTAAATAGATCGGATTTATTGGTGGATTCGGTTTTAAGCATCGGCATTGTTGTGATATTGGTGATTGATTTCAGTCTGATAGTGGTAGTAACCAGTACTTGCCTCTTGGTATGTCTTTTTTGTCATGCAAATATGCAATTTGATATGCCTGTATTGACAGCGGTAGCTCTTTCTGTCACCCGCTGGGCTGCCAGTATCACTGCAATTTCTAAATAGTTGATGGGTCGAATTGAAGAAAATATGGTCAGGAAATAATGAGACCTAAGAAGGAATGGTTGAGAAGGGAGGAATTTGGTAGACATGTTGCATAAGAACAGAGGAGAGAGGGTGGGAGACTCAGAGCAACACTAGCAATGTCTGTTTAACTTGTTTGTTTTCTCTTATGCTAAAGCACTCCATATTCTGAGCTACATACCAGCTCAACACTAACATGCCTTCTAAATTAACACGGACCTTAGTCTTAGTGGTTGTTTGGATAGTGTGTATTAGCCTTGAGTTTTAGAAAACAAGTTTTCTGCCGATGTTTAGTAAACATGGTATTACTGTTTTTTTCTTTGCATAACCGGTTTAAAGAAAACTTTGTTTGAGTTAAGAATGTGTGAAACCAGCCTGGCTAGTACCTTGATTGGAGATCGGCTATTACTATTCCCTCCCTCATGAAAAAGCGATTTTCTATTCCCATACCCGTGAATTCATGGCCTTTCTAAAGTCCGCGTGCACGCCGGACAGAGCTCCCAATCTGCAATGTCCGTTTCATGGTCGTCGTTGCCTCTTGCCACAACCACCACTTCTCGGCTGCTATATAACCTCTCCCTTACTCCCCCGTCGTCCTCAACTCATCAATGCTGCAACTCGCCTCCATTCGGCTGTCAACGACACGGCGCGCGCGGCCGTCGGCCACTGCTTTCTCTCGGCATCTAGGTTGCTGCCTCTACTGCCCTTTGTCAACTTCTGCACAAGCTTTCTATGTCTTTTCTAGTCAGACTGTCGGAGTCCTAGGAGGATTGGTACATCGACGTTGGATGTGTTGTCATCAAGCACAAGCTCCTTTGGTGGATGCTTTGGGCCGTCATCATCGGCGTCCCCATCGCCGGAGTCAGTTGGCGAGTTTTCTGTAATCGTGTTTTCATAAAAACGTGTATTAGTTGCTTTTGACAAAACGTACTTTCCTAGCTTTATTGAAACGAAATTTTACTTATCCACATTTTGTTGTAGCCCCCAAACATGGATTTCGTTTGTTACACAGTTATTCGAGTTGACGGTAAACCAGTTTGCCTAAAACAGCGTATCCAAACAAGGCCGTAGTGTGTTTCCAATCCATGATACTCCTGTTGAATGTCGCCATTCCCAGGATATTGGTAACTGGTAGTTGCTCGATCGGGAGCTGAGTAGGGATTAATCAGTGAATCAGCCTATTAACCATAGTTCAAATAACGCTAGGCATTAATTGTGAGTTTTGCCACCGCCTTGCGCTTTTTCTGACCAAAGCGCACACTTATGCGCAATTAAGGGCTATGCATTTTGCTATTGCCTATAGCCTAGGTATGCCTTTTTAACTATGCTATTAACTGAATTTATTGGTGACCCATTTATCGGTAGGTTTAGCTAGGGCCATATTTATGCATCCTAGGCTGCATAGCGACATGCACTGTACTAAATGTCTAGATATGTTATTGCACACATTAGTAGCAGCACAACAGCAACATACACATCATTACCAGGATAGGGGAGGCTCCTGGAGAAGGGGAGGCGCGGGCTGGCTGACTTCGTCGTTGGCTGCTCGGGGCCGAGGCAGCTGCTCTTCTAGGACAAGGAGTGGGAGCCTGAACACCTAGATAGTGGGGCGGCTGGGAGAAGAGAGGGAAACGAGCCACGTTTCGCCCAAATAGCTATGTACCTCCTCTGGCAGCTAACGTGGTCACCCGATAATTCGGCCTTTTATCGGCTGTTAGACCTATAAATCGGTTGGACCAGTTAAAGAGCCGAATAGGGGTTATTCGATTTGGTGAGGTGCCGAGTGGCAATTAACTTTAATATCGTCCGATATTTTGAATAGTACATGTAGCCTCTCAGTACTCCCCCTACTTATTATGCAGTTATATATTTATACTTTGACAATGACCTAGATGCCAGAAAAAAAAACTTGAGCTGCTCATATTTGTGTGGTTTCCAGTTGGGCAGTTTAGGCCTTTGTAATTTTCTTTAAGTTTGAGCTGCACAGTCCACTCATGATTTTCTTGGAGTTGACAGTATGATTTTGTTATGACATTGAGATGCTTACGTGGTACTTATTTCTCAATTTGCCTTGAAGAATTTGTGCATTGCTTATATCACTAATTTTTTCAATGTACTAGCTTAATCCGATCTATGTGCAGCCAAACACGGTGTCTGTCTTCTACCAATATGATACCTTGTCTTGAGTAAAACCATAAATTCTACTTTAACAACCTTTCCAATTTTAGAACAAATCCTCCTTTTAGGCACTTGGGGGTATTGCAGAATGCCAGAAATGTTTTAGTCTATAAATAAGTCAATTGATAGTGTTATAGCTCTATAGCGTTTACTGGTACCTTCACGTATTCTTGTGTGCTTTTCTGCTTCCATTATATCATTTCTCAATAATGTATCTGCTCCCATATAAATGGGCATCACCACCTTCCTGCCTATAGATCCAACACGGGAAACTGTTTGAGGATGGAGAATTTTTATGTTCATAGTTCATGCTTATTATTGCTGCAATTATGGATTTTCTAAAGAAAATGAGTTTGGATGGTTTTATCTGTAGTAATGGCAGGGCAAAATGCATGGCGGGGCCATAATGAGCTTCCTTAATAAGCCCTCTAGTTCACATATAAGGAAAGTTTTAAATGGTTACATGGTTTTTCAAGATGTACCAACTTTGTGTAATAAGCCTGGATCAGCAGCTACAGTAGCATATGTGATCAAACTACAGTGATCACAAGATTAAACTAATCGATTTTGCTAATCAGTCTTTGATCACAATTGAGTCAACTCTCTTTTCAAATTCACATTTGAATTTCAATATTCAAATAAAATATGAAATAATAAACTCTCAAACCTGATAACAAAAATCATGTTTGGGTTACAAATATTCATCTGATATTTATGAAATTGGAACCAACATTTTATCAAGTATTTTAATATCTCAAAACAATTAAATTAGAGGCCAAAAGAATAATTTGAGTGCCTTTGGATTTATGAAAATTTCCAAACTTTTCAAAATGCCTCCAATTTTTTTATGGTAGTGCCTAATATTGCATTTGTAATAATGGGCATGTTTCTCTTTTTACAAAAGTATTTTTGGTATTGGTTTTAAATCAAAACAGAAAGGACTTAAATAAAATAAGAAAAAGGGAACCCCTTACCCTCGCCTTAGCCACTAGGTCACGATGCCATCCCATATCGCCCTCCTCCCCTCCCTTTAAAAGCCCCAAAGACCCTTCCCTGGAACCCTAGCTGCTCCTCCCACCTCGCGCCCCCGTTCCATCTTCCTTGAGTTTGGGCTCGCCCGACGCCGAGCCACCTGACCCCGTTGTCGCTTCCTCGCCGACGTGACGTTGCCCTAACGACTCCATCTTGCCTCGCCACCCTCCTCCCTGCAAAGCTGGTGAGGCCGGACCGACTTCCCCTTCTCTTCGCCCTCGTCGCCCCGCTCACCCCTCGTGGCCGTCGCCTCCGGCACGCCCGCGAGCCGCTGGCTGCGCTCGCCGGACGCCCCGATTGTGCCTAGGCGCGCGTCTTGTGCACCCGCCCACGCCCGACACGCGCATCGCCCGCGCCTTGTGCTCCTTTGTCGCTGCGCTCCGTCTGTCGCGCGCCCGCAACCACCGCTGCACCGCGTCGCTCGCTCTGTTCTGCAACTAGCTGCCTGCGTTGCTGCCACACTTCACCTGCCTCGTTGCGCTGCTCCCGCTGCTTGCTATTGCTCCTCGCGCGTCGCGCCTCCCGCGGTCGTCTGCAATTCCATTGCCCCCGCCCGCCATTGCTCCCGCGACCGCTGCCTGCCTCGCCCCGCTACGCCTTGCTGCGCTCGCCGCGCCACCGCTTCCCATCGCCGATGTCCGCCATCGCTCCCCGACCGGGCCTCGGCCCGTGCAGGGCCTCACCACTCCCCGCCGGCGGCTGCTACGGTGTGACATCCCTGGATTAAGCTAGAGTAAAGCTACGATGGCCAAGATTAAAGCTAAATGCTTTTGCTAAATAGTGCTTGATCAATCTTTGGATCATATCTTATTTCAAATTCCTTTTAAAATTCAAACTCCTTTTAATATGTGGATTAAGTATTTTGCCAAACGTGAAAACTGAAATCATGATTGGATTGCAAATATTCACCTACTAATTATAAAATATGAACCAGAATTTTAGCAAGTACTTTGTTGCCGCACATAAAATTATAATAAAGGCCAAAACAATTAATTTAGTATCTTTTGAATTATGAAAATATCCAAAATTTGCAAGATAAATAATGGGCCAAGTGCCATAATTTTTATAAAGAATTTTGTTAAATAAATAAAGTGAAAACAAAAACAAACAAAAGATAAGCAAAAAAGAAAAGAAGAAAAAGAAAAAAAGAGAGTGGCAAAGGCACCAAATTCCCCTCGGCCACATCCCATCACCCCTCCCCTAGCCTACATAATGGGCAAGTTCTTTTGTGACATGTTCGATTTTTGCTACAGTGATGATTGTAATTAAGCTACACACGATAATGATGCCACGCCACGGTGATTATTATCGTTGCTCTCGCGATTGTTAGTTGAAACCGAATTAAAATTCGAAACTTAAACTTAAAGTCGAACAAGAAAGGTTTTATGTTGTTAAAATAAAAATGTCGGGGAGTTATAAAAATTCTATAACGAATTATAAATGGGAATCAAGCACTATTGAAATTATTAGGTGATCCCTACATATTTAAAAGAAAAGCTTTGTGTATAATAAATAAAGAAAAGAAAGTAATTAAAAATAATAGTAAAAGAATATAACAAAACAAAACAAAAAAACAAAAACAATGAACAAAAAAGAAAACCCCCCTGCCCAACTGGCCAAAATTGGCCCAGCCAGGCCACCCCTTTCGGCCCACCCCTAGGGTATAAAGCCCCCAGGAGGCTAACCCTAGCCGAACCGACCCCGCTCCTCAATTCCCTTTGGCCGCCCTCATCGAGCCCCCCCACCTACCGCACCTCACCCTCCCTCTCTTTCGGTCTCACCCACCATCGAGAGCCCCACTCCCACCTACACCCCCACGCATAGAATCCCCATGACCCCCCTGCCTCTCGCTCTCCCTCCCAGAGACCGAGCCCCTTTTCTCCCCGTCCCCCAGTACCACCAGATCCCGCCGAGGCCCTCCCCTGCGTCCCTCCCGTCGGCCTCCCCCCACTTCGGCGGCCCCCACCTCGCCTCCCATGCTCACCCCGCGTCGATCGAACCCCCCTCTGTGACTCCTCCCGCGGGTGACCTCCCATTCCCGTCGGCGCCCCGGATCCTGGCGGCCGAGCCCCTCCCCATCGGGCTCCCTCCCTCCCACTCGGTCCAGGAGGGATTCGGCAGGGAGGTCCCCCTTCTCGTCATGCCGCTGACCCCTTCGGGAGGCCCCTCCGGCGACCCACCTCGTCGGAAACGTCACCACCAGCACCTCGTCCTCCTCCACGCCGTCTCCTTCGCGCCTCCCGAGAACTCCGGCTTCACCGGTCCCTCTCGTCAACGTCGGTGAGCCCCTTTTCGGGCTCCTCCCACCGTCTCTCCTTCCTTGCGCCGTCCCGGTTCCATTCCGGCAAACGGCGCTCCGTTCCGACGTCGAGGTGCTCGTGTAGGTGTAGTTGGAGATGCTCCTTATTTCTCTGTTGCTAGAGAGGTTCTTATGTGAACAGAGAGAGTTAGCAGAGAGATGAGAAAAAGAAAAGGAAAAATAAAATGATGTATTTGTGTATGTATGTATGTATTAGATGCCGTATATATTTTGTATGTATGAGATGCACGTATGTATGTAGGTTTATGAAGAAATACGTTATGTTTATTATATGGGTAAATATGTGTATGTGGCTACTGCCACTTACCGGTGGGGCCAACCCACCCCGCTGTCTTTGACAGGGAGACCCACAACCTCTTTTGAGAAAAATGAAAACGTAAAAATAAAAAATATATATTTTTAATAAATAAGTAAATAGATATATTAGTTAATTAATTAAATGGATAATTAGGTAATTAGAATAATTAGAGTATGACACGTGGGTCCCCATTAAATTAATTTGATTAATTACTATTTAAACCTAATTAAAAATGTGTGTCTAAGACGCACGGGACCCACTGGTCAGTTGACCAGTCAATTGCTGATGTCAGCATGATGTCATAATTGCTTTTAATCAATTTATTTAAATATGTTTTAAATTCTTAAATAATTAATAAAACTTTAAAAAATTAATATAAAATAATCCGTGAGTCAGATCAAAATATTTTCAACATGAAAGTTAATCAGCAGAACGAGACGAACCCGAATGCATGGTCCATTCGTCTGTCACGCGTCCCTAGCATAGCAAACATGGAACTTTTCCATCGTTTTTCGTTTGACCGGTAGTAGCCCGAGACTCGGAAAATATCTTCAGATATTCTTCCGACCCGTCTATGACGGATGTTGCTGCGCTAGCTCATGTCTAGCCTGCATCTTGTCATGTCATGCATTGTGTTGCACCGTTGCTATTATTTATTGTTTCTTCCCCTTTTTCTTACCGGTAGACCCCGAGATTGACGCTGCTGTCGGGTACATCTATGACCCTGTCGATCAGTCCTTTGTCGCAGAGCAGGAAGGCAATCAAACCCCCTTATCATTCCTATATCGCCTATATCTTTCTCCCTACTTCTTGCATTAGTATTTTGCTACTGTTATAGTTAGCTCATATATCTGATGCATAGCCTATTTTTGATGAACTGCTTCTTTGAGCACTGTACCTTTAATCTGCTTTGTATAGGTGGAGCAGTCATCCCTTCTGACCCCGTAGTCTAGTTGCTTCGCTTTGCTTTCAAATCTCCATCCCTGATCAACGAGTCAAACCCGACACAGCACATACACCCCCTTAGTTGTACGAGCTACAGAGATACTATCGGGTACCGAGGGTGACACCTCACGAAGTACTCCTGATGATATCTCTGTAGTATAGCTAGTCGGTCATGGTTATCGAGGGTGATTCCTCTTTCACCATTTTCGATGATGCCCCTGTCGTGCAACCCCTCAAGTGTGGGACCCCCGAGGGTGATTTCTCTAAGTCCACCTTGACGGGTACATCTTTCGGAATCCAACGAGGGTGATACCTCGGATTCCCCCCGATGTTACAACCACACAGTTACTCGACCATGTTACTGGGATCATTGGTGATTAGTTGTTAGACGGATGGATTCCCGCGAGATTGTGTCGATGGCCTAATTAAAATGATAATGGATTTGGGTATTTGATCTAGGTTGGTTGGAGACCTTTTCGCACTAACCGGCTACGCGGGAAGAATTATGGGTACTCGACGTCGCGGTATCAGCCGAAGCTTTTCAAATGTCAGCAATGTAGCGGCGCACGACCGAGTGGTTTCGAGATGCATCGCGCTTGTGATTAAGGGATGCTAGGACTGACGTCGGCCGCCCACGCATCGTGTAGGAGCGCGAAGGGGAACTGGGCCCATGAACCGTTTGTGCTTAGGATTTAGACCGACGGGCTGGCCTCTCTGTCGAGTCTTAGGTGGGGCTGCGACGTGTCGATATTTCGAGGCTGGGCAGGACTCAAAAAAGTGTGTCCAACCAGAGTGTTATCGAGCGTGACGGGACATGTGGTGCACCCCTACAGGGATGAAAATTAACTATTCGAATAACCGTGTCCACGGTTACACGACGACTTGGAGTTGTGTCCTGATCTTATACAACTACAATTGTTACTTAACTGGAATTAGTTGCCTCGGGATTGCTTCCTCGCAGGGAGTCGAGGGAGGATCTCTGGGCGTGACCTCACTTTAATACTGCTGCAACAATATGATTATTAATTGTGTTACCTTGCTCTATTCTCGTCTATTGCTGCAAGACCCTGAAGATGCTAGTCTTTGATAGGACTAGGCCCTCTCTCTCTACTCTCACATTGTTGCAGTCAGTCCACATATAAACCCCTTCTTTGATACTGATGCATACTTAGCATAGTTCTGATGTAAGACTTGCGAGTACTTTGGATGAGTACTGATTGTTGCTTTGCTCCCCCTTTGTCCCCTTGATCCGTGCTGCGACCAGATGTTGGAGCTCAGGAGATGGAGGTCTCCGCCGACGACGACTGCTACCCTGACGGTGCCTACTACTACGTGGAGGTCGCTGATGACCAGGAGTAGTTAGGAGGTTCCCAGGCAAGAGGTCTCGCCTCGTTCGATCGTTGTATCTTTTGTGCTAGCCTTCTCTAAGGCACCACATGTTTTATGTCTGTACTCAGATATTGTTGCTTCTGCTGACTCGTGTGTTTATCGAGCTTCCGTATTCTAGCCCCCGAGGCCCCTAGCTTGTAATATGAAGCTGAAATTGTTTTATTTGTGTCTAGAGTTGTGTTGTGATATCTTCCCGTGAGTCCTTGAGTTTGATCGTACGCATTTGCGTGTATGATTAGCGTATGATTAAACCGAGGGCGTCACAAGTTGGTATCAGAGCCGACTGCCTGTAGGTAGCCCCCTTTCCAACTCCTTAGCTGAAGTTGAGTCTAGTGTTTGAAAAACTTTATTAACACTGATGTTGTGGCTTACGGCCCACATCTCAATTGGGTGGTATTAGTATCTTTTACTCCTTTCCTATACTCTGGGCTCTACTCTCTCTTCTCTTTCGGGTTAAAGATTTTGCTAACTCTAACATTAGGTTCTCGTAATCACATCGACCCGGAGCGCTGGACTATCTACTCTGTTCTTCTGAATATATATTACACACACTGTCATTTGACATCCGTCAATCTTATTTTCAGATGCGTCCCGCAAAACAGCACGTGCGCCTGACACAGGCCACTGAGACGACTGGGTTCCCGACCATTTTGGTCGACCTCCTGACTAGGCTGGGATATCGCTGGTACCCCGAGTACACTGTGTATGAGGACTTCCGCGAGTACAATCAGTACCAGGACCTGGCTGAGGTTCGCATCTTCGACCAGATGGGCGACAACACCCTCGAGCGCCACGTCTTCTGTGGTATTGGAATGTCGGTCGAGATGGCCGTCCATGATGCGGCCTACATCGCTATCACCCGTCTTCGTGGAGCGTACACCTGGAGGAGAGCCCTTTCAGATACATCCCGCATGCTCCTGCTGGGGATGAGACTGGGTCTGATCTCACTGCCTACATTGCTATCGTTCGGGAGTGCAGCGACCGATCCTACTTCGCTGTTTGCGCCCCCTACGTGACGCGTCGCTACGACGCGCGGGTTCTGGTGCAGTACACTGAGGCACTGGATCGTGCTTTTCGAGCTCTGACTGTGGAGCTGTACGCTAGGCGTGCTCGTCTTTACGATGCGTTGACAGAGCTGCAGCCAAGACACCATCCGAGGGTTCCCTCTATGCACATCCGTGAGCCGAGCAGGACAGAGCTACCATCAGGTCTCGAGTGGACTGATGTTGGGGGTAGAACCCCTGCACTTGGACCTTAGCTCCTCGAGTGGATGCGGTACCCTCACCAGAGTCACAACGGGACACAGGGTCTTGTTCCTACCTTCTATCATCGTCAGCTACCAGGATTCGTTCGTCCTCTCCAGCGTTGATGTAGCCTTATCGCTATATCTCGTTGTGGTACTCTTCCACCGCGTGCCTGCGTGCCGCCTAGTGAGTCTAGGGTATCGTCTAATGCGTCCAGGGTATCGATAAATTTCGAATTTGTAATCGTTAGTCTGTAATCAAACTTATGTATGTGTCTGTATGTCGAACTCAACTACTATGAAGTATCTATCGCATTTCCCTTCTCATCATGCTTGATTACTTCATTAATGCGTGCGATGCCTTTGCAATTACTTTAAGCTAAACTACCCCTGTTAAATATTTAACAGGATGGTTAGACCAGCTGGCCGCCCGCGTGGCCCTGCCAACGATGCACCACCCCCGCCTCCTGAGTATATGGCGGGGATGATTCAACATTTTGAACTGAACCGTCAGTTTATGCAAGGGCTCAAGGATCAGTTCCAAAGGCCGAACATGAACCAACAACAAGGCGTGACACTGCAAGACTTCTGCCGCCTCAACCCCGCGACCTACCGCAGCTCAACTCAGCCTCTTGATGCTGATGACTGGCTTCGTGACATTGCTTACGAGATGGAGTCTGCCAATGTGCCCCTGGCGAGCTATGTCAACTTTGCTGCCTACTTCCTGAAGGGTCCCGCTGCTCAATGGTGGGACAGCCACAGGCGCTCTCAGCCCGATGGAACCGTCATCACTTGGACAGAGTTCAAGGCTGCTTTCCGTGCTCGCTACATTCCTCAGGGAATCATGGACCGGAAGAAGCGTGAGTTCCGCAACCTGGTCCAGGGCAACAAGACTGTGGATGCTTATCAGCGGGAATTTCTGGACTTATCTCGCTATGCTGAAGAAGATATTGCAACTGATGCACGCAGACAGGAGAAGTTCCGTGAAGGCCTTCACCCTGATATCAAACTGATACTCCTCGTTCAGGACTATGCTGATTTCGCCACCCTGGTGAACAAGGCTATTCAGGTTGAGACTGGTCTGCAGGAATACAAGGATAGCAACAAGCGCAACCGTGACATGGGCTCATCTTCGGGCTCATATGCACAGAAGCGGAAGATCTGGATTCCCAACAACATGTACCATGCACTTGCTCCTGCTTCGAGGCCGTCCTATGGTGCACCTCGCCTGCCTCCTCCACCACCTAGGCAGCCGAGGCTTCCAGCTCCACCTCCTCGAGTTCCTCCTTCCCGTCCTGAGGATGGGCTGTGCTTCAAGTGTGGCCATCCAGGTCACCATGCTAGAGACTGCAGGCAGAATCCGAATCAGCTGACACTTCCTTCAACTGGCAGTGGCAACAACCAGAACCGCAACTTCAACGCTAAGCCTGCTTATGTTCGTGGTCAGGCCAACAACATTGATATGGGTCAAGCTCAAGACCAGCCTGCTACCGTGATGGGTACACTTCTCATTAACTCAGTACCTGCTTCTGTATTGTTTGATACAGGAGCATCACATTCCTTTATGTTGGAAAATTTTGCATACATGCATGACATTAGAAGCGAAGAGATGAACATCCCGATAGTGGTAAACACCCCTGGGGGCGAATGCCAAACCTCTGTGGTTTGCCCCCATGTTTCAGTTGAAATTGAAGGATTAGAATTCCTTGCCAACCCCATCCTGCTAAAGTCATCCAACATTGATCTCATACTGGGGATGGATTGGTTGAAAGCTCATACGGCGTCGATTGTTTGTGCCACCAAGACCGTCCACCTCCTACACCCTTTAGATGAATTAATAAGTTACCATGCTCATCTCGTTCGAAATGCCGAGGCACGGCTATATGCCTTGAATGCATTAAATGCGTCGCTTCTTGAAGGGATTGAAAACATTCCAGTGGTCCGAGAATTCCAAGATGTCTCTCCAGAAGAACTTCCGGGGATTCCCCCTGCTCGAGCTGTCGAGTTTGTCATTGACTTGGTACCCGGTACCACTCCTATTGCCAAGCGTCCTTATAAAATGCCACCACATGAACTCCTTGAACTTAAGCAAGAAATTGACAACTCGCTTCGTTTGGGTTTCATTCGTCCGAGTTCCTCTGCTTGGGGAGCACCTTCTCTCTTTGTTAAGAAGAAGGATGGGACAAATCGATTGGTTCAAGACTATCGTCCTATCAACCAGGCCACTATTCAAAACAAATATCCTCTCCCTCGGACAAATGATCTGTATGATCAACTTGCTGGTGCCACCGTCTTCTCTAAGCTCGACTTGAGGTTGGGATACCACCAGATCCGTGTTCACAAAGAGGATATCCCAAAGATCGCCTTTGTTACTCGTTATGGATCATACGAGTACTCCGTCATGTCCTTCGGCTTAACCAATGCATCGGCAACTTTCTCTCGATTGATGAATTATATATTCATGGATTATCTCGACAAATTCGTCATGGTATATCTGGATGATATTCTGGTATTTTCGAAGAATAAAGAAGAGCATGCATGCTGAACATCTTCGTCTTGTACTGGATAAGCTTTGGGAGCATAAACTCTATGCGAAGTATTCTAAATGTGAATTCTGGCTAGACGAAGTGACTTACCTTGGTCATGTGATTTCCAAGGATGGTATTGCAGTCAACCCCGAACGAATTCAAGCTATTCTTGACTGGACTCTCCCGAAGAATGTCAAGCAAGTCAGAAGTTTTCTCGGACTCGCCAGCTATTACCGTCGGTTCGTCGAGAACTTCTCCAAGATTGCGAAGCCCTTAACCAACATATTTCACAAAGGTGTTAAGTATGAGTGGACTGATAAATGTCAGGAAAGTTTCCAGGCGCTCAAGGACAAACTGATGTCCGCTCCAGTACTTGCTCCTCCGGATACAAAAAGGGATTTCGTCATATATTGTGACGCTTCTCGTCAAGGAATAGGCTGTGTCCTGATGCAGGATCGCAAGGTGATTGCTTATGCTTCACGTCAACTCCGTGCTCATGAAGAGAACTACCCAGTTCATGATCTCGAGCTTGCCGCAGTTATTCATGCACTGAAAGAATGGCGACAATACCTTGTCGATAATCGCTGTGAAATCTACACCGGCCATCAAAGTCTGAAGTACTTGTTCACTCAGCCTGAGCTAAATCTACGTCAACAAAGATGGATGGAGCGTATAACAGATTTTGACTGTAGTATATCATATACCCCTGACAAGGCTAACGTAATGGCCGATACCTTGAGTCGCAAGTCATACTGCAACCACCTCCAGGTTCATAAGGTTCAGATCGTCTGCAAGAGGAATTCCGTCAGCTGAACCTTCATATTGTTCCTCAGAGTTACCTTGTTCCCCCTCCTGAAGAGTGTCAAAAGATGAACCTTCGTGTTGTTAATCATGGTTCCCTCAGTAGCCTAGTTGTTGAACCAGATCTTGTGGGCACCATAAAAAACCTGCAAGGCTTTGACGATGATGTTGACATGATTAAGAGCTATATCGCGAAGGGTAAACCTTCCTTTTTCACTGTTGCTGAAGATGGCGCCTTGTACTTCAAGGGTCGCCTATCCGTCCCAAATAAGAAGGAAAATCTCAGGATCACCGGAGAGGTGATGAAAGAAGCTCACGACACACCATTGTCTATTCACCCGGGTAGTACCAAGATGTACCAAGACATCCGACAAAGATTCTGGTGGCCCAACATGAAGCAGGACATTGCATGCTATGTGGCAGAATGTGATATATGCCGGCGTATCAAAGCAGAACATCAAAAGCCGGTTGGAACTCTGCAACCTATCTCTATTCCTGAGTGGAAATGGGACCATGTTCAAATGGACTTTGTCACTGGTTTTCCCAAATCTCAGAAAGGTAATGATGCTATTCTTGTTGTCATTGACCGACTGTCCAAAGTGGCACATTTCCTGGTCGTCAAAGAAACAATTAATGCTAGTCAGCTGACATATCTTTATATGTCAAGGGTTGTTTCACTTCACGGTATTCCATTGGTAATCAACTCGGACCGTGGTAGCTTGTTCACTTCAAAATTCTGGGAAAGTTTTCAGAAGGCTATGGGGACTCATCTGTCCTTCATCACTGTTTTTCATCCTCAATCCCAGGGACAAGTTGAACGAGTCAACCAAATTCTCGAGGACATGCTTCGAGCTTGTGTCATTTCTTTCGGTAAGAAATGGGAGGAATCTCTCCCGTACGCCGAGTTCTCTTACAACAATAGCTATCAAGCTAGTCTAAAGATGGCCCCTTTCGAAGTATTGTATGGACGAAGGTGTCGAACTCCTCTGAATTGGTCAGAAACTGGGAACGATCACTCTTCGGTACGGATATTATTCAACATGCCGAAGATCAAGTCCGCATTATTCATGAGAATCTGAAGGCTGCTCAGTCTCGTCAGAAGAGTCAGTATGACCGTCATCATCAAGATATGGTCTATCAACCTGGCGAAAAGGCTTATCTTCGTGTCACACCAATGAGAGGTGCACATCGTTTTGGGATCAAGGGCAAGTTAGCTCCTCGCTATATTGGTCCTTTCACTGTTTTCGAAAGGCGTGGGAGAGTGGCTTATCAATTGGAACTGTCGGCGAACCTTTGTCAGGTTCACGATGTCTTCCATGTTTCTCAGACCCGCCGCTGCTTCAAGGATCCTATTCGAGTAGTGGATCATGGTATGCTTGAGCTGCAACAAGACCTCTCTTATAAAGAGCATCCGGTCCGCATTCTCGACCAAGCCGAACGTAAGACTCGTCGCAAAGTCACCAAGTTCCTTAAAGTGAAGTGGTCAAATCACTCTGAAGCTGAAGCCACATGGGAACGCGAGGATCATCTTCGTGATGAATACCCCGAGCTCTTTCCTTCTACCTCTTAATTCTCGGGACGAGAATTCTTGTTAGTAGGGGAGAATTGTGACATCCTCGACTTTTGCTATAGTGATGATTGTAATTAAGCTACAGTGATCACACGCTAATGATGCCACGCCACGGTGATTATTATCGTAGCGCTCGCGATTGTTAGTTGAAACAGAATTAAAATTTGAAACTTAAACTTAAAGTCGAACGAGAAAGGTTTTATGTTGTTAGAATAAAAACGTCGGACAGTTATAAAAATTCTCTAACGAATTATAAATGGAATCGGGCATTATTGAAATTATTAGGTGATCCCTACATATTTAAAAAAAGCTTTGTGTAAAATAAATAAAGGAAAGAAAGTAATTAAAAATAATAGTAAAAGAATATAACAAAAAAAACAAAAAACAAAAAACAACAAATAGAAAAGAAAAGCCCCCTGGCCCAACTGGGCCAAAATTGGCCCAGCCAGGCCACCTCTTTCGGCCCACCCCCTGGGTATGAGGCCCCCCAGGAGGCTAACCCTAGCCGAACCGACCCCGCTCCCCAATTCCCTCTGGTCGCCGCCATCGAGCTCCCCACCTACCGCACCTCACCCTCCCTCTCTCTCGGTCTCACCCACCACCGAGCGCCCCACTCCCACCTACCCCCACGCACAGAATCCCCACGAACCCCCTGCCTCTCGCTCTCCCTCCCAGAGACCGAACCCCTTTTCTCCCCATCCCCCAGTACCACCAGATCCCGCCGAGGCCCTCCCCTGCGTCCCTCCCGTCGGCCTCCCCCCACTCTGGTGGCCCCCACCTCGCTTCCCCTGCTCACCCCGTGCCGGTCGAGCCCCCCTCTGCGACTCCTCCCGTCGGCGACCTCCCATTCCCGTTGGCGCCCCGGATCCCGGCGGCTGAGCCCCTCCCCATCGGGCTCCCTCCCTCCCGCTCGATCCAGGAGGGATTGGGCAGGGAGGTCCCCCTCCTCGTCACGCCGGCCGGCCCCTTCGGAAGGCCCCTCCGGCGACCCACCTCGCCGGAACCGTCACCACCAGCACCTCGTCCTCCTCCACGTCGTCTCCTCCGCGCCTCCCGAGAACTCCGGCTTCACCGGGCCCTCTCGTCAACGTCGGTGAGCTCCTTTTCAGGCTCCTCCCACCGTCTCCTTCCTTGCGCCGTCCCGGTTTCATTTCGGCAAACGGCGCTCCGTTCCGACGTCGTGGTGCTCGTGTAGGTGTAGTTGGAGATGCTCCTTATTTCTCTGTTGCCAAAGAGGTTTTTCAGAGAGAGTTAGCAGAGAAATGAGAAAAAGAAAAGGAAAAATAAAATGATTTATTTGTGTATGTATGTATTAGATGCCGTATGTATTTTGTATGTATGAGATGCACGTATGTATGTAGGTATATGGAGAAATAAGTTATGTTTATTATATGGGTAAATATGTGTATGTGGCTACTGCCACTTAACGGTGGGGCCAACCCACCCCGCTGTCTATGACAGGGAGGCCCCACAACTTCTTTTAAGAGAAATGAAAATGAAAATGTAAAAATAAAAAAAATATGTTTTTAATATATAAATAAATAGATATATTAATTAATTAATTAGTTAATTAATTAAATGGATAATTAGGTAATTAGAATAATTAGAGTATGACACGTGGGTCCCCATTAAATTAGTTTGATTAATTACTATTTAAACCTAATTAAAAATGTGTGTCTAAGACGCACGGGACCCACTGGTTAGTTGACCAGTCAACTGCTGATGTCAGCATGACATCATGTTGATGTCATAATTGCTTTTAATCAATTTATTTAAATCTGTTTTTAATTCCTAAATAATTAATAAAATTTTAAAAAATTAATATAAAATAATCCGTAAGTCAGATTAAAATATTTTCAACATGAAAGTTGATCAGCAGAACGAGACAAATCCGGATACACGGTCCATTCGTCTGACATGCGTCCCTAGCATAGCAAACATGAAACTTTTCCATCGTTTTTCGTTTGACCGATAGTAGCCCGAGACCCGGAAAATATAGTCAGATATTCTTCTGACCCGTCTATGACGGATGTTGGTGCGTTAGCTGATGTCTAGCTTGCATCTTGCCATGTCATGCATCGTGTTGCATCGTTGCCATTATTTATTGTTTCTTCCCCCTCTTCTTACCGGTAGACCCCGAGACTGACGCTGCTGTCGGATACATCTACGACCCTGTCGATCAGTCCTTTGCCGCAGAGCAGCAAGGCAAGAAACCCCGCCTTGATCATTTCTATATCGCCTATGTCTTTCTCCCTACTGCTTGCATTGGTATTTTGCTACTGTTGTAGTTAGCTCCTATATCTGATGCATAGCCTATTTTTGATGAACTGCTACTTTCAGCATTGTACTTTTAATCTGCTTAGTATAGGTGGAGCAGTCATCCCTTCTGACCCCGTAGTCCAGTTGCTCCGCTTTGCTTTTAAATCTCGATCCCTGATCGACGAGCCAGACCCGACACAACACATACACCCCTTAGTTGTACGACGCTACAGAGATACTATCGGGTACCGAAGGTGACACCTCGCTAAGTACTCCTGATGATATCTCTATAGTATAGCTAGTCGGTCGTGGTTATCGAGGGTGATTCCTCTTTCACCATTTCTGACGATGCCCCTCTCGTGCAACCGCTCAAGTGTGGGACCCCCGAGGGTGATTCCTCTAAGTCCACCTTGACGGATACATCTTTCGGAATCCAACGAGGGTAGTTAGGAGGTTCCCAGGCAGGAGCCTCGCCTCGTTCGATCGTTGTATCTTTTGTGCCAACCTTCTCTAAGGCACCCCATGTTTTATGTGTGTACTCAGATATTGTTGCTTCCGCTGACTCGTGTGTTTATCGAGCTTCCGTATTCTAGCCCTCGAGGCCCCTGGCTTGTAATATGAAGCTGATATTGTTTTATTGTGTCTAGAGTTGTGTTGTGATATCTTCCCGTGAGTCCTTGAGTTTGATCGTACGCATTTGCGTGTATGATTAGCGTATAATTAAACCGAGGGCGTCACATCTTCCCTGCCCTAACTTTTCCCTCCCCTCCCATGCTTCCCCCACCCGGGCGGCGCCCACTTGCGCACCCCTACACTTGGCTCAACGCCATCACGCCCCCTGGGTGTCTCGAGTCGCCCGAGAGCTAGATTATCTGCTGCTATTCTTTTGAAAATATGTTGCACACACTGTCATTTGACATCTTCGAACCTCTTTATTTCAGATGCGTCTCGCAAGACAGCTCGCACGCCTGACTATGGTTATCGACGGGACTGGTTTTCGACCATTTTGGTCGACCTCTTGACCAGGCCGGGATATCGTTGATACTCTAGTACACTATTTACAAGCACTACCACGAGTTTAACCAGGAGCAGTATTAGGTTGTTTTTCGTATCTTTGATTGGCAGGACATCTTCCTTACTGAGTTGCACACCTTCTGCGGTGTTGGGCTGACTGTTGATATGGCAGTCCATGATGCTGTCTATACTGCTATCACCCGCCTCCTTGGAGAGCACCCTCGCTTGGATGAGGCTGGATTTAGATACACCATGTATGCTCTCGTTGGGGATGAGACTGGATCTGACATTGCTGCCTCCACTTCTTACGTGCAGCAACGTAATGACCGATCCTCCACCGTTGTCTGTACCCTTACGTGAGTCGTCGCTACGAGCCACAAGTTCCGGTTCGGTACACTTCGATGCTGGATTGTGTTGTTCGAGCTTTGACCGTTGAGCGTTACGCCACCTGTACTTGTCTTTACGACGCGATGACATAGTTGCTATCAGCAGTCAGTGCAAGGATACACCCTGAGTACATCCTTTACCCGCGCAGGACAGAACTACCATCAGGTCTTGAGTTGCCTGCTGTTGGAGGCCGTACTCCTTCAAGTGGACCTTTGTTCCCCATTCGGGACCAATACCTGTATCATAGTCTTAACGAGATGCAAAATCCTGCCTCCAGATTTGCCGTTCAGGGTCGCTGTCAGTTACCTGGTTTTAGTGGTTGCTCCGACGTTGATGTAGCATTATCGCTATGTCCCGTTATTGTATCTCTCCACCTCGTCTCTGTGTGCTGCCTAGTGGGTATCGTCAAATTTTGAACTTGTAACCGTTGGTTTGTAATTGAACTTATGCATGGATCTGTATGTCGTACTTGGCTACTATGAAGTATCTATCACATTTCCCTTCCATTATGCTTGATTACTTCATGAATGATTCCATACCCCTGCAATTATGTTATGCTAAACTATTCATGTTAAATTTTAGCAGGACTGTTAGATCAGCTGGTCGTGGCCGTGGTGCCGCCAACCCACCACCACCCCCTGAATATATGGCTGGGATGATCCAACAGTTTGAGCCGAACCATCAGTTCATGCAAGGTCTCATGGACCAGTTCCCATGTCCGAACATGAACCAGCAGCAAGGCGTGACGCTGCAGGACTTCTGTCGTCTTAACCCTGCAATTTACCGCACCTCAACTCAGCCTCTTGATGCTGATGATTGGCTCCATGACATAGCTTATGAGCTGGAGTCTGCCAATGTTCTCATGGAAAGCTATGCCACCTTTGCTGCATACTTCCTGAAGGGTCCTGCTGCACAATGGTGGGATAGTCACAGGCGTTCTCAGCCTCCTGAAACTATTATCACCTGGCCAGAGTTCCAAGCTGCTTTTCGTGCCCGTTATATTCCTCAGGGATTCATGGACCGGAAGAAGTGTGAGTTCCGCAACCTCGTCCAGGGCAACAAAACTGTGGATGCTTATCAGCAGGAATTTCTAGACTTGTCCCGCTTTGATGAAGAAGACGTTGCTACTGATACTCGCAGACATGAGAAGTTTCGTGATGGCCTTCATCCTGATATCAAGCTTGCGCTCCTTATCCAGGACTATCCTGATTTTGCTACCTTGGTGAACAAGGCCATCCAGGTTGAAACTTGCCTGCAGGAATACAAGGATGGCAACAAGCACAACCGTGACATAGGCTCATCTTCGGGCTCATCCGCAACGAAATGAAAGATCTGGATTCCCCATAACATGTACCATGCACCTGCTCCTGCTCCAAGGTCATCTTATGCTGCACCTCGTTTGCCTCCTCCACTACCTAGGCAGCCGAGGCTTTCAGCTCCACCACCCAAAGCTCCTCCTTCCCGTCCTGAGGACGGGCTGTGCTTCAAGTGTGTCCGTCCAGGTCACCGTGCCCGAGAGTGTAGGCAGAATCAGAATCAGCTGCCACTTCCTTCAACCGGAAGCGGAAACAACCAGCCTCCCAAGAATAATGCCAAGCCTGCTTATGTTCGTGATGAGGCTAACAACACTGAACCGAGTCAAGCTCAAGACTAGCCTTCTACAGTGATGGGTACACTTGTTAACTCAGTACCAATTTCTGTATTGTTTGATATAGGAGCATCGCATTCTTTTATGTCAGAAAATTTTGCATACATGCATGAAATTCGAAGCAAAGAAATGGAACATTCCAATAGTGGTAAACACCCCCGCGGGCCAGTGTCGAACCACCGTGGTTTGCCCTAATGTCCCTGTTGAGATTGAAGGATTGGAATTCCTTGCTGCTCCCATATTGTTGAAGTCTTCCAATATTGACCTCATTCTAGAAATGGACTGGTTGAAAGATCATACGACTTCAATCGTTTGTGCCACCAAAACCGTCCATCTCCTACATTTTTGAAATGAAATAATAGCTACCATGCTCATCTCGTTTGAGATGCTGAAGCCCGGCTATATGCCTTGAATGCATTAAATGTGTCACCTCTTGAGGGGATTGAAAGCATTCTAATTGTCCGTGACTTTCCGAATATCTTTCTAGAAGAACTCTCAGGGATTCTCCCTATGAGAGCCGTCGAGTTTGTCATCGACTTAGTACCAGGCACCACTCCTATCGCCAAACGATCCTACAAAATGCCGCCACATGAACTCCTTGAACTTAAGGAAGAAATCGACAAATCTCTTCGATGTGGTTTTATTGGTCCAAGTTCCTCTGCTTGGGGAGCACCTTCTCTCTTTGTTAAGAAGAAGGATGGAACGAATCGTTTCGTTCAAGACTATCATCCAATCAACCAGGCAACTATTCAGAACAAGTATCCTCTTTCTCGGATAAATGAACTGTATGATCAACTTGCTGGTTGCTCAATCTTCTCTAAACTCGACTTGAGGTTGGGATACTACCAGATCCGTGTTCATGAAGAGGATATCCCAAAAACTGCCTTCGTTACTCGATATGGTTCATATGAGTACAACGTCATGTCCTTCGGCTTAACCAATGCCCCAACAACCTTCATGGACCACCTCGACAAATTCATCGTGGTTTATCTGGATGATATCTTGGTGTACTCCAAGAATAAAGAAGAACATGTCGAACATCTTCGTCGTGTATTGGAAAAGCTACGGGAGCATCAACTTTATGCCAAGTATTTGAAGTGTGAATTCTGGCTGGACGAAGTGACCTACCTTGGTCATGTGATCTCTAAGGATGATATTGCGGTCAACCTTGAACGAGATCAGGCTATTCTTGACTGGACTCCCCTGAAGAATGTCATGCAAGTTAGAAGTTTTCTTGAACTCTCTAGCTATTGTTATCGATTTGTCGAGAACTTCTCCAAGATTTCAAAGCCCTTAACCAATCTGCTACATAAAGGTGTTAAGTATGAGTGGACAGATAAATGTCAGGAAAGTTTCTAGGCACTCAAAGACAAACTGACATCTGCTCTAATGCTTGCTCCTCCGGATACTAAGAAGAATTTCATCATATACTGCGATACTTCATGTCAAGGTTTAGTTCATGTCCTAATGCAAGAGGGCAGAGTGATTGCTTATGGCTCACGACAGTTGCGTGCTCATGAAGAGAACTATCCAGTTCATGACCTTGAACTTCGTGCAGTTATGTATGTGTTATTCCTATGGCGACATTACCTTCTTGGTAATCGTTGTAAGATCTATACCGATCACCAAAGTCTGAAGTACCTGTTTACTAAGCTGTATCTGAATCTCCGTCAATAGAGATGGATCGAGAGCATAACAAATTTCAACTTGGGTATTTCTTATACACCTGGAAAGGCTAATGTAATGGCTGATTCCTTGAGCCGCAAGTCATACTCAACCACCTCCAGGTTCATAAGGTTCAAGCCCTTCTTCAAGAAGAATTCAACAAGCTGAATCTCCATATTGTTCCCCAGGGTTATCTTGCTCCCCCTCCTGAAGAGTTTCGCCAGATGAACCTCCGTATTGTCCATGAGGGTTCTCTTAATAATCGGGCCGTTGAACCAGATCTCGTGGGCGACATCAAAACTATTCAAGTCTATGACAATGAAGTTGAAAACATTAAAGGTTACCTTGCAGAAAGTAAACCCTCTTGCTCCACTATGGCTGATGATGGCGCCTTCTACTTCAAGGGTCGCCTAATCGTACCAAGTCAGAGGGAAAACCTGAATATGACTCCGAGGGTGATGAAAGAAGGTCATGATACACCTCTGTCTATTCATCCGGTTAGTACCAAGATGTACCAAGACATCCGTCAAAGATTCTTGTGGTCAAACATGAAGCAAAACATTGCACGCTAGGTTGCAGAATGTGACATTTGCCATCGAGTCAAAGGAGAACATCAAAGCCTACTGGAACTTTGCAACCTATTCCTATTCCTGAATGGAAATGGGACCATGTTGAAATGGACTTTGTCACTGGTTTCCCCAGATCGCAGAAAGGTAATGATGCTATTCTTGTCGTCATTGATCGCTTGTCCAAAGTTGCACATTTTTTGGCCGTCAAGGAAACCATCACTGCTAGTCAGCTGGCAAATCTATATATGGCTAGAATTGTTTCACTCCACGGTATTCCATTGGTAAATAGCTTCGACCATGGCATCTTATTCACTTCAAGATTCTAGAAAGTTTCCAGAAAGCTATGGGAACTCATATGTCCTTTAGCACTGCCTTTCATCCTCAATCCCAGGGACAAGTTGAACGAGTCAACCAAATTCTTAAAGATATGCTTCGAGTTTGTGTCATTTCTTTCATTAAGAAATGAGAGGAATCTCTCCCGTATGCCGAGTTCTTCTACAACAATAGCTATCAAGCTAGTTTGAAGATGGCCCCTTTGAAGTGTTGTATGGACGAAAGTGTCGAACTCCTCTAAATTGGTCAGAAATTGGGAACGATCACTCTTCGGTTCGGATATTATCCAACATGCCGAAGATCAAGTCCATGTTATTCGCGAGAATCTGAAGGCTGCCGAGTCTCGTAAGAAAAGTCAGTATGGCCGTCATCACCAAGATATGGTCTATCAACCTGGCAAAAAGACTTATCTTCGAGTCGCACCAATGAGAGGTGCACACCGCTTCGGATCAAGGGCAAGTTAGCTCCTCACTATATTGGTCCATTCACTATTCTTGGAAGGCGTGGAAAGGTGGCATATCGATTGGAGCTATCGTCGAACCTTTCTTAGGTTCACGATGTCCTCCCTGTGTCATAGCTCCGCCGTTGCTTCGAGGATCCTATCCGAGCAATGGATCATGATATGTTTGAGGTGTAACAAGACCTTTCTTATAAAGAGCATCTGGTCTGCATTCTCGATCAAACTGAACGTTGGACTCGTCAAAAGGTTACCAAGTTCTTCAAAGCAAAGTGTTCAAATCATTCTGAAGATGAAGCCAGTTGGGAATGCGAGGATCATCTTTGTGATGAATACCCTGAACTCATTCCTTCTACCTCTTAATTCTCAGGTCCAGAATTTCTTTTAGTAGGGAAGAGTTGTGGCATCCCTGGATTAAGCTACTTTAATCATTGTAATTATGCTAAAGTGATGTCCAAGATTAAGCTAAATGCTTTTGCTAAACAGTGCTTGATCAATCTTTGGATCATATCTCATTTCAAATTTCCTTTGAAATTCAAACTCCTTTAAATAAGTGGATTAAATATTTTTCCAAACAAGAAAACTAAAATCATGACTAGATTGCAAATATTCACCTAGTAATTATAAATATGAACAAGCATTTTAGCAAGTACTCTCTTCGTTCCTAAATATAAGTCTTTCTAGAGATTTCATTAGGGGACTAGATACACAACAAAATGATTCAATCTACAATCTAAAGTATGTCTATATACATCCGTATGTAATCCCTAGTGAAACCTCTAAAAAGACTTATATTTAGGAACGGATGAAGTACTTTGTTGCCTCAAATTAAATTATAATAGAGGCCAAAACAATTAATTTAATATCTTTTGAATCATGAAAATATCCACACCTTTCAAATGCGTCCCAAACATTTTGTGGCAATACCAAAATTTGCAAGATGAATAATGGACCAAGTGCCATAATTTTTTACAAAGGATTTTGTTAAATAAATAAAATGAAAACAGAAGCAGAGAAAAGATAAAAGCAAAAAGAAAAGAAAAAGAGAAATAAAAGGAGGGGCAAAGGCTCCAATTTTCCCTGGGCTACACCTCATCACACCCACTCGACCCATCTCCCCCTCTTGGCCTATATAATGCGAAGGTTCCCCTCCCACTCTCCCCTCACCACGACGGGGCCCCCTTGTGCACCCCTGCGCCTGCCCCGACGCAACCTCGCCCCCTTGCCACCCCGAGTCGCCCTCACCGACGCTGCCCGTTGCTGTTGTCGTCCCCGACTCCTCCTCACCGGCCATCCTCGAGCCTCGATGCCCCACCCCCATCGAACGCGGTGAGGCCCCCGGCCTCCCCTCTCCTCCCTCACGGTTCTGCCCCACTCACCCCTGGCCACACACCCCTTCCCTCGATGCTACTCGCACCCGCATCGCCGTTGCACTGTTGGCAGCGTTACTAACAACCACACCAAGCGTGCCATGCGCCCCCTTCTACAACGCCATCGTGCCCTGCGCTGCACCGCCTTGCCCCCATCCTGCCTCGCCGCGTCCTAGCGAGCGCCCAACCATGCCTCGTCCAGCCGCCTGCGCGCACGCGACACCACTCACAACTCTCCTAGTTGTTGTAGCCGCCGGCCATGCGCCCCTGCCACCGTACTCCGCCCTGGCGCGGTCCTCTGCCACTTCCGACACTCCTTGCCCCGCTTGCCTTCGGGCAACCACGGGGGAGCTTTCGGGTGGAGCCCCACCCCAGCGCCAGTTCGCCTGTAGCCCGTCCAATGGCCAAAGCCACAAACCACACGGGCCCACGCCTGATAAAACAAAAAATAAAATAAGTGAATAATAAACAAAAATAAAACAATATTAATAATAAAATCATGTAATTTATTAGTTAATTAATTAATGACATAATCAATCCCTGCTTAAAATTGTTAATTTAACTAAACTAAATAAACTAATTAATTTGCCCTATGAGGCAATGACAAGTGGGCTCTGTTAATTTGATTAAGTTAAGTAGGTTATTTTAACTCTAGAATTACCCACTGTCTATGACACGTGGGGTCCAGCAGTCAGTTTGACCAGTCAACAAAGACTGTTGAGTGTTGATGTCACAATGATATCATGCTGATGTCGTAATACCATATTTCTAATTAAATTAAATTTGTTAATTCCAAAACATTAATAAAACTTCAAAAATTAAGATAAAATAATTCATAATTCGGATGAAAATACTTTGTACATGAAAGTTGTTTAGAAAAATCCCACGAATCAGAATACGACGTTAGTACATCTGCCACATGCCCCTAGCATGATGAACATGGACATTTTAGCGCCAGAATCATTTGTTCGGTAGTAGCTAGAGACCTAGCAAGTATCATCATGTATTCTCCCGCTCTGTCCATGACGTGTAATACTGCGTTAGCTCATGTCTAGCACTGCATATTGCCATGGCATACATCGTGATGCATCTGTCTGCCTTTATTTATCGTTTCTCCCCCTCTTCTCTCCGGTAGACGTCGAAGTTGACGTTGCTGCCGGGTACAACTATCCTACTAACGACTAGCCTTTTGTAGTAGAGCAACAAGGCAAGCAAACACCCCTTGATTATCCTTATATCGCCCATTCTTTCTTCCTCACGCTTGCATTAGATTTTGCTACTGTTGTAGATAGCTCCTATTCTGATGCATAACATGTTTTTGTTAAACTGCTATTGTACCCTACTACATATTAAATGCTTAGTATAGGTGGCTTAGTGATCCCGAGTGACCCCACTAGCCTCATTTGCCCCTGCTTTATTATCGAAAACACGAAGACTCGATCAACTGATCGACTAGCCATGACCCGTCACATCACTTCACCCCCCTTAGTTTTGCGACTCTGTAAAGCTACTATCGAGTACCGAGGGTGATACTTGATGTTAACTCTGTAGTGTAGTTAACTAGAGGTGGATTACGGAGGGTGATTCCTCCTTCACCACTTCCGATAACGACTCTGCCGTGCAATCCCTCAAGTGTGGACCATCAAGGGTGATTCCTCCCTAGTCATCTTATCGGTTACATCAATTGGAATCCATCAAGGGTGATACCTCGGATTCCTCGGATGTTACAGACACACAATTACTTTCACTTTACTACTCGGAACATGATGAAATGTGTGGTGCGGGTGGATTCCCGTGTGGTTGTGACGAGGCGTGGCCGGGCATTCTTGACCCTTGCCACACGTCCTCGAGACGGGGTGACGGGACCACATATCGTGGATCTCTGATCGGCATCGCAGTTAACAAAACAATAATGAGATTGGGTATTTGATTTGAGTTGGTCGATTGACCCTTTTCGCGCTAACCTTCACTCATGGATAGTTATGGGCACTCACCGTCGTTTTATCTGCTGAAGCTCTTCGGACGTCAGCATTTGAGCGATTCGTGCCAGGACTCATCTCGGCCGCCCACGCAACATGCAGGAATGCAAAGGGCGATGGTCCCATGACGCTTGCACGCTTAGGATGTGGACCGGTGGGCTGGCCTCTTTGTTGAGCCTAGGTAGGCCTACAACGTGTTGATCTTCCGAGGCCGAGCATGACCCAGGAAAGTGTGCTTGGCAGGAGTTGATTGAGCGAGTTGGGAAGCGTGGTGCACCCCTGCAGGGATGAATTAACTATTCGAATAGTCGTGTCCACGGTAACATGACGACTTGGAGTTGTATCCCGATCTAATATAACTAGAACTGTGACTTAACTTGAATGATTGGCTCTGAGATTGCTTTCTCGTAGGGAGTCGAGGAAGAATCTCTGGGCGTGCTTAATAAATTTGGTGCAACAATATGACTACATATGTGTTACTAATCTATACTCTTCTAATGCTGTAAGACACTAAAGATGCTAGTCTTCGATAGCACTAGACCTTCTCTCTGTTCTGGCATTTCTGCAGTCAGTCCAAGATATAGCCCCACTCCTTTGATATTGATGCATACTTAGCATAGTTTTGATGTCAATCTTGCGAGTACTTTGGATGAGTACTCACCGTTGCTTTGCTCTCCCTTTTCCTCTTGATATGATTGTCGTGACCAGATGACGGAGCCTAGAAGATGGCTGATCCCGCTGACGACTACTACCCCGACGGTGCCTACTACTACGTGGAGGCCGTTGATGACCAGGAGTAGTTAGGAGGTTCCCAGGCAGGAGGCCTCACCTCTTTCGATCTATGTTATGTTTGTGTTATCCTTCTTTAAGACAAAACTTGATGACTTATGTTTGTACCCAGATATTTTCCTTTCGTTGACTCGTGTGTATTCGAGCTTATGTATTTGAACCCTCGGGGCCCTTAGCTTGTAATATGAAGCTTGTATGACTTTATTTTGTGTTTAAAGTTGTGTTGTGATATCTTTCAGTGAGTCTCTACTCTTGATCGTACGCATTTGCGTGTATGATCATCGTACGATTAAGTTGGGGGCGTCACATACGGTGCTGGCCGAGTGGTAGTGTGTGCTTGTGTGCTTGTAGACAATGGGCCACTAACGAGTGGGGTCGACCACAAAAAAATTAAAAGAAAAGGTTTTAAAATAATAACAATAATAAATTAGTTAATTAACTAATTAAATAGTGATTTAGTTAGTTAACTTAATTAGCACAAATTTAGTCTTTAGGTAAATGACATGTGGGGCCCAACTGTCAAGTTTGACGTGAGACAGCTGGGTTAAATGCCGATGTCATGCTGACATCATGTTGATGCATAAATTGCATTTTCTAAATTAAAATAAATCTGTTTATTTCAGAATATTATTAAAACTTTGTAAAATCATATAAAATAATCCGTAGCTTGGATGAAAATAATTTACATATATGAAAGTTGCTTAGAAAAATCCCATGAATCTGAATACGCTGTCCGTCCATGTATCACATGCTCCTAGCATGATGAACACTTGCTCCTAGCATGATGAACGTGGACACTTTGACGTTAGGATTATCTGTCCGACAGTAGACAAAGACCCGGGAATTATCGTCAAATATTTTCCCGCTCCGTTTGTGCTGTGTAGTACTGCGTTAGCTCATCCCTAGTACCGCATGTTGCCATGTCATGCATCGTGTTGCATCTGCTTGGTTTTATTTATTGTTTCTTCCCCCTCTTCTCTCTCGTAGTCACCGAGACTGGCGCTGCTGCCGGGTACGACTACGCCCATGACGATCAGCCTTTTGCAGTAGAGCAATAAGGCAAGCACCCCTCGATCATTATGATATCACTCATTCGTTCTCCCTCGTGCTTTTATTAGATTTTTGTACTGTTGTAGATAGCTCCTATTTTGATGCATAACCTCTTTTTGTTAAATTGTTGTTGTGCCCTAGTCATATTAAATGCTTAGTATATGTTGATTAGTGATCCCTAGTGACCCCACTTACCCAAGTTGCCCTGCTTCATCATCGAAGACTCGACGGCTTGTAGGCTCGGAGACTCGAAGACTCGGTCAACTGATCGACAAGCCATGACTCGTCACATCACCTCACGCCTCTCAGTTGTACGTCCCTGCGGAGCTACTATTGAATATCGAGGGTGATACTTTGTAATATACTCCTAATGTTTACTCGGTAGTGTAGTTAATCAGAGGTGGCTTACGTAGGGTGATTCCTTCTTCACCACTTTCGATAACGACTCTGTCGTGCAACCCCTCAAGTGTGAACCATTGAGGGTGATTCCTCCCTGGTCACCTTGACGGTTACATCGATTTGAATCCAAAGAGGGTGATACCTTAGATTCCCTTGATGTTATAGACACACATTTACTTCAACTTTACTACTTGAACATGATGAGATGTGTGGTGCGGGTGGATACCCGCGTAATTGCAACGAGGCGTGGCCGGGCATTCTTGGCCCTTGCCACAAGACCTCGAGAAGGGGCGACAAGATCACTTATCGTGGATCATTGATCGTAGCCGTAGTTCAACAAAGCTTTAATGGGTTTGGATATGTGATGTGAGAAGGCCTTTGGCCTGTTTCGCACTAACCACCACACGGGAATAAGTATGGGTACTCTGCGTCGTACATTTGCCCGAAAGCTCTTCCGATGTCACAGTTGAGCGGCACGCGCTCGGGGGTCCGCGTAAGCATGGATCTTGTATTAAGAGGTGCTAGGACTGACACCGCACGTCCTCGCAATGCGCAGGATTGTGATGGGAGATGGCCCGTGAACCTGATAACCCATGAGTGTAGGGGATCGTTTGCAGCCTTTTTTGATAAATAAGAGTGTCGAACCTAACGAGGAGCTAAAGGTAGAACAAATATTCCCTGAAGTTCTATCAACCACCGATACAACTCAACACACGCAAACGCTTACTTTACCTAGAACAAGTATGATACTACTTTGCGGAAAAATAAAGAGCAAGTAAATAAAAGTTTGGGGCTGTCTAATAGAAAGCTTATTATGTAACGTAAGAAAAAGATTGTCCATAGGCAATTGAATATGACATGATAGATACTTATTATGTGCAATGAGGGAGATGCATACGCTAACACACTTTTCGTACCTGGATCATATGCACTTATGATTGGACCTCTAGCAAGCATCCGCAACTACTAGAAATCATTAAGGTAAACCCAACCATAACATTAAGCATCAAGTCCTCTTTACGCCCATACGCGCACAACTCCCTTACTCGGGTGTAAGTTTTTGTCACTCTGGCCATCCTCTACAAGCGAATTATGAACATATTGCAAACCTCCACCTGTATCCTTCACTTGTGTGCCTCATGGAAGGGACATTAGGACAACACCATATCAACACACAACTCATATCAATAACATCATATCACAATTAACCCGTAGGACAAAATAAATCTACTCAAACATCATAAGATAGCCACATATCATTGGGACATAGTATGTAGTGTTGATCACCATGTTTAAGTAGAGAATTACTGCGGGGAAATAGGTATTACACCGCTGCATAGAGGGGGGAAAGAGTTGGTGTTGACAGCGACAAGATTGTTGATGTAGATCCTCGTCACGCTCCTTACCTTGGCAGCACTCCAGCATCACCGGGAGAGAGGGGGAGAGATCCCCATCCTTATTCTTCCTTGACCTCTGTGACAGCCCGAGACCGACGCCTTAGAAGATTCCCCCTTTATTCCGTTTTTGTCGTGTGGTTATTTTTATTTGTCGCATCATCATCGCATCATGCGCATCATCTGCATTGCATCGACGTCTTCGTTGCCACCAGTTTTCAAAAGTTGCATCCGTTGTTAGTTGCCGGTTCTCGTCATTGTTCGTTTTGAGCCCGTTCACACATGCATGCGCCCGCGGCATCGTCAGAACCTTGTTTTAAAAGTGTGCGTAAAAATTTCTCTGATTGGGTTGAGACTTGGCATGCGGTAGTTATTAGTTATAGCTAGGTCGCTTGTCGAATTTCGTCGCGATCGGAGTTCGTTTGGTACCCGAACGGTCGACCGTAGCGGCACCGTATTCGGTCTACCGTCAGACGTTTGTCGGTGTTTCAAATCTCGTTGCCGCGCCGCCCGTTTTCCCTCTCGTCTCCGGTAAAACACTCTTCACAGCCACGTACCCGTTCCCGCGCGCGGAATCGTTCGAATCCGACCCCACGGTTGGATCCGGAACGAAATTCCGGTTAACCCAGCCCCCCATTTATCTATAAATAGACCCCGGGTATTTTAGACAACCCCCTCGCCTCCTACCTCGGAATCCGCGCCACCTACCCTAGCCCTAGCCTCCACCACAGCCTCCTCCTCTCTCCTCGAGTCGCGAGGCCCGCCGAGCCCAGATCGGGCCCGGGCAGGCCCATTCGCCCTCAGCTCTAGATCTGGAGATCCTCAGCTCCTCTCATGGCAGCGCCATGCCCGAGGTGCTCCCGGCCGCCTCCCCGTGCTCCCTGCTCCAGCCCAGGTCACGGAGCACCGCCCCTCACCGGTCTCCGTCCCGCTGCCGGTGCCCCACCGTCGGACCTCGCTGGAGCCCCCAACCGCGCCGCCATCCAATCAGCCTTCCTGCCCAGGCCGCAGCTCCCGAGAGCACTGGCGCCCCGTGCGACACCATGCCCTGCCTCCATCCGAGACTGGTCGTCGGATGCGTCACCACCGCGCCGCCCTCGTCGCCCCGACCCTGCCGCCGAGCTGCTAGGCACCGCCTCCGCCCTCGCCCCTTGCCCCGGTGCAGCGAGCCGCCAGCTCTCCGTTGCTCGGGGTCGAGCAGAAGAACGAGCGCCGCTCGGGCGCGTTGACCGTGCATGGCCTCCATGTGGGCCGCCATTCCCGAGCCGGCCCAGCAGCCAGGCCCAGCTGGCCGAGTCTCCACCCGCGGCCCAGGCCTCTCCTCCCGGCCAGGCCGGCCCATGAAGCGAGGTGAGATCCCCTTTCCACTGCCTCTATTCTCCGCCTAGGTTATTTTCGGTATGCTGCGCCCGAGTTGGCCCGTTTAGCTATTTAGGGATTTTCGAAATTTAGTTTTATTTCAGGATCTAGACGGATAGTTAAACGTCCATATCTTTTTAACCGTTAGTCGGAACGAGGCGTGTAGCATATGGATTTCGTGTAGTTTTATGCGTAGATTACGTTGGTGCAACTTGCATATTTGTTTGACGTAGTTTAGCGTGCCAAATGCATAGATTAACGTGTTGTCCTATTGTGTTTGCGTCCCGTATTTATTTTCCGCGCGTGTCCGGTTTGCCCAAATGCCGTAGGTTAAATGTTCATGTTTTAGGAACCCTCTTGCCATGTATTTTAGAGTAGCCGTTGGTATTTTTGCGTGTAGGGATTTGCCGCTAGTTTATTTTCCGTGCTTAGGTTATCATCTTGCATTTACGTGTGGCGCTATTTTTGTTGTGCAACCCCACATGTTTTATATGTTTTTGGGGTATGTGCAATTAGTTTTGGCTTTTGAGCAAGTTAGTTCGCGCGATATTTTGCCATGTTGCCCTCTTGTCTTTTTCGTAGGAATTATTCCGTGCTTCGTTTGAAGGAGTTGTCAACTAGGGAGTTGTTCTTTGATGTTTACTCTAGCCCCTGGTATTTTTGGTTGCAATAGAAATGCATGTTTAGGTGTGGTTTTCTTGCTCTCAAGTTGCTAGAAATAGTGCTGATTTGGAGGTGCAGAAATATTTCTAAGTCTGGAATCTGTTATATTTTGTTGCTGTCTTGTCTTGCTTCTATCTTTTGTTCTGTAGCTCTTTTGAGGTTGGTGCAATGGAGTTAGTTGTAGACCTTGTGATTCTCTAGCATGCTGTGAATTTTCATGCCATTTGGAGTCTTGTAGCTTATGATTTTTCTGCTGTCAATATGGCTTCAGATCGAAAACTGCACTTTCATGAAGTGTAATTTTCACTAAGTCTGAAACTGCGTGTGAGGAGCCATTTTATGACTTCTTTCCCTAGTGATCCATGATGCCATGCTAGTTGTTGTTAGTTGTTTGTTGTAGTGCTTCTTGCTCTCTATCGTCTCATGCCTTGCTTGAGCATATTGGGATTTTGTAGCTCGTAGTTGTGGGGTGTAGAAAATGCTATATGGCTGATTTTGGCAGATTATAGTCATTTCTTGTTTTGTTCGTAGTTGTTGAACCGTAGCTCCGATTTGAACGTGTCCTATATGAAACTTGCTTAGAATCTTGTGTAGTTTCATTTTCTCTTGCTGGTTGTATGTTTTGAAGAGCTCGTGACCGTCGTTGCACACATATTGCATTCATGCCATCATATCTTGCGGTGCTTGTATCTTTTGAACCGTAGCTCCGTTGGAGATGGTCTTTATGTGTAGATTGCTTGAAACGGCGTGTAGAATCACGTGAACCTATTTGTTTTGATGTTTAACAACTAATTAAATATGTTAGTTCAGATCTGGACAAAATTGTAAATTAACATGTGAGGTCGTCTCGGAGATGCTATATGTCATTTCTGACATCATTTAAAATGCCTAGATAGGTAGTTTAATTACGCTTCACCTCTTGCCATGTTTAACCACATTTAATATTGTCGTGTATCTAATCGGGATAGAACTAAATAGTTAAACGTGGAGTTTCGTCAATATGCAACTCGTTGCACATTGAACTTCACTTAATGTGTAGTGTTTGAGTGTTGTGAATTGCCATGCCGTGACTTGCATGAATTGAGCTGCTCATGCATCATTTGTGTTGTGCATCGTGTGGTGTATATTGTGTGTTGATTCTTGTTTCCGGTTTGCTTCGCCTCGATAGAGTTCCGCAAGCGTGTCGGATTGTGAGGACCCGTTCGACTACGTCGGTTCGTCTGCTTCACGGAGTCATTCTTCTTCCAAGCGGGATCTCAGGCAAGATGACCATTTCCCCAGATACCATTACTATCATTGCCATGCTAGTTTTATCGCTTCTATCGATTATGTCTCGTTGCCTACCACATGTTAAATATCAGCCTCTCAACAATGGCATGAAACCTTCAACTGTTCAACCTAGCAAACCAGTGATTGGCTATGTTACCGCTTTCTTAACCCTGTGTAGCGTTGCTAGTTGCAGGTGCAGTTGCTTCCATGTGTTAACATGGGTCCCTTGTTATATCACCATATTAATGCTATTTAATTTAATGCACCTATATACTTGGTAAAAGGTGGAAGGCTTGGCCTTTCTAGCCTGGTGTTTTGTTCCACCTTTGCCCCCTTAGTTTCGGCTACCGGTGTTATGTTCCATAATTGAGAGCTCCTAACATGATCGGGGTTGTTATGGGGACCCCCTTGATAATTCATTTTAGATTAAAGCTGGTGTGGCAAGGCCCAACATTGGTACTACATTTGCCTAAACACCTTATAAAATTGCATAGGGACTTTCCGGACCCCGAGGATAATTTAATCAACCCCCGGGCTAGTGCTCCTCATGAGTGTTGGTCCAAAATAGAGCAGCTTATTAACGCTACCCGGGGCAACTCGGCGTTTGGCGTGGTAACCATCGCTCACCCGTCGTGTCCTGAGAACGAGATACGCGGCTCCTATTGGGATCGTCGACACGTCGGACGGCCTTGCTGGATTAGTTTTACCTTTGACGAAATGTCTTGTGCATCGGGATTCCGGTGATGCTTTGGGTAATCTCAGAGTTGAGGTTTTCCACTAAGGAATCCGACGAGGTCGCGAGCTTCGTGATTGAGGATTTCTATGCGGCTTGTGGTAATTTGTGATGGACTAGTTGGAGCACCCCTGTAGGGTTAAATCTTTTTGGAAAGCCGTGCCCGCAGTTATGTGGCATCGTGGAAACTTTGTTTAACACTGGTTCTAGATAACTTGAAGTTAACTTAATTAAAACATGCCAACTGTGTGCGTAACCGTGACTGTCTCTTTCGTGAGTTCCTTCTCCGATCGAGGACAAGGTGGGGTTATGTCTGACGTAGGTAGGTGTTCAGGATCATTCATTTGATCATCAATAGTAACGTCCTCTATGCGTAGATCTTCCCCCTCTTATTTCTTGTACTCGTAAGTTTAGCCACCAAATATATGCTTAGCGCTGCTGCAACCTCACCACTTAAGCATACCTCACCTAATAAGCTTTGCTAGTCTTGATACCTTTGGAAATGAGATTGCCGAGTCCCCTGTGGCTCACAGATTACTACAACACCAGTTGCAGGTACATGTAAAGGTTACTTGACGCGAGTGCGTTGATTGTTCATTTGGAGTTGCTTCTTCTTCTTCTTATTCATCGATCTAGGATGGGTTCCAGGCCGGCAGCCTGGGATAGCAAAGATGGACGTCGTTTTTCTTTTCTCGTTTGTTTTCGTTCGTAGACGGACCCTGCTCTTCTTCATGATGATTATGTATTGTACTGCTGTGACTCTGATGTAGCTTGTGGCGAGTGTAAGCCAATTCTATTTAGAAATATCTCTTTTTTCAGTACATCTACTTGTATATCCATTCTTGCGACACGACGAGATGCGCTTCTATCCCTGACGAGGCCTTCGTGCCAAATTAAGGATAGGGTCTCATCTTGGGCGTGACAACCTCCCCCCTAGATGGGAGGAGAGTTCTCCCTCTGGTCCATGGCCTCCATGATGGCGGAGGGGTAGGAGCCCCTCCGAGATTGGATCTCCCTCTCTATTCTCTTATGTTTAGAGTTCCTGTTTTCTCGCCCTTCACCTTTTCTTAAATTACCGGAGATCCGTAACTCCAATTGCGCTGAAATTTTGAGGGGGTTTTATCCATAAATTAGCTTTCTTGCGCCCGAAGAAGATCCCCAACCGACTTAAGGGGTTCCTAGTAGAAACCACCCCGCACTTGGGGCGCCAGGCGTGCCCTGGTGTCTAGTGGAGGCCGTGGGCCTCCGTTTGCGTTGATTTCGCCCCCCAAATCACGTATATTCCAAAATAATTCTTCGTAAATTTTTGTTGTGTTTGGACTTCGTTTGTATGGAAATTTGCGAAACAAAAAACATGCAACAAATAGGAACTGGCACTTGGCACTGCATCAATATGTTAGTCAAGTAAATCATATAAAATGTTGCCAAAAATATGTGAAAGTTGTATAATATTGACAAGGAACAATAAATTTTTTATAGATACAACAAAGACATATCAGCATCCCCAAGCTTAATTCCTGCTCATCCTTGAGTAGGTGAATGATAAAAAAAGATAATATTTATGTGGAGTGCTACCTAGCATAATCTTGATCATATATCTAACCATGGCATGAATATTAAGATAGGAGTGATTCAAGGCAATGTCTATCATTTGAAAAAAAGACATCCATACTCAGTTTTACTGGCAAACAATCATGTCCTTTCAAAATAATAATGCTTGAGGAATTCTATCCCTACAAAATCATATATCCTGTCATGGCTTCCTAGCATAAGGTATAAATCATGAGCACCCCAGTGTCAAACCAAGCAATTGGATCGTGCTTTTTAACGCGCTTCAACTTTTTATTACTCACTCAATAATGGGCGTGAACCCTGCATATAGCATAAAGGTTGAATAGAATATGATGGTAGGTTTCAAAGGGGTAAAAATAAAGAAGAAAGTCTCGCATCAACTCAGCGTATCAATGGCTATGAAGATTCCCATCAATAGACATCAATGCAATGAGTATGGATTGCCATGCAACGGATGCACTAACAATATGAAAACTAAGTGGGTGTGCATCAAACTCTATAATAAAAATTCCCACTAGTGTATGAAAGTGATAACATAGGAGACTCTGCATATGAAAAAAATGGTGCTACTTTGAACCACAAGTGTGGAATTAGCATGCCCCTTCTCTCTTTTCTCTCATTTTTTCTTATTCTTTTTTTCTTTTCTTTCCCGTTCTCTTTACTTTTTTCTTTCTCTTTTTGCTTTTGCTTTTTTCTTTTTTTTCTTTTTTCTCGTACGGAGTCTCATCCTGACTTGTAGGGAATCATAGTCTCCATTATCCTATCCTCACTAGGACAATGCTCTACTAATGAATAATGATGATCATCACACTTCTATTTACTTACAACTCAATATTACAACTTGATACCTGAAACAAAGTATGACTCTATATGAATGCCTCTGGCAGTGTACCAGGACGTGCAATGATCTAGCATAGCACGAACATAAAAAAAATGGACAAGCCATGGAAATATCATGCTAGCTATCTTACGATCATGCAAACCAATATGACAATGAATGCTCAAGTCATCAAAATGGAAGCGGTGGAAGTTGCATGGCAATATATGCCGGAATGGCTATGGAAATGCTATAATAGATAGGTATGGTGGTTGCTTTGAGGAAGATGTAATAAGGCTTATGTGTGATGCGTGTATGTAGGATTCGAAGTATGTCTAGAGGGGGAGTGATTAGACTACTTGAAAAGATAAAATCTTAGCCTTTTCCCAATTTTAGTTGTGGGCCAGTTTTAGCAATTATGACTAGTCAACTTCACCCTACACGTGCCTATCTAAGAGTGTAGCAGCGGAAATTAAAGACATGCGAATGTAATGTAGACGGTAGGGTAGGAAGATCAAACGCAAAGGTTGACACGTCGATTTTTGTCGTGGTTCCGATAGGAGGTGCTATCATACGTCCACGTTAGTGGAGACTTCAACCCACGAAGGGTAAGGCTGCGAGAGTCCAGAGAGGGCTCCACCCATAAGGGGTCAATGAAGAAGCGGCTTTGTGTATTCCACCATGGCTTACGTTCACACACGACTAGCCTCACTCACGGTAAATCTTCATGAAGTAGACAATTTCCTTGCCCTTACAAACTTCTTGGTTCAACTCCACAACACGTAGTAGGAGGCTCCCAAGTGACACCTAACCAATCTAGGATGCACGACCCTCCAAAAGGTAATAGATGTGGTAGAACGATGAACTCCTTGCTCTTGTGCTTCAAAAGATAATCTCCTCAACATTCAATCACTCTCTCACAGATTTGGCATGGGTAGAAAAGATTGATTTTGTAGAAAACAAGTTGGGGGGGGGGGCTAGAGATCTAGTTTCAAATGGTTGGTTTGGAATCTCTTGATATCAACACATGAGTAGGTGGCTCTCTCTCTCTCTCAGAAAAAAGGATCTCGCAAGTGTAAGTGTTTTCTGAGTGCTTCCTCTACAAATGAGAGTAGGTGGATGGGGTATATATAGGCATCCCCAGAAATCTAACCGTTACAACAGTATTGCCCAACTCGGTGACACCGAAATGGATATCGGTGGTACCGAGTTGCACTAAATGTGGCAACTTTTGAATTCTCGGTGAGACTGATATATGAATCTCGGTGGTACCGATACGATGACCTAGACCAGTTTCCAAATCTCGGTGAGACCAATTCCATTCTTGGAAAATTTCGATTCCTGGAATTTGCTCAACAAAAAGTTGCTCACTGAATCTCGGTGGCACCAATATGAAAGTTGGTGGTACCGAGATATTAGGGTTTGGCAAAGGATGTGTGTGGTGGAAAATAGGTAGGGCCGAGTGGAAAACATTGGTGGCACCGATTTTGCTGATTTGGCTTTGGATAGAGATATCTGTAGGAGAATGAGTGAATATTTTTGGTGTCTACCTCTAAGCACTTGATCAACCAATTCATCATAATACCTCACCCCCTTTTTATAGCATTGGCTTTCCTATGGACTCAAAAGTGATTTCTCACAAATGTAACATGTAGAGTCTTCTTGCTTGAAGCTTGAGCCAATCCTATTCTTTCCTTCATAAAGGTGGTTTCTCCTGACAATCCTTTAGCCAAGGCATCTTTGAACTTTTCTGAAATATACTTGGATAAGATTATTAGACCAATCATGCATATGTTGTGATCAATTATCAAAACCACCTTAGGGAGAAATTGAGCTTTCAGCGTATCATATCATGGGGTTTGTATGCACCTGTGAAGTTTGCACTGTCTCTCAAGGTGAGAAAGGGCAATGCATGGTACCGTAGAGTCTAGCAAATTGCAGAAACGTAAGAGTGCGTATATCCATGGATTCACATCAGTCAGAAAGAAATCACATACTCATTTCAAGATTTTATTAGCTCCCTTGAAGCAAAGCACTACTCGCATGCCGCTAGGGAGAAGGTTGGGAGGAGTTAACCATCGCGTGACTCCAATTATAATAGCACAAAGGATTTAAATCAAGGATAAATAATGCACCAACTTCATCGCATAACTAGAGACTATACGTGCATGCTTCGGGAATCACAAACCTTAACATCATTATTCTTACTAATCCACAATCATAAACTAGTGCACCCACATATTACTATCTTAATGTCGCAAAACTATTGCAAGGAATCAAACATATCATACTCAGTGATCTACAAGTTTTATGTAGGGTTTTATGAATAACCATGTAAATGACCAATTCCTTTTGACTCTCTAAATAGATATAAGTGTAGCATGAGAGTTTAATTCTTTCTACAAAGTACCACGTTCTAATAAATATAAGTGAAGAAAAAGAGCATTCTACAAATAACGGTTTTCTATATGTAGAGAAACAGGCAATCCAAACTTCAAATGATGTAAGTGAAGCACATGAAGCATTCTATAAAGTCATACTCAAGAGATATAAGTGAAGTGCAATGAGGATTGTATAAATAAACGATGGACTATCATACTAGCATGGTGCATAAAATAGAAGTGAAAACTAAACACAAAAGACGCTCCAAGATTTACGCATATCACGTGAACGAAACGAAGAAGAAAACATACCGATACTTGTTGATGAAAGATGGGATGTGTCGTGGGTATAAGTCTGACAGTAGATGTGTAGGGTATGAAAGGACGGTCAGAGCCTTAGCTACGGCGAGGTTGTATGAGTTCAGGCCCCTCTACGGTGGAGGTAAAATCCCTACGTCTCAGTGCTCTTGGGAGCTTTAGTGTCGAGTGGAATATAGGATTACAGTAAATGCCAACCCCTGTACTAGTGGGGAAGGGCGGCTTATATAGAGTGCGCTGCCCTCCACAACGGCCCGGTGGACAGGGGTGGAATAGTGGCGAATAAATGCCTACGTTACAGGTAACGTATGCCTTAAATGCTAATAATGGTGTATGAAAACGTATGACCATTTCCCTCCTGGGAGGTTACTATGTACAGAGTGGAATTCAGTCGGTACGTTAGATACGCTCCGAATGCTCGTCACTGACTGGATGATGGGGGAGTCCTTAGTTCAGTCGGAACTGTCTAAGGGCCTTGTCCTCTATGAAGGGTAGTCCTTGGGTAGGACCTATAGGGCAGGCCTATGATCCTACCCTGGGACTGTAAACCCCATCAGGATGCCTTTTGGGGAATCACCAAGCTTATACGCTTGAGTCTCCTTGAATATTTACTTGGGGTGCCTTGGGCATCCCCAAGCTTGAACTCTTGCCTCTCCTCCATTTCCTCATATCGAGACCTCCTCGAACTTCGAACACTTCACGCACACAAAACTTAACAGAAAACTCGTGAGATCAGTTAGTATAATAATGCAAATTACTACCTTAAGTACTATTGCAAACCCATTCATTTTTTTACATTATAGATACTGTAATATAACTTCTCCATGGCTTATACCATCGATAAAATCGATAGTTTCAACAAAATGAGCAAAACAATGCATCAAAAACAGAATCTATAAAAATAGGACAACCTAACCTGTAATACTCTGGACATTGACCATACTTATGTAAAATTGCCTAGCATTACTTGGTCAAAATTACAGAACCTTTCGACGTTCGAGTAAAAAATGTAAATTCACGCACTACAGCGAAAGTTTCTGTTTTTGCACCACACATACCAACAATTAATCTAATCATCCTAAAGGAAAATCTTGGTACATTATTTTTATAATACAATGGTATTTATACACGGGGATAATTATTTTTTGTTGAAAAGTTTCTATAATCAACATTCACAATGTCTCCATGGGTATGAACAATGTTCAAGGCTAGCCCCCACTTCAATGGTGCTCGTCCTTCTCACGTTCACTTTTCTTTTTGAAAAAGTTTTAAGTTCCTCACTTTTTTGTTTTGAAATATTTTAAAGGAAACAACAGACTCTAAAATTTCTGGGTTGTCTCCCTGCCAATGCTTTCTTTAAACCCATTCAGGTAGGCATAAATTGATCAAGTAATTGATCCACCTGGATCCCAAGGTATATCAAAGCCAATTTTAATTAACAGTGATCTGTAATTTAGTAAGGAGCACAAAACAAAATATATCATGCAATGACAAAGTCTAACTCTCTTCCTATGCATCGGCATGTCATAAAAGAACAATTCATGCATAACAGGTAAAGGCCAATACATAGCATAACCAGTTTCTTGCAATTTTATCGTGTTGGAAACATAAAGATGTGGATATGTAGTTCCCCTCTCATAATAATTGCAAGTAGGAGTAGCAAGCACATCCATATTATATACATCAAAATCATCATGTGTAATGGTAAAACGCAACCCATCAATATAATCCTTAATAAGAACAGACTTGTGTGAAATAGTGTAGTTAGGCGAATTCAACAAGCTAATAGGACTATCATGCGTGGGTGCAATAGCAACAATTTCATGCTTAACATAACGAACTATAGCAAGTTCATCTTCATAATCATAATTCATATTGGCAGCATGGCCACAATCATAGCAAGATTCAAGTTCATCAAAAAGCAATATTTCAAATGAATCCAAGCACTAGTAGGAAAAGGCCCATTAGTCCCGGTTTCATAGGGCCTTTAATCCCGGTTCTCCAGTCGGGACTAAACAATCGGGAGTAATGGCCCAAACCTTTAGTCCCGGTTGGCATACGAACCGGGCCTAACAGTGCTCCACGTGGCCACTTTGGGGCGCCAGGGGGCGGGGACCTTTAGTCCCGGTTGGTGACACCAACCGGGACTAAAAGGCGGCCACGCGTCAGCACGTGTCAGGTGCTGTGGTTTTTGTTTTTGTTTTGAAAGGGGGGTTTAGGGGTTTTGGAGGGATTTATTAGGGATTTCCTATTGTGTTAGTTAGCTACTACATATAGAGAGAAGTAACCTATCTTTCTCCGTGCTTGGTCGACGGTAGCTACTACATATAGAGATAACTCGACGCTAACTAGTAAGCAAATGAAGGAACCATTAATTACACAACATCGTCATGAACATATACAGAGAGAAGTGACCTCTCTTTCTCCGTGCTTGGTCGAACAACTCGAAGCTACTACATATAGTACACGATCATGCATATATACAATAATTAACATCTCTTGCGACCCTTAACTAGCTAATATCTATCTGTACCTACCAACATTGATAAGGAAATCCTCATGATATTCCCCTTCTGTGGGTATGACATGGTCAACAAGGAATCCCGCCAATTCCTCTTGAATTGCTCAGATGCGATCAGTTGGTAGGAGTTCTTCCCGCTTCCGCTTGATCTAATTTAAAGAAGGGGGTCAATATATATATATATATATATATATATATATATATATATATATATATATATATATATATATATATATATAGGGTCGCGCTATTCGTCATCCTGGGTGAGGAATAGTTATTCTTCACCCCCTCCTATTTTAATATCAATGCACCGTATTTTTACGCCCCGTAAATTTTATCTTACTTCACACATAAAACTAAACGTAAGAAAAAACATAATCAACGTAAAATTATTTTATGTTACGTATATTTATGAACGTAAAATTATAGTGTAAAGTGTACATAAAAACAAATTTTCAGGTCTTGTGACCCATAATTTTGTTTTTTATGTCAAATTATATGTTGTGAATCAATATGAATGTAACTATTTGTATATCATATGTAATTTATGTATGAACAATTGTAAAATAACCTCGGGTGAAGAATAACTTATTCCGCACCGTGGATGATGAATAATGTTATATATATATATATAAATTTTATCTACCACCGGCGGTAGTTACCACCACTTGCGTTTTGTATGTTGTATGTAGTATATATCAAATCGGAGAGTATGTATGTGTAGTATGTAGTATATAATCATGTTTAGGTAGTATATATACTATTTTTTTGGTAGTATGTGTCATATTTTGTGTATGCTCTTTTTTACATATAAATATATACTTATTTCACAAATATAATAAAAACTATGGGTCAACTTGTAATTTTTTTATGTAACTCACTTTGAAAAATCTTATATATAGTATATGAACATATTAAAAAAGATAAATTAGTATATATACTCACGCGTGGTAGTATATGGAACATGTGGGATAACTACCCCTGTGTGTGTCTATATATATATATATGAAACCCAACACAGTTGATGGTCATAAACTAAAAATGTGAATATTGTTTACGTACATCAAGTTCTTTAAAAGATCTACCGTTCTCACAGGTCGTGTGGTGAATCCTCTCGCAAACATAGTATACACATAAATTAGTCCCGGATTCCTGCCTCAAGCAGTACTTTACGATAATAGAGTTCAATCAAAATAATAATCAAGCATAATAATAGTATTGATACTAGAATGAATGAGAGATGTGCGGAACTAGCTAGTACAATTTACTTTGAAGAAGGAAAACCGCAGCTCCTTATTCCATTCACCTTTAGCAGTCTTGGTGAACTTTTTCCAAACCCTACTACGGCAAATAAAATGATTACTTGATATCATTAAATGAAAGGAAGTTGTTGATATGGTGCGATAATGATTGAACTTACTTCTGGAGCATTTCAGTAATCGGCGCCAACTCTGTAGGGTCTTTACGTAGCGAGTCCAAGACAAGTACTAGTTCCTCATCAAGCCAAATGATTAGCTGAACAAAGTGAAACCTGCGCATGCATAACTCATCAATTACACTTAACCTCGAGTAAGCGAAACAAAATGTGCAGAAGACTACTAGTAACACTCACCCAAAGTTGTAAGGAATTAGTATTTCCCTACTGCCATGTTGTCGAAGTAACGCAGTTAGCAACTTGTTCTCTGTATCCCTGGGAGTCTTACATACGTTATGTGCATTTACGGTATTTGGGTTAATGAACCCAATGCCATATATTTATCCTCTTTTGCATTTGAGGATCTTCAATCTGCATAATATAGTAAGGATAGTTACACATGCAATAATGAAGGAGCTGAGCCAGGGACTTAATTACAGAAATAATACTTACAAACAATAGGAATCGACGATCATTTTGTCGAGGGCGTCTTGATTTTATAACTAAAATAATTTGTCAAATTCAATGTACAATGACCCGTTTCCATTGTAAAAGTCATCATCCTTAATTCCCACGTAGATAATGTTGGTCCCATCCTTGCAGGCTTTCAAGTACCAATCATGTAGTCTTCGCATCATCGTTGATAGTTCCGTCAACTGCTCAGGTTTGACGAGAGGCTTCCCGTGCTCGTATCTAAGGGCTACTATCGGGGCAGTTTCGAACTGTACATCGTCGCTTATGAAATCAGCAATAGTGAAACCAGGATAATTCACTACAAGAAATATGCTCATACATGATGTTTTTTAAGACGTCGTTGATGAATTCGTCATAAATCTACGATGATTTCATCTGGGATTGTCGTAAACCGTTTGAGGGGACCAAATCTACATATAAATTACGACGATGTGAGTCAAAAACGTCGTAACCACATAAAATGAGATCGTCACAAACACTCAGAACCCTTCCCACGGATCGATGACATGGCGTCCATCCATCCATCCATCTCTCCATCCCATCCATCCATACATCCGTCGGTCCATCCTATTCTATGGCAGAAAACATCTCCCTCCCTCTCTCTCTCTCACAGAAAACATCTCCCCTCTCTCGCACGCACACGAAACCTAGCCATCTCCCCAATCCAGATCCGCCACCCACCACCCTCTCCCCTCGCCGCCGCCTCCCACCACAGCTCCCCGATCCAAATCCGCCACCCGCCTCCCTCTCCCCTCGCCGCCGGTCTGCACCCTCCCTCTCCTGGCCGGTGTCAAGGGTGAATCACGTGTAAGCTCCCCTCCCCTCCCTCAGATCTCCCTCCCCTTCCTCCAGATCTCCCTCCCCTCCTCCAGATCGGCCCTCGGCCGACCGATCCGCATGGCGCTGACGGTGGTGTGTGTGATACATGCATGGGCATGGGGATCCGCCAGCGAGCAATCTCCACCGCCGCCCCCCTATCCACGGAGGCCACACACGCGCCAGCGACGGGCGGCTCATCATGGCTCCCTCCTCCACCTCGCTCCCCTCCGTCGCCGTCCTCATCCTCCTCCTCCTCCAGCGTCAAGGCCAGCCTCGCCACGGCCCCCGTCTCCGGTGCGCGTTCAATTTCACACATGCGCAGCCATCTAGGTGCTCCTTCCCCGCATGAAACTGTTTCTCTTTCCCATCCATGGTTATTTTACAGAATCAATCAGACGTGCCAGAGCAGCAGCCAGGAGGAGGAGGAGATGGCCTATACAGGGAGATTCTCGGGGATGAGATGGTGTTCAGGCTCAACCAACTCGGCCGTTGGTTGCCCTCGCCGACGACTTCTCCCTTTCCTCCTCTAATTGCGCAATGGAGTTGCCATTTAAGTAGTAAGAATAGCTTGTGCTCAGAAACTATTTTGATTTGAAATCATCTTCTGAAGATAGAATTAGAGGCAGGGCTACGATGCTTTTTAGATAGTTCCAACAATTGTCTTTTGTAGGTGACACAATATAGTGTAGTTTGTTGATCGACCCTACTGAGACCCCTGTATTTCTCAAGTTAGAAATCCATTAAACTAGCTAAGCAAACTAGTACTCCCTCAGTATCAAAATATAAGATGCTTTTTGCCTTTTTGACACTAGGTAATATCCGAAGTCCTATAACACGAAGCTACCGTTCCGTTCATGACTGTCAAGTTCTTTTAGATCCATTACTTATGGACATGTTTACCCTTATTCTTTTTCTGGCTAGGTCCCCAAATTGTATCGCAAAATACACCGGTAAACACATAAAACTGAGTCTTGAGTTCTTACATATCTCAAATTTTATTGAGGTAAAAAATTATACGAATGTGAATATTGGCCATTCTGCTTTTTTCTGCCCATTTCTCGTATAAGCAGTTTACCGAATCTGCATATCTTTTGTGAAATATGTCATATGCAAACATCTCACCGCCTTTCTCCTGGTTCTCTTTAACTTTAATTATTTCTTTTCACGCTTAAAAAAGGTTTATTTTCCTTTTAGAAGTTTGCTCTGTATCAGAACATGTTTGTGGACTTTAACTACTGTATTCCAGATTATGCTACCAACCAAAATCAAATAATTAATTCAAATACTCCATTGTTAGTTGCGATTACAGTGCAACAAAACAAACAACATAAACAACATGAATCTTGATGTAGTTTAGATGGTTTCTCATGTTCAGATAGCCAAATACATGCAGGCTGTGGCGCCCATCAGAAAATAATGATGACAGTGCTACTGTTACTTTTAGTGTTTCTGTGTGGATTCTTGGTGTGGTTGTGGCTTATTTTCTTTCTTGTTGAGCTCTCTGTTCCTGCTTACCTACTTGTGGTTGGCGCCTTGGCTGGTGCAGGAGCACAGCACCATACCAACTGGAATAACTGCTTTGTGTTTTAGCTGATTCTCGGCAAGTTCGGTGTCTGAATTGCTAAGTGGTAGTATAGTGGCTGATATTTTTGCCTGCTCTTAGTTTCTCTCAAGTCAAGTCTAGTCCAGTTAGGCTTTTTTTACTCTTGATAGGCACTACTGATTTGGACTGGTGTTTTCCTGAAATTATATGCTGGTTTCATCAGCTGAGTGGAAATGCTTCTGTTTATTTTTTGTATGCTTCCGTTTAACATTACTTGCATTTATAGATGGCCAATGTGCGTAGTAACGATCGCCATGTTAGATTAAATTCTTGAAGTGTTCGAACAAACCTGCACTGCAACCATGAAACCGACATCCGATTGACATGCTCTGTTTTGGAGGGAACATCTCAGATGAAGACTATTTAGTAAAGCAGCCTTGTGTATGTGGGCTTTAGTTATTATATATATGCATCCTCATTTACTTCTTCTATGCAGCTTATCTTCAGCTTAGAACTGGCCATAGTAACATGTTCTGTGTGTATCTTTGGTTGTGGTGACCCAGGTTGTCTAAGTATAGTTGAAGTGATGATTTTAGTCTCACCTTGAATGTGTAAAGTGAGTTGTAGCAGCATATAATGTCTTTGGATGATTTTCAGGCTGAAGGTTTAAGATCTTTTGTACCTGGCCTTATGAGATAAGACTGTCCTGGTACTGAACTTATAGTGCAATGTTGTTCACAGTTTCTTATAGAAATTGTTGAACTCTGGTTTTGTAGTGTATATATCCTAACTCCATTTTCAGCCCTTGGAATGAGGGCTTGTGCTTGCTGAATTCCTTTGATTATATCCTTATTCTAAAAAAAATAGCAAGTTAGCACAGCATGCCATCCATTTCAAGACTCATGGATCTCATAATTCATCGTTAGAAATGACACAGTGTTCCAATATGGTTAGGCAATTAGCTGCAGAATGTTAGCGAGTTAGTGTTCTACTATGATACTATAAGTGTTACCAACATCTTCATGTATCTTCTTCACATGATTTAGGAAAATGAGGAGGAAATTCAAATAGAAAATGCCCATTCTGAAGCTGGGAAGGGAGAGATTAGTCAAGGGTATCATAAGGAGAGTACCACTGGACCAACAAAAGGTATAAAGCGAGCAAGAAAACCACATGGATCAATTGAAGGTGCGCTCTTGGTTACACTTAAGCAAATTTACATAATATTGGATGTGTGTCACTTTGGTGATTTGATGATAATAATTCCAATTTATTATTCAACCAAGTTGGTTACTATAATAGTCATTTATTGATGGCACCAATTTGATGAGAATTTTTTAGTGAAGAGTATTCTTGATGCAGGGGCCGCCCTGAAGAAGAAGATGTTCTCTACACGTCGCCTGCCTACGCATCGCCACCCCCGTCGACTAGCTCCACCGCATCGCCGCGCAGATGGCCACGCGCGCCCCGCTGCCCTTGCCCCCCCGCCGGCGCTCCCTCCGGCGGCTAGGAGCTCGACCTCTTGATGGTGAGCTACTAGGAACAATTTCTCGTGACCATGGGTGGGGTAAACAGAGAAGGCAGAGTAGTAAGTGCACAGTTTTACAATGGCAAGTAGACGATTCTGTACTTGCCATTGATGTATGTGCTAATAGCAGGGGGTTTGTACTGTATTTTGACTAATATATGCATTTTTCGTAAGTACATTATAGCATTTTTTTGGGGTAATTAGTGCAACCTACCATGGTCATTGTTTGAAGTTGAGAAATTTGTTACTATATACTAAATAATTTAAAAATAATTTGACAAAACAACAAATATACAGGGTGCTCAACACGTTCTATAACTGTAGAAAGATGTATCAGTCAATATGAAATTCAGGACATGATTTCAGCTTGTAGCAGCAGTCTTATTATAGCAGAATTTATTTATTTGTGAAAGCACGTTATTTAACCAGGACCTGCACTTGTGCCATGCATATTCATATTGTCTCTATTGTCTTGTATGACTATCTCATTTTAACTAGCTTAGCCAAGAAAGCACGGTATTAGCTGAAATCTGTTTATCATTCTATAAAGAATTGTCCTTTACTCCTTTACTCCTGTTAATTATCTTGAATGGTGTGGTACCATGTCTATGCGCGCACAACTTCCTCTCACAAAAAAAACTAAGTGTCCGTCTCTCTCACTTTTTCTTGTATTTCTTTTAGAGTACATAAATGTTTGATCCACGTAAAATGAATACTTGTACAGGTGCACAACTTCCTCTCACAAAAAAACTAAGTAATTGTCTGTAGCACGTTTGTTTGCTTTCTTGTTTGAGAAATCTCATATTTGTTTGCTTGGCCAGAAAATTGTTTGCTTTCTACTTTGAAAAATCTCATGTTTGTTTTCTAGGCCAGAAAATAGGCAGCTCCTAGCCTCGTTAGCCCCATACACTTATTGATTGTTCGGTCTATAACGAATGGCCAAAGCAATTGCTGCTCCTATTGCACTTTCAGTTCTGTGATGTGTGTTTGTTACTTGTCACTTGTAGGATAACTTGATTATACTTTCATTTAACACACTTTTCTGTTGGTTGGGCCACTTATGATTCCATTGAATGTTGAATTGTATTTGAAGCTTTTCATACTTGAACCTCGACTTTTATCATGCTTCAGTCCCTGCTGGCTTACCATTTCTTCGGAACAAATAGGAACTTGATATTGTGATTGTGAAGGCCACCAACCACATTGAGCGTCCATCGAAGGAGAAGTACATAAGAGGTAATGGTTTATCCCGTCTCTTAATTGAACCACTAGTGTTTCATCACTATTGCACTATTTGCTTGATGTGAAGTGTCCATTAAAAATGCATTCTTTGCATTCTTTCTTCTCAACACAAAATATGTGTAGATACAATTGACTTGTGGTTATATTTTGTTGCAGTAGAACGGATAAATCATTTGTGATACGAAGGATATTTTTAACATCATCTTCAGGATGAACACAAATCTTTTTATTTCTAATATTTTTTATATTTATTTCTTTTTGATTGATTCATGTGCAGTGTAATGTTCTTGTAGGATGACAAGTTGTTGCATCTCAAGCATGTCTCATAGGAGAGAAGAATGAAGTCCATTGTAGTGTTGGGATAGTAGCAGATGTGCCATTGTTCTGTTGTGTAATTTTGTTCGCTCTTGCTATATTCCTGTGTAAGGAAATGTATTGATGAGATGAGTTATTGTGTTATGTAAACCTGGGAGATGTATTATGTGATGTTATATGATGGATGATTTTAATTCGACTTGGAGTTTTCTTAATTTGAATATGAAATAGTGTTGCATTTAATATTGGACAAATAATTGGTTGAAAAGGCCCAATAAATAGAAATGAAACCAAGTTCTTGAAAAAAAAGTTGCTGAATTCAAAAATGAAAAAAGGCCAAAACTGAAACTCGACCAAATGTATTTAGGCACTAGAAGGCCAGGGCCCAAAAAAAATTCGAAAAATAAAAACTAAAAGTGGATGTAAATAGGCCAAGGCCCAAAAAAAGCCCAATAAAAAAAGCCCCCAAAAAAATAAAACGAGCCCATGTTATCAATTGAAATGGGTTGGGCTGATTTCAGCCATGACGTTTTGATTTTGTCGTAATTTTGCCACATAGGACTGCCACGTAGGACTGGGTTTGATTGTCAGTGATGATTTAGGATCGTCGTCAAGGTTACGACAATCTAGGAATCGTCGTAAAGTTACGACGATTTTGATCAAAACGTCGTGGCTGTTCATTTCTGACGCTCCATTTCCGACGCTTGGTTTTTCGTCGTGCGATCGTCGTAAATGAAAAACCGTGACGATGTAGCGACGAAAAAATAGCGTCGTGTACTAGCATATTCCTTGTAGTGATTAGCGACCACTACCCCCGGAACAACATTAGTGACATCGGTAAACACCTTGAGCAGGAGGCACGATTGCTTCAACTGTTCGCCAAACTGGGAATTGTTTTCCCACTTCTCGAACCATTGGTGCTTAAGTTTTCCGACTGCTTCGCTTTAACATATGTCTTCTGAATAGTTTGCTCATAGTGTGAAGGCAGCGGACGCGGTACCGGTGGTGGTCGCTCAAGGGCATCCAAACAACGCTTCACTTTTATCGTATCGAATTTCTCCTTTGGAGGTGGACGTTTAGGTGCAAAAATAAATCCTTATTATAGGCATCCACGATTTACACGTTTTCCTCCTTAGTCCTCTCATATGGTAACTTTGCAGGAGCCTTGAGGTTGGACAAAATTTTAATTCCTTCCCGCCTCTTGTACTGCTAGCCACGGGAGCGGCGGCATCTCTCTTCCGCCGTTGCTGACGCGCCGGAGGAGGCGGAGAAGGAGGTGGACTGCACTCACGCGCCAGAGGAGGTTGAGGAGGAGGAGGTGAAGTGCGCTCATGTGCAGGAGGAGGCGGAGGCGGAGTGCGCTCACGCGCCGGAGGCGGCGGGGGAGGAGGAGGCGGAGTCCGCTGATCAGTCTCCTGAGGCCTCGAGTTTGGAAGCTTGATGTACTCCTTTCTCCATAAACATGTATACCTTAAAGCATTTTCCAGATGAATCTCCCCTTCACGTGTAGGGTAGTCAAGATCCAGCTCCTCAAATCCCTTTGTTATTTCATCCAGTGTCACAATAGCATAGCCATGTGGAATCGGAAGGCAATTGAAAGTTCCCTCAGCTCGAGGAGGTAGAACCGAGCCGAGCGCCACCTTCAAGGTCAGGTTCTGGCATTTCGCCATTAGCGCACAATGTTCAGCCTTCATGATACTATCCACGGGGTAGCGAGGAGCCGTTAAATCCGGCCGAACGAGCTCCATGGAAGCCACACTGCTTCTCTGCTGAGATGGTGGGGTAGCTTATGTGGCAGCGTCCAAGTAAGGATCTTCGTGCGGTTGAGATGATTGGCTGGTAGCTCGCTGGATCTCAAGTTCCTCTAGTTTCGCTAATCTTGCACTCAGCTTCTCCATTTCAATTGCTTCCTGTTTTTTCTTTCTCTGTCGGCTTCTATAACCAACGCTGTCGGGAAACCCATGCACCCACAAAACGGAGCCTGATGTGCGTCGTGTTCGTCCAGGGTGTTCAGGATTCCGAGGGCCTCTGTCAGCTCACCCTTCTCTCTCTCGGGAATGAATGTCCCTTCCTGCGCTGCATTGATTGCCTCCTCAAGCTTGGTAATGGGTATTGCAAGTTGTTCGTTCGTCAAAACACACTTTCCTGATTCTGGGTCCAAAGTTCCCCCAACCCCGAAGAACCAAGTCCTTGACCGATATGGGCAGTGCAATGTCGCTGGTTGGACCCCTTTAGCAAGCAGGTCTTCCTCAGCTTTATCCCACAATGGCCGAGCTTTGTTGTAGCCACCTGACCTTGTGATATGGTGATACTTCTTCTTTGCAGCATTTCGCTTGTTTGTCTCTGACCTTTGCTTACCATTGTTCGATTTCTTGTAGGACACAAATGCGGGACAGTAATCTCTGATCTTCTCATATTGACCGATGAACTCTGGAGTCTCGTCTTTCACGACAAACTTTGTGTTCAAATGTTTCCTCGAGTTCTTGAATAGTTCTACCATCTTCTTAAGAGCAAACGCCTTGACCTTTTGCTCTATAACTGGGTTATTTGGATCCTCCTCTCACGGTAGGCTGAAATTTGTCATCAGCAAGGTCCAAAGATCATCTTTCAGTCTATCATGGACTGTGGGGACCCCGACTAGCAAGTCGAGTTCGCCGTGCCCAGTGACCCCAAGGATCAATGTTCACTGAACACAGATACTGAATGATAGAGTCTTACATCCAAGTACCAAATTATTACATCAACTGACCAGAAGGTCGGGTTTAAGAGCAAGGCCTAAAGCCAAATAAAAGGGATACATCGAGTAGCGGAAACTCGTAAGGGCTAAGCGGTGCGCATGCCATCAAGCCTACACCGACAAGCATTCTGACTTGGAAGCGTCCTAGATCGCAGGTCCGTCTCCGACGGCGTACTTATCGCCAAACTCCAGTCCTTCCATGTCTGGTCAATAACATAACCAGTGGCAAGCCAATGAGTACTTTGAATGTACTCGCAAACAGCCCATGACATAAATGGTAATGAATGACAGCTACATGCATCTTTAGTGTAACTCATCTGGGTGGAATGATCATGTATATGCATCAGGTTAATGAATTACTTTTGAAGAACAGGTTACAGAAATTGACATATCCGTAAAGGGTTGAACACACCGGGTTCACCCTAAATGCCAAGTCATCGGACTTGTCATAATCTCAAGGTATTAATGAGGGTTAAACCATCCGGGTTTACCCTATATGTCAAGTCACCGAAATTGATCATATTACTGTGATTAGCATGATTATAGAAAACACCTTTTTAACACCACACACACACACACTTGGTTTATGCGGAAACTCAGGACGTAGTTTAAGCAGCACCACCCAACTGTCCTTGACCGTGGACACGGCTATTCGAATAGTTTACACTCTGCAGAGGTAGTACGCTGGACCCACGAGAAACGGAATACTTCCGTGTCATCCACGACTCGCGGTATATCACATATACCCGAGGTAAGTATCCGATCATCATCTTTCCCCTGACGATACTAGACAAGGAGATCCACTCAATTGGTACCCAGCCCACATGTTGTACGTCTTACGAGCACCGACTCTGGACTGTATCAACCATGCAGGGACCAACGGTGTGCCTGGAACTCATAATAATGGCATAGTCGTCCTACCTGGCACGACCCCATCATGAGAGTGACACCGACCACTCCCGCCACTAGTAATGTGGCTCTTTGCTAGCACCGACCAGAGTAATAAACAAAGCCCCGTCCCATAAAGGGGTATCGTGGTCGTACTGGGTAAGGTTGGGACGGTCGACACATCATAAATCTAATCCATTTCCAAAACCATACTCACACCAAAATCACTGGTGCATCACTTCACCAAAAGTGATCACCAACTCATCATCACCCTCGGGCATTAGGGGCACCCGACGGGGTTTTCATAAATTCTCTATTTAATTCATCATTATGCTCATGATAAAAATGCTCTTATTATTATTACTAGTCAACATGATATGCCTTAACATTACTTGTCATCATGATAGTATCGTGACCTTCACGGTCAAGCTCAATGCAGTGATTATACTCTACTAGTCAACATGAAAGTAGCAAGACCTTCGTAGAGGGTAAGATCAAGCTCATCATGTTTGTGCTCCGAGGAGCTAAGTGAACATCACTATTATAATGCAAGGGCTTTGAAGAAGCCTTCGGTATCATCACATCGGTGATGAACCGGCATCGTGATTACATGCAACGGAAAATACTTGCTATTCTAGCATGCATCAGTTTATTTACTTAAGTCATGGCAAAAGGGCATGCTTGCCTTGGTCAGCTAAGTATCCGGGGTCTTCGAGGTCTTCCGCTCCGGATCCTCCGTCACTCGGTAACTCTACCGTCGAGAAAGGAATAAATAAATACTAGCTCTCACTAAAACATATCACAAAGTGCTATTAAAAATGTTGCAAGGCTTGAATAAATTCAGGATATTATTTTGAAAAATGTTTCCTATTGTTTTATTAGCTAATCATATTTATTTAAAAGCAAACAGAAGCAAACAAGTGCTTTTTAATATCATTTTATTATACCAAAATAGTTTCTGTTATTGATAAATGTCAACTATAACAGAATCAAATACTACTCATTTTTAGAAAAATATTGGTGGAAGAATTATATTTTTCTACTGGCTAAATCTTTTTATAAAAATCATTTAGTTTGCTGGGATAAAACAAAAGAAAAAGGCGAGGGAACCAAATCCAGCCGGCCCTGCCAGCAGGCCTGGCCACCAGGCGCGCGCGGGCTAGGTTCAAACCTGACCTGCGGGCCCCTGGGGTCAGCGTCAGCGGCTGCGCGCGCTGGCTGCCCCAGGACACCGACAGGTGGGCTCCACCTGTCGGGTCCTTATCCTACCTCCGGCCAGAGAGGTGGAGATGGACGCCGGCGAGGCTGCCGTTGTCCTTGGGCCTAGCTAGGCACGGGAACGGGTTCCTCGTGCCTCCGCCTACCTGCTCGTGGTCGGGACATCACCGAAGGTGGTCTGGGTCGCCGGCGACGAGGTGCTCGTGGCGGAAGGGTTTCGGGTTCGTGTTGAACTAGGGGCTAGAGGTATGGATTTGCTCGGGGTAGTTAGGGGAAACGTTCCTGGTGTCGAGGGGAGTGTAATGGGAGGTCGGACAGCGCAGGAGCCGACGTGTAGCCGGAGATTGACCGGAGCTCCGAAGCGGAGGGGCCTCGGTCGATCTCGGGCACCGGGGCTCTGCGAGCTCGATTGGGCGGCTAGGGAGTGTCTACTGGCGGTGCTGAAGCTGCTTGGAGGGTGCTGGAGTGCCGGGGGGGGGGGGGTCTATTTATAGGCCAACGACGGTGACCCGACTCGGGCACGCCGGTGACTCACCGGGGCACGCGTGCAAGCAGAGTGAGGTGCTGACCGCGAAACCACGGGTTCGGGACGTGGTTTAGGGCCTCCTGGTGCAACGGCCGCAGAGGGAAAGGGAGTGGGGACGAACTTCAGCGACCGTGCATGCTCAGTCGCGTCGGGCGCGCACGGGCACGCGTCGCCTGAGCTCTTGCGCGAGGGGGAGAGGGTCCCTGGGGTGGCTTTGCACTGAGGGGCTGTCGGGGAAGTGTTTGGACACTACTGGGGAGGCTGGGACCGGCCGGAGCGTCGGCCCCCTTGCGGGTGGCTCTCTGCAGCGTGCCCAGAGCGCAGTTTTGGCATGCCATGGCAAGCTGGCTCGCTCTGGGGCACTTGGGACGTGTGCACCATGTCCATAGGGTTGCTGGGAGTGTGCCTAGCTGCTGTTGTTTAGTGGGAGCTCGAGCTGGTCAAGGGAGTAAGGAACACTAGTGTAGCCAGTACTGTCCTGCAGCTTAGAATGGAGTCCTTGTCCCTTGTGCTTGGAATTGGGGAGGGGCTGGTTGACTGGGTGCTCAGGGTGTTCTGGTGCTCTAACCCACCAAGTTTGGAGCCTTGACATTGGGTAAAACAGTGGCTAGGAAGGTTTTTACCTTCCTGTCAGTAGGTGTTCGACAGTGACTTGGGGTGCTTCCACCCCACCACTGTAGATGAAACTTAACAGGTTTTGTCTTGGGGTAAAAACATGGGGTTCTACCAAATATGAGCTCCATTGGACAAGTTTGGCTTTGCAAACTTGAAAAAGTCTCAAAGTGACCAGTACTGTCCCTTACAAAGGAAGTGTGGTCAAACAGAGTCTCACAAATCCCATTTTTGGTGTGGAGTCCTCATTTGGGGTGTGAAACACCTCTGCAAAATTTCAGCTCTATTGGAGAAACTTTGCAATGTAGAGTTGTTCCAACTCTACTCTGGACAGGGAGGGTTTTGGGCTCTCTAAGTGCACTTACCCACCTTGGATCAAGGTGAGATTTTAGGTGAGCACCTAATATGGTTTGGGAGGGCTCCTGTAATTTTATGGGAATTTATTGAGATACTTTCCTTTGGAAATATCTCAAAAAGCCAAAACAGACAGAAATGGTTTTCAGGGTTTTGCTCAAATATTATTAATATAAAATAGGGTTGAAAATCTTATGTTTGGAAAATATATGTCCTTCTGAGCTTCCATGAATTTTCTCAGAATTTTCTAAGGCAGGAAGGTAATTTTCCTTGTGGAAATATCATTACTGGCCTTAGAAATAGACATAGATATAAAATAGAAAAATAATATTTTAAATCACCAAATAGTGTTTTATTGAATGAAGATGACAATAGGATCAGATCACCAACTTTAGTTGGAAGTGACACTTGGCTTCATGAGCTAGTAGTGTATCCCAACATGACGAAGATGATCTTGATGCAATAGAAAAAGGGGTTTTGGTGAGAGCAAAATAATAAGTTTTTCATGGGTTTGAGTCATCACACAAGCAAGCATACACTCAAACAAGGGTTGACATTGCACTCACAATATTATTTGAAAAAGTTTTAACAAGTTCTGATTTTTGCAACACAGAAAACTGGGAATGAAAAACAAGGTGTGACATGGACATAAGAAACTTCAGGGTCCTTCTTCTTATTCCATTCGTGGATTGTGATTGGGACGCTGTCCCTAACAACAACTCCGCACTGATGTATAAATGTGTTCTTGGTCCGCTTGGGAGCAATCGGTTGGCCATTTTCCGCGACTTCTGTGATCGTGAACCTTTCATCCTGGCGCAATCTTTTCTTCGGGCCTCGTCTCCTTATCGAAGTTTGGCTCGATTCGGAGGGCTAAAAGAAGAAAGAAGCGATAATATATGTACATACCAAAATAATTAATGCATCAAGTCAGCACATGCTTTATATATATATGTATGTATATGTATAAATATATACGTATACCTCGCCGGACTTTGCAACAGTTAAGGCGTTCTCCTCCGTTCGGTCACCGGAGCCGTCATCATGATCTCCTTCCTCCGCCATTCGGTCACCGGAGCCGTCATGACCTCCTTCCTCCTCCATTGTTGGATCACCGGAGCCGTCATCCTCTACTTCCTGACCATCGGTGTCATTGAGAATTGACAAGGGATCACCTCTGTCGCAGACTTTATCCCCCAACAACTCTTCCTGTTCCAAGTCTCTGTCCATGGTTTCTACAAATATTACAACATGGCAATATACAAGCATGAGATATGGATTAGTGGCAAACATGGACTTAATATCACAACAAGGAATCATATGCATATGAGCAATGGATTAGTGAAAAAAAATCATCGAGGATTCCTCCCCCTCATGTCTCATGAGTCGTCCTATATATCTTTCGAGAGAGGATACTTTGCGAACCGCCTCTCTCATGCATGTCCGACGTCCCCCCTCATGTCAAAGTTATCGTGGTTATACTTTCAGGAGAGTACACTATATAGTATTATACATAACAATTTCGGGTAGGGGCGGGAGGGGGTAGATCGACAACGACACTCTTTCTTCTAGGGTTTGGGTGGCCTCGATAGTTGGTTGGGCGAGCGGACCACCTCTCTCTCATGCATGTACGACGCCCCCCTCATATCGAAGCTATCGAGGAGGGGGTAGATCGACAACGACACTCTTTCTTCTAGGGTTTGGGTGGCCTCGATAGTTGGTCGGGCGAGCGGACCACCTCTCTCTCATGCATGTCTGACGTCCACCTCATGTCGAAGTTATCAGGGAGGGGGTAGATCTACATTGACGCTCTTTCTTCTAGGGTTTGGGTGGCCTCGATAGTTGGTCGGGTAAGCGGACCGCCTCTCTCTCATGCATGTCCGACGTCCCCCCTCATGTCGAACTTAGTGACTCTTTAGTTAACTCATTTTGAATAGATGAACATTTTAACTTAGTAACTTGGTAATTTTTAACTAATTTCCATAAACAAAAAATATATTCTAGTGCTTGCATACAAATTCATCATTTTTTACAGCAAGTATAAACTTAGAACATGACCAAAAGCTAGGGGCTGAACAAAAATTATCTAAGTAAGCATGTAACTAAAGAAAATAAGAACATATTATCTAAGTGATGGCAACAACATTCTTCTTTTTCTGCAGATTAGGAACACTAAGTTGGATCATAATAAGGGTGTATATCTGTGTGAAGACACTCTTCTACCAAAATAAAGCCCAAAAGGTCTTCAAATGCCAAGTTTTATAACATTCAGTTTCAAACGATCGTCGAGGACTCCTCTCCCCCTCATGTCGAAGTTATACCGAAATTATTGGGGTTATGGTTTAACGACCCCCTCCCCCTCATGTCAAAGTCAATGAACAACATGTAAAATTCTAAGTGATTGCTAAACTTTTATGCTTCGCTCCTTTGAAGATCAATTATCCAATATAGGGGTTAGGGTGACATAAATCATAGGATACTTTCGGGAGAGGATACTTTGCAAAATTTTTGTTCTTCAATTTGAATTCCCGAGAGAGTTACAAACAATCGCTATACAAGAGATCGAACTATCCATTCGACCCCATTGACCTATGCTGCCTACCGTATAAATAAAGTCCCTTCGGTTCACTGAGGTAAGATCGGTGAATTAGACGTCAATAGTATTATACAAAACAACAGTGCTATACGATATTATTGTTGTAGCGTTATATAAGACCCCACCCACCACCTTCGACAAACGGGTAAGGGCTGGAGGGGGTATAACTAAGCAAAAATTCAGCATTCTTAATATATGTTTGTGGCATCACTAAACATGTTTTTAAGCACCATCAAACAAACTAATGAACATATCTACTAATAATAATTGTATGATGCACACAACAATCACTCTGAATAACACACTACTCCATACTAAGCTCTAAACTCTAAATAAACTCTAAATACAAAAATTGGCATGGTACCATCATTTCGCCCACATAGCGTGTGCTAAAAAGTTGAGAGGGTTATGAGAAAAACTGGATGCACTTCGTGTACAAAATGGACAATCTCTTTCGAAGTATCAGGGTTTCAGATGAAAACTCGTCTACTACAAAGGCATTTCATTTTTTTCGCATAATCAAATCCGTCATCAGAGCCATCATCAGAATAGTTGTGGAGAGAAAGTCTTCACTTTTTCTTCACGTGTGTCCCTTGCTTATTACGCCTTAACCATGGATAATCTTCATCGCTTAACAGGGTGCTTGGGTCAGCCTTCACTTTGAAGGGAGGAATTTCATGAAACTTTTCATAATCTTCAGACATGTCTGCCTTGCCCTCCACTCCCACGATGTCTCTTTTCCCTGAAAAAACTATGTGGCGCTTTGGCTCATTGTATGATGTATTCACTTCCTTATCTTTTCTTTTTCTCAGTTTTGTAGACATGTCCTTCACATAGAAAACCTGTGCCACATCATTGGCTAGGACGAATGGTTCGTCTATGTACCCAAGATTGTTCAGATCCACTGTTGTCATTCCGTACTATGGGTCTACCTGTACCCCACCTCCTAACAGATTGACCCATTTGCACCGAAACAAAGGGACCTTAAAATCATGTCCATAGTCAAGTTCCCATATGTTCACTATGTAACCTTAATATGTGTTCTTTCCCCTCTTGGTTTCTGCGTCAAATTAGACACCACTGTTTTTGTTGGTGCTCTTTTGATCTTGGGCGATCATGTAAAATGTATTCCCATTTATATCGTACCCTTTATAAGTCAATATAGTCGAAGATGGTCCCCTGGCCAACGAGTACATCTCATCTTCAACAGTGTTTTCACCCATGAGATGTGTTTGCAACCAACTGCCGAAAGTCCTCACGTGTTCACATGTAATCCAGTCGTCACACCGCTCGGGGTGTTTGGAGCACAGAATATTCTTGTGTTCATTGATATACTGGGTCACCAAGGTAGAATTTTGTAGAACTGTGTAGTGTGCTTGAGCCCAAGAATGCCCGTCCCAACATATTATTGAGTCCGCTCCTAGCGTGCCTTTTCCACACAGTCTCCCCTCATACCGCGATTGAGGGAGACCAATCTTCTCAATGTCAGGAATGAAGTCAACACAAAACTCAATGACCTCCTCTGTTTGATGGCCGTGGAGACGCTTCCTTCTGGCCTAGCACGGTTATGAACATATTTCTTTAAGACTCCCATGAACCTCTCAAAGGGGAACATATTGTGTAGAAATACAGGGCCTAGAATGCCAATCTCGTCGACTGGATGAACTAGGACGTGCGTCATAATATTGAAGAAGGATGGTGGCAACACCATCTCAAAACTGACAAGACATTGCACCAAATAACTCTTTAACCTTGGTATGATTTCTAGATCGATTACCTTCTGAGAGATTGCATTGAGGAATGCACATAGCTTCACAATGGCTAATCGAACATTTTCTGGTAGAAGCCCCCTCAATGCAACCGGAAGGAGTTGCGTCATAATCACGTGGAAGTCATGAGACTTCAGGTTCTGGAACTTTTTCTTTGTCATATTTATTATTCCCATTATATTGGACGAGAAGCCTGACGGGACCTTCATACTGAGCAGGCATTCAAAGAATATTTCCTTCTCTTCTTTGGTAAGAGCGTAGCTGGCAGGACCTTCGTACTGCTTTGAATGCATGCCATCTTTTCGTGCACACGTTGTTGGTCCTCCCGTGCCTCCGATGCATCTTTTGTCTTTCCATACACACCCAAGAAGCCCAGCAGGTTCATGCAAACATTCTTCGTCACGTGTATCACGTCGATTGCAGAACAGACCTCCAAGTATTTCCAATAGGGTAGGTCCCAAAATATAGATTTCTTCTTCCAAATGGGTGCGCGTCCCTCAGCGTCATTCAGAACAAATTATTCACCAGGACCCTTTCCAAAGATTACTTGTAAATCATTGACCATATCAAGTATGTGATCACTATTACGGAGGGCGGGCTTCTTTCGATGATATGACTAACCTTTGAAATGCTTGCCTTTCTTTCGACATTGATGGTTGGTCGGAAGAAATCGACGATGTCCCAGGTACACATTCTTCCTGCATTTGTCCAAATATATATTTTCGGTGTCATCCAAATAGTGTGTGCATGCGTGGTATCCCTTGTTTGTCTGTCCTGAAAGGTTACTGAGAGTAGGCCAATCATTGATGGTTACAAACAGCAACGCATGTAGGTCAAATTCCTGCGGTTTGTGCTCATCCCACACACGTACACCTTTTCCATTCCACAACTATAAAAGTTCTTCAACTAATGGCCTTAGGTACACATCAATGTCGTTGTCGGGTTGATTAGGGCCTTGGATGAACACTGGCATCATAATGAACTTCCGCTTGATGCACATCCAAGGAGGAAGGTTATAGATACATAGAGTCACGGGCCAGGTGCTATGATTTCTGCTCTGCTCCCAAAAGGATTAATGCCATCTGCACTTAAACCAAACACGCGTTCCTTGTGTCACGTGCAAAGTCCCCCCACCTTCTCTCGAATTTTTTGCACTGCGACCCATCAGCGGGCGCTCTCAACTTCTCGTCTTCCTTACGGTCTCCCTTGTGCCATCGCATCAACTTGGCATGCTCTTTGTTTCTAGACAAACGTTTCAACCGTGGTATTATAGGAGCATACCACATCACCTTTGTAGGAACCCTCTTCCTGGAGCACTCGCCGTCAACATCACCAGGGTCATCTCGTCTGATCTTATACAGCAATGCACCGCATACCAGGCATGCGTTCAAATCCTCGTACTAACGGCGGTAGAGGATGCAGTCATTAGGGCATGCATGTATCTTCTGCACCTCCAATCCTAGAGGGAAGAGAACCTTCTTTGCTTCGTACGTAGTGTTAGGCAATTCGTTATCCTTTGGAAACTTCTTCTTCATTATTTTCAGTAGGTTCCCAAATCCCTTGTCAGATAAACCATTCTCTGCCTTCCATTGCAGCAATTCCTGTGTGGTACCGAGCTTTGTGTTTCCATCTTCGCAATTTGGGTATAACCCTTTTTTGTGATCTTCTAACATGCGCTCGAACTTCAATTTCTCCCTTCCAATTTTCCATTCTCTGTGTGCATCGACAATGACCCGGCGAAGATCAACACCGGGCACATCGTCTGGTACCTCTTGATCTTCAGCTTCCCCTGCTGTAGTATCACCGTATTTAGGGAACATAGGATCCGGATAGTTTTCATCATCCTCTTCTTCTTCATTGTCTTCCATCATAACCCCTCTTTCTCCGTGCTTGGTCCAAACATAATAGTGGGGCATGAAACCCTTCACAAGAAGGTGGACGTGAAGGGTTTTCGGGGAAGACTAATCCTTCGTATTCTCATAGTTAACACATGAACAATACATAAAACCATTTTTCTTGGTCAGCCACACCGAGAAAACTACGCAGGCCCGTAATGTACTCTGAAGTGCGTCGGTCATCGTACATCCATTGACAGTTCATCCGTATTATGAAATTAAGTATATAAAAAACGATGAATATAGAAATGACCAAATTAATACAAGTTCATCATCGCATAAAACCAAAGTACAGTAGTGATCAAATGTTATTACTACAAAAACAAATACATAAAGTTCATATATAGTTATCATAAAACAACATACAACTATGTAAAACATTTAAATGCAATAACAAGTGTGATCGAAATCGCAACTAAGGTAACAATTGACCCAACAACATAATGATACCAAGCCTCTTTATCAATGGCATATTTTCTAATATTCCTAATCTTCAAGCGCATTGCATCTATCTTCAAGAGCATTGCATCCATCTTCAACCACATTGCATCCATCTTGATCTTGTGATCATCGATGACATTGGTAACATCCAAATCCAATTCCATATTCTTATTCTCAGTTATTTTCAAATTTTGTTCAAATAATTGTTTTCTTTTTCAACTAAATTTAACCTCTCGACAAGAGGGTCGGCTGGAATTTACGGTTCACATGCCTCCTAGATAAAAACATCCATGTCACGTTGGTCGGCATAATTGTCATAAACACTAAATGAAACAAATAGTTATAAAAGAAAATATACCACGTCCGAATCATAGGCCGTATGAGGGCCGACCTGGGTGGATACCAAAACCATCGCACTGTATAATAAAAAATAATAATAAAAGTAAGAAATTTATACAAGTATCTATCTAAATCGTACAATTTAGAAATTTTTTCTTTTAGAAAGAAGATAAGAAGAAGAGGCTCACCACGGTGGTGCCGGCGACGAGATCGGCGCGGGCGATCGACGATGGTGAGGACGGGGACGGGACCGCACCCTACACATGTGCACACTCTAAGAAGTTAATTTGAGCTCAAATTGTGCATCTAAATCAAAAGAACTCCGAGATACACTGCTACACTACAACCCACAAACCGCTCTACTTTTAGAGCATTTGAAATGAGCTAAACTAGAAGTGAGAAATGAAATGATGAAGTAGCTAACCTTTTAGAACAATTTCCTTGTTGGTGCAAAGCCAAACCTAGAAAAATCTTGAGAAAAATGGAGCTTGGAGGTCGAGCTTGGAGAGGAGAAAGCTTAAGTGTGGCTCGGGCATTTCATCGAACACCTCATGTGCATGCATGGAACAGTGAACAGAACAGGGCATGCACATGTCCGAGGCGGCCAAAAACAGAGTAGAGGGTGGGTGGCCAGAACCAGGACAGAAGACCGACCTTTAGTCCCGGTTGAAGCCACCAACTGGGACTAAAGGTGTTGTGCCAGGAGCGAGGACTTTTGGTCCCAGTTCATGTCTAGAACCGGGACCAAAGGGGTCAGACGAACTAGGACTCTGGCCCGGCTGGCTCCCTCGTCTCACGAACCGGTACTGATGAACCCATTGGTCCCGGTTCATAACAAAACCAGGATTAAAGCTCTTATCTCGCGTGGGCCAAATCCCTGTTTTCTACTAGTGAAAGGATCATAGCATTCATCCTTCGGTATATGCGAAGGGAAATTAAACAATGTATGAGTTGAAGAGTTACTCTCATTAGAAGGTGGGCACGGGTAGATAATCCGCTCTTCCTCCTTTTGTTCTTCGCTCTCCTCCTCATCTTTTTCATCTAATGAGCTCACAATTTCAGAAATTTCTTCTTCCATAGATTCGTGCAAAATATTAATCTCTTCCAGGACAGCCGTCATTCTTTCAATAAATTCATCAATATCAGCACTGTATTCATAATTATCATAGCAATATTTAAGTATGGAATTTTTTCGGATTTTTAAGGAACATCATCATACTTTTCATGCAAAGAAGCAATTTCATAAGCACCTTTAAAAGTACCAATGTCTTCTATTCGTTCCACATCATAGTAATCATATATTCCGTTAGCATAAGAAGCCAAGGTTTTATTATCATTAAATTCACATTGAAATCGAAGGTGTATACCCTTAATCTTGGAGCAACAAGTATAATCACATCTCAAACATGCATCCCAAGCAAACCAATGCAAAATTCTAATTTGATCCCATAAGTGTTTCCCTTTTTGAGATAAGCAATAATCCCTGAAGTACTCACGTTGATCCAACATGTCTCCCATTATAAATTTTAATGATGATTTCTCAGGATTATCAAATGATTAATTAACGCATTTCACATAACTAGCACCGAGGGTTTTAGGAGGTTCCCCATATCCATGACTAGCAAGTACCACTAACTTTTATGGTATTTCGTGTTCCATATCCATAACTAAAGATGTAAAACAACTAATAACAGAACATAAGAATTACTTATTGATAAACCAAACAAGCACATGTGGGAATATTCACCCCAAGCTATTGCTCCTCGCCAACAGCGCCAGAAAAAAGGTCTTGATAACCCACAAGTGTAGGGTATCATTTGTAGCCTTTTTCGATAAGTAAGAGTGTCGAACCCAACACGGAGATATAGGTAGAATTAATATCTCTCAAGTTCTATCGACCACTTATACAACTCTACATGCGCAAACACTTACTTTACCTAGAACAAGTATGAAACTATTTTACGGAAAAATAAGAGCAAGTAAATAAAAGTTTGGGGCTGTTTAATAGAAATCTTTTTTTGTGTAAAGGAAGAAAAAGATGTCCATAAGCAATTGAATATAACATGATAGATACTTATTATGTGCAATGAGGGAGAGGCATACACTAACACACTTTCCATACTTGGATCGTATGCACTTATGATTGGACATCTATCGAGCATCCACAACTACTAGAAATCATTAAGGTAAACCCAACCATAGCATTAAATATCAAGTCCTCTTTACTGTTGGGGAACGTTGCATGGGAAACAAAAAATTTCCTACGCACACGAAGACCTATCATGGTGATGTCCATCTACGACAGGAGTTTCGGATCTACGTACCCTTGTAGATCGCACAGTAGGAAGCGTTAAGAAACGCGGTTGATGTAGTGGAACATCCTCACGTCCCTCGATCCGCCCCGTGAACCGTCACACGAACCGTCCCGTGATCCGTCCCACGATCCGTTCCGATCTATTGCCGAACGGACGACACCTCCGCGTTCAGCACACGTACAACTCGACGATGATCTCGACCTTCTTGATCCAGCAAGCAAGACGGAGAAGTAGATGAGTTCTCCGGCAACGTGAAGACGCTCCGATGGTGGTGAGGATCTACTCCTGCAGGGCTTCGCCCGAGCTCCGTAGAAATACGATCTAGAGGTAGAACTATGTGGTCTAGGGTTGAGTTGCACGTGGCAAAAGTTGTCACAAATTAGCCCTAAATCACCACTATATATAGGAGGGAGGGGGAGGAGGCTTACCTAGAGGGCCAAGCCCTCAAGGGTGCGCTGGCCAAGGGATAGGAGGAGTCCTACTCCAATCCTATTCCAATTAGGATTGGAAGGTGGAGTCCTTCTCTCCCTTCCCACCTCTCTTTTTTCTTTTCTTTTTCTTTGATTTTCTTTCCTTGGTGGCAAGGCCCTCTTGGGCTGTCCCACCAGCCCACTAAGGGCTGGTGCGCCACCCCTAGGGCCATTGGGCTTCCCCTGGGTGGGTTGCCCCCCTCCCGGTGAACTTCCGGAACCCATTTGTCACTCCCGGTACATTCCCGGTAATGCCCGAAAACTTTCCGGTAACCAAATGAAGCCATCCTATATATCAATATTTGTTTCCGGTCCATTCCGGAAACCCTCGTGATGTCCGTAATCTCATATGGGACTCCGAACAACATTCGGTAACTGTTGGGGATATTGCCTATGGTGTAACTCGCCCTAGTTGGGCCGGGTCACTAAGGGGGCGACTCAGTCATTTGTGATACAGGCCTTGGGCCAGGAGCCGGATGGCGGTGCAGAAGCTATGCAGAGGATAAACCGCCATGGAGGTTTCAAGTCTTGGCAAACACGGCGAATTAGATAGGGAAAGCTACAAATTGTAGCATACCCAGGACTCTTGTAAACCTTAGGGCCTCGACCTGTATATAAAGGCGAGTCACTGGGAAAGATAGGGAAAGTTAAAAATCATCGAGAGCCAAGTCAGGCGAGTTACGCCCTCCTTGTAATCGAAACCATCATCAATCTACACAAAGCAGGACGTAGGCTTTACCTCCACACGAGGGGCTGAACCTGGGTAAATTTGAGTCTCGCTTTCGCTCACCCCCTTTGAGTTGTCACCAAGGTGGGATGGCTCCATCTTTAAGTCCTTTCATGAGGACATGTGCCGTGAAAAAAACACGACAGTTGGCACCCACCGTGGGGCTAGCGCACGGTGGAGTTGAGTTCTCAAAGGGAGCCCTACCAGGGCCAGAAAGCTATGCGGTCGGCATCATGACAAAGAGCCGCCGCGGAACATACTACATCGACAACTCGCTGTGGGGGCCAGAAGCCCATTCAGTCGAATCTGGTTATAGAGTCCCCTTCGGCAAGATCAACATCTTCATCGGCATGATTGGAACACCCGTGCCTGAGATGGACACCTCCACCGACATCGTCGAGCCGGCCAGGTACGTCCTCCCCATCACACGATAGGACAGGAGCCGCCGTGTTTTTGTCGGCTTTACGCAGGGAAACAACGTACAAGACGAACCGGCGACCCAGGAGGTCACCCCCGCCAATTCTCACGGCGAGTCTGATGACCCTCAAGTATAGGGGATCGCAACAATTTTCGAGGGTAGAGTATTCAACCCAAATTTATTGATTCGACACAAAGGGAAGCGAAAGAATATTCTCAAGTATTAGCAGCTGAGTTGTCAATTCTACCACACCTGAAAGATTAGTGTCTGCGAGCAAAGTATCAGTAGCAAAGTAGTATGATAGCAACGGTGTGAGAAACATGTCTGTTGACGGCATACTATTCCTAACTTGTTGTATCAATGGCGCCAGTAAAGTGTTGCAGCAAGGAACAACAAAGTAACAAGTAACAGCAGTAGTGACATCAGTAGCAAGTAACAACAGTAGCAACAGAGCACGTAACAACAGTACTAACAGAGTATCAGCAGAGTAACAGCAGTAGCAGCAGAGCAACAGTAACAGAAGTGACAACAGTAGCAACAAAGTAACGTAGCAAGGACTAGTAGTAAAAGACTCGTAGGCATTGGATCGGTGATGGATGAGTATGCCGGATGTGATTCATCATGTAACAGCTATAACACAGAGAGATAAGTAACTAGCTCCCGTTCGTCAATCTAATGTAGGCATGTATTCCGTATGTAGTCATACGTGCTTAGGGAAAAGAACTTGCATGACATCTATTGTCCATACCTCCCATGGTAGCGGGGTCCTAATGGAAACTATGGGATATTAAGGTTCTCCTTTTAATAAAGAACCGGACCAACGCATTATCATGTGGTGAATACATGAACTCCTCATACTATGGTCATCTCCGGGAGTGGTTCCGGCTATTGTCATTCCGGGGTTGCGGGGTCATAACACATAGTAGGTCACTACAACTTGCAAGATAGGATCTAAAACACACATATATTGGCGACAACATAATAGGTTCAGATCAGAAATCATGACACTCGGGCCCTAGTGACAAGCATTAAGCATGTCAAAGTAGTAGCAACATCAATCTAAGAACATAGTGGATACTAGAATCAATCCCCGTCAAAACTAACTCGATTACATGATGGATCTCATCCAACTCATCACCGTCCAGCAAGCCTACGATGAGATTACTCACGAACAATCAAGAGCATCATGGAATTGGCGATGAAGGAAGGTTGATGATGACGATGGTGGCGATTTCCCCTCTCCGGAGCCAGAACGGACTCCAGATCTGCCCTCCAGATGAAGAACAGGAGGTGGCAGCGCCTCCGTATCGTAAAACGCATGAATCCTTCTCTCTGATATTTTTCCTGGGTGAAACGGAATATATAGAGCTGAGTTTGGAGGCGGTGGAGCCTCGTGGGCCCCACAAGCCCTCACAGCGCGGCCTGGGGTGGTGGCCGCGACCAGTGGGCTTGTGGCTTACTGGCCCACCTCCTCCGGTGGATCTTTGCGCATTTATTTTTCATTAATTCCAGAAAAATTCTCCGTAAATTTTGAGGACATTCCGAGAACTTTTATTTCTGCACAAAAACAACACCATGGCAATTGTGCTGAAAACAGCGTTAGTCCGGGTTAGTTCCATTCAAATCATGCAAGTTAGAGCCGAAAACAAGGGCGAACGAGTTTGCAAAAGTAGATACGACAGAGACGTATCAAATCCCCCAAGCTTAAAGCCTTACTTGTCCTCAAGCAATTCAGTTGACAAACTGAATGAGACAAAAGAAAAACTTTGACGAACTCTGTTTGATCTTGTTGTTGCAACTATGTCTAACTCACAACCAGAATTTCAGCAAGATCACAAGCTAACCACATAAGCAAATGGCATCTAGGTCTCACGGTAAACTCATATCAATGGCATAATCAACTAGAGAGCAAATAATAATAAGCCTCAAATGTCAACACTTGAATCAAAACAACATGAAGCAGTACGAACACGTGGTATCTCGCTAGCTCTTTCTGAGACCGCAAAACATAAATGCATAGCACCTTCAAAGACCAAGGGCTGACTAAGCATTGTAACTCATGGCAAAGAAGATCCAGTCATAGTCATACTCAACACAGTTAAAAGCAAAGCATAAAAATGACAGAGGTGCTCTCTAATTGGTGCTTTTATAAGAGGAGGATGACTCAACAGGAACATAAATAGACAGGCCCTTCGCAGAGGGAAGCATTGATTTGCAGAGGTGCCAGATCTCAAGCTTTGAAAACAAAGATAATAATTTTGGGTGGCATACTTTCATTGTCAACGCAATGACTAAGAGTTCTCAACATCTTCCACACTACACATGCTATAGGCGGTTCCCAAACATAAAAGTAAAGTTTTGACTCCGCCGCCACCAATCAATCACACTCCACGGCTAGCCGTATCCTCGGGTACCGTCCATACCAACATCAATCCTGGGGGAGTTTTGTTTGCAAGTATCTTTTCGACTTGAGCATGGAACTGGAAATTCCAATTACCGGCCCCTTTCTCATGAATGATAGTGAATAAACACATATCGAGGATAACACACCTAGCATGGAAGATACCAATAGCCCCCTGTCACCACATGAGCGGTTCGGGCATGCAAAACAGATTATTTCTTGAAGATTTAGTGAGTGGCACATGCAAACTTACTTGGAACGACAGGTAGATACCGCATATAGGTAGGTATGGTGGACTCATATGGAACAACTTTGGGTTTATGGAGGTGGATGCACAAGCAGTATTCCCGCTTAGTACAAGTGAAGGCTAGCAAAAGACTGGGAAGCGACCAACTAGAGAGCGACAACAGTCATCAAAATGCATTGAGATTAACTAACATTGAGTGCAAGCATGAGTAGGACATAAATCACCATGAACATGAACATCATAGAGGCTATGTTGATTTTGTTTCAACTACATGCGTGCACATGCGGCAAGTCAAGCCACTTGAATCATTCAAAGGAGGATACCATCCTATCATACTACAACACAGTCATCTCAAAATTCATGTGGGCATCCAAGAGAAACCATTATAAGCTCCTAGCTAAGTAAGCATGGCATAAGCAACTATGATCTCTAAGTTGTCATTGCAAACATGTTTCTCTCACATCAAAGCTGAATCAGGCATGATGAGCTAGTCATATTTACAAAAACAAAATAGATCGAGTTCATACCAGCTTTTCCAGGCTCAGTCACTTCATCATATATCGTCATTATTGCCTTTCACTTGCACGACCGAACGATGTGAACAATAATAAGCGTACTCGTGCATTGGACTAAAGCTGGAATCTGCAGGCAATCACAAAGGAGAAGACAAAGTAATATGGCTCTTTGAAAGCTAAAAAGGTATGCATGCAAGAGCCACTAAACATTGTAACCAATATCTTCTACCTTAACCCAAAGAAAAAGAAAACTATTTACACGGGAAAGCTGCCAACAAGCAAAAGAAGTAAAAGAAAATCTTTTTGGGTTTCTCAAACTAGACAGACACACGAAAAGAAAACGAGAAAAAGAAAATAAACTAGCATGGATGATAAAGTGGCAAAGTGTGAACACCGACTAACAAAGTGAAAGCATAAGCAAGAATGTAAAGTCGGTGAGACCACGTACTCCCCCAAGCTTAGGCTTTTGGCCTAAGTTGGTCTACTCCCAAGGAGGGAAATAACCAGCTCCGGGATACTCCGGAGTGGACTGAGGATGCCACTGCTGTGTGAGCTCCTCTGGCTCCCACTAATAAATTGACGTCTGGTACTCGACTGGTGGCTCGGGCACGGGCACCTGTGGTTGGGCTAAGCCCCAATATTCGTAGATGTCCGAGGGCATAATAATGTACCTGCCTGCATGAAGATTGAACAAAGAAGGAGCAGGCAAAGTAATAATCTCATGAGTACCCTGACTAAATACTAGGTTATAAGTCATCCTTCTACTTATATCTCTATCAAGAAAGTCATGGCGAACCATGCTATCGTAATCTAGATATCTCTCGGGAAGAAGAACCTCTTCTTCCTCCTCCAGTCTAATGGGTATCTCAAAGTGTCTGGCATGACGCGTAGCATAGATACCTCCATAGACAACACCTTCAGAACGGTTCAGGTTCAACCGTTGAGCTACTATAGCGCCCAAGCTATAAGTTTTATCATTATAAAGGGCTTCGCGCAAGACCGCAAGATCTGGGGAACTAAGTGACCCAGCTTTCGCACGACCAATCAAACATTTTCCCACAAAAAGTGAGAAGTACCGAAGCACGGGAAAATGAATGCTAGCAGCTCTAGCGCAAGACACTCCTCTCTCCTCTTCTACAGCAATTGTATCGATGAAAGCTTCCAAGTCCCATGGACGAGGTTCATGAATATCCCTTACGTAAGGTAATTTGCAAACATTGCAAAAATCCTGGAGTGACATGCGCTGGGGGATATCATAAAGTTTGAACTCAACCATAGGAGGATTCTTCCTCGGATAGAAGTTAAAGTTTTGTACGAAGATATTAGTGAGGAGGAGGTATTGCGGACACTTATCTTCGACGAAGGCGGTAAGGCCTGCGTTCTCGATCAAGTGATAAAAGTCCTCATAAATTCCAGCGGCGCGTAAGAACACGTCGCTTGGCCACTCGCTCGCTCGAACTTCTGCGATTCAAGGGACCAGATACTTGGGCTTCTTCTCACTTCCATCATCCTTGGGTTCACGGCTTGAAGAGCCTCTTAAGAACCTCCTCATCTTTTCCCTTTTCTATCTCTGAAAATTTCTGAATTTTTTAGTGATTCTAAGGAAAAGTGAACAAGGACTAACGAAACTCGTAGAAACTACTCCGACAAGTGCCCTGAGGCCATATTATGCATCAAAACTACTTGGGACCAGCTAAAATCAGCATGCAAAGCTCAAGAACATGGTCACCAAGGCAGAAAAAATACGCGGAGTATAAGGCACTAGAGCAAAAACGAATTGGACCAATGTAGGATTCACTTACCATGGCGCAATTTCCCCAAAATAGTTCGAAGAATGGTGATTTGAGCAAAGAGATCGAAAATCCCAGCAAGAGGAGCAAGAACACGGGTTTGAGCTGCGAAACGATTTTTTTGGAAGTAGGAGAATCAGATGAGAGCAAGAATGAGTGGAGGGGGTGCCTGTGGGCCCCACAAGCCTGGGTGGCGCGACCAGGGGGTGCCCGCGCCGTCAGGGCTTGTGGCCCACTGGTACAGCCCCCAGACAAGCTCTTCGTCTCAGAATTTTTAAAAAATTCCAGAAAAAATCATACTTTATTTTCAGGACGTTCGGAGAACTTTTATTTTCGGGGTACTTTTGTACCAGACGCTAAAACAGAAAACTGGGGAAACTAAACTAAACCTATAATTTTTGTTCTAAGCAACCGAAGGTGAAAGCTTGGAATAGAGGTTTATGACTCCTTGATTCATCCATCTCATGGTCTCGAAAGAAATCCGTCAGTGAGGTTGATCAAGTCTCTTTCACAAACATTTTCGAATCGCAAAAAGAGAACGGAGAATTCTCGAATAGTCACTTGGTCACCTCAATGGGGATATGTATTTCCCCAACAAGCAAATCATACTTCATCTTGACACGAGGAATAGGGCATTCAAAGCTCCCAATAAGAATCGATGAAGTTTTTTGATAGCATTGATGCAATGTACTCGATATTGTTTCTTCGGAAAGTGCACCGTATGCTCATAACCGTTGACATGGAAAGTGACATTGCCTTTGTTGCAATCTATAACAGCCCCTGCAGTGTTTAAAAAGGGTGTTCCGAGGATGACTGCCATGACATTGTCCTCGGGAATATCCAAGATAACAAAGTCTGTTAAGATAGTGACATTAGCAACCACAACAGGCACATCCTCGCAAAGGGAAAGTAGTTGATTTGTCGGCCATTTGCAGAGAGATTTCAGTAGGTGTCAACTTATCCAGTTCAAGTTTACGATAAAGAGAGAGAGGCATAACACTAACACCGGCTCCAAGGTCGCATAAAGCAGTTCTAACGTAGTTACCTTTAATGGAGCAAGGTATAGTGGGCACACCGGGATCACCTAGTTTCTTAGGAGTTCCACCCTTGAAGGTATAATTAGCAAGCATGGTGGAAATCTCAACCTTAGGTATCTTCCTCTTATTAGTCACAATATCTTTCATGTACTTAGCATACGGAGACATTTTGAGCATATCTGTCAAGCGCATTTGCAGAAAGATAGGTCTGATCATTTCAACGAATCGCTCAAAATCCTCATCATCCTTTTTCTTGGATGGTTTGGGAGGAAAGGGCATGGGTTTCTGAACCCATGGTTCCCTTTCCTTACCATGCTTCCTAGCAGCAAAGTCGTTCTTATCATATCTCTTATTCTTAGGCTGCGGGTTATCATGATTGACAGGTTCAATCTCCACATCCTTATCATTGCTATGTTGAGCATCAACATGAACATCACTATTGATATCATCATTAGGCTCATGTTCATCACCAGATTGTGTTTCAACATCAGAGACAGAGGCATCGTTTGGACTCTCAGGTGTAGCAGCAACAGGGTTGCTAGCGTGCTGGTTCCTATCATCTTTCTTCTTCTTTCTAGGATGACTGTAGCGACCCGACTCAAAACGAGTCAAGCCTCTGTGTTTCTGTGCCATCCCTGGATCAGTATGCTGGCACACAACAGTACATCAATGTATATATAAAAGTGCAATCACATGTAAATAGCGTAAAACTGATATATATCTTAATTATCTCAGCGGAAGCGGTCCAGGGAGTGGAGTCCCAATAAACACCAACGGCAAGTTGAGTGTAGACCGTAACCCTGAATCGTACTCTTACTCGTCGAAGAAAGATATCTGCAACATAAGACGTTGCAGCCGTGTAGGTCAGCATATTGAATATGCCGGCAAGTCACATAAGAGAGGGGTGAAAAGTAATCATCTATACTATATGCATGTATGGCAGGTGGGGCTATAAGTTTTTAGCGAAAATCAAGTTTTCTCCTACATCAAGAGGGGGCTAAAAGCAAAATGTTACTACATTGTTGGTTGTTAACGAGATAGTTCCACCAACCAGTTCTCGTACCCGAGTTGTCAATAATTACCCTCATCAAATATATTTAATGATGTTGAGAAATCCAGATAACTTCAGTTCCTTTGGCTCAAGTTGTCCATGACCATGGACACGGCTAATCGATTAGGTTTGAGTACTCTGCAGAGTTTTGCACACGTTCCCCACAAGATTTGATCGCCTCCGTGTATGTCCTCGCACTTCAGGGTGTTTGAAGACCGGATGATCAAAACATGGTCTTTCAACGGGTCCCTCTGAATCCCTGTCGGTGCCCATCCATTCCTACCGTTCTTCTACATCTGCTAGCACCGCCTGTCCAGAGTCGCCGCGTTGTCCAACCAAGCCAGAGCCCATAATGACTTGTGGCTGTGCAGGTAAGCCTTGGGTCTTGAAAATATCCGTCCGTCTCTTTGAGCCTGGGTGAAGCTTTCCGCAGGATGTCATGGCCGTCCCCAGCATCCCGGGTCATCCACTGGGTTCTCCAGGGAGCCGATCAACCGTCCTTCACCCAGAGTTGCATTGCGTCCGAGGTCTTGAAAATCTTGTCTTAACCGGTCTTGATTATTTAATCAACTTCGCATCACTCGTGTTATGCACTCAACCGAAATCCCGTCTACTCAAGCATAGCAATATGAAATTTGTCGTCCCGGGGCCAAGTATCGGGGTTGTTGTGTGCCTACCACATGATACTACAATCTATACTAAAATTTCCAAGTACCTAAGTAGCATGCAATTGGGCCTAGGATGGTAGAACTACGATGCATAAAACATAGGTGATAGTATGATCAAAGTGACTTGCCTGGTGATGTTGACGAAGTAGAATTTCTCGAGAAATAACTTGATAGACTACTCATCACTCTCCGATGAAATCTATATAACAAACATATCATTCACATAAGCACTCATACTAGCAATCATTCTAGCAATCAAAACAAAAGAGAGAGCGAATAAGAATCCGAAAGAAACTTCACTAAAGTTAGGAGTCTTCTACTACATCAAACACTAAATGGTTTTTGTCTAACAGAAAATAATAACAAGGAACTAAGATATAAGTTTGACTAAGATAAAAGAAAGTATTTTTCACAAAACTACTTGAAAGTATTCCCAAACGGGATTTGAAACAGTGGGGAAACCAATTGCAAGTTACTAAGGAACCAGAATTGATTTCATGATAACAAATAAAAATAAAATAAAACTTGTTGCAAAACTACTGTTTAACTAACATAAACAAAACAATAATGTTTTCTGAAATAATAAAGAAAATATTAAAAAAAAGATAGAAAAGGAATTAGCCGAAATCCTAAAAGAGGTGAAACAGAAATTGTTTCACAAGAAACAGTGAGCTAGAATACTCAAACAAATCTGCAATTTTTACCACTGGTAACTAAGATCACTAGTGATCAGTAGCAAAAAGAATCAAATTAAAATCTATTTTTAAACTCCGGGAATAGGCAAAACAAGGTTTAAACTAAATCTGATCTAACTCAAATGTGAAAATTTCAAACATAGACATATTATATGTTTTTCAAAACTACAGGAAATTTGTGAGCTACTGGAAAAAGAATCAACTCTATTGGACTTATGGATCAAAAGTTATGGCCAAAACAAAACAGGAACTTTGCTGTTTTTGGAACTAGACAGAAAAAGAGAATAATTGCTACAGACACGTGGTGCTCACTGATTGGCTAAGGGGTGTTTGTTGCATAGGCTAAACAGCGGATGACCGCTAAATAAGAAAAATGGTTTGGTTCACTTAACTGATGGACCGGTTCTTTTTAGAAAACCGAAGGGGTAAGTACCTATGTAATCTACACCGTAGATCCTGATCTAAGGGATGAAACTACACAATAAAAAAAACAGAACAAGTAGCAGGAAAAAATAAGAAGAAAGAGGAGAGGGATTACCTCCCGTGGGTGAACCTAGCAAGGGCTGGAGCTTTCTCCGGCGTTGGGGAGCTGCGCCGGCGGGGAAAGGGGGCACTCCGGCGGGGGGGGGGGGGGGGGTGGCGAGACTCCAGGGGGGTGGTGGCGAGGCTCCAGGGGGGTGGTGGCGAGGCTCCACGGGGGGTGGCGAGGGGGAGTGGCGAGGGGTGCAGGGGGAGGCCGACGGGAGGAAGTTTCTGGCAGAAACTCTCGGCGGGCTGGGGTGGCAGGGGGGTGACGAGGAGGAGGTGGGGTGGCAGGGGGGCGGAGGAGGCTCCTGGGGAGGAGGGAGGCGAGGTGGAGGGAAACCTGCAGGGGGGGGGGGGGCGACGGCGGAAGTTCTCTGGCGAGTTCGTGCTCTTGGCAATGGGGCGATGGGGAGGGGTACACCGAGGTGGAGGGATGGTGGAGGAGGCGTGCAAGAGGGTGGCCGGCGGGGTGGGGTGTTGGAGGAGCGGCCGAAGGGTAGAGGGGTGGGCTCGACAGGGAGGGGAGGGTGCACGGGCGATGTGGAGGTGGCCGACGAGTTCTCTGGTGCCGACTCTGGCGAGGTGGCGCGCGAGCTAGAGGCGAGGAGAAGGGGTGGTTTCAACGGGAATGGAACGAGGAGGCCATGGCGGTTCTTATAGAGGCGACGGGAGGCGCTAGGAGGGAAGGTACTTCGCGAATCCCGGAGGTGGAGATCTTCTGTCCATGGAAGGAAAACTTGCTGTGACGCGAGGGAGAGGAGAGGTAGGAGAAGATCTCCTGTTGGGCCAAGTTTGGAAAGTCTTAATGGGCCAGCAGGTCTTTCCAAATAAAAAGGGATTCCTTTCCTATTTTTAAAACTAGGAAACTAAAACGATAAAAGGGAATTAAATCAATTCGGAATAAAGAGTTTCAATATACCAAAATTATCAGAAAAATAAAATATAGATGATGGGCATTTTTCCACGGCAAAAATAAAAACTTCAGAAAAAATTATTTTCACAAAATTGCCTAAAAGGTTTATTTTCTTTTGCAAATAATTTTCAAATGACCCTCTAAGTTTTAGGGTTCAAATGACTTTCAAAATGCCCGTGTGTTGGAGGGTCATGTTCCCTCGCTCTTTCTTGCGTGCAAGAATTTTGTCGGGGAAGAAAAATATAGAAGCAAGGGCAAATATTTTGAAAGGATTCAAATGCAAACTCCGTTCAAATTCTTTATAGTTGAAGAAGTCATGTCATCTTCTCTCTTTGCTTTTAAAAGATTGAATTTGAATTCACCAGAGAAGGGGAAAGTCATTTTATTCCCTCTCATTCAAAAGTTTCGAAAAATTTCAAATTTCACACAAGTTTCAATCACTGAGGCAACCAACAAACAATCAATCTAATGATTATATTAACATTCCAAAAATTATAATTTTGGGATGTTACAAACTACCACACTTAAAATGAATCTCGTCCTCGAGATTCGAAGAGGCTAGAAAGAAAGGTTAGGGTTTGGGGTCTTCTAAGAAATCCAATCTCCGGCAAGGTGGGATGCTACCACACTTAAAATGAGAGATACTGGTCCCTCAAAATGCTGTAACGATCCTCTGGGGTTTTGGCAACTGACATCGCATAGTCTTCATATTAAATCCTTTGGTGATGCTCTCCCGTTGATATAAGCTTCTTCCTTTGCTGGGTCTTCTTTAACTGACAGTCTCGTGGTCAATTCTAAATAACATATCGATGGTTCTCATGGTGGTCTACCATTTGTGGTTATCCTGCAGAGAAAGGGGTCTTGGTTTTATCCTCACCGTAAAATTTCCTACGCGTGACAACAAGTGCCATGTAGATGGGCTTTTCTTATACCACTCTAAGGCTTAAACAAAAGCTTCAAAGAACGTCGTCTCTCACTATGGGTAAGTCTCTCACATTTACCATTCCGAATAGCAAGATAAATGATAAGAGTAAGTTGTCATGGTGATCAATCCATTCCACACCCAAATCATTTCTCTGTATAAGGTTTAGCGAATCTCGCATTCTAACACTCGGGCATCTCCACAAGCGTTGCAGAATTTCTCTTGTCCACGAACGAAGTTCGGATAATCCATTGGTTCTGCAAGCTGAACGAAACATCTATCGTATCTTCACAACTCTCAGGTTTTCGTATGTTCCTAAGAAAACGTTTGCTGATCCATCATAGCTTCTTCCATAAATCATATTCATTTCATAATCAATCCTTTATTACATCCTTAATTTCTTATCAAAAACTCCAATTAGAAAGTACTCTATTACAAATGCTGCCATCCACATTGTTCGGTATGGTCGAGCATTTCTGCCAACTTTATTCATCTGCCTCTCTTGGAGGTACTTTAGTTCCACTTGAACTTTCCGAGATGCTCCTTGAAATCATCCATCTTTTGCTTCATCATGGTGGTCATGAGCTTCATCTCCATCATCTCCGCACGTACCTCACTCAGGTATTCCTGGGTATGACGGAGTCTTGCTTCAAGTATTTCTCCGATCTGACGTATGGCTTCCATGGCAGCTTCACGAACAACATCAAAGAAGGTTGCTCGTGGTACACGTGAAATGAAGAAGTATTGCCCCATAGTCTTTGGACAAACTCCTTTCACATGGTGGAGGTGTACTTCCACATACCAAAGTTCCACTCCATTTTCCACAAATGGGTAGCCTTTGTAGACTGCATCTCCTTCAAGGTGAATGTGCTTCATCATGTCCTTCAGGATTTTCGGGTAATCATGATCGCTGGTCAGGGTCATGATCGTTTCTGGTCCCTTGAGGAATGACTCGTAGAGAGTTGTCATCTGCAGGTGTCAGTAAATAGGTACTCAGAGGAATGTATGTGTCTCCTTGGCAATTACGGTACACTCCTACTCAATGGATCCTGTGGGTTTACCGATTACTACCACACTTAAATGAATTATACTCATGCCTGCATAGACCATATTTTCTCATATCCTCGTAATTGTTCAGAGAGCTTTGCTCGTAGAGAAACAACGCATACAGTTTCAACATAGACAATCATGAGACAATAAATTCCATTTATTCATGATGTTATTACAATCTCAGGGACTTATGTTACAAAAATTGCACTCCATGATCTCATGAAAAACAAGAGTGCTTCAGATTACACTTATTGCCACGGTCAAAACTTAACTACTCCATTCTAGCTTTCTTCCTTTGTGGACAATCGCTGGCAAAATGTCCTGCTTCCTTGCAACAAAAGCAAATGAGTTCTGACAAGTCTCGAGGCGTCTTAGTGTTTGCCTTTGCTCCTTGGGTTCCCGGCTTCCTTCCTGAGCACATGTATTTGTGGTGGCCAAACTTCATACACTTGTAACATCTGACATGACTCAGGTCTATGTCTGCAGAGATTTGGCTCTTCCGAGGGTACTTTTTCTTCTTTCCGGACTCCTTCATCTTGGCCAGTTCTTCTATTTCAAGTGGATCAAACTCCACTTCTTCCGTCGGGAAGTTTCCCAGATACTCTTGGCTTCTCTTCGTGCAATCCTCTGAATAATGTCCTTCTTCTCCACATGAGTAGCATGCGTTGGAGAAAAATCTGGTCAGACCTTGTCCATCAGGGTCTTCAATATTTTCGTTCGTCACCGGTTCTTCTAGAATCTTCTCCTTGAGGGTTTCCTTCACTACATCTTTCTGCTGCTTGACAACTTGTTGCACCTTGGGGTAAATGTGACACTGAGCTGGGTAGTGGGTGGTTCCCTCACAAAGGAAACAAGTCACCTGACTACTTGGGCACTCCTCAGCTGGGTGATTTTCTTCACAATGAGTGCATCCATCCGTGTGTTCTTCCTGGGTGTGTCCTATTTCTCCACAGATCTTGCATGCACAAGTCTTATCCTTCGGATTATAATAACCCTTCTGAATGAGACGGGATCTTCACAGAGTCTTCTTGAATTCTTCCCAACTTTCTGCTCCACTAAATCCTTGTATGGCATGGTGCATTTTCCACCAGATAGCAGCACTTTGTGTAAAGTCTGGAGAGCGTGTTCCACTTCATACTTCCTTGAGATCAAGTTACTCCCGAAGTGGTTCTCCATGTTCTGAATCCATATTTCAGCCTCCAGCTGGATCATTGGTCCAGAGACTACAAGTCCAGCTTCATACTCCATCTGGTAGGGTTGAGGTTTTGGGGATGAGACGGGTAAGAGAGGGAGGAAGATACACACAATACAAACAATATTTTTGAGAATAGATTTTAGTTGTGGCCGTCGGAAAACACACACCAAAGACGGTTCACAAATTCATCGTATCTAACATGGGTACATAAAAGGGGTTTGGACTTCTAATGGTCATATAAATATTCGAACGCTTCAGGGTCTCCGAATTCTTCGGGTCTTGAGAGTCCGCTGTTGGTGTAGCGTCAATTCTTCAAACGCGTGGTGAAATCCTCTTTACTTTGAAGTAGAACTCCGTTGATTCTTCATGAGGTCGAAGGGGTAAGGGGATTGTATAACTATTTGAGGTGAGAGAGAACATTTGATGAAATCAGAAGAGCTGAGAAATGAAGGATGTTCTTGAAAAAATAGAAATTTTTGAGAGATCCTTTCCTAAGAAATTTCCAGTTTCTAGGGGTCACGTCCTACAGTCAACATGTGCTCTGATACCATTTCTGTAGCAACCCGACTCAAAACGAGTCAAGCCTCTGTGTTTCTGTGCCATCCCTGGATCAGTATGCTGGCACACACAGTACATCAATTATATATCAAAGTGCAATCACATGTAAATAGCGTAAAACTGATATATACCTTAATTATCTTAGCGGAAGCGGTCAAGGGAGTGGAGTCCCAATAAACACCAACGGCAAGTTGAGTGTAGACCGTAACCCTGAATCGTACTCTTACTCGTCGAAGAAAGATATCTGCAACATAAGACGTTGCAGCCGTGTAGGTCAGCATATTGAATATGCTGGCAAGTCACATAAGAGAGGGGTGAAAAGTAATCATCTATACTATATGCATATATGGCAGGTGGGGCTATAAGTTTTTAGCGAAAAGCAAGTTTTCTCCTACATCAAGAGGGGGCTAAAAGCAAAATGTTACTACATTGTTGGTTGTTAACAAGATGGTTCCACCAATCAGTTCTCGTACCCGAGTTGTCAATAATTACCCTCATCAAATATATTTAATGGTGTTGAGAAATCCAAATAACTTCAGTTCCTTTGGCTCAAGGTGTCCATGACCGTGGACACGGCTAATCGATTAGGTTTGAGTACTCTGCAGAGTTTTGCACACGTTCCCCACAAGATTTGATCGCCTCCGTGTATGTCCTCGCACTTCAGGGTGTTTCAAGACCGGATGATCAAAACATGGTCTTTCAACGGGTCCCTCTGAATCCCTGTCGGTGCCCATCCATTCCTACCGTTCTTCTACATCTGCTAGCACCGCCTGTCCAGAGTCGCCGCGTTGTCCAACCAAGCCAGAGCCCATAATGACTTGTGGCTGTGCAGGTAAGCCTTGGGTCTTGAAAATATCCATCCGTCTCTTTGAGCCTGGGTGAAGCTTTCCGCAGGATGTCATGGCCGTCCCCAGCATCCCGGGTCATCCACTGGGTTCTCCAGGGAGCCGATCAACCGTCCTTCACCCAGAGTTGCATTGCGTCCGAGCTCTTGAAAATCCTGTCTTAACCGGTCTTGATTATTTAATCAACTTCGCATCACTCGTGTTATGCACTCAACCGAAATCCCGTCTACTCAAGCATAGCAATATGAAATTTGTCGTCCCGGGGCCAAGTATTGGGGTTGTTGTATGCCTACCACATGATACTACAATCTATACTAAAATTTCCAAGTACCTAAGCAGCATGCAATTGGGCATAGGATGGTAGAACTACGATGCATAAAACATAGGTGATAGTATGATCAAAGTGACTTGCCTGGTGACGAAGTAGAATTTCTCGAGAAATAACTTGATAGACTACTCGTTACTCTCCGATGAAATCTATATAACAAACATGTCGTTCACATAAGCACTCATACTAGCAATCATTCTAGCAATCAAAACAAAAGAGAGAGCGAATAAGAATCCGAAAGAAACTTCACTAAAGTTAGGGGTCTTCTACTACATCAAACACTAAATGGTTTTTGTCTAACAGAAAATAATAACAAGGAACTAAGATATAAGTTTGACTAAGATAAAATAAAGTATTTTTCACAAAACTACTTGAAAGTATTCCCAAACGGGATTTGAAACAGTGGGGAAACCAATTGCAAGTTACTAAGGAACTAGAATTGATTTCATGATAACGAATAAAAATAAAATAAAAACTTGTTGCAAAACTACTGTTTAACTAACATAAACAAAACAATAAAGTTTTCTGAAATAATAAAGAAAATATTTTAAAACAAAGATAGAAAAGGAATTAGCCGAAATCCTAAAAGAGGTGAAACAGAAATTGTTTCACAAGAAACAGTGAGCTAGAATACTCAAACAAATCTGAAATTTTTACCACTGGTAACTAAGATCACTAGTGATCAGTAGCAAAAAGAATCAAATTAAAAGCTATTTTTAAACTCCTGGAATAGGCAAAACAAGGTTTAAACTAAATCTGATCTAACTCTAATTTGCAAATTTCAAACATAGACAAATTATATGTTTTTAAAAACTAGAGGAAATTTGTGAGCTACTGGAAAACGAATCAACTCTATTCGACTTATGGATCAAAAGTTATGGCCAAAACACAACAGGAACTTTGCTGTTTTTGGAACTAGATAGAAAAAGAGAATAATTGTTATAGACACGTGGCGCTCACTGATTGGCTAAGGGGTGTTTGCTGCATAGGCTAAACAGCGGATGGCCGCTAAATAAGAAAAATGCTTTGGTTCACTTAACTGTTGGACCGGTTCTTTTTAGAAAACCGAAGGGGTAAGTACCTATGTAATCTACACCGTAGATCCTGATCTAAGGGATGAAACTACACAATAAAAAAACAGAACAAGTAGCAGGAAAAAAAAAGAAAGAGGAGAGGGATTACCTCCCGTGGGTGAACCCAGCAGGGGCTGGAGCTTTCTCCGGAGTTGGGGAGCTGCGCCGGCGGGGAAAGGGGGCACTCCGACGGGGGGGGGGGGGTGGCGAGACTCCAGGGGGGTGGTGGCGAGGCTCCAGGGGGGTGGTGGCGAGGCTCCAGGGGGTGGCGAGGGGGAGTGGCGAGGGGTGCAGGGGGAGGCCGACGGGAGGAAGTTTCTGGCAGAAACTCTCTGCGGGGTGGGGTGGCAGGGGGGTGACGAGGAGGACGTGGGGTGGCAGGGGGGGGGGTGGAGGCTCCTGGGGGGGAGGGAGGCGAGGTGGAGGGAAACCTGCAGGGGGGGGGGCGACGGGGGAAGTTCTCTCGCGAGTTCGTGCTCCTGGCAATGGGGCGATGGGGAGGGGTGCAGCGAGGTGGAGGGGTGGTGGAGGAGGGGTGCAGGAGAGTGGCCGGCGGGGTGGGGTGTTGGAGGAGGGGCCGAAGGGTGGTGGGGTGGGCTCGGCAGGGAGGGGAGGGTGCACGGGCGATGTGGAGGTGGCCGGCAAGTTCTCTGGTGCCGACTCCGGCGAGGTGGCGCGCGAGCTAGAGGCGAGGAGAAGGGGTGGTTTCAACGGGAATGGAATGAGGAGGCCATGGGGGTTCTTATAGAGGCGACGGGAGGCGCTGGGAGGGAAGGTACTTCGCGAATCCCGGAGGTGGAGATCTTCTGTCCATGGAAGGAAAACTTGCTGTGACGTGAGGGAGAGGAGAGGTAGGAGAAGATCTCCTGTTGGGCCAAGTTTGGAAACTCTTAATGGGCCAGCAAGTCTTTCCAAATAAAAAGGGATTCCTTTCCTATTTTTAATACTAGGAAACTAAAACGATAAAAGGGAATTAAATCAATTCGGAATAAAGAGTTTCTATATACCAAAATTATCAGAAAAATAAAATATAGATGATGGGCATTTTTCCACGGCAAAAATAAAAACTTCAGAAAAATTATTTTCACAAAATTGCCTAAAAGGTTTATTTTCTTTTGCAAATAATTTTCAAATGACCCTCTAAGTTTTAGGGTTCAAATGACTTTCGAAATGCCCGTGTGTTGGAGGGTCATGTTCCTCCGCTCTTTCTTGCGTGCAAGAATTTTGTCGGGGCATTTTCTCGGGGAAGAAAAATATAGAAGCAAGGGCAAATATTTTGAAAGGATTCAAATGCAAACTCCGTTCAAATTCTTTATAGTTGAAGAAGTCATGTCATCTTCTCTCTTTGCTTTTAAAAGATTGAATTTGAATTCACCGGAGAAGGGGAAAGTCATTTTATTCCCTCTCATTCAAAAGTTTCGAAAAGTTTCAAATTTCACACAAGTTTCAATCACTCAGGCAACCAACAAACAATCAATCTAATAATTATATCAACATTCCAAAATTTATAATTTTGGGATGTTACAATGACTAGGTGCATCAGTGCTAACTCCTTGAGAATCTTGTTCAATTCTCTTTGGATGACCCTCAGGATACAAAGCTTCCTGGGTCATTCTACCGCCTCTAGTAACGACTCTGACGTAATTGTCAGTCAACTCATTCAGCAAGTCATTTTGAGCCTTAAGTACTTGTTCTACGTGAGTAGTAACCATAGAGGCATGGTTACTCAGAAGCTTAAGATCATTGACATTTCTGTCCACACAAACACTTAAATGACTAAGCATACGAGCATTCTGTTCCAATTGTCTGCTAACGTAATCATTGAAACTTTGTTGTTTGACAACAAAGTTATCAAATTCATCCAGGCATAAGCTAGCAGGTTTATCAAAAGGAATATCACTCTCATCAAACCTACGCAGAGAATTTACTTCTACTACCTGTATCGGGTTATCAAGACCATGAATCTCTTCGATAGGTGGTAGATTTTTGACATCTTCAGATATAATGCCTTTCTCTCGTATAGATTTTTTAGCTTCTTGCATATCTTCAGGACTGAGGAATACAATACCTCTTTTCTTTGGAGTTGGCTTAGGAGGTGGTTCGGGAATAGTCCAAGCATTCTCATTGCACAAGATGTTATTCAATAGAATCTCAGCTTGTTCTACAGTTCGTTCCATAAAAACACAACCAGGACAACTATCTAGGTGGTCTTTGGAAGCATCGGTAAGTCCGTTATAGAAGATATCAAGTATTTCATTCTTCTCAAGAGGGTGATCAGGAAAAGCATTCAGCAGCTGGATGAGCCTCCCCCAAGCTTGTGGGAGATTCTCTTCTTCAACTTGAGCAAAGTTGTATATTTCCTGCACGACAGCTTGCTTCTTATGGGCAGGGACATATTTTTCAGAGAAGTAGTAGACCATATCCTGGGGGCTATGCACACATCCAGGAGCAAGAGAAGTGAACCAGGTCTTAGCATCATCCTTTAGCGAGAAAGGAAACAGCTTGAGCATATAATAGTGGCGGATCTTTTCCTCGCTAGTGAATAGGGTGGCTATGTCGTGCAGTTTGGTAAAATGGGCTACAACCATTTCAGACTCATAACCGTGAAAAGGATCAGATTCGACCAGAGTGATTAACTCAGGGTCGACAGAGAATTCATAATCCTTATCGGTCACAAAGATAGGCGAAGTAGCAAACTTCGGGTCGTATTTAATCCTAGCGTTCAGAGATTTTTCTTTCCACTTGAGCAGTATTTTCTCAAGATCATAGCTATCCTTACACCCAAGAAAGTCCTCAGCTATCTCTCCCTCCATAACATAACGCTTAGGCATATCACGCAATTCAGGCATAGGAGAGCTAGTTCTAGCAGGCAAAATAGCAGGTTCTACTTCAATAGTATCAGCAGTTTCAGAAGTATCATCACATGTAGGAGCAACTCTAGCAATTTGTGCATCAAGGAATGCACCTAGTGGCAAAGCAGTATCAAGCATGGCATCATCAGGCAAAGCAGTATCAAGCATAGCATCATCATAAGCATCATGGGCGGCAGAAGTAGCATCATCAAGTACAGGCGACATATCAAGATTTCTAGCAGGAGGCGATGTCACAAACTTACTCATAACTAAAGGCGAATCAAGTGCAGAGCTAGATGGCAATTCCTTACATGTCCTCGTAGTTGAGGGCAAGATTTGAGTTCTGGGATCTTTCGGATTCCTCATAGTGACCAGCAGACGTCAATCCCAAGTGACTCAGAGAATATAGCTGTGCCTCCTTGGTAACGGCGCCAGAAAAATGTCATGATGACCCTCAAGTATAGGGGATCGCAACAGTTTTCGAGGGTAGAGTATTCAACCCAAATTTATTGATTCGACACAAAGGGAAGCGAAAGAATATTCTCAAGTATTAGCAGCTGAGTTGTCAATTCAACCACACCTGAAAGATTAGTGTCTGCAAGCAAAGTATCAGTAGCAAAGCAGTATGATAACAACGGCGCCAGAAACAGGTCTGTTGACGGCAGACTATTCCTAACTTGTTGTATCAATGGCGCCAGTAAAGTGTTGCAGCAAGGAACAACAAAGTAACAAGTAACAGCAGTAGCAAGTAACAGTAGTAGCAGCAGAGCAAGTAACAGCAGTAGTAACAGCAATAGGAGCAGAGTAACAACAGTAGCAACAGAGCAATAGTAACAATAATGACAGGAGTAGCATCAAAGTAACGTAGCAAGGACCAGTAGTAGAACACTCGTAGGCATTGGATCGGTGATGGATGAGTATGCCAGATGTGATTCATCATGTAACAGCTATAACACGGTGAGATAAGTAACTAGCTCCCGTTCGTCAATCTAATATAGGCATGTATTCCGTATGTAGTCATACGTGCTTAGGGAAAAGAACTTGCATGACATCTATTGTCCATCCCTCCCGTGGCAGCGGGGTCCTAATGGAAACTACGGGATATTAAGGTTCTCCTTTTAATAAAGAACCGGACCAACGCATTAACACGTGGTGAGTACATGAACTCCTCATACTATGGTCATCTCCGGGAGTGGTTCCGGCTATTGTCACTCCGGGGTTGCCGGGTCATAACACATAGTAGGTGACTACAACTTGCAAGATAGGATCTAAAACACACATATATCGGCGACAACATAATAGGTTCAGATCTGAAATCATGGAACTCGGGCCCTAGTGAAAAGCATTAAGCATGACAAAGTAGTAGCAACATCAATCTAAGAACATAGTGGATAATAGGGATCAATCCCCGTCAAAACTAACTCGATCACATGATAGATCTCATCCAACTCATCACCGTCCAGCAAGCCTACGATGAGATTACTCACGAACGGTGAAGAGCATCATGGAATTGGCGATGAAGGAAGGTTGATGATGACGATGGTGACGATTTCCCCTCTCTGGAGCCGAGAACGGACTCCAGATCTGCCCTCCAGATGAAGAACAGGAGGTGGCGGCGCCTCCGTATCGTAAAACGCGATGAATCCTTCTCTCTGATTTTTTCCGGGCAAAACGGAATATATAGAGCTGAGTTTGGAGGCGGTGGAGCCTCGTGGGCCTGGGGGTGTGTGTGTGTGGCCGCAGCCAGTTGGCTTGTGGCCTACTGGCCCACCTCCTTCGGTGGATCTTTGCGCAGGTATTTTTCATTAATTCCAGAAAATTCTCCGTAAATTTTCAGGACATTCCGAGAACTTTTATTTTTGCACAAAAACAACACCATGGAAATTCTGCTGAAAACAGCGTTAGTCCGGGTTAGTTCCATTCAAATCATGCAAGTTAGAGTCCAAAACAAGGGCAAGAGAGTTCAGAAAAGTAGATACGATGAAGACGTATCAGAGTCGTCCATCGGCGAGACAGATTGAATTCATCCTCTTCATGAAGGACAACTCGGAGGGCTGTCACTCGCGATGGACCCCGAGATCCTTGAGAGATCCCATCGACAAATCGCCATCTATATGGCAGGGGCGGCACAACCTCAGCAAAACCCGGCCGACAACAATGAGACCGGCGGGACATCAAAAACCCCAGCTCAAGCCATGGCGGATTTAGCGGCGGAGGTCACCATGCTCATGGCAACCGCCGTGACGCCCGAGAATCAGGAATCAATCAACGCCGAGCTGGCGAAGCTGTGGGAGGCGATGGACAAAGCCCAGCGGGACGTGGAGGCAGAAGCCGCGAGGGTAGAGATGGAGCAGGCTAAGATCGCAGCAGAGATGGAACAGCTAAACACCGAAGGCTTGCGGCTCGAGAGACAACAGCAGGCGTCCGACGCCGTTCACCAAAGGAGACACCACGGACGCATCCCGACCGACTTACACCCAACTCGCCTCTTCGACACCCCACGCACCCCTGGGGCGGGTCCTGATCGACCTTTGCAAGCTGTTTCAGGGGGAGGTCCGGTTCAACCACCTAACCCGCCACCGCCTCAACCAATGGATGCCCATGCAACTCGCTTCCAGACGCCACGAGGCCACTTCCCAAATCCCGTGGATAATGTGCTAGCAGCAACCCGCCACATGGAGTCCCTCCCGATTTACGGAAACTCCCCGACCAAGATAGAGGCGAGAAACGCCATTGAGATGCTGAAGACAGCTGTGGTCAAACACACGCAATATTCTCACAGCCTCGACCGGTTACACTCCACGCCCCAAGCGAGTCACACCAGAAGTCGCCACGAGGACTTACCCGCAGTAACCAGCGGGCAACGGCGCCTTCCTCAAACCAACCCAATTGGGATACCCGACACACGAGCCCAAGACAATGTGGACGCAGCGCGAGCTACGCGTCAGATGGAAACGGCAGCCGTGGCGGGTCAGGGTTATCTGGCTTACACCCACACACCTCCCGCGCCTCTCGATGCTGGAGGCAAGCACATTGGGGTGTCATGTCTCATGCCCGCTCTACGCAATGAGCGGATGCTGAAGGACTTCAAAGGACCCAGGAAGGTGCCTAACTACACGCCAGATCTTGAACCAGGGTCTTGGATCGAGAGTTACGAACTTGTGATGGACATGCTCGACGTAAACGAGGCGGTTTGCGCCAAGTATTTCACTATGATGCTTGAAGGAATGGCGCGGGCGTGGTTAAAAAACTTGCCGCCTAACTCCATCAACACTTGGGCAGAGTTAAAAGAGCGCTTCATCAAGAATTTCAGAGGGACTTGCAAACGCCCGATGACCATTGTCGACCTACAACACTGCCTCCAGCGGCCGGATGAATCATCCCATCATTGGACTCGGCGAGTCGCAGAAGTTATTCATTCATCAGAGGGCATCTCGGCGGATCAGGCAGTGTTGATCCTGGAGAAAAACTACCATTACGAGCCTCTGGTGCTGAAGCTGGGGCGACTTAAGCGTAAACTACAGGACATGGGCGAGTTGATGGATACCCTCACCAGATAGGCCGAGTCAGATGACACCAAGGATCCTAGAGAGGACGACGACAAAGCTAGCACCGCCAGGAGGGGCGAGTCGTCGAAGGGTCATTCTCAGTTTCAGGGCCGGGCCAACCACCATCATGGTGGGCAAGGCAAAAAGAGACAACAGGAAGGTTCCACATATTTCGTTGCTAATACCAATACCGACAACGGAAACCAGCACTAGAAGAAGCGAGGTTTCAGTGGGAAGAAGCCACACAATTATCATGAGATGCTCAAAGGCCCTTGTCCACAGCATGCTACGACTGAGGGGCTGACGACTCACTCTTGGGAGGATTGCTACGTGATGCAGGAGTTCCAGGCCGAGGCGCTCAAAAAAGGCCAGGGTGTTGATCAGGGCCAGCGACAGGAGCAGTTCGGCGCGTCCGGGACACGCCAGAGCCCGTTCGGCGGCTTTCCTAACCTGGGTCCACAGGGCGGGTCGCAACCCAACAGTGTACAATACCAAGTTCACAACCAACAGCAGTACAACCCGCCAGGAGTGTTTCAGCAACCACCCCCGCAAGGGGATCTCCAGCAACATGATGATCGTGGCGGTTTCCAGAATAACCCTAAGCAACTGAACATCGGGCAATATCATGTGTTCACCACCAGCACCTGCAAACGGGATCAGAAGGTGAAGCATAGAACCTTCAGCGTGGTTGAGCCGGTGTTCCCCAGGTACCTTCACTGGTCTGAACAACCCATAACCTGGAGAAGGGAGGATCACCCGCCCCGAGTGGATAACCCTGGCGACTTGGCTTTGGTCATCGCTCCCCAAGTCGGAGGATACACCCTTTCCAAAGTCCTCATGGATGGAGGCAGCAGCATTAACATCCTATACTTCGATACCTTTTGACGGATGAATCTCCTGGAGAAAGACTTGATGCCAACGTCCACGGTCTTCCACGGCACCGTCCCGGTAAGTCGGCGTATCCAATTGGGCGGATTAAACTTAACGTGGCTCTTGGCACATAGTCCAATTACAGGAGCGAGTCTCTCATGTTTGAGGTGGTCAAAATCAAGAGCCCCTACCACCCGTTGTTTGGGAGGCCGGCTTACGCCCGATTCATGGCTCGCCCATGTTATGTTTATCTCAAGCTCAAGATGCCTGGTCCTAAGGGACCTATTACAATTAGCGGAGACAGGAAGATAGCCCAAGAATGCGAAGAGGGAGACGCAACTTATGACGAGTCGGCTTGCGCGGCCGAAGAGCTCAAGTTTCACCAAGCCAATGTTGATCCGGTAGACATGATGCCGCTCAAGAGGCCAACAATCGACTCTGAGCCGCCCCTCAAGTTTAAACCAGCGGACGACACCAATGTCATAGACTTCATGCCTGGCGACTCCACCAAGAAGTTCACTATTGGGACGGGTCTGGATCCCAAATAGGAAAGCGCGCTCATCGAATTAATCCGTGAGAATTGGGATATCTTCGCGTGGAAACCTTCTGACATGCCAGGTGTACCGAGAGAATTTCCCCAAAGTAAAGCTAGTCCGGCAGTACCTTCGCAAGTTTAATGAGGAGCGTCGTAAGGCGATCGGAGAGGAAGTCGCCTGGCTTTTGGCCGCCAGGTTCATCATCGAGGTTTTCCATCCCGCATGATTGGCTAACCCGTTCCTGGTGCTAAGAAAGAACGACACTTTCCGCATGTGCATCGACTACATTGACCTCAACAGAGCCTGTCCAAAGGATCCCTTCGCCCTTCCCCGCATTGATCAAATCATTGACTCGACGGTGGGTTGCGAGTGTTTGTGTTTCTTGGATGCTTATTCAGGGTACCACCAGATTAAGATGGTGGTGGCAGACCAGGAGAAAACATCCTTCATAACCCCCTTTGGAGCCTTCTGTTATGTGTCTATGCCATTCGGGCTCAAGAGTGCGGGGGCGACTTATTAGCGTTGCATCCAAAATTGTTTGCATAACCAGATCGGTCGTAATGTCCACACTTATGTGGATCACATCATAGTCAGATCTCAGAAGAAAGAGTCGCTCTTGGAGGATCTCAAGGAGACTTTTGACAACTTGCGCGTCTACCAGATGAGGCTTAATCCCAGCAAGTGTGTGTTTCGTGTTCCTGCAGGAAAGTTATTGGGTTTTCTGATGTCAGAACGCGACATTGAAGCTAACCCAGACAAAATCGAAGTGATTACTTCGCTAGGAAAGCGAACTAATATTAACCAAGTCCAGCGCATGGCGGGTCGTATCGCAGCTCTAAGCCTCTTTATAATCGCCTAGGGGAGAAGGCCATCCCTCCCTATCAGCTGCTCAAGAAAACTAATCAATTCGTATGGACAGACGAAGCCAACGAATCCTTTGAAGCCTTGAAGCGAGAATTAGTTAAGCCGCCAGTATTGGCGGCTCCGACGGACAAGGAGCCTATGCCTTTGTACATTGCGACCAATTCCAAGGCAGTGAGCGTGGCAGTGGTTGTCGAGCGGAAGGAAGAAGGAAAGGAATACCCGGTCCAGCTACCAGTGTATTTTATCAGCGAGGTCCTGACCCTCTCCAAACAACACTACCCGCATTGGCCGAAGCTGGTCTTTGGGGTGTTTATGGTGAGTCGGAAGCTGAAGCACTACTTCCAGGAACATCCCATCACGGTTGTCAGTTCTGCCCCCCTTGGCAACATTATAAAAAATCGAGAAGCAACCAGATGAATTGCTAAGTGGGCCATTGAGTTATGGCCCCATCACGTGCGGTATACTCCCCGTACGGCTATTAAGTCTCAAGGACTAGTGGACTTCATCAATGATTGTACCAATTTGTTGGGTAACGTAGCATAAATTCAAAACATTCCTACGCATATTCAGATCTTCCTATGGAGAGACCAGCAATGAGAGAGGGGTAGGAGCATCTTCATACCTTTGAAGATTGCTAAGTGGAAGCATTGCTAGAACGCGGTTGATGGAGTCGTACTCGCAGCGATTCCGATCTAGTGCCGAACAACGGCACCTCCGCGTTCAACACACGTGCAGCCCGGTGACGTCTCCCGCACCTTGATCCAGCAAGGAGGAGGGAGAGGTTGGGGAAGAACTCCAGCAGCACGACGGCGTGGTGTCGATGGAGAGATGAGGTCTCCCGGCAGGGCTTCGCCAAGCACCGGCAGAGAGGAGGAGAAAGAAGAGCCGGGTTGCGCCGAGGGAGAGGGAAAAAGTTTGTCTCTCAATGGCCAAAAGTGCCCGATATATATAGGGGGAAGGGAGAGGGGGTGCCACCCCTAGGGTTCCCACCCTAGGGGGTGCGACAGCCGCCCCAGATGGGAGGTGCGGCGGCCAGAAGGGGGAGGAGGGGGTGGCGCACCATCTGGTGGGCCTTAGACCCACGTGGCTTAGGGTTTGCCCCCCCCTTTTCTCTCCCCTGCGCATTGGGCTGAGTGGGGAGGCGCACCAGCCCACCTAGGGGCTGGTTCCCACCCCCACTTGGCCAACCTTACCTCCCGGGGTCGTTGCCCCCTTCGGTGGTCCCCCGGGGCCACCTCCGGTGGTCCCGGTGGTCCCAGTACGTTACCGGTGATGCCCGAAACACTTCCGGTATCCGAAACCATCCGTCCTATATATCAATCTTTACCTCCGGACCATTCCGGAGCTCCTCGTGACGTCCGGGATCTCATCCGGGACTCTGAACAACTTTCGGTAACCTCGTATAACAATTCCCTATAACCCTAGCGTCACCGAACCTTAAGTGTGTAGACCCTACGGGTTCGGGAGACAGGCAGACATGACCGAGACACCTCTCTGGCCAATAACCATCAGCGGGGTATGGATACCCATGGTGGCTCCCACTTGTTCCACGATGATCTCATCGGATGAACCACGATGTCAAGGATTCAATCAATCCCGTATACGATTCCCTTTGTCTGTCGGTATAGAACTTGTCCGAGATTCGATCGTCGGTATACCTATACCTTGTTCAAACTCGTTACCGGTAAGTCTCTTTACTCGTTCTGTAGCACGTCATCGTGTGACTAACTCCTTAGTCACATTGAGCTCATGATGATGTTATACCGAGTGGGCCCAGAGATACCTCGCCGTCACACGGAGTGACAAATTCCGATCTCGATTCGTACCAACCCAACACACACTTTCGGAGGTACCCGTAGTGCACCTTTATAGTCACCCAGTTATGTTGTGACGTTTGATACACCCAAAGCACTCCTGTGGTATCCGGGAGTTGCAGAATCTCACGGTCGAAGGAAAAGATACTTGACATTAAAAAAGCTTTAGCATACGAACAATACGATCTAGTGCTATGCTTAGGATTGGGTCTTGTCCATCACATCATTCTCCCAATGATGTGATCCTGTTATCAATGACAACTAATGCCCATGGTCAGGAAACCATGATCATCTATTGACTAACGAGCTACCAACTAGAGGCTTGCTAGGGACACATTGTGATCTATTTATTCACACATGTATTACTGTTTCCTGTTAATACAATTATAGCATGAACAATAGACGATTATCATGAACAAGGAAATATGATAATAACCATTTTATTATTGCCTCTAGGGCATATTTCCAACACGATTTGCAAATCCCAAAGGATTGGCCCGATCATACCTATTGGACCATCTATTTCGATGGATCCAGGCAGTTGGAAGGATCGGGGGCTGGTGTGGTGATAACCTCGCCTCAGGGTGACAAATTTTGCTATGTCCTCCGGCTCATGTTTCCATGTACCAACAATGCAGCAGAGTATGAAGCCTTGCAACTCGCCAAAGAGATGAACCTCACGCGAGTCAGATGTTTGGGCGACTCAGATTTGGTGGCACAACAGGTTTCTCGCACGTGGGATTCAAAAGATCCCTTGATGGCGGCTTACAGGCGAGCTGTGTCAGATATAGCGGGTCATTTTCATGGCTATCAAGTGGATAACATCGACCGACGACTTAATGAAGCAGCGGATGCTCTTTCCCGTCTTGGTTCACAGCGTAAGCCGGCTCCTCCCAATGTCTTTTTGGATGTATTACATAACCCTTCGGTGAGGTTGCCTTCAGAGGAAGGCTTGGCGGTGCCGGACCCCGAGTCTCAACTCGTGGCGGCTCTTCGTGCCACTCCGGATTGGGCGACTCCCTATATGGCGTATCTCACCCGAGGCGAGTTACCCACAGATGAATTATTGGCTCGCCAAATCGTCCATCGGTGCAAATCCATGGTCATACACAACGGCGAGTTGCACAAGCGAAGCACTTGAGGGGTATTTCAAAGGTGTGTCTCTTCAGAGGTAGGATGTATGATCCTCAATGAGATTCATGCAGGCAACTATGGTCATCTTGCTGGGTCACGATCTTTGGTTTCCAAGGCCTTTAGACATGGGTTCTACTGGCTGACGGCTCATGTAGACGCAGAAGAGATAGTTCGCCGATGTGATGGTTGCCAGAAATTTGGACGTCAGATGCACGTGCTGCCTCAGGAGTTGCGGATGATACCAATCACTTGGTCGGTTGCAGTCTGGGGGCTAGACATGGTTGGCCCTTTCAAGATGGCGTCCAATAAAAAGACTCACCTATTGGTGGCGGTTGACAAGTTTACTAAGTGGATCGAGGCAGAGCCCGTTAGTAGATGTAATGCAGATACGATTGTCAAATTCTTGAAAAAATTGATTTTCCGGTTTGGATACCCTCATAGTATCATTACTGACAATGATACTAATCTATAGGAGGGCGCAATGCAAGAGTTTTCCAGTCGTGAACATATCCGGCTTGACGTTTCTACAGTCGCACATCCCGAGTCTAATGGGCAGGCAGAAAGGGCGAATCAGGAAATATTGCGGGGAATCAAGCCCCGGCTCATGGTACCTTTGGAACATACTCCAGGATGTTGGGTGGAAGAATTTCCCTGAGTATTATGGAGCATCAGGACCACTCCAAATCGCTCCACGGGTTTTACTCCTTTCTTTCTGGTCTATAGGGCAGAGGCGGTGTTGCCAAGCGACATCAGACACGATTCACCGCGAGTCGCCACCTATGTGGAATAGGACAATGAGTTGGCACGACACGACTCGTTGGATGCTTTGGAGGAAGAGGGTGACTTGGCCGCGTCACAGTCGGCGATCTACCAACAAGACTTACGACGCTACCACAACCGCCGTGTCAAGAGTCGGACTTTTCAAGAGGGTGACTTAGTGCTCTGGTTGATTCAAGATCACACTGGTATGCACAAGCTATCACCTCCATGGGAAGGACCGTTTGTCATCAGCAAGAATCTTCGAAACGGCTCATACTACTTGGTGGATCTTCACCCAGATCGACCAACTACAGAGGTTGAGACAACTCGCCCCTGGAATATAGCCCACCTGCGGCCTTACTACACCTAGAGCCATGGGCTCCTTTCTTTTTTCCAAACTTTAGAAATTGTAATCCTTTATTTATAAAGGAATAAAGCCGGCACCCACAAACTTCGGGGTCCTTTGCCATTTCAGCTTCTGGAAAGCATGAGTCTTTATTGTTCTATGAGTCGTCCAAACATGGACGCTATCACGGCCAAAAAGCATAAATCGTCATGCTACACTTATTTCAAAACTGGTCCCTCGTAAGCCAAAGAGGACCAGTCGCCACGTTGCATGGTTCAAACATCGGCGCCTTATATGATTTTGAGAATTAAGTCGACTTACTTGGGGGCTACAAGTTCCCAAGTCGTTTTGCAGTAAGAGCGTACACGCTTCTGCAATCCTATGCCCAACTTTTCCTAAATCATAGGTCACTTGGGGGCTTCCACTCGCCGAGTTCAGCCTGAATACCCTCTTGGCTAGCGAAAAATTACCGCATTACAAAAGGTTATACTAGATTATGTGTTGGACAAGTCGGCACATGGACCTATGTACTCTGGGCGAGTCAATCCGTTATTTGGACCCTGAACTCGCCTTGGTTAAAACATAAAAGGTACCGGCCGGAGCCACACATGGAAAATAGAGAAACCATTGGTTCACTAAACCTCCTTCACTGAAGCTTGACTCGCGCCTGATGAGTCGGTCTAAACAATATGGGCTGTTGCAAAAGCCTTCTTGGGGGTAACACTAGAGTTTTGCAAACTCGTCTTAACCCGTCGCAGCTCATTGAGTCGATGATTTTTCTATCTTGGTGGCACGGCCACAAGGTTTCATAAAACCCTTCTATAACTGGCCACGACTCATTGACTCGGCTTTTGTTCATAACTTGCCGTAACACATTGGCAGTTTTTTGAACTATTATTTGCCATAGCCTAGGGGGCTGGCTTATTTTCCGCCGTAACTCACTGAGTCGGCTCATGATGTTTTTTCCCTGACACACAGGTTGAAGATTTTTATCGAACTATGACACTTCCTAGCTTGTTAAGCAAAAGGATTGTAAATGCCGATTCATGATTCGCAGAAAGAATAAACTATCCAGCAATGTCAAGCAAAAGGCATGGGCGGAAGACTGTTTTCCTACAATCCAGCAACCTATTACATGGCTCACATGGCCAAGTCGGGCATCATCTCCCGAACAAAGAGATCAGATTGTTTTTAAAGCAATGACTACATCCCAAGAAGATTCAAGCTGCTTCTGGGTCGCCTTGCCTCGAGCTCTCTCGACCTTCGATCTGTAAGTCGCCTGATGACCCACAAGTATAGGGGATCAATCATAGTCCTTTCGATAAGTAAGAGTGTCGAACCCAATGAGGAGCAGAAGGATGTGACAAGTGGTTTTCAGCAAGGAAAAATCTGCAGGCACTGAAATTGTCGGTAACAAGTGATTGTGTGGTGAGATGATTCGTAGAAAGCAACAAGTAACAAAAGTAGCAACGGTGCAACAAAGTGGCCCAATCCCTTTTGTAGCAAGGGACAAGCCTGGACAAAGTCTTATAGGAGGAAAAACGCTCCCGAGGACACACGGGAATTTCTGTCATGCTAGTTTTCATCATGTTCACATGATTCGCGTTCGTTACTTTGATAGTTTGATATGTGGGTGGACCGGCGCTTGGGTACTGCCCTTACTTGGACAAGCATCCCACTTATGATTAATCCCTCTCGCAAGCATCTGCAACTACGAAAGAAGAATTAAGACAAAGTCTAACCATAGCATTAGACTAGTGGATCCAAATCAGCCCCTTACGAAGCAACACATAAACTAGGGTTTACGCTTCTGTCACTCTAGCAACCCATCATCTACTTACTACTTCCCAATGCCTTCCTCTAGGCCCAAATAATGGTGAAGTGTTATGTAGTTGACATTTACATAACACCACTACCAAATTCACATGACTACTATTAGCATGACTTATCCCATGTCCTCAGGAACAAAAGTAACTACTCACAAAGCATAATCATATTCATGACCAGAGAGGTAATGAGTAGCATCAAGGATCTGAACATAAACTCTTCCACCAAATAATCCAACTAGCATCAACTACAAAGAGTAATCAACACTACTAGCAACCTTACAAGTACCAATCGGAGTCGCGAGACGGAGATTGGTTACAAGATATGAACTAGGGTTTGGATATGAGATGGTGCTGATGAAGATGTTGATGGTGACGAGTCGCCTCCGATGAGAGGAGTGTTGGTGATGACGATGGCGTCGATTTCCCCCTCCGGGAGGGAAGTTTCGCCGGCAGGATCGTCCTGCCGGAGCTCTAGATTGGTTTTGCTCAAGTTCCACCTCGTGGCGGCAGCGAAACCACGAAAAAGCTCCTCCCTGATTTTTTCCTCGATGGAACCCTTCATATAACAGAAGAGGGGGGCCAGTGGGCCAGTGGGCTGCCCACAAGCCCTCATGGCGCGGCCTGGGGGTGGCCACCACGTGCAGGCTTGTGGGCACCCCCTGGTGCCCCTCTGGCACTTCTTCGGCCCAGTATTTTTGATAAATCGGGAAAAAAATCCTTGTTGATTTTTACGGCGTTTGGAGTTGCGCAGGATAGGTATCTCAACTTTGCTCCACTTTCAGGCCAGAATTCCAGTTGCCGGTATTCTCCATCTTCATGTAAATCTTGCAAAATAATAGAGAAAAGGCATAAGAACAACACCGTGAAGTGAAATAAAAGCCCAAGAAGTGATAAATATCAACATGAAAACATGATGCAAAATGGACGTATCAACTCCCCCAAGCTTAGACCTCGCTTGTCCTCAAGCGGAAGCCTAGCTCAATAAATATGCCCACATGTTTAGGGAGAGAGGTGTCGACAAAACAAGATACGAACATGCATGCATCATGATCATGATCAGAACAGCAATACCAACATATAATCTCTCATGCTAAAGTGATAATTCCTTCACAAAGTAAAACATGGATCAAGAACCTTACCGAGAAGTAACAACCATAGCCTTTAGTCATTGAAGCAATTGCAATTTATGACAACATCAGAAAGAGTCAAATAAGAGCTTGTAAAGAAAATCCACATACTCAATCATTCTTTCCTTCTCTACAATTGCTACAACTCACGTGGTACTCATGAGATCGAAGTTTCAGCTGGACACAGAGAAAGATAGGGGCTTATAGTTTTGCCTCTCAATTTCTTACCTCAAGGGTAATGTCAACAATAATAATTCATGAATGCCTACCTCCAAGTTGACATATGAATATAGATCTCTCCCAAGCATACGACGTTAGCCAAGATAAAGGCGAAATAAGGAATTGGTGAAGATCACCATGACTCTTTCAAGGGAAAAAAGTAAAGGTGAAAGATATGCCCTTCGCAGAGGGAAGCAGAGGTTGTCATGCGCTTTTGAGGTTTGGATGCGTGTCCACTTAGTGCGGAGGAACATCACTTTGTATTGCCCCTGTAATAAAGAACTTTATTATGCAGTCTGTCGCTTTTATGTCTTCCTCATCACAGGTTTGTACAAAGCTTATTTTCCACACACTAATAGATCATACATATTGGAGAGCAATTTTTATTTCTTGCACCGATGACAACTTACTTGAGGGATCTTATTCAATCCATAGGTTGGTATGGTGGACACACATGGCAAAAATGGGTTGAAGGTTTGTGGATGCACAAGTAGTATCTCTACTTATTGCTAGAGGTTTGGCTAATATGAGGTGGAAGCAATCCTCACATGCTAAGGGATATCTAATCATATAACATTGTTCGGAGCCAAGCAAACACAATTCATTATGTTGTCTTCCTTGTCCAACATCTACTTCTAGGCATGAAATAGTTTAGTGAGTGTTCACAATCATAGATGGTGTCAGAGATGATATATTTATATGTGAACCTCCTTCTTTATCACTTCCTATTAATTGCAAACATGACCAAGGTCTACGTTTGCCTACCCTCAAAAATTTTCAATCCTCATTCTTTTTATATGTGAAGCCATCACTTCTCATAAGATCATTACATGATCTTTCATGCTGTTGTTCTATTCTCACTCTTTTGATCATGGCAAGAGGCAAAGACCTTCAACTAGACACTCTTTATTATATGGCTCACGAGCTCGAATACATCGGGGGTGACACAAAGCAAAACTCAAGACTAAAACACTAAGACTTTAAATCTACTAGAGAAAGAGAAAACCGAAAAGGAAAACTAAAACAAAGGTAAAGGCAAAAGATGTGATGGTGATATGATACCAGGGCAACTCCCCCAAGCTTGGCACAAGCCAAGGGGATTGTGCATACCAATGCTCAGTTGTCTTCCTTTGGTGGTGATGGTGGAGGAGTTGTTGAAGAGGTCTTGAGTTTGTTTAATTTTCACTTGAGCATAAAATTATGCTCCCTCCGATCATCATTTTCCTCTTCAAGCTTCAACACCCTTTGGCATAATTCCTGCTTACTCTCTTGCAAGAAAGGAGAAGGGATAAACAAGGTCTTAGGCTTCTTCCTTGAGTCAGGGAGGCTCAACTTCTTGAACTCCACATGTGTGTGTCCAGGTTGAGGTAGAGGACCCTCCTCTTCATCGGAACTTGATTGTTCCTTCCCCTTGGGATCATAGTCTTCTTCCTCATCAGTGGTCCAGCCATCTGGATCAAAGTCCCCATAGACCTTGGGGTTAGCAAGGTAATCAGCCACATAGCTCTCCCCCTCTGAATCCTGAGAAGACATCTTGACCTAGATCTGCGGCAGAAAACAGGCTCGAAACGAAAAACAGAGGAAATCTGCGTGATGCAGGGGTCAGACCAAACGGGAGTATATATAATGATTTTTTCCAGACCAGAAGGAGTACCCTGCGCAAAAACGGAGTCCGGGAGGTGTACGAGGTGGCCACAACCCCTCACGGCATGGCCAGGGGGTGGGCCCGCGCCGTGCAGGCTTGTCGCCTCGTCGCGCACTTTCCGGACTACTTGCAATTTTTGTATTTTTTCAAATATTACAAAACGGAGAAAAATTCCTAGTGGAGAAGTTTTGGACTCTGTTTTCTTACCGAATCACATACCTCTTCGTTTCCGGAGTCTAAAACAGGCTGATAAATGTCCCCTAGGTATTCTTCCGGAGTTATGGTATTGATGATATTGCTTTCAACATTTATGGGAGTACCTGAGATATAATGCTTGATTCTCTTCCCATTTACCACTCTCGGACAATTACCTTCTGTGTTGTTGATCTTGATAGCACTGGAACGATATACTTCCTGAACAACATAGGGACCTTCCCAATTAGAGAGAAGCTTGCCTGCAAATAATCTTAAATTATAGTTATATAGCAAGACATAATCACCTACATTGAACTCACGCTTTTGTATCCTCTTATCATGCCACCTCTTAACCTTCTCTTTTAACATCTTGGCATTCTCATATGCCTAAGTTCTCCATTCATCAAACGAGCTAATATCAAATAACCTCTTCTCACCGGCAAGTTTGAATCAAAGTTGAGCTCTTTGATTGCCCAATAAGCTTTATGCTCTAGCTCAAGAGGTAAATGACATGCTTTACCGTACACCATTTTGTACGGAGACATGCCCATGGGATTCTTATAGGTAGTCCTATAAGCCCACAGTGCATCATCGAGCTTCTTAGACCTATTCTTTCTAGACCTGTTGACAGTCTTTTGCAGAATCAGTTTAGTCTCTCTATTGCTTAGCTCTACTTGACCACTGAACTGAGGGTGGTAGGGAGATGCAATTCTATGGTTGACATCGTACTTAGCAAGCGTTTTACGGAAAGCACCATGAATGAAGTGTGAACCACCGTCGGTCATTAGATATCTAGGGACTCCAAATCTAGGGAAGGTAACTTCTTGCAGCATCTTGATAGAGGTGTTGTGATCAGCACTACTAGTGGGGATAGCTTCTACCCACTTATTGACGTAATCAACAGCAACTAAGATGTGAGTATACCCATTGGATTTTGGAAAAGGTCCCATATAATCAAAGCCCCAAACATCAAATGGTTCAATGACAAGTGAATAGTTCATAGGCATTTCCTCACGTTTGCTAATATTACCTATTCTTTGATATTCGTCACAAGACAAGACAAACTTATGGGCATCCTTGAAGAGAGTGGGCCAATAAAAACCTGATTGCAATACATTGTGTGCAGTTCTATCTCCCGCATGGTGTCCTCCATAGGCCTCGGAGTGACACATCTGTAGGATCTGTCCCTGTTCATGTTGAGGTACACAGCGTCTAATAACACCATCTACTCCTTCCTTATAAAGGTGAGGATCATCCCAAAAGTAGTGTCTCAAGTCAGAGAAGAATTTCTTCTTTTGCTGGTACGTGAAACTAGGTGGTATATATTTGGCAATGATATAGTTTGCATAATCAGCATACCACGGTGCACTACGTGAAGCATTGATGACATTCAATTGCTCATCGGGAAAGCTATCATCCATAGGTTGTGGGTCATCAAGAACGTTCTCCAACCTAGACAAGTTATCTGCTACTGGGTTATCATCACCCTTTTTGTCGACAACGTGCAAATCAAATTCTTGTAGCAAGAGAACCCATCTGATAAGTCTAGGTTTAGCGTCCTTCTTCTCCATGAGGTACTTAATGGCAGCATGATCAATGTGAATAGTGACTTTGGAATCAACTATGTAAGACCTGAACTTTTCACATGCAAACACGACTGCTAAAAACTCCATCTCCGTAGTAGCATAGTTTCTCTGGGCACTGTCTAGAGTTTTACTAGCATAGTGAATAACATTCAACTTCCTATCAACTCTTTGCCCTAGAACAACACCAACAGCATAATCACTAGCATCACACATAATTTCAAAAGGTAAGTTCCAATCAGGTGGTTGAACAATAAGTGCAGTTATCAAAGCCCTCTTAAGTATTTCGAAGGCTTCTTCACAATCATCATCAAAAACAAAAGGAATGTCCTTTTGCAAGAGATTGGTAAGAGGCCTAGAAGTCTTAGAGGAGTCTTTAATGAACCTTCTATAGAAACAAGCATCACCAAGGAAACTTATTATACCTTTGATATCTGTGGGGTATGGCATTTTCTCGATTGCATCAACCTTAGCCTTATATCGACTTCATTACCTCTTTCAGAAATTTTATGTCCTAAGATGATGCCTTCATTAACCATAAAGTGGCACTTCTCCCAATTCAAGACAAGATTGGTGTCTTTACATCTCTGCAAAACTCGTTCAAGGTTGCTGAGGCAATCATCAAAGGAAGACCCATAAACGGAGAAGTCATCCATGAAAACCTCAACAATCTTTTCACAAAAGTCAGAGAATATAGCCATCATACATCTTTGAAAGGTGGCAGGTGAATTATATAAGCCAAAAGGCATACGTCTATAAGCAAAGGTACCGAAAGGGCAGGTGAAAGTGGTTTTCTCCTGATCAGATTGTGCAACTAGTATTTGGGAGAAACCAGAATAACCGTCTAGAAAGCAAAAGTGTGTGTGTTTAGACAGTCTTTCTAGCATTTGGTCGATAAAAGGCAAAGGGTAATGATCTTTCCTAGTGGCTTTATTCAGCTTCCTAAAATCAATCACCATCCAATAGCGAGTAATAATCCTCTGTGGGATCAACTCATACTTATCATTAGGGACAACGGTAATGCCTCCCTTCTTCGGAACGCAATGCACCGGACTCACCCAATCGCTATGAGCAACAAGATAGATAATACCCGCTTCCAGGAGCTTTACTATTTCTTTTCTCACTACTTCTTTCATCTTAGGATTTAATCTCCTTTGATGATCAACGACTGGTTTGAAATCATGATCAGTTTTAATCTTGTGCTGGCATAGAGTAGGACTAATGCCCTTAAGATCATCAAGAGTATATCCAATAGCAGCACGGTGCTTCCTCAGAGTTTTTAGTAACTTCTTTTCTTCAAGCTCTGAGAGGCTAGCACTAATTATGACATGATATATCTCCTTTTCATCAAGATAGGCATACTTTAGAGTATCAGGCAACTGTTTAAGCTCGAACACAGGATCACCCCTTGGTGGAGGTGGATCCCCAAGAAATTCAACATGCAAGTTATTCTTAAGAATAGGATATTGTTCTAAAACAACTCTATCTATCTCATCCCTTTCATCCATATGCATATCATTTTCATGCTCAAGCAAGTATTGCTCTCAGGGATCAGTAGGAGGCACGACAATAGAAGCTAGGGCAATAGTTTCATCCCTACTAGGCAATTCTTTTTCATGAGGTTTTCTACCAAACTTGGAGAAATTGAACTCATGTGACACACCTTCAAAGCCAACAGTGACAATTTGCTTCTCACAATCAATATGAGCATTGACAGTATTGAGGAAGGGTCTGCCAAATATGATGCGACAAAAGCTATCTTGTGCGGTAGGAAGAACGAGGAAATCAACAGGATACTTCGTTTTACCACACAAGACTTTAACATCCCTAACAATTCCCACAGGGAAGATAGTATCTCTATTGGCAAGCTGAATAGTGACATCAATAGGCTCTATCTCAACAGGTGCAATCTCATCTTTGATTTCATCGTATAAGGATTGAGGTATTGCACTAACACTAGCACCCACGTCACATAAACCATGATAACAATGATCTCCTATCTTAACAGAAACCACAGGCATGCCAGCAACAGGCCTACGTTTGTCTCTAGCATGAGGTTTAGCAATTCTAGCAGCATCTTCACAGAAGTGAATATCATGTCCATCAACATCGTCGGACAGAAGATCTTTGATAATAGCAATGCTAGGTTCAACTCTAATTTTCTCAGGGGGTGTAGGTGTTCTAATATAGCCTCTACGTATGACAATTGAAGCTTTAGAATGATCCTTTATCCTAACAGGGAAAGGTGGTTTCTCAATGTAAGCACTAGGAACCACATGATCATTATAGGCAATGACTCTCTCTTCAACTTGAGTGGGTTTAACTACATTGACTTCTAAAGGAGGATGATATCTAAAGGGGAGATCAATATGAGCAGCAAAAGATTCACACAATGAAGCTACTATCTCAGAGTCAAGTCCATACTTAGCGCTAAAGTCACAAAAAGTATTTGTCTCAACAAAGGATTTAACGCAATCAAAAGTGAAATTCATACCTGATTCCTTACCTTCTTCAAGCTCCCAATCTTCAGAGTTGCGTTTAATTCTCTCCAATAAATTCCATTTGAAGTCAATATCTCTCTTCATAAAAGAACCGGTACAAGAAGTGTCAAGCATGGTGCGATCATCATGAGAAAGCCGAGCATAGAAGTTCTGAATGATAATTTCTCTCGAGAGCTCGTGATTGGGGCATGAATATAGCATTGATTTAAGCCTCCCCCAAGCTTGAGCGATGCTTTCTCAGTCACAAGGCCAAAAATTATAAATATAACTTCGATCACGATGTACTAAATGCATAGGATAAAACTTTTGATGAAATTCGAATTTCAACCGATTGTAGTCCCATGATCCAGTATCATCACATAGCCTATACCACGTGAACGACTTATCCTTCAAAGATAAAGGAAAGACCTTCTTCTTGACCTCATCCTCGGGCACACCTGCAAGCTTAAATAAACCACAAACTTTATCTACATAGATCAGATGCATGTCTGGATGTGATGTTCCATCTCCTGTAAAAGGATTAGCCAGTAGTTTCTCAAGCATACCCGAAGGAAATTCAAAGAAAATATTTTCAGTAGGTGCAGCAAGTTGAGGAGCAACTCTTTGTGCTTCCGTTCGAGGTGAAGATACCCCGAACAAGCCCCTCAAAGGATTAGTATCCATAGTGACAAGTGACAATAAATTTCAGCACACTATATGAATGTTTCCTTACCAAGTTCCACTTACCAAAGGCGCTTCACTCCCCGACAATGGCGCCAGAAAAGAGTCTTGATGACCCACAAGTATAGGTGATCAATCGTAGTCCTTTCGATAAGTAAGAGTGTCGAACCCAACGAGGAGCAGAAGGATCTAACAAGTGGTTTTTAGCAAGGAAAAATCTGCAGGCACTGAAATTGTCTGTAACAAGTGATTGTGTGGCGAGATGATTCGTAGCAAGCAACAAGTAAAAAAAGTAGCAACGGTGCAGCAAAGTGGCCCAATCCCTTTTGTAGCAAGGGACAAGCCTGGACAAAGTCTTATAGGAGGAAAAATGCTCCCGAGGACACACGGGAATTTCTGTCATGCTAGTTTTCATCATGTTCACATGATTCACGTTCGTTACTTTGATAGGTTGATATGTGGGTGGACCGGCACTTGGGTACTGCCCTTACATGGACAAGCATCCCACTTATGATTAACCCCTCTCGGAAGCATCCGCAACTACGAAACAAGAATTAAGACAAAGTCTAACCATAGCATTAAACTAGTGGATCCAAATCAGCCCCTTACGAAGCAACACATAAACTAGGGTTTTAGCTTCTGTCACTCTAGCAACCCATCATCTACTTACTACTTCCCAATGCCTTCCTCTAGGCCCAAATAATGGTGAAGTGTTATGTAGTCGACATTCACATAACACCACTAGAGGAAAAACAACAAACAACATATCAAATTACTGAACGAATACCAAATTCACATGACTACTATTAGCATGACTTATCCCATGTCCTCAGGAACAAAAGTAACTACTCACAAAGCATAATCATATTCATGACCAGAGAGGTAATGAGTAGCATCAAGGATCTGAACATAAACTCTTCCACCAAATAATCCAACTAGCATCAACTACAAAGAGTAATCAACACTACTAGCAACCTTACAAGTACTAATCGGAGTCGCGAGACGGAGATTGGTTACAAGAGATGAACTAGGGTTTGGAGATGAGATGGTGCTGATGAAGATGTTGATGGTGACAAGTCCCCTCCGATGAGAGGAGTGTTGGTGATGACGATGGCGACGATTTCCCCCTCCGGGAGAGAAGTTTCCCCGGCAGGATCGTCCTGCCGGAGCTCTAGATTGGTTCTGCTCGAGTTCCGCCTCGTGGCGGCGGTGAAACCACGAAAAATCTCCTCCCTGATTTTTTCCTGGACGAAACCCTTCATATAGCAAAAGAGGGGGGAGAGTGGGCTAGTGGGCTGCCCAAAAGACCACATGGCGTGGCCTGGGGGTGGCCGCGCCGTGCAGGCTTGTGGGCACCCCCTGGTGCCCCTCTGGCACTTCTTTGGCCCAGTATTTTTTATAAATTGGGAAAAAAATCCTTGTTGATTTTTACGGCGTTTGGAGTTGCGTAGAATAGGTATCTCAACTTTGTTCCAATTTCAGGCCAGAATCCCAGTTGCCGGTATTCTCCCTCTTCATGTAAACCTTGCAAAATAAGAAAGAAAATGCATAAGAATAGCACCATGAAGTGAAATAATAGACCAAGAAGCGATAAATATCAACATGAAAACATGATGCAAAATGGACGTATCATCGCCCAGTTTCAAGTTATACTTGGCTAAGGCGACGAACTCATCTTCATCATCAAGGTAGGAAGACAGATCTGCTCCGAAGTCAAAGGGATTTTTGGGTCGGCGAGGAGTCAGACTGGTAGTTTCATACGATGGAGGAGTCACCGTCTTGTTATTATCATCATACGTAGCTTGGTATTTGTTTAAGTCCAAGCTGGCTGCTAGTTGAGTCACCGCAAAGCGGGACTCCTTGATTACTCGATGATAGTCATCTTTGGTGAACTCCGACCCGTCGTCTTTCAGTTCTGGATAGCCCGTAGTTACCTCCTCTGGTTTCAATTTGGGAGCTTAGGCCAGGCACCGGCTTAGGGTATTCAGGACTCCCTTCCGGGCGGCTTACCTCTTCAGCTCCTCCACTTGAGGAGGCAATGTAGACAGGAAGCCAAGCATGCTCTTGATGGACTTAACTGGCTCTTTGTTTCCCATCACTGCTTTTATTGTCAGTATGTCTCTTGTATACAACTGTTCGGTGAAGGTATACATCGCCTTTAGCTTCAGCATACAGTCGTCTTGGAGATTGGCGGCTCGTAGGCCTACCATGGATAAATCCGTGTTTGTTAGTATTGACAAAATGGACTGATTCTTTTTCGATGAAGGAAAATTGATCCTTAGCAAACATGGCTTGAGTCATGTTGGAGATGTGTTGTTTCAAGCCGGAGAGCTCTTGCTGGGCAGCTTCCAGTTTCTCCTCGGCTTGCTCGGCCCACTTCAGGAGGGTGGCTTGGTCAGCTTTGGCTTTCTTTTCGAGCTTCTGGTGATCAGCCTTCATTCTCTCCAATTCAGCCAGCACCACATGATACTTCCTCTCCGACTCAGACCGAGCATTCTGCTGTTCGGCTAAATTTTTCCTTAAGTCGGCTAGGGATGACTCGACCTGAGTCATAGATTGCTGCAAAACAAGATTTGGGGAGACAAGTCTCAAAACTATTGCAAGTAATATTCCTGACACTTGGGGGCTAATGCATGATGTTATTCAAAGTCATACAAAGTACAAGACCCGACTCATCTTTCGAAAGATGACCCGACCCTTGGGGGCTACAGGTTGAAGTTTTCTTTAACTACAAGACCCGGATCATCTTTCAAAAGATGACCCGGCCCTTGGGGGCTACAGGTTGAAGTTTTATTTAATTACAAGACCCGGCTCATCTTTCAAAAGATGACCCGGCCCTTGGGGGCTACAAGTTGAAGTTCTTTAACTATAAGACCCGGCTCATCTTTCAAAACATGACCTGGCCCTTGGGGGCTACATGTTGAAGTTTTCTTTAACTACAAGACCCGTCTCATCTTTCAAAAGATGACCCGGCCATTGGGGGCTGCAGGTTGAAGTTTTTTTAACTATAAGACCCGACTCATATTTCAAAAGATGACCCGGACCTTGGGGGCTACAGGTTGAAGTTTTCTTTAACTACAAGACCCGACTCGTCTTTCAGAAGATGACCCGGCCCTTGAGGACTATAGTCTGAACTTTTTCTTTAACTACAAAGACCTGGCTCATGTTTCAAAAGATGACCCGACCCTTGGAAGCTACAGGTTCAAGATTTCAATATATACAAGACCCGACTTATCTTTCAAAAGATAACCCGACCCTTGGAGGCTACAGGTTCAAGATTTCAATATATACAAGACCCGACTTATCTTTCAAAAGGTAACCCGACCCTTGGGGGCTATGGACAGATACGGGCCAAATATACATTGCAACAAAAATTATTTCATGAAGCAAAGGCTAGTCTATTGGAAGGCTAATGGGTGGAAGAGAATACATAATAGACATACCTCATGTTTAACTTTCATCAAGTGGATCAAGCTTTTGTTCATTTCATAACTCGTCTCCAGGCGACTCGCGAAGCCAGAGCAGAGTTGATCAAATTCCAGCTTCTCATACTGGGGAAGTTTCAACTTACTGACATCTTGTTCGGTGGAAGGATGAGATTCTTTTGAGGTGTGCTTAGATAACACCGCCACCACAGGTTTGGAGTAGCCAGCACCAGTGATTATGATGACATCTGGATCCTCACTCACCTTGGGAGGGCTCGACGACTTAACATTGTCAGCACTTTCCTTCAAGATGCTAGCGAGTCATCCCGGACACCGGGAATGTCATCCACAAGAACATCATGAGCCGCCACTTGGTCCTCATCAAGCTCTGGGACAGGGGCGCTCGTGCCTAAGACCTCAGTCGTCTTAGGAGTGGAAGACGGGTCGCCAGTCTTTCTCTTCTTTGCTTGTGCTCTGAGATGAAGGCACCAAAATTAGGGCAAATATCATTATTGGGAAGAGAAAGAGTTAATAAAAGAACTCACCCTTGTACACGAATCATTGGCGGAAGAGCTGACATCGCTGAGTCGCCAGATGAAGGAGGAGAAGTCTAAAAGAATAAAAGTATGAAGACTGAGGGAGTTGTGAATCGCATTTTCCACAAGGAAGAGTGTGTTTAAACAAGAGTATACCTCGCTTGTGCGCTTCCGGCCGGTTGTCTTTTCAGGCAACCCGGAAATTAAGTCGCCAGAGCAGCTCCGGGTTTTACGCTTCGGAGTATATTTTGCCTTCTTCAAAAGGAAATCAGGATCCATATAAGCGTTAGGGTGAGACATGGGAACTTTCCCACAAATCCGCCGGGCTGGCCTAGGTGAAGAGGAAGGTGAGTCGGAAGAAATAGAAGTTACCTCAACCACGTCATCTTGGCTTTCATAGTCATCACCCTACGTATAAAGGCACAGGGTATAACCATGAGTCAGCACAGAAGGGTGATAAGTAAAGGAGAAGTTTTTACCTCCGATTGTTCTTCGACGGCTTGTGACTCGCCAACAACGGATGAATCCTTGGCGGCGGCTCTGCCTTTTCTTGTTTTCTTCTTCTTCTACGCTGGTGGCTTTGTTGTTTTCTGGGCGGTCACCTTGGGTCCCCTTCGCCAAAAGGGATCACTTTTCTGGTGGATAGAATAAAATGTCAAACTCGGGGCATTGGCACGTATACTTAAAAAGTAAAAGAAGACAGCTTGGATAGTTACCGGGGGAGCCGGGTTGGCGAGATAGAAGGGCTTGATCCCGATCTTGGCACAGTCTTCCAAAGACTCACCGGTTAACTTCTTGATTATCCCAACATTGTCTCTCTCTGCGAGTTTTTCATGATGGAAGCATTGTGGATGGTTCACACTACCATCATATTCACACATCAAACCGTCCCGGCGACTCAGAGGAACAATGTTCCATTCCACCCAGCAATGGAATAGATCAACCCCGGTAAGCCCGTTATTGGTCAGTGATCACAACTCAGAGAAGACTCGGATGAACTCCGATTCTTCTTCTTCTGTAAGCTTCTTGGGCAGCTTGAAGTCCATGGGCTGACAATCTTCTCTATAACCCGGAAGTGGGTTCTCGCCAGGAGGATAAGTGTCCCGATAGTAAAACCAAGACTCGGCCCAGCCTTTGGGATGGATGGGCAGAAGGACAGTTGGAAATCCACGTTTGCAGCGCCTCCTCCGAGTTCATGATTGGGCCCATTGGAAAATTCGGTTTGGCGATTCAGATGAAAGAAGTTCCAAAATAATGGAACAGTGGCCTCTCTTTGCAGGTATACCTCGCAGAATACTTGAAACTATAGAGGTTATTGATGGAGTTGGATCCCAGGTCTTGAGGATGAACATTGAGGAAATGTAGAGTGTCTCTGAAGAACATTGACCCGGGCGGTTTGAAGCCTTGTTCTAGGTGGTCAGTAAAGACGACTATTTCCCCTTCGGCAGGGTTGGGGATTACCTCGCCTGGGGCGGTTCGCCAACCGATGACTTCCTTACTATCGATGTGACCCGACTTGACAAACTTTCCAATAATAGCGTCATCAATCTTGGTGGGTAACCAATCGCATTTTGAGACGCCAACCAGGACTACAAAAAGGAGGAAACAAGGCGGCTCAGTGAAAACCATGAAATATGGTGACTCGCCAGTTGGAGATCTACGATGTATCTATCAAGACCTTATGACTCGCCCTTAGGTAACTAAAGGGATGGATATGAAGGCATTCTAACTCGCCAGATGAGCAATTTATGGTAATACGAGGGTGTTATGACTCGCCCCTCGACCAACAAAAGGCGTAGCTATGGTGATAATCTAACTCGCCGTGGTGAAGGAAGGTGAGCGGCGATTCTCAAAGGATTTCTTCCTTAGGGATATTCCTGGGAGAGGGACAAACATGTTTCTCAAAGCGAGCGATAAATTACGGATCTACGGGTGGATCGAATTAAAAGGATAATACTTGGGAAAAATTGCAAAAGCTATGGACGCGATAATGCGGCAGTACTATCATCTGGATCTACGGAGCAAAGCCTCTAATGGTTGAGAGATGCGATAAGACTACTGCAGTTTGTTATTACCGGGGATCTACCGCAAGGATGTTAAACGGATCTAGAGTAAAGAAAGAGGTTCGTCGTGTTCCGGAGCTAGCTTGCGAGAACAATGGATAACTCGGTCTAACCCTAATGAGGAAAGACATTTACCTGAGAGAAGAGGACGGCGCCGGAAATGGACGCGGAGAGCTTCGCGCCTTCGATTTGCCCGGAGATGCCCAAGATACAGCGACTGGCGACGGAGCTTCGGGGGCCGATGAGGAGGCCGAGGCGCTGGCACGAGGAAGACGAAGGGCGCGCGGAAGACGGAGGTCGCGAGGAAGCCGAAGTGGAGGTAGGTGACGGTGGCCCCACTCCCCCTGTGGCAATTTAAAAGAATAGGAGCTGGAATCGAGGCGATAGGCACGGGAATAGAGGCGTCAAAACTGAAAATTTGCAATGATGGCGCCTAGATTTTCGGGATAAGTAAATGGCGGTGCAAAAGATTCGATGGGCGGTTACAGCATTAAAATCCCGAAATTGAAGGGATAAGGTGATATCGTCAAAAATTGCATGGCGTCTCACATGGTTCATGATGGATGGAGGCTTATCATCTGTCAAAAGATAGGAGTGATACAAGTCGCCCCAAAATAAGTGAAGGTTTATTGGCGTGAATAAATTCAAGATAATCTGGGGCCTAATGTTGGGGATATTGCCTGCGGTGTAACCCGCCCTAGCTGGGCCGGGTCACTAAGGGGGCGACTCATTCATTGGTGATAGATGCCTTGGGCTAGGAGCCGGATGGCGGTTCAGAAGCTATAGAGGACAAACCGCCATGGAGGTTTCTAGTCTTGGCAAACACGGAGATAGGGAAAGCTACAAATTGTAGCATAGCCAGGACTCTTGTAAACCCTAGGGCCTCGACCTGTATATAAAGGCGAGCCCTTGGGAAAGATAGGGCAAGTTAGAAATCATCGAGAGCCAGGTCAGGCAAGTTACGCCCTCCCTGTAATCGAAACCATCATCAATCTACACAAAGCATGACGTAGGCTTTACCTCCACACGAGGGGCCGAACCTGGGTAAATCTGAGTATCGCTTTCGCTCACCCCCTTAGAGTCGCCACCAAGATGCGGTGGCTTCATCTTTAAGTCCTTTCATGAGGACATCTGTCATGACAAAACCACGACAGTAACCACACATATAACTCAACTATATTAAAACATCATCGAACATTGAGTGTGCATACCGTGCGGGTTCGAGAACTATGTAGACATGCCCCGAGGCACTCGTCGGTCAATATCAAATAGCGGGACCTGGATGCCCATATTGGATCCTACATATTCTCCGAAGATCTTATAAGTTGAACCTCAGTGTCAAGGATTCATATAATCCCGTATATCATTCCCTTTGTCCTCCGGTATGCTACTTGCCCGAGATTTGATCGTCGGTATCCGCATACCTATTTCAATCTCGTTACCGGCAAGTCTCTTTACTCGTTCCGTAATACAAGATCCCGTGACTTACACTTAGTCACATTGCTTGCAAGGCTTGTGTGTGATGTTGTATTACCGAGTGGGCCCCAAGATACCTCTCCGTCACATGGAGTGACAAATCCCAGTCTTGATCCATACTAACTCAATGGACACCTTCGGAGATACCTGTAGAGCACCTTTATAGTCACCCAGTTACGTTACAACGTTTGATGCACACAAGGTATTCCTCCGGTGCCAGTGAGTTATATGATCTCATGGTCATAGGAACAAATACTTGACACGCAGAAAACAATAGAAATAAAACGACACGATTAATATGCTACGTTCATAGTTTGGGTTTTGTCCATCACATGATTCTCCTAATGATGTAATCCCGTTATCAAGTGACAACACTTGTCTATGGTTAGGAAACCTTGACCATCTTTGATCAACGAGCTACTGAACTAGAGGCTTACTAGGGACATTGTTTTGTCTATGTATCCACACATGTATTTGAGTTTCCAATCAATACAATTATAGCATGGATAATAAATGATTATCATGAACAAAGAAATATAATAATAACTAAATTTTTATTGCCTCTAGGGAATATTTCCAACAGTCTCCCACTTGCACTAGAGTCAATAATCTAGTTCATATCACCATGTGATTTTAACGAATCCAACACCCAGTTCTGGGGTCTGATCACATCTTGCTCGTGAGAGAGGTTTTAGTCAACGGTTCCGAAACTTTCAGATCCGTGTGTGCTTTACAAATCTTTATGTCATCTTATAGATGTTGCTACTGTGCTATTCGGAAATACTCCAAATATGTACTCTACTATACGAATCCGTTTTACTACTCATAGCTATTTAGATTAGTGTCAAAGCTTGCATCAACGTAACCCTTTACGACGAACTCTTTAACCACCTCCATAATCGAGAAAAATTCCTTAGTCCATTAGTTACTAAGGATAACTTTGACCGATGTTCAGTGATTCAATCCTGTATCACTCTCTGTACCTCTTAACAAACTTGTGGCAAGGCACACATCAGGTGCGGCACACAACATGGCATACTTTAGAGTCTAAGGCTAAGGCATAGGAGATGACCTTCAACCTTTCTCTTTCTTCTGCCGTGGTCGGGCTTTTGAGTCTTACTCAAATTCACACCTTACAACAAAGCCAAGAACTCCTTCTTTGCTGATCTATTTTGAACTCCTTCAAAAACTTGTCAAGGCATGCATTTCATTTGAAAGTTCTATTAAGAGTTTTGATCTATCTCTATAGATCTTAATGCTCAATGTTCAAATAGCTCTATCCAGGTCTTCCTTTGAAAAACTCCTTTCAAACAACCTTTTATGCTTCACATAAATTCTACATCACTTCCAATCAACAATATGTCAACCACATATACTTATCAGAAATTCTATAGTGCTCCCACTCAATTCTTTGGAAAATTTCTTATAAACCTTGTACAAACCCAAAAGATTTGATCATCTCATCAAAGCGTATTTTCCAACTCCGAGATGCTTGCACCAGTCAATAGAAGGATCGCTGGAGCTTGTGTTGGGGAACGTCGCATGGGAAACAAAAATTTTCCTACGCGCACGAAGACCTATCATGGTGATGTCCATCTACGAGAGGGGATTTCCGATCTACGTACCCTTGTAGATCGCACAACAGAAGCATTAAGAAACGCGGTTGATGTAGTGGAACATCCTCACGTCCCTCGATCCGCCCCGCGAACCGTCCCACGAACCGTCCTGCGATCCGTCCCACGATCCGCTCCGATCTAGTGCCGAACGGATGGCACCTCCGCGTTCAGCACACGTACAGCTCAACGATGATCTCGGCCTTCTTGATCCAGCAAGAGAGACGGAGAGGTAGATGAGTTCTCCGGCAGCGTGATGGCGCTCCGGAGGTTGGTGGTGATCTAATCTCAGCAGGGCTCCGCCCGAGCTCCGCAGAAACGCGATCTAGAGGAAAAACCGTGGAGGTATGTGGTCGGGCTGCCGTGGCAAAAGTTGTCCCAAATCAGCCCTAATAGCTCCATATATATAGGAGGAGGGGAGGGGAGGCTTACCTTGAGGCTCAAGGAGCCCCAAGGGCTGCACCATCAAGGGGAGGAGGAGTCCTCCTCCAATCCTAGTCCAACTAGGATTGGAAGGTGGAGTCCTTCTCTTCTTTCCCAGCTTTCCTTTTTTTTCTCCTCTTTTGTTTTTTCTTTCTCTCTTGCGCAAGACAGCCTTGGGCTGACCCCACCTACTTGGTGCGCCACCCCCAAGGTCCTTGGGCCCTCCCGGGTGGGTGGTCCCCCCTCCCGGTGAAGATCTAGAACCCATTCGTCATTCCCGGTACATTACGGGTAATGCCCGAAAACCTTCCGGTAACCAAATGAAGTCATCCTATATATCAATCTTCATTTCCAGACCATTCCGGAAACCCTCGTAACGTCCGTGATCTCATCCGGGACTCCGAACAACATTCAGTAACCAACCATATAACTCAAATACGCATAAAACAACGTGGAAACCTTAAGTGTGCAGACCCTGCGGGTTCGAGAACTATGTAGACATGACCCGAGTGACTCCTCGGTCAATATCCAATAGCGGGACCTGGATGCCCATATTGGATCCCACATATTCTACGAAGATCTTATCGTTTGAACCTCAGTGCCAAGGATTCATATAATCCCGTATGTCATTCCCATTGTCCTTCGGTATGTTACTTGCCCGAGATTCGATCGTCAGTATCCGCATACCTATTTCAATCTCGTTTACCGGCAAGTCTCTTTACTCGTTCCGTAATACAAGATCCCGCAACTTACACCAAGTCACATTGCTTGCAAGGCTTGTGTGTGATGTTGTATTACCGAGTGGACCCTGAGATACCTCTCCATCACACGGAGTGACAAATCCCAGTCTCGATCCATACTAACTCAACGAACACCTTCGGAGATACCTGTAGAGCATCTTTATAGTCACCCAGTTACGTTGCGACATTTGATACACACAAAGCATTCCTCCGTTGTCAGTGAGTTATATGATCTCATGGTCATAGGAACAAATACTTGACACGCAGAAAACAGTAGCAACAAAATGACACGATCAACATGCTACGTCTATTAGTTTGGGTCTAGTCCATCACATGATTCTCCTAATGATGTGATCCCGTTATCAAGTGACAACACTTGCCTATGGTCTAGAAACCTTGACCATCTTTGATCAACGAGCTAGTCAACTAGAGGCTTACTAGGGACAGTGTTTTGTCTATGTATCCACACATGCACTGTGTTTCCAATCAATACAATTATAGCATGGATAATAAACGATTATCATGAACAAAGAAATATAATAATAACTAATTTATTATTGCCTCTAGGGCATATTTCCAACAGCTTGCATAATGGTTAGCATCCTTAGGATCGACAAAACCTTCTGGTTGTATCACATACAACCTTTCCTCAAGGAAACCGTCGAGGAAACAATGTTTTGACATCCTATGTGCAATATTTCATAAATAATGCAGCAACTACTAACATAATTCCAACAGACTTTTAGCATCGCTACGAGTGAGAAAGTCTGATCATAGTCAACCCTTTGATCTTACCGGAAACATCTTTGCGACAAGTCGAGCTTTTCTTAATGGTGAATAATCACCATCATCGTTTGTCTTCCTTTTAAAGATCCATCTTTACTTAATAGTCCTACAACCATCAAGTATTTCTTCCAAAGTCTACACTTTGTTTTCATACGTGGATCCTCTCTCGGATTTCATGGCCTCCAACCATTTGTTGGAATTCGGGCCCACCATCGCTTCTCCATAGCTCGTAGGTTCATCGTTGTTTCAACAACATGACCTCCAAGACAGGGTTACCGTACCACTCTGTAGTAGTACGAGACCTTGTCGGCCTATGAGGTTTGTAGTAACTTGATCTGAAGCTCAATGATCACCATCATCAGCTTCCACTTCAATTGGTGTAGGCGCCACAGGAACATCTTCCTGCGCCCTGCTACACACTGGTTGAAGTGACGGGTCAATAGCCTCATCAAGTTCCACCACCCTCCAACTCAAATATTTCGAGAGAAACCTTTCCTCAAGAAAGGATCCGTTTCTAGAAACAAACACTTTGCTTCCGGATCTGAGATAGGAGATGTATCCAACCATTTTGGATATCCTATGAAGATGCATTTATCCGCTTTGGGTTTGAGCTTATCAGACTGAAACTTTTTCACGTAAGCGTCGCAGACCCAAACTTTTAAGAAACGACAGCTTAGGTTTCTCCAAACCATAGTCTATACTGTGTCATATCAACGGAAATACGCGGTGCCCTATTTAAAGTGAATGCAGTTGTGTCTAATGCAAATCCCATAAACGATAGTGGTAATTCGATAAGAGACATCATAGTATGCACTATATCTAATAGGGCGTGGCTATGACGTTCGGACACACCATCACACTATGGTGTTCTAGGTAGCGTGAAATGTGAAACAATTTACACATTGTCTTAACTGTGTACCAAAAACTCGTAACTCAGATATTCATCTCTATGATCATATCGTAGACAATTTATCCTCTTGTCACGACGATCTTCACTCTGAAATAGCGTTGAACCTTTCAATATTTCAGACTTGTGATTCATCAAGTAAATACTCCTGTATCTACTCAAGTCGCCAGTGAAGTAAGAACATAACGATATCCACTGCGTGCCTCAGCGCTCATTGGACTGCACACATAAAAAATGTAGTATATCCAACAAGTTACTTTCTTGTTCCACGTGGTATATTTTGCATGTCTCAAGTGATTCAAAATCAAGTGAGTCCAAACGACCCATCTGCATGGAGTTTCTTCATGCGTTTATACCAACAGGTATGGTTTGCATGTCTCAAACGTTTCACAAATGAGTGAGTACAAAGATCCATTAGCATGGAGCATCTTCATGCATTTTACACCAACATGACTCAAGTGGCAGTGCCACAACTAAGTGGTACTATCATTATTACTTTGTATCTTTTGGCACCAATATTATGAACATGTGTAACACTACAATCGAGATTCAATAAACCATTGAGGGTAATTTATTCAAGCAAATTGAATAATTATTATTCTTTTTAATGAATAATCGTATTGCAATGAACACGATCAAATCATGCTCAACGCAAACACCAAATGCCAATTATTTAGGTTTAACACCAATACCGATGATAGAGGGAGCGTGCGATGTTTGATCACATCAACCTTGTAAACACTTCCAACACTTATCGTCACCTCACTTTAGCTAGTCTCCGTTTATTCCGTAGCTTCTATTTCGAGTTACCAATCACTTAGAAATCGAACCGGTATCTAATAGCCTCGTGCTACTAGGAGTACTAGTAAAGTACACATCAATATCATGTATATCAAATATACTTCTGTTGACTTCGACAGCCTTCTCATCTACCAAGTATCTAGGGTAGCTCCACTTCAGTGACCGTTCCCCTCATGACAGAAGCACTTAGTCTCGGGTTTGGGTTCAATCTTGGGTTTCTTCACTAGAGCAGCAACTGGGTTGCCGTTTCATGAAGTATCCCTTCTAGCCCTTGCCCTTCTTGAAACTAGTGGTTTTACTAACCATCAACAATTGATGCTCCTTCTTGATTTCTACTTTCGTAGTGTCAAACATTGCGAATCGCTCAAGGATCATCATATCTATCCTTGATATGTTATAGTTCATCACGAAGCTCTAGCAGCTTAGTGGAGTGACTTTGGAGAACCATCACTATCTCATCTAGAAGATTAACTCCCACTTGATTCAAGTGATTATTGTACTCAGACAATCTGAGAACATGCTCAACGATTTGAGCTTTTCTCCTTTACTTTGTAGACAAAGAATGTTGTCGGAGGTCTCATACCTCTTAACAAGGGCACGAGCATGAAATCTCAATTTCATCTCTTAGAACATCTCATATGTTCCGCAACATTTCAAAACGTCTTCGGCGCCTTGCTTCTAAGCTATTAAGTATTATGCACTGAACTATCACGTAGTCATCAAAAACGTGTATGTCAGATGTTCGCAACATCCACAAACGACGCTCGAGGTGCACCACACTGAGTGGTATATTAAGGACATAAGTCTTTTGCGCAAAATGAGGACAATCCCCAGTTTTACGGACTCAGTCCGCAAGGTTGCTACTATCAACTTTCAACTAAATTTTCTCTAGGAACATATAAAACAGTAGAGCTATGGCGCAAGCTACATCGTAATTCGCATAGTCCAATAGACTATGTTCGTGATAATTAGTTCAATTAATCATATTACTTAAGAACTCCCACTCAAAAAGTACATCTCTCTAGTCATTTGAGGGGTACATGATCCAAATCCACTCACTCAAGTCCGATCATCACGTGAGTTGAGAATAGTTTCAGTGGTAAGCATCTCTATGCTAATCATATCAACTATACGATTCATGCTCGACCTTTCGGTCTCATGTGTTCCGAGGCCATGTCTGCACATTCTAGGATCTTCAAGCTTAACCCGAGTGTTCCGCGATCTCGCCATCGAGGTTGTCATGCTACTTATGCTATTACTACTAAAGCTACGTCCTAGCAATATAGTAAACGCATCTGCAAACACACGTGTTAGTTTAAGGACAACCCTATGGCTCCTGCCGATTGCCGTACCATTGACGTGCAAGTCGATATTAACTATGACAACATGATCATCTCATACATCCAATATATCGCATCACGTCATTGGCCATATCATATCACAAGCATACCCTGCAAAAACAAGTTAGATGTCCTCTAATTTGTTGTTGCATGTTTTACGTGGCTGCTATCGGTATCTAGTATGATCGCATCTTACTTATGCAAAAACCACAACGGAGATGTGCAAATTGCTATTTAACCTCTCCAAGGATCGCCTCAGTCAAAAAAAATTCAACTAAAGTTGAAGAAACGACACCCGCCTGTCATCTTTATGCAACGAGGTTGCATGTCAATCGATGAAACCAGTCTTTCATAAGCGTACGAATAATGTCGGTCCGGCCACTTCAATCCAACAATACCGCCGAATCAAGAAAAGACTAAGGAGGGCAGCAAATCGAACATCACCATCCACAAAACCCTTTGTGTTCTACTCGAGATAACATCTACGCATGAACCTAGCTGTGATACCACTGTTGGGGAACGTTGCATGGGAAACAGAATATTTCCTACGCACACGAAGACCTATCATGGTGATGTCCATCTACGAGAGGAGATTTGGATCTACGTACACATGTAGATCGCACAGCAAGAAGCGTTAAGAAATTCGGTTGATGTAGTGGAACATCCTCACGTTCCTCGATCCGCCACGCGAACCGTCCCAGAACCGTCCCGCGATCCGTCCCACAACCCGTTCCGATCTAGTGCCGAACGAACGGCACCTCCGCGTTCAGCACACGTACTTCTCGACAATGATCCCGTCCTTCTTGATCCAGCAAGCAAGACGGAGAAGTAGATGAGTTCTCCGGCAGCGTGACGGTGCTCCGGTGGTGGTGAGGATCTACTCCTGTAGGGCTCCGCCCGAGCTCCGCAGAAATACGATCTAGAGGTAGAACTATGTGGTCTAGGGTTGAGTTGCACGTGGCAAAAGTTGTCACAAATCAGCCCTAAATCACCACTATATATAGGAGGGAGGGGGAGGAGGCTTTCCTTGAGGGCCAAGCCCTCAAGGGTGCACCGGCCAAGGGAGAGGAGGAGTCCTACTCCAATCCTATTCCAATTAGGATTGCAAACTCGAGTCCTTCTCTTCCTTCCCACCTCTTTTTTTTTCTTTGGTTTTCTTTCCTTGGCGCCAAGGCCCTCTTGGGCTGTCCCACCAGCCCACTAAGGGCTGGTGTGCCACCCCTAGGGCCATTGGGCTTCCCCCGGGTGGGTTTCCCCCCTCCCGATGAACTTCTGGAACCCATTCGTCACTCCCGATACATTCCCGGTAATGCCCGAAAACCTTAAGGTAACCAAATGAAGCCATCATATATATCAATCTTCGTTACAGACCATTCCGGAAACCCTCGTGACGTCCGAGATCTCATCCGGGACTCCGAACAACATTCGGTAACCACACGTATAACTCAACTATATTAAAACATCATCGAACCTAAATTGTGCAGACCCTGCGGGTTCGAGAACTGTGTAGAGATGCCCCGAGGCACTCCTCGGTCAATATCAAATAACGGGACCTGGATGCCCATATTGGATCCTACAGATTCTCCGAAGATCTTATTGGTTGAACCTCGGTGTCAAGGATTCATGTAATCCCGTATGTCATTCCCTTTGTCCTTCGCTATGTTACTTGCCCGAGATTTGATAGTCGGTATCCGCATACCTATTTCAATATCGTTACCGGCAAGTCTCTTTACTCGTTCCGTAATACAAGATCCCGTGACTTACACTTAGTCACATTGCTTACAAGGCTTGTGTGTGATGTTGTATTACCGATTGGGCCCCGAGATACCTCTCCGTCACACGGAGTGACAAGTCCTTGTCTTGATCCATACTAACTCAACGGACACCTTCGGAGATACCTGTAGAGCACCTTTATAGTCACCCAATTATGTTGCGATGTTTGATGCACACAAGGTATTCCTCCGGTGCCAGTGAGTTATATGATCTCATGGTCATAGGAACAAATACTTGACACGCAGAAAACAATAGCAATAAGACGACACAATCAATACGCTACGTTCAGAGTTTGGGTCTTGTCCATCACATGATTCTCCTAATGATGTGATCCCATTATCAAGTGACAACACTTGTCTATGGTTAGGAAACCTTGAGCATCTTTGATCAACGAGCTAGTCAACTAGAGGCTTACTAGGGACAGTGTTTTGTCTATGTATCCACACATGTATTTGAGTTTCCAATCAATACAATTATAGCATGGATAATAAACAATTATCACAACCAAAGAAATATAATAACAACTAAATTATTATTGCCTCTAGGGCATATTTCCAACATTTACTCCCATACGCGCACAACTACCTTACTCGGGTGTAAGTTTCTGTCACTCTTGCCACCCACTATAAGCGAATTATGAACATATTACAAACCCTCCAGTGTGTATCCTTCATGTGTGCGCCTCACGAAAGGCACCTTAGGACAACACCATATCAACACACAACTCATATCAATAACATCATATCACAACTAACCCATAGGACAAAATGAATCTACTCAAACATCATAGGATAGCCACATATCATTGGGAAATAGTATGTAGTGTTGAGAATCAAGTTTAAGTAGAGAATTACATCAGGAAAATAGGTGTTACACAGCTGCATAGAGGGGAAAGAGATGATGTTGAAGGCGACAATATTGTTGGTGTAGATCGTCGTCATGCTCCTTGCCTCGGCGGCACTCTCGCGCCACAGGGAGAGAGGGGGAGAGAGCCCCCTCCTCCTTATTCTTCCTTGGACTCGCCCTAGATGGGAGGAGAGTTCCCCCTCTAGTCCATGGCCACCATTGCGATGGAAGGGCAGGAGCGCCTCCTAGATTCGATCTCCCTCTCTATTCTATTCTCTTTCGTGTTCCTATTTTCTATCCCTTCACCGTTTCTTAAATTACGGGAGATCTGTAACTCCAATTGCGCTGAAATTTTGAGGGGATCCTTATACATAAATTAGCTTTCTTCCACCAGAAAACGATCCCCAACCAACTTAAGGGATTCCCACTAGACACCACCCCGTGCGAGGGGCACGCGTGCCCTCATGTCTAGTGGAGGCTGTGGACCTTCATTGGCCTTGATTCCGCCTCCCAAAAATCACATATATTCCAATATAATAATGTGTAAATTTTTATCGCGTTTGGACTTTGTTTGATATGGTTATTCTGCGAAAGAAAAAACATGCAACAAACAACAACTAGGACTTGGCACTGAAGCAGTCTGTTAGTCCAATAAATCATATAAAATGTTGCCAAAAATAAGTGAAATTTGTATAATATTGGCATGGAACAATAATAATTTGTAGCTACGATGGAGAGGTATCATACCCCTTTGTGATTAGGATTTACACCGGCGTGTGACCTCTTTGTTGAGCCTAGGTAGGATTACGACATGTTGATCGGCCGAGGCCGGGCATGCCACAGGAAAGTGTGTCCAGCCGGAGTTGATCGAGTGTGTTGGGTAAGTTTGTGCCCCCTTGCAAGGAAGAATATCTATTCGAGTAGTTGTGTCCATGGTAACGGGCGCTCAGAGTTGTATCCCGATCTAATTCAACCACAAGTGTGGCTTAATTTGAAACATGGCTACGAGATTGCTTTCTCGTAGGGAGTCGAGGAAGGATCTCTCGTCATTACTTAATAAACTTGCTACATTATACTTATGTTGTTCTTCACTCTTCTAATGCTGCAAGACACCGAAGATGCTAGTCTTTGATAGGACTAGGCCTCTTTGTATTCTAGCATTTCTGCAGTCAGTCCAAAGATATAGCCCCATTCCTTTGATACTCATGCATACTTAGCATAGTTTTGATGCCGGTCTTGCAAGTACTTTGGATGAGTACTCACCAGATGATGGAGCCCAGGAGATGGCTGATCCTGTAGACGACTTGTACCCCGACGGAGCCTGCTACAGTGACGGGTACACTTCTTGTTAACTTAGTACCAGCTTATGTATTGTTTGATATAGGAGCATCATATACTTCTATGTGAGAAAATTTTGCATAAATGCATGATATAAGAAGCGAAGAAATGAGCATTCCAATAGCGGGAAACACCCCCACGGGCTAGTGTTGAACCTTCGTGGTTTGCCCCAATGTCCCCGTTGAAATTGAAGGATTGGAATTCCTAGCCGCTCCCATGTTGCTGAAGTCTTCTGAAGTCTTCCAATATTAACCTCATTCTGTGAATGGACTGGTTGAAAGCTCGTACGTCTTCAATCGTTTTTGCCACCAAAACCGTTCATATCCTACATCCTTCAAATGAAATAATAATCTACCATGCTCATCTCGTTCGAGATGCCGAAGCCCGAATATATGCCTTGATGCATTAAATGCGTCACCTCTTGAGGGGATTTAAAGCATTTCAATTGTCCATGACTTTTCGGATGTCTTTCTAGAAGAACTCTCAGGGATTCCCCCTGTGAGAGCTGTCGGGTTTGTCATTGACTTAGTACCACACACCACTCCTATCGCCAAATGACCCGAGAAAATGCCGCCACACGAACTCCATGAACTTAAGAAAGAAGTCGACAAATCTCTTAGATGTGGTTGTATTCATCCAAGTTCCTCTGCTTGGGGAGAACCTTCTCTCTTTGTTAACAAGAAGGATGATACAAATCGTTCAGTTGAAGACTATCGTGCAATCAACCACGAAACTATTCAAAACAAGTATCATGTTCCTTGGATAAATGATTTGTATGATCAACTAGTTGGTTCCTCAGTCTTCTCTAAACTCGACTTGAGGTTGGGATACCAAGAGATCCGTGTTCGCGAAGAGGGTAACCCAAAAACCGCCTTCGTTAGATATGGTTCATATGAATACACTGTCATGTCCTTCGGCTTAACTTATGCCCCGACAACCTTCTCTCGGTTGATGAATTATATCTTCATGGACTACCTCGACAAATTCTTCTTGGTTTATCTCGATGATATCTTGGTGTACTCCAAGAATAAACAAGAACATGCCGAACCTCTTCGTCTTGTACTCGAAAATCTATGGGAGCATCAACTTTATGGCAAGTATTCAAAGTGTGAATTATGGCTGGACGAAGTGACCTACCTTGGCCATGTGATTTCCAAGGATGGTACTGTGGTCAAACCTGAATGAGTTGAGGCTATTCTTGACTGGACTCCCCCGAAGAATGTGAAGCAAGTCACAATATTTCTCAGAATATCCAGCTAATGACGTCAATTTGTCGAGAAATTATCCAAGATTGCAATTTGCTCGAGTGCTTTCTCCTCCGGATACTAATAAGGATTTTTTCATATACTTCGACACTTCATGTCAAGGATTAGGCTATGTCCTAATGCAAGAGCGCAGAGTGATCGCCTATGGCTCATGATAGTTGCGTGCTCATGAAGAGAACTATCCAGTTCATGACCTTGAACTTGCTGCAGTTATGTATGCATTATTCCAATGGCAACATTACCTTATTGGTAATCATTGTGAGATCTACACCGATCACCAAATTCTGAAGTACCTATTTACTCAGCCGATCAGAATCTCCGTCAGCAGAGATGGATGGAGAGCATAACATATTTAAACTTGGGTATTTCTTATACACCTTGCAAGGCTAATATAATGGTTGATGCCTTGAGCGGCAAGTCATGCTGCAATCACCTCCAGGTTCATAAGGTTTAGGCCCGTCTTCAAGAAGAATTCAGCAAGTTGAACCTCCATATTGTTCCTCACTGCTAGCTTGTTCCCCCTCGTGAAGAGTTCCGCAAGATGAACCTTCATCTTGTTAATCAGGGTTCTCTTAATAACCTGGGTGGTGAACTAGATCTCGTGGGCGACATCGAAACTATTCAACTCTACGACAATGAAGTCGAAAATATTAAAGGCTACCTTGCAAAAGGTAAACCCTCTTGCTTCACTATGGCTGATGATGTCACCTTGTACTTCAAGGGTCGCCTATTCATACCAAGTCAGAGGGAAAACCTGAATATGACTCCGATGGTGATGAAAAAACCTCATGATACACATCTGTCTATTCATCCGGGTAGTACCAAGATGTCCCAAGACATCCGTCAAAGATTCTGGTGGTCAAACACGAAGCAAGACATCGCACGCTAAGTTGCAAAATGTGACATTTGCCGTCGAATCAAAGCAGAACATCAAGGGCCTGCTGGAACTCTGCAACCTATTACTATTCCTGAATGGAAATGGGACCATGTCAAAATGGACTTTGTCACTAGTTTTCCCAGATCACACAAAGGTAACGAACCTATTCTTGTCATCATTGACCGCGTGTGTAAAGTTGCACATTTTTGGGCTGTCAAGGAAACCATCACTACGAGTCAGCTGGTAGATCTATATATGGCCAGAATTGTTTTACTCCATGGTATTCCATTGGTAATTAGCCCCGAATTTGGCAGCTTATTCACTTCAAGATTCTGGAAAGTTTCCAGAAAGCTAAGGGAACTCATCTGTCCTTTATCACCGCATTTCATCCTCAATCCTAGGGATAAGTTGAACGAGTCAACCAAATTCTCGAAGATATGCTTCAAGCTTGTGCAATTTTTTTGGCAAGAAATGGGAGGAATCTCTCCCGTATGTCAAGTTCGCCTACAACAATAACTATCAAGCTAGTCTAAATATGGCCCCCTTTGAAGTGTTGTATGGACGAAAGTGTCGAACTCCTTTGAATTGGTCAGAAACTAGGGGACGATTACTCTTAGGTCCAGATATTATCCAACATGCTGAAGATCAAGTCCGCATTATTCGTGAGAATATGAAGGCTGATTTATCTCGTCAAAAAAGTCAGTATGACCGTCATCACCAAGATATGGTCTATCAACCTGGTGAAAAGGCTTATGTTTGAGTCACACCAAAGAGAGGTGCACACTGCCTTAGGATCAAGGGCAAGCTCGATCCTCTCTATATTGATCCATTCACTATTTTTGAAAGGAATGGAAAGGTGACATATCAGTGGGAGCTACCATCGAACCTTTCTCAAGTTCATGATGTCTTCCATGTGTCACGGCTCCGCCGGTGCTTGAAGGACGATCCTATTAGAGTAGTGGATCATGATATGCTTGAGCTGCAACAAGACCTTTCTTACAAAAAGGACTCGGTCTGCCTTCTTGATCAAACTGAATGTCACACTCGTCAAAAGGTTACCAAGTTCCTCAATGTGCAGTTCTCAAATCATTCTGAAGATGAAGGCACTTGGGAATGTGAGGATCATCTTCATGATGGAAAACCATGGACGGGCCAGTCCACAATAGTTTCTACCCTTCCAAAGCGAAGCCTGCCCCCTCCACCCACGGTAGGATCTGCAAACCCTAGCCCACCAGCAACAAACCCTAGCCAGTAGCCACCATGGGAATATTCTCACGGGTTGGCTCAAGCTCCGACAAGAACAAGGTCAAGGCCCCTGCCGCCCCTTGGTGCGTGCTATCCCTGCCGTCGTATTTCCGTCCGCCCCGGCAACGGATTAGCATCCTAGTGCACCAGGCAAGGTGGAACTGGGAACACCACAAACCTCTCATTGCCCCGACGTTGTCCTGTCACATGACTAGCACTTGGATCCGAAGAGGATCCCAGTGTCAGCGGTGCCATGGCCGGTGTGGGCACATGAGGTGGAGGTGAGGCACCGACGACAACAGATCATGCCTCAGCAGCGGCTCAACCCGACGTACGCTGAAGACTCTCCCGATTGGGAGGTCTGGCTTGTGTTTGAGCACGAGGAGCAACGTCGGCGTGGCGTCCGCAACGTGTGGGATGGTATCTTCCACCCCTCGTCACGCGTGATGCAGACAGGGAGGCGTTGGCAACCACCCTTCATGAAAGCAAGCATGAAGAGCGGCACAAGCAGGAGGAGGAGGAGGCAGCTTACCACGCATGGATGACGGAGGCCATTGCGCTCTCCGCTTCCAGAGACTGCGTCATGCCGCCGCTGGCCTTGCCGTCCCCCACTAGGCTCGAGCTGGTGTTGACCCTCCTCAAGCCCAATGAGTCCATATGTGAGGGGGTGGTGCATGAGTGGGTGAGTGTGCCACCCGTCTGGATGAGGGCGGAGCAAGAGTAGATCTACCTGGAGCACTGGCGACAACAACACTTGCAGGCGGAGCATGAAGAGTGTAAGCGGCTCAAGGAGTGGGAGAAGGATGCCGAGACAAAGGAGGAGGAGCATCGTGTCGTAGCCCAGGCAGCGGCGATGAAGCCACCGACGGACAACGTCGCCATCGCCTGGGAGATGATGTTCCCCTGGGCTGGCCCGGCGCCGACCCTCGTCGACCTCACCAGCCGCGACGACGAGCAGGAGGACACCTAGGGCAGCTCGCATCCTTGTTTTCATTTTATTTTTAATGTTTTTAGTTAGGTATCCTTTTAGGTAATGCATGGCAGACTTGTGAACTATCATCAGCATGTGTGGCCCACATTAATGTTTAATTAAAGTTAATGCAGGGTTATGTGAAGTCATGTGATGTTCGAATGTGATGTCATGTGATAGAAATACGAGAACTTATTATTTATGTAATTGAATCACAAAACATTTTTAATGTAAATCATTATAAGAACAAATTAAAATTTCATAAATGAATAAATAAATTCATATCCTTCTCAAATATTAGGCATATGCATGTAAAGTGATCAATCCGAGCACTTATTGTTGATGTAAAACAATAGTTATGAAAAATGTGCTCCAAATGAGTTCCGTAGATAGACTAAACACCCCATTCCCAAGAAGAATTTTTTGACCTTTTCTAAAGAGCCAAAAATCAAAACTTGACATCTAGTGTGCAAATATAGGGTCCATGCCCAATAAGCAATCATTTTGAAAATCTATGACATGCTTAGGCATGAAATTTGAATTTGAACTAACCTTCGAATTATAAGCAACATTCAAAATCCATTGCTCTCTCATGTGATGTTGCAATGATTTTAAATTATTAGACATGTTAGATGATCAATCTGATGTATATGCATAGTCATGAGAAATATGGCATGGTGCTGAGCTCCAAAGTTAGAGTAAGAAGACATTTTTAATGGAAATCATTATGAAAACGGTTTAAAATTTCAAAAATGAAAAAAATAAGTTCAAATGCTTCTAAAATATCAGGCATATGCATGTTAAATAGAGGGTCCATGCCCAATATGAGATCATTTTCAAAAACTATGACATGCTTAGGCATGAAATTTGAATTTGAACAACCTTTGAATTATAAGCAACATTCAAAATCCATTGCTCTGTGATGCGATGTTGCAATGATTTTAAATTATTACACATGTTAGATGATCAACCCGATGTATCTGCGTAGTCATGAGAAATATGGCATGGTGATGAGTTCCAAAGTTAGGGTAAGAAGACCATTTTTATTAGAAATCATTATAAAAACAGTTTAAAATTTCAAAAATGAAAAATAAAGTTCAGATCCTTCTCAAATATTAGGCATATGCATGTTAAATATAGGGTCCATGCCCAATATGAGATCATTTTGAAAAACTATGACATGCTTAGTCGTAAACCCTAGCTTGAATCCGTGCAACCTCGTTGATGATAGCTATGTTTTTGAAGGTTTTTTCATGAAAATACCCATAGACCAAGTTTTTATTTTTCTGAACAAGTGAGTCACATAAAACGGTTATGGGTGCAAGTTTCATATTTTTTTGATTTTTTTGAATTAGTTCTGCTCATTTGAACTTGGAAATGGTAGCTCACCTTAAAAATGTTTTTCATAAAAATGTCCCTAAACCAAGTTTGTATTTTTTTATGGTAACTATGTCTTACAAAATGACGAACCGCGAAGGTTTCCTATTTTTTTTCATTTTTTTGAGTTAGTTAAGGTCATTTGAAAGTTGGTCAAACCTAAGATAACCCCATTGACCAACTTAAAACTCCGCAACATCTCTTCAAGCCCTAGTGTCGAAGTGCAGTCGTCCGATCATACCCTAGCGCCAAGCGACGATCCTTAGTACCGGTGCACTAAGGACAGGTGTCCCTAGTGCTCCAGACTTGTGCACAGGCGCGAAGAGCCCCTGCCGGCAGGGGGATGGCAGAACCCAATCAAGATGTAACCCCCTAGAATTTCAAGGCCTTGGCAAGCCTGCCTTGCCGGGAAGATAGCCAAGGCCGCGCCCATTCAGAGGGCGTGATGAACTCATAAAGTACAAGACCTAGGTGAGCCTCCCTTGCTGGGATGACGACCGAAGCCCCCGACAAGCTCCCTTGCCGGGACGAACACCCAAGGCTCCGGCAAGCTCCTTGCTGGGATGACGAGGCTAGGCACTGGAGGGCAACCGCCCTTGCCATAGTGACACCGCCCCCCAAGTTCCAGCGCATTCCGCATGCGCTAGCGCAGCCTCCAGGTGTCGAAACACCTGGATACATGTCTTCACCAACACATCGCTGACAAGGACAAGACGTGCATTTAATGCACGTGACAGCGCTAGATGGATAAGCATCGCCCTAGGTTCAGTGTAACTTCTCGTGAACCTACCACCGAGCAGTGTAGGTGACCCCTTTGCCTATAAAAGGAGGCCCTTAGCTCACTCACAAGGGGTTAGACTCTTTGGACATTGGCCCAGAAGACGGTTATCAACAGTCACTGTAACATTCAACAACAAAATGCTTAATACAACCAGACAAGTAGGACGTAGGGTTTTACACGTAAGCGGCCCGAACCTGGGTAAAAAGTCTTGTCGGGTGTTGATCGTTAGCTCTGCTCTTAACGTCACCTCTCCCCGCCCTATGATCACAAGGGTTTCATGTTGATTCCCATAGGTGTTGACCTAGCATCACCGACATCTTTGGCGCGCCAGGTAGGGGGCTAGTGAGTTGTGCGTGAATCAGAGCAAACTCAGCACCGGATTCTTCGAAGTTTGGGCGCTACGCCGCGTTCCCCCGGGAACGGGGTACCACGGCGGACGCTCTGTTCTGCTACGGCTTCCCAAGGCCTGCGTGAGCGCGTTGCTACTCGAGCACGTGGCAGGGAGGCAGAGGCTCCAGAGGCGGCGCCGCCAGGCCGATGCGTCGCTCAGGGCCAACGCGCAACTGTTGAGGGCGTGCCTGGGAGCTTCACAGAGGCCTCGGTGCATACTCCGGCGGACGCACCTCTGCGGAGTGATGCATATTCGTTGAGGATGTGCCACACGGTCCCGAAGCCCCGTCGCGCACTCCAGTGCGAGTGTTGCGCCCCTGAGAGCGTCGCATCGTCACCCAAAGGTGCGCTCGGGGGCTCCGCAAGCACAGCCTAGCAAGAGAAAAGCAAAGGGGTTACACCCTGGCTGGCTTTTTCTCCAAACGACGATCACGGACTGTCGGCAAGAAGTGTTTGCCGGAGAAAAAGCTGCCAGGAGTGGTAACTTCCTGCTTGCCAAGGGCTCCAACGCACCGACAAAAGATTCAAGCGCCATGCGACCATGGCATGAGCATATAAGTTTTTGAGTTTAAGATTCACATATGAAGTAGATATATTCTCTGCTTCCCCTTTGAAAGTTTCCAATCTTTCTTTGTGGAGTTTGCGCATACTGGGACCTTTCCAAAGATCAGTGCACCTTGTCTATGTTTCGAACTCGTTCAAACAAGCTGAACGACCATAGAGCGCCTTCAAATTGTTTCGAACCAGATCAACAGAGCATGCGGCTAGGTAGCACCCGATTTCGTCTCAAGCTACGCTTGGCAATTTCTATGGTTGTACTGAACGCGGCAAGGAGTCTTGCCGGTAGTTGCCGGCAAGCTCTCAAAAAATGCAAAGACAAATCATACAAAGAACGGAATCAGAAAAAGGGAAAATAGTCTTTTCATTCATTTGTTTGAGATACACTCGAACATATTATATGGATGATGTGACTTACTCTAACGTAGAACTATTGTCCTTGGCGAGGAACTATGCTCGCCGGACTGGAGTTCAGGAAGACATGGAGCGGCCTTGAAAGTGTGTTATATCGACTAGAGGGGGGTGAATAGGAGATTTTTAGAATTTCATCACTAAGGAAATTCCTTTTGAGGAAATTCCTCACTGATGACTAACTTGCAGCGGAAACAGCAAAGGATCAGGGGTGCAAAGTATCACTACAACAATTTTTCAACGTGAAGAATATGAAAAGAAGTTTGCACAGTATGCAGGCACAGAGAAAAACAGGTGATGATTAACTCACGTGAAGAATTTGGGGTTGAGGAATTACCAAACTTGAAGATTTACCAAACTGACCACGTCTTGTAAACTTCTGGTATTTCCTCACGAGCATTGCAAGCTCCTGTCCAAATTCTTCAGGATCACCAATGCTGCCATCCGAGTCTTCTTCTTCGGATGAGGAAATTGCTTTGGCCTTCAGTGCATGACGTCTAGAATAGCTTGGTCCATACAGATCTCTCTTTTGTTCTTGTTGGAATTCATGAGTATTGAGTCTTTCGAGTATATGAGCAGGATCAAGCATCTTGTAGTCTGGTCTTTCTTGAATCATCAGAACCAAAGTATAAAATGAAGAATCCAAAGATCTTAGCAGTTTGTGCACAACTTCATGGTCAGTAATGTCTCGATCTCCCAGTGCTTGCCGTTCATTTGATATGTTAGTGAGGCGACCAAAGGTATCTTGGCAGCTTTCATTGTCAAGCCTCTTGAAGCGATTGAAGAGATTGCGTAGAACATCAACACGAGCATCACGCTGGGTTGATACTCCTTCATTCACTTTGGACAGCCTTTACCAGATTAGTTTCACTGAGGAAAATCATTTGAAGACTTCCTGCACTTCAGTTTTATATAGAATGATATGCACCCAAGTGTATCTGGAATAACCATCAACTATGACAAAGCCATATAAAGATGCTGCATTTGTTAGAGTGGAATAATGAGTAGGTCCAAATAGATCCATGTGAAGCAATTCAAATGGACGAGTAGTGGTTATGATAGTCTTCGAGGGGTGTTTGGATCTGGTCATTTTTTCAGACTCACAAGCACCACTGAGGTGCTCCTTGAGGAATTTGACTGATTCGATGCCGATGACATGCTTCTTCTTCGCAAGCGTGTGCAAATTCCTCATGCCTGCATGACCAAGTCTTCGATGCCATAGCCACCCTTCTGAGGTTTTTGCTAGTAAGCAAGTGGCTGGTTGAGGACCTGTAGAGAAATCAACAATGTACAAATCCCATCTTCTAACACCTTCGAAGACTTTGGATCTGTCAGATTCCATGATGACAACACATCTATATTTTCCAAAGATAACAACCATATCAAGATCACAAAGCATTGCGACTGACATGAGGTTAAACCCAAGGGATTCAACAAGCATCACTTTGTCCATGTGCCTGTCCTTGGAAATAGCCACTTTGCCAAGTCCCAATACCTTGCTTTTACCTTTGTCGGCATAAGTGATTTGCTTCAGGGGTGATGGAGTTAGTGGCATATTCATCAGCAAGCTTTTGTCACCAGTCATGTGATGTGTACAGCCACTATCAAGAACCCACTGAGTACTCTTGGGTTTGTCATCCAGCAGATGAATTAGTACAACTTACCATCTCATATGCTTCAGACTTGAAGAATATGATATCAATTTCATTAGATAGGAATTTCATCATAAACAGTAATTATGAGGACGTGTGAAATGTATTTTCATTTCATCAATGTTAGCTTGCGTCCTATCAAGCATTTTCTTGAGGTCTCCAGCAAATTCTTCAGATGATGATTTTCATCTAGAGACTTGACCTGCACAAGTGATTAGTTCAATTTCTTCACCACCCACATCTGAAGGGGTGGTAAAGAATTCATCATCCTGCGAGCACGATATGAGAAAGGGGGCATTGAAGCTAATGCACTTCTCTTTACAGTAGGGGGGTTAAAGTACTCAAACGAGTATGCAGAGAATTTTTTTAAGGAGTTATGAACATAATGATTTGAAGAATAATGCTCATATTCATATTCCTTGTACTTTCCCTGCATGTTAGAAGCATTAGCACGGGTACGAGCATAATTTTGACCAGTTGAGGATTTTGATCCTCTTGAAGACTTTGGTCCACCTAAGGAACTTGATCTCGGGTTCAGATTCTTCATAGGTGGTGTCATGAGGACATTCACCTGAAGGTTATCAAGGCAACTCTTGGGGACCCAGATTTTCCTTAGGGGTGGTCCATTCCTGTAGTTAGTTCCAACATATCGAGCAAATACTTCACCAGATTGATTTTTGAACAGTTTATAGTTGGAGTCAAATGACTCATCCGAGGAATAGGATAATTCACATGCAAAGCCTGCTAAATTGGATGGATCAACAGGAGGCCCTTTAGCAGCAACCCATGAAGTTTTAGGATACTGCTCAGGTTTCCAGTATGATCCATCAACATTCAATTTCCTCTCAGAAGCAATTCCTTCTTTCCTTGGGTTCCTGTTCAAAATCTGCTTTTTGAGCACGTCACAAAGGGTTTGGTGCCCTTTGAGACTTTTGTACATGCCTATTACATACAATTCCTTCAGCCCTGCATTTTTATCAGTGACATTTGTGGTTTCCTCACGTGAGGAATTTGATACCACAGGAGCAGTTGAAGAATTTGTAGAAATAGAAGCATTTGATGATTCTGGTGAAGAATTAGCAGTTTCACTTTTGATGCATTTAGGACATGGAGGAATGAATTCAGCCTGAGCGGCACTGATCTGTTGAGCGAGTAATGAATCATTTTCCATACGAAGATCATCATGAGAAATCCTCAGCTTTTCAAGATCAAGTTTCCTTTGAAGGAATTCATAGGAAAGTTTCTCATGATCAGCGAGGAGTGTGACATGACGATCTTGAAGATTATCAAATCTGGACTGAAGACTTTTCATATCTTAAGTGAGGATTTGGGTAAGATTCATTTCATCATTCAACAAATCATCGCTTCTGTCTAGCAGTTTCTGAAGCTTTTCTAGGGAAGTTTGTTGTTTAGTAGCAATGATAGCAAGTTTACTGTAACTGGGTTTTTTATAATCATCAGGTTCAAAGTCACTTGAATCAGAGGAGGAAGCATCATTCGGTACCTTTGAACCTTTTTCCATGAACCAATAGGTTGGAGCGAAGTCATCAGCATAGTCATCAATGTGGATGGTGTTATCATTTTCTTCAAGGTTGAAGATTGACTTGCTGACGAATGTGGTTGAAAGTGAAAGACTAGCATATCCAGATTCTGAGTCTTCATCGGAACCCTCTTCTTCATCACATTCCTTGGATTCTGCCTCAGAATCAATTTCTTTGCCAATAAGTGCCCGAGCTTTTATGAAACTAGTCTTCTTGTGCGATGAGGACTTCGAGGATGAGGATTTTGAAGATTTCTTCTTTTTCTTCGAATCATCCGAACTTTCATCCTTGTATTTCTTCTTGTTTGATTCCTTCACCCAACGAGGACAATCAGCAATGTAGTGACCTGATTTCTTGCATTTGTGGCAGGTTCTTTTCTTGTAGTCCTCAGATGAAGATTATGATTTCCTCATATCTCTTCTTGAAGATTTACCAAACTGACCACGTCTTGTAAACTTCTGGAATTTCCTCACGAGCATTGCAAGCTCCTGTCCAAATTCTTCAGGATCACCAATGCTGCCATCCGAGTCTTCTTCTTCGGATGAGGAAATTGCTTTGGCCTTCAGTGCATGAGGTCTAGAATAGCTTGGTCCATACAGATCTCTCTTTTCTTCTTGTTGGAATTCATGAGTATTGAGTCTTTCGAGTATATGAGCAGGATCAAGCATCTTGTAGTCTGGTCTTTCTTGAATCATCAGAACCAAAGTATAAAATGAAGAATCCAAAGATCTTAGCAGTTTCTTCACAACTTCATGGTCAGTAATGTCTCGAGCTCCCAGTGCTTGCCGTTCATTTGATATGTCAGTGAGGCGATCAAAGGTATCTTGGCAGCTTTCATTGTCAAGCCTCTTGAAGCGATTGAAGAGATTGTGTAGAACATCAACACGAGCATCACACTGGGTTGATACTCCTTCATTCACTTTGGACAGCCTTTACCAGATTAGTTTTGCTGAGCCCAAAGCACTCACTCTGCCATACTGACCTTTGCTCAGATGGCCACAAATGATATTCTTCGCTAGAGAATCAAGTTGCTTGAATTTCTTCACATCAGCGACAGAGATAGTAGCAGTGATGATAGGGAGGCCATGTTCCACAATATACTAGAGATCATTGTCAATAGCTTGTAGATGCATCTGCATCTTGGTCTTCCAGAAGGGAAAGTCCTTTCCTTCGAAAGTAGGACATCCTGCAGTAACCTTGATCATGCGTGCAGTTGACATAACTAAAACTCCAGGTGGTTAAACCAAAATCACACAGAACAAGGGAGTACCTTGCTCTGGTACCAATTGAAAGTGCGTTATATCGACTAAAGGGGGTGAATAGGAGATTTTTAGAATTTCATCACTGAGGAAATTCCTTTTGAGGAAATTTCTCACTGATGACTAACTTGCAGTGGAAATAGCACAGGATCAGGGGTGCAAAGTATCACTACAACAATTTTTCAAGGTGAAGAATATGAAAAGCAGTTTGCACAGTATGCAAGCACACAGAAAAACAGGTGAGGATTAACTCGCGTGAAGAATTTAGGGTTGAGGAATTTTACAGAAAGTCTTCAGCAAATTCTTCAAACAGTGACAATGAAAATCTTCAACATACAACATGAGGAATTGAAAGAGTTGAAGAAGTATAACTCGTTTCACAGTGAAGACAATGGTTGATGACCCAGTTCCAACTGCTATGACAGTTGTACATCTGGTTTGGAGCGGCTTGGTATTGAAACCAAAAGACACACAGTCCCGGAACACACAGTCCCTACCGTATTCTCCTTGAGCTAAGAACACACAGTCCTCGCCCAACACTCGTGGTAAGTCTTCAGGGCAGACTTCCAAATCCTCACAAACTTTGTGAGTCGGCGATCCACAATTGAATGCTAGATTGCTCTAGACCATGACGGCTAACCGTCTGGAGGATGCAGAGTCCTCAAAGGTAAAAGGCTTCGGTCCCACACAGGAACAAATTATTCAGTGATGCTCAATCACTTGGTTTTTGGTTTGTGGTTTGGTGTTTGGGTATTTCCTCACTGATGATTTACTCTCGAAGACTTTGAGTAATTTGGGTTGCTGTTATGGCAAGTGTCAGTTTCTAACGGAGCAACCAGCCGGCTAATGGTTCTAGGGGTGGCTATTTATAGCCTGGGAGCATCCCAACATGATATGACATTAATGCCCTTAAATAATATGACCGTTGGAGTGGATAAGATCGGTGATGTGGCGCGAATTGCGGCAACGGTCGGGACCCTCAACTGTGAGAGTCCTCATGTATCTCATATTCCTCACTTGAGTCTTTTGGTAGGATTAGACTTGGGTTGAGCATCATGAGGAAATTCATTCCAAAGTGTTACATCGACCCCCTTTAATAGTACGGTGTTCCTATTACTCAAGAGTGAAGAATATAAAACAGAAATAATAAATCTTCATGTTCAAAGTCTTCAGATTGATTTTCTTCAGGACACACCGAATTCCTCATCTTCAATATCTCCATGAGGAATATCAATTTCATCGCAATTTCTTCGTGATTCAATTCTTCAACAGACGACCAATTTCTTTAGTCGAAGATGTACAATTTTAGGGGTCGATATTCATCGAATATTTCAAACTCCTCGGCGACTTATAGATCCTGTGTACACTCATGAACACATTATATACTTAACCTATAATTCTTCAAACCACCAAAATCACTAAGGGGCACTAGATGCACTTACAGGCCTCCCGCGTGATCCAGGCTGGTTCCTCCAGGACCAGCACTGCGTGGAGGAGAACGGGGCCAGAGGAGATAGAGGAGCAAATGTTTGGGCCCTGCCGGGAAGATGAGGCAGCTCCGGTCGGTCCAACACGGGAGGGAGCGAGCGGCAGACTAATAGCAATGGTACGGCCGGCGGTTAGTCTGAGGACAGGTCCCCTTATGCAGACAATGTCTGTAGGGGGCCTGACCCGCTTTCGTTGTCATCATCATCTGTACCTTCCTCACCACTCCCACGCGAGGAAGGGCTTTCAGTCCCGCTCGAGCTCTCTTCGTAGTAGCCGAGACGCGCACCCGAGTTCCCATGTAGCTTAATGGAGAGCACGTTATCCGCTATCCTCTTGAAGCGGAGAACGTGCCTATCCCACAGGCTGTGGGCGTGGGCGAAGCTTTTCCACCCGTAGTCGAGGAACATGGTCCGAGGTCGAGTACGCTCCACGACCACCAGCACAGTGCCATCGCTTCAGCCATGCATGCGAAGCCACAGGGTCGGGGACTGATGTCTACTACGCAACCTTCTCCTTGTAGACGTTGTTGGGCCTCCAAGTGCACAGGTTTGTAGGACAGTAGCAATTTTCCCTCAAGTGGGAGACCTAAGGTTTATCAATCCGCGGGAGGCGTAGGATGAAGATGGTCTTTCTCAAGCAACCGTGCAACCAAATAACAAAGAGTCTCTTATGTCCCCAACACACCCAATACAATGGTAAGTTGTATAGGTGCACTAGTTCGGCGAAGAGAAGGTGAAACAAGTGCAATATGGATGGTAGATATAGGTTTTTGTAATCTGAAATTACAAAAACAGCAAGGTAACAAATGGTAAAAGTGAGCACGAACGGTATTGCAATGCGTGGAAACAAGGCCTAGGGTTCATACTTTCACTAGTGAAGTTCTCTCAACAATGATAACATAATTGGATCATATAACTAGCCCTCAACATGCAACAAAGAGTCACTCCAAAGTCACTAATAGCGGAGAACAAACGAAGACATTATTGTCGGGTACGAAACCACCACAAAGTTATTCTTTCTGATCGATCTATTCAAGAGTCCATAGTAAAATAACACGAAGCTATTCTTTCCGTTCGATCCATCATAGAGTTCGTACTAGAATAACACCTTAAGATACATATCAACCAAGACCCTAATGTCACCTAGATACTCCATTGTCACCTCAAGTATCCGTGGGCATGATTATACAATATGCATCACATAATCTCAGAATCATCTATTCAACCAACACATAGAACTTTAAAGAGTGCCCCAAAGTTTCTACCAGAGAGTCAAAACGTGTGCCAACCCCTGTGCATAGGTTCCCAATGTCACGAACCCGCGAGTTGATCACCAAAACATACATCAAGTACTCACATGAATCCACGTGTGCCAACCCATATGCATAGGTTCCCAATTGTCACAAACCCGCAAGTTGATCACAACAGATAGACACGTGCAAGACATACTCAAGTGTTCTCAAAGACTCAATCCGATAAGATAACTCCAAAGGGGAAACTCAATTCATTACAAGAGGGAGAGGGGGAAGAACATCATAAGATCCAACTATAGTAGCAAAGCCCATGGTACATCGAGATCAAGACATCTCAAGAACACGAGAGAGAGAGATCAAACACATAGCTACTGGTACATACCCTCAGCCCCGAGGGAGAACTACTCCCTCCTCATCATGGAGATCGTCGGGATGATGAAGATGGCCACCGGAGATGGATTCCCCCTCCGGCAGGGTGCTGGAACGGGCTCCAGAATGGTTTTTGGTGGCTACAGAGGCTTGCAGCGGAGGAACTCTCGATCTAGGTTTCTTTTGGGGGGTTTCTGAATTTATAGGAATTTATGGCGGTGGAATTGCGTCAGTTGGGCCCACGAGGAGGTCACAAGCCTCCGCGCCACCACCGGGGGTGTGGTGGCAGCGTGAGGGCTTGTCACTCCCTCCTAGCCCATCTGGCCTTCTCCCAAAGCTTCGGGGGTCTCTTTTGGTCCCAAAAAAATCATCATAAAGTTTCATTCCATTTGGACTCCGTCTGAAAATGGGCGAAAAACACGGAAAAAACAGAAACTGGCACTTGGCACTGAGTTAATAGGTTAGTCCCGAAAAAGATATAAAATAGCATATTCATGCATATAAAAGATCCAATGTTGACAAGATAATAGCATGGAACCATCAAAAATTATAGATACGTTGGAGACGTATCAAGCATCCCCAAGCTTAAGTCATGCTCGTCCTCGAGTAGGGAAGTGATAAAGAATGATTTTTTGATGTTGCATGCTACCTGAAAATGTGTTATATCGACTAGAGGGGGGGTGAATAGGATATTTTTAGAATTTCATCACTGAGGAAATTCCTCACTGATGACTAACTTACAACGGAAACAGTAAAGGATCAGAAGTGTAAAGTTTCACAACAGCAATTTTTCGGAGTGAGGAATGTGAAAACATATTACACTGTGAGCAGGCATGCAGAATACAGATGAGGATTAACTGATGTGAAGAATTTGGGGTTGAGGAAATTCAGAGAAAGTCTTCAACAAATTCTTCAAACAGTGGCAGTGAAAGTCATCAACACATAATACACGGAAAGTAAGGAGTTGAGGAATTAGAACACGTTTCTCAGTGAAGACAATCGTTGATGACCCAGTTCCAACTGATGTGACAGTCGTACATCTGGTTTGGAGCGGCTTGGTATTGAAACCAAAGGACACACAGTCCCTACCGTGTTCTCCTTGGGCTAAGAACACACAGTCCTCGCCCAACACTCGTGGTAAGTCTTCAGGGCAGACTTCCAAACCCTCACAAACTTGGTCACCCGGTGATTCACAATTGACTGCTGGAAAGCTCTAGACCATGACGCCTAACCATCTGGAGGATGCACAGTCCTCAAAGGTAAAAGGCTTCAGTCCCACACAGGAACATCTTCTTCAGTGATGCTCAATCACTAGGTTTGGTTTGTGGTTTCGGTGTATGGTGTATTTCCTCATTGATTAATTACTCTCGAAGACTCTGAGGAATTGGGTTGCTCTTATGACAAGTGTCAGTTTCTAACGGAGCATCCAACCAGGTAATGGTTGTGGGGGGTGGCTATTTATAGCCTGGGAGCATCCCGACATGATTTGACAATAATGCCCTTAAATAATATGACCGTTGGAGTGGATAAGACCAATGACTTGGCGTGGCTATCGAAACGGTCGGAACCCTCAACTGTGAGAGTCCTCATGTCACTCGTATTGCTCACTTGAGGCTTTTGGTAGGATTAGGCTTGGGTTGAGCATCATGAGGAAATTCATTCCAAAGTGTAACTTCGACCCCCTTTAACAGTACGGTGTTCCTATAACTCAAATGTGAAGAAAATGAAACAGAAAGAGTAAATCTTCATGCTTCAAATTCTTCAAAGTGATTTTCTTCACTACACACCGAATTCCTCAATTTCAGTATCTTCATGAGGAGTATCAATTTCATCGCAGATTCCTCGCGATTCATTTCTTCAGCTTCACACCAATTTCTTCAACTGAAGATATACATTTTTAGGGGTCGATATTCTTCAAATATCTCAAACTCCTCAATGACTTATAGATCCTGTGTACACTCATAAACACATTAGATACTTAACCTATAAGTCTTCAAACCACCAAAATCACTAAGGGGGACTAGATGCACTTACAATCTCCCCCTTTTTGGTGGTTGATGACAATTAGGTTAAGTCTTCAACAGGGATCAAAAATACGAAGTGTAAATACTCATTTGAGGAATTTGAAATCAAGATTCAGAGAGACTCCCCCTAAAGATGTGCATATCTTGAGGATTTTGCTTTTCACAGCAAATGCACTTTGATGATTTATATCATGGGAGATCTCCCCCTGAGTCTTGTAAATCATGCATACATGTAACATATCATATGAAGAAAATGAAAATGCATGATGACCAATGGTATCTGACGAATTCCAGCATGCGTGCATTAAAACTTGAGGAATAAGCATGCGAAGAAAAATTTTCAAAAGAGTCAGAGTACCATCGTTCTTAAGTTACAACTCATTACATAAAAACTTTAGAAGAGCCAAGAGTTTGTAACTTAAATATAGTTCATAAGCCCCATAAATATCCCGCTTGAAGACTAACTCTCAAGTTTCTCCCCCTTTGTCATCAAGTGACAAAAAGGGACAAACTGAGGACTAACGCCTGTAAAGACTTCACTTCTTGGCGGTTGAGGAAGAGCCGTGATGCTTCTTGGGAGTAGTCTTCTTCCTTGGACCGGTAGCAGTGTTGAGCTGTTTTTCATCAGTTCCAGCAGTGCGGAATGAAGAAAAGGAGTTGTCTTCAAGATCTGGAACTGGAATAGGCCTGAACTTCTTCTTGGGAGGCCACGACCATTCAAAGTCTCACGCAAAGTCCATTTCTTCAAGCTCAGTCTGAGTCTTCAGATGTGCAAGTGTAGCCCAGGTGCGATCAAAAACCTCATGTAGATAATGATGGTTGAGCTTCACAGAGTTCTGTGTTTCAGTGAGGGTTTTCACAATGGCGCCAAACTAGCGTTTGACCCACTTGTGATTGCGATCCACCTTCAGGTGAAGACTGAGGAGGAGCTCTCTTGTATTCATCACGCGAGGAGCAACCGGGCTTGCCGGACGAGTCTCGGTATCATCCCATGAAGAATAAGCTTTTGGCTCTCTGAATTGGCCATCAAGGGGCCTACTGCCTTCTTCAATCACTGATATGCCTTTTCCTTCAATGGGATCGAAAGTCTTCTTGTTGACCGGGATAGGAGGCATATAACCAACATGGTTTTGGAAATCAGCCTGGAAGTTGATGCCTGTCCTTGTCCTGATGAATCTCATGATCCATGGGGCATATATTTTGTGATCAAAAGGACACATAGCATTGTCGGCCAAAGTCCTCAAGAAGAAATCATGGATGTTGATAGGAATACCATGAATGATGTTGAAGAGGATATTCTTCATCAGGCCTACGACATCTTCCTCATCATCATGGCCTTTGATCAGCGCGAGCACACTCCAGAGGATTCTGTAAACAGATCTGGGTGTGTACTTGAGCTCGTGGACGAGGAAGGTTGTTCTCGGAGGTTTTCCTTCAGCCAAAGGCTTCATGAGGACTTCCATCATCCCATTGGGAAGCTCATGCTCACCATAAAGCTTCACAGCCTCATCTGAGGGAATTGGTACAGGGAGTTCACGGCGGAGTTCAGTAGCCGGAGCCTTGTAGTGAGTGTTTTGTGTCATCCAATCAAACACCCAAGTGTTAATGTCTTCAGGGTTGCCAGATATGTGAAGAGTGGCATAGAACTGAAGAATTAGCTCGCTGTTCCAGTCAGAGATGTCGGAGCACATTGGTAGTAAACCAGCATCATGGAGTACACTGAGGACTGGCTCGAGGCACGGTATAGCTTCAAGTTCAATGTGAGGAATATGCCTGTGCTGGAATATCTTGTTTCGTCCACATAGCACAGAGGCATAGTAATTCATCTGTGTCCTAGTCCAAAACTTCAGATGCCTCATTTGAGGCTTGTCATAGGGGTTCTCTCCAATGAAGTACATGCGTTCTTCAAAGAAATTTTCCTTTTGAAACTTTGGACGCTTGGAGAATGGCTGACGCTGAACTGGCTGAAGATTTTGTTGAGGAACAAGAGGGGAGACAACAATGGAAGTCTCTGGGTTGAGCACGACGGATGCATTGTCTTGGTCAGGTGCATTTTCCTCAGCATTTTACTCAGGGTCAGGAATTTCAGCAGCTGGTACTTCAGGCTAAGGAGATGGTTCTAGCTGGGCGTCAGGCTGAGGGGCTTGCTCTGGCTGCGCATCAGGCTAAGGAATAGCTTCTTCTTGCTCAGTTGGAGGAGTTGGGTCATCCTGTTCCTTATCTTGAGGATTTTGCTCAGAGCGTTGAATTTCATCAGCTTGAGGATTTTCATGGTGTTCTTCCTCAGCTGGCTTGGTGGCAGAGGCAGTTTCATCAGCTGGTGCAGCTGATCCTTGAGCAGTGTCTTTCTGAGGAATGAAGGGCCGAGGACTGTCGTCTATATGAATTTCTTCGTCAGTGTGTTCCTCAGAGGCGGGATCCTTCATTTCCTCATCTGCCTTTTTCGCTTGATCATCAATGATGACCATTTCATAATACAGAGCGACATTTAAGGGCACAGGGTCTAGAGGAGCAGTTTCTTCAAGTGCTTTGAGACGCTTGGCCTCGGTTTCTTCTTCTGCTGAGGAGGCCTTTCTCTTTTTGGCTTCCTTCTCAGCAGCCCTAGTTTTCTTCACGTCTGATGCAGACGGACTCACCTTCTTCACCTTTGAAGCTTTTGGTGAAGGGGTTCTCTCGACAGATTCTTCAGCTAGTATGGAGGAACTAGCTGGAACAGAGTCATCAGCTAGCTTTGATGAAGCAGCTGGGTCAGGGGCAGTCTCATCAGCTGCAGCAAATTCATCAGCTGGAGCTTCCATGATGATTTCTTCAATAGCCGGTACATTTGCACGGCTTTCTTGGTGTACTTCCTCAGCTTGAGGAGTTTCCTCATGATGAGGAGATTCGTCTGTTGGCTTCTCAATCAAGGGCTGAGAAGTTGGTGCTGGGGGTGCAGCCTTCTTGTTGTAGTCATCAACAACTTTAGTGGCCAGCTTGATGAAATTGCTCTTGAGACTCTTACGATCTGACAGCTTGGAGTACTTGTCAATCAATTTCTTCAGTTCTGCCTGTGTTCATACCAGTGCATCAGGAGTCAAGTTGAGGAGATTCTGCTTGAGAAATTTCTCCTTTTTAAGCTTTGCAACTTTGGCCTGCTTGGCCTGCTGTTCTTTCCACTTGGCTTCATTGATGAAAGTGGCCACCATGTGGCTAATGCCAGGGGGAAGTTTCAAATCATCAAGCGGAGTGTTTGGGTCCTCATACCAGATGTTGATGTAGTCAAGGAGAACCTTGGGGTCCATGGCCAGAGGAATGGCACTGCCTGATGCTTGAGCTACTCTTTCCTGCTTGTTTCTGATGATGGCTTGCAGGGTTTGATCATCATATTCATCACTGCCCTCTGATGCAGACGGGACGGTGATGATTTTGCTGGGGCTTGGCAGAGTTGCACGTTCAGCAGACACCTGAGTCTTCACAGGAGGTGGTGGTGAAGACTTTGTCTCCGAGCTGGTTGCAGCTGGGAGTGAGGAGCTGGAGCTGGCGGTCATAGGCTTCATGACTTGCTTCTGTACTGGTTTCTCTTGAGGCTTTGGTGGTGGTGCTGAGGATTTTTGAGCCGAGGAGATTGGCACTGAGGGTTTTGGCGCTGATGGTTATGGTGCTGAGGGTTTTGTAACTGATGCCTGAGCAGACTTCTCTTGAGGCTTTGGAGCCCTTGGCTTTGACGGCACAGACTGCATTTGAGGAATTTCTGAACCAGAGGTCTTAGCGGCAGAGGAAGTAGCAGCAGCTGAGGCAGCAGCTGAGGATTCATTGAATTTCCTCACTGCAGCTTCTGCCTGCTTCTTGAGCTTGGCCAGATGCTTTTCCTTCTCATCTGGATAGTCATCAATGGTCTTGAGGCTTGAGGGATGTGCTACTTGATGATCCTCAAGTGAGGCCCGTTTGGCAGGGGGCTTCAGAGCGAATTTCTTCGCATACTTGGCAGTCACAAACATGTATTCTTTCCATTCCTTCGCCCATCGGCGCTCTATCTTCTGCAGCCGTATTGTAACGACCAAACCTCGAAGGATTTGAGTCTCTGTGCTTTACTGTGCTAGTCCCTGGATCGACTCGCTAGCACACACAGTATAGATGAAAACCAGATATAGCAAGTGCATCATTTATTATAACGTATCATCCAGAATTTATAAAATATAACAATCTGCATAGCACTTAGCTAGCTTTATTCTATTAAACAGCGGAAAAGTAGCAGAATAATAACGATAAGTCCCATCCCCGTCTACATAGCATAGAAAAATTACAAATACCACGATCTGCAATGACGAGGGATATAGCTCAATAACATAGCAATAATAATAATATCCGTATACATGCATAATTTCATAGGGTGATATAATACTACATGCATAGAAAATAGTAGGTAAAGGATGATCAACATGTAACTTACCTTGATTCTGGTTCAGAAAGTCACACTCCTGACAATAGTTTGCACCGCACTCCGCACAATCTACACGTTGCAAACAATCACACTAATCAATCACCACAATCACATAACACCAAATAAAACCATCGACAATAAAACAACTTGTTTAAACCAAAGCATAAATAGCATGGCAGCAGGTATAAAATCATCTACATGCTGATACGATGCCAACGCAAAAAGAATCAACCAAATCGGATGAACGGTTTGCAAAATATGGCCTCCGGTAGTTTAAAACAAATCTGATTTCACTAAAAAATTAATTTTCGTAAAACTGAAAACTACTGGTTCTATCATGTTCTACTCATCAATACGAGATCACAGGAAAAAGAATTTCCTGAATCGGAGTTACGAGTAAAAAGATAAACGCGTTTCAAAATTATACCGAGGATCTGACACAGCTAAAAACAGATTAAAAACAGATTTAATCGCCCAGAAGCTGTTCATCGGGGTTTGATGAAACGGCTCGTGCGTGCGTTCTCACCACGAACAGCGGGGAAAAACGGAACCGTCTCGGTGTGGCTCCTCCGATGGTGCTCCGGTGGCGGTCGAACGGACTCCGGTGATGGCGGCTCCGCGAACTCCGGCGAAAACGGATGAACTCCGGTCGTGCTCCGGCGTTGCTCTGCGGTGGGTTCCTCGGCGAGATGGGGCGCGGTGGCAGATCGAAATCGTGGCAGCAGCAGGTCTCGGGCGAAGGGCTTCGGTCTCTGGGATATCTCCCTCGCGAGGAATAAAAAGCCCTGGCCAACAGGAGCTCTTCCCTGGCTCGGTCTCGGTTTCAACTAGAGGCCGGCTCGGGATAGGAGTAGGAGAGGCGCTGGGCGCGGGGCGTGGGCGATGCGCTGTCGTTGGGGTCCTGGGCGATGCAGCTGGGGCCGTGAGGTGCGCTGGGGCTGGCTGCTAGCCTCGCTGGCCTCGCTAACCTCACTAGGGCACGTGGGGCGAAGTCCCCTGGTGTTGCTCGGTGGGGGAGGCTGCGTGGTGGCTGGGAGCTGCTAGCCTGGGCTCGGTCAACGGCCCCTGGCTGCTAGCGCTGCCTGGCTCGCTGGTGCGTGGGTGATGGGAATCGCTGGTTGGGCTGAGCTTTGGCTTGGCCTGGCCAGCTGTTTTTTTTTAATAAAACCACAAAAATAAATAAATAATATTTTTTTAAAGAAAAACAAACAGAAAAATAATAGTAATAATAATATATGTATACAAAAATATATACATATATATATATATATATATAAATATACGCATATAGTAATATATACATATAAGTATATATAGATATTTATATTTAAAATGCTAATATATATATATATATATATATATATATATATATATATAATAAATCCCCTAATAAAAAAATAAAGGAACCTAGTTCCACCTAATGCAATATTTTGAAAATAGTTTTAATGCAATAGGACGAACAACGAGCTTTTAAAAACTCAACTAAAAATAATTTCAGAGATTATAAAATTTGCAAAACCAAATCGGTAACTCCAAATAATATTCGAAACATTATGCACTTTTATTTGACAGGGGAGAAGTCACATTATCTCCACTCCAATAAATTGCCCGCAGTTGCATAATGAATAAAATTTACAAAAGAGCAAATAATGCATAGGAAAATATGAGATGCATACGAATGATCTATTAACATCCTAATTTAAGAAAATTGGGATGTTACAAACCTACCCCCTTAAGATGAATCTCGCCCTCGAGATTCGGGTTGGCTAGCAAATAGGTGTGGGTGTTCCTGCTTGAGATCCTTCTCTCGTTCCCAAGTAGCCTCTTCTTCGGTATGATGATCCCACTAAACTTTGCATAACCTGATTGTCTTGGTGCGAGTAACTCTCTCTGCTGTCTCCAGAATCTTAACAGGCTTCTCCTCATATGTCAAGTGAGTCTCCAACTGAATTGCCTCAAGTGGCACTGTATCTCTCAAAGGAACATCTGCCATCTCGGCATGACACTTCTTCAGTTGGGATACGTGAAACACATCTGGATAATCCTTCACAACTGGCACCTCTTCCAGGCTACCCCCCTTAAGAGAGTTCACCTGCATCCTCTTATGCTGGTACTTACATACATATTTGATTCTCTTCCCTCCTGGTGCACTGAGAGAAATAGATCGACTAGCACAATCGATAACACCTTCATATAATTGTAACCAGTCCATACCCAAAATAATATGCAGACCTTGTGACTTCAATATGATCAAATCTGTAGGGAACTCATGCTTCCCAATAGACAAGTTTAACTGATGACAACCAACACCTGCTATCATCTCAGCTCCTCAGGAACTCACTCTAATAGGCATACTAAGGGTTTTGGTTGGCAAATAATACATAAGAAATAGATAGAGTAGGTCTAGAGGAATATAGATATTCTACCCATATGCATATTATGATCAAGGTAATATATATGAGGCAACAAAACATCATAGCAATAACACAAACAAGCATAACAATAATCAAACATATCTATATATATAGTCGAATAATCTCGACAAGATCCTAATTTAACAAACAAGCAAAATAACAATCAAGCAAGCAACCTAGTATCGTCGTGCCATAAAGCAGGCATAATCAGATACGCTAACACGTTAATAGCGCAAATAAAAACAAGATAAGTGGTGGTCTCAACACTAGTTCCGACTTAAGCTGGTCAAGATACTAGAGTGGTTGTCTAATGAAAGAGCAAGATGTAGACAAAGTGTATAGAATAAATTTTCACTCCTACGGCTTTTCCAATCCATTTTCTAGGGCCACGACCTATAGTCAACGCATTGCTCTGATACCATCTGTAACGACCAAACCTCGAAGGATTTGAGTCTCTGTGCTTTACTGTGCTAGTCCCTGGATCGACTCGCTAGCACACACAGTATAGATGAAAACCAGATATAGCAAGTGCATCATTTATTATAACGTATGATCCAGAATTTATAGAATATAACAATCTGCATAGCACTTAGCTAGCTTTATTCTATTAAACAGCGGAAAAGTAGCAGAATAATAACGATGAGTCCCATCATAGCCCATTAGCGATGTTGAGTGAAGACTCGCGACCCTAACGGTACCTTACTCCTCGTCTGAAAATCCTGCAACATGATACGTTGCAGCCATATAGGTCAATACTTTGATTGTATTGGCAAGTTACATAGAAAAAGTAATATAACAGACCTACATGTATATGCATAGTATAACAAAAGAAAGGCTGATGGTTATTTTGCAGAAAGCTGATTTTATCCTCACAGCTACCTAATAGTCAAGTTTTAGTTTGTTTGCTACAATAACTCACATATGGTTGAATTGGCATCTCCAACTCCAACCTATTACCATTATTAAGTTTCCCACCAAGTTTTATTAAGTGTGTCATCTGTCAAGATCATCCAACAACCGTAATGGCCTAGCTGCTCAAAAATTGTCCATAACCGGGGACACGGCTTATCATGATTAGTTTATACACTCTGCAGAGGTTAGTACGATGTACCCACTGGATCCAACCCGAAGATTGAGACGAAGTCTTTCAGAAGCAGTCACCTAGTCCCACAGGAGGCCCATCCCACCTATCATAGCTACATCAGCTGGCACATCCGGGTAAGGTTTCCATGACTCATCAACTAAGCCAGAGCCCATAATAGCAAGTGGTCGCACAAGGTAGCTACTAGTCACTAAGTCTGTTTGATCTTTTTGAACCTGGGCGGCATCCACTTACATTCAGAGGGTTGATACCATGATGTTCTTGAAACCACCCAGCAATACCATATCCGCCCAGAGGTGAATTAAATCCTTAATTACTACTCAAATTTATTTTGTAGTAATCCTCACATAATCTCAATGAATACAGGAATCAATCCCCGTCTACATAGCATAGCAAAATTACAAATACCACGATCTGCAATGACGAGGGATATAGCTCAATAGCATAGCAATAATAATAATATTCCTATACATGCATAATTTCATAGGGTGATATAATACTACATGCATAGAAAATAGTAGGTAAAGGATGATAAACATGTAACTTGCCTTGATTCTGGTTCAGAAAGTCACACTCCTGACAATAGTTTGCGCCGCACTCTGCACAATCTACACGTTGCAAACAATCACACCAATCAATCACCACAATCACATAACACCAAATAAAACCATCGGCAATAAAACAACTTGTTTAAAACCAAAGCATAAATAGCATGGCAGCAGGTATAAAATCATCTACATGCTGATACGATGACAACGCAAAAAGAATCAACTAAATCGGATGAACGGTTTGCAAAATATGGCCTCAGGTAGTTTAAAACAAATCTGATTTCACTAAAAATTTAATTTTCGTAAAACTAAAAACTACTGGTTCTATCATGTTCTACTCATCAATACGAGATCACAGGAAAAAGAATTTCCTGAATCGGAGTTACGAATAAAAAGATAAACGCGTTTCAGAATTATACCGAGAATCTGACACAGCTAAAAACAAATTAAAAACAGATTTTATTCGCCCAGAAGCTGTTCATCGGGGTTTGATGAAACGGCTCGTGCGTGCGTTCTCACCATGAACAGCGGGTAAAAATGGAACCGTCTCGATGTGGCTCCTCCGACGGTGCTCCGGTGGCGGTCGAACGGACTCCGGTAATGGCGAACTCCGGCGAAGACGGATGAACTCCGGTGGTGCTCCGGCGTTGCTCCGCGGTGGGTTCCTCGGCAAGATGGGGCATGGTGGCAGATCAAAATTGTGGCAGCAGCGGGTCTCGGGCGAAGGGCTTCGGTCTCTGGGATACCTCCCTCGCGAGGAATAAAAAGCCGTGGCCAACAGGAGCTCTTCCCTCGCTCAGTCTCGGTTTCAACTAGAGGCCTGCTCGGGATAGGAGTAGGAGAGGCGCTGGGCGCGGGGCGTGGGCGATGCGCTGGCGCTGGGGCCCTGGGCGATGCAGCTGGGGCCATGAGGTGCGCTGGGGCTGGCTGCTGGCCTCGCTGGCCTCGCTGGGGCACGTGGGGTGAAGTCCCCTGGTGCTGCTCGGTGGGGGAGGCTGCGTGGTGGCTCGGAGCTGCTAGCCTGGGCTCGGTCAACGGCCCCTGGCTGCTAGCGCTGCCTGGCTCGCTGGTCCCTGGGCGATGGGAATCGCTGGCTGGGCTGAGCTTTGGCTCGGCCTGGCCAGCTGTTTTTTTTAATAAAACCACAAAAATAAATAAATAACTAAATAATATTTTTTAAAGAAAAACAAACAGAAAAATAATAGTAATAATAATATATGTATATAGTAATATATACATATAAGTATATATAGATATTTATATTAAAATGCTAATATAGATATATATATATAAAAATATAAAATAAATCCCTAATAAAAAAAATAAAGGAACCTAGTTCCACCTAATGCAATATTTTGAAAATAGTTTTAATGCAATAGGACGAACAACGAGCTTTTAAAAACTCAACTAAAAATAATTTCAGAGATTATAAAATTTGCAAAACCAAATCGGTAACTCCAAATAATATTCGAAACATTATGCACTTTTATTTGAAAGGGGAGAAGTCACATTATCTCCACTCCAATAAATTGCCCGCAGTTGCATAATGAATAAAATTTACAAAAAGAGCAAATAATGCATAGGAAAATATGAGATGCATATGAATGATCTATTAACATCCAAATTTAAGAAAATTGGGATGCTACACGTATCTTTCTCTTCGCCATTGTCTCATTTTCATCAGGTGTGCAGTAGTCCAAGTAAATATCCTCAGGGATATCCACAGTTGTGTTTTGCTCTAGTTTCTTTCCTCCCTTCTGTTTTCTGTCATCCTCCATTTTCTTCAGCTGAGTATTTTGCTGATGAGATTGAACTCTTGAGGATTCTGATGAGACTTGAAGGTTTTCTTACAGAAACGCTGCAAATGAGTTAATGTGATGAGAACCGAGAGATTCATCGGCTGACATGTGTGTACCTGTGAACAGAGTATAGTTGCGAGTAATTTGGAGAGGTCATATGCGTTCTCAGATTCGAAGAAAACGAAAAAAGTTTGGAAGTTGAGGAATATAACCAGTGGTTGAGGAATTTGCCTAAGCATATTGTTCTTGGGTTCCAGAGTTGTACAGATCCCAAAATTCGCACAATTGACGAATCTCGTGGAAATCTTAGATGCTTAGTATAGTTCATCAATGATGTGGTGATAGGCATTGTTTGAGGAATCAAGTGCTTATCGATTCTTGAGGAAAAACAGATTTCACATAGAAGATGTAAAAAATTAGATCTAACTTGCGGTCAAAATGGGATTTTATTTACCCTTGAAGGAGCACACGAAGAACACAGAGAAGTTGTGTAGAGAGGCTCTTCGGTCGCGTGTCCAATGCACCCTAACCCGGCGACAGAGGACGTCTACGGCGGCGGCGGACGAAGATGGTCCGACTCCGGCGTGGTTCCGACGACGGAGAAGTCGAGGCAGTGAAGCTCTTCCTCACCGGCGACGAGACTACCAGCGATGGCGCTAGGGTTCGGTGGAGTTTGTTGTAACAGGAGAGCGATGGAGCGAAGAAGAGTTTGCCAAGGGGGATAAGGACATATTTATAGCCAGACAGTTACTGTTGGCGCGAAGATTTCGGACCAAACAGCCCCTGCCTCTACGTCTCCGCAGGACATGTGTAGTTCCTGAACAAGGCGGTGGAGATAGTGGAGATCGTGGTTATCCGATCGTGGGAAGTGGGGTTCAGTTACTGTGCATTAAAGAAACAATTTTTGAAGATTTGAGGATTTTTGTTACAAAATCATCAGCTGACAAGGACGCAGTGAGGATTTTGAACAAAGTTTCAAGTAGAATGCATATGAAGAACTGAATAGACTGGGTGAGTATAGCATAAAGGGAAAGTATGGTCCGATCACATTCACTTAGCAGAAATATCAACTTGAAGAAATAGCTATAAATGAATACTGTTGAGGACTTGAAATCACAGTCTATCTAGTCAAATGAAAGTCATCAAGTGTATTTGAAGATTTTGTGATGAATCGTCACAATGAAGAACAGCTGTTTTGAAGAAAAACACAATTTGAGGAAATGGAACATTTGAAGAAAATTAACTTGAGGAATTTCACATTGGGCGGTGGCGTGACCCACCATATAAGAATGTTGATTTTAGACGCCGCGTACAATTGTCGTAGGGCCCTGAGAATCAATTTCTTCGTTGATTTCTTCACATTCAGAGTGACATTCTTCATCAGTTGAAGAAAATCGATTCATCATGTGTTGCACATCTAAGTCATCAATTTTGCATAAGTGTTAGGATGTGTGCATGTTTTTACAAAACATTTGAAGATTCTAAGATATTTAGCTCACACCGCAACTTGCAAAACCTTTTCTCATCCAAGGGCTTAGTGAAGATATCTGCCAGTTGATCATCAGTCTTCACATGGTCGATGAGGATATTGCCCTTGAGGACATGGTCCCGAAGAAAATGATGACGAATCTGGATGTGCTTGGTCTTCGAGTGCTATACTGGGTTGTATGCAATCTTGATAGCACTCTCATTGTCAAAGTAGAGAGGCACATTCTTCATGTTGATGTCGTAGTCCTTGAGGGTTTGCTTCATCCATAGTAATTGAGCACAGCATGAACCAGCAGCAATGTACTCAGCTTCGGCAGTGGAGAGTGATACGCAGTTCTGCTTCTTTGAGGACCAGCAAACTAGTGATCTTCCGAGGAAATGGCATGTGCCAGAAGTTGACTTGCGATCCACACGGTCACCAGCATAGTCAGAATCACAATACCCTACCAGATTAAGATTTGAGCCCTTGGGATACCATAATCCTAGTGTTGGTGTGTGAGCTAAGTATCGAAGAATATGTTTCACAGCCTTATGGTGTGATTCCTTCGGTTTTGCTTGAAAACGTGCACACATGCAAACACTAAGCATTATATCTGGCCTAGATGCACATAGATACAATAAAGAACCAATCATAGAACGATATACCTGCTGATCGAAATCTTTACCATTTTCATCAGTGCCGAGGTGGCCGTTGGTAGGCATTGGAGTCTTGGCACCTTTGCATTCATGCATGTCGAATTTCCTCAGAACATCCTTGAGGTATTTCTCGTGTGATATGAAGATTCCATTGCTTTGTTGACGAATTTGAAGACCTAGGAAGAATTTCAGCTCCCCCATCATGGACATCTGATATTCTTCACTCATCATGTAAGCAAATTCATCATTGTATCGTTTGTCAGTACAGCCAAATATGATATCATTGACATATATTTGACACACAAATAGCTCATTATCATAGGATTTAGTGAAAACAGTTGGATCGAGTGAACCAGGTTTGAAGCCTTTCTTCATGAGGAATTCCTTCAATGTATCATACCATGCCCGAGGGGCTTGCTTGAGACTATAAAGAGCCTTTTTGAGTCTGAAGACTTTGTCTGGATTCTTTGGATCCTCAAAACCTGGGGGTTGAGCAACATATACTTCTTCCTCAAGCTTACCATTGAGGAATGCACTTTTCACATCCATTTGATATAAGATGATGTTATGATGATTGGCATAAGCAAGTAGGATTCGAATAGCTTCAAGTCTAGCAACAGGTGCAAAAGTTTCATCGAAATCTATTCCTTCAACCTGGGTGTAGCCTTGGGCTACAAGTCGTGCCTTGTTCCTCACCACTTGACCGTTCTCATCTTGCTTGTTTCGGAAAATCCACTTGGTGCCGATGATGTTGTGCTTGCGAGGATCTGGTCGTTTGACGAGCTCCCATACGTCATTTAGCTTGAATTGAAGAAGTTCGTCTTGCATAGCTTGGATCCACTCCGGTTCCATAAAAGCCCACAAAAGTTAACTAAGTGTCAAGCTTTTGAGCGAGTGAGAGGACCTGGCGCGTTGATGCGGTTGAGGATTTTGTCAAGTTCTACTTCGTTTGCAATCCTCAGATGAGCTGGTTGAGGATTTCGTCTGGGCTGAGGAAGTGGTTCTGGTGCAATTTCCTCAGGAGCATCTTCTTGATTTTCATCAGTGATGGGGATCGTTTCTTCAACAATTTCCTCAGTGGGGACAATTATTCAGTAGGTTTGAGCTTTATTGCTTCCTCGGGAGACAATTTATCTGGATCAGAAGGCAATTTCTCTCTTTGTGAGCCATTAGTTTCATCGAACCGCACATCTACAGTCTCAGCAACTTTCTTGTGATAGTTGTTGAAGACTCTCTAAGTGTGCGAGTCCTTTCCATAACCGATCATAAAACCTTCATGTGCCTTAGGTGCAAATTTTGAGCTATTGTGAGGATCTCTAATCCAGCATTTTGCACCGAAGACTTTGAAATAACTTACATTGGGTTTCTTGTCAGTGAGGAGTTCATATGAGGTTTTCTTGAGGAATTTGTGAAGATATACCCTGTTGATGATGTGGCATGCAGTGTTGATTGCATCAGGCCAAAAGCGACGAGGAGTCTGATATACTTCAAGCATAGTTCTTGCCATTTCAACCAGAGTCCTGTTCTTCCTTTCGACGACACCATTCTGCTGAGGAGTATAAGGAGCAGATAATTCGTGAGTAATACCAAGTTCATCAAGATAATCATCAAGACCAGTGTTTTTGAACTCGGTTCCATTATCACTCCTGATATGTTTGATCTTGATTCCAAAGTTCGTGTAGGCCCTTGAAGAAAATCATTTGAAGATTTCCTGCACTTCAGTTTTATACACTATGATATGCACCCAAGTATATCTGGAATAATCATCAACTATGACGAATCCATATAAAGATGCTGCATTGGTTAGTGTGGCATAGTGAGTAGGTCCAAATAGATCCATATGAAGCAATTCGAATGGACGAGTAGTGGTCATGATACTCTTCGAGGGATGCTTGGATCTGGTCATTTTCCCAGATTCACAAGCACCGCAGAGATGATCCTTGAGGAATTTGACTGATTCGATGCCGATGACATGCTTCTTCATCGCGAGCGTGTGCAAATTCCTCATGCCTGCATGACCTAGTCTTCGGTGCCACAACCATCCTTCTGAGGTTTTTGCTAGTAAGCAAGTGGCTGGTTGAGGACCTGTAGAGAAATCAACAATGTACAAATCCCCTCTTCTTACACCTTCGAAGACTTTGGACCTGTCAGATTCCATGATGACTACACATCTATATCTACCAAAGATAACAATCATATCAAGATCACAAAGCATCGAGACTGACATGAGGTTAAAACCAAGGGATTCAACAAGCATCACTTTGTCCATATGCCTATCCTTGGAAATAGCCACTTTACTAAGTCCCAATACCTTGCTTTTACCTTTGTCAGCATATGTGATTTGCTTCAGAGGTGATGGAGTTAGTGGCATATTCATCGGTAAGCTTTTGTCACCAGTCATATGATGTGTGCAGCCACTATCAAGAACCCACTCAGTATTCTTGGGTTTGTCATCCTGCAGATGAATTAGTATAGCTTACCATCTCATATGCTTCAGATTTGAAGAATATGATATTCATTTCATCATAACAGAGACATAAGGACGTGTGAAATATTTCTATTTCATCAATCATTAGCTTGCGTCCTATCAAGCATTTCCTCAGGTCTCCAGTAAATTCTTCAGATGATGATTTTCATCTGGAGACCTGACCTGCAGAAGTGATTAATTCGATTTCTTCACCACCCACTTCTGAAGGGGTGGCAAAGCATTCATCTTCCTACGAGCACCATATGAGAAAGGTGGCATTGAAGCCAATGCACTTCTCTTAACAGTAGGGGGGTTAAAGTACTCATATGAATATGCAAAGAACTGGTTTAAGGATTTATGAACATAATGATTTGAGGAGTAACACTCATATTCATATTCCTTGTAGTTCCCTTGCATGTTAGATGCATTAGCACGGGTACGAGCATAATTTTGACCAGTTGAGGATTTTGATCCTCTTGAAGACTTTGGTCCTCCTGAGGAATTTAATCTGGGGTTCAGATTCTTCAGTGGTGGTGTCATGAGGACATTCACCTGAAGATTTTCAAGACAGCTTTTGGGAACCCAGATTTTCCTCAGGGGAGGGCCATTCCTGCAGTTAGTTCCAACATATCGAGCAAATACTTCACCAGATTGATTTTTGAACAGTTTATAGTTGGAGTCAAATGACTTATCTGAGGAATAGGATAATTCACATGAAAAGCTAGTTAGATTAGATGGTTCAAAAGGAGGCCCAGTAGCAGCAACCCATGAGGTTTTGGGATACTGTTCAGGTTTCCAATAAGATCCATCAGCATTTAATTTCCTCTCAAAGGCAATTCCTTCTTTCCTCGGGTTCCTGTTCAAGATCTGCTTTTTGAGCACATCACAAAGGGTTTGATGTCCTTTGAGGCTTTTGTATATGCCTGTCACATACAATTCCTTCAACCCTGCATTTTCATCAGTAACATTTGTGTTTTCCTCAAGTGAGGAAATAGACACAACAGGTGCAGTTGAAGCATTTGTAGTAATAGTAGCATTTGATGATTCTGGTGAGGAATTAGCAGTTTCGCGTTCAATGCATTTAAGACATGGAGGAATGAATTCAACTTGACCAGCATTGATCTGTTGAGCTAGTAATGAATCATTTTTCATATGAAGATCATCATGAGACATCCTCAGCTTCTCAAGATCAAGCTTCCTTTGAAGAAATTCATAGGAAAGCTTCTCATGATCGCTGAGGAGTGTATCATAATGATCCTGAAGATTATCAAATCTAGACTGAAGACTTTTCACATCTTCAGAGAGGATTTGGGTAAGGTTCATTTCATCATTCAACAGATCATCACTTTTATCTAGCAGTTTCTGAAGCTTTTCCAGGGCAGTTTGTTGTTTAGTGGCAATGATAGCAAGTTTACTGTAACTGGGTTTCTTATAATCATCAAGTTCACAATCACTTGAATCAGAGGAGGAGGCATTATTTGGTACCTTTGAACCTTTTGCCATGAAGCAATAGGTTGGAGCGAAGTCATCAGCATAGTCATCAGTGTGGATGGTGCAATCATTTTCTTCAAGATTGAAGATTGACTTGCTCACGAAAGTGGTTGCCAGTGCAAGACTAGCCTGTCCGGATTCTGAGTCTTCATTGGAACCCTCTTCTTCATCACATTCTTTCGATTCTGCCTCGGAGTCCATTTCCTTGTCAATAAGTGCCCGAGCCTTTCTGAAACTAGTCTTCTTGTGCGATGAGGGCTTTGAAGATGAGGATTTTCAAGATTTCTTCTTCTTCTTCGAGTCATCAGAACTGTCATCCTTGTATTTCTTATTCTTTGATTCCTTTCCCCAACGGGGACAATCAGAAATGTAATGACCTGATTTCTTGCACTTGTGGCAGGTTCGTTTCTTGTAGTCCTCAGATGAAGATTCTGATTTCCTCATATCTCTTCTTGAAGATTTACCGAACTGGCCACGTCGTGTAAATCTCTGGAATTTCCTCACGAGCATTGCAAGCTCCTGTCCAAATTCTTCAGGGTCACCAATGCTGTCATCTGTGTCTTCTTCTTCAGATGAGGAAATTGCTCTAGCCTTTAGTGCATGTGGTCTGGAATAGCTTGGTCCATATAGATCTTTCTTTTCTTCTAGCTGTAATTCATGAGTATTTAGCCTTTCGAGTATATCAGCTGGATCAAGCATCTTGTAGTCTGGTCTTTCTTGAATCATCAGAACTAAAGTATCAAATGAAGAATCCCAAGATCTCAGCAGTTTCTTCAAAACTTCGTGATCAATGATGTCTCGAGCTCCCAGTGCTTGCAGTTCATTTGATATGTCAGTGAGGCGATCAAAGGTGTCTTGGCAGCTTTCATTGTCATGTCTCTTGAAGCGATTGAAGAGATTGCGAAGAATATCAACACGAGAGTCACGCTGGGTTGATACTCCTTCATTTACCTTGCACAGTCTCTCCCAGATCAGTGTTGCAGAGCCCAAAGCACTTACTCTTCCAAACTGGCCTGGGCTCAGATGGCCACAGATGATATTCTTCGCTTGAGAATCGAGTTGCTTGAATTTCTTCACATCAGCAGCAGAGATGATGGGGACGCCATGTTCCACAATATACCAGAGATCATTATCAATAGCTTGTAGATGCATTTGCATTTTGTTCTTCCAGAAGGGAAAGTTCTTTCCTTCGAAGGTAGGACATGCTGCAGTCACCTTAAACATGCCTGCAGTCGACATAACTAAAACTCCAGGTGGTTAAACCAAAATCACACAGAACAAGGGAGTACCTTGCTCTGATACCAATTAGAAGTGTGTTATATCGACTAGAGGGGGGTGAATAGGAGATTTTTAGAATTTCATCACTGAGGAAATTCCTTTTGAGGAAATTCCTCACTGATGACTAACTTATAGCAGAGACAATAAAGGATCAGAAGTGTAAAGTTTCACAACAGCAGTTTTTCGGAGTGAGGAATTTGAAAACAGATTACACTGTGAGCAGGCACACAGAATACAGATGAGGATTAACTAACGTGAAGAATTTGGGGTTGAGGAAATTCAGAGAAAGTCTTCAGCAAATTCTTCAAACAGTGGCAGTGAAAGTCATCAACACATAATACGAGGAAAGTAAGGAGTTGAGGAATTAGAACCCGTTTCTCAGTGAAGACAGTCGTTGATGACCCAGTTCCAACTGTTGTGACAGTCGTACATCTGGTTTGGAGCGGCTTGGTATTGAAACCAAAGGACACACAGTCCCGAGACACACAGTCCCTACCATGTTCTCCTTGGGCTAAGAACACACGGTCCTTGCCCAACACTCGTGGTAAGTCTTCAGGGCAGACTTCCAAACCCTAACAAACTTGGTCACCCGACGATCCACAACTGACTGCTGGAAAGCTCTAGACCATGACGCCTAACCGTCTGGAGGATGCACAGTCCTCAAAGGTAAAAGGCTTCAGTCCCACACAGGAACAACTTCTTCAGCGATGCTCAATCACTAGGTTTGGTTCGTGGTTTCGGTGTATGGTGTATTTCCTCACTGATGAATTACTCTCGAAGACTCTGAGGAATTGGGTTGCTCTTATGACAAGTGTCATTTTCTAACGGAGCAGCCAACCAGCTAATGGTTGTGGGGGGTGGCTATTATAGCCTGGGAGCATCCCGACATGATTTGACACTAATGCCCTTAAATAATATGACCGTTGGAGTGGATAAGACCAATGACTTGGCGTGGCTATCGAAACGGTCGGAACCCTCAACTGTGAGAGTCCTCATGTCACTCGTATTCCTCACTTGAGGCTTTTGGTAGGATTAGGCTTGGGTTGAGCATCATGAGGAAATTCATTCCAAAGTGTAACTTCGACCCCCTTTAACAGTACGGTGTTCCTATAACTCAAACGTGAAGAAAATAAAACAGAAAGAGTAAATATTCATGCTTCAAATTCTTCAAAGTGATTTTCTTCAGGACACACCGAATTCCTCAATTTCAGTATCTTCATGAGGAGTATCAATTTCATCGCAGATTTCTCGCGATTCATTTCTTCAGCTTCAGACCAATTTCTTCAACCGAAGATATACATTTTTAGGGGTCGATATTCTTCAAATATCTCAAACTCCTCAATGACTTATAGATCTTGTGTACACTCATAAACACATTAGATAATTAACCTATAAGTCTTCAAACCACCAAAATCACTAAGGGGCACTAGATGCACTTACACTACCTAGCATAGATGTCCTTTGTTAGTCCTCTCACGGGACATGAATGTTCAGATCCGTTAGATTCAAAACAATAGCTTGCTATTGATGTGGAAACAATAATAATTCAAGCAAACTAGCAAGGTAATCATGAACTTTCAAAATAGCAAGGCCAAAAGAAAGTTATCCCTACAAAATCATATAGTCTGGCTATGCTCTATCATCATTGCACAACGAATTTAAATCATGCACACCCCCGGTATTGGCCAAGTAATTCTTTCACACCTTTACTTTCTCAAACCTTTTCAACTCTCACGCAATACATGAGCGTGAGCCATGGTTATAGCACTATAGATGGTGTGGAGTGTGGTGGAGGTTGCAAGACAAAAAAGGAGAAGATAGTCACATTAACTAGGCATATTAATGAGCTATGGAGATGCTCATCAACAGATATCAACGTGAATGAGTAGGGATTGCCATATAAATGATGCACTAGAGCTAAGATTATGTGAAAGCTCTTAAAGAAAACTAGTGGGTGTGCATCCAACTTGCTTGCTCACGAAGACCTAAGGCAATTTTGAGGAAGCCTATCATTGGAATATACAAGCCAAGTTATATAATGAAAATTTCCCACTAGCTATATGGTGGTGACAAAACGAGAGACTCTCAATCATGAAGATCATGGTGCTTAATATGCACAAGTGTGGAAAAGTGGTAGCATTGTCCCTTCTCTCTTTTCCTCTCAATTTTTTTATATATATTTTTTTGGTGGGCTCTTTGGCCACTTTTTTTTTATTTTCTATTTATTTTGGTGGGCATCTTTGGCCTCTTTTATTTCCTCACATGGGACAATGCTCCATCAATGATGATCATCACACTTTCAACTCAAAACTTAGAGCAACGATGACTCTATATGGAATGCCTTCGGTAGTGTACCATGACAATGATCTAGCATGGCATAGACATTAATGGAAACATCATGCTAGCTATCTTACGATCATGCAATGGCAATGTAGACGTGGTGGCACATGTCATGGTGGTATTTGCATGGCAATATATCTTGGAATGACTTTGAAAAAGCCATAGTAGGTATGTATGGTGGCTGTTTTGAGGGAGGCTAATGGTGGGTTTTGTGTACCTGCGAAAGTTGACGGCACTAAGAAGATAGTGATGGTGGAAGGTGAAAGTGCATCTAAACCATGGACTCATCACTAGTCATGAAGAACTCATATACTTGTTGCAAAAGTTTTATTAGTAATCGAAACAAAGCATTCAACGCATACTCCTAGGGGAAGGGTTGGTAGGTATAAACCATCGCGCGATCCCGACCGCCACATAAAGGATGACAATCAAAAGACTAATCATGCTCAGACTTCATCACATAGCGGTTCACCATACGTGCATGCTACGGGAATCACTAACTTCAACACAAGTATTTCTAGATCCACAACACCTTACTAGCATAACTTAAATATTACCACAACCATATCTCAAAACTAATTGAGAGGAATCAAACTTCTCTAACTATTCAATGCACATGAAGGTGGAAGTTTTCGTATCCCTTTGGATAACTACCCCTTTTGAGACTAATTCCAAAGCTTAGATCAACTACCAAGCCACGCACCGCTGCACTCTAAAAGATATAAGTGAACCACACAGAGCAAAAGTATCTAGCTCAAAAGATATAAGTGAAGCACATGTGAGCTGAATTGTCTACCAAAGGATATAAGTGAAGCTCGACAAAATCATGGTGAGTGCATGTCTCTCTCTCTAGGTGTGCAGCAATGATGATTGTGACAAAAAAAAAGACTCCTACGATACAAGACGCTCCAAGCAAAAACACATAACATGTGGTGAATAAAAATATAGCCCCAAGTAACGTTACCGATGGATTGAAGACGAAAGAGGGGATGCCTTCCCGGGGCATCCCCAAGCTTAGGCTTTTACGGCATCCTTGAATCTCTTGGGGTGCCTTGGGAATTCCCAAGCTTGATCTCTTGCCACTCTTTATCTCTTTGTCCATAAGAACTTCACCCAAAACTTGAAAAGTTCACAACACGAAACTTAGACAGAAACTCGTGATAACATTAGTATGAGACAGCAAACCACCACTTCCTTAGGTACTGTAGAAAACTTAAATTATACTTATGCTGATGTTGGGTTACTGTATTTTCAATCTTCCATGGCTAATACCCTTCGGTACTATCCGTAGTTTCATCAAAATAAGCAACCAACACAACAAAAACAGAATCAGTTAACAGCAGACCAGTCTGTAGCAATCTGTATATTTCGTATACCTCTGGTACTTCAAAACATCTGAAAAATTATGAAAGTCTGAAGAAATTGCATAGAAATCAGCAGCAAAAATAATCAACTCAAAAGCACTTACAGAGTAAAAATGAAAATTCTTTTCGTGAGCAGAAAGTTTCTGTCTTTTTCCACCATGATCAAACAATCATCACCAAGACTAATCATAACAGTTTTGCTTGGCACAAACACAAAAGGAAACACAAAAGACACAATCATAACAGAATTATGATGGTGTGGAGAAAACAAAACAGGAAGCAAAAAAGCAAAGAAAAATTTATTCATAGGGTTGCCTCCCAACAAGCGCTATTGTTTAACGCCCTTAGCTAGGCATTGATTTCAATGATGCTCACATAAAAGGTAAGGATTGAAACACAACGAGAGCATCATGGAGCAAATGGATAGCACATTTAAGTCTAAACCTCTTCCTATGCATAGGGATTTTGTGATCAAACAATTTATTGGAGCAAGAATCAACTAGCATAGGAAGGCAAAATAAGCATAGCTTCAAAAATTTCAACATATGGAGAGGAAGCTTGATACTATTGCAATAAGTAGAAGCATATGATCCTCTCTCATAGTAATTTTCAGTAGCATCATGAATTAATTCAACAATAAAACCAGCACCTAAGGCTTTCTTTTCATGATCTACAAGCATAGGAATTTTACTACTCTCCACATAAGGAAATATATTCTCAAGAATAGTAGTGGGAGTATCGTGAAAGACTTGAGCACTACAAATTGTGTCCACAATGAAAAAGCAAGGTTTAGCAAAAGGGTTCTCGATAGTATGACAAGTTTTATCATCCCTCTTCTTTAAAGCATAAGTATCCTCACAATAATCATCATAGATAGGGGTCATTCTTTCATCAAAATGATTTTGATCATTCAAAGTGGAAGAACTAAAAAGATCATCTTCATCAAATATAGCATCCCCAAGCTTGTGGATTTGCATATCATTGGCATCATGGGTATTCAAAGAATTCATGCTAAGAACATTGCAATCATGCTCATCATTCACATATTCTATGCCAAGCATTCTATGTAATTCTTCTTTCAGCACTTCAGCACAATTTTCCTTCCCATCATGCTCACAAAAGACATTGAAAAGATGGAGCATATGAGGCATCCTCAATTCCATTTTTTTGTAATTTTCAACGAAAGAACAAGAAACAAAAAGATTCGATTGCAAGATCTAAAGATATACCTTCAAGCGCTAACCTCCCCGGCAACGGCGCCAGAAAAATGTTGATCACGCAATCTCTGGCGTTAGCTAGACGAACGCTTATGACAACGAACCTTCTCCTGCAACGGCACCAGAAGAATGCTGATAGCACTCCCCGGTAATGAAACTAGAAGAATGTTGTTGACGGCCCACCAGCGTGTGGGTTCGCAGCAGTTTTAGAGGGTAGATTATTCGACCCAATTTGTTGATAAGCCAGTCAGGAGGTGAGAGTATACTCTCAAGTACTAGCAGCTGAATTTGTCAGATTCAACCACACCTGAAAGATTAGTATCTGCAAGCACAGTAGTAACAGCAAAGTAGCGAGTAAAGGCAGTGTAACGAGCAATAGCTGTGGCAAGGAACAGCAGTAGTGACAGGAGTAGCAAGTAGCAACAGTAGCAAGCGACAGTAGTAGCAACAATAGCAGAGCAAGAGAAGTAACAGTAGTAGCAACAATAGTAGCAGCAGCAGAGCAAGACAAGTAACAATAGTAGCAACAGTAGGACAAACTCGTAGGCAATGGGTCGGTGATTTGTTTGGATGATATTCATCATGCAACAGCTATAACACGGAGAGATAAGTGGCTAGCTCCCGTTCGTCCATGTGATGTAGGCATGCATTCAGTGTGCCGTCATACGTGCTTAGGGAAAAGAACTTGCATGACATCTATTGTCCATCCCTCCCGTGGCAGCGGGGTCCAAAAGGAAACTACGGGATATTAAGGTTCTCCTTTTAATAAAGAACCGGACCAACGCATTAGCACTTCGTGAACACATGAACTCCTCAAACTATGGTCATCACCGGGAGTGGTTCCGGTTACTGTCACTCCGGGGTTGCCGGATCATAACACATAGTAGGTAACTACAACTTGCAAGATCGGATCTAAAACACACATATATTGGTGACAACATAATAATTTAAGATCTGAAATCATGGCACTCGGGCCCTAGTGACAAGCATTAAGCATGGCAAAGTAGTAGCAACATCAATCTCAGAACATAGTGGATACTGGGGATCAATCACCATCAAAACTAACTTGATTACATGATAGATCTCATCCTACTCATCACCGCCTAGCGAGCCTATGAATAGATTACTCACGAACAACGAAGAGCTTCATGGAATTGGAGAGGGAAGAAGGTTGATGATGATGATGGCGATGAGTTCCCCTCTCCGGAGCCCAAGACGGACTCCAGATCTGCCCTGCAGATGAAGAACAGGTGGTGGTGGCGCCTCCCTATCGAAAATGCGACGAAAACTTCTCTTTTTTTTCTGGGACGATAGGCAACTTATAGAGCTGGAGTTGGGGGCGGCAGGTGCCTGTGGGCCCCACAAGCCTGCCCACTGCCACCAGGGGGTGTTGGCGGAGCAGGGGCTTGTGGCCCACTGGCCCACCCCCTGAGGTGGAACTTGGCGCAGATATTTTTGATATTTTCCAAAACTGCTCCCCGTAAATTTTCAGGACGTTTGAAGAACTTTGATTTCTGCACAAAAATAACACCAAGGCAATTCTGCTGAAAACAGCGTCAGTCCAGGTTAGTTCCATTCAAATCATGCAAATTATAGTCCAAAACAAGGGCAAAAGAGTTTGGAAAAGTAGATACGTTGGAGACATATCAACTCCCCCAAGCTTAAAACCTTGCTTGTCCTCAAGCAACTCAGTTGACAAACTGAGAGAGAAAGAAAAACTTTGACAAACTTTGTTTGATCTTGTTGTTGTAACTATGTCTAACTCATAACCAGAATTTCAGCAAGATCACAAGTTAACCACATAAGCAAATGACACAAAGGTCTCACGGTAAACTAATATCAATGGCATAATCAGCTAACGAGCAAATAATAATGAGTTTCAAATACCAACACTTCAATCAAAACAAGCATGAAGCAATATGAATAGGTGGTATCTCGCTAGCTCTTTCTGAAATCGCAAAACATAAATGCAGAGCACTTTCAAAGATCAAGGGCTGACTAAACATTGTAATTCATAGCAACAAAGATCCAGTCATAGTCATACTCAATATCAATCAAAAGTAAAGCATAAAAATGATAGAGGTGCTCTCTAATTGGTGCTTATATAACAGGAGGATGACTCGACAGGAAAATAAATAGACAGGCCCTTCGCAGAGGGAAGCATTGATTTGCAGAGGTGCCAGAGCTCAAGCTTTTGAAAACAGAGATAATAATTTTGGGTGGCATGCTTTCATTGACAACGCAATGACCAAGAGTTCTCAATATATTCCATGCTACTCATGCTATAGGCGGTTCCCAAACAGAAAAGTAAAGTTTTAACTCCCCCACCACCAATCAATCACAATCCACGGCTAGCCGAATCCTCGGGTACCGTCCATACTAACATCAATCCAAGGGGAGTCTTGTTTTACAGTTATGTTTTCGATTTAAGCATGCAACTGGGCATCCCAAATACCGCCCCTTTCTCGTGAATGACTGTGAATAAACACATGTCGAGGATAACACTCCTAGCATGGAACATACCAATAACCCTCTGTCACCACATGAGCGGTTCGGGCATGCAAAACAGATTATTTCTTGAAGATTTAGAGAATGGCACATGCAAATTTACTTGGAACGGCAGGTAGATACCGCAAATAGGTAGGTATGGTGGACTCTCATGGAAAAACTTTTGGGTTTATGGAAGTGGATGCACAAGCAGTATTCCCTTTTAGTACAAGTGAAGGCTAGCAAAAGACTAGGAAGTGACCAACTAGAGAGCGACAACGGTCATCAAGATGCAATGAGTTTGACTAACATTCAATGCAAGCATGAACAGGATATAAATCACCATGAACAAGAACATCATAGAGGCTATGTTGATTTTGTTTCAACTACATGCATGAACATGCGCCAAGTCAAGCCACTTGAAACATTCAAAGGAGAATACCATCCTATCATACTACATCGTAGTCATCTCAAAATCTATGTTGGCAATCAAGACAAACCATTATAAGCTCTCAGCTAAATAAGCATGGCATCAGAAACTATGATCTCTAATTGTCATTGCAAACATGGTTCTCTCACAACGAAGCTAAATCTGGGTTGACAAGCTAGCCATATTTACAAAAACAAAATAGACAGAGTTCATACCAGCTTTTCAGTCTCAGTCACTTCATCATATATCATCATTGTTGCCTTTCATTTGCACGATCGAACGATGAAAACGATAATAAGCACATTGGACTAAGCTGAATCTACAGGCAAACACAAAGGAGAAGACAAAATAATATGGCTCTTTGAAAGCTAAACAGGTAAGCATGTAAGAACCACTAAGCATTGTAACCAATATATTCTACCTTGACACAAAGAAAAAGAAAACTATTTACACGGGAAAGCTCCCAACAAGCAAAAAGAAGAAAGAAAAATCTTTTTGGGTTTTCTCAAGAGGACACAAAACAAGAAAACAAGAAAACGAAAATAAACTAGCATGGATAATACAGTGGCAAAGTGTAAACACCGGCTAACAGAGAGAAAGCATAAGCATGAATGTAAAGTCGGTGAGAACACGTACTCCCCCAAGCTTAGGCTTTTGGCCTAGCTTGGTCTACTCCCATGGATGATCCTGGCGAAACCCAAAGTCATAATGGGTGTTATATGGGAGTGCTGCAGCCACTGCCTGAATAGCTGCCTCACGAAGTCAAGCAGCCGTCGCCTCCCTCTCATACTCCTCTGCCTCTTCTATGGTTATATAGTATCTTCGTTTAACCTGAAAATCGAAGAAAGCAGGAGCAGGAAGGGTAATATGGAAAACACGCTCCGGTTAAATATCAAACGGTATAGGAGGGATCCATGATCTCTCTCAAGGAACTGGTAGCGTGTTAGAGCGACACGATCAAGGTAGGCTGTACGGAGAGGAGGGTCGTCTGGACGGATGGATACCCCAAGAAAGTTTGCTAAGCGTGTAGCATAAACTCCACCAAAGAAATCCCCCTCACTGGCATTTTTATTCAGCCTCCTTGCTATAATAGCTCCATACTGAAGCTCCTGTCACCTGTTACTGCGCTCTTAAGGATACTAAGGTCGGAAGCGCATAGGTGACAATGTGCACCCTTGCCGTTAACGCACCTACCTATGAAAAGGGCAAGGTAGTGCAAGGCAGGGAAATGGATGCTTCCTATGGTGGCTTGCGTGATATCTATGGTTTCTCCAACAGTTATACTGGAGACAAAGTCTCTTACCGAAGACTTAGGAGGATCATTAACACTACCTCCATCGGGTATCTTGCAAATCCTATTGAAATCCTCCAGACCCACGGTATAGGATTTATCGTACAGATCAAACAGTATGGATGATTCACGGCCAGCTAAAAATTTAAATCTACGCACGAAAGAGGCAGTGAGCATAGCATATTGTTCACATTAATCTGAGAGGAATTCTTCTAACACAGCATTGCGGACAAGTGCATCAAACTCATCCTTGAAGCCTGCTTCGATCATAAACTCATCGGAAGGCCATTCACATGGCTGCACCGATGCGTCCCTTAGTTGAAAAGGTTCGGGCTCCCGAAAAGAAAGACAGGGACCCTTCTTACTTGAGGAACCACCATGAAACTTCCTCCTGAACATAATTTCCTTTTGCTGAAATTTTTGAAGTTCAAGAGAAAAGTGAATAAGGACTAACCATACCTTGTAGCAACTACTCCTACTAGTGCCTAGAGACCGTATCATGCGCTAAAACTACTTGGAACCAGCTAAAATCAACATTTATAGCTCAAGAACCGGGTCACCAAGGTAGCAAGAATTCGCGAAGGATAAAGCACTCGAGCAAAAACTAATTGGACCAACGGAGGAGTCACTTACCAAGGAGTAATTTCCCCAAAACAGTTCGGAGAATGGTGCTTTGAGCAAGGAGATCGAAAATCACACCCAAATGAGCAAGAACACGGGTTTGAGCTGCGAAACAATTTTTTCTGGAGGTGGAAGAAGAGGCTGAGAGCTGGAATGAGTGGAGGGGATGCCTGTGGGCTCCACAAGCTTGCACCCCGACACCAAGGGGGTAGGTGGCGGTGGGGGGCTTGTGGCCCACTGGTCAGCCCCCCTGACCAGCTCTCAGGCCCAGAAATTTTCAAAAATTCCAGAAAAAATCATACTAAATTTTCAGGACCATCGGAGAACTTTTATTTTCGAAGTATTTTCTCCGGGACGCTAAAACAGAAAACAGGAAAAACTAAACTAATTCTATCATTTTTCTTCTAAGCAAAAGAATAGGAAAAACTTAAAACAGAGGTATGTGACTCCTTGATTCATCCGTTTCATGGTCATTGAAAGAAATCCGTCAATGGGATTGATCAAGTCCTTATGACAAAACCTTCTCGAATCGCAAGAGAGAATGGAGAATTTTTGAATAGCCACTAAGTCACCTCAATGGGGATATGAATCTCCCCAACAAGCAAATCATACTTCATCTTGACACGAGGAATAGAGCATTCAAAGCTCCCAATGAGAATCGATGAAGTCTTTTCGATAGCATTGATGCAATGTACTGGATATCGTTTCTTCGGAAAGTGCACTGTGTGCTCATTACCGTTGACATGGAAAGTGACATTGCCTTTGTTGCAATCTATAACAGCCCCTGCAGTGTTTAAAAGGGTCTTCCAAGGATGATAGCCATGGCATCGTCCTCAGGAATATCCAAGATAACAAAGTTTGTTAAGATAGTGGTATTAGAAACCACAATCGGCACATCCTCGCACAAGCCGATAGGGAAAGCTGTTGATTTGTCGGCCATTTGCAAAGAAATTTCAGTGGGTGTCAACTTATCCAACTCAAGTCTATGATAAAGAGAGAGCGGCATAACACTAACACCGGCTCCAAGGTCACATAAGGCAGTTCTTACGTAGTTTTCTTTAATGGAGCAAGGTATAGTGGGCACTCCGGGATCACCAAGTTTCTTAGGAGTTCCACCCTTGAAAGTGTAATTGGCAAGCATGGTGGAGATCTCAAAATCTGGTATCTTCCGTTTATTAGTCACGATATCTTTCATGTACTTGGCATACGGAGACATCTTGAGCATATCAGTTAATCGCATCTGCAGAAAGACGGGTCTTATCATCTCAATGAAGCGCTCAAAATCCTCATCATCCTTTTTCTTGGATGGCTTAGGAGGAAAGGGCATAGGTCTCTGAACCCATGGCTCCCTCTCTTTACCATGCTTCCTCGCAGTGAAGTCATTCTTGTCGTATCTCTTAGGTCGTGGATTATCAAGATTAACCGTAGGTTCAATCTCCACATCCTCATCATTGCTAGGTTGAGCATTATTATGAACATCACTGTCCATATTGTCACCAGGTTCATGTTCATCACCTGATTGTGTTTCCGCATCAAACGCAGAGATATCATTAGGTTCTTCAGGTGTGATAGTATTTGGTGAACTAGCATGTAGGTTTCTATCATCCTTCTTCTTCTCCTTACGATGACTTTCAAGATACAAAGGTTTCTGAGTCATTTTGCCTCCTCTAGTAATGACTCTGACAGAGTTGTCATTTAATTCATTGAGCAGGTCATTCTGAGCTTTAAGTACTTGTTCTACCTAAGTAGTAATCATAGAGGCATGTTTACTCAGAAGCTTCAAAGCATTGACATTTCTGTCTACACAAGCACTTAAATGGCTAAGCATACGAGAACTTTGTTCCAAATGTCTGCTAACATAATCATTGAAACTCTGTTGTTTGGCAACAAAGTTGTCAAATTCATCAAAGCATAGGCTAGCAGGTTTATCAAAAGGAATATCACTCTCATCAAACCTACGTAGAGAATTCACTTTTACTACCTGTATCGGGTTATCGAGACCATGGATCTCTTCGATAGGTGGTAGATTTTTGACATCTTCAGATCTAATGCCTTTCTCTTGCATAGATTTCTTGGCTTCTTGCATATCTTCGGGACTGAGGAATAGAATACCTATTTTCTTAGGAGTTGGCTTAGGAGGTGGTTCGGGAATAGTCCAAGCATTATCGTTGACCAAGAGTTATTCAGTAGGGTCTCAGCTTGTTCTACAGTTCGTTCCCTAAAAACACAACCGGCACAACTATCTAGGTAGTCTCTAGAGGCATCGGTAAGTCCGTTATAGAGGATATCAAGTATCTCGTTCTTCTTAAGAGGGTGATCAGGCAAAGCATTCTGTAGCTGGACGAGCCTCCCCCAAGCTTGTGGAAGACTCTCTTCTTGGAGTTGAGCAAAGTTGTATATTTCCTGCAAGGCAGCTTGCTTCTTATGGGCAGGGAAATATTTCTCACAGAAGTAATAGACCATCTCCTAGGGACTACGCACACATCCAGGAGCAAGAGAGGTGAACCAGACTTTAGCATCATCCTTTAGAGAGAAAGGAAACAGCTTAAGGATATAGTAGTGGCGGATCTTCTCCTCATTAGTGAAAAGGTTGGCTATTTCGGATAGTTTGGCAAGATGAGCTATGACCGTCTCAGACTCATAACCATGAAAAGGATCAGATTCGACTAAAGAGATTATCTCAGGGTCGACAGAGAATTCATAATCCTTATCGGTGACAAAGATAGGCGAAGTGGCAAACTTCGGGTCATTTTTCATCCTAGCTTCACGAGATTTTTCCTTCCACTTGAGAAGTAATTTCTCAGCGTCATAGGCATCCTTACATGCAAGAAAATCCTCACCTATCTCTCCCTCCATAACGTAACCCTCAGGTATATCAGGCAATTCATATCTGGGAGAGCTAGATCTAACAGGAGCAAAAGCAGGTTCTATCTCAATAGCATCGATAGTATCAAAAGCATCACGAGCATTGACAGTAACTCTAGCAATATGAGCATCAAGGAACACTCCTAGTGGAACATCGGGCAAAGCAGTATCAAGCATAGCATCTCTAGCACTATCAGGCATAGTATCAAGCATAGTATCATCAGGCATAGTATCAAGCATAGCATCTCTAGCAGTATCAGGAATAGTATCAAGCATAGCATCATCAGGCATAGTATCAAGCATAGCATCTCTAGCAGTATCAGGCATAGTATCAAGCATAGCATCTCTAGCAGTAGTATCACAAGCATCATCAAGCACAAGCGACATATCAAGATTTTTAACAGGAGGTGATGTCGCAAACTTACTCATAACTGAAGGTGAATCAAGTCAAGAGCTAGATGGCAATTCCTTACCTCCCCTCGTAGTTGAGGGCAAGACTTTGGTCTTCGGATCCTTCAGATTCTTCATAGTGATCAGCAGATATAAATCCCAAGTTACTCAGAGAATATAGAAATACCTCCCCGGCAACGGCACCAGAAAAGAGCTTGATGTCTACTACGCAACCTTCTCCTTGTAGATGTTGTTGGGCCTCCAAGTGCAGAGGTTTGTAGGACAGTAGCAATTTTCCCTCAAGTGGGTGACCTAAGGTTTATCAATCCGCGGGAGGCGTAGGATGAAGATGGTCTCTCTCAAGAAACCCTGCAACCAAATAACAAAGAGTCTCTTGTGTCCCCAACACACCCAATACAATGGTAAGTTGTATAGGTGCACTAGTTCGGCGAAGAGAAAGTGAAACAAGTGCAATATGGATGGTAGATATAGGTTTTTGTAATCTGAAATTACAAAAACAGCAAGGAAACAAATTGTAAAAGTGAGCACGAACGGTATTGCAATGCGTGGAAACAAGGCCTAGGGTTCATACTTTCACTAGTGAAGTTCTCTCAACAATGATAACATGATTGGATCATATAACTAGCCCTCAACATACAACAAAGAGTCACTCCAAAGTCACTAATAGCGGAGAACAAACGAAGAGATTATTGTCGGGTACGAAACCACCACAAAGTTATTCTTTCTGATCGATCTATTCAAGAGTCCGTAGTAAAATAACACAAAGCTATTCTTTCCGTTCGATCCATCATAGAGTTCGTACTAGAATAACACCTTAAGATACATATCAACCAAGACCCTAATGTCACCTAGATACTCCATTGTCACCTCAAGTATCCGTGGGCATGATTATACGATATGCATCACATAATCTCAGAATCGTCTATTCAACCAACACATAGAACTTCAAAGAGTGCCCCAAATTTTCTACCAGAGAGTCAGAACGTGTGCCAACCCCTGTGCATAGGTTCCAAATGTCACGAAACCGCGAGTTGATCACCAAAACATACATCAAGTACTCACATGAATCCACGTGTGCCAACCCATATGCATAGGTTCCCAATTGTCACAAACCCACAAGTTGATCACAACAGATAGACACGTGCAAGACATACATCAAGTGTTCTCAAAGACTCAATCCGATAAGATAACTCCAAAGGGGAAACTCAATTCATTACAAGAGGGAGAGAGGGAAGAACATCATAAGATCCAACTATAGTAGCAAAGCCCATGGTACATCGAGATCAAGACATCTCAAGAACACGAGAGAGAGATCAAACACATAGCTACTCGTACATACCCTCAGCCCCGAGGGAGAACTACTCCCTCCTCGTCATGGAGATCGCCGGGATGATGAAGATGGCCACCGTAGATGGATTCCCCCTCCGGCAGGGTGCTGGAACGGGCTCCAGATTGGTTTTTGGTGGCTACACAGGCTTGCGGCGGCGGAACTCCCGATCTAGGTTTCTTTTTGGGGGTTTCTGAATTTATAGGAATTTATGGCGGTGGAATTGCGTCAGTTGGGCCCACGAGGAGGTCACAAGCCTGCGCGCCACCACCGGGGGGTGGTGGCGGTGTGAGGGCTTGTGACTCCCTCGTGGCCCATCTGGCCTTCTCCCAAAGCTTCGGGGGTCTCTTTTGGTCCAAAAAATCATCGTAAAGTTTCATTCCATTTGGACTCCGTCTGAAAATGGGCCAAAAACACGGGGAAAACAAAAACTGGCGCTTGGCACTGAATTAATAGGTTAGTCCCAAAAAAGATATAAAATAGCATATTCATGGATATAAAACATCCAAAGTTCACAACATAATAGCATGGAACCATCAAAAATTATAGATACGTTGGAGACGTATCACGGACCCCTCTCCTTCCGTTGCCTCGGCGAAGACACTAGGGAGTCAGAGACGGGACCGGATGGGTCCTCGTAACTGGACAAGGAACTCCATCGGTTCCCTTCCGACGTGGATCGCCGCAAGGGCAAGCCTCGGGGAAGCCAGAGGCATTGGAGTAGCGCTCCGCCTCCCCCGGCCTCGACCTCCACGGAGACCGCAACCCCTCACCCTTCCTCCGCCACGGGCGTTCAGGCCGTCTTCCGCCGCGACGCCCCCAGAAGTTGTGGCATGATCCGAACGGGATCCTCTCGTTGCCCTGGCGGCCGACGGTGGTGGACCACGTCCTCTAACCATGGTTAGGGGCGAGCACCAACTGCAGACAGAAGAAGACTCTAAAGACCAAGGCTGAGGGTTGGTGGATCCAGAAAGAGTTGGGTGAGAAAAACCCCTTGCAAACCCTCTAAATTTATAGGATGGAGCGCGGGGGCTAACCTCCCTTGCTCCAGAAGCCACCACCCCTCTCACCCAATCGCTCGAGCTCAGGGGCAAACAGAGAACCGCCCTGCTGCACCAATGCATGCACGGGCGGGCCCAGCCACTACTACACCTTTCAAGGCCACGTCTGCCACGTGTCTATCCATAACTGCGCATGCCACGCGCGTGGCAGAGGCATTTCAGGAGGCAGAAAGGCCACTCCCCGCATGACTCCCCACTCCGCGCATTCAATGCGCCACGTGGGAAAAGCAACCGCTAGCAGATCCAGCCATGAAAGCTCGTTCACCTCTTTGGGCTTGGCCCAACAACGCTTTGCACGCATGTGTGGCCGAGGCCCCGGGGCTCCTGTCGGTGCACTAAGGACTGGGGTCCCTAGTGCTCCAGACTTGTGCACGGGCACGAAGAGCTCCTGCCGGCAGGGGGATGGCAGGACCCAATCAAGATGCAACCCCCAAGATTGTCAAGGCTTCGGCAAGCCTGCCTTGCCACGAAGATAGCGAAGGTCACGCCCATTCAGAGGGCGTGATGAACACATCAAGTACAAGACCTCGGCGAGCCTCCCTTGCCGGGATGACGACTGAAGCCCCCGGCAAGCTCCCTTGTCAGGACGAAGACCCAAGGCCCCGGCAAGCTCCTTGCCGGGATGACGAGGCTAGGCACTGGAGGGCAACCTCCCTTGCCACAGTGCCACCCCCCCCCACCCAAGTTCCAGCGCATTCCGCATGCGCGAGCGTAGCGTCCGGGTGTCGAAACACCTGGATACGTGTCTTCACCAGCACATCGCTGACAAGGACAAGACGTGCATTTAATGCACCTGACAGCGGTAGATGGATAAGCACCGCCCTAGGTTTACTGTAACTTCTCGTGAACCTACCACCGAGCACTATAGGTGACCCCTTTGCCTATAAAAGGAGGCCCTTAGCTCATTCGCAAGGGGTTAGACTCTTTGGATATTGGCCCAAAAGACGTTTATCAACAGTCATTGTAACAATCAACGACAAAATGCTTAATACAACCAGACAAGCAGGACGTAGGGTTTTACGCGTAAGCGGCCCGAACCTGGGTAAAAAGGCTTGCTGGGTGCTGATCGTTAGCTCTGATCTTGATGTCACCTCTCCCCACCCTATGATCACAAGGGTTTCACGTTGATTCCCATAGGTGTCGACCTAGCATCGCCGACACTTAGATATGGTCTTCTAGAAGGAATTCCGGGCGCAGGATTCATGCAGTCTCTGCGCCGTTGGATCACATAGTGCAAGCGTTGATTCTATTTTTTGTTGTTTATTAATTTGATTGCACATATAAAGCCTCGTCAAGACCTGAAGACTGTCGTTATCTACTTTCCTTTAAGATAGTATTGCAGCTGCTGGGTGCTGACACTGTTTCATTTTTAAAAATTGTATTATAATACGTGGTTGATACTTTTAGCACTTCTGGCTCTTAGAAACAAAACATGTTTGTATGCTTTGTGCTATATTTTAGAATTAAATTAGAGCGGGGGGAAACCCCTTTTGATAAAAAATATTGCACCTGCAATGTCAACAATGGTTGCTAAAAAATTCAACAAATAAATAACCCCAAAAGTCAAGAAAACATGTTTATATATAACCCAACAAGGAAAACCATTGCTTTCATAACTTAACAGTGCTCAGGCCTAGAATATAGTGCACATACATAACATAGATAATATAAGGGTACCCATAATATAAATAGTAGCAAGCATAAGATAGTCTTACATAAAACACGACATAGATAAAAGGTTCATAGTACAACCAAAAACATAATATACAAATATATAAAAGTTCCTAACACCCTAGGGCAAGAGAAGCCTCACGACACTCACCTCCTATTCACTACTCATCCTCCATGATGTTCTCGCCGAGGTAGTAGAGGAGGTTGTGGATGATGTTGCGGGTGGAGAAGATTCTATTGATATCTCGGAAGATGTTGTTGTTCGTGAATGCAATGAACTCTCACCCACGCCAGAACACCTTGCCCAATAGGTGGTACATATGAAATCTATTGGCGAAGTTGGCGATGAGCCCTATTGGCGGAGAGCTAGAGTTTGGACGTAGTTCCTCCAGTTAGAACATCATCGGCGAGCCCGCCAAGAGGTGGGTGAATCCCGCAAGGAGGAACCACTCGGCCAAATACCTAGCACCCTCCAGCATGAGATCGTCCACATAGGAGCATTTTCTCCACGACGACGCCGGTGGGGTACCGCCTCTCCGGCACGGTCGGTGGCAGCTGGAAGGTGGGACCGTAGTACTCCATCTTCGCCACACTTTGAGAGTGCTCTTGAAGTTTGGATTTGGGTGAAGAAGATAAGGGGGCGGTGCAAATGGATGTGTGGAGAATATGTGGATGGGTGAGTGGTTTAAATAAGGGTCGGCATCGGTCGCATGTTTGCTACGTTCAAACGAGGCGCATTGATCGGTATGACCTAAACTTTAATTGCCACGTTGAATCGATGCGAGTGGATTGAAAAGGCTCAAGCGACATGGCGTGTGAGAAGAGACGAACTAGCGGCAGTGACCATTGCTGCATCCATGGCGGCTCACATGCACGAAGGCTGCATTAGTGGGGCATCATGGTGGAGCGCATCGGCGCATGCAGGCAGGTTAGCTGGATCATGTCGTGCTTGCATAACGGGCTTCTGTATAGTGGCGGCGTGCATCACCGGGCTTCTGTATCGTAGCGGTGTGCATCAATGCATGCATGGAGGCGTTTCATGCAATGACCCAACAGTCCAACGAAACCATGACCCAACGGTCCAACCAATGCCACCGTCAAACACGGCCCACTTGGCAGGTCCAAGGGGCGACATAGTCCAGCATGGTCCCACTCGTTAGCGGTTAACGGTCAAACCATTGACCCAACGACATCCTCCGTTGTGACCGTTTCTGAGGGTTTCGAAGAAGGGAGTGGGGAAAACTGAGAAAAAGTTAACAGTGTGGGGATGAATGAATACAAGTAAGGAACCGGGGGTACATGAGTAGAAACCCCTTAATTTAATACCTTTTGAATTATGAAAATATCCACACCTTCCAAATGGGCCCCAAACATTTTGTGGTAGTACCAAAATTTGCAAGATAAATAATGAACCAAGTGCCTTAATTTTTACAAAGGATTTTGTTAAATAAATAAAATGAAAAAAGAATGACACAAAAGATAAAAGCAAAAAACAAAATAAAAAGGAAAAAAGGAGGGGCAAAGCCTACAAATTTCCCTCGACTACAACCCATCACCCCACCAGCGGGCCGATCTCCTCCCTCTCGGCCTATATAATGGGTAGGTTCCCCCTGCCCTAACTTTTCCCTCCACTCCCACTCTCCCCCCACCTTGTCGGTGCCCCGTGTGCACCCCTGCACCCACCCGGACGCCACCTCGCCCCACGGTCACCCTGAGTCGCCCTCGTCGGCGCCGCCCATTGTCGTCGTCGTCCCTCACTCCACCCCATTGGCCATCGTCGAGCCTTGACGCCACAACCCCCATCAAACGCCGGTTAGGCCCCCGTCTCTCCCCTCGTAGTTTGGCCCCACTCGCCCCTAGTCGCGCACACACTCCCCCCGACGCTGCTCGCCCGCATCGTCGTTGCGCCGCTAGCCGTGCTGGTAACAGTTGCGCCGAGCGCGCCCTGTGCTCCCATCTGCAGCGTTGCCACACCCTGCGGTGTGCTGCCCCTATAGCGCTTACTCCGGGAAATTATATTGAAGCACGAAACTGGTGGAAGATTACGAAGCGCTTTGAATTTGAATAAGACCATGCTCCTTTTTTTCCTAAAATGGATGGTTTGGTTGTTGATCCATTAATCAAACAAATTAGGTCGTAAGATCGAATCAAGAATTTCATTATATCCATTTCTTATACCTTCTATTTTATAAGATATTTCATAAGAATAAACCATAGGGATAAGGTCTAGAATAGAAGTAATAAAGTGAATAAAAAAGGGGGCCAATCTAAAAACCGCGGCCGAGCCACCTCGCCCCCACCCTACCTCGCTGCGCCCTCGCCACGGCCAAGCGCGCGCAGAGCCATGCCATGTGTGGCCGCCCACGCCCCCCACCACTCACAGCTTCGTCGGCTCCTGTTGTTGCTGCCGGCCACGCGTCCCCGTCGGTGCTCCTCCTCGATGTGGTCATGTGCCACTACCGGCACTCCTCGCCCCCGCCTGCGTACATGCAACCAGGGGGTGGCAGGTGGAACCCCGCCCCAGCGTCGAGCGCCCGTTCGCGCGTAGCCCGTCCAGTGTCTAGAGGCACTAACCACACGGTCCAACGCCCGATATAACTAAATTTAAAATAAATGAATAATAAGCAAAAAATAGTAATAAAAAAGTAAAATAATAAATTTTAAAATAATAGATAAACAATTAATTAATTAATGATTGAATTAACCTCACATTAAAACTGTTAATTTAACTAAATTAATTAAAACAATTAATTTGCCCTATCACAAAATGATATGTGGGCCGTGTTAATTTGATTAAGTTAAATAGGTTAATTTAACAACTGAATTAACCACTATCTATGACACGTGGGGTGCAACACTCAGTTTGACCAATCGACACACTATTCACCGCTGATGTCATAGTGATGTCATGGTGATGTCGTAATAGCATATTTCTAATTAAATTAAATCTTTTAATTCCATAATAATAATAAAACTTCAAAAACTAATATAAAATAATTCGTAACTCGAATGAAAATATTTTGTACATGAAAGTTGCTCACAAAAAGCCCACGAGCCCGAATATGATGTTCGTTCATCTCTCACATGCCCCTAACATGATGAACATGGACATTTTGGCATGAAATTCGTGTGCCCGGTAGTAGCCACAGACCTAGGAAATATCGTGAGGTATTCTCCCGCTTCGTCCATGACATGTAGTACTGCATTAGCTCATTCCTAGCACTGCATACTGCCATGTCATGGATCGTGATGCATCTGTGTGCCTCTATTTATTGTTCTTCCCCCTCTTCTCTCCGTTAGATGCTGAAGGTGACGTTGTTGCCAGGTACGAGTGCCCTCCTAACGTCCAACCTTTTGCAGCAGAGCAAAAAGGCAAGCAAACCCCCCTTGATCATCCCTATATCGCCCATTCTTTCTCCCTCGTGTTTGCATAAGATTTTGCTACTATTTTAGATAGCTCCTATTCTGATGCATAGCATCTTTTTGTTAAACTTCTACTATACCCTACTGCATATTAAATGCTTAGTATAGGTGGCTTAGTGATCCCGAGTGACGCCACTAGCCCCAGTTGCCCCTGCTTCATCATCGGAGAACCGAAGACTCGATTAACTGATCGACTAACCATGACCCGTCACATCACTTCACACCCCCTTAGTTGTGCGACTCTGTAGAGCTACTATCTAGTACCGAGGGTGACACCACGTTATGTACTCCTGATGTTAACTCTGTCGTGCAATCCCTCAAGCGTGGACCATCAAGGGTGATTCCTCCCTGCTCACCTTGACAGTTACATCAATTGGAATCCATTGACGGTGATACCTCGGATTCCTCTGATGTTACAAACAAATGTTTACTTTCACTTTACTACTTGAAACATGATGAAATGTGTGGTGCGGGTGGATTCCTGTGTGGTTGTGACGAGGCGTGGCCACACATTCTTGGCCCTTGCCACACATCCTCGAGACGGGGCCACGAGACCACATATCTTGGATTGTTGGTCGTCACCGAAGTTAACAAAACATTAACGGGATTGGGTATTTGATTTGAGTTGGTCGATTGACCTTTTTCGCACTAACCTTCACGCGGGGGGAGTTATGGGCACTCAACATCGTTGTATCAGCAGAAGCTCTTTGAACGTCAGCATTGGAGCGGCGCGCGCTTGAGTGGTCTGCATAAGCATTGATCTTGTATAAGAGGTGTCAGGACTGATCTCGGCCACCCACGCAACATGCAGGAGTGCAAAGGGCGATGATTCCATGACCCCTGCGCGCTTAGGATGTAGACCGACGGGTTGGCCTCTCTGTTGAGCCTAGGTAGGGTTGCGATTTTTTGATCTTCCAAGGTCGGGCATGACCGAGGAAAGTGTGCCCGGGCGGAGTTGATCGAGCATGTTGGGAAATGTGGTGCACCCCTGGAGGGATGAATTGTTTATTCGAATAGTCGTATCCATGGTAACATGATGACTTAGAGTTGTATCCCGATCTAATACAACTAGAACTATGACTTAACTTGAATGATTGGCTCCGAGATTGCTTTCTCGCACGGAGTTGAGAAAGAATCTCTCGTCGTGCTGAATAAATTTGATGTAACAATATGAATACATATGTGTTACTGATTTGTACTCTTCTAATGCTACAAGACACTGAAGATGCTAGTCTTCGATAGGACTACACCTTCTCTCTATTCTATCATTTATGTAGTCAATCCAAAGCTATAGCCCCACTCCTTTGATACTGATGCATACTTAGCATAGTTCTGACATCAGTCTTGCGAGTACTTTGGATGAGTACTCATTGTTGCTTTGCTCCCCATTTTCCTCTCAATACGATTGCCGCGACCCAATGACGGAGCCTAGGAGATGGCTGATCCCGCCGATGACTACTACCCCAATGGTGCCTACTACTACGTGGAGGCCGCTGATGACCAGGAGTAGTTAGGAGGTTCCCATGCAAGAGGCCTCGCTTCTTTCTACCTACGGTGTGTTTGTGTAGGCTTCTTTATGTCAAAACTTGATGACTTATGGGTGTACTTAGATATTTTTGCTTCTGGTGACTCATGTGTATCTGAGCTTATGTATTCGAGCCCTCGAAGCCCTTGGCTTGTAATATGAAGCTTATATTACTTTATTTTGTGTTTACAGTTATGTTGTGATATCTTGTCGAGCGTCTCTAATCTTACTCGTACACATTTGTGTGTATGATTATCTTACGATTAAGTTGGGGCGTCACATATGGCCGCTAGCCAAGCGGTTGGGAGCGTGTGTGTGTTATGTGTGTGTGTGGCCAGTGGGCCACTCACGAGTGGGTTCAGCCACAAAAATATAAAAAGGAAAAAGGGTTTTAAGTAATAATGGTAATAAATTTTTTAATTAACTAATAAGTGAATTAATTGATTAACTTAATTAACACTACTTTAGTCTTTAGGTCTATGATAGGTGGGGCCCAGGTGTCACGTTTGACCTGAGAGAGCCGGATTGACTTCTAATGTCATGTTGACATCATGCTCACGCATAATTGCATTTTCTAAATTAAAATAAATATGTTTCTTTCAGAATATTAACTAAACTTTTTAAAATCATATAAAATAATTTGTAGCTGGGATGAAAATAATTTATACATGAAAGATGTTCAGAAAATTCCACTAATCAGAATACGCTTTCCATCCATGTGCCACATGCTCCTAGCATGATGAACATGGATATTTTGGCATTATGATCATCTGTACGGTAGTAGCCAAAGACCCAGGAAATATTGTGAGATATTTTCACGCTCTGTATCTGATGTGTAGTACTACATTAGCTCATCCCTAGCTCTGCATATTGTCATGTCATGCATCATGTTGCATTTGCTTGATTTTATTTATGTTTTCTTCCCCTCTTCTCTCTGGTAGTCACCGAGACTCACGCTCCTACCGGGTAAGATTATGCCCCTGACGATCAGCTTTTTGCAGCGGAGCAACAAGGCAAGCAACACCCCTCCTTGATCATTCTGATATCACCCATTCTTTCTCCCTCATGCTTGCATCAGATTTTGGTACTGTTGTAGATATCTCATATTCTGATGCATAGCCTGTTTTTGTTAAACTATTGTTGTACCCTACTGCATATTAAATGCATAGTATTTGTTCATTAGTGATCCCCAGTGACCCCACTTACCCGAGTTGCCCCTGCTTCATCATCGAAGATTCGACGACTTGAAGACTCGAAGACTCAATCAACCAATCGACAAGCCATGACCCATCGCATCACCTCACACCCCTCACTTGTATGACCCTACGGAGCTACTATCGAGTATCTACCTCGTAATATACTCCTTATGTTAACTCTATAGTCTAGTTAACTAGAGGTGCATTACGGAGGGTGATTCCTCCTTCACTACTTCCGATAACGACTCTTTCATGAAACCCCTCAAGCGTGAACCGTCAACGGTGATTCCTCCCTCGTCACCTTGATGGTTACATCAATTTGAATCAATCAAGGGTGATACCTAGGATTCCCTTGATGTTATAGACACACAATTACTTTAACTTTACTACTTGAACATGATGAGATGTGTGGTGCGGGTGGATACCGGCGTAACTGCGACGACATGTGGCCGGGTATTCTTGTCCCTTGCCACAAGACCTAAATACACGGTGACGGGGCCACTTATCATGGACCATCGATCGTCACCGCAGTTTAACAAAGCTTTAATGGGTTTGGATATGTGATCTGAGAAGGCATCTAGCTTGTTTTGCAATAACAACCATGCAGGAATAAGTATGGGAACTTTGTGTCATACATTCGACCAAAAGCTCTTCAGATGTCACAGTTGAGCGGCATGTGCCCTGGGGGGTCCCGTAAGCATTGATCTTGTATTAGGAGGTCCTAGGGCTGACACCGGCCATCCTCGCAACGCGTAGGATTGTGAAGGGCGATGGTCCATGACTCCTTCGTGATTAGGATGTAGACCGATGTGTGACCTCTCTTTTATGCCTAGGTAGGACTACGGCGTGTTGATCGGCTTAGGCCAGGCATGACCCATGAAAGTGTGTCCGGTTGGAGTTGATCGAGCATGTTGGGTAAGTTTGTGCACCCCTGCATGGAAGTATATCTATTCGAATAGCCGTGTCCACGGTAACGGATGCTTAGAGTTGTATCCTGATCTAATACAACTAGAAGTGTGACTTAATTTGAAATGTGGCTCTAAAATTGCTTTCTCGTAGGGAGTCGAGGAAGGATCTCTGGGTGTTACTTAATAAACTTGCTACATTATACTTATGTTGTTCTTCCCTCTTCTAAAGTTGCAAGACACAGAAGATGCTAGTCTTCGATAGGACTAGGCCTTCTCTCTATTCTGGCATTTTTGTAGTCTGTCCAAAGATATAGCCACATTCCTTTGATACTGATGCATACTAAGCATAGTTTTGATGCCAGTCTTGCGAGTACTTTGGATGAGTACTCACCGTTGCTTTGCTCCCCTTTTTACCCTTGATACAATTACTACGACCATATGTCGGAGCCTAGGAGATGGCTGATCCTGCCAACGACTTCTACCCCGATAGAGCTTACTACTACGTGGAGGCCGCCGACGACCAGGAGTAGTTAAGAGGCACCCACGTAGGCGGCCTTGCCTCTCTGATCCATGTTATGTTTGTGCTAGCCTTATTAAGGCAAAACTTGTTGACTTATGTTTGTACTCATATATTATTTGCTTGCCCTAACTCGTGTGTATTTGAGCTTATGTATTCGAGCCCTCGGGGCCCCTGTCTTGTAACATGAAGCTTGTATGACTTTAATTTGTGTCTAGAGTTGTGTTGTGATATCTTCCCATGAGCCCCTAATTTTGGTCGTACGCATTTGCGTGTATGATTAGTGTACGATCAAAATGGGTATGTCACAAGTTGGTATCAGATCCAACTGCATGTAAGTAACCCCCTTTCCAACTCCTTGGCCGAAGTTGAGTCTAGTACATGAAAAACTTTTACTAATATTGTTGTGTGGCTTACAGGCCCACATCTGAAATCGGGTGGTATTAGGATCTTTCACTCTTCTATACTGAGGGTTGTGATCTCTCTTCTATTTTGGGTTCAAGTTTTTTCTAACTCTAACACTAGGTTCTCATAATCACATCCACCAGACAGCATCTTATCTCCTTTCGTTCTTTTGAAAATATGTTGCACACACTATCTTTTGACATCTTTGAACCTCCTTATTATAGATGTGTCCTGCAAGACAGTTCATAGTGTGACTATGGCTGTCGATGTGACTGGGTTCCCGACCATTCTGGTCGACCTCTTGACCAGGCTAGGATATTGTTGGTATCCCGAGTACACTATTTAAAAGGACTACCATGATTTCAACTAGGAACAGTACCATGTTGTCGTTTAAATCTTTGATCTGCATAACCCCTCCATCACTAAGTTGTAGAAATTTTGCGGTGTTGGGGTGACTGTTGATATGACAATCCATGTTGCTCCCTATACTGTTATCACCCGCCTCCGTGGAGAGTACCCCCGCTTGGAGGAGACTTGATTCAGATACATCTTGTATGCCTCGTTGGGGATGAGACTAGATCCAACATCGCTGCCTACACCCCTTACACACGGTAACGTAACGACCGATCCTACACCACTGTTTGTAACCCTTACGTGAGTCGTCGTTACGACCCACAGGTTCTAGTTCAGTACACTGAGGCGCTGAATCATGTTGTCCAAGATCTGAATGTTGAGTTGTATGGTACTCGTACTCGTCTTTACGACACTATGACACAGTTGCTACCAGCAGTCGGCACTACGATACATCCTGAGAGCATCCTTTACCCGCGCAGGATAGAGGTACCACCAGGTCTTGTGTGGCCTATTGTAGGAGGTCATACTCCTCCACGTGTACCTCCGCTCCTCGTTCGGGACGAGTATCTGCATCAGAGTGTTCATGGATTGCAGAATCCTTCTCCGTAGTTTGCCATTTGTCATCACTGATAGGTACCTAGCTTCACAGGTTGTCCCCGATGTTGATGGAGCATATTGCTATGTACCATTGTGGTATCTATCTACCATGTGCTGATAACCCACAAGTGTATGGTATCGTTTGTAGCCTATTTTGATAAGTAAGAGTGTCGAACCCAATGAGGAGCTAAAGGTAGAACACTATTCCCTCAAGTTCTATCGACCACCGATACAACTCTAGACACACTTAATGTTTCCTTTACCTAAGACAAGAATAAAACTAGAAGTACTTTGTGAGAAAATTAAAAGTAAATACAAGTTAGGGGTTGTTTAATAGAAAGCTTTTTGTGCAACGCAAGAGAAAGATTGTCCATAGGCAATTGAATATAACATGATAGATACTTATTATGTGCAATGAGGGAGAGACATATGCTAACACACCTTCCGTACTTGGATCAAATGCACTTATGATTGGACATCTACCAAGCATCCGCAACTACTAAAAATCATTAAGGTAAACCCAACCATATCATTAAACATCAAGTCCTCTTTACTCCCATACACACACAACTTCCTTACTCGGGTGTAAGTTTCTGTCACTCTCGCCACCCACTATAAGTGAATCATGAACATATTGCAAACCCTCCAGTGTGTATCCTTCACGTGCGCGCGTCACGGAAAGCACCTTAGGACAGCACCATATCAACACGCAACTCATATCAAGAACATCATATCCCAATTAACATGTAGGACAAAACAGATCTACTCAAACATCATAGGATAACCACATATCATTGGGAAATAGTATGTAGTGTTGAGCACCATGTTTAAGTAGTTAGTTACAATGGGAAAAAAGGTGTTACACCGATGCAAAGAGGGAGAGAGAGTTGGCATTGACGGTGGCAAGATTGTTGATGTAGATCGTCGTCACGCTCCTTGCCCCATCGGTACTCCGGTGCAACCGGGAGAGGGAGGAGAGATCCCCCTCCTTCTTATTCTTCCTTGGCCTCATCCTTAGATGGGAGGAGAGTCCCCCCTCTGTTCCGTGGCCTCTATGGTGGCGGAGGGGAAGGAGCCCCTCCGATATTGGATCTCCCTCTCTCTTCTCTTCTGTTTTGTGTTCCTGTTCTCTATCCCTTCACCGTTCTTGAAATTCCCGAAGATCCCTAACTCTGATTGCGCTGAAATTTTGTTGGAATTTTCATCCACAAATTAGCTTAATTGCTCTTGAAGAAGAGCCCCAACCAATTTAAGTGGCGCCCACTAGGCACCAGGCCACGCCTGGGCCCCCTGGCGTGTGGTGGTGTCTAGTGGGGATTGTGGGCCTCCGTTTGTGATGATTCTGCTTCCTAAATATCACATATATTCCAGAATAATTCTCCATAAATTTTAATCATGTTTGGACGTTGTTTGATATGTATATTCTGGGAAACAAAAAATATGCAACAAACAAGAACAAGCACTTGGCACTGGATCAATAGGTTAGTCCAATAAAATGATATAAAGTTGCTATAAAATGATCATAAAACATCCAAAAATGATAATATAACAGCATGGAACAATCAAAAATTATAGATACGTTGGAGACGTATCAGCATCCCCAAGCTTAATTCCTCCTCATCCTAGAGTAGGTAAATGATAAAAATAGAATTTTTTATGTGCAATGCTGCCTCACATGTTCATCATATTATTTTCTTTTCCTTTAACATGGACATATGGACTTTAGATGATTGATACGTCTCCAACGTATCTATAATTTTTTATGGTTTCATGCTATTATCTTGTCAAACTTTGGATGTTTTGCATGCCTTTTATTTATTTTCTGGGACTAACTTATTAACTCAGTGCCAAGTGTCAGTTCCTGTTTTTTCCATGTTTTTGACCCCTTTGAGAGGAGATTTTGAAACGAAGTCCAAACGGAAGAAAATCCCCGAAAAGATTTTTTCTGGAACGGAAGAAGATCGGAGGACTTGGGAGCCAAGCCAGAAGAGCCCCACGGGCCCCACAAGCCCCCACCCCGCCGCGAGGGGGCCACGCCATCCAGGCTTGTGGGCCCCCTGGAGGTCCCGTGACCTAGATATTGCGCCTATAAATTCCCAAATATTCCCAAAAAATCAAGAGACGATCGCAACTACTTTTCCGCCGCCGCAAGCTTCTGTCTCCGCAAGATCCCATCTGGGGCACGTCCTGGTGCCCTGTCGGAGGGGAGATTCGGACTCGGAGGGCTTCTCCATCAACACCATGACCTCTCCGATGATGCGTGAGTAGTTCACCATAGACCTACGGGTCCATAACTAGTATCTAGATGGCTTCTTCTCTCTCTTGGATCTTCAATACAAAGTTCTCCATGATCTTCATGGAGATCTATCCGATGTAATCTTCTTTTGCGGTGTGTTTGTCGAGATCCGATGAATTGTGGAATTATGGTCAGATTATCTATGAATCTTATTTGAGTTTCTTCTGATCTCTCTTATGCATGATTTCATATCCTTGTAATTCTCTTCGAGTTATGGGTTTTGTTTGGCCAACTAGATCTATGATTCTTGCAATGGGAGAAGTGCTTGGTTTTGGGTTCATACCGTGCGGTGACCTCACTCAGTGACAGAAGGGGTAGCGAGGCACGTATCGTGTTGTTGCCATCAAGGGTAAAAAGATGGGGTTTTCATCATTGTTTGAGATTATCCCTCTACATCATGTCATCTTGCTTAAAGCGTTACTCTGTTCTTCATGAACTCAATACACTAGATGCATGTTGGATAGCGGTCGATGTGTGGAGTAATAGTACTAGATGCAGAAAGTATCGGTATACTTGTCTCAGACGTGATGCCTATATGCTAGATCATTGCCTTAGATATCGTCATGACTTTGCGCGGTTCTATCAATTGCTCGACAGTAATTTGTTCACCCACCGTGATATTTGCTATTATGAGAGAAGCCTCTAGTGAACACTATGGCCCCCAAGGTCTACTCCACACAATATTTTCAGCCTTACACTTTTTACTTCGTTGCACTTTCCGCCTTCAGATCTCACTTTGCAAACAATCTTGAAGGGATTGACAACCCCTTTGAAGCGTTGGGTGCAAGCTTGTTTGTGTTTGTGAAGGTACTTTGGACTTGACGAGGCCCTCATTCTGGATCGATATATTGGTTCTCAAACTGAGGGAAATACTTACTGCTCCTGTGTTGCATCACCCTTTCCTCTTCAAGGGAAAAACCGACGCAAACCAGAGAAGTAACAAGAAGAATTCCTACGCGCCAGGGAAGGATTTTTGTTGTCGTAGTAGAAGAATTTTTGGCGCCGTTGTCGGGCAGGATCAAGTCAAGAACTCATCCAAGTAGGTGCCGCAAACTCATCTCTTGCATTTACTTTGTTTGCCAGTTGCCTCTCATTTTCCTCTCCCCCACTTCACAATTTGCCTTTTCCGTTTGCCTTTTTGTTCGCCCTTTTCTCCCGCTTGCTTTCTGTTTGCTTGTGTGCTGTGTGCCTTCAATATGCTTGCATCTTTGCTTGCTGAAAATCTAGTGATATGGATCCTCATCCACTTGCTAATCTCTTTAAGAGATCCACTTATGTGGAACCAATTGCTAGTGAGTTGAGTGCACTTGACTTTCTCTATGGAGTTTTGCTTGAGATGCGTGTATCTGAAAAACGTGATGAAGACATTTATGAAATGATTCACGAGGGATCCTTGAATGTAAAGCATGATTGCAATGATTTCATTATAAATTCTATTAATGACAATCATGCTAAAAATATGCAAAACCCTATGCTTGGGGGTGCTAGTTTTGCTATGTCCACTACTTTTTGCAATGATATTTGCAATAATATTGGAAGTGGGTTTGGAAAAGTCATGACTTTAGTTGATGGTAATCCCACTATTTTTGAAGAGCGTCAACTTTGCATGCATGTGGATCATGAAAATAATATCCTTTGTGATAGCTATTTTGTTGAATTTGATTATGATACCACATGTAATTGCTATGAGAGAGGAAAATATTGTGGTAGAAACTTTCATGTTACCAAATTACCTCTCGTTATGTGGAGATTGCTATTGTCTCTTTCTTCTTCCTTGCATATGGCAACTATTGGTTGTCTTGACAATCTGTTTTCCTATAAAATGCCTATGCATAGGAAGTATGTTAGACTTAGATGTGATTTTCACATGCTTTATGATGCTCTCGTTGTGCTTCAATTCTTGTCTTTTGTGTGAGCATCATTGATTTTTCAATGCCTAGCTAATGGCGTTAAACAATAGCGCTTGTTGGGAGGCAACCCAATGAATTTATATTTTTCTTTCTGTTTTGTTGTGTCCACACCATCATAATTCTATTGTGATTGTGTTTTTTGTGTTTCTTTTTGTGTTTGAGCCAAGCAAAACCTTTATGACTAGTCTTGGTAATGGTTGTTTGATCCTACTGGAAAAAGACAGAAACTTTTCGCTCACGAGATGATTTTTCATTTTTATTCATAAAGAGCTTTTGAGTTGATTCTTTTTGCTTCTGGTTGATATGCGTTTTTTCCCAGGCCGTCATAATGTTTCAGATTATTTTTAGGTACTAGAAGTATACGAAGTATACAGATTGCTACAGACCGGTCTGTTTTTGTTGAGTTGGTTGCTTGTTTTGATGAAACTATGGTTAGTATCGGGGGGTACTAGCCATGGAAAAGTGAGAATATAGTAGCCCAACACAAATATAGATGGAATTCAAGTTTGCTACAGTACCAAAATAAGTGGTAGTTTGTTTACTTGTACTAACGTTATCACGAGTTTTTGTTTAAGTTTTGTGTTGTGAAGTTTTCAAGTTTTGGGTGATGTTTTCATGGACGATGGGACAAGGAGTGGAAAGAGCTCAAGCTTGGGGATGCCCAAGGCATCCCAAGCCAAATTCAAGTACACCAAAAAGTCTAAGCTTGGGGATGCCCCGGGAAGGCATCCCCTCTTTCGTCTTCAATCCATCGGTAACATTACTTGGAGCTATATTTTTATTCACCACATGATATGTGTTTTGCTTGGAGCGTCTTGTATCGTAGGAGACTTTTCTTTTTGTTGTGTCACAATCATCCTTGCTGCACACCTTTTTGAGAGAGAGAGACATGCACTCATCGTGATTTTGCTAGAATGCTCATAGTGCTTCACTTATATCTTTTGAGCTAGATACTTTTGCTCATAGTGCTTCACTTATATCTTTTGAGCTAGATAATTTTGCTCTAGTGCTTCACTTATATCTTTTGAGCTAGATAATTTTGCTCTTGTGCTTCACTTATATCTTTAGAGCACGGCGGTGCGTGATTTGGTAGTTGGCTTATGCTATGAAAGTAGTCCCAAATGTGCTAGGTACCCAAAGAGGATGCAAAAACCTCCATCTTCATGTGCATTGAATAGAAAGAGAAGTTTTGATTCCTCTCAATTAGTTTTGAGACGTGGATTCGGTAATATTGAGAGTTAAGTTAGTAGGGTGTTGTGAATCTAGAGATACTTGTGTTGGAGTTAGTGATTCCCGTAGCATGCACGTATGGTGAACCGCTATGTTAGGAAGTCGGAGCATAATTGATCTATTGATTGTCATCCTTTGTGTTGGGGTCAGGATCGCGTGATGGTTAACACCTACCAACCCTTCCCCTCGGAGTATGCGTTTAGCACTTTGTTTCGATTACTAATAAAAACTTTCGCAATAAGTATTTGAGTTCTTCATGACTAATGTGAGACCATGGTATAGATGCACTTTCACCTTTCACCATTGCTAGCCTCTCTAGTGCCGCGCAATTCTCGCCGGTGCACAAACCCACCAAATTCCTTCCTCAAAACAGCCACCATACCTACCTACTATGGCATTTTCATAGCCATTCCGAGATATATTGCCATGCAACTCCCACCGTTCCGTCTCATGACTTGTGCCGTCACTCTCATATTGCCATTGCATGATCATACTAGATCGTTGCACATCCCGGTACACTGCCGGAGGCATCTCCTATGGAGTCATCATCATTGTGATCTTTGAGCTTTGAGTAACTAAAAAGTGTGATAATCATCATTATTAGAGCATTGTCCCATGTGAGGAAATAAAAAAAAAGAGGCCAAAGAGCCCAAAAACAAAAAAAATAGAAAAGAAAAAAAGAGGCCTAAGAGCCCAAATAAAAAAAGGAAATGAGATAAAAAGAGAGAAGGGACAATGCTACTATCTTTTTCCACACTTGTGCTTCATGTTAGCACAATGTTCTTCATGATTGAGAGCTTCTTGCTTTGTCACTACCATATGCTAGTGGAAATCTTCGTTTTATAACTTGGCTTGTACATTCCAATGATGGGCTTCCTCAAAATTGCCCTAGGTCTTCGTGAGCAAGCAAGTTGGATGCACACCCACTAGTTTTCCTCTTGAGCTTTCACATACTTATAGCTCTAGTGCATCTCTTGTATGGCAATCCCTACTCATTCACATTGATATCTATTAATGGGCATCTTCATAGCCTATTGATACATCGAGTTAGTGTGACCATCTCCTCCTTTTTGTCTCACAACCACCACCACACTCTATTCCACCCATAGTGCTATATCCATGGCTCGCGCTCATGTATTGCGTGATAGTTATAAAAAGTTTGAGAAAGTAAGAGTGTGAAAACAATTAGTTGGCCAATTCTGGGGTTGTGCATGATTTACATTAGTTGTGTGAGGACGATGGAGCATAGCCAGACTATATGATTTTGTAGGGATAACTTTCTTTGGCCTTGTTATTTTGAAAGTTCATGATTACTTTGCTAGTTTGCTTGAAGTATTATTGTTTTCATGTCAATAGCAAACTATTGTTTTGAATCTTACAGATCTGAACATTCATGCCACGTGAAAGAAGTTGCAAAGGAAAACTATGCTAGGTAGCATTCCACATAAAAAATTCATTCTTTGTCACTTCCCTACTCGAGGACGAGCAGGAGTTAAGCTTGGGGATGCTTGATATGTCTCCAACGTATCTATAATTTTTGATGGTTTCATGCTATTATCTTGTCAAACTTTGGATGTTTTGCATGCCTTTTATTTGTTTTCTGGGACTAACTTATTAACTCACTGCCAAGTGCAAGTTCCTGTTTTTTCCATGTTTTTTACCCCTTTCAGAGGAGATTTTGAAACGGAGTCCAAACGGAAGAAAATCCCCGAAAAGATTTTTTCTGGAACGGAAGAAGATCGGAGGACTAGGGAGCCAAGCCAGAACAGCCCCAGGGGCCCCACAAGCCCCCACCCCGCGGACAGGGGGCGCTCCATCCAGGCTTTTGGGCCCCCTGGAGGTCCCCTGACCTAGATCTTGTGCCTATAAATTCCCAAATATTCCCAAAAAAATCCCAATTACTTATCCGCCGCCGCAAGCTTCTGTCTCCGCAAGATCCCATCTGGGGCACGTCCTAGTGCCCTGCCGGAGGGGAGATTCGGACACGGAAGGCTTCTCCATCAACACCATGACCTCTCCGATGATGCATGAGTAGTTCACCATAGACCTACGGGTCCATATCTAGTAACTAGATGGTTTTTCTCTCTCTTGGATCTTCAATACAAAGTTCTCCATGATCTTCAAGGAGATCTATCCGATGTAATCTTCTTTTGCGGTGTGTTTGTCGAGATCCGATGAATTGTGGATTTATGATCAGATTATCTATGAATCTTATTTGAGTTTATTCTGATCTCTCTTATGCATGATTTCATATCCTTGTAATTCTCTTCGAGTTGTGGGTTTTGTTTGGCCAACTAGATCTATGATTCTTGCAATGGGAGAAGTGCTTGGTTTTGGGTTCATACCGTGCGGTGACCTCACCCAGTGACAGAAGGGGTAGCGAGGCACGTATCATGTTGTTGCCATCAAGGGTAAAAAGATGGGGTTTTCATCATTGGTTTGAAATTATCCCTCTACATCATGTCATCTTGCTTAAAGCGTTACTCTGTTCTTCATGAACTCAATACACTAGATGCATGCTGGATAGCGATTGATGTGTGAATTAATAGTAGTAGATGCAGAAAGTATCGGTCTACTTGTCTCGGACGTGATGCCTATATGCTAGATCATTGCCTTAGATATCGTCATGACTTTGCGCGGTTCTATCAATTGCTCGACAGTAATTTGTTCACCCACCGTGATATTTGCTATTATGAGAAAAGCCTCTAGTGAACACTATGGCCCCCAGGGTCTACTCCACACCATATTTTCAGCCTTACACTTTTTACTTCGTTGCACTTTCCGCCTTCAGATCTCACTTTGCAAACAACCTTGAAGGGATTGACAACCCCTTTGAACCGTTGGGTGCAAGCTTGTTTGTGTTTGCGCAGGTACTTTGGACTTGACGAGGCCCTCCTTCTGGATCGATATCTTGGTTCTCAAACTGAGGGAAATACTTACTGCTCCTGTGCTGCATCACCCTTTCCTCTTCAAGGGAAAAACCGACGCAAACCAGAGAAGTAACAAGAAGAATTCCTACGCGCGAGGGAAGGACTTTTGTTGCCGCAGCAATGATTCAAAGCAATAGTCTATAGTTTGACATGAACATTTCAATACTCGAGCGTATCAACTAGCAACCAAGTCTTTCAAAATATCGACGCTAAAAACGTTATCCCTAGCCCATCATGCTCTATCATTGATCCATTCATGCAAAACTCTCAAATACTAACTACATCCAATTCTCAAGTATGATAATGGTGTTCCTTACTTGGTGCTTTATAAGAGAATATGGAGACTCAAATTTAAAATAAAATTTAAATAATGTAAATAGATAGGCCCTTCATAGAGGGAAGCAGGGATTTGTAGAGGTGCTAGAGCTCAAAGTGAAAAACTTAGAGATACTTTTTTTAGGTGGTATGCTTTTCCTGTCAACGAGAACGACTAAGAGTTTCCAATATACTCCATTCTAAAAAAAATTATAGGCGGTTCCCAAACTGAAAATAAAGTTTATTCCTTTTTCACCATTCTTTCACATTCCACAGCTAGCTGTATCCACGGGTACTGTCCATACTAACACTTCCCAAGGAATTTATTATTTGACAACATAAAATATATATTTTTTTCTTTTGGGGGCTCGGCATCCCTATTACCGCCATACTCTTGTGCAATGATAATTGAATAAACACTCATCTTGAGAACAACCTATTTAACATGGAAGATACCAGCCACCCCTCGCCGCATCATGAGCGGTACGGGCACACAAAACATCAATTTATTTTGAAAGTTAGATTTGGCACATACAAATTTACTAGGAACTGTGTTGAAATACCGCATAAAGGTAGGTATGGTGGACTCATTTGGCACAACTTTGGGTTTAGGATTTGGATGCACAAGCAGTATTCCTACTTAGTACAAGTGAAGGCTAGGAAATAGATTGAGAAGCGCCCAACCAAGGAACAAAAACCATCATAAGTGAACATTAAACATAACTAACACCGAATAATGCAACACAAGTAGGATTTATTTTCATAGCATAATTATTGACTTTAAGTGCATGCATAGGGAATCACAAACCTTAACACCAATATTATTACTAGAGCATAATTACTCATCAACATAACGCACATATTACTATCTTCATATCGCAAAACTATTGCAAAGAATCAAACTTAATATCCAATGATCTTCATGAGAGTTTTTATTGTATCTTTCCTGGGAATTCATCACTTTGGGACTAATTTTCATTTAAAGCAAATTGCCAATGTAAATAACAAGCTCTCAAACAAATATAAGTGAACAACGAGAGCACAAGTTTCTTTAAAATTTTGAACTCTCAAAATTATATAAGTGAAGCATGAGAGTTTAATTCTTTCTACAGAAGACCATGCTCTTATAAATATAAGTGAAGCAAAAGAGCATTGTACAAATAACGGTTTTCTATATGTAAATAAACAGGGAATCCAAACTTCAAATGATACAAGTGAAGCACATGAAGCATTCTATAAAGTCATACTCAAAAAGATATAAGTGCAGTTCAATGATCATTCTATAAATAAACCATGGACGATCTCATACCAACATGGTGCATAAAATAAAAGTGAAAACTAAACACAAAAGACGCTCCAAGATTTATGCACATCATGTGAATGAAACAAAGATGAAAACATACTGATACTTGTTGAAGAAACATGGGATGCCTTCCTGGGCATCCCCATGTTGGGGAACGTTGCATGGGAAACAAAAAAAATTCCTACGCACACGAAGACCTATCATGGTGATGTCTATATACGAGAGGAGATTTGGATCTATGTACCCTTGTAATCGCACAGTAGGAAGCGTTAAGAAACGCGGTTGATGTAGTGGAACGTCTTCACGTCCCTCGAACCGTCCCACGATCCGTCCCACGATCCGTTCCGATGTAGTGCTGAATGGACGGCACCTCCGCGTTCAGCACACGTACAGCTCGACGATGATCTCGGCCTTCTTGATCCAGCAAGCAAGATGGAGAAGTAGATGAGTTCTCCGGCAGCGTGACGGCGCTCCAGTGGTGGTGATGATCTACTCCTGCAGGGCTCCGCCCGAGCTCCGCAGAAATCCGATCTAGAGGTAAAACTATGTGGTATAGGTTTGAGTTGCACGTGGCAAAGTTGTGTCTCAAATCAGCCCTAAACCACCAATATATATAGGAGGGAGGGGAGGGCTAGCCTTGAGGCACAAGGCCTCAAGGGCGCGCCGGCCAAGGGAGGTGGAGGACTCTTCCTCCAATTTTGTTTGGGAAGGAGGAGTCGTCCTCTTCCTTCCCACCTTCCTCTTTCCCTTTTTCTTTTATTTTCTTTTGGTATTTTCTTATGTGGCGCCATGGGCCCCTTGGGCTGACTCCACTAGCCCACTAAGGACTTGTGGCGCCACCCTAGTGGCTTGAGCTCACTCTCGGGTGGGTGGGCCCCTCCCAGTGAACTCCCGGAACCCATTTGTCACTCCCGCTACACTATCGGAATTGCCCGAAACTTTCCGGTGACCAAATGAAACCATCCTATATATCAATCTTCGTTTATGGACCATTCCGGAAACCCTCGTGACGTCCGTGATCTCATTCGGGATTCCGAACAACATTCGGCAACCACACACATAACTCAACTATACTAAAACATCATCGAACCTTAAGTGTGCAGACCCTGCGGGTTCGAGAACTATGTAGACATGCCCCGAGGTACTCCTCGGTCAATATCCAATAGCGGGACCTGGACGCCCATATTGGATCCTACATATTCTCCGAAGAACTTATCGGTTGAACCTAAGTATCAAGGATTCATATAATCCCGTATGCTATTCCCTTTGTCCTTCGGTATGTTACTTGCCCGAGATTTGATCGTCGGTATCCGCATACCTATTTCAATCTCGTTACCGACAAGTCTCTTTACTCGTTCCGTAATACAAGATACCATGACTTACACTTAGTCACATTGCTTGCAAGGCTTGTGTGTGATGTTGTATTACCGAGTGGGCCTCGAGATACCTCTCTGTCACACGGAGTGACAAATCCCAGTCTTGATCCATACTAACTCAACGGACACCTTCGGAGATACCTGTAGAGCACCTTTATAGTCACACAGTTACGTTGCGACGTTTGATGCACACAAGGTATTCCTCTGGTGCCAGTGAGTTATATGATCTCATGGTCATAGGAATATATACTTGACACACAGAAAACAATAGCAATAAAATGACACGATCAATATGCTACGTTCATAGTTTGGGTCTAGTCCATCACATGATTCTCCTAATGATGTGATCCAGTTATCATGTGACAACACTTGCACATAGCCAGAAAACCTTGACTATCTTTGATCAACTTGCTAGCCAACTAGAGGCATGCTAGGGACATTGTTTTGTCTATGTATCCACACATATATCTATGTTTTCATTCAATACAATTATAGCATGGATAATAAACGATTATCACGAAAAAATAAATATAATAATAACTAATTTATTATTGCCTCTAGGGCATATTTCCAAAAGTCTCCCACTTGCACTAGAGTCAATATTCTAGTTCACATCACCATGTGATTTAAACGAATCCAACACCCACATAGTTCTGGGGTCTCATCACGTCTTGCTCGTGAGAGAGGTTTTAGTCAACGGTTCTGAAACTTTCAAATCCGTGTGTGCTTCACAAATCTTTATGTCATCTTATAGATGCTGCTACTACGTGCTATTCGGAAATACTCCAAATATCTACTCTACTATACGAATCCGTTTTACTACTCATAGTTATTCGGATTAGTGTCAAAGCTTGCATCAACGTAACGCTTTAAGAAGAACTCTTTAACCACCTCCATAACCGAGAAAAATTCCTTAGTCCATTAGTTACTAAGGATAACTTTGACCGCTGTTCATTGATTCAATCCCGGATCACTCTCTGTACCTCTTAACAGACTTGTGTCAAGGCACACATCAGGTGCGGTACACAACATGGCATACTTTAGAGTCTATGGCTAAGGCATAGGGGACGACCTTCGTCCTTTCTCTTTCTTCTGGCGTGGTCGGGCTTTTTAGTCTTACTCAAATTCACACCTTTACAACACAGGCGAGAACTCTTTCTTTGCTGATCAATTTTGAACTCCTTCAAAAACTTGTCAAGGCATGCATTTCATTTGAAAGTTCTGTCTAGCATTTTGATCTATCTCCATAGATCTTGATGCTCAATGTTCAAGTAGCTCTATCCAGGTCTTCCTTTGAAAAACTCCTTTCAAACAACCCTTTATGCTTCATAGAAATTCTACATTACTACCGATCTACAATATGTCAACCACATATACTTATCAGAAATTCTATAGTGCTCCCACTCACTTCTTTGCAAATACAAGTTTCTCATAAACCTTGTACAAACCCAAAAGCTTTGATCATCTCATCAAAGCGTATATTCCAACTCCGAGATGCTTTCACCAGTCCATAAAAGGATCGTTGGAGCTTGCATACTTGTTAGCATCCTTACGATCAACAAAACCTTCTGGTTGTATCACACACAACCTTTCCTCAAGGAAACCGTCGAGGAAACAATGTTTTGACATCGTATGTGCAATATTTCATAAATAATGCAGCAACTACTAACATAATTCCAACAGACTTTTAGCATCGCTACGAGTGAGAAAGTCTCATCATAGTCAACTCTTTGATCTTGTCGAAAACATCTTTGCGACAAGTCGAGCCTTTCTTAATGGTGACTTATCACCATCATCGTCTGTCTTCCTTTCAAAGATCCATCTTTACTTTAATAGTCTTACTACCATCAAGTAGTTCTTCCAAAATCTACATTTTGTCTTCACACATGGATTCTCTCTCGGATTTCATGGCCTCCAGCCATTTGTCGGAATCTGGGCCCACCATCGCTTCTCCATAGCTCGTATGTTCATTGTTGTTAAACAACATGACCTCCAAGACAAGGTTACCGTACACACTCTATAGTAGTACGCGACCTTTGTCGACCTACGAGGTTTGTAGTAACTTGATCCGAAGCTCAATGATCACCATCATCAGTTTCCACTTCAATTGGTGTAGGCTCCATAGGAACATCTTCCTGCGCCCTGCTACACACTGGTTTGAAGTGACGGTTCACTAACCTCATCAAGTTCCACCACCCTCCCACTCAATTCTTTTGAGAGAAACCTTTCCTCGAGAAAGGACCCGTTTCTAGAAACAAACACTTTGCTTCCGGATCTGAGATAAGAGATGTATCCAATTGTTTTTGATATCCTATGAAGATGCATTTATCCTCTTTGGGTTCGAGCTTATCAGACTGAAAACTTTTTCACGTAAGCATCGCAGCCCCAAACTTTCAAGAAACGACAACTTAGGTTTCTCCAAACCATAATCTATACTGTGTCATCTCAACGGAAATACGCGGTGCCCCATTTAAAGTGAATGTGGTTGTCTCTAATGCATAACCCATAAACGATAGTGGTAATTCGATAAGGGACATCATAGTATGCACTATATCTAATAGGGTGTGGCTATGATGTTCGGACACACCATCACACTATGGTGTTCCAGGTGGCATGAATTGCGAAACAATTTCCACATTGTCTTAACTCTATACCAAAAACTCGTAACTCAGATATTCATCTCTATGATCATATCGTAGACAGTTTATCCTCTTGTCACGACGATCTTCACACTAAAATAGCGTTGAAGTTTTCAATATTTTAGACTTGTGATTCATCAAGTAAATACTCATGTATCTACTCAAATCGTCAGCGAAGTAAGAATATAACGATATCCACTGCGTGCCTCAGAACTTATTGGATTGTACACATCAAAAATGTATTACTCCCAACAAGTCACTTTCTTGTTCCATGTGGTATTATTTTGCATGTCTCAAGTGACTCAAAATCAGGTGAATCCAGACGTTCCATCCGCATGGAGTTTCTTCATGTGTTATATACCAACAGGTGTGGTTTGCATGTCTCAACCGTTTCAAAAATGAGTGAGTACAAACATCCATCAGCATGGAGCCTCTTCATGCATTTTACACCAACATGACTCAAGTGGCAGTGCCACAACTAAGTGGTGCTATCATTATTACTTTGTATCTTTTGGCACTAATATTATGAACATGTGTAACACTACGATCGAGATTCAATAAACCATTGAAGGTAATTATTCAAGCAAATAGAATAACTATTATTATTTTTAAATGAATAATCGTTTTTGCAATAAACACGATCCAATCATGTTCATGCTCAACGCAAACACCAAATAACAATTACTTAGGTTTAACATAAATCCCGATGATAGAGGGAGCGTGCGATGTTTGATCACATCAACCTTGGAAACACTTCCAACACTTATCGTCACCTCGCCTTTAGCTAGTCTCCGTTTATTCCATAGCTTTTATTTCGAGTTACTAATCCCTTTAGCAATCGAACCGGTATCAAATACCCTCGTGCTACTAGGAGTACTAGTAAAGCACACATCAATATCATGTATATCAAATGTACTTCTGTCGACTTTGCCAGCCTTCTTATCTACCAAGTATCTAGGGTAGCTCCATGTCAATGACCGTTCCCCTCATAACAGAAGCACTTAGTCTCGGGTTTGGGTTCAATCTTGGGTTTCTTCATTAGAGCAGCAACTGGTTTTCCGTTTCATGAAGTATCCCTTCTAGCCCTTGCCCTTCTTGAAACTAGTGGTTTTACTAACCATCAACAATTGATGCTCCTTCTTGATTTCTACTTTCCCAGTGTCAAATATTGCGAATCGCTCAAGGATCATCATATCTATCCTTGATATTTTATAGTTCGTCATGAAGTTCTAACAGCTTGGTGGCAGTGACTTTGGAGAACCATCACTATCTCATCTGGAAGATTAACTCCCACTTGATTCAAGCGATTGTTGTACTCAAACAATCTGAGAACATGCTCAACTATTTGAGCTTTTCTCCTTTACTTTGTAGACAAAGAATCTTGTCGGAGGTCTCTTACCTCTCAACAAGGGCACGAGCATGAAATCTCAATTTCATCTCTTAGAACATCTCTTATGTTCCACGACGTTTCAAAACGTCTTTGGCGCCTTGTGATATGTCCATTTTGCATCATGTTTTCATGTTGATATTTATCGCTTCTTGGGCTGTTATTTCACTTCATGGTACAAAACTTATGCCTTTTCTCTCTTATTTTGCAAGGTTTACATGAAGAGGGAGAATGCCGGCAGCTGGAATTCTGGCCTAAAATTGGAGCAAGTTTGAGATACCTATTCTGCGCAACTCCAAACGCCGTAAAAATCAATGTTGATTTTTTTTCCGGATTTATAAAAATACTCCTCTCATCACGATCCTGTCGGGGAAACTTCCCTCCCGGAGGGGGAAGTCGTCGCCATCATCATCACCAACACTCCCCTCATCAGAGGGGACTCATCACCATCAACATCTTCATCAGCACCATCTCATCTCCAAACCCTAGTTCATCACTTGTAACCAATCTCCATCTCGCGACTCCGATTGGTACTTGTAAAGTTGCTAGTAGTGTTGATTACCCTTTGTAGTTGATGCTAGTTGGATTACTTGGTGGAAGAGTTTATGTTCATATCTTTGATGCTACTCATTACCTCTCTGGTCATGAATATGATTATGCTTTGTGAGTAGTTACTTTTGTTCCTGAGGACATGGGATAAGTCATGCTAATAATAGTCATTTGAATTTCGTATTCGTTCGGTATTTTTGATGTGTTGCATGTTGTTTTTCCTCTAGTGGTGTTATGTGAATGTCGACTACATAACACTTCACCATTATTTGGGCCTAGAGGAAGGCATTGGGAAGTAGTAAGTAGATGATGGGTTGCTAGAGTGACAGAAGCTTAAACCCTAGTTTATGCGTTGCTTCGTAAGGGGATGATTTGGATCCACTAGTTTAATGCTATGGTTAGACTTTGTCTTAATTCTTCTTTCGTAGTTGCGGATGCTTGCAAGAGGGGTTAATCATAAGTGGGATGCTTGTCCAAGTAAGGGCAGTACCCAAGCGCCGGTCCACCCACATATCAAACTATAAAAGTAACGAACGTGAATCATATGAACATGATGAAAACTAGCATGACAGAAATTCCCGTGTGTCCCTGAGAGTGTTTTTCCTCCTGTAAGACTTTGTCCAGGCTTGTCCCTTGCTACAAAAGGGATTGGGCCACTTTGCTGCACCGTTGCTACTTTTGTTACTTGTTCTTGCTATGAATCATCTCACCACACAATCACTTGTTACCGATAATTTCAGTGCTTGCAGCTTTTACCTTGCTGAAAACCACTTGTCAGATCCTTCTGCTCCTCGTCGGGTTCGACACTCTTACTTATCGAAAGGACTACGATTGATCCCCTATACTTGTGGGTCATCAAGACTCTTTTCTGGCGCTGTTGTCGGGGAGTGAAGCGCCTTTGGTGAGTGGAACTTGGTAAGGAAACATTCATATAGTGTGCTTACATTTATTGTCACTTGTCACTATGGATACTAATCCTTTTAGGGACTTGTTCGGGGTATCTTCAGCTCAAACGGAAGCACAAAGAGTTGCTCCTCAACCTGCTGCACCTACTGAAAATATTTGCTTTGAATTTCCTTTGGGTATGCTTGAGAAACTGCTAGCTAATCCTTTTACAGGAGATGGAACATCACATCCAGACTTGCATCTAATCTATGTAGATGAAGTTTGTGGTTTATTTAAGCTTGCAGGTTTGCCCGAGGGTGAGGTCAAGAAGAAGGTCTTTCCTTTATCTTTGAAGGGTAAGGTGTTGACATGGTATAGTCTATGTGATGATACTGGATCATGGGACTACAATCGGTTGAAATTGGAATTTCATCAAAAGTTTTATCCTATGCATTTAGTACATCGTGATCGGAATTATATGTATAATTTTTGGCCTCGTGATATAGAAAGCATCGCTCAAGCTTGGGGGAGGCTTAAATCGATGTTATATTCATGACCCAACCATGAGCTCTCGAGAGAAATTATCATTCGGAACTTCTATGCTCGGCTTTCTCATGAAGATCGCACCATGCTTGACACTTCTTGTACCGGTTCTTTTATGAAGAGAGATATTGACTTCAGATGGAATTTATTGGAGATAATTAAACGCAACTCTAAAGATTGGGAGCTTGAAGAAGGTAAGGAGTCAGGTATGAATTTCACATTTGATTGCGTTAAATCCTTTGTTGAAACAAATACTTTTTGTGACCTTAGCGCTAAGTATGGACTTCACTCTGAGATAGTAGCTTCACTGTGTGAATCCTTTGCTGCTCATATTGATCTCCCAAAGAGAAGTGGTTTAAATATCATCCTCCTTTAGAAGTCAATGTAGTTAAACCCACTCCAGTTGAAGAGAAAGTCATTGCCTATAATGATCATGTGGTTCCCAGTGCTTACATTGAGAAACCACCTTTCCCTGTTAGGATAAAGGATCATTCTAAAGCTTCAACTGTGATACATAGAGGCTATATTAGAACACCTACACCCCCTGAGCAAATTATAGTTGAACCTAGCATTTCTATTATCAAAGATCTTCTGTCCGACGATGTTGAGGGACATAATATTCACTTCTGTGAAGATGCTGCTAGAATTGCTAAACCTCACGCTAGAGACAAACATAGGCATGTTGTTGGCATGCATGTTGTTTCTGTTAAGATAGGAGATCATTGTTATCATGGTTTATGTGACGTGGGTGCTAGTGTTAGTGCAATACCTCAATCCTTATATGATGAAATCAAAGACGAGATTGCACCTATTGAGATAGAACCCATTGATGTCACTATTCAGCTTGCCAATAGAGATACTATATGCGTGTGGGAATTGTTAGGGATGTTGAAGTCTTGTGTGGTAAAACGAAGTATCTTGCTGATTTCCTCGTTCTTGCTACCGCTCAAGATAGCTTTTGTCCCATCATATTTGGCAGACCCTTTCTCAATACCGTCAATGCTCATATTGACTGTGAGAAGCAAATTGTCACTGTTGGCTTTGAAGGTGTGTCACACGAGTTCAATTTCTCCAAGTTTGGTAGACAACCTCACGAACAAGAGTTGCCTAGTAAGGATGAAACCATTTCCTTAGCCTCTATTGTCGTGCCTCCTACTGATCCATTAGAGTAATATTTGCTTGAGCATGAAAATGATATGCACATGGATGAAAGGGATGAGATAGATAGAGTTGTCTAAGAACAATATCCTATCCTTAAGAATAATGTGCTTGTTGAACTGCTTGGGGATCCACCCCCACCAAAGGGTGATCCTATGTTTGAGCTTAAACAGTTCCCTGATACTCTTAAGTATGCCTATCTTGATGAAAAAGAGATATATCCTGTCATAATTAGTGCTAGCCTCTCAGAACATGAAGAAAATAAGTTATTAAAAACTCTGAGGAAGCATCGTGCTGCTATTGGATATACTCTTGATGATCTTAAGGGCATTAGTCCCACTCTATGCCAGCACAAGATTAAAATTGATCCTGACTTCAAACTAGTTGCTGATCATCAAAGGAGATTAAATCCTAAGATGAAAGAAGTAGTAAGAAAACAAATACTAAAGCTCCTGGAAGCGGATATTATCTATCATGTTGCTCATAGCGATTGGGTGAGTCCGGTGCATTGCGTTCCTAAGAAGGGAGGCATTACCGTTGTCCCTAATGATACGGATGAGTTGATCACACAGAGGATTATTACTGCCTATAGGATGGTGATCGATTTTAGGAAACTAAATAAAGCCACTAGGAAAGATCATTACCCTCTGCCTTTTATCGACCAAATGCTAGAAAGACTGTCTAAAGACACACACTTTTGCTTTCTAGACGGTTATTCTCGTTTCTCCCAAATACCAGTTGCACAATCTGATCAGGAGAAAACCACTTTCACCTGCCCTTTCGGTACCTTTGCTTATAGACGTATGCCTTTTGGCTTATGTAATGCACCTGCCACCTTTCAAAGTTTTTTGAGGTTTTCATGGATGACTTCTCCGTTTATGGGTCTTCTTTTGATGATTGCCTTAGCAACCTTGATCGAGTCTTGCAGAGATGTAAAGACACCAATCTTGTCTTGAATTGGGAGAAGTGCCACTTTATGGTTAATGAAGGCATCGTCTTAGGACATAAAATTTCTGAAAGAGGTATTGAAGTCGATAAGGCTAAGGTTGATGCAATCGAGAAAATGCCATACCCTACAGATATCAAAGGTATAAGAAGTTTCCTTGGTCATGTTGGTTTCTATAGAAGGTTCATTAAAGACTTCTCTAAGATTTCTAGGCCTCTTACTAATCTCTTGCAAAAGGATATTCCTTTTGTCTTTGACGATGATTGTGAGGAAGCCTTCGAAATACTTAAGAAGGCTTTGATAACTGCACCTATTGTTCAACCACCTGATTGGAACTCACCTTTTGAAATCATGTGTGACGCTAGTGATTATGCTATTGGTGTTTTTCTAGGGCAAAGAGTTGACAAGAAGTTGAATGTTATTCACTACGCTAGTAAAACTCTAGACAGTGCCCAAAGAAACTATGCTACTACGGAGAAGGAATTTTTAGCAGTCGTGTTTGCATGTGAAAAGTTCAGGTCTTACATAGTTGATTCCAAAGTCACTATTCACACTGATCATGCTGCTATTAAGTACCTTATGGAGAATAAAGACGCTAAACCTAGACTTATCACATGGGTTCTCTTGCTACAAGAATTTGATTTGCACGTTGTCGACAGAAAGCGTGTTGACAACCCCGTAGCAGATAACTTGTCTAGGTTGGAGAACGTTCTTGATGACCCACAACCTATTGATGATAGCTTTCTTGACGAGCAATTGAATGTCATCAATGCTTCACGTAGTGCACCGTGGTATGCTAATTCTGCAAACTATATCGTTGCCAAATATATACCACCTAGTTTCACATACCAGCAAAAGAAGAAATTCTTCTTTGACTTGAGACACTACTTTTGGGATGATCCTCACCTTTATAAGGAAGTAGTAGATGGTGTTATTAGACTTTGTGTACTTGAACATGAACAGGGACAGATCCTATAGAAGTGTCACTCCGAGGCCTACGGAGGACACCATGCGGGAGATAGAACTACACACATGGTATTGCAATCAGGTTTCTATTGGCCCACTCTCTTCAAGGATGCACGTAAGTTTGTCTTGTCTTGTGACAAATGCCAAAGAATATGTAATATTAGCAAACGTCAGGAAATGCCTATGAACTATTCACTTGTCATTGAACCATTTGATGTCTGGGGCTTTGATTATATGGGACCTTTTCCAAAATCCAACGGGTATACTCATATCCTAGTTGCTGTTGATTATGTAACTAAGTGGGTAGAAGCTATCCCCACTAGTAGTGCTGATCACAACACTTCTATCGGGATGCTTAAAGAAGTTATTTTCCCTAGATTTGGAGTCCCTAGATATCTACTGACCGACGGTGGTTCACATTTCATTCATGGTGCTTTCCGTAAAACGCTTGTTAAGTACGATGGCAACCATAGAATTGCGTCTCCCTATCACCCTCAGTCCAGTGGTCAAGTAGAGCTAAGCAATAGAGAGATTGAACTGATTCCGCAAAAGACTGTCAACAGGTCTAGAAAGAATTGGTCTAAGAAGCTCGATGATGCACTGTAGGCTTATAGAACTACCTATAAGAATCCCATGGGTATGTCTCCGTACAAAATGGTGTACGGTAAAGCATGTCATTTACCTCTTGAGCTAGAGCATAAAGCTTATTGGGCAATCAAAGAGCTCAACTTTGATTTCAAACTTGCCGGTGAGAAGAGGTTATTTGATATTAGCTCGCTTGATGAATGGAGAAATCAGGCATATGAGAATGCCAAGTTGTTCAAAGAAAAGGTTAAGAGGTGGCATGATAAGAGGATACAAAAGCGTGAGTTCAATGTAGGTGATTACGTCTTGCTACATAATTCTCATTTAAGATTCTTTGCACGCAAGCTTCTCTCTAAATGGGAAGGTCCCTATGTTGTTGAGGAAGTATATCGTTCCGGTGCTATCAAGATCAACAACACGGAAGGTAATTGTCCGAGAGTGGTAAATGGGTAGAGAATCAAGCATTATATCTCAGGTACTCCCATAAATGTTGAAAGAAATATTATCAATACCATAACTCCGGAAGAATACCTAAGGGATATTTATCAGCCTATTTCAGACTCCGAAAAAGAAGAGGTATGTGATTCGGTAAGAAAACATAGTCCAAAACTTTTCCAGTAGGAAATTTTCTTCGATTTGGAATATTTTAAAAAATACAAAAATTGGAAGAATTCCAGAAAGTGCGCGAGGAGGCGACAAGCGTGCCAGGCGCGGGCCCACCCCTTGGCCGCGCCTGGGGGGCTTGTGGCCACCTCGTGCGCCTCCCGGACTCCGTTTTCGTGCGGAGTACTCCTTCTGGTCTGGAAAAAATCAATATATATTCTCCCGTTTGGCATGACCCTCGTATCACGTAGATTTCTTCTGTTTTCATTTCGAGCCTGTTTCTGTTGCAGATCTAGATCGCTATGACTTCCCCAAAAGCTCCGAAGAACAAGATCTTCGAGAAGGTCATCAATCCCTACCTCGCGGGAGTGCTGCAACACCCTCAATCTATCGAGATGCGTGAGGGGATGTTGCACATACGTGATGTTGAGGGGCCCAAGAAGATCGGAAGCGTGAAGACGAGGCTTGAAGAAATGGAGCAACAAGTCTTCAAGTGCCAAGGGATGGTGGAGCGTGGACTCAACGCCAACAACATGATGATCACGGAGTTCACCAACAAGCACAGATTGATGCCAATGACATTGGGAAGCACCTCTCCAGGCTCTATGACAGGATCGATCAACTCCAGGCCCAGATCTATGACGTGCAGAACCAAAACTTTGAGTATGAGTATAGATTTAAATCAATAAGGTTGGCTCCAGATTTGAGGATTCCGTAGACTCGTTCATCTTTCCATGATGGAGCACCTATGCCTTGGAAGATGGAGGATTAAACCCATGTTGCAACAACTCCTCCACCATAACCACCAAAGGAAGACAACTGAGCATTGGTATGGGCAATCCCCTTGGCTTGTGCCAAGCTTGGGGGAGTTGCCCCGGTATCGTATCACCATCACATCTTTTGCCTTTACCTTTATTTTAGTTTTCCTTTTCAGCTTTCTCTTTCTCTAGTAGATTAAAAGTCTTAGTGTTTTAGTCTTGAGTTTTGCTTTGAGTCACCCCCTATGTATTCGAGCTCGTGAGCCATTTAATAAAGAGTGTCTTAGTTGAAGGGCTTTGCCTCTTCCATGATCAATAGATTGAGAAAAGAACAAAAGCATGAAAGATCATGTAATGATCTTATGGAATTGATGGCTTCACATATAAAAAGGATGATGATTGAGACTTGTTGAGGGTAGACAAACGTAGACCTTGGTCATTGTTGCAATTCATAGGAAGTGATAAAGAAGGAGAGGTTCACATATAAATATATCATCTCTGACACCATCTATGATTGTGAACACTCACTAAACTATTGCATGCCTAGAAGTAGATGTTGGACAAGGAAGACAACATAATGAATTGTGTTTGCTTGGTTCCGAACAATGTTATATGATTAGTGATCCCTTAGAATGTGACGATTGCTTCCACCTCATATTAGCCAAACCCTCCCGCACTAAGTAGAGAAACTACTTGTGCGTCCATAAACCTTCAACCCAGTTTTGCCATGAGAGTCCACCATACCTACCAATGGATTGAATAAGATCCCTCAAGTAAGTTGTCATCGGTGCAAGCAATAAAAATTGCTCTCTAATATGTATGATCTATTAGTGTGTGGAAAATAAGCTTTGTACGAACCTGTGATGAGGAAGACATAAAAGCGACAGACTGCATAATAAAGTTCTTTATCACAGGAGGCAATATAAAGTGACGTTCCTCCGCACTAAGAGGACACGCATCCAAACCTCAAAAGCGCATGACAACCTCTGCTTCCCTTTATGAAGGGCCTATCTTGTACCTTTACTTTTTGCCCTTGAAAGAGTCATGGTGATCTTCACCAATTCCTTATTTCGCCTTTATCTTGGCTAACGTCATATGCTTGGGAAAGATCTATATCCATATGTCAACTTGGAAATAAGTATTCATGGAGTATTATTGTTGACATTACCCTTGAGGTAAATGGTTGGGAGGCGAAACTATAAGCCCCTATCTTTCTCTGTGTCCAGCTGAAACTTTGATCTCATGAGTACCACGTGAGTTGTAGCAATCGTAGAGAACGAAAGAATGATTGAGTATGTGGATTTGCTTTACAAGCTCTTATTTGACTCTTTCTGATGTTGTCATAAATTGCAATTGCTTCAGTGACTAAAGGCTATGGTTGTTACTTCTCGGTAAGGTTCTTGATCCATGCTTGACTTTGTGAAGGAATTGTCACTTTAGCATGAGATATTATATGTTGGTATTGCTGTTCTGATCATGATCATGATGCATGCATGTTCGTATCTTGTTTTGTCGACACCTCTCTCCCTAAACATGTGGCCATATTTATTGAGCTAGGCTTTCGCTTGAGGACAAGCGAGGTCTAAGCTTGGGGGAGTTGATACGTCCATTTTGCATCATGTTTTCATGTTGATATTTATCGCTTCTTGGGCTGTTATTTCACTTCACGGTACAAAACTTATGCCTTTTCTATATTATTTTGCAAGGTTTACATGAAGAGGGAGAATGTCGGCAGCTTGAATTCTGGTCTGAAATTGGAGCAAGTTTGAGATACCTATTCTGCGCAACTCCAAACGCCGTAAAAATCAACGATGATTTTTTCCGGATTTATAAAAAATACTGGGCCGAAGAAGCGCCAGAGGGGCGCCAGCAGGTGGCCACAAGCCTGCTAGGCGCGGCCACCCCCCTGGTCGCGCCTAGGGGGCTTGTGGGAAGCCTGCTGGCCCACTGGCCCCCCTCTTCTGCTATATGAAGGGTTTCGTCCCGAAAAAATTCAAGGAGGAGCTTTTTCGTGGATTCGCCGCCGCCACGAGGCGGAACTTGAGCACAACCAATCTAGAGCTCCGGCAGGACGATCCTGCCGGGGAAACTTCCCTCCCGGAGGGCGAAGTCGTCGACATCGTCATCACCAACACTCCTCTCGTCGGAGGGGACTCATCACCATCAACATCTTCATCAGCACCATCTCATCTCCAAACCCTAGTTCATCACTTGTAACCAATCTCCGTCTCGCGACTCCGATTGGTACTTGTAAGGTTGCTAGTAGTGCTAATTACTCTTTGTAGTTGATGCTAGTTGGATTACTTGGTGGAAGAGTTTATGTTCAGATCTTTGATGCTACTCATTACCTCTCTGGTCATGAATATGATTATGCTTTGTGAGTAGTTACTTTTGTTCCTGAGGACATGGGATAAGTCATGCTAATAATAGTCATTTGAATTTCGTATTCATTCGGTATTTTTGATGTGTTGCATGTTGTTTTTCCTCTAGTGGTGTTATGTGAATGTCGACTACATAACACTTCACCATTATTTGGGCCTAGAGGAAGGCATTGGGAAGTAGTAAGTAGATGATGGGTTGCTAGAGTGACAGAAGCTTAAACCCTAGTTTATGCGTTGCTTCGTAAGGGGATGATTTGGATCCACTAGTTTAATGCTATGGTTAGACTTTGTCTTAATTCTTCTTTCGTAGTTGCGGATGCTTGCGAGAGGGGTTAATCATAAGTGGGATGCTTGTCCAAGTAAGGGCAGTACCCGAGCGTCGGTCCACCCACATATCAAACTATCAAAGTAATGAACGTGAATCATATGAACATGATGAAAACTAGCATGACAGAAATTCCCGTGTGTCCTCGGGAGCGTTTTTCCTCCTGTAAGACTTTGTCCAGGCTTGTCCCTTGCTACAAAAGGAATTGGGCCACTTTGCTGCACCATTGCTACTTTTTTTACTTGTTGCTTGCTACGAATCATCTCACCACACAATCACTTGTTACCGATAATTTCAGTGCTTGCAGATTTTACCTTGCTGAAAACCACTTGTGAGATCCTTCTGCTCCTCGTTGGGTTTGACACTCTTACTTATCGAAAGGACTACAATTGATCCCCTATACTTGTGGGTCATCACCTTGCTTCTAAGCCATTAAGTATTACGCACTGAACTATCACGTAGTCATCAAAAACGTGTATGTCAGATGTTTGCAACATACACAGACGGTGCTCGAGGTTGAGCACACCAAGTGGTGCATTAAGGACATAAGCCTTTTGCGCAGCAATGACGACAATCCTCAGTTTTACGGACTCAGACCGCAAAGTTGCTACTATCAACTTTCAACTAAACTTTCTTCTAGGAACATATAAAAACAGTAGAGCTATAGAGCAAGCTACATCGTAATTCGCAAAGACCATTAGACTATGTTCATGATAATTAGTTCAATTAATCATACTACTTAAGAACTCCCACTCAAAAAGTACATCTCTCTAGTCATTTGAGTGGTACATGATCCAAATCCACTAACTCAAATCCGATCATCACGTGAGTTGAGAATAGCTTCAGTGATAAGCATCTCTATGCTAATCATATCAACTATATGATTCATGCTCGACCTTTCGGTCTCATGTGTTCTGAGGCCATGTATGCACATGCTAGGCTCATCAAGCTTAAACCAAGTGTTCCGCGTGTGCAACTGTTTTGCACCCATTGTATGTGAACGTTGAGTCTATCACACCCGGTCATCACGTGGTGTCTCGAAACGACGAACTGTCGCAACGGTGCACAGTCAGGGAGAACACAATTTCGTTTTGAAATTTTAGTGAGAGATCACCTTATAATGCTACCGTCATTCTAAGCAAAATAAGGTGCATAAAAGGATTAACATCACAAGCAATTCATAAGTGACATGATATGGCCATCACCTTGTGCTTCTTGATCTCCATCACCAAAGCACCAGCATGATCTTCTTGTCACCGGCGCCACACCATGATCTCCATCGTCATGATATTTGTCCCTTTGTCCTTCGGTATGTTACTTGCCCGAGATTTGATCGTCGGTATCCACATACCTATTTCAATCTCATTACCGGCAAGTCTCTTTACTCGTTCCGTAATACAAGATCCCATGACTTACACTTAGTCACATTGCTTGAAAGTCTTGTGTGTGATGTTGTATTACCGAGTGGGCCCTGAGATACCTCTCCATCACACGGAGTGACAAATCCCAGTCTTGATCCATACTAACTCAACGGACACCTTCGGAGATACCTGTAGAGCACCTTTATAGTCACCCAGTTACGTTGCCAAGTTTGATGCACACAAGGTATTCCTCCGGTGCCAGTGAGTTATATGATCTCATGGTCATAGGAATAAATACTTGACACGCAGAAAACAATAGCAATAAAACGACACGATCAATATGCGACGTTCATAGTTTGGGTCTAGTCCATCACATGATTCTCCTAATGATGTGATCCACTTATCAAGTGACAACACTTGCACATAGCCAGAAAACCTTGACTATCTTTGATCAACTGGCTAGCTAACTAGAGGCATGCTAGGGACATTGTTTTGTCTATGCATCCACACATGTATCTATGTTTTCATTCAATACAATTATAGCATGGATAATAAATGATTATCACGAACAAAGAAATGTAATAATAACTAATCTATTATTGCCTCTAGGGCATATTTCCAACACCCCAATCTTAGATGCTTGAGTCTCATTGGATATTTACTTGGGGTGCCTTGGGCATCCCCAAGCTTTAACTCTTGCCTCTCCTCTATCTCCTCATACCGAGACCTTCTCGACCTTCGAACACTTCATCCACACAAAACTTAACAGAAAACTCGTGAGATCCGTTAGTATAATAATGCAAATTACTACCTTAAGTACTGTTGAAAACCCATTCATATTTTGTTTTTTCATTATAGCTACTGTAATATAAGTTATCCATGTCTTATACCATTGATACAATCGATAGTTTCATCTAAATGAGCAAAACAATGCATCAAAAACAGAATTTGTCAAAAACAGGACAGCCTAGAGTAATTGAACATTTACCATACTTATGTAACTTGAAAAATTCTAAAAACTTAGTAAGAAATAATAAATAATTATAATATGATTGTGTAAAAAATTCAGCAACTTTCAACGTTCTAGTTAAAATGTAAATTCGCGCACTACATGCAAAGTTTCTTTTTTTCCACCGCACATACCAACAAGCAATCTAATCATCCTAAAGGAAAATCTTGGCACATTATTTTTAGAATACAATGGTATTTAGGGAATAGTTATTTTGGTTGAAAAGTTTCTGTAATCAAGATTCATAATGTTTCCATGGGCATGAACAAAGTTCAAGGTTATCCCCCACTTCAACGGTGCTCGTCTTTCTCAGTTTCACATTTCTTTTTGAAAACGTTTTAAGTTCCCCGCTTTATTTTATTTTTGTTTTTAAATATTTTACAAGCACAAAACAGAAATAAATGACTCTCTAAAACTTCCGGGTTGTGTCCCTGCCAGTGCTTTCTTTAAATCTATTAAGCTAGGCATAAAGTGCTCAAGTAATGGATCCACCCGGATCCCAATGTATATTAAAGACAATTTTAATAAAAAAATGATTTGTAATTTAGTAGTAAGCACAAAGCAGCATATATCATGTAATGATGAAATCTAACTCTCTTCCTATGCATGGGCATGCCATAAGAGAACAATTCATGCACATCAAGTAAAGGCCAATACATAGCATAAACAATTCCTTGCAATTTTATCGTGTGGGAAATGTAAAGAGGTGGAGATGCATTTACTCTCTCATAATAATTGCAAGTAGGATCATCAAGCACATGCATATTATATCCATCAAAATCATCATGCGTAATGGTAGAACGCAACCCATCAATATAATCCTTAATAAGTGCAAACTTCTCCGATATAGTGTAGTTGGGAAAATTCAAAAAGATACAAGGACTATCATGAGTGGGAGCGATAGTAAGAATTTCATGCTTAACATAAGGGACTACAGAAAGTTCATCTTCATAAGCATAATAAATATTGGCATCATGGCCACAATCATAGCAAGCATCAAGTTCATCAAAAATGGAAATTTCAAATGAGTCCAAGGGATCATAGCAATCATCATAGCATTCATCATTTGGTATGTGCGAAGGAAAATTAAGCAATGTATGAGTTGAAGAGTTAGTCCCATTAGAAGGTGGGCATGGGTAGCTAATCTGCTCTTCCTCCTTTTGTTCTTCGCTCTCCTCCTCATCTTTTTCATCTAATGAGCTCACAATTTCAGAAATTTCTTCTTCCATAGATTCCAGCTAAATATTAGTTTCATCCAAGGCAGCGGTCATTTTTTCAAGAAATTCTTTAGCATAAGCATTAGAAGCATAATTTTCATAGAAATATTTAAGTATGGCAAAATTTTCAGATTTTTAAAGAGTAGCATCATACTTTTCAATCAAAGAAGCCATTTCATAAGCACCCTTACAAGCAACAAATTCTTCAGTTTGTTCAACATCATAATAAAAATAGGCCTCCTAGCTATAAGAAGATGACATTTAATTATCATTAAACACACATTGATAACGAAGGTGTTTTTTAGTTTCTTAAAAACAGCAAGTAAAATCATAATTTTTTCATAAGTCCCAAGCATAGCAACATGAAGTATTAATATGATGCCACAAAAGTTTCCCTTTTCGAGTTAAGCGGTGTCGCACATAATAAGCATGTTCATCTAATGATTTGCCCTCAACTAAACTAGTTGGGGTTTCAGCACGAGCACATAGGGATCGAAGATGATCCGAGTAAAAAGCTTCAGCGGTACGATATATTTTGGGTGGTTCTTCAACCATTGGTTCAGTAGGTACAACTATGTTTTTGGTATCTTGAGTTCACTACCCATAACTAAAGATAGAAAACAATAACAAAATAAAAACTACTTAATGATAAAGCAAACAAGCACACACGAGAATATTCACCCCACGCTATCGCTCCTCGGCAACGGCGCCAGAAAAAGGACTTGAAAACCCACAAGTGTAGGGGGTCATTTGTAGCCTTTTTTGATAAGTAAGAGTTGTTGGAAATATGCCCTAGAGACAACAATAAATTAGTTATTATTATATTTCTTTGTTCATGATAATCGTTTATTATCCATGCTATAATTCTATTGATTGGAAACACAATACATGTGTGGATACATAGACAAAACACTGTCCCTAGTAAGCCTCTAGTTGACTAGCTCGTTGATCAAAGATGGTCAAGGTTTCCTGACCATAGGCAATTAGTGTTGTCGCTTGATAAGGGGTCACATCATTAGAAGAATCATGTGATGGACTAGACCCAAACTAATGAACGTAGCATGTTGATCCTGTCATTTTATTGCTACTGCTTTCTACGTGTCAAGTATTTATTCCTATGACCATGAGATCATATAACTCACTGGCACCGGAGGAATGCCTTGTGTGTATCAAACGTCACAACGTAACTGGGTGACTATAAAGATGCTCTACAGGTATCTCCGAACGTGTCCGTTGAGTTAGTATGGATCAAGACTGGGATTTGTCACTGCGTGTGACGGAGAGGTATCTCGGGGCCCACTCAGTAATACAACATCACACGCAAGCCTTGCAAGCAATGTGACTTAGTGTATGTCACGGGATCTTGTATTACGGAACGAGTAAAGAGACTTGCCGGTAAACGAGATTGAAATAGGTATGCGGATACCGACAATTGAATCTCGGGCAAGTAACATACCGAAGGACAAAGGGAATGACATACGGGATTATATGAATCCTTGGCACTGAGATTCAACCGATAAGACCTTCGGAGAATATGTAGGATCCAATATGGGCATCCAGGTCCTACTATTGGATATTGACCGAGGAGTCACTCGGGTCATGTCTACATAGTTCTCGAACCCACAGGGTCTGCACACTTAAGGTTTGGCGATGTTTTATGCGTATTTGAGTTATATGGTTGGTTAATGAATGTTGTTCGGAGTCCCAGATGAGATCACAGACGTCACGAGGGTTTCCGAAATGGTCCGGAGACGAAGATTGATATATAGGATGGCCTCATTTGATTACCGAAAAGTTTTCGGGCATTACCGGGAATGTACTGGGAGTGACGAATGGGTTCCGGATGTTCACCGAGGGGGGCCAGCCCACCCGGGGGAAGCCCATAGGCCTTAGGGGTGCCGCACCAGCCCTTAGTGGGCTGGTGGGACAGCCCAAGAGGCCCTATGCGCAGGATTTAAAGGAAAAAGGAAAAAAGGGGAAGTGGGAAAGTGGAGAAGGACTCCACCTTCCAATCCTAGTTGGACTAGGATTGGAGGGGGAGGACTCCCTCCCTTGCTTCGGCCGACCCCTTGGGGCTCTCTTGAGCCTCAAGGCAGGTCCCTCCCCCTCCCTCCTATATATACAGAGGCATTAGGGCTGATTTGAGACAACTTTGCCACGGCAACCCGACCACATATCTCCACGGTTTTTCCTCTAGATCGTATTTCTGCGGAGCTCGGGCGGAGCCCTGCTGGAATAGATCATCACCAACCTCCGGAGCGCCGTCATGCTGCCGGAGAACTCATCTACCTCTCTCTCTATCTCTTGCTGGATCAAGAAGGCCGAGATCATCGTCGCGCTGTACGTGTGCTGAACGCGGAGGTGCCGTTCGTTCGGCACTAGATCGGGAAGGATCATGCTGAGATCGCGGGACGGGTCGTGATGAAGTTCGCGGGACGGATCGTGATGAGATCGTGGGATGGAGTGTATGACTACGGTGATTTGAATCACGCAAACTGTTCCACTACATCGTCCGCGTTTATTAACGCTTACCGTTGTGCGATCTACAAGGGTACGTAGATCCGAAATCTCCTCTCGTAGATGAACATCACCACGATAGGTATTGTGTGTGCGTAGGAATTTTTTTATTTCCCATGCGACGTTCTCCAACAAGAGTGTCGAACCCAACAAGGGGCTAAAGGTAGAACAAATGTCCCCTCATGTTCTATCGACCACCGATACAACTCTATGCATACTTAACGTTTGCTTTACCTAAAACAAGAATACAACTAAAAGTCCTTTGCAAGAAAATAAAGAGTAAGTAAATAAAAGTTAGGGGATGTTTAGTAGAAAGTTTTTTATGCAATGCAAGAGAAATAATGTCCATAGGCAATTGAATATAACATGATAGTAGAGGCATCTGCTAACACACTTTTCGTACTTGGATCATATGCACTTTTCATTGGACTTCTATCAAGCATCCGCGACTACTAGAAATCAATAAGGTAAACCCAACCATAGAATTAAACATCAAGTTCTCTTTACTCCCATACATGCACAAATCCCTTACTCGGGTGTAAGTTTTTGTCACTCTCGCCACCCACTATAAGCGAATCATGAACATATTGCAAACCCCCAGCGTGTATCCTTCATGTGTGCGCATCATGGAAGGCACCTTAGGACAACACCATATCAACACGCAACTCATATCAATAACATCATATCACAATCAACCCATAGGACAAAACATATCTACTCAAACATCATAAGATAACCACATATCGTTGGGAAATAGTATGTAGTGTTGAGCACCATGTTTAAGTAGAGAGTTACAATGGGAAAAGAGGTGTTACACCGCTGCAAAGAGGGGAGAGAGTTGGCATTGACGGCGGCAAGATTGTTGATGTAGATCGTCTTCTCACTCCTTGCCCCGACACCACTCTGGCGCCACCGAGAGAGGGGGAGAGAGCCCCCTCCTTATTCTTCTTCCTTGACCTCCCCCTAGATGGGAGCAGAGTTCCCCCTCTATTCCATGGCCTCCATGGCGGCGGAGGGGCAGGACCCCTTCGAGATTGGATGTCGCTCTTTGTTCTCTTCTATTTTGCGTTCCTGTTTTCTTGCCCTTCACCGCTTCTAAATTCCCGAAGATCCATAATTCCGATTGCGCTGAAGTTTTGAGGGTGTTTTTATCTATAAATTAGCTTTATTACCACCGGATAAGAGCCCCAACCGACTTAAGGGGCACCCACTAGACACGAGGCCACGTGTGGACCCCCCCTGGTGTATGCTGGTGTCTAGTGGGGGTTGTGGGCCTCCGTTTGCGTTGATTCCGCTTCCCAGAAATCTCATATATTCCAAAATAATTCCCCATAAATTTTTATTGTGCTTGGACTTCGTTTGATATGGATATTCTGCAAAACAAAAAACATGTAACACACACGAACTGGCACTTGGCACTGGATCAATATGTTAGTCCAATAAAATGGTATAAAGTTGCTCTAAAATAATCATAAAACATCCAAGAATGTTAATATAACAGCATGGAACAATCAAAAATTACACATACTTTGGAGACATATCACGTGTGTTTGTCGCCTAGTTGTCCAAGGTTTTACATTTCTGAACTTGTACCGTTGGGTTGTTATAGACCTATGCATGGATCGATATGTCATGTTCAACTACTATGATGTATCTATTGCATTTACTTTTGTTGTGCATGTTACCTCATGAATGATTCATTATCTTGTTTTTATCCAGTGCTAAATTGCCACTCTTACAATTGGACCGGATGGTTTGACCAGCCGACCGTGCTCGTGGTGCCGATAAGCCACCACTGCCCGAATGCATGGCTGGAATGAAACAACAGTTTGAGCTGAACTGTCAATGTCGGCAAGGGCTCATGGATCAATTCCGGAGGCTGAATATGCATGAGCAGCCAGCCCCAGTAACTCTGCAGGACTTTGTCTGCCTCAACCCTGCTGTCTACCGTAGCTCAACCCATCCCCTAGATACTGATGACAAGCTCCGGAACATCACTTATGAGCTGGAGTCTGCTAGTTCCCCTTGCCAGCTATGTAACTTTTGCGGCCTACTTCCTGAAGGGTCCTATTGTTCAATAGTGGGACAGTCATAAACATTCTCAGCCTATTGGTACCATCATCACCTGGCTAGAGTTCCAAGGTGATTTTCGTGCTTCCTACATTCCTCGGGGAATCATGGATAGGAAGAAGCAGGAGTTCCGGAACCTCACCCAGGACAACAAGACTGTGGATGCTTATTAGCGGGAGTTTTTGGACTTGTCTCGCTATGTTGAAGAGGACGTTGCTACTAATGCTCGCAGACAGGAGAATTCCGTGAAGGGCTTCACCCTGATATCAAGCTCGCGCTCCTTGTTCAAGACTATCCTGATTTCGCCACCTTGGTGAACAAGGCCATCCAGGTTGAAACAGGTCTTCATGAATACAAGGATGGCACCATGCGCAACCATGAAAGGATCATCTTCGGGCTCATCAACACAGAAGCAGAAGATCTGGATACCTGATAAGTCTCCAACATATCTATAATTTTTTATGGTTCCATGCTATTATCTTGTCAACTTTGGATGTTTTGTATGCATGAATATGCTATTTTATATATTTTTTGGGACTAACCTATTAACTCAATGTCAACTGCCAGTTTCTATTTTTTCAATGTTTTTGACCTTTTTAGAGAAGAATATTAAATGGGGTCCAAACGGAATAAAACATGCGGAATGATTTTTTTCCATAACAGAAGATACGCAGGGGACTTGAGAACCAAGGCAAAGGACCCCGGGGGAGGTCACAAGCCCCCTAGCTGCGGCCTCAGGCGCACCTAGCATGCTGGTGGACCCCCCATGGCTCCTTTTCCCTACTTCTTCCGCCTATAAATTCTTTAAAAATCCAAAACCACTAGAGAGAGCTAGGAAAATACTTTTCCGCCGCCGCAAGCTTCTGTCTCCGCAAGATCCCATCTGGAGACCGTTCTGGTGCCCTGCTGGAGGGGGGATTCGGACACGGAGGGCTTCTTCATCAACACCATTGCCTCTCCGATGATGCGTGAGTAGTTCACCACAGACCTTCGGGTCCATAGCTAGTAGCTAGATGGCTTCTTCTCTCTCTTGGATCTTCAATACAAAGTTCTCCATGATCTTCATGGAGATCTATCCGATGTAACCTTCTTTTGTGGTGTGTTTGTCGAGATCCGATGAATTGCGGATTTATGATCATATTATCTATGAATATTATTTGAATTTCCTCTGATCTCTTATATGCATGATTTCGTATCCTTGTAATTCTCTTCGAGTTGTGGGTTTCGTTTGGCCAACTTGATCTATAATTCTTGCAATGGGAGAAGTGATTGGTTTTGGGTTCATATAGTGTCGTGTCCTCACCTAGTGACAGAAGGGGTAGCGATGCACGCATCGTGTTGTTGCCATCAGGGGTAAAAAGATGGGGTTTATATCTATTGCATGAATTTATCCCTCTACATCATGTCATCTTGCTTAAGGCGTTACTCTGTTTGTTATGAACTCAATACACTAGATGCATGCTGGATAGCGGTCGATGTGTGGAGTAATAGTAGTAGATGCAGAAAGTATCGGTCTATTTGTCTCGGCCGTGATGCCTATATGTATGATCATTGCCTTAGATATCATTATGACTTTGCGCGATTCTATCAATTGCTCGACAGTAATTCATTCACCCACCGTAATACTTGCTATCATGAGAGAAGCCTCTAGTGAACACTATGGCCCCCGGATCTACTTCACATCATACTTTCAGATCTACACTTTTACTTTGTTGCACTTTCCACCTTCAGATCTCACCTTACAAATAATCGTGAAGGGGTTGACAACCCCTTTATAGCGTTGGGTGCAAGTTTGTTTGTTTTTGCGCAGGTACATTGGTGCCTCATCTTGATACTCCTACTGGATTGATACCTTGGTTCTCAAACTGAGGGAAATACTTACTGCTACTGTACTGCATCACCCTTTCCTCTTCAAGGGAAGAACCAACGCAAGCTCAAGAGGTAGCAAGAAGAATTTCTGGCCCCGTTGCTTGGGAGGATCAAGTCAAGAATAGTCTCCCGTCAACGTGCCAATTTCTGGCGCCGTTGCCGGGGAGGATCAAGTCAAGAATAGTCTCCCATCAACGTGCCAATTTTTGGCGCCGTTGCCGGGGAATATTCAAAGTGAAGCATATCCAAGTAACTATCGCAAACTCATCTCTTGCATTTACATTATTTGCCTTTTGCCTCTCGTTTTCCTCTCCCCCACTTCTGAAAAACAAAATTTACAAAAATATTTGCCTTTTTCGTTCTCCCTTTTCTTTCGCTTGCTTTCTATTCGCTTGTGTGCTTGTCTACCTGCTAAGACCTGTATGGCCCAACCAAATGATTATGATGCTTACTATAAAAGGTTGGAAGAGATTCAAACTAGTGTAAAAGTCTTCATGTCTACGCAGTTTAATCATAATAGTTACTATCGTAGAGAACTAAGGGAGCAAAATTCTTTTATGGCTTTTATGAATAAAAAATTTGATGATGTGGCCAAAGAATTCCTTGCGTTAAATTCTCAATTTGCTCGTCTTGAGAAATTGGTAGGCCAGATTTCTGATAAACAAGCTACCTTAGTCAATAAAATGGTTGCTAAACCTGAAATATGTGATGAGAATCACGAAGATCTTAAAGTGCTTGGTGTGACTCCTATTGAATCCTTGTTTTCTAATGTCAATCCTAATGATGATGGGGCTGGATATGAATCCACTTTGGTTGAGAAACGCCCCAATGATTCGGAGTCTATCTATCTTGATGCTAAAAGCACTGAAAGTGGAGTAGAGGATATCAAAACTTTGAGTAGTGATGAAATTACTACTTTGGATTTCAAGGAATTCAATTATGATAGTTCCTCTTTGGTTTAATGTATTTCCTTGATGCAATCCATGCTAAACTCTCCACATGCTTATAGCCAAAACAAGGCTTTTACCGATCATATCGTCGATGCTATGATGAAATATCTTGAAGAGAAACTTGAGTTGGAGATATCTATTCCTAGAAAACTTCATGATGAGTGGTAACCTACTATCAAAATCAAGATTAAAAAGTATGAATGCAATGCTTTGTGTGATTTCGGTGCTAGTGTTTCCGCTATTCCAAAGTCTTTATGTGATGTTCTAGGCTTCAATGAGATTGATGAGTGCTATATTAATTTGCATCTTGCAGATTCTACTGTTAAGAAACCTATGGGAAGGATCAATGATGTTCTTATTATTGCAAATAGGAACTATGTACCCGTACATTTCATTGTGCTTGATATTGATTGCAATCCGACATGTCCCATCATTCTTGGTAGACCTTTCCTTAGGACTATTGGTGCTATCATCGATATGAAAGAAGGGAATATTAGATTTCAATTTCCATTAAAGAAGGGCATGGAACACTTTCCTAGAAACAAAATAAGATTGCCTTATAAATCCATGATGAGGGCTACTTATGGTTTGAGCACCAAAGACGACGATACTTGATTCTATCGCCTTATGCCTAGCTAAGGGCGTTAAACAATAGCGCTTGTTGGGAGGCAACCCAATGAATTTATCTTTGCTTTTTGCTTTATGTTTTGTTGTGTCCACACCATCATAATTCTTTTATGATTGTGTTTTTTGTGTTCCTTTTTGTGTTTGTGCCAAGTAGAACCTTTATGACTAGTTTTGGTGATGGTTGTTTGATCTAGCTGAAAAAGACAGAAACTTTGCGCTCGCGAAATTATTTTTAACCTATCCAAAAAGATATTTTGAGTTGATTCTTTTTGCTGCTGGTTGATATGCAAATTGCCCTAATTTTCATAAATTTTCAGAATTTGTGAGACACCAGAAGTATATGAAGTATACAGATTGCTACAGACTGGTCTATTTTTCACAAATTCTGTTTTTTTTTGTGTTGATTGCTTATTTTGATGAAACTATGGATAGTATTGGGGGGTACTAGCCATGGAAAAGTGAGAATACAGTAATCTAACATCAATATAAATAGAAACCAAGTTTACTACAGTACCTAAAGAGTTGGTAGTTTGTTTTCTTATGTTAATGATATCACGAGTTTCTGTTTAAGTTTTGTGTTGTGAAGTTTTCAAGTTTTGGGTGATGTTCTCATGGACAATGGGATAAAGAGTGGAAAGATCTCAAGCTTGAGGATTCCCAAGGCATCCCAAGCCAAATTCAAGGACACCAAAAAGCCTAAGCTTGGGGATGCCCCGGGAAGGCATCCCCTCTTTCGTCTTCAATCCATCGGTAACGTTACTTGGAGCTATATTTTAATTTACCACATGATATGTGTTTTGCTTGGAGCGCCGTGTATTATAGGAGTCTTTTTTTGTCGCAATCATCCTTGCTGCACACCTTTTTGAGAGAGACATGCACTCATCGTGAATTTGCTAGAATACTCATTGAGCTTCACTTATATCTTTTGAGTTAGGCAATTTAGCTCGCATGTGTTTCACTTATATCTTTTGAGCAAGATAACTTTGCTGTAGTGCTTCACTTAGATCTTTTTAGAGCACGGCGGTGTCATATTCTGAAGAAATAAAAACTCTCGATCTTCACTTATATATTTTTGAGAGTGCTCTCTCTCAGTAACTTGGTAATTGGCTTGTGCTATGAAGTAGTCCTAAAGATGATAGGCATCCAAAGAGGATATAATAAAAAATTCCATATTCAAGTGCATTGATTAGTAAGTGAAGTTTGATTCCTAAAAATTAAGTTTTGAGATATGTATTTGGTAATATTAAAGTTATGTTAGTAGGGTTTTGTGAATCTAGAAATACTTGTATTGAAGTTAGTGATTCCCGTAGCATGCACGTATGGTGAACCGCTATGTTAGGAAGACGAAATTGTGTTCTCCCCGACTGTGCACCGTTGTGACAGTTCGTCGTTTCGAGACACCACGTGATGATCGGGTCTGATAGACTCAATGTTCACATACAACGGGTGCAAAACAGTTGCACGCGCGGAACACTCAGGTTAAACTTGACGAGCCTAGCATGTACAGACATGGCCTCGGAACACATGAGACCGAAAGGTCGAGCATGAATCATATAGTTGATATGATTAGCATAGAGATACTTACCACTGAAGCTACTCTCAACTCACGTGATGATCGGACTTGAGATAGTGGATTTGGATCATGTACCACTCAAATGACTAGAGAGATGTACTTTTTGAGTGGGAGTTTAAAATTAATTTGATTAGTTACACTCTAATTATCTTGAACATAGTCAAAAGGTCTTTACGAATTATGATGTGGCTTGCGCTATAGCTCTACAGTTTTTATATGTTCCTAGAGAAAATTTAGTTGAAAGTTGATAGTAGCAACTTTGCGAACTGAGTCTGTAAAACTGAGGATTGTCCTTGTTGCTGCGCAGAAGGCTTATGTCCTTAATGCACCACTTGGTGTGCTGCACCTCGAGCGTCGTCTGTGGATGTTGTGAACATCCGACATACACGTTTCTGATGACTACGCGATAGTTCAGTGCAAAATACTTAATGGCTTAAGAAGCAAGGCGCCGAAGATGTTTTGAAACGTCACAGAACATAAGAGATGTTCTAAAGAGATGAAATTGTGATTTCATGCTCGTGCCCTTGTTAAGAGGTATGAGACCTCCGACAAGATTCTTTGTCCATGAAGTAAAGGAGAAAAGCTCAATCGTTGAGCGTGTGCTCAGATTGTCTAAGTACAACAATCGCTTGAATCAAGTGGGAGTTAATCTTCCAGATGAGATAGTGATGGTTCTCCAAAGACACTGCCACCAAGCTGTGAGAGCTTCGTGATGAACTATAACATACCAAGGATAGATACAATGATCCTTGAGCGATTCGTGATGTTTGACACTGCGAAAGTAGAAATCAAGAAGGAGCATCAATAGTTGATGGTTAGTAAAACCACTAAGTTTCAAGAAAGGCAAGGGCTAGAAGGGATACTTCATGACACGGCAAAACAGTTGTTACACTAGTGAAGAGACCCAAGATTAAACCCAAACCCGAGACTAAGTGCTTTTGTTATGAGGGGAACGGTCACTGAGGCGGGGTTACCCTAGATGCTTGGTAGATAGGAAGGCTGGCTAAGTCGACAGAAGTATATTTGATATACATGATGTTGATGTGTACTTTACTAGTACTCCTAGTAGCGCGAGGGTATTGGATACCGGTTCGGTTGCTAAGTGATTAGTAACACGAAATGAAAGCTATGTAATAAACGGAGACTAGTTAAAGGAAGGTGACGATACGTGTTGGAAGTGTTTCCAAGGTTGATATGATCAAACGTCGCACGCTCCCTCTCCCATCGGGATTGGTGTTAAACCTAAATAATTGTTATTTGGTGCTTGCGTTAAGCATGAACATGATTGGATCGTGTTTATTGCAATACGATTATTCATTTAAAGAGAATAATGGTTACTATATTTTCTTGAATAATCACCTTCAATGATTTATTGAATCTCGATCGTAGTGTTACACATGTTCATGATATTGGTGCCAAAAGATACAAGGTAATGATGATAGTACCACTTACTTGTGGCACTGTCGCTTGAGTCATGTTGGTATAAATCGCATGAAGAGGCTCCATGCTGATGGATCTTTATACTCACTTGATTTTGAATCACTTGTGACATGCCAATAATACCACATGAGCAAGGCCTTGTTTTCATTGAGATGAAACAAGATAGTAACTTGTTGGAAGTAATACATTTTGATGTATGCAATCCAATGGGTCCTGAGGCACGCAGTGGATATCATTATGTTCTTACTTCAATGACGATTTGAGTAGATACAGGAGTATTTACTTAATGAATCACAAGTCTGAAATATTGAAAAGTTCAATTCTGTTTCAGAGTGAAGTTCGTCGTAACAAGAGGATAAACTGTCTACGATATGATCACGCACATGAATATCTGAGTTGCGAGTTTTGGTACACACTTAAGACAATGTGGAAATTGTTTCACAATTTATGCCACCTAGAACACCATAGTGTGACGGTGTGTCCGAACGTCATAGCCGCGCCCTATTTGATATGGTGCAAAATATGATGTCTCTTATCGAATTACCACTATCGTTTATTGGTTATGCATTAGAGACAACCGCATTCACTATAAATAGGGCACCGTGTAATTCCGTTGAGATGACATAGTATAGACTGAGGTTTAGAGAAATCTAAGCTGTCTTTTCTTGAAAGTTTAGGGTTGCGACGCTTATATGAAAAAGTTTCAGTCTGACAAGCTCGAACCCAAAGCGGATGAATGCATCTTCATAGGATATCCAAAACAGTTGGGAGCATCTCCTATCTCAGATCTGGAAGTAAAGTGTTTGTTTCTAAAAACCGTGTCCTTTCTCGAGGAAAGGTTTCTCTTAAAAGAATTGAGTGGGAGGGTGGTAGAACTTGATGAGGTTAGTGAACCATCACTTCAACCAGTGTGTAGTAGGGCGCGGGAAGTTGTTCCTGTGGCGCCTACACCAAATGAAGTGGAAGCTGATGATGGTGATCATTAAGCATTGGATCAAGTTACTACAAACCTCGTAGGTCGACAAGGCCGCATACTACTACAGAGTGGTACGGTAACCCTGTCTTGGAGGTCATGTTGTTGAACAACAATGAACTATGTTAGCAGTTGCTGCATTGTTTCTCACTCATAGCGATGTAATGGTCTGTTAGAATTATGTTAGCAGTTGCTGCATTATTTATGAAATATTGCACATAGGATATCAAAACATTGTTTTCCTCGACAGAAAGGTTGTATGTGATACAACCGGAAAGTTTTGTCGATCCTAAGGATGCTAACAAGTATGCAAGCTCCAGCGATCCTTCTATGGACTAGTGCAAGCATCACGGTGTTGGAATATATGCTTTGATGGGTTGATCGAAGCTTTTGGGTTTATACAAGGTTTGTGAGAAACTTGTATTTCCAAAGAAGTGAGTGGGAGCACTATAGAATTTCTGATAAGTATATGTAGTTGACATATTGTGGATCAGAAGTAATGTAGAATTTCTGTAAAGCGTAAAAGGTTGTTTGAAAGAAATTTTTCAAAGGAATACCTGGATTGTGCTACTTGAACGTTGAGCATCAAGATCTATGGAGATAGATCGAAACGCTTAATAGAAGTTTCAACAAGATGCATGCCTTGACAAGTTTTTGAAGGAGTTCAAAATAGATCAGCAAAGAAGGAGTTCTTGGTTGTGTTATAAGGTGTGAATTTGAGTAGGACTCAAAACCCGACCCCGGCAGAATAAAGAGAATAGGCAAAGGTCGTCTTCTATACCTTAGTCGTAGACTCTAAAGTATGCCATGCTGAGTACCGCACCTGATGTGTGCCTTGCTACAAGTCTATTAAGAGGTACACAGAGTGATCCAGGATTGAATCTCTAATCAGCGGTCAAAGTTATCCTTCGTAACTAATGGACTAAGGAATTTTTCTCGATTATGGAGGTGGTTAAAGAGTTCATCCTAAAGGGTTACGTCGATGCAAGCTTTGACACTAATCCGAATAACTGTGAGTAGTGAAACGGATTCATATAGTAGAGTAGATATTTGGAGTATTTCCGAATAGCACGTAGTAGCAGCATCTATAAGATGACATAAAGATTTGTAAAGAACACACGGATCTGAAAGTTTCAGAACCGTTGACTAAAACCTCTCTCACGAGCAAGACGTGATCAGACCCCAGAACTATATGGGTGTTGGATTCGTTAGAATCACATGGTGATGTGAACTAGATTATTAACTCTAGTGCAAGTGGGAGACTGTTGGAAATATGACCTATAGACAATAAAAAAATAGTTATTATTATATTTCTCCATGCTATAATTCTATTGATTGGAAACACAATACATGTGTGGATACACAGACAAAACACTGTCCCTAGTAAGCCTCTAGTTGACTAGCTCGTTGATCAAAGATGGTCAAGGTTTCCTGACCATAGGCAAGTGTTGTCGCTTGATAACGGGATCACATCATTAGGAGAATCATGTGATGGACTAGACCCAAACTAATGAACGTAGCATGTTGATCGTGTCATTTTATTGCTATTGTTTTCTGCGTGTCAAGTATTTACTCCTATGACCATGAGATCATATAACTCACTAGCACCAGAGAAATGCCTTGTGTGTATCAAACGTCACAACGTAACTGGGTGACTATAAAGTTGATCTACAGTTATCTCCGAAGGTGTTCGTTGAGTTAGCATGGATCAAGACTGGGATTTGTCACTCCGTGTGACGGAGAGGTATCTCGGGGCCCACTCGGTAATACAACATCACACACAAGCCTTGCAAGCGATGTGACTTAGTGTATGTCACGGGATCTTGTATTACAGAATGAGTAAAGAGACTTGCCGGTAAACGAGATTGAAATAGGTATGCGGATACCGACAATTGAATCTCGGGCAAGTAACATACCGAAGGACAAAGGGAATGACATACGGGATTATATGAATCCTTGGCACTGAGGTTCAACCGATAAGACCTCTGGAGAATATGTAGGATCCAATATGGGCATCCAGGTCCTTCTATTGGATATTGACCGAGGAGTCACTCGGGTCATGTCTACATAGTTCTCGAACCCACAGGGTCTGCACACTTAAGGTTTGGCGATGTTTTATGCGTATTTGAGTTATATGGTTGGTTACCGAATGTTGTTCGGAGTCCCGGATGAGATCACGGACGTCACGAGGGTTTCCGGAATGGTCCGGAGACGAAGATTGATATATAGGATGACCTCATTTGATTACCGGAAAGTTTTCGGGCATTACCGGGAATGTACTCGGAGTGACGAATGGGTTCCGGATGTTCACCGAGGGGGGCCAGCCCACCCGGGGGAAGCCCATAGGCCTTAGGGGTGCCGCACTAGCCCTTAGTGGGCTGGTGGGACAGCCCAAGAGGCCCTATGCGCAGGAATCAAAGGAAAAAGGAAAAAAAAAAGGGGAAGTCGGAAAGTGGAGAATGACTCCACCTTCCAATCCTAGTTGGACTAGGATTGGAGGGGGAGGACTCCCTCCCTTGCTTCGGCCGACCCCTTGGGGCTCTCTTGAGCCTCAAGGCAGGTCCCTCCCCCTCCCTCCTATATATACTGAGGTATTAGGGCTCATTTGAGACAACTTTGCCACGGCAACCCGACCACATATCTCCACGGTTTTTCCTCTAGATCGTATTTCTGCGGAGCTCGGGCGGGGCCCTGCTGGAATAGATCATCACCAACCTCCGGAGCACCGTCATGCTGCCGGAGAACTCATCTACCTCTCTCTCTCTCTTGTTGGATCAAGAAGGCCGAGATCATCGTCGCGCTGTACATGTGCTGAACGCGGAGGTGCCGTCCGTTCGGCACTAGATCGGGAAGGATCATGATGAGATCGCGGGACGGGTCGTGATGAAGTTCGCGGGACAGATCGTGATGAGATCGTGGGATAGAGTGTACGACTACGGTGATTTGAATCACGCAAGATGTTCCACTACATCGTCTGCGTTTCTTAACGCTTACCATTGTGCGATCTACAAGGGTACGTAGATCGGAAATCTCCTCTCGTAGATGAACATCGCCATGATAGGTATTGCGTGTGCGTAGGAAATTTTTTATTTCCCATGCGACGTTCTCCAACAAGAGTGTCGAACCCAACAAGGGGCTAAAGGTAGAACAAATGTCCCCTCATGTTCTATCGACCACCGATACAACTCTATGCATACTTAACGTTTGCTTTACCTAATACAAGAATACAACTAGAAGTCCTTTGCAAGAAAATAAAGAGTAAGTAAATAAAAGTTGGGGGATGTTTAGTAGAAAGCTTTTTGTGTAACGCAAGAGAAATATTGTCCATAGGCAATTGAATATAACATGATAGTAGAGGCATATGCTAACACACTCTTCGTACTTGGATCATATGCACTTTTCATTGGACTTCTATCAAGCATCCGCGACTACTAGAAATCAATAAGGTAAACCCAACCATAGAATTAAACATCAAGTTCTCTTTACTCCCATACACGCACAAATCCCTTACTCGGGTGTAAGTTTCTGTCACTCTCGCCACCCACTATAAGCGAATCATGAACATATTGCAAACCCCTAACGTGTATCCTTCATGTGTGCACATCACGGAAGGCACCTTAGGACAACACCATATCAACACGCAACTCATATCAATAACATCATATCACAATCAACCCATAGGACAAAACATATCTACTCAAACATCATAAGATAACCACATATCGTTGGGAAATAGTATGTAGTGTTGAGCACCATGTTTAAGTAGAGAGTTACAATGGGAAAAAAGGTGTTACACCGCTGCAAAGAGGGGAGAGAGTTGGCATTGACGGCGGCAAGATTGTTGATGTAGATCGTCTTCTCACTCCTTGCCCCGGCACCACTCTGGCGCCACCGAGAGAGAGGGGGAGAGAGCCCCCTCCTTATTCTTCTTCCTTGACCTCCCCCTAGATGGGAGCAGAGTTCCCCCTCTATTCCATGGCCTCCATGGCGGCGGAGGGGCAGGACCCCTTCGAGATTGGATGTTGCTCTCTGTTCTCTTCTATTTTGCGTTCCTGTTTTCTCGCCCTTCACCGCTTCTTAAATTCCCGGAGATCCATAATCCCGATTGCGCTGAAGTTTTGAGGGTATTTTTATCTATAAATTAGCTTTATTACCACCGGATAAGATCCCCAACTGACTTAAGGGGCGCCCACTAGACACGAGGCCACGTGTGGACCCCCTGGTGTATGCTGGTGTCTAGTGGGGGTTGTGGGCCTCCGTTTGCGTTGATTCCGCTTCCCAGAAATCTCATATATTCCAAAATAATTCGCGATAAATTTTTATTGTGCTTGGACTTCGTTTGATATGGATATTCTGCAAAACAAAAAACATGTAACACACACGACCTGGCACTTGGCACTGGATCAATATGTTAGTCCAATAAAATGATATAAAGTTGCTATAAAATAATCATAAAACATCCAAGAATGATAATATAACAGCATGGAACAATCAAAAATTACACATACTTCGGAGACATATCACGTGTGTGTGTCGCCTAGTTGTCCAAGGTTTAACATTTCCGAACTTGTACCGTTGGGTTGTAATAGACCTATGTATGGATCGATATGTCATGTTCAACTACTATGATGTATCTATTGCATTTACTTCTGTTGTGCATGTTACCTCATGAATGATTCATTATCTTGTTTTTATCTAGTGCTAAATTGCCACTCTTACAATTGGACCGGATGGTTTGACCAGCCGACCGTGCTCGTGGTGCCGATAACCCACCACGGCCCGAATGCATGGCTGGAATGAAACAACAGTTTGAGCTGAACCGTCAATGTCGGCAAGGGCTCATGGATCAATTCCGGAGGCTGAATATGCATGAGCAGCCAGCCCCAGTAACTCTGTAGGACTTTGTCTGCCTCAACCCTGCTGTCTACCGTAGCTCAACCCATCCCCTAGATACTGATGACAAGCTCCGGAACATCACTTATGAGCTGGAGTCTGCTAGTTCCCCTTGCCAGCTATGTAACTTTTGCGGCCTACTTCCTGAAGGGTCCTATTGTTCAATAGTGGGACAGTCATAAGCATTCTCAGCCTGTTGGTACCATCATCACCTGGCTAGAGTTCCAAGCTGATTTTCGTGCTTCCTACATTCCTCGGGGAATCATGGATAGGAAGAAGCGGGAGTTCCGGAACCTCACCCAGGACAACAAGACTGTGGATGCTTATTAGCGGGAGTTTTTGGACTTGTCTCGCTATGTTGAAGAGGACGTTGCTACTAATGCTCGCAGACAGGAGAATTCCGTGAAGGGCTTCACCGTGATATCAAGCTCGCGCTCCATGTTCAAGACTATCCTGATTTCGCCACCTTGGTGAACAAGGCCATCCAGGTTGAAACAGGTCTGCATGAATACAAGGATGGCACCATGCGCAACCATGAAAGGATCATCTTCGGGCTCATCAACACAGAAGCAGAAGATCTGGATACCTGATACGTCTCCAACATATCTATAATTTTTTATGGTTCCATGCTATTTTCTTGTCAACTTTGGATGTTTTGTATGCATGAATATGCTATTTTATATATTTTTTGGGACTAACCTATTAAATCAGTGCCAACTGCCAGTTTCTATTTTTTCCATGTTTTTGACCTTTTTTACAGAAGAATATTAAACGGAGTCCAAACGGAATAAAACATGCGGAATGATTTTTTTCCATAACAGAAGATACGCACGGGACTTGAGAGCCAAGGCAAAGGACCCCGGGGGAGGTCACAAGCCCCCTAGCCGCGGCCTGGGGGCGCACCTAGCATGTTGGTGGGCCCCCCGTGGCTCCTTTGCCCTACTTCTTCCGCCTATAAATTCTTTAAAAATCCAAAACCACCAGAGAGAGCTAGGAAAATACTTTTCCGCCGCCGCAAGCTTCTGTCTCCGCAAGATCCCATCTGGAGACCGTTTTGGTGCCCTGCTGGAGGGGGGATTCGGACACGGAGGGCTTCTTCATCAACACCATTGCCCCTCTGATGATGCGTGAGTAGTTCACCATAGACCTTCGGGTCCATAGCTAGTAGCTAGATGGCTTCTTCTCTCTCTTAGATCTTCAATACAAAGTTCTCCATGATCTTCATGGAGATCTATCCGATGTAACCTTCTTTTGTGGTGTGTTTGTCGAGATCCGATGAATTGTGGATTTATGATCATATTATCTATGAATATTATTTGAGTTTCCTCTGATCTCTTATATGCATGATTTCGTATCCCTATAATTCTCTTCGAGTTGTGTGTTTCGTTTGGCCAACTTGATCTATAATTCTTGCAATGGGAGAAGTGCTTGGTTTTGGGTTCATATAGTGTCGTGTCCTCACCTAGTGACAGAAGGGGTAGCGATGCACGCATCATGTTGTTTCCATCAGGGGTAAAAAGATGTGGTTTATATCTATTGCATGAATTTATCCCTCTACATCATGTCATCTTGCTTAAGGCGTTACTCTGTTTGTTATGAACTCAATACACTAGATGCATGTTTGATAGCGGTCGATGTGTGGAGTAATAGTAGTAGATGCAGAAAGTATCGGTCTATTTGTCTCGGTCGTGATGCCTATATGTATGATCATTGCCTTAGATATCATTATGACTTTGCGCGATTCTATCAATTGCTCGACAGTAATTCATTCACCCACCGTAATACTTGCTATCATGAGAGAAGCCTCTAGTGAACACTATGGCCCCCGGGTCTACTTCACATCATATTTTCAGATCTACACTTTTACTTTATTGCACTTTCCACCTTCAGATCTCACCTTATAAATAATCGTGAAGGGATTGACAACCCCTTTATAGCGTTGGGTGCAAGTTTGTTTGTTTTTGCGCAGGTACATTGGTGCCTCATCTTGATACTCCTACTGGATTGATACCTTGGTTCTCAAACTGAGGGAAATACTTACTGCTACTGTGCTGCATCACCCTTTCCTCTTCAAGGGAAGAACCAACGCAAGCTCAAGAGGTAGCAAGAAGAATTTCTGGCGCCGTTGCCGGGGAGGATCAAGTCAAGAATAGTCTCCCGTCAACGTGCCAATTTCTGGCGCCGTTGCCGGGGAGGATCAAGTCAAGAATAGTCTCTCGTCAACGTGCCAATTTCTGGCGCCGTTGCCGGGGAATATTCAAAGTGAAGCATATCCAAGTAACTATCGCAAACTCATCTCTTGCATTTACATTATTTGCCTTTTGCCTCTCGTTTTCCTTTCCCCCACTTCTGAAAAACAAAATTTACAAAAATATTTGCCTTTTTCGTTTGCCCTTTTCTTTCGCTTGCTTTCTATTCGCTTGTGTGCTTATCTACCTGCTAAGACCTGTATGGCCCAACCAAATGATTATGATGCTTACTATAAAAGGTTGGAAGAGATTCAAACTAGTGTAAAAGGCTTCATGTCTACGCAGTTTGATCATAATAGTTACTATCATAGAGAACTAAGGGAGCAAAATTCGTTTATGGCTTTTATGAATAAAAAATTTGATGATGTGGCCAAAGAATTCCTTGCGTTAAATTCTCAATTTGCTCGTCTTGAGAAATTGGTAGGCCAGATTTCTGATAAACAAGCTACCTTAGTCAATAAAATGGTTGCTAAACCTGAAATATGTGATGAGAATCACGAAGATCTTAAAGTGCTTGGTGTGACTCCTATTGAATCCTGGTTTTCTAATGTCAATCCTAATGATGATGGGGCTGGATATGAATCCACTTTGGTTGAGAAACGCCCCAATGATTCGGAGTCTATCTATCTTGATGATAAAAGCACTAAAAGTGGAGTAGAGGATATCAAAACTTTGAGTAGTGATGAAATTACTACTTTGGATTTCAAGGAATTCAATTATGATATTTGCTCTTTGGTTGAATGTATTTCCTTGATGCAATCCATGCTAAACTCTCCACATGCTTATAGCCAAAACAAGGCTTTTACCGATCATATCGTCGATGCTATGATGAAATATCTTGAAGAGAAACTTGAGTTGGAGATATCTATTCCTAGGAAACTTCATGATGAGTGGTAACCTACTATCAAAATCAAGATTAAAAAGTATGAATGCAATGCTTTGTGTGATTTCGGTGCTAGTGTTTCCGCTATTCCAAAGTCTTTATGTGATGTTCTAGGCTTCAATGAGATTGATGAGTGCTATCTTAATTTGCATCTTGCAGATTCTACTGTTAAGAAACCTATGGGAAGGATCAATGATGTTCTTATTATTGCAAATAGGAACTATGTACCCGTAGATTTCATTGTGCTTGATATTGATTGCAATCCGACATGTCCCATCATTCTTGGTAGACCTTTCCTTAGGACTATTGGTGCTATCATCGATATGAAGGAAGGGAATATTAGATTTCAATTTCCATTAAAGAAGGGCATGGAACAATTTCCTAGAAAGAAAATAAGATTGCCTTATGAATCCATGATGAGGGCTACTTATGGTTTGAGCACCAAAGACGACGATACTTGATTCTATCGCCTTATGCCTAGCTAAGGGCGTTAAACAATCGCGCTTGTTGGGAGGCAACCCAATGAATTTATCTTTGCTTTTTTGCTTTATGTTTTGTTGTGTCCACACCATCATAATTCTTTTATGATTGTGTTTTTTGTGTTCCTTTTTGTGTTTGTGCCAAGTAGAACCTTTATGAGTAGTTTTGGTGATGGTTGTTTGATCTTGCTGAAAAAGACAGAAACTTTGCGCTCACAAAATTATTTTTAATTCCTATCCAGAAAGATATTTTGAGTTGATTCTTTTTGCTGCTGGTTGATATGAAAATTTCCCTAATTGTCATAAGTTTTCAGAATTTGTGAGATACCAGAAGTATACGAAGTATACAGATTGCTACAGACTGGTCTGTTTTTGACAGATTCTGTTTTTTGTTGTGTTGATTGCTTATTTTGATGAAACTATGGATAGTATTGGGGGTACTAGCCATGGAAAAGTGAGAATACAATAATCTAACATCAATATAAGTAGAAACCAAGTTTACTACAGTACCTAAAGAGTTGGTAGTTTGTTTTCTTATGTTAATGATATCACGAGTTTCTGTTTAAGTTTTGTGTTGTGAAGTTTTCAAGTTTTGGGTGATGTTCTCATGGACAATGGGATAAAGAGTGGAAATATCTCAAGCTTGAGGATTCCCAAGGCATCCCAAGCCAAATTCAAGGACACCAAAAAGCCTAAGCTTGGGGATGCCCCGGGAAGGCATCCCCTCTTTCGTCTTCAATCCATCGGTAACGTTACTTGGAGCTATATTTTAATTTACCACATGATATGTGTTTTGCTTGGAGCGCCGTGTATTATAGGAGTCTTTTTTTGTCGCAATCATCCTTGCTGCACACCTTTTTGAGAGAGACATGCACTCATCGTGAATTTGCTAGAATACTCATTGAGCTTCACTTATATCTTTTGAGTTAGGCAATTTAGCTCGCATGTGTTTCACTTATATCTTTTGAGCAAGATAACTTTGCTGTAGTGCTTCACTTAGATCTTTTTAGAGCACGGCGGTGTCATATTCTGAAGAAATAAAAACTCTCGATCTTCACTTATATATTTTTGAGAGTGCTCTCTCTCAGTAACTTGGTAATTGGCTTGTGCTATGAAGTAGTCCTAAAGATGATAGGCATCCAAAGAGGATATAATAAAAAATTCCATATTCAAGTGCATTGATTAGTAAGTGAAGTTTGATTCATAAAAATTAAGTTTTGAGATATGTATTTGGTAATATTAAAGTTATGTTAGTAGGGTATTGTGAATCTAGAAATACTTGTATTGAAGTTAGTGATTCCCGTAGCATGCACGTATGGTGAACCGCTATGTTAGGAAGTTGGAGCATAATTGATTTATTGATTGTCATCCTTTATGTGGCGGTCGGGATCGCGCGATGGTTAACACCTACCAACCCTTACCCTAGGAGTATGCGTTTAGCACTTTGTTTCGATTACCAATAAAACTTCCGCAATAAGTATATGAGTTCTTCATGACTAATGTGAGTCCATGGTATAGATGCACTTTCACCTTCCACCATTGCTAGCCTCTCTAGTGCCGTGCAACTTTCGCCGGTGCACAAACCCACCATATACATTCCTCAAAACAGCCACCATACCTACCTATTATGGCATTTTCATAGCCATTCCGAGATATATTGCCATGCAACTCCCACCGTTCCGTCTCATGACTTGTGCCGTCACTTTCATATTGCCATTGCATGATTGTAAGATAGCTAGTGAGATGTTTCAATGTCATATGCTAAGCTAGATCGTTGCACATCTCGGTACACTGCCGGAGGCATTTCCTATAGAGTCATCATTGTTCTAAGCATTGAGCCGTGAGTAAATAAAAGTGTAATTATCATCATTATTAGAGCACTGTCCCATGTGAGGAAATAAAAAAAAAGAGGCCAAAGATGCCCACCAAAAAAATAAAAGAGGCCAAAGAGCCCAAACAAAAAAAAGAGAGAGAAAAAGAGAGAAGGGATAATGCTACTATCTTTTTCCACACTTGTGCTTCAAAATAGCACCATGGTCTTCATGATAGAGAGTCTCTTGTTTTGACACTTCCATATACTAGTGGGAATTTTCATTATATAACTTGGCTTGTATATTCCAATGATGGGCTTCCTCAAAATTGCCGTAGGTCTTCGTGAGCAAGCAAGTTGGGTGCACACCCACTAGTTCTCCTTTTGAGCTTTCACACACTTAAAGCTCTAAGTGCATCCGTTGCATGGTAACCCCTACTCATTCACATTGATATCTATTGATGGGCATCTCCATAGCCCATTGATACACCGAGTCGATGTGACCATCTCCTCCTTTTTGCCTCACAGCCTCCACCACACTCTATTCCACCTATAGTGTTATATCCATGGCTCACGCTCATGTATTGCGTGAGAGTTGAAAAAGTTTGAGAAAGTAAGAGTGTGAAAACAATTACTTGGCCAATACCGGGGTTGTGCATGATTTAAATTCGTTGTGTGGGGATGATGGAGCATAGCCAGACTATATGATTTTGTAGGGATAACTTTCTTTGGCCTTGTTATTTCAAAAGTTCATGATCACTTTGCTAGTATGCTTGAAGTATTATTGTTTTCATGTCAATAGTAAACTACTGTTTTGATTCTTACGAATCTGAACATTCATGCCACAAGAAGTAAGTTACAAAGGACAAATATGTTAGGTAACATTCCACATCAAAAATTCAGTCTTTATCACTTACCTACTCGAGGACGAGCAGGAGTTAAGCTTGGGGATGCTTGATACGTCTCCAACGTATCTATAATTTTTTATGGTTCCATGCTATTATCTTGTCAACTTTGGATGTTTTGTATGCATGAATATGCTATTTTATATATTTTTTGGGACTAACCTATTAACTCAGTGCCAAGTGCCAGTTTCTGTTTTTCCGTGTTTTTGACCTTTTTCAGAGAAGAATATTAAACGGAGTCCAAACGGAATAAAACCTGCGGAATGATTTTTTCCATAACACAAGATACGCAGGGGACTTGAGAACCAAGGCAAAGGACCCCGGGGGAGGTCACAAGCCCCCTAGCCGCGGCCTAGGGGGAGCCCCTAGCAGGCTTGTGGGCCCCCCGTGGCTCCTTTGCCCTACTTCTTCCGCCTATAAATTCTCTAAAAATCCAAAACCACCAGAGAGAGCCACGAAAATACTTTTTCGCCGCTGCAAGCTTCTGTCTCCGCAAGATCCCATCTGGGGACCGTTCTGGTGCCCTGCCGGAGGGGGGATTCGGACATGGAGGGCTTCTTCATCAACACCATTGCCTCTCCGATGATGCTGGGTAGTTCACCACAGACCTTCGGGTCCATAGCTAGTATCTAGATGGCTTCTTCTCTCTCTTGGATCTTCAATACAAAGTTCTCCATGATCTTCATGGAGATCTATCCGATGTAACCTTCTTTTGCGGTGTGTTTGTCGAGATCCGATGAATTGTGGATTTATGATCAGATTATCTATGAATATTATTTGAGTTTCCTCTGATCTCTTATATGCATGATTTCGTATCCTTGTAATTCTCTTCGAGTTGTGGGTTTTGTTTGGCCAACTTGATCTATAATTCTTGCAATGGGAGAAGTGCTTGGTTTTGGGTTCATACCGTGTGGTGTTCTCACCTAGTGACAGAAGGGGTAGCTAGGCACGCATCGTGTTGTTGCCATCAAGGGTAAAAAGATAGGGTTTATATCTATTGCATGAATTTATCCCTCTGTGTCATGTCATCTTGCTTAAGGCGTTACTCTGTTTGTTATGAACTTAATACACTAGATGCATGCTGGATAGCGGTCGATGTGTGGAGTAATAGTAGTAGATGAAGAAAGTATCGGTCTACTTGTCTCGGACGTGATGCCTATATGTATGATCATTGCCTTAGATATCATCATGACTTTGCGCGATTCTATCAATTGCTCGACAGTAATTCGTTCACCACCGTAATACTTGCTATCATGAGAGAAGCCTCTAGTGAACAATATGGCCCCCGGGTCTACTTCACATCATATTTTCAGATCTACACTTTTACTTTCTTGCACTTTCCACCTTCAGATCTCACCTTGCAAATAATCGTGAAGGGATTGACAACCCCTTTATAGCGTTGGGTGCAATTTTGTTTGTTTTTGCGCAGGTACATTGGTGCCTCATCTTGATACTCCTACTGGATTGATACCTTGGTTATCAAACTGGGGGAAATACTTACTGCTACTATGCTGCATCAATCTTCCCTCTTCAAGGGAAAAACCAACGCAAGCTCAAGAGGTAGCAATACCCCACAGCATGTAGCATGCACTTGCTCGTGCTCCAAGGTTGTCTTATATTGCACCTCGTCTGCCTCCTCCACCAGCTAGGCAGTCGAGGCTCCCGGCTCCACCACCTTTAGTTCCTCCTTCCCGTCGTGATGACGGGTTATGCTTCAAGTGTTGTCGTCCAGGTCACCGTGCCAGATATTGCAGGCAGAAGCAGAATCAGCTTTCACTACCTTCAACTGGCAATGGTAACAACCAGAACCACAACAACAATGCCACACCTTCTTATGGTCGTGGTCACGCTAAGAACATTGAACTGAGTCAACCTCAAGAGCAGCCTGATATTGTGATGGGTACTCTTCTTGTTAACTCGGTACGAGCTTCTGTATTGGTTGATACACGAGCATCACATTATTTCTTGTTAGAAAATTTTGCATTCTTGCATGGCATTAACTACAAAGAGATAAATGTTCCAATAGCGGTAGACACCCCCTCGGGCCAATGTCGAACCTCCATGGTTAGCCCCAATGTCCCCGTTGAAATTGAAGGGTTGGAATTCCTTGTCTTTCCCATAGTGCTGAAGTCTTCCAATATTGGCCTAATTCTGGGGATGTACTGGTTGAAAACTCATACAGCTTCAATCGTCTCTGCCACCAAAACCGTCCATCTCCTGCATCCTTTAAATGAGATCGTAAGTTACCATGCTCATCTTGTTTGAGATGCCAAAGCCCGACTATACGCCTTGAATGCATTGAATGTGTCACCTCTTGAGGAGATTGAAAGCATTCGGGTTGTTCGTGACTTCCAAGACGTCTTTCCAGCAGAACTCCCTGGAATTCCCCCTTTTAGAGCTATCGAGTTTTTCATCGACTTAGTGCGAGGCACCACTCCTATTGCCAAACGACCTTATAAGATGCCTCCTCATGAACTCCTTGATCTTAAGGAGGAAATCAACAATTCGCTTCGTCAAGGTTTCATTCGTCCAAGTTCCTCTACATGTGGATCACCTTTTCTCTTTGTCAAGAAGAAGGATGCAAGAAACTGTTTGGTCCAAGATTATCGACCCATCAACCAAGCAACAATTCAGAAGAAATGTCCGCTTCCTCGGATCAATGATCTGTATGACCAACTTGCTGGTTCCTCGATATTCTCTGAACTTGAACTCAGGTTGGGTTACCACAAGATTCGTGTTTGTGAAGAAGATATTCCCAAGACCGCATCCGTTACTCGCTATGGTTCATACAATTATACTGTCATGTCTTTCGTTTTAATCAATGCTTGAGCAACCTTCTCTCGATTGATGAATTATATCTTCATGGACTACATCGTCAAATCCATCGTGGTTTATCTGGATGATATCCTGGTGTACTCCAAGAATAGAAAAGAGCATGTTGAACATCTTTGTCTTGTACTGGAAAAGCTTCGGGAGCATCAACTTTATGACAGGTATTCCAATTGTGAGTTATGGTTGGACGAAGTGACCTACCTTGGTCTTGTGATCTCCAAGGATGGTATTGCAGTCAACCCTAGACGAGTCTAGGCTATTCTTGATTGGACTTCTCCGAAGAATGTCAAGCAAGTCGCAAGATTTCTCGGACTCGCCACCTATTGTCCTTGTTTTGTCGAGAACTTCTCCAAGATTTCCAAAGCCTTGACCAATCTGCTTCATAAAGGTGTTAAATATGAGTGGACAGAAAAATGTAAGGGAAGTTTCCAAACACTGAAGGACAAACTAACATCTTATAGAGTGTTTTCTCCACCGGATACTCCTAAGGACTTTGTCATTTATTGTGACGCTTCACGTCAAGGATTAGGTTGTGTCCTAATGCAAGAGCATAGAGTGATTGCTTATGCTTGTCTTCAGTTGTGCCCCCATGAAGAGAACTATTGAATTCATGACCATGAGCTTGTTGTAGTAATAAATTCACTAAAATATTGGCGACAATACCTTCTTGGTAACCGTTGCTATATCTTCACCTATCACCAAATTCTAAAGTACATGTTTACTCAGTCCGATGTGAACCTTCGTCAACAGAGATGGATGGAGTGCATAGCAGATTACAACTTGGATGTTTCTTATACACTTGGCAAGGCTAATGTAATGGATGATGCCTTGAGATGCAAGTCATACTGCAACCACCTCAAGGTTGGAAAGGTTCAGACCCTTCTTCAAGAAGAATTCACCAAGCCGACACTCCATATTGTTCCTTAGGGTTATCTCGCTCCCCCTCCTAAAGAGTTCCGCAAGATGAACCTCCTTGTTGTTAACGAGGGTTCACTTTAAGAACCTAGTTGCTGAAACAGATCTCGTGGGAGAAATCAAAACTATTCAACACTATGATGTTGAAGTTGAAAAGATTAACGAGGGAAACCCTCTTGCTTCACTATGGCTGATGATGGTGCCTTGTACTTCAAGGGGCGCCTATTAAGTCTGAGGGAAAACCTCGATATGACCGTGAGGGTGACGAAAGAAGCTCAAGATACACCTTTGTCTATTCATTTGAGTAGTACCAAGATGTACCAAGACATCCGTCAAAGGTTCTTGTGGTAAAACATGAAGCAAGACATTGCAGCTATGTTGGAGAATGTGATATTTGTCGTCGAATCAAACCAGAACATCAAAGGCCTACTGGAACTCTGCAACCTATTACTATTCTTGAATGGAAATGGGACCATGTTCAAGTGGCCTTTGTCACTAGTTCTCCTAGATCATAGAAAGGTAATGATGCTATTCTTGTCGTCATTGATCGACTGTCCAAAGTTGCAGATTTTGTGGCCGTCAAGGAAACCATGATTGCTAGTCAGCTGGCAGAACTATATATGTCCAGAATTGTTTCACGCCACGGTATTCCGTTGGTAATTAACTCAAACCGTGGCATCTTATTCGCTTCAAGATTTTGGGAAAGTTTACATAAAGCTATGGGAACTCATCTGTCCTTTAGCACCAATTTTCATCCTCAATCCGAGGGACAAGTTAAACAAGTCAATAAGATTCTTGAAGACATGCTTCGAGCTTGTGTCATTTCTTTCGGCAAGAAATGGGAGGAATTTCTCTTGTATGCCGAGTTCTCCTACAACAATAGCTATCAAGCTAGTCTGGAGATGGCCCCTTTGAAGTGTTGTATGGAAGAAAGTGTCGAACTCCTCTGAATTGGTGAGAAACTAGGGAACGCTCATTCTTTAGTCCAGACATTATCCAACATGCCGAAGATCAAGTCCACATTATTCATGAGAATCTGAAGGTTGCTTAGTCTCGTTAGAAGAGTCAGTATGACCGTCATCACAAAGATATGGTCTATTAACCTGGCGAAAAGGCTTATTTGAGAGTCACACCAATGAGGGGTGCTCACCGCTTTGGGATGAAGGGCAAGCTAGCTCCTCGCTATATTGGTTCATTCACTATTCTCAAAAGGCGTGGAAAGGTGGCATATCAATTGGAACTACCGTTGAACTTTTCTCAGGTTCATGATGTCTTCCATGTGTCACAACTCCGTCGGTGCTTCAAGGATCATATCCGAGAAGTGGATCATGATATGCTTAAACTGTAAAAATACTTTTTTTATAAAGAGCATATGATCCACATTCTCGATCGAGCTGAATGTCGAACCCGCCAGAAGCAATCAAGTTCCTTAAATCTTAGTGGTCAAACCATTCTCAAGATGAAGCCACTTGGGAAGGCGAGGATAATCTTCGTGATGAATATCCCGAACTTTTTCGTTCTACCTCTTAATCCTCGGGACGAGAACTTGTTTTAGAGGAGGAGAGTTGTAACAACCTTCGATTATGAGGTACTTGAACCTATGTAATCGAGCTAAGCTAATCCACTGTGCTAAACAGTGTTTGATCACAATTGAGTCAACTCTCTTTTCAAATTCCCATTTGAATTTCAATATTCAAATAAAAGGTGAAATAATAAATTTTCAAAAGTGATAACAAAAACATGTTTGGGTTACAAATATTCACTTGGTATTTATGAAATTGGAACCACACATTTTATCAAGTATTTTAATGCCTCAAAATAATTAAATCAAAGGCCAAAAGAATAATTTGAATGTCGTTGGATTTATGAAAAATTCCAAACTTTTCAAAATGCCACCAAACTTTTTATGGCACTCCCTAATATTGCATTTATAATAATGGGCATGTTTATATTTTTACAAAATTATTTTTAGTATTGATTTAAATCAAAATAGAAAGGATTAAAATAAAATATGGAAAGGGAAGCCCCCTACCATCCCATGGGCCTTAGCCACTACGCCACGAGGCCGACCCACATCACCCTCCTTCCCCTTCCTTTGTTCACAAAGGAGGCGTGGAGGTCGCCGATGGCCACCACGGACGAAGTCGTAGCCGTGGCGCCCATCTACCACCCCCGATGCCTCCCCTCCCTTTAAAAGCCCCAACGACCCCCCCCCCCTCCCCCCCCCCCCCCGTGGAACCCTTGCCGCTCCTCCCCCTCGCACACCCGTTTCGTCTTCCCTAAGCTTGGGCTCGCCCAACGCCGAGCCACCCGACTCCGTCGTCACTTCCTCGCCAACGTCCCACTCCCCCAACGGCTCCACCGAGGCTCGCCACCCTCCTCCCTCAAACACCAGTGAGGCCCGGCCGTCTCCCCCTTTCTCCCCCGTCCCCGTTGCCCCGCTCACCCTCCCATGGTTGTTGCCTCTAGCATGCCCTGCGAGCCTCTAACCATGCTCGTCGCAAGCCCCGACTGTGCGTGGCCACGCTCCTGCCCGCCTTGTGTGCCCGCCACACCCGGCACACGCATCGCCCATGCCTTGCGCTCCTCTCTCGATGTGCTCCAGCTGCCACTGCTGTCGCACACCTGCAACCATCGTTGCCCATGTCGCCCTCCCCGCGCTGCAGCTGGCCGCCTACGTTGCCGCTGCACTTCGCCTGCCCCACCGCGCTGCTACTGTCGCTTGCTGATGCGCTGCTGCTCCCCGCGCTCCGCGCCTTTCACGACCGCGTGCAATTCCCCTCGCCGTGCTTGCCATCGCTCTTGTGGTCGTTGCTTGCCTCGCCCCGCTGCACCTTGTTGCGCTTGACGCGCCACCGCTCCCCACCACCAATGTATGCCGCCGCTCCCGACTGGGCACCGGCCCACGCAGGGCCTCACCCCTCCCCACCGGAGGCAACTACGGTCGTTGGTCAAGCATCCGTGTGTGTGTGTGTGTGTGCATTGTGTGTGTGTGGCCAGTGGGCCACTCACGAGTGGGGTCGGCCACAAAAAATATTAAAAAGAAAAAGAGTTTTAAATAATAACAATAATAAATTAGTTAATTAGCTAATTAATTAATTAGTGAATTAATTAAGTAAATTAATTAACACTAGTTTAGTCTTTAGGTCTATGACAAGTGTGGCCCAGCTCTCACGTGTGACATGAGACACCTCGGTTGACTGGTGATGTCATGGTGACATCATGCTGACGCATAAATTGCAATTTCTAAATTAAAATAAATCTATTTATTTCAGAATATTATTAAAACTTTGTAAAATCATATAAAATAATTTGTAGCTCAGATGAATATAATTTATACATCAAAGTAGCTCAGAAAATCCCACGAATCCGAATACGCTTTCCGCTCATGTTTCACTTGCTCCTAGCATGATGAACATGGATAGTTTGGCATTAGGATCATGTGTCCGGTAGAAGACAAAGACCTGGGAAATATCGTTAGATATTTTCCCGCTCCATTTGTGACGTCTAGTACTACGTTAGCTCATCCCTAGCACTGCATATTGCCATGTCATGCATCGTGTTGCATTTGCTTACTTTTATTTATTATTTCTTCCCCCTCTTCTCTTCGGTAGACACTGAGACTGACGCTGGTGTCGGGTACTACTACACCCCTAATGATCAGCCTTTTGCAATAGAGCAACAAGGCAAGCAACCCCCTTGACCATTCCGATATCACCCATTCTTTCTCCCTCAAGCTTGCATTAGATTTTGGTACTGTTGTACATAGATTCTATTGTGATGCATAGCCTGTTTTTGTTAAACTGCTATTGTACCCTACTGCATATTAAATGCTTAGTATATGTTTATTAGTGATCCTTAGTGGTCCCACTTACCCCCACTTGCCCCTACTTCATCATCGAAGACTCGATGACTTGAAGACTCGGGGACTGAAACACTTGATCAACCGATCGACAAGCCATGACCCATCACATCACTTCACACCCCTCAGTTGTACGACCGTGCAGAGCTACTATCGACTACCGAGGGTGATACCTTGTAATATACTCCTGATGTTAACTCTGTAGTGTAGTTAACCGGAGGTGGATTCCGGAGGGTGATTCCTCCTTCATCACTTCCAATAACGACTCTGTTGTGCAACCCCTCAAGCCTGAACCATCGAGGGTAATTCCTCCATAGGCACCTTGATGGTTAGATCGATTTGAATCCATCGAGGGTGATACCTCGGATTCCCTTGATGTTATAGACACATGGTTACTTTAGATTTACTACTTGAACATGATGAGATGTGTGGTGCGGATGGATACCCCCGTAACTAAGATGAGGCGTGGTTGGACATTCTTGTACCTTGCCACAAGACCTCGAGATGGGGCGACGGGACCACTTATCATGGATCATTGATCGTCGTCGTAGTTTAACAAAGCTTCAATGGGTTTGGATATGTGATATGAGAAGGCGTGTGGCCTGTTTTGCACTAACCACCACGCGGGAATAAGTATGAGCACTCTACATCGTACATTAGCCCGAAAGATCTTCAGATGTCACAGTTGAGCAGCACACGTGTGGGGGTTCCACGTAAGCATTGATATTGTATTAAGAGGTGCTAGGACTGACACCGGCCATCCTCGCAACATGCAGGATTGTGAAGGGAGATGGCCCATGACCCCTTTGTGATTAGGATGTGGACCGGCGTGTGACCTCTTTGTTGAGCCTAGGTACGACTACAACATGTTGATCGGTCGAGGCCGGGCATGACGGAGGAGATTGTCTCCGTACGAAGTTGGTCAAGCGTGTTGGGTAAGTTTGTGCACCCCTACAGGGAAGTATATCTATTCAAATATCCTTGCCCACGGTAACGAACGCTCAGAGTTGTATCATGAACTAATACAACTTGAAGTGTGACTTAAATTGAAATGTGGCTCCAAATTGCTTTCTCACAGGGAGTCGAGGAAGGGTCTTTGGGTGTTACTTAATAAACTTGCTACATTATACTTATGTTGTTCTTCACTCTTCTAATGACACAAGACACTGAAGATGCTAGTATTCAATAGGACTAGACCTTCTCTTTATTCTTGCATTTTCTGCAGTCAGTCCAGAGATATAGCCCAATTCATTTGATATTGATGCATACTTAGCATAGTTCTGATGCCAGTCTTGCGAGTACTTTGGATGAGTACTTGTAGAATCGAAAGTATGTCTAGAGGGGGGGTGATTAGACTACTTGACAAGATACAAACTTAGTCTTTTCCCAATTTTTAGTGTGGGCCAGTTTTAGCAACTATGACTAGTCAAGTACACCCTACACATGCACATCTAAGAGTATAGTCGCGGAAAGTAAAACGTGCAACTGTAAAGTAAGGAAGGGTAGGGAGATCAAATGCAAGACGTTGAGACGATGATTTTTTGCATGGTTCCGATAGGTCGCGCTATCGTACGTCCATGTTAGTGGAGACTTCAACCCACGGAGGGTAACAACTGCGAGAGTCCACGGAAGGCTCCACTCACAAGGGGTCCACGAAGAAGCGGCCTTGTCTATTCCACCATGGATTTTGTACATAGTACTAGCCTCACTCACGGTAGATCTTCATGAAGTAGGCGATCTCCTTGACCTTACAAACATCTTGGTTCAACTCCACAACACGATGTAGGAGGCTCCCAAGCGAGACCTAACCAATCTAGGAGGCACCACCCTCCAAAAGGTAATGGATGTGGTAGAACGGTGAACTCCTTGCTCTTGTGCTTCTAAAGATAGTCTCCTCAACACTCAATCACTTTCTCTCAGATTTGGCGGGGGTAGGAGAGATTGATCTTGTGGAAAGCAACTTGGGGAGGCTAGAAATCAAGGTTCAAATGGTTGGAATGGAATCTCTTGATAGCAACACATGAGTAGGTGGGTCTCTCTCAAAAAAATGAATCTGTCAATGAAGTGTGTCTTTTGAGTGCTTCCTCGCTGAATGAGAGGTAGGTGGAGGGGTATATATAGGCAGCACCCAAAATCCAACTGTTACACCATAATTGTCAACTTGGTGACACCAAAGTTACAAACTCGATGGTACTGACTTGCTCAAAAGGTAGCAATTTTGAATCTCGGTGTAACCGATATACATAACTCAGTGGCACTGAAAAGGTGACTAAAGGTCAGATGGCACAACTCGGTGACACCCATACTAAAACTCAGAAATTCTGATTTTGTGTACCGAGGCAACAAAAAGTTGGTCACTTCAACTCGGTAGCACCGATGCAGTTTCGGTTGCACCAAAAGGGTAGGGTTTGGCTAGGATCTGTCTAAGTCTGAAATCGGTAGGGCTGAGTGATAAATGTTGGTGGCACCGGTTTTGGATATTTGTCTTGGGACAAATGTATTTTGTGGAAGAGTGGCTGAGTATTTTTGGTGGCTAACTCTAAGCACTTGAGCAACCAATTCATCATAACACCTCATCCCCCTTTAATAGTATTGGCTTTCCTATGGACTCAAGTGTGATTTCCATAGTGTAAAATGAAGAGACTTCTTGCTTGAAGCTTTAGCCAGTCCTATTCCTTCCTTCATCAAGGGGCATCTCCACTCAATCCTATAGCCAAAGCATCTTTGAACTTTTTTGATATATACTTGGAAGAACTCATTAGTGCAATGATGCATATGTTGTGATTAATTACCAAAACCACCTTAGGGAGCAATTGTCCTTTCAATACTCACTGTTGCTTTGCTCCCCTATTCCCCTTGATACGATTTCTACGACCACATGACGGATCCCAGGAGATGGTTGGTTGATACGTCCCAAACGTATCTATAATTTCTGTTTATTCCATGACCTTTTGGGTGACATCGTTATATGTTTTTCTACACTTTTATATCTTTTAACACATATTTGGACTAACCTACTAACTCAGTGCACCCAGTGCCAGTTTCTGTCTGTTGATGTCTTTTTTGCAGGGACTTATACCCAATTTACAGAGTCCCAAAAATCTCGAGAAAAATATATAAAAATCAGTGTGACGGAAGCTTCACGAGCACCAAAGGTGGGCCCAAAATCCCACGCCCTCTCGTGCCCTCCTTCAACCAATATTTACCTCGCCGATCGAAAACCCTTCGAGGATATCCAGAATCGCGAATTTCGCCATCGTTCCGCCGCCGTTGTGCTTCCAAGATCGGGAGCGCCAGAAGAACTCTTCCCGGCACCCTACCGGAGGGAGGATTGACCTCCGGGAGCTTATCCACCATCATGGACGCTTCTCCGACGTGCCGTGAGTAGTCCTCATTGGACCATGAGTCCATCACCAGTAGCTATGCGATGTCGTCTCTCCGGTCTTGTGCTTCAATGCTTAGCTCTTGTGAGCTGCCCTACATGATCAAGGCATCTATGTAATTTACCTGCTGTTGCTATGCTTGGTTTGCTGGGATCCCATGGATTATGAGATTATGTTCAGATTGTGATGATTATATATTTGGTTCTCCTTTTATATTATGTTCTTGAGTAATTCATGCGTGTTCTCCGTTCCTTTTTATTGCTTTGGCCGAGTAGTAGATTGTAACTCCAAGAGGGTGAGTTATGCATGATTGTTCGTTCATGCCCCCTGATGTCTAGCTTGAGTGACAGAAACATGAGACTAGGGGATGTGTTGTTGCCACCAGGGAGAAAACAACGGTGCTTGTGACCACGGTTGCAAGGATTGTTTACCTTACGCAAAGTTCGTAAATGCAGTTGTCCGTTGCTTTGAGTTTACACTTTGGGTGGGGCTCGCAACTTAATACCAGCGAGATGTTCTGGATAGATATCTCAAGGTGGATGATTAGAGGGTAGATGTTGATGGATAAACGGTCTACTTCTCTTGGCGTACCGCCCATTACTTTTGAGCCTCTAACTTTCTAGTAGCATGATTAGTATTGCGGTGTGTTTATAATTCTGTCAATTGCCCAGTTGTAATTTGTTTATTACCCAGCATAGTTGTTTATCGTCTTTTGGGAGACAGACATTACTAGTGAACATCATGGGACTCTGGTCCATATTACCACCATTGTTTACACCTTCACCATTTACTATTTTCATTTACTTTTCCGTCGCAATCACTATCACTATTCCCGCTTGTGTTTTGATCCTTTGCAAACTACAAGGCTGGAGAGACTGACAACCTCTCTGAACTTGTTGGGAGCAAAGATATTTGTTGTGTGTGCAGGTCCACGTCTTCTGCTAGCGCCAGAGCAGCGGACACCTACTTGTTGATCCTCGGAGTCCTCCTGGTTCAATAAACCTTACAGTCCCCGTGTAAGGGAAATCTGCTGCTGACTACATCTCCACCTTCCACTTGGGGTAACCAACAAGGGGCGAGAAGTATATCCATCAGCTCGTCATCAAGTAAATTCCTGGCACCGTTGTCGGGGACTCCAGTCTTCAAAATAGGGGAGTTGCACACTATCTTTTACCTTTGCTTTTTAGTCTTGTTAGTTTGCTTTCTAGTTTTTGCTTTAAAGTCTTATACCAAAAACCACAAAAAAATTAGTTGCTTTGTTTTTGCTTGTTGTTGTTGCTATGGGTTCCACCGAGAACACTAAGTTGTGTGACTTCACTAGTCACAACAACAATGACTTTATCTGCACTCCTATTGCTGCTCTCGCCACTGAGGCGACCTCCTATGAGATTAAATCTGCTTTATTGAACCTTGTTATGAAAGATCAATTCTTCGGTGCTGGAGATGATGCTGCTTTGCACTATAATAATTTTATTGAGCTTTGTGATATTCAAAAGTACAAATAAGTAGATGGTGATATTGTTAAACTTAAGCCTTTTCCTTTCTCCTTGAGAGGAGGAGCTAAAGTGTGGCTTCAATCTTTGCCTAGGAATAGCATAGATTCTTGGGATAATTGCAAAGATGCTTTTATTGGGAAGTATTACCCGCCTGCTAAGATTATCCAGTTAAGAACTAACATTATGAATTTTAGGCAACTGGATAATGAACACGTTGCCCAAGCTTGGGAACATATGAAATCTCTTGTTAAGAATTGCCCTACACATGGTTTGACTACTTGGATGGTTATCCAAACTTTCTATGCAGTATTGAACTTTACCTCGCGGAATCTGTTAGACTCGGCCGCGGGAGGAACCTTTATGTCAACTACACTTTGTGCTGCCACGAAACTATTGGACGAGATGATGACAAATTATTCTCAATGGCACACCGAGAGAGCTCCAATAGGTAGGAAGGTAAACTCTGTTGAGGAGATCTCCTCCATTAATGATAAGGTTGACATGATCATGACTTTACTTACTAAGCAAGCCCCTATTGATCCTCATGATGTTCCTTTAAATTCTTTGGTTGCTCAAGAAAGAGAGCAAGTAGATGTTAATTTTATCTATAGGAACAACTTTAATAATAATGTCTATAGGAGTAATTTTGGTAGCAATCCTAGACCGTTCCCATCCAACAACTATGGGAACAACAACACTTATCCTAGCACCAAAAACTCCACTTCTGAATTAGAGAGCATGCTTAAAGACTTTATTACTTCTCAAAAAACCTTCAATAAGAGAGTAGAAGATAAATTAGAAAAATTAGATAGTCTCTATTTGAAGGTAGACAACATAGCTCATGATGTAGATATGCTTAACATTAGAACTCCCCCCCCCCCTTGAGGAAAGGAAAACCACACCCATGAATGCTATCCAAGTCCAAATTAATGAGAACATTAGAATGCTAGCCAAACTTAAGGATAGATGGGCTAGAGAAAAAGAAGAGGAAGATATGATTAAGGGTCTTCCTACACACACTACCCTTGCTACTATACAAGTTGTTGAGGATCTCAAAAATTATTAGCACCCATCACATCCCTAGTCCCAATGGACCTATTAATGGTGACGCTAATACCTCAACTTTAGGACAAGAAGGTCCTTTGAACTTAGATACTACCAAAAGAATGAGCTTAGATGACATCACCACCACTTTAATTAATGGTAGTAATCTTGATTTTGATAATTGTAGTCTTTCTGAAGTTATCGTTTTTTTGCAAAGAATGGCTAAAGACCCCCACACTAGTACACTCAATATTGCCTTCACCGAGCATATTACCAATGCTCTTTCAAAGCTAGGGAGAGAAGATCAAGCTAGAGACTTCTATTCATAGAAAACTAGAAGATGGTTGGGATCCTATGGTCAAGATTAAATTGAATAATTTATCTTGCTTTGCTTTATTTGATGTTGGAGCTAGTGCCTCTGTTATGCCCAAAAGAATGTATGATATGCTTGATTTGAAACCTTTTGATCAATGTTCTTTTGGTGTTCATCTTGTTGATTCTTCCATAAAGAAACATCTAGGGAGAATTTATGATGTTCTTATTGTTGTTAATGATTATTATGTTCCCGTTGATTTTCTTATTATGGACATTGAGTGTGATCCCTCATGTCCAATTATTTTGGGACGTCCTTTTCTCCGCACCGTTGGTGCTATCATTGACTTGAAAGAAGGGACCATTAGATTCCAATTTCCCTTAAAAAGGGAATGGAACACTTCCCTCGAAAGAAGATTAAGTTACCTTATGAGTCTGTTACTCGGGCAAGTTATTATTTTAGATTTGATAATAGTTGATCTTTTTGCATCATGTCTAGCTCAAAGGAATAAAAGAAAGCGCTTGTTGGGAGGAACCCAATTTGTTTTTACTTCAGTGTTAGTGGTCTTGATGCTTGTTACTATTGTAGCAACATCATTTTATCTTTATTTTCAAGCTTTGTGCCAAGTTTTAGCCTCTGATTGCAAGAAAGTTCAAAAGTTGTGACATGCTGTCTAGAAACAGATTTTGTCTGCTTGACGGAAAAATCTCGAAAACTCACCAGATCATCTTTTTTATCTGAATTTTTTTGATAGTATGATCTATATATTTTTCTTTCTGGTGTCTGTTCTGAGTTTTTTTATTTGAGTTGCAGAAGTGCCCCGAACAAATTATTTACTACCTGTTGTTCTGTTTTTCCCAGATTCTGCCACGTTTTGCATTTTCATCGTTTTGCAAATCTCAAGCTTGCTTTTTCTATGCAAAAACCTTTTGGAAATCTTGAGAAACAGTAGATCTTCCTGAAAATGTTTATTTCCAGTAGAGAATAAATTATTTTACTATGGACACTAACCACTCTAATCAGCTTATGATGAGTTTCGTGTGAAGGGAGTTTTCAAGTATGCGATGGAAGATGATGAAAGAAGATCCAGGAGTGTCAAGCGCTCAAGCTAGGGGATGCCCCCATGCACCCCCAAGAAATATTCAAGGAGACTCAAGCGTCTAACCTTGGGGATGCCCCCGTGCATCCCCTTCTCCATCAACAATCATTAGTTCGTCCTTCTCCATGCTATATTTTTATCACTTCATATGTTATGTGCTATGCTTGGAGCGTCCATGTCTTTACTTTTTAGTTTGTTTTAGTTTTGCTTGTTGTTCGTAACAAGTTGGACCCTAGCCTTGTTTGTTTGGGAGAGAAACATGCTCCATTCCACCCTAGAACACAACATAGGTTTTCATGCTTATCTTTTTTGTGTGTTCTTTATCTTTTCATAGTTGTTGTCATGCTTAGCTCTTAGTTTTCATGCTTTATCTTTTTAAGAGCTTTTATTTAGGTTGATTTTGGAACTCTCTTGAGTTATCATGCTTATCTTGTTTAGAGAGTTGGCTTGTTGCACTGAGTTGTGTGTCTTGCATGAGTAGGTAACTGAGGTTGCCATTTAAGTATAGTAGTAACTTGCAATAGTTTTGAGGTATTGATTTGAGTAATGTTTGGACTATTGCTGCCAAGAGCTTGAGCCTATTAGTGATAGGTGTCCTATTTTGTGAAATTCGTGTGTATTTTCAAAAAATAAAAAAAATAGTTGAGAACTCTAGCTACTAGATGGATCGCTAACCTCTGGAGGGGTTGGAATATATAGAGTACCCTCACATTATCATGGGTCGAGGATGCGCAAGGATAACCAAACCCCCAAATACTCCTCCTCGGGGTGCTTGTATCTTTGTGAATATCCTGACTAGATAGAGAGTTACCGATAATAAGTGTATGAGTTCTTCGGACTAATGCGAGTATTCGATTGTTGGCACTTCCACCATCCATATTTTGCTAGCCTCTTCGGTACCGTGCACTGCCCTTTCTCATCTTGAGAGTTGGTGCAAACTTCGTCGGTGCATCCAAACCCTTGGCATGATACGCTTTGTCATCATAAGCCTCATTTTATCCTTCCTCAAAACAGCCACCATACCTACCTATTAAGGCATTTCCATAGCCTTTCCGAGATACATTGTCATGCAACATCCACCATCTCATGACTTGATCTTCATGTCATACATGCTTTTGTTTGATCGAGGAGCCGCATGCTAGTTGGGCCTTGCCCTTATTATTGCTACATGACACGCTAGTTTCATTGCATATCCTTCTACACTGGCAGAGGCATACATTTGCATACATCATGATAGTTTTCATTTGTCTTTATGTTGAGTACTTCTTATAAAGTGTGAAGATCTTATTTTTTTCTTGTAATACATAGAGTGTTGCCCTTAAGTGAGGAAAATATCCCAAAGAGGACAAATTAAAAGATCCCAAAGAGGACAAATGAAAATATCCCAAAGAGGACAAATGAGAGATAAATAGAAAGAGCCAAAGAGGCCACAAAAAATAAAAATAAAAGAAAAAGAAATAAAGAAATAAAAAGAGAGAAGGGGGCAACACTACTATTCCTTTTGAAAGATCCACACTCGTACTCCATTGTTATATTTGTACTCCATAGAGATTATCGTTCATGCATAACTATGTGGGGACCTTTACACTATAGAACTTGGCTTGTATATTCCAATGATGAGCCTCCTCAAAATGAGATCTAGGTCTTCATGAGCAAGCAAGTTGGATGCACCCCGACTAGTTCCATTGGAGAGCTTACCTTAGCTCATATGTGCATCCGTTGCATGGAAATCCCTACTCCTCACATCATATCTATCATTTGGCTTTCTCTCGCCTATGGTTGTCCTCATTGATGTGAGCCTTTCACACCTTTTTTGTCTTCCTTCCCCATCATTATTCTCTTTGCCATCCTAAGTGCCAGCATATCTTGCTTGCGCTCATCCATTGCATGAGTGCTCAAAGTCGAAAGGGAGAGGATCATTTTGACTTCTCCCTGACTAGTGGACTGGAGATGAGTCAAAATAAGATTCTGAATGAGATTAAGTGTGAAGTTTTAGTAGATTGAGTTCTCAATTAAAATATAAAGTATTTTTATGCACTAAACCCATCTCCCACTTCTTGCACGCAAACACCATTTGGAGACATTCGAGTCACGGACAGCGAGAGCTCTTGCACCTTTATGTTCTTACTTTATTAATTTCAATACTAAATATAGACTCTTGCTTGTTATTGTCTTGAATTGAATTGCATATGTCTTATATGTGTGTTAGCATGTCACCACTAAAATTATTTGTGTTATCATTTACCTACTCGAAGACAAGCAGAAATTAAGCTTGGGGATGTTGATACGTCCCAAACGTATCTATAATTTATGTTTGTCCCATGACCTTTTGGGTGACATTGTTATATGTTTTGCTACACTTTTATATCTTTTTACACATATTTTGACTAACCTACTAACTCAGTGCACCTAGTGCAAGTTTCTGTCTGCTGATGTATTTTTTGCAGGGACTTTTACCCCAATTTACAGAGTCCCAAAAATCCTGAGAAAAATATATAAAAATCAGCGTGATGGAAGCTTCACGAGCACCATATGTGGGCCAAAGGGGATCCACAGCTCACCCCAGGCGGCCTTCCTGCATGGCCCAACCCCTAGCTGCGCCACCAGGTCGCCTGGGTGGGTTCCATGCCCTCTGGTGCCCTCCTTCGGCCTATATTTACCTCGCCGGTCGAAAACCCTTCGAGGATATCCAGAATCGCGAATTTCTCCATCGTTCCACCGCCGCAACGCTTCCGAGATCGGGAGCGCCAGAAGACCTCTTCCCGGCATCATGCCAGAGGGAGGATTGACCTCCGGGAGCTTCTCCACCATCATGGACGCTTCACGGACGTGTCATGAGTAGTCCTCCTTGGACCATGAGTCCATGACCAGTAGCTATGTGATGTCTTCTCTCCAATCTTGTGCTTCAATGCTTAGCCCTTGTGAGCTGCCCTACATGATCAAGGCATCTATGTAATTTACCTATTGTTGCTATGCTTGGTTTGCTGGGATCCGATGGATTATGAGATTATGTTCAGATTGTGATAAGTTATATATTTGGTTCTCCTTTTATATTATGTTCTTGAGTAATTAATGCATGTTCTTCGTTGCTTTTTATTGATTTGTCCTAGTAGTAGATTGTAACTCCAAGAGGGAGCGTTATGCATGATTGTGGGTTCATGCCCCCTGGTGTCTTGCTTGAGTGACAGAAACATGAGACTAGGGGATGTGTTGTTGCCACCAGGCAGAAAACAACGGTGCTTGTGACCATGCTTGCAAGGATTGTTTACCTTACGCAAAGTTCGTTAATGCAATTCTCCGTTGCTTTGGGTTTACACTTTGGGTGGGGCTCGCAACTTAATACCAGTGAGATGTTCTAGATAGATATCTCAAGGTGGATGATTAGAGAGTAGATGCTGATGGATAAACAGTCTACTTGTCTTGGTGTACTGCCCATTACTTTTGAGCCTCTAACTCTCTAGTAGCATGATTAGCATTACCGTGCGTTTATAATTATGTCAATTGCCCAGCTGTAATTTGTTTACCCAGCATAGTTGTTTAACGTATTTTGGGAGAGAGACATCACTCATGAACATCACGAGACTCCGGTCCATATTACCACCGTTGTTTACACCTCCAACATTTACTATTTTTATTTACTTTTCCGTTGCAATCACTATCACTATTCCCGCTTGTGTTTTGATCCTTTGCAAACTACAAGGCCGGAGAGATTGACAACCTCTCTGAACTCGTTGGGAGCAAAGTTATTTGTTGTGTGTGCAGGTCCATGTCTTCTGCTAGCGCCAGAGCAGCGGACACCTACTTTTTGATCTTCGGAGTCCTCCTGGTTCGATAAACCTTACAGTCCCCGTGTAAGGGAAATCTGCTGCTGACTACATCTCCACCTTCCACTTGGGGTAACCAATGAGGGGCAAGAAGTATATCCATCAACTCGTCATCACTGATCCTGCCGATGACTTCTACCCTGACGGAGCCTACTACTACATGGAGGTCGCAGATGACCAGGAGTAGTTAGGAGGCACCGAGGCGTGAGGCCTTGCCTCTTCGATCCATGTTATGTTTGTGCTAGCCTTCTTAAGGCAAAACTTGTTGACTTATGTATGTATTGAGATATTATTTGCTTCCGCTGACTCGTATGTATTCGAGCTTATGTCTGCGAGCCCTCGGGGACCCTTGCTTGTAACATGAAGCTTGTATGACTTTAATTTGTGTCTATAGTTGTGTTGTGATATCTTCCCATGAGTCCCCAATTTTGGTCGTATGCATTTGCGTGTATGATTAGTGTACGATCAAAATGGGGACGTCACAAGTTGGTATCATAGACAACTGCCTGTAGGTATTCCCCTTTCTAAATCCTTAGTCAAAGTTGAGTCTAGTACATGAAAAACTTTTACTAATATTGTTGTGTGGCTTACAAGCCCACATCTCAAATCAGGTGGTATTAGGATCTTTTACTCTTCAATACTCACGGTACAGATCTCTCTTCTATTTTGGGTTAAAGTATTTGCTAACTCTAACATTAGGTTCTCATAATCACATCCACCAGAGAGCCATCTTATCTACTTTTGTTTCTTCTGAAAATATGTTGCACACACTGTCTTTTGACATCTTTGAACCTCCTTGTTATAGATGTATCTCGCAAGACAGTTCGTACGTCTGACTACGATTGTCAATGCGACTGGGTTCCCAACCATTCTGGTCGACCTCTTGACCAGGCTCGGATATCGCTCGTATCCCGAGTACATTGTTTACAAGGACTACCACGAGTTCGACAAGGAGCAGTACCAAGATGGGGTTTGTATCTTCGATCGGCATATTGTTTCCATCACTTAGTTGTACACCTTTTGCGGTGTTGGGTGACTGTTGATATGGAAGTCCATGATGCTGCCTATACTTCTATCACCCTCCTCTGTGGAGAGTACCCGTGGTTGGAGGAGACTTGATTCAGATACATCTCGTATGCCCCGCTGGGGATGAGACTAGATATGACATTGCTGCCTACACCCCTTAGGCGTGGTAGCGTAACGACCGATCCTACACTGTTGTCTGTACCCCTTATGTGAGTCGTCGTTACGACCCACAGGTTCTGGTGCAGTACACTGAGGCACTGGTTCGTGCTTTCAAGCTCTGGTTGTTGAGTTGTATGCTACCCGTACTCGTCTTTACGACACAATGACACAATTGCTACCACCAGTCAGCACGAGGATACATCGTGAGAACATCCTTTACCCGCACACGATAGAGCAACCACCAGGTCTTGTGTGGCATGTTGTAGGACGTCATACTCCTCCACGTGGACCTCTACTTTCCGTTTGGGACCGGTATCTGCATCACAATGGTCATGGATTGCAGAATCCTTCTTGGTAGTTTGCCACTCGTGGTCATCGACAGTTACCTCGCTTCAGTGGTTGTCCCCGATGTTGATGTAGCATATCTCTATGTCCCATTGTTGCATCCCTCTACCGCGTGCCTATGTGCCGCCTAGATGTCTAAGGTTTTACCTTTTCGAACTTGTACCGTTGGGTTGTAATAGACCTATGTATGGATTGATATGTCATGTTCGACTACCATGATGTATCTATAGCATTTCTTTTTGTCGTGCATGTTACCTTATGAATTATCCTTTTCTTGTTTTTATCCAATGCTAAATTGCCACTGTTACAATTGGATAGGATGGTTAGACCAGCTGGTCATGGTCGTTGTGACGACAACCCACCACCGCCCGAATACATGGCTGGAACGATACAATAGTTTGAGGTGAATTGTCACTTTATGCAAGGGCTCATGGATCAATTCTCAAGGCCGAATATGGAACAACATCCAGCTCAGTAGCTCTGCACGACTTTGTCTGCCTCAACCCTGCTGTCTACCGCATCTCAACTCAGCCCCTTGATGCTGATGACTGGCTCTATGACATTAGTTATGAGTTGGAGTCTTCTAGTTCCCGTGGCCACCTATGTCACTTTTGCGGCATACATCCTAAAGGGTCATGTTGCTCAATGGTGGGTGCAACTTCTCAAACAACAGGGCCAGAATTGACACGTCGACGGAGACTGGGCTTGCGTTGGTTTTTTCCCTTGAAGAGGAAAGGGTGATGCAGCACAGGAGCAGTAAGTATTTCCCTCTGTTTGAGAATCAAGGTATCGATCCAGAAGGAGGGTCTCGTCAAGTCCAGACTACCTGCGCAAACACAAACAAGCTTGCACCCAACGCTTCAAAGGGGTTGTCAATCCCTTCAAGATTGTTTGCAAAGTGAGATCTGAAGGCGGAAAGTGCAACGATGTGAAAAGTGTAAGGCTGAAAATATGGTGTGGAGTAGACCCTGGGGGCCATAGTGTTCACTAGAGGCTTCTCTCAAAATAGCAAATATCACGGTGGGTGAACAAATTACTGTCGAGCAATTGATAGAACCGCGCAAAGTCATGACGATATCTAAGGCAATGATCTAGCATATAGGCATCACGTCCGAGACAAGTAGACCGATACTTTCTGCATCTACTACTATTACTCCACACATCGACCGCTATCCAGCATGCATCTAGTGTATTGAGTTAATGACAAACAGAGTAACGCTTTAAGCAAGGTGACATGATGTACATGGATAATCTCAAACCAATGATGAAAACCCCATCTTTTTACCCTTGATGGCAACAACATGATACGTGCCTCGCTACCCCTTCTTTCATTGGGTGAGGTCACCGCACGGTATGAACCCAAAACCAAGCACTTCTCCCATTGCAAGAATCATAGATCTAGTTGGCCAAACAAAACCCACAACTCGAAGAGAATTACGAGGATATGAAATCATGCATAAGAGAGATCAGAAGAAACTCAAATAAGATTCATAGATAATCTGATCATAAATCCACAATTCATCGGATCTCGACAAACACACCGCAAAAGAAGATTACATCGGATAGATATCCATGAAGATCATGGAGAACTTTGTATTGAAGATCCAAGAGAGAGAAGAAGCCATCTAGTTACTAGCTATGGACCCGTAGGTCTATGGTGAACTACTCACACATCATCGAAGAGGTCATGGTGTTGATGAAGAAGCCCTCCGTGTCCGAATCTCCCCTCCGGCAGGGCACTAGAACGTGCCCCAAATGGGATCTCGCGGAGACAGAAGCTTGCGGCAGCCGAAAAGTAATTGCGATTATCACTTTATTTTTTTGGGAATATTTGGGAATTTATAGGCGCAAGATCTAGGTCAGGGGACCTCTAGGGGGCCCACAAGCCTGGATGGCGTGCCCCCTAGCCTCGGGGTGGGGGCTTGTGGGGCCACTGGTGCTCCTTTGGCTTGGCCCCCAAGTCCTCCGATCTTCTTCCGTTCGAGATAAAAATATTTTCGGGGATTTTCTTCCGTTTGGACTCCGTTTCAAAATCTCCTCTGAAAGGGGTCAAAAACATGGGAAAAAACAGGAACTGGCACTTGGCACTGAGTTAATAAGTTAGTCCCAGAAAATAAATAAAAAGCATGCAAAACATCCAAAGTTTGACAAGATAATAGCATGAAACCATCAAAAAATATAGATACGTTGGAGACGTATCAGTGGGGCAGTCACACACATTCTCACCCTATTTGAACCATCATCACTTGGCCGGAGTTCCAAGCCGCTTTCTGTGCCTGCTACATTCCTTAGGGAATCATGGACAGGAAGAAGTGAGAGTTCCGCAACCTCACCCAGGACAACAAGACTATGGATGCTTATTAGTGGGAGTTTTTGGACTTGTCCTGCTATGCTAAAGAAGACGTTGATACTGATGCTCGCATACAAGAGAGTTCCATGAATGGCTTCACCCTCTTATCAAGCTCGCGCTCCTTGTTCAGGACTATCATGATTTCGCCACCTTGGTGAACAAGGTCATCCAGGTTGAAACAGGTCTACAAGAATACAAGGATGACAGCAAGTGCAACCGTGACACGGGCTCATCTCCGGGCTCATCAACACTGAAACGGAAGATCTGGATTCCCAACAACATGTAGCATGCACCTGCTCCTGCTCCAAGGCCATCTTATGTTGCACCTCGTCTGCCTCCTCTACCAGCTAGGCAGCCGAGGCTCCCAGCTCCACCACCCCGAGTTCCCCCTTCCCGTCCTAAGGACGGGTTGTGCTTCAAGTGTGCTTGTCCAACTCATTGTTCCAGAGATTGCAGGCAGAAGCAAAATCAGCTTGCACTACCTTCAACTGGCAATGGTAACACCCAGAACCGCAACAACAATGTCGGGCCTTCTTATGGTCGTGGTCAAGCTAACAACATTGAACTGAGTCGAGATCAAGAGCAGCCTGCTACTGTGATAGGTACTCTTCTTGTTAACTCGATACGAGCTTCTGTATTGTTTGATACATGAGCATCACATTCTTTCAGTGAGAAAATTTTGCATTCTTGCATGGCATTAATTACAAAGAGATGAACATTCCAATAGTGGTAGACACCCCTGCAGGCCAATGTCAAACCTCCATGGTTAGACCCAATGTCCCCATCGAAATTGAAGGGTTGGAATTCCTTATCTCTCCCATAATGTCGAAGTCTTCCAATATTGACCTCATTCCGGGGATGGACTAGTTGAAAACTCGTACGACTTCGATCATTTGTGCCACCAAAACTATCCATCACCTGCATTCTTCAAATGAGATAGTAAGTTACCATGATCATCTTGTTCCAGATGCCGATGCCCAGCTATATGCCTTGAATGCATTGAATGTGTGACGTCTTGAGGGGATTGAAAGCATTCGGTTTGTGCGTGACTTCCAGGTTGTCTTTCGAGAAGAACTCCCAGGAACTCCTCTTGTGAGAGGTGTCAAGTCTGTCATCGACTTAGTGCCAAGCACCTTTCCTAATGCCAAACGACCTTATAAGATGCCTCCTCATGAACTCCTTGAGCTTAAGGAGGAAATCAAAAATTCGCTTCGTCAAGGTTCCATTCGTCCAAGTTCCTCTGCCTGGGGAGCACCTTCTCTCTTTGTCAAGAAGAATGATGGAACAAACCGTTTGGTCCAAAATTATCGACCCATCAACCAAGCAACAATTCGGTACAAATATCCGCTTCCTCGGATCAATGATCTGTATGACGAACTTGTCGGTTCCTCGATATTCTCTAAAATCGACTTGAGGTTGGGTTACCACCAGATCCGTGTTCGGGAAGAAGATATTCCCAAGACAGCATTCATTACTCGCTATGGTTCATACGAGTATACCGTCATGTCTTTCAGTTTAACCAATGCTCCAGCAACTTTCTCTTGGTTGATGAATTATATCTTCATGGACTACCTCGACAAATTCATCATGGTTTATCTGGATGATATACTGGTGTACTCCAAGAATATAGAAGATCATGCCAAAGATCTTCGTCTTGTACTAGAAAAGTTTTGGGAGCATTAGCTTTATGCCAAGTATTCCAAGTGTGAGTTCTGGTTGGACGAAGTGACCTACCTTGGTCATGTGATCTCCAAGAATGGTATTGCGGTCAACTTTGAACGAGTTCAGGCTATTCTTGACTGGACTACCACGAAGAATGTCAAGCAAGTTAGAAGTTTTCTCGGACTCGCCAGCTATTGTCATCGTTTTGTCGAGAACTTCTCCAAGATTGCCAAAGCCTTGACCAATCTGCTTCATAAAGGTGTTAAATATGAGTGGACAAAAAATGTGAGGAAAGTTTCCAGACACTCAAGGGAAATAGACATCTGCTTGAGTGCTTGCTCCTCCGGATACTCGTAAGGACTTTGTCGTTTATTGTGACGCTTCAGGTCAAGGATTACGCCGTGTCCTAATGCAAGAGCGCAGAGTGATTGCTTATGCGTGTCGTCAGTTGCGCCCCCACGAAGAGAACTACCCAGTTCATGACCTCAAACTTGCTGCATTAATACATGCACTCAAAGAGTGGCAACATTAGCCTCTTGGTAATCGCTGCGAGAACTTCACCGATCACCAAAGTCCAAAGTACCTGTTTACTCAGTCGGATATGAACCTCCATCAATAGAGATGGATGGAGTGCATATCAGATTACAACTTGGGTATTTCTTATACACCTGGTAAGGCTAATGTAATGGCTGATGCCTTGAGCCGCAAGTCAGACTAGAAAGACCTCAAGGTTTGAAAGGTTCAGACTCTTCTTCAAGAAGAATTCAGCAAGATGAACCTCCATATTGTTCCTCAGGGTTATCTCGCCCCCTCCTAAAGAGTTCCGCAAGATGAACTTCCGTGTTGTTAACCAGGGTTCCCTTAATAACCTGGTTGCTGAACTAGATCTCATGGGCGACATCAAAACTATTCACCACTATGACGATAAAGTCAAAAAGATTAAACGCTATCTTGCATAAGGTAAACCTTTTTTGCTTCACTTTTGCTGATGATGGCGCCTTGTACTTCAAGGGTCGCCTATTTGTTCCCAGTCTAAGGGTAAACCTGGATATGACTGGGAGGGTGATGAAAGAAGCTCGTGATACACCTCTATCTATTCATCCGATTAGTACCAAGATGTACCAAGACACGCGTCAAAGTTTCTCGTGGTCAAACATGAAGCAAGACATTGCACACTATGTTGCAGAATGTGACATTTGCCGTCGAATTAAAGTAGAACACCAAAGGCCTGCTGGAACTCTTCAACCTATTACTATTCCTGAATGGAAATGGGACCATGTCAAAATGGACTTTGTCACTAGTTTTCCTAGATCGTAGAAAGGTAATGATGTTATTCTTTCCGTCATTGACCGAGTGTCCAGAGTTGCACATTTTCTGGCCGTCAAGGAAACCATCACTCCTAGTTAGCTCGCAGAACTATATATGTCCAGAATTGTTTCACTCCACGGTATTCCGTTGGTAATTAGCTTAGACCGTGGTAGCTTATTCACTTTAAGATTCTAGGCAAGTTTCCAGAAAGCTATGGGAACTCATCTATCCTTTAGCACCGCTTTTCATCCTTAACCCCAGGGACAAGTTGAACGAGTGAACCAGATTCTCGAACACATGCTTCAAGCTTGTGTCATTTATTTCGGCAAGAAATGGGAGGAATCTCTCCTGTATGCCGAGTTCTCCTACAACAATAGATATCAAGCTTGTCCGAAGATGCCCCCTTTGAAGTGTTGTATGGACGAAAGTGTCGAGCTCCTCTGAATTGGTCAGAAACTGGGGAACGTTCACTCTTTGGTCCGGATACTATCCAACATGTCGAAGATCAAGTCTGCGTTATTCGTGAGAATCTGAAGGCTGCTCAGTCTCGTTAGAAGAGTCAGTATGACCGCCATCACAAAGATATGTCCTATCAACTTGGTGAAAAGGCTTATTTTCGAGTCACAACAATGAGGGGTGGACACCGCTTTGGGATAAAGGGCAAGCTATCTCCTCGCTATATTGGTCCATTCACTATTCTCAAAATGCGTGGAAAGGTGGCATATCAATTGGAACTACTGTCGAACCTTTCTCGGGTTCACAATGTCTTCCCTGTGTCACAACTCCGCCGGTGCTTCAAGGATCCTATCCGAGTAGTGGATCATGGTATGCTTGAACTGCAACAAGGCCTTTCTTATAAAGAACACCCGATCCACATTCTCAATCAAGCTGGACGTCGAAACTGTCAGAAGGCAATGAAGTTCCTTAAAGTTCAATGGTCTAACCATTCTGAAGATGAAGCCACTTGGGAACGCGGGGATCGTTTTCGTTACCCCGAACTTTTTTCCTTCTACCTCTTAATTCTCGGGACCTCGGGGTAGGGAGTCCCTACCTGTGGATGTCAGATCGGTGGTCATATGAACAAAAGAGGCATTGTTTACCTAGGTTTGGGCCCTCTTGATGGAGGTAAAACCCTACGTCCTACTCTTGTTTATATTGATGGAGAAGTATCGAGTACAAAGTTGATCTACCCCGAGATCGTGAGATGTGTTCTAACCCTAGGGCTAGGTGAGTAATGTTGTGTTCCAGTCCCCTCTACGGGCTAAATTCCACGGCTTATATAGACATCGAGTAGGATATCTAGGGTTACAAGGTCGGTATCCTAGTGTAAAAGCGTTAGGAGAAGTCTTGAAGTATACGTCAAGCCTCCAAACGATGCAGTCTTGATCACGTTCCATCGTGTAGTCTCCGAAGTCCATCTTGAGAGGACGGAGGACTCCCCATTAGATATGTATAAAGCAACCTACATACTCTGATGGGATACATGTTCACATACACTCATTGTGTATGTTATGTGCCTAATGGAAAGATATGCTAACTTGAACTTAAAGAGAAAAATGAGAAATTACATACCTATTACTATATGGCTACTTAAAAAAGAGAGCAAGTTCCACCGAAAATTATTATTGTAAAAGATGCATAAGCTTAGAAAAGACATCAATGAAATACATAGCTGAAAGTTTGACAGCCATAAAGACTCATAAATAAAGGCTATATAGAAATAGACAACCGATATCTTGGCTTAAGCATTATTCTACGGAACTACATATAGTCAAACTATTGATAGCTTTGTTAAACCAATTCATAGTCCACAGTCCACAATTATAGGTGGATAGAGAAATAAAGTTTTAAAACCGATTGAAGGAATATATGGTAAGAGCAAATTTTATTACCTAAAAATCTCTACAAATTACTGAAAACACCTCACACAACTTGTTACAATTAAGATTGAGAACTACTTCCTCCCTTTCCAAATGTAAGTCGCAACGTAATCTCTTAAAAGACTTATATTTAGGAACGGGGAGAGTAGAACGTTAGATCATTTTAGTAGATACTTATCTCTTTTAGACTGTAACTGTAAAAAAAAGACTTATTTCCCGAGCAAGAATTGTACTCCTTCGTTCCTAAATATAAGTCTTTTTAGAGGTTCCATTAATGAACTACATACGGATGTATATAGACATATGTTAGATTGTAGATTTACTCATTTTACTCTGTACTAGCAAAAGGCCGGTGCGTTGCAACAGATTTTTTTTCCGTAATTTCCAATGGAGATGATCATATTTTACTGCATCATTGAGATACACTGTCACTCTTAATTTCTGAAATTACCAACAATTTAGAAATCATAACATTTTATAAAAATCATGAATATTTTTTATCAAATAACATGTTAATTTTGAAATTGAGGTTTGAAAGATATGGATATTTTTTAAAATACTTTAATCAGTAAAATATTTGAGGTTTGAGAAAAGTCTAGAGAAAATGGGAAGTACCTAGGGTCAAACCCAGGTCTCTCGAACGGGATAGATAGGGGAAGCCAACAGGCTGGCTAGTGTGCTTATGTAGTCTAATGGCATGAAGGTTGATGAACCAGAAGCTAGCGACGGTGATTTAAGGAAAAAAACCGAATCGTTTTCCACTTATTAATGGCATTGGTGGGTAATTTTCATCAACTTCAGGGACAATGTTAATGACGAACGACAGAAACACTAATTGCTTTATTAGTAGGTAGAGAGTAGAGATAGAGATATAAGTTTCTAATAGAATCTCTCAAGAAGACTTATATTTAGTAACCGAAGGAGTATGTCGCTCCAACAACAGAAATAGAATAAGAAGTCCTAAAAAATAATAGAGCAAGAAGAGAAAACCTCAAAACCAGCCCCTTCTCAAGGAGGAACAGAGGGGAAGCAAAACCCTCGTCGTCCCCCTCCCCCTCCCTCCCTGTCGTCCGCAACCAGCCAAAGCCAATCCCAAGTTGGGAGCCGGAACCACCTGCCGCATCAGCCGTCGCCGTCGATGGAGGCGGACTACTACAAGGTGCTCGGCGTCGGCCGCGGCGCCACCGACGACGAGCTCAAGAAGGCCTACCGCCGCCTAGTCATGAAGTACCACCCGGACAAGAACCCCTCCCCGCAGGCCGACACCCTCTTCAAGCAGGTCTCCGTCGCCTACGACGTACGTCCCCTCCCTTCCTCACTCGCTCCATTGCCGCCGCCGCCGACGACGAGAACCCTATCAATCTGTCGCCTTCTCCCCGCAGGTGCTCAGCGACCCGGATAAGCGGGCCGTTTACGACCAGTACGGCGAGGAGGGGGTCAAGGCGGGCGTGGCCCCGCCGTCCCCCTCCGCCGCGCCCGCGCACGCCCACGGCTTCGGCGGCAGCAGCAGCGGCCCCGGGTTCCGCTTCCATCCGAGGAGCGCCGACGAGATCTTCCAGGAGATGTTCGGGGGCTCGTGCTTCGGGCAGGGGCCGCGCAGCCCCTGGAGCGGAGGCAGCGCTCCGCAGTCTGTCCCAGGATGCGGCGCCAACGCTGCCGCCGCGGCCGCCGCCTTCTCTCCCGGGTCAGGGGAGGCGTCCGGCGGTGGGTCGGCGAGGAAGGGGGCGGCGATCGAGCGGCCGCTGGCCTGCAGCCTGGAAGACCTGCACAAGGGCGCCACCAAGAAGATGAAGATCTCCAGGGATGTCCTCGACCCCGTCGGGTGAGATGGATTCTTTTGCTCTTTCGTTCTCTACTCATCATGCTCTAGACTAAATAGATCGGATTTATTGGTGGATTAGGTTTTAAGCATCGGCATTGTTGTGATATTGGTGATTGATTTCAGTCTGGTAGTGGTAGTAACCAGTTCTTGCCTCTTGGTATGGATTATTTTTCCATGCAATTTGATATGCCTGTGTTGCCTAGAGGAAAGACTCTGCCTTTCTGCGGTACACGACGACTGGATCGCTGCAATTTCTAAATTGTTGGTGGATCGAAGAAAATAAGGGCTGGAAATAATGAGGACCTAAGAAGGAAAGGTTGAGAAGGGAGGAATTTGATAGACATGTTGGATAAGAGTAGAGGAGGGTGTGTGTGTGTGTGTGTGTGTGTGTGTGTGTGGATTCAGAGCAACGCTAGCATGTTTGTTTTCTCTTATGCTAAAGCACTACACATTCCGAGCTACATACCAACTCAAAACTGACGTGTCATGCAAATCATACGTGGGCCTTACTGTGTGTCGATCCATGATGCTCATGTTGGAATGTAGCCAATGTTCAGGATATCGGTACCCGGTAGCTGCTCAGTCGGTGGCTGAGTAGGGATTAATCGGTGAATAGGCCTATTAACTGAATTTATCATTAGAGCCATATCTATATGTCCTAGGCTACATAGCAACATGTACTGTACTAGATGTCTAGATATGTGTACACATTAGTATCGGCAACATACATACACATCATTACCAGGAGAGGGGAGACTCCTGGAGGAGGTTGGAGGCGTGGGCTTGTTGACTTCACAAGCGGCTGCTCCTCTAGGACAAAGGAGCGGGAACCTGAACGCCTAGATCGCGGGGCGGCTGGGGGAGGGGAGGGAAATGGGCTACATTTCCTCTGGCAGTTAATTGGGTCACCTGATAATTCGGCCTTTTATCGGCTGTCAGACTGATAAATCAGCTGGACCATTTAATGAGCTCAATAGGGGTTATTTGATTTGGTGTGGTGCCTAGTAGCAGTTAACTTAAATATCGGCCGGTATTTTGACCAGTGAATATAGCCTCTCAGTACTTCCCCCCTACTTATTATGTAGTTATATATTTATACTTACAATGACCTAGATGCCTGAAAAAAAGCTTGAGCTCTAACTCTTATTGGTGTGGTTTCCAGTTGGGCAGTTTAGACCTCTGTAGTTAACTTTGAGTTTGAGCTGCACAGGGCACACATGATTTCCTTGTAGTTGGCAATATGCTTTGGGATCTCATATTCTTTTGTTATGACATTGAGATGCTTACGTGGCACTTAGGGCCAGTTCTTTTGGTAGCTTTTTTGGGCTTCTAGAATAAGCTGCCCCCTACCCAGCTTATTCTAGAAGCCCAACTAAAAATATTTTTTAGAAGCCTAGCAATCAAGACTTAATTAGTAGGCTTCTAAAAGAATATATTTGATTGGGCTTTTCGAATAAGCTGGGTAGGGGGCAGCTTATTCTAGAAGCTACGAAAAGAACCGCCTCGAAGAATTTATTAATTGTGCACTGCTTATATCAGAAGGGGAGCCTTGGTGCAGCGGTAAAGCTGTTGCCTTGTGATCATGAGGTCACGGGTTCGAGTCTTGAAACAGCCTCTTGCAGAAATGTAGGGAAATGCTGCATACTATAGACCCAAAGTGGTCGGACCCTTCCCCGGACCCTGCATAAGCGGGAGCTACGTGCACCGGGCTGCCCTTTCTTTTCCATTGCTTATATCACTATTTTTTTCAATGTACTAGATTAATCTGATCTGTGTGCAGCCAAACACAGTGTATGTGTCTTCTAGCAATATGATACCTTGTCTTGAGTACAATCACAAATTCTATTTTGACAACCTTTCCAGTTTTAGAACAAATCCTCCTTTTAGGCACTTGGGGGTATTGCAGAAAGCCAGAAACGATTTAGTCTATAACTAAGTCAATTGATAGTGTATAGCTCTATAGCGTTTACCAGTACCCGCATCTATCTTTGTGCGCTTTTCTGTTTCCATTATATTGTTTCTCGTTACCTAATGTATTTGCTGACAAATAAAAAGGTCATTACCACCTTCCCGCCTAAAGATCCAACACGGAGACTGTTTGAGGATGGGATTTTTAATGTTCATAGCTCATTCTTATTATTGCTGCAATTATGGATTCTCTTAAAGAAGTGAGTTTGGAGGGTTTTATCTTTAGAATACCATAAGCGAAAATGCAGGGCGGGGGCATAATGACCTTCTTTAACAAGCTCTCCAGTTCACAAATAAGGGGAGTTTTAGACGGTTACATGGTTTTTCAGGATGTACCTCGGCCACTAATTTCTGGCAGCGTAAAACAGAATAAAATTATATACTCAGGAAAGTACTTTTAGAGACAAATCTATGAGTATGGTTTTGAAGTTTATAATCCAAAATTTGAAAATGATATTAAAAGTTAAAAAATGAATGTTTGAACTTAGATATGTCCAAAACATCACTTTCTCATGAACTGGAGGGAACAATAGGCTAAGGTCTCAATCTTCAGTGAGTTCAGTCATAAGCCCAGATCCTACAATAGATATCATCATATCACAGCTGCTAGGGCTCTGACATTGGGTATAGTTACGTAATTGGGCTTCTACTGTTTGAGAGTGATTTAGTAAAGATCATCAGAGGTTGATGGTTTGTTTTAACTTGGAACTCAGAATAGTTATATTATGGTGCAGTGTTTATTTCTGAGGTATTTGTGTAAAACGGGTCAGTACAACAGTGCCTTTTTTATGCTGCGCTTGGCATCGAGGTGGATTGTGATAATCCAGCTTTTGCCTATTTTTTTGTCTGGCTTACCAACTTTATTCAGCTTCTGTGGATATTTTTCCCACAGCAGATTATATAATAAGTTCAGAACAATACACTTAAGCAAACTGCAAACTAGTGGGTTTCTGCCATGCAGACCGAATCTTTGATGTGTGCACACCTATGCGAGAACATGAACCATGACATGTCAATCATTTTGAATTGAAGCGACCAGGGCATGTCTTTGATGTAAAAGTTGTATTTTTGACACATGTTGAAGGACAGTACGTGGGTTTTTCTTTGCTCCAATGAACATAAGTACGACAAGTTGGTTTTGGGGTTCCTCACAGGAAAACAATCGGTATCTGGATAAGTATAATTGTTTCAAGGAAGGCCAAATATGAGATGTTGATCACCTAACCTATTGTTTTGAAGGAAGCTTTTGAGAAACATCGCTTACAACATAGATGCACACACTCACACCACCACACACATGGAGCAGTAATGCTACCAATGCATGCGAATTGTACTTGTATATAGGTCCACTTTGCATTAGTTTACCTAGCACATTTAATTGGCATGATGATATGTAGTAATTGTTTGAAGTTGCCTATCCTTGTATGCTTTGCTTGTACTTCCTCCCCGGTTAATCGATGTGGACGAAGAGGGATCGGTAGTGAACCAGTTCTTCTAAAAGGTATGAAAAAGGAAACAAATACATGGTACTATAGAAAACTGGAACTTAGACAAATTGTAGAGATGCAGCTTGCTTGCCCTTGTTAAGGTATTCCGGAGTGATGCATGACTGCAGTATAGCCTCACCTATCTATGATTGATAATTATAGCCGACAATATTTGTGATTCTAGGGCATTCATTTACGATACACTGCATGGATAAGGCTTCCTAGTTTCGTATGTCAAGTTGGTATGATGCCCTAGAGTTGCTAAAGCTTTAATTTCCAGACAAAAAAAGGATCTCATTATTTCCATATCTTTCTTTATGAAAAAATATGTTGATGTTCCTTTCTGCAGGAGACCAATGAGTGTGGAGGAGATTCTAACAATTGATATCAAGCCTGGATGGAAGAAGGGAACAAAGATTACCTTTCCTGAGAAAGGCAACGAGACCCGTAACGTCATACCATCAGATCTCGTGTTCATAATAGAAGAACGGGCACACCCAAAATTCAAGAGAGACGGGAACGACCTTGTTTACACGCATAAGATCTCCCTCGTGGATGCTTTGACTGGCTGCGCAGTCCAGCTGACAACTCTAGATGGGCGAAGTTTAACTGTTCCCGTGAAGTCTGTCATCAGTCCCACCTACGAAGAAGTTGTTCAGGGCGAAGGGATGCCGATCACAAGGGAGCCGTCTAAGAAAGGGAACCTAAGGATCAAGTTTCAGATCAAGTTCCCCACCGCTCTAACAGCTGATCAGAAGGCTGGGGTCCAGCAACTTCTGTCTTAGCTGTTCCTACAATGTGAGTCCGCCTTCTTTTCCTTTGTTCGAGCAGTTGGAAATAGACCGGTGACATGGTTACAAAAATTGCTGAATGGACAATCGCTATTTCGTGCTAGTGTAAAGCGCATGCTTTCCGTACTGTTTCCACCTTGACTCTTGATTGGTAAAATGCTAACTGCTGACATGCTGGCAGCTGCTCACCTAGTAGTGGATCTGTCTTCCCTTTTAGATCGTCTGATGTTTCTGAAGCTAACAATTGTTGGGTATTATTCAGATTATTAGTTTTGGATTTGCAACGGGATGTGATAGTTCTCCTATCATACCCCAGTCTTCTTAGCCATTTTCTGAAAATTGACATATGTTTTCTTCCCCAAAGCTTCTGCCATGTTTCTTTGATATAGAATCAGGCACTAACCGACTCTTATCTCAGCCTATGTTCTGAGTGAAATGCTTAGAGTGACATATGGTCGACCCCTGAACCTGAGTCTTCAGTATTATGTTATCCCTATAAAACGGCAATTTATAGGAGATATAATACGAGGTTTGATCCAGTTTGGCATGATTCCTCGACTAGATTTCGCCGCCATTCTGCATGCACCACAATCTCTTTGGTCGCCATTTGATTTCCTGTTACTACATGAGTTTTGGTATATACTCCCTCTATAAACTAATATAAGAGCATTTAAAACACTACTTTATAGTAATCTAAATGCTCTTATATTAGTTTACAGAGGGAGTACATGCCGTTTCCAGCCGGCCATTTGATTTCCTGTTACCACATGAGTGTTGGTATATAAATATATACATGTTGTTTCCAGCGATTTCATGTTACTACATGAGTTTTGGTATATGAATATATACATGCTGTTTCCAGCGACAGACGAGGGCCACCGCAGCATCGGCGATCGTTGTCGGCGCCGGATTTTCCTTTTGTTTTGTATATCAGAGCACGTTGCAAGTTGCAACACATGGATGCCGCTATTCGAAAAAAACGGCAAATGGTGAAAGTTTCCGACGGTTGCTATCAGGCGGAGGTGTGGAACCACAAGATCTTCTCGTAAAGGTGGGAAATGGCCAATGGAAAACAGCAAGGCAACATGCGTTTAGACTTTCGTCTAGATGGATTATTGTTGTCGGGGAGGGGCATATTTTGCTTTCACACACAGGCTGCCAGACAAATCCTTTCTCTCATCCTAGCTCCGAAAAGCACACGTTTGGCCGAGCTGGGGCGCGCCGCCGGCCAAGGGAAAGAGGACGAAAGGGAAGGAGGAGGATGAGGAGGAGGAAGACGATGGCCGGCCTCTTGTTCGAAGGCCCGCTTGAGCTGTCAAAAAAAGAAACGCGATGGACGTACGTACGCGCATGTCGTTGGCACAAAACGCGACGAGCGAGCGATCGTTGTTGTTCACGTGCACGCACGCGGATCTCTGCGTTTCTGGGGATCTGATGGATGGATGGATGGATGGATTGATGGAAACTTCTTGGCAATCTGAGTCCAGTTCTCATATCGTTTCAGACCTTTTATTTCTCCTCTTCTTCTTTATTCAGAAGGAGAAAGTGCCACCGGCCTCTGCGTTACAGAAAGTGCCACAACGTCGCGTCCGTTCTAAATTAGTGGCCATTTTTATTAGAGCTCCACCATCATTGATAGATGCTGATTATATCATCATCTGTTGTCTGGTTTGGCCTTGAGCGACTCGACCTGGCTCTTGCCGCGGGGGCCCATGCGCCGGATGTAGAGGCGGTACTCGTCGAAGGTCATGGGCTTGTACAGCGCCGGCGCCTCCGCCGACACCAGCTCCGCCATGGGCGCCAGCGGCAGGTCGCTCCTCGGGTTGTAGAACATGGCCACCGACAGCCGCTCCGCGTCCGCGTTCACCGTCACCCGGTGCTCCACGCTCCGGTACGCCGCGTTCGTCAGCACCTGCGTTTGCGTAGCATATAATCACACGTTTTAAATCAATCAACCAACCAAAGAGCATAAATATATCACCGGATTTTTCAGCGAGATTACGGAAGAGATAAATACACTAGCGGTTATTAAAATTGAGGGCGAAGCACACTACCGTCATTGAACTTTAGAATACGCTCAATACAATCATTGAATACAAGTTGCGGTGATTATACGGTCTCTCGTTCATCGAAGAGCTCCGTAATTTGTCCCGCACGGCCGGCCCGCACAACGTCGCGTCCTTGCAGCTCCCCTCGTGCAGCAGCCGGAGCTCGATGCTGTCGCCGGCGTCCGCCAGCTTCGCCTTGTACACCGTGCAGTAGCTCGCCTTCTCCACCACATGTCCCGTCGCGTTCAGAACCTCCTCCAGCGTGAGGTGTTCCTCGCCCTGGAACACCACCAGCTTCCCCTCGCTGCCTTCCTCCATCTCCACCCCCTCCTCCGCCGCGCGCCTCACCCTATTCCGCCTCCACCTCCCCTGCGCCCAGCTGATGCACACCGACGCAAGCACGACGGCGTCGGCCATCAGCCCGATGACCATCCATGCGACGCTGTCGGAGCTGAATCCAGAAGGGGAGACGCACAACTGCTGCAATGGCAGGCCGCAGAGCGCGGAATTGTTTCCGAGGAACGATTCAGCGGTCAAGCTCAAGGCCGCAAGGCCCAGAGGCAGCTGGCCGGAGAGATTGTTGTACGAAAGGTTGAGCATCTGGAGGCCTCTCATCGCGGCGAGGGACTCCGGTATGGGTCTCTCGAGGCATTTGCCGCCGAGGTTGAGGCGCTGGAGGCCACGGAAGCCCGTGAGGAACACCGGGAAATCGCCGGAGAAGCGGTTGGCGTCGAGGTCAAGAATCCGGAGACGGTCACACGTATCGTTGGGCCCCGCCGGCGCAGGTATCGCTCCCGTGAGAGCGTTGCCGTGGAGGCGGAGCTCGGCGAGGCGGTCGCAGAGCTTCCGTATGGAGGGCGGGAGCGCGCCGGAGAGGGCGTTGCCGGCGAGGTCGAGCTCGGACAGAGCGGGCGCGTTGCCGAGCTCGAGCGGGATGGCGCCGGAGAGCGAGTTGGCGGCGAGCTAGAATAATGGAGGGCCGGGAAGGCACCGAGCTTAGGCGGGAGGCGGCCGGCGAGCACGGCCGCGGGGAGGCGGATGGAGGTTAGAAGCAGGGAGGCCTTTGTGCTTGTGTTGAACACAGGAGGAAGAGGGGCGGGAGTGAAGATGACGGGTGGGCCCTACGCTCTTGGACTAATTTATTTTTCTTATTTTATCTCTTATATTGAATGACATGTGTGACCAGAAGATTATTTTAATCTACGGAGCTCTATGAAGAACCAGTGACCATATAATCACCGTAACTCGTATTTAATGACCGTATTATGAAGTCTAGTAACCATACTGTGTTTTATCCTTAACTTAAGTGATTGCTAGTGTATTTATCTCATTACGGAAAGGGGTCGTCTGATTTTCAAAGCTTTGAAGACGGGGGTTAAGGCCCGTACGTGTGCCGGCCTGGCGACGGAACGGTAATAAAACGGCGTGGTCCTTGCAACGGGCTGTACTGTTGGTTGGGCCAGCGGGTAACGGGCAGCGGCATGTGACAAACGTGCACTTCTTTCCGCTGACGGAGATGAGCTGAGGACGGCAGATGGGCGGTGGCTGCACGCAGATTGCAGGCGCGGCAGGATCCTCGGACAGCTAGCGAGGCTGGAGCCGGACCGTGGCGTGCCGCCTCCGGCCAGTGGACTGGATCAAGGTCAGATCTGAGGGGACAAATGGCACGTGCTTCTCCACCGTATTTATCACTTTGCCGTAGTACTACTACTCCAGTAGTATTTCCTCGCTGTATCACGGTCCGTCTGGCCTGGCCTGGCCTGGCCTTCATTGCCGCCACCTTGGAGTAGATGTCGTCCGCCGGCCGGTCCTCACCCCACGTGAGAGATGTTTTGTTTGTGAATCAATTACCTATGCAACCTGTATGTGTATGTATGTGATCTACCCATGGATCTCTTGGAAAGTATCCTTGTTTTACAGATCTCGATGCACGACGGCATCCGAGATTTTTGCTTGGCTCCTCGCGTGGGTCGGACCGCGGTACGTACGTACGTACTGTAGCGCGTGGCTCAGCTGCGCGTGCGTGGTACGTACGGCACGGTTCCGCCGCGCAACACGAGGCGGTGTGTACTGGTTGCATGCATGCACAACCCGACGAGATGTGTCGTACGTACGTGCTGTATCCACGTCTTGGACCAGACTGCCAACGCGGTCCACCCGGTCGGTCGGTCGGTCGGTCGGGCGGGCGGGCCATTCGGCCGGCCGGTTTTAGCAACGCCGCGTCAACTAATCCAGCACGGGCTCTTTTTTTTGTTAATACAATAACTGAGGATCAAGCATGGGCTTGAGAAAAGGAATCGAGATGGCGAATAAGTGCTACTCGATCGCACGTGTCATTTCACATTTCAGGGCCAAACAGCGTCGTCAGCGGTGAGTGAGCGAGTCTTGGTACGTCAAGATCAAATTAAATATGTTTTCTTCGAGGGGAAGATCAAATTAAATACTGAGTACATATACTTTTTAGAGATTTAATAAATATGAGCTATATACAGAATGAATGAGTGAATTTATATTTTAAAATAAGTTTATATATATTTGTATGCAGTTTGTATTGAAATTTCTAAAATAATTTGTATTTAGGAAAAGATGGAGTATTTGCGAGGCAGGTGCGTATCGTAGCTAACGTAACGTTGCTGTCCGCATCACATGACTGCACGTTGTTGCATGCCTAATCAGGAATGCCGTCCCATACGTACCGTGCGTTGCTGCTGACTCCGCCTCGTGATCGGTGGAATCTACGCATTCATTTCGACCGATCACACCAGACACCACACCCTGTCAGTTCCTACTCCTACCGATGTGCTCACACAAAGTAAGTAATCAAGTAACCCCGTGTGCGTAACCACTAATCTCACCTAACTACCCCCACTTCATTACTTTAATTTATAACTCCATCTGCATCGAAATATAGTACTCTCTTCGTCTCAAAATTTTTGTCTTAGATTTGTCTAAATATAAATATATCTAGTCATATTTTAGTATTTAGATACATTCATTTCTACACAAATTTAAGACAAATTTTTTCGAGACAAGGGAGGATGTCGCTAGAGTGAAACTTCAGCTACTCCGTCTATATATATTTTGATGCAAAGGAAATACTATATAATTACGTACATTCTACTAGTACGACTGTTCACTCCAGTTTACTCCACGAGTTACTACTCTTCTCTACTAGCATGCTCCGGGTGTGATCTCAGGCTAGCAAAGATCGTAACCGTTCGCACTGCACGATTATCCCCACGTGCAAAATATCCAAGCCGACCGGATAGCACGGCTAGCCGGTGCAGGGTGACGCTTGACCGTCGGATGGATCCAACCCACGGCCAACCAACCTACGTCGTAGTCTCGCGCGGCACAGCAAACCATGTGCGTGCTGCGCTCATCTATACCGGCAGCTAAGCACGTGGAAGCTCGTGTCCACGGCACGGCCAAACGTCCAATACGTATTCTATTTATTATTATCATCATGCAACGCGACGCAAGAAGTTGACCCTCTCGTAACACAGATCCCGCCATCACCTGACGATGATCTCACCATGATTTCGTTTAGCACCATGCATGCCGAGAGTAATCTCCTCGTGTTAATCTTAGTGGCTGACACGTGGGTAGCCGGGCCCGCGCGTCAGCGAGGGAGCGGCGTGGAGGGGCTGCCGTATACGTACGTGCTCTAGGTAGCAACGACGTTTCCCTTTCGCCACGCACGTCGAAATGATATGATGGGAGGATAACGGCGAAATGGGCACGTGCTTGAAATGGACACGTGACTGCTCCTACCTAGCCTGCCTGCCTAGCGAGAGACTTGGGCACAGTAATAGTACGAGTGCCTCTACCACGTACAGTATGACGTAGACATCTTATTTCATTTCACCAAACGGAAATACTAGCACGGATTAGAACGGATCACGGCCGTTGTCTCACACAGGCCAGCGCTCTAATGGCGATCGATCGGTGCTGGTAGGGTTGCCACGAATAGCCATGCACGCCACATCTACCACACCATCATGAGCACATTTTTGCGGCTGATGAATCTGTGGGCAGTTTGCAAGCCAGTAGTAGAATCGCGGAGAAACACAAAAGGTTTGTTCTTGAAACAAATAAAGTGAAATAAGAAGTGAGGCATGCATGTGTGCAACATGCATGGTGGTTGTGCATGTGTGCGCTCTCAGTTTTCGGTTTGTGCTGTTTACCTGGATCTGGTCCCCGACGTTGACGATGAAGGAGTCGGCGATGGGGTCGACGGTGACCCACTCGCCGCCGCGGCCGCGCACCTGGAGGCCCCTCACGCGCTCGTCGGCGAGGAGCACCGTCATGCCGCCGGGGTCCGAGTGCGAGGACAGGCCCAGCGTCAGCTCCGGCTGCGGGCACCGCGGGTAGTAGTTCACCCGGACGCACACCCCGGCGCCGTCCGCCCCGCCGAACTCCTCCTGCAGCCTCCCCGGCTTGACCCCCAGCCCCGCCGACATAGCCGCCATCAGCCGCTCGCACAGCGACGCCACCTCCCTCCCGTACTCCTCCGTCGCGTCCCTGTCCACCCGCCAAAAGAATGGAGCTTAAGCACACTTGCACGGTTGCACCGGCGAGCTTGGCTGACTAGAGTGTAACGGGACGGACGTGGATTACCGGAGGTCGGGAGGGAGGTGGGGCCACTTGTCGGCGGCGGAGAGGCTGCTGGGCGGGCGGAGGTGGAGGAAGTAGTAGTCGCCCCAGTCGAGGACGGCGCCCCTCTCGACGCCGAGCCGGCTGCCGTACCCTTCGTAGGTCGCCGGCGAGTTGGCGTACCGCTGCTTGGCCTCCACGGGGAGGCGGAAGAAGCAGCGCCACGCGGCGCGCGCGCGGCGGAGGAGGTCGCGCGGCACGCCGTGGTTCACCGCCTGGAAGAAGCCCCACTCCCGGCAAGCCTCCGACACCGCCCGCGCCGTCGCCACGCTCCCCTCCGGCGACGACAGGTCCACCACGGGGATGCCCACGCTGCTGCGGGGAGCGCCGTTGTTAACGACGGGGCGGTCGTGCTCCGGCTTCACGTAGCGGTCCGGGATGGTGGCGGCGCCGCTCTCCGACAGCGACTGCACCCGCACCACCGGCTCCGGCCAGCCCGCGGCTTCCATGGGGCGCCACCACCGGCCAAGCTCGATCGTTGCCGCAATGCAGCTCGTCCTTCTCGTCGTTCTCGTGGTATCCGGGCTCGTTTATATATAGGATCGATCGCTCTAGCTCTACCTTTTTTCTGCTGTATGTCTGCCTGTGCTTGTGACGGTAGTGTGTGTGTACATATTTCACCAACAAATTTGTTAGGTGGCAGTTGAGCTCAATCAGTTCGTTAATCCGTTGGGTTAGCTGCCATAGTTTATGCATGGGTTGCTGATAGGCGTGGAAGCGGGGGACCAAATACTCCCTCCGTCCCAAAATAATTGTCTTGAGCTTAGTACAACTTTGTATTAGAGCTAGTACAAAGTCAAGGCAATTATTTTGGAACGGAGGGTGATTAACACCCTTTACCTCTAGCTTTGCGACACAAACGAGTTCCTTAGTTTCGTTTTAGCGTGTGGCAAGTCTCAGTCAAGTAAGATAACATACAAAAAAGTAAAAGAAAAATCTGATTTTTTTTACATGGATGTCAATGTAATATCTTGTAAATGTATAGTATGGAGTGAGACATAACCAACTGAGATTTAGGAAACAGTTTGTTTTAACACTAGTAAAAAACAAATTTACGTGAGATACATTAGTCATGGTTTGTAAATGGACCGGCACTAATGTGATCATTAGTGCTGGTTCCAACGGCTAGGGGCGCGGGCATCGTTAGTCCCGGTTCGTGTTGAATCTCTAGTACCCGTTCGTGACACGAAGCGGGACTACGCGCGGGGGGGGGGGGGGGGGGGGGGTTCGTGTGAGGCTGGGACCCCACTAGCACCTTTAGTCCTGGTTCGTGGCACGAACCGGTACTAGAAGAACACATTTAGAACCGGTTTGTGTCATGAACCGGGACTAAAGGTTTTCCTATACACTAGTAGAAAAGAGGACTTTGGTCCACTTGATGAAATCTCATTAGTCCCGGTTCACTCGCGAACCGGGACCCATGGGGCATCGGTCCCGGTTCGTGAGGCCAGGACGCCGGCCGGGCCTCATGGGCCATTGGTCCCGGTTCGTATGACCCCTTTGGTCGTGGTTCCAGACACGAACCGGGACCAATAGAGCTCGCTCGTGGTGGCAACCGTTCGTATCCCCCTTTAGTCCCGGTTAGTGGCTCAACCCGGGACTAAGGAGTGGTGGCAACCGTTCGTATCCCCCTTTAGTACCGGTTGGTGTCTCAGCCCGGGACTAAAGGTCCGAACTGTTCGCCTCCTGCGTCGTTTCGAGCGATGAAAAGCACGAACCGAAGCAGAGTATCGCCATTTCCCTGTTTCTTCTTCTCTCTCGCTCTCCTATCTTCTTCCCCTATCTTCTTCCCTTCTCTTCTTTCACCATGCCAACCACTCGTTACAGGGAGGTGCTCGCACATGGCACGACTGAACTCAATGTCGTGTACACGAATGACAGCGTCATGGTGCCGCGTTTTCTTACCTATTTCAAGAAATGGCTTCAAGAGGCGGAGGAGAATGAGAATTTTATGTGGCTTGATCTGGAGTACACGGCCAATCAACAAGGTGTTGCCGTCATCCAACTATGTTTTAAGAGAAATGTCATGATCTTCCAATGGGCGAGGTAAATTTTGAGGCTTTCTTTGATCCAAGGTTATGAAAATTGCATATAGTGATCTATGTTCCATTGGATATCAATATGCAGTTTCTATGTTCCATTGGATAGCAATTGCATATAGTGATCTAGGTTATATATATCACCCAGGGTGCAGATTAAATTATTCCTCACCCGAGGTAATTTACGACCATTTCATAAATAAATTAAATTTGAAATGCAAATAGATAAGTTTATATTGTTTCACTACGAAAAATTTGACATAATAAAACAAAATATAGGTCATAAGACCAGAAAAATCACATTTTATGTATAATTTATACTATGTTTTTATGTTTGTAATTCTACGTGATATAAAATATTTTTTACGGTGACTATGTATTTTTTTACGGTCTCTTTTTACGTATGAGATAAGATTAAAATTTTAGACACGTAAAATTACAGTGTATTGATGTGAAAATAGAGGGGGGGTGAAGAATAACTATTCCTCACCCAGGGTGACGAATAGCGCGACCCTATAATATATATATATATACATATACATATATATATATATATTTATATACATATACATATATATATATATACATACATATATATGCCATAGTTACTTTATGCAGTTTCTATAATATATGCAGTTTCTATGTTTCATTGGATAGAAATGTCATAGTTAATTTAGGGTTACTTGATCAATTCATAGGATATGAAAATTGCATACGATAGCAATATGTTCCATTTGAATCCTAAAGATCAATTTCTATTAAGTTGTAGTGAAATATAGTTTAAAGATATTTAAGAATTGCAATAGTAAGTAAGAAAAATTCCTCGAATAACCTGCATGTTGCATGTTAATGATATCTGCTGATGTTGGACAATTTTCTGTACTAAAAAGGTTGAACATACAAAATGTTGCAACATCTAGGAAAGCTTAGAAACGAAATGATAAAAAATATCATCATTCAAGTAGAAGCATGTAGCAAGATGAGAGTGCCATGTTCATGATTTTTTGTATAAAAATGCAGTATGAATTGCATCGTTCGAAATTAGTCATGTTACTGTGTTTCTACAATAGAAAAGTTAGGGAGATGTAGATGTTGCAATGTCCGGAACTAGCATTGACAACCATGTTACAAACAATGGTAATGATGGCCATTTCCTAAATTGCTCTATATTGCATTTACTAGGAAAAGCTAATTTGTAGTATAAAAATATGATCAACAAACATCAACTTTGCTTTAGCAATCTCATAGTTGTAGTAGCAGGTGTAGAAGCATTTTATTTAGCATCATGAGGTGGCAAAAGAAGAAGATAAAAAACTAATGTTATACATATTTCATGCTAGAAGCAGTAGTACTACATACTACCTTCTTTGTCGACAATCTTGTACTTTTCCTGCAAGAATGACACAAAATTTAGGTTGCTGAAGCTAAAGTTGTAGTGAAACAATTTTCCTTGTTGCAGAATCCTAAAATATGTTCCATTTGAATCCTAAAGATCAATTTCTATTTAGTTGTAGTGAAACAATTTTCCTTGTTGCAGCAGTATGTAACATTTATTCCATTTTAATTTGTTGCTGTTGCAATAGTGACAAGCATTGTTCAGAACTCATGGACTTCCTTCGCAGCGGCATACATTATGCTAGTGTTGATATAAGGAACGACAAGCTCAAGATGAGGCACAACTTCGGTATTGAGATACCAGCTCACTACCACATTGATATCCAAGACAAATTCAAGCTTGAACATGAGAGGACTTCGATGGCTCATATGGCAGTCGCCGTGATCGACGAGGAGTACGCTGATATGAGGACCAAATTCCCAAGGTATCAGCACACAAAGTGGGAGATGACCCCACTTGACGGTATCAACATTGAGTATGCAACAAAAGATGCATACGTTTCATATGAGTTGTACCGCAACATTCGAATCATGAACTATGGCCAGCGTCACCTCGCATCAGCACCACCAGTTTGGGGACTTTCTGATGATTTAGACGAGTAGTTTCTGTTTGTACCACTATGTACTGCTTGGACCAATTTATGTCTAGTTTCTGTTTGTGTCATTAGTTTAACACTTTATAACTTCATTTGCTACTTTTCATCGTATCATCCATTTCGACCACATATATAGCACACTTCATTTGCTCGTACAAACTAATGACCCTGAAATTGAAATATTCTCTTAAAATATTCTGTTATGATCAATTAAAATATTCTGTTAATAGCAAAAAGAATGAACTAAAAATAATCAATTAAAATATTATGTTATGATCAACTAAAACAAAACTATAATATTCTTCAATAGCAAAAAGAATTAACTAAAAAGCTTTTATAAAACTCTAATAGCAAAAAGAATAAACTAAAAATCTTTTATAGACCTCTAGTATTTTTGACACTAAAATTATATAAAATTTATGCAACTAAAATTATCAAAGTATTTTTTGTTCAAAACATTAATAGCAAAAACAATTTTCATAAAGTATTTTTTTGTTAGAAACTTTAATAACAAACTAAAATAACAAAATCTATTTTTGATTAAAACACCCATTTTAAATAACCTAATAATTACCAAAATAACCCTCTCAACTTTTTAGCACGTGCTATATGGGTGAAATGATGATACCATGCCAACTTTCAACCTTTTCAGATTTCGTTTGTAGTGATTTTCAATTTCAGGGCCATTTAGCTCAAACAATGAGTAAATGCATGAAAAATACCAAATGAAGTCAGAAAGTGTTGAAAATTGATGATGTGGCCTTGAATGGTGCATTTTGAACACACAAAAAGTCTGGAGTTCAAATAAGTTCAAAAAATGAAATCCCTTTTGTAACAGATGAGTTTTCGTAAGAAACCGTGATACTTCGAAAGAGATTGCCCGATTTGTACACGAAGTGCATCCAGTTTTTTGCCGCAACCCTCTCAACTTTTTAGCACATGCTGGGTGAAATGATGATACCATGCCAACTTTCAACCTATTCAGAGTTCATTTGTAGTGCTTTTTAATTTCTGGGTCATTTAGCTCGAAAAAATCAGTAAATGCATGAAAAATACCAAATGAAGTCAAAAAGTGTTGAAAGTTGATGATGAGGCCTTGAATGGTGCATTTTGAACACACACAAAAAGTATGGAGTTCAAATAAGTTCAAAAAATGCAATCCCTTTTGTAACAGATGAGTTTTCGTATGAAACCCTGATATTTCGAAAGAGATTGTCCGATTTGTACTCGAAGTGCATTCAGTTTTTGCCGCAACCCTCTCAACTTTTTAGCACATGCTATGTGGGTGAAATTATGTTACCATGCCAACTTTCAACCTATTCAGTGTTCATTTGTAGTGCTCTTCAATTTCTGGGTCATTTAGGTCAAAAACAATATCACTAAATGCATGTAAAATACCAAATGAACTCAGAAAGTGTTGAAAATTGATGATGTGGCCTTGAATGGTGCATTTTAAACACACAAAAAGTTTGAAATTCAAATAAGTTCAAAAAATGAAATCCCTTTTGTTTCAAATCTGTTTTTGACTAAGAGAGACATTTAAAATAACCTAAAACCTACCTAATTTAATATAATGATAAAACACAGTGATATTAAATAGCAGGAAAAAGAATCACTCAAAAATATTTTTTTTAGTAAAGTTATTCACAAAATAAAATAAATAAAGTAAAAAAACGAAACAAAAAAACTCCATTTTTTATAAAAAATGCCACCTACTAAGCCACCACGGTGTGAATACGACTAGAAACCCAACCAGATAGTTGTGCCCGGAATCAGGCCCGCAGAAGGCCCAATAGGGCCACAGGAAGTGACAGATTAGCCACGGAAGCCTGCAGTTGAGAGGAGCTTGATAGGGTGTGCGCACCAGCGCTTATGAACCACTCCCGAGCTCTCTTGGCTAGCGAGGTGAGAATAAACATCCAACCGCACCACAGCTGTGGCAGGCACATGCCTTTCGTGTCGGTTGGTGGCACCAACTGGGACCAATGACACCCTTTCGTGTCGGTTGGTGGCGCAAACCGGGACTAAAGGTCTCTTCTTCCCGCCCTTTGGGCTGCTGAAAATTGACCTTTAGTCCCGGTTTGCGGCACCAACCAGGACGAAAGGGTGTCATTGGTCCCGGTTTGTGCCTCCAACCGGGACCAAAGGTTCTCGCATATAAGGCGGGAGTTGTCGAAATTTCCCGCAAACTCTCCCCTTTGCCCCGACGCCGTCAGGCTGCCAGAGCTCGCCTCCGCCCCCGAGCCAGTCATCGTCGCCGCCCCCGATCCAGTCCTCCTCGTCGTCCCCGCCGTCCCCGAGCCCGTCGTCGTCGCCGCCCCCGAGCACGTCGCAGTTTCTGCCCCAAGCCCGTCGCCGTCTCCCCGAGCCTGTCGTCGTAGTCGTCGCCCCGAGCCCGTCGTCGTAGTCGCTGCCCCGAGCCCGTCGTCGTCGTCGGCCCAAGCCCATCGGCCCCGGTGAGCTCCTCCGCTACCTAATTAAATTGGAATTTGCATATTTGTTTCTCTATTCCTGTAAATTTGTTTCTCTATTCCTGCCCATTGCTACCTAATTAAATTGGAATTTGCAAACAAATCATCAACGACATATATTAATTCCAGATTTATTATTTAAATAGTAGGGCTTTAAATAGTTGTAGAAATTGTTCTCGACGTCGACGAGGCCCATCCCGCATCCTCTTTGTCGACTCGGTGGCGACCACCTGCTTGATAGGCGCCAGCATGTGCGGGACTGGGCTCCGCCGGGATGGCACTGGGAGGTGCTACCTTCTGGGGCGCGCATCGTGGCGAGGAATCAGGCTCCCATCGTCGACCCGGAGCTTCTTTGGTGGCGGTCGTGTAGCCCACTTTCGGTGCGGAGGCAGCCGTCCCCCGAGGAGGAGGTACTTCGCCATGTGAGAGAGGAGGACGAGCACGTCTGTCGCTACTTGGTTGTGTTGGACGCCAGGTTCTCCAATACCTGGCAGGTTCTTCAGGGATCTCACCCGAGCTATGATCCTGTTATGGTTCCTTCTCTGTGGGTTTCCACCGCCCTTGCCTCAGTACAACAATAGCTCTTTGGATGATTAGTTTGATGATGAACCGCGAGTGGAAGAGATTATAGTAGAGATGTATTCGAGATTATATTCAATAAAATTCAAGATGTATTAAGTTGATTATTGGTTGTAACTGAAAGAAAACCTTTTTGCCTCTTGAGATCTATTGCATTATATATCATAACGTACATCTATGAACTATTCAACATTTGGAAATGAAATATAAAAAGTTTGTGCATGTTTAAAACATAGAAGTTCACGTAATTTGGTTATTCATACAAGGAGCTGAAATATTTGCAGAAACTATGGATCAAAGAGACTTGGAACAAGAACCGTTGTTAGGGGAGATAATCCTCGGCGCAGGTGATTTCTTGTCGTATCTCAACGACACCGATGGTCTGGAAGGAGAGGATGACAGCTCAGGTGATCGAACAATGGAGGAGGAAGGACATGATCATGATGGCTCCGGTGACCGAATGCCGGAATAAGAAGGAGACCATGATGACGGCTCCGGTGACCGAACGGAGGAGGGAGCTGTTGCAAAGTCCGACGAGATATATATATATATTAGTTAAGCCCGAAGGTATGTACATATATTAATTCTTCTTTCTTCTTTTATAGCCCTCCGGATTGAGCCAAAATTCGATAAAGAGACGAGGCCCGAAGAGAAGGTTGCGCATGGATGAAAAGTTCACGATCACAACACTCAGGGACGATGGCCTACCGATTCTACCCATTCGGACCAACGACGCATTTTATGCTCAGTGCGGAGCTATTGTTAGGGACAACATCTCGATCAGCATCAAGCAATGGAATAAGCCTAAGGGCGACGACGTCCCTGAAGGTGATTATGTCACCAATAGGTAGAAAGATGATCTTTGGACCGCACTGAAGGCAAATTTCACCCTACCGCTAGAGGAGGATCCGAATAAGCCAGTTATAGAGCCACTGGTCAAGGCGTGTGCTCTTAAGAAGATGGCACATCTATTCAGGAGGTGGAAGAATGATTTGAAATCAATGTTTGTTGACAAAGGGAAGACTCCAGAATTATTTGGCCGATTTGAGAAGATAAGAGATCACTGGCCCGCATTTGTGGCCTACAATACATCGGACAAGAGTAAGAAAATGTCCGAGACAAACAAGAACAATGCCGGAAAGAAGAAGTATCACCATCACATGGGGTCAGGTGGCTACCTCAAAGCCGGGGCCATTCTGGGACAAAGTTGAGAATGAACTGATTGCTAAAGGGGTCGAACCACAGACATTGAACTGGCCAGACCGTTCAAGGACTTGGTTCTTCGGGGTTGGGGAAACTTTGGACCCTAAAATAGGGAAGTGCCGTTGGACGGACGAGCAACTTGCAATACCCATCAACAAGCTTCAGAAGTATATCACCACAGCGCGGGAAGGGGCATTCATTCCCGACAGAGAGAAGGATGAGCCGACTGAGGCCCTAGGGAATCCTGAGCACCCTGGACGAACATGAGGCACACCAGGCTCCGTTTCATGGAAGGTTGGTTTTCCTGACGCACTCGGTTATAGAAGCCGAGAGAGAAAGAGGAAAGCGGAGCTGAGAGACATGTAGAAGATCAATGTAAGACTACAAAAAATTGAGGAACTTGAGAGCGAGCGAGCTACTGGCCAACCATCTCAGCGGCACGAAGCTACCCCGCCATCTCAGTGGAGAAGCAGCGTGGTGATACGTCTCCAATGTATCTATAATTTTTTACGGTTCCATGCTATTATCTTGTCAAACTTTGGATGTTTTGTACGCATTTTATATATTTTTTGGGACTAACTTATTAACTCAGTGCCAAGTGCCAGTTCCTGTTTTTTTCGTGGTTTTTGACCTTTTTCAGAGGAGAATATTAAGCTGAGTCCAAACGGAATAAAACCTCCGAAAAGATTTTTTCCGGAATTGAAGATACGCAGGAAGCTTGAGAACCAAGGCAAAGGGCACCAAGGGAGGCCACAAGCCCCCTAGCCGCGACCTGGGGGGGCGCCTAGCAGGCTTGTGGGCCCCCTGTGTCTCCCCTGCCCTAGTTCTTCCGCCTATAAATCCTCGAAAAATCTGAAACCACGAGAGAGAGCCACGAAAATACTTTTCCGCCGCCGCAAGCTTATTTCTCCGCAAGATCCCATCTAGGGCACGTTCTGGTGCCCTGCCGGAGGGCGGATTCGGACACACAGGGCTTCTTCATCAACACCATTGCCTCTCCGATGATGCGTGAGTAGTTCACCACAGACCTTCGGGTCCATAGCTAGTAGCTAGATGGCTTCTTCTCTCTCTTGGATCTTCAATACAAAGTTCTCCATGATCTTCATGGAGATCTATCCAATGTAATCCTCTTTTGCGGTGTGTTTGTCGAGATCCGATGAATTTTGGATTTATGATCAGATTATTTATGAATCTTATTTGAGTTTCTTCTGATCTCTTATATGCATGATTTCATATCCTTGTAATTCTCTTCGAGTTGTGGGTTTCGTTTGGCCAACTTGATCTATAATTCTTGCAATGGGAGAAGTGCTTGGTTTTGGGTTCATACCATGCGATGACCTCACCCAGTGACAAAAGGGGTAGCGAGGCACGCATCGTGTTGTTGCCATCAAGGGTAAACAGATGGGGTTTATATCTATTGCATGAATTTATCCCTCTACATCATGTCATCTTGCTTAAGGCGTTACTTTGTTTGTTATGAACTCAATACACTAGATGCATGCTGGATAGCGGTCGATGTGTGGAGTAATAGTAGTAGATGCAGAAAGTATCGGTCTACTTGTCTCGGACGTGATGCCTATATGTATGATCATTGCCTTAGATATCGTCATGAATTTGCGCGGTTCTATCAATTGCTCGACAGTAATTCGTTCACCCACCGTAATATTTGCTATCTTGAGAGAAGCCTCTAGTGAACACTATGGCCCCGGGTCTACTTCACATCATATTTTCAGCCCTACACTTTTACTTTGTTGCACTTTCCGCCTTCAGATCTCACCTTGCAATCAATCGTGAAGGGATTGACAACCCCTTTGTAGCGTTGGGTTCAAGTTTGCTGTTTTTGCGCGGGTACTTTGGAGACTTGGCTTGATACTCCTACTGGATTGATACCTTGGTTCTCAAACTGAGGGAAATACTTACTGCTACTGTGCTGCATCACCCTTTCCTCTTCAAGGGAAAAACCAATGCAAGCTCAAGAGGTAGCAAGAAGAATTTCTGGCGCCGTTGCCGGGGAGCATCAAGTCAAGAATAGTCTTCCTCCAACGTGTCAATTTCTGGCATCGGGGATTATTCTAAGTGAAGCTTATCCAAGTAACTGTCGCAAATTCATCTCTTGCATTTACTTTTTTTCCTCTCGCTTTCCTCTCCCCCATTTCTGAAAAACAAAAATTACAAAAAATATTTGCCTTTTTCGTTTCCCCTTTCCTTTTACTTGCTTTTTGTTCGCTTGTGCGCTTGTGTGCCTGCTAAGACCTGTATGGCCCAACCAAAGGATTATGATGCTTACTATACAAGGTTGGAAGAGATTGAAACTAGTGCTAAAGGCTTCATGTCTACACAGTGTGATTATGATAGTTACTTCCGTAGAGAACTAAGGGAGCAAAATTCTTTTATGGCTTTTATGAATAAAGAAGTTGATGATATGGCCAAAGAATTCCTTGCGCTAAATTCTCAGTTTGCTCGTCTTGAAAAATTGATAGGCTAGATTTCTGATAAACAGGCTACCTTAGTCAATAAAATGGCTGCTAAACATGAAATTTGTGATGAGAATCACGAAGATCTTAAAGTGCTTGGTGTGACTCCCATTGAATCCTTGTTTTCTAGTGTCAAACCTAATGATGATGGGGTTGGATATGAATCCACTTTGGTTGAAAAACGCCCCAATGATTCGGATTCTATCTATCTTGATGCTAAAAGCATTGAAAGTGGAGTAGAAGATATCAAAACTTTGAGTAGTAATGAAACTACTACTTTGGATTTCAAGGAATTCAATTATGATAATTGCTCTTTGATTGAATGTATTTCCTTGATGCAATCCATGTTAAACTTTCCACACGCTTATAGCCAAAACAGGGCCTTTATCGATCATATCGTCGATGCTATGATGAAATCTCTTGAAGAGAAACTTGAATTGGAAGTTTCTATTCCCTGAAAACTTCATGATGAGTGGGAACCTACTATCAAAATCAATATCAAAAACTATGAATGCAATGCTTTGTGTGATTTGGGTGCTAGTGTTTCCGCGATTCCAAAGTCTTTATGTGATGTTCTAGGGTTCAATGAGATTGATGAGTGCTCTCTTAATTTGCATTTTGCGGATTCTACTGTCAAGAAACCTATGGGAAGGATCAATGATGTTCTCATTATTGCAAATAGGAACTATGTACACGTAGATTTCATTGTGCTTGATATTGATTGCAATCCGACGTGTCCTATCATTCTTGGTAGACCTTTCCTAAGGACTATATGAAGGAAGAGAATATTAGATTTCAGTTTCCATTAAAGAAGGGCATGGAACATTTTCCTAGAAATAAAATAAGATTGCCTTATGAATCCATGATGAGGTCTACTTATGGTTTGAGTACCAAAGACGACGATACGTGATTCTTTCGCCTTATGCCTAGCTAAGGGCGTTAAACAATAGTGCTTGTTGGGAGGCAACCCAATGAATTTATCTTTGCTTTTTCGCTTTCTGTTTTCTTGCGTCCACACCATCATAATTCTGTTATTATTGTGTTTTTTGTGTTTCTTTTTGTGTTTGAGCCAAGTAAAACCTTTATGACTAGTTTTGGTGATGGTTGTTTGATCATCTTGGAAAATAACAGAAACTTTTCGCTCACGAAATTATTTTTCATTTTTACCAGAAAGATCTTTTGAGTTCATTCTTTTTTCTGCTGGTTGATATGCCAATTGCCCAAATTGTCCTAATTTTTCAGAATTTTTTAGATAGCAGACTTATACGTAGTATACAGATTTCTACAAACCGGTCTGTTTTTGTTGTGTTGATTGCATATTTTGATGAAACTATGGATAGTATCGGGGGGGGGGGGTTACTAGCCATGGAAAAGTGAGAATACAGTAATATAACACCAATATAAATAGAAATCAAGTTTGCTACAGTACCTAAAGAGGTGGTAGTTTGTTTTCTTGTGCTAATGATATCACGAGTTTCTGTTTAAATTTTGTGTTGTGAAGTTTTCAAGTTTTGGATGATGTTCTCATGGACAATGGGATAAAGAGTGGAAAGAGCTCAAGCTTGGGGATGCCCAAGGCATCCCAAGCCAAATTCAAGGACACCAAAAATCCTAAGCTTGGGGATGCCCCGGGAAGGCATCCCCTCTTTCATCTTCAATCCATCGGTGACATTACTTGGAGCTATATTTTTATTCACCACATGATATGTGTTTTGCTTGGAGGGTCGTGTATTATAGGAGTCTTTTCTTTTTGTTGTGTCACAATCATCCTTGTTGCATGATACGTCTCCGTCGTATCTACTTTTCCAAACTCTTTTGCCCTTGTTTTGGACTCTAATTTGCATGAAACTAACCCGGACTAACGCTGTTTTGAGCAGAATTGCCATGGTGTTGTTTTTGCGCAAAAATAAAAGTTCTCAGAATGACCTGGAAATTTATGAGGATTTTTTGTGGAATATATAAAAAATACTGGCGCAAGAATCAACCGGAGGAGTGGAGCGAGGAGCCCACAAGCCCATGAGGCGCGACCCCCTGGCCGCGCCTAGCAGGCTTGTGGGGCCCTCAGGGCTCCGCTGCCTCCAACTCCAGCTTTATTTAGTCCCTTTCGTCCGGGAAAAAATCAAGGAGAAGAGTTCATCACGTTTTATGATATGGAGGCGCCGCCACCATCTGTTCTTCCTCTGTAGGGCACATCCGGAGTCCGTTCTGGGCTTCGGAGAGGGGAGATCGTCGCCACCGTCATCACCAACCTTCCTTCATCGCCAATTCCATGATGCTCTTCATCGTTCCTGAGTAATCTCATCCTAGGCTTGCTGGACGGTGATGGGTTGGATGAGATCTATCATGTAATCGAGTTAGTTTTGATGGGGATTGATCCCTAGTATCCACTATGTTCTGAGATTGATGTTGCAACTACTTTCCCATGCTTAATGCTTGTCACAAGGGCCCAAGTGCCATGATTTCAGATCTGAACCTATTATGTTGTCATCAATATATGTGTGTTCTTGATCCTATCTTGCAAGTTGTAGTCACCTACTATGTGTTATGACCCGACAACCCCGGAGTGACAATAGCCGGAACCACTCCCGGAGATGACCATAGTATGAGGAGTTCATGTATTCACTAAGTGCTAATGCTTTGTTCCGGTTCTCTATTAAAAGGAGAACCTTAATATCTCGTAGTTTCCATTCGGACCCTGCTGCCACGGGAGGGATGGACAATAGATGTCATGCAAGTTCTTTTCCCTAAGCACGTATGACTATATACGGAATGCATGCCTACATTACATTGACGAACTGGAGCTAGTTCCATATCTCCCCATGTTATAACTGTTGCATGATGAATGTCATCCGGCATAATTATCCATCAGCGATCCAATGCCTACGAGTTTTTCCTACTGGTCCTTGCTATGTTACTTTGCTGCTACTGCTGTCACTGCTGCTACTGTTACCGCTACTGCTGTCACCATTGCTACTGTTGCTATCACACTACTTTGCTATTGATACTTTGCTGCAGATACCAAGTCTTTCATGTGTGGTTGAATTGACAACTCAACTGCTAATACTCGAGAATATTCTTTGGCTTCCCCTTGTGTCGAATCAACAAATTTGGGTTGAATACTCTACCCTCGAAAACTGTTGCGATCCCCTATACTTGTGGGTTATCAAGACTATTTTCTGGCGCCGTTGCCGAGGAGGCATAGCTCTATTCTCTGAGTCACTTGGGATTTACGTCTGTTGATCACTATGAGGAATCCGAGAGATCCAAAAACTAAAGTCTTGCCCTCAACTACGAGGACAGGTAAGGAACTGCCATCTAGCTCTGCACTTGATTCACCTTCAGTTATGAGTAAGTTTGCGACACGACCACCTGCTAGAAATTCTGATGTGTCGCTTGTGCTTGATGATGCTACTTCTGCTATCCATGATGCTTATGATGAGGCTTTGCTTGATACTGCTTTGCCACTAGGTGCATTTCTTGATGCACAAATTGCTAGAGTTGCTGCTGAATGTGATGATACTTCTGAACCTGCTGTTTCACCTATTAGAACTAGCTCTCCTAGATATGAATTGCCTGATATACCTGAGGGTTATGTTATGGAGGGAAAGGTAGCTGAGGACTTTCTTGCTTGTAAGGATAGCTATGATCTTGAGAAATTACCGCGCAAGTGGAAAGAAAAATCTCTGAACGCTAGGATGAAATACGACCCTAAGTTTGCTACTTCGCCTATCTTTGCGACCGATAAGGATTATGAATTCTCTGTCGATCCCGAGTCAATCACTTTGGTCGAATCTGATCCTTTTCATGGTTATGAGTCTGAAACGGTTGTAGCACATCTTACTAAGTTGCACGATATAGCCACCCTATTTACGAGTGAGGAAAAGATCCACCACTACTATATCCTTAAGCTGTTTCCTTTCTCGCTAAAGGATGATGCTAAGACTTGGTTCACTTCTCTTGCTCCTGGTTGTGTGCGTAGTCCCCAGGATATGATCTACTACTTCTCTGAGAAATATTTTCCTGCCCAGAAGAAACAAGCTGCCTTGCAGGATATATATAACTTTGTGCAGGTGGAAGAAGAGAGTCTCCCACAAGCTTGGGGGAGGCTTGTCCAGCTACTGAATGCTTTGCTTGATCACCCTCTTGAGAAGAATGAAATACTTGATATCTTTTCATAATGGACTAACCGATGCTTCTAGGGACCACCTAGATAGTTGTGCTGGTTGTGTTTTCAGGGAACGAACTATGGAACAAGCTGATATTCTATTGAATAATATCTTGTGCAATGAGAATGCTTGGACTATTCCCGAACCACCTCCGAAGCCAACTCCGAAGAAAAGAGGTATCCTATTCCTCAGTCCCGAAGATATGCAAGAAGCTAAGAAATCTATGCACGAGAAAGGCATTAAATCTGAAGATGTCAAGAATCTACCACCTATCGAAGATATCCATGGTCTTGATAACCCGACACAGGTAGTAGAGGTAAATTCTCTTCGTAGATTCAATGAGAGTGATATTCCTTTTGATAAACCTGCTAGCTTATGCTTAGATGAATTTGATAAATTTTTTGCCAAACAAGAAAGTTTCAATGATTATCTTAGCAGACAATTGGAACAGAATGCTCGTATGCTTAGTCATTTAAGTGCTTGTGTGGATAGAAATGTCAATGACCTTAAGCTTTTGAGTAAACATGCCTCTATGGTCACTACTCAAGTAGAACAAGTACTTAAGGCTCAAAACGACTTGCTCGATGAGTTGAATGACAATTCTGTTAGAGTCATCACCAGAGGTGGTAGAATGACCTAGGAACCTTTGTATCCTGAGGGTCATCCTAAGAGAATTGAACAAGATTCTCAAGGAGTTAGCACCGAGGTACCTAGTCATCCTAGGAAGAAAAAGAAAGATGATAGGAACTTGCATGCTAGCATCCCTATTGCTGTTACACCCGAGAATCCAAACGATGTCTCTGTTTCTGATGCCGAAACACAATCTGGTGATGAACATGAGCCTAGTGATAATATCAATAGTGGTGTTCATGATGATGCTCAACCTAGAAATGATAAGGATGTGGAGATTGAACCTGTTGATCTTGATAACCCACAACCTAAGAATATGAGATATGATAAGAATGACTTCATTGCTAGGAAGCATGGTAAAGAAAGGGAACCTTGGGTTCAGAAACCCATGCCCTTTCCTCCCAAACCATCCAAGAAAAAGGATGATGAGGATTTTGAGCGCTTTATTGAAATGATTAGACCTGTCTTTCTGCAAATGTGTTTGACAGATATGCTCAAAATGTCTCCTTATGCTAAGTACATGAAATATATTATGACTAACAAAAGGAAAATACCTGAGGTGGAGATTTCCACCATGCTTGCCAATTACACCTTCAAGGGTGGGACTCCTAAGAAACTAGGTGATCCCGGAGTGCCCACTATACCTTGCTCCATTAAAGGAAATTATGTTAGAACCGCTTTATGCGATCTTGGAGCCGGTGTTAGTGTTATGCCTCTCTCTTTATCGTAGACTTGAATTGGATAAGTTGACACCCACTGAAATCTCCTTGCAAATGGCCGACAAATCAACTGCTTTCCCTATCGGCATTTGCGAGGATGTGCATGTTGTGGTTACTAATGTTACTATCTTAACGAACTTTGTTATTCTGGATATTCCCGAGGATGATGCCATGGCGGTCATCCTTAGAAGACCCTTTTTAAACACTGCAGGGGCTGTTATAGATTGCAACAAAGGCAATGTCACTTTCCATGTCAATGGTAATGAGCATACGGTGCACTTTCCGAAGAAACAATATCGAGTACATTGCATCAATGTTATTGAAAAAACTTCATCGATTCTTATTGGGAGCTTTGAATGCCCTATACCTACTTTTAAGATGAAGTATGATTTGCTTGTTGGGGATATGCACATACCCATTGAGGTAACCTAGTGACTATTTGAAAATTCTCCGTTTTTTATGCGATTCGAAAAAGTTTGTCAAGGAGACTTGATCAACCTCATTGACGGATTTCTTTTGATGACCATGGGATGGATGAATCGAGGTGTCACAACCCTCTGTTCCAAGCCTTTACCTTCAGTTGCTTAGAAGAAAAATGATAGATTTAGCTTTAGTTTTCCCTATTTTCTGCTTTTTTCGTCCCGTATAAAAGTGTCCCGAAAATAAAAGTTCTTCAATTGCCCTGAAAATCAAGTATGATTTTTTATGGAATTTTTGAAAAATTCTGAGACGGAGAGCTAGTTAGGGGGATGCACCAGTGGGCCACAAGACCAAGAGGCGCGGGCACCCCCTGGCCGCGCCTACCAGGCTTGTGGGGCCCACATGTCCCCCTCCACTTATTCCAGCTCCCATCTCCTTCTCCTACCTCCAGAAAAAATCGTTCTACAGCTCAAACCCGTGTTCTTTCTCTTCTTGCTGCGATTTTTGATCTCCTTGTGCAAAGCCCCATTCACCAAACTGTTTTGGGGGAATTGTTCCTTGGTATGTGACTCCTCCATTGGTCCAATTAGTTTTTGCTCTAGTGCCTTATTCGTTGCGTATTATTGCTGCCTTGGTGACCCTGTTCTTGAGCTTTGCATGCTAATTTTAGCTGGTCCCAAGTAGTTTTGATGCATGATATGGCCTCTAGGTACTTGTTGGAGTAGTTGCTATGAGTTTCATTGAGCCTTGTTCACTTTTCCTTTGAGTCACTAAAAATTTCAGAAATTTTCAGAGATAGAAAAAGGAAAAGATGAGGAGGTTTCTGAGAGGCTCTTCAAGCCGTGACCCCAAGGATGATGAAAATGAGAAGAAGAAACCCAAGTATTTGGTCCCCCGAGTTGCAGAAGTTCGAGCGTGCGAGTGGCCAAGCGATGTTTTCTTACGTGTCGTCGAACTTTATGAGTATTTTTATTACTTGGTGGAGAACGCTGGCCTTACCGCATTTGTTGAAGATAAGTGTCCACAATACCTCCTCCTCACTAATATTTTCGTGCAAAGCTTTAACTTCTATCCAAGGAAGAGTCCTCCTATGGTTGAGTTCAAGCTATACGATATCCCCCAACGCATGCCACTTCAGGATTTTTGCAGTGTCTACAAATTACCTTATTTTGGGGATATTCATGAACATCGTCCACGGGACTTGGAGGCTTTCATTGATACTATTGCTGTAGGAGAGGAGAGAGGAGTGTCTTGCGCTAGAGCTGCTAGCATACATTTTCCCGTGCTTCCGTACTTCTCATTATTCGTGGGAAAATGTTTGATTGGCCGTGGGAAAGCTGGAGCCCTTAGCTCCCCAGATCTTGCGGTTTTGCGCGAAGCCCTTTATAATGATAAAACTTATAGCTTGGGCGCTATAGTGGCTCAACGGTTGAACACAAACCATACTAAAGGCGCTGTTTATGGAGGTATCTATGCTACCCGTCTTGCTAGACATTTTGAGATACCTATTAGACTGCACGAGGAAGAAGAGATGCTTCTTCCTGATAGATATCTAGATTATGATAACATGGTTCGCCATGACTTTGTTGATAAAGATATAAATAAGAGGATGATTTATAACCTGGTATTTAGTCACGGTACTCGTGAGACTATTACTTTGCCTGCTCCTTCTTTGTTCAATCTTCATTTAGGCAGGTAAATTATTATGCCCTCGGACATCTACGCATATTGGGGCATAGCGCCACCACAGGCGCCCGTGCCCGAGCTACCAGTCGAGTACCAGACGCTAGTTTATCAGTGGGAGGCAGAGGAGCTCACCCAGCAGTGGCACCCTTAGTCCACTCCGGAGTACCCCGGAGACGGTTACTTTCCACCTTGGGAGTAGACCAACTTAGGCTAAAAGCCTAAGCTTGGGGGAGTACATGTTTCTCATCGACTTTATATCCATGCTCACACTTTCACTTTGTTAATCGGTGTTCACACTTTGCCACTGTATCATTCATGCTAGTTTATTTCTTTTTCTCGCTTTCTTCTCGTGTGTTTGTTTAGATTGAGAAAACCCAAAAAGATTTCCTGTTCTTCCTTTTCTTGTTGGGAGCTTTCCCGTGTAAATAGTTTTCTTTTTCTTTGAGTCAAGGTAGAAGACCATGGTTACAATGTTTAGTGGCTCTCGCATGCATATCTGTTTATCTGTCAAAGAGCCATATTACTTTGTCTTCTCCTTTGTGTTTGCTTGCAGATTCCAGCTTAGTCCAATGCATGAACACTCTTATTATTGTTTACATCATTCGGTCGTGCAAGTGAATGACAATAATGACGATATACGATGAAGTGACTGAGCCTGGAAAAGCTGGTATGAACTCGATCTATTTTGTTTTTGTAAATATGACTAGCTCACCGTTCCTAATTCAGCTTTGTTGTGAGACAAACATGTTTGCAATGACAATTTAGAGATCATAGTTTCTGATGCCATGCTTAATTAGCTAGGATCTTATAATGGTTTGTCTTGGATGCCAACATGAATCTCATGATGATTATGATGTAGTATGATAGGATGGTATCCTCCTTTCAATGATTCAAGTGGCTTGACTTGGCACATGTTTACACATGTAGTTGAAACAAAATCAACATAGCCTCTATGATATTCATGTTTATGGTGATTTATGTCCTACTCATGCTTGCACTCAATGTTGGTTAATCTCAATGCATATTGATGACTGTTGTCGCTCTCTAGTTGGTCGCTTCCCAGTCTTTTGCTAGCCTTCACTTGTACTAAGAGGGAATACTGCTTGTGCATCCACTTCCATAAACCCAAAGTTATTCCATATGAGTCCACCATACCTACCTTTATGCGGTATCTACCTGCCGTTCCAAGTAAATTTGCATGTGCCACTCTCTAAACCTTCAAGTAATAATCTGTTTTGCATGCCCGAACCGCTCATGTGGTGACAAGGGGCGACCAATATCTTCCATGCTAGGCGTGTTATCCTCAAGATGTGTTTATTCACTATCATTCACGAGAAAGGGACCGGTAATTGGAATGCCCAGTTCCATGCTCAAATCGAAAAGATAATTGCAAACAAAACTCCCCCTGGATTGATGTTGGTATGGACGACACCCGAGTATTCTGCTAGTCGTGGAGTGTGATTGATCGGTGGTGGGGGAGTCAAATCTTTACTTTTCTGTTTGGGAACCGCCTATAGCATGTGTAGCATGGAAGATGGTGAAAACTCTTGGTAATCACATTGACAATGAAAGCATGCCACCCAAAATTATTTATCTCTGTTTCAAAAGCTTGAGCTCTGGCACCTCTGCAAATCAATGCTTCCCTCTGCGAAGGGCCTATCTATTTACATTTCTGTTGAGTCATCCTCTTCTTATAAAAGCACCAATTAGAGAGCACCTCTGTCATTTCTATGCTTTGCTTTTAATTGATATTGAGTATTACTGTGACTGTTTCTTCCTTGCCATGAATTACAATGTTCAGTCAGCCCTTGGTCTTTGAAGGTGCTCTGCATTTATGTTTTGCGGTATCAGAAAGAGCTAGTGAGATACCATGTGTTCATATTGCTTCATGATTGTTTTGATTGAAGTATTAACGTTTGAAACTTATTATTATTGCTCGCTAGTTGATTATGCCATTGATATGAGTACATCTTGAGACCTAAATGTCATTGCTTATGTGGTTTGCTTATGATCTTGCTGAAATTCTGAATATGAGTTAGACATAATTGCAACAACAAGATCAAACAAAGTTCGTAAAAGTTTTTCTTTTGTCTCTTTCAGTTTGTCAACTGAATTGCTTGAGGACAAGCAACGCTTTAAGCTTGGGGGAGTTGATACGTCTCCATCATATCTACTTTTCCAAACTCATTTGCCCTTGTTTTGGGCTCTAATTTGCATGATTTGAATGGAACTAACCTGGACTAACGCTGTTTTCAGCAGAATTGCCATGGTGTTGTTTTTGCGCAGAAATAAAAGTTCTCGGAATGACCTGGAAATGTACGAGGATTTTTTGTGGAATATATAAAAATACTGGCGCAAGAATCAACGGGAGGAGTGGAGCGAGGAGCCCACAAGCCCATGAGGCGCGCCCCCCACCCTGGTCGCGCCTAGCAGGCTTGTGGGGCCCTCGGGGCTCCGCCGCCTCCAACTCCACCTCTATTTAGTCCTTTTCGTCCGGAAAAAATCAAGGAGAAGAGTTCATCGTGTTTTACGATACGGAGGCGCCGCCACCACCTGTTCTTCCTCTGGAGGGAAAATCTGGAGTCCGTTCTGGGCTCCGGAGAGGGTAGATCGTCGCCACCGTCATCACCAACCTTCCTTCGTCGCCAATTCCATGATACTCTTCATCGTTCGTGAGTAATCTCATCGTAGGCTTGCTGGACGGTGATGGGTTGGATGAGATCTATCATGTAACCGAGTTAGTTTTGATGGGGATTGATCCCTAGTATCCACTTTGTTCTGAGATTGATGTTGCTACTACTTTGCCATGCTTTATTCTTGTCACTAGGGCCCGAGTGCCATGATTTCAGATCTGAACCTATTATGTTGTCATCAATATATGTGTGTTCTTGATCCTATCTTGCAAGTTGTAGTCACCTACTATGTGTGATGACCCGGCAACCCCGGAGTGACAATAGCCGGAACCACTCCCGGAGATGACCATACTATGAGGAGTTCATGTATTCACTAAGTGCTAATGCTTTGTTCCGGTTCTCTATTGAAAGGAGAACCTTAAGATCCCTTAGTTTCCATTAGGACCCCGCTGCCATGGGAGAGATGGACAATAGATGTCATGCAAGTTCTTTTCCCTAAGCACGTATGACTATATACGGAATGCATGCCTACATTACATTGACGAACTGGAGCTAGTTACATATCTCCCCATGTTATAACATTTGCATGATGAATGTCATCCGGCATAATTATCCATCACCGATCCAATGCCTACGAGTTTTTCCTACTGGTCCTTGCTACGTAACTTTGCTGCTATTGCTGTCACTCTTGCTACTGTTACCGCTACTGCTGTCACCATTGCTACTGTTGCTATCACACTACTTTGGTACTGATACTTTGCTGCAGATACTAAGTCTTTCAGGTGTGGTTTAATTGACAACTCAATTGCTAATACTCGAGAATATTCTTTGGCTTCCCCTTGTGTCAAATCAACAAATTTGGGTTGAGTACTCTACCCTCGAAAACTGTTGCGATCCCAAATACTTGTGGGTTATCACTGCACACCCTTTTGAGAGAGACATGCACTCATCGTTAATTTGCTAGAATACTCCTTGAGCCTCGCTTATATCTTTTGAGTTAGGCAATTTAGCTCACATGTGCTTCACTTATATCTTTTGAGCTAGATAACTTTGCTCTAAGTGCTTCACTTAGATCTTTTAGAGCACGACGGTGTCATATTTTGGAGAAATAAGAATTCTCGATCTTCACTTATATCTTTTTGAGAGTGCTCTCTCTGAGTAACTTGGTAGTTGGCTTGTGCTATGAAAGTAGTTCTAAAGATGATAGGCATCCAAAGAGGATATAATGAAACTTCCATATTCATGTGCATTGATTAGAAAGAGAAGTTTGATTCCTCTCAGTTAGTTATGAGACATGGATTTGGTAATATTAGAGTCATGTTAGTAGGGTGTTGTGAATATAGAAATACTTGTGTTAAAGTTAGTGATTCCCGTAACATGCACGTATGGTGAACCGCTATGTTAGTAAGTCGGAGCATAATTGATTTATTGATTGTCATCCTTTGTGTTGCGGTCGGGATCGCGCGATGGTTAACACCTACCAACCCTTTCCCTAGGAGTATGCGTTTAGCACTTTGTTTTGATTACTAATAAAAACTTTCGCAATAAGTATGTGAGTTCTTCATGACCAATGTGAGTCCATGGTATAGATGCACTTTCACCTTCCACCATTGCTAGCCTCTCTAGTGCCGCGCAACTTTCGCCGGTACACAAACCCACCATATGCCTTCCTCAAAACAGACACCATACCTACCTACTATGGCATTTTCATAGCCATTCCGAGATGTAGTGCCATGCAACTCCCACCGTTCCGTCTCATGACATGTGCTGTCACTTTCATATTGCCATTGCATGATCGTAAGATAGATAGCGAGTCATACGCTAAGCTAGATCGTTGCACATCCCGGTACACTGCCGGAGGCATTTCCTATAGAGTCATCATTGTTCTAAGCATTGAGCTGTGAGTAAATAAAAGTGTGATGATCATCATTATTAGAGCATTGTCCCATGTGAGGAAAAATGAAAAGAGGCCAAAGATGCCCACCAAAAAAAATTGAAAAAAGAGGCCGAAGAGCCCAAACAAAGAGAGAGAGAGAGAGAGAGAGAGAGAAAAAGAGAGATGGGACAATGCTACTATCTTTTTCCACACTTGTGCTTCACAATAGCACCATGTTGTTCATGATTGAGAGTCTCTTGTTTTGTCACCACAATATACTAGTGGGAATATTCATTATATAACTTGGCTTGTATATTCCAATGATGGGCTTCCTCAAAATTGCCCTAGGTCTTCGTGAGCAAGCAAGTTGGATGCACACCCACTGGTTCTCCATTTGAACTTTCACACACTTATAGCTTTGCATCCATTGCATGGTAATCCCTACTCTTTCACATTGATATCTATTGATGGGCATCTCTATAGCCCTTTGATACGCCGAGTCGATGTGACCATCTCCTCCTTTTTGCCTCACAACCTCCACCACACTCTATTCCACCTATAAGTGCTATATCCATGGCTCACGCTCATGTATTGCGTGAGAGTTGAAAAAGTTTGGGAAAGTAAGAGTGCGAAAACAATTACTTGGCCCATACCGGGGTTGTGCATGATTTAAATTCGTTGTGTGGGGATGATGGAGCATAGCCAGACTATATGATTTAATAGGGATAACTTTCTTTGGCCTTGTTGTTTTTAAAGTTCATGATTACCTTGCTAGTTTGCTTGAAGTATTATTGTTTTCATGTCAATAGCAAACTATTGTTTTGAATCTTACGGATCTGAACATTCTTGTCACATGAAAGAAGTTACAAAGGACAAATATGCTAGGTAGCATTCCACATCAAAAATTCAGTCTTTATCACTTCCCTACTCAAGGACGAGCATGAGTTAAGCTTGGGGATGCTTGATACGTCTCCAACGTATCAATAATTTTTGATGGTTCCATGCTATTATCTTGTCAAACTTTGGATGTTTTGTACGCATTTTATATCTTTTTTGGGAGTAACTTATTAACTCAGTGCCAAGTGCCAGTTCCTGTTTTTTCCGGGTTTTTGACCTTTTTCAGAGGAGAATATTAAACGGAGTCCAAACGGAATAAAACCTTCGAAAAGATTTTTCCGGAACAGAAGATACACAGGAAGCTTGAGAACCAAGGCAAAGGGCACTAGGGGAGGCCACAAGCCCCCTAGCCGCGGCCTGGGGGCGGGCCGCGCCTAGCAGGCTTGTGGGCTCCCTGTGGCTCCCCGGCCCTAGTTCTTCCGCTATAAATCCCCAAAAAAATCTGAAACCACGAGAGAGATCCACGAAAATACTTTTCCGCCGCCGCAAGCTTCTGTCTCCGCAAGATCCCATCTGGGGCACGTTCTGGTGCCCTGCCGGAGGGGGGATTCGGACACGGAGGGCTTCTTCATCAACACCATTGCCTCTCCGATGATGCATGAGTAGTTCACCACAGACCTTCGGGGTCCATAGCTAGTAACTAGATGACTTCTTCTCTCTCTTGGATCTTCAATACAAAGTTCTCCATGATCTTCATGGAGATCTATCCGACGTAATCCTCTTTTGCGGTGTGTTTTTCGAGATCCAATGAATTGTGGATTTATGATCAGATTATCTATGAATCTTATTTGAGTTTCTTCTGATCTATTATTTGTATGATTTCATATCCTTGTAATTCTCTTCGAGTTGTGGGTTTCGTATGGCCAACTTGATCTATAATTCTTGCAATGGGAGAAGTGCTTGGTTTTGGGTTCATACCGTGCGGTGACCTCACCCAGTGACAGAAGGGGTAGTGAGGCACGCATCGTGTTGTTGCCATCAAGGGTAAAAAGATGGGGTTTATATCTATTGCATGAATTTATCCCTCTACATCACGTCATCTTGCTTAAGGCGTTACTCTGTTTGTTATGAACTCAATACACTAGATGCATGCTGGATAGCGGTCGATGTGTGGAGTAATAGTAGTAGATGCAGAAAGTATCGGTCTACTTGTCTCGGACGTGATGCCTATATGTATGATCATTGCCTTAGATATCGTCATGACTTTGTGCGGTTCTATCAATTGCTCGACAGTAATTCGTTCACCCACCGTAATATTTGCTATCTTGAGAGAAGCCTCTAGTGAACACTATGGCCCCCGGGTCTACTTCACATCATATTTTCAGCCCTACACTTTTACTTTGTTGTACTTTCCGCCTTCAGATCTCACCTTGCAATCAATCGTGAAAGGATTGACAACCCCTTTGTAGCGTTGGGTGCAAGTTTGCTGTTTTTGCACAGGTACTTTGGAGACTTGGCTTGATACTCCTACTGGATTGATACCTTGGTTCTCAAACTGAGGGAAATACTTACTGCTACTGTGCTGCATCACCCTTTCCTATTCAAGGGAAAAACCAACGCAAGCTCAAGAGGTTGCACGTGGCTTCCATGGATCCCGTTCAACATGACTTAACGGCTCCTAGCTACCCCGTGGATACTATCACGGAGGCTCAACATTGGGAGCTCATGATGAAATGTCGGAACCTCACTTTCAAGGCGGCTGTCGGCTCTGTTGCACCTCCTCAACCCAACGGAACTTCTCACTGCCTTCTGATTCCACATGGCTATGCTGTTGTGATGGTGGATCAAGTAATGGAGGGATTTGAGGAGATCGAGCTTGATCACCCTACAACTGAAGGGGAGAATCAGTTGGTTCATGCTCTTAGGAGTACATGTCTATGGCAGAAGGAGTTCATCAAGCTTCTAAACTGGACGCCTCCGCCTCCTCCTCCTCCTCCGACGAGTCAGGGCACTCCACCTCCTCCCCCTCCTCCTCCAACGAGTGATCAGGGCACTTTGTCTCCTTCTCCGGCTCCTCCGACGCGTGAGGGAACTTCGCCTCCTCCTTCGCCTACTCTGGCGCATGAGAGCAGCCCGCCTCCTCCTTCGCCTCATCGGCAACGTTGGAAGATAAACGCCGCCGCTCCGACTCCTATGGCGCGTCAGAGCAGTCCGCCTCCTTCTCTCAAACGGAAGAGAGACGCCTCCTTCTCTTTGGCAGCTAGCAGTACAAGCAGAGGCGGCATGAAATTCACATACGGTCTATCTCTCGAGCCTATGGAAAAGTTACCATATGACAGAACCAAGTAGGAAAACGAGGACATATGTCATGCCGAATTGAGGGCCCATTTTGCAAAGAAAACTCCACCTCAGAGGGAGAAGCTAGATTCGGTGAAAGTGGAGTGCACTATCAATCAACTGAAGCAACCACCACCGCCTCCGCCGGCTTCCAACTATGACCGCATTCTTAAAAAGACATATGCACAAGCATGGCGGTCGGGAACTACTTCCAGTGATGAAAGGTACTTAGCAGAATGAAGAAGTGGGAAAACAATTCCCCAGCTCGGCCAACAGGAGAAGCAATCATGCCCCCCGCTCAAGGTGTCTAGCGACATCGCCGTCGCTAATCATCCGGGGATGGTGCCCGGTACCAATCCTGATGATTACTTGGGGGATGATGTAATTTTTGAAATGGATGAGGTAACAAAAGAACAATATAAATACATGCACGGGAAGCCTGTCGTCAAACCTGCTCATCCTCCTCTAACAACGATGATGCACAAATTGCATGAGTGGTACATGAAAACCTGCATGGAGTCTAGGAAAGAGGCTATGTATGTGGCAGTGAAACCAGAGCATGGATTTATTGGACTTCTTGTGATTCCTATTCAATTTGAGGAGATATTTCAGTTATACAATCAACCGGCACTCGACAAACAACTCATGACTTCATACTGTCTGTAAGTATTACTTCTATAGTTAAGTCTCTAGTTCAGCTCGTTCATTGCATGTATATATACTTATCCTCACTATACATATTATGCAGACTGAAGATCGTCGAATTAAAAAAAGAAGGAATCTTCGATGTTGGGTTCATTAGCCCAGATGCCATAAATGAATTTATGGTACAAAACTCAATCAAAGAGACCGAGGAGAACTTGCTATACTCGTTCCTTCTACATCAAAACAAAAGGGAAATAATCTTTCCTTACAACTTCAAGTGAGTGTTACTGTCTTCTTTGTATACTCGATTTTGCTTACTCGAGGTTAAGTAATGCAATTGATGAGTTATTTATGCATGCGCATATACCACTTTATTCTGCTATCCATTGACGTTGGCAGTGCATTAGTAACTGTCTTAGACTCGAGACGTAAAGCCAAAGAGGATTATGGAAGAAGTTCGCCAATAAGGTTCCCGGTGTAAACAAAGAGTTGCGATTGACGCACCCCAAAGTAAGTAGTACTAGCTAGTTCTGCACATATCTAATTGATTCAAATTTTCATCAATATATCATTACCATTCTTGCTTATCAGTTTGATTGAACTCTATTCTCGTAAAGTGTATGTACCAGAAAGAAGGGATTGTTTTATGTGGATACTACGTATGTGAGTTCATTCGCCACTCGACCTCTAGGCGGGGCTTCTCTAAGGAGCTATTTGAAGTACGTAAATAATATTCACAATTTTATTTTATATATTACCATCAATTGTGTTTAGTTTTATTCATATATATGCATGTATTGACCCCCTTCTTTAAATTAGATCTGGCAGATGCGGGATGAACTCCTACCATATGATCGCATACGAGCAATTCAAGAGGAATTGGCGGGATTCTTTCTTGACCACGTCATACCTAAAGACAGAGCATACCATGTGGATTTGTGATTGGATCTTAATTAGATGATGTTAGGGATTGTAAAAGATGTTATATTGTATATATGTAGTATTGGCAGATATATTTACGAAAACTTATTGTTCGACCAAGCACGGAGAAACCCCCTAAATTAACCCTCCAAAACCCCCTAAATTAACCCTCCAAAACCCCCAACCCCCCTTAAAAAACCCCCCAGCTCCGCCACATGCTGACGCGTGGATGCCATTTGGTCCCGGTTAGTGTGACCAACCAGGACTAAAGTTCCTCCTGCCAGGGCTCCCCGCAGCGGCTACGTGGAGACCCTTCTGTCCCGGTTGGTAAGCGAATCGGAACTAAATGTTTTGGGCTTTAGTCCCGACCCTTTAGTCCTGGTTCCAGAACCAGTGTTAATGGGCCTCTGGAACCGGGACAAATGGGCCATTTTCTACTAGTGATATAAGCCCTTCGCCCAGCCCGCATTCGAGCTCTCTCTTCTTACCCTTTCTTATCCTCTCTGTTCCTCCCCAAAGCTCGAGATCATCCTTCATTTTGCCCAAAATTTCTCAAGATTTGAAGGCCCCCATCCATCCAAGTGATTACAAAGGTTAGCAACTTTGTCCTTTTATCTCTCATTGCTAGATTATCTCTTGAAATGCTCTATAAGTATAGTGATTTGTGGGTTCTACTTTGGGAGTAATTATATGTGGTATTTTATTTGATTTATATGCAATTTGAGCTCAAATTAACTCTTAGTTTGCATATGTAGGTGTGGTTTGCTTAGTGCTCTCCCGTCCCTGTTCTACCACCGTCGATCGCCCGCACCACCCCGTCGTCGGCACCACCTTGGTGAGCCTCTTGTTCTTATTATCCTTTTTATAAAAAAATCATGTTTGTGTGATTTACATATATAGTTACTTGTATAATTTTCTTACCCGTACGTTGTTTGTTATACATAGTGGCACAGTTTTGATATGCATCCCCGTCGACCCTCATCTGGTTTATGATTCGGATGTGGTATATTCTATTTTAATTATTTATTGCATTTCGTGTTTATGAAAAATTATGCCCATCAAGTTGACATAGATATTTTTATCTAGGAGGTATGTGAACCAGAAATTACAACCGACCCTCTTGTCGAGAGGTTAAATTTAGTTGAAAAAGAAAACAAGTATTTAAAAGAAAAATTGAAAAGAATTGAAGAAGAGAAGATGAAACTGAAGTTGTATGTTGCCGATGTCGTCGATGATCACAAGATCAAGATGGAGAAAATGCGCTTGAAGATTAGAAAGATTAGAAAATATGCCATTGGTAGTGAGGCTTGATATCATTATGCTGTTGGATCAATTGTTACCTTAGTTGCGCTCTTGATCGCATTTGTTGTTGCATTTAAATGCTTTAGTTAGAGAGTTTGTATGTTGTTTTATGAGAATAGATGTGCATGAACTTTATGTATGAACTTGTATTAATTTGGTCTTTTCGGTGTTGTCTAATGAAGATGAGGCAAACAAGCGGGTGGATGTCTTTATGTGTTGTCCATGTGTTGTTTGTAAGAATGATCATAATTACTCTAGGTCAAGAATCATTCACGTCCACCTGTTTGAGTCCGGTTTCATGCCCCACTATAATGTTTGGACCAAGTACGAAGAAAGAGGGGTTATGATGGAAGACAATGAAGAAGAAGACGACGACGACAACTATCCTGGCCATGGGTTCCCTGAATACGATGGTACAACAATGGGGGAATAAGCTGAGCTAGCAATGCGGGAAGAAGCCAAAGAAGAGACATCAGATGAGCCCGCTGATGATCTTGGTCGGGCCATTGCCGATGCAAAGAGAAACCGCGCAAGTGAAAAGGAGAGGCTGAAGTTGCAACGCATGCTAGAGGTTCACAAGAAATTGTTGTACCCAAATTGCGAAGCTAACAAGAAAAAGCTGGGAACCACACTAGAATTGCTGCAATGGAAGGCAGAGAATGGTGTATTTGAAAAGGGATTTGAAAAATTGTTGATAATGTTAAAGAAGATGCTTCCAAAGGACAACGAATTGCCCGACAGTACGTACAAAGCAAACAAGGTTGTCTGCCCTCTAGGATTAGAGGTGTAGAAGATACATGCATGCCCTAATGAATGCATCCTCTATCGTGGTGAGTACGAGGATTTGAATGCATGCCTTGTATGGGGTGCAATGCGCTATAAGATCAGCCGCGATGACCCTGGTGATGTTGAGGGCGAGCGCCCCAGGAAGAAGATTCTTGCCAAGGTGATGTGGTATGCTCCTATAATACCACGGTTGAAACGTTTGTTCCAAAACAAAGAGCATGCCGAGTTGATGTGATGGTACAGAGAAGACCGTAAGAAAGACGGGAAGCTGAGAGTACCCGCTGACGGGTTGCAGTGGAGAAAAATCAAGAGAAAGTGGAGGGACTTTGCTGCTGACGCAAGGAATGTATGGTTTGGTCTAAGCGCAGATGGCATTAATCCTTTTGGGGAGCAGAGCAGCAATCATAGCACCTGTCCTGTGACTATATATATGTATAACCTTCCTCCTTGGTTGTGCATGAAGCAGAAGTACATTATGATGCCATTGCTCATCCAAGGCCCTAAGCAACCCAGCAACAACATTGATGTGTACCTAAGGCCATTAGTTGAAGAACTCTTACAACTGTGGGATGAAAACGGTGTACGTGCGTGGGATGAGTACGACAGGAGGAATTTGACCTACATGTGTTGCTGTTTGTGACCATCAATGAAACAACCCGAGACCGACGCTGCAGAAGATTCCCCTTTTATTCCATTCTCGTCATGTTATTCGTGTGGTTGTCGCATTCATCATATGCATTGCATCGACACTCCCTTGCCATCAGTTTTCAAAACCTGCATCCGTTATTAGTTGTCGGTTCTCTCCGTTTTGTCGTTGACCATTTTGAGACCAACCACACACGCACGTGCCCGCGGCACCGTTAAAATCTTGTTTTTAAAAGTGCATGAAAAATATTCTTGGATTGGGTCGAACGTGGGCGTGCGGTCTTTATATAGTGTAGGTAGACCGCCTGCCAAATTTCGTTGCAATCGGAGTCCGTTTGATACCCGAACGGTTAGAAGCACCGTCATCAGTTTATCATCGGACGTTCGGTGTTTTAAAACTCGTGTCATGGGCCACCAGTCTCCCTCTCGTCCCCACCAAGCCTCTCTAACACAACCTACTGCATCCCACCAAAACCACCTCTCCAATCGGACCGTCCGATCCCGATCGGAGGGTCGAAAAACGCCCAAAACCCCCCAACCCTAGCCCCAATGCTATTTAAATAGCCTCATGCCTAATCTGGATAGACAAGCCGCCCTTGCCTCAATTTCCACGCCCCTAACCCTAGCCAACCGCCACCCAGCTCCAGCTCTCTCTCCTCCCCTGCCGCCAAGGCCCTCCCAAGCCCAGATCCGGCCCTCCCCGGGCCCGGGTGCTGCCGCCGCTGCCTGGAGGCCGAGCCTCCCTCCTGTCCTCCTGTGCGACTTCCTCCCGCAGCCCCCGAGCCGAAGGTCCTCGTCCTGCGCCAGATAGCGTCACTGGCAACCTGCCGGAGCTGCCAGAGATACCCTCGTTCTGCGTCGTTGTACCGATGCCCCTGCTCCTGCGATGGACACCGCGGTGCCCGCCTCGGCCTCACGGTCATGGTCGCCGCCGCCCCCGTTGTGTGCCTCTGCCGCATGGATCTGGTATGGGCAGACCAGATCCGGGGAGCCGCCGCCCATTCTGACCATCCCCGCCTGTCCTCGCCGCCCCTCGCCACCGTCCATCGCCAGATCGTGCGCCGCCGCCGCCCTCGCCGCTGAAGCCCTCATGCTCGAGGAGCACGACGAGAGAAGCGCAGCGCAGCGCTCTGATCCAACGGGCGTTGACCAACTCGTGGGTCTGGCCCAGCCCCATGGCCCGAGCCGAGCTAGCAACCCGAGCCGACCTCCTCAGCCACCGCCGATCTGGGCCGCAGCCCGCGAGGTGAGCACCCCCACTTATGTCTATCCCCATGCGTGACGCTGTTTTTCTATCATGCGCCCTTGCACTGTTAGACCCATTAGGACAATTCGACCCGTTTAGTTTTTTTAGGTTTTGCGAGTTTAGTATTTCCAGAAAAATGCATATTTTTAATACCCCACGTAAATGAACAAGTTAGGTATGTAAAACATGTATAATTTCGCATAGATTAATATTTTCGGACTCTCATGCATAATTAAAACTGTTAGCCATGCTGTTTGCATTGGTTTACGTGTCAACGTGTTAAAACGGTTTAATTCATAGCTAGTTAGTCGTAGCTCCGTTGGAGATGAGCCATATATGTAAATGGACTAGAACAACGAGTAGAATCATGTGAACCAATTTGTTTTTCCATTTAGCAAACATAAAATGTGGTTAGGACAGATCTGGACAGGTTACAAAGTTAACATATGGGGTCATCTCGGAGATGCTATATGTCATTTCGGGCCTCATTTAAAATGCCTAGATAGGTAGTTTAATTGTGCTTCACCCCTTTCCATGTTTAAAAACATTTAATATTGCCATGTACCTAAACGAGACTGAACTAAATAATTTGTATGTGAAGTTTCGTCAATATGCAACTCGTTGCATATTGAGCTTCACTTAATGTGTAGTGTTTGATTGTTGTGAATTGCGATGCCATGCCTTGCATAATTGAAATGATCATGCATCATATTAGGGTGTGCATCATGTCGTGCATGTGCGTGGTGAATATTGTGTGTTGATTCTTGCTTCTTCTTTGTTTCTTCTCGATAGAGTTCCGAACCGCTTCGGAGTGTGAGGATTCGTACGACTATGTCGGTTCGTCTGCTTCACAGAGTCATTCTTCTTCCAAGTGGGATCACACGCAAGATGATCATTTACCTAGATACCATTACTATCATTGCCATGCTAGTCGTCTTGTTTCTTTCGCTATCTCTTGCTGCCAACCACCTGTTAAATATCAGCCTCCCAACATTACAATGAAAACCTCTAATCTTTCCACTACCCAGCAAACCTTGTTTGGCTATGTTACCGCTTGCTCAGCCGTTTGATAGCATTGCCAGTTGCGGATGCAGTTGCTTCCATGTGAAAAGTTGGGTTCTGATAACCCACAAGTATAGGGGATCGCAACAGTTTTCGAGGGTAGAGTATTCAACCCAAATTTTTGATTCGACTCAAGGGGAAGCGAAAGAATATTCTCAAGTATTAGCAGTTGAGTTGTCAATTCAACCACACCTGAAAGATTCAGTGTCTGCAACAAAGTATCAGTAGCAAGGTGGTATGATAAAAGCAGTAGGAATTGTAACCAGTATCAGCAAAGTAACAGCAGTAGCAACAGAGTAACAACAGCAGCAGTGACAGCAGTAGCGGCAAAGTAACGTAGCAAGGACCAGTAGTAAAAGACTCGTAGGCATGGGATCGGTGATGGATGATTATGCTGGATGTGATTCATCATGTAATAGCTATAACACAGAGAAATATGTAACTAGCTCTTGGTCGTCAATCTAATGTAGGCATGTATTCCGTATGTAGTCATACGTGCTTAGGGAAAAGAACTTGCATGACATCTATTGTCCATCCCTCCCGTGGCAGTGGGGTCCTAATGGAAGCTAAGTGATATTAAGGTTCTCCTTTTAATAAAGAACCAGACCAACGCATTAACACTTGGTGAATACATGAACTCCTCATACTATGGTCATCTCCGGGAGTGGTTCCAGCTATTGTCACTCCGGGGTTGCTGGGTCATAACACATAGTAGGTGACTACAACTTGCAAGATAGGATCTAAAACACACATATATTGGCAACAATATAATAGGTTCAGATCTGAAATCATGGCACTCGGGCCCTAGTGACAAGCATTAAGCATGGCAAAGTAGTAGCAACATCAATCTCACAACATAGTGGATACTAGGGATCAATCTCCGTCAAAACTAACTCGATTACATGATAGATCTCATCCAACTCATCACCGTCCGGCAAGCCTACGATGAGATTACTCATGAACGGTGAAGAGTGCTGACGTGCAACTATTCCTGACTTGATGCCTCCACGACAACGGAGCCAGAAAAGAGCTCGTCTCAATTGCTCAACAATTAGAATTTGTCTTGCAATAGCCCACCAGCGCGTGGGATCACGATAGTTTTCGAGGGTAGAGTTTTCAACCCAAATTTTTTGGTTCCTACGACGGGAAGTGAAAGAATATTCTCAAGTATTAGCAGCTGAATGTGTCAGATTCAACCACACCTGAAAGATTAGTGTCTGCAAGCAAAGTATCAGTAGAAAAGTAGTATGATAGCAACGGTGCCAGAAACGATCTGGTGACAAGGCAGACTATTCCTAACTGTCGTATCAATGGCGCCAGAAGTTGCCCGTGGACGGGAAATATTCTTTCCCGGCAACGGTGCGAGAAAAAGTATTGTAGCAGGTAGCAGCAGTGGCAAGGAACAACAATAGTGACAGCAGTAAGAAGTAACAGTAGCAGCAACAGTGGTAACAACAGCAGAGCAAAGCAAGTAACAGCAGCAGAGCAAACCAAGTAACAGCAGCAGAGCAAAACAAGGAACAACAGCAATGCGACAAACTCATAGGCAATGGGTCGGCGATTCGTTGGATGACATTCATCATGCAAAAATTATAACACGGAGAGATATGCGGCTAGCTCCCGTTCGTCAATATGATGTAGGCATGCATTCCGTGTGTCATCATCCGTGCTTAGGGAAAAGAACTTGCATGACATCTATTGTCCATCCCTCCCGTGGCACCAGGGTCCAAAGGGATACTACGGGATATTAAGGTCTCCTTTTAATAAAGAACCAGACCAACGCATTAGCACTTGGTGAACACATGAACTCCTCAAACTATGGTCATCACCGGGAGTGGTTCCGGTTATTGTCACTCCGGGGTTGCCAGGTCATAACACATAGTAGGTAACTACAACTTGCAAGATCGGATCTAAAACACACATATATTGGTGACACCATAATAATTTCAGATCTGAAATCATGGCACTCGGGCCCTAGTGACAAGCATTAAGCATGGCAAAGTAGTAGCAACATCAATCTCAGAACATAGTGGATACTAGGGATCAATCCCCGTTAAAACTAACTCCATTACATGATAGATCTCATCCTACTCATCACCGCCCAGCGAGCCTACGAATAGATTACTCACGAACGATGAAGAGCTTCATGGAATTGGAGAGGGAAGAAGGTTGATGATGACGATGGCGATGATTTCCCCTCTCCGGAGCCCAAAACAGACTCCAGATCTGCCCTCCAGATGAAGAACAGGATGTGGCGGCGCCTCCGTATCGCAAACGCGATGAAATATTCTCTTCTGATTTTTTTCGGGACGAAAGGGAATTTATAGAGCTGAGTTTGGGGTCGGTAGAGCCACGTGGGCCCCACAAGCTTGGTTGCCGCGGCCAGGGGGGCACGGCAACAGGGCTTGTGGCCCACTGGCTCGTCCTCTCCGGTGGATCTTTGCGCAGGTATTTTTCATATTTTCCAGAAATATCCTCCGTAAATTTTCAGGATGTTCCCAGAACTTTCCTTTCTGCACAAAAACAACACCATGGAAATTATGCTGAAAACAGCGTCAGTCCGGGTTAGTTCCATTCAAATCATGCAAATTAGAGTCCAAAACAAGGGCAAAAGAGTTTGGAAAAGTAGATACGATGGAGACGCATCAACTCCGCCAAGCTTAAAACCTTGCTTGTCCTCAAGCAACTCAGTTGACAAACTGAAAGAGAAAGAAAAACTTTGACAAACTTTGTTTGATCTTGTTGTTGCAACTATGTCTAACTCATAACCATAATTTCAGCAAGATCACAAGTTAACCACATAAGCAAGTGACACATAGGTCTCATGGTAAACTAATATCAATGGCATAATCAGCTAGCGAGCAAATAATAATGAGTTTCAGATACCAACAATTCAATCAAAACAAGCATGAAGCAATATGAATAGGTGGTATCTCGCTAGCTCTTTCTGAGACCGCAAAACCTAAATGCAGAGCACTTTCAAAGATCAAGGGCTGACTAAACATTGTAATTCATAGCAACGAAGATCTAGTCATAGTCATACTCAATATCAATCAAAAGCAAAGCATAAAAATGACAGAGGTGCTCTCTAATTGGTGCTTAAATAAGATGAGTATGACCCAATAGGAAAATAAATAGGCAGGCCCTTCGCAGTGGGAAGCATTGATTTGCAGAGGTGCCACAGCTCAAGCTTTGAAAACAGAGATAATAATTTTGGGTGGCATGCTTTCATGGTCAACGAGATGACCAAGAGTTCTCAATATCTTCCATGCTATTCATGCTATAGGCGGTTCCCAAACAGAAAAGTAAAGTTTTAACTCCTCCACCACCAATCAATCATACTCCACGGCTTGCCGAATCCTTGGGTACCGTCCATACTAACATCAATCCGGGGGGAGTCTTGTTTTACAATTATGTTTTTGATTTAAGCGTGGAACTGCGCATTCCAATTACCGGCCCCTTTCTCGTGAATGACAATGAATAAACACATGTCGAGGATAACATGCCTAACATGGAAGATACCAATAGCCCCCTGTCACCACATGAGCGGTTTGGGCATGCAAAATAGATTATTTCTTGAAGGTTTAGAGAATAACACATGCAAATTTACTTGGAACGGCAGGTAGATACCGCACATAGGTAGGTATGGTGGACTCTCATGGAAAAACTTTTGGGTTTATGGAAGTGGATGCATAAGCAGTATTCCACTTAGTACAAGTGAAGGCTAGTAAAAGACTGGGAAGCGACCAACTAGAGAGCGACAACAGTCATCAAGATGCAATGAGTTTGACTAACATGGAGTTCAAGCATGAACAAGATATAAATCACCATGAACACGAACATCATAGAGGCTATGTTGATTTGGTTTCAACTACATGCATGAACATGCGCCAAGTCAAGCCACTTGAATCATTCAAAGGAGAATACCATCCTATCATACTACATCATAGTCATCTCAAAATCTATGTTGGCATTCAAGACAAACCATTATAAGCTCCTAGATAATTAAGCATGGCATCAGAAACTATGATCTCTAAGTTGTCATTGCAAACATGGTTCTCTCACAATAAAGCTGAATCTGGGATGACAAGCTAGTCATATTTACAAAAACAAAATAGATAGAGTTCATACCAGCTTTTCCAGTCTCAGTCACTTCATCATATATCATCGTTATTGCCTTTCACTTGCACGATCGAATGATGTGGGCAATAATAAGAGTGCTCATGCATTGGACTAAGCTGAATCTGCAGGCAGACACAAAGGAGAAGACAAAGTAATATGGCTCTTTGAAAGCTAAACAGGTATGCATGCAAGAGCCACTAAACATTGTAACCAATATCTTCTACCTTGACCCAAAGAAAAAGAAAACTATTTACATGGGAAAGCTCCCAACAAGCAAAAGAAGAAAGGAAAATCTTTTTGGGTTTTCTCAACAGGACACAAAACAAGAAAATAAGAAAACGAAAATAAACTAGCATGGATAATACAGTGGCAAAGTGCAAACACCGGCTAACAAAGTGAAAGCATAAGCATGAATGTAAAGTCGGTGAGAACACGTACTCCCCCAAGCTTAGGATTTTGGCCTAGCTTGGTCTACTCCCAAGGTGGGAAATAACCAGCTCCGGGATACTCCGAAGCGGACTGTGGATGCCACTGCTGTGTGAGCTCCTCTGGCTCCCACGGATAAACTGGTGTCTGGTACTCGACTGGCGGCTCGGGCACGGGCAACTGTGGTTGTGCTAAGCCCCAATATGCGTAGATGTCCGAGGGCATAATAGTGTACCTGCCTGCATGAAGATCGAACAAAGAAGGAGCAGGCAAAGTAATAGTCTCTCGAGTACCCTGACTAAATACCAGGTTATAAATCATCCGTCTACTAGCATCTCTATCCATGAAATCATGGCGAACCATGCTGTCATAATCCATATATTTTTCAGGAAGAAGCATTTCTTCTTCCTCGCGAAGTCTAATAGGTATCTCAAAGTATCTAGCAAGATGAGTAGCATAGATACCTCCATAATCGACACCTTTGGAACGGTTTGTGTTCAACCGCTGAGCTACTATAGCACCTAGGCTATAAGTCTTATTGATATAAAGGCCTTTGCGCAAAACCGCAAGGTCTGGAGAGCTAAGTGATCCAGCCTCCCCACGGCCAATCAAAAATTTTCCCACAAATAATGAGAAGTACCAAAGCACAGGAAAATGTATGCTAGCAATTCTAGCGCGAGACACTCCTCTCTCCTCTCCAACAGCAATAGTACCTATGAAATCCTCCAAGTCCCATGGACGTGAATCATGAATATCCCCAACATAAGGTAATTTGCATACATTGCAAAAACCTGTAGTGTCATGCACTGGGGATATCGTACAACATGAACTCCACCATGGGAGGATTCTTCCTCAGATAAAAGTTGAAGCTTTGAACAAAAATATTGGTGAGGAGGAGGTATTGTGAGCACTTATCTTCAACGAACGCGGTAAGACCTGCGTTCTCCACCAAGTAATAAAAGTCTTCATAAAGCCCAGCGGCGCGCAAAAATTCATCACTTGGCCACTCGCACGCTCGAACTTCTGTGACTCGCGGAACCACGTACTTGGGGTGGTTCTTCTCATCCTCCTCGGGGTTACGGCTTGAAGAGCCTCTCAAGAACCTCCTCATATTTTTCCTTTTCTAGCTCTGAAAAATTCTGAAATTTTTAGAGACTTCGAAAGAAAAGTGAATAGAGATTAACCCAACTCGTAGTAACTACTCCTACTAGTGCCTAAAGACCGTATCACACGCTAAAACTACTTGGGACTAGCTAAATTCAACATTTCAAGCTCAAGAACAGGGTCACCAAGGTAGCAAGAATATGCGAAGGATAAAGCACTAGAGCAAAAACTAATTGGACCAATGGAGGAGTCACTTACCAAGGAGTAATTTCCCCAAAACGGTTCGGAGAATGGTGCTTTGAAAAAGGAGATCAAAAATCACAGCCAAATGAGCAAGAACACGGGTTTGAGCTACAAAACGATTTTTTCTGGAGGTACAAGAAGAGGATGGGAGCTGGAATGAGTGGAGGGGGTCCGTGTGGCCCCCACAAGCTTGCTTGCCGCGACCAGGGGGAGGCCGCGGTGACAGGGCTTTTGGCCCACTGGTGTGGCCCCCAGGCCAGCTCTCAATCCCAGTATTTTTCAAATATTCCAGAAAAAATCATACTAGATTTTCAGGACCATCGGAGAACTTTTATTTTCGGGGTATTTTTCTACCGTACGCTAAAACAGGAAACATGGAAAACTAAACTAAATCTATCATTTTTCTTCCAAGCAACAAAAGGTGAAAGCTTAAAACAGAGGTATGTGACTCTTTGATTCTTCCATTTCATGGTCATCGAAAGAAATCCGTCAATGGGGTTGATCAAATCCTCATGACAAAACCTTCTCGAATCGCAAAAGAGAACGGAGAATTTTCGAATAACCACTAAGTCACCTCAATGGGGATATGTATCTCCCCAACAAGCAAATCATACTTCATCTTGACACGAGGAATAGGGCATTCAAAGCTCCCAATAAGAATCTATGAAGTTTTTTCGATAGCATTGACGCAATGTACTTGATATCGTTTCTTCACAAAGTGCACGGTATGCTCATTACCGTTGACATGGAAAGCGACATTGCCTTTGTTGCAATCTATAACAGCCCCTGCAGTGTTTAAAAAGGGTCTTCCGAGGATGACAGCCATGGCACCGTCCTCGAGAATATCCAAGATAACAAAGTCTGTTAAGATAGTGGTGTTAGCAACCACAACAGGCACATCCTCGCAAGTACCGACAGGGAAAGTAGTTGATTTGTCGGCCATTTGCAGAGAGATTTTAGTGGGTGTCAACTTATCCAGTTCAAGTCTACGATAAAGAGAGAGCGGCATAACACTAACACCGGCTCCAAGGTCACATAAGGAAGTTCTTACGTAGTTTCCTTTAATGGAGCAAGGTATAGCGGGCACTCCGGGATCACCAAGTTTCTTAGGAGTTCCACCTTTGAAAGTGTAATTGGCAAGCATGGTGGAGATCTCAAGATCCGGTATCTTCCGTTTATTGGTCACGATATCTTTCATGTACTTGGCATATGGAGACATTTTGAGCATATCAACTAACCGCATCTGTAGAAAGACGGGTCTTATCATTTCAATAAAGTGCTCAAAATCCTCATCATCCTTTTTCTTGGATGGCTTAGGAGGAAAGGGCATAGGTCTCTGAACCCATGGCTCCCTTTCTTGACCATGCTTCCTAGAAGTGAAGTCATTCTTATCGTATCTCTTAGGTTGTGTGTTATCAGGATTAACCGTAGGTTCAATCTCGACATCGTTATCATTGCTAGGTTGAGCATCATTATCAACATCGCTGTCCATATTGTCACCAGGTTCATGTTCATCACCAGATTGTGTTTCTGCATCAGACGCAGAAATATCATTTGATTCTTCAGGTGTGACAACATTTGGCGAACTGACCTATAGGTTTCTATCATCCTTCTTCTTCTCCTTAGGATGACTGGGTGTATCAGCATTAATTCCTTGAGAATCTTGATCAATTCTCTTAGGATGGCCTTCTGGATACAAAGGTTCCTAAGTCATTTTGCCTCCTCTAGCAATGACTGACAGAGTTGTCATTTAATTCATTGAGCAAGTCATTCTGAGCTTTAAGTACTTGTTCTACCTGAGTAGTAATCATAGAGGCATGTTTACTCAGAAGCTTCAGATCATTGACATTTCTGTCTACACAAGCACTTAAATGACTAAGCATACGAGTACTTTGTTCCAAATGTATGCTAACATAATCATTGAAACTCTGTTGTTTGGCAACAAAGTTGTCAAATTCATCAAAGCATAAGCTAGCAGGTTTGTCAAAAGGAATATCATTCTCATCAAACCTACGCAGAGAATTCACTTCTACTACTTGTATCGGGTTATCGAGACCATGGATCTCTTCGATAGGTGGTAGATTTTTGACATCTTCAGATCTAATGCCTTTCTCTTGCATAGATTTCTTGGCTTCTTGCATATCTTTGGGACTGAGGAATAGAATACCTCTTTTCTTTGGAGTTGGCTTAGGAGGTGGTTCGGGAATAGTCCAAGCATTATCGTTGATCAAGATGTTATTCAGTAGAATCTCAGCTTGTTCTACAGTTTGTTCCCTAAAAACACAACCGGCACAACTATCTAGGTGGTCTCTAGAAGCATCGGTAAGTCCGTTATAGAAGATATCAAGTATCTCGTTCTTCTTAAGAGGGTGATCAGGCAAAGCATTCTGTAGCTGGATGAGCCTCCCCCAAGCTTGTGGGAGACTCTCTTCCTTGAGTTGAGCAAAGTTGTATATTTCCTGCAAGGCACTTGCTTCTTATGGGCAGGAAAATATTTCTCACAGAAGTAATAGACCATATCCTGTGGACTACTCACACATCCAGGAGCAAGAGAAGTGAACCAGGCTTTAGCGTCATCCTTTAGAGAGAAAGGAAACAACTTAAGGATATAGTAGTAGCGGATCTTCTCCTCACTAGTGAAAAGGGTGGCTATATCGTGTAGTTTGGTAAGATGGGCTACGACTGTCTCAGACTCATAACCATGGAAAGGATCAGATTCTACTAGGGAGATTATCTCAGGATCGACAGAGAATTCATAATCCTTGTCGGTGATAAAGATAGGTGAAGTGGCAAACTTCGGGTCGTATTTCATCCTAGCTTTCAGAGATTTTTCCTTCCACTTGAGAAGTAATTTCTCAGCGTAATAGGCATCCTTACACGCAAGAAAATCCTCAGCTATCGCTCCCTCCATAACATAACCCCCAGGTATATCAGGCAATTCATATCTAGGAGAGCTAGATCTAGCAGGAGCAAAAGCAGGTTCTATCTCAATAGTATCGACAGTTTCAGAAGCATCACGAGCATTGGCAGTAACTCTAGCAATATGAGCATCAAGGAATACCCCTAGTGGCATATCAGGCAAAGTAGTATCTCTAGCAGTATCAAGCATAGTATCTCTGGTAGTATCAACCATAGTATCTCTAGCAGTATCAAGCATGGCATCATCAGGCAAAATAGCATCTCTAGCAGTATCAGGCATAGTATCTCTAGCAGTAGCATCATAAGCATCATCAAGCACAAGCGACATATCAAGATTTCTAGCAGGAGGTGGTGTCGCAAACTTACTCATAACTGAAGGTGAATCAAGTGCAGAGCTAGATGGCAGTTCCTTACCTCCCCTCGTAGTTGAGGGCAAGACTTTGGTTCTAGGATCTTTCAGATTCTTCATAGTGATCAGCACATATAAATCCCAAATGACTCAAAGAATATAGATATCCTTCCCCGGAAACGGCGCCAGAAAAATGCTGCTGACGTGCAACTATTCCTGACTTGATGCCTCCACAGCAACGAAGCCAGAAAAGAGCTCGTCTGAATTGCTGAACAATTAGAAATTGTCTTGCAATAGCCCACCAACGCGTGGGATCGCGACAATTTTTGTGGGTAGAGTATTCAAACCAAATTTGTTGGTTCGCGTGACGGGAAGTGAAAGAATATTCTCAAGCATTAGGAGATGAATGTGTCAGATTCAACCACACCTGAAAGATTAGTGTGTGCAAGCAAAGTATGAGCAGCAAATTAGTATGATAGAAACGGTGCCAGAAACGATCTGGTGACAAGGCAGATTATCCCTAACCGTCATATCAATGGCGCCAGAAGTTGCCCGTGGACGAGAAATATTCTTTCCCGGCAACGGTGCGAGAGAAAGTATTCTAGCAGGTAGCAGCAGTGACAAGGAACAACAGTAGTGACAACAGTAGCAAGTAATAGCAGCAACAACAGTGGTAACAGCAGTAGAGCAAAGCAAGTAATAGCAGCAGCAACAGTGGTAACAGCAGCAGAGCAAAGCAACTAACAGCAGCAGAGCAAAACAAGTAACAACAGCAGTGAGACAAACTCGTAGGCAATGGGTCGGTGATTTGTTGGATGACATTCATCATGCAACAGTTATAACACGGAGAGATATGTGGCTAGCTCCCGTTCGCCAATATGATGTAGGCATGCATTCCGTGTGTCGTCATACGTGCTTAGGGAAAAGAACTTGCATGACATCTATTGTCCATCCCTCCCACGGCAACGGGGTCCAAAAGGATACTACGGGATATTAAGGTTCTCCTTTTAATAAAGAACCGGACCAACGTATTAGCACTTGGTGAACACATGAACTCCTCAAACAATGGTCATCACCGGGAGTGGTTCCGGTTATTGTCACTCCCGGGTTGCCGGGTCATAACACATAGTAGGTAACTACAACTTGCAAGATCAGATCTAAAACACACATATATTGGTGACAACATAATAATTTCAGATCTGAAATCATGGCACTCGGGCCCTAGTGACAAGCATTAAGCATGGCAAAGTAGTAGCAACATCAATCTCAGAACATAGTGGATACTAGGGATCATTCCCCGTTAAAACTAACTCGATTACATGATAGATATCATCCTACTCATCACCGTCCAGCAAGCCTATGAATAGATTACTCACGAATGATGAAGAGCTTCATGGAATTGGAGAGGGAAGAAGGTTGATGATGACGAGGGCGACGCTTTCCCCTCTCCGGAGCCCAAAACGGACTCCAGATCTACCCTCCAGATGAAGAACAGGATGTGGCGGCGCCTCCGTATTGCAAACACGATGAAATCTTCTCTTATGTTTTTTCAGGACGAAAGGGAATTTATAGAGCTGAGTTTGGGGGCGGCAGAGCCACGTGGGCTCCACAAGCTTGGTTGCGGTGGCCTGGGGGGGGGGGGGGGCAACAGGGCTTGTGGCCCACTGGCCCGTCCCCTCCGGTGGATCTTTGCGCAAGTATTTTTCATATTCTCCAGAAATATTCTCCGTAAATTTTCAGGACGTTTCGAGAACTTTCATTTCTGCACAAAAACAACACCATGGCAATTCTGCTGAAAACAGTGTCAGTCCGTGTTAGTTCCATTCAAATCATGCAAATTAGAGTCCAAAACAAGGGCAAAAGAGTTTGGAAAAGTAGATACGATGGAGACGTATCAAAGAGCATCATGGAATTGGCGATGAAGGAAGGTTGATGATGACGATGGCGATGATCTCCCCTCTCCGGAGCCCAAAACGGACTCCAGATCTGCCCTCCAGATGAAGAACAGGAGGTGGCCGCGCCTCCGTATCATAAAACGCGATGAACTCTTCTCTCTGATTTTTTTTCCGGACGAAAGAGGTTATATAGAGCTGGAATTGGGGGCGGCGGAGTCCCGAAGGGCTCACAAGCCTGCTAGCCTCGACCAGGGGGGGGGGGGCAGGCCTGGTGGGCTTGTGAGCTCCTGGCTCCGTCCCTCCAGTTGATTCTTGCGCCAGTATTTTTTATATATTCCACAAAAATTCCTCGTAGATTTCTAGGTCATTCTGAGAACTTTTATTTCTGCGCAAAAACAACACCATGGCAATTCTGCTGAAAACAACATCAGTCCGGGTTAGTTCTATTTAAATCATGAAAATTAGAGTCCAAAACAAGGGCAAAAGAGTTCGGAAAAGTAGATACGACAGAGACGTATCAACTCCCCCAAGCTTAAAGCCTTGCTTGTCCTCAAGCAATTCAGTTGACAAATTGAAAGAGACAAAAGAAAAACTTTGACGAACTCTGTTTGATCTTGTTGTTGCAACTATGTCTAACTCATATCCGGAATTTCAGCAAGATCACAAGCTAACCACATAAGAAAATGACATCTAGGTCTCACGTAAACTCATATCAAAGGCATAATCAACTAGCGAGCAAAGAATAATAAATCTAAAACGTCAATAAAAACAATCATGAAGCAGCACGAATAGATGGTATCTCGCTAGCTCTTTCTGAGACCGCAAAACATAAATGCAGAGCACCTTCAAAGACCAAGGGCTGACTAAACATTGTAATTCATGGCAAAGAAGATCCAGTCATAGTCATACTCAACACAGTTAAAAGCAAGCATAAAAATGAGAGAGGTGCTCTCTAATTGGTGCTTTTATAAGAGGAGGATGACTCAACAGGAAAATAAATATACAGGCCCTTCTCAGAGGGAAGCATTGATTTGTAGAGGTGCCTGAGCTCAAGCTTTGAAAACAGAGATAATAATTTTGGGTGACATGCTTTCATTGTCAACGCAATGACTAAGAGTTCTCACCATCTACCACGCTACACATGCTATAGGCGGTTCCCAAACAGAAAAGTAAAGATTTGACTCCCCCACAACCAATCAATCACACTCCACGACTAGCCGAATACTCGGGTGCCGTCCATACCAACATCAATCCAGGGGGAGTTTTGTTTGCAATTATCTTTTTGATTTGAGCATGGAACTGGGCATTCCAATTACCGGCCCCTTTCTCATGAATGATAGTGAATAAACACATACCGAGGATAACACGCCTAGCATGGAAGATACTGATAGCCCCCTGTCACCACATGAGCGGTTCTGGCATGCAAAACAGATTATTTCTTGAAGGTTTAGAGAGTGGCACATGCAAATTTACTTGGAACGGCAGGTAGATACCGCATATAGGTAGGTATGGTGGACTCATATGGAAGAAATTTGGGTTTATGGGAGGTGGATGCACAAGTAGTATTCCCGCTTAGTACAAGTGAAGGCTAGCAAAACACTGGGAAGCGACCAACTAGAGAGCGACAACAGTCATCAAAATGCATTGAGATTAACCAACATTGAGTGCAAGCATGAGTAGGACATAAATCACCATGAACATGAATATCATAGAGGCTATGTTGATTTTGTTTCAACTACATGCATGAACATGCGCAAGTCAAGCCACTTGAATCGTCCAAAGGAGGATACCATCCTATCATACTACATCATAGTCATCTCAACAATCATGTGGGCATCCAAGACAAACCATTATAAGCTCCTAGCTAAGTAAGCATGGCATCAACAACTATGATCTCTAAGTTGTCATTGCAAAAATGTTTCTCTCACAACAAAGCTGAATCAGGAACGATGAGCTAGTCATATTTACAAAAACAAAATAGATCGAGTTCAGACCAGCTTTTACAGGCTCAGTCACTTCATCATATATCGTCATTATTGCCTTTCACTTGCACGACCGAATGATGTGAACAATAATAAGAGTGCTCGTGCATTGGACTAAACCTGGAATCTGCAGGCAAACACAAAGAAGAAGACAAAGTAATATGGCTCTTTAACAGATAAGCAGATATGCATGCGAGAGCCACTAAACATTGTAACCATGGTCTTCTACCTTGACCCAAAGAAAATGAAAACTATTTACACGGGAAATCTCCCAACAAGCAAAAGAAGAACAAGAAAATCTTTTTGGGTTTTCTCAAACTAGACAGACACACGAAAAGAAACGAGAACAAGAAATAAACTAGCATGGATGATACAGTGGCGAAGTGTGAACACCGACGAAACAAAGTGAAAGCATAAGCAGGAATGCAAAGTCGGTGAGTAACACGTACTCCCCCAAGATTAGGATTTTGGCCTAAGTTGGTCTACTCCCATGGATGGTCCGGGCGATATCCAAAATCATAATGGGGGTTGTATGAGAGCGCTGCAGCCACTGCCTGATTAGCTTCCTCTTGGAGACGAGAAGCCTTTGCCTCCCTCTCATACTCCCGCACCTCTCCTCTGGTTACGTAATATGTCCGTTTTACTTGAAAGTCAAAGAAGGCAGGAGTAGGAAGGGTAATATGGAAAACACGCTGCCGGTTAAATATCAAACGGTATATGAGGGATTTATCATCCCTCTCAAGGAACTGGTAGCGTGTCAGAGCGACGCGGTCAAGAAAGCTGTATGGAGCGGGGGATCTCTTTCGCGGATGGGTACTCCAAGGAAATTCGCTATGCGAGTGGCATAGATCCCACCAAAGAAATCCCCTTCATTAGCATTATTATTCAACCTCCTTGCTATTATAGCTCCCATGTTGAAACTTCTATCACCCGTTACCGCGCTCTTAAGAATACTAAGGTCTGGTGCGCAGAGATGAAAATAATCAATCTTGCCATTAATGCATCTGCCTATGAAGAGGGCAAAGTAATGCAAGGCAGGAAAATGAATGCTCCCCATGGTAACCTGCGAAATATCTCTAGTTTCTCCCATAGTTATACTAGAGAAAAAAATCTCTAACCGAAGATTTAGGAGGATCATTGAGACTACCCCAAGTAGGTATCTTGCAAATTCTATTGAAATCCTCTAAATCCATGGTATACGATTTGTCATAGAGATCAAATAGTACAGATGTATCACGACCAACTGAAAATTTGAATCTACGAACAAAAGAAGCAGTGAGCGTAACATACTGTTCACATTTATCGGAGATGAATTCTTCGAGTCCGACGTTGTGAACAAGTGTATCAAACTCGTCTTTGAAACCTGCCTCCATCATGAATTCATCAGAAGGCCATTCACATGGTTGTACCGGTGCATTCCTCGGTTGGTAAGGATCGGGTTCCCGAATCGCAAGACGAGGACCTCTCTTGCTTGGGGAACTACCATGATAGTTTCTCCTGAACATCTTCCTTTTCTGAAATTTTCAGTGACCCAAAGGAAAAGTGAACAAGGCTCAACTAAACTTGTAGCAACTACTCCCACAAGTGCCTAGAGGCCATATTACGCATCAAAGCTCCTTGGGACCAACTAAAATTGGCATGCAAAGCTCAAGAACATGGTCACCAAGGCAGCAAAAATGTGCGAAGTATAAGACACTAGAGTAAAAACTAATTGGACCAATGGAGGAGTCACTTACCAAGGAGTTGAGCAAGGAGATCAAAAATCCCAGCAAGAGAAGCAAGAACACGGGTTTGAGCTGCAAAATGAATTTTTCTGGAGGAAGGAGCAGTGGATGAGAGCTAGAATGAGTGGAGGGGGTACCTGTGGGCCCCACAAGCCTGCTAGCCCCGGCCAGGGGGGTGGTCGGGCCTCCTGGGCTTGTGGCCCACTGGCGCATCCCCCAGACTAGCTATTCGTCTCAGTATTTTTCAAAAATTCCAGAAAAAATCATACTTGATTTTCAGGACGTTCGGAGAACTTTTATTTTCGGGGTATTTTTCTACGGGATGCTTACACAGAAAACAGGGAAAACTAAACTAAATCTATCATTTTTCTTCTAAGCAACCGAAGGTGAAATCTCAGAACAGAGGTTTGTGACTCCTCGATTTATCCATCTCATGGTCATTGAAAGAAATCCATCAATTAGGTTGATAAAGTCTCCTCGACAAACCTTTTCGAATCACAAAAGAGAACGATGAATTTTCGAATAGTCACTAGGTAACCTCAATAGGGATGTGTATCTCCCCAACAAGCAAATCATACTTCATCTTTACACGAGGTATAGGGCATTGAAAGCTCCCAATAAGAATCGATGAAGTTCTTTCGATAGCATTGATGCAATGTACTCGATATTGTTTCTTCGGAAAGTGCACCGTATGCTCATTACCGTTGACATGGAAAGTGACATTGCCTTGTTGCAATCTATAACAGACCCTGTAGTGTTTAAAAAGTGTCTTACGAGGATGACCGCCATGGCATCGTCCTCGGGAATATCCAAGATAACAAAGTCTGTCAAGATAGTGACATTGGCAACCACGACAGGCACATCCTCGAAAATGCCGATAGGGATAGCAGTTGATTTGTCGTCCATTTGCAGAGAGATTTCAGTGGGTGTCAACTTATCCAGTTCAAGTCTACGATAAAGAGAGAGAGGCATAACACTAACACCGGCTCCAAGGTCGCATAAAGCAGTTCTAACCTAGTTGCCTTTAATGGAGCAAGGTATAGTGGGCACTCCGGGATCACCTAGTTTCTTGGGAGTTCCACCCTTGAAGGTATAGTTAGCAAGCATGGTGGAAATCTTAACCTCAGGTATCCTCCTCTTATTAGTAACAATATCTTTCATGTACTTAGCATACAGAGACATTTTGAGCATGCCCGTCAAACGCATTTGCAGAAAGACAGGTCTAATCATCTCAACGAATTTCTCAAAATCCTCATCATCCTTTTTCTTGGATGGTTTGGGAGGAAAGGGCATGGGTTTTTGAACCCATGGTTCCCCTTTCTTTACCATGCTTCCTAGCAGTGAAGTCATTCTTATCGTATCTCTTGTTCTTAGGCTGTGGGTTATCAAGATCAACACTAGGTTCAATCTCCACATCCTTATCATTGGTAGGTTGAGCATCAACATGAACATCACTATTGATATTATCATTAGGCTCATGTTCATCACCAGAGTGTGTCTCAACATCAGAAACAGAGGCATCGTTTGGACTCTCAGGTGTAGCAGCAACAGGGTTGCTAGCGTGCAGGTTCCTACCGTCTTTCTTCTTCTTTCTAGGATGACTAGGTGCATCAGTGATAACTCCTTGAGAATCTTGTTCAATTCTCTTTGGATGACCCTCAGGATACAAAGGTTCCTAGGTCATTCTACCGCCTCTAGTGACGACTCTGACGGAATTGTCATTCAACTCATTGAGCAAGTCATTCTGAGCTTTAAGTACTTGTTCTACCTGAGTAGTAACCATAGAGGCATGTTTACTCAAGAGCTTAAGATCATTGATGTTTCTGTCCACACAAGCACTTAAATGACTAAGCATACGAGCATTTTGTTCCAATTGTCCGCTAACATAATCATTGAAACTCTGTTGTTTGGCAACAAAGTTATCAAATTCATCCAGGCATAGTCTAGCAGGTTTATCAAAAGGAATATCACTCTCATCAAACCTACGCAGAGAATTTACTTCTACTACATGTATCGGGTTATCGAGACCATGGATCTCTTCGATAGGTGGTAGATTTTTGACATCTTCAGATCTAATTCCTTTCTCTTTCATAGATTTATTAGCTTCTTGCATATCTTCAGGACTAAGGAATAGAATACCTTTTTTCTTCGGAGTTGGCTTAGGAGGTGGTTCGGGAATAGTCCAAGCATTCTCATTGCACATGATGTTATTCAACAGGATCTCAGCTTGTTCTACAGTTCGTTCCTTAAAAACACAACCATCACAACTATCTGGGTGGTCTTTAGAAGCATCGGTAAGTCCATTATAGAAGATATCATGTATTTCATTCTTCTCAAGAGGGTGATCAGGCAAAGCATTTAGTAGCTGGATGAGCCTCCCCCAAGCTTGTGGGAGACTCTCTTCTTCAGCTTGAGCAAAGTTTTATATTTCCTGCAAGGCAACTTGCTTCTTATGGGCAGGGAAATATTTTTCAGAGAAGTAGTAGACCATGTCCTAGGGGCTACGCACACAACCAGGAGCAAGGGAAGTGAACCAGGTCTTAGCATCATCCTTTAATGATAAAGGAAACAAGTTGAGGATATAGTAGTGGCGGATCTTTTCCTCACTAGTGAATAGGGTGGCTATGTCATGCAGTTTGGTAAGATGGGCTACAACCGTTTCACACTCATAACCATGAAAAGGATCAGATTCGACCAAAGTGATTAACTCAGGGTCGATAGAGAATTCATAATCCTTATCGGTCACAAAGATAGGCAAAGTAGCAAACTTCGGGTCGTATTACATCCTAGCATTCATCGATTTTTCTTTCCACTTGAGCAGTAGTTACTCAACATCATAGCTATCCTTACACGCAAGAAAGTCCTCAGCTATCTCTCCCTCCATAACATTACGTTCAGGCAATTCAGGCATAGGAGAGCTAGTTTTAGCAGGCAAAATAGCAGGTTCTACTTCAATAGTATCAACAGTTTCAGAAGTATCATCACATCTAGCAGCAACTCTAGCAATTTGTGCGTCAAGGAATGCACCTAGTGGCAAAGCAGTATCAAGCATAACATCATCAGGCAAAGCAGTATCAAGCATAGCATTATCAGGCAAAGCAGTATCAAGCATAGCATCATCATAAGCATCATGGGCAGCAGAAGTAGCATCATCAAGCACAGGCGACATATCAAGATTTCTAGCAGGAGGTGATGTCACAAACTTACTCATAACTGAAGGTGAATCAAGTGCAGAGCTAGATGGCACTTCCTTACCTGTCCTTGTAGTTGAGGGCAAAACTTTAGTTCTTGGATCTATTGGATTCCTCATAGTGACCAGCAGACGTAAATCCCAAGTGACTCAAAGGATATAGCTGTGCTTCCCCGGCAACGGCGCCAAAAAAAGGTCTTGATAACCCACAAGTATAGGGGATCGCAACAGTTTTTGAGGGTAGAGTATTCAACCCAAATTTATTGATTCGACTCAAGGGGAAGCGAAAGAATATTCTCAAGTATTAGCAGTTGAGTTGTCAATTCAACCACACCTGAAAGATTTAGTGTCTACAACAAAGTATCAGTAGCAAGGTGGTATGATAGCAGCAGTAGCAAGAGTAACCAGTAGCAGCAAAGTAACAACAGTAGCAACAGAGTAACAACAGCAACAGCGACAGCAGTAGGGGCAAAGTAACATAGCAAGGACCAGTAGTAAAAGACTCGTAGGCATTGGATCGGTGATGGATGATTATGCCGGATGTGATTCATCATGTAATAGCTATAATACGGAGAGATATGTAACTAGCTCCCGTTCGTCAATCTAATGTAGGCATGTATTCCGTATGTAGTCATACATGCTTAGGGAAAAGAACTTGCATGACATCTATTGTCCATCCCTCCCGTGGCAGCGGGGCCATAATGTAAACTACGGGATATTAAGGTTCTCCTTTTAATAAAGAACCGGACCAACGCATTAACACTTGGTGAATACATGAACTCCTCATACTATGGTCATCTCCGGGAGTGGTTCCGACTGTTGTCACTCCTGGGTTGTCGGGTCATAACACATAGTAGGTGACTACAACTTGCAAGATAGGATCTAAAACACACATATATTGGCGACAACATAATAGGTTCAGATCTGAAATCATGGCACTCAGGCCCTAGTGACAAGCATTAAGCATGGCAAAGTAGTAGCAACATCAATCTCAGAACATAGTGGATACTAGGGATCAATCCCCGCCAAAACTAACTCGATTACATGATAGATCTCATCCAACTCATCACCGACCAGCAAGCCTACGATGAGATTACTCACGAATGGTGAAGAGCAGCATGGAATTGGCAATGAAGGAAGATTGATGATGACGATGGGGACGATCTCCCCTCTCCGTAGCCCAAAACGGACTCCAGATCTTCCCTCCAAATGAAGAACAGGAGGTGGCGGCACCTCCGTATCGTAAAACGCGATGAACTATTCTCTCTGATTTTTTTCCGGACGAAAGAGTTCATTTCGAGAACTTTTATTTCTGCGCAAAAACAACACCATGGCAATTCTGCTGAAAACAGCGTCAGTCCGGGTTAGTTCCATTAAAATCATGCAAATTAGAGTCCAAAACAAGGGCAAAAGAGTTCGGAAAACTAGATACGATGGAGACGTATCAGGTGCCTTGTTATATCACCATATTATTGCTATTTAATTTAATGCACCTATATACTTGGTAAAAGTGGGAAGGCTGGGCCTTCGAGCCTGGTGTTTTGTTCCACCTTTGCCGCCTTAGTTTCGGTTACCTGTGTTATGTTCCATAAATGAGCGCTCCTAACATGCTTCGGGTTGTTATGGGGACCCCCTAGATTCTCGTTTTGGTATAAAAATCATCTGGCAAGGCCCAACATTAGTACTATATTTTCCTAACATAATAATTCTGTAAATATTGAAAACATAGGGCGTCATGAACCCGAGGAGTAATTCAACATAATATAGGGGGGCTAGTGTTGATGGTGTTGGTCCCAAACAGAGCATCTTATTAACGCTACCCGGGGCAACTCGACGTCTAGCGTGGTAACCATCGCTCATCCGTGAGAATGAGATACACGGCTCCTATCGGGATCGTCGACACGCCGGGCGGCCTTGCTGGACTTGCTTTACCTTTCTCGAGCGTCTTGTGCGAGGGATTCCGAGGATACGTTGGGCTATCTCGAGGTTGAGGTCTTCCAATAGGAACCCGAGGAGATCACAGGTTGTTTCAAGAATTAAATATGTAAACCCACCAAATCCATTGATCATGAGATATTTTGACCCATGGTTTCTTCATTGAGTTATCTTCATTTAGATTTCACCTAAAACTTTTCCTAGGGATTATTGCTATTATGGTGATTATCATTCATGCAAGTCATGTATGTATCTTGTTGGTGTAAGAAGTTTTGCCTTTCTTGTTGCATCCAAACAATCCTTGTTTCTGTTAGTGGCTGGTTGTCACCTCATTATTTTGAAATGGTTTCCATAAGCCCACTGCAAGCTTGTTCTTTTCGTTGTTGATTTTCCAACAACTCCATGCAATCCTCCTTTGTAGGATTCTCTTCAAATTCAATTGTGGTAGAAGTTTTCATTTTCTTCTCCATTCCTTCTTCCCAATGATCTAGTTTCTATTCTCTTGTTCCAGAGTGTTGTGTCTTCTTTCCTTTTTTTCCTTGCTTAACAATTAGTTGGTTTGTTGTGAATCTTCTCAAGATCTTTCCATCTTATCAAATTGTATCCTCAATTTCCTACCGAAGTGTTGCCGAAATTTCATGTGAATTCCTTGCTTGTTTCTCATGCCATACTTCATCTCCTTGCAACCTTTAAGTTTTGTTGGTTTCACTCGTTTGTCAAAGAAGCAACTAAGTTTTACATATTGCTCCTTCTCATCCTCTTCCCCTTTTAATTCTTAGATCTCGGGGCGAGATATCTTGTTAGTGTAGGAGAGTTGTAACAGCCGGAGACCGACGCTCCAGAAGATTCCTCTTTTATTCCGTTCTCGTCGTGTGATTCGTCTGGTTGTCGCGTTCATCATCGCATCATGCACATCATCTGCATTGCATCGACACTCCATTGCCGTCAGTTTTCAAAACTTGCATCTGTTATTAGTTGCTGGTTCTCCCCGTTTTGTCGTTGACTGTTTTGAGACCAAACACACATGCACATGCCCGCGACACTGTTAAAATGTTATTTTAAAAGTGCGTGAAAAATATTCTTGGATTGGGTCGAAAGTTGGCATGCGGTCTTTATATAGTGTAGGTAGACTGCTTGCTAAAGTTCATCGCAATCAGAGTCCGTTTGATACCCGAGTGGTCGACCTTTGTGGCACCATCATCGGTTTATCGTCGGACGTTGATGACGAGTTGATGGATATACTTCTCGCCTCTCGTTGGTTACTCCAAGTGGAAGGTGAAGATGTAGTCAGCAGCAGATTTCCCTTACATGGAGACTGTAAGGTGTATCGAACCAGGAGGACTCCTAGGCTCAAAAAGTAGGTGTCTTGCACCGTGGCACTAGCAGAAGACGGTGGACCTGCACACACAACAAATAACTTTGCTCCCAATGAGTACAGAGAGGTTGTAAATATCTCCGGCCTTGTAGTTTGCAAAGGATCAAAACACAAGCGGGAAAGTAATAGTGATTGCAACGGAAAAGTAAATGAAAGAGGTAAATGATGGAGGAGTAAACAATGATGGTGATATGGACCGGAGTCACATGATGTTCACTAGTGATGTATCTCTCCCAAAAGACGATAAACAACTATGCTAGGGTAAAGAAATCATAGTTTGGCAATTGACAGAATTATGATCGCACCGCATTGCTAATTATGCTACTTGATAGCTAGAGGTTCAATAGTAATGGGCAGTACGCCAAGACAAGTAGACCATTTATTCATCAGCATCTACTTACAAATCATCCACCTTGACAAATCTATCTAAAACATCTCTCCGGTATTAAGTTGCGAGCCCCACCCAAAGTGTAAACTCAAAGCAACGGACAACTGCATTAACGAACTATGTGTAAGGTAAACAATCCTTGCAACCATGGTCAGAAGCACCATTGTTTTCTCCCTGGTGGCAACAAGCACATCCCCTAGTCTGATGTTTCTGTCACTCAAGCTAGACATCGAGGGGCATGAAACCACAATCATGCATAACGCTCCCTCTTGGAGTTGCAATCTACTACTCGGCCAAAGAAATAAATAGCAACGGAGAACATGCATGAATCACTAAGGAACATAATATAAAAGGGTAATCAAATATATAACTCATAACAATCTGAACATAATCTTATAATCCATCGGATCCCAACAAACCGAGCATAGCAATAGCAAGATAATTACATAGATGCCTTGATCATGTAGGGCAGCTCACAAGGACTAACCATTGAAGAACAAGATTGGAGAGAAGACATAACATATATACTGGTCATGGACTCATGGTCCAAGGAGGACTACTCACGGCACGTACGGGAAGCGTCCATGGCGGTGGAGAAGCTCCCGGAGGTCAATCCTCCTTCCGGCAGGGTGCCGGGAAGAGGTCTCCTGACACTCCCGACCTCGGAAGCGTTGCAGCAGCGGAACGATGGAGAAATTCGCGATTCTAGATGTTCTGGAAGGGTTTCCTCTCGGGACTCTAAATATAGGCCAAAGGAGGGCACCAGAGGAGGTGGGACCCATCGAGGCGGCCTCCTTGAGCGACCTAGGGCCTGGTCGCGCCAGCAGGTCGCCTGGGAGGCCCCTGGCCCCCTGTGGCCCATCTTCGGTGATCCGGAAGCTTCTGTGTCGCTGATTGTTTATATATTTTTCCTGGAATTTTCCGGGCTTCGAAAAATTGGGTAAAAGCCCCTGCAAAATAGACATCAGCAGAGAGAAACTGACACTGGGTGCACTGAGTTAGTAGGTTAGTCCAAATACGTGTAAAATGATATAAAAGTGTAGCAAAACATATAACAATGTCACCCAAAAGATCATGGAACAAGGAGAAATTATAGATACGTTTGGGACGTATCAACATCCCCAAGCTTAATATCTGCTCGTCCTCGAGTAGATAAATGATAACACAATAGTTTCTCTGGTGACATGCTAACACACATATAAGAACTTGAAAGTAAAGCAAGTGAGATATGCAATTCAAGTCAAGACAATAACAAGCAAGAGTCTATATCTAGTATTGAATTTAGCAGGCGGAGTGGCTGCGGCGCGAGCGGGCGGAGGTGCAGCAGTACGAGGCCGACGACGTCCGGGATCTGGGCCCGGTTGGGCCAGATTTGGACTCAGCGGGCCTGCTCGTCCTAGGCTGTCGGTGGTTTGCCGCTCCCGGCAAAGGCAGTGGTGCTTCTTTGCCGCTCTCGGAGATGTGAAGGATGGCAGCGCAGCGGCGCTGGAACTGGTGGCTGGAGCGAGGCGGCTACGACGGCTTGAGGTGTCGTGTGGTTTTTGCTGGCCGTGTGTGACTGGTGGTTGGTGGCGGCAGGCTCTCTGATGCATCAGGGATTCTTGCAAGGGACGTCGGCGGGATGCAATGGCAATGGGTTTGGTGAGCTCCGGGTGAAAGCCTAGCAAGACCTCGGTTGATGCCGGCGGCGACAATGTCTTTGGACGTTGTTTCCCTCCTTGGAGGCGTCGTCGTGTGGAGCCCCTTCACCTCCCTTATCGCCTCAGTCAAATTCCAGGTGAAAACCTTAGCTTTGGCCTTGGTAGCAGCGGGCATCGACGCGTTCGGTCGCTTCCTCCTTGGGGGCGATGCCTTTGGAGATCCGTCCCTTTTTGAGCTCTGGTGGCTTTGGAGTTTTTGTCGTCGGCCAGGTGTGTGCGCGGCCTCGGGGCCGGCGTGGAAGTCGGAACAGCGGCTCCAGAGATTTCCTCTACGTCTGTTGTTGCCTTTTGTCGCTTGGGCGGCAAAACCATCGACTCGGCTGGAACGTGGCCTCAGGGCCGGTGTGGATGTCGAAGCAACAACTCCAAAGATGATTGTTGGGTGTCCGCTTCGGTTGCTCGGGTGATGGAGTTGGCGGCTCATTGGATGCGAGGCATCGGGGTCGGTGTGTGTTCTTGTTGGTTGTAAGTCGGAGCGGCGGCTCCGAAATAGGGTTGTAGAGTGTCGATTTCCGTTGCTCGAGCAACGGAGTTGGCGGCTCGGCGAATGCGCGGCCTCGGGGTCGGTGTGTGGGTCGTCTTGTTGTATCGGTTTTCGGTCGGTTTTCCTTATTAACTGACCAATTCTTCTTCTTCTTCTATATGAAAAGGCAGAGCTCTTGCTGGTTCCTCTAAAAAAAGTATTGAATTTAGCAAAGTAAGAACATAAAGGTGCAAGAGCTCTCGTTGTCCATGACTCGAATGTCTCCAAATGGTGTTTGCGTCCAAGAAGTGGGAGATGGGTTGAGATCATAAAATATTTTTTTAATTGAGAACTCAATCTACTAAAATTTCACACTTGGTCTCCTTCGGAATCTTATTTTGACTCATCCCGAGACGAGTAGTCAGGAACAAGTCAAAATGATCCTCTCCCTTTCGATTTTGAGCACTCATGCAATGGATGAGCGTAAGCAAGATATGTTGGCACTTAGGATGGCAAATAGAATAATGATGGGGAAGGAAGGCAAAAAGGGTGTGAAAGGCTCACATCAATGAGGACAACCATAGGTGAGAGAAAGACAAATGATAGATATGATATGAGGAGTAGGGATTGCCATGTAACGAATGCACATATGAGCTAAGGTAAGCTCTCCAATGGAACTAGTGGGGGTGCATCCAACTTGTTTGCTCATGAAGACCTAGAGCTCATTTGAGGAGGCTCATCATTGCAATATGCAATCCAAGTTCTATAGTGTAAGGATCCCCACATAGTAATGCATGAATGGTAATCTCTATGTAGTACCAATATAACGACGGAGTATGAGTGTGGATCTTTCAAAAGGAATAGTAGTGTTGGCCCCTTCTCTCTTTTTTATTTATTTTTATTTTTATTTTTTTGTGGCCTCTTTGGCTCTGTCTTGTTATCTCTCATTTGTACTCTTTGGGATCTTTTGTTTGTCCTTTTGGGATCTTTTCCTCTCTTAAGGGCAACACTCTATGTTTTAGATGAATAAAACAAAAATCATCACACTTTATAACAAGTACTCAACATAAATACAAGTGAAAACTATCATGATGTATGCAAATGTATGCCTCTGCCAGTGTAGCAGGATATGCAATGATACTAGTGCGTCATGTAGCAATAACTCGAGCAAGGCCCAACTATCATGCGGCTCGATGATCAAGCAAAAGCATGTACGACATGAAGATCAAGTCATGAGATGGTGGATGTTGCATGACAATGTATCTTAGAAAGGCTATGGAAATGCCTTAATAGGTAGGTATGGTGGCTGTTTTGAGGAAAGATATAATGAGGCTTTGTATCACAGAGCGTATCATGTCATGGGTTTGGATGCACCGACGGAGTTTGCACCAACTCTCAATGTGAGAAAGGGAATGCACGGTACCGAAGAGGCTAGCAAAATATGTATGGTGGAAGTGCCAACAATCGAATAATCACATTAGTCCGAAGAACTCATACACTTATTATCGGTAACTCTTTATCTAGTTAGGAAATTCACAAAGAGACAAGTACCCATAGGAGGAGTGTTTGGGGGTATGGGTATCCTTGCGCATCCTCGACACATGGTAACATGAGCGTACTCTATATATTCCAACCCCTCAAGAGGTTAGCGATCAATTTATTAGCTAGAGTTCTCAACTAATTTAAGTTTTTGAAAAACATACAGATTTCCCAAAATACGACACCTATCACTAATAGGCTCAAGCTCTTGGCACCAATAGTCCAAACATTACTAAAATCAATACCTCAAAACTATTGCAAGTTACTACTATACTTAAATAACAACCTCAATTACCTACTCATGCAAGACATACAACTCAGTGTAACGAGCCAACTCTCTAGACAAGATAAGAATGATAACTCAACAGAGTTCCAGAAGCAACCTAAATAATAGCTCTTAAAAAGATAAGCATGAAAACTAAGAGCTAAGCATGATAGTAGCTACGAAAAGATGAAGAACACATAAAAAAGATAAGCATGAAAACCTATGTTGTGTTATAGAGTGGAATGGAGCGTGTCTCTCTCCCAAACAAGGTAGGATAGGTTCCAACTTGTTATGAACAACAAGCAAAACTAAAACAAAATAAAAAGCAAATAGCGGGATGCTCCAAGCATAGCACATAACATATGAAGTGATACAAATATAGCATGAAGATGGACGAACTGATGATTGTTGATAGAGAAGGGGATGCACGGGGGCATCCTCAAGCTTAGACGCTTGAGTCTCCTTGAATATTTCTTGGGGGTGCATGGGGGAATCCCCAAGCTTGAGCGCTTGAGACTCATGTATCTTCTTTCATCATCTCCCATACTTGAAAACTCCCTTCATACGAAACTCATCATAAGCTGATTAGAGTGGTTAGTTCCCTTAATAAAATAATTCATTACCTGCTGGAAATAAAGATTTTCATGAAAATCTACTGCTTCTTATGAATTCCAAAAGTTTTTTGCAAATAAAAAGTAAGCTTAGGATTTGCAAAACAATGAAAACGCAAAACATGGCAGAATCGGTGAAAACAGAACAACAAGAAGTAAAGAATTTATTCGGGGCATTTCTGCAACTCAAATTAAAAAACTCAGAACAAATGCAAGAAAGGCAATTATATATAGCATGCTATCAAAAACATTCAGATCAAAAAGATGATTTGGTGATTTTTGGCGAATTTTCCCGTCAAGCAGACATAATCTGTTTCTGGACAGCATGTCAGAAATTTTGAACTTTCTTGCGATCGGAGGCTATACCTTGGTACAAAGCTTAAAAATAAAGATATAATGATGTTGCTATAGTAGTAACAAGCATCAATACTACTAAAACTAAAACTAGAAACTCAAAGTAAAGATACCAAGGGTTGTCTCCCTAGAGCTCTTTCTTTATAGCCATAAAGATAGGCTTAAGATTTTAATGATGCTCTCGTAGGAATAAGAGTTATAGCACAAAAGGGAGAATCAAGAAGAAAATACCAAACACATTTAAGTCTAACATGCTTCTTGTGCATAGGAATATTGCAATAGAATAATTCATTGAAACACAAAGCAATAAGCATAGGAAGGCAAAACAAGTGCAGCTTCAAAACCTTCGACCTAAAGAGAGGGAACTTGATATTATTGAAATATCTATAAGCATATGTTCCCTTCTCATAATAATTTTCTGTGGGATCATGAATAAACTCAACAATGTAAGTATCACATAAAGCATTGTTAACAAGACCCACGTGGACTTCATGAAGAGGATACAACTTGGACTAAAAGAGAGTCTGAATCTCTTCCCAATCCCGTAGGTGAGAATCATCTAGTAGCCTATACCATTACAATGCTTTTCCTTTCAGTGACAAGGCCAATAATTTCCTCATGACTCCATATCTTGTCAAACCTGAAATCTTAACCAACTCACAAAGTTCTTTAAGTTTCAACAAATGAATACTAGGATTGGCTGTTCCATCTCCTGCATAACAATCATTCCTAATTATTTCAATTATCCCAAGTGGTACTTTGAATGGGATACATTCAGTAGGTGGAGGAGACTTTTCTACCACGGGTGTGGTAAAGTGGCCTTTCTCAAGCAGCGGACTAAGAGTGCAGTTTTCCATAAGCCTAACTTGCTCATGGAAAACTAACAAGACTAAAAGCAAAGGTAAAAGGTAGCGTGCAACTCCCCTATCTTGAAGACGCGAGTCCCCGACAACGGCGCCATAAATTTGCTTGATGCCGAGTTGATGGATATACTTCTAGCCCCTCGTTGGTTATCCTAAGTGGAAGGTGGAGATGTAGTCAACAACAGATTTCCCTTACACGGAGAGAATAAGGTTTATCGAACCAGGAGGACTCCTAGGCTCAACAAGTAGGTGTCTTCCACCCTGGCGCTAGCAGAAGACGTGGACCTGCACACACAACAAATAACTTTGCTCCCAACGAGTACAGAGAAGTTGTCAATCTCTCCGGCCTTGTAGTTTGCAAAGGATCAAAACACAAGCAGAAAAGTAATAGTGATTGCAACGGAAAAGTAAATGAAAGCGATAAATGATGGAGGTGTAAACAATGATGGTGATATGGACCGGAGTCACATGATGTTCACTAGTGAGGTCTCCCTCCCAAAAGACGATAAATAACTATGCTAGGGCAAACAGATCATAGTTGGGCAATTGACAGAATTATGATCGCACCGCAATGCTAATTATGCTACTTGATAGTTAGAGGTTCAATAGTAATGGGCAGTACGCCAAGACAAGTAGACCATTTATTCATCAGCATCTACTTACTAATCATCCACCATGAGATATCTATCCAGAACATCTTTCCGGTATTAAGTTGCGAGCCCCACCCAAAGTGTAAACTGAAAGCAACGGACAACGACATTAACGAACTATGCATAAGGTAAACAATCCTTGCAATCGTGGTCACAAGCACCGCTGTTTTCTCCATGGTGGCAACAAGCACATCCCCTAGTCTCATGTTCTTGTCACTCAAGCTAGACATCGAGGAGCATGAACCCACAATCATGCATAACGCCCCTTCTTGGAGTTGCAATGTACTACTCGGCCAAAGAAATAAATAGCAACGGAGAACATGCATGAATCACTAAGGAACGTAATATAAAAGGGTAATAAAATATATAACTCATAACAATCTGAACATAATCTTATAATGAATCAGATCCCAACAAACTGAGCATAGCAATAGTAAGAGAATTACATAGATGCCTTGATCATGTAGGGCAGCTCACAAGGACTAACCATTGAAGCACAAGATTGGAGAGAAGACATCACATAGCTACTGGTCATGGACTCATGGTCCAAGGAGGACTACTCACGACACGTCCGGGAAGCGTCCACGGCGGTGGAGAAGCTCCCAGAGGTCAATCCTCCTTCCGGTCGGGTGCCGGGAAGAGGTCTCCTGACGCTCCCGACCCCGAAAGCGCTGCGGCAGCGGAACGATGGAGAAATTCTTGATTCCAGATGTTGTGGAAGGGTTTCCTCTCGGGACTCTAAATATAGTCCAAAGGAGGACACCGGAGGAGGTGGGACCCACCCAGGCGGCCTCCTGGCGCGAGCTAGGGCCTAGCCTCGCCAGCAGGTCGCGTGGGAGGCCCTTGGCCCCTCTCTGACCCATCTTCGGTGATTCGGGAGCTTCCGTTTTGCTATTTTTTTATATATTTTTCCTGGAATTTTTTGGGCTTTGGAAAATTGGGTAAAAGTCCCTGCAAAATAGACATCAGCAGACAGAAACTGGCACTTGGTGCACTGAGTTAGTAGGTTAGTCCAAATATGTGTAAAATGATATAAAAGTGTAGCAAAACATATAACAATGTCACCCAAAAGATCATGGAACAAGCATCAATTATAGATACGTTTGGGACGTATCAGACGTTCGGTGTTTCAAAACTCGTGTCATGGGCCACCAGTTTCCCTCTCGTCCCCACAAAGCCTCTCTAACACAGCCTACTGCCACCCACCAAAACAACCTCTCTGACCGGACCGTCCGGTCGCAATCGGAGGGTCGAAAAACGCCCCAAACCACCTAACCCTAGCCCAATGGTATTTAAACAGCCCCATGCCTAATATGGACAGCCAAACCTCCTTTGCCTTGATTTCCACGCCTCTAACACTAGCCAGTCGCCACCCAGCTCCACCTCTCTCTCCTCCCCCACCGCCAGGGCCCACCCGAGCCCAGACCTGGCCCTCCCCGGGCCCGGGTCGTGCCTCCGCCGCCTGGAGGCCAAGTCTCCCTCCTCTCCTTCTCCGCGGTTTCCTCCCGCAGCCCTCGAGCCGAAGCTCCTCGTCCTGCGCCGGACTGTGTCACCAGCGACCTGTCGGAGCTGCCGGAGATGTCCTCGTTCTGCATCATCGCACCGATGCCCCTGCTCGTGCGATGGACGCCGCGCTGCCCACCTCTGCCTCATGGTCATGGTCGCCGCCGCCCCCCGTTCTACGCCTCCGTCACATGGATCTGGTGCGGGTAGACCTGATCCGGCGAGCCGCCGCCCATTCCGGCCATCCCCGCCTGTCCTCGCGGCCCCTTGGCATCCGCCGTCGCCAGATCATGCGCCGCCGCCCCTCTTTATGCTGGAGCCCTCGTGCTCGAGGAGCACGATGAGGGCAGGGCAGCGCAACGCCCCGATCCAACGGCCGTTGACCAACGCGTGGGCCTAGCCGAGCCAGCGCCCTGAGCCAGCCTCCTCAGCCTCCGCCGATCTGGGCCGCAGCCCGCGAGGTGAGCATCCCCAGTTGTGTCTATCCCCTGCGCCCGACGCTGTCTTGCTATCATGCACCAGTGCACTGTTAGGCCCATTAGGATAATTCGGTCCGTTTAATTTTTTTTGGTTTTGCGAATTTAGTATTTCCAGAAAAATGCATATTTTTATTACGCCCGTCACTTTTAATCCATCCTAGATAGGTAGTTTAATTGTGCTTCACACCTTGCCATGTTTAACAACATTTAATATTGCCGTGTACCTAAATGAGAGTGAACTAAATAATTCGTATGTGAAGTTTCGTCAATATGCAACTCGTTGCATATTGGGCTTCACTTAATGTGTAGTGTTTGATTGTTGTGAATTTCCATGCCATGCCTTGCATAATTGAAATGATCATGCATCATATTAGGGTGTGCATAATGTCGTGCGTGTGCATGGTGAATATTGTGTGTTCTTTGTTGCTTCCGGTTTGTTTCTTCTCGACAGAGTTCCGAACCGCTTCGGAGTGCGAGGATTCGTACGACTCCGTCGGTTCGTCTGCTTAACAGAGTCATTATTCTTCCAGGCGGTATCACAGGCAAGATGATCATTTCCCTAGATACCATCACTATCATTGCCATGCTAGTCGACTCATTTCTTTGGCTATGTCTCGCTGTCTACGAACTGTTAAATATCATCCTCCCAACATTGCCGTGAAAACCTCTAATCTTTCCACTACCCAGCAAAACTTTTTTGGCTATGTTACCGTTTTCTCAGCCGTTTGATAGCGTTGCTAGTTGTAGGTGAAGTTGCTTCCATGTGAAAACATGGGTTCCTTGTTATATCACCGTATTATTGCTAATTAATTTAATGCACTTATATACTTGGTAAAAGGCGGAAGGCTCGGACTTCTAACCTGGTGTTTTGTTCCACCTTTGCCGCCTTAGTTTTGGCTACCGGTGTTATGTTCCATAAATGAGCGCTCCTAACATGCTTGGGGTTGTTATGGGGACCCGCTAGATTCTCGTTTTGGGATAGAACTCGTCTGGCAAGGCCCAACATTGGTACTATATTTTCCCAAGATAATAATTCCATTAATATTGAAAACATAGGGCGTCATGAACCCGAGGAATAATTCAACATAATACAGGGGGCCACTGCTGATGGTGTTGGTCGCAAACAGAGCAGCTTATTAATGCTACATGGGGCAACTCGGCGTCTGGCGTGGTAAACATCGCTCATCCGTCATGTATTGAGAACGAAACACACGGCTCCTATCGGGATCGTCGACACGCCGGGCGGCCTTGCTGGACTTGCTTTACCTTTCTCGAGCGTCTTGTGCGAGGGATTCTGAGGATACTTTGGGCTATCTCGAGGTGGAGGTTTTCCAATAGGAACCCGAGGAGATCACGGGTTTCCCTGATCGAGGTCATTCTGGCGCAGTGTGTGGTACTTTGTGATGGACTAGTTGGAGCACCCGTGCAGGGTTAAATCTTTCAGAAAGCCGTGCCCACGGTTATGTGACAAACTTGGAAACTTTATTTAACATCCGGTTCTAGGAAACTTGAAGTAAACTTAAATAAAACTTGCCAACTGAGTGCGTAACCGTGACTGTCTCTTTCGTGAGGTCCTTATCCGATCGAGGACATGGTGGGGTTATGTTTGACGTAAGTAGGTGTTCAGGATTATTCATTTGATCCGTAGATCATCCCCCTCTTTTATTCTTGTACTCGGAAGTTAGCCATGTTGTTCATCGTAGTAATTTCAAAAAAATTCCTACGTCACACAAGGATCTGTCTATGGAGAAACCAGCAATGAGCAAAGGTGCAGAGCATCTTTGTACCTTTGAAGATCGCTAAGCGGAAGTGTTCCTAGAACACGGTTGATGGAGTCGTACTCGCAGCGATTCAGATCGCGGTGGATTCCGAACTATGAGCCGAACAACGACGCCTCCGCGTTCGACACACGTGCAGCCCGGTGACATCTCCAACGCAAAAAGCCAGCAAGGAGGGAGGAGAGGTTGAGGGAGAGCTCCGGCAGCACGACGACGTGGTGACAGTGGAGCTACCTGGTACTCTGACAGGGCTTCGCCAAGCACTAGGAGGAGGAGGAGGAGGAGGAGTAGGGATTCGCCAAGAGAGAGAGAGAGAGAAGTTGTGTCTCAAAACAACCCCAAATCCTCCACTATATATAGGAGGATAGGGAGGAGGGTGCCGACCCTTAGGGTGGGCCTTGAGGCCCAAGGCAGCCCCTCCACGCCTAGGGTTTGGCCCCCTCCACCCCTTGTGCACCTTGGGCTGATGGTGGTGGCGCACCAGCCCACCTAGGGGCTGGTTCCCTTCCACTCCTGGCCCATGTATCACTTTGGGGCTGGTGGCCCTTCCCGGTGGATCCCCGAAACCCTTTCGGTGGTCCCGGTACATTACTGGTGACGCCCGGAACACTTCCGACGATCAAATACTCACTTCCTATATATGAATCTTTACCTACAGACCATTTCAAAACTCCTCGTGATGTCCGGGATCTCATCCGGGAGTCCGAACAACCGTCGGTAACCACGTATACTATTCCCATATAACCCTAGTGTCATCGAAACTTAAGTGTGTAGACCCTACGGGTTCGGGAAGCATGCACACATGACCGAGATACCTCTCCGGTTCATAAACAATAGCGGGGTCTGGATACCCATGCTGGTTCCCACATGTTCCACAATGATCTCATCGGATGAACCAGGATGTTGGGGATTCAATCAATCCCGTATGCAATTCCCTTTGTTTACCGGTATGATACTTGCCCAAGATTCGATCGTCGATATCCCTATACCTTGTTAAATCTCATTGCCGGCAAGTCTCTTTACTCGTTTCGTAACACATCATCCCATGGCTGACTCCTGAGTCACATTGAGCTCATGATGATGACGGATTATCGAGTGGGCCCAGAGATACCTCTCCGTCACACGGAGTGACAAATACCAGTCTCGATTCGTACCAACCCAAGAGACACTTTCGGAGATACCTGTACTGCACCTTTATAATCACCCAGTTACATTGTGACATTCGGTACACCCAAAGCACGCCTACGGTATCCGGGAGTTACACAATCTCATGGTCTAAGGAAATGATACTTGACATTAGAAAAGCTTTAGCAGACAAATAATACAATCTTGTGCTATTCTTAGGATTTGGTCTTGTCCATCACATCATCCCCCAATGATGTGATCCAGTTATCAATGACATCCAATGTCCATGATTAGGAAACCATGATCATCTATTGATCAACGAGCTAGCCAACTAGAGGCTCACTAGGGACATGTTGTGGTCTATGTATTCACACATGCATTATGGTTTCCGGTTAATACAATTATAGCATGAAAAATAGACAATTATCATGAACAAGGAAATATAATGATAACCAATTTATTATTGCCTCTAGGGCATATTTCCAACAAGCCACCTCAAATAAATGCTTAGTCGCTTGCTGCAGCCTCACCACTTAACCTTACCTCACCCATAAGCTTTGCTAGTCTTGATACCTTTGGAAATGAGATTGCCGAGTCCCTGTGGCTCACAGATTACTAAAACGAGAGTTGCAGGTACAGGTAAAGAGTTACTTTGACGTGAGCGCGTTGATTGTGCTATTTGGAGTTTCTTCTTCTTCTTTGATCTAGGATGGGTTTTAGGCTGACAGCGTGTGATATGATTAGATTATATGATCAATATTATGCTAGGTAGCATTCCACATCAAAAATTATCCTTTTTCTATCATTTACCTACTCCAGGACGAGCAGGAATTAAGCTTGGGGATGCTAATATGTCTTCATCGTATCTAAATTTTTTATTCTTTCATGCCAAGATTCTACAACTTTCATGTACTTTTGGCAACTTTTTATACTATTTTTGGGACTAACATATTGATCCAGTGCCGAGTGCCAGTTCCTGTTTGTTGCATGTTTTTTGTTTCACAGAAAATCCATATCAAACGAAGTCCAAACAGGAGAAAAACTTATGGATATTTTTTTGAATATATGTGAAATTTGGGTAGTGGATTCAATAGAAGGCGGTGCCCGAGGGGCCCACAAGACAAAGGGGCGCGACCTGGGGGGTAGGGCGTGCCCAGCTCTCTTGTGGCCACCCTGTAAGGCAGTTGGTGCCCTTCTTTCGCAGCAAGAAAGCTAATATCCGGATAAAAATCGTGTTAAAATTTCAGCCCAATCGGAGTTATGGACCTCCGAGAATATAAGAAACGGTGAAAAGCTAGAATCTGGAAGGCGGAAAAATGCAGAAACAGAAAGAAACAGAGAGAGAGGTCCAATCTCGCAGGGGTTCTCGCCCCTCCTCCTCCATGGAGTCCAATGACTAGAGGGGAAACCCTCGCCCCATCTAGGGCGGAGGCCAAGGAAGAAGAAGAAGGAGGGGGGCTCTCTCCCGGTGGCACCAGAACGACGCTGGGGCCATCATCGTGATGACGATCTACACCAACAACTTTACCGCCGTAATCACAAACTCTCTCCCCCTCTATGCAGTGGTGTAACACCCCTTCTCCCCGCTCTAATCTCTACTTAAACATGGTGCTCAATGCCATATATTATTTTCCAATGATGTATGGCTATCCTATGATATTTGAGTAGATCCGTTTTGTCCTATGGGTTGATTGATGATCATGATTGGTTTGAGTTGCATGTTTTATCATTGGTGTTGTCCTATGGTGCTCTCCGTGTCACGCAAGCGTGAAGGATCCTTGCTGTAGGGTGTTGCAATGTGTTCATGATTTTCCTATGGTGGGTTGCTTGAGTGACAGAAGCATAAACCCGAGTAGGCGGGTTGTTGCATATGGGAGTAAAGAGGACTTGATACCTTATAATGCTATGGTTGGGTTTTACCTTAATGATCTTTAGTATTTGTGGATGCTTGCTAGAGTTCCAATCATAAGTGCATATGATCCAAGTAGAGAAAGTATGTTAGCTTATGTCTCTCCCTCATATAAAATTGCAATAATGATTACCGGTCTAGTTATCGATTGCCTAGGAATAAATAACCTTCTTGTGACAAAAAAGATCTCTAGTAAGACCAACTTAGTTGTTTCTTTATCTTAGCTTCCTCTAGTTTTTATTTACATGTTCTTTATTTTCTTGCAAACCTATCACATCACACCTAAAAGTACTTCTAGTTTCATGCTTGTTCTAGGTAAAGCGAACGTTAAGCGTGCGTAGAGTTGTATCGGTGGTCTATGGAACTTGAGGAAATATTTGTTCTACCAATAGCTCCTCATTGGGTTCTACACTCTTACTTATCGAGAAAGGCTACAATTGATTCCCTATACTTGTGGGTTATGAAGGCCCTCAGAAAGAAGGCACATGTGGGGACTGACAGTGACCAACTATAGCTCTCCAAAGGTGCTACAAGTTGCCATGTCCCAATCAGCAAGTAGCTCACCAATTCAGCATACTCCATGTTCTAGTTCGCATACCGACTGCTATGCTTGACTCGATAGTTGTAGGACACTTCGTGGTCATCCCACGAAGGCCACCATTCAGTGGGTTCTCATTCGGTAACTGTCATGGTTTTGTCACGGCATATGTCCTCGTGGAATGACTTAGGTGTGAGGCCATCACAACTAGGTGGCGGTTTGAACGGGGTTAATCGGAAGTGAGAGATGCGAGTTTACCCAGGTTCAGCCCCTTCGATGGAGGAAAAAGCCTACGTCCTGCTTTTGGTGTTTATTGATGATGATCTCGATTACAATGGTGTGGAATATCTAACCTAGCTCCCGAGGATTTCTAACTTGGCCTCCCTATCTCAGGGGCTCCCCTTTATATATACACACGGAGGTCCTGATATTACAATAGAGTCTGGGTAATATTACAACCCGTATCTTATTCTACTTCTTACTAACTTGGGCAAAGGAGAATATTCATGTCTTCCATCATGATCCGACCCAACACGTGATGGACCATGAGCCGACCTCACATCATCGTGCCACCTCCTGGGCGTTTGTGTCTAAGGGCCTCCAGCCCAAGTCATAGCCCACGTGGGTTACCTCTTGGGCGGGTTAACCCGTGGAGTATATCCCCAAAATTAGTTCCCTGTTTAATTTGGATTTATCCATGTTAAAAATCATCCTGGAAATAAATACAAAGGAAGAACACCTCAGGGGTGAAGGTTAAAGTTAGCTTTTCATTTGTGCTGGTAATCTTCTTTTGAGGAAAACTTTTTCCCATGTTAACATCTTGTTGGGTTAACTACCTTGTTCAAGACTTGGTACTTTTATCAACTGTTATCCTCATGGCATCACCCTTCCACTTACTGACGTCATCGAGTCTTCATAGGAAATTTTTGTAAACAGTGCCCAAATCCCTGTCAGGCATGAAAACCAAGGCATCTTCTCAGCCAGAATAACAATGTCTGTTCCATTTTTTGCTATACCGCTTTGGGTTGAATCCCATTATAAATAGACCCGAGTCCTTTCATTTAACCTTTTCTTATTCTTCCTTTCGTCTCCAGTGCCTTCGCCAACCTCTGACGGTGCTGCCCTTCCTCGGGTGATGCCATCCTTGCGCTACCGTTGCCGGAGTTCATCTTTATTGACGAGGGAATCTTCTCAGAACATGGACGTCATGAGCCCACTTCTGCTTCAAGCTCTTGTATGTCCCCATTGCTACCCTAGGTTTTCTTCATTGTTCCTAATTCGTGAGGCATTCTTCTCTGGTTTTGTAGATCGTGGGCATAGATCCGTCATATTTCACATCTCCTTGTATATACTATGTAATTTAACCAACACCATTGATTAGCAATGTTCGTAGATCCATAGCAGTCCGATATTAAATCTTTGTAAGTGTTTTGTTTTGATAGCTCGGCTAGTCACAACGTATTTTCCTCAAATTTCGTGCATTATTCAGATCTATTTGTTCTACCACTTTGGTAGAAAGTTGTTGTTACTCACAAATTTCTCTAAGCCCCCGTAGCTCTAGGACTCCAACCTTTTAGGCGGGTCTAACTAATAGCTTATCACATAACCGGCTCAACTCCTCTTACACCCTTTTGTCTGTCTTACTTTGTGAATGTTTGGCCGGCTTATGTTTGCATTCTAGCTCATTTCCTATTTCTTCGCAGTACTACTATCCACAATGGCCCCTAAGACCTGTAAAACCATTGGCTGGGAGAAATCCAGAATAACCACACTTACTTTGGAAGAACTTTTAGCTCAAGGGCTATTGCCGTCTCAAAGTGAAATTGAGTGGAGAGTTCCTGAAGAGGAAATTTTCCTGCAACCCTCCTGGGGAGAACTTATTATTTCTCACAATCATCTGCTTAGGGGTTTTCATCCACGTGGGTCAAAAATTGTTTAGGGACTTGCTCCACTTTTATCAGCTCAGGCCCCAAGACCTTGGTCCTAACTCTGTGACCAATATTTGTCAGTTCTGAGTGCTTTGCAAGGTTTATGTTCAAATGGAGCCAACCCTTGCTTTATTTAGGAAATTTTTCTACCTTAACCATCAAACTGAGGTGAAAAATAGCCCAAGTGTGGAGCTTGGTGGAGTTACAGTCGAGAAGAGGAAGAACAACCCTTTTCCTAAATCCAAATTGGTGAGCCATCCCAAGGGCTTGTTTGTCACTTGGTTTTATTGTAAGGATACTTCTCCAAAAGGTCAAAACCACTTGCTTTTCGCGACCGAGTTTCTGGGTTGGCCAAGTGAAGATAAACAAAAACTGTTGGCACCTACAACTTGAGGTTGAAAGCTCTAACTACTCATGGGATCACTGGAATCGATGTAGTCCGGTGATGGTTAACCTTGAGAATCCAACCCCTTATCTTAAGGGGTGATTTGATGTGAAACTATACTGGCGAGTCAAGGGATGCCCAATGATTTAGTGAAGAAGTCTAGACTGCCAAAGAAATCAACAAAGCCACCAAGTAGATGTTTGGAGACTCAAAGGAAAAGCATAGCGTTACGAGCTTAGCTCCACTCTATATGGGTAACCTGGTTCCTCCAGTAAGTGTTCTTTGCAAATTTGCCTACTTTGTTTTCTTTAACCCTTATTTCGTCATTAGCACTTTATTGAGCCGGCTTATTTTTGTTTACTAGCAGACTCTGATTTCTGGAATGTCAGGCCAGAACCCATATTCCTCTCCTTCTGGTCAAGTGCATGACCCGGCGCGTGAAGCCGGCGCGTGAAGCCGCCTCTTTATCGAGCTTGCTAACTCCTCTTTTCTTAAGGATGATACTAAAAATAGTCCAGCCAACGATGTTGAGGTTATTTCGATCTCCTCGAGTTCTTCAGAATCATTTATTATGAAGAAGACAAGATGAGTCGTGAGAAAGGTTAAGTTTTCACACCCAACTTCTCACTTAGATCCAAACTTTCTTTTGAAGCGAGATCAACATGCCGCTCAGTAAAAATGCAAGACACGGAGTTTCTCCAATGATTTGTCCTCCGGCTTAGAGCCACAAGCACGTAGGCAACGTCATGAGGTGCCGCAAATCCCAACCGCAAATCATCCTCAAGATGGTCTCTTTGAACAACCTCTTAGTCCATCTAATTCACTTTATCATCAGGAAACATCGCCCTCATCTAGCGACTCTACTGCAACTCAACTTCCATCTTTCACCATCAACCACAGGTAAGCTCTTTATTTAAGCCATCTTTTGTTGACCATGCCAAGATTTCTCGTTACTTTGATTTAACAAACTAGTTTTTATGAGTTGTAGGGCCAAAGCCTTTATTAGGAAGAAGGCGGGTGAATCTTCTTCCGTTGTTGGGGAAGATATTATTCAAAATCCTTCAACTGAAGCAACGACTCTCACCAAGCCGTGCGTTCAAGTTGAGCCGGACTTGGATGTTGAGACGGCTCATGACATAGAAATGACTCATGCTGAAGAACCAACTGTCATGGGAACAACTAGTGATAATCAAGGCGCCCCTGATGAGTCGACCTTTCATCCCCCAAGCCCTGCTGCTCCTTCAAGTCATGCACCTTGTATGGATAATATTAGTCCATCAACCGACATGGATGATACAAAAGTGGTTGTTACTTGAGGGTCTTATCAAGCTCCTGGCCCTTCAACTATTTTAACCAAAGTTGTGTCCAAGGATGAGCCGGCACATGTGGATAAAGTAAAAGACAAACTGGAGCTTCCAAGGCTTGAAGACGTTGACACCCAAGGGTTGTATCAGCAATACGTGACATAATTGTTTGACAACCAGGATTTTGAAGTAAATTTGGTCAACATCATGAAGAGCAAACATGAGGTAAAAAATATACTCATTACTCATTGTATGTACCTCCGTAGCCCTCAAGAGGTAATTTAGTACGAATAAGTTGTGAATTGGGTCTTTATAAATATCTAAAGATCCATGCGTAGCCCTCATGGACCGGGTCATTATGGAAATAATGAGCTGATACTTATTTGATTCCTTAAGGTGTAAATATTCCTGACCATAGCCACCAAAGGCCGACTTTCTTCTTGATACAGGTGGGTCTTTATATGAAAAACTGTGAAGTGTATCCCAAAAGGGCTGGCTTTTCTCTTTGGTATGGTCGGGTTTTCATGTTGTAGAGCAAAGAAAGTGATGCATTAGCCCCAAGTGCCATGTGGGTTTGCTTGCAACTGCATGGCACTTTATCAATTTGGTCCAATTTTTTAGAATCATGTAGCCCCCAATTGTCGGATCATCTTACTTAGGCGGCTCGAGACTTGTACTTATAATTTCTATGCTTGTGCAGGAATCATTGGAAAATTCGGTGTCTGCTGCAGTCAATCTTCAAAGGCAACTTGCAGAGGAGAAGAAACTAAAGGTTGATGTAGAGAAACAAGTGAATCGGCTTGAAGGTGAAAAGAAACACAGATGAACTCCTTGATCAAACCAAAGCCGATTTTGATAAGGAGAAATCCGTCCTTCTGCAATGCACCGAAGATGTAGCGAAAAAGCTTGAGTCTATCACTGTGGAGCTGCAGACTCTTAAAAAGGAAATCAATGATATGATTCACGCAATCATTGGTATGAATTTTGAACTTTCTGTCATTTGAATTCGGGATCAAATGATGTGTCGGCTTATTTTCCTGCTTATTTTTTGTGCACAGGTCGAAAAAATGACAATCTTGTGCAGCCGCCAATTATGAAGCTGAAGACCATCTTTACTTATATAGAGCAGCTATTCACATGATCTATTTTTGCTATCAAGGCGGCATGATCCTTTGAGAAATATTAAGGACATGATCAAACAATTGTCAGCGGTTCCACAATGGATTGAGGAGTTCAAGAGAGAGGTGACTCGTATGGGAGCAAATATGGCCCTTGCTCGTGCGAAAGACTATGTACCAGAACTTGACCTCGAGGCGACAACTGGTGGGGTTCCAGAATTGAAAGCTGATGACTCTGTATTTTTGAAGCAAGATTTCACCAAGGTTGTGAAGGAGACCCAACCGCTCGCAACTCTTCTTATTGACGAACTAGATATGAATAAGTACCAATGTGCTTACTCCATGGAAAATTGGCGTTTAAATCCACCCAAGGACCAACCTTTTGAGCTTATTCCTCCTCGTCATTAGCAACCCTTTGCTCCTGATGTTGACTCATCCGTTATTGTTCCTGGTCCTTCAAATTTTCAATCTCTGAACATAATTGAGTGGATACACAAGGACCAACAGGTTGATGAGGACGAACCGGCTCAAGTGGATCGTAAGGCGGCCAGAATGGAAGACCAACACATCTGGGCTGAGGAAGAAGATGCATGAGCCGCCGGCCAAGAGTAATCTTAGGTTCTTGTGAGAAAAACAACTTAAATATTTTTCTGGCTCGTGATATGAGCCTGTAATAGGGGTACCAAATTTGATCTGTCTTACCGTGTTGTCATGCACGTAAAACCTTATACTTGGGTCTACTATGACTGTCAATACATTTGCTCTTTCCTTTTTGCTTCTCTAATAAGTCACCCCCTGTTGTTCCTTCATGATAACTCGCCAAAATGGGATTATACTTTCAACAGAAAAGACTCCTTGTTATCATGATTAGGAGAATAACTGGTCATCTTGTGACCTAGTAAGATAACCCGGCGATCCATCTATGACCAGGCAAAAATTTTGTCCAAGAAAATAACTGGTCTTTTGGTAAGCCAGCATAATAACTTGGTGGTCATTTGTATGACCTGGTAAATAATGAAAATAGGAATTTCCTGCAAAATAGAAAAATACAATATCAGACGTATTTATAAGCTGAATTTTACCCTCGACAATTTAGACCGGATTTTTGAAGCTCAAGTCTTGCTTTCATGAAGCTGGCTTAATACCCATGGAGTATCCTTGCTTTATGTAAGCCGAATCTCACTTGACCAAAACTAGTGTTTTAACCTGGATAAGTTCACGGTCCATAAGGATTGACTTATCGGGAGTACATGGGGTCACTTTGTGCGGAGAAGAATCTTGCGAACAACCAGGTTTAACCTTATTTTTTTGTTGTATTTGGCTTTTTAGCTAGGTCAAGAGGAAAATTATAACTGGCTAACTCGTTGAGTTGGGAGCCCCAAAATGACTTGTGTTCAAGGAATAAAGACTCCTGCACTTTTGTAGAAGAAACGCCAGAGACCCCGGGTTCCGGAGGTGCCGACTTGGTTATATTGAATACAAAGGTATATACATAAGTATGTACAATGATCTAGAGCCAGTGGCTCTAAGTGAAGTAAGACCGCAGATAAGCAATGTTCCAAGGCCAAGTTGTCTCCTCTTCAGAATTTTCAGACTTGTGGTGTTCTCGTATGCCAATCAACTAATATGAACTGTTGTTAAGGTTTTTGCTAATGACAGAAGGGCCTTCCCAAGGTGGTGAAAGCTTATGCATGCGTGTTTGGTCTTGAATCAAACGGAGCACTAAGTTGCCTTCCTCGAAGGTTCGACTCCGAATTCTATGCCTATGATAGCGACGTAGGTTGATATATATCTCATCTGGAGGCTACGATATCACATTACTCCTGAAGCATGTCAAGGGAATCTTGTCGAGCTTGTTCATTATCAATATTGACATAAGTAGTGACTCTGATGGAATCGTGCTTGATATCACTTGGTAAAATAGCTTCTGGTCCATAGACCAGAAAAAAGCGACTTATAACTTGCGGATCTGTTTTGGGTGGTCCTTATGCTCCATAGTACCGCAGGGAGTTTTTCAACCCAGCTGCAAGGAGTTCTCTAAATAGGTACCATAAACCGGGGTTTGATTCCATGCAATATCTCCTCGTTGGCTCTCTCGGCTTGTCCGTTGGATCGTGGATGTGCGACAGAGGCTAAATCCAGTCTGATGTGCTCCTGCTGACAAAGCTTTTCTATAACGCCTTTGGATAGATTGGTGCCATTATCTGTGATGATGCTCTATGGATACCCAAAATGATAAATCAACTAGAACCATGTGAAGACTTAAAAACAACACGAAGATATCTTCTCTAAGCCCTTGGATGAGAAGAGATTTTGCAAGTTGTGGTGTGAGCTAAATATCTTAGAATCTTCAAATGTTCCGTGAAAGGACACACATTCTAACACTTATGCATAATTGATGACTTAGATGTGCAACACACGAATTAACGCTTTTCTTCAATCAATGAAGAATAACACTCTAAGTGTGAAGAAATTAATGAAGAATTTGATTCTCAGAACCCTACGACAATTGTACGCTGTGTCTGAAATCAACATTCTTAGACGGTGGGTCACACAAACAACCCTATTTGAAATTCTTGAGTTGCAATTCTACAAAGTTGAGATTTTTTGCAAATTCTTCAAATTTTAAAATTCTTTAGATTTTCAAATTCCTGAAGTTTCCAAATTCCTCAAAAACTTGAAATTCTTCAAAGTTTTAAAAAATATGTTCTTCATTGACCATATACTTATTTGTGAGCTTTCAAAGTCCTCAACAACATTCCCTTATTGCTGAGTCTTCATGTTGCATTTTTATTCTAAGTGAATGTGATCGAACTTGTTACCCCTCTATGCTAAGATCAACTCAGTCTGTTCTAAATTTTTCATATGCGTTCTATTTAGAAACCTGTTCAAAGTCTTCACTTAGTCCTTGTCAGCTGAAGAATTTGCGAACAAAGTGCTCAAAAATGTTATCAAATCGTTGCCGCTCTAACCGCTCCCACTACACACAATTTAATAAGCATGATCTCGACTAACTTCACTGCCTAATGCGTGGGTGTCACATGTCGAGCACAGAGGAAGGGTCAGGGGCAATTTGGTCCAAAAAATTTGGGTTGGACCATTTTCACCTGGGCTATAAATACCCCACTCTCACCCCTCAGTCACTTTCTTCCTCTCGATTCCATTTTTAACCGCTCCAAGCCCAGACGTAGCGCCTCCGCTAGAAATCATCGTTGTTGGTGAGGAAGAGATTTAGTGCCTCGATCTCATCATCGTTGTACTCACGCCGATAGCGGATTTCCTTCCTCCGCCGCTGTCGTAGCTGTCTTCAGCTACCAAGTTAGGGCATTGAAGATTTGAACTGACGAGCCTCTACTTCACCTCCTCCTGTTTGTCGTGTTCTTCATGTTCTTTGGCAAGGGTAATTAAAACATAATTTTACTTCCCTCATAGATCTTTGTGTTTCCAGAAAATCTTCAAAAAGTGTTATTCCTCACCCAATTCATTAGATGAACACTTCTATGTCTAGAAAACTTGATAGATTTCACTAAGTTACTCTATTCTTCAAGGGATTCCTCAATTGTGTAAATTCTCGGATCTGCACAACTCTGGAACCGAAGACAAGAACACTTAGTGAAATTCCTCATAAACAGTACTAGTCAATTTCCTCAACTTAGGTCATTTTTGAAAATCTTCTAAGAATGCACATGACCTCTTCTAATTCTTCGCACCTATACTCTGTTCATAGGTACAAAATGTCTGATGACAAATCACTGGGTTCTCATCAACTTAACTCATTTGCATCATTTCTTGAAAAAATTTGCATGCCTCATCAGATTCATCAAAAGTTCATATTCCTGAAGTGAAGAAAATTGCTAGTGAGAAGAAACAACAGAAGGGTGGAAAGAAGCCTTAAACAAACACTTCCTTTGAAATACCCGAAGACATCTGTGATGAATACTGCACCCCTGATGAAGCAATTTATGGGAAGGAGACAAAAGAAAAGTGCAAGACGCACTTGCAGAAAGTTTAGAGGAGATTAGGTAAGGAATGGAAGGATTATACGTATGTGACTCCAAAATACATGAAGAAACTCGCTTTGAATCCTCCATGCCAAAGACCTCCTCTGGGAATTCAACAAGTTGCTGATCCCACAAGCCTAGAAACTGGTGAAGACTATCCTGAATAATGTGCAAAGCAACATGCTAAACTATAGAAAGTTGCTAAATAGCCCGTGAGGAGATTGAATGAGGAATATGTTGCCGCAGCTGCTGCTGCCTCCTCCTGTGTTGCTGAGATCTTTGGTACTGAACCTCCTTCGAAGTGAGTTCTATCAAAGAAATTAGCAATCTAGCCAAAGTCCTCAACTGCAAATACCACACAGCAAATTCCCGAGTCAGCTCCAAATGTGGCAGCAAAGTCCTCAGTATATGCCATATGGTCCTCATTGCCACTACAACTGGCGACAAGTCAACGTCCTATGGGGACTTCAATTCCCTCAGGACCCTCTCCTTCTGGATTTGCACATACTTCTTCAAGTGCAACCATGAAGAATGAGATGACCGCTCTGCGAGGAAGAAGAAGAAGTTAATGATTAAGTACTTGTTGCAATCATCAGAAACAAGCATGAGAGGGTTGCACATGCCAAAGGCAGGAACATTCCCCTCATGTTGGATCCAAAAGTTGTGTTAGACTTCAATGACACCTAGTATCAAAATCCTCAAACTCCAACTTATGATTTGAAGCTCCTGCCTGGACCAAGCCATGTGCTCACTGTGTCTATTGAAGAAGAAAAATGGAATTTTGAAAAGGCCCAAATGGTGAGAAAAGCACAGACTCAAAATAAAAAAAATGAAGAATAACATTCTGTTTTTGACCCATGATCAGCTCGTCTCCGCTCAAATTGAGATAAAAAAATCTCAGTGAAGAATTCAACCGCTATCATACGGAATGGAAGGGTGCAAAGGTCAGATTCATCAAAGTGGCCAAGAAAGCCATCACTGACCTGAACACGAGGGTTGTAGTGCAAACGCAGCCACAAATTGCTCAGGCTAGCTACACTATTTAACTGCATGAAGAATATATCAAGGGTGAAGAAGTTCAAGCGCGTGTAGAATCTGCACCTCAAGAACGTGCCACGCGAGCTGAAAAAATAGTTGCGCGTGAAGAAACTTCTACTTCCAGTACGACTACAATAGTTGTGCCTGAAGAATCTGCCCCGGCACCAAAGACTTCAAAAATGAAGAAAGTGACGCTCACTTCTGCATCGAAAGAGAAGAAAACGAAAGCTGCTGAAAAATAAGCACCAAAGAAGAGAAAGGCATCAACAAGTTGAGATCCTCTCAAGAAAAACGCTTGAGGACTTTGACAAGTTCCTCAACAACACCTATTGATGCCACTCCTATCAACACAGTACCCTCTTACGAGGTGGTGCCCATTGGTGTCAAACACATCATCCCAGAAGGGGATGAAGAAATGGAGGATACTCGATCTGCTTCTTCCGTAGAGCATGTTGATGAAGAAACTGAAGCAGGACCTGTCATGGTTTTCTCACGACAGATGTCCTCGTGAAAGGACTTAGTGAAGGAGCCATCGCACCTTGGTGGCGACTCAAAGGGGGTGAGCAGAAGCGAGACTCAGATTTAACCAGGTTCGGCCCCTCGTGTGGAGGTAAAATCCTACGTCCTGCTTTGTGTATATTGATGGTGGATTCGTTTACAAGGAGGGCATAACTCGCCTGACCTAGCTCTTGATGATTTCTAACCTGATCTATCTGCCCCATAGACTCGCCTTTATATACAGGTCGAGGCCTAGGGTTTACAAAGTCCTGGCCACGTTACAAATTGTGGCCTTCCTTATCTCTAAGTCGCCGTGTTCTCCAAGCCAAGTAAACTCCTTGGCGACTTATCTTCTTTGTTAATCTTGAACCACCATCCAGCTCATGAGCTGTGGCGGACTTCTGATAAAGATCTCTCAACACGCCTTAGGCCCAAACCGAGGCTTATATTGGTCACGTACGATGAGTCGCCGCTTTCCTGACCCGGCCCAACAGGGAGGGTCATGCCGCAGGTTATATCCCCAACATTAGGCCCCAGTTTAACTTGAATTTATTCATGCGAACAAATCTTCACTTTTATCTTCGGTGCCTCATCCCACCTTCATCTTTCCTCCAGCGAGTGACAAGCCGCCAACTTCCTCAGTTTACTTGAGTCGCTAGATCATTTGTTGGTGACATCACCTCCTCACTATTCCAGGAATTCTGGTGACATCTCTTCCCAACGGATCCTTTTTCGTCCTTATCCTGTCATCCCGAAAATTTAGGCGCCATCATCTCCGATTTTCAATCTGTCGCCTCGATTCCCGCGCCTGCCATTTTTTGTCTTGCCTTGGGCCTTTAAATAGCCACGGGGAAGTGGGAGGGCAACGCCACCTACCCCCACTTCCTCCTTTTGGCTGCATCGTGTTCTCCAGCCGCACCTCGACCATCTCATCACCGCTGAAGCCCCGCCACAGGTCGTCGCCGTCCAGACGCTTCTCGAGCCAGTCGAGGGCACGGCCGCCGTCGCGGGACTTCTTCAATCCCCGCCCGACATCTTCTTATTCCATCAGGTAAATCTCCTCCTCCCATTAGGAATAGATCCAAACCTTCACACTCCTTAGGTTAGCATCAGAACTCCATGAACGCCGCTTCCCATTTCTTCTTAGGCCATCTGGATGCGGTATTGTAGACCCACATGCGAAGTGATAGTCACGGTAGTTCTTGTCATGTTCCCTATCAATCTGTAGTTCATAGATCTACGCACCATTTTTCATAGTGTTGTTTTGTGTTCTGTGGCGTTCGATCCTACGGCCGACGTTATTTTCTCCATTGGAAAATGCCCGTAGATCTGTAAATTATTGCTTGTAGTTAGAAACATGTTTGTCCTCCGATCAGGAATATCCCTAAGGAAACCCTTTTTAGAACCATAAGTCGTCTCCTTTTGCCATGGCGAGTTAGAATATCCTTGTAGATACACCGTAGATCATTTAGCTGGCAAGTCGTCATTTCTCAGTTCCTGACAACCCGCCCTGCTCTTTCCTTTTGTAGTTATGGGTACTATCTCGAAATGCAACTGGTTGCCAACAGAGGTCAATGATGCCTATCTTGACAATTTTGTGAAAATAGGTAATCTAGATCCCAAGGAAGTTATTGGGTGGCGGACTGCCTTCTGGGAAACAATTCCCCAACCCGTCGAAGGAGAGGTAGTCGTGTTTGCTGATCACTTGGAGTGAGGTTTCAAGCCGCCTGGCTCAAAGTTTTTTAGAGACGCCCTGCATTTCTTCCACCTTCATCCTCAAGACTTGGGACCAAATTCCATCAGTAATCTTGGCCAGTTTCAAGTTTTCTGTGAAGCTTATCTGCAAATCTAGCCCACCATGCTATTGTTCCGGAAATTTTTCTATCTGAACCGCCGAACAGAATTTGCCCATGGACCTAGCTTAGAGCTGGGGGGGGGGGGGTCAATATTGATCGGCGTCGTGAATGCGGGTTTCCGGTTGTCACTTTGCCTAGTCATCCCAAAGACTGGGCAAAGAATTGGTTTTACTGCCGCGACACTTCTCCACCCAACGAAAACCCTCTACCATGCTTCAGGGAAGATCGCCTACCTATGGACTTCGAGTTGCCTGAAAAGTTGACTGAAGAAGAAGAAGCCACATTCGTTCCCATCTTTGGAAAGCTGAGGGATCTTACCACCAATGGTCTTACCGGCATCGACTTGATCCGCTGTTGGGTGGAATGGAGGATTCTGCCCTTAAGCCCCCGAAATGGTTTGATGTGTGAGTATAATGGCGACTTGAACCACACCCAATGCTTTTACAATGTGAGGCTCTTGGAAGAAGACATTATCAATATCATAAAGACACTATGCGGCGAGCCTATTGAAAACTGCTCCCAAATTGGGCTCAAACCCTTCTGCATCACCAATCCGGCTCGAGAGGTAAACAACCCGGCTCCAAAATGTAACTCTTTCATATACTCATCTATATTTCTGGTCCTGAGCCTTTCATCTTGTTTAATCAGAGGGATTCGGCATTCTGGACCCGGAGAACCAAGAGTATCGTCAAGAAGACAACCAAGCCTCCCCACAAGACGAAGAAGAAGAAGAAGAGCAAAGGCAAAGCTGCAGCCAAAGAGTCATCTGTCGTTGGCGAGTCTCATGCTGTTGAGGAGCAGTCAGAGGTAAAATTCCTCATCTTTATTGCTTCATTTTGACTTGTACTTATGCTTTACCGCCTTTTGTTTATAGGATGATGACTATGAGAGCCACGATGGAGATGTTGAGGTAATTTCCGTTTCTTCCGACTCAACTTCTGTTCCTCCCAAGCCGGCCAGTGGAATTTGTAAGAAAGTTCCCATGTCTCACCCAGATGCTCATCTGGACCCCAATTTCCTTTCGAAGAAGGCGAGTTACACACCTAAACGCCATACTCGAAGCCATTCCGGAGACCTAGTGTCCGGCTTACCCGAAAGAAGAACTGGTCGAAAATAGCAAAGTGACATATGTTTTCGCGCAGAATCCTTTCCTTCTTGTGTAAGATATTCTCACAATTTATTCAATCATTGAATTCTTGTCAATCAGGTCTCTCCTCCTTCGTCCGGCGACTCAGCAATGTCGACTCTCCCCAATGATTCGTGTTCAGGGGTAAGTATCTTTACTAACATGTTCTTCCAATCATCAATGTCTTTGTTCCAACATTGGTATCTTTGTTTCTCAGAGCGCGGGCAAAGAAGAAGAAGACGGACGACTCATCTTCAGCTCCCAAAGTGGGTGAAATGTCTGGTAAAGATGCATCCATCCTAGAAGCTCCAGAAGACCCAATTGACGTCCAGGGCGATACTTTTGTTGATATTCCTGATATCCGGGTTGAGCCTTCAAGCCCTCAAAAGGAGGTGATTGAGAACATCAACCGACCCAATCCTGCTAAGACGCGTGAAGATCCAAATGCAGTCATTGTTACTCGTACTGGTGTTTCTAAGTTTGCAACCGTGGTGCTAACTAGACATACACCAAAAGATGCCCAAACATTTGCGGAGAAGGATGCCACCAAGCTGAAACTTCCTCATCATGAAAAATTGGAATTTGAAGAAATATATTCCGGCTTTGTAAGCCGCCTGGAAGCAAGCCACGAGATGGATAAAAGCGTAGCCAACTTGATGCGAGTCAAACATGAGGTATGACATCTTTATATTTGTTAATATATCCTCCCATTAGCCCTTGAAAGGGCGGGTCATCCATGATGAATCGTACTTTTGCATCATTCAGCAATATGTAGCCCCCAAGGGCTGGGTCATCTTTTAGAAAGATGAGCCGGGACTTGTAAAATTTCTTCAACATGTAGCCCCCAAGGGCCGGGTCATCTTTGAAAGATGAGCCGGGTCTTTGAATATAAAATTTCTTCAACCTGTAACCCCCAAGGGCCGGGTCATCTTTTGAAAGATGAGTCGGGTCTTTGAATATAAAATTTCTTCAACATGTAGCCCCCAAGGGCCATGTCATCTTTTGAGAGATGAGCCGGGTCTTTTAATATAAAATTTCTTCAACCTGTAGCCCCCAAGGGCCGGGTCATCTTTTGATAGATGAGTCGGGTCTTTGAATATAAAAGTTCTTCAACCTGTAGCCCCCAAGGGCCGGGTCATTGCTATGGCAACAAAAGTCCTTCCCCGACAACGCCAGGAATTCTTCTTGCTACTTCTCTTGCTTGCGTCGGTTTTTCCCTTGAAGAGGAAAGGGTGATGTAGGACAGGAGCAGTAAGTATTTCCCTCAGTTTGAGAACCAAGGTATTAATCTAGTAGGAGAATCTCGTCAAGTCCAGAGTACCTGCACAAACACAAAGAGCTTGCACCCAACGCTATAAAGGGGTTGTCAATCCCTTCAAGATTGATTGCAAAGTGAGATCTGAAGGCAGAAAGTGCAACGAAGGAAAAGTGTAAGGCTGAAAATATGGTGTGGAGTAGACCCGGGGGCCATAGTGTTCACTAGAGGCTTCTCTCAAAATAGCAAATATTACGGTGGGTGAACAAATTACTGTCGAGCAATTGATAGAACCGCACAAAGTCACGACGATATCTAAGGCAATGATCATACATATAGGCATCACGTCCAAGACAAGTAGACCGATACTTTCTGCATCTAGTACTATTACTCCACATATCGACCGCTATCCAGCATGCATCTAGTGTATTGAGTTCATGACGAACAGAGTAACGCCTTAAACAAGATGACATGATGTAGAGGGATAATATCAAACCAATGATGAAAACCCCATCTTTTTACCCTTGATGGCGACAACACGATGTGTGCCTCGCTACCCCTTCTGTCACTGGGTGAGGTCACCACACGGTATGAACCCAAAACCAAGCACTTCTCCCATTCCAAGAATCATAGATCTAGTTGGCCAAACAAAACACACAACTCGAAGAGAATTACAAGGATATGAAATTATGCATAAGAGAGATCAGAAGAAACTCAAATAAGATTCATAGATAATCTGATCATAAATCCACAACTCATCGGATCTCGACAAACACACCGCAAAAGAAGATTACATCGGATAGATCTCCATGAAGATGATGGAGAACTTTGTATTGAAGATCCAAGAGAGACAAGAAGCGATCTAGCTACAAGCCATGGACCCGTAGGTCTATGGTGAACTACTCACGCATCATCGGAGAGGCCATGGTGTTGATGAAGAATCCCTCCGTGTTCGAATCCCCCTCGGCAGGGCACCAGAACGTGCCCTAGATGGGATCTTGCGGAGACAGAAGCTTGCGGCGGCGGAAAAGTACTTTCGATGATCTCCTGATTTTTTCTGGGATTTTAGGGAATATATAGGCGCGAAACATTGGGCAGAGGTGGCCCAGGGAGCCCACAAGCCAGGGTGGCGCGGGCCCCCCTGGCTGCGCCATGAGGGATTGTGAGGTCCCTGCACGCCCCGTGCCCGGATTCTCCGGCTTCCCGATCATTTTCTGTTTCAGAAAAAATCTTTTTGGCAGTTTCATTCCGTTTGGACTCCGTTGAAAATCCTCCTCTGAAAGGGGTCAAAAACATGAAAAAAACAGGAACTGGCACTTGGCACTGTGTTAATAAGTTAGTCCCAAAAAATATATAAAAGGCATACAAAACATCCAAAGTTTGACAAGATAATAACATGAAACTATCAAAAATTATAGATACGTTGGAGACATATCAAGCGTCCCCAAGCTTAACTCCCGCTCGTCCTCGAGTAGGGAAGTGATAAAGAATGAAATTTTGATGTGGAATGGGACCTAGCATAGTTGTCCTTTGCAACTTCTTTCATGTGACATGAATGTTCAGATCCGTAAGATTCAAAACAATAGTTTTCTATTGACATGAAAACAATAATACTTCAAGCAAACTAGCAAGGTAATCATGAACTTCCAAAATAACAAGGCCAAGGAAAGTTATCCATACAAAATCATATAGTCTGGCTATGCTCCATCATCCTCACACAACTAATGTAAATCATGCACAACCCCGGTATTTGCCAAGTAATTGTTTTCGCACTCTTACTTTCTCAAACTTTTTGTAACTATCACGCAATACATGAGCGTGAGCCATGGATATAGAACTATAGGTGGAATAGAGTGTGGTGGTGGTTGTGAGACAAAAAGGAGGAGATGGTCACATTGACTCGGCGTATCAAAAGGCTATGGAGATGCCCGTTAATAGATATCAATGTGAATGAGTAGGGATTGCCATACAAAGGATGCACTAGAGCTATAAGTATGTGAAAGCTCAAAAGTAGAACTAGTGGGTGTGCATCCAACTTGCTTGCTCACGAAGACCTAGGGCAATTTCGAGGAAGCCCATCATTGGAATATACAACCCAAGTTATATAATGAAGATTCCCACTAGCATATCGTGGTGACGAAACGAGAGGCTCTCAATCATGAAGAACATGGTGCTATTACGAAGCACAAGTGTGGAAAAAGATAGTATCATTGTCCCTTCTCTCTTTTTCTCTCTTTTTTTTATTTGGGCTCTTGGGCCTCTTTTTTATCTTTTCTCATTTTTTTATTGGGCACTTTGGCATATTTTTTTTATTCCTCACATGGGACAATGCTCTAATAATGATGATCATCACACTTTTATTTACTCACACCTGAAAGCTCACAAATGACTCTATAGGAAATGCCTCCGGCAGTTTACCGGGATGTGCAACGATCTAACTTGGTGTATGACGTTGAAACATCTCGCTAGCTATCTTACGATCATGCAATGGCAATATGAGAGTGACGGCACAAGTCATGAGACGGAACAGTAGGAGTTGCATGGCACTACATCTCGGAATGGCTATGAAAATGCCATAGTAGGTAGGTATGGTGTCTGTTTTGAGGAAGGCATATGGTGGGTTTGTGTACCGGCGAAAGTTGCGCGGCACTAGAGAGGCTAGCAATGGTGGAAGGTGAAAGTGCATCTATACCATGGACTCACATTAGTCATGAAGAACTCACATACTTGTTGCGAAAGTTTTTATTAGTAATCGAAACAAAGTGCTAAACGCATACTCCTAGGGGAAGGGTTGGTAGGTGTTAACCATCGCGCGATCCCGACCTCAACACAAAGGATGACAATCAATAGATCAATTATGCTCCGACTTCCTAACATAGAGGTTCACCATACATGCATGCTACGGGAATCGCTAACTTCAACACAAGTATTTCTAGATTCACAACACCCTACTAACATAACTCTTAATATTACTGCATCCACGTCTCAAAACTAATTGAGAGGAATCAAGACTTCTCTTTCTACTCAATGCACATGAAGATGGAGGTTTTTGTATCCTCTTTGGGTACCTATCACCTTTGGGACAACTTTCATAGCATAAGCCAACTACCAAGTCACACACCACCGTGCTCTAAAAGATATAAGTGAAGCACATAGAGAAAAATTATCTTGCTCAAATGATATAAGTGAAGCACTATGAGCATTCTAGCAAAATCACGATGAGTGCATGTCTCTCTTTCTAAAAAGGATGTGCAGCAAGGATGATTGTGACATAAAAAGAGAAAAGACTCCTACGATACAAGACGCTCCAAGCAAAACACATATCATGTGGTGATTAAAAGTATAGCTCCAAGTAATGTTACCGATGGATTGAAGACGGAAGAGGGGACGCCTTCCCGGGGCATCCCCAAGCTTAGGCTTTTTGGTGTCCTTGAATTTGGCTTGGGATGCCTTGGGCATCCCCAAGCTTGAGCTCTTTCCACTTCTTATCTCTTTGTCCATGAGAACATCACCCAAAACTTGAAAACTTCACAACACAAAACTCAAACAAAAACTCGTGATAACATTAGCACAAGAAAACAAACTACCACCTCTTTTGGTACTGTAGCAAACTTGAATTCTATCTATATTGTTGTTGGGCTACTGTATTATTACTTTTCCATGGCTAGTACCCCCCGATACTAACCATAGTTTCATCAAAAGAAGCAACCAAGTAAACAAAAACAGAATCTGTCAAAAACAGAATCTGTCAAAAACAGACCAGTCTGTAGCAATCTGTATACTTCGTATACTTCTGGTACCTCTAAAATTCTGACAAATTACGACTGCCTGGGCAAAAGGCATATCAACCAGCAGAAAAAAGAATCAACTCAAAATCTCTTTTCGAATAAAAATGAAAAATCATCTCGTGAGCGAAAAGTTTTTGTCTTTTTCCAGCAGGATCGAACAACCATTACCAAGACTAGTCATAAAGGTTTTGCTTGGCTCAACCACAAAAGGAAACACAAAAAACACAATCACAACATAATTATGATGGTGTGGACGCAACAAAACAGAAAGAGAAAAGATAAATACATTGGGTTGCCTCCCAACAAGCGCTATTGTTTAACGCCCTTAGCTAGGCATAAAAGCAATAGAATCACGTATCGTCGTCTTTGGTGCTCAAACCACAAGTACCGTGATCACTTGTCATCTTAAGGTTTTCATCTTTCTTGCTGGATGATTCACCACTACTTTTAGGAACAAAAACAGACTTGGTGATTTTATTGTGGGCAAAATTTGGAGTATTCTGCACAGTGACAAAAGCGGAACCCAAGTTGGTTATAACATCCCCTAGTTTGCCAATCCTAGCGGAATCATGACCTAGTTTTTCGTTAACTGTGGGTTCCTTCTCCTTTAAACTTTTCAAAAACATTCCCACCTTGGATCCGTACTGAGTGATTTGATTGTGGATCTTTTTATCCACATTCTCAATGAGTTCGATCGTAGCAACTTTATTTTCAATGACGTCCAGCCTACGCATCACATGTTCCAGAGTTAAGGTAGTTCCATTAACCATGAGTGGGGGTGAGCCTACCAAATTTATCACAACTCCGTAAGAATCAACGGTATGGCTACCCAAGAAATTTCAACCTACGATGGTGTCAAGAATATACCTATTCCAAGGAGAAACATCCACATAAAAACTGCGAAGCAGGACGGTAGTGGATTGCTTATGAGTAGATCTACTCTAAGCATTCCAAATCCTATATCAAGCGTCCTTTAAGTTTTCTTCCTCAGTTTGTTTGAAATTGAGGACTTCGCTCTCGGGAGTATCGTTCGAAGTGGTGGATCTAGCCATGGGGACAGGTAGACTATCCCACACAGACGAACAGAAAGAAAGCGAGAGAAAAGGGCGAACGAAAAGGCGAATGGAAAAAGCAAACAAAAAAGGCAAATTGGTGAAGTGGGGGAGAGGAAAACGAGAGGCAACTGGCAAACAAAGTAAATGCAAGAGATGAGTTTGCGACACTTACTTGGATGAGTTCTTGACTTGATCCTCCCCGGCAACGGCGCCAGAAATCCTTCTGCTACGGCAACAAAAGTCCTTCCCCGGCAACGTCAGGAATTCTTCTTGCTACTTCTCTTGCTTGCGTCGGTTTTTCCCTTGAAGAGGAAAGGGTGATGCAGCACAGGAGCAGTAAGTATTTCCCTCAGTTTGAGAACGAAGGTATCAATCCAGTAGGAGAATCTCGTCAAGTCCAGAGCACCTGCACAAACACAAAGAGCTTGCACCCAACGTTGTAAAGGGGTTGTCAATCCCTTCAAGATTGATTGCAAAGTGAGATCTGAAGACGGAAAGTGCAACGAATGAAAAGTGTAAGGCTGAAAATATGGTGTGGAGTAGACCCGGGAGCCATAGTGTTCACTAGAGGCTTCTCTCAAAATAGCAAATATTATGGTGGGTGAACAAATTACTGTCGAACAAAGTCATGACGATATCTAAGGCAATGATCATACATATAGGCATCACGTCCGAGACAAGTAGACCGATACTTTCTGCATCTACTACTATTACTCCACACATCGACCGCTATCCAGCATGCATCTAGTGTATTGAGTTCATGACGAACAGAGTAATGCCTTAAGCAAGATGACATGATGTAGAGGGATAATCTCAAACCAATGATGAAAACCCCATCTTTTTACCCTTGATGGCAACAACATGATGCGTGCCTCGCTACCCCTTCTGTCACTGGGTGAGGTCACCGCACGGTATGAACCCAAAACCAAGCAATTCTCCCATTGCAAGAATCATAGATCTAGTTGGCCAAACAAAACCCACAACTCGAAGAGAATTACAAGGATATGAAATCATGCATAAGAGAGATCACAAGATACTCAAATAAGATTCATAGATAATATGATCATAAATCCACAATTGTTCGGATCTCGACAAACACACCGCAAAGAAGATTACATCGGATAGATCTCCATGAAGATCATGGAGAACTTTGTATTGAAGATCCAAGAGCGAGAAGAAGCCATCTAGCTAATAGCTATGGACCCGTAGGTCTATGGTGAACTACTCACGCATCATCAGAGAGGTCATAGTGTTGAGGAAGAAGTCCTTCACGTCCGAATCCCCCCTCCGGCAGGGCACCAGAACGTGCCCCAGATGGGATCTTGCGGAGACAGAAGCTTGCGGCGGCGGAAAAGTACTTTCGATGATCTCCTGATTTTTTTCTAGGATTTTAGGGAATATATAGGCGCAAAACCTAGGGCAGAGGTGGCCCAGGGAGCCCACAAGCCAGGGTGGTGCGGGCCCCCCTGGCCGTGCCATTAGGGCTTGTGGTGTCCCTGCAGGCCCCGTGCCCTGATTCTCCGGCTTCCCGATCTTTTTATGTTTTGGAAAAAATATTTTTGGCAGTTTCATTCCGTTTGGACTCCGTTCAAAATCCTCCTCTGAAAGGGGTCAAAAACATGGAAAAAACAGGAACTGGCACTTGGCACTGAGTTAATAAGTTAGTCCCAAAAAATATATAAAAGGCATACAAAACATCCAAAGTTTGACAAGATAATAGCATGAAACCATGAAAAATTATAGATACGTTGGAGACGTATCAGTCATCTTTAGAAAGATGAACTGGGTATTTGAATATAAAATTGCTTCAACCTGTAGCCCCCAAGGGCCGGGTCATATTTTCAAAGATGAACTGGGTCTTTAAATATAAAATTTCTTCAACCTGTAGCCCCAAGGGCTGGGTCATCCTTTGAAAGATGAGCCGGGTCTTTAAATAAAGGTATGACTTGAAAAGAATTAAGTCATACATTAGCCCCCAAGTGTCAGGGATGTTGCTTGGAATGGTCCTGAAACTTGCTTCCCCAATTTTTGTTTGCAGGAGTCCTTGACTCGGGTTGATTCAACCTTGGCCGGTTTAAAATAAAGCATAGCCGAACAGCAGGATGCGCTGGCTAAGTATGAAGAAAAATTCCGTCTGGCCCATGCTGACATGGAGAAGATGAAAGATGATCATAAAAAGTTTGAAGATAAGGCCAATGCTGAACAAGCCGCCATCTTGAAACGGGCAGAACAAGCTAAAGAAAAACTAAAAGTGGTTCTTAAGGAACTCTCCGGCTTAAAGCATCATATCTCCAACATGACCCAAGCCATATTTGGTAAGGGTCAATTCCCTTCTTATGAAAAGTGCTACAAAGCATTTTGCAAATGCTAATTATCTTGATTTGTCATTCGTAGGTCCGCGAGCCGCCACCTTGCATAATGACTGCATTCAGAAACTGAAGGCGATTTATACTTTCACTGAGCAGTTATACACGGGAGGCATGATGACTATGAAGGCCGTGATGGGCAACAGGGAGCCCATATAATCCATCAAGCACATGCTGGGTTGCCTGTCAACATTGCCGCCTCAGGTAGAAGAATTAAAAAGGTCAGCCGCCCGTAAAGGAGCACTGACCACTCTAAGCCAGTGTCTGGCCTATGCTCTCGAACTTAAGCCAGAGGAAGTAGCTGCTGGCTTTCCAAAGTTAAAAGGTGATGCGTCGGAGTTCACCGAGGAGGACTACCATCATTGTGTGGAAGAGTCTCGCTTCGCGGCACCTCAACTAGAAGCCAGCCTGGACTTAGGCAAATACCAGGTGGCTTATGATGAAAGCAACAAAAAGGTGACTTCTCCTTCGTATGAAGTTACCAGCCTGACTCCAAGACACCATAAGAATCCCTTTGACTTTGACGTTGACCTGTCCGCCATCTTGAGTGATGAAGACGAGTTCGTCGCCTTGACGAATTGTAAATGGAAACTGGGCGACTTACAGATCGAAGACGGCGAAAGCTCGAAGTAGGGTGACCCGGAGGCGGCTTGAACTGACTCGTCATGAAATCGATTCTCCAAAAATGTTTTGATCCCTTTCTCACCGGGATATGATGCCCGGTAGGACCTGGTGAGCCATGTAATAGTCTTAGGATTCAGGAAAACAGTATGATAACCGTACCTTGCGATTTGTGTTTGGAAATTTCAGCTTTCATTAATATGAGTCGCCTTTCCCAAATGCTTTGTCATATCTTGACAAAAAATGTCCATTGCCCTATTTATCATAGAAAACAATAAGCCGGCTGAGTGAGTCGCGGAGGGTTATAAACAATAAGCCGGCTCAGTGAGTCGCGACGGGTTATAGAAATTTTATGAAACCTTTGGGTGATGCCACAAAGATAGTCATAAAGTTCGTCGGCTCGATGAGTTACGACGGGATAGGACGAGTTTGCAAAAATCTAGTGCTACCCCAAGAAGGCTTTTGCAACAGCCTTCAGTTGTTTAGACCGGCTGATCAGGCGCAAGTCAAGCTTCAGTGAAGCAGGTTCAGTGAACCCATGGTTTGTCTGTTTTCCATGTGTCGACTCTCACGAGTACCTTTCAAGTTTTAACCAAGGCAAGCTCAGGGTCCAAAAGTGAATTGACTCGCCAAGAGTACATGGGACCATAGGGCGAGTCGTCAAACACATAGTCGAGTATAACCATTGTAATGCGTTAATTTTTCGCTAGCTAAGAGTGTATTCAGGATGAAATCAGTGAGTGGAAGCCCCCAAGTGACCTATGATTGGGGAAAAGCCAGACATAGGACTGCAGAAGCGTATACGCTCTTACTGCAATACAACTTGGGAGCTAGTAGCCCCCAAGTAAGCCGGCTTAATTCTCAAAACCATATAAAGTGCCCATGTTTGAACCGTGCAGCGTGGCAACTTTGGTCCTCTTTGGCGTATCAACATCCATGTTTGAAATAAGCGCAACGTGGCGACTTATGCTCTTTGATGCTGATAGCGTCCATGCTTGGATGACTTGTAGAACAATAAAGACTCATGCTTTCAAGAAGCTGAAATGGCAAAGGACCCCGAAGTTCGTGGGTGCCGGCTTTATTGCTTTATAAATAAAATAAAGGATTACAAATTCAAAATTGTAAACATAGGTAAGGAGCCAGTGGCTCTAAGTATAGTATGGCCGCAAGTGGGCGATGTTCCATGGGCGAGTTGTCTCAGCCTCTGTTGTTGGCCTATCCGGGCGAAGATCCACCAAGTAATATGAACCATTACGAAGATTCTTGTTGATGACAAATGGTCCTTCCCATGGAGGGGATAACTTATGCATACCAGTATGATCTTGAATCAACCGGAGCACTAAGTCGCCTTCTTGAAAAGCTCAGCTCTTGACTCGGCAGCTGTGATAGCATATGAGGCATCCTCAATTCCATTTTTTTGTAGTTTTATAGAGAAAGAACAAGAAATAAAAAGATTCGATTGCAAGATATAAAGATATACCTTCAAGCGCTAACCTCCCCGCTAACGGCGCCACAAAAGAGCTTCGTTGACGGGAGGTGAGTGCCTCTTACCTAGCCTCCCCGGCAACGGCACCAAAAAAGTGCTAGATGTCTACTACGCAACCTTCTTCTTGTAGACGTTGTTGGGCCTCCAAGTGTAGAGGTTTGTAGGACAGTAGCAATTTTCCCTCAAGTGGGTGACCTAAGGTTTATCAATCCATGGGAGGTGTAGGATGAAGATGGTCTCTCTCAAGCAACCCTGCAACCAAATAACAAAGAGTCTCCTGTGTCCCCAACACACCCAATACAATGGTAAGTTGTATAGGTGCACTAGTTCGGCGAAGAGATGGTGATACAAGTGGAATATGGATGGTAGATATAGGTTTTTGTAATCTGAAATTACAAAAACAACAAGGTAACTAATAGTAAAAGTGAGCACGAACAGTATTGCAATGCTTGGAAACAAGGCCTAGGGTTCATACTTCACTAGTGAAGTTCTCTCAACAATGATAACATAATTGGATCATATAAATAGCCCTCAACGTGCAACAAAGAGTCACTCCAACGTCATTAATAGCAGAGAACAAACGAAGAGATTATTGTCGGGTACGAAACCACCACAAAGTTATTCTTTCTGATCGATCTATTCAAGAGTCCGTAGTAAAATAGCACAAAGCTATTCTTTCCGTTCAATCTTTCATAGAGTTCGTACTAGAATAACACCTTAAGATACATATCAACCAAGACCCTAATGTCACCTAGATACTCCATTGTCACCTCAAGTATCCATGGGCATGATTATACGATATGCATCACACAATCTTAGAATCATCTATTCAACCAACACAAAGAACTTCAAAGAGTGCCCCAAAGTTTCTACCGGAGAGTCAAAACGTGTGTCAACCCATATGCATAGGTTCCCAATGTCACGAAACCCGCAAGTTGATCACCAAAACATACATCGAGTACTCACATGAATATCCAAACGTGTGCCAACCCATATACATAGGTTCCCAATGTCACAAACCCGCAAGTTGATCACCACAAATAGACACGTGCAAGACATACATCAGGTGTTCTCAAAGACTCAATCCGATAAGATAACTCCAAAGGGAAAACTCAATTCATTACAAGAACGGAGAGGGGGAAGAACATCATAAGATCCAACTATAGTAGCAAAGCCCGCACTACATTGAGATCATGACATCTTAAGAACACGAGAGAGAGTGAGAGATCAAACACATAGCTACAGGTACAATCCCTCAGCCCCGAGGGTGAACTACTCCCTCCTCGTCATGGAGATCGCCGGGATGATGAAGATGGCCACCAGAGATGGATTCCCCCTCCGCCAGGGTGCCAGAACAGGCTCTAGATTGGTTTTTGGTGGCTACAGAGGCTTGCGGTGGCGGAACACCCGATCTAGGTTTCTTTTTGGGGGTTTCCGAATTTATAGGAATTTATGGCGGTGGAATTACGTCGGTTGGGCCCACGAGGAGGTTACAAGCCTGGTAGGTGCGACCTAGGGGCTGGGTCGCGCCTCCCGGGCTTGTGACTCCCTCGTGGCTCTTCTGGTCTTCTTCCAAACCTTCGGGGGTCTCGTTTGGTCCAAAAAAATCATCGGAAAGTTTTATTCCATTTGGACTCCGTGTGAAAAAGGGTCAAAAACACGAAAAAAAACAGAAACTGGCACCTGGCACTAGGTTAATAGGTTAGTCCCAAAAAGATATGAAATAGCATATTCATGCATATAAAACATTAAAAGTTGACAAGATAATAGCATGGAACCATAAAAAAGTATAGATACGTTGGAGACGTATCAATCATCCCCAAGCTTAACTCCTGCTCGTCCTCGAGTAGGGAAGTGATAAAGACCGAATTTTTGATGTGGAATGCTACCTAACATATTTGTCCTTTGTAACTTCTTTCATATGACATGAATGTTCAGATCCATAAGATTCAAAACAATAGTTTGCTATTGACATGAAAACAATAATACTTCAAACAAACTAGCAAGGTAATCATGAACTTTCGAAATAACAAGGCCAAAGAAAGTTATCCCTACAAAATCATATAGTCTGGCTATGCTCCATCATCCCCACACAAAGAATTTAAATCATGCACAACCCCGATATTGGCTAAGTAATTGTTTTTGCACTCTTACTTTATCAAACTTTTTCAACTGTCACGCAATAAATGAGCGTGGGCCATGGATATAGCACTATAGGTGGAATAGAGTGTGGTGGAGGTTGTGAGGAAAAAAGGAGGAGATGGTCACATCAACTCGGCGTATCAACGGGCTATGGAGATGCCCATCAATAGATATCAATGTGAATGAGTAGGGATTACCATGCAACGGATACAATTAGAGCTATAAGCGTGTGAAAGCTCAAAAGGAAAACTAGTGGGTGTGCACCCAACTTGCTTGCTCACGAAGACCTAGGGCAAGTTTGAGGAAGCCCATCATTGGAATATACAAGCCAAGTTATATAATGAAAACTGCCACCAGTATATGGAAGTGTCAAAACAAGAGACTCTATCATGAAGAACATAGTGCTATTTTGAAGCACAAGTGTGGAAAAAGATAGTAGCATTGTCCCTTCTCTCTTTTTCTCTCATTTTTTTTGTTTTTTTTGTTTGGGATCTTTGGCCTCTCTTTTTTTTCATTTTTTTGGTGGGCATCTTTGGCCTCTTTTTTTTTATTTCCTCACATGGGATAATGCTCTAATAATGTTGATCATCACACTTTTATTTACTTACAACTCAATACTTAGAACAATTATGACTCTATATGAAATGCCTCCGGCAGTGTACCGGGATGTGCAACGATCTAGCTTAGCGTATGACGTTGAAACATCTCGCTAGCTATCTTACAATCATGCAATGGCAATATGAATGTGATGACACATATCATGAGACGGAACGGTGGGAGTTGCGTGGCAATATATCTTGGAATGGCTATGAAAATGCCATAATAGGTAGGTATGGTGGCTATTTCAAGGAAGGTATATGGTGGGTTTGTGCACCGGCGAAAGTTGCGCGGTACTAGAGAGACTAGCAATGGTGGAAGGTGAAAGTGCATCTATACCATGGACTCACATTAGTCATGAAGAACTCGTGTACTTATTGTGAAAGTTTTTATTAGTAATCGAAACAAAGTGCTAAACGCGTACTCCCAGGGGAAGGGTTGGTAGGTGTTAACCATCGCGCGATCCCGACCGCCACACAAAGGATGACAGTCAATAAATCAATTATGCTCCGACTTCCTAACATTGCGGTTTACCATACGTGCATGGTACGGGAATCACTAAGTTCAACGCAAGTATTTCTAGATTCACAACACCCTACTAGCATAACTCTAATATTACCATATCCATATCTCAAAACCAATTGAGAGGAATCAAACTTCTCTTACTAATCAATGCACATGAATACGAAGGTTTTTATCCTCTTTGGATGCCTATCATATTAGGACTAGATTCATAACCTAAGCAAGGTACCATGCTGTTTAATACACTCAAAATGATCTAAGTGAAGCATGAGAGTTCAACTAGTTCTATAAAATAGAACCATTGCAATGCTCTACAAAGATATAAGGGAAGCACTAGAGCAAAAGACAAACTACTCCAAAATATATAAGTGAAGCTCAATGAGTAGTTGAATAATTATTTGGCTATGTGGAGACTCTCCCATCTAAGAATTTCAGATCATAAGTACCCCTATTCTAACAAAATAAAATGATGCTCCAAGCAAAACACATATCGTGTGATGAATACAAATATAGCCCCAAGTAAAGTTACTGATGGATTAATTGAAGACGAAAGAGGGGATTCCTTCCTGGGGCATCCCCAAGCTTAGGCTTTTTGGTATCTTTGAATATGTCTTCGGACGCCTTGGGCATCCCCAATCTTAGGCTCTTGCCACTCCTTGTTCCATAGTCCATCGAAACTCTACCCAAAACTTGAAAACTTCACAACACAAAACTTAACGGAACTTCGTGAGATGGGTTAGTATGATAATGAGCAAATCAATCACTTTGGTACTGTCAGAACAAGACTCACAATTATTTTCACACAATGCCTACTATATCTTACTATTTCCACAATTTATATTACTCAAAATAATCTATGGAAACACCAAAATAAGCAAAGTATGTATTGAAAACAGAATCTGTCAAAAACAGAACAGTCTGTAATGATTTGAATGAGAACCATACTTATGCACCTCCAAAAATTCTGAACAATTATGAAAATTAGGGCAATTTGCTTATCAATCATCAGAAAAGAGAATTAACTCGAAATCTCTCTCTGGATAGAAATTACAAATAATTTCTTGAGCAGAAAGTTTCTGTCCTTTTCAGCATGATTAAACAGCTATCACCCAAACTAATCATAAAGGCTTTTCTAGGCACAAACACTAATTAAAACACAAAAAGACACAATCATAACAGAATTATGATGGTGTGGACAAAACAAAACAGAAAGCAAAAAGCAAAAATAAATTCATTGCGTTGCCTCCCAACAAACGCTATTGTTTAACGCCCTTAGCTAGGCATGATGATTTCAATGACGCTCACATAAAAGATAAGGATTGAAGCACAACGAGAGCATCATGGAGCATATGGCTAGCACATTTAAGTCTAACCCACTTCCTATGCATAGTGAGTTTGTGAACAAACAACTTGTTGGAGCAAGAATCAACTAGCATAGGAAGGCAAAACAAGCATAGCTTCAAGAATTCCAACACATGGAGAGGAAACTTGATACTATTGCAATAATTAGAAGCATATGATCCTCTCTTATAGTAATTTTCAGTAGCATCATGAATGAATTCAACAATATAACCAACACCTAATGCTTTATTTTCATGATCTACAAGCATAGGAATTTTACTACTCTCCACATAAGGAAATATATTCTCAAGAATAGTAGTGGGAGTATCGTAAAAGACTTGAGCACTACAAATTGTGTCCACAATGAAAAAGCAAGGTTTAGCAAAGTGGTTCTCGAGAGTATGACAAGTTTTATCATCCCTCTTCTTTATAGCATAAATATCCCCACAATAATCATTATAGATAGGGGGCATGCTTTCATCAAAATGATTTTGATCATTCAAAGTGGAAGAACTAAAAAGATCATCTTCATCAAATATAGCATCCCCAAGCTTGTGGCTTTGCATATCATTAGCTGCATGTGTATTTAAAGAATTCATGCTAACAACATTGCAATCATGCTCATCATTCACATATTCTATGCCAAGCATTCTATGTAATTCTTCTTTCAACACTTGAGCACAATTTTCCTTCCCATCATGCTCACGAAAGACATTGAAAAGATGGAGCATATGAGGCATCCTCAATTCCGTTTTTTTGTATTTTTCTAGAGAAAGAACAAGAAACAAAAAGATTCGATTGCAAGATCTAAAGATATACCTTCAAGCGCTAACCTCCTCGGCAACGGCGCCAGAAAAGAGCTTCATTGACGGGAGGTGAGTGCCGCTTACCTAGCCTCCCCGGCAACGGCGCCGGAGAAGAGCTTGATGTCTACTATGCAACCTTCTTCTTGTAGACGTTGTTGGGCCTCCAAGTGCAGAGGTTTGTAGGACAGTAGCAATTTTCCCTCAAGTGGGTGACCTAAGGTTTATCAATCCGCGGGAGGTGTAGTATGAAGATGGTCTCTCTCAAGCAACCCTGCAACCAAATAACAAAGAGTCTCTTGTGTCCCCAACACACCCAATACAATGGTAAGTTGTATAGGTGCACTAGTTCGGCGAAGAGATGGTGATACAAGTGCAATATGGATGGTAGATATAGGTTTTTGTAATCTGAAATTACAAAAACAGAAAGGTAACTAATAGTAAAAGTGAGCACGAACAGTATTGCAATGCTTGGAAACAAGGCCTAGGGTTCATACTTTCACTAGTGAAGTTCTCTCAACAATGATAACATAATTGGATCGTATAAATAGCCCTCAACGTACAACAAAGAGTCACTCCAAAGTCACCAATAGCAGAGAACAAACGAAGAGATTATTGTCGGGTATGAAACAACCACAAAGTTATTCTCTCTGATCGATCTATTCAAGAGTGTGTAGTAAAATAGCACGAAGCTATTCTTTCCGTTCAATCTTTCATAGAGTTCGTAGTAGAATAACACCTTAAGATACATATCAACCAACACCCTAATGTCACCTAGATACTCCATTGTCACGTCAAGTATCCGTGGGCATGATTATATGATATGCATCACACAATCTCATAATCATCTATTCAACCAACACATAGAACTTCAGAGTGCAACAAAGTTTCTACCGGAGAGTCAAAACGTGTGCCAACCCATATGCATAGGTTCCCAATGTCACAAAACCCGCAAGTTAATCACCAAAACATACATCGAGTACTCACATGAATATCCAAATGTGTGCCAACCCATATGCATAGGTTCCCAATGTCACAAACCCGCAAGTTGATCACCACAAATAGACACGTGCAAGACATACATCAAGTGTTCTCAAAGACTCAATCCGATAAGATAACTCCAAAGGGAAAACTCAATTCATTATAAGAAGGGAGAGGGGGAAGAACGTCATAAGATCCAACTATAGTAGCAAAGCCCGCGGTACATCGAGATCATGACATCTCAAGAACACGAGAGAGAGAGAGAGATCAAACACATAGCTACTGGTACATACCCTCAGCCCCGAGGGTGAACTACTCCCTCCTCTTGATGGAGATCGCCAGGATGATGAAGCTGGCCACCGGAGATGGATTCCCCCTCCGACATGGTGCCGGAACGGGCTCCAGATTGGTTTTTGGTGGCTATAGAGGCTTGCGGCGGCGGAACTCCCGATCTAGGTTTCTTTTTGGGGGTTTCTGAATTTATAGGAATTTATGGCGGTGGAATTACGTCGGTTGGGCCCACAAGGAGGTCACAAGCCTAGTAGGCGCGGCCTAGGGGGGGGGGGGCGCCTCCTGGGCTTGTGACTCCCTCCTGGCTCTTCTGGCCTTCTTCCAAACCTTCGGGGGTCTCTTTCGGTCCAAAAAAATCATCGCAAAGTTTTGTTCCATTTGGACTCCGTCTGAAAAAGGGTCAAAAACACGGAAAAAACAGAAACTGGCACTTGGCACTGAGTTAATAGGTTAGTCCCAATAAAGATATAAAATAGCATATTCATGCATATAAAACATCCAAAGTTGACAAGATAATAGCATGGAACCATCAAAAATTATAGATACGTTGGAGACGTATCAATGTACCATAAGCCGGGGCTTGATTCCTCGCAATATTTCTTGATTCACCCTTTCTACGTGTCCATTGGACTAAGGGTGTGCAACTGTAGAAACGCCAAGCCGGATGTGCTCCCTTGCGTAAAACTCTTGCATTGCGCCCTTTGATAAGATAGTACCATTATCAGTAATGATACTATGAGGATACCCGAAGCAAAAAATCAACTTCCTCAGGAACTTGATGGGCGTGTCTGCATCACAACTACTAACCGACTCTGCTTTAACCCACTTGGTAAAATTGTCAACCGCCACCAACAGTTGAGTCTTTTTATTGGACAAAATTTTGAAAGGACCAACCATGTCCAGCCCCCAGACTGCAAACGGCCATGTGATTGGGATCATACGTAATTCCTGAGCCGGCACATGGATCTGACGCCCAAATTTTTGGCAACCATCACATCGACGAACTATGTCCTCAGCATCCGCATGAGCTGTCAACCTGTAAAACCCATGTCTAAAGGCTTTGGATACCAGAGAACATGACCTGACATGATGACAACAGTCGCCTGCATGAATCTCATTAAGAATTGCACACCCTTCCTCAGAAGAGACACACCTTTGAAACACTCCGGAAGTGCCTCCTTGTGTAACTCGCCTTTATGTATGACCATGGACTTGCATCGACGGACGATTTGGCGAGCCAACAACTCATCAGTAGTTAACTCGCCTCGTGCCAGATACGCCATGTAGGGGATTGCCCAATCCGGGGTAGCACGGAGAGCAGCCACAAGTTGAGACTCAGGATCAGGAAACGCCAAGTCTTCCTCTGAAGGCATCCTTACTGATGGGTTATGCAATACATCCAAAAAGATATTGGGGGGGGGGGGGGCGGCTTACGCTGTGAACTGAGTCGTGTAAGAGCATCCGCCGCCTCATTAAGTCGACGATCAATGCGATCCACCTGATAGCCATGAAAATGACCCGCCACGTCCGACATGGCTCGCCTATACCCGCCATCAAGGGATCTCTGGAATCCCATGTGCTAGAAACTTGCTGTGCTACTAGATCTGAGTCGCCCAAACATCTGAATCGGCTGAGGTTCATCTCTTTGGCGATTCACAACCCATGGAGCAGAGCTTCATACTCTGCCGCATTGTTGGTACATGGGAACATGAGTCGGAGGACATAGCAAAACTTGTCACCCTCAGGCGAAGTCAACACCACGCTAGCCCCCGAGCCTTCCAGCTGCCTAGACCCGTCAAAATGGATGGTCCAATATGTGTGATCAGGTCTGTCTTCTGGAATCTGCAACTCGGTCCAACCGTTGATGAAATCCACTAGTGCTTGAGACTTAATGGTTGTGCGAGGGGTATATCGCACAATTGTGAGGTCCTAGCTCACTGGCCCACTTAGCAATCCGTCGAGTGGCCTCTCAATTCTGTATAATATCACCGAGGGGGGCAGAACTAACCATCGTGATAGGATGCTCTTGAAAGTAGTGTTTGAACTTCCGACTCGCCATAAACACCCCGAAGACCAGCTTCTGCCAATGTGGATAGCGCTGTTTGGAGATGGTTAGGACTTCACTGATAAAGTAGACTGGTCGTTGAACCGGGTATTCCTTCCCTTCTTCTTTGCGCTCGACGACCACTGCCATGCTTACCGCTTTAGAATTATCCGCGATGTACAATAGCATAGGCTCTTTGTCATTTGGAGCAGCCAATACAGGCGGCTTTGCTAATTGTTGCTTCAGGGTTTTGAAGGCTTCATTGGTTTCATCCGTCCAAACAAAGCGATCAGTTTTCTTGAGCAGCTGATAAAGAGGGATGGCTTTCTCCCCAAGGTGACTTATGAAACGACTTAGAGCTGCAATGCGACCCACCATGCGCTGAGCTTGATTGATATTGGCCGGCTTGCCTAGCGAAGTGATCGCTTCAATTTTATCCGGGTTAGCTTCGATGCCTACTGCTAACACCAGAAAACCCAATAACTTTCCTGCGGGAACACCAAAAATAGATTTGGTAGGGTTAAGTCTCATCTGGTACACATGCAAACTATCAAAAGTCTCCCCGAGGTCCTCCAAAATTGATTCCTTCTTCTGGGATCTGACCACGATATCGTCAATGTAGGCGTGAACATTGCGTCTGATCTGGCTGTGCAGGCAATTCTGGATGCAACGTTGATAAGTCGCTCCCACGCTCTTGAGCCTGAACGGCATGGACACGCAACAAAAGGCTCCAAAGGGGGTTATGAAGGACGTTTTCTCCTGGTCCGCCACAACCATCTTGATCTGGTGGTATCCTGAGTAACCATCGAGAAAACGCAACTGCTCGCAAGATTTGATCAATGCGGGGAAGGGCGAAAGGATCCTTTGGGAAGGCCCTGTTGAGGTCGGTGTAGTCAATGCACATGCGGAAAGTGCCATTCTTCTTTTGGACCAAGACAGGGTTAGCCAACCATTCAGGATGGAAAACCTCAATGATGAACCCAATGGCCAAAAGCCGGGCGACTTCCTCCCCAATTGCCTTACGCCGTTCTTCATCAAACCGGCGAAGATACTGCCGACCCGGCTTTATTTTAGGGTCAATATTGAGATGGTGCTCAGCGAATTCTCTTGGCACACCTGGCATGTCTGAAGGTTTCCATGCGAAGATGTCCCGATTCTCATGGATGAATTCGATGAGCGCGCTTTCCTATTTGGGATCCAGACCAGTCCCAATGGTGAACTGCTTGGTTGAGTTGCCAGGCGTGAAGTCTATCACCTTCGTGTCATCCGTCGGTTTAAACTTGAGGGGCGGATCTGAGTCGATAGTGGGTCTCTTGAGTGGTGTCATATCTGCCGGGTCAACATTGGATTCGTGAAACTTAAGCTCCTCGGTCGCGCAAGCCGACCCGGCATAAGCCGCGTCTCCTTCCTCGCATTCTTGGACTATCTTCCTGTCCCCATTGATTGTAATAGTTCCCTTAGGGCCGGGCATCTTGAGCTTGAGGTAAACGTAACATGGGCGTGCCATGAACCGAGCGTAAGCCGGTCTTTCGAACAACGCGTGGTAAGGGCTCTCGATCTTGACCACCTCAAACATGAGGGACTCGCTCCTGTAATTAGACTCCATACCAAAAGCTACGTTAAGTTTGATTCGCCCATAAGGGTATGCCGACTTACCCGGAACAATGTCGTGGAAGACCGTGGAAGATGGCATCAAGTCTTTTTCTGAGAAATTCATCCGTCGAAAGGTATCGTAATACAGGATATTAATGCTGCTGCCGCCATCCATAAGGACTTTGGAAAGGGTGTAACCTCCGACCTAGGGAGCCACGACCAAAGCCAAGTCGCTGGGATTATCAACCCGAGGCGGGTGATCCTCCCTATTCGAGATAATGGGTTGTTCAGACTAATTGAGGTACCTAGGGAGCGCCGGCTCAACCACACTAAAAGCTCTGTGTTTCACCTTTTGGTCCCGTTTGCAAGTGCTGGTGGTGAACACGTGATATTGCCCGCTGTTCAACTGCTTGTGATTATTTTGAAAGCCGCCATTGTCATCCTGCCGCTGGGGATCGCCTTGCGGGGGCGGTTGCTGAAACACGCCCTGCATGTTGTACCGCTGATTATTGTGTACCTGGTACTTGATGACCCACAAGTATAGGGGATCAATCTTAGTCCTTCCGATAAGTAAGAGTTTCGAACCCAACGAGGAGCAGAAGGATATGATAAGTGGTTTTCAGCAAGGAAATATCTGCAAGCACTGAAATTATCGGTAACAAGTGATTGTGTGGTGAGATGATTCGTAGCGAGCAACAAGTAACAAAAGTAGCAACGGTGCAGCAAAGTGGCCCAATCACTTTTGTAGCAAGGGACAATCCTGGACAAAGTCTTATAGGAGGAAAAACGCTCCCGAGGACACACGGGAATTTTTGTCATGCTAGTTTCATCATGTTCATATGATTCGCGTTCGTTACTTTGATAGTTTGATATGTGGGTGGACCGGCACTTGGTTACTGCCCTTACTTGGACAAGCATCCCACTTATGATTAACCCCTCTCGAAAGCATCCGCAACTACGAAAGAAGAATTATGACAAAGTCTAACCATAGCATTAAGCTAGTGGATCCAAATCAGCCCGTTACGAAGCAACGCATAAACTAGGGTTTAAGCTTGTGTCACTCTAGCAACCCATCATCTACTTACTACTTCCCAATGCCTTCATCTAGGCCCAAATAATGCTGAAGTGTTATGTAGTCGACGTTCACATAACACCACTAGAGGTAAAACAACATACAACACATCAAAATATCGAACGAATACCAAATTCACATGACTACTATTAGCATGACTTATCCCACGTCCTCAGGAACAAAAGTAACTACTCACAAAGCATAATCATATTCATGACCAGAGAGGTATGAGTAGCATCGAGGATCTGAACATAAACTCTTCCACCAAATAATCCAACTAGCATCAACTACAAAGAGTAATCAACACTACTAGCAACCTTACAAGTACCAATCGGAGTCGTGAGATGGAGATTGGTTACAAGTGATGAACTAGGGTTTGGAGATAAGATGGTGCTGATTAAGATGTTGATGGTGACAAGTCCCCTCCGATGAGAGGAGTGTTGGTGATGACGATGGCGACGATTTCCCCCTCCGGGAGGGAAGTTTCCCCGGCAGGATCATCCTGCCGGAGCTCTAGATTGGTTCTGCTCAAGTTCCACCTCGTGGCGGTGGTGAATCCACGAAAAAGTTCCTCCTTGATTTTTTCCGGACGAAACCCTTCATGTAGCAGATGAGGGGGGGGGGGCAGTGAGCCAGCAGGCTTTCCACAAGCCCCCTAGGCGCGGCCAGGGGGGTGGCCGCGCCTAGCAAGCTTGTGGCCACCTCTCTGGCGCTTCTTCGGCCCAGTACTTTTTATAAATCCGGAAAAAAATCCTCGTAGATTTTTACGGCGTTTGGAGTTGCGCAGAATAGGTATCTCAAACTTGCTCCACTTTCAGGCCAGAATTCCAGCTGCCGGCATTCTCCCTCTTCATGTAAACCTTGCAAAATAAGAGAGAAAATGCATAAGTATTGTACCATGAAGTAAAATAACATCCCAAAAAGAGATAAAGATCAACATGAAAGCATGATGCAAAATGGACGTATCAACTCCCCCAAGCTTAGACCTCGCTTGTCCTCAAGCGAAAGCCGAGCTCAATAAATATGTCCACATATTTAGGGAGAGAGGTGTCGACAAAATAGAATACGAACATGCATGCATCATGATCATGATCAGAACAGCAATACCAGCATATAATCTCTCATGCTAAAGTGATAATTCCTTCACAAAGTAAAGGATGGATCACGAACCTTACCGAGAAGTAACAACCGATAGCCTGTAATCATTGAAGCAATTCCAATTTATCACAACATCAGAAAGAGTCAAATAAGAGCTTGTGAAGAAAATCCACATACTCAATCATCCTTTCGTTCTCTACAATTGCTACAACTCACGTGGTACTCTTGAGATCAAAGTTTTAGCTGGACACAGAGAAAGATAGGGGCTTATAGTTTTGCCTCCCAACTGCTTACCTCAAGGGTAATGTCAACAATAATAATTCATGAATACTTACCTACAAGTTGACATATGAATATAGATCTTTCCCAAGCATATGACAGTAGCCAAGATAAAGGTGAAATAGGGAATTGGTGAAGATCACCATGACTCTTTCAAGGGCAAAAAGTAAAGGTACAAGATAGGCCCTTCACAGAGGGAAGCAGAGGTTGTCATGCGCTATTGAGGTTTGGATGCGTGTCCTCATAGTGCGGAGGAACGTCACTTTATATTGCCTCCTTTGATATAGAATTTTATTATGCAGTCTGTCGCTTTTATGTCTTCCTCATCACATGTTCGTATAAATCTTATTTTCCACACACTAATAGATCATACATATTAGGGAGCAATTTTTATTGCTTGCACTGATGACAAATTACTTGGGGGATCTTATTCAATCTATAGGTAGGTATGGTGGACTCTCATGGCAAAACTGGGTTGAAGGTTTATGGATGCACAAGTAGTATCTCTACTTGGCGTGGGAGTTTTTGCTAATATGAGGTGGAAGCAATCGTCACATGCTAAGGGATCTCTAATCATATAACATTGTTCGGAACCAAGCAAACACAATTCATTATGTTGTCTTCCTTGTCCAACATCCACTTCTAGGCATGCAATAGTTTAGTGAGTGTTCACAATCATAGATGGTGTCAAAGATGATATATTTATATGTGAACCTCTCCTTCCTTATCACTTCCTATTAATTTCCAAGGTCTACGTTTGTCTACCCTCCACAAGCTTCAATCAACATTCTTTTTTATATGTGAAGCCATCACTTCCCATAAGATCATTACATGATCTTTCATGCTTTTGTTATTTTCTCACTCTTTTGATCATGGCAAGAGGCAAAGCCCTTCAACTAAGACACTCTTTATTATATGGATCATGAGCTCGAATACATCGGGGGTGACATAAAGAAAAACTCAAGACTAAAACACTAAGACTTTTATTCTATTAGAGAAAAAGAAAATTGAAAAGGAACAAACTAAAACGAAGGTAAAGGCAAAAGATGTGATGGTGATACCATACTGGTGCAACTCACCCAAGCTTGGCAAAAGCCAAGGGGATTGCCCATACCCATGCTTTGTTGACTTCCTTTGGAGGTGATGGTGGTGGAGTTGTTGCAGAGGTCTTGAGCTTGTTTAATTTCCACCTGAGCATAAAATTCTGCTCCCTCATATCATCATTTTCCTCTTCAAGCTTCAACACACTCTGGCATAATTCCTGGTTACTCTCCTGCAAGAAACGAGACGGGATAAACAAAGTCTTAGGTTTCTTCCTTGAGTCGGGGAGGCTCGACTTCTTGAACTCCATATGGGTGTTTCCAGGTGAAGGTAGAGGAGCCTCCTCCTCATCCGAACTTGTTCCTTCCTTCCCCTTGGTTTATAATCTTCTTCCTCATCAGTGGTCCAGCCATAACGATCCAAGTCCCCATAGACCTTGGGGTTAGCGAGGTAATGAGCCACATAGCTCTGCCTCTCTGAATCCTGAGAAGACATCTTGACCTAAATCTGCGGCAGAAAACAGGCTCGAAACAAAAACAAAGGAAATCTACGTGATACGAGGGTTAGACCTTTCGGGAGAATATATAATGATTTTTCCCGGACCAGAAGGAGTTCTCCGCACGAAAACAGAGTCCGGGAGGCGCACGAGGTGGCCACAAGCCCCCTAGGCGCGACCAGGGGGTGGGCCTGCGCCTGGCACGCTTGTCACCTCCTCGCGCACTTTGTGGACTACTTCCACTTTTTGTATTTGTTCAAATATTCCAAAACGGAGAATAAATCCTATTGGACAAGTTTTGGAATCTGTTTTCTTGCCGAATCACATACCTCTTTGTTTTCGGAGTCTGAAACAGGCTGATAAACATCCCTTAGGTATTCCTCTGGAGTTATGGTATTGATGATATTGATTTCAACATTTTTGGGAGTACCTGATATATAATGCTTGATTCTCTGCCCATTTACAACTCTCAGAAAATTACCTTCCATGTTGTTGATCTTAATAGCACCGGAGCGATATACTTCCTCAACCATATAGGGACCTTCCCATTTAGAGAGAAGCTTGCCTGCAAAGAATCTTAAACGAGAGTTATATAGCAAGACATAATCACCTACATTGAATGCACGCTTTTGTATCCTCTTATCATGCCACCTCTTAACCTTCTCTTTGAACAACTTGGCATTCTCATATGCCTGAGTTCTCCATTCATCAAGCGAGCTAAGGTCAAACAACCTCTTCTCACCAGCAAGTTTGAAATCAAAGTTGAGCTCTTTGATTGCCCAATAAGCTTTATGCTCTAGCTCAAGAGGTAAATGACATGCTTTACCGCATCATCGAGCTTCTTAGACCAGTTCTTTCTAGACCTGTTGACAGTCTTTTGCAGAATTAGTTTAATCTCTCTATTGCTTAGCTCTACTTGACCACTGGACTGAGGGTGATAGGGAGACACAATTCTATGGTTGACATCATACTTGGCAAGCGTTTTACGAAAAGCACCATGAATGAAATGTGAACCACCGTCGGTCATTAGATATCTAAGGACTCCAAATATATGGAAGATAACTTCTTTAAGCACCCCGATAGAAGTGTTGTGATCAACACTACTAGCGGGGATAGCTTCTACCCACTTAGTGACGTAATCAACAGCAACTAAGATGTGAGTATAAACATTTGAATTTGGAAAAGGTCCCATATAATCAAAGCCCCAAACATAAAATGGTTCAATGACAAGTGAATAGTTCATAGGCATTTCCAGATGTTTACGATATTACCTACTCTTTGACATTCGTCACAGGACAAGACAAACTTACGGGCATCCTTGAAGAGAGTGGGCCAATAGAAACTTGATTGCAATACCTTGTGTGCAGTTCTATCTCCCGCATGGTGTCCTCCGTAGGCCTCGGAGTGACACTTCTGTAGGATCTGTCCCTGTTCATGTTCAGGTACACAACGTCTAATAACACCATTTAATCCTTCCATATAAAGGTGAGGATCATCCCAGAAGTAATGTCTCAAGTCAAAGAAGAATTTCTTCTTTTGCTGGTATGTGAAACTAGGTGGTATATATTTGGCAACGATATAATTTGCATAATCAACATACCACGGTGCACTACGTGAAGTATTGATGAGATTCAATTGCTCATCAGGACAGCTATCATAAATAGGTTGTGGGTCATCAAGAACGTTCTCCAACCTAGACAAGTTATCTGCTACGGGGTTATCAGCACCCTTTTTGTCGACAACGTGCAAATCAAACTCTTGTAGCAAGAGAACCCATCCGATGAGTCGAGGTTTAGCGTATTTCTTCTCCATGAGGTACTTAATAGCAGCGTGATCAGTGTGAATAGTGACTTTGGAATCAACTATGTAAGACCTGAACTTTTCACATGCAATCACGACTACTAAAAACTCATTTTCCGTAGTTGCATAGTTTCTTTGGGCACTGTCCAGAGTTTTACTAGCATAGTGAATAACATTCAACTTCTTATCAACTCTTTGCCCTAGGACAACACCAACACCATAATCGCTAGCATCACACATGATTTCAAAAGGTAAGTTCCAATCAGGTGGTTGAACAATAGGTGCAGTTATCAAAGCCCTCTTAAGTATTTCGAAGGCTTCCTCACAATCATCGTCAAAGACAAAAGGAATATCCTTTTGCAAGAGATTGGTAAGAGGCCTATAAATCTTAGAGAAGTCTTTAATGAACCTTCTATAGAAACCAGCATGACCAAGGAAACTTCTCATACCTTTGATATCTCTGGGGTATGGCATTTTCTCAATCGCATCAACCTTAGCCTTATCGACTTCAATACCTCTTTCAGAAATTTTATGTCCTAAGATGATGCTTTCATTATCCATAAAGTGGCACTTCTCCCAATTCAAGAAAAGGTTGGTGTCTTCAAGACTCGATCAAAGTTGCTGAGGCAATCATCAAAGGAAGACCCGTATACGGAGAAGTCATCCATGAAAACCTCAACAATCTTTTCACAAAAGTCAGAGAATATGGCCATCATACATCTTTGAAAGGTGCCAGGTGCATTACATAAGCCAAAAGGCATACGTCTATAAGCAAAGGTACCAAAAGGGCAGGTGAAAGTGGTTTTCTCCTGATCAGATTGTGCAACTGGTATTTGGGAGAAACCAGAATAACTATCTAGAAAGCAGAAGTGTGTGTGTTTAGACAGTCTTTCTAGCATTTGGTCAATAAAAGGCAAAGGGTAATGATCTTTCCTAGTGGCTTTATTCAATTTCCTAAAATCGATCACCATCCTATAGCCAGTAATAATCCTCTCTGGGATCAATTGATCCTTATCATTAGGGACAACGGTAATGCCTCCCTTCTTAGGGACGCAATGCACCGAACTCACCCAATCACTATGAGCAACATGATAGATGATTCCTGCTTCCAGGATTTTTAGTATTTCTTTTCTTACTACTTCTTTCATCTTAGGATTTAATCTCCTTTGATGATCAACAACTGGTTTGAAATCAGGATCAGTTTTAATCTTGTGCTGGCATAGAGTAGGACTAATGCCCTTAAGATCATCAAGATTATATCCAATAGCAGCACGGTGCTTCCTCAGAGTTTTTAGTAACTTATTTTCTTCATGCTCTGAGAGGCTAGCACTAATTATAACAGGATATATCTCATTTTCATCAAGATAAGCATACTTAAGAGTATCAAGCAACTGTTTAAGGTCGAACACAAGATCACCCTTTGGTGGGGGTGGATCCCCAAGCAGTTCAACATGCAAGTTATTCTTAAGAATAGGATATTGTTCTAAGACAACTCTATCTATCTCATCCCTTTCATCCATATGCATATGATTTTCATGCTCAAGCAAGTATTGCTCTAAGGTATCAGTAGGAGGCACGACAATAGAAGCTAAGGCAATAGTTTCATCCTTACTGGGCAACTCCTTTTTATGAGGTTGTCTACCAAACTTGGAGAAATTGAACTCATGTGACACACCTTCAAAGACAATAGTGACAGTTTTCTTCTCACAGTCAATATGAGCATTGACGGTATTAAGAAAAGGCCTGCCAAATATGATGGGACAAAAGCTATCTTGTGCTGTAGCAAGAACGAGGAAATCAGCAGGATACTTCGTTTTACCACACAAGACTTCAACATCCCTAACTGTTCCCACAGGGCAGATAGTATCTCTATTGGCAAGCTGGATAGTGACATCAATGGGTTCTATCTCGACAGGTGCAATCTCGTCTTTAATTTCATCATATAAGGATTGAGGTATTGCACTAACACTAGCACCCACGTCACATAAACCATGATAGCAATTATCTCCTATCTTAACAGAAACAATAGGCGTGCCAACAACACGCCTATGTTTATCTCTAGCGTGAGGTTTAGCAATTCTAGCAGCATCTTCACAGAAGTGAATATTATGTCACTCAACATCGTCGGACAAGACATCTTTGATAATAGCAATGGTAGGTTCAACTCTAATTTGCTCAGGGGGTGTAGGTGTTCTAATGTAGCCTCTACGTATCATAGTTGAAGCTTTAGAATGATCCTTTATCCTAACAGGGAAAGGTGGTTCCTCAATGTAAGCACTGGGAACAATAGGATCATTATAAGCAATGACTTTCTCTTCCACTGGATTGGGTTTAACTACATTGACTTCTAAAGGAGGATGATATTTAAACCACTTCTCTTTGGGGAGATCAATATGAGCAGCAAAATATTCACACATTGAAGCTACTATCTCAGAGTCAAGTCCATACTTAGCGCTAAAATCACAAAAAGTATTTGTTTCAACAAAGGATTTAACGCAATCAAACTTGAAATTCATACCTGACACCTTACCTTCTTCAAGCTCCCAATCTTCAGAGTTGCGTTTAATTCTCTCCAATAAATTCCATTTGAAGTCAATATCTCTCTTCATAAAAGAACTGGTACAAGAAGTGTCAAGCATGGTGCGATCATCATGAGAAAGCCGAGCATAGAAGTTCAGAATGATAATTTCTCTCGAGAGCTCATGGTTGGGGCATGAATATAACATTGATTTAAGCCTCCCCCAAGCTTGTGCGATGCTTTCTCTGTCACGAGGCCAAAAATTATAAATATAATTCTGATCACGATGTACTAAATGCATATGATAAATTTTTTGATGAAATTCCAATTTCAACCGATTGTAGTTCCATGATCCAGTATCATCACATAGCCTATACCATGTCAATGCCTTATCCTTCAAAGATAAAGGAAATACCTTCTTATTGACCTCATCCTCGGGCAAACCTAGAAGCTTAAATAAACCACAAACTTCATCTACATAGATTAGATGCAAGTCTGGATGTGATGTTCCATCTCCTGTAAAAGGATTAGCCAGCAGTTTCTCAAGCATACCCGAAGGAAATTCAAAGAAAATACTTTCAGTAGGTGAAGCAGGTCAAGGAGAAACTCTTTGTGCTTCCGTTCGAGGTGAAGATACCACGAACATGCCCCTCAAAGGATTAGTTTCCATAGTGATAGGTGACAATAAATTTCAGCACACTATATGAATGTTTCCTTACCAAGTTCCACTTACCAAAGGCGCTTCACTCCCCGGCAACGGCGTGGGAAAAAAATCTTGATGACCCACAAGTATAGGGGATCAATCGTAGTCCTTTCGATAAGTAAGAGTGTCGAACCCAACAAGGAGGAGAAGGATCTGATAAGTGGTTTTCAGCAAGGAAATATCTGCAAGCACTGAAATTATTGGTAACAAGTGATTGTGTGGTGAGATGATTCATAGCGAGCAACAAGTAACAAAAGTAGAAATGGTGCAGCAAAGTGGCCCAATCCCTTTTGTAGCAAGGGACAAGCTTGGAGAAAGTCTTATAGGAGGAAAAACGCTCCCGAGGACACACGGGAATTTCTGTCATGCTAGTTTCATCATGTTCATATGGTTCGCGTTCGTTACTTTGATAGTTTGATATGTGGGTGGACCGGCGCTAGGGTACAACCCTTACTTGGACAAGCATCCCACTTATGATTAACCCCTCTCGCAAGCATCCGCAACTACGAAAGAAGAATTAAGACAAAGTCTAACCATAGCATTAAACTAGTGGATCCAAATCAGCCCCTTACGAAGTAACGTATAAACTAGGGTTTAAGATTCTGTCACTCTACCAACCCATCATCTACTTACTACTTCCCAATGCCTTCCTCTAGGCCCAAATAATGGTGAAGTTTTATGTAGTCGACGTTCACATAACACCACTAGAGGAAAAACAACATACAACACATCAAAATATCGAACGAATACCAAATTCACATGCCTACTATTAACATGACTTATACCATGTCCTCAGGAACAAAAGTAACTACTCACCAAGCATAATCATATTCACGACCAGAGAGGTAATGAGTAGCATCAAGGATCTGAACATAAACTCTTCCACCAAATAATCCAACTAGCATCAACTACGAAGAGTAATCAACACTACTAGCAACCTTACAAGTACCAATCGGAGTCGCGAGACGGAGATTGGTTACAAGTGATGAACTAGGGTTTGGGGATGAGATGGTGCTGATGAATATGTTGATGGTGACGAGTCACCTCCGATGAGAGGAGTGTTGGTGATGACGATGGCGACGATTTCCCCCTCTGGGAGGGAAGTTTCCCCAGCAGGATCGTCATGCCGGAGCTCTAGATTGGTCCTGCTCAAGTTCCGCCTCGTGGCGGCGGCGAATCAATGAAGAAGCTCCTCCTTGATTTTTTTCCAGATGAAACCCTTCATATAGCAGAAGAGGGGGGGGGGGCAGTTGGCCAGCAGGCTGCCCACAAGCCCCCTGGGCGCGGCCAGGGGGGTGGTCGCGCCTAGCCGGCTTGTGGCCACCTGCTGGCGCCCCTGTGGCGCTTCTTCGGCCTAGTATTTTTATAAATCCAGAAAAAAAAATCCTCATTGATATTTACGGCATTTGGAGTTGCGCAGAATAGGTATCTCAAACTTGCTCCACTTTCAGGCCAGAATTCCAGCTGCTGGCATTCTCCCTCTTCATGTAAACCTTGCAAAATTAGAGAGAAAAGGCATAAGTATTGTACTGTGAAGTGAAATAACAGCCCAAAAAGAGATAAATATCAAGATGAAAGCATGATGCAAAATGGATGTATCAGTACTGCCCGGCATTAGACTGTGACCCTTCCTTCGGGCCCTGGTTAGGGAACCCACCAAACGGGCTTCGGTTTGACCCTGGCATGCCGAACTGTTCCTGATGTCCACCTTGGTTACCTGCTTGACCTTTTTTGAGCGCCTCAACTCGGAATTCCTACATCACATAGCAATCTTTCCAAGAGTGGGTAGATGGTCCTTCGGTGGTTGCATGCTGCGGGCATAGGCCTTTAAGCATCTCGTGATAGTTGCGTGGTTTCTTCCCACTGAAGCCCCTTTTCTGCTGGCGTTGGTTCCCGTTGCCAGCGTTTGTGTTAGCGACGAAGTCTGTGATGCCTTCCTGCTGTCTCCTTTTACTTTGTCCCGCGTTGTTGTGGTTGCCCCGCCCTTGGAACTAGGAGTGGCCCTTTGACGACTCACCCCTCCTGGCGGTGCTAACTTTGACGTCATCTTCCCCGGGATCTTTAGTGTCGTCTGACTCGGCATACCGAGTGAGGGTGTCCATCAACTCGCCCTTGTCTTGCACCTTACGCTTGAGTCCCCAAGCTTCAGCACCAAAGGCTCGTAATGACAATTCTTCTCCAGAATTAGCACGGCCTGAGCCGCCGAGATACCATCTGATGAATGGATAACTTCTGCAACTCGCCGCGTCCAATGATAAGTCGACTCATTCGGGCGTTGGACGCAGTGCTGTAGGTCGACAATGGTCATCGGACGCTTACATGTTCCTCAGAATTTTTTGACGAAGCGCTCCTTCAACTCTGCCCAGGTGTTGATAGAATTGGGCGGCAGGTTGTTAAACCACGTGCGCGCCATTCCTTCGAGCATCATGGTGAAGTACTTAGCACAGACCAACTCATTGACATCGAGCATATCCATTGCAAGCTCGTAACTTTTGATCCACGAGCCTGGCTCGAGAACTGGTGTGTAATTGGGCACCTTTCTTTGTCCATTGAAATCTTTTGGCATATGCTTGTTGCGGAGGGCGGGCGTTAGACATGGCACCCCGACGTGCCTGTCACCTGCCTCAGTCAACGTGGGAGCAGGCTGGGTGTAAGCTGGGTAGCCTTGACCCACCACAGCAGCCGTTTCCATCAAGCGGGCCACTCGCGCCGCATCCACAAGATCTTGAGCCCGTGTATCGGGCATCCCGGGCGGATTGGTCTGCGACAAGCGCCGTTCTTGCTGGTCACCGCAGGCAGGTCATCATGGCGACTCCTGGTGTGACTCGCCTAGGGCGTGGATTGTAACTGACCGCGGCTATGTGAATATTGCACATGTTGTACCACCGCCGTTTTCAGCATCTCGATGGCGTTTCTCGCCTCCACTTTAGCCGGGGAGTTTCCGTAAATTGGGAGAGACTTCAGGTGACGGGTTGCCGCCAGCACGTTATCCACGGGGTTCGAGAAGTGACCCTGCGGTGTTTGGAAACAGGGGGCACGAGCCTCCGTTGGCTGAGGCGGTTGCGGGTTAAGCGGTGGCCGAGCCGGATCGCTTCCCGGAGCAGTCTGCCAAGGTCGATTGGGCTCCATCCCGGGGGTATGTGGGATGTCGAAGAGGCGAGTCGGGTTTAGATCGGTCGAAAGGCGGCCGTGATGTCTCCTCTGGTGGATCGCATCGGAGGCACGCTGTTGTCGCTCAAGTCGCCAGCCTTCATTATTCAAACGCTCTGTTTCCACGGTGATTTGGGCCTACTGTGTTGCCATCCTAGCGGCTTCCGCTTCTACGTCCCGCTGAATCTTGGCCATCTCCTCCCTTAGTTTCGCTAGTTCGACGTTGATTGTTTCCTGGTTCTCTACCGTCACAACGATCGCCATGAGCTTGGATGTCTCTGCCGCCAGATCCGCCATGGCCTGAGCCGAAGCCTTTGAAGACCCGCCAGTTTCATTGTTACCCGCCGGGTTTGGTTGAGGCGGTGCTGCCCCCGCCATGTAAATGGCGACTTGTCGATGCAGTCCCGCAAAGTCCTTGGAGTTTGCCGGCTGTGGTAACCCTCCGAGCTGTCACTCTTAGAGAGGATAGATTGAATCCATGTCGCACATGGATGACTCGTCATCCGAGTTGACGGGGGTGATCTCCTGGATTACCGGCCCGTTCGGTAGGTCGGTTCCCTGCATAAAACCAACGATAACATGGCATCCCCTGAACTGATGTTTGGTGGTATGGGCGTACCGGGCCGACTCGACGATGTTGCTGAAGGTGTCCGGCTGAAATACGGGCGCCCTAATCTTGCCGATGAAGACGGGGATCTTGCCGAAGGGGACCCTGTATCCAGATTCGATTGAATCGGCCTCAGGCCCCCATTGCGAGTTGTCGATGTAGTATTTTCCACCGCGACTCTTCGTCATGATGCCGACCGCATAGCTTCTGGACCCTGGAAGGGCTCCCTTTGAGAACTCAACTCCACCGTGCGCAGGCCCCATGGTGGGCGCCAACTGTCGTGGTTTTATCACGACAGATGTCCTCGTGAAAGGACTTAGTGAAGGAGCTATCGCACCTTGGTGGCGACTCAAAGGGGGTGAGCGGAAGCGAGATTGACATTTACCCAGGTTCGGCCCCTCGTATGTAGGTAAAGGACTACGTCCTGCTTTGTGTATATTGATGGTGGATTCGATTACAAGGAGGGCGTAACTTGCCTGACCAAGCTCTCGATGATTTCTAACCTGATCTATCTACCCTAGAGACTCGCCTTTATATAAAGGTCGAGGCCTAGGGTTTACAAAGTCCTGGCCACATTACAAATCATGCCCTTAATATCTCTAAGTCGTCGTGTTCCCCAAGCCAAGGAGTTCCTTGGCTACTTATCTTCTTCATTAATGTTGAACCGCCATCCAGCTCATGAGCTCTGGCGGCCTTATGATAAAGATCTCTCAACACGCCTTAGGCCCAAACTGAGGCTTACATTGGTCACGTATGTATGAGTTGCCGCTTTCCTGACCCGGCCCAATAGGGCAGGTCATACCGCAGGTAATATCCCCAACAAGACCTAATCCTTCAATTCCTCAAGATTCATCTCCTCCGTCTCAGCAGAGAACAAAGGCGGGCAATGAAGAAAGAGATGAGTAAGTGGACACTGGCATAACAACTCCTGTCATCAATGACGAATACTGGGGAGAAGCTCATCCCAACTCACCAATGACAACTACACTTCCACAAATTCCTTAGCCCCTTGTCGTCATTAAAGAAATTCATATTGGGTCTGAAGACAAACATACTCCGATGAAGTATATCCCGGAGAATGAATCAGCTGCATTAGCTGAAGGAACTGTAAATCAAACAACCACTGAGGAAACTGCTGCACCAGAAATTGATGAATCTGCAAATTATATTCCTCACACTCATAAAAATGTGGCTGAAGAAAATGCTCCTCCTCAGAGCGAGAACACTACTGAACCACATGTTGAAAATCCTCAACCTATGGTGGTCGTGCCTGAAATTCCTGATACTAAAGATCTTTGAAGACTTGTGGGCCGTTTTAGGTCAAATCTTCAACCCAAGACTCTTCAGCCTTACAATGGAACAAAGAGACAAGAATTCCTGAAGGAGAGATTCTTTGATGAACAGCACTATTTCAACGGTACAAATCCATTTGAATCTCCAAGGATAAGGCGCAAGAGATTCTGGACTAGTACTCAGCTGAACTACTATGGTGTTGTACTCTTTGACAAGAACATGATTTTTCAGCATCACCAGATTCCACATGCACATATGGAACACATTCCATGCTTCGAGCCAGTCCTCAGTGTTTTATTTGAAGCTGGACTACTTCCATTCTGCATGGACATCTACGACTAGAATGAAGAAATTATTCTTCAATTCTATGCTACTTTTCATCTCTCAGGTGAAGCATCAGATGTCAACACTTGGGTTCTGGACTTGGTGACTGAAGACACTCACTACACAGCTCCTGCCACGGAACTATTTCATGTAGTCCCGGTTCCAATTCCCTAAGAAGGAGCCAGATGCATCTATGATGAAACTGAGCTCCCCAATCACCTGATGGAACTACTGATGAAACCTTTGGCTCGTGGCAAGCCACCAAGTACCAGATTCCTCATCAAATAACTACTCTATGTGCCCAGGACGATATATCGCATCTTGACCAAAACCCTCTACCCCATCAAGGGCCACAACTCTGAAGAAGATGACGTTGTGGGAATCATGAAGAATTTGCTATTCAACATCATCCATGGGATTCCAATAAATCTTCATGATTCTTCATGCGGACTTTGTCCAAGAATGCTTTGTCATCTTTCAATTTGAAGCCTTATGCACCATGGATTAAGAAATTCATTAGGTCCAAATCATCAATTCCTTATAAGGCTAGCTTTCAGAATCACCTCAGCTATTTGCCTCCACTTGAAGTCGTCAAGAAATCCTTCAAGCTGATTGAAGGCAAGGGAAAGTCAGTGATTGATGAGGGATCTCGGCCCCTTTCTCGCCAATTTCGCAAGGCTGCATCCTACTCCATAAATGATGACACTGTATCACAAGACTCAGCCGCAAAAGCCAAAGCTCCTCACGAGTGTGCCCCGCGCGTGATGAACGGCCGTGAGCTTTTTCTTAGTCTTCATCACAAGGTTGATCGCAATCACAAGTGGGTAAAGCATCGGTTTGGAGCCATTGTCCGTGATACACATGCAACGGAAAACGCAGTGAAGAAAAACCAATATTATTTTCATGAAATCTTTGACCGCACATGGGCCATTTTGTCTCACCTCAAGACTCCTAAGGAACTTGCTGAAATGGAGATTCAACAAGATTTTGATTTGTCATAGTCGTGCAAGAAGAAAGTAAAGAAATTTATAGTTCCTCACTTGGTGGCTAGTTCATATTCTTCATCGCTTGCAACTGATGAAGCTGAAGATCTTGATGACACTGGTGCCAGTCCAATCATGACGAACGACCCTTACAACGATGGAGCTCCTCCTCCACCAACAAGTTGATATTCTTCAGGGCCGTTAGTCCTTAGTTTCGTCCATTTTGTCACTTGATAACAAAGGGGGAGAAATATGAGTTAGTCTTCAAGCGGGTCTACTTTATGGGCTTTTGAAATATATTTCTTTAAGTTGCAACTCTCATTTTTCTAAAGTGTTTGGTTGTATGAGTTGTAAACTTATGTTCGATGGTGGTTTGACACTTTTGAACCGTTTTTCTTCGCATGCTTATTTCTCACGTTGATTAATGCACGCATGCTAAAATTCGTGAGACTCCACTTTCCATCATGCATTTCAATTTCCTCATGATATATGTCAAATGCTTGGATGGATTACAAGATATAGGGGGAGATATCCATGATATAAATCCTCAATGTGCATTTGCAGTCCAAAGAAAATTCCTCAAATATGCATATCTTCGGGGGGAGTTTTTCTATATCTTGCAATCAAATTCCTCAAACTCTGTACTTACACTTCATATTATTATCCCCGTAGAAAACTTAACCTATTTGTCATCAACCACCAGAAAGCGGGAGATTGTAACTGCATCTAATGCCCCTTAGTGAAGACTTATGTGTTTATGAGTGTACATAGGTTCTATAAGTCGTTGAGGAGTTTGAGTTTTTCAAAGAATATGGACCCGTAAAAATGTATGTCTTTGGGTGAAGACTTTGGTATCTCCTCGAAGACTTTGGAAGTGTGGAAATTGGTGTGTCCTTGAAGAAATTGATATGAGGACTTTAAAGCATGAAGACCATTATTATTGTAGTTTTGTTTCCTATCTTTGAGTCATACGACCACCGTACTGTTAAAGGGAGTCGAGGTAAAACTAAGGAAAGGTTTCCAAGTGATGCTCATCTCAAATCATGTCGGGATTGCTTCGAGGCTATATATAGCCGCCACCCATAACCACTAGCTGGTTAGTTGCTCCACGAGACAAACTGACACCTGTCATTCGAGAGCAACCTATTCCTCGAAGGCTTTGAGAGAAAATCATCAGTGAGGAAAAATCCAAAACACCCAAACCAAAACCCAAAACCCCCAAGTAATTGAGCATCACTGAAGAGATTGTTCCTGTGTGGAACCGACGCTTGTTACCTTGGAGGGCTATGCATCCTCCAAACGGTTAGGCGTCATGGTCTAGATCATCCAGTAGTCAATTGTGGATCACCGGGTGACCGAGTTTGTGAGGGTTTAGAAGTCTGCCCTGAAGACTTACCACGGGTGTTGGGTGAAGATTGTGTGTCCTTAACTCAAGGCGAATACGGTAAGGATTGTGTGTCCTAGGAATGTGTGTCCTTTGGTTTAAATACCAAGCCGCTCCAAACCAAACGTACGACTGTCACAACATTTGGAGCTGGGTCATCAAACCACCTTCTTCATTGACTACCTGGTTCTATTTCCTGAACCCTTTGATTTCCTCAGTTGTATGTTGATGGAATTGATCATTACTATTTGAAGAATTTGACTGAAGACTTTTGCAATTTCCTCACCCCAAATTCTTCACTTCACTTGTTCTTCACCTGCATATCTTGAACACGCTACTTGTGCAAACCGAATGTTTCATTTCACTCTGAAGACTAAGCTATTCTTGGTTTGCACGCTTGCCTGAGTAATTAATCCGCTGCTCGCCATTTGTGACTGAGAAATATCCTCACAAGGAATTTCCTCAGTGAAGAATTCTTAAAAATTACCCATTCACCCCCCTCTAGTCGATCTAATGCACTTTCAAAAGGTTACTTTTGATTGCGTTAAATACTTTATGGAAACTGCTTCTTTCCATGAGTTTAACAATAAATACGGTCTTAAATTTGAGATAGTGATGTCTACGCACGCTTCTATTCTTGTAGACTATGTTGGGCCTCCAAGCGCAGAGGTTTGTTAGACAGCAGCAATTTCCCTCAAGTGGATGACCTAAGGTTTATCGAACTCAGGGAAGTAGAGGTTGAAGATGGTCTCTCTCAAGCAACCCTGCAATTAAGATACAAGAAGTCTCTTGTGTCCCCAACACACCTAATACAATTGTCAGTTGTATAGGTGCACTAGTTCGGCGAAGAGATGGTAAAATATGGGTGATAGGTGTGTCAAAGCAAGGTAATATAAATCTGAAATAAAAATGGCAGCAAGGTCACAAGTGACAAAAGTGAGCATAAACGGTGTAAGAATGGTGAGAAACAAGGCCTAGGCTTCATACTTTCACTAGTGGCGACTCCCAACAACATTAACATAATCTAATCACATGATATTTCCACTAAAACATGAAATGGAGACGTACTTGGAGGTCATTCCTTTGTGATCAAGAGAGGACTAGAATTATGTAGGGCTACAAAAGCACACCTCAGAGTTCGTAGTTGTCATCTATGAATTTCCCAATGTTATCGCGGCCATCCAAAGAGAATAGCACAATCACCACAACATATCTCAAGGATAGTCAAAGACAAGCACCAAGAGACTCTCAATCTTCAATCAATTCAGAAAAGAGGAAATCACTCATGAAAATATTCTTCTAATCGATGTCCAATAGACCGCTGTCACCATGGTCTTGGGGATTATACTAGATAAGATCAAGTAAGTACACCAATCCAATACATAGAAGAAGGGGAAACATCGTGGGATCACCCTAGATTAACATAGACTATGATCACAATCAAGATCACATCATGGGAGAGAGAGATGACCACATAGCTACACATAGAAGACCTCAGCCCCGAGCACTAGTAGAAAACAGGGCATTGAGCCAACCACATTGGACCCGGATTGGATATAAACCGGTTCTAAAGGGTCTGTCCGCTAGTCCCCCTCCCTGCAGCAAATGGCCGCAAGGCCTTTAGGACCGGTTTGTAACACAAACCGGTCCTAAAGGTTTTTGGACCGTTTGCTGCAGGGAGGGGGGCCCCAGTGGACAGACCCTTTAGAACCGGTTTGTATCACAAACCGGTGCTAAAGGTTTTCTCATTTTTGCAGCAACTGCGGGGCCCACTGTCAGACCCTTTAGCACCGGTTTTTGACACAAACCGGTCCTAAAGCCCTCCTCTCCTTCCTCCCCGAGCACCCCTATATTCCACCCCATTTTTTCTAGCTCCATTTTTTCTAGCTCGAGCTCAACTCCATTTTTGCTCTCTCCTTCCTCTTGGGAGCTCTAATCCATCCCCATTTTTCTCCACCATTTGTCAAGATTGTTGGCACCCATCGGTCCTACGGTTAGCATCAACATTCCCTCTTCCGGTATTGCAAGTTTTGCTCGTTTTCTTGCTCATTTCATTTTTGTTGTGCTAGCTAGGTGTTTGATGAAATGCCTAAGCTAGAGAGATTTCATCATTTGTTATGTATACATATGCAATTTGAGCTCAAATTTAATTATGATTTCTGGTTTTTTTTAGTGTCGCGCGCCTTGTCCCCTTCCTCACCGCCGTCGATCGCCCCGTCACTGACACAACCTTGGTGAGCCTATTGTTTTTATTTACCAAAACAAATTTTGATTTGTATGATTTACATATTTACTTGTATATAATTTTCTTATTGTGTAAGATTTTTTTTATATGTATAGCGCCATGGTTTTGATATCCGTCCCCGTTGGCCCTCGTCCAGTCTATGATTCGGATGTGGTATATTATCTTTTATAACTACATATTTTCATTTCCTGATTATATGACAATTAATTACGCCGACCAACTTGACATAGATATTTTTATATAGGAGGTAGTGGAACCGGAAATGCCAATCGACCCTATTGTTGAGAAGTTACACTTAGTTGAACAAGAAAATGTTGGCCTGAAAGAAAGATTGAAAAAAACTGAAGAAAGGTTGGAAAAAACCGAAAGAGAGAAGATGACCTTGGAAAAGGTTCTTGCCGGTATCGTCGATGGTCACAAGAGCGAGATGGACGCAATGCGTCTGAAGATTAGAAAGATTAGAAAATATGCAATTAGTAAAGAGGCTTGGTATCATTATGCCGTCGGGTCAATTGTTACCTTTGTTGCGATTTTGATCGCATTTGTTGTTGTTTTTAAATGCATTAATTAGAGAGAGTTTTTATGGTTGGTTTCAGTGTGTGTTTTTATGAGAACTATATATGTATGGTCACTACGCTACTTTGGTTTTAACGTGTGATGAACTTTTTGTATTAATTAATTAATTTAGTCATGATGATTTAGCATAATGGTTTTTGATAAATTTATATAATGCAGATGAACCGGCAATGGATGTACAGTGATCGACGTCGTCCCGAATTCCTTAATGGCATGCATAGTTTTCTCAATGTGGCTGAGAAAAACAGGCAGAATGGATTTATTTTTTGTCCATGTAAAAAATGCCAGAATAAGAGGAATTTCCCTAACTCAAGAACCATACACACCCACCTTTTGCAAGAAGGCTTCATGCCAAGTTATTTTTGTTGGACCAAGCACGGAGAAAGAGGGGTTGTAATGGAAGACAATGAAGAAGAAGAGGATAATGATAACTATCCTATGTTCGGTGAACACGGTGATACTGAAATGGGGGAAGACGAGCCTGAACTTGAGGACATTGTTGATGAGTCTGATGATGATCTTCGTCAGGTCATTCGTGAAGAACAGATAAACTGCGGAAGTGAAAACGAGAGGCTGAAGTTGGAGCGCATGTTAGAAGATCACAAAAATTTGTTGTACCCAAATTGCAAAGATGGCCAGAAAAAGCTGGGCACCATCCTGGAATTGCTGCAATGGAATGCAGAGAATGGAATATCTGACAAGGGATTTGAAAAGCTGCTGAAAATAATGAAGAAGATGCTTCCAAGAGATAACGTGCTGCCCTGCAGTACGTACGAAGCAAAGAAGGTTGTCTGCCTTCTAGGATTGGAAGTGCATAAGATACATGCATGCATCAATGACTGCATCCTCTACCGCGGTCAGCACAAGAATTTAAATGCCTGCCCGGTATGCGGTGCATTTCGGTATAAGATCAGGCGAGATGACCCTGGTGATGTTGAGGGCGACGACCGCCCCAGGAAGAGGGTTCCTGCCAAGGTGATGTGGCATGCTCCTATAATACCACGGTTGAAACGTTTGTTCCGAAACAAAGAGCATGCCAAGTTGCTGCGATGGCACAAAGAAGACCGGAGGGAAGACGATATGCTGAGACAACCCGTTGATGTTAAGTGTAATTGATGAGTATGCATGACTGCGTGTGTACACGTGCGCAGGTCCCACTTCATATTTTTCATCATTAGAATCGATCAAGGACAAGTTGAAGTCTGGGACCCGTTAACCTGGGACGCTGACAAATGGAAGAGCGCGCGTCAGATGCTTCAAAGGTATATATATATCGGCCTCTTTCGTTCATCGGCCTCTTTTTCGTTCATTTCCTGATATCAAGTAAGTAATAATTAACTCTTGTATTCATTTTTCTTTGTCGGCCAGGGTTTGGCAAATTTTCATCAAGGAAGAACCCGGTACATGGGCAGACAAGCTCCACTTTCAGATTAACAAAGTAAGTAGTACTATGTACCCTGGTTTCAATACCATTACCATTCTCTTGATTATTATTAATTTGACTGAATTATGTTCTCGTATATAGGGCGTCCCGCAACAACCACACGGCACTGATTATTGTGGATACTACGTTTGCGAGTACATTCACAGGATTATCAATGAGAAATCCCGTACTTCCAGAAATCTAGAGGTACGTAACCGGATCTTCACAACTTTATTTATGTTGCCATCAATTATGTTAGTTTTGTTCATAACTTAATTGTTTTCATCTACTTCTTTTAAAGCTGCAACGAAAGCGGGCGATGCTAAGACCAATCCAACGTTGCAAGGCAGTTGCAGAGGAATTGGCAGGATTTCTCCTCACGCAAGTCATAGATGAAGGCGGAGAATTTTTCCATCCTATGAACCAATAGCCAGCTCCCTTCTCTATGCAAGTATACAGCTATAGGAAACGAACTTCAAATTATGTAATGATAATCGGTCCAGTACTTCGTGTTACATGTATATATGTACTTTTATTTGGTGCATCAACATTTAACCGCAAACACGGAATCGGAAACAATTAACCGCAAACACGGAATCGGTGTTTCCGGATACGTGTTTCCGATTCCGTGTTCGTAAAAAACGGAACACGGACACACGGAATCGGAAACACGGAATCGGAAATACGTAAACAGAAATACGGAACCGGAAACACGTAAACGAAAACCCTGAAAATACGGAACACGGAAACACCGAAATACGGAATCGGAAACCCTGAAAAGAAAAGGAAAAAAAAAGAAAAAAAAAAGCATTAGGACCGGTTGGTGTTACCAACCGGTTCTAAAGGTCCTCCGCCTGCGCGCACTCTTCGGCGCCCACGTGGAGGCCTTTAGCACCGGTTTGTAAGAGACCGGTGCTAAAGGGGGGGGGGGCCTTTAGTCCCGGATACGTAGCACCGGATGTGTATCTGGGTCCAAAGGCCCTTACCAACCGGTTCTAATACCCCTTTCTCCACTAGTGGAGGGAGAGTACTCACACATGGCCACGGTGAGCAAGAGGTTGATGGAGAGGTGCAGCCCGGAGAGGAGAAGGCGGCCGACGGCGGCCACGGAGGCGGCCCTTGCCCCCCCCTTATTCCATCGAAATGGTGCTGGTATTGAGGTGGTTCTCCACCCCAAGGTTGCTGCGTGAGAGGAGGAAATCTCGTAGCTCTTGGTGGCCCTCGAGAAAACAGAATTTTCCTCTCCTTATATGAGTAGGGACGATCATCCTTGGCCCTCCGGTGGATGTGCCTTTGATCCAAGGGCTCTTGGGCACCTATAGAACCTTCCTAGTAACCCCTCTCAGTCCTAATGAGGTCCCAAAGTAGTGGCTTGACCGAATCCATCTAATATGGTAAGAGTTGGACTCAATCACGTCACCGATTCCCGTAATCCTGTAATCAGATATTTGTCCTCCAGTAAAACGGGCTTTCCTGGAGCGTCCGAACCCCAACTTGGCCAATCTTTATGTCTATAATGATCAGCATAAAATTCCCCACAACTTTCGCATATATGAGTTTTCCATTTGACATAATTTTCGAGGCGGAAACAGACAATCTCTAAAATCTGTATGAGGGCAGATTTCAGGAAAGTGAGAGTTCCACTCCAATAAGGTTTCCTCTTCTATTTTTGATAGTTCCTACACATCAAAGTGTAAAACAAGAACATTGTGCACTTTTGCAACTATTAGTAGGTTATTCCAAATAAATCATAAACTTAATATAAAAACAATTATCAAAATCGTAAAAGTAGCATGAAACCATCAAAAATTATAGATACGTTTGGGACGTATCAACATCCCAAGCTTAGTTCCTACTCGTTATCGAGTAGGTGAAACGATAAAAATATATATTTTTTGAGGTGACATGCTACTAGCATAATATTGATCATCATCTTTGTAAAAGCATTTGTAAGCTGAGATCATAGCACTCTAAACATAGGCATGATAGATATAATTCTAACAATGAAACTTAGCAACCATGTTGCAACATGAAAAGTAACACAAACAAAAGATCATGAATAATAATGCACTTGAAAGTTATACGTTTGTTTCGAGCATAAATAAAACATAACAAAGTGGTATTTCGTTTGTCCTTAAAATTGAGGCAAAACATAAATGTCAGGACACCTTTAAAGTTCAAGTGGTGACTAGATACAAATAATTTGAGAACAAGTAATAACATAATTATGAATCAATCAATAATAAATTTTGGGACTATGCACATTATACTCAGAATGACAACTATGCTCTCTTAATTGGTGCATAAAGTTAGAAGATGAAGACTCAACATAAAAGTAAAAGAAAGACCCTTCGCAGAGGGAAGCAGGAATTACTCGTGTGCTAGAGCTTTTAGAGATTTTTGAAATCAATAAGATTGTAAAACAAGATTTTGGGAGGTGCATAATTCGTCAACTAATGCTAGCAGATAGCCCAATACTTCTCATGTTGGACAAGTTTTGAGGAACAACTCCCAAAGTGGGGACAATCACATCCCCTTAGTCTCCTTTGTTTATCACTATTCTGATTTCTCATGAACAAAGCGTGAAGGAGGTGTTGGTTGTTGCTATTATCTTTTATGAGCCGGGCGCACTCATGCCAGTCCCTCCTCGTATTAGGGGTTCACAGATTAGACATGCAAACCCCAAGATAAAGCTTGTCAAGTATGAGAAGATCATGAATTATCTACTACTTCCTCATGAGCTAAAACAGAGGCACAAAATAGAAATAATTTTGAAAGTTTTAAAGGTAGCACATGAGGAATTTACTTGGAGTGGCATTTAAATACCACATGTACGTAGGACACATTTGGCAAACTTTTGTTTTGGGAGTTGGATGCACGAGTAGAGCTCATACTCAGTATAGGTGGATGCTAGCAAGAGAGTGGGAGCGACCAACTAAGAGAGCAGTAACGGTCATAATTATGCATAGCGACAAAACATTATTAATCAAAGCATAAATAATATTACAAGTCAAAAACTAAATGATCATAGAGGCTAGAGGTGACTGGTTTGTAGTCATAACATGGTGTGAGCATGCGCCAATTCAACCCAAATGAAGCAGTAAAGGAGACTACCACAATATTATGCTTCGATATGATAAAAAAACACATGATTCTTTCAATGGAACATTAAGCACTCTCAGCTATTTGAGACAAGTCATGCTACATCAATAACTACTAATCATATAATTAAGATAATATCTAATATGACATGTTAAAATGTAAGCCACAGTCTAAACGAGCTTCCTATTGTATCACTATAAGCATGAAATATTTTACTCTTCTCCAAGACCAATCAACTTTCTTGAAACAACTCACATAGATCTATACATACATACATATACTAATTAGAGACTCTCAAGTAATTACCACGATAATCAGAAATTAGGAACCGTTCATCTATGGTTGGACCGAATTATTATGGCGTAGATTAGCCGTTGTAAAAAACATAAAAAAATCACGTTACAAAGTTCCCTAGAAAAGCCACGATACAAATATGTTTTTTTACATGACCATGTTACAAAATCCTGCATGTCCTTATGGATCGCAAGAAAAAACTGCCACGTTGCGCAAAAAAAACTGCCACGTTTTCTACCACGATATTGAGATGGAAAAAGATTATCTTCTACCGGCTGATCGTACGCGGCCGTCCACCGGCTCCACGGCCGTTCAATCATTTTCCTGCAACTCACGTCTTGTTTCAAGATAGGTATTCCTGATACTGGATATAAGTATAGGTGTTTCGGGGTTCGTTTGGCTGTGAGGGCAAGCGACTAGATTTGGATTTTTTTTTCCTGCAACATCCTTCTTATTGCAAGAAAAAATTCTACAACATTAGTTATGTTGCAGAACACTTTCGGTAACACCAATATAATTTTGAAAATAAAATCTACAACATTAGCTTTGTTGTAGAAAAATTCCTGCAACAATATCTATGTTGCAAAAGTTCCGCAACACGGTCCCTGTTGCAAACATCCAAACACAACATTATGCTTGTTTGCAAAAGTTGTCCGCTCATTCTGTTGATCACCCCGTATTAAATCTTTATGACAGAAAAAAATTCTATAGCCGTCTGCAGCTCTATCGAGGCCGAAACAGAGCGATTGTTTCCGCAACTGATTTGTTGTTTCAGGAATTAATGTGTTGACGGAGATGAACAAGTCACGTGTGAGGACTTAGATCGGATGGCTGCGGACGACTGCACGCGCGGAGATCCAGCGGTTATCGTGACGGTGGATGTTTATTATACATCTATCGATGGATGCGTAGCACTCCCCTATTGAGATGCACCTCAAATCATCTCTTTTTTTATCCTGTTCACACAAACTAATCGAGTCGAGATGACTAGGGTTTTCGTTGCCCTCTCGGCCCCGCCGCACGTATTAGTATTGACGTATGGGGCGGTGGGCTTCTATAGCTGGCTACATGAGAGAGGAGGGCACCGTCATGGCAGGGGTTTTAAGAGTGTTGCATCTTGTTCATGGGCAGTTCGATGTGATCCAAGGGCAGAAGTCCCTGTTCATCTATACGACTGCGTCATCAGCCGACTATCAACCACATCTCCCTCCACCTCTACATGATCGTCACCAGCATGGCTCAACCGACACAAGCAGCCCCACGCATGCCACACTAATTTATTGTCAATGTATCGTAGTTCGGATCTGCATGTGGCGCGACCAGCTCATTGAGGTTGCCTTGCCGCACCATGGCGATCTTGGATTTCTATGGTGGTTATTTGTTTCATTCAGGTTCTACACCTCAGGTATTTCCTTCGGAAGGTCATCAATCAAGGCAAAGAAAATTACACATCTTGATGATTTTCTTGCCCTATCTCGAGTTTGTCTTAGATTGCTTTTGTAGGGAAAATTATATTGATTGATGTTGCACGTCCGATCAAGCATTCAAGCTGTCTTTGTCAGTTACTCATTTTCTGAAACTAATGGACATTTGTGAGGTCGATACTGCCCATCTCACCTATTCTGGATGTTTATTAGAACTAATCAAATTTATTAGTTATTAGTCCATAAACTGTTCTTATTGCCTACGTTAGGTATATATTCAATAATTTTGGATGAGCATCGAGGAATACCTGTATCTATACGCATGCATATCATAACGTGGTGCATACAAACTTGGTATATATAAATATAGGAAAGTTATATCTGCCATATAACATTTACTTAGTTTTGATCACCATCGACGTTATGCAATTCTTGGTTCTCTTGCCTATCTCATGAACTCCGCATCATGCATCATGTATCAACATACGGGTAATGGGTAACAATTCTCTTTTCATCATAATTTTTTATATGGTACAGGTATGTTTGCATGCATCTGGATGTCCTTATTACTTGCCATCCCGTGTTTTTTTACTTAGACGATGCATGCCTGTAATAATTTAGTTATGATAGTTTTGTCCCATATAGCACAAACATCAGCAATGGCTAACTTGAATGTGAATTAGGTGATGATTGTGTGCCGTACAGTTTGATCAAGTAATAATAATGGTAACTAAGATTCATTCATTTTAATAATGTAATAAAAAATTAGGAGCCGTTCGTCTGATGGGAAGAGTTAATACAGTCTAGATTAGCCCGAACATAAGAACATTAAAAAAATATATAAACCACTGATTTATGGGGACGATTTTTGACGGCACTGATAAAACAAAGAGTCCACATCATTCTAGGCTTCATACCATGTAAGTCATGCATGGCTCATTATGTGTTAATGAGAGAAAAACTGAAAATATATGACCATTCATTTGATGGGCAAGTATAATTACAATTCAATAAAAAAAATTAATTTGAGAACGTACTTACTCCAAAGTTACAAGTCGAATAAGAATCGAAGAGTAAACTTCAAACGGTCAATAAGAATTGGAAACTAAAATTAATCCGGCGTGTCTTAAATACTATACTAGACACCAAAGTTACAAGTATTGATTCGTACCTTACATTAAGAAAACTAGCCCGTGCAAATGGACGGGTTGACGACTAGTATATTAATTAAAGACCAGAGAGATAATCATATATAAATGAAGCAAACTAACAAGCTCTAAACAAAATATGAGTGGAAAACAAGAGCTAAACGCAGTACTCGCAAAAAGTGAACACTCACATAAGAATAAGAGTGAAAATCAGAGTGTTCTAAGCAATTAAAACGGAGTGTGTCTCTCTCCCAAATAAGAATGATAGGATGTAACTTAGTTATCACCAGCAAGAAAAACTAAAGCAAACTAAAAAGTAAAGAACGAGAAGCCCCAAGCATAGCACATAACATATGAAGTGATAAAAATATAGTACGGAGAAGGACAAACTGATGATTGTTGATGGAGAAGGGGATGCACGGGGGCATCCCCAAGCTTAGACGCTTGAGTCTCCTTGAATATTTCTTGGGGTGCATGGGGACATCCCCAAGCTTGAGCACTTGACACTCCTCGATCTTCTTTCATCATCTTCCATCGCATACTTGAAAACTCTCTTCATACGAAACTCATCATAAGCTGATTAGAGTGGTTAGTACTGATGATAAAACAATTCATTCCCTACTGAAAATAATGATTTTCATGAAAAGCTACTATTTCTTATGATTGCCAAAAGGTTTTACAAAGTAAAAGCAAGCTTAGGCTTTGCCAAAGGATGAAAATGCAAAACGTGACAGAATATGTGAAAAACAGAACAACAGGTAGTAAATAATTTTTTCGGGGCACTCCTGCAACTCAAATCAAAACGCTTAGAATAGATGCCAGAAAGACAATTCTATTTAGCATGCTGTCAAAACAATTCAGATAAAAAAGATGATCTGATGATTTTTGGCGAATTTTTCTGTCAAGCAGACAGAATCTGTTTATGAACAACATGTCACAACTTTTGAACTTTCTTGCAATCGGAGGCTAAAACATGGCACAAAGCTTTGAAAATAAAGATACAATGATGTTGCTACAGTAGTAACAAGCATCAAGACCACTAAAACAGAAAAGTAAAAACTCAAAGTAAAGATAACAAGCGTTGTTTCCCTAGAGCTCTTTCTTTATAGCCATAAAGATAGGCTTAAGATTTTAATGATACTCTCATAGGAATAAGAGTTGTAGAACAAAAGAGAGCATCAAGAAGCACATCGCAAACACATTTAAGTATAACATGCTTCCAATGCATAGGGATATTGCAATAGAATAATTCATTGAAGCACAAAGCAATAAGCATAGGAAGGCAAAACAAGTGCAACTTCAAAACCTTCGACATAAAGAGAGGGAACTTGATATTATTGAAATTTCTATAAGCATATGTTCCCTTCTCATAACAATTTTCAGTGGGGTCATGAATAAACTCAACAATATAAGTATAACATAAAGCATTGTTACCATGATCCACATGCAAAAAGGTACTCTTACTCTCCACATAAGCATAATCTTTCTCATTGGTAATAGTGGGAGTAGGACTATCATTATCATCATGATAATCATCATAGCAAATTTTCCCTCAAAAGTTGGGGGACTAAAAATATCATGTTCATCAAACCCGTCATCCCCAAGCTTAGAGCTTTCCATGTCATTAGCAATATTGGTATTCAAAGGAAGCATACTAATAACATTGCCACCATCATAATTGTTATGCAAATAATGAAGTTCCATAGGTTTTTTAATTTTCTCCTCAAACACTTCATGTCTTAGTTCGAGATAAAGTTTATAAAGCTCTCTCATATTTTTGTTGTTTTCCATTAAGCCTAACTAGTGAAATAAAAACAAAAAAAAATATATTTAATTGCAAGATCTAAAGATATACCTTCAAGCACTCACCTCCCCGGTAACGACGCCAGAAATAGCTTCATGTCTACGCACGCTTCTATTCTTCAAGACTATGTTGGGCCTCCAAGCGCAGAGGTTTGTAGGATAGCAGCAATTTCCCTCAAGTGGATGACCTAAGATTTATCGAACTCAGGGAAGTAGAGGTTGAAGATATCTCTCTCAAGCAACCCCGCAATTAAGATACAAGAAGTCTCTTGTGTCCCGAACACACCTAATACAATTGTCAGTTGTATAGGTGCACTAGTTCGGAGAAGAGATGGTAAAATATGGGTGATAGGTGTGGCAAAGCAAGGTAATATAAATCTTAAATAAAAATGGCAGCAAGGTAGCAAGTGACCAAAGTGAGCATAAACGGTGTAAGAATGGTGAGAAACAAGGCCTTGGTTTCATACTTTCACTAGTGGCAACTCCCAACAACATTAACATAATCTAATCACATGATATTTCCACTAAAACATGTAATGGATACGTACTTGGAGGTCATTCCTTTGTGATCAAGAGAGTACCAGAATCATGTAGGGCTACAAAAGCACACCTCACAGTTCGTAGTTCTCATCTATGGATTTCCCAATGTTACCTCGGCCATCTAAAGAGAGTACCACACTCACGACAACATATCTCAAGGATAGTCAAAGACAAGCACCAAGAGACTCTCAATCTTCAATCAATTCACAAAAGTGGAAATCACTAATGAAAATATTCTTCTAATCCATGTCCTATAGACCGCTATCACCATGGTCTCGGGGATTATACTAGATAAGATCAAGTAAGTACACCAATACAATACATAGAAGAAGGGGAAACATCATGGGATCACCCTAGATTAACATAGACTATGATCACAATCAAGATCACATCATGGGATAGAGAGATGACCACATAGCTACACGTAGAAGACCTCAGCCCCGAGGGAGACTACTCACACATGGCCATGGTGAGCAAGAGGTTGATGGAGAGGTGCAGCCCGGAGAGGAGACGGCGGCCGACGGCGGCCACGGCGGTGGCCCTTGGCCCCCCTTCTTTCTTGGAGATGGTGCTGGTATGGAGGTGGTTCTCCATCCCAAGGCGGCTGCCTCAGAGGAGGAAATCTCGTAGCTCTTGTTGGCCCTCGAGAAATTAGGTTTTTCCTCTCCTTATATGAGTCGGGATGATCATCATTGGCCCTTCGATGGATGCCCCTTTGATCCAAGGGCTCTTGGGCACCTCTAGAACCTTCCTAGAAACCCCTCTTAGTCCTAATGAGGTCCCCAAGTCGTGGATTGGCCGAATCCATCTAATATAGTATGAGTTGGACTCTATCATGTCACCGATTCTCGTAATCGTGTAACCCGATATTTGTCTTCCAGTAAAACAGGCTTTCCTGGAGCTTCCAACTCCAAATTGTCCAACTTTATGTCTCGAATTATCATCATAAAATTCCCCTCAACTTTCGCATCTATTATTTTTCCATTCAACGTCATCTTCGAGGCGGAAACAGACGATCTCTACAATATGTAGGGGGGCAGATTTTAGGAAAGTCAGAGTACCACTCCAACAAGGTTGCCTCTTCTATTTTTTAAAGTTCCTACACATCAAAGTGTAAAGAAGAACATCGTGCACTTTTGTAACTATTAGTAGATTAGTCCAAATAAATCATAAACTTAATATAAAAACAATTATCAAAATCGTAAAAGTAGCATGAAACCATCAAAAATTATAGATACGTTTGGACGTATCAGATAGTAGCTACTTTCTCTCAATCTTTTTCTACCTGTTAGAATTAAGAAGGAGGAAATAATTGTTAGCCATGTTGATCCAATTGTTCCTACTGCTTACATTGATAAACCTCCTTTTCTTGTTATGATTAGGGAACATGCTAAGGCTAAAACTATGGTTAATAGAATTTATGTTAGGACACTTAAACCTTCTGAACAAATAAATTTTGGGTGTAATGTTTCTATAGTTAAATATCTCCTAGTAGAAATATTGATGGGCATGTAATTTACCTCTAAGATGAAGCTACTAGGATTGCAAAAAACTATTAGAAACAACTGAGATGAGCTCAACAAAAATAAACCAGTTGTAGGCATGCCCGTCATTTAAGTTAAAATTGGAGACCATGGCTATCATGGTTTGTGTGATATTAGTGCTAGTCTTAGTGTTATATTGTTTACATTATATTAAGAAATTCGGCATGATATAACACCCTCTCGGATTGAAGATAATGATGTCACTATTAAACTTGCAAATCGTGATACTATTTCACCACTTGGGATTGTTAGAGATGTCGAAGTCTTGTATGGAAAAGTCAAGTACCCCACTGATTACCTGGTACTTGGTTCAGAACAAGATAACTTTTGTCCCATCATATTTGGTAGACCTTTCTTGAATACTATTAATGCTGAAATTAATTGTGCTACTAAGAAGGTCAAAGTGAGATTTGGTGATATGTCTCACGAGTTTAATTTCTCCAAGTTTAGTTAACAACCACATGAAATGTTTTGCCTAATAAAGATGAAATAATTGGTCTTGCTTCTATTGTTGTATATCCTACTAATCTGCTAGAATAATATATCTAGACCATGCAAATGATATGCATCTCAATGAAAGGAATGAAATAGGTTATATATTCTTTGATCAACAACATGTCATTAAGCACAACCTACCAGTTTATATTTTAGGGGACCCTCATCCACGTAAGAGGGATCCCATGTTTCAGCTTAATACATTACATGATGCTTTGACATATTCTTATCTTTATGAAAAGACGATATATTATGTTATTATGAGTGATAACCTTTCAAATCATGAAGAAAAGAGATTACTCAAAACTCTAAATAAGCATAGAGCTACTATTGGATATACTCTTGATGATCTTAAGGGCATAAGCCCCACTCTATGCTAGCACAAGACTAATATGGAACCGGTTGCTAAACTTGTCATTGATCATCAATGATGTCTGAGTCCTAAGATGAAAGAGGTGGTAAGAACTGAAATATTAAAACTTGTGGAGGCAGGTATAATTTATCCTATTGCTGATAGTAGATGGGTAAATTCTGTTCATTGTGTTCCTAAGAACGGTGGTATAATTGTTGTTCCTAATGATAAAAATGAACTTATTCCACAAAGAATAGTAACTAGTTATAGGGTGGTAATTGATTTCAGGAAATTGAATAAAGCGACTAGAAAAGATCATTACCCCTTGCCTTTTATTGATCAAATGTTAGAAAGATTGTCCAAGCACATACACTTTTGTTTTCTTGATGGATATTCTAGATTCTCTCAAATACCCGTGTCAAAAGACGACCAAGAGAAAAATACATTTACTTGCCCTTTTGGAATTTATGCTTATAGGCATATGCATTTTGGTCCATGCAATGCACCTTCTACCTTTCAAAGATGTATGTCTACTATATTCTCTAACTTTTGTGAACAGATTGTTGATGTTTTCATGGATGATTTTTCGGTTTATGGAACTTCCTATGATGATTGGGAGAAGTGCCACTTTATGGTGAATGAAGGTATAGTTCTTGGGCATAAATTTTCCTAACGAGGTATTGAGGTGGATAAGGCCAAAGTTGATGCAATAGAAAAAATGCCATGCCCAAATGATATCGAAGGTATAAGAAGTTTCCTCGGTCATGTTGATTTCTATAGGCGTTTCATTAAATATTTCTAGGCCATTAACTAATCTTATTCAAAAAGATATTCCTTTTGTTTTTTATGATGATTGTGTAGAAGCCTTAGAAATATATAAGAAAGCCTAGATTTGTGCACCTATTGTTCAACCACCTGATTAGAACTTACATTTTGAAATCATGTGTGATGCTAGTGAGTATGATGTTGGTGTTGTTCTAGGGAAAATAGTAGACAAGAAATTGAATGTTATTCATTATGTTGGTAAGATCCTAGATAGTGCCCAAAGAAACTATGCTACTAATGAAAAAGAATACTTAGCAGTTGTGTTTGCATGTGATAAGTTTACACCTTACATAGTTGAATAATTATTCACACTGGTCATGTTGCTATTAAATACTTTATGGAGAAGAAAGATGCTAAACCTAGACTTATCATATGGGTGCTTTTACTCCAATAATTTGGCTTGCATATCGTTGATAGGAATGGAGTTGAAAACCTGTAGCAGATAACTTGTCTAGGACAGAAAATGTTCTTCATGACCCACTGCCTATTGATGATAATTTTCCTAATGAGAAACTTCCTATTATGACTACTTCACATAGTAATCACTGGTATGCAGATTATGCTAATTACATTGTGGCTAAATATATTCCGCCTAGCTTCACCTATCAACAAAAGAAAAACAAATCTCTATGATTCACGACATTACTATCGACATAACCCACATCTTTATAAAGAAGGAGTAGATGGTGTTATTAGACGTTGTATACCTGAGCATGAATAGGAACAGATCCTTAGGAAGCCTCATTCTGAAGCCTACGGAGGATGCCATGCTGGTGACAGAACTACATACAAGGTACTACAATGCGTTTCTATTGGCCTACTCTTTCTAAAGATGCTCATAAGTATGTCTTTTCATGTGATGAATGTCAAAGAGTTGGTAACATTGGTAAACGTCAGGAAATGCCTACGAATTATTCACCTGCTATTGAACCATTTGATGTCTCGGGATTTGATTGTATGGGACCCTTTCCTTCCTCTAATGGGTATACTCATATTTTAGTTTCTGTTAATTACGTTACTAAGTGGGTAGAATCTATTCCCACTAGTAGTGATGATCATAAAACCTCTATTAAAATGCATAAAGACATCATTTTCCCGAGGTTTGGAGTCCCTAGATATTTAATGACCGATGGTGGTTCACATTTTATTCGTCGTGCTTTCCGTAAACTCCTACTGCCTCCGTCCCGGTGTATAAGTAATCTTAGAATGTGCACCGCGACCAAGACGGAGCGGAAAACAAGAGAAATTAATGTTAATTTGTTAACTAATACCATTGCATGCAATGAATTGACCATTTCATGTCGTTCTAGTTAGTCTCAAGTCATCAAAAACATACACGCCCCACTTCTCTTATTGGTTGATTCCTTTATTCATGTCAAAAAAAACAAGACACGAGGTTAAAGTTAATGCATCGCGCCTAAGTATATTGGGATTATTTGGTTTTCGTAAGATGACTTATAAACCGGGACGGAGGGAGTAGCTAAATATGATGTTAACCATAGAATTGCATCACCTTATCCTCCTAAGTCTAATGGCCAAGTTTAATTGAGCAACCGAGAAATAAAATTAGTCTTGTAAGAGACTATCAATAGGTCTAGAAATAATTGGTCTAAGAAACTTGATGATGATTTATGCGCTTTTGGAATTGCGTATAAAAATCCAATGGGGATGTCTCTTTATAAAATGGTTTATGGAAAATATTGTCATTCACCTCTTGAGTTAGAACATAAAGTTTATTCGACAATTATGTAAATTAATTATGAATTTAAACTCGTCGGTGAAAAAAGGGTATTTGATATTAGCTCATTAGATGAATGGATAACATAGGTCTATGAAAATGCCAAGTTATTTAAATAAAAAGTTAAAAGATGGCATGATAAGAGAATCCAAAAATGTGAATTCAATCTAGGAGATCTTGTAATTTGGTACAATTCTCGTTTTAGATTCTTTGCACGTAAAATCCTCTCCAAACGGGAAGGCCCATATGTTCTCGAGGAGGTTTATCATTCCGGTGCTATAAGCATAAACAACTTCGAATGAAAAAAAATCAAGAGTGGTAAATGGGCAAAGAATTAAGCATTACATCTTAGGTATATCCATTAATGTTGAAACTTACATTATTCAAGTAATAGCATGGGAGGAGCACATAAGAGAGACCTTCTCGAACGCTCCAAAAATCTGAAAAGGGAGTATATACTTGAAACGATAACAAAACCGAATCCAAAAATTCCAAAAGATATGTTATGTTGGTTTTGGTATTTTAGAAAACTTCCAAATATAAAAAGGAGTCAGGGGGGCCCACGAGGGAGGCACAAGCCAACAGGGCGCGACCACCCCCTGGTCGTGCCCTGATGGCTTCCGGGGCCCTCGTGCGCCTTTCGAACTCCATTTTCTTGTCGATCACGTATTCTTACCTCGAAAAAAATCATTATATATACTCCCGTCTGTTTTTACCACCGCATAGCGAGTTTTCCTCTATTCTTGTTTGGGGTTGTTTATTTGTCAAATCTAGATCGCCATGACAACACCAAGCTCCTCCAAGGACAAGTTCTTCGAGAAGGTGATATGTCCCAAACATATCTATATTTTTTGCTTGTTCCATGGTCTTTTGGGTGACACTGTTATATTTTTTGCTACACTTTTATATCATTTTACACATATTTGGACTAACCTACTAACTCAGTGCACCCAGTGCCAGTTTCTGTCTGCTGATGTCTATTTTGCACGAGATTTTCCCAATTTTTCGAGGCCCAAAAAAGTCCAGAAAAAAATATGAAAAATCAGCGAAACAGAAGCTTTCGGATTAACGAAGATGGGCTAGAGGGGGGCCAGGGGCCTCCCAAGCGAACTGCTGGCGTGGCCAGGCCCTAGGCCGTACCAGGAGGTCGCCTGGGTGGGTCCCACCTCCTCCGATGCCCTCCTTTGGACTATATTTAGAGTCACGAGAGGAAACCCTTCCAGAACATATGGAATCTCGAATTTCTCCATCGTTCCGCCGCCGCTGCGCTTCCGAGATCGGGAGCGTCACGAGACCTCTTCCCGGCACCCTGCCAGAGGGAGGATTGACCTCTGGGAGCTTCTCCACCGCCATGGACGCTTCTCGGATGTGCCGTGAGTAGTCTTCCTTGGACCATGAGTCCATGACTAGCAGCTATGTGATGTCTTCTCTCCAATCTTGTGCTTCAATGGTTATTTCTTGTGAGCTGCCCTACATGATAGGGGTATCTATGTAATTATCTTACTATTACCATGCTCGGTTTGTTGGGATCCGATGGATTATGAGATTATGTTCAGATTGTTATGAGTTATATATTTTATTACCCTGTTATATTATGTTCCTTAGTGTTTCATGCATGTTCTCCGTTGCTATTTATTGCTTTGGCAGAGTAGTAGATTGCAACTCGAAGAGGGAGCGTTATGCATGATTGTAGGTTCATGCCCCTCGATGTCTAGCTTGAGTGACAAAAATATGAGACTAGGGGATGTGCTTGTTGCTACCAGGGAGAAAACAACGGTGCTTGTGACCACGGTTGCAAGGATTGTTTACCTTACACATAGTTCGTTAATGGAGTTTTCCGTTGCTTTGAGTTTACACTTTGGGCGGGGCTTGCAACTTAATACTGTAGAGATGTTCTGGATAGATATCTCAAGGCGTATGATTAGTAAGTAGATGTTGATTAATAAATGCTCTACTTGTCTTGTGGTACTGCCCATTACTATTGAACCTCTAACTATCAAGTAGCATAATTAGCATTGCGGTGCGATCATAATTCTGTCAATTGCCCAACTATGATTTGGTTACCCTAGCATAGTTGTTTATCGTATTTTGGGAGAGTGAAATCACTAGTGAACATCATGTGACTCCGGTCCATATCACCATCATTGTTTACACCTCCATCATTTACCACTTTCATTTACTTTTCCGTTGCAATCACTATTACTTTCCCGCTTGTGTTTTGATCCTTTGCAAACTACAAGGCCGGAGAGATTGACAACCTCTCTGTACTCATTGGGAGAAAAGTTCTTTGTTGTGTGTGCAGGGCTACGTCTTCTGCTAGCGCCAGGGTGTAAGACACCTACTTGTTGAGCCTAGGAGTCCTCCTACTTCGATAAACCTTACAGTCTCCGTGTAAGGGAAATCGGTTGCTGACTACATCTCCACCTTCCACTTGGGATAATCAACAAGGAGCGAGAAGTATATCGATCAACTCGTCATCAAACAAATTTCTAGCGTAGTCGCTGGGGATTCCATTCTTCAAGATAGGGGAGTTGCACGCTATCCTTTACCTTTGCTTTTTAGTCTTGTTAGTTTGCTTTCTAGTTTTTTCTTTAGAGTATTATACCAAAAACCACAAAAAATTAGTTGCTTTGTTCTTGCTTGTTGCCGCTGCCATGGGTTCCACTGAGAACAATAAGTTGTGTGACTTCACTAGTCACAACAACAATGACTTTATCTGCACTCCTATTGATGCTCCCGCCACTAAGGCCACGTCCTATGAGATTAAACCTTCTTTACTGAACCTAGTTATGAAAGATCAATTCTCCGGTGCTGGAGATGATGCTGCTTTGCACTTGAACAGTTTTGTTGAGCTCTATGATATGAAGAAATATGATATGAAAAAATACAAACAGAAGGAGCTAAAGTGTGGCATCAATCTTTGCCTAGGAATAACATAGATTCTGGGGATAAGTGCAAAGATGCTATTATTGGGAAGTATTACCCGCCTGCTAAGATTATCCAGTTGAGGAGTAACATTACAAATTTTAGGAAATTGGATAATGGACATGTTGCTCAAGCTTGGGAAAGTATGAAATATCTTGTTAAGAATTGCCTTACACATGGTTTGACTACTTGGATGGTTATCCAGACTTTCTATGCAGGATTGAACTTTACCTCGCGGAATCTGTTAGACTCCGCCGCAGGAGGAACCTTTATGTCAACTACACTTGGTTCCGCCACAAAGCTATTGGATGAGATGATGAAAAATTATTCTCAATGGCCCACCGAGAGAGCTCCCACGGGTAGGAAGGTAAACTATGTTGAGGAGATCTCCTCCCTTAATGATAAGGTTGACATGATCATGACTTTACTCACTAAGCAAGCTCCTATAGATCCTCATGATGTTCCTTTAAATTCTTTGCTTGCTCAAGAAAAAGGGCAAGTTGATGTTAATTTTATCTCTAGGAACAACTTCAATAATAATACCTATAGGAGTAATCTTGGTAGCAATGCTACACCGTTTCCATTCAACAACTATGGGAAGAACAATAATTATCCTAACACCAAAAACTCCACTTCTGAATTAGAGAGCATGCTTAAGGATTTTATCACTTCTCAAAAAGCCTTCAACAAGAGTGTAGAAGAGAAACTAGAAAAATCAGATAGTCTCTCTTTGAAGGTGGACAACATAGCTCATGATGTAGATATGCTTAAAATTAGAACTTCCCCCTTGAGGAAAGGAACACCACACCCATGAATGCTAGCCAAGTCCAAATTAATGAGAACATAAGAATGCTAGCCAAACTTAAAGAGAGATGTGCTAGAGAAAAGTAAGAGGAAGGTAGAACTAAGAGCCTTCCTACATACACTACCATTGATACCATACAAGTTGCTGAGGATCCCAAAAATTTTAGCACCCATCGCACTTCTAGTCCCAATAGACCTATTAATGGTGTTGGTAATACCTCAACTATAGGACAAGAAGGTCCTATGAATTTATAGACTACCAAAATAATGAGCTTAGATGACATTACTACCGCTTTAATTAATGGTGGTAACCTTGATTTTGACAATTGTAGTCTCTCCGAAGTTATCACCTTTTTGCAAAAAATGGCTAAAGACCCCCACACTAGTACCAATTCTCTTATCAAAGCTAGGGAGGAGAAGCTCAAGCTAGAGACTTCTATTCCTACAAAACTAGAATATGGTTGGGATCCTATGGTCAAAATTAAATTGAATAATATCTCTTGCTTTTCTTTGTGTGATGTTGGAGCTAGTGCCTCCATTATGATCAAAACAATGTATGATATGCTTGACTGGAAACCTTACGATCCATGTTCTTTTGGTGTTCGTCTTGTTGATTCTTCAATAAAGAAACCCTTAGGGAGAATTGATGATGTTGTTCTTATTGACAATGATAATTATGTGCCCATTGATTTCCTTATTATGGACATTGATTATGATCCTTCATGTCCAATTATTTTGGGACGTCATTTTCTTCACACCGTTGGTGCTATCATTGACATGAAAGAGGGAATTATTAAATTTGAATTTACACTTAAAAAGGGAATGGAAAATTTCCCTAGAAATAATATGAAGTTACCTTATGAGTCCGTTACCCACGCAAGATATTCTTTTGGAGTTGATAACACTTGCTCTTCTTGCATTATGCCTAGCTCAAAGGCATAAAAGAAAGCGCTTGTTGGGAGGCAACCCAATTTGTTTTTACTTTCTGTTTTACTGGTCTTGATGCTTGATAATACTTTAGCAACATAATTTTATCTTTATTTTTAAGCTTTGTGCCAAGTTATAGCTTCCGATTGCAAGAAAGTTCAAAAATTGTGACAATGCTGTCCAAAAAACAGATTCTATCTGCTTGACGAAAAAATTCGCCAAAAATCACCAGATCATCTTTTTGATCTGAATTATTTTGAAAGGATGTTCTATATAATTGCATTTTTGTCATATGTTCTGAGTTTTTTGATTTGAGTTGCAGAAGTGCCCGGAATAAATTATTTACTACCTGATGTTCTGTTTTTCACCTATTCTGCCATGTTTTGCGTTTTCATTGTTTTGCAAATCCTAAGCTTACTTTTTATTTGCAAAAACCTTTTGGCATTCATAAGAAGCATTATATTTTCTTGAAAATCTTTATTTCTAGCAGGTAATGAATTATTGTATTAAGGGAAGTAACCACTCTAATCAGCTTATGATGAGTTTCGTATGAAGGGTGTTTTCAAGTATGCGATAGGAGATGAGGAAAGAAGATACAGGAGTGTCAAGCGCTCAAGCTTGGGGATGCCCCCATGCACCCCAAGAAATATTCAAGGAGACTCAAGCGTATAAACTTGGGGATGCTGATACGCCTCCGTCGTATCTACTTTTCCGAACTGTTTTGCCCTTGTTTTGGACTCTAATTTGAATGATTTGAATGGAACTCACCCGGATTAACGCTGTTTTCAGCAGAATTGCCATGGTGTTGTTTTTGTGCAGAAATAAAAGTTCTCGGAATGACCTGAAAATTTACGGAGAATTTTTCTGGAATTAATGAAAAATACGTGCGCAAAGATCCACCGGAGGAGGTGAGCCAGTGGGCCACAATCCCAGGTGGCGCGGCCACCCCCTCGCCGCGCCTGGCAGGCTTGTGGGGCCCACGAGGCTCCACCATCTCTAATATCAGCTCTATATATTCGGTTTCGCCCGGAAAAAAAAATCAAGGAGAAGGATTCATCGCGTTTTACGATGCAAAGGCACCGCCACCTCCTGTTCTTCATCTGGAGGGCAGATCTGGAGTCTGTTCTGGGCTCCGGAGAGGGGACATCGTCGCCATCATCATCATCAACCTTCCTCCATTGCCAATTCCATGATGGTCCTCACCGTTCGTGAGTAATCTCATCGTAGGCTTGCTGGACGGTGATGAGTTGGATGAGATCTATCATGTAATCGAGTTAGTTTTGACGGGGATTGATCCCTAGTATCCACTATGTTCTGAGATTGATGGTGTTACTACTTTGCCATGCTTAATGCTTGTCACTAGGGCCCGAGTGCCATGATTTCAGATCTGAACCTATTATGTTGTCGCCAATATATGTGTGTTTTAGATCCTATCTTGGAAGTTGTAGTCACCTACTATGTGTTATGACCCGGCAACCCCGGAGTAACAATAGCCGGAACCACTCCCGGATTTGACCATAGTATGAGGAGTTCATGTATTCAGCAAGTGTTAATGCGTTGGTCCGGTTCTTTATTAAAAGGAGAACCTTAATATCCCGTAGTTTCCATTAGGACCCCGCTGCCACGGGAGGGATGGACAATAGATGTCATGCAAGTTCTTTTCCCTAAGCACGTATGACTACATACGGAATACATGCCTACATTAGATTGACGAACGGGAGCTAGTTACTTATTGCTCCGTGATATAGTTGTTACATGATGAATCACATCTGGCATAATCATCCATCACCGATCCAATGCCTACGAGTCTTTTACTACTGGTCCTTGCTACGTTACTTGTTGCTGCTGTCACTATTGTTGTCACTACTGTTGTTACTTGCTACTGCTGTCACTACTATTGTTACTTGCTACTTCTGTCACTACGGATGTTACTTGTTACTTTGCTTTTACCTGCTGCGAGACCATTTTCTGGCGCCATTGATACAACAAGTCAGGAATAGTCTGCCATCAACAGACCTCTTTCTGGCACCGTTGCTATCATACCACTTTCCTACTGATACTTTTCTTGCAGATACTAATCTTTCTGGTGTGGTTGAATTGACAACTCAGCTGCTAATGCTTGAGAATATTCTTTCGCTTCCCCTTGAGTCGAATCAATAAATTTGGGTTGAATACTCTACTCTTGAAAACTGTTGCGATCCCCTATAATTGTGGGTTATCAAGACTATTTTCTGGCGCCGTTGCCGGGGAGGCACAACTATATTCTCTGAGTCACTTGGGATTTACGTCTGCCAGTCACTATGAGGAATCCGATAGATCCAAGAACTAAAGTCTCGCCTTCCACTACGAGGACTGGGAAGGAACTTCCATCTAGCTCTGCACTTGATTCACCTTCAGTTATGAGTAAGTTTGCGACATCACCTCCTGCTAGAAATCTTGATATGTCGCCTGTGCAGGATGATGCTACTTGTGCTGCCCATGATGCTTATGATGATGCAATGCTTGATACTGCTTTTCCTGATGATGCTATGCTTGATACTATGTCTGATGATGCTATGCTTGATACTGCTTTGCCACTAGGTGCATTCCTTGATGCACAAATTGCTAGAGTTGCTGCTTGATGTGATGATACCTATGAAACTACTGATGCTATTGAAGTAGCACCTCGTATTTTGCCTGCTAGAACTAGGTCTCCTATGCCTGAATTGCCTGATATGCCTGATACGCGTTATGTTATGGAGGGAGAGATAGCTGAGGACTTTCTTGTGTGTAAGGATAGCTATGATGTTGAGAAATTACTGCGCAAGTGGAAAGAAAAATCACTGAACGCTAGGATGAAATACGACCTGAAGTTTGCTACTTCGCCTATCTTTGTGACCGATAAGGATTATGAATTCTCTATCGACCCTGAGTTAATCACTCAGATCGAATCTGATCCTTTTCACGGTTATGAGTCTGAAACGGTTGTAGCCCATCTTACCAAACTGCACGATATAGCCACCTCATTCACCAGTGAGAAAAAGATCCGCCACTACTATATCCTCAAGCTGTTTCCTTTCTCGCTAAAGGATGATGCTAAGACCTGCTTCACTTCTCTTGCTCTTGGTTGTGTGCGTAGCCTCCAGGATATGGTCTACTACTTCTCTGAAAAATATTTCCTTGCCCATAAGAAGCAAGCTGCATTGCAGGAAATATACAACTTTGCTCAAGCTGAAGAAGAGTGTCTCCCACAAGCTTGGGGAGGCTTATCCAGCTGCTGAATGCTTTGCCTGATCACCCTCTTGAGAAGAATGAAATACTTGATATCTTCTATAATGGACTTACTGATGCTTCCAAAGACCACCTAGAGAGTTGTGCCGGTTGTGTTTTTAGGAAACAAACTGTAGAACAAGCTGAGATTCTACTGAATAATATCTTGTGCAATGAGAATGCTTGGACTATTCCCGAACAACCTCCTAATCCAACTCCGAAGAAAAGAGGTATTCTATTCCTCAGTCCTGCAGATATGCAAGTAGCCAAGAAATCTATGCGAGAGAAAGGCATTAAATGTGAAGATGTCAAAAATCTACCACCTATCGAAGAGATCCATGGTCTTGATAACCCGATACAGGTAGTACAAGTAAATTCTCTGCGTAGGTTTGATGAGAGTGATATTACTTTTGACAAACCTGCTAGCCTATGACTGGATGAATTTGATAACTTTGTTGCCAAAAAACAGAGTTTCAATGATTATGTTAGCACACAATTGGAATAGAATGCTCGTATGCTTAGTCATTTAAGTGCTTGTGTGGACAGAAACGTCAACGATCTTAAGCTTCTAAGTAAACATGCCTCTATGGTTACTACTCACGTAGAACAAGTACTTAAAGCTCAAAATGACTTTCTCAATTAGTTGAATGACAATTATGTCAGAGTCGTCACTAGAGGTGGTAGAATGACCCAGGAACCTTTGTATCCTGAGGGTCATCCGAAGAGAATTGAACAATATTCTGAAGGAGTTAGCACTGATGCACCTAGTCATCCTAGAAAGAAGAAGAAAGATGATAGGAACCTACACGCTAGCAACCATGTTGCTGCTACACCTGAGAGTCCAAACGATGTCTGTGTCTCTGATGCTGAAACACAATCTGGTGATGAACATGAGCCTTACGATGATATCAATAGTAATGTTCATGATGATGCTCAACCTAGCAATGATAAGGATGTGGATATTGAACCAGTTGATCTTCATAACCCATAGCCTAAGAATAGAAATACGATAAGAATGAATTCGCTGCTAGGAAGCATGGTAAAGAAAGGGAACCATGGGTTCATAAACCCATGCCCTTTCCTGACAAACCGTCCAAGAAAAGGATGATGAGGATTTTGAGCGCTTTGTTGAAATGATCAGACCTGTCTTTCTGCAAATGCGTTTGACAGATATGCTCAGAATGTCTCCGTATGCTAAGTACATGAAAGATATTGTGACTAATAAGAGGAGGATACCTGAGGTTCAGATTTCCACCATGCTTGCTAATTATACCTTCAAGGGTGGAACTCCTAAGAAACTAGGTGATCCCGGTGTGCCCACTATACCTTGCTCCATTAAAGGCAACTATGTTAGAACTGCTTTATGCGACCTTGGATCCGGTGTTAGTGTTATGCCTCTCTCTCTTTATCGTAGACTTGAACTGGATAAGTTGACACCCAGTGAAATCTCTCTGCAAATGGCCGACAAATCAACTGCTTTCATTATCGGCATTTGCGAGGATGTGCCTGTTGTGCTTGCTAACGTCACTATCTTAACAGACTTTGTTATCTTGGATATTCCCCAGGGCGATGCCATGGCTGTCATCTTCGGAAGACCCTTTTTAAACACTACAGGGGTTGTTATAGATTGCAACAAAGGCAATGTCACTTTCCATGTCAACGGTAATGAGCATACGGTGCACTTCCCGAAGAAACAATATCGAGTACATTGCATCAATGCAATCGGAAAAACTTCATCGATTCTTATTGGGAGCTTTGAATACCCTATTCCTTGTGTCAAGATGAAGTATGATTTGCTTGTTGGGGAGATACACATCCCCATTGAGGTGACCTAGTGACTATTCGAAAGTTCTCCGTTCTCTTTTGCGATTCGAAAAGTTTTGTCGAGGGGATTTGATCAACCCCATTGACGGATTTCTTTCGATGTCCATGAGATGGATGAATCAAGGAGTCACAAACCTTTGTTCCAAGGTTTCACCTTCGGTTGCTTAGAAGAAAAATGATAGATTTAGTTTAGTTTTCCCTGTTTTCTGTTTTAGCGTCCGGTAGAAAAGTACCCCGAAAATAAAAGTTCTCCGAACATCGTGAAAATCAAGTATGTTTTTTCTGGAATTTTTTAAAAATACTGAGACGAAGAGCTTGTCTGGGGGCTGCGCCAGAGGGCCACAAGCCCAGGTGGCGCGGTCACCCCCCTGGACGCGCCACCCAGGCTTGTGGGGCCCACAGGTACCCCCTCCACTCATTCTTGCTCTCATCTGGTCTCCTACCACCAGAAAAAATCGTTTCACAGCTCAAACCCGTGTTCTTGCTCCTCTTGCTGGGATTTTCGATCTCTTTGCTCAAAGCACCATTCTCCGAACAGTTTTCGGGAAATTACTCCTTGGTAAGTGACTCCTCCATTGGTCCAATTAGTTTTTGCTCTAGTGCCTTATACTTCGCGTATTTTTGCTGCCTTGGTGACCTTGTTCTTGAGCTTTGCATGCTAATTTTAGCTGGTCCCAAGTAGTTTTTATGCGTAATATGGCCTCTAGGCACTTGTGGGAGTAGTTTCTACTAGTTTAGTTGAGCCTTGTTCATTTTTCCTTTGGGTCACTAAAAATTTCAGAGAAGGAAGATGTTCAGGAGAAACTATCATGGCGGTTCCTCAAGCACGAGAGGTCCCCGGCTTGCGATTCGGGAGCCTGATCCTTACCAACCAAGGGATGCGCAGGTACAACCATGTGAATTGCCTTCTGATGAATTTATGATTGAGGCAGGTTTCAAAGATGAGTTTGATGCACTTGTTCGCAACGTCGGACTCGAAGAATTAATCTTCGATAAATGTGAATGGCCTCTTTTCTTCGTAGATTCAAATTTTCAGTTGTCCGTGACACTTCGGTACTGTTTGATCTCTATGATAAATCGTATACCATGGATTTAGAGGATTTTAATAGAATTTGCAAAATACCTATTTGGGGTAGCCTCAATGATCCTCCTAAATCTTCGGTTAGAGATTTTTTTCTCTGGTATTACTGTTCGAGAAACTAGAGACATTACACAAGCTACCATGGGGAGTATTCATTTTCCTCCCTTGCATTACTTTGCCCTCTTCATAGGCAGATGCATTATGTAGCGACCCGACTCAAAATGAGTCAAGCCTCTGTGTATCTGTGCCATCCCTGGATTAGTATGCTGGCACACACAGTACATCAATGTATATATCAAAGTGCAATCACATGTAAATAGCGTAAAATTGATATATACCTTAAAAATCTCAGCGGAAACAGTCAAGGGAGTGGAGTCCCAATAAACACCAACGGCAGGCTGAGTGCAGACCGTAACCCTGAATCGTACTCTTACTCGTCGAAGAAAGTATCTGCAAGATAAGACGTTGCAACCGTGTAGGTCAACATATTGAAAATGCCGACAAGTCACAAAAGAGAGGGATAAAAATATCATCTATACTATATCCATATATGGCAGGTGGGGCTGTAAGTTTTTAATGAAAAGCAAGTTTTCTCCAACATCAAGAGAGGGTTAAAAGCAAAATTTTACTACGTTGTTGGTTGTTAACGAGATGGTTCCGCCAACCAATTCTCGTACCCTAGTTGTCAATAATTCCCACATCATTATTAAATTGTTTTGAGAGTTCCGGAAAATTTCAATGCCTTCGGCTCAAGTTGTCCATGACCGTGGACACGGCTAATCGATTAGGTTTGGGTACTCTGCAGAGTTTTGCACACGTTCCCCACAAGATTTGATCGCCTCCGGGTATGTCCTCGCACTTCAGGGTGTTTGAAGACCGGATGATCAAAACATGGTCTTTCAACGGGTCCCTCTGATCCCCTATCGGTGCCCATCCAATCCTACCATTCTTCTACATCTGCTAGCACCGCCTGTCCAGAGTCGCCGCGTTGTCCAACCAAGCCAGAGCCCATAATGACTTGTGGCTATGCAGGTAAGCCTTGCGTCTTGAAGCCTCCGTCCATCTCTTCGAGCCTGGGTGAAGCTTTCCGCAAGATGTCATGGCACTTCCCCATGCATCCCGGGTCGTCCACTGGTTTCTCCAAGGAGCCCATCTAAACCGTCCTTCACCCAGAGTTGCATTGCATCACGAGGTCTTCAAAAGTTTTGACTTAACCGGTCATGGTTATTAAAATTTTCTCGCGTAACTCGTGATAGACTCTCAACGAGAACCCCGTCTACTCAAGCATAGCAAAATAGAATTTGTCGTCCCGGGCCAAGTAACAGGGTTGTTGGGTGCCTACTACATGATACTATAACAAGTAGCCAATATTTTCCAAGTACCTACTCAACATGCAATTGGGTGTAGAAGGGTAGAACTACAATGCATAAAAACATAGGTAATACATGATCAAATGACTTGCCTGGTGACGTTGAAGAAGAATTATCATTCTCGGGGAATACGTGATAGAACTATTCGTCAATCATAGTATTAACATAAGCATCGACACTAGCAATCAAATAACAAAAAACAATAAAAGTTGATGCAATCAAAATAAAATCACTAACACACAAAAACTATAGCACAAAGTCGTGTAATTTTCTTTACATAACCAAAACATAATCTGTTTTTGGTAAAACCCCAAGTAAAAATATTTAAAAAATTTGAAATTTAAACTACTCAAAGATATGATCACTAGGAAGCATCAGCAAAAAGAATTAAATTAAAAGCTATTTTTAAACTCCTGGAATAAGCAAAACCAGATTTAAACTAAATCTGCTCTAATTGAAATTTTGAAATTTGAAACATTGGCAAATAATATGTTTTCGGAAACTACAAGAAAATTGTGATCTACTGCAAAAAGAATCAACTTCATTGGACTTCTAGAATAAAAGATATAGGAAAAACAAAAAACAGAACTAATTCTGTTACAGAATTGAAATAGAAAAGAAAATAGTGACGTGCCAAGATCTGATTGGCTGATAGGTGTGCACATTTTTGGCTATCAACGGACGATCGCAATATAACAGAAAACCTTTTGGTTCTAACTAACTAGCAGAGAACCGGTATGATTTATTTTAACTAACCGAAGAGGTAAACTTGTTCTAATCTAAGCCGCATATACACGATCTAACGGTGGGAAATAAATCTAGGATAGACAGAGGGGGAGGGAACAGAGCTTACCTTGGCTGGGAGTATCTCCGGCGAGGTGGCCGGCGAGGTGGGCAGCTCCGACGTGGGGGAGGGGTCGCCGGCGGTGTGGGGTGGCGGAGGAGGGTTGATCCGGCTCCTGGGAGGGCGGCGTGCTCCTGGCGAGGGGGGGCGATGGAGAGCTCCTGGCGTCGTCCCAGGCAGGAGGTGCCAGCGGGGAGGTGCGGCCTGCAGGGGGGCCGACGGGGTGGGGAGTGGCGGAGGAGGTGCGGCAGGGGTGTGGGGAACGGCGGCGGGGAGTCTCGACGGGGTCCTCGTGGCGGTGGGGAGGTGCTGGGGCGACGGGGTGCTCGGTAGGAGGTGCTGCTCATGCTCCTGGGAACAGAGCTCTGGCGAACCGGCTACAGGGGCGAGGAGGTGGGGAGAGGAGGTGGTTCCGACGGGAATGGAACGAGGAGGCCATGGGGATCGTTTATAGGTGGCGAGGTGGTGTTGGGAGGGAAAGAACTTCACGAATTCCGGAAGGGGAGGATTTTTGGTTCCCTGCCTTGGAAGGTGTCTGAGCACGGGAGGAGGGAGACGAGAGGAAGGAGAAGATCCTTTGTCGGGCCAGAATAGGAAGCTCCTTAATGGGCTAGTGAATAGTTTCCAAAAAAATGATTTACTTCCTAATAATTAAAACAGGAAAGCATAATTATGAAAAGGAAATAAATTCCTTCCTGAAATTATAAGTATTATAAACCACAATTATCAGAAAATAAAATCTAAATGATGGACATTTTTCCATGGCCAAAATAAAAACTTAAAAAAAATTGTTTTTCAGAAAATTCCCTAAATGCTTTATTTCTTTTTTGCTAATATTTTCTAAATTAATTTTTTATTTTCTTGGCTCAAAATACTTCGATAAATGCCCCTGGTTTTGGAGGGTCATGTTCCTCCTCTCTTTTCCGTTTGACAGAATATTATTTCCCGGCATTTCTTGAGTGGAGCGAAAATAGAATTGCAAATCAAAATCGAAAGAAATTCAAATGTCACCTTCATTCGAATTCTTTATAGTTGAAGAAGTCATGTCATCTTCTCTCATTGATTTTAAATGGATGAATTTGAATTCACCGAAAAAGGGGAAAGTCATTTTATTCCCTCTCATTCAAAAGTTTTTGAAAAGTTTCAAATTTCACTCAAGTTTCAATCACTCAAACAAACAACCAAACAATCTAATAATTTTATTAACATTCCAATTTTTTGGGATGTTACACATTAATGGCAAGATTGAGTATTGTCACCTGTGCGCACCCGAACGTAGTATCCTTAAGAGCGAAGTGACGGGTGACAAGAGTTTCAGCATGGGAGATATAATAGCAAGGAGGTTGAATAAGAATGCTAATGAAGGGGATTTCTTTGGTGGGATCTATGCCACCCGCATAGCAAATTTCTCTTGGAGTACCCATCCGCGAAGGAGATCCCCTGCTCCATACAGCTTTCCTTGACCGCGTCGCTTTGACACGCTACCAGTTCCTTGAGAGGGATGATGAATCCCTCTTATACCGTTTGATATTTAACCGTCAGCGTGTTTTCCATATTACCCTTCTTGCTCCTGCCTTCTTTGACTTTCAGGTAAAACAGAGATATTACATAACCAGAGGAGAGGCAGAGGAGTATGAGAGGGAGGCAAAGGTTGCTCGTTTCCGTGAGGCAGCTATTCAGGCAGTGGCTGCAGCGCTCCTATATAACCCCCATTATGATTTTGGGTGTTGCCAGGACCATCCTTGGGAGTAGACCAACTTAGGCCAAAAGCCTAAGCTTGGGGGAGTACGTGTTCTCACCGACTTTACATTCTTGCTTATGCTTTCACTTTGTTCATCGGTGTTCACACTTTGCCACTTTATCATCCATGCTAGTTTATTTTCTTTTTCTCGTTTTGTTTTCGTGTGTCTGTCTAGTTTGAGAAAAACCAAAAAGATTTTCTTTTCTTCTTTTGCTTGTTGGGAGCTTTCCCGTGTAAATAGTTTTGTTTTTCTTTGGGTCAAGGTAGAAGACCATGGTTACAATGTTTAGTGGCTCTTGCATGCATACCTCTTTAGCTTTCAAAGAGCCATATTACTTTGGCTTCTCCTTTGTGTTTGCCTGCAGATTCCAGCTTTAGTCCAATGCACGAGCACTCCTATTATTGTTCATATCATTCGGTCGTGCAAGTGAAAGACAATAATGACGATATATGATGAAGTGACTGAGCCTGGAAAAGCTGGTATGAACTTGATCTATTTTGCTTTTGTAAATATGACTAGCTCATCATGCCTGATTCAGCTTTGTTGTGAGAGAAACATGTTTGCAATGACAACTTAGAGATCATCGTTGCTTATGCCATGCTTACTTAGCTAGGAGCTTATAATGGTTTGTCTTGGTTGCCAACATGAATGTTGAGATGACTATGATGTAGTATGATAGGATGGTATCCTCCTTTGAATGATTCAAGTGGCTTGACTTGGCGCATTTCTACGCATGTAGTTGAAACAAAATCAACATAGCCTCTATGATATTCATGTTCATGGTGATTTATGTCCTACTCATGCTTGCACTCAATGTTAGTTAATCTCAATGCATTTTGATGACTGTGGTCGCTCTCTAGTTGGTCTCTTCCCAGTCTTTTGCTAGCCTTCACTTGTACTAAGCGGGAATACTACTTGTGCATCCACTTCCATAAACCCAAAGTTGTTCCATATGAGTCCACTATACCTACCTATGTGCGGTATCTACCTACCGTTCCAAGTAAATTTGTAGGTGCCACTCTCTAAACCTTCAAGAAATAATCTGTTTTGCATGCCCGAACCGCTCATGTGGTGACAGGGGGCTATTAGTATCTTCCATACTAGGCGTGTTATCCTTGATATGTGTTTATTCACTATCATTCACGCGAAAGGGGCCGGTAATTGGAATTCCCAGTTCCATGATAATTGCAAACAAAACTCCCCCAGGATTGATGTTGGTATGGACGGTACCCTGAGGATTCGGCTAGCCGTGGACTGTGATTGATTGGTGGTGGGGGAGTCAAAACTTTACTTTTCTATTTGGGAACCGCCTATAGCATGTGTAGCATGGAAGATGTTGAGAACTCTTAGTCATTGCGTTGACAATGAAAGCATGCCACCCAAAATTATTATCTCTGTTCTCAAAGCTTGAGCTCTGGCACCTCTGCAAAACAATGCTTCCCTCTGCGAAGGGCTTGTCTATTTATTTTCCTGTTGAGTCGTCCTCCTCTTATAAAAGCACCAATTAGAGAGCACCTCTGTCATTTTTATGCTTTGCTTTTAACTGTGTTGAGTATGACAGTGAATGGATCTTCTTTGCCATGAATTACAATGTTTAGTCTGCCCTTGGTCTTTGAAGGTGCTTTGCATTTATGATTTCATTCTCAGAAAGAGCTAGCGAGATACCATCTGTTCGTACTTCTTCATGTTGTTTTGATTGAAGTGTTGACATTAGAGGCTTATTATTACTTGCTCGCTAGTTGATTATGTCATTTATATGAGTTTACCGTGAGAGCTAGATGTCATTTGCTTATGTGGTTTGCTTGTGATCTTGCTAAAGTTCTGGTTATGAGCTAGACATAGTTGCAACAACAAGATCAAATAGAGTTCGTCAAAGTTTTTCTTTTGTCTCTTTCAGTTTGTCGACTGAATTGCTTGAGGACAAGCAAGGCTTTAAGCTTGGGGGAGTTGATATGCCTCCGTCGTATCTACTTTTCCGAACTCTTTTGCCCTTGTTTTGGACTCTAATTTGCATGATTTGAATGGACCTAACCCGGACTAATGTTGTTTTCAGCAGAATTGCCATGGTGTTGTTTTTGTGCAGAAATAAAAGTTCTCGGAGTGACCTGAAAATTTACGGAGAATTTTTATGGAATTAATGAAAAATACCTGCGCAAAGATCCACCGGAGGAGGTTAGCTAGTGGGCCACAAGCCCAGGTGGCGCGGCCACCCTCCCTGGTCGCGCCTGGCAGGCTTGTGGGGCCCACGAGGCTCCACCGCCTCCAATCTCAGCTCTATATATTCCGTTTCGCTTGGAAAAAATCAAGGAGTAGGATTCATCGCGTTTTACGATATGGAGGCGCCGCCACCTCCTATTCTTCATCCGGAGGGCACATCTGGAGTCCGTTCTGGGCTCCGGAGAGGGGAAATCGTCGCCATCGTCATCATCAACCTTCCTCCATCGCCAATTCCATGGTGCTCTTCACCGTTAGTGAGTAATCTCATCATAGGCTTGCTGGACGGTGATGAGCTGGATGAGATCTATCATGTAATCGAGTTAGTTTTGACGGGGATTGATCCCTAGTATCCACTATGTTCTGAGATTGATGTTGTTACTACTTTGCCATGCTTAATGCTTGTAACTAGGGCCTGAGTGCCATGATTTCAGATCTGAACCTATTATGTTGTCGCCAATATATGTGTGTTTTAGATCCTATCTTGCAAGTTGTAGTCACCTACTATGTGTTATGACCCGGCAACCCCGGAGTGACAATAGCCGGAACTACTCCCGGAGATGACCATAGTATGAGGAGTTCATGTATTCACCAAGTGTTAATGCGTTGGTCCGAGTCTTTATTAAAAGCAGAACCTTAATATCCCGTGTTTCCAATAGGACCCCGATGCCACGGGAGGGATGGACAATAGATGTCATGCAAGTTCTTTTCCCTAAGCACGTATGACTACATACGGAATACATGCCTACATTAGATTGACGAATGAGAGCTAGTTACTTATCTCTCTGTGTTATAGCTGTTACATGATGAATCACATCTGGCATAATCATCCATCACTGATCCAATGCCTACGAGTCTTTTACTACTGGTCCTTGCTACGTTACTTGTTACTGCTGTCACTACTGTTTATACTTGCTACTAATGTCACTACTGTTGTTACTTGCTACTGCTGTCACTACTATTGTTACTTGTTACTTGATGTTACCTGCTGCAAGACCTTTTTATGGCGCCATTGATACAACAAGTCAGGAATAGTCTGCCGTCAACCGACCTTTTTCTGGCACCGTTGCTATCATACCACTTTGCTACTCATACTTTGCTTGCAGATACTAATCTTTCAGGTGTGGTTGAATTGACAACTCAGTTGCTAATACTTGAGAATATTCTTTCGCTTCCCCTTGAGTCGAATCAATAGATTTGGGTTGAATACTCTACCCTCGAAAACTATTGCAATCCCCTATACTTGTGGGTTATCAGATGCCCCCGTGCATCCCCTTCTCTATCAACAATCATCAGTTCATCCCTCTACATGCTATATTTTTATCAGTTCATATGTTATGTGCTATGCTTGGAGCGTCCCGCTATTTATTTTTTAGTTTGTTTTAGTGTTGCTTGTTGTTCATAGCAAGTCAAAACCTAGCATACCTTGTTTGGGACAGAGACACGCTCCATTCCACTCTAGAACACAACATAGGTTTTCAGGCTTATCTTTTTTGTGTGTTCTTCATCTTTTCATAGCTACTATCATGCTTAGCTCTTAGTTTTCACGCTTTTCTTATTAAGAGGTATTATTTAGGTTGCTTATGGAACTCTCTTGAGTTATCATGATTATCTTGTCTAGAGAGTGGGCTCGTTGGAGTTGTGTGTCTTGCATGAGTAGGTAATTGAGGTTGCTATTTAAGTGTAGTAGTAACATGCAATAGTTTTGAGGTATTGATTTGAGTAATGTTTGGACTATTGGTGCCAAGAGCTTGAGCTTATTAGTGATAGGTCTCGTATTTTGGGAAAACTGTGTGTTTTTCAAAAACTAAAAATTAGTTGAGAACTCTAGCTATTAAATTGATCGCTAACCTCTGGAGGGGTTGGATCCACACTCGTAGTAGTGTTGCCCCTTCTCTCTTTTTTGGCTTCTTTGGCTCTTTATTTTTACCTCTCATTTGTCCTCTTTGGGATCTTTTGTTTTTCCACTTTGGGATATTTTCCTCTCTTAAGGGCAACACTCTATGTTTTACATGAATAAAATAAAAATCATCACACTTTATAACAAGTACTCAACATAAAGACAAGTGAAAACTATCATGATGTATGCAAATGTATGCCTCTGCCAGTATAGCAGGATATGCAATGATACTAGTGCGTCATGTAGCAATAACCGGAGCATGGCCCAACTGTCATGCGGCTCTATGATCAAGCAAAAGCATGTATGACATGAAGATCAGGTCATGAGATGGTGGATGTTGCATGGCAATGTATCTCGAAAAGGCTATGGAAATGCCTTAATAGGTAGGTATGGTGGCTGTTTTGAGGAAAGATATAATGAGGCTTATGTGTGACAGAGCGTATCATGTCATGGGTTTGGATGCACCGGCGGAGTTTGCACCAACTCTCAATGTGAGAAAGGGCAATGCACAGTACCGAAGAGGATAACAAAATATGGATGGTGGAAGTGCCAACAATCGAATACTCACATTAGTCCGAAGAACTCATACACTTATTATTGGTAACTCTCTATCTAGTTAGGAAATTCACAAAGAGACAAGTACCCCGAGAGGAGTGTTTGGGGGTTTGGTTATCTTTGCGCATCCTCGACTCATGGTAACGTGAGGGTACTCTATATATTCCAACCCCTCCAGAGGTTAGCGATTAATTTAGTAGCTAGAGTTCTAAACTAATTTTTAGTTTTTTAAAAACACACGGATTTCCGAAAATACGACACCTATCACTAATAGGCTCAAGCTCTTGGCACCAATAGTCCAAACATTACTCAAATCAATACCTCAAAACTATTGCAAGTTACTACTATACTTAAATAGCAACCTCAATTACCTACTCATACAAGACACACAACTCTGTGCAATGAGCCAACTCCCTAGACAAGATAAGCATGATAACTCAAGAGAGTTCAAGAAGCAACCTTAATAATACCTCTTAAAAAGATAAGCATGAAAACTAAGAGCTAAGCATGACAGTAGCTACGAAAAGATGAAGAACAAACAAAAAAGATAAGCATGAAAACATATGTTGTGTTCTAGAGTGGAATGGAGCGTGTCTCTCTCCCAAACAAGGTAGGATAGGTTCCGACTTGTTATGAACAACAAGCAAAACTGAAACAAACTAAAAAGAAAATAGCGGGACGCTCCAAGCATAGCACATAACATATGAAGTGATAAGAATATAGCATGGAGATGGACGAACTGATGATTGTTGATAGAGAAGGGGATGCATGGGGGCATCCCCAAGCTTAGACGCTTGAGTCTTCTTGAATATTTCTTGGGGTGCATGGAGGAATCCCCATGCTTGAGCACTTGACACTCATGTATCTTCTTTCATCATCTCCCATCGCATACTTGAAAACTCCCTTCATAGAAACTCATCATAAGCTTATTAGAGTGGTTAGTTGCCTTAATAAAATAATTCATAACCTGCTGGAAATAAAGATTTTCATGAAAATCTACTGCTTCTTATGAATGCCTAAAGGTTTTTGCAAATAAATAGTTACCTTAGGATTTGCAAAACAATGAAAACGCAAAACATGGCAGAATCTGTGAAAAACAGAACAACAGGTAGAGTAAATAATTTATTCGGGCACTTCTGCAACTCAAATCAAAAAACTCAGAACAGATGCGAGAAATGCAATTATATAGGGAATTTTTCTGTCAACCAGACACAATCTGTTTCTGGACAGAATGTCACAATTTTTGAATTTTCTTGCAATCGGAGGCTATAACTTGGCACAAAGCTTAAAAATAAAGATACAATTATGTTGCTACAGTATTAGCAAGCATCAAGACCACTAAAACAGAAAGTAAAAACAAATTGGGTTGTCGCCCAACAAGCGTTTTCTTTTATGCCTTTGAGCTAGGCATAATGTAAGAAGATCAAGTGTTATCAACTCCAAAAGAATAACTTGCCTGAGTAACGGACTCATAAGGTAACTTAATCTTATTTCTAGGGAAGTGTTCCATTCCCTTTTAAGCAGAAATTGGAATTTAATAATCCCCTCTTTCATGTCAATGATAGCACCAACGGTGCGAAGAAAGTGACGTCCCGAAATAATTGGTCATGAAGGATCACATTCAATGTCCATAATAAGGAAATCAACGGGCACATAATTATCATTGACAATAATAAGAACATCATCAATTCTCTATCAACAAGATGAACACCAAAAGAACATGGATCGTAAGGTTTCTAGTCAAGCATATCATACATTCTTTTGGGCATAACAGAGGCACTAGCTCCAACATCACATAAAGCAAAGCAAGAGATATTATTCAATTTAATTTTGACCATAGGATCCCAACCATCTTCTAGTTTTCTTGGAATAGAAGTCTCTAGCTTGAGATTCTCCTCCCTAGCTTTGATAAGAGAATTGGTAATATGCTCGGTGAAGGCAATATTAAGTATACTAGTGTGGGGGTCTTTAGCCAATCTTTGCAAGTGGGGAAGTTCTAATTTTAAGCATCTCTACATCATGATCTATGTTGTCCACCTTCAAAGAGAGACTATCTGATTTTCTAGTTTCTCTTTTAAACTCTTGTTGAAGGCTTTTTGAGAAGTGGCAAAATCCTTAAGCATGCTCTATAATTCAGAAGTGGAGTTTTTGGTGCTAGGATAATTGTTTTCGTTCCCATAGTTGTTGAATGGAAACAGTCTAGGATTGCTACCAAAATTACTCCTATAGGCATTATTATTGAAGTTTTTCCTAGAGATAAAATTAACATCAGCTTGCTCTCTTTCTTGAGAAACCAAAGAATTTAAAGGAACATCATGAGGATCTATAGGAGCTTGCTTAGTGAGTAAAGTCATGATCATGTCATCCTTATCATTAAGGGAGGAGATCTCCTCAACAGAGTTTACCTTCCAACCCGTGGGAGCTCTCTCGGTGTGCCATTGAGAATAATTTGTCATCATCTCATCCAATGGCTTTATGGCAGCACCAAGTGTAGTTGACATAAAGGTTCCTCCCACGGTCGAGTCTAACAGATTCCGTGAGGTAAAGTTCAATCCTGCATAGAAAGTTTGGATAACCATCCAAGTAGTCAAACCATGTGTAGATCAATTCTTAACAAGAGATTTCATACGTTCCCAAGCTTGAGAAACATGTTCATTACCCAATTGCCTAAAATTCATAATGTTACTCCTCAACTGGATAATCTTAGCAGGCGGGTAATACTTCCCAATAAAAGCATCTTTGCACTTGTCACAAGAATATATGCTATTCCTAGGCAAAGATTGAAGCCACACTTTAGCTCCTCCTCTCAAGGAGAAATGAAAAAGCTTAAATTTAACAATATGACCATCTACTTCTTTATATTTTTGCATATCACAGAGCTCAACAAAATTGTTCAAGTGCAAAGCAGCATCATCTCCAGCACCGAAGAATTGATCTTTCATAACTAGGTTCAGTAAAGCAGGTTTAATCTCATAGGACGTGGCCTCAGTGGCGGGAGCAGCAATAAGAGTGTAGATAAAGTCATTGTTGTTGTGACTGGTGAAGTCACACAACTTGCTATTCTGAGTGGAACCCATGGAAGCGGCAACAAGCAAGAACAAAGCAACTAATTTTTTTGTGGTTTTTGGTATAAGACTCTAAAGCAAAAACTAGAAAGCAAACTAACAAGACTTAAAAACAAAGGTAAAGGATAGCATGCAAATCCCCTATCTTGAAGACTGGAGTCCCCAACAACGGCGCCAGAAATTTTCTTGATGACGAGTTGATGGATATACTTCTTGCCCCTCGTTGTATACCACAAGTGGAAGGTGGAGATGTAATCAGCAGCAGATTTCCCTTACACGGAGATTGTAAGGTTTATCAAACCAGGAGGACTCCTAGGCTCAACAAGTAGGTGTCTTCCACCCTGGAGCTAGTAGAAGACATGGACCTGCACACACAACAAATAACTTTGCTCCCAACGAGTACAGAGAGGTTGTCAATCTCTCCGGCCTTGTAGTTTGCAAAGGATCAAACCACAAGCGGGAAAGTAATAGTGATTGCAACGGAAAAGTAAATGAAAGCGGTAATTGATGGAGGTGTAAACAATGATGGTGATATGGACCGGAGTCACGTGATGTTCACTAGTGATGTCTCTCTCCCAAAAGACGATAAACAAATATGCTAGGGTAAACAAATCAAAGTTGGGCAATTGACAGAATTATGATCGCACTGCAATGCTAATTATGCTACTTGATAGTTAGAGGTTCAATAGTAATGGGCAGTACGCCAAGACAAGTAGACCGTTTATTCATCTGCATCTACTTACTAATCATCCACCTTCAGATATCTATCTAGAACATCTCTTCGGTATTAAGTTGCGAGCCCCACCCAAAGTGTAAACTCAAAGCAACGGACAACTTCATTAACGAACTATGTGTAAGGTAAACAATCCTTGCAATCGTTATTTTCTCCCTAATGGCGACAAGAACATACCCTAGTCTCATGTTTCTGTCACTCAAGCCAGACATCGAGGGGAATGAACTCACAATCATGCATAACGCTCCCTCTTGGAGTTGCAATCTACTACTCGGCCAAAGCAATAAATAGCAATGGAGAAAATGCATAAATCACCAAGGAACATAATAGAAAAGGGTAATCAAATATATAACTCATAACAATCCGAATATAATCTCAAAATCCATAGGATCCCAACAAACCGAGCATAGCAATAGCAAGAGAATTACATAGATGCCTTGATCATGTAGGGCAGCTCACAAGGACTAACCATTGAAGCACAAGATTGGAGAGAAGACATCACATAGCTACTGGTCATGGACTCATGGTCCAAGGAGGACTACTCACGTCACATCCGGGAAGTGTCCATGGTTGTGGAGAAGCTCTCGGAGGTCAATCCTCCCTCCGGCAGGGTGCCGGGAAGAGGTCTCCTGACGCTTCCGATCTCAGAAGCGCTGCAGCGGCGGAACGATGATGAAATTCGCGATTCGAGATGTTCTGGAAGGGTTTTGTCTCGGGACTCTAAATATAGGCCAAAGAAGGGCACAGGAGGAGGTGGGATCCACCCAGGTGGCCTCCTGGCGTGTCCTAGGGCCGAGCCGCACCAGCAGGTCGCCTAGGAGGCCCCTGGCCCCCCTCTAGCCCATCTTCGGTGATCCAGAAGCTTCTGTTTCACTGATTTTTTATATACTTTTTCTGGAATTTTTCGTGCTTCAGAAAATTGGGAAAAAGCCCTGATGTCAGTTGTGCTTCCCCGGCAACGGCGCCAGAAAAGTGCTGATCCTGCAATCTCTAGCGTTAGCTAGACGAATGCTTATGACAACAAACCTTCCCCTGCAACGGCACCAGAAGAATGCTAAAAGCACTCCCCAGTAATGAGACTAGAAGAATGTTGTTGATAGCCCACCAACGCGTGGGTTCGCAGCAGTTTTCGAGGGTAGAGTATTTGACCCAAATTCGTAGATCGCCTAAAGCAGGTGAGAGAATACTCTCGAGTATTAGCACCTGAATTTGTCAGATTCAACCACACCTGAAAGATTAGTATCTGCAAGCAAAGTAGTAACAGCAAAGTAGTATGATAACAACGGTGTCAGAAATGATCTATTGAGAGCAGACTATTCCCAACGATTGTATCAATGGCGCCTCCGTTGCCGCGTTAATGGAAGTTGTGAATTCCCGTCAACGGTCAGCGAATGAACATTGTAGCAGGTAGTAGCAGTGTAACGAGCAACGGCAGTGGCAAGGAACAGCAGTAGTGACAGTAGTAGCAAGTAGCAACAATAGCAAGCGACAGTAGTAGCAACAGTAGCAGCAGAGCAAGACAAGTAACAACAGTAGCAACAGTAGTAGCAGCAGCAGAGCAAGACAAGTAACAGCAGTAGCAATAGTAGTAGCAGCAGCAGTAGTAGGACAAACTCGTAGGCAATGGGTCGGTGATTTGTTTGGATGATATTCATCATGCAACAGCTATAACACGGAGAGATAAGTGGCTAGCTCTCGTTCGTCAATGTGATGTAGTCATGCATTCCGTGTGTCGTCATACGTGCTTAGGGAAAAGAACTTGCATGACATCTATTGGCCATCCCTCCCGTGGCAGCGGGGTCCAAAAGGAAACTACGGGATATTAAGGTTCTCCTTTTAATAAAGAACCGGACCAACGCATTAGCACTTGGTGAACACATGAACTCCTCAAACTATGGTCATCACCGGGAGTGGTTCCGGTTATTGTCACTCCGGGGTTGCCGAATCATAACACATAGTAGGTAACTACAACTTGCAAGATCGGATCTAAACCACACATATATTGGTGACAACATAATAATTTTAGATCTGAAATCATGGCACTTTGGCCCTAGCGACAAGCATTAAGCATGGCAAAGTAGTAGAAACATCAATCTCACAACATAGTGGATACTAGGGATCAATCCCCATCAAAACTAACTCGATTACATGATAGATCTCATCCTACTCATCACCGCCCAACGAGCCTACGAATAGATTACTCACGAACGACGAAGAGCTTCATTGATTTGGAGAGGGTAGAAGGTTGATGATGACGATGGCGATGATTTCCCTTCTCCGGAGCGCAAGACGGACTCCAGATCTGCCCTCGAGATGAAGAACGGGTGGTGGTGGCGCCTCCGTATCGAAAACGCGACGAAAACTTCTCTTTTTATTTTTTCTGGGACGAAAGGCAACTTATAGAGCTGGAGTTGGGGGACGCAGTTGCCTGTTGGCCCCACAAGCCTGCCCACCGCCACTAGGGGGGTGGTGGCGGAGCAGGGGCTTGTAGCCCACTGGCCCACCCCCTGAGGTTGAACTTGGCACAGGTATTTCTGATATTTTCCAAAACTGCTCCTCGTAAATTTTCAGGACATTTGGAGAACATTGATTTCTGCACAAAAATAACATCAAGGCAATTCTGCTGAAAACAGCGTCAGTCCAGGTTAGTTCCATTCAAATCATGCAAATTAGAGTCCAAAACAAGGGCAAAAGAGTTTGGAAAAGTAGATATGACGGAGACGTATGAACTCCCCCAAGCTTAAAACCTTGCTTGTCCTCAAGCAACTCAGCTGACAAACTGAGAGAGAAAGAAAAACTTTGACAAACTCTGTTTGATCTTGTAGTTGCAACTATGTCTAACTCATAACCAGAATTTCAGCAAGATCACAAGTTAACCACATAAGCAAATGACACAAGGGTCTCATGGTAAACTAATATCAATGGCATAATCAGCTAACGAGCAAATAATAATGAGTTTCAAATACCAACACTTCAATCAAAACAAGCATGAAGCAATATAAATACGTGGTATCTCGCTAGCTCTTTCTGAGACCGCAAAACATAAATTGAGAGCACTTTCAAAGATCAAGGGCTGACTAAACATTGTAATTCATAGCAACGAAGATCCAGTCACAGTCATACTCAATATCAATCAAAAGCAAAGCATAAAAATGACAGAGGTGCTCTCTAATTGGTGCTTATATAAGAGGAGGATGACTCGATAGGAAAATAAATAGACAGGCCCTTCGCAGAGGGAAGCATTGATTTGCAGAGGTCCCAGAGCTCAAGCTTTGAAAACAAAGATAATAATTTTGGGTGGCATGCTTTCATTGTCAACGCAATGACCAAGAGTTTTCAATATCTTCCATGCTACTCATGCTATAGGCGGTTCCCAAACAGAAGAGTAAAGTTTTAACTCCCCCACCACCAATCAATCACACTCCACGGCTAGCCGAATCCTCGGGTACCGTCCATACTAACATCAGTCCGGGGGGAGTCTTGTTTTACAGTTATGTTTTCGATTTAAGCGTGGAACTGGGCATCCCAAATACCGGCCCCTTGCTCGTGAATGACTGTGAATAAAGACATGTCGAGGATAACACTCCTAGCATGGAAGATACCAATAGCCCTTTATCACCACATGAGCGGTTCGGGCATGCAAAACAAATTATTTCTTGAAGATTTAGAGAGTGGCACATGCATATTTACTAAGAACGGCAGGTAGATACCGCAAATAGGTAGGTATGGTGGACTCTCATGGAAAAACTTTTGGGTTTATGGAAGTGGATGCACAAGCAGTATTCCGCGTAGTACAAGTGAAGGCTAGCAAAAGACTAGGAAGCGACCAACTAGAGAGCGACAACAGTCATCAAGATGCAATGAGTTTGACTAACATTGAATGCAAGGATGAACAGGATATAAATCACCATGAACACGAACTTCATAGAGGCTTTGTTGATTTTGTTTCAACTACATGCATGAACATGCGCCAAGTCAAGCCACTTGAAACATTCAAAGGAGAATACCGTCCTATCATACTACATTATAGTCATCTCAAAATCTATGTTGGCATTCAAGACAAACCATTATAAGCTCTCAGCTAAATAAGCATGGCATCAGAAACTATGATCTCTAAGTTGTCATTGCAAACATGGTTCTCTCACAACAAAGCTAAATCTGGATCGACAAGCTAGTCATATTTAGAAAAAACAAAATAGATTGAGTTCCTACCAGCTTTTCAGTCTCAGTCACTTCATCATATATCATCATTGTTGCCTTTCATTTGCACGATCGAACGATGAAAACGATAATAAGCGCATTGGACTAAGCTGAATCTGCACGCAAACACAAAGGGGAAGACAAAATAATATGGCTCTTTGAAAGCTAAACAGGTAAGCATTGAAGAACCACTAAGCATTGTAACCAATAACTTCTACCTTGACACAAAGTAAAAGAAAGCTATTTACACGGGAAAGCTCCCAACAAGCAAAAGAAAAATCTTTTTGGGTTTTCTCAAAAAGACACAAAACAAGAAAACAAGAGAACGAAAAGAAACTAGCATGGATAATACAGTGGCAAAGTGTAAACACCGGCTAACAGAGTGAAAGCATAAGCATGAATGTAAAGTCGGTGAGAACACGTACTCCTCCAAGCTTAGGGTTTTGGCCTAGCTTGGTCTACTCCCATGGTGGGAAATAACCAGCTCCAGGATACTCCGGAGCAGACTGTGGATGCCACTGCTGTGTGAGCTCCTCTGGCTCCCACTGATAAACTGGCGTCTGGTACTCGACTGGCGGCTCACGCATGGGCGCCTGTGGTTGGGCCAAGCCCCAATATGCGTAGATGTTCGCGGGCATAATAGTGTACCTGCATGCATTAAGATCAAACAAAGAAGGAGCAGGCAAAGTAATAGTCTCTCGAGTACCCTGACTAAACACCAGGTTATAAATCATCCGTCTACTAGCATCTCTATCCAGAAAATCATGGCGAACCATGCTGTCATAATCCAGATATCTCTTAGGGAGAAGCATCTCTCCTTTCTCTCCCAGTCTAATGGGTATCTCAAAGTGTCTGGCAAGACGGGTAGCATAGATACCTCCATAGACAACACGTTAAGAACGGTTCAGGTTCAACCGTTGAGCTACTATAGCGCCCAAGCTATAAGTCTTATCGTTATAAAGGCCTTCGTGTTAAACCACAAGGTCTGGAGAACTAAGTGATCCAGCCTCCCCACGGCCAATCAAACATTTTCCCACAAATAGTGAGAAGTACCGAAGCACAGGAAAATGTATGCTAGCAATTCTAGCGCGAGACACTCCTCTCTCCTCTCCAATAGCAATAGAACCAATGAAATCCTCCAAGTCCAGTGGACGAGGGTCACGGATATCCCCAACATAAGGTAATTTGGATACATTGCAAAAATCCTGCAGCGTCATGCACTAGGGGACATCGTATATCATGAACTCAACCATGGGAGGATTCTTCCTCGGATAAAAGTTGAAGCTTTGAACGAAAATATTGGTGAGGAGGAGGTATTGTGGGCACTTATCTTCAAAGAACGCAGTAAGACCTGCGTTCTCCACCAAGTAATAAAAGTCTTCATAAAATCCGGCGGCGCGCAAAAATTCATCACTTGGCCACTCGCACGCTTGAACTTCTGTGACTCGAGGGACTACGTACTTGGGGTGGTTCTTCTCATCCTCCTTGGTGTTACGGCTTGAAGAGCCTCTCAAGAATCTCCTCATCTTTTCCTTTTTCTAGCTCTGAAATTTTTTGAAATTTTTAGAGACTTTGAAAGAAAAGTGAATAAGGATTATCCCAACTTTAAGCAACTACTCCTACTAGTGCCTAGAGACCGTATCACGCGCTAAAACTACTTGGGACCAGCTAAAATCAACTTTTCTAGCTCAAGAACAGGGTCACCAAGGTAGCAAGAATACGCGAAGGATAAAGCACTAGAGCAAAAACTAATTGGACCAATGGAGGAGTCACTTACCAAGGAGTAATTTCCCCAAAACGGTTCGGAGAATGGTGCTTTGAGCAAGGAGATCGAAAATCACAGCCAAATGATCAAGAACACGGGTTTGAGCTGCGAAACAATTTTTTCTGGAGGTGGAAGAAGAGGCTGAGAGCTCGAATGAGTGCAGGGGGTGCCTGTGGGCCCCACAAGCTTGCACCCCGCCACCTGGGGGTAGGTGGTGGTGGGGGGGCTTGTGGCCCACTGGTCAGGCCCCCTGACCAGCTCTCGGGCCGAGAAATATTCAAAAATTCCAGAAAAATCATACTAAATTTTCACGACCATCGGAGAACTTTTATTTTCGAGGTATTTTTCTCCGAGATGCTAAAACAGAAAACAGGAAAAGCTAAACTAAATCTATCATTTTTCTTCTAAGAAAAAGAAAAGGAAAACTTAAAACAGAGGTATGTGACTCTCTGATTCATCCATCTTATGCTCATCGAAATAAATCCGTCAATGGGGTTGATCAAGTCCTTGTGACAAAACATTCTCGAATCGCAAGAGAGAACGGAGAATTTTCGAATAGCCACTAAGTCACCTCAATGGGGATATGTATCTCCCCAACAAGAAAGTCATACTTCATCTTGACACGAGGAATAGGGCATTCAAAGCTCCCAATGAGAATCAATGGAGTCTTTTCGATAGCATTGATGCAATGTACTGGATATCGTTTCTTCGGAAAATGCACTGTGTGCTCATTACCGTTGACATGGAAAGTGGCATTGCCTTTGTTGCAATCTATAACAGCCCCTGTAGTGTTTAAAAAGGGTCTTCCGAGGATGATAGCCATGGCATCGTCCTCGGGAATATCCAAGATAACAAAGTTTGTTAAGATAGTGGTATTTAGCAACCACAACAGGCACATCCTCGCAAATGCCGATAGGGAAAGCAGTTGATTTGTCGGCCATTTGCAGAGAAATTTCAGTGGGTGCCAACTTATCCAACTCAAGTCTATGATAAAGAGAGAGCGGCATAACACTAACACCAGCTCCAAGGTCACATAAGGCAGTTTTTACGTAGTTTCCTTTAATAGAGCAAGGTATAGTGGGCACTCCGGGATCACCAAGTTTCTTAGGAGTTCCACCTTTGAAAGTATAGTTGGCAAGCATGGTGGAGATCTCAAGATGTGGCATCTTCCGTTTATTAGTCAGGATATCTTTCATGTACTTGGCATACGGAGACATCTTGAGCATATCAGTTAACCGCATCTTCAGAAAGACGGGTCTTATCATCTCAACGAAGCGCTCAAAATCCTCATCATCCTTTTTCTTGGATGGCTTAGGAGGAAAGGGCATAGGTCTCTGAACCCATGGCTCTCTTTCTTTACCATGCTTCCTAGCAGTGAAGTCATTCTTGTCGTACTTCTTAGGTTATGGATTATCAGGATTAACCGTAGGTTCAATCTCCACATCCTCGTCATTGCTAGGTTGAGCATTATTATGAACATCACTTTCCATATTGTCACCAGGTTCATGTTCATCACCAGATTGTGTTTCTGCATCACACGCAGAAATATCATTAGGTTCTTCAGGTGTGATAGTGTTTGGTGAACTGGCGTGCATGTTTCTATCATCCTTCTTCTTCTCCTTAGGATGACTAGGTGTATCAGCATTGATTCCTTGAGAATCTTGATCAATTCTCTTAGGATGACCTTCAGGATACAAAGGTTCCTGAGTCATTTTGCCTCCTCTAGTAATGACTCTGACAGACTTGTCATTTAATTCATTGAGCATGTCATTCTGAGCTTTAAGTACTTGTTCTACCTGAGTAGTAATCATAGAGGCATGTTTACTCAGAAGCTTCAGAGCATTGACATTTCTGTCTACGCAAGCACTTAAATGGCTAAGCATACGAGTACTTTCTTCCAAATGTCTGCTAACGTAATCAGTGAAACTCTATTGTTTGGCAACAAAGTTGTCAAATTCATCAAAGCATAGGCTAGCAGGTTTATCAAAAGGAATATCACTCTCATCAAACCTACGCAGAGAATTCACTTCTACTACCTGTATCGGGTTATCGAGGCCGTGGATCTCTTCGATAGGTGGTAGATTTTTGACATCTTCAGATCTAATGCCTTTCTCTTGCATATATTTCTTGGCTTCTTGCATATCTTCGGGATTGAGGAATAGAATACCTCTTTTCTTAGGAGTTGGCTTAGGAGGTGGTTCAGGAATAGTCCAAGCATTATCGTTGATGAAGAGGTGATTCAGTAGTGTCTCAGCTTGTTCTATAGTTTGTTCCCTAAAAACACAACCGGCACAACTATCTAGCTGGTCTCTAGAGGCATCGGTAAGTCCATTATAGAGGATATCAAGTATCTCGTTCTTCTTAAGAGGGTGATCAGGCAAAGCATTCTGTAGCTGGACGAGCCTCCCCCAAGCTTGTGGAAGACTCTCTTCTTGGAGTTGAGCAAAGTTGTATATTTCCTGCAAGGCAGCTTGCTTCTTATGGGCAGGGAAATATTTCTCACAGAAGTAATAGACCATCTCCTGAGGACTACACACACATCCAGGAGCAAGAGAGGTGAACTAGACTTTAGCATCATCCTTTAGAGAGAAAGGAAACAGCTTAAGGATATAGTAGTGATGGATCTTCTCCTCATCAGTGAAGAGGTTGGCTATTTCGGATAGTTTGGCAAGATGGGCTATGACCGTCTCAGACTCATAACCGTGAAAAGGATCAGATTCGACTAGAGAGATTATCTCAGGGTCGACAAAGAATTCATAATCCTTATCGGTGACAAAGATAGGCGAAGTGGCAAACTTCGGATCATTTCTCATCCTAACTTCCCGAGATTTTTCCTTCCACTTGAGAAGTAATTTCTCAGCGTCATAGGCATCCTTAGATGCAAGAAAATCCTCAGCTATCTCTCCCTCCATAACGTAACCCTCAGGTATATCAGGCAATTCATATCTAGGAGAGCTAGATCTAGCAGGAGCAAAAATAGGTTCTATCTCAATAGTATCGGTAGTTTCAGAAGCATCACGAGCATTGGCAGTAACTCTAGCAATATGAGCATCAAGGAACACTCCTAGTGGAACATCAGGAAAAGGAGTATCTCTAGCAGTATCAAGCATAGCATCATCAGGCAAAATAGCATCTCTAGCATCATCAGGCAAAGCAGTATCAAGCATAGCATCTCTAGCAGTATCAGGCATAGTATCAAGCATAGCATCTCTAGCAGTAGCATCATAAGCATCATCAAGCACATGAGACATATCAAGATTTCTAGCAGGAGGTGATGTCGCAAACTTACTCATAACTGAAGGTGAATCAAGTGCACGGCTAGATGGAAATTCCTTACCTCCCCTCGTAGTTGAAGGCAATACTTTGGTCTTCGGATCCTTCAAATTCTTCATAGTGATCAGCAGATATAAATCCCAAGTAACTCAGAGAATATAGCAATACCTCCCCGGCAACGGCGCCAGAAAAATGCTGATGTCAGTTGTGCTTCCCCGGCAACGGTGCCAGCAAGATGCTGATGACAGCAGTGCTTCCCCGGCAACGGCGCCAGAAAAGTGCTGATCCTGCAATCTCTAGCGTTAGCTAGACGAATGCTTATGACAACAAACCTTCCCCTGCAACGGCACCAGAAGAATGCTGAAAGCACTCCCCAGTAATGATACTAGAAGAATGTTGTTGATGGACCACCAGCGCGTGGGTTCGCAGCAGTTTTCGAGGGTAGAGTTTTTGACCCAAATTTGAAGATCGCCTAAAGTAGGTGAGAGAATACTCTCGAGTATTAGCAGCTGAATTTGTCAGATTCAACCACACCTGAAAGATTAGTATCTGCAAGCAAAGTAGTAACAGCAAAGTAGTATGATAACAACGGTGTCAGAAATGATCTATTGAGGGCAGACTATTCCCAACGATTGTATCAATGGCACCTTCGTTGCCGCGTTGACGGAAGTTGTCAATTCCCGTCAACGGTCAGCGAATCAACAGTGTAGGAGGTAGTAGCAGTGTAACGAGCAATGACAGTGGCAAGGAACAGCAGTAGTGACAGCAGTAGCAAGTAGCAACAATAGCAAGCGACAGTAGTAGCAACAGTAGCAGCAGAGCAAGACAAGTAACAGCAGTAGCAACAGTAATAGCAGTAGCAGAGCAAGACAAGTAATAGCAGTAGCAACAGTAGTAGCAGCAGCAGTATTAGGACAAACTCGTAGGCAATGGTTCGGTGATTTTTTTGGATGATATTCATCATGCAACAGCTATAACACGGAGAGATAAGTGGCTAGCTCCCGTTCGTCAATATGATGTAGGCATGCATTCCGTGTGTCGTCATACGTGCTTAGGGAAAAGAACTTGCATGGCATCTATTGTCCATCCCTCCCGTGGCAGCGGGGTCCAAAAGGAAACTAGGGGATATTAAGGTTCTCCTTTTAATAGAGAACCGGACCAACGCATTAGCACTTGGTGAACACATGAACTCCTCAAACTATGGTCATCACCGGGAGTGGTTCCGGTTATTGTCACTCCGGGGTTGCCGGATCATAACACATAGTAGGTAACTACAACTTGCAAGATTGGATCTAAAACACACATATATTGGTGACAACATAATAATTTAAGATCTGAAATCATGGCACTCGGGCTCTAGTGACAAGCATTAAGCATGGCAAAGTAGTAGCAACATCAATCTCAGAACATAGTGGATACTAGGGATCAATCCCCATCAAAACTAACTCGATTGCATGATAGATCTGATCCTACTCATCACCGCCCAGCGAGCCTACGAATAGATTACTCACGAACGACGAAGAGCTTCATGGATTTCGAGAGGGAAGAAGGTTGATGATGACGATGGCGACGATTTCCCTTCTCCGGATCCCAAGACGGACTCCAGATCTGCCCTCCAGATGAAGAACAGGTGGTGGCGACGCCTCCGTATCGAAAACGCGATGAAAACTTCTCTTTTTATTTTTCTGGGACGAAAGGGAAATTATAGAGCTGGAGTTGGGGGTAGCAGGTGCCTGTGGGCCCCACTAGCCTGCCCACCGCCACCAGGAGGGATGGTGGCTGAGCAGGGACTTGTGGCCCACTGGCCCACCCCCTGAGGTGGAACTTGGCGCACGTATTTTTGATATTTTCCAAAACTGCTCCCCTAAATTTTCAGGACGTTTGGAGAACTTTGATTTTTGCACAAAAATAACACCAAGGCAATTCTCCTGAAAACAGCGTCAGTCCAGGTTAGTTCCATTCAAATTATGCAAATTAGAGTCCAAAACAAGGGCAAAAGAGTTTGGAAAAGTAGATACGACGGAGACGTATCAAGCCCCTGCAAAATAGATATCAGCACACAGAAACTCGCACTAGGTGCACTCAGTTAGTAGGTTAGTCCAAATATGTGTAAAATGATATAAAAGTGTAGCAAAACAAATAACAATGTCACCCAAAAGATCATGGAACAAGCAGAAATAATAGATACGTTTGGGACGTATCAGCGAGCCTAGCATGTACACACATGGCCTCGGAACACAAGAGACATGGAGAACAATGTCACCAAAAGATCATGGAACGAGCAGGAATCATATAGTTGATATGATCAACATGGAGATGGTCACCAGTGAAACTATACTCAACTCACGTGATGATCGGACTTGAGTTAGTGAATTTGGATCATGCGACACTCGAATGACTAGAGGGATGTCTATTTGAGTGGGAGTTTATTATTAATATGATTGGCTAAACTGAATTGTCTTGAACATAGTCTAAGTAATCTTTGCACAATTTTATGTTGTAGATATATGACTCGCGCAGTAGCAACCCTGAATTTTAATACGTTCCTAGAGAAAGCTAAGCTGAAAGATGATGGTAGCAACTTTGTAGAGTGGGCCTTAAATCTAAGGCTTATCCTCCAAGCTGGTGAAACGTCTCAAACGTATCGACTTTTCCAAACACTTTTGCTATTGTTTTGGCCTCATTCTTGCATGATTTGAATGAAACTAACCCGGACTGACGATGTTTTCAGCAGAGTTGTTTGTATGGTTTTCTTGTGCGCAGGAAAATGGATATTTAGACGTCCCAGAAAATTCCCATAAAAAATAGAGAAAATCCACGCACCAGGAGGAACCATGGGAGAGAAGATGGGCCAGAAGGGAGCCACGGGGCCCCCAGGCAACCTGTGGGCGCGGCCTGCCCCCTGGCTGCGTCGCGAGGCCGCCTGGGTGGGGCCCACCCCCTCTGGTGCCCAACTTTGGCTCCTATTTTTACCCTTGATGCAGAAATCTCAGAACATAAGTCGTTTTGCAAGTTCTCGACGCGGAGCCGCCGCCACCCTCGGTTCTTCTTTGGGAGAGCTAATCTGGAGGCTGCTTTGGCCTCCGGAGAGCTGAAATCATCGCCATCGCATCATCTTCACCACTCCATCATCCTCCCATGGCTTATCCCATCATGTGTGAGTAATTCCCTGCTGTAGGTGAAGGGGATGGGAGAGTTTGGATGAGTTATATCATGTAATAGTTTGTCGGATTGTTGGGGGCATGCTGCCTATCATCTACTATGGTGTTTATCATCTTTGCTACTACTTGTTACTCTTAATGCTTGTCACTTTGGGCCCGAGTGCCATGGTTTTAGATCTGAATACCTTATGTTTTCATGAATATATTTGTGTTCTCGATCCTACCTATGAGTAATATGCACCTATTATAGTCCGGAAGCGGCGATCTCAATGGTGACAGCTTGGGACACCAAAGGGGATAGACTATAATTTGAGGATTCCATGTATCCATTGATTGTTAATGCTTTGTTTCGGTGCTCTTTGACAGGAGCACCTTAATCTCCATAAGTTCCTTTTGGTCCCATTGATAGCGGGATGGTAGGACAAAAGATGTTTTTGCAAGTTCTCATTGCAAGTACACACGACTACCTTGGGATACATGCCTAATGTTTGATATATGCCTAGATGATCATTACTTTTCCATGTGCCTTGTCCCAAATAAAATACATGATATCTCTCATCCATGACCAACCATCCATTTCCCTAGCCTACAGTGTTTTAATACTGCTAGTTACAAGTTGCTTTACTTTCGCCGTTTTACTTTCGTTGCTTTGCCACTATTATTTATGTTGCCACCATCACTTCCATATCACCGTTGCTACTCACATTTCGTTGCTAAGCAAGTATCTTGTAGGTGCGGTTTAATTGACAACTCAACTGTAAAAGATTATAAATATTCTTTGGCTCCCCTTGTGTCGAATCAATAAAATGGGTTAACTTACCCGTGAAGGCTCTTGCGATCCCCTACACTTGTGGGTTATCAAGACCATATTCTTGCACCGTTGCCGAAGAGCATAGCTTTATTTACAAGTCTATTTGGAGTTATTTTGCTTGCTGCCATTTATTCACTGTGGGTAAGAAAGGAGACCCAAGGTTCCAATTTCACCATCCACTATGAGAAAAGGTATTGTTCTTAGCACTAGCGTTACACTTGATTCACCTTTCGTTATGAGTTGGTTTGCTTCACCACCACCACATGTTGCTTCTACCGAGTCTGTCACTCTGCCTGATACTTTTGATGATGCTTCTACTACTATTGATGAGCCTGGTTTACTTGGTTATTTTATTGAGTCTCTGATTGCTAAGGCTGCTAAGCAGTCTGGAATTGAACTTCCTGTTACACGCTACCCCATTGGTAGATCTTTTAGTTACCCAAACATGAGTGGTCTCAAGGAAAGAATTCTTGATGATGATTATATTGAACTTGATGATGACTTATCCAGGGAACTTACACAGTGTGCTGACTCTGACCCTGCTTCTGTTAAGAAGCTACTTGAAAAGCATTCTATGAAGAACAAATTTACTCCTGATCCTAAATTTGCTTCATCTCCTATTAGCATTGAGGATGCTGATTTTGATTTCTCTGTTGATCTTTCACTTATATCCACAGTTGAAGATGACCCCTTTTATGGCAGAGAAAATGTCGATGCTATTGCACACCTTACCAAACTCACTGAGTTGGGTGGCTGATTCACTACAGAGTACAAGAAGAGAAATTATTATGTTACTAAGTTACTTCCTTTCTCTTTGAAGGAAGATGCTAAAGCATGGTATGATGCACTACTGTTACCTCTTGAGCTTGCGTTGGTTTTTCCCTTGAAGAGGAAAGGGTGATGCACCACAGTAGAAGTAAGTATTTCCCTCAGTTTGAGAACCAAGGTATCAATCCAGTAGGAGTATCAAGATGAGGAACCAATGTACCTGCGCAAAAAAAATTGCACCCAACGCTATAAAGGGGTTGTCAATCCCTTCACGATTATTTGCAAGGTGAGATCTCAAGGTGGAAAGGGCAACAAAGTAAAAGTGTAGATCTGAAAATATGACGTGAAGTAGACCCGGGGGCCATAGAGTTCACTAGAGGCTTCTCTCATGATAGCAAGTATTACGGTGGGTGAACGAATTACTATCGAGCAATTGATAGAATCGCGCAAAGTCATGATGATATCTAAGGCAATGATCATACATATAGGCATCACGTCCGAGACAAGTAGACCGATACTTTCTACATCTACTACTATTACTCCAAACATCGACCGCTCTCCAGCATGCATCTAGTGTATTGAGTTCATAACAAACAGAGTAACGCCTTAAGCAAGATGACATGATGTAGAGGGATAAATTCATGCAATAGATATAAACCCCATCTTTTTCCCCTTGATGGCAACAACACAATAAGTGCCTCGCTGCCCCTTCTGTCACTGGGTGAGGACACCGCACGGTATGAACCCCAAACCAAGCACTTCTCCCATTGCAAGAATTATAGATCAAGTTGGCCAAACGAAACCCACAACTCGAAGAGAATTACAAGGATACGAAATCATGCATATAAGAGATCACAGGAGACTCAAATAATATTCATAGATAATCTGATCATAAATCCACAATTCATCAGATCTCGACAAACACACCGCAAAAGAAGATTACATCGGTTAGATCTCCATGAAGATCATGGAGAACTTTATATTAAAGATCCAAGAGAGAGAAGAAGCCATCTAGCTACTAGCTATGGACCCGAAGGTTTGTGGTGAACTAGTCATGCATCATCGGAGAGGCAATGGTGTTGATGAAGAAGCCCTCCGTGTCCGAATCCCCCTCCGACAGGGCACCAGAACGGTCCTGTAACATCCCAAAATTATAAATTTTGGAATGTCAATATAATTATTAGATTGATTGTTTGTTTGTTTGAGTGATTGAAACTTGAGTGGAATTTGAAACTTCTCAAAAAAATGAGAGGGAATAAAATGACTTTCCCAAAAGTTTTCTATTTTGAATCCCTTTTCAATTGATCATCCGGTTTTCAAACACTCTGAAGTGCGAGGACATACTCGGAGGCGATCAAATCTTGTGGGGAACGTGTGCAAAAGTCTGCAGAGTACTCAAACCTAATCGATTAGCCGTGTCCACGGTCATGGACAACTTGAGCCAAAGGAACTGAAGTTATCTGAAATTCTCAACACAAATAATAATATTGATGTGGGTATTATTGACAACATGGGTACGAGAATTGGTTGGTGGAACCATCTCGTTAACAACTAACAATGTAGTAATATTTTGCTTTTAGCCCCTCTTGTTGTAGGAGAAAATTTGCTTTACGCTAAAACTTACAACACCACCTCCCATATATGCATATAGTATAGATGATATTTTACCCCCCCCCCCCTCATATGTGACTTGCCGGCATATTCAATATGCTGACCTACACGGCTGCAACGTCTGATGTTGCAGATATTTTTCTTCGACGAGTAAGAGTACGATTCAGGATTACGATCTACACTCAACTTGCCGTTGGTGTTTATGGGGACTCCACTCCCTTGGCTGCTTCCGCTGAGATATTTAAGGTATATATCATTTTTACGCTATTTACATGTGATTGCACTTTGATATATACATTGATGTACTGTGTGTGCCAGCATACTGATCCAGGGATGGCACAGAAACACAGAGGCTTGACTCGTTTTGAGTCGGGTCGCTATAGAAATAGTATCAGAGCACATGTTGACTGTAGGACGTGACCTCTAGAAACTGGAAATTTCTTAGGAAAGGATCTCTCAAAATTTCTATTTTTCAAGAACACCTTTTACTTCTCATCTCTTCTGATTTCATCAAACGTTCTCTCTCGCCTCAAATAGTTAGACAACGCCCTTTCCCCTTTGACCACGTGAAGGATCAACCGACTCCCACTTCAAAGTAAAGAGGATTTCATCATGCAGTTGAAGCTACACCAAGTGAAGACTCTCAAGACCCGAAGAACTCGAAGACCCCGAAACATTCGAATATTTATATGACCATTAGAAGTCCAAACCCCTGTTATATACCCATGTTAATTACGATGATTTGTGAGCCGTCATTGGTGTGTGTTTTTCGACAGCCACAACTAAAACATATTCTCAAAAAAATATTGTTTGTATTGTGTGTATCTGCCTCCCTCTCTTACCCGTCTCATCCCCAAAACCTCAACCCTACCAAATGGAGTATGAAGCTGGACTTGTAGTCTCTGGACCAATGACCCAGCTGGAGGCTAAAATATGGATTCAGAACATGGAGAACCACTTCGGGAGCAACTTGATCTCAAGGAAGTATGAAGTGGAACACGCTCTTCAGTACTTTACACAATGTGCTGCAATCTGGTGGAAAATGCATCATGCCATACAAGGATTTAGTGGAGCAGAAACTTGGGACGAATTCAAGAAGACTCTGTTAAGATCCTGTCTTATCCAAAAGTGATATGATAGCCCGATGAAGAAGCCTTGTGCATGCAAGATCTATGGAGAAATAGGACACACCGAGGCAGAAAACCAGGATGGATGCCCTCATTGTGAAGAAAGTCACCCAGCGGAGGATTGCCCAAGTAGTCCGGTGACTTGTTTCCTGTGTGAAGGAACCACCCACTACCCAACCCAGTGTCACATCTACCCCAAGTATGCCTGAAACCCACAGACCCCGGGACTAATAAGGATCAAGTACTATCTTTTTGGAGAAGGAAACTTTTATCAGCAAACGTTTTCTTAGGAGCATACGAAAACCTGAGAGTTGTGAAGAAACGATAGACGTTTGTTCGGCTTGCAGAATCATTGGATTTATCCGAACTTCGTTCGTGGACAAGAAAAACTCTGCAACTCTTGTGAGGATGCCCAAGTCACTAAACCTTATACAAGGTAATGATTTCAGTGCGACATGGTTTGGCCACCATGACGACTTACTATTATCATTCTCTTGCTATTAGAAATGGTTCTTTGAAGCTTTTGTTTAAGCCTTAGAATGGTATGATGAAAGGCCCATGTACATGGCATTTGTTGTCACGCGTAGGAAATTTTACGGTGAGGATGAAGACAAGACCCCTCTCTCTGCAGGATAACCACAAATGGTAGACCACCATGAGAATCATCGATAGGTTATTTAGAATGGTCACGAGACTTGTCAGTTAAGAAGACCCAGTGACGGAAGAATCTTATATCCACAGAAGAACCCTCGATTTTGATGGAAACATTATGAATATAATGGAAGAACTTCACCAAAGAAGTTACCATGAAGAATGTGACGAGCGAGATGCCAAGACCCCAGAGGATTGTTAAAAATTTGAGCGACCAGTAACTCTCATTTTAAGTGTGGTAGCACCCCACTTTGCAGGAGACTAGATTTGTTAGAAGACCCCCCAAACCATAACCTTTTCTTTCTAGCCTCTTCGAATCTCGAGGACGAGATTCATTTTAAGTGTGGTAGTTTGTAACATCCCAAAATTATAAATTTTGGAATGTTAATATAATTATTAGATTGATTGTTTGTTTGTTTGAGTGATTGAAACTAGAGTGGAATTTGAAACTTCTCAAAAAAATGAGAGGGAATAAAATGACTTTCCCAAAAGTTTTCTATTTTGAATCCCTTTTCAATTTTGAGTTTGAATATTTTCAAAACCCTTTGATTAAAAAAAATCAAACGAGAGGAGGAAAATGACACTCCAAAATCAGAGACAATGTCTTGATTCAAATTTTAAGTATTTGCAATTTATTTGAAATTCAAATTCCTTTTCATTTTAAAGTTATTGCAAAAAAATAATTTTTAAAAAAAAGTATTTTATTTGGTTTTGAAAATATGTTCATGTTTTAGAAAATTTTATTCTGAAAGTTTTGATATATAATATGTCTATATAAAATGTTCTCTTTTTTCCATTTATACGTTTTTCTTCTTCGTTTTTAAAAAAAATTGTTCGTTCGTAAAAAAAAAACAAGGCCACGGCTGGCCGGAACGGCTCATGCGGCTGGCCGAAGTCTTTCAGCCCATGCGGCACTTCTTTTTTTTCTAATTTGTCTATCTTACGTATATCTTTAGTCCCACATTGCCTAGCTATTGACTTTTAGACCTTCTTTCCACCTATAAATATAGACCCATAGGAGCATCCAAAAAATCATCTATTTCGGGTTAAATTAATCTTTTGGTTTGACTAGGTTTATTAAATAAAAATATTTTTCTTCTCTTCGGCGGGATTTCTCGAAGTCGTCTCCTCATTGGAATTAATTCTTACTTTGCATTCTAAAGGTATTTCTCTTCGCATTTTTTTATACTCCTGTAGTTTATTATTTCTAGACTAGTATTCCTACACTAGTATACCGTAGAGTAATTAGATATATTAATTAGTCTTTGTACTTACACGTTAGTACTAGAATTCTTTTAGACGTAGCACTTTTATTCCGTAAAACAGCTTGGCCCTGATTTTTCAAATAGCCATAACTTTTTACTCGTTTATCCGAATTAGATGAAACCAACGTCTAGAGTTTCGTCTTGATCCCACCTATCCTGTGAACCTATCATATCAACTTTTTCAAATTTTCAAATTTCGAAATTTGTTCATATTCATATTCAAACTTCTTTTGATCATATCATTTTATCTGTAGCTCCGTTTTAGATAAATTCAATTGCGTCGGATTCGTATCAAAGTAATCTTTCCGTTTGTATCATTAGTTTTAACTTTTCAACTTATAATTTTGATCAAATCAGATTTATCTATTAGTGCCAAAAGTGTTCACATCGCTCTAAGCCGATTCAATGTTATAATGAAGTATTTGTATCTTTTGATCCGCTAGTTCAAATCTAGTAATTCTTTTTTCTACACGCTCATATTCATCTCCTATATCCAGTAGCATCATTAGTTTCGACCTTTGAACCTTACAAGTTTGAGCGATTCAAATTTGAATTCGAACATTCATTTGATCTTACCTTGCAAATAGTAGCACCTTTTCTATTGATTTCTTTTGCCCCTAAACACTTGTGTTATGTACTTTCTATTCATAACAACCATGCTCCAATTCAAATACTTTTGACCTTTATGGAATTCAAATTCTATTCATACTTCAATTCGCTATAACTTGCGTTGTGGTGCTCCATTTCAAGAAATTCTTTCTACAAATAAATTCTTATGTCTTATACTATTTGTCAAACAACATTTATGTTGTTCTCCCAATATTTTTGATCATCTCCCATAGTGTATGCAAGTCGAGCTTATATAGCGATAGTTGATCATCCTTTGACTCTTTTGAGTTGACCCCTTTCACCGTTCCTTTTACAACACCATAAGACCCTATCTTTTTTATTAAACCTTAGTACGTTGTTATTTTGCACCAAGACATGTTTTGTTCTTATGTTCTCTTGGTTCTTCCTTTTTGGCATGAATGTTTATTGAATGCTATTCGTTTACGATAGATTTCATCAGAGAGTGACGAGTAGTCTATCAAGTTATTTCTCGAGAAATTCTTCTTCGTCAACATCGCCAGGCAAGTCATTTATTCATGTATCACCTATGTTTTATGCATCGTAGTTCTACCATCCTATGCCCAATTGCATGTTGAGTAGGTACTTGGAAATTATGGTTACATATTGTAGTATCATGTGGTAGGCACCCAACAACCCCGTTACTAGGCCCGGGACGACATATTTCATATTGCTATGCTTGAGTAGACGGGATTCTGGTTGAGATTTTATCACGAGTGATGCGAGAATAATTTAATAACCAAGACCGGTTAAGTCAAGACTTTTCAAGACCTCGTGATGCAATGAAACTCTGGGTGAAGGACGGTTGATCAGCTCCCTGGAGAAACCAGTGGATGACCCGGGATGTTGGAGACGGCCATGACATCTTGCGGAAACCTTCATCCAGGCTCAAAGAGATGGACGGATATTTTCAAGACCCAAGGCTTACCTGCACAGCCACAAGTCATTATGGGCTCTGGCTTGGTTGGACAACGCGGCGACTCTGGACAGGCGGTGCTAGCAGATGTAGAAGAACGGTAGGATTGGATGGGCACCGACAGGGATTCAGAGGGACCCGTTGAAAGACCATGTTTTGATCATCCGGTCTTCAAACACTCTGAAGTGCGAGGACATAATCGGAGGCGATCAAATCTTGTGGGGAACGTGTGCAAAAGTCTGCAGAGTACTCAAACCTAATCGATTAGCCGTGTCCACGGTCATGGACAACTTGAGCCAAAGAACTGAAGTTATCTGAAATTCTCAACACAAATAATAATATTGATGTGGGTATTATTGACAACATGGGTACGAGAATTGGTTGGTGGAACCATCTCGTTAACAACCAACAATGTAGTAATATTTTGCTTTTAGCCCCTCTTGTTGTAGGAGAAAATTTGCTTTACGCTAAAACTTACAACACCACCTGCCATATATGCATATAGTATAGATGATATTTTACCCCCCCCCCCCCTCATATGTGACTTGTCGGCATATTCAATATGCTGACCTACACGGCTGCAACGTCTTATGTTGCAGATATTTTTCTTCGACGAGTAAGAGTACGATTCAGGGTTACGGTCTACACTCAACTTGCCGTTGGTGTTTATTGGGACTCCACTCCCTTGACTGCTTCCGCTGAGATATTTAAGGTATATATCAGTTTACGCTATTTACATGTGATTGCACTTTGATATATACATTGATGTACTGTGTGTGCCAGCATACTGATCCAGGGATGGCACAGATACACAGAGGCTTGACTCGTTTTGCGTCGGGTCGCTACAGGTCCCCGGATGGGATCTTGCGGAGAAAGAAGCTTGCAGTGGCGGAAAAGTATTTTCGTGGCTCTCTCTGGCAATTTTGGATTTTTAGAGAATTTATAGGCGGAATATGTAGGGCAAAGGAGCCACGAGGGGCCCACAAGCCTGCTAGGCGCGCCCCCATGCCGCGGCTTGGGGGCTTGTGACCTCCCCCGGGGTCCTTTGACTTGGTTTTAAAGTCCCGTGCGTATCTTCTGTTATGGACAAAATCATTCGGCAGGTTTTATTCCGTTTGGACTCCATTTAATATTCTTCTCTGAAAAAGGTCAAAAACACGGTAAAAACAGAAACTGGCACTTGGCACTGAGTTAATAGGTTAGTCCTAAAAAAGATATAAAATAGCATATTCATGCATACCAAACATCCAAAGTTGAAAAGATAATAGCATGGAACCATCAAAAAATTATAGATACGTTGGAGAGTATCAAGCATCCCCAAGCTTAACTCCTGCTCATCCTCGAGTAGCGAAGTGATAAAGACTGAATTTTTGATGTCGAATGCTACCTAACATATTTGTCCTTTGTAACTTCTTTCTTGTGGCATGAATGTTCAGATCCGTAAGATTCAAAACAATAGTTTACTATTGACATGAAAACGATAATATTTCAAGCAAACTAGCAAGGTAATCATGAACTTTTGAAATAACAAGGCCAAAGAAATTTATCCCTACAAAATCATATAGTCTGGCTATGCTCCATCATCCCCACACAACAAATTTAAATCATGCACAACCCCGGTATTGGCCAAGTAATTGTTTTCGCACTCTTACTTTCTCAAACTTTTTCAACTCTCACGCAATACATGAGCGTGAGCCATGGATATAGCACTATAGGTGGAATAGAGTGTGGTGGAGGTTGTGAGGCAAAAAGGAGGAGATGGTCACATTGACTTGCCGTATCAATGGGCTATGGAGATGCCCATCAATAGATATCAATGTGAATGAGTAGGGATTACCATGCAACGGATGCACTTAGACCTATAAGTGTGTGAAAGCTCAAAAGGAGAACTAGTGGGTGTGCACCCAACTTGCTTGCTCACGAAGACCTAGGGCAATTTTGAGGAAGCCCATCATTGGAATATACAAGCCAAGTTATATAATGAAAATTCCCACTAGTATATGGAAGTGTAAAAACAAGAGAATCTCTATCATGAAGAACATGGTGCTATTTTGAAGCACAAGTGTGGAAAAAGATAGTAGCATTTTCCTTTCTCACCTTTTCTCTCATTTTTTTGTTTGGGCTCTTTGGGCTCTTTTCATTTTTTTTGGTGGGCATCTTTGGCCTCTTTTTTTTATTTCCTCACATGGGACAATGCTCTAATAATGATGATCATCACACTTTTATTTACTCACAACTCAGTACTTAGAGCAATAATGACTCTATAGGAACTGCCTTCGGCAGTGTACCGGGATGTGCAATGATCTAGCTTAGCGTATGACGTTGAAACATCTCGCTAGCTATCTTACGATCATGCAATGGCAATATGAAAGTGGCGGCACAAGTCATGAGACGGAACGGTGGGAGTTGCATGGCAATATATCTCGGAATGGCTATGAAAATGCCATAATAGGTAGGTATGGTGGCTGTTTTGAGGAAGGTATATGGTGGGTTTGTGCACCGGCGAAAGTTGCGCGGCACTAGAGAGGCTAGCAATGGTGGAAGGTGAAAGTGCATCTATACCATGGAATCACATTAGTCATTAAAAACTCATATACTTGTTGCGAAAGTTTTATTAGTAATCAAAACAAAGTTCTAAACGCATACTCCTAGGGGAAGGGTTGGTAGGTGTTAACCATCGCGCGATCCCGACCGCCACACAAAGGATGACAATCAATAAATCAATTATGCTCTGACTTCCTAACATAGCGGTTCACCATACGTGCATGCTACGGGAATCACTAACTTCAACGCAAGTATTTCTAGATTCACAACACCCTACTAACATAACTCTAATATTACCAAATCCATATCTCAAAACTTAATTGTTAGGAATCAAACTTCTTTTACCAATCAATGCACTTGAATATGGAAGTTTTTATTATATCCTCTTTGGATGCCTATCAGCTTTAGGACTACTTTCATAGCACAAGCCAATTACCAAGTTACTGAGGGAGATCACTCTCAAAAAGATATAAGTGAAGATGAAGAGTTTTTATTTCTTCAAAATATGACACCACCGTGAGCGAAGCACTAGAGCAAAGTTATCCAGCTCAAAAGATATAAGTGAAGCACATGCGAGCTAAATTGCCTAACTCAAAAGATATAAGTGAAGCTCAATGAGTATTCTAGCAAATTCATGATGAGTGCATGTCTCTCTCAAAAAGATGTGCACCAAGAATGATTGCTACAAATCAAAAAGAAAAGACTCCTATAATACACGACACTCCAAGCAAAACACATATCATGTGGTGAACAAAAATATAGCTCCAAGTAACGTTACCGATGGATTGAAGACGAAAGAGGGGATGCCTTCCCGGGGCATCCACAATCTTAGGCTTTTTGGTGTCCTTGAATTTGGCTTGGGATGCCTTGGGAATCCCCAAGCTTGAGCTCTTTCCACTCTTTATCCCATTGTCCATGAGAACATCACCCAAAACATGAAAACTTCACAACACAAAACTTAAACAGAAACTCGTGATATCATTAGCATAAGAAAACAAACTACCAACTCTTTAGGTATTGTAGTAAACTTGATTTCTATTTAGATTGATGTTATATTACTGTAATTTCACTTTTCCATGGCTAGTACCCCTGATACTATTCATAGCTTCATCAAAATAAGCAATCAACACAACAAAAACAGAATCTGTCTAAAACAGACCAGTCTGTAGCAATCTGTATACTTCGTATATTTCTCGTATCTCAAAAATTCTGAAACATTATGGAAATAGGGCAATTTGCATATCAACCAGAAGCAAAAAGAATCAACTCAAAAGCTCTTTCTGGATAGGAATTAAAAATAATTTCGTGAGTGGAAAGTTTATGTCTTTTTCAGCAAGATCAAACAACCATCACCAAAACTAGTCATAAAGGTTTTGCTTGGCACAAACACAAAAAGAAACACAAGAATAACCATAATCATAACAGAATTATGATGGTGTGGACACATCAAAACATAAAGCAAAAAGCAAAGATAAATTCGTTGGGTTGCCTCCCAACAAACGCTATTGTTTAACACCCTTAGCTAGGCATAAGGCGATAGAATCAAGTATCGTCGTCTTTGGTGCTCAAACCATAAGTCGCCCTCATCATGGATTAATAAGGCAATCTTATTTTATTTCTAGGAAAGTGTTCCATGCCCTTCTTTAATGGAAATTGAAATCTAATATTCCCTTCCTTCATATCGATGATAGCACCAATAGTCCTAAGGAAAGGTCTACCAAGAATGATGGGACATGTCGGATTGCAATCAATATCAAGCACAATGAAATCTACGGGTACATAGTTCCTATTTGCAATAATAAGAACATCATTGATACTTCCCATTGGTTTCTTAACAGTACAATCCACAGGATGCAAATTAAGAGAGCACTCATCAATCTCATTGAAGCCTAGAACATCACATAAAGACTTTGGAATAGCGGAAACACTAGCACCCAAATCACACAAAACATTGCATTCATAGTTTTTCATCTTGATTTTGATAGTAGGTTCCCACTCATCATCAAGTTTCCTAGGAATAGATATCTCCAACTCAAGTTTCTTTTCAAGAAATTTCATCATAGCATCGACGATATGATCGGTAAAAGCCTTGTTTTGGCTATAACCATGTGGAGAGTTTAGCATGGATCGCATCAAGGAAATACATTCAATCAAGGAGCAACTATTATAATTGAATTCCTTGAAATCCAAAGTAGTAATTACATCACTACTCAAAGTTTTGATATCGTCTACTCCACTTTCAGTGCTTTTAGCATCAAGATAGATAGACTCCGATTCATTGGGGCGTTTCTCAACCAAAGTGGATTCATATCCAGCCCCATCATCATTAGGATTGACATTAGAAAACAAGGATTCAATAGGAGTCACACCAAGCACTTTAAGATCTTTGTGATTCTCATCACGAGAACACGCCTTTTTAAGCCATTCATGTCTAGCACGAATTTGGGCGGTTCTTTCTTTACTCTCATTCATGGAAACACGCATAGCTTTCGAACTTTCATCTGTATTAATATTGGGAGGAGAACATCTCAATTTCAACTCATCAATATCAAGAGACATTCTATCAACGGTCCTAGCCAAGTCATCGATTTTGAGCAGTTTTTCTTCTATGGACGCATTGAAAATCTTTTGCAAGTTGATAAACTCTTTAATATTACTCTCAAGATCAGAGGGTAATTTATTGTAATTTCCATGAGCATTTTTGTAGAATTGCCAAAGTTATTAGAGGGATTACTAGGAAAAGGCCTAGGAATAAAGTTACCTCTATAAGCATTGTGGTTGCCAAAATTGTTCCTACCAACAAAATTAACATCCAAGCTTTCATTGCTATTCTCAATCAAGGAAGACAAAGGCATATCATTTGGATCTAGAGGAGCACCTTTACTAGCAAACAATTTCATTAACTCATACATCTTAGCACTCAAAGAGTTAATTTCTTCTATAGCATGCACTTTTTTACTAGTAGGTGACCTTTCAGTGTGCGATTGAGAATAGTTTGTCATGATATTGTCTAGGAGTTTTGTGGCTTCTCCTAATGTGATTTCCATGAAAGTTCCACCGGAAGCGGAATCCAAGATATTTCTAAAAGCGAAATTCAAACCAGCATAGAAGATTTGTATAATCATCCAAAGATTCAAGCCATGAGCGGGAAAATTTCTAATCATCAATTTCATTCTCTCCCAAGATTGTGCAACATGTTCATGATCTAGTTGCTTAAAATTCATGATATCATTACGGATAGAGATAATCTCAGCCGGTGGAAAATACTTGGATATATAAGCATCTTTACACTTGTTCCAAGAATCAATACTATCTTTGGGTAAAGATGAAAACCAAGTTTTTGCTCGATCTCATAATGAGAACAGAAATAGCTTCAATTTAATCACATCATTATCCACATCTTTCTTCTTTTGCATATCGCGTAACTCAATGAAGGTATTAAGATGGGATGCGGCATCTTCACTAGGAACGCCGGAAAATTGCTCTTTCATAACAAGATTCAGCAAGGCAGCATTGATTTCATATGATTTCGCACTAGTGGCGGGAGCAATCGGAGTACTAGTAAAATCATTATTATTAGTATTCGAGAAGTCACACAATTTGGTGTTTTCAGTCATGGTGACTCAGCAAGCAGACAAGCACACAAGCGAACAAAACACAAGAGAAAGAAAAGGGTGAACGAAAAAGGCAAATATTTTCGTAAATTTTGTTTTTTAGAAGTGGGGGAGAGGAAAACAAGAGGCAAAAGGCAAATAATGTAAATGCAAGAGATGAGTTTGCGACAGTTACTTGGATATGCTTCACTTTGAATACTCCCCGGCAACGGCGCCAGAAATTGGCACGTTCACGGGAGACTATTCATGACTTGATACTCCCCGGCAACGGTGCCAGAAATTCTTCTTGCTACCTCTTGAGCTTGCTTTGGTTTTTCTCTTGAAGAGGAAAGGGTGATGCAGCACAGTAGCAGTAAGTATTTACCTTAGTTTGAGAACCAAGGTATCAATCCAGTAGGAGTATCAAGATGAGGCACCAATGTACCTGCGCAAAAACAAACAAACTTGCACCCAACGCTATAAAGGGGTTGTCAATCCCTTCACGGTTATTTGCAAGGTGAGATCTGAAGGTGGAAAGTGCAACAAAGTAAAAGTGTAGATATGAAAATATGATGTGAAGTAGACCCAGGGGCCATAGTGTTCACTAGAGGCTTCTCTTATGATAGCAAGTATTATGATGGGTGAACGAATTACTGTCGAGCAATTGATAGAATCGCGCAAAGTCATGATGATATCTAAGGCAATGATCATACATATAGGCATCACGCCCGAGACAAGTAGACCTATACTTTCTGCATCAACTACTATTACTCCACACATCGACCGCTATCCAGCATGCATCTAGTGTATTGAGTTCATAACAAACAGAGTAACGCCTTAAGCAAGATTACATGATGTAGAGGGATAAATTCATGCAATAGATATAAACCCTATCTTTTTAGCCTTGATGGCAACAACACGATGCGTGCCTCGCTACCCCTTCTGTCACTGGGTGAGGACACCGCACGGTATGAACCCAAAACCAAGCACTTCTCCCATTGCAAGAATTATAGATCAAGTTGGCCAAAGGAAACCCACAACTCGGAGAGAATTACAAGGATACGAAATCATGCATATAAGAGATCAGAGGAGACTCAAATAATATTCATAGATAATCTGATCATAAATCCACAATTCATCGGATCTCAACAAAGACACCGCAAAACAAGATTACATTGGATAGATCTCCATGAACATCATGGAGAACTTGGTATTGAAGATCCAAGAGAGAGAAGAAGCCATCTAGCTACTAGCTATGGACCGGAGGTCTGTGGTGAACTACTCACGCATCATCGGAGAGGCAATGGTATTGATGAAGAAGCCCTCCGTGTCCGAATCCCCCCGTCCGGCAGGGCACCAGAACGGTCCCCACATGGGATCTTGCGGAGAGAGAAGCTTCCGGCGGCGAAAAAGTATTTTCGTGGCTCTCTCTGGCAATTTTGGATTTTAGAGAATTTATAGGCTGAAGAAGTAGGGCCCACAAGCCTGCTAGGCGCGCCCCCAAGGCCACGGCTAGGGGGCTTGTGACCTCCCCCGGGGTCCTTTGCCTTGGTTCTCAAGTCCCGTGTGTATCTTCTGTTATGGAAAAAATCATTCCGCAGATTTTATTCCGTTTGGACTCCATTTAATATTCTTCTCTGAAAAAGGTCAAAAACACGGAAAAAACAGAAACTGGCACTTCGCACTGAGTTAATAGGTTAGTCCCAAAAAAGATATAAAATAGCATATTCATGCATACCAAACATCCAAAGTTGACAACGTAATAGCATGGAACCATCAAAAATTATAGATACGTTGGAGACGTAGCAACTACCATGTCTTTCCATTAAGAATCCTCAAGATTTAGCTCAATCTTTTGTTGCTAAATATTTACCTGCTCATAAGAAACATGTTTCTTTACAAAGAATTTATAACTTTAAAAGTTGCAGGATGAGCACCTCCCTAAATCTTGGGGGAGGTATTGCACTTTACTTAAGGCTAGACCGGTACATGGAATCCCTAAGAATGAATTGCTTGATATATTTTATGCTGGTCTAACCGATGAATCTAGAACCTATCTAGATAGTTGTGATGGTTGTGTTTTCAGGGAAAGACAAACACCGGACAATGCTGGAGAACTAATGGGCAAGATAGCTAAAAATCATGATGATTGGTCCGTTCCTGAACCATCTCCACCACCAAAGAAGAGAGGTATGCTTTTCTTGAGCGCCGAAGTTATGCAAGAAGCCAAGAAGTCTATTAAAGAGAAAGTTATTAAAGCTAAAGATGTGAAGAATCTACCTCCTATTGAGCAATTATGTGAGCCAACCACTCACCCACCTATGGTAGAGGTACACTCTCTTTTAGAATACAATGCAAGTGACATCCCTCATCGTAAGCCCCCAGATCAATGTTTAGATGAGCTTGATAATTTTATTGTTAAGCAAAATCACTTTAATGAGAGGATTCAAAGCCAATTGCCTGATAATTCCCTTGCTATCAAAAGTTTGCTTGATTTTTGAAGTAGAGATGTTAATGATATTAAAGGTCTTGTTAAGCATTTTCATATGGTTCAAATTCAGCTTGAACAAATTTCTAATGTGCAAAAAGATTTGCTTGCTAACAATGACAAACAAGTTGATACGCAGGCATATGGTATAAAGACCCGAGGAGTTACACACACCCAGGACCCCCTCTATCCGGAGGGGCATCCAAGGAGGATCGAGCAAGATTCTCAATTGCAGGAAGAAGACGTTGTCAGTTCCCCGAAGAAGAAGAAGAAGAAACACAAGGAGGCTGACAACTCCAATGATCCCATAATTGATGAAGAACCTATTGTTGATCCTAATAGTATATCTATTTCCGATGCTGAAACTGAAGATGGTGCTGAACCTGATAAAGATAATGAGAAGATTGATCCTCCTGAGGTACGAGAAGAAGAAGCACCTGACAAGCGCAAGAGATATATTAGAGAAGATTTTGTTGCAAGAAAACATGGGAATGAATGAGAACCAGGGGTACAGAAATCAATGCCCTTCCGAGGTAAGTCTTTCAAAACCAAAGAAGAAGAGCATTACTATAAGTTTTGTGAATGGATGAAACGTCTTTCTCTTCAAATTCCTTTGATTGATGCTATTAAGTTGCCTCCGTACTCGAGGTATATGAAACATATTGTTACTAATAAAAGAAAAGTTCCTAATGAGACAATATCTACTATGCTTGCTAATTACTTTTTCAGTGGTAAGATTCCCGAGAAGCTTGGTGATCCAGGTATACCCACCATTCCTTGCTCCATAAAAAATAATTATCTCAGAACTGCTCTATGTGATCTTGGTGCAGGAGTGAGTGTTATGCCATTCTCTGTTTACAAAAGGCTTTGTCTAGATAAACTAATCCCTACAGATATCTCTCTTCAAATGGCTGATAAGTCAAGAGCAGTTCTTGTTGGTATTTGTGAGGATGTTCCCGTTGAGGTTGCTAATTGCTTGATCCTTACTGACTTTGTTGTGCTTGACATGCCCAAGGATGGGAGCATGTCTATTATTCTTGCTAGACCTTTTCTTAACACCGCAGGTGCTATTATTGATTGTCATAAAGGAAAGGTGACCTTCAATGTTAATGAGAAGGAGCACACGGTATATTTTCCGAAAATATTGATAAAAGGCATGGCCTTAATTCTATTGAGAATATTGAGACCGTGAAGGTTGGAGAGTGGGATTGTCCTCTACATGTGCACCACAAATACAAAACCATTATGGTGGAGACAATATCCATTGAAATAAAGGTACCATGATTGCTTTATAAGAAGTGAAACTTTTTGCTCAAATATAACACATGTTTGGTAGTAAGACTTGATCAACCTTGCTAACAAATATGCTTTATATGAGCAAAAAGAGAAGCTTGTTATGTTTTCATTTCCTTTTTCTTCCATCCTCCTTGTTGTACCAAAGTTTTATGTTTTTGAAGCTTCATATGTTTAACCATTGTTTCGAACTTTCCGGAAGTTTTGCAGCTTTCAGTACTTTGAAATTTTATCAAAAGTGAAGTTGTCAGAAACATTCCAGAAAAATTATAATAAAAATTTCCATCAAATAAGAGACGCACGGGCACCTGAGCTAGCCAGGGGGGCACCCTTGGTCCAGGCAGCGAGCTCGCGCGGCCTGCCCCCTGGCCGCGCCCACAAGTCGTCTGGGCCCACCTGGGCTCCTTTCCATGTACTTCTTCCTCCCTTCTCTCTCTCACTCCAAAAATTCCGATTTTTCTCCTGGAGCTTGAGTTCTTGCTGTTCTTGGTGGCAAATTTTGATCTCTCTCTACAACCGATCATTTGCATTAACAATTTGAGCATTTGCTCCTTGGTATGTGACTCCTCCACTCCTCCAATTAAAATTTTCATTGGTGGTCTTATTTGTGAGTATTTAAGAGTTCTTGGTGTTGTTCATATGAGCTTGCATGCATGTTTAGAAAATTATTTGTGAAGTTTTGATGCAAGTTTATGCATCAGGGAAGTGAGTAGAATAGTTTGCTCTAACTCATTTTTTCTTAAACCTCCATTTTTGTGATGAACCAAAAATTTCAGAAATGAGTTTGTTTGGGAAAGCAAAAGGATGGCTTGGGAAGAAGAGACCCAAGCCTACCGATAGACTAACTAGAGCTGCAGCTTCATCCTCTACTATGAGGACAAGTTATAGTGATTATATCGTGCCACCAGAGTTGTTCCACGAGACGGACACGGCACGTGCCATGACATACCCGTGTTCAGATATCCTTACGGCGGCAGGTATTAAGAATGAGTTTGATAACCTCTTTGCAGTTGCAGGTTTGACACATCTCGTAACACGACGTGTGAAACAATATCCAAAACTCACCTATTATTTTGTCAACTGGTTTAGATACAATGATAAAAATTTCATGATTGAATTCAGATTATATGAGGATGTCTTCACCAAGTATTTGGCAGAATTTTGTGATGTTATAGGTGTGCGGAATGTCGGGAAGATGACCAAAATGAACGTTCAACGAGCTGAAATCCCTATTCGCTTCCCTTTGCAGTAATTCATCAGAGGAAGATCTCTAGCATCTTGTTTCCCCACATCAGGTATTTCACATACTATATTGCTCGAGGGGTGCTAGCTCGTGACAACCCGAGCAACATTTCGGCTCCGGATCTCGCTATCTTGGCAGCCACCCTCTTAGGAGATAACACGTATAATATTGGTGCTTGGATTGCTCGTCCCCTCGTTGCTAACAACGGCAAAGGGCCTCACTTTTGTGGCATTTATGCCATGCTTATCCTCGAGCACCTCAGGCGCACTGTGCGCACGGATGATACGCCTTTTTCATTCATAAGCTTTGATCTTACCGTTATGAAGAGGCATGAGTTTGTTACTAGGACTTCCGAGTTTGGTAACCTTGTTTATATTATGAGATTTGGCGAGCTTACTACTCGCGATATCCGGCTACCTGCACCACTTTCGTTTGATTACACTAGCAGGAACTGGTGGACCTTCACCTCGATTGAGTTGGACGATTTTGTGATCCAGCAGCACTTCCACAACCCTGTGGAGGGGGTTGTTCCCAAGGAAGAAGAGCCTTATTCTTGGGAGGCCAGCCAGACATCAGTGTACGCGCCCGAGGCCTCGTATGATTCTTGGAGCCGCCCGTACCACTCCGGAGCCTGAGGGAGCTCCTGGAGCCCGTAGTAGTCGAGCTCAACTTAGGCCAAGAGCTTAAGCTTGGGGATGTATGTATCCTTCTCCCCTTTCATTGTATCATCCATAGTTTCCCTTTTTAATCTTTTTAGAGTTTTTGCCTGTTCTTCTTTGTTCTTTCTTTGCAAAAACTACAAAAAGATTTATATTTTCTTTTGCTTTTGTCTAACCTTTGTAAAACCCAAAAAGATTTCTTTTCTCTCTTTAGTTTGCTTTGTTTGTTGAGTTCAGCTCACGTCCATGGTTGTAATTGCACTTGATTATATCTTTCTACGTTCGATCGTGCAAGTGACGATGCACTAATGACAACGATCGATGGAAGGAATGCAACAAGGAAAGACGGTATGAACTTTATTTGTTTCTACTTTTGTACATATGGATGTACTTATGATCTAGAGACCATCCTATAGCGACATAGTGCTATCATTACAATGATTTCCCAGTAGTTCATGCTTTCTTTGTGACTAGTCTCAAATAGTTGGAGTACATAATGTGTTATTGAAATGTTTAGCATGCATTGCATTGTTCGTGCCATATTAGAGTGGCATTTCCCTTCGGAGAGTTTTTGGATTGACTTGGCACATGCTTACACATGCATGTTTATGACTAGAAGTCTATCAAGCCTTGACGATCTTTTATTTCAGAATAGTTATATCGCTTTCATGCCCGATTCAATGTTGCTTTGTCGCTCTTCATGATTATGACCGTTATTTCTCTCTAGTTGGTCGCTTCCCCGTCTTTTGCTAGGCTTCACCTGTACTAAGCGGACTGACTGCTTGTGCATCCAAAATCCTTGAAACCAATTGCGCTATATGTGTCCACCATACCTACCTATATGCGGTACTTATGTGTCGTCCTAAGAAAATTTGCATGTGTCTTATTCTTAATTTTCAATTAAATATTTTGTTTAGTATGCCCGAATCGCTCGTGTAGCGACTAGGGGCTATCAGTATCTTCCATGCTTGGTAGGTTATTCTCAAGATATGTGTTGATTCACTATCATTCATGAGAAAGTGGTTGGTAACCGAGATGCCCAGTTCCATGCTCAAAGTCAAATCAAATTTAATGAAACAAAACTCCCCCAGGATTGTTGTTTGTATGGACGGTACCCGTCGATTCGGCCCGCCGTGCATTGTGGTTGATTGGTGGAGGGGGAGTAAAAACTTTACTATTCTATTTGGGAACTGCCTATAATGTATTTAGCATGGAAGATATTGAGATCTCTTAATTTTTACATTGACAATGAAAGCATACCACCCAAAATTTTGATTTATCTCTGTTTTAAAGCTCAAGCTCTGGCACCTTTGCAAATCAATGCTTCTCTCTGCGAAGGGCCTATCTATTTTACTTTACTGATGAGTCTTCCTCTTCTTATAAAAAGCATCAACTATAGAGAGCATAATTGCCATTTTGAGTGTAATGTGCATTATCCCAAAGTACCACATTGTCTTTTGTATGATTGTGATATCACTTATTCTGAATTATTTATTTCTAGTCTCCTTTAAGACACCGAAGGAGCGTCTGCATTTATATTTTGCTTCACTCATGGGGGCTAGAGAGATACCACTCTAGTATGTCCAAGTCATGTGCATTGTGATCTCGTTATGATTTTCAGTTACAAATTATTCATTCACATGATCGAAGTATTGCTTCGTGCATTGTATTTGTAGCATTACTTCATTACTTGTTGGACTTGTTCGTAGTGCATGCTTATATACATCTGATGAAGCAAAAGAGTTTGTCAAAGTTTTCTCTGTCGCGTTCAGTTCGTTGACCTGAATTGCTTGAGAACAAGCAATATGCTAAGCTTGGGGGAGTTGATACGTCTCAAACGTATCGAACTTTACAAACACGTTTGCTATTGTTTTGGCCTCATTCTTGCACGATTTGCATGAAAGTAACCCGGACTGACGTTGTTTTCAGCAGAGCTGCTTGTATGGTTTTCTTGTTTGCAGGAAAATTGATATTTAGACGTCTGGGAAAATTCCCATAAAATAGAGAAAATCCACGCACTCGGAGGAACCATGGGCCGAAAGATGGGCCAGAGGGGAGCCACAGGGCCCCGAGGCGACCTGTGGGCGCGGCCTGCCCCCTAGCCGCGCCGGGAGGACGCCTGGGTGGGGGCCACCCCCTCTAGTGCCCTACTTTGGCTCCTATTTTTACCCGTGACGCAGAAATCCCAGAACAGAAGTCGTTTTGCAAGATCTCGACGCGGAGCTGCCGCCACCCTCGGTTCTTCTTCGGCAGAGCTAATCTGGAGGCTGCCTTGGCCTCCAGAGAGGGGAAATTGTCGCCCTCGTCATTACCATCACCACTCCATCATCCTCCCATGGCTTCCCCCATCATGTGTGAGTAATTCCCAGCTGTAGGTGAAGGGGATGGGAGAGATTGGATGAGTTAGATCATGTAATAGTTTGTCGGATTGTTGGGGGCATGCTGCCTATCATCTACTATGGTGTTTATCATCTTTGCTACTACTTGTTACTCTTAATGCTTGTCACTTTGGGCCCGAGTGCCATGGTTTCAAATCTGAATACCTTATGTTTTTATGAATATATTTGTGTTCCAGATCCTACCGATGAGTAGTATGCACCTATTATAGTCCGGAACCGGCAATCCCAATGGTGATAGCTTGGGACACCAAAGGGGATAGACTATAATTTGAGGATTCCATGTATCCATTGATTGTTAATGCTTTGTTCCAGTGCTCTTTGACACTAGCACCTTAATCTCCATAAGGTTCTTTTGGCCCCGTTGATAGCAGGATGGTAGGACAAAATATGTTGTGTAAGTTCTTATTGCAAGCATGCACGACTACCTTGGGATACATGCCTAATGTTTGATATATGCCTAGATGATCATTACTTTTCTATGTGCCTTGCCCCAAGTAAAATACATGATATCTCTCATCCATGACCAACCATCCATTTCCCTAGCCTATAGTGTTTTTTACTGCTAGTTACAAGTTGCTTTATTTTCACCGTTTTACTTTCGTTGCTTTGCCACTATTATTTCCGTTGCCACCATCACTTCCATATCACCGTTGCTACTAACATTTCGTTGCCAATCAAGTATCTTTCAGGTGCGGTTGAATTGACAACTCAACTGTTAAAGCTTATAAATATTCTTTGGCTCCCCTTGTGTCGAATCAATAAATTGGGTTAACTTACGCGCGAAGACTGTTGCGATCCCCTACACTCGTGGGTTATCAGCTGGGCAAAAGAATTATGTCCTTGATGCAGCGCTAGGAGATGAACCACCTGCTACGGCTGACCAAGAAGTTCTGAACGCTTGGCAAGCACGTAAGGATGACTACTCACTGGTTCAATGTGCAGTTGTTTATGGCTTAGAACCGGGACTTCAAAGACATTTTGAACGTCATGGAGCATATGAGATGTTCTAGGAGTTGAAGTTTATCTTTAAGAAGAATGCCCGGATCGAGAGGTTTGAGACCTTCGATAAGTTCTATGCTTGCAAAATGGAGGATTATTCATGTGTGAGTGAAAATGTGCTCAAAATATCTGGGTAATCAAACCGTCTAGATCAGCTGGGGATCACTCTCCCACAAGATGCTATCACTGAACGAATTCTTCAGTCACTTCCACCTAGTTACCAGAGCTTCGTGTTGAACTATAACATCCAAGGGATGAACAAGTCACCCGGCGAGTTATTTTCGATGTTGAAAGTCGATGAGTCAAAAATCCAGAAAGAACATCAAGTGTTGATGGTCAATAAGACCACTAGTTTCAAGAAAAACGACAAAGGCAAGAAGGGTAACTCCAAGAAGAGTGGCAAATTTTTTCCCCTCCGACGAAGAAACCCAAGGCTGGGCCTAAGCCAGAAACTGAGTGCTATTATTGCAAGGGGACTGGCCATTGGAAGCGCAACTGCCCCAAGTATCTGGCCGATAAGAAGGCGGCCAACGCCAATCAAGGTATATATGATATACATGTTATTGATGTGTACCTCACCAACTCTCGTAGCAACTCGAAACAGGAAGTGCGGAATAAACAAAGGCTGGCGAAGGATGAAGTGACGATGCGCGTGGGAAATGGTTCCAAGGTTGATGTGATCGCCGTCGTCACGGTCTCACTTCAGTTACCATCGGGATTAGTTATGAACTTAAATAATTGTTATTTAGTTCCTGCGTTAAGCATGAACATTATATTTGGATATTTTTTATTGCGAGACGGTTACTCATTTAAGTCAGAGAATAATGGTTGTTCTATTTATATGAGTAATATCTATTATGGTCATGCACCCAATGTGAGGGGTTTGTTCATATTGAATCTCGATTGTGATGACACTCATATCCATAACATTGAGACCAAAAAATGTAGAGTTAACAACGATAGCGCCACTTTCTTGTGGAACTGCCGCTTAGGTCATATTGGTGTTAAGGGCATGAAGAAACTCCATGCTGACGGACTTTTGGAGTCACTTGATTTTGAATCACTTGACACATGCGAACCATGCCTCATGGGCAAGATGACTAAGACTCTGTTCTCTAGAACAATGGAGCGTGCAAGTGACTTATTGGAGATCATACATACTGATGTGTGCGGACCAATGAGCATTGAGGCGCGCGGCGGACATCATTATTTTCTCACCTGCACTAACGATTTGAGTAGGTATGGATATATCTCCTTGATGAAGCACAAGTCTGAAACGTTTGAAAATTTTAAACAATTTCAGAGTGAAGTTGAAAATCATCGTAGCAAGAAGATCCAATTCCTACGATCTGATCGAGGAGGAGAATATCTGAGTTACAAGTTTGGTGCTCACTTAAGACAATGTGGAATTGTTTCACAGTTGACACCGCCTGGAACACCACATTGTAATGGTGTGTCCGAACGTCATAATCGTACTTTGTTAGATATGTTGCGATCTATGATGTCTCCTACCGATTTTCCAGTATCGTTTTGGGGTTATGCATTAGAAACAGCTGCATTCACTTTAAATAGGGCACCATCAAAATCCGTTGAGACGACACCATATGAGCTATGGTATGGCAAGAAGCCAAAGTTGTCATTTCTTAAAGTTTGGGGATGTGATGCTTATGTCAAAAAGCTTCAGCCTGAAAAGATGGAACCCAAAGCGAAAAACTGTGTCTTCATAGGTTACCCGAAAGAGACAGTTGAGTATACCTTCTATCTCAGATCCGAGGGCAAAGTGTTTGTCGCTAAGAACGAAGCTTTTCTTGAGAAAGTGTTTCTCTCGAAATAATTGAGTGGGAGGAAGATAGAACTTGATGAGGTTGCGGAACCTCTGCTTCAACAAGATGGTGGCGCGGGGCAGAAAGAAATTTCTGTCGAGGCAACACCAGTTGAAGAGGGAGCTAATGATGATGATCATGAAGCTTCAGATCAAGTTACTGTCTGACCTCGCACGTTGACAAGATCACGTACTGCTCCTGAGTGGTACGGGAATCCTGTCTTGTCTATCATGTTGTTGGACAACAATGAGCCTGCAAATTATGTAGAAGCAATGGTCCAACTGATGGTAAGAAACCATGAAATCTGAGATAGGATCTATGTACCAAAACAAAGTATGGACTTTGGAAGTCTTACCTGAAGGTCGCAAGGCTATTCAGAACAAATGGATCATTAAGAAGAAGACGGACACGGAAGGTAATGTGACCGTTTATAAAGCACGACTTGTTGCAAAGGGTTTTTCACAAGTTCAAGGAGTTGACTACGATGAGACATTCTCACCCGTAGCGATGCTTATGTCCGTCTGAATCATGTTAGCAATAGTTGCATTTTTCAATTATGAAATATGGCAGATGGATGTCAAAACGGCGTTCCTTAACGGGTTTCTTAAGGAAGAGTTGTATATGATGCAACCCGAAGGTTTTCTCGATTCAGAGAATGCTGACAAGGTGTGCAAGCTCCAGCGATCCATTTATGGACTGGTGCAAGCATCTCGGAGTTGGAATCAGTGCTTTGATGAGGTGATGAAGGCGTTTGGGTTTATATAAGTTTTTGGAGAAGCTTGTATTTACAAGAAAGTGAGTGGGAGCTCTATAGCGTTTCTAATATTATATGTGGATGACATATTGCTGATTGGAAACAATGTGGAGTTTTTGGAAAGCGTAAAGGATTACTTGAATAAAAGTTTTTCAATGAAAGACCTAGGAGAAGCTGCTTACATATTGGGCATAAAGATCTATAGAGATAGTTCGAGATGCCTAATAGCTCTTTCACAAAGCACATACCTTGATAAAGTTTTGAAGAAGTTAAAAATGGAACAATCCAAGAAGGGGTTCTTGCCTGTGTTACAAGGTATAAAGTTGAGTAAGACTCAATGTCCAGTAACTGCAGAAGATAGAAAAAAGATGAGTGGCGTCCCATATGCTTCAGCCATAGGGTCTATCATGTATGCAATGCTACGCAGAAGACCGGATGTCAGCCTGGCCATAAGTATGGCAGGCAGCTTTCAAAGTGATCCAAGAGTGGAATACTGGGCGGCGGTCAAGAATATTCTGAAGTACCTGAAAAGGACTAAGGAAATGTTTCTCGTTTATGGAGGTGACAAAGAGCTCGTCGTAAAGGGTTATGTCGATGCAAGATTTGTGTCGGGGGGATAACCCCGGGGTAGGCTCATCAAGCCTGCTCCTTCATTTCCGACCCAAAGGATATGAACATATACAGTTTCCCAAGGCCCAAGCCTTCCGGCCGGCTAGGCTGCGCCTACCGGCTAGAGGACGAGGCGGCCATCCCTCTAGCCAGCCAAGCAACCCCTGCCGTCTAGAGTCGAGGCGGTTACCTCTTCTGAGCCGGCCTGGTCCAGCCAGCCGACTAGGAATGAGGCGGCCTCACCCAAGCCGGCTAGACAAGCAGGCTAGCCGGCCGAGGGTCACAAGTCACATCAGATCGTAGGTCATGAGGAGACCTCACGATTAAAGGTAGCTACGCGTCAGCAAAGGTACTGGATCGGGGCGTCCGGCAGGTACGAGCGTCGGAGGCCACGCTGCTGACCTACCCCGGCTCTGATCCATCACCTAGCATAGTGTCGGACCGTCGCACTCCCACTCCATTACTGCACTCGGCGTGGGGAACAGTGGAGGCGGTCGTACTACCTGCCCATGACGAATCTCGCTGGACGGCGCTCGACGTACAGCGCGTGCTCGACGTCAACCTTACGCGAGAGCCCCATTGGCTAGCCGGTGGGTCCCACTATGAATCGAGACCATGCAGCCGACGGGCCCCTCAAGCGACAAGACAAGACTCTAGTGGGTCCCTGGCCAGCCGGCGAAGCTGCCAGCCGGGTCCCACGCTTGTACCCTTTATCCATATTGTAGGCCGGTGGGTTCGTCTATAAAACCCCCCGGTTGCCCTCCATGCAGAGGGGCCGATCATTCCACCATCGAACAACACTACACACTCACCAACCACAGAGAGAGAGGCAGAGACGAGCCGGCTGCTCCCCTCTTCCTCCTCCCAACACAGCTCCAGGAGCAACCCTGTACTCTGTTCATACACATCAAACACTCCGGCAGGACTAGGGGTATTATCTCTACGGAGAGCCCTGAACCTGGGTACATCGTGCGTTCCATGCGTGTACCAACCTCGTTCCTAGCGCCCACCTTTGTCCCTTCGGTTCTTACCGACTTTAGCCTACCTATGGCATATGTTGTGAGTATTCACCGACACTTTGACACTGATCCGGATGACTCTAAGTCGCAAACCGGATACGTATTTATTCTTAACGGGGGTGCGGTAAGAAGGTGTAGTTCCAAGCAAAGCGTTGTAGCTGATTCTACATGTGAAGCGGAGTACATAGCTGCCTCAGAGGCGTCCAAGGAGGGTGTCTCGATGAAGTAGTTCATGTCAAATCTTGGAGTAGTGCCAAGTGCACTAGATCCAATCAATATGTTCCGTGACAACACTACTGCCATTGCTCTAGCCAAGGAACCAAGGTTTGACAAGCGGACCGGACACATAAAGCGACGCTTCAACGCCATCCGCGATTACATCAAGGAGGAATACATAAATATTTGCAAAGTGCAGACGGATCAATGCTTCCCTCTTTGAAAAGGTCTTTCTATTTACTTTCATGTTATTTACTTTCTTGTTATTTTATTTTATTTGAGTCATCGCCCCCTTACCAAAGCACCAGACCTAAGGGCACTACTGTTATTCTTATGCATAGAGTACAGTTAATGTTGGATGTTAGCATGACTAGATCTTTTCCACTCTAAACTACAATGCTTAGTCGCTTCTTGGATCTCACAGGTGCTCTGCATTTATGTTTCTTGGTCTTAGAAAGGCTAGCGAGGTACCATATCATCATATTATATCATGATTGTTTGGACAAATTGTTGGCATGGGTTAGATTTTATTATTGCTTGCTAGTTCTTTATTTATTGCCATGAATAAATATAATGTATAATTATTATCATGGATATGATTATTTATGATTTATGCTAAAAACCTAAACACTAGCTAAGCATATATACAACAAGAAGAACAGAAGAGTTTGTAAAAGTTTTCTTTATCACTTTCAGTTTATCAACTGAATTGCTTGAGGACAAGCAATGAGTTAAGCTTGGGGGAGTTGATACGTCTCAAACGTATCTACTTTTCCAAACAGTTTTGCTCTTGTTTTTTATGCTAATAAGCATGCTTTGAATGAAAGTAACCCACACCGATGATGTTTTGAGAGAACTATATTGGCATCATTTTTGTGCAGGAATAAAAGTTCTCGGAATCGAACGAAACATTTTGTGGATTTTTGTGGAATATATGAAGAACTCTGGAGCACAGACCTGTCGCAGGGGCAATGGGTGTGGCTAACCAATGTATGCTATGCTAGAGTATATCATCTCGATCGGCGCATGCCTTCGATCTATACAAATATTGGCCTGACCCGTTGGCGAGATTGCGCCGGGGAGGGTTTCTGGGACTCGCGGTAGCCGCAGGACATACGTATGTACTCCTGCTTAATCTACCAGTCAAAAGTTGCTTAAGGTCACCACACAGGGTAACATGCCTACCTGTGGCCGCACGGCAGTTGTTAATTTCCACTAATAATGTGTGTCAATTTCCATGACCATATACCTAGGCCACCGCGCTCCCACAAGGTGTCTTTTCATCTACCGGTCAAGCTAGTGGCTTTGATCAGTTGTGCGCCGGAAACGACACACACACACACACACACACACACACACACACACACACACATATATATATATATATATATATATATATATGCTCCCTTTCGTACGTGAGAGGTGCAACGGGATCGAGACCATCGCACACATCCACACGCGCGTGTCCAATTCACCACGACCAACGGCGGAGCTATGTGTGTTTAAGGGGGGCATGGCCCTCCCCCCCCCCCAGATTAGACAAATACCTCAAGAAAATTTCATTAGGTGCTAAGATTAAAGATTAGGTCGTCATTTCTCCCCCTTGCCCCCCAGCCATACTCAGCTAGCTCCGCCAGTGACCACGACCTACGATCCAACCCATCTTCGTGGCACATGGCAACGGAGCAGATCGTCATGGACATTCCGGTCCACGGTGGCGAGGATGTCGTGCAGCGCGCGATAGCGGCTGTGGAGGCTGCAGCGGCGGCGGAAGATGTTGTGAAGTGTGCGGCCGCGGCGGTGGAGGCTGTAGCGGCGGCGGCGGCCACAAGTCAACAGGGCACGCCCATGCCCCCCTTGGCACGCCATCAGGGATATAATCCCAGGATGTAACCCGTCCTATGGGGTCGGGTCAAGATACAAAGGAATAGTAAGAAGGTGGGCCGCAAGGCTCTGTCTCAAACCACCATACGGCCCAAACACCACAAGACGACGACTTAAGACCCACAGGGCAGAAGACGCCAGAAGCTTTCCTAACTTGGGAAGAAAGATATGATGGACTTGTAGTAGGTCACGGGTGTTTGTTCAACTCGGACTCTATTGTAAACGTGGGGCTTCTTCCTATATATAAAATGGAGCCCTCGAGCCAAAAATATTAAGGAACAAACCCTCAAGAGCTAGGTTTGCGATTCTACATCCTTGTAATCGAGATTTCCATCAATATAGAAACAAAACAAGACATAGGCTTTTACCTCCATTGGAGGGGCCGAACCTTGATAAATCCGTCTCTCGTCCCTAATCAACCCCTTTGAGTCACCACACCACGACGATGGCCTCACCAGTAAGTTTGTTGATAAGGACAAGTGTCGTGCCAAAACCACGACAGTTCGCGCCCACCGTGGGGCTGACGCAAGGTGGAGTTGAGTTCTCGGAGGGAACCCGCCCAGGGTTCGGGAGTCGTGCGATGGCCATGATGATCAAGAATCACCACGACAGTCTCCACATCAACATTACAGATCGTGGCTATGAAGCCGGCTTATCCAAGCGTGACTTACACATTCCCTTTGGCCACATCTACGCAATTACGCCTGGGTCGGACAGCTACACCACCATCGTCGAGCTGACTCGGTGCCCCCGATGCAATCGGTTTTTAGACAGCCGTGATCACGTCTATTCATAGGATTCACCCAAGGGCTGAGCCTTCCTGATGAGCCGGTGAGAAACGAGGATATTATAAGTGCATCTAGTGCCCCTTAGTGATTTTGGTGGTTTGAATACTTTTAGGTTAAGAGACTGATATGTTTGTGAGTGTACATAGGCTTTATAAGTCGCTGAGAAGTTTGATTTATTCGATGAAAATGGACCCCTAAAAATGTATGTCTTCGGGTGAAGACTTTGGTCATTCCTTGAAGACTTTGATCGCGGAGAAATTGCAAAGAAATTGATATTCCTCATGGAGATATTGAAGATGAGGAATTCAATGTGTCCTGAAGAAAACGCTCTAAAGACTTGGAAGCTTGAAGATTTATTCTTTCTGTTTCATTTCCTTTACACTTGAGTCATAGGAACACCGTACTATTAAAGGGGGTTGAGGTAAAACTATGGAACAAATTTCCTCAAGATGCTCAACCCAAACCTACATCTACCAAATCCTCAAAGTTAGGAATATGAGAGACGTGAGGACTTTCACAGTTGAAAGTTTTGACCCTTGCCACACCATGCGCCACCTGTCCCAGATCTTATCCACCCAACGGTCATATTATTAAAGGGCATTTATGTCAAATCATGTCGGGATGCTCCCAGGCTATAAATAGCCACCCCCACAACCACTAGCTGGTTGGCTGCTCCGAGAGAAACTACCACTAGTCATTTAGAGGAAACCAAATTCCTCAAAACCTTCGAGCGAAAATCTTCAAGTGAGGAAATACCCCAAACACCCAAACCCAAACCAAAGCCCAAGTGATTGAGCATCACTAAAGAAGTTATTCCTGTGCGGGACCAACGCTTGTTACCTTTGAGGATTGTGCATCCTCCAGACGGTTAAGTGTCATTGTATAGAGCATCCAGCAGTCAATTGTGGATCACCGTGTGACCGAGTTTGTCAGGGTTTGGAAGTCTGCCCTGAAGACTTACCATGAGTGTTGGGTGAGGATTGTGTATCCTTAGATCAAGGAGAATGTGGTAGGGATTGTGTGTCCCGAGAATGCGTGTCCTTTAGTTTCAATACCAAGCCGCTCCAAACCAGACGTACAACTGTCACAGCTGTTGGAACTGGGTCATCAACAACTGTCTTTATCAAGCTACTGGTTCTATTTCCTCAACTCTCTCATTTCCTCAATTGCATGTTGAAGACTTTCATCTGTATTGTTTGAAGAATTTGACTGAAGACTTTCTCTAAATTCCTCACCTCAAATTCTTCACCTGAGTTATTCTGCCCCTGCTTATCCTATACTTCTGACTTGTGCAAACCGAATCTCTGAAATCACACTGAGTACTTTGCAATAGATGTGTTTGCACTTCTCACTTTGTACTATTTCTGCTGCAATCAGTTTATGAGTGAGGACGTTCCTCACTAGGAATTTCCTCAGTGATGAAATTGTAAAACTGGCCTATTCACACACACCCCCCTAGTCGATATAACACACTTTCAATTGGTATCAGAGCAAGGTACTCCCTTGTCCTGTGTGATTTTCATTTAACAGCCTCGAGTTTTAGTTATGTCGACCGCAGGTATGATCAAGGTTACTACAGGATGTCCTACCTTCGAAGGAAAGGACTTCCCCTACTGGAAGACCAAGATGCAAATGCATCTTCAAGCAATTGACAACGATCTTTGGTATATTGTGGAAAATGGTATTCCCTCCCTCACTGGTACTGTCTCTGCCACTGATGTGAAGAAGTTCAAGCAACTTGACTCGCAAGTGAAGAATATCATGTGTGGCCACCTGAGCAAAGGTCAGTATGGCAGAGTCAGCGCTTTGGGCACTACTAAGCTTATCTGGGATAGGTTGTCCAAAGTCAATGAGGGAGTCTCAACACAGCATGACTCTCGTGTTGATGTTCTTCGCAATCTCTACAAGCGTTTCAAGAGGCTTGACAATGAAAGCTGCCAAGATACCTTGATCGCCTCACTGACATCTCAAATGAATTGCAAGCTCTCGGAGCTAGAGACATCACTGACCATGAAGTTTTGAAGAAACTGTTGTGATATCTTGCTCCATCATTTAAGACACTGGTTCTGATGATCCAAGAACGAAGAGACTACAAGATGCTTGATCATGCCGATATACTTGAGAGACTCAATACTCATGAACTCCAACAATAAGAAAAGAGAGATATGTATGGACCAAGCTATTCAAGACCTCGTGCGCTGAAGGCTAAGGTTATTTCCTCATCTGAAGAAGAAGATTTGGATTGCAGTCTTGGTGACGCTGAAGAACTTGGACAGGAACTTGCAATGCTCGTCAGGATCTTACAAAATTTCAAAGAGCGTGGCTAGTTCAGAAAATCTTCAAGAAAAGATATGAGGAAATCAGAATCTTCATCTGAAGACTACAAGAAAAGAACCTTCCACAAATGTAAGAAATATGGTGACTACATTGCTGATTGTCCTAGCTGGGTGAAAGAGTCAAACAAGAAGAAATACACGGATGAAAGTTCTAATGACTCGAAGAAAAAGAATAAATCTTCAAAATCCTCATCTTCAAAGTCCTCATCACAGAAGAAGACAAGTTTTAGAAAGGCACGGGCACTCATTGGCAACGACATGGACTCTGAAGAAGAATCTGAGGAATGTGATGAAGAGGAAGGTTCTGTAGTGGAGTCAGAATCTGGTGACGCAACCTTGCACTTGCTACCACATTCGTTAGCAAGTCGATCTTCAACCTTGAATAAAATGACAACGCCAACTACACTGATGGATATGCTGAGGACTTCGCTCCAACCTGTTGCTTCATGGCAAAAGGTTCAAAGGTACCAAACCACACTTCCTCCTGTGATTCTAGTGACTGTGAACCTGATGATTATCAAAAACCTAGTTACTATAAACTTGCCAACATTTCCACTAAGCAATGAAGTGCTATTGAAAAGCTTCAAAAACTGGTAGACAAAAGCGATGATCTGTTGAATGATGAAATGAATCATACTCAAGTCCTCACTGAAGATGTTCAAAGTCTTCAGTCTAGATTTGATAGTCTTCAAGATCGTTATGGCACACTCTTGGCTGATCATAAGAAACTTTCCTATGAATTTCTTCAAAGGAAGCTTGATCTTGAGAAGTTAAGAATGTCTCATGATGATCTTCGAATGGAAAATGATTCATTGCTTGCTCAACAGACCAGTAGCGCTCAGGGAGAATTCATTCCACCATGTCTGAAATGTGTGAAATTGCTAATTCTTCACCTGAATCATCAAATGCTTCTATCGCTACAAATTTCTCAACTGTTATTGTGGTATAAAATTCTTTACTTGAGGAAACCACAAACGCTACTGACGAAAATGCAGGATTGATGGAAGTATGTGATAGGCATATACAAAAGTCTCAAAGGGCATCAAACCCTTTGCAATGTGCTCAAAAAGCATATCCTGAATAGGAACCCGAGGAAAGAGGGCATTGCCTTCGAGAGGAAATTGAATGTTGATGGATCATACTGGAAACCTGAGTAGTACCCACAAACCTCATGGGTCGCTGCTAAACGTCCTCCCATTGATCCTCCCACTCTAACAAGCTTTGCATGTGAAATGTCCTATTCCTCTGATGAGTCATTTGACTCCAACTATAAACTGTTCAAAAATCAATATGGTGAAGTATTTTCTCGATATATTGGAACTAACTTCATGAATGGACCTCCCTTGAGGAAAATCTGGGTCCCCAAAAGTTGCTTCAAAAATCTTCAGCTGAACGTCCTCATGACATCACCAGTGAAGAACCAGAACCTAGGATCAAATTCCTCAGGTTGACCAAAGACTTCACGAGGATCAAATTCCTCTAATAGTCAAAATTATGATCGTACTCGCACTAATGCTTCTGATATGCAGGGAAACAACAAGGGACATGAATATGAGCATTATTCCTCAAATCATTATGTTCATAAGTCCTCACAGAATTTCTCTGCCTATGCATTTGAGTACTCTAACCCCCCCCCCCTACTGTGAAAAGAAGTGCATTAGCTTCAATGCGTCCATTCTCATATGGTGCTCGCAGAATTATGAACTCTTTGCCACCCCTTCATATGTGGGTGGTGAAGAAATCGAACTAATCACTTATGCAGGTCAGGTCTCCAAATGAAAGTAATCATGTGAAGAATTTTCTGGAGACCTCAGGAAATTTCTTGATTGGACGCAAGCTAAAACATGAAGAAATGATCTAACATTTCACACGTCCTCAAATTTACTGTTTGTGATGAAATTGATATCATATTCTTCAAGTCTGAAGCATATGAGATGGTAAGATCTACTAATTCTTCTGCAGGATGACAAACCCAAGAACACAAAATGGGTTCTTGACAGTGCTTGCACAAATCACATGACTGGTGATAAAAGCGTGTTGATGAATATACCAGTGACTCCATCACCAGTGAAGCAAATCACTTATGCTGATAAAGGTAAGAGCAAGGTATTGGGACTTGGTAAAGTGGCTATCTCTAAGGAGCGGCATATGGAATAAGTCATGTTTGTCGAATCCCTTGGGTTTAACCTCATGTCAGTCTCAATGCTTTGTGATATTGATATGATTGTCATCTTTGGAACATATAGATGTGTAGTCATCATGGAATCTAACAAATCCAAAGTCTTCGAAGGCTTTAGGAGAGGAGACTTGTACATTTTTGATTTTTCCACAGGTCCTCAACAAACCACATGTTACTAGCAAAAACCTCAGAAGGTTGGCTATGGCATCGACGACTTGGTCATGCAGGCATGAGGAATTTGCACACACTAGAGAAGAAGAAGCATGTCATTGGCATCGAATCTGTCCAATTCCTCAAGAACCATGTGTGCAGTGCGAGTGAGTCTGGAAAAATGACGAGGTCCAAACACCCCTCGAAGACTATCATGACTACTACTTGTCCGTTTGAATTGCTTCACATGGATCTGTTGGACCTACTCATTATGCTACTCTAACCAATGCATCATCTTTATATGGCTTTGGCATCGTTGATGACTATTCTCATTATACTTGGGTACACATCATTTTGTATAAAACTGAAGTGCAAGAAGTCTTCAAACAATTTTCCTCAAGGGCCTTGACGAACTTCGGCGTCAAGATCTAACACATTAGGAGTGATAATGGGACAGGATTCAAAAATACTAGTCTTGATGATTATCTTGATGAATTTGGCATTACTCACGAATTGTCTGCTCCATATAGTCCTCAGCAGAATGGCGTCAATGAACGCAAGAATATGACTCTGGTTGAAATGGCACGGACTATGCTTGAAGAATATCACACTCCTCGTCGCTTTTGGCCTGAAGCAATCAACACTGCTTGCCACATCATCAATAGGGTATATCTTCACAAATTCCTCAAGAAAACCTCATATGAACTCCTCACTAACAAGAAACCCAATGTAAGTTGTTTCAAAGTCTTTGGTGCAATATGATGGATTAGAGATCCTCACCATAGCTCAAAGTTTGCACCTAAAGCACATGAGGGTTTTATGCTTGGTTACGGAAAGGACTCGCACACCTACAAAGTATTCAACACCTATCACAACAAGGTTGTTGAAACTGTAGATGTGCGGCTCGATTAAACTAACAGCTCGCAAAGAGAGCAACTACCTCTTGTGCCAGATAAATTGACTCCTTAGGAAGCTATTAAGCACAAGACTACTGAACATATCATTCCTACTGAGTAACAACCCCTTGTTGAAGAAGTCGTCCCCTACACTGAAGAAAATCAAGCAGGTGTACCTGAGGACAATGCTACATATAAAATTCTTCATCCCAACCAAAGTCTTCAACCAGCTCATCCAAGGATTGCAAATAAAGTGGAACTTGACAAAATCCTCGATGACATCAATGTGCCAGGTCCTCTCACTTGCTCAAAAGATTCACATTTAGTTAACTTTTGTGGGCATTCCTCTTTTTTGTCAATCACAGAACCGTCAAAAGTTGCTGAAGCCTTCATGGAACCTGAGTGAATTCAAGCCATGCAAGATGAACTACTTCAGTTCAAGCTAAATGACATGTGGGAACTCATCAAAATACCAGATCCTCGCAAACACAATATCATCGGTACCAAGTGGATCTATCGAAACAAACAGGATGATGATGGTCAGGTTGTGAGGAACAAGGCATGACTGGTAGCCCAAGGCTACACACAGGTTGAAGGAATTGACTTTGATGAAACTTTTGCACCTGTTGCTAGACTTGAAGCTATTCGAATATTATTTTCTTATGCTAACCATCACAATTTTACTCTGTATCAAATGGATGTGAAAAGTGCATTCCTCAATGGTAAGCTTGAGGAAGAAGTATATGTTGCTCAACACCCAGGTTTTGAAGACCCGAAGCACCGTAACAAAGTCGTCAGACTCAAGAAGGCACTCTATGGCCTCAAGCAAGCCCCTCAGGCGTGGTATGATACATTGAAGGAATTCCTCATGAAGAAAGGGTTGAAACTTGGTTCATTTGATCCTACTCTTTTCACAAATTCCTATGACAATGAACATTTCGTGTGCCAAATATATGTCAACGACATTATTTTTGGTTGTACTGACAAACATTAAAGTGATGAATTTGCCTACATGATGGGCGAAGAATATCAAATGTCCATGATGGGGGAGTAATATGTCCATTTTGCATCATGCTTTCATGTTGATATTTATTGCTTTTTGGGCTGTTATATTACTTGTGGTACCATATTTATGCCTTTTCTCTCTTATTTTGCAACGTTTATTAGAAGAGGGAGAATTCAGGCAGCTGGAATTCTGGACTGGAAAAGGAGCAAATCCTAGTCCACTATTCTGTACATCTCCAAATGCCCTGAAAATTTATGTGGATTTTTTTTGGAATATATTAAAAATATTGGGCAAAAGAACTAACGGAGGGGGGCCACCAGGGCCCCACAAGCCCCCACTCCGCCACCACCCCCCTGGTGGCGGTGGCCAAGCTTGTGGGCTGCCTGAAGGCCCACTAGCCCCCCTCTTTTGCTATATGAAGCGTCCTGGTCTGGAAACAATCAATCGGGAGCTTTTTCGTGGTTTCGCCGCTGCCACGAGGCGGAACTTGAGTAGATCCAATCTAGAGCTCCGGCAGGACGATCCTGCCGGGCAAACTTCCCTCCCGGAGGGGGAAATCGTCGGCATCGTCATCACAAACACTCCTCTCGTCGGAGGGGAGGCATCTTCATCAACATCTTCATTAGCACTATCTCCTCTCCAATCCCTAGTTCATCTCTTATAACCAAGCTTCGTCTCGCAACTCCGATTGGTACTTGTATGGTTGCTAGTAGTGTTGATTACTCTTTGTAGTTGATGCTAGTTGGATTATTTGGTGGAAGAGTTTATGTTCAGATCCTTGATGCTATTCATTACACCTCTGGTCATGATTATGATTATGTCTTGTGAGTAGTTACTTTTGTTCCTGAGGACATGGGATAAGTCATGCTGATAATAGTCATGTGAATTTGATATTCGTTCGGTATTTTGATATGATGTATGTTGTTTTTCTTCTAGTGGTGTTATGTGAACGTCGACTATATAACACTTCACCATATTTGGGCCTAGAGGAAGGCATTGGGAAGTAGTAAGTAGATGATGTGTTGCTAGAGTGACAGAATCTTAAACCCCAGTCTATGCGTTGCTTCGTGAGGGGCTGATTTGGATCCACTAGTTTAATGCTATGGTTAGACTTTGTCCTAATTCTTCTTTTGTAGTTGCGGATGCTTGCCAGAGACGTTAATCATAAGTGGGATGCTTGTCCAAGTAAGGGCAGTACCCAAGCGCAGGTCCACCCACATATCAAACTATCAAAGTAACGAACGCGAATCATATGAACATGATGAAACTAGCATGACAGAAATTTCCGTGTGTCCTCGGGAGCGTTTTTCCTCCTATAAGACTTTGTTCAGGCTTGTCCCTTGCTGCAAAAGGGATTGGGCCACTTGCTGCACGTTGCTACTACTTGTGACTTGTTACTCTTTGCTTGCTACGTTTCACCTCGCTACAGAATCACTTGTTACCACTACTTTCAGTGCTTGTTGTTATTACCTTGCTGAAATCCGTTTATCAGAGCCTTCTGCTCCTCGTTGGGTTCGACACTCTTACTTATCGAAAGGACTACGATTGATCCCCTATACTTGTGGGTCATCAAGACTCTTTTTTGGCGCCGTTCCCGGGGAGTGAAGCGCCTTTGGTAAGTGGAAATTGGTAAGGAAACATTTATATACTGTGCTGAAATTTATTGTCACTTGTCAGTGTGGAAACTCTTCCTTTGAGGAGTTTGTTCGGGGTATCTTCACCATGAACGAAAGCATGAGGAGTTTCTCCTCAACCTGAGGTACCTACTGAAAATATCTTTTATGAAATTCCTTTGGGTATGCTTGAGAAACTGCTGGCTAATCCTTTTACATGAGATGGATCTTCACATCCAGACTTTCATCTAATCTATGCAGATGAAGTTTGTGGTTTATTTAAGCTTGCAGGTTTGCCCGAGGATGAGGTAAAGAAGAAAATCTTTCCTTTATCTTTGAAGGATAAGGCGTTTACATGGTATAGGCTATGTGATGATGCTGGATCATGGGGCTACAATCAGTTGAAATTGGAATTTTATCAAAAGTTCTATCCTATGCATTTAGTACATCGTGATCGGAACTTTATTTATAACTTTTGGCCTCGTGACAGGGAAAGCATAGCTCAAGCTTGGGGGAGGCTTAAATCAATGCTATATTCATGCCCTAATCATGAGCTCTCGAGAGAAATCATCACTCAAAACTTTTATGCTCGGCTTTCTCATGAAGATCGTACCATGTTTGACACTTCTTGTGCCGGTTCTTTTATGAAGAAGGATATTGATCACAAGTGGAATTTATTGGAGAGAATCAAACGCAACTCTGAAGATTGGGAGCTGGAGGAAGGTAAGGAGTCAGGTATGAATTTCCAGTTTGATTGCGTTAAATCTTTTGTTGAGACAAACACTTCTAGAGAATTTAATGCTAAGTATGGACTTGACTCTGAGATAGTAGATTCTCTATGTGAATCTTTTGCTGCTCATGTTGATCTTTCCAAAGAGAAGTGGTTTAAATATCATCCTCCTGTGGAAAGCAACATATCCAAAACCAATCTAGTTGAGGAGAAAATTATAGCTTTTAGTGGTCCTGTTGTTCCTTGTTCTTACACTGAGAAACCACCATACCCTGCTAGGATGAAGGATTATTCTAAAGCTCCAACTATGATACGTAGGGGTTACATTAGACCACTTGCACCCCCTGAGGAGATTAGAGTTGAACCTAGTGTTTCTATTATCAAAGATCTCTTAACTGAAGACATAGAAGGGCATGTTATCAAATTCTGTGAGGACTCCGCTAGAATTGGAAAACCTCACGCGAATGACAAGCACGGACCTGTAGTTGGCCTACCCGTTGTTTCTGTTAAGATAGGAGATCATTGTTACCATGGTTTATGTGATATGGGAGCTAGTGTTAGTGCAATACCCCGTTGTCTATATGATGAAATAAAAGATGAGATTGCACCTGCTGAGTTAGAACCCATTGATGTCACTATTACGCTAGCCAATAAAGACACTATCTGCCCTCTAGGAATTGTGAGAGACATAGAAGTCCTGTGTGGTAAGACGAAGTACCCTACTGATTTCCTCGTCCTTGGTACTGCACAAGATAGCTTTTGTCCCATCATATTCGGTAGACCCTTTCTCAACACTGTCAATGCTCACATTGATTGCATTAAGCAGACTGTCACAGTAAGTTTTGAGGGTGTGTCTCATGAATTTAACTTCTCTAAGTTTGATAGACAACCCCAGGAAAGAGAGTCATCTGGTAGAGATGAAATCATTGCTCTTGCCTCTATTGTCTTACCTCCTACGGATCCTTTAGAGCAATATCTTCTTGAGCATGAAAATGATATGCATATGGAGGAGAGAGATGCGATAGATAGAATTGTCTTAGAACAACATCCTATTCTCAAGAACAATCTGCGTGTTGAACTGCTTGGGGATCCTCCCCCACCAAAGGGTGATCCTGTGTTCGAGCTTAAACAGTTGCCTGATACTCTTAAGTATGCCTATCTTGATGAGAAGGAGATATATCCTGTCATTATTAGTGCTCTCCTCTCAGAGCGCGAAGAGAAGAAGTTACTAAAAACTCTGAGGAAGCACCGCGCTGCTATTGGATATACTCTTGATGATCTTAAGGGTATTAGTCCTACTCTATGTCAGCACAAGATTAAAACCGATCCTGACTTTAAACCAGTTGCTGATCATCCAAGGAGATTAAATCCTAAGATGAACGAGGTCGTTAGAAAAGAAATATTAAAGCTTCTGGAAGCAGGAATCATTTATCCTGTTGCTCCTAGTGATTGGGTAAATCCAGTACATTGCGTACCTAAGAAGGGAGGTATCACCAACGTTCCTAATGATAAGGATGAGCTAATCCCACAAAGGATTATTACCGGCTATGGAATGGTGATAGACTTCCAGAAACTGAACAAGGCAACCAGGAAAGATCATTATCCTTTGCCGTTCATCGACCAAATGTTAGAAAGGCTGTGAAAACACACACACTTCTGCTATCTAGACGTTTATTCAGGTTTCTCGCAAATACCTATTGCACAATCTGGTCAAGAGAAAACAACTTTCACCTGCCCTTTCGGTACCTTTGCCTATAGACGTATGCCTTTTGGCTTATGTAATGCACCTGCCACCTTCCAAAGATGTATGATGGCTATATTCTCTGACTTTTGTGAAAAGATTGTCGAGGTTTTCAAGGATGACTTCTCCGTTTACGGGTCTTCCTTTGATGATTGCCTCAGCAACCTTGATCGAGTCTTACAGATATGCGAAGAAACCAACCTCATCTTGAATTGGGAGAAGTGCCACTTTATGGTTAATGAAGGTATTGTCTTAGGACACAAAATCTCTGAAAGAGGCATTGAAGTTGATAAGGCTAAGGTTGATGCAATTGAGAAAATGTCGTGCCCCACAGATATCAGAGGTATACAAAGTTTCCTAGGTCATGCTGGTTTCTATAGAAGGTTCATTAAAGACTTCTCTAAGATTTCTAGGCCTCTTACCAACCTCTTGCAGAAGGATGTTCCTTTTGTTTTTGATGAGGATTGTGAGGAAGCCTTTGAAATACTTAAGAAGGCCTTGATAACCGCACCTATTGTTCAACCACCTGACTGGAACTTGCCCTTTGAAATCATGTGTGACGCTAGTGATTATGCTGTTGGTGCTGTTCTAGGACAAAGAGTTGACAAGAAGTTGAATGTCATTCACTACGCTAGTAAAACTCTAGACAGTGCCCAAAGAAACTATGCCACTACGGAGAAGGAATTTTTAGCAGTCGTGTTTGCATGTGAAAAGTTCAGATCTTACATAGTTGACTCCAAAGTCACTATTCACTCTGATCATGCTGCTATTAAGTACCTTATGCAGAAGAAGGACGCTAAGCCTAGGCTGATCAGATGGGTTCTCCTGCTACAGGAATTTGATTTGCATGTCGTTGAACGAAAAGGTGCTGATAACCCTGTAGCAGATAACTTGTCTAGGCTAGAGAATGTCCTTGATGACCCACTACCTATTGATGACAGCTTTCCTGATGAGCAACTAAATGTCATCCGCACTTCACTTAGTGCACCGTGGTATGCCGATTATGCAAACTATATCGTAGCCAAATACATACCAACCAGTTTCACCTATCAACAAAAGAATAAATTCTTCTTTGATTTGAGACACTACTTTTGGGATGATCCTCACCTTTATAAGTAAGGAGTAGATGGTGTTATTAGACTTTGTGTGCCTGAACATGAACAGGGACAGATCCTGCAGAAGTGTCATTCTGAAGCCTACGGAGGACACCACGCTGGAGATTGAACTGCCCACAAGGTATTGCAATCAGGTTTCTATTGGCCCACTCTCTTCAAGGATGCACGTAAGTTTGTCTTGTCTTGTGACGAATGCCAAAGGATAGGGAACATCAGTAAGCGTTAAGAGATGCCTATGAACTATTCACTTGTCATTGAACCATTTGATGTCTAGGGCTTTGATTATATAGGACCCTTCCCGAGTTCCAATGGGTATACTCACATCTTAGTTGCTGTGGATTATGTTACTAAGTGGGTAGAAGCTATCCCCACTAAAAACGATGATCACCACACCTCTATTAAGATGCTTAAAGAAGTCATATTCCCAAGATTTGGAGTCCCTAGATACTTGATGACTGATGGCGGTTCACACTTCATTCATGGTGTTTTCCGCAAGATGCTAGCTAAGTATGATGTCAACCATAGAGTTGCATCTCCTTATCATCCTCAGTCTAGTGGTCAAGTGGAGTTGAGTAATAGGGAGATCAAGTTGATCCTACAAAAGACCGTCAATAGATCTCGAATGAACTGGTCAAGCAAACTTGACGATGCACTATGGGCTTATAGGACTGTTTATAAGAATCCCATGGGCATGTCACCGTATAAAATGGTTTACGGTAAGGCCTGTCATTTACCTCTTGAGCTGGAACATAAAGCTTATTGGGCAATCAAAGAGCTCAACTTTGATTTCAAAGTTGCCGGTGAGAAGCGGTTGTTTGATATCAGCTCGTTAGATGAATGGAGATCCCAGGCATATGAGAATGCCAGGTTGTTCAAGGAAAAGGTTAAGAGATGGCACGACAAACGAATACAGAAACGAGAGTTCAATGTAGGTGATTATGTCTTGCTATACAATTCTCGTTTGAGATTCTTTGCAGGCAAGCTTCTCTCTAAATGGGAATGTCCCTATGTTGTCGAGGAAGTATATCGTTCCGGTGCCATCAAAATAAATAACACGGAAGGAAATTTTCCTAGAGTGGTAAATTTCTTCCGTTTTGGAATTTTTGGAAAATTAGAAAAATAAAAAGCAGTCCGGAGAGCAAACGAGGCTGCCACAAGGGCCCACTCCGCCGCCACCCCCCTGGTGGCGGTGGGCAAGCTTGTGGGCACCTCGTGTGCCTCCCGGACTCCTTTTCTTGCGGAGGACTCCTTCTGGCCCAGAGAAAATCAATATATTGTCGCCCGAAGGTTTTGATCTCTGTATCGCGTAGTTTTCCTCTGTTTTCGTTTCGAGCTTGTTTCTGCCGCAGATCTAGATCATCAATACTTCCCCGAACGCTCCTAAGGACAAGATCTTCGAGAAGGTCATCAATCCCTACCTCACGGAAGTGCTGAAACATCCTCAAACTATCAAGATGAGTGAGGGGTTGTTGCACATCCGTGATGTTGAGGGGCCTAAGAAGACCGGAAGCATGGAGACGAGGCTCGAAGCAATGGAGCAACAAGTCTTCAAGTGCCAAGGGATGGTAGAGCATGGACTCAACGCCAACCACACGATGATCACGGAGTTCACTAGCAATCACAAGTTGGATGCCATTGATATTGGGAAACACCTCTATAGGCTCTACGATAGGGTTGACCAACTTCAGGGCCAGATCTATGACCTGCAGAACCAAAATTGTGAGTATGAGTAGAGATTTAAGTCAATAAGGTTGGCTGCAGATTTGACGATTCCGGCGACTCGTTCATCCTGCCATGATGGAGCACCGATGCCTTGGAAGACGGAGGATCTACTCCAACAACACCACCATCACCACCAAAGGAAGACAACTAAGCATTGGTATGGGCAATCCCCTTGGCTTCTGCCAAGCTTGGGGGAGTTGCCCTAGTATCGTATCACCTTTATATCTTTTGCTTTTACCTTTGTTTTAGTTCTTTCCTTTTCAGTTTTTATTTCTTCTTTTAGAGGAATAAGTCTTTAGTTTTTAGTTTGAGTCTTTTTGCTTTTGTCTCTCCCCCGTTGTATTCGAGCTTACGAGCTATATAATAAAGAGTATCTTAGTAAAGTGCTTTGCTTTGTGCCATGATCAAAAGTATGAAAAGAACGATAGCATGAAAGATCATGAGACGATCTTATGGAAAGTGATAACTTCACTTAGGACACGTATGATGATTGAAACTTGTTGAGAATAAATCAACATAGACCTTAGTCACTGTTGCAATTAATAAGAAGTAATAAGGAAAGAGAGGTTCACATATAAGTATATCATCTTAGACACTTTTTATAATTATGAACACTCACCAAACTATTACATGCCTAGGAGTAGATGTTGGACAAGGAAGACAACATAATGAATTGTGTTTTCTTGGTTCCAAACAATGTTATATGATTAGAGATCCCTTAGCATGTGACGATTGCTTCCACCTCATATTAGCCAAAACTCCCGCACCAAGTAGAGATACTACTTGTTCATCCATAAACCTCCATCCCAATTTTGCCATGAGAGTCCACCATACCTACCTATGGATTGAATAAGATCCTTCAAGTAAGTTGTCATCGGTGCAAGCAATAAAAATTGCTCTCTAATATGTATGATCTATTAGTGTGTGATAAATAAGCTTTGTACGAACCTGTGATGAGGAAGACATAAAAGCGACAGACTGCATAATAAAGTTCTTTGTCACAGGAGGCAATATAAAGTGACGTTCCTCCACAATAAGAGGACACACATTCAAACCTCAAAAGTGCATGACAACCTCTACTTCCCTCTGCGAAGGGCCAATCTTGTACCTTTACTTTTTGCCCTTGAAAGAGTCATGGTGATCATCACTAATTCCCTTTTTTTCCTTTGTCTTGGCTACCGTCATATGCTTGGGAAAGATCTATATTCATATATCAACTTGGAGTTGAGTACTTATGCTTTATTGTTGTTGACTTTACCCTTGAGGTGAACCGTTGGGAGGCAAAACTATAAGCCCCTATCTTCCTGTGTGTCCAACTGAAACTTTGACACCATGAGTACCACGTGAGTTGTAACAATTGTGGAAAACGAAAGAGATGATTGAGTATCTGGGTTTGCCTTACAAGCTCTTATTTGACTCTTTTTGATGTTGTGATAAATTGCAATTGCTTCAATGACTATGGATTATTGTTGGTTACTTCTTGGTAAGATTTTTGCTTCATGCTTTGCTTTGTGAAGGAATTGTTACTTTCCCATTAAAATCTTTATGATATATTGCTATTCTATGTGTGATCATGATGCCCTCATGTCCGTATTATTTTTTATCGACACCTTCGTCCCTCAACATGTGGACATGTTTATGGAACTTGGTTTTCACTTGAGGACAAGCGAGGTCTAAGCTTGGGGAGTTGATACGTCCATTTTGCATCATGCTTTCATGTTGATATTTATTGCTTTTTGGGCTGTTATATTACTTGTGGTACCATATTTATGCCTTTTCTCTCTTATTTTGCAAGGTTTATCTGAAGAGGGAGAATTCAGGCAGCTGGAATTCTGGACTAGAAAAGGAGCAAATCCTAGTCCACTATTCTGCACATCTCCAAATGCCCTGAAAATTTACGTGGATTTTTTCTGGAATATATTAAAAATACTGGGCGAAAGAACTATAGGAGGGGAGCCACCAGGGCCCCACAAGCCCCCACTCCGCCACCACCCCCTGGTGGCGGTGGGCAAGCTTGTGGGCTGCCTAAAGGCCCACTAGCCCCCTATTTTGCTATATGAAGCGTCCTGGTCTGGAAAAAATCAATCGGGAGCTTTTTCGTGGTTTCTCCGCCGCCACGAGGCGGAACTTGAGCAGATCCAATCTAGAGCTCCGGCGGGACGATCCTGCCGGGAAACTTCCCTCCCGGAGGGGGAAATCGTCGCCATCGTCATCACCGACACTCCTCTCGTCGGAAGGGAGGCATCTTCATCAACACCATCTCCTCTCCAATCCCTAGTTCATCTCTTGTAACCAATCTTCGTCTCGCAACTCCGATTGGTACTTGTAAGGTTGCTAGTAGTGTTGATTACTCTTTGTAGTTGATGCTAGTTGGATTATTTGGTGGAAGAGTTTATGTTCAGATCCTTGATGCTATTCATTACACCTCTGGTCATGATTATGATTATGTCTTGTGAGTAGTTACTTTTGTTCCTGAGGACATGGGATAAGTCATGCTGATAATAGTCATGTGAATTTGATATTCGTTCGGTATTTTGATATGATGTATGTTGTTTTTCTTCTAGTGGTGTTATGTGAACGTCGACTATATAACACTTCACCATATTTGGGCCTAGAGGAAGGCATTGGGAAGTAGTAAGTAGATGATGTGTTGCTAGAGTGACAGAATCTTAAACCCCAGTCTATGCGTTGCTTCGTGAGGGGCTGATTTGGATCCACTAGTTTAATGCTATGGTTAGACTTTGTCCTAATTCTTCTTTTGTAGTTGCGGATGCTTGCCAGAGACGTTAATCATAAGTGGGATGCTTGTCCAAGTAAGGGCAGTACCCAAGCGCAGGTCCACCCACATATCAAACTATCAAAGTAACGAACGCGAATCATATGAACATGATGAAACTAGCATGACAGAAATTTCCGTGTGTCCTCGGGAGCGTTTTTCCTCCTATAAGACTTTGTTCAGGCTTGTCCCTTGCTGCAAAAGGGATTGGGCCACTTGCTGCACGTTGCTACTACTTGTGACTTGTTACTCTTTGCTTGCTACGTTTCACCTCGCTACAGAATCACTTGTTACCACTACTTTCAGTGCTTGTTGTTATTACCTTGCTGAAATCCGTTTATCAGAGCCTTCTGCTCCTCGTTGGGTTCGACACTCTTACTTATCGAAAGGACTACGATTGATCCCCTATACTTGTGGGTCATCAGGGAGCTGGAATTCTTCTTAGGTCTGCAAATTCGTCAACAACGCAATGGCATCTTCATATCTCAGGAGAAATGCCTCAAGGATGTTCTGAGGAAATTCGGCATGCATGAATGCAAAGGCGTCAAGATACCTATGCCTACTAACGGCCACCTCTACACTGAATAAAATGGTATAAATTTTGATCAGCAGGTATATCGTTCTATGATTGGCTCTTTGTTGTACCTATGTGCATCTAGGCCAGACATTATGCTTAGTGTTTGCAAAACCGAAGGAATCACACCATAAGGTTGTGAAACATATTCTTCGATATCTATCTCACACACCAACACTAAGATTATGGTGCCCCAAGGGCTCAAATCTTCACCTTGTTGGATATTCTGATTCTGATTATGCTGGTGACCATGTGGATCGCAAGTCAACATCAGGCACATGTCATTTCCTCGGACGATCCTTAGTCCGCTGGTCCTCAAAGAAGCAAAACTACCTATCACTCTCCACTGCTGAAGTTGAATACATTCTGTTGGGTCTTGTTGTGCTCAACTACTACGGATGAAGCAAACCCTCAGAAATTACAGCATCAACATGAAGAATGTGCCCCTCTACTACGACAATGAGAGTGCAATCAAGATCGCCTACAACCCACTACAACACTCGAAGACCAAGCACATCCAGATTCTTCATCAGTTTCTTTGTGATCATGTACTCAAGGGAAATATCATCATCGACCATGTGAAGACTGACAGCCAGCTGGGAGACATCTTCACAAAGCCCTTGGATGAGAGAAGGTTTTGCAACTTGCGGTGTGAGCTAAATATCCTAAAGTCTTCAAATGTTTTGTAAACATGCATACATCCTAACACTTATGCAAAATTGATGACTTAGATGTGCAACACACGAAGTAACGATTTTCTTCAATCAATGAAGAATATCACTCGAAGTGTGAAGAAATTAATGAAGAATTTGGTTCTCAAGGTCCTACGGCAATTGTACGCGGCGCCTGAAATCATCATTCGTATACGGTGGGTCACGCCCCCACCAAATTTTGAAATTCTTCAAAGTTGAAATTCTTCAATCCGAGACTTTTTCACAAATTCTTCAAAATTTTCAAAGTCCTCAAAATTTCCAAATTCTTCAAAAACAATTCTGTGATGATCTTCATTGACTATATATTATATATTGAGATTTCAATATCCTCAACAATATTCACTTATTGCTAAGTCTTCAATTTGGTATTTCTTCTAAGTGAATGTGATCGGACCCATTTCCCCTCTATGCTAAGCTCAACCCGGTCTATTCTTAATTCCTCATATGCGTTCTGTTTGACACTTGTTCAAAATCCTCACTAAGTCCTTGCAGCTGAGGACTTTGCAACAAAAACATCAAAATTCAAAAATTAATTTTAATGTTACCACAGTAACCGCACCCACTACTCACAATTGGATTAACACGATCTCCACCGCTTCGATCATGGGTAGCACATGTCATGCAGAGACGAAAGGGCAAGGGCAGTTTCGTCCGAAGTTTTCACTTCAGACCGTTTTCACCTAAGCTATAAATAGCCCCCTACCCCCTTCAGCCAAAAACTCATCTCTCCCTCTTGACTCCTCCGCTCGAGATCAAAACCTAGCACCGCCGCTAGCATCCTCGTCGCCGGTGAGGAACTGCTTCATTGCCTTGACCTAGCCATCGTCGGACTCACGCCGACTATAGAACATCTTCCTCCGTCGCCGTAGTAGCCGTCTTCAGTCTCCAATTAGGGCACTGAAGATCTGAGCTGGAGAACTTCCGTTTTTACCTCCCGGTCCATCGTGTTCTTCATATAGGGTAATTAAAATCCTATTTTACCATCCTTGTTTGATCCACTTTTGATTCGTGAAATCAGTTTTTCCTCAGAAAATCTCTCAGCAGTGCACACCCATGACTAGAACACTTGATGAATTTCACTAAGACCCTAAATTCTTCACGAGATTCCTCAATTGTGTAAATTTCGGAATCTGCACAACTCTGGAACCCAAGATCATAATGCTTAGTCAAATTCCTCAACACACTTGTCAAATTCCTCAACTTAAGAAATTTTTTTAATTTCCTCAAATCTGAGAACGCATATGACCTCTCCAAATTCTTCGCACCTATACTTTGTTCACAGGTACAAAATGTTAGCTGATGAATCACTAGGTTCTCATCAACTTAACTCATTTCCAGCATTTCTTGAAGAAACATTACCCGTGTCCTCATATTCCTCAAGAATACAAATTCCTCAGCAAAAACCTGAGCTGAAGAAAATGGAGGAAGACAAAAAACAGAAGGGTGGCAAGAAACTATAACAGAACACTACTTTAGAGATCCCACGGGAGATATATGTTGAGTATTGCACGTCGGATGAAGAAATTCATGGAAAAGAGACAATGGCAAAACGCAAGATAAGGCTCCAAAGGATTGAACACATATGGGCAAAGGAGTGGAAGGTATGTCACTCCAAAGTATGCCAAGAAGTTTGCCCTCAAACCGCCTTGCAAAAGATTGCCACAGGGAGACCAACAAGCAGCACATCCCTCCAGTGTAGCCACAATTGAGGACTATCCTGATGAAAAACACTAGTATTTGTGTAAGCTGCAGAAAAAGGCAAAAGTTGATGTCACAATGTTTAATGAGGACTCTGCTGTTGCAGCAACTGTTGCTACTTCTTCGGCTACTGAGGCTTCTGCTACAGAACAACCTCAGAAAAGGTCCTCATGAAGAAACCAAGTCTATAGGCAAAAACCATCAATAGCACTGTCAAAAGAGCAAATTCCTCATAAAGTTGCTATAACGGCCGCCAAGTCCTCAACTGTAGCAAAGTCTTCACCTCCTCTGCAGTCACGTCATCAACAGGAAATCCAAGTTCCTCACTACCATCTGCCTCAGGTTCAGCTCTAAAATCCTCACCTAGCATACTGAAGACAAAGATGACTGCTAGAAGAGGAACAAGGCCAAGCCCAAGCAAGATTGTCAACATTCCTTCTGCATCAAAAGGGAGTGAAGAATATGATGATGAAACTCTGCAAGCCATAGTCAAAACAAGCAAGAAAGGGTTGCACAAGCTACTTGCAACACCATTCCCCTCACACTGGATCTGAAAGTTGTGCTGAACTTCATCAATCTTTGGTATGAGGATCCAAACACTCCAATTGATGACTTGAAACTTCCACCTCGACTCAGCCATATGGTCACCTCATTTATCAATGAAGCAAAATGGAAGTATCAGCAAGCCAAAAATCTCGGGCTGCAAAGGTTAAAAAGGAGAAGTACTTGAAGTAAAACATCCTTGACCTGACGCCTGAGAAACTTGTTTCTACTCACGCAGAGCTAAAAACTCTCACTGATGCATACACAAGTCTTCATGCGGACTGAAAGGGTGTCAAAGTGAGGTTTGTCAAAGCCACAACTGATGCAATTCATGAATAGAACATCAGGGTTGCATCCCCAAAGCTACTAAAAAATCCTCATCCCAACTATATTGTACAATTGTCTAATTATGATGAAGGTGACGAAGCAGCTGCTGATGAAATCACTCAGCATATTCCTGCTGAAGAATCTGCCAAGCCTCACACTTCTCAAGCAATGCGTGATAAAAATGCTCATTCACCAAAGTCTTCAAAGGTGAATAAAGTGACTCTTCCGTCTACATCAGAAGTGAAGAAAACAAAGGTTGTTGAGAAGAAAGCAAAGAAGAGAAAGGCATCAACACCCTCAAAGTATTTAGGGCAAAACGCTTGAAGACTCTGCCTACTACATCATCAGCTCCAGTGGATGCAACTCCCCTCAGTGTTGCACCATCATACATGATTGTTCCATTTGGTGAAGAACACATCATTCCGTAACAGGATGAGGAAATGGATGACAATCGATGTGCTGCATCCACAACAATTGATGAGGAAATTCAAGCTGATCAAATTCCTCAAGTCTCAACACCTCCTCCTCACAACCCAGAAATGACTGCTGAAGAAAAGGAGGGTGATGAAGACATTGGTAGCAGAACACTTGTTATTCATGATGAGTTTTGGGAAAAGGCTCACCCAAACTCGCCAACGGCCACTCAAATTCCTCAAACTCCTGCAGCCATTGAAATTCTAATTAGCTCTGATGAAAAGAGCTCACATGTGAAATCAGCACCAGACCAAGAATCAACTGCATCAGCTGAAGAAACTGAAAAGGAAACTGCTGCACCACAAACTGCATCTGCACCTTCGTTACAGATAATTCCTCAAACTGAAGGAGAAGCTCCTGATGAAAATGCCACAGCTCAGGATAGAAATACTACTAATGAAACTGCAATTGTGGTTGAAAATCCTAAAACTGCAATTTTGGTGGCCAAAACTCCTCAATATGGTCAACATCATAATCTTCAACCAAAGCCTCATCAGCCCTTCTCAAAGAGGCCAAAGTTTCTGAAGGAATACTTCTATGATGAACATCATTTCTTCACTGGAGAAAATCCTTACTATAGGCTTTGTATCAGGCACAGAAAGTTCTGGACCGGAACTCAACTTACTTACTATGCTTCTATGCTTTATGGGAAAAGGAAGATATTTCATCACACCCACATTACTCATTGTGGCATGGAGGAAATTCCTTGCTTCACCCGAGTACTGAGTGTTCTTCACGATGGAGGGCTACTCCCATTCTGCACATATATTGGTGATTGGAATACTGATATTATTCTTCAGTTCTATGCCACACTACATATCTCTCGTGACCCCAAAGACAACAACTCTTGCGTCTTGGACTGGATGACACAGCACACTCACTACAAAGCTCTAGCCACAGAATTGCTTCGAGCCCTACCTATCTCAATTCCTTCCGATGATGCAGTCAAACTGTATGATGAAAGAGAATTGCCAAATAAGCTCATCGAGGTCCTCATGAAACCTTTGGCTCTGGGCCAACCTCCAAGGACAAGATCCCTCATGAAGGAATTGAAGTATGTACCCATAACTGTCTACAGAATATTGGCACATTCCATTGCACCTATCAAAGGACATGATAAGGAAGAAGATGTTGTTGGAATCATGAAGAACATCCTGTCAACGTCATTCAAGGCATAAAAATGAAGCTTCATGATTTCTTGTTAAGGACTTTGGGTGACAATGCTTTTTCACCATTTGAGCTAAAGATTGATGCGCCTTGGATCATGAGATTCATCACAAACAGATCCTCCATCAACTACCAAGCTGACTATCAGAATCACCTCGGTTATCTGCCACCTCTCAAAGTCATCAAGAAATCTTTTGAACCAGTTGAAGGCAAAGGCAAGTCAGTGATTGATGAAAGAAATCAGCCCCTGGATGGTTGATACGTCTCCGTCGTATCTACTTTTCCGAACTCTTTTGCCCTGGTTCTGAACTCTAATTTGCATGACTTGAATGGAACTAACCCGGACTAACGTTGTTTTCAGCAGAATTGCCATGGTGTTGTTTCTGTGCAGAAATAAAAGTTCTCGGAATATCCTGATAATTTACGGAGAATTTTTCTGGAATAAAAGAAAAATACCTGCGCAAAGGTCCACCGGATGGGGCATGCCAGTGGGCCACAAGCCCACAGGCCGCGCCCTGAGGGCTTGTGGGGCCCACGTGGCACCACCGCCCCGAAACTCAGCTCTATATCTTCCGTCTCGCCCGGAAAATAATCAGGGAGAAGAATTCATCGCGTTTTACGATACGGAGGTGCCGCCACCTCCTGTTCTTCATCTGGAGAGCAGATTTGGAGTCCGTTTTGTGCTCCGGAGAGGGGAAATCGTCGCCATCGTCATCATCAACCTTCCTCCATCGACAATTCCATGATGCTCTTCACCGTTCATGAGTAATCTCATCGTAGGCTTGCTCGATGGTGATGAGTTGGATGAGATCTACCATGTAATCGAGTTATTTTGACGGGGATTGACCCTAGTATCCACTATGTTCTAGATTGATGTTGCTACTACTTTGCCAGGCTTAATGCTTGTCACTAGGGCTCGTGTGCCATGATTTCAGATCTGAACCTACTATGTTGTCGCCAATATATGTGTGTTTTAGATCCTTTCTTGCAAGTTGTAGTCACCTACTATGTGTTATGACCCGGCAACCCCGGAGTGGCAATAGCCGGAACCACTCCCGGAGATGATCATATTATGAGGAGTTCATGTATTCACCAAGTGTTAATGCGTTGGTCTGGTTCTTTATTAAAAGAAGAACCTTAATATACCATAGTTTCCATTAGGACCCCGCTGCCACGGGAGGGATGGACAACAGATCTCATGCAACTTATTTTCCCTAAGCACGTATGACTACATACGGAATACATGCCTACATTAGATTGACGAATGGGAGCTAGTTACATATCTCTCCGTGTTATAGTTGTTACATGATGAATCACATCCATCATACTCATCCATCACCGATCGACTGCCTACGAGTCTTTTACTACTAGTCCTTGCTACATTACTTTGTCCAGGCTTGTCCCTTGCTACAAAAGGGATTGGGCCACTTTGCCACTACTGTTGCTACTGTTGTTACTCTGCTGTTGCTGCTACTGCTATTCCTTGCTACTTCGCTGTTACTTGTTGCAAGACCTTTTTCGACACCGTTGCCGGGGAAGAATAGTTCACCGTCCATATGCAACTTACTGGCGCCATTGATACAACAGTTAGAAATAGTCTGTAGTCAACAGATCTGTTTCTGGCACCGTTGCTATCATACTACTTTGCTAATAATACTTTGCTTGCAGACACTAATCTTTCAGGTGTGGTTGAATCTGACAAACGCAGCTGCTAATACTTGACAATATTCTTTCGCTTCCCCTTGTGGCGAATCAACAAATTTGGGTTGAATACTCTACCCTCGAAAACTGTTGTGATCCCCTACACTTGTGGGTTATCAAGACCTTTTTCTGGCGCCGTTGCCGGGGAACCACAGCTATATTCTCTGAGTCACTTGGGATTGACGTCTGCTGGTCACTATGAGGAATTCGAAAGATCCAAGGACTAAAATCTTGCCTTCCACTAAGAGGAGAGGTAAGGAACTACCATCTAGCTCTGCACTTGATTCACCTTCAGTTATGAGTAAGTTTGCGACATCACGTCCTGCTAGAAATCTTCATATGTCGCCTGTGCTTGATGATGCTACTTCTGCTGCCCATGATGCTTATGATGATGCTATGCTTGATACTATGCCTGAAGATGCTATGCTTGATACTATGCCTGATGATGCTATGCTTGATACTATGCCTGATGATGCTATGCTTGATACTATGCCGGATGATGCTATGCCTGATACTGCTTTGCCACTAGGTGCCCTTGATGCACAAATTGCTAGAGTTGCTGCTAGATGTGATGGTACTTCTGAAACTGCAGATACTATTGAAGTAGAACCTGCTACTATGCCTGAATTGCCTGTTATGCCTGATACGCGCTATGTTATGGAGGGAGAGATAGTTGAGGATTTTCTTGCGTGTAAGGATAACTATGATGTTGAGAAATTACTGCGCAAGTGGAAAGAAAAATCTCTCAACGCTAGGATGAAATACGACCCAGAGTTTGCCACTTTGCCTATCTTTTGACCGATAAGGATTATGAATATTCTGTCGACCCTGAGTTAATCACTCTAGTCGAATCTGATCCTTTTCACGGTTATGAGTCTGAAACGGTTGTAGCCCATCTTACCAGACTGCACGATATAGCCACCCTATTCACTAGTGAGGAAAAGATCCGCCACTACTACATGCTCAAGCTGTTTCCTTTCTCGCTAAAGGATGATGCTAAGACCTGGTTCACTTCTCTTGCTCCTGGTTGTGTGCGTAGCCCCCAGGATATGGTCTACTACTTCTCTGAGAAATATTTCCCTAGCCATAAGTAGCAAGCTGCCTTGCAGGAAATATACAACTTTGCTCAATCTGAAGAAGAGAGTCTCCCACAAGCTTGGGGGAGGCTCATCCAGCTACTGAATGCTTTGCCTGATCACCCTCTTGAAAAGAACGAAATACTTGATATCTTCTATAGTGGACTTACCGATGCTTCCAAAGACCACCTAGATAGTTGTGCTGGTTGTGTTTTTAGGGAACGAACTGTAGAAAAAGCTGAAATCCTATTGAATAACATCTTGTGCAATGAGAATGCTTGGACTATTCCCGAACCACCTCCTAAGTCAACTCCAAAGAAAAGAGGTATTCTATTCCTCAGTCCTGAAGATATGCAAGAAGCCAAGAAATCTATGCGAGAGAAAGTCATTAAATCTGAAGATGTCAAAAATCTACCACCTATCGAAGAGATCCATGATCTCGATAACCCGATACAGGGAGTAGAAGTAAATTCTCTGCGTAGGTTTGATGAGAGTGATATTCCTTTTGATAAACCTGCTAGGCTATGCCTGGATGAATTTGATAACTTTGTTGTCAAACAACAGAGTTTCAATGATTATGTTAGCACACAATTGGAACAGAATGCTCGTATGCTTAGTCATTTATGTGCTTGTGTGGACAGAAACGTCAATGATCTTAAGCTTCTAAGTAAGCATGCCTCTATGGTTACTACTCAGGTAGAACAAGTACTTAAAGCTCAAAATGACTTGCTCAATGAGTTGAATGACAATTCTGTCAGAGTCATTACTAGAGGTGGTAGAATGACCCAGGAACCTTTGTATCCTGAGGGTCCTCCGAAGAGAGTTGAACAAGATTGTTAAGGAGTTAGCACTGATGCACCTAGTCATCCTAGAAAGAAGAAGAAAGATGATAGGAACCTGCACGCTAGCAACCCTGTTGCTGCTACACCTGAGAGTCCAAACGATGTCTCTGTCTCTGATGTTGAAACACAATCTGGTGATGAACATGAGCCTAATGATAATATCAATAGTGATGTTCATGAAGATGCTCAACCTAGCAATGAAAAGGATGTGGAGATTGAACCAGTTGATCTTGATAACCCACAGCCTAAGAGTAGAAGATACGATAAGAATGACTTCACTGCTAGGAAGCATGGTAAAGAAACGGAACCATGGGTTCAGAAACCTATGCCCTTTCCACCCAAACCATCCAAGAAAAAGGATGATGAGGATTTTGAGCGATTCGTTGAAATGATCAGACTTGTCTTTCTGCAAATGAGTTTGACAGATATGCTCAAGATGTCTCCGTATGCTAAGTACATGAAAGATATTGTGACTAATAAGAGGAGGATACCTGAGGTTGAGATTTCCACCATGCTTGCTAATTATACCTTCAAGGGTGGAACTTCTAAGAAACTAGGTAATCCTGGTGTGCCCACTATACCTTGCTCCATTAAAGGCAACTACGTTAGAACTGCTTTATGCGATCTTGGAGCCGGTGTTAGTGTTATGCCTCTCTCTCTTTACCGTAGACTTGAATTGGATAAGTTGACACCCACTGAAATCTCTCTCCAAATGGCCGACAAATCAAATGCTTTCCCTATCGGCATTTGCGAGGATGTGCCTGTTGTGGTTGGTAACGTCACTATCTTAACAGACTTTGTTATCTTGGATATTCCCGAGGACGATGCCATGGCGGTCATCCTTGGAAGACCCTTTTTAAACACCGCAGGGGCTGTTATAGATTGCAACAAAGGCAATGTCACTTTCCATGTCAACGGTAATGAGCATACAGTGCATTTTCTGAATAAACAATATCGAGTACATTGCATCAATGCTATCGAAAAGACTTCATCGATTCTTATTGGGAGCTTTGAATGCCCTATTCCTCGTGTCAAGATGAAGGATTATTTGCTTGTTGGGGAGATACACATCCCCATTGAGGTAACCTAGTGACTATTCGAAAATTCTCCGTCTTCTTTTGCGATTCGAGAAAGTTTTTTCGAGGGGATTTGATCAACCCCATTGACGGATTTCTTTCGATGACCATGAGATGGATGAATCAAGGAGTCACAAACCTCTGTTTTAAGCTTTCACTTTAGTTTGCTTAGAAGAAAAATGAGAGATTTAGTTTAGTTTTCCCTATTTTCTATTTTAGCGTCTAGTAGAAAAGTACCCTGAAAATAAAAGTTATCCGAACGTACTGAAAATCAAGTATGATCTTTTCTGGAATTTTTGAAAAATTCTGAGACAAAGAGCTTGCCCGGGGGATGTACCAGTGGGCCACAAGCCTAGGGGGCACGGACACCCCCTGGCTGCGCCACCCAAGCTTGTGGGGCCCACAGGCACCCCCTCCACTCATTCTTGCTCTTATCTGGTTCTCCAACCTCCAGAAAAAATCGTTTCGCAGCTCAAACCCGTGGTCTTGCTCCTCTTGCTGGGATTTTCGATCTCTTTGCTCAAATCACCATTCTCCGAACTATTTTGTGGAAATTACTCCTTGGTAAGTGACTCCTTCATTGGTACAATTAGTTTTTTCTCTAGTGCCTTATACTCCGCGTATTTTTGTTGCCTTGGTGACCATGTTCTTGAGCTTTGCATGCTGATTTTAGCTGGTCCCAAGTAGTTTTGATGCGTAATATGGCCTCTAGGCACTAGTTGGATTAGTTGCTACGAGTTTAGTTGAGCCTTGTTCACTTTTCCTTAGAGTCACTAAAAATTTCAGAATTTTCGGAGATAGAAAAGGGAAAAGATGAGGAGGTTCTTAAGAGGCTCTTCAATCTGTGACCCAAGGATGATGGGAGTGAGAAGAAGCCCAAGTATCTGGTCCCTCGGGTCACAGAAGTTCGAGCATGCGAGTGGCCAAGCGACGTGTTCTTATGCGCCGCTGGAATTTATGAGGACTTTTATCACTTGGTGGAGAATGCAGGCCTTACCGCCTTCGTTGAAGATAAGTGTCTGCAATACCTCCTCCTCACTAATATCTTCGTACAAAGCTTTAACTTCTATCCGAGGAAGAATCCTCCTATGGTTGAGTTTAAACTTTATGATATCCCCCAGAGCATATCACTCTAGGATTTTTGTAATGTTTGCAAATTGCCTTATGTTGGGGATATTCATGAACCTCGTCCACGGGACTTGGAAGCTTTCATCGGTACTATTGCTCTAGGAGAGGAGAGAGGAGTGTCTTGTGCTAGAGCTGCTAACATTCATTTTCCCGTGCTTCGGTACTTCTCATTATTTGTGGGAAAATGTTTGATTGGCCGTGGGAAATCGGGGGTCACTTAGTTGCCCAGATCTTGCGATCTTGCGCGAAGCCCTTTATAATGATAAAACTTATAGCTTGGGCGCTATAGTAGCTCAATGGTTGAACCTTAACCGTTCTAAAGGTGTTGTATATGGAGGTATCTATGCTACTCGTCTTGCTAGACACTTTGAGATACCTATTAGACTGGACGAGGAAGAAGAGATTCTTCTTCCTAAGAGATATCTAGATTACGATAGCATGGTTTGCCATGACTTTCTTGATAGAGATATTAATAGAAGGATGATTTATAACCTGGTATTTAGTCAGGGTACTCGTGAGACTATCACTTTTCCTGCTCCTTCTTTTTTCAATCTTCATGCAGGCAGGTACATTATTATGCCCTCGGACATCTATGCATATTGGGGCCTAGCCCAACCACAGGTGCCCGTGCCCGAGCCACCAATCGATTACGAGACGCCAGTTTATTGGTGGGAGCCAGATGAGCTGACATAGCAGTGGCATCCTCAGTCCACTCCGGAGTACCCCGGAGCTGGTTATTTCCCTCCATGGGAGTAGACCAAGTTAGGCCAAAAGCCTAAGCTTGGGGGAGTACGTGTTCTCACCGACTTTACATTCTTGCTTATGCTTTCACTTTGTTAGCCGGTGTTCACACTTTGCCACTATATCATCCATGCTAGTTTATTTTCTTTTTCGTGTTTTCTTTTCGTGTGTCTGTCTAGTTTGAGAAAACCCAAAAAGATTTTCTTTTCTTCTTTTGCTTGTTGGGATCTTTCCTATGTAGATAGTTTTCTTTTTCTTTGGGTCAAGGTAGACGATATTGGTTACGATGTTTAGTGGCTCTTGCATGCATACCTGTTTAGCTTTCAAAGAGCCATATTACTTTGTCTTCTCCTTTGTGTTTGCCTGCAGATTCCAGCTTTAGCCCAATGCACGAGCATGCTTATTATTGTTCACATCATTCGGTCGTGCAAGTGAAAGGCAATAATGACGATATATGATGAAGTGAGTGAGCCTGAAAAAGCTGGTATGAACTCAATCTATTTTGTTTTTGTAAATATGACTAGCTCATCATGCCTGATTCAACTTTGTTGTGAGAGAAACATGTTTGCAATGACAACTTAGAGATGATAGTTGCTTATGCCATGCTTACTTAGATAGGAGCTTATAATGGTTTGTCTTGGATGCCAACATGAATGTTGAGATGACTATGATGTAGTATGATAGGATGGTATCTTCCTTTGAATGATTCAAGTGGCTTGACTTGGCGCATGTTCACGCATGTAGTTGAAACAAAATCAACATAGCATCTATGATATTCATGTTCATGGTGATTTATGTCCTACTCATGCTTGCACTCAATGTTAGTTAATCTCAATGCATTTTGATGACTGTTGTCACTCTCTAGTTGGTCGCTTCCCAGTCTTTTGCTAGCCTTCACTTGTACTAAGTGGGAAAACTGCTTGTGCATCCACTTCCATAAACCCAAAGTTGTTCCAGATGAGTCCACCATACCTACCTATGTGCGGTATCTACCTGCCGTTCCAAGTAAATTTGCATGTGCCACTCTCCAAACCTTCAAGAAATAATCTGTTTTGCATGCCCGAACCACTCATGTGGTGACAGGGGGCTATTAGTATCTTCCATGTTAGGCATGTTATCCTCGATATGTATTTATTCACTATCATTCACGAGAAAGGGGCTCGTAATTGGAATTCCCAGTTCCATGCTCAAATCGAAAAGATAATTGCAAACAAAACTCCCCCGGATTGATGTTAGTATGGACGGTACCCGAGGATTTGGCTAGCCGTGGAATATGATTGATTGGTGGTGGGGGAGTCAAAACTTTACTTTTATGTTTGGGAACCGCCTATAGCATGTGTAGCGTGGAAGATGTTGAGAACTCTTAGTCATTGCATTGACAATGAAAGCATGCCACCCAAAATTGTTATCTCTATTTTCAAAGCTTGAGCTCTGGCACATCTGCAAATCAATGCTTCCCTCTACGAAGGGCCTGTCTATTTATGTTCCTGTTGAGTCATCCTCCTCTTACAAAAGCACCAATTAGAGAGCACCTCTGTCATTTTTATGCTTTGTTTTTAACTGTGTTGAGTATTACTGTGACTGGATCTTCATTGCCTTGAATTACAATGTTTAATCAGCCCTTGGTCTTTGAAGGTGTTGTGCATTTATGTTTTGCGGTCTCAGAAAGAGCTAGCGAGATACCATCTATTCGTACTGCTACATGTTGTTTTGATTGAAGTGTTGACGTTTGAGACTTATTATTATTTGCTCGGTAGCTGATTATGCCATTGATATGAGTTTACCGTGAGACCTAGATGTCATTTGCTTATGTGGTTTGTTTGTGATCTTGCTGAAACTCTGGATATGAGTTAGACATAGTTGCAACAACAAGATCAAACTGAGTTTGTCAAAGTTTTTCTTTTGTCTCTTTCAGTTTGTCAACTGAATTGCTTGAGGACAAGCAAGGTTTTAAGCTTGGGGGAGTTGATATGTCTCGGTCGTATCTACTTTTCCGAACTCTTTTGCCCTTGTTTTGGGCTCTAATTTGCAAGATTTGAATGGAACTAACCCGGACTAACGTTGTTTTCAGCAGAATTGTCATGGTGTTGTTTTTGTGCAGATATAAAAGTTCTAGGAATGTCCTGAAAATTGACAGAGAATTTTTCTGGAATAAAAGAAAAATACATGCGCAAAGATCCAACCGAGGGGGCGTGCCAGTGGGCCACAAGCCCACAGGCCGTGGCCACCCCCCTAGGCCATGCTTAATGTTATGACCAATATATGTGTGTTTTAGATCCTATCTTGCAAGTTGTAGTCACCTACTATGTGTTATGACCCGGCAACCCCGGAGTGACAATAGCCGGAACCACTCCCGGAGATGACCATAGTATGAGGAGTTCATGTATTCACCAAGTGTTAATGCGTTGGTCCAGTTCTTTATTAAAAGGAGAACCTTAATATCCCGTAGTTTCCATTAGGACCCCGCTGCCACAGGAGGGATGGACAATAGATGTCATTCAAGTTCTTTTCCCTAAGCACGTATGACTACATACGGAATAGATGCCTACATTAGATTGACGAATGGGAGCTAGTTACATATCTCTCCGTGTTATAGCTGTTACATGATGAATCACATCCGCCATACTCATCCATCACCGATCCACTGCCTACGAGTCTTTTACTACTGGTCCTTGCTACGTTACTTTGTCCAGGCTTGTCCCTTGCTACAAAAGGGATTGGGCCACTTTGCAACTACTGTGGCTACTGCTGTTACTCTGCTGCTGCTGCTACTGTTGTTCCTTGCTACTTCGCTGTTACTTGTTGCAAGACCTTTTTCGACACCGTTGCCGGGGAAGAATAGTTCCCCGTCCACGTGCAACTTACTGGCGCCATTGATATAACTGTTACGAATAGTCTGCCGTCAACAGATCTGTTTCTGGCACCGTTGCTATCATACTACTTTGCTACTGATACTTTGCTTGCAGACACTAATCTTTCAGGTGTGGTTGAATCTGACAAACTCACCTGCTAATACTTTAGAATATTCTTTCGCTTCCCCTTGTGGCGAATAAACAAATTTGGGTTGAATACTCTACCCTCGAAAACTGTTGCGATCCCCTACACTTGTGGGTTATCAATGGTCAATTTCACAAGATTGCCTCCGATTCCTCATATGATGACACTGCCACTCAAGAATCTGATGGCAGTGCAAACCCTCCAAGCCGAACTACCCCAAGGGTGATTACTAACAGAGAGCTTCTCCTCAGTCTTCATTAGAAAGTCGATCACAATCACAAGTGGGTAAAATTGCAGTTTGGCTCCATTGTGGAAACCCTCAACGAGACTCAAAATGTTGTGAAGAAAAATCACTATTATCTTCATAAGGTATTTGATTGCACTTGGGACATATTGTCTCACCTGAAGACTCCACATGAACTTGTAGAATTGGAATTCATTCATGACTTTAATTGGTCATGGCCACCAAAGAAGAAATTCAAGACTATTCCAGTTCCTGACTTGGTGGATAGCTCATTTTCTTCATTCTGCGGTGCTAATTCAGACGAAGCACCTGTGGATACTGCAACTGGTCCAACGAGGAAGTCTAACTCGAAGAATTCTCATGCCTCTTCCTCAACATAGAAGTGAAATTATTCACGGGCGTTAGTCCTCAGTTTCGTCCCTTTTCGTCACTTGATGACAAAGGGGGGGAAATCTGAGAGTTAGTCTTCAAGCGGGATAAATTTATGGGCTTATAAACTTTATTAAGTTACAAACAATTGGTTCTTCTGAACTTTTTGATGTAATGAGTTGTAGCTTAAGCCCGATTGTGTTCTAACACTTTTGAACGACTTTCCTCGCATGCTTATTCCTCGAGTTAATTAATGCATGCATGCTGAAATTCGTCAGACACCATTTTTCATCATGCATTTCAAATTCCTCATACTATATGTCAAATGCATGCATGAATTACAAGATACACGAGGGGATCGAGGTAAAACTATGTGCATTTGATGTTCAAAGCAAATTCCTCAAAACATGCACATCTTCAGGGGGAGTTTCTCTCTATCTTACCTTCAAATTCCTCAAACTCAGTACTTACATTTCATATTACTATCCCCGTTGAAAACTTAACCTATTTGTCATCAACAACCAAAAAGGGGGAGACTGTAAGTGCATCCAGTGTCCCTTAGTGATTTTGGTGGTTTGAAGACTTATAGGTTAAGACACTGATATGTTTGTGAGTGTACACAGGCTCTATAAGTCGCTGAGGAGTTTGAGTTATTCGATAAAAATTGAACCCTAAAAATGTATGTCTTCGGGTGAAGACTTTGATCGCAAAGAAATTGCGGAAAAAAATGATATTCCTCCTGAAGATATTGAAGATGAGGAATTCGGTGTGTCCTGAAAAAAACACTCTGAAGACTTTGAAGCTTGAAGATTTACTCTTTATGTTTCCTTTTCTTTACACTTGAGTCATAGGAACACTTTACTATTAAAGGGGGTCGAGGTAAATCTATGGAACGAATTTCCTCATGATGCTCAACCCAAACCTACATCTACCAAATACTCAAAGTGAGGAATATGAGAGACATGAGGACTTTCACAGTAGAAAGTTTCGACCTTTGCCACGCCACGCGCCACGTGTCCCAGATCTTATCCACCCAACGGTCATATTATTAAAGGGAATTTATGTCAAATCATGCTGGGATGCTACCAAGCTATAAAAAGCCAGCCCCCACAACCACTAGCTGGTTGGCTGCTCCGAGAGAAACTGACACTAGTCATTTAGAGCAACCCAAATTCCTCAGAACCTTTGAGCGAAAATCTTCAAGTGATGAAATACCCCAAACACCCAAACTCAAACCAAAACCCAAGTGATTGAGCATTAGTGAAGAAGTTATTCATGTGTGGAACCGACGCTTGTTACCTTTGAGGACTGTGCATCCTCCAAACGGTTAGGCATCATTGTCTAGAGCATCCAGCAGACAATTGTGGGTCGTCGGATGACAGAGTCTCCGGACCCATCTATAGAAGGAGCCACCAATGGCGCTGGCGGGTCACGCAAAACGCCGACTCGCGCTATGAGGGCTCTGGTGGCCGATGTGGCCAAACTTCTTGAGGGTCCTCTCATGGTGGAAAACCAGGAAGAGCATAACGTGGCATTAGAAAAACTTTGCATACAGATGGACAAGGTCCAATAGGATATAGACACCGAGAATACACGTACGACTAAGTTGCAGGCTCAAACCCAAGATGGGTCAGATCGTTTGAGAGCAAGTGGTTGGTGGTTGCTTCGACGGAACGCTCATGAGGAAGTTCACCAAAGGAGGCATCTACCCCGGATGCCACAAAACCTAACATCGACCCGTTTATTCGCCAATCCACACACACCTCGTGCACCTAATGCTGCGCAAAATCCACCACCTAGACAGGTAGATCCGGCTCAATTGCCACCGGCCCAGCCTCCTCTAGCTCAAGCATCACCACAACATTTTTATACACCAAAGGATCATTTTTTCAACCCTGTTTACCATAGGCTGGCTGCAACGCGCAACTTGGAGGCACTTCCCATACACGGTAACACCCCAATTGAAATTGAAGCTAGAAACACTATTGAGATGTTGAAGATAGTTGTGGCCCAGCAAGCGCAATTCTCAAACAGTTGGGATTGGATGCATTCTACTCCCAATATCAGCCATCATGAAGAATTGCCAGTTGTTCCCAGTAACGGGCAGCGACAGCAGCCCCGGGTTTCCCCAACCTAGCCAGGATTACAGAATGCCCAAGACTTAGTTGACACGGCAAGAGCCGCCCATCAGATAGAGGCAGAAGAAGCTGCAAGAAGGCCGTCTCAACCTCATGCGACGGAACCTCAGTCAGCAACATAAGGAGGTAGAAATAGCACCACGACGATCGGCGTTCCCTGCTTATCCCCGGCATTTTGTGGCGAGCCCATGCCTAGGGATTTCAAAGGACCTCGCAAGGTGCCAAGATACGCAACAGATCTTGAGCCGGTAGCATGGATTGAAAGTTATGAGCTCGCCATGGATATGCTCGACGTTAGAGACGCGGTGTGTGGGAAGTATTTGACAATGATGTTAGAAGGTATGGCTCGAACATGGTTGAAAAACCTTCCACCCAATTCCATTAACACTTGGGCAGAGCTGAAGGAACGGTTCATCAAAAATTTCCAAGGAACGTGCAAGCGCCCAATGACAATTGTGGATCTCCAGCATTGCGTTCTGCGCACGGGTGAGTTAGCGCATCATTGGACTCACCGAGTTGCAGAAATCATCCATTCATAGGATAGTATAACAGCCTTAAAAGCCATCCAAATATTGGAGAAAATTGTCACTTCCATCCACTGGTTCTTAAGCCAGGTCGTCTGAAGTGGAAGACTCAAGATATGGGTGACTTGATGGATGTTCTGACAAGGTATGTTGAGTCAGATGGCACGAATGATCCCGGCTCAGATGAGGACAAGGCTTGCAAGGGCAAGAAAGGTGACGGTGGTAAGGGTAACTAGCAAAGTGGAAACTAGGGAAACCACAATAATAAACGGAAACAGCCTTAGGGCGGTTCATAGTTTGTGGTTAATACCAACACTGGTTTCAAGCACAAGCGTCGTTCCGGATGGCCTTATAACGGGAATAAGCCGCGGAATTATGAGGAGGCACTCAAAGCGCCCTGCCCAAAGCATAGTACCAAGGATAAGCCATCTAATCATTCATGGGAGAACTACTATGTCATGAAGGAGTTTAGGAATCAAGCCTTCCAAGGCCACCAGGGGCTAATGGTGGACATCCGGGGCAGTATGGACAACTTGGCTCGCAAGGCGGCTCATGTGGAGGTTTCCAAGGGCCAAGGTTTAACAAACCAAGTGGCTCTAGACAAGATCAACATCAAGGGAATACCGGTAATAGGCAGCGTTCTAACCAAGGAAATCAACAAAATTGTAACCACTATGGATTTCAAAGCAATCCCAAGCAGCTGAATAATGGTGAATACCACATCTTTACCACCAATGGTTGCAAATTCGACAGGAAGCATAAGCAGAAATCCATTAGCATGGTTGAGCCGACAGTCCCCAGATATCTCAACTGGTCCAAACAACCAATTATTTGGAGAAGAGAGGACCATTCACCCCGTGTTGGTAACTCGGGAGATCTAGCTTTGGTAGTAGTACCTCAGGTTGGCGTTTATACCCTCATAAAGGTCCTCATGGATGGAGGGATTAGTATCATTATTTTATACTATGACACTTTCCGGCGAATGAACTGTTGGGGAACGTTGCATGGGAAACAAAAAAATTCCTACGCACACGAAGACCTATCATGGTGATGTCCATCTACGAGAGGAGATTTGGATCTGCATACCCTTGTAGATCGCACAACAGGAAGCGTTAAGAAACGCGATTGATGTAGTGGAACGTATTCACGTACCTCGAACCGCCCCATGTATCGTCCCACGAACTGTCCCGCAATCTGTCCCACGATCCGTCCCACGAATCGTCTCGCGATCCGTCTCATGATCCGTTCCGATCTAGTGCCGAACGGACGGCACCTCCGTGTTCAGCACACGTACAGCTCAATGACGATCTCCACCTTCTTGATCCAGCAAGAAGGGGCGGAGAGGTAGAAGAGTTCTCCGGCAGTGTGACGGCGCTCCGATGGTGGTGACGATCTAATCCTGCAGGGCTCCGCCCGAGCTTCGCAGAAATACGATCTAGAGGAAGAACTATGGTGTCTAGATCTGAGTTGCACGTGGCAAACAGTTGTCTCAAATCAGTCATAGATCACCACTATATATAGGAGGGAGTGAGGGGAGGAGGCAGCCTCAAAACCTCAAGGTTTGGCTGAAAATGGAGGTGGAGGAGTCCTACTCCAATCCTACTTGGAGTAGGATTCCACCTTCCCACTTAGAAACTCTTTCCACCTTGTATTTTTTCCTTCTCAAACCTTATGGGCCTTAGTGGGAACTTATTCCAGCCCACTAGGGGATGTTTTATATCTTCCCATATCCCATGAGACCCCTTGGGGCGTGGCACCCCTCCCGATGCTCCCCGGCACACCTCCCGGCACTCCCGGTAGACTACCGATGAGCCCAAAACTTTTTTGATGACCAAAACTTCCTATATATTAATCTTTACATCCGGACCATTCCGGAGATCCTGGTGACGTCCTGGATCTCATCCGGGACTCCAAACAAATTTCGGTTACCAACACCTATAACTCAACTATACCGAAACATCATCGAACCTTAAGTGTGCAGCCCCTGCGGGTTCGAGAACTATGTATACATGCCCCGAGGTACTCCTCGGTCAATATCCAATAGCGGGACCTGGATGCCCATATTGGATCCTACATATTCTCCTAAGATCTTATCGGTTGAACCTCAGTGTCAAGGATTTATATAATCCCGTATGTCATTCCCTTTGTCCTTTGGTATGTTACTTGCCCGAGATTTGATCATGGTATCCGCATACCTATTTCAATCTCGTTACCGACAAGTCTCTTTACTCGTTCTGTAATACAATATCCCGTGACTTACACTTAGTCACATTGCTTGCAAGGCTTGTGTGTGATGTTGTATTATCGAGTGGTCCCCGAGATACCTCTCCGTCACACGGAGTGACAAATCCAAGTCTTGATCCATACTAACTCAACGGACACCTCGGAGATACCTGTAGAACACCTTTATAGTCACCCAGTTACGTTGTGACGTTTGATGCACACAAGGTATTCCTCCGGTGCCAGTGAGTTATATGATCTCATGGTCATAGGAAAAAATACTTGACATGCAGAAAACAATAGCAATAAAATGACACGATCAATATGCTACGTATATAATTTGGGTCTTGTCCATCACATGATTCTCCTAATGATGTGATCCCGTTATCAAGTGACAACACTTGCCTATGGCCTCGAAACCTTGACCATCTTTGATCAATGAACTAGTCAACTAGAGGCTCACTAGGGACAGTGTGTTGTCTATGTATCCACACATGTATTTGAGTTTCCAATCAATACAATTCTAGCATGGATAATAAACGATTATTATGAACAAGGAAATATAATAATAACTAATTTATTATTTCCTCTAGGGCATACTTCCAACATTCTCCCACTTGCACTAGAGTCAATAATCTAGTTCACATCACCATGTGATTTTAACGAATCCAGCACCCATGTAGTTCTGGGGTCTGATCACGTCTTGCTCGTGAGAGAGGTTTCAGTCAACGGTTCTGAATCTTTCAGATCCATGTGTGCTTTACAAATCTTTATGTCATCTTATAGATGCTGCTACTACGTGCTATTCAGAAATACTCCAAATATCTACTCTACTATACGAATCCATTTTACTACTCATAGTTATTCGAATTAGTGTGAAAGCTTGCATCAACGTAACCCTTTACGACGAACTCTTTAACCACCTCCATAATCAAGAAAATTTCCTTAGTCGATTAGTTACTAAGGATAACTTTGACTGTTGTTCAGTGATTCAATCCTGGATCACTCTTTGTACCTCTTAACAGACTTGTGGCAAGGCACACATGAGGTGCGGTACACAGCATGGCATACTGTAGAGTCTACGGCTAAGGCATAGGGGACGACCTTCGTCCTTTCTCTTTCTTATGACGTGGTCGGGATTTTGAGACTTACTCAAATTCACACCTTACAACACAGCCAAGAACTCCTTCTTTGCTGATATATTTTGAACTCCTTCAAAAACTTGTCAAGGCATGTATTTCATTTGGAAGTGCTGTTTAGCATTTTGATATATCTCCATAGATCTTGATGCTCAATGTTCAAGGCTCTATCCAGGTCTTCCTTTGAAGAACCCCTTTCAAACAACCTTTATGATTTAAAAAAATTCTACATTACTTCTCATCAACAATATGTCAACCACATATACTTATCAGAAATTATATAGTGCTCCCACTCACTTCTTTGGAAATACAAGTTTCTCATAAACCTTGCACAAACCCAAAAGCTTTGATCATCTCATCAAAGCGTATATTCCAACTCCGAGATGCTTGCACCAGTCCATAAAAGGATCGCTGGTGCTTGCATACTTGTTAGTATCCTTAGGATCGACAAAACCTTCTGGTTGTATCACATACCATCTTTCCTCGAGGAAACCGTCGAGGAAACAATGTTTTGACTTCCTATGTGCAATATTTCACAAATAATGCAGCAACTACTAACATAATTCCAATAGACTTTTAGCATCGCTATGAGTGAGAAAGTCACATCATAGTCAACTTTTTGATCTTGTCGAAAACATCTTTGCGACAAGTCAAGCTTTTCTTAATAGTGACTTATCACCATCATCGTTTGTCTTCCTTTTGAAGATCCATATTACTTAATAGTCTTACTACCATCAAGTAGTTCTTCCAAAGTCTACACTTTGTTTTATACATGGATCCTTGATAACCCACAAGTATAGGGGGTCGCAACAGTTTTTGAGGGTAGAGTATTCAACCCAAATTTATTGATTCGACACAAGGGGAAGCCAAAGAATATTCTCAAGTATTAGCAGTTGAGTTGTCAATTCAACCACACTTGAAAGATTTAGTATCTGCAGCAAAGTAACGGCAGTAGCAACAGAGTAACAGTAGCAGCAGTGACAGCAGTAGCAGCAAAGTAACGTAGCAAGGACCAGTAGGAAAAACTCGTAGGCATTGGATAGGTGATGGAAAATTATGTCGGATGCTATTCATCATGTAACAGTTATAACACGGATAGATATGTAACTAGCTCCAGTTCGTCAATGTAATGTAGGCATGTATTCCATATGTAGTCATACGTGCATAGGGAAAAGAACTTGCATGACATCTATTGTCCATCCCTCCCGTGGCAGCGGGGTCCTAATGGAAACTACGGGATATTAAGGTTATCCTTTTAATAAAGAACCGGACCAACGCATTAACACTTGGTGAATACATGAACTCCTCATACTATGGTCATCTCTGGGAGTGGTTCCGGTTGTTGTCACTCCCGGGTTGCCGGGTCAAAACACATAGTAGGTGATTACAACTTGCAAGATAGGATCAAGAACACACATATATTGGCGACAACATAATAGGTTCAGATCTGAAATCATGGCACTTGGGCCCTAGTGACAAGCATTAAGCATGGCAAAGTAGTAGCAACATCAATCTCAGAACATAATGGATATTGATCAATCCCCGTCAAAACTAACTCGATTACATGATAGATCTCATCCAACCCATCACCGTCCAGCAAGCCTACGATGAGATTACTCACGAACGGTGAAGAGCATCATGGAATTGGCGATGAAGGAAGGTTGGTGATGACGATGGCGACGATCTCCCCTCTCCGTAGCCCACAACGGACTCCAGATCTGCCCTCCAGAGGAAGAACAGGAGGTGGCGGCGCCTCCGTATCGTAAAACGCGATGAACTCTTCTCCTTGATTTTTTTTCCGGACGAAAGGGACTAAATAGAGCTGAGATTGGAGGCGGTGGAGATTCGTGGGCCCCACAAGCCTATCAGGCGCGGCCAGGGGGGCCGCGTCTGGTGGGCTTGTGGGCTCCACGCTCCACTTCCTCCATTGATTCTTGCGCCAGAATTTTTTATATATTCCACAAAAATTCCCCATAAATTTCTAGGTCATTCTGAGAACTTTTATTTCTGCGCCAAAACAACACCATGGCAATTCTGCTGAAAACAGCGTTAGTCCGGGTTAGTTCCATTCAAATCATGCAAATTAGAGTCCAAAACAAGGGCAAAAGAGTTTGGAAAAGTAGATATGACGGAGATGTATCAACTCCCCCAAGCTTAAAACCTTGCTTGTCCTCAAGCAATTCAGTTGACAAACTGAAAGAGACAAAAAACTTTTACGAACTCGGTTTGATCTTGTTGTTGCAACTATGTCTAACTCATATCCAGAATTTCAGCAAGATCACAAGCTAACCACATAAGCAAATGACATCTAGGTCTCACAGTAAACTCATACCAATGGCATAATCAACTAGCGAACAAATAATAATGAGTTTCAAACGTCAACACTTCAGACAAGCATGAAGCAGTGTAAACAGATGGTATCTCGCTAGCTCTTTCTGAGACCGCAAAACATAAATGCAGAGCACCTTCAAAGACCAAGGCCTGACTAAACATTGTAATTATGGCAAAGAAGATCCAGTGACGGTCATACTCAATAACAGTTAAAATCAAAGCATAAAATGACAGAGGTGCTCTCTAATTGGTGCTTTTTATAAGAAGAGGATGACTCAACAAGAACATAAATAGATAGGCCCTTCGCAGAGGGAAGCATTGATTTGCAGAGGTGCCAGAGCTCAAGCTTTGAAAAGAGAGATAATAATTTTGGGTGGCATGCTTTCATTGTCAACGCAATGACTAAGAGTTTTCACCATCTTCCATGCTACACATGCTATAGGCGGTTCCCAAACAGAAAAGTTAAGTTTTGACTCCCCCACCACCGATCAATCACACTCCATGACTAGTCGAATCCTCGAGTGCCGTCCATACCAACAACAATCCAGGGGAGTTTTGTTTGCAACTATCTTTTCGATTTGAGCATTGAACTGGGCATTCCAATTACCGGCCCCTTTCTTATGAATGATAGTGAATAAACACATATCGAGGATAACACGCCTAGCATGAAAGATACTGATAGCCCCCTGTCACCACATGAGCGGTTCGGGCATGCAAAACAGATTATTTCTTGAAGGTTTAGAGAGTGGCACATCCAAATTTACTTGGAACGGCAGGTAGATACCACATATAGGTAGGTATGGTGGACTCATATGGAACAACTTTGGGTTTATGGAAGTGGATGCACAAGCAGTATTCCCGCTTAGTACAAGTGAAGGCTAGCAAAAGACTGGGAAGCGGCCAACTAGAGAGCGACAACAGTCATCAAGATGCATTGAGATTAACCAACATTGAGTGCAAGCATGAGTAGGACATAAATCACCATGAACATGAATATCATAGAGCCTATGTTGATTTTGTTTCAACTACATGTGTGAACATGCGCCAAGTCAAGCCACTTGAATCATTCAAAGGAGGATACCATCCTATCATACTACATCATAGTCATCTCAAAATTCATGTTGGCATCCAAGACAAACCATTATAAGCTCCTAGCTAATTAAGCATGGCATCAGAAACTATGATCTCTAAGTTGTCATTGCAAACATGTTTCTCTCACAACAAAGCTGAATCAGGAACGATGAGCTAGTCATATTTTAAAAAACAAAATAGATCGAGTTCATACCAGCTTTTTCAGGCCTAGTCACTTCATCATATATCGTCATTATTGCCATTCACTTGCACGACCAAACGATATGAACAATAATAAGAGTGCTCGGGTGTTGGACTAAGCTGGAATCTACAGGCAAACACAAAGGAGAAGACAAAGTAATATGGCTCTTTGACAGATAAACAGATATGCATGCGAGAGCCACTAAACATTGTAACCATGGTCTTGTACCTTGACCCAAAGAAAAAGAAAACTATTTACACGGGAAAGCTCCCAACAAGCAAAAGAAGAAAAGGAAATCTTTTTTGGTTTTCTCAAACTAGACAAACACACGAAAAGAAAACGAGAAAAAAAAATAAACTAGCATGGATGATACAGTGGAAAAGTGTGAACACCGACTCACAAAGTGAAAGCGTAAGCAAGAATATAAGGTCGGTGAGAAACACGTACTCCCCCAAGTTTAGGCTTTTGTCCTAAGTTGGTCTACTCCCAAGGATGGTTCGGGCGATACCCAAAATCATAATGGGGGTTATACGGAAGCGCCGCAGCCACTGCCTGAATAGCTGCCTCACGGAGACAAGCAGCCTTTGCCTCCCTCTCATACTCCTCTGCCTCTCCTCTGGTTATGTAATATCTCCGTTTTACCTGAAAGTCAAAGAAGGCAGGAGCAGGAAGGGTAATATGGAAAACACGATGTTGGTTAAGTATTAACCGATATAGGAGGGATTCATCATCCCTCTCAAGGAACTGATAGCGTGTCAAAGCGGCGCGATCAAGGAAAGTTGTATAGAGTGGGGGATCTCCTTCGCGAATGGGTACTCCAAGAAAATTTGCTATGCGAGTGGCATAGATCCACCAAAGAAATCCCCTTCATTAGCATTATTATTCAGCCTCCTTGCTATTATGGCTCCCATGTTGAAACTTCTATCACCCATTACTGCGCTCTTAAGAATACTAAGGTCGGGTGTGCAAAGGTGACAATGCTCAATCTTGCCGTTAATGCATCTACCTATGAAGAGGGCAAAGTAATGCAAGGCAGGAAAATGAATACTCCCCATGGTAGTTGTGTAATATCTCTAGTTTCTCCAACAGTTATACCAGATAAAAAAATCTCTAACCGAAGATTTAGGAGGATCATTGAGACTACCCCAAACAGGTATCTTGCAAATTCTATTGAAATCCTCTAAATCCATGGTATACGATTTTTCATAGAGATCAAACAATATAGATGTGTCATGGCCAGCTGAAAATTTGAATCTACGAACAAAAGAGGCAGTGAGAGTAACATACTGTTCACATTTATCGGAGATGAATTCTTCAAGTCCAACATTGTGAACAAGTGTATCAAACTCGTCTTTGAAACCTGCCTCAATCATGAATTCATCAGAAGGCCATTCACATGGTTGTACCTGTGCGTTCCTTGGTTGGTAAGGATCGGGCTCCCGAATCGCGAGACGGGGACCTCTCTTGCTTGAGGAACCACCATGATAGTTTCTCCTGAACATCTTCCTTTTCTGAAATTTTCAGTGACTCAAAGGAAAAGTGAACAAGGCTCAACTAAACTCGTAGCAACTACTCCCACAAGTGCCTAGAGGCCATATCATGCATCAAAACTACTTGGGACCAGCTAAAATTAGCATGCAAAGCTCAAGAACAGGCTCACCAAGGCAGCAAAAATACGCGACGTATAAGGCATTAGAGCAAAAACTAATTGGACCAATGGAGGAGTCACTTACCAAGGAGCAATTTCCCCCAATACAGCTTGGTGAATGGTGCTTTGCACAAGGAGATCGAAAATCGCAGCAAGAAGAGCAAGAACACGGGTTTGAGCGGTGAAACGATTTTTCTGGAGGTAGGAGAAGAAGATGGGAGCTATAATAAGTGGAGGGCGTGCACGTGGGCCCCACAAGTCTGGTAGGCGTGGCCAGGGGGTGCCCACGCCTCCAGGGCTTGTGGCCCACTGGTGCAGCCCCCTGACTAGCTCTCCGTCTCAGTATTTTTCAAAAATTCCGGAAAAAATCATACTTGATTTTCACGGCATTCGGAGAACTTTTATTTTCGGGGTACTTTTCTACGGGACGCTAAAAGCAGAAAAAAGGGAAAACTAAAGCTAATCTATCATTTTTATTCTAAGCAATCGAAGGTGAAAGCTTGGAACAGAGGTTTGTGACTCCTCGATTCATCCATTGCATGGTCATCGAAAGAAATCCGTCAATGAGGTTGATCAAGTCTCCTTGACAAACTTTTTCGAATCGCAAAAGAAGACGGAGAATTTTCGAATAGTCACTAGGTTACCTCAATGGGGATGTGCATCTCCCCAACAAGCAACTCATACTTCATCTTAATAGTAAGTATAGGGCATTCAAAGCTCCCAATAAGAATCGATGAAGTTTTTTTGACAGGATTGATGCAATGTACTCGATATTGTTTCTTCGGAAAGTGCACTGTATGCTCATTACCATTAACATGGGAAGTGACATTGCCTTTGTTGCAATCAATAACAGCCCCTGAAGTGTTTAAAAAGGGTCTGCCAAGGATGATCGCCATGGCATCATCCTCGGGAATATCCAGGATAACAAAGTCCGTCAAGATAGTAACGTTAGCAACCACAACAGGAACATCCTCACAAATGTTGATAGGGCAAGCAGTTGATTTGTCGGCCATTTACACAGAGATTTCAGTGGGTGTCAACTTATCCAATTCAAGTCTACGATAAATAGATAGAGGCATAACACTAACACCGGCTCCAAGGTCGCATAAAGCAGTTCTAACGTAGTTGCCTTTAATGGAGCAAGGTACAGTGGGCACTCCGGGATCACCTAGTTTCTTAGGAGTTCCACCCTTGAAGGTATAATTAGCGAGCATGGTGGAAATCTCAACCTCACGTATCCTCCTCTTATTAGTCACAATATCATTCATGTACTTAGCATACGGAGACATTTTGAGCATATCTGTCAAACGCATTTGCAGAAAGACAGGTCTAATCATTTCAACAAATCGCTCAAAATCCTCATCATCCTTTTTCTTGGATGGTTTGGGAGGAAAGGGCATGGGTTTGTGAACCCATGGTTCTCTTTCTTTGCCATGCTTCCTAGGAGCGAAGTCATTTTTATCGTATCTCTTATTCTTAGGCTGTGGGTTATCAAGATCAACAGGTTCAATCTCAACATCCTTATCATTGCTAGGTTGAGCATCATCATGAGCATCACTATCTATATTATCATTAGGCTCATGTTCTTCACCAGATTGTGTTTCAGCATCAGAGACAGAGACATCGTTTGGACTCTCAGGTGTAGCAACAATAGGGTTTCTAGCATGCAAATCCCTATCATCTTTCTTCTCCTTTCTAGGATGACTAGGTGCATCAGTGCTAACTCCTTGGGAATCTTGTTCAATTCTCTTAGAATGACCCTCGGGATACAAAGGTTCCTGGGTCATTCTACAGCCTCTAGTGACGACTCTGACAGAATTGTCATTCAACTCATTCCGCAAGTCATTTTGAGCCTTAAGTACTTGTTCTACTTGAGTAGTAACCATAGAGGCATGTTTACTCAAGAGCTTAAGATCATTGACATTTCTGTCCACACAAGCACTTAAATGACTAAGCATACGAGCACTCTGTTCCAATTGTTTGCTAACATAATCATTGAAACTCTTGTTTTTGGTAACAAAGTTATCAAATTCATCCACGAATAAGCTAGAAGGTTTATCAAAAGGAATATCACTCTCATCGAATCTATGCAGAGAATTTACTTCTACTACCTGTATCCAGTTATCGAGACCATGGATCTCTTCGGTAGGTGGTAGATTTTTGACATCTTTAGATTTAATGCCTTTCTCTTTCATAGATTTCTTAGCTTCTTGCATATATTCAAGACTGAGGAATAGAATACCTCTTTCCTTAGGAGTTGGCTTCGGAGGTGGTTCAGGAATAGTCCAAGCATTCTCATTGCACAAGATATTATTCAATAGGATCTCAGCTTGTTCTACAGTTCGTTCCCTAAAAACACAACCACCACAACTATCTAGGTGGTCTTTGGAAGTATCGGTAAGTCCATTATAGAAGATATCAAGTATTTCATTCTTCTCAAGAGGGTGATCAGGCAAAGCATTCAGTAGCTGGACGAGCCTCCCCCAAGCTTGTGGGAGACTCTATTCTTCAACTTGCGCAAAGTTGTATAGTTCCTGCAAGGCAGCTTGCTTCTTATGGGCAGGGAAATATTTCTCAGAGAAGTAGTAGATCATATCCTGGGGGCTACGCACATAACCAGGAGCAAGAGAAGTGAACCAAGTCTTAGCATCATCCTTTAGCGAGAAAGGAAACAGCTTGAGGATATAGTAGTGGCGAATCTTTTCCTCACTAGTGAATAGGGTGGCTATATCGTGCAGTTTGGTAAGATGGGCTACAACCGTTTCAGACTCATAACCGTGAAAAGGATCAGATTCGACCAAAGTGATTAACTCAGGTTCGACAAAGAATTCATAATCCTTATCGGTCACAAAGATAGGCGAAGTAGCAAACTTCGGGTCGTATTTCATCCTAGCGTTCAAAGATTTTTCTTTCCACTTGCGCAGTAATTTCTCAACATCATAGCTATCCTTACAAGCAAGAAAGTCCTCAGCTATCTCTCCCTCCATAACAAAACACTCAGGCATATCAGGCAATTCATATCTAGGAGCGCTAGTTGTAACAGGCAAAATAGCAGGTTCTACTTCAATAGTATCAGCAGTTTCAGAAGTATCATCACATCTAGCAGCAACTCTAGCAATTTGTGCATCCAGGAATGCACCTAGTGGCAAAGCAGTATCAAGCATATCATCATCACAAGCATCATGGACAGCAGAAGTAGCATCATCAAGCACACGCGACATTTCAAGATTTCTAGCAGGAGGTGGTGTCGCAAACTTACTCATAACTGAAGGTGAATCAAGTGCAGAGCTAGATGGTAGTTCCTTACCTATCCTCGTAGTTGAGGGCAAGACTTTAGTTCTTGGATCTTTCGGACTCCTCATAGTGACTAGCAGACGTAAATCCCAAGTGACTCAGAGAATATGGCTATGTTTCCCGTGCAACGGCACCAGAAAATATTCTTGATAACCCACAAGTATATGGGATCGCAACAGTTTTTGAGGGTAGAGTATTCAACCCAAATTTATTGATTCGACACAAGGGGAAGCCAAAGAATATTCTCAAGTATTAGCAGTTGAGTTGTCAATTCAACCACACCTGAAAGATTTAGTATATGCAGCAAAGTAACAGCAGTAGCAACAAAGTAACAGTAGCAGCAGTGACAGCAGTAGCAGCAAAGTAATGTAGGAAGGACCAGTAGGAAAAACTCGTAGGCATTGGATCGGTGATGGATAATTATGTCGGATGTTATTCATCATGTAACAGTTATAACATGGAGAGATATGTAACTAGCTCCAGTTCGTCAATGTAATGTAGGCATGTATTCCGTATGTAGTCTCACGTGCTTAGGGAAAAGAACTTGCATGACATCTATTGTCCATCCCTCCTGTGGCAGCGGGGTCCTAATGGAAAACACGGGATATTAAGGTTCTGCTTTTAATAAAGAACCGGACCAACGCATTAACATTTGGTGAATACATGAACTCCTCATACTATGGTCATCTCCGGGAGTGGTTCCGGCTATTGTCACTCCGGCGTTACCGCGTCATAACACATAGTAGGTGACTACAACTTGCACGATAGGATCAAGAACACACATATATTGGCGACAACATAATGGGTTCAGATCTGAAATCATGGCACTCGGGCCCTAGTGACAAGCATTAAGCATGGCAAAGTAGTAGCAACATCAATCTCAGAACATAGTGGATACTAGGAATCAATCCCCATCAAAACTAACTCGATTACATGATAGATCTCATCCAACCCATCACCGTCCAGCAAGCCTACGATGAGATTACTCACGAACGGTGAAGAGCATCATGGAATTGGCGATGAAGGAAGGTTGGTCATGACGATGGCGACGATCTCCCCTCTCAGGAGCCCACAACAGACTCCAGATCTGCCCTCCAGAGGAAGAACAGGAGGTGGCGGCGCCTCCGTATCGTAAAACGTGATGAACTCTTCTCCTTGGATTTTTCCAGACGAAAGGGACTAAATAGAGCTGAGATTGGAGGCGGTGGAACTTCGTGGGGCCCACAAGCCTGCCAGCCGCAGCCAGGGGGGGCTCGCTTGGTGGGCTTGTGGGTTCCACGCTCCACTTCCTCCGTTGATTCTTGCGCCAGTATTTTTTATATATTCCACAAAAATTCCCCGTAAATTTCCAGGTCATTCCGAGAACTTTTATCTCTGCGCAAAAACAACAACATGGCAATTCTGCTGAAAATAGTGTTAGTCCGGGGTTAGTTCCATTCAAATCATGCAAATTAGAGTCCAAAACAAGGGCAAAAGAGTTAGGAAAAGTAGATACGACGGAAACGTATCAATCTTCTCTCGGATTTCATGGCCTCCAGCCATTTGTCGGAATCCGGGCCCACCATTGCTTCTCCATAACTCGTTGGTTCATTGTTGTTCAACAACATGACCTCCAAGACAGGGTTACCGTACCACTCTGTAGTAGTATGCGACCTTTGTCAACATACGAGGTTTGTAGTAACTTGATCCGAAGCTCTAATGATCACCATCATCAGCTTCCACTTCAATTGGTGTAGGCGCCACAGGAACATTTTCCTGCGCCGTGCTACACACTGGTTGAAGTGACGGTTCACTAACCTCATCAAGTTCCACCACCCTTCCACTCAATTCTTTCGAGAGAAACCTTTCCTTGAGAAAGGACCAGTTTCTAGAAACAAACACTTTGCTTCCAGATCTGAGATAGGATATGTATCCAATTGTTTTGGATATCCTATGAAGATGCATTTATCCGCTTTGGGTTCGAGCTTATCAGACTAAAACTTTTTCACATAAGCGTCACAGCCCCAAACTATCAAGAAACAACAGGTCAGGTTTCTCCAAACCATAATCTATACTGTGTCATTTCAACGGAAATACGCGGTGCCCTATTTAAAGTGAATGTGGTTGTCTCTAATGCATAACCCATAAACGATAGTGGCAATTCAATAATAGACATCATAGTATGCAACATATCAAAATAGGGCGTGGCTATGACGTTCGGACACACCATCACACTATGGTGTTCTATGTGGAATGTATTGCGAAACAATTTCCACATTGTCTTAACTGTGTACCAAAACTCGCAACTCAGATATTCATCTCTATGATCATATCATAGACAATTTATCCTCTTGTCACGACGATCTTCACTCTGAAATAGCTTTGAACTTTTCAATATTTCAGACTTGTGATTCATCAAGTAAATACTCATGTATCTACTCAAATCGTCAGTGAAGTAAGAACATAACGATATCCACTGCGTGCCTCAGCACTCATTGGACTGCACACATCAAAAATGTATTACTCCCAACAAGTTACTCTCTTGTTTCATGTGGCATGATTTGCATGTCTCAAGTGATTCAAAATCAAGTGAGTCCAAACGATCCATCTCTATGGAGCTTCTTCATGCATTTATACCAACATGACTCAAGTGGCAGTGCCACAAGTAAGTGGTACTATCATTATTACTTCGTATCTTTTGGCACCAATATTATGAACATGTGTAGCACTATGATCGAGATTCAATAAACCATTGAGGGGTAATTATTCAAGAAAATAGAACAACTATTGTTCTGTTTGAATGAATAATCATATTGCAATAAACACGATCCAATCATGTTCATGCTCAACGCAAACACCAAATAACAATTATTTATGTTTTACCACCAATCCCGATGATAGAGGGAGCGTGCGATGTTTGATCACATCAACCTTGGAAACACTTCCAACACTTATCGTCACCTCGCCTTTAGCTAGTCTCCGTTTATACCGTAGCTTTCATTTCGAGTTACTAATCACTTAGCAACCGAACCCGTATCCAATACCCTCGTGCTACTAGGAGTACTAGTAAAGTACACATCAATATCATGTATATCAAATATACTTCTGTCGACTTTGCCAGCCTTCTTATCTACCAAACATCTAGGGTAGCTCCGCCTCAGTAACCGTTCCCCTCATAACATAAGCACTTAGTCTCGGGTTTGTTTCAATCCTGGGTTTCTTCATTAGAGCAGTAACTAGTTTGCTGTTTCATGAAGTATCCCTTCTAGCCCTTGCCTTTCTTGAAACTAGTGGTTTTACTAACCATCAACAGTTGATGGTCCTTCTTGATTTCTACTCTTGTAGTGTCAAACATTGCGAATTGCTCAAGGATCATCATATCTATACTTGATATGTTTATTGTTCATCACAAAGCTCTAGCAGCTTGGTGGCAAGGACTTTGGAGAACCATCACTATCTCATATGGAAGATTAACTCCCACTTGATTCAAGCGATTGTTGTACTCAGACAATCTGAGAACATGCTCAATAATTTGAGTTTTTCTCCTCTACTTTTTAGAGAAAGAATCTTGTTGGAGGTCTCACACCTCTCAACAAGGGCACGAGCATGAAATCTCAATTTCATCTCCTAGAACATCTCTTATGCTCCCCGACGTTTCAAAACGTCTTCGGCGCCTTGCTTCTAAGCCATTAAGTATCATGCACTGAACTATCATGTAGTCATCAGAACGTGTATGTCAGATGTTCGAAACATCCACAGACGACGCTCAAGGTGCAGCACATTGAGTGGTGCATTAAGGACATAAGCCTTCTGCGTAGCAATGAGGACAATCCTCAGTTTTACGGACTTAGCCTGTAAAGTTGCTACTATCAACTTTCAACTAAATTTTCTCTAGGATCATATAAAAACAGTAGAGCTATAGCGCAAGCTACATCATAATTCGCAAAGACCTTTTGACAATGTTCATGATAATTAGTGTTTACCTAATCAAATTACTTAATAAATCCCACTCAAAAAGTACATCTCTCTAGTCATTTGAGTGGTACATGATCCAAATCCACTAACTCAAGTACGATCATCACGTAAGTTGAGAATAGTTTCAGTGGTAAGAATCTCTATGCTAATCATATCAACTATATGATTCATGCTCGACCTTTCGGTCTCTTGTGTTCCGAGGCCATGTCTGCACATGCTAGGCTCATCAAGTTTAACCCGAGTGTTCCGCCTGTGCAACTATTTTGCACCCGTTGTATGTGAACATTGAGTCTATCACACGCGATCATCACGTGGTGTCTCAAAATGAAGAACTGTCACAACGGTGCACAGTCGGGGAGAACACAATTTCGTCTTGAAATTTTAGTGAGAGATCATCTCATAATGCTACCGTTGTTCTAAGAAAAATAAGGTGTATAAAAGGATTAACATCACATGCAATTCATAAGTGACATGATATGGCCATCATGTTGTGCTTCTTGATCTCCATCACCAAACCACCGGCATGATCTTCTTGTCACCGGAGCCATCATCATGATCTCCATCAATGTGTCGCCATCGAGGTTGGCGTGCTACTTATGCTATTGCTACTAAAGCTACGTCCTAGCAATATAGTAAACGCATCTGCAAACACAAACGTTAGTTTAAAGACAACCCTATGGCTCTTGCCGGTTGCCGTACCATCGACGTGCAAGTCAATATTAACTATTACAACATGATCATCTCATACATCCAATATATCACATCACGTCATTGGCCATATCATATCACAAGCATACCCTTCAAAAACAAGTTAGACGTCCTCTAATTTGTTGTTGCATGTTTTATGTGGCTGCTATGGGTATTTAGTATGATCGCATCTTACTTACGCAAAAACCACAACGGAGATGTGCAAATTGCTATTTAACATCTCCAAGGACCACCTCGGTCAAAACCAATTCAACTAAAGTTGAAGAAACCGACACCTGCCAGTCATCTTTATGCAACGAGGTTGCATGTCAATCGATGAAACCAGTCTTTCGTAAGCGTACGAATAATGTCGGTCCAGGCCGCTTCAATCCAACAATAATGCCAAATCGAGAAAAGATTAAGTAGGGCAGCAAATCGAACATCATCATCCACAAAACCATTTGTGTTCTACTCGAGGTAACATCTACGGGTGAACCTAGCTCATGATGCCACTGTTGGGGAACGTTGCATGGGAAACAAAAAAATTCCTACGCACACAAATACCTATCATGGTGATGTCCATCTACGAGAGGATATTTGGATCTACGTATCCTTGTAGATCGCACAACAGGAAGCGTTAAGAAACGCGGTTGATGTAGTGGAACGTCTTCACGTCCCTCAAACCACCCCACGAACCGTCCCGCAATCCGTCCCGCGATCCGTCCCACGAACCGTCTCATGATCCATTCCGATCTAGTGCCGAACGGACGGCACCTCCGCGTTCAGCACACGTACAGCTCGATGACGATCTCCAGCTTCTTGATCCAGCAAGAGGAGGCGGAGTGGTAGAAGAGTTCTCCGACAGCGTGACAGCGCTCCGGTGGTGGTGACGATCTAATCCTGCAAGGCTCCGCCCGAGCTCCGCAGAAATACGATCTAGAGGAAGAACTATGGTGTCTAGATCTGAGTTGCACGTGGCAAAAAGTTGTCTCAAATCATCCCTAAATCACCACTATATATAGGAGGGAGGGAGGGGAGGAGGCAGCCTCAAAACCTCAAGGTTTGGCCGAAATTGGAGGTGGAGGAGTCCTACTCCAATCCTACCATGAGTAGGATTCCACCTTCCCACTTGGAAACTGTAACGACTAAGATGCGGTCCTTTCTGATTTAGGGAACGAGGCCCCAAAATGGAAAGAAGCGCATCTAAGCGTTTCGCAAGCAAGATAAACATAGCACATACATAATAAAAGAATGACAAATAGGGAATCGTTTGCCATCTCATAGATAATATCAGAGTTTACATCCACAGATTTATTCAGACAAGGTAGTTCCGCTACGGACTACATAACATCACAAAAAGGCTATGCTACCCTGCATGCTTGCCCACGATCACGACCACGCCTCTGTCTTCTGGATAGTTCACGTACAGCATTCAGACAAGATAGTTCATGTACACGCGGTCGTTCTCCTCATCGTACTGCCACGCCAGCTGCGTGCCATCGGAATCACCTGTGTCGGGCGTACCTGTACCTGTTGGGGTGTTGAAGTAATATGTGAGCCATAGGGACTCAGCAATCTATGACCTCGGTACCGAAACTACTCAAGTTATTAGGTGAGGAAGGTTCAGTGTTTAGGTTGCAGCATTCTAAGCATTTATGGTGGCTAACTTACGTATAACAAGTTATAGAGGAGGTGGTCTACGCTAGCGGTCGAAGACTAGCTGATCACTAAGTGATCCTGAACACCTACTTATGTGAAACATAACCCCACCGTGCTCCCGATCGAAGAGAGGTCTTCGAAGGGGACAGTCCCGGTTACGCACACGGTTGGCAGTTTTATTAGTGTTAGTTCAAGTTATCTAGAACCGGATGTTAACAAATATTCCAAGTTGCCACATAACCGCGGGCACGGCTTTCCGAAAGATTAAACCGTGCAGGGGTGCTCCAACTAGTCCATCACAAACAGTCACGGGCCGCAAAGTAATCCTCTATCACAAATCTCGTGATCTTGCCGGATTCCTTAGAGGAAAACCTCAGCTCTGGGGAGAACCAAAGCTTCACCGGGATTCCTATACACAAGATATATCGGTAAGGTAAGACAAGACTAGGATGACCTCCTGGTGTGTCGACGACCCCGATAAGAGCCACGTATCTCAGTCTCAGGACAACACCGTCTATGCATAGTGGACAATGACCAATGCCTCAAGTTTCCCCGAGGTGGTATTGCTGACTGCTAGGTGGGTGGACCAACACTCATGAGGAGTACTGGCCCGGGTTGTTGATTAAGTCCACGGGGTAGCTATTCCCTATGCAAATTATTATTAGGTGATTAGCAAATTAAAATCAATGTTGGGTCCTGCCGGACAAGTCTTGACACTACACGATTAATCAAGGGGGTCCCCATAATAACCCCGAATGTGTTAGGAGCGATCAGTTATGGAACCACCGGTAGCCGGAAACTAAGGCGGCAATAACGGAACAAATCACCCGGCAAAAGCTAGGCCTTCCATCATTTACCAAGTATATAGGTGCATTTATTAAATAACAGAATTAACATAATGATATCAAAACTCATGTTATCACATGAGACAATTGCACCTGCAACTAGCAACGCTTACATTAGAAGTTGAGCAAGCCTACTTAGCCATTCAATATTTGCTAGGAGGGGAAAAGTGTTTGGGTTCATGGCAATATCAGGTGGCAAATATATCAGGTGGTATGCAGCGAGCATATGACGAAGGAAACGCGAATCTAGGCATAACAAAGCTAGAGACGGTATCAAGGTCATGGTCATCTTGCCTGTGATGTCTTCAGCTTGGAACTGCTCTTGTTCGTCCTGCACGTACTCTCCCGAATCCACGTACTCAATCTCCGATCCCGGTGCTACCCAACATAAAAATAGCATCCAATGAACAACAGCACAAGATGGTGCAACATACACATGATACATGAGAAGAGAACGATCATGCAACTCCATTTTAATCACTTGCATATGCATGAGAAGAAACTACAAACTTCTGGACAGAACTTCACCCTAAGCTATCTTGACATGCATGAAGATGACATGAACAGGTGTATCACGCGAAAATGATGCAAAAACATATAAAGAACGTTGAGAACGGAGCTACGGATCTACCAGAAACTACGAAACACCATGTGGAGTTCTACGGATCAATTCTACCACAAGCACTCTCCAATGGCATACTTCTGGTATTCCCAGGTTGCCATATCACCAAACAAACAAGTATAGATGGGGTGGTGCAAAGAAACTCACCACACCACCAACAATACTATCATAAGCATCAAAACAACAAAACTATACAATCTGTCCTAAACAGCATCATAGCAGTTTGAGAGCAACATGCAAAGCACCTACAGCCACCCAAATGTGCCAAATAAGATATGTGGCAAAAGCTATTCAAAATCTCTACAAGCATGAGCAACAAGATAATACAAAGGAGTTACACACGGAAAAATGTACAGCTGCTAACTTGGAGAAAAATATCAGTTTCCAGGGACTTAGTGAAAATCTCAGATTCTCACCAGTTGTTTATGCTCTGAAGCATTTTGACAGCCCCCAAAACAATAGCTACAGGAAATTAAATGGAATGAAAATTGACAGAGATCTAGACAAACACAAAAGCTACAACTCTCTAGTTGATTGCAAGGGTTGATTCCCAACACATGAACTTTGGCAACCACAACTACAAGGGATGGAAATATCAGCAGTTTCTCAAACTTAGTGAAAATCTCAGATTTTCACTAAGCTGACAATTTCAGCCACAAGCCTACTTTGACAAAGCACAACTTGCACATATAAACTCCTAAGCATAAAACAAAACCACCATGTTGTAGAGGGGTTCACCCACTACTGCCGCAACAAGGAATCATCCTCTTGGGCTCATCACATCTCATGGAACCAAGCTCTAAACAAAGCATCAAACAGAAAAATGACTTTTCCAGAAAGTGTTCCAAAGGAAAATCTGATTCCACCAATGGATTCCTGGGAAGATTCTACCCCAAAAACATATTAAATACCTAGGTACTTGCATAGAACAAATAGGCACAAAGCTCAGATGAAAATTCTCCATGGAATCACATAGATGCAAATAGTGTCATATCACATGTGTTGCACACTAGTTCATCACCTACACATGCACTTGCACACTCTCATCACTCCAGTGGTGCACATGAGGGGTAGACCCCATGTTCATGTGCCTTAGCACACCACCACACCACCACACACACACTTACCTCAAGTATACATAAACTAGCACCTACACATGCTATTTAAAACACACACACTTACTTACACTCACATCATGCATACCTACACCTACACATACAAGCTTGCACCAAGTGCTCACTAAGGTAAACCATGCCTTGGCATGTGGGTGTCACACACACACATGCACACACACACACACATGCACACCCACATGTAAGTTGCACCACATGATCACCTACACACACACACAAGCACATGGGTGCTTGCACAAGCACACACACATCACCACATGCACCTACACATGCTCTTGGGTGCTTGCACCACACAAGCACACATGCACATAGATGCTTGCACTCACATAGATATCCTACACACATACACTAGCACAACCACATTCATAAGCATCACTAACTACACAAGCACCCTAACTAAAACATAGATGAAAACCTGCTGGTTTATGTCCTTAGGCAAAATATAGGGATGCCCAAGCAATCTACAGCAACTAAACCAATAATCAAAACAAAACAGCAAAAGAAAACAACAAGAAAAATAAAAGGGGCTTGGGGGAATCGAACCCCAGACCTGTTGGTTCAACACACACTACAACAACCACTGGGCTAACACCTGCTGCTCGACAGAACAGAGGGACTATACAGGATAAGCTAACCCTCTGAGCTACTGTGCCCGAAAACAAAATACCCAAAAGAGCGATGCGGTGTTTCGAACCTAGGACCTGTCGAACAGCAAATCCCCGCCTACCACTGTGCTACTGCTATCGATCTTAACAGAGAGGGGGACTCTGCTTTCTTCAGCAACCCCCTCTGGATCTACTTCTGCCCGACAATGGCTGGAACAGGGGAGGCTCACTGCCGGCGATCCACACCGTATTGAGCATGGGCTCGTTGCTGGGAGGAAGAGGGAACATCCCCGGTTCCATTTCAGCACTAAGCACGGCGCGAGAAGCCCTGCAACTACTACTGCAACGTGCACGGCGGCGCCGGCGACAGGGAGAAGAACGGTGGCGTGGCTACGGGTTCTACGTTGGATCTGTCGACAGGGGAAGGGAAGGAGTGGTGCTTCTCACCCACTGGTCGAGGAAGCCGAGCCTGCCGGAGAGGAAGTAGATGACGTCGTGGAAGAAGATCCTGCAGAAGAAGCGTCGGAGCAGAGGAAGAAGAAGGGGACGGTGTCGACGGCGTGGAAGTAGACCCGATCTGCACCTCCTAGCTGCGGGAATGGAGCCTCCTCGTACTGCGCACGCTTCTGGACCGATCGAAGAGGAAGAAGACAAGCAGCATCGGCGGCGAGGACCTTCAACAGGGGTCGATCATGGCGGAGGAGGAGCTCGGGCCGCCCCTGGATCGATTGGGAAGGGGGAGGACGATAGGGAAAGAAGTGGCGGTGGCTAGGGAGAAACCCTAGAGGCCCGGACGCCGAGGAGTTAAACAGAGGGGCGAGGAAGCCACCTCGACGTCCGTGAGCACGGCTTCCACCTCCTCTATCGCTCTCTCTCTGCCAAAACTCGTGGAAAGGAGGGAGGAGGGAGACGGCGTCTACTGGGAAGGAACGAAAGGAATGTGCGGGCCACCTAGCGAGAGAAGAAAGAAGGTGGGCCGACGAGGGGGGAGGCCCGCTCGGTTGGCGCCAAATGAAAGAAAGAACCCACTGGGATTTTTTTTATAAAAATAACACAGAGACAAATAAATTCACAGGCAACACTGTTGACCCTAAAAATAAAACAAAAATTCCCCTGGTCATAAGGAATTATGACCTATTTAAATAAAATGAAAAGGGAATTTTTGGAGAATTTAAATATTTACAAAACAGAATTTGAATAACCTGTTTTGTGAATATTTACCCCACTCAAACAAATTTCAAAAACACAAGAACCCTAGCACCACATCCACTACAAAATACTCTAATTGAACTACATTTTTGAATCAGGGATAGAGCAAGTAAAACTAGAGCTTGAGATAAATAGAGAGGGGGAGTTTTGAAACCTATTAGAAAACTTACAAGTTGCACCCCACTTTCAAATGCACTACTACATCACATCACATCTCATCATCACATATCACATCCATGGAATCACAATAACCACAAACACAAAGAAGGCAAAAGATATGGATGCATGCATGCAAGGGAAACAAAGGTCAGCATCACATGAAATAACACATGCATATCTCACAAGGCACTAACAAGATGGACCCACATACAAGAAGGATCCAAATAAGTCAAGTAACACTGTGGGGCATTACAAAAACTCTTTCCACCTTGTGTTTTTTCCTTCTCAAACCTTATGGGCCTTAGTGGGAACTTATTCCAGCCCACTAGGGGCTGTTTTATCTCTTCCCATAGCTCATGAGACCCCTTGGGACGTGACACCCCTCCCGATGGTCCCCGGCACACCTCCCGGCACTCACGGTACACTACCGATGAGCCCAAAACTTTTCCGGTGACCAAAACAGGACTTCCTATATATTAATCTTTACCTCTGGACCATTATGGAGCTCCTCGTGACGTCCTGGATCTCATTTGGGACTCCAACAACTTTCGGTTACCAACACCTAAAACTCAACTATACCGAAACATCATCGAACCTTAAGTGTGCAGACCCTGCGGGTTCGAGAACTATGTAGACATGCCCCGAGGTACTCCTCGGTCAATATCCAATAGCGGGACCTGGATGCCCATATTGGATCCTACATATTCTCCAAAGATCGTATCGGTTGAACCTCAGTGTCAAGGATTCATATAATCCCGTATGTCATTCCCTTTATCCTTTGGTATGTTACTTGCTCGAGATTTGATCGTCGGTATCCGCATACCTATTTCAATCTCGTTACCGGCAAGTTTCTTTACTCTTTCCGTAATACAAGATCATGTGACTTACACTTAGTCACATTGCTTGCAAGGCTTGTGTGTGATGTTGTATTACCGAGTGGGCCCCGAGATACCTCTCCGTCACACGGAGTGACAAATCCCAGTCTTGATCCATACTAACTTAACGGACACCTCGGAGATACCTGTAGACCACCTTTATAGTCACCCAGTTACGTTGTGACATTTTATGCACACAAGGTATTCCTCCGGTGCCAGTGAGTTATATGAACTCATGGTCATAGGAACAAATACTTGACATGCAGAAAACAATAGCAATAAAATGACACGATCAATATGCTACGTATATAATTTGGGTCTTGTCCATCACATGATTCTCCTAATGATGTGATCCCGTTATCAAGTGACAACACTTGCCTATGGCCAGGAAACCTTGACCATCTTTGATCAACGAACTAGTCAACTAGAGGCTCACTAGGGACAGTGTGTTGTCTATGTATCCACACATGTATTTGAGTTTCCAATCAATACAATTCTAGCATGGATAATAAACGATTATTATGAACAAGGAAATATAATAATAACTAATTTATTATTTCCTCTAGGGCATATTTCCAACATGAACCTGTGCGATAAGAGTTTGAAAACTTCATATATAGTTTTTCATGGAATTGTTCTTGGAAAGTCAGCATACCCGGTAGGGCGGATTAAGCTTAATGTTGCTTTTGGGGATGAGTATAATTCTAGATGTGAACGCCTCATGTTCGAGGTAGTAAAAATAAGAATCCCTTATAGTGCTCTTTTCGGAAGGCCATCTTACGCTCGTTTATGGCTCGCCCTTGTTATATCTACCTCAAACTAAAGATATCGGGTCCAAAAGGCACCATAGCAGTGGGAGGCAACAGGAGGATAGCCCAAGAGTGCGAGGAAGGAGATGCGGCTTATGCTGAGTCGGCATGCGCCACCAAAAAATTAAAATCCCTCACAAATGATGTTGGTAAAGCCCCCCTTAAGTAAGCCACAAGTTCAGAAAATCAACGAAGCCAGCTCATTATCTTCGTATCGACCCCGAAATTCTGTACACACTTCTAGGATGTTTTGAATCTAATAAAGCTCGTTTTTAGCCATAAATTGAGAATGAGTTTTTACCATCTAGTATGTTATCTGGGTGCTACAAATTCCAAAGAAATTATCATGATCAATGGAAATAAGCCGGTTATCTGGGTGCTACCTGCTCCCGGGTTGTTTATCAGTAATAGCATTGTCTTCTGCAATCCTATGTTAGGCCTTTTTATTTGATCATAGGTCACTTGGGGGCTTATAACTCATCAAGTTTAGCTTTCTCACCCTCTTGATCGGCAAAGAAGCTACAAAATGGTTAAACCTGTCGGTATGTTTTGGCGACTCCAATTAGGTGACTCCATGTACTCTTGACTGATCAATCCGTTATGGACCCTGAATCAGTAAGGTTAAAACATTGATATGTCACATGAGAGCCGACATATTGATAGCAAGGATAAATGATGGGTTATTATGCCCGCTTCGTTGAAGCAAGACTTGAGCCTCGAAAGCCGGTCTCTTATTTTTTAACAGCGTCTCACTGGGTCGGCCTACGAATCATGTATGATACTTTGCGTAATTTTGGAAATATTTAAGGGAAGGTTGCCATCTAAAGGTTATTATAAATACAGGGGTTATGGCATGTTACAATCAGTTTAAAATTGTTTCTCCTACAACAATGTTGTGAGAAAATGATGGGATGTGCAACTCAAACTCATTACCAGCTTAAAAGGCCCTACCTCATTACCACGTCTCATTGAGTCGGCCCATCAAACATACCTGATTCTTTGTAGAGTTTACAAATTTTTCAGGAACAAACCATATCAGACGGCTCATCAATAGGAAACCACGATAAAGCAATACCATAACAAGGTTTTCTGTGGTAAGCTAAAAAAGTAAGGACAAACGTGCTCGATGGCACGACCAAAAGCATTCCAGAGTTTTTACTACTTCTATTACAAACTCGCCTCAGGAGTTGATAAAATTCAAAAATGTTTTAAGGGATAATTATATTTATGCCCCTAGTTGTGTCCCACTCACCTGTTTTACCCCTAATTTCCAAAATTCACCGGGTTCTGTCCAAGTCACTTCGCTCCTCTTATGCTTTTGCCATTTGACCGTTTGACCATCAGTTTGAAAACTTCATAACTAATTCATACTAAATCAGAAAAATACAAATAAGATACCAAAATGTTTGGAAAAACATCACCTATATGTCAGTGCCATTTGCATTCATGACAAAGGTGTTGTAAAGTGCCCATCCGAGTTTTCGCTCTTATGATACCACCATGAATAGTAAAATATAACAAAATCAAAATATTCTAAAAACAATTGGTGGCAAAGAATGAGAAATGTTTTAAGTGCTTGCCAAGTTTCATCAGTGAACGACATTCGTGAAAGTCGTGGCAAAAGAAACAATCAGCACTCCAAAATAGATTGTTTTTTGCCATGACTTCCACGAATGTTGTTCAAACTGACGGCCACGAGCTGCTGATTTACAGTTTTGCAAAACCCACTATGGCATGGTGGAAAGATAATTCAGCATATCTTTGATGTTCCGTGGTAGATACTTGGGATTTTTTGCAGCCATGATAGAGTAAACAGGCCCTATGTTTAGATTTTCTACATAAGAAAAGATTGCTTTCAACATCATCAAAGGCAGTTGTACAAGAGACTGATATGTTGGGCCTGCAGACAGAAGGGAAAATATAAAACCTTTCTTGCATCGCCTTGAGGATTAGAACTAAGGAGCACAAGGAATAAAAAGTTGCAAGACTTACCAAAGATGGCGTTCGGCACCTCATTAATTTTCTTCACTAGAGTGGAGTAATTCTCTTTCCCACAGCCAAGTTTCCCCTCAGCTTCTTCAGCACGACCTAAGAGGGTAGTTCTCTCTTATTCAAAATCTTTCTTGACTTGATCAAGACTATCCTGCACTTGATTGACAAAGCTTTGGAGAAGAGCCGTCGTAGATTCAGCTTCAGCCCGAAGCCTTTTTCTCCCTTAAGAAGCCTTTGCAGATCTGCAGCCGTGGATTCGGCATTTCCCACGAGTTTCTGGCAAATATACGAAGCTTATCAGAAATTGGAAGTATGACATGCCTTGAGGATGGTTTATTATACACAATAGTGGCGATAAGCCGGAAGCGGGGCAGAGATAAATAACAAAGAATATAAACAAGTCCCAAGGAGCTTACAAGCAATATACTTGGCACTTGGGGGCTAATGTGTGCCAGTTCTTTAAGGAACATGACATAAGACCCAATTCATCTCAAGGAGATGAGCTGGCCCTTGGGGGCTACAGGTCAAATTCATATTCAAAAATTTAAAGATCCAACTCATCTCAAGGAGATGAGCCGGCCCTTGGGGGTACAGGTCGAATTCATCTTCAACATTTTAAGACCCAACTCATCTCAAGGAGATAAGTCGGCCCTTGGGGGCTACAGGTCGAATTCATCTTCAAAATTTTAAAGACCCGACTCATCTCAAGGAGATGAGCCGGACCTTGGGGGCTACATGAGATATATAGAAAAGACAGATTGAAATGATATTGGAAAAAGTTAAACAAGAGTCTTTACCACATATTTTTCCTTAAGAGTGTGAATCATATCGTCTTCAATATCCTGATTTTCAGAAAACCGGGTCAAGTATTGCCAATGGACCTCTTCAACACCCAATAAAGATACATTTGCAAGCTCCAATTGGCTCTTCTCTTTGTCAATACTTACTATGTCTTCCTTAGCCACAATCTTGGCAAGAGTGGTGGAAGCAACAGGAGCTCAAAATTGTTCCTTAACCAAAACAACCTCTAGAGTACTTTGATCAGCCAATGGATTGGGATCATCCACATGAGTTGTCAGGCTAGGATCTTGAACCGGATTCATTGGATTTGCACGAGGAACAATTAGGGGACATGTAGTTTTTACTGGCTCGTCCATCAAAACCGGCTCATCCATTGAGGTCATTTCAACAATGGTTGCCGGATCAATCGAAGCATCCAAAATACGTTCTTCAGGAGTATCAACTTGGACGGTTGTGTTTTCAGTTTGAGAACCCAAAATGTCTTGTTTCTCAGCACCAGAACTTAACCCGGCAACACGACTGGATAAAATATCTTTGGCCCTACTCAAATCAGAAGTCAAGTAGTACATTAAGAGAGTTAAGGCAGGCAATCAAGGCATGATTAGAACTTACCCACGATTGATGTTGAAAGTGGGAAGTTGAGGTGTCGACAAGGCGCCCGAAGATGGGGAAGATTCCAGATATTAAGGAAAATTAAAGATTGAGCGCCTACTTTGAAATAAGAAATATCAGTTTGAAAAGAAGAGCTGGAAAAATTACTACCTCAACACGAGGCTTGCGAGGAGGTGAAACATTTGACACGCCTGGGTCCAACGCACCCACATCACTCAAGTTCTTGTGTTTGGATTGGCCAACAAGCTGTGTTTTCTTCAAGAGAAAATTGGTAGCTAAATGAGCGGCTTGATTTAACACCTTTACTTTCTAGACGGCTTGCCTAGTACTTCTTGCAAAAAAAACTGAAGAACTAGAAGAAATTGGAATTACCTAAGCATTGCCGGCTTTGCAGGCTTCAAAGTTGCCCTCGAGAGAAGGCATGTCAGCGAGATCAGTAAACAAGCGGCCAAGTGAGTCAAACTCAACCTCGGATTTTTCTTCTAAAGATGAACCAAGAGCCGAGTCACCATGAGTCGGATCATTCCCGTGGCTCATGGAAGGAACATGCATTCGGGGCATAACTTTCCAAAAGTTAGAACCTTCCTACAAACACAAGGATATGATAAACATGGCACGTCAAGACGAATTTAGCGAAGGAACAAAATATGCATAAAGGAGAAGGGATTAATACCTATGAAGGGCATTCAGCAGATATAACGGGCCCAAACGAGTGATATTGCACCGCTCTTTCGAGTTTGAGAAGAATTTCTTCATCTCTTTGTTAAGAGCATCATCGGAAAGATCCTCAGTGGAGAAGGGCTGAACAGCCGATGAGTCTCCCAAATAGTCACACATTAAGCGGGCCTCGGACTGACGGGTTGGATTCGCCATTTAACCAGCAGTGAATCAAATCAATTCCAATAACACCATGGGCAACCAAGGCCCTCACCTTTGTACGAATGGGGGCTATTTTATCCCTCTCTTCCTCTATTTGCAAACCCAGGAGCACCATATTATTGTTGATCATGTCCAATCTGAAACTCTGTAGTGGATTTTCATCTGTAGGAGCGGTATTCTTACAGTAAAACCAGGTCTTATTCCATCCGATGACTCGCCAATTTTGATTAAGGGAACATGTTCTTTTTCCTCTTGTGAAAGAAGATTCTGCCAAGTTCACAAGAGGGACCATTTTTTACTTCAGTCTAGCGGTTAGCATAGAAGAGCTCCCTGAATAGAGTCAAAGACGGCTCGATTTGGAGATATACCTCGCACAAGACTTGAAATTGGCATATACTTGTCATGGAATTGGGGGCTATATCTTGGGGTCTTAGATTCAATAAATGCAGGAGATCCCTAAAGAATTTTGAGCCGTGAGGGCGAAAGCCTCTTCGCAAGTGATCAACAAAAATGACAACTTCTCCTTGTAGACGTTGTGGATAAGGTTTTTCTTTAGGAGCCCACCAGCTTATTTCCGAGATGGAAAAAATCCTTGAGTCCCCGGATTTTTTAAAGTAAGTTTAGACTCTTGAGACCTCGCCCAGTTGCAGGCCTTGGAATTCTTGGGAGACATTTATGGTTTGAGACGGCTATAGAGGGAAATGAGCAAGAATAAGCTAAAGTACGAGACATGAGCGGCCTACTATTTTCACTTGTTAAAAAACACACTGGACTCGCCAAACCTATTATTGAGCAGTATTTTAAGCCGGTCGATGTTAGGACTGGGTGTGTAAACCGGCAAAAACAAGCAGAGAATCTCCACGAGGGACATAGGAGGAAAAGTTGTCACAAACAAGTTTGCAATGAGTGGCCTTCCTCGCAACAGATCTAAGCATGGATAGAAAATAGTGACAATACATGTTCTAAAACTAGCGGAGAAGCCGATGCTCGTGGTATGGTACAAAGCTATTCTAAAAAGGATTTGGTCCACATTTATGCGTCGAACAGGGCGAGATGGGGCTACAACAAGAATATAGATATGCCAGGCTATAGATCTATGAAACATTTTCTCTACGGTGATTCGAAGAACATGATACGAACACGTTAAGAAATGCACAAACCCTCGACAAGAAGTATGTGTACCTGATGTTACTGGAAGAGAAGATTGACGGACTTGAGTAGTCCGACGAAGAAAGTGGTCGATTCATTGAACGCACGACATGCACAGAGAAGTTCGTTCATTGCAACCAAGATTTGACGCGCGCATAAATGGACGAGGATGCAAGGAAGAAGAAGGTGGAAATGATAGAGTGGGGGGTTGCCCACCTATTTATAAGGAAAGGGGGACTAAAATAGAACGGTCGCAGGAAATAAGCGGGTGGGTTTGCACATAGATTTTTGCACAAGACCATAGTTCATTACGAAGCTCTCACAGCTTGGTGGCAGTGACTTTGGAGAACCATCACTATCTCATCTGGAAGATTAACTCCCACTTGATTCAAGCGATTGTCGTACTCAGACAATCTGAGCACACGCTCAACGATTGAGCTTTTCTCCTTTACTTCATGGACAAAGAATCTTGTCGGAGGTCTCATACCTCTTAACAAGGGCACGATCATGAAATCACAATTTCATCTCTTTAGAACATCTCTTATGTTCCGTGACGTTTCAAAACGTCTTCGGCGCCTTGCTTCTAAGCCATTAAGTATTTCGCACTGAACTATCGCGTAGTCATCAGAAACGTGTATGTCGGATGTTCACAACATCCACAGATGACGCTCCAGGTGGAGCACACCGAGTGGTGCATTAAGGACAAAAGCCTTCTGCACAGCAATGAGGACAATCCTCAGTTTTACGGACTAGGTCCGCAAAGTTGCTACTATCAACTTTCAACTAAATTTCCTCTAGGAACATATAAAAAACAGTAGATCTATAACGCAAGCTACATCATAATTCGCAAAGACCATTAGACTATGTTCATGATAATTAGTTCAATTAATCATATTACTTAAGAACTCCCACTCAAAAAGTACACCTCTCTAGTCATTTGAGTGGTACATGATCCAAATCCACTATCTCAAGTCCAATCATCACGTGAGTCGAGAATAGTTTCAGTGGTAAGCATCAACATGCTAATCATATCAACTATACGATTCATGTTCGACCTTTCGGTCTCTTGTGTTCCGAGGCCATGTCTGCACATGCTAGGCTCGTCAAGTTTGACCCGAGTGTTCCACGTGTGCAACTGTTTTGCACCCGTTGTATGTGAACGTTGAGTCTATCACACCTGATCATCATGTGGTGTCTCGAAACGACGAACTGTCGCAACGGTGCACAGTCGGGGAGAACACAATTTGAGTGTAGCGACCCGACTCAAAACGAGTCAAGCCTCTGTGTTTCTATGCCATCCCTGGATCAGTATGCTGGCACACACAGTACATCAATGTATATATCAAAGTGCAATCACATGTAAATAGCGTAAAACTGATATATACCTTAAATATCTCAGCGGAAGCAGTCAAGGGAGTGGAGTCCCAATAAACACCAACGGCAAGTTGAGTGTAGACCGTAACCCTGAATCGTACTCTTACTCGTCGAAGAAAAATATCTGCAACATAAGACGTTGCAGCCGTGTAGGTCAGCATATTGAATATGCCGGCAAGTCACATAAGAGAGGGGTGAAAAGTAATCATCTATACTATATGCATATATGGTAGGTGGGGCTATAAGTTTTTAGCGAAAAGCAAGTTTTCTCCTACATCATGATGAGGGTTAAAAGCAAAATGTTACTACGTTGTTTGTTGTTAACGAGATGGTTCCGCCAACCAATTCTCGTACCCGAGTTGTCAATAATTCCCACATCAATATTATTATTTGTGTTGAGAATTTCAGATAACTTCAGTTCCTTTGGCTCAAGTTGTCCATGACCGTGGACACGGCTAATCGATTAGGTTTGAGTACTCTGCAGAGTTTTGCACACGTTCCCCACAAGATTTGATCGCCTCCGTGTATGTCCTCGCACTTCAGGGTGTTTGAAGACCGGATGATCAAAACATGGTCTTTCAACAGGTCCCTCTGAATCCCTGTCGGTGCCCATCCAATCCTACCGTTCTTCTACATCTGCTAGCACCGCCTGTCCAGAGTCGCCGCGTTGTCCAACCAAGCCAGAGCCCATAATGACTTGTGGTTGTGCAGGTAAGCCTTGGGTCTTGAAAATATCCGTCCGTCTCTTTGAGCCTGGGTGAAGCTTTCCGCAGGATGTCATGGCCTCTCCAGCATCCCGGGTCATCCACTGGGTTCTCCACGGAGCCGATCAGCCGTCCTTCACCCAGAGTTGCATTGCGTCCGAGGTCTTGAAAATCTTGTCTTAACCGGTCTTGATTATTTAATCAACCTCGCATCACTCGTGTTGTGCACTCAACCGAAATCCCGTCTACTCAAGCATAGCAATATGAAATTTGTCGTCCCGGGGCCAAGTATCGGGGTTGTTGTGTGCCTACCACATGATACTACAATCTATACTAAAATTTCCAAGTACCTACTAAGCATGCAATTGGGCATAGGATGGTAGAACTACGATGCATAAAACATAGGTGATAGTATGATCAAAGTGACTTGCCTGGTGATGTTGACGAAGAAGAATTTCTCGAGAAAATATCTTGATAGACTACTCGTCACTCTCCGATGAAATCTATATAACAAACATATCATTCACATAAGCAATCATACTAGCAATCATTCTAGCAATCAAAACAAAAGAGAGAGCGAATAGGAATCCGAAGGAAGCTTCAAATAAGACTAGGGAGTCTTCTACTACATCAAACACTAAATAGTTTTTTTGTCCGACGGAAAATAATAACAGGGAACTAAGATATAAATTTAACTAAGATAGAATAAAGTATTTTTTCACAAAACTTTTTCAAAGTATTTCCAAACGGGATTTGAAACAGTGGAGAAACCAATTGCAAGTTACTAAGGAACTAGAATTGATTTCATGATAACAAATAAAAACTTGTTGCAAAACTACTGTTAACTAACAGAAACTAAACATCATCTTTCTGAAATAATAAAGAAAATATTTTAAAAGCAATTATAGAAAAGGAATTAGCCGTAATCCTAAAAGAGGTGAAACAGAAATTGTTTCACAAGAAACCATAAGCTAAAATACTCAAACAAATCTTAAATTTTTACCAATGATAAATAAAACCACTAGTGATCAGTAGCAAAAGGAACCAAATTAAAAGCTATTTTTAAACTCCTGAAATAAGCAAAACAAGGTTTAAACTAAATCTGATCTAATTCAAATTTTAAAATTTCAAACATAGACAACTTATATGTTTCTAAAAACTACAGAAAATTTGTGATCTACTGGTAAAAGAATCAACTCCATTGGAGTTGTGGATCAAAAGTTATGATCCAAACAAAATTGAAATTTTCTCTGTTTTTGAATTAAACAGAAAAAATGAATAAAAGCTAACTAATGAACGGGCCACGTGGCGATCTCCGGTTGGCTTAGACCTGTGCGCTGTGGTGCTAAACTAACAAACGTCCGCACATTAGAAGAAAACGGTTTGGCTATTAAGTGATCTATTAGGGGCCTTAGGATCAAGATCTAACGGTGAGCTAAATAAACAGAATACAAGGAAGAAGAAAAAGGAAAAAAACAAAACAAAAGGGGGTTACCTCGTGCTAGAGAGGAAGCACGGTGGCAGGGAGGAGCAGCGGCGAGGAGGGGCACTCCGGCGAGGGGCGAGGTCGCCGCCGAGGGTGGGGCGGCAGAGGATGGTGCGGGCGACGGAGGGGGAGTGGCGGCGAGGCTCCAGGAGCTCCTGGTCGAGCAGGGGCGAGGGAAGTGCTCGTGGCGAGGCTCCTGGCTCGTCCTGGACAGGGGCTCCGGCGAGGGGTGAGGTGGAGGGAGGTGTTGCGGGGTTTGGGGGGAATGGGGTGCGGAGGGGGTGGCGAGTTCTCTGGTGGCGTCGGGGTGTGGGGAGGCGAGCGTGGCGAGGCAGGGCGAGGGGGTTCCTCTGGAGTTGCTCCGGCGAGCAGGGGGCTCGGGTGTAGGGGTGGCGGAGGCTCGGGCTGGGGCAGGGGAACGGGTGCGGTGGCGAGGGGGGGCTTTATAGGGAGAGGGGGCCTCGGGAGGGAAAGGAGGAGGGAGATCCGGGGAGGGAATCGGCCGGGCTCGGGCTCTGGTTAGGTAGGAGAGGGGCGAGAGGAGGAAGGTGACCGAGCTGAAGGTCGGGTCGGCGCTGGATCCCACGGGCAGTGAGGGAGAGAGGGGCGCAGGGGGATCGGCCTCCCGATTCGAAAGGATCTCGATCCCGGCTAAGGTGGGATTCGGCCCACAGCTATAATGCGCCTAGGCGCGGTTTCTAAAAAAAATAACTTTCCTATTTAGCCTTTTTAATAAAACAGAAACTAAAAGGGAATAAAAAGGAAACAGATAAAATAATTAATATGGGGTATTATATACCAAAAAAATCAGAAAAACATCCTCTACTCGATTAACGTTTTTCCACGGCAAAAATAAAAACTTCAGAAAAAATTATTTTCACAAAATTGCCTAAAAGATTTATTTTCTTTTGCAAATAATTTTCAAATGACCCTCTAAGTTTTAGGGTTCAAATAACTTTCAAAATGCCCGTGTGTTTGAGGGTCATGCTCCTCCTCTCTTTGCTTTTAAATGATTGAATTTGAATTCACCGGAGAAGGGGAAAGTCATTTTATTCAGAAGTTTTTGAAAAGTTTCAAATTTCACACAAGTTTCAATCACTCAAGCAAACAAACAAACAATCTAATAATTATTTTAACATTCCAAAATTTGGGATGTTACAAACCTACCACACTTAAAATGAATCTCGTCCTCGAGATTCGAAGAGGCTAGAAAGAAAGGTTTGGGTTTGGGGGTCTTCTAACAATCCAATCTCTTGCAAAGTGGGATGCTACCACACTTAAAATGAGTGGTACTGGTCCCTTAAGATTTTAACAATCCTCTGGGGTTTTGGCATCTGACTCCTCACAGTCTTCATATCTTCCGTTATATTCATAACGTCTCCATCAAAAACGAGGGCTCGTCCGTTGATATAAGCTTCTTCCGTTACTGGGTCTTCTTAACTGACAGTCTCGTGGTTAATTCTAAATAACATATCGATGGTTCTCATGGTGGTCTACCATTTGTGGTTATCCTGCAGAGGGAGGGGTCTCGGTTTCATCCTCACCGTAAAATTTCCTACGCGTGACAACAAATGCCATGTACATGGGCTTTTCTTATACCATTCTAAGGCTTAAACAAAAGCTTCAAAGAACGTCGTCTCTCTATATGGGTAAGTCTCTCAGATTTACCATTCCGAATAGCAAGATAAATGATAAGAGTAAGTCGTCATGGTGATCAATCCATTCCGCACCCAAATCATTTCTCTGTATAAGGTTTAGCGAATCTCGCATTCTAACACTTGGGCATCCTCATAAGCGTTGCAGAATTTCTCTTGTCCACGAACGAAGTTCGGATAATCCATTGGTTCTGCAAGCTGAACAAAACATCTATCGTATCTTCACAACTCTCAGGTTTTCGTATGCTCCTAAGAAAATGTTTGTTGATCCATCATAGCTTCTTCCATAAATCATATTCATTTCATAATCAATCCTTTATTACATCCTTTCTTTCTTCAAAATTCTAACTCAAAAGTAATTTATTACAAATGCTGCCACCCACATTGTTCGGTATGGTCGAGCATTTCTGCCAACATTATTCATCTATATCTCTTGGAGATATTTTAGTTCCACTCGAACTTTCCGAGGTGCTCCTTGAAATCATCCATCTTTTGCTTCATCATGGTGGTCATGAGCTTCATCTCCATCATCTCCGCACGTACCTCACTCAGGTATTCCTGGGTATGACGGAGTCTTGCTTCAAGTATTTCTCCAATCTGACGTATGGCTTCCATGGCAGCTTCACGAACAACATCAAAGAAGGTTGCTCGTGGTACACGTGAAATGAAAAAGTATTGCCCCATAGTCTTTGGACAAACTCCTTTCACATGGTGGAGGTGTACTTCCACGTACCAAAGTTCTACTCCACTTTCCATGAATGGGTAGCCTTTGTAGACTGCATCCCCTTCAAGATGAATGTGCTTCATCATGTCCTTCAGGATTTTCGGGTAATCATGACCACTGGTCAGGGTCATGATCGTTTCTGGGCCCTTGAGGAATGACTCGTAGAGAGTTGTCATCTGCAGGTGTCAGTAAATAGGTACTCAGAGGAATGTATATGTCTCCTTGGTAATCATGGTACACTCCTACTCAATGGATCCTGTGGATTTACCGATTACTACCACACTTAAAATGAATTATACTCATGCCTGCATAGACCATATTTTCTCATATCCTCATAATGTTCAGAGATCTTTGTTCGAAGAGAAACAACGCATACAGTTTCAACATAGGCAATCATGAGACAATAAATTCCATTTATTCACGATGTTATTACAATCTCAGGGACTTCTGTTACAAAAATTTCACTCCATGATCTTATGAAAAACAAGAGTGCTTCGGATTACACTTATTGCCATGGTCAAAACTTAACTACTCCATTCTAGCTTTCTTCCTTTGCGGACAATCGCTAGCAAAATGTCCTGCTTCCTTGCAACGAAAGCAAATGAGTTCTGACAAGTCTCGAGGCGTCTTAGTGTTTGCTTTTGCTCCTTTGGTTTCGGGCTTCCTTCCTGAGCACATGTATTTGTGGTGGCCGAATTCCATACACTTGTAACATCTGACATGACTCAGGTCTATGTCTGCAGAGATTTGGCTTTTCCGAGGGTACTTTTTCTTCTTTCCGGACTCCTTTATTTTGGCCAGTTCTTCTATCTCAAGTGGATCAAACTCCACTTTTTCCGTCGGGAAGTTTCCCAGATACTATTGGCTTCTCTTCGTGCAGTCCTGTGAATAATGTCCTTCTTCTCCACATGAGTAGCATGCATTGGAGAAAAATCTGGTCAGACCTTGTTCATCAGGGTCTTCTATATTTTCAATCATCACAGGTTCTTCTAGAATCTTCTTCTTGGGGGTTTCCTTCATTGCTTCTTTTTGCTGCTGGACAACTTGTTGCACCTTGGGGTAAATGTGACACTGAGCTTGGTAGTGGGTGGTTCCTTCACAAAGAAAACAAGTCACCTGACTACTTGGGCACTCCTCAGCTGGGTGATTTTCTTCACAATGAGTGCATCCATCCTTGTGTTCTTCCTGGGTGTGTCCTATTTCTCCACAGATCTTGCATGCACAAGTCTTCTCCTTCGGATTATCATAGCATTTCCGAATAAGTCGGGATCTTAACAGAGTGTTCTTGAATTCGTCCCAAGTTTCTGCTCCACTAAATCCTTGTATCGCATGGTGCATTTTCCACCAGATTGCAGCACTTTGTGTAAAGTACTGAAGAGCGTGTTCCACTTCATACTTCCTTGAGATCAAGTTGCTCCCGAAGTGGTTCTCCATGTTTTGAATCCATATATCAGCCTCCAACTGGGTCATTGGTCCAGAGACTACAAGTCCAGCTTCATACTCCATCTAGTAGGGTTGATGTTTTGGGGATGAGACGGGTAAGAGAGGGAGGGAGATACACACAATACAAACAATATTTTTGAGGATAGGTTTTCTTTGTGGCCATCGGAAAACACACACCAATGACGGCTCACAAATCATCATAACTAACGTGGGTATATAAGAGGGGTTTGGACTTCTAATGGTCATATAAATATTCGAACGCTTCACGGTCTTCGAATTCTTCGGGTCTTGAGATTATTCAATTGGTGCAGCTTCAGTTCTTCAATGCATGATGAAATCCTCTTTACTTTGAAGTGGGACTCAGTTGATCCTTCATGTCATCAAAGGGGTAAGGGTATTGTCTAACTATTTGAGGTGAGAGAGAACATTTGATGAAATCAGAAGAGATGAGAAGTAAAAGGTGTTGTTGAAAATAAAAATTTTGAGAGATCCTTTCCTAAGAAATTTCCAGTTTCTAGGGTCACGTCCTACAGTCAACATGTGCTCTGATACCATTTCTGTAGCGACCCGACTCAAAACGAGTCAAGCCTCTGTGTTTCTGTGCCATCCCTGGATCAGTATGCTGGCACACACAGTACATCAATGTATATATCAAAGTGCAATCACATGTAAATAGCGTAAAACTGATATATACCTTAAATATCTCAGCGGAAGCAGTCAAGGGAGTGGAGTCCCAATAAACACCAACGGCAAGTTGAGTGTAGACCGTAACCCTGAATCGTACTCTTACTCGTCGAAGAAAAATATCTGCAACATAAGACGTTGCAGCCGTGTAGGTCAGCATATTGAATATGCCGGCAAGTCACAAAAGAGAGGGGTGAAAAGTAATCATCTATACTATATGCATATATGGTAGGTGGGGCTATAAGTTTTTAGTGAAAAGCAAGTTTTCTCCTACATCATGATGAGGGTTAAAAGCAAAATGTTACTACGTTGTTTGTTGTTAACGAGATGGTTCCGCCAACCAATTCTCGTACCCGAGTTGTCAATAATTCCCACATCAATATTATTATTTGTGTTGAGAATTTCAGATAACTTCAGTTCCTTTGGCTCAAGTTGTCCATGACCGTGGACACGGCTAATCGATTAGGTTTGAGTACTCTGCAGAGTTTTGCACACGTTCCCCACAAGATTTGATCACCTCCGTGTATGTCCTCGCACTTCAGGGTGTTTGAAGACCGGATGATCAAAACATGGTTTTTCAACAGGTCCCTCTGAATCCCTGTCGGTGCCCATCCAATCCTACCGTTCTTCTACATCTGCTAGCACCGCCTGTCCAGAGTGCCGCGTTGTCCAACCAAGCCAGAGCCCATAATGACTTGTGGTTGTGCAGGTAAGCCTTGGGTCTTGAAAATATCCGTCCGTCTCTTTGAGCCTGGGTGAAGCTTTCCGCAGGATGTCATGGCCTCTCCAGCATCCCGGGTCATCCACTGGGTTCTCCACGGAGCCGATCAGCCGTCCTTCACCCAGAGTTGCATTGCGTCCGAGGTCTTGAAAATCTTGTCTTAACCGGTCTTGATTATTTAATCAACCTCGCATCACTCGTGTTGTGCACTCAACCGAAATCCCGTCTACTCAAGCATAGCAATATGAAATTTGTCGTCCCGGGGCCAAGTATCGGGGTTGTTGTGTGCCTACCACATGATACTACAATCTATACTAAAATTTCCAAGTACCTACTAAGCATGCAATTGGGCATAGGATGGTAGAACTACGATGCATAAAACATAGGTGATAGTATGATCAAAGTGACTTGCCTGGTGATGTTGACGAAGAAGAATTTCTCGAGAAAATATCTTGATAGACTACTCGTCACTCTCCGATGAAATCTATATAACAAACATATCATTCACATAAGCACTCATACTAGCAATCATTCTAGCAATCAAAACAAAAGAGAGAGCGAATAGGAATCCGAAGGAAGCTTCAAATAAGACTAGGGAGTCTTCTACTACATCAAACACTAAATAGTTTTTTTGTCCGACGGAAAATAATAACAGGGAACTAAGATATAAATTTAACTAAGATAGAATAAAGTATTTTTTTCACAAAACTTTTTCAAAGTATTTCCAAATGGCATTTGAAACAGTGGAGAAACCAATTGCAAGTTACTAAGGAACTAGAATTGATTTCAGGATAACAAATAAAAACTTGTTGCAAAACTACTGTTAACTAACAGAAACTAAACATAATCTTTCTGAAATAATAAAGAAAATATTTTAAAAGCAATTGTAGAAAAGGAATTAGTCATAATCCTAAAAGAGGTGAAACAGAAATTGTTTCACAAGAAACCATAAGCTAAAATACTCACACAAATCTGAAATTTTTACCATTGATAAATAAAATCACTAGTGATCAGTAGCAAAAGGAATCAAATTAAAAGCTATTTTTAAACTCCTGGAATAAGCAAAACAAGGTTTAAACTAAATCTGATCTAATTCGAATTTGAATATCTCAAACATAGACAAATTATATGTTTTTAAAAACTATAGAAAATTTGTGATCTACTGGAAAAAGAATCAACTCCATTGGAGTTGTGGGTCAAAAGTTATGAGCCAAACAAAATTGGAATTTTCTCTATTTTTTGAATTAAACAGAAAAAATGAATAAAAGCTAACTAATGAACGGGCCACGTGGCGATCTCTGGTTGGCTTAGACATGTGCGCTGCGGTGCTAAACTAACAAACGTCCGCACATTAGAAGAAAACGGTTTGGCTATTAAGTGATCTATTAGGGGCCTTAGGATCAAGATCTAACGGTGAGCTAAATAAACAGAATACAAGGAAGAAGAAAAAGGAAAAAAACAAAACCAGAGGGGGTTACCTCGTGCTACAGAGGAAGCACGGTGGCAGGGAGGAGCAGCGGCGAGGAGGGGCACTCCGGCGAGGGGCGAGGTCGCCGCCGAGGGTGGGGCGGCGGAGGATGGTGCGGGTGACGGAGGGGGAGTGGCGGCAAGGCTCCAGGAGCTCCTGGTCGAGCAGGGGCGAGGGAAGTGCTCGTGGCGAGGCTCCTGGCTCGTCCTGGACAGGGGCTCCGGCGAGGGGTGAGGTGGAGGGAGGTGTTGCGGGGTTGGGGGAATGGGGTGCGGAGGGGTTGGCGAGTTCTCTGGTGGCGTCGGGGTGTGGGGAGGCGAGGGTGGTGAGGCAGGGCGAGGGGGTTCCTCTGGAGTTGCTCCGGCGAGCAGGGGGCTCGGGTGTAGGGGTGGCGGAGGCTCGGGCTGGGGCAGGGGAACGGGTGCGGTGGCGAGGGGGGGGGCTTTATAGGGGAGAGGGGGCCTCAGGAGGGAAAGGAGGAGGGAGATCCGGGGAGGGAATCGGCCGGGCTCGGGCTCTGGTTAGGTAGGAGAGGGGCGAGAGGAGGAAGGTGACCGAGCTGGAGGTCGGGTCGGCGCTGGGTCCCACGGGCAGTGAGGGAGAGAGGGGCGCAGGGGGATCGGGCTCCCGATCCGAAAGGATCTCGGTCCCGGCTAAGGTGGGATTCGGCCCACAGCTATAATGCGCCGAGGCGCGGTTTCTAAAAAAAAATAATTTTCCTATTTAGCCTTTTTAATAAAACAGAAACTAAAAGGGAATAAAAAGGAAACAAATAAAATCACTAATATGGGGTATTATATACCCAAAAAATCAGAAAAACATCCTCTACTCGATTAACATTTTTCCACGGCAAAAATAAGAACTTCAGAAAAAATTATTTTCACAAAATTGCCTAAAAGATTTATTTTCTTTTGCAAATAATTTTCAAATGACCCTCTAAGTTTTAGGGTTCAAATAACTTTCAAAAGCCCGTGTGTTTGAGGGTCATGCTCCTCCTCTCTTTGCTTTTAAATGATTGAATTTGAATTCACCGGAGAAGGGGAAAGTCATTTTATTCCCTCTCATTCAAAAGTTTTTGAAAAGTTTCAAATTTCACACAAGTTTCAATCACTCAAACAAACAAACAAACAATCTAATAATTATTTTAACATTCCAAAATTTGGGATGTTACATTGAGCTTGAAATTTTAGTGAGAGATCACCTCATAATGCTACCGTCGTTCTAAGCAAGATAAGGTGCATAAAGGATTAACATCACATGCAATTCATAAGTGACATGATATGGCCATCATCAAGTGCTCCTTGATCTCCATCACCAAAGCACCGGTATGATCTTCTTGTCACCAGCACCACACCATGATCTCCATCAGCATGATCTCCATCTTCGTGCCGCCATCGAGGTTGTCGTGTATGCTATGCTATTACTACTAAAGCTACGTCCTAGCAATATAGTAAACGCATCTGCAAACACGAACATTAGTTTAAAGACAACCCTATGGCTCCTGCCGGTTGCCGTAGCATCGACGTGCAAGTCGATATTAACTATTACAACATGATCATCTCATACATCCAATATATCACATCACGTCGTTGGCCGTATCACATCACAAGCATACCCTGCAAAAACAAGTTAGACGTCCTCTAATTGTTGTTGCGTGTTTTTACGTGGTTGCCATGGGTATCTAGTAGGATCGCATCTTACTTACGCAAACACCACAACGGAGATGTATGAATTGCTATTTAACCTCTCTCCAAGGACCTCCTCGGTCAAATCCGATTCAACTAAAGTTGGAGAAACCGACACTCGCCAGTCATTTTTGAGCAACGGGGTTGCTCGTAGCGATGAAACCAGTCTCTCGTAAGCATACGAGTAATGTCGGTCCGAGCCGCTTCGATCCAACAATACCGTAGAATCAAGAAAAGACTAAGGAGGGCAGCAAATCGCACATCACCGCCCACAAAAACTTTTGTGTTCTACTCGAGATGACATCTACGCATGAACCTAGCTCATAATGCCACTATTGGGGAACGTCGCATGGGAAACAAAAAAATTCCTACGCGCACGAAGACCTATCATGGCGATGTCCATCTACGAGAGGGGATTTCCGATCTATGTACCCTTGTAGATTGCACAGCAGGAAGTGTTAACAAACGCGGTTGATGTAGTGGAACATCCTCACGTCCCTCGATCCGCCCCACGAACCGTCCCGCGATCCGCTCCGATCTAGTGCCGAACGGATGGCACCTCCACGTTCAGCACACGTACAGCTAGACGATGATCTCAGCCTTCTTGATCTAGCAAGAGATACGGAGAGGTAGATGAGTTCTCCGGCAGCGTGACGGCGCTCCGGAGGTTGGTCATGATCTTATCTCAGCAGGGATCCGCCCGAGCTCCGCAGAAACGCGATCTAGAGGAAAAACCGTGGAGGTATGTGGTCGGGTTGCCGTGGCAAAGTTGTCTCAAATCAGCCCTAATACCTCATTATATATAGGAGGGAGGGGAGGGGCCTTGACTTGAGGCTCAAGGAGACCCAAGGGGTTCGGCCGAAGGGGGAGGAGGAATCCTCCTCCAATCCTAGTCCAACTAGGATTGGAAGGTGGAGTCCTTCCCTTCCTTCCCACTTCCCCTTTTTTTTCTTTGATTTTTCTTATCTCCTGCGCAGGGGCCTTCTTGGGCTTGCCCACGAGACCACTAAGGGATGGTGTGGCACCCCTAAGGCCTATGGGCTTCCCCGGGTGGGCTGCCCCCCCCCCTCGGTGAAGATCCGGAACCCATTCGTCACTCCCGGTACATTCCCGGTAATGCCGAAAACTTTCCGGTAATCAAACGAGGTGATCCTATATATCAATATTCGTCTCCAAACCATTCCGGAAACCCTCGTGACGTCCGTGATCTCATCCGGGACTCCGAACAACATTCAGTAACCAACCATATAACTCAAATACGCATAAAAGAACGTCGAACCTTAAGCATGCAGACCCTGCGGGTTCGAGAACTATGTAGACATGACTCGAGGGACTCCTCAGTCAATATCGAATAGCGGGACCTGGATGCCCATATTGGATTCTACATATTCTACGAAGATCTTATCGTTTGAACCTCAGTGCCAAGGATTCATATAATCCCGTATGTCATTTCCCTTTGTCCTTCGGTATGTTACTTGCCCGAGATTCGATCGTCAGTATCCGCATTCCTATTTCAATATCGTTTATCGGCAAGTCTCTTTACTCATTCCGTAATACAAGATCCCGTGACTTACAATAAGTCACATTGCTAGCAAGGCTTGTGTGTGATGTTGTATTACCGAGTGGGCCCCGAGATACCTCTCCGTCACACGGAGTGACAAATCCCAGTCTTGATCCATACTAACTCAACGGACACCTTCGGAGATACCTGTAGAGCATCTTTATAGTCACCCAGTTACGTTGTGATGTTTGATACACACAAAGCATTCCTCTGGTGTCAGTGAGTTATATGATCTCATGGTCATAGGAATAAATACTTGACACGCAGAAAACAGTAGCAACAAAATGACACGATCAACATGCTACGTCTATTAGTTTGGGCTAGTCCATCACATGATTCACCCAATGATGTGATCCAGTTATCAAGCAACAACACCTTGTACATAGTCAGAAGACCGTGACTATCCTTGATCAACTGGCTAGCCAACTAGAGGCTTGCTAGGGACAGTGTTTTGTCTATGTATCCACACATGTATCTAAGTCTTCATTCAACACAATTATAGCATGGATAATAAACGATTATCTTGATACAGGAATTATAATAATAACTCATTTATCATTGCCTCTAGGGCATAATTCCAACATTATCCCACTTGCACTAGAGTCAATAATCTAGTCCTCACATCGCCATGCGAATTATATTGTAATAAATCTAACACCCATACAGTTCTAGTGTTGATCATGCTTTGCCCGTGGAAGTTGTTTGGTCAGCGGGTCTGCCACATTCAGATCCGTGAGCACTTTGCATATATTCACGTCCTCCTCCTCGACGTAGTCGCGGATGAGGTTGAAGCGTCGTTTGATGTGTCTGGTCTTCTTGTGAAACTGTGGTTCCTTTTCTAAGGCAATGGCACCCGTGTTGTCACAAGACAGGGTTATTGGATTCAGTGCGCTCGGCACTACTCCAAGATCCGTCATGAAGTGCTTCATCCAGACACCCTCCTTAGTTGCCTCCAAGGCAGCCATGTACTCCGCTTCACATGTAGAATCATCTATGACGCTTTGCTTGGAACTGCACTAGCTTACCGCACCCCCATTAAGAATAAATACGTATCCGGTCTGCGACTTAGAATCGTCCAGATCTGTGTCAAAGCTTGCATCGACGTAACCTTTTACGGCGAGCTCTTCGTCACCTCCATACACGAGAAACATCTCCTTAGTCCTTTTCAGGTACTTCAGGATATTCTTGACCGTCGTCGAGTGATCCACTCCTGGATTACTCTAGAATCTGCCTGCCATACTTATGGCCAGGCTAACGTCCGGTCTAGTGCACAGCATTGCATACATGATAGAACCTATGGCTGAAGCATAGGGGACGGTGCTCATATGCTCTCTATCTTTATCAGTTGTTGGGCACTGAGTCTTACTCAATCTTGTACCTTGTAAAACTGGCAAGAACCCCTTCTTGGACTGTTCCATTTTGAACCTCTTCAAAACTTTATCAAGGTATGTGCTTTGCGAAAGTCCTATCAGGTGTTTTGATCTATCCCTATAGATCTTTATGCCTAGAATGTAAGCAGCTTCTCCTAGGTCCTTCATAGAGAAACTTTTATTCAAGTAATCCTTTATGCTCTCCAAAATCTCCATGTTGTTTCCAATCAGCAATATGTCATCCACATATAATATTAGAAACGCCACAGAGCTCCCACTCACTTTCTTGTAAATACAAGATTCTCCAACCACTTGTATAAACCCAAATGCTTTCATCACCTCATCAAAGTGTTTATTCCAACTCCGAGATGCTTGCACCAGTCCATAAATGGATCGCTGGAGCTTGCACACTTTGTTAGCATTTTTAGGATCGACAAAACCTTCGGGTTGCATCATATACAACTCTTCCTTAAGGAAACCGTTAAGGAACGCCGTTTTGGCATCCATCTGCCAGATTTCATAATCGAAAAATGCAGCTATTGCTAACATGATTCGGACGGACTTAAGCATCCCTACGGGTGAGAATGTCTCATCGTAGTCAATCTCTTGAACTTATGAAAAACCCTTTGCCACAAGTTGAGCTTTATAAACGGACACATTATCGTGAGCATCCGTCTTCTTCTTAAATATCCATTTGTTCTGAATAGCCTTGCGGCCTTCAGGCAGTACTTCCAAAGTCCACACTTTATTTTCATACATAGATCATATCTCGGACTTCATGGCCTCCAGCCATTTGTTGTAATCCGGGACCACCATTTCTTCTTCATAATTCGCAGGCTCATTGTTGTCCAACAACATAACTGATAAGACGGGATTACCGTACCACTCTGGAGTAGTACGCGGTCTCGTCGACCTGCGAGGTTCGACAGGAACATGATCCGGAGTTTCATGATCATCATCATCAACTTCCTCCTCAACCGGCGTCGCAACAACAGGGGTTTCCCCTTGCCCTGCGCCACCATCCAGAGGGATGAGAGGTTCGACAACGTCATCAGGTTCTATCTTCCTCCCACTCAATTCTCTCGACAGAAACTCCTTCTCGAGAAAAGCTCCGTACTTAGCAACAAACACTTTGCCCTCGGATTTGACATAGAAGCTATACCCAACTATCTCTTTTGGGTAACCTATGAAGACGCACTTTTCTGCTTCGGGTTCCAGCTTCTCAGGCTAAAGCTTTTTGACATAAGCATCACATCCCCAAACTTTAAGAAACGACAACTTTGGTCTTTTGCCATACCACAGTTCGTATGGTGTCGTCTCAATGGATTTTGATGGTGCCCTATTTAAAGTTAATGCAGCTGTTTCTAATGCATAACCCCAAAACGATAACACCAAATCGGTAAGAGACATCATAGATCGCACCATCTCTAATAAAGTACGAGTACGACGTTCGGACACACCATTACGATGTGGTGTTCCAGGCGGTGTCAACTATGAAACAATTCCACATTGTCTTAAGTGAGCACCAAACTCGAAACTCAGATATTCACCCCCACGATCAGGCCGTAGGAACTTGATCTTCTTGTTACGATGATTTTCAACTTCACTCTGAAATTGCTTGAACGTTTCAAATGTTTCAGACTTGTGCTTCATCAAGTAGACATAACAATATCTACTCAAATCGTCACTGAAGGTGAGAAAATAACGATATCCGCCGCATGCCTCCACACTCATCGGACCACACACATCGGTATGTATGATTTCCAACAAGTCACTTGCATGCTCCATTGTTCCGGAGAACGGAGTTTTAGTCATCTTGCCCGTGAGGCATGGTTCGCAAGTGTCAAGTGAATCAAATTTAAGTGACTCCAAAAGTCCATTGGTATGGAGTTTCTTCATGCGCTTTACACCAATATGACCTAAGCGGCAGTGCCATAAAAACATGGCGCTATCATTGTTAACTTTAACTCTTTTGGTCTCAATGTTGTGTATATGTGTATTATCACTATCAAGATTCAATATGAACAATCCTCTCACATTGGGTGCATGACCATAAAAGATATTACTCGTAGAAATATAAGAACCATTATTCTCTGACTTAAACAAGTAACCGTCTCGCAATAAACAAGATCCAGATATAATGTTCATGCTTAACGCAGGCATTAAATAACAATTGTTTAAGTTCATAACTAATCCTGATGGTAACTGAAGTAAAACTGTGCCGACAGCGATTGCATCAACCTTGGAACCATTTCCCACGCGCATCGTCACTTCATCCTTCGCCAGCCTTCGCTTATTCCGCAGTTCCTATTTCGAGTTGCAAATATGAGCAACAAAACCGGTATCGAATACCCAGGCACTACTACGAGAGCTGGTTAAGTACACATCAATAACATGTATATTAAATATACCTGATTTTTCTTTGGCCGCCTTCTTATCAGCCAGATACTTGGGGCAGTTGCGCTTCCAGTGACCCATACCCTTGCAATAATAGCACTCCGTTTCAGGCTCAGGTCTAGCATTGGGTTTCTTTGTCGGATTGGCAACAGGCTTGCCGCTCTTCTTCGAATTACCCTTCTTTCCTTTGTCGTTTCTCTTGAAACTAGTGGTTTTATTCACCATCAACACTTGGTGCTTTTTACGGAGTTCTGACTATGCGACTTTCAGCATCGTGAATAACTCGCCGGGTGACTTGTTCATCCCTTGCATGTTATAGTTCAACACAGAGCCCTTATAGCTTGGCGGCAGTGATTGAAGAATTCTGTCAGTGATAGCCTCTTGCGGGAGTTCAATCCCCAGCTCAGCTAGACGGTTTGAGTACCCAGACATTTTGAGCACATGTTCACTCACAAACGAATTCTCCTCCATCTTGCAAGCATAGAATTTATCGGAGGTCTCATACCTCTCGATCTGCGCGTTCTTCTGAAAGATAAACTTCAACTCCTCGAACATCTCATATGCTCCATGACGCTCAAAGCGACGATGAAGTCCCGGCTCTAAGCCATACAAGATTGCACATTGAACTACTGAGTAGTCCTCCTTACGTGTTAACCAAGCGTTCTTAACATCTTGGTCAGCCGTAGCGGGTGGTTCATCTCCTAGCACGGCATTAAGGACATAATCCTTCTTCCCAGCTTGCAGGAGCAACTTAAGATTACAAGCCCAGTCTACAAAGTTGCTTCCATCATCTTTCAACTTAGCTTTCTCTAGGAACGTATTCAAATTTAGGGTGACTGTCGCGTGAGTCATTGATCTACAACACAAATATATTCAAAGTGGACTTATACTATGTTCAAGATAACTAGAGTTTAACTAATCAAATTACTTGCCAAACTCCCACTCAAAAAGTACATCTCTCTAGTCATTTGAGTGGTTCATGATCCAATTCCACTAGCTTAAGTCCGATCATCACGTGAGTTGAGGATAGTTTCAGTGGTAAGCATCCCTATGCTAATCATATCAACTATATGATTCATGATCGACCTTTTGGTCTCATGTGTTCCGAGGCCATGTCTGCACATGCTAGGCTCATCAAGCTTAACCCGAGTGTTCTGCGTGTACAACTGTTTTGCACCCGTTGTATGTGAACGTTGAGTCTATCAAACCCGATCATCACGTGGTGTCTCGAAACGACGAACTGTAGCAACGGTGCATAGTCGGGGAGAACACAATTTCATCTTGAAATTTTAGTGAGAGATCACCTCATAATGCTACCGTCGTTCTAAGCAAAATAAGGTGCATAAAAGGATTAACATCACATGCAATTCATAAGTGACATGATATGGCCATCATCACGTGCTTCTTGATCTCCATCACCAAAGCACCGGCACGATCTTCTTGTCACCGGCGCCACACCATGATCTCCATCAACGTGTCGCCATCGGGGTTGTCGTGCTACTCATGCTATTACTACTAAAGCTACATCCTAGCAATATAGTAAACGCATCTGCAAGCACAAACATTAGTTTAAAGACAACCCTATGGCTCATGCCGGTTGTCGTACCATCGACGTGCAAGTCGATATTAACTATTACAACATGATCATCTCATACATCCAATATATCACATCACATCGTCGGCCATATCACATCACAAGCATACCCTGCAAAAACAAGTTAGACGTCCTCTAATTGTTGTTGCATGTTTTACGTGGTGACCATGGGTATCTAGTAGGATCGCATCTTACTTGCGCAAACACCACAACGGAGATGTATGAATTGCTATTTAACCTCATCCAAGGACCTCCTCGGTAAAATCCGATTCAACTAAAGTTGGAGAAACCGACACTCGCCAGTCATCTTTGAGCAACGGGGTTGCTCATAGCGTTGAAACCAGTCTCTCTTAAGCGTACGAGTAATGCCGGTCCGAGCCGCTTCGATCCAACAATACCGTGGAATCAAGAAAAGACTAAGGAGGTCAGCAAATCACACATCACCGCCCACAAAAACTTTTGTGTTCTACTCGAGATGACATCTACGCATGAACCTAGCTCATGATACCACTATTGGGGAATGTCGCATGGGAAACAAAAAATTTCCTACGCGCACGAAGACCTATCATGGCGATGTCCATCTACGAGGAGGATTTCAGACCTACGTACCCTTGTAGATCACACAGCAGGAAGCGTTAATAAACGCGGTTGATGTAGTGGAACTTTCTCACGTCCCTCGATCCGCCCCACGAACCGTCCCACGAACCGTCCCGCGATCCGCTCCGATCTAGTGCCGAACGGTCGGCACCTCCGCGTTCAACACACGTACAGCTCGACGATGATCTCGGCCTTCTTGATCCAGCAAGAGAGACGGAGAGGTAGATGAGTTCTCCAGCAGCGTGACGGCGCTCCGGAGGGTGGTGGTGATCTTATCTCAGCAGGGCTCCGCCCAAGCTCCGCAGAAACGCGATCTAGAGGAAAAACCGTGGGGGTATGTGGTCGGGCTGCCGTGGCAAAGTTGTCTCAAATCAGCCCTAATACCTCAGTATATATAGGAGGGAGGGGAGGGGCCTTGCCTTGAGGCTCAAGGAGCCCCAAGGGGTTCGGCCGAAGGGGGGAGGAGGAATCCTCCTCCAATCCTAGTCCAACTAGGATTGGAAGGTGGAGTCCTTCCCTTCCTTCCCACTTCCCCTTTTTTTATTTCTCTTTGATTTTTCTTATCTCCTGCGCAGGGGCCTTCTTGGGCTTGCCCACCAGCCCACTAAGGGCTGGTGCAGCACCCCTAAGGCCTATGGGCTTCCTCGGGGTGGGCTCCCCCCCCCCCCCCCCCGGTGAACATCCGGAACCCATTCGTCACTCCCGGTACATTCCCGGTAATCCCGAAAACTTTCCGATAATCAAATGAGGTCATCCTATATATCAATCTTCGTCTCCAGACCATTCCGGAAACCCTTGTGACGTCCGTGATCTCATGAGACTCCGAACAACATTCGGTAACCAACCATATAACTGAAATGCGCATAAAACAACGTCGAACCTTAAGTGTGCAGACCTGCGGGTTCGAGAACTATGTAGACATGACCTGAGGGACTCCTCGGTCAATATCCAATAGCGGGACCTGGATGCCCATATTGGATCCTACATATTCTACGAAGATCTTATCGTTTGAACCTCAGTGCCAAGGATTCATATAATCCCGTATGTCATTCCCTTTGTCCTTTGGTATGTTACTTGCCCGAGATTCGATCGTCAGTATCCGGATACCTATTTCATTCTCATTTACCGGCAAGTCTCTTTACTCGTTCTGTAATACAAGATCTCGTGACTTACACTAAGTCACATTGCTTGCAAGGCTTGTGTGTGATGTTGTATTACCGAGTGGGCCCCGAGATACCTCTCCGTCACACGGAGTGACAAATCCCAGTCTTGATCCATACTAACTCAACGGACACCTTCGGAGATACCTGTAGAGCATCTTTATAGTCACCCAGTAACGTTGTGACGTTTGATACACACAAAGTATTCCTCCGGTGTCAGTGAGTTATATGATCTCATGGTCATAGGAATAAATACTTGACACGCAGAAAACAGTAGCAACAAAATGACATGATCAACATGCTACGTCTATTAGTTTGGGTCTAGTCCATCACATGATTCACCCAATGATGTGATCCGGTTATCAAGAAAAAACACCTTTTACATAGTCAGAAGACCCTAACTATCCTTGATCAACTGGCTAGCCAACTAGAGGCTTGCTAGGGACAGTGTTTTGTCTATGTATCCACACATGTATCTAAGTCTTCATTCAACACAATTATAGCATGGATAATAAACGATTATCTTGATACAGGAATTATAATAATAACTTATTTATCATTGCCTCTAGGGCATAATTCCAACAGTCTCCCACTTGCACTAGAGTCAATAATCTAGTCCTCACATCGCCATGCGAATTACATTGTAATAAATCTAACACCCATACAGTTCTAGTGTTCATCATGCTTTGCCCGTGGAAGAGGTTTAGCCGGCGGGTGTGCCACATTGAGATCTGTGTGCACTTTGCATATATTTACGTCCTCCACCTCGACGTAGTCGCGGATGAGGTTGAAGCATCATATCATGTGTCTGGTCTTCTTGTGAAACTGTGGTTCCTTTGCTAAGGCAATGGCACCCGTGTTGTCACAAAACAGGGTTATTGGATTCAATGCGCTCGGCACCACTCCAAGATCCGTCATGAACTGCTTCATCCAGACACCCTCCTTAGCTGCCTCTGAGGAAGCCATGTACTCCGCTTCACATGTAGAATTAGCTACGACGCTTTGCTTGGAACTGCACCAGCTTACCGCACCCCCATTAAGAATAAATACGTATCTGGTCTGCGACTTAGAGTCGTCCGGATCTGTGTCAAAGCTTGCATCGACGTAACCTTTTACGGCGAGCTCTTCGTCACCTCCATACACGAGAAACATATCCTTAGTCCTTTTCGGGTACTTCAGGATATTCTTGACCACCGTCCAGTGATGCACTCCTGGATTACTCTGGAACCTGCCTGCCATACTTATGGCCAGGCTAACGTCCGGTCTAGTGCACAGCATGGCATACATGATAGAACCTATGGCTGAAGCATAGGGGACGGTGCTCATATGCTCTCTATCTTTATTAGTTGCTGGGCACTGAGTCTTACTCAATCTCGTACCTTGTAAAACTGGCAAGAACCCCTTCTTGGACTATTCCATTTTGAACCTCTTCAAAACTTTATCAAGGTATGTGCTTTGTGAAAGTCCTATCAGGCGTTTTGATCTATCCCTATAGATCTTTATGCCTAGAATGTAAGCAGCTTCTCCTAGGTCCTTCATAGAGAAACTTTTATTCAAGTAATCCTTTATGCTCTCCAAAAACTCCACGTTGTTTCCAATCAGCAATATGTCATCCACATATAATATTAGAAACGCCACAGAGCTCCCACTCACTTTCTTGTAAATACAAGATTCTCCAACCACTTGTATAAACCCAAATGCTTTGATCACCTCATCAAAGCGTTTATTCCAACTCCGAGATGCTTGCACCAGTCCATAAATGGATCGCTGGAGCTTGCACACCTTGTTAGCATTCTTAGGATCGACAAAACCTTCGGGTTGCATCATATACAACTCTTCCTTAAGGAAACCGTTAAGGAACGCCATTTTGACATCCATCTGCCAGATTTCATAATCGAAAAATGCAGCTATTGCTAACATGATTCTGACGGACTTAAGCATTTCTACGGGTGAGAACGTATCATCGTAGTCAACTCCTTGAACTTGTGAAAAACCCTTTGCCACAAGTCGAGCTTTGTAAACGGTCACATTACCGTCAGCGTCTGTCTTCTATGAAGCATTTTCTCTACATAGATATGCCAGGCTATAGATCTATTCTAAAAAGGATTTGGTCCAGATTTACGCGTTGAATAGGGCGAGATGGGGCTACAACAAGAATATAGATATGCCAGGCTATAGATCTATGAAGCATTTTCTCTACAGTGATTCGAAGAACATGATACGAACACGTTAAGAAATGCCCAAACCCTCGACAAGAAATATGTGTACCTGATGTTACTGGAAGAGAAGGTTGACGGCCTTGAGTAGTCCGACGAAGAAAGTGGTGGATTCATTGAACGCGCGGCATGCACAGAGAAGTTCGTTCATTGCAACCAAGATCTGACGTGCGCATCAATGGACGAGGATCCAAGGAAGAAGAAGGTGGAAATGATAGAGTGGGGGGTTGCCCACCTATTTATAAGGAAAGGGGGGACTAAAACAGAACGGTCGCAGGAAATAAGCGGCTGGGTTTGCACATAGATTTTTGCGCGAGACCATATTTAATGTTGTTTTCAAAAAGATTCGCCATGATGACCTAGGACAACGACAGTCAGCTTGGTGACGTCATGTCATTAAGGACTAAAAAGATGTTTAGTCTCTAAGGGGGGAGCAATGAGCCGGCAATACTATCGTCCCTTATCTGTGAAAAACTTAGATTCGGGTTGAAAGGCATGCCGGATTATTGCTTGATCAAGATAGATTGATGTGGACAAGTTCAAATCAACCTCAGGCCTAATCGGGGATATAATCCCAGGATGTAACCCGCCCTATGGGGCCGGGTCAAGATACAGAGGAGTAGTAAGAAGGTGGGCCGCCAAGGCTTTGTCTCAAATCACCATACGGCCCAAACATGAGAAGACGACGACTTAAGACCCAGAGGGCAGAAGACGCGAGAAGCTTTCCTACCTTGGGAAGAAAGATATGATGGATTTATAGTAGGTCATGGATGTTAGTCCAACCCAGCCTCTATTGTAAACTTGGGACCTCTACCTATATATAAAGGGGAGCCCTCAAGCCAAAAAGATTAAGGAAGAAACCCTCAAGAGCTGGGTTTGCGATTATGCATCCTTGTAATCGATATTCCCATCAATACAGACACAAAAGTAGGACATAGGCTTTTACCTCCATTGGAGGGGCCGAACCTGGGTAAATCTGTCTCTCGTCCCCAATCAACCCCTTTGAGTCGCCACACCGCGATGATGGCCTCACCACTAAGTTCGTTCACGAGGACATCTCCGTGACAAAACCACGACACACGCCCTATTAGCTTGTGGGGCCCACATGGCTCCCCTGACCCTAATTCCATTCCTATAAATTCATAATTACGGAGAAAAAATTCAAGGAGAAGTTTTCATTGTGTTTTATGAGATGGATCCACCACCACCTCGTGTTCTTCCTCGGGAGGGCTTATCTGGAGTCCATTTGGGGCTCCGGAGAGGGGGGGTTCATCGTCGTCATCATCACCAACCCTTCTCCATCAACAATTCCATGATGCTCACCACCGGGAGTGACTAATTTCTTTGTAGTCTTGCTGGACGGTGATGGGGTTGGATGAGTTTGATCATGTAATCGAGTTATTTTGATAGGTCTTGATCCCTAGTATCCACTATGTTCTCAGATTGATGTTTCTATGACTTTGCTATTCTTAATGCTTATCACTAGGGCCGAGTGCCATGATTTCAGATCTGAATCTATTATATTTTCTCTGAATATGAAAGTGTTTAGATCCTATCTTGCAAGTTATATGCACCTATTATGTGTTATGATCCGCATCCCCAAGGTGACAATTATTAGGATTCTTTTCGGTGATTGCTATAGTATGAGGATTTCATGTATTCACCATGTGTCAATGCTTTCTTCTGGTTCTCTATTAAAAGAATTCCTTAATATCCCTTAGTTTCCTTATTGACCCTGCTGCCACAGGAAGTTAGGATAAAAGATGTCACGCAAGTTCTTATCGCAAGCACGTGTGACTATATACGGAATACATACCTACATTATATTGATGAATTCAAGCTAGTTCTGTGTCGCTGTAGAGTGTAGCTGTTCCATGATGAATGTCATCCAAATCTATTCATAGCTGATTCACATCCTACGCTTTTCATATACTAAGTTTTGCTAAGTTACTATTGTTGCTGCTACTGTTACAATCATTAAAAATGTTTTCATTACCGTTACTACTACTATTCTGTTGTGCTACTAAAATATTTGCTACACATCGATATCCCTGGTGTGGTTGAATTGACAACTCAGCTGCTAAGACAAATAAATATTATTTGGCTCCCCTTGTGTCGAATCAATAAATCAGGGTGTAATACTACACGGGAAGACTGTTGTGATCCCCTATACTTGTGGGTTATCACTCGGGTAGGTATCTTATACCCCGGCTCCCAACCTTCTTTTCCACAAGGGACAAAACCGTTTTGATAGCCTTGGCAATTTAACCTGATGAAGTGTATGTATGTGTCTGACAAAAACCATCAAGTTCAAGGACACCTACTAGCACCTCAATTTTATGAGCCCATTACTAGACATACTTGGCGTGCGAAGGTGTAACATCTCAAATGGCAATGTGCTTGATATTAATGAAGGATCTTTCTACCATTTTAACATGCATATGAACAAGAAGCGATATCAATCACATATAAACATAAATATGAGAAATAGTATGGATCCTTCATGGGCGTTCTTTTAGGCCAGCTCCAACTCTAGTGACGAGGGCGGAGCTCCATCTTGTTCGTCACGCTGAGACGTCAAAGCCTTGAACTTGACCTATGTCCTCCAACTAATACAATTTGTAATGAATTTACATAGAAGCACAAGTCAACAAGCACGTCGTTATACATTATAATGACAACACTTCTGGCCCTGTCAGTTGACAATCATGACACGCAGGTCATGTTAAACTACACACATGCATAACATACATATGAACGTACTATTCACATCAAACGTGCAAAACAAAGTTATCACATTCTACCGGTTTGTGTGATCGTGTACTAAATATATGACACCACGTTTTCAGAAATCACAAATCGAATATGTACTCCTATCATGCCGTATTTTATGATCTGACAGATATCATCGATCATCGTTAATCTGATTCAGGTTTGCGTTTCACTGTTAACTACGGTGTCTGAAACCGACTGGTAGGGATAGGTTGTGTCACGACCTCATCAATCCCGATTGACAGAAAACATAGCATCAATGATCCCCATGTGTAGTTGATCTCCTTAACCATGCATGTAGCCAATCTAATAAACGACGAGAGATCTCATCTTCCGCCTCCACATATCAAATATGCATCCGATCTGAAACCAAATCCTATACGAGAGGCTCTAATACGACGGTTAGATTCTACCATAGGTGCATCCCATGCAAAAAAATCCTACATAGAGAAAAACTAGGAACATGCTATGGAGATGGATCAAGGATTGTTACCACTAGAAGCGTAGTGTCGTGCAACGGAAGTAGAGTTGGGGCGGCGCGTCCATGGGTTCGGGCTCCTCCTCGTCCAATCTCCCTCGAATAGTCGGTTGCCGGATCCCATGTACAGTTTCTCCAGAGCGGCGAAAGTGCACCACCTCTAACTGTATCCGAGCGTGCAAGAGGAACACCGTGCGGTGGACTCCTAGGTCCGATCACACAACCGGCAGTGAGTGGAGGTGGCTAGTTGCAACGCATGCAAATCCCTAGTGACGGTGTCGAAGTGATCAACCGAATGAGTGTGTTGCACATCCACTATATATAGCATCTGTCGCGGGCTCAACTCTTGGGCCTCACACGGATCCTTATAGCCCATCAGTTCCTTCCCTTAAGCGCACGACCCCTTAGGTTCTCATTCACTTGGTCATGAGTCACATCACATATGACTTGGCTAGTTGGTGGTGGCCTCTAGCAAAGCGTGCTGACTCCAAGTGTTCGATGAAGTTGGTTATGCGAACATGTACTTCACACTTTTGTTCCCTTTGCCATAGGATATATGTTGTCATGCTCAAGGTGACATGGTCATCCTTGTTGCAGCACGACCTCTTTCTCGTTCTAGTGAATCCGACCAACACTTGGGATTATCTCATAACCCTCATCACATGGCCATCCTTATCCAGGGAGGGCCACCCGAGAGGCCCGGAGTATATATGTCCAAATCAGACGGGCAAATCCCATCTTGCTCGACCATGTCTCGCAGCATGGGTCTCGACAAGCCCAAAACCTACCTTTGTAACTACCCAGTCACGGAGTAACGCTTGGTCAGCCCAAAGCAGGTATGTCACCATCACGAGTACATATGCCATCTCACGTCTTAGGACATAGAACGTATGTTGTACTAGAGACTCACATATGACCTATCGCTGCATCTCATAGTTGGGTGTGTCTAACTCGGACCTTATCTCAATTCAAATTCAACTACACCAAATCCGACAAGATCTTTTCGAGTCCATATTATCTGGCTAGCATCCAATATAATGTTACATGTCTAATGAGACCGGACCATGCACAGTGTCATATGCTAGTCTAATTGGTTGCACGTCCACACAACCCTTTCGACTGAGCACCTTTTAGGATAGTCATCATACAATGCATAGTCTCACAAACAAGTCATGTGCTTGTTAATACACATCATTGATAATGTCCAAGGACTATATTTATTCATAAACATATAGGAAATATCATCATACATGATTGCCTCTAGGGCATATCTCCAACAGTGGTAGCCTACCGATTGGGATGCGATAGCTTGTCAGAGGAGCCTAGCAACTAATGCATGGTGGCATGCTGATTGGCTCCAGTGACTCGCACCATTTGATCTCCATATTTCTCTCTGTGTAGATTTACGGTGGCAAATCGGCCAATCTGACTTGCCGTTTTAGCATTTTAGTTAGATAGTAATCAGTCAACTCGGCTGGTGGTCCATCAACTAGGGAATGGTGGCTACTAAACGAGAACCCGCCAAATGGTGTCCCAACACACCGTAGTTGCCAAGTCAAGCACAATAGTTGGCCTGTCGATTGGAACATGAAGAATGTCGAGTCGATAAGCTACTTGCCGATAGGGACATGGTAACTTGTAGCACCTTGGGAGAGCTATGGGTGGTCCCTACAAGACCCCATGTGTGCTTTTCTCCCAAGGGCCTCCTATACTCCTCTTGGCTGCTTCTCCACGTCTTGGATGCCTTACCTAGTGCACCTCATCGAGGTCGCCTATTGTGGCAAGAATGACTTGTTTGGCAGAAGGTTTGACAAAAAAGAGTACGAAGACTAGTGGTCATAACTCCTCTAGTATGAGGGAGGGGTAAGGGGATCGTTTGACAAGGTATTTCTTTCAGATCGGAATATTATTTTGGTATGATCAATTCTTCAAGATGTATGACATGCCTCTACAAGGGCATTACTTTGCACCATTCAATAAAATTGGAAATTGGTTCCTTTTAATAGAAGCGGTCGCACACCTTGCTCCTACAACTTGCTGTAAGGATTCACTGATAAAAGCAAGTATGACAACGAGACATGTCATTTGGATGATAACACTATTTCCACTATTTTAAATTAACTTTTAGAAACACCAACACAAGAACACATACAAGCATACATTTTTGTAGTGCACGCAGAAAGATAGTCATGGGTTATGTACGACTCTATAAGATCATAAGCGTCCACCTGCTCAGCATTACCATAGAGCTAGAAAAGGAGTATTTCTAGAGGACCAAATCACATATCAAACAACAACTACCAAGCAAGATAGAAGGACATCACGTCATAAAATATGAACACACATATTCATCTATAATATTCCTTATCCTTTTAGCAGTAAGCATGCTTTTAGCATCCCTTTTCATTGTCGTGGACACCACGGTCAAAGGCTCACCACGTATGCTAAAGCACACAAACGGAATGAAGACAACCATGATTTGGGGAAAATTAACTACCATATATATCACAAAAGCAGCACAAACATCTCAAGTAACCCAAGCTCACTTGCATGGTATGTCTTGTCAATGATTATCAGTTATGTCCTTAAAGGAGCGGAACCTCTAAGCATGCAATGGGAAACCATGTGGAACAAGATCTATCCTCCTAACGGTGATCCTTGCCATGAACCTCAACTCAAACCTATGATAGGTAGTTTGAGACAACCTCATGGAGCAACCTTAAGTATTACAACTAATGCACATACCCAGTCGCTAAAACCTTGGTATATGTCCCTTGTGAATAAGACCATGAATAAAATTATTTTAGCATCGATAGCATACAAATAAAAATGTATATTCAATCACAAGCAACCATAAGCAAAGACATATATTCAATGTGAATTCATAACCACTCACTTTAACCCACCATAACCAAATCTTGATGAAGAAGCTCATTACTCTTGCTATCATCATGATTCTTCCACAAGCGACCAACCCTCACATGAATGCACCAATCATGTGAACCATTATTCATGTCCTACAAAAGTGGATAAGCCAATGTAGCAACTGCATAAAAGAAGGTTATTGCCCTTGCTATCATCACAGTAGTGTTATTTGACATTTTCACACCTAAGCATCATAATGTTTTTATCATGTGAATATCACATAGTTGCGCAAATATAATAAATGACCTAGTGCTTAGACATATCGTAAGGTTAACCAAGATGGATAAAAGAAGGCCAAATATATCTCCCTTCTCACAGAGATTCAGAAAAGAACATATAAAAGGGAACCAAGCAGAGATTGATCTCCCTTCTTATAGCTTATGATTTCTACAACAATTAGTTTGTCATAAATAGGAGCACCAATCCATAAAAGCGTGTTGGTAAGTAGTGTTATGCCATGCGTGGCGACTTATCTAATTACTATATGGAGGAGGATTTGTAGCACACACGGGCAAGTGCATGCAAATTGTGGCCCATAGGATTCTCTCAAGATTTGAACACTTATCTGTGCGTTTAGTGCTTAACCCCCTCTGCATGTGGCAAGTTTTACGCAGTCCACCGATCCCACCTCAATGGTTTTACTTTTTACTTTCAAATTTGAATCTATTGGAACTTTTGAACCGAAAGTAAAACTCATATTTTGTTTGCATTATTCATGTTGCTTGCAATAAGGCCTTCAAAACAAGACAACTCTTGAATACACTTTGATGACTTTTTAAAACTTCACCAAGTTTCAATTATAGGAACCAAAGGCGAAGCTTAGCTGAAATAAAATATTGCCATGTTCCATCCAACCCATGAGCAAAACACCGAATAACGAAGGAAAAAAAGTTGGGTCGTAAGATAGGAGTGAATGATAAATTTATCAAGCTTCAGAAACTAAAACTCAAAGCCCAAAACACTAAAAGCAAATGAACTTGGTAAAAGTTGATAGTAACTTAATATTAGAACTATCAAGATTTAATATTTAAAATGCAGTAAAAATTAATAGTTGCCAAATGTATTCAAGAGTAGTCTCGTTTGAAAGTTCTGATTGTAACAAAAATATGCAAAACTAATTTAATTTGGCTGGAAAGTTCAAAAGATATAATAGGTCAAATTTAGAGATGAAATGAATAAGTATGCAATGTATGGGGAGTGAAGCATTCAACTGTGCCCAAAACTATTAAAATTGCATGTATGGAATCAAACAAGTTTAGGAATATTGAAGCAATCATGCACCTTTGCACCTGCAAATTTTCGATTGCAACATTATTATCTTTTACATAGGGTGACATCCGAAAAATAAGTACATAAATAAAACTTCTCACTCAAACCACGCAAGGTGAGAAATTGAATAATTTACCTTACTTTACTTCTAAGAGCATCTACAATCGGACCTTCCAAATCCGGCCGTTCGTGGGCACGTTCGCACACACTCACTGGTCATGCCTCAAATAATTAATTTACAACCACACATCTCATATTAGGATCCTCAAATCCATACAAAAGCATGCAAGATATGAAACCTATGCACTACATAGAATCTATCTACTCCTCATCGGAGATGTCGGCGATCTCTGTGCCCTCCGGCGGATAAATGGCCGCCTGCCGCAGCTCCGCCCCCTCCGGCGCCGTCGACTTCTTCGTTGCGGCCTCCTCGCCTCGATCTCCGCCTCCAGCTCATTAAAGAGGGTGTCAGCCTTCACCTGCCTTTGCCGGATGAGCCGGTGGTTGGCCTCCACCTCGGCCTCATTCCGGATGGAATCCAGGATGGCCTTCTGCTCTGCCATCTCCTCTGGTTGGGCAACGGCGAACTCCACCTCTTCCTTTTAGGCCATGCTCAAGCTGGGAGCCTCCTGCTCCAGGTCGTCCTCCTCCATGGCCTCCGGCTTCTCCTCCTCCTTCTACTGCTCCTCCTCCTTCTACTGCTCTCCATCTCCAGCAAGTCCGGAGGGAGACCCGCAATGATGCGGGCGGCGAGGCGAGCCTGGATCTCCGTCTCGATTTGCACGCACCGCTCCAAATTGAACCGCGCGTAAGTGGTACTGAGCCGTCGGACCATCCTCGCGGAGAGGGAACTGCGAAAGGAGGCGGACAGGCTTGGATGGCGGCGAAGAGAAGGAGGAGGCAGATGAGCTAGGGTTGGGGGCGTCGGTCGGCTTAAATAACCGACCCCGGCCTCGAGCGAGGAGCCGGACCGGTGCCACGTGGCGTTCACACCGCGCAGACGGTCCAGGCGCTCGTCGGACCGTTGGCTTTTCCGGCGAGTCCGCATGGGGCCAAGCCGTTAGGCCGACGTGGCGGGCGTGCCCCACGTGCCCGGGCTCCCCATATCCGTCCCATATTTGGGCTGGAAATGAAGGATGCCGGTCAGCCCGGACGTTTGAGGACAGTTTGAAAGACATGTCTGGCTCGTATTTTCGTGACCGAACACTGATCGGACAGTCTGTCAAGACGTTTAAGACGGGTTTAAGGGGTCCGGTTGTAGATGCTTTAGCTTTGATAATTTGCTTTCCCTGAAATTAACGGGTGAGATCGGGACCACTAACCATTGAGTCGACTCTGAGGCAAATCATCAAACCCCGTATAAAATGGGACAAATTGTCCAAATCCCCGGCCTCTCTCTCATCGCTCTTTTGAGTTCCTACGAGCTATCGCAAACGCAATGCAAAGACTCCTCAGGTGCCGGTCTGGCTTCTAGCTACTACTCCGTCACGTATGTCGCACAGACCACAGTGCGCTCAAAGGGAATAGAAAAAAAAGTAGTGTTGCACAGCATCAAACTGCTGTCCAATCTGAAATTTTTGGAATCAAACTGCTGTCAAATCTCGCCGAAATCCACGGCCTGGGAAGGAAACAAAAAACTCGTGATGATGGCGCGTTTTAGGGGGTGACAAGGACCTGACACACGCATTGACCAATGACCACTGCCGCTGCCGCTGGCGCTGGCTATTTGTTTGGCACGGATCAATGGATTCTTTCTCCACGGGCCTTTTTTATTTCCTCTATGTTTTTGGCGTCTTTTTTCTTTCGCTGTGCAGCCTACATTGCCTGAAATAGGGGCCTCACGACTTTTGCAGGGCTGTCCTGGCCCATGTTGGACATTTCAACACTAGCATTTTTTGTTCTTTTTAAGCCAATATATTGTTGGATTATGTCCTAGAGGCAATAATAAATATAGTTATTATTATAATTCCTGTATCAAGATAATCGTTTATTATCCATGTTATAATTGTATTGAATGAAGACTCATTTACATGTGTGGATACATAGACAAAACACTGTCCCTAACAAGCCTCTAGTTGGCTAGCCAGTTGATCAAAGATAGTTAGTGTCTTCTGATTATGAACAACGTGTTGTTGCTTGATAACTGGATCACGTCATTAGGAGAATCACGTGATGGACTAGACCCAAACTAATAGACGTAGCATGTTGATCGTGTCATTTTGTTGCTACTGTTTTTCTGCGTGTCAAGTATTTGTTCATATGACCATGAGATCATATAACTCACTAACACCGGAGGAATACTTTGTGTGTATCAAACGTCGCAACGTAACTGGGTGACTATAAAGATGCTCTACAGGTATCTCCAAAGGTGTTCGTTGAGTTAGTATGGATCAAGACTGGGATTTTGTCACTCCGTGTGACGGAGAGGTATCTCGGGGCCCACTCGGTAATACAACATCACACACAAGCCTTGCAAGCAATGTGACTTAGTGTAAGTTGCGGGATCTTGTATTACGGAACGAGTAAAGAGACTTGCCGGTAAACGAGATTGAAATAGGTATGCGGATACTAACGATCGAATCTCGGGCAAGTAACATACCGAAGGACAAAGGGAATGACATACGGGATTATATGAATCCTTGGCACTTAGGTTCAAACGATAAGATCTTCGTAGAATATGTAGGATCCAATATGGGCATCCAGGTCCCGCTATTGGATATTGACCGAGGAGTCTCTCGGGTCATGTCTACATAGTTCTCGAACCCGCAGGGTCTGCACACTTAAGGTTCGACGTTGTTTTATGCGTATTTGAGTTATATGGTTGGTTACCGAATGTTGTTCGGAGTCCCGGATGAGATAACGGACGTCACGAGGGTTTCCGGAATGGTCCAGAAACGAATATTGATATATAGGATGACCTCATTTGATTACCGGAAGATTTTCGGAGTTACCGGGAATGTATCGGGAATGACGAATGGGTTCCGGGAGTTCACCGGGGGGGCAACCCACCCCGGGGAAGCCCATAGGCCTTGGGTGTGGCACACCAGCCCTTAGTGGGCTGGTGGGACAGCCCAAGAAGGCCCTATGCGCCATAGCAAGAAAAATCAAAGAGAAAAGAAAAAAAAGAGGAGGTGGGAAAAAGGGGAAGGACTCCTCCTTCCAAACCAAGTTGGATTCGGTTTGGAAGGGGAGACCTTCCCCCCTTGGCTCGGCCGAAACCCTCAGGGGTCCTTGGACCCCAAAGCAAGGCTCCCCCTCTTCCCCCTATATATACGGAGGTTTTAGGGCTGATTTGAGACGACTTTTCCACGGCAGCCCGACCACATACCTCCACGGTTTTTCCTCTAGATCGCGTTTCTGCGGAGCTCGGGCGGAGCCCTGCTGAGACAAGATCATCACCAACCTCCGAAGCGCCGTCACGCTGCCGGAGAACTCTTCTACCTCTCTGTCTCTCTTGCTGGATCAAGAAGGCCGAGATCATCGTTGAGCTGTACGTGTGCTGAACGCGGAGGTGCCGTTCGTTCGGCACTAGATCGTGGGACTGATCGCGGGACGGTTCGCGGGGCGGATCGAGGGACGTGAGGACGTTCCACTACATCAACCGCATTCACTAACGCTTCTGCTGTACGGTCTACAAGGGTACGTTGATCACACATCCCCTCTCGTAGATGGACATCACCATGATAGGTCTTCGTGCGCGTAGGAAATTTTTGTTTCCCATGCGACGTTCCCCAACAGTGGCATCATGAGCTAGGTTCATGCGTAGATGTCTTCTCGAGTAGAACACAAAAGTTTTTGTGGGCGGTGATGTGCGTTTTGCTGCCCTCCTTAGTCTTTTCTTGATTCCGCGGTATTGTTGGATCGAAGCGGCTCGGACCGACATTACTCGTACGCTTACGAGAGACTGGTTTCATCGCTAGGAGTAACTCCGATGCTCAAAGATGACTGGCGGGTGTCAGTTTCTCCAACTTTAGTTGAATTGGATTTGACCGAGGAGCTCCTTGGATGAGGTTAAATAGCAACTCATATATCTCCGTTGTGGTGTTTGCGTAAGTAAGATGCGATCCTACTAGATACCCATGGTCACCACGTAAAACATGCAACAACAATATTAGAGGACGTCTAACTTGTTTTTGCAGGGTATGCTTGTGATGTGATATGGCCAACGATGTGATGTGATATATTGGATGTATGAGATGATCATGTTGTAATAGATAATATCGACTTGCACGTCGATGGTACGGCAACCGGCAGGATCCATAGTGTTGTCTTTATACTAATGTGTGTGCTTGCAGATGCGTTTACTATTTTGCTAGGATGTAGCTTTAGTAGTAATAGCATGAGTAGCATGACAACCCCGATGGCGACACGTTGATGGAGATCATGGTGTGGCGCGCGTGACAAGAAGATCATGCCGGTGCTTTGGTGATGGAGATCAAGGAGCACGTGATGATGGCCATATCATGTCACTTATGAATTGCATGTGATGTTAATCCTTTTATGCACCTTATTTTGCCTAGAACGACGGTAGCATTATGAGGTGATCTCTCACTAAAATTTCAAGACGAACTTGTGTTCTCCCCGACTGTGCACCGTTGCTACAGTTCGTTGTTTCGAGACACCACGTGATGATCGGGTGTGATAGACTCAACGTTCACATACAACGGGTGCAAAACAGTTGCGCACGCGGAACACTCGGGTTAAGCTTGACGAGCCTAGCATGTGCAGACATGGCCTCGGAACACATGAGACCGAAAGGTCGATCATGAATCATATAGATGATATGATTAGCATAGGGATGCTTACCACTGAAACTATACTCAACTCACGTGATGATCGGACTTGGGATAGTGTAAGTGGATCATGAACCACTCAAATGACTAGAGAGATGTACTTTTTGAGTGGGAGTTTAGCGAATAATTTGATTAAGTTAAATTCTAATTATCTTGAACATAGTCTAAGTCCACTTTGAATATATTTGTGTTGTAGATCATGGCTCACGCGATAGTCACCCTGAATTTTAATACGTTCCTAGAGAAATCTAAGTTGAAAGATGATGGAAGCAACTTTGTAGATTGGGCTCGTAATCTTAAGCTAATCTTACAAGCTGGGAAGAAGGATTATGTCCTTAATGCTGCGCTAGGAGATGAACCACCCGCTACGGCTGATCAGGATGTTAAGAACGCTTGGTTAGCACGTAAGGAGGACTACTCAGTAGTTCAATGTGCAGTCTTGTATGGCTTAGAACCGGGACTTCAACGTCGCTTTGAGCGTCATGGAGCATTTCAGATGTTCCAGGAGTTGAAGTTTATCTTTCAGAAGAACGCCCGCATCGAGAGGTATGAGACCTCCGATAAATTCTATGCTTGCAAGATGGAGGAGAACTCGTCTGTCAGTGAACATGTGCTCAAAATGTCTGGGTACTCAAACCGTCTAGCTGAGCTGGGGATTGAACTCCCGCAAGAGGCTATCACTGACAGAATCCTTCAATCACTGCCGCCAAGCTATAAAGGCTTTGTGTTGAACTACGACATGCAAGGGATGAACAAGTCACCCAGCGAGTTGTTTGCGATGCTGAAAGTCGCAGAGTCTGAACTCCGTAAAGAACATCAAGTGTTGATGGTGAATAAGACCACTAGTTTCAAGAGAAACGGCAAAGGCAAGAAGGGTAAATCAAAGAAGAGCGGCAAGCCTGTTGCCAATCCAATGAAGAAACCCAAAGCTGGACCTAAGCCTGAAACAGAGTGTTACTATTGCAAGGGTATGGGTCACTGGAAGCGCAATTGCCCCAAGTATCTGGCTGATAAGAAGGCGGCCAAAGAAAAATTAGGTATATTCGATATACATGTTACTGATGTGTACTTAACCGGCTCTCGTAGTAGTGCCTGGGTATTCGATACCGGTTCTGTTGCTCATATTTGCAACTCGAAACAGGAACTGCGGAATAGACGAAGGCTGGCGAAAGATGAAGTAAAGATGCGCGTAGGAAATGGTTCCAAGGTTGATGCAATCGCCGTCGGCACAGTTTCACTTCAGTTACCATCAGGATTAGTTATGAACTTGAATCATTGTTATTTAGTGCCTGCGTTGAGCATGAACATTATATCTGGATCTTGTTTATTGCGAGACGGTTACTCTTTTAAGTCAGAGAATAATGGTTGTTCTATTTCTATGAGTGACAACTTTTATGGTCATGCACCCAATGTGAGAGGATTGTTCATATTGAACCTTGATAGCGATACACACATACATAACATTGAGACCAAAAGAGTTAGAGTTAACAATGATAGCGCCATATTTTTGTGGCACTGCCGCTTAGGTCATATTGGTGTAAAGCGCATGAAGAAACTCCATGCCGATGGACTTTTGGAGTCACTTGACTTTGATTCACTTGACACATGCGAACCATGCCTCATGGGCAAGATGACTAAAACTCCGTTCTCCGGAACAATGGAGCGTGCAAGTGACTTGTTGGAAATCATACATACCGATGTGTGTGGTCCGATGAGCGTAGAGGCACGCGGCGGATATCGTTATTTTCTCAGCTTCACTGACGATTTGAGTAGATATGGTTATGTCTACTTAATGAAGCACAAGTCTGAAACATTTGAAAAGTTCAAGCAATTTCAGAGTGAAGTTGAAAATCATCGTAACAAGAAGATCAATTTCCTACGGTCTGATCGTGGGGGTGAATATCTGAGTTTCGAGTTTGGTGCTCACTTAAGACAATGTGGAATTGTTTCACAGTTGACACCGCCTGGAACACCACAGCGTAATGGTGTGTTCGAACGTCGTAATCGTACTTTATTAGAGATCGTGCGATCTATGATGTCTCTTACCAATTTGCCGTTATCGTTTTGGGGTTATACATTAGAAATAGCTGCATTCACTTTAAATAGGGCACCATCAAAATCCGTTGAGACGACACCATACGAACGGTGGTATGGCAAAAGGCCAAAGTTGTCGTTTCTTAAAGTTTGGGGATGTGATGCTTATGTCAAAAAGCTTCAGCCTGAAAAGCTGGAACCCAAAGCGGAAAAGTGCATCTTCATAGGTTACCCAAAAGAGACAGTTGGGTACACCTTCTATCTCAAATCCGAGGGCAAAGTGTTTGTTGCTAAAAACGGAGCTTTTCTCGAGAAGGAGTTTCTCTCGAGAGAATTGAGTGGGAGGAAGATAGAACTTGACGAGGTTGTCGAACCTCTCATCCCTCTGGATGGTGGCGCAGGGCAAGGGGAAACCTTTGTCGTTGCGACGCCGGTTGAGGAGGAAGTTAATGATGATGATCATGAAACTCCGGTTTAAGTTTCTGTCGAACCACGCAGGTCGACGAGACCACGTGCTGCTCCAGAGTGGTACAGTAATCCCGTCTTATCAATCATGTTGTTGGACAACAATGAACCTGCAAATTATGAAGAAGCAATGGTGGGCCCAAATTCCAACAAATGGCTAGAAGCCATGAAGTCCGAGATAGGATCCATGTATGAGAACAACGTGTGGACTTTGGAAGTACTACCTGAGGGCCGCAAGGCTATTCAGAACAAATGGACCTTTAAGAGGAAGACGGACGCTGACGGCAATGTAACCGTTTATAAAGCTCGACTTGTGGCAAAGGGTTTTTCACAAGTTCAAGGAGTTGACTACGATGAGACATTCTCACCCGTAGCGATGCTTAAGTCCGTCAGAATCATGTTAGCAATAGCTGCATTTTTCGATTATGAAATCTGGCAGATGGATGCCAAAACGGCGTTCCTTAACGGTTTCCTTAAGGAAGAGTTGTATATGATGCAACCCGAAGGTTTTGTCGATCCTAAGAATGCTAACAAGGTGTGCAAGCTCCAGCGATCCATTTATGGACTGGTGCAAGCATCTCGGAGTTGGAACAAACGCTTTGATGAGGTGATCAAAGCATTTGGGTTTATACAAGTGGTTGGAGAATCTTGTATTTACAAGAAAGTGAGTGGGAGCTCTGTGGCGTTTCTAATATTATATGTGGATGACATATTGCTGATTGGAAACAACGTAGAGTTTTTGGAGAGCATACAGGATTACTTGAATAAAAGTTTCTCTATGAAGGACCTAGGAGAAGCTGCTTACATTCTAGGCATTAAGATCTACAGGGATAGATCAAAAACGCCTGATAGGACTTTCACAAAGCACATACCTTGATAAAGTTTTGAAGAGGTTTAAAATGGAACAGTCCAAGAAAGGGTTCTTGCCAGTTTTACAAGGTACGAGATTGAGTAAGACTCAGTGCCCAGCAACTGATGAGGATAGAGAGCATATACGCACCGTCCCCTATGCTTCAGCCATAGGTTCTATTATGTATGCAATGCTATGCACTAGACCGGACGTTAGCCTGGCCATGAGTATGGCAGGTAGGTTCCAGAGTAATCCAGGAGTGGATCACTGGACGGCGGTCAAGAATATCCTGAAGTACCTGAAAAGGACTAAGGAGATGTTTCTCGTGTATGGAGGTGAGGAAGAGCTCGCCGTAAAAGGTTACGTCGATGCAAGCTTTGACACAAATCCGGACGACTCTAAGTCGCAAACCGGATACGTATTTATTCTTAATGGGGGTGCGGTAAGCTGGTGCAGTTCCAAGCAAAGCGTCGTAGCAGATTCTACATGTGAAGCAGAGTACATGGCTGCCTCGGAGGCGGTTAAAGAGGGTGTCTGGATGAAGCAGTTCATGACGGATCTTGGAGTGGTGCCAAGTGCACTGAATCCAATAACCTTGTTCTGTGACAACGCGGGTGCCATTGCCTTAGCAAAGGAACCACGGTTTCACAAGAAGTCCAGACACATCAAATGACGCTTCAACCTCATTCGCGACTACGTCGAAGGGGAGGACGTAAATATATGCAAAGTGCACACGGATCTGAATGTAGCAGACCCGCTGACTAAACCTCTTCCACGGGCAAAGCATGATCAACACCAGAACTGTATGGGTGTTAGATTTATTACAATGTAATTCGTATGATGATGTGAGGGCTAGATTATTGACTCTAGTGCAAGTGGGAGACTGTTGGAATTATGCCCTAGAGGCAATAATAAATATAGTTATTATTATAATTCTTGTATCAAGATAATCGTTTATTATACATGCTATAATTGTATTGAATGAAGACTCATTTACACGTGTGGATACATAGACAAAACATTGTCCCTAGCAAGCCTCTAGTTGGCTAGCCAGTTGATCAAAGATAGTTAGTGTCTTCTGATTATGAACAAGGTGTTGTTGCTTGATAACTGGATCACGTCATTAGGAGAATCACGTGATGGACTAGACCCAAACTAATAGACATAGCATGTTGATCGTGTCATTTTGTTGCTACTGTTTTTCTGCGTGTCAAGTATTTGTTCCTATGACCACGAGATCATATAACTCACTAACACCGGAGGAATACTTTGTGTGTATCAAACGTCGCAACGTAACTGGGTGACTATAAAGATGCTCTACAGGTATCTCCGAAGGTGTTCATTGAGTTAGTATGGATCAAGACTGGGACTTGTCACTCTGTGTGACGGAGAGGTATCTCGGGGCCCACTCGGTAATACAACATCACATACAAGCCTTGAAAGCAATGTGACTTAGTGTAAGTTGCGGGATCTTGTATTACAGAACGAGTAAAGAGACTTGTCGGTAAACGAGATTGAAATAGGTATGCGGATACTGACGATCGAATCTCGGGCAAGTAACATACCGAAGGACAAAGGGAATGACATACGGGATTATATGAATCCTTGGCACTGAGGATCAAACGATAAGATCTTCGTAGAATATGTAGGATCCAATATGGGCATCCAGGTCCCGCTATTGGTATTGACCGAGAAGTCTCTCGGGTCATGTCTACATAGTTCTCGAACCCGGAGGATCTGCACACTTAAGGTTCGACATTGTTTTATGCGTATTTGAGTTATATGGTTGGTTACCGAATGTTGTTCGGAGTCCCGGATGAGATCACGGACGTCACGAGGGTTTCTGGAATGGTCCGGAAATGAAGATTGATATATAGGATGACCTCATTTGATTACCGGAAGGTTTTCGGAGTTACCGGGAATGTACCGGGAATGACGAATGGGTTCCGGGAGTTCAACGGGGGGGGCAACCCACCCCGGGGAAGCCCATAGGCCTTGGGGTGGCACACCAGCCCTTAGTGGGCTGGTGGGACAGCCCAAGAAGGCCCTATGCGCCATAGGAAGAAAAATCAAAGAGAACAGAAAAAAAAAGAGGAGGTGGGAAAAAGGGGAAGGACTCCTCCTTCCAAACTAAGTTGGATTCGGTTTGGAAGGGGAGACCTTCCCCCCTTGGCTCGGCCGAAACCCTTAGGGGTCCTTGGACCCCAAGGCAAGGCTCCCCCTCTTCCCCCTATATATACGGAGGTTTTAGGGCTGATTTGAGACGACTTTTCCACGGCAGCCCGACCACATACTGTTGGGGAACGTCGCATGGGAAACAAAAAATTTCCTACGCGCACGAAGACCTATCATGGTGATGTCCATCTACGAGAGGGGATGAGTGATCTACGTACCCTTGTAGACCATACAGCAGAAGCGTTAGACAACGCGGTTGATGTAGTGGAACGTCCTCACGTCCCTCGATCCGCCCCGCGAAGAATCCCGCGATCAGTCCCACGATCTAGTACCGAACGGACGGCACCTCCGCGTTCAGCACACGTACAGCTCGACGATGATCTCGGTCTTCTTGATCCAACAAGAGAGACGGAGAGGTAGAAGAGTTCTCCGGCAGCGTGACGGTGCTCCGGAGGTTGGTGATGACCTTGTCTCAGCAGGGCTCCGGCCGAGCTCCGCAGAAACGCGATCTAGAGGAAAAACTGTGGAGGTATGTGGTCGGGCTGCCGTGGAAAAGTCGTCTCAAATCAGCCCTAAAACTTCCGTATATATAGGTGGGAGGGAGGGGACCTTGCCTTGGGGCTCAAGGAGCCCCAAGGGGGTCGTCCAAGTCCAAGGGGGAGGACTCTCCCCCCCCCCCAAACCGAGTTGGACTAGGTTTGGTGGGAGGGAGTCCCCCTTCCTTCCCACCTCCTCCTTTTTTTTTCTCTCTTGATTTTATTCTCCTTGGCGCATAGAGCCTTTTGGGCTGTCCCACCAGCCCACTAAGGGCTGGTGTGCCGCCCTCAAGGCCTATGGGCTTCCCCGGGGTGGGTTCCCCCCCCCCCCCCGGTGAACTCCCGGAACCCATTCGTCATTCCCGGTACATTCCCGGTAACTCCGAAAACCTTCCGGTAATCAAATGAGGTCATCCTATATATCAATCTTCGTTTCCGGACCATTCCGGAAACTCTCGTGACGTCCGTGATCTCATCCGGGACTCCGAACAACATTCGGTAACCAACCATATAACTCAAATACGCATAAAACAACGTCGAACCTTAAGTGTGCAGACCCTGCGGGTTCGAGAAATATGTAGACATGACCCGAGAGACTTCTTGGTCAATATCCAATAGAGGGACCTGGATGCCCATATTGGATCCTACATATTCTACGAAGATCTTATCGTTTGAACCTCAGTGCCAAGGATTCATTTAATCCCGTATGTCATTCCCTTTGTCCTTCGGTATGTTACTTGCCCGAGATTCGATCGTCAGTATCCGTATACCTATTTCAATCTCGTTTACCGGCAAGTCTCTTTACTCGTTCCGTAATACAAGATCCCGCAACTTACACTAAGTCACATTGCTTGCAAGGCTTGTGTGTGATGTTGTATTACCGAGTGGGCCCTGAGATACGTCTCCGTCACACGGAGTGACAAATCCCAGTCTCGATCCATACTAACTCAACGAACACCTTCGGAGATACCTGTAGAGCATATTTATAGTCACCCAGTTACATTGCGACGTTTGATACACACAAAGCACTCCTCCGGTGTCCGTGAGTTATATGATCTCATGGTCATAGGAACAAATACTTGACACGCAGAAAACAGTAGCTACAAAATGACACGATCAACATGCTACGTCTATTAGTTTGGGTCTAGTCCATCACATGATTCTCCTAATGATGTGATCCTGTTATCAAGTGACAACACTTGCCTATGGCCAGGAAACCTTGACCATCTTTGATCAACGAGCTAGTCAACTAGAGGCTTACTAGGGACAGTGTTTTGTCTATGTATCCACACAAGTATTGTGTTTCCAATCAATACAGTTATAGCATGGATAATAAACGATTATCATGAACTAAGAAATATAATAATAACTAATTTATTATTGCCTCTAGGGCATATTTCCAACGTCTCCGACTTGCACTAGAGTCAATAATCTAGTTCACATCACCATGTGATTCCAACGAATCCAACACCCATATAGTTATGGGGTCTGATCACGTCTTGCTCGTGAGAGAGGTTTTAGTCAACGGTTCTGAAACTTTCAGATCCGTGCGTTCTTTACAAATCTTTATGTCATCTTATAGATGCTGCTACTACGTGCTATTCGGAAATGCTCCAAATATCTACTCTACTATATGAATCCGTTTCACTACTCATAGTTATTCGGATTAGTGTTAAAGCTTGCATCGACGTAACCCTTTACGAGGAACTCTTTAACCACCTCCATAATCGAGAAAAATTCCTTAGTCCATTTGTTACTAAGGATAAATTTTGACCGCTGCTAGTGATTCAATCATGAATCACTCTTTGTACCTCTCAACAGACTTTGAGTCAAGGCACTCATCCGGTGCGGTACACAGCATGGCATACTTTAGATTCTACGGCTAAGGCATAGAAGACGACCTTCGTCTATTCTCTTTATTCTGCCGTGGTAGGGTTTTGAGTCTTACTCAAATTCACACCTTACGACGCAACCAAGAACTTCTTCTTTGCTGATCTACTTTGAACTCCTTCAAAAACTTGTCAAGGCATGCATCTTGTTGAAACTTCCATTAAGCGCTTTCGATCTATCTTCATAGATCTTTGATGCTCAACGTTCAAGTAGCTCAATCCAGGTATTCCTTTGAAAAACCCTTTCAAACAACCTTGTATGCTTTACAGAAATTCTACATTACTTCTGATCCACAATATGTCAACCACATATACATATCAGAAATTCTATAGTGCTCCCACTCCCTTCTTTGGAAATACAAGTTTCTCATAAACCTTGTACAAACCCAAAATCTTTGATCAAAGTATATATATTCCAACTCCGAGATGCTTGCACCAGTCCATCGAAGGATCGCTGGAGCTTGCATACTTGCTAGTATCTTTAGGATCGACAAAACCTCCTGGTTGTATCACATACAATGTTTGCTCAAGGAAACCGTCGAGGAAACAATGTTTTGACATCCTACGTGCAATATTTCATAAATAATGCATCAACAACTAACATAATTCTAACAGACCTTTAGCATCGCTACGAGTGAGAAAGTCTCATCATAGTCAACTGTTTGATCTTGTCGAAAACATCTTTGCGACAAGTCGAGCTTTTCTTAATAGTGACTTAACACCATCAACGTCTGTTTTCTTTTAAAGATCCATCTTTACTCAATAGTCCTATGACCATCAAGTAATTCTTACAAAGTCTACACTTTGTTTTCATCCATGGATCCTCTCTCGGATTTCATGGCTTCTAGCCATTTGTCGGAATCTGGGCACACCATCGCTTTCTCCATAACTCGTAGGTTCACTGTTGCTCAACAACATGACCTCCAAGACAGGGTTACCGTACTACTCTGCAGCAGTACGCGACCTTGTCGACCTACGAGGTTTGTAGTAACTTGATTCGAAGCTCAATGATCACCATCATCAGCTTCCACTTCAATTGGTGTAGGCGCCACAGGAACAACTTCCTGCGCCCTGCTACACACTGGTTGAAGTGATGGTTCAATAACCTCATCAAGTTCTACTACCCTCCCACTCAATTCTTTCGAGAGAAACCTTTCCTCGAGAAAGGATCCGTTTCTAGAAACAAACACTTTGCTTTCGGATCTGAGATAGGAGATGTACCCAACTGTTTTGGATACCCTATGAAGAAGCATTTATCCGCTTTGGGTTCGAGCTTATCAGACTGAAACTTTTTCACATAAATGTCGAAGCCCCAAACTTTCAAGAAACGACAGTTTAAATTTCTCTAAACCTCAGTCTATACTGTGTCATCTCAACGGAAATACGCGGTGCCCTATTTAAAATGAGTGCGGTTGTCTCTAATGCATAACCCATAAACGATAGTGGTAATTCGATAAGAGACATCATAGTATGCACCATACCAAATAGTGCGTGGCTATGACATTCAGACACATCATCACACTATGATGTTCCAGGTGGCATGAACCGTGAAACAATTTCCACATTGTCTTAACTGCGTACCAAAACTCGTAACTCAGATATTCATTTCTATGATCATATCGTAGACAGTTTATCCTCTTGTTACGACGAACTTCACTCTGAAACGGATTTGAACTTTTCAACATTTCAGACTTGTGATTCATTAAGTAAATACTCCTGTATCTACTCAAATCGTCGGTGAAGTAAGAACATAATGATATCCACTGCGTGCCTCAGTACCCATTGGACTGCATACATCAAAATGTATCACTTCCAACAAGTTACTATCTTATTTCATCTCAATGAAAACAAGGCCTTGCTCATGTGGTATGGTTTGCATGTCACTAGTGATTCGAAATCAGGTGAGTACAAAGATCCATCAGCATGGAGCCTCTTCATGCAATTTATACTAACATGACTCAAGCGGCAGTGCCATAAGTAAGTGGTACTATCATCATTAACTCGTATCTTTTGGCACCAATATCATGAACATGTGTAATACTACGATCGAGATTCAATAAACCATTGAAGGTGATTATTCAAGCAAATAGAGTAACCATTATTCTCTTTAAATGAATAATCGTATTGCAATAAACACGATCCAATCATGTTCATGCTTAACGCAAGCACCAAATAACGATTATTTAGGTTTAACACCAATCCCGATGGTAGAGGGAGCGTGCGACGTTTGATCATATCAACCTTGGAAATACTTCCAACACGTATCGTCACCTCGCCTTTAGCTAGTCTCCCTTTATGCCGTAGCTTTCATTTCGTGTTACTAATCACTTAGCAACCGAACCGGTATCCAATACCCTTATGCTACTAGGAGTACTAGTAAAGTACACATCAACATCATGTATATCAAATATACTTCTTTCGACTTTTGCCAGCCCACTTATCTACCAAGTATCTAGAGTTGCTCCGCTTTAGTGACTGTTCCCCTCATTACAGAAGCACTTACTCTCGGGTTTGGGTTTAATCTTGGGTCTCTTCATTAGCGCAGCAACTATTTTGCCGTTTTCACGAAGTATCCCTTCTAGCCCTCGCCTTTCTTGAAACTTAGTGGTTTTACTAACCATCAACTATTGATGCTCCTTCTTGATTTCTACTTTCGCAGTGTCAAACATCGCGAATCGCTCAAGGATCATTGTGTCTATCCTTGATATGTTATAGTTCATCACAAAGCTCTCACAGCTTGGTGGCAGTGACTTTGGAGAACCATCATTATCTCATCTGGAAGATTAACTCCCACTCGATTCAAGTGATTGTCGTACTCAAACAATCTGAGCACACGCTCAACGATTGAGCCTTTCTCCTTTACTTTGTGGACAAAGAATCTTGTCGGAGGTCTTGTACCTCTTAACAAGGGCACAAGCATGAAATCACAATTTCATCTCTTTAGAACATTACTTATGTTCCGCGACGTTTCAAAACGTTTTCGGCGCCTTGCTTCTAAGCCATTAAGTTTTTTGCACTGAACTATCGTGTAGTCATCAGAAACGTATATGTCGGATGTTCACAGCATCCACAGATGACGCTCGAGGTGCAGCACACCGAGTGGTGCATTAAGGACATAAGCCTTCTGCGCAGCAACGAGGACAATCCTCGGTTTTACAGACTTAGTCTGCAAAGTTTGCTACTATCAATTTTCAACTAAATTTTCTCTAGGAACATATAAAAATAGTAGAGAAATAGCGCAAGCTACATCGTAATTCGCAAAGACCATTAGACTATGTTCATGATAATTAGTTCAATTAATCATATTACTTAAGAACTCCCACTCAAAAAGTACATCTATCTAGTCATTTGAGTGGTACATGATCCAAATCCACTATCTCAAGTCCGATCATCACGTGAGTCGAGAATAGTTTCAGTGGTAAGCATCTCTATGCTAATCATATCAACTATATGATTCATGCTCGACCTTTCGGTCTCATGTGTTCCGAGGCCATGTCTGCACATGCTAGGCTCGTCAAGCTTAACCCGAGTGTTCCGCGTGCGCAACTGTTTTGCACCCGTTGTATGTGAGCGTTGACTCTATCACACCCGATCATCACGTGGTGTCTCGAAACGACGAACTGTAGCAACGGTGCACAGTCGGGGAGAACACAATTTCGTCTTGAAATTTTAGTGAGAGATCACCTCATAATGCTACCGTCGTTCTAAGCAAAATAAGGTGCATAAAAGGATTAACATCACATGCAATTTCATAAGTGACATGATATGGCCATCATCATGCGCTTCTTGATCTCCATCACCAAAGCACCGGCACGATCTTCTTGTCACCGGCGTCACACCATGATCTCCATCATCATGATCTCCATCAACGTGTCGCCATCGGGGTTGTCGTGCTACTCATGCTATTACTACTAAAGCTACATCCTAGCAAAATAGTAAACGCATCTGCAAGCACAAACGTTAGTATAAAGACAACCCTATGGCTCCTATCGGTTGCCGTACCATCGACGTGCAAGTCGATATTTCTATTACAACATGATCATCTCATACATCCAATATATCACATCACATCGTTGGCCATATCACATCACAAGCATACCCTGCAAAAACAAGTTAGACGTCCTCTAATTTTGTTGTTGCATGTTTTACGTGGTGACCAAGGGTATCTAGTAGGATCGCATCTTACTTACGCAAACACCACAACGGAGATATATGAGTTGCTATTTAACCTCATCCAAGGACCTCCTCGCTCAAATCCGATTCAACTAAAGTTGGAGAAACCGACACTTGCCAGTCATCTTTGAGCAAAGGGGGTTACTCGTAACGATGAAACCAGTCTCTCATAAGCGTACGAGTAATGTCGGTCCAAGCCGCTTCAATCCAACAGTACCGCGGAATCAAGAAAAGACTAAGGAGGGCAGCAAAGCGCACATCACCGCCCACAAAAACTTTTGTGTTCTACTCGAGAAGACATCTACGCATGAACCTAGCTCATGATGCCACTGTTGGGGAACGTCGCATGGGAAACAAAAAATTTCCTACGCGCACGAAGACCTATCATGGTGATGTCCATCTACGAGAGGGGATGAGTGATCTACGTACCCTTGTAGACCGTACAGCAGAAGCGTTAGAGAACGCGGTTGATGTAGTGGAACGTCCTCACGTCCCTCGATCCGCCCCGCGAACAATCCCGCGATCAGTCCCACGATCTAGTACCGAACGGACGGCACCTCCGCGTTCAGCACACGTACAGCTCGACAATGATCTCGGCCTTCTTGATCCAGCAAGAGAGACGGAGAGGTAGAAGAGTTCTCCGGCAGTGTGACGGTGCTCCGGAGGTTCGTGATGACCTTGTCTCAGCAGGGCTCCGGCCGAGCTCCGCAGAAACGCGATCTAGAGGAAAAACTTTGGAGGTATGTGGTCGGGCTGCCGTGGAAAAGTCGTCTCAAATCAGCCCTAAAACCTCCGTATATATAGGTGGGAGGGAGGGGACCTTGCCTTGGGGCTCAAGGAACCCCAAGGGGGTCGGCCGAGTCCAAGGGGGAGGACTCTCCCCCCCCAAACCGAGTTGGACTAGGTTTGGTGGGAGGGAGTCCCCCTTCCTTCCCACCTCCTCCTTTTTTTTTCTTTCTCTCTTGATTTTCTTCTCCTTGGCGCATAGAGCCTTTTGGCCTGTCCCACCAGCCCACTAAGGGCTGGTGTGCCACCCTCAAGGCCTATGGGCTTCCCCGGGGTGGGTTGCCCCCCCCCCCCCCGGTGAACTCCCGGAACCCATTCGTCATTCCCGGTACATTCCCGGTAACTCCGAAAACCTTCCGGTAATCAAATGAGGTCATCCTATATATCAATCTTCGTTTCCGGACCATTCCGGAAACCCTCGTGACGTCCGTGATCTCATCCGGGACTCCGAACAACATTCGGTAACCAACCATATAACTCAAATACGCATAAAACAACGTCGAACCTTAAGTGTGCAGACCCTGCGGGTTCGAGAAATATGTAGACATGACCCGAGAGACTTCTCGGTCAATATCCAATAGCGGGACCTGGATGCCCATATTAGATCCTACATATTCTACGAAGATCTTATCGTTTGAACCTCAGTGCCAAGGATTCATTTAATCCCGTATGTCATTCCCTTTGTCCTTCGGTATGTTACTTGCCCGAGATTCGATCGTCAGTATCCGTATACCTATTTCAATCTCGTTTACCGGCAAGTCTCTTTACTCGTTCCGTAATACAAGATCCCGCAACTTACACTAAGTCACATTGCTTGCAAGGCTTGTGTGTGATGTTGTATTACCGAGTGGGCCCCGAGATACCTCTCCGTCACACGGAGTGACAAATCCCAGTCTCGATCCATACTAACTCAACGAACACCTTCGGAGATACCTGTAGAGCATCATTATAGTCACCCAGTTACGTTGCGACGTTTGATACACACAAAGCACTCCTCCGGTGTCCGTGAGTTATATGATCTCATGGTCATAGGAACAAATACTTGACACGCAGAAAACAGTAGCAACAAAATGACACGATCATCATGCTACGTCTATTAGTTTGGGTCTAGTCCATCACATGGTTCTCCTAATGATGTGATCCCGTTATCAAGTGACAACACTTGCCTATGGCCAGGAAACCTTGACCATCTTTGATCAACGAGCTAGTCAACTAGAGGCTTACTAGGGACAGTGTTTTGTCTATGTATCCACACAAGTATTGTGTTTCCAATCAATACAGTTATAGCATGGATAATAAACGATTATCATGAACTAAGAAATATAATAATAACTAAGTTATTATTGCCTCTAGGGCATATTTCCAACACATACCTCCACGGTTATTCCTCTAGATCGCGTTTCTGCGGAGCTCAGGCGGAGCCCTGCTGAGACAAGATCATCACCAACCTCCGGAGCGCCGTCACGCTGTCGGAGAACTCTTCTACCTCTCTGTCTCTCTTGCTGGATCAAGAAGGCCGAGATCATCGTCGAGTTGTACGTGTGCTGAACGCGGAGGTGCCGTCCGTTCGGCACTAGATCGTGGGACTGATCGCGGGACGGTTCGCGGGGCGGATCGAGGGACGTGAGGACGTTCCACTACATCAACCGCGTTCACTAACGCTTCTGCTGTACGGTCTACAAGGGTACGTAGATCACACATCCCCTCTCGTAGATGGACATCACCATGATAGGTCTTCGTGCGCGTAGGAAAATTTTTGTTTCCCATGCGACGTTCCCCAACATATATAGTGAGTCTTTGGTGGCCATTTTCAAGCATCTACACCCGGACCCCTCAAAACCGTCACAAACGATAGGGCAATCCGTACGATCACTGACCGGTCACAAAAAGTTGATCCAGTCGGACCATTCATATCCATCTCAAACGTTTGGACTGACCGGCACCCCGCATATCCATCTCAAATATGAGGACGATATGAGGGCTCGCGGACGTAACCGGCCACGCTCGGTCAGTCCGTCACGTAGGACGTGGTTCCACCTTGGATCATCTTTTCTCTTTCTTTATTCATTATTTTCTTCCTCTCTCTTCTTCTCACCAATCGCGTGCAAGTGATCGGACATATAAAGAAAAATATAAGAGGTTCGGCTACGCGGATGAAAAAATAAGGATTCACAACGAACATACCCGGTCATTGATCGGTTATGTCCACGAACGTTTGAGGGACCGGATTGATAAATTCCGACCGTAGATGCTCTTATCTAACAGTCAAGTGATGGTCCCTTCGTGTCCCTACGTGGCCGATTTAGGTGTGTCTTGACGTTTTTACAAAAGTTAAGCCATATCTAGTCCTTCAAAAAATGAGATCTAACTCTTTCCCTACCGTCGAGGTATATGACGGTAGAGTAAACCGAAGCAATATGGATGCATGTTCTACAGTAAAGAAAAATTATAAGTATCAAATACATTGTTTGTATGCATCTACTGTGGGGCACCTCAATGATAGTGTTGCGCATGCTACCGTCAACCTGTTTATCGGTAGGGTTGCATTACACTGACATGTATAGATTGCCTACCGATAAGGACATCAACTTAGGCTGGTTTATCCTACCACCATCGATCTCGACGGTAAGAAAAGGCAGATTCCGAAAAAAATAAAAGCAGGATCTGATTCTGCTTATAACTTTTCAAAAAGGATAAAAACACCAAAATCGGCTTCCCCTAGATTCAAAAGGAGTAGCAGCGAAGATAGCACACCTGCCCCATATGCATTGATCAGTCCATGTCACACGTCGATCGACGGTGGCAAAAGCACAAAATCGACGGTCGGAAAACTGAGATTCACCGATCTGCACCTGAGGAGTCTAGCTAGCTAGCTAGTAGCAACCAAAAGACCGTAGAGTTTGGTAACCTTTGTTCTGTTGCTGCAGATAGACATGTGCGCAAAAAGGAAAAGGAAAAAAAGGTGTTTCTTCCGTCTGCGTCCGGCCTCGCATCTTTGAACTTTCCACGATCGAGGCCGAGCGCCCCACGGGCTAGTTTTGCACAGGAGAATCCCTGATCTTGTCGCAAAAGTGGTCTGGTACATGTCGCTGAATTTTCTCCGCCTTGCCGTAGATGGAAATCGACACATCTCCGTGCACGGACGGACGGTGAGGCTGCCGTTTGAGGCGCCGTCTTTACTGCCCCGTCCGGTTGTTGTGTGGGTCTGTTGCGCTGCTGCTGTGGCCCGGTTGCTGATCGACGGTAGAGACGTTCGCTGGCTTTCTGGCGGATGAGTCATTGGCGTGTGACAGTTTTCAGGCCCGAGTTAAATTTGCCTTTCTCGTGTAGAGTATTCTCGCGCTCAATTTCAGGCATGTGTGACGGCCGGCTGTCATCATCGGATGACGACCGGCGACTTTGCTTCGCTTTACTTTGTGAATGATGAGGTCGGTGTCATATTTGCGTGTCCATGCGTGGATGTTCTTTCTAGAAGAAACTACAACCTAGTCGTAATCGATTCTGATAGTGCAAAGAACACCAGAGTTAACAACAATTGCAATCGAGTTCATTGACCAAGTAGCGACAATTACAAGTTCCATAGCAAGGAGAAGGCGCACCGTTGTCATCGTCTATTCCTCATCGGTGTTCGGCAAAATATTTCTGACATCATCGTCCATTCCCGACATCTCACTGATGACGGTGTTGTGAAGATCCTTGTGCCCCAGTTTTTTTGAAAAGACCATCATGGCTAGCTTTATTAAATTCAAACAATAGTTACATCGTTCACCAATTGACTAACTAAGAACTCAGGAGGTTCGTTAGTCCAACTGTCATCATGTTTATTAAAAAAACAAAATTTTGCTAGCTCATGAGCAACTTAATTTGCTTCACGAAAATAATGAGAAAAGATGACATTTCCTATCGACGTAGACAAATCTATGCACTCGGCGAAGACCGCTGCAGCTGCATCCCACCATTGATCTTGTCCTCGACAGCAACTGATGACGCTCAACGAGTCTGATTCCGCTTCTACTCTGTTGAAACCCAAGGAGTTTGCTAGAAATATCCATCTCGCATTGCCATTGCTTCAATAGTCACAACAACTGCTGTCAATGGTATAAATTTACAAAACCTTGCAATGAAATTTCCTCTCTCATCTCGCAGTACACCTGCAACAGAACATGCCCCCTCATCCGCATGGAATGAGGCATTAACATTGAGCTTTATAAATCTTGACTCCGGTCTCTTCCACCTATGCTCCAACGGTGCTCTTTTCTGCATCACAGAATTTGTATAATTTTTCACTATTGCCAGGATAGATGTATGCCACCTGAAGTTAGGAGGAACAGAGTCATGATCAGTGTGTCAACGACGCAGCCACCAGAGATACCTTGTGCCCCAGTTGGTTCCGTCCCTGGTGGCATCTTCATTGGTTCTCCGTTGGTGTCTTGGATCAGGATTGAATTGTGATTTAAGTTTGTCGTTTGGGGTGTTTTTAATAATATGTAGGGTCAGGTTTGTAGTTTTCAATTTTTATTGTGTCCTTGCGGGATGGGTGAATGTACTATTTCTGGATAAATCTAGTGCAATGTGGATCCTTTTGAACCCCTTTCCCAAAAGAAATTACGCACAAATTTCATTGAATTTCACAGGTTGGAGAGAAAGAGTACACATGGAGGGTTTGACCTGTCATTACAATCGTATTTTTGGGCCTCAAGATGTAACCAAAATGTTGGTTTAGTTCTGGGTACGCGGCAGTTTGCATTGCATCCACCGCAAATATATTTATCGCTTTATACACGTCAATACATATTACTTGATAAAATAATATGTAATTGAATGATAAAAAGGACAGTGGTATCTCCATTCTATTAGGATTTAAATCCGGACGCTAGCATTATTATTTATTTTAGCATTTTTTATGATACACGTTCAGTGCGATGAAACGTTTCCGTCCAGTATGAGCATGTGGTCACTTCGTTAATTTTAAGGTGATATGTGGCTTCATAGAGATAGATTTTTTTTTAAATACAGTACAGACGCAAGCGTTTAGATACACGCGCATACACTTACTCCTATAAATGTACATACAAACACTCTATCCTTATGAGCACTTCAAGAGACTGAGCCGACATATCATCTTGAGATTTACGAAGTCATCGTAGGCGCCTCGTCGTTGACATGAACGTCTCCTCCTACTAAAAGCGTATCGCCGGAAATCCATTAATAAATTCAGAATTAATGCAAGCACCAGGACTTAACCCTGGTGGGCTGGGAATACCATTGTTCCTCTGACCATCCAACTAAAGGTTGGTTTGCTCACAAGGATAGAGTCTACGTGTGTCTGTTTTCATTGAGATGAACGTATGCGCACATATACGAGGGTTTGCATTTATATTGTGTTCAAAAAAATACATATTACCTGGACTGCTTACTGCTGTTGGGCCCACCCATTCACTGAAAAAGCGGACCGTTCAAGTGGAGGATACGAAAATTTGGAACCTAGAAAGTTCTTGAACCATTATTATTTTTCATTTTACTCTTTTCAGTTTTCTATTTTTATTTAAAAAAATCAAACAACATTCATAGTTTCAAAAAGTATTTCCTTTTAAAAATTATTCACTTTTTCAAAATTTTGTCGTGTTTGTTAGAAAATGTTAGAATATCGAAATTGGTACAGATTTTAGATATCTTAATCTTTTCAGAATTTGTGAAAACATCAATTGATGAACATTTTTTGAAATTCACAAAGATTTTCTGAATTATTCATGGACGTTTTTTAATCTCAGAACATTTGTCGAATTCGTAAATATTTTTTGTGAATTTTCTAATATTTTAGTAATTCATTGTCATTTTTTGAATTTGTGAACATTTTTTGGTTTCACTAACATTTTTCCCAAATGCACGTACATTTTCAAAATTCATGAGCATTTTCAAATTCATAAGCATTATTAAAATGTACGAACGTTTTAAAAAATTGCTGAATATTTTTCAAAATTCACGAACATTTTTTCAAAGTCATGAACATTGTTTGTATCGACAAACATTTATGTACTTTCATGAACTTATTTCGTAATTTAAAATATGAACACATATTTTTTTAAAGCATTCCTGAAAATAGATAAAGCAAGAAAATTAATGTATGGGAAATCCAAAAAAAATACATCTTTTTTCAGATAAAAAAGAAAGAAAAATATATTTGTGTGAAATCACTAGTTGAGGAGTATTCCTTTAAGAAAGATCACTCCCACCTCCTCATGTTGCGACAAATGGCACACTGCATGTGTGTCACTTGTTGCAACCTGAAAGTTTTTTTTTCGTATATATGTATTTTTTAAATGTTTTATCTCTTAAGCCGTACGTTCAAATCTCAAACCGTTTTTACCGTTGGATATCTCGAGTCGAGATCTTCAAAACTAGATCCCATGTTGATAGGTTTTGACGAGCTTTTTTCACAAAGAACACTCGACGGGAAAATCGTGCCTCTCGCGATAGGAGAAAAAAAAAGTGTGCCTTTTGTTTTCGAGAGGCACAGTCATGCCTCTCAGCAGGGCAAAACCGTGTCTCTCGCGAAAAAACAACAACAGAAAATGTGTTTCTCGTTTTCGAAAGGCACGGTCGTGTGTCTCAAGAAAGCAAAATCATGACTCTAGTGGAAGTCAAACCGTGTCTCTCGCGAAGAAAAACCTTCTTTTTCCATTTCTGCGACGCATGGCCGTGCCTCTCGCGAAAACAAAATCGTGCCTTTCAAGAAAGAAGAACCGTGCATCTCGTAAAAAACACGTTTTCATTTTCGAGAGGCACGACTGTGCCTCTCGCGAAAGCAAAACCGCGTCTCTCGTAAAAAACAAAAAATATGATTTTTTTTATTTTCAAGAGACATGACCGTGCCTCTCACGAAGGCAAAACCGTGTCTCTTACAGAAGCAAAACCGTGCCTCTTAAAAAAACAGAAAAAAAGTTTTTTTCATGCAAAAAAATGATTTTTTTTCACCGAATGCTAAGAAGGACCGATGGAAAACCAAAACACAAAAAAAAAGAAATCTAAAAAACAGAAAACGTGTGCCGAAAAATAAAAAAGAAATTAAAAAAACGCTCATAACGCAACACGTGATGGCGGCTAAGAACACATCAATTAACGACGCATGAGAATGATCGTTGAAAGACTTTTCAAAAGAGATAAATACATTGTGAGTGCCTTAACTTGTCCGACGTGGTCACTTTGGTTTCTAAAGTTGCAAAATACGTAAAATCGGTGCTGTAACTTGTCTCTCCGTTCAAATACAGTGCATCCTCGTGTATTAAGTCGTATGTAGCGCAAATGTGGCAAGTTAGAGTTTCGTGGCCCACATGTCAGTGGCTGGTGGCGCGTCGTGGTGATTTTCTTTTACGGTCCCTTAATCCCATGTCTCTTCTATCTGAGTCGCACCACTTCGTGCCCTCTCCTCTTCTTCCGATCATTGCAAGGTGGCGGCGAAGCTGGTGCGGCACGGCACGGCGACCGGCGGCGCCGCGGAGATGGATGGCCCGCGTCGTCGATGTCCAGGCGAGGGACCTCCTTCCTACTGTTAGTACCTTCATTTCTCTGTTGTTCCTCCCTTTTCAGGCGTAATAGGGCTAGGGTTTTTGGGGGGTTATCAAGGAGGGGACTTTTTATTTGAAAGGGGATGATCTTGGATATGTGGCAGTGATAGTTCTCTTATTTGTGCAGTACAATTTGATGGAATGTTCTGAGTTGAGATCCATCACAAAGGGTTTTTCTATGGAAGTGATAGCAACATGACCTACATGGATCATGAAATCGATTGGTTTGATGGTTGTGACACTGATAGTTGGTCAATTCTGTGGATTGACGATTTCCTTCTCCAATTGGGATATAATAGAGAAATCTCCAAGATTGATGTGTACTGGAGCAAACCTAGGAATTCTATGTGTGATGGCCTACAGTTGATTGCGTCTGATGCAGACATTGTCCTTATGATTGCTGCAACAGTTGATCACAAAAACTTGCTCCTACTGGTAGATCATGCTGACACCCTAGAGTCAGTAAGCACTGATGATGTGTTGGGAGTGGGGATGCATGAGCTCCCAAGGGTTATTACTCGAGTTAAGTCGGCAAAGGGTAAAGAAAATGTACCCAGCTTTGACAAACCAGAAATTTCAAGACATATGAGATGTAACTACAAGAAAGCAAAAAGATTTATGTTATTTGGTGAAGGCAGTAGCTCACATGTTACAAATCAGGAATTTGAGGAAGCAGATGGCAATTGTGAGACTGATGATAGTGGTGCTCAAGATGCAAATGACAGTAGTGAAGAACATGGAGATGATGCCAATGAAGAAGTCGAAACAGATGAGGACTTCTATGAGAGTGATTATGAAGTAGCAGAAGGTGATGATGATCTGTTTGATAACAATGTAGACAAAGATGTTGATGATCATAGAGAGAAGGAGATTGTGCAGGACTTTGAAGGTGGACTTCCTGAAGATGCCTTAGATGACAACCATTTGAACCTGTCGAAAGAAGAAGGAGACAAGCTTAGGCACAAATTTAGCACATTCAATCCATCTACTGACCTGAAAGCACCTGCTTTTAAAGTTGGCATGATTTTTGGTGACATGAAAGAGCTCAGGCTTGCTGTGGTTGCATACAGCCATCTCTACCGGCAAGGAGGAAGGGGGGGGGGAATGACGCTGGCCTTCTGTCCTCCTCGTCTAGATCCACGTCGGCCAAGGACGAATCGAAGAAGATGGCGCCGCCGCCGTGGTCACGTGTATAGAATTAGGGATTTCCTTTTTTGATTTGGGAATTGAGGGAACTGACCATATACATGGAGAACAAGGGCTTTTTTGCGACTTTAAACTAAACTGCAGGGGGTTCCTCATAAAAGAATCAGCATTACATCACCACGGCACGCCACCAGCCACTGACATGTGGGCCACGACAATCTGACATGCCACTTGTGCGCTACATACGGCTGAATACGCGAGGAGGCACTATATTTGAACGGATGGACAAGTTACGACACCGATTTTGCGTATTTTGCAACTTTAGGAACCAAAGTGATCGCGTCAGACAAGTTAAGGCACTCGCAGTGTATTTATCTTTTTTTTTAAATGCTCGCTAACTAATTGCTCTTACATTTATGACGTACGCCCTGCATATGTCGCGCATCTTATGTCGCGATGCTGGGCCAGACCCACGAACTGGTTCGTGTAGCGACACAAGCTCGTGCGATCCCTTAGAGCGATACTATATAGCGTCAGCCCTGTGTGTTCATCTTCATTCTTGCTTGGGCCCCTTTTCTGCAACAGTCATCTATCCTGGGGCTCGTGGGTTGGACAGACTCTGCATGGCTTTGATGGTGTCCCGAAATCTTCTCTCTGTTCTTCTTCAGCATTGCAATGATAAGGACTCAAGATGGGAATGGGCCGGCCCGGACCTGGCCTTGGACCTGGCCCCGTGGCCTCAAAGCCAATTTCAGGGGCCATGGGTCGACCCATTCTAAGAAAATCGTGTGGCCTTGTTGGCCCATTGGGAACACCAGGGCCGACCCAAAAATCAGTAATAGTTCCACAGTTTTTTAGCTAGGTATACACAGAGAACATTTTCTAACTGATATTATAACAAGACAACAAATAATTACCTAAGCAGGCATGATAATACGAAATAAATACAAGTTACCAAGCAAGCATCAGTCCATTTCAACTCTTTTTACAGCCAGTACAAGACAATCACATTTGTTGACGATATTACAGGTTTTATGAGCATCTAGCTACATCTTTCAAGGAGCAGCCATTACATTTCGAAACTTCAGCAAATTATAAAGAAAGTTGACATCTTTTTGCTTCATCATCTACTGGAGGTTAACATCAATTGCGGCAAAAAGCTTCAGTCCTCATTGTCTGTATTTACAAGGAAAAGTTACAAGAGTAATTATGTGCAAATTTATGAGCAGAAATTGAAAACAAAGACTGAAATCAAGCAAATTCATGTCAACTCCTGTAGGTTTTGCTTGTCAGGTATAGTACAATAGAACTTTGCATTATGGCTTCAGTTATTTGAAAGAAAAACACATTCATAATCTGCAACAGCAACAAGCCCAGTTATTACTAGCAGTTCCATATATCCAGCAACAGCAATAATCTGCTTCAGTTATTACTAGCAGTTCCATATATAATCTGCAACATCAACTACAGTTTAGAGTTTATGAGAGGCAGAGCAACTACACAATGTTTCCAGTCCATGATCTTGACAATTTTCAGGCTACTCTACCAAAACAACAAAACAATAATCCATGTACAACAAAACAAAGCACATTGCAACACTAGGATGGAATAATACACCAAAACAATACACTACAATAATCTCAGTACAGATTGCAACACTAGGAATAAGAAGCAGAGCAACAAGCCCAGCGGTAGCAAGCAGAATAAGAAGCAGAGCAGCGAGCAGTGTCCCAGCTCTCTCGCTCGACCATCGCCTCCCCACTTACAATAAGAAGCATAATAAGACAAAGACATGTCAAATACCTTGCAAGTCCAGTATAATGTCATGAACTGAAGCCAAGCTAAGCCGAGTATTAGCTGCAGACAAATAAATATAAAAGATTCATGAATTTGCATTAATAAGAAACAAAGAAAAAAATTGTGTCGTATGGCTGAACCTGTGGCTCTTATCCAATCTTGTAGGCAAACAAGAGCTTCAAGTGTCGTTGGGGTCATTCGACTTCAAAAATCTGAGAGGACTCTCTTCTCTGTGCTGAAGGCGGATTCAGATGCCACCGAAGAGGCAGGGGCCGCCAAGATATCTGCTGCCATGCGACTCAATGTTTGATATTCAGCTGAGTTCGTCTGCCACCATGCAAGGATATTGAATTGATCACTTCGACGGACGGGTACCTTTGACAAGTATGAATCTAGTTCAGTAGAATCCAAATTTGTTGATCTTGTATCCTATGAATTTAGTTTACTGATCTCTCATCATACTAGTATCCTATCTGATCAATACGGTCCAAATTGACTGAAACAGATTGATACTCCATCTAGCTTCTCTGTAAATCACATCCATCTAGCGAACAACACATTTCTGCTAGAAAGCACAACAGCAAGAAAGTTTACCTCCGACAAGTTGGAGAGGACGGCGACCGGGATGGCGTGCTCGACGGCGTCCGGGACGACATACTCGAGGCGAAACGTCGGCGACAACATAGATACTCGGGGGCGTCCGACGGCGACGGCGACGGCGGCACAGGTGGTCGACTGGTCGGGGGCGTCCATCGTCCGGCTGCGGCACAGGTGGTCGAGGGCATCCACCGGCAGAGGGCGGCGGCGGAGATGGTCGAGGGCGGCTGCGGAGATGGTCAGGGGCGGCGGCGGAGATGGTCAGGGGCGGCGACGACACTAGTGGTCGAGGGCGTCCATCGGCCTCGGGGGCAGCTCGACTGCTAGGGTTACCTGGCTGGGTCGACCCGTGTAACCCATTGGGTTGCACGGTGCCGGCTTTACTGGACCATGTATGTTTTGAGGCCGACCCACCTGGCCCATTGGCCTTGATTTTTTGGGTCGGGTCAGTGACCCAGTGGGCCGACCCGGCCCATTCCCATTTTGACCTGTCCGTACCCTACCTATTTCCATACTTAATATCCAACATACCCGTCCGTCGAAGTGATCAATTCAATATCCTTGCCTGGTGGCAGACGAACTCAGCTGAATATCCAACATTGAGTCGCATGGCAGCAGATATCTTGGCGGCCCCTGCCTCTTCGGTGGCATCTGAGTCCGCCTTCAGCACAGGGAAGAGAGTCCTCTCAGATTTTCGAAGTCGAATGACCCCAACGACACTTGAAGCTCTTGTTTGCCTACAAGATTGGATAAGAGCCACAGGTTCAACCATAGGACACAATTTTTTTTCTTTGTTTCTTATTAATGCAAATTCATGAATCTTTTATATTTATTTGTCTGCAGCTAATACTCGGCTTAGCTTGGCTTCAGTTCATGACATTATACTGGACTTGCAAGGTATTTGACATGTCTTTGTCTTATTATGCTTCTTATTGTAAGTGGGGAGGCGATGGTCGAGCGAGAGAGCTGGGACACTGCTCGCTGCTCTGCTTCTTATTTTGCTTGCTACCGCTGGGCTTGTTGCTCTGCTTCTTATTCCTAGTGTTGCAATCTGTACTGAGATTATTGTGGTGTATTGTTTTTGTGTATTATTCCATCCTAGTGTTGCAATGTGCTTTGTTTTGTTGTACATGGATTATTGTTTTGTTGTTTTGGTAGAGTAGCCTGAAAATTGTCAAGATCATGGACTGGAAACATTGTGTAGTTGCTCTACCTCTCATAAACTCTAAACTGTAGTTGCTGTTGCAGATTATATATGGAACTGCTAGTAATAACTGAAGCAGATTATTGCTGTTGCTGGATATATGGAACTGCTAGTAATAACTGGGCTTGTTGCTGTTGCAGATTATGAATGTGTTTTTCTTTCAAATAACTGAAGCCATAATGCAAAGTTCTATTGTACTATACCTGACAAGCAAAACCTACAGGAGTTGACATGAATTTGCTTGGTTTCAATCTTTGTTTTCAATTTCTGCTCATAAATTTGCACATAATTACTCTTGTAACATTTCCTTGTAAATACAGACAATGAGGACTGAAGCTTTTTGCCGCAATTGATGTTAACCTCCAGTAGATGATGAAGCAAAAAGATGTCAACTTTCTTTATAATTTGCTGAAGTTTCGAAATGTAATGGCTGCTCCTTGAAAGATGTAGCTAGATGCTCATAAAACCTATAATATCGTCAACAAATGTGATTGTCTTGTACTGGCTGTAAAAAGAGTTGAAATGGACTGATGCTTGCTTGGTAACTTGTATTTATTTTGTATTATCATGCCTGCTTAGGTAATTATTTGTTGTCTTGTTATAATATCAGTTAGAAAATGTTCTCTATGTATACCTAGCTAAAAAACTGTGGAACTATTACTGATTTTTGGGTCGGCACTGGTGTTCCCAATGGGCCAACAAGGCCACACGATTTTTTTAGAATGGGTCGACCCATGGCCCCTGAAATTGGCTTTGAGGCCACGGGGCCAGGTCCAAGGCCAGGTCCGGGCTGGCCCATTCCCATCTTGACGGACAGGATAGAATAAAACTGTACCCATACCGTATAATCAATGGATATAAAATTTTATCTTTACTCATATTTACGGGTATAAAGCTTTATCCATATCCATGCCTGACAATTACCCGTACCCACTGGATATCCAGCATGTAGAACGAATGGTGCATAAATTGTTCATAATTTTACACGCATTGATAGCATATTTAACAAAAAAATGAATTATCTCAGCTCAATAACAGGTAAATGAATACATGACCAATATCAAAATTTTAAAATCACAACATACTCATAAGTCAATAAGATTAGATGAGTCACATGTGAGATTAACGATTAATTGCCGATAACTTCACATTACTTCACAAATGTATAGGGTATGGGTATATCCACGGATACATGACTATATCCGTATCCTATCCATGACTTAACAGATAGGGTATAGATACTATTTATGGATATAAAAATGTGCCCACACCCTGTTCATGCGGGTACAGTCCCTGCGGCTATCCGTACCGTGAGTAAAATTATCATCCTTATGCAAAGACATTATGTTTTGGCTCAACAGTTAGAACAGACACTGACTGACTAAGATTTAACACCTATGAAAGGGAAAATGGTAATAGTATTCAGAAAACACACAATGGGGGCATTACAAAACGAACGTTTTTCATGGCATTTTTTACAGCAAAATTCTTCATTTGCTAGAATTTGACATATGTTCATGAAGAAATTGCCATGTATGTTCTGAAGGATTTTGCCACAAAAAGTATTCACAAATACCATCTTTGCAAACATTTTGTTGGCTAAATGGGTGAAATGGAAAAGATATCCTAAGATAAATGCATATTTGTATCAAACATGACTGCGGACGGCACACCGGGGATAGTTTGGCCGGTGGCGAATCTAGGGGGTGCTTTGACTGGCTTTGGCTCTCCTTCAAAAACTGGATTTTCTTACTAGTATTCAGCTCAGCCTAGTATCAAAATTTGAACCCTATTTGAACTAAAAAAGTGAAAGTTAATGGGTTTTTTTCACACTGTTAACTTTGAGCGCCCCCTCTCACCCCCCCCCCCCCCCGGTTTCTTTCAAGATTTGCCGCTCAGTTTGATGGTGACAAGGCATGGGCATTTCTTTTGTCCTTCGCTCAGGTCGGCATATCTCTCTAAGAGCAACTCTAGCAGACCTCGCATCCCGCCCCGACCCGGAAAATAACCGCCAAAATGCGGGTCGGGACGGGAAAACCTGCCCGATCAAATCCCGCATCCCGCCCCGGCCCGCAAATATTTTTACGGGACACGGCAAAATCTCGACCCCAACCCGCGTATTCACGGGTTTCCACCTCGCCGTTGCGGTGCCCCGCATATGAGCGAAAGCGGTTGGCGGAGGACATTTCAGCCCGCGCTTTCCCCCACCAAAGCATATTCCGCCAATATGCTCTTTTACGGGTCCGTTATGCCGGGTCTGCATCCGCATCCGTGTGCGCCGACCCGCATAGACGTTTTTTCGCGAACTGCAAACACGTTTTGCGGGCCGGACGAATGCGGGGTCTCCTAGAGTTGCTCTAACGTCGGCCAATATTTTTCTCTTTTGACCTCCATTGGCATTGATGCGAGTAACATTAACCTCCGTTGTCATTGGTTTGCTTCAGCTCTGTGATTCCTATTGAAGATTTATTGGACTTTTCAGGGAGAAAAAAAGTACTCTATTTGCCTTTTCCTTTTGGGTTGCACGGTGTTCATATAGGCATTTCCTATTTGGCGTCACAGGCGCCAGTTGGCAGTTGACATGCATTTTTGTTAACTGACGACTATGGCATTCGAATTAGGCCGGCCCATCAAGGGCTTGTGACGTTTGTTTCTAGAAATTCTATGAACTTTTTTGAATATTAATAAACTATTTTAAAATTTGATGAACATCTTTTCAAAAATGGGTGAACTTTTTTAAGATTTATAAACTTTTTTCAGTTAAATGAATTTTTTAAAAATACATGTTTATTTTTGAATTTTTATGAACTTTTTAGAAATTTAATGAACTTTCCATAAATTGGATGAACTTTTTCATTTTCAATGAGCTTTTAGATTTAAATATGTAAACCTTTTTATTTTATAATTTTTTTGTAACAAAAAAATAAAAATAAAAACTGGAAAGCATTCTAGTGGGCTGGCCCATACTAGCAGCACTGCAGGTGTCGGATCCTAAATGGGCGCCTGCAGCGCTGCACATGAGTTCTCGTTCATATATTGTTCAACACTAGCAAACATGCCCGTACGTTGCAACGGGAGAAAAAAAATCCATCCCTCATACACACGTTCAACGACACCAACAAATCATTTAAAGTCTTTCATCTACGAGAAACAACATGATAAGTGGTGTGTTGTGTACAAACATAATGATGGGCCAATTTTTGAAGTGAACTGAAGTTGTGTCCTATTTATTAGACAACAAAAATATTTACCTAGGTGCTGATATCAATTCGTGTCTACCCTGCGTTCCTCCTGGGTGATACCCAACAAATAATGCATTAGGTTCAAAATAGTAAGGTACACCTTTAGTACTCAATGATAGCATGTGCATAGGCGCATTATTTTTGTCTTCTTCATACATGTGTTCGTAACTGTAATTCAAGTTTGACTCAATTTGATTGCAAAAATATAAAATATCTTTGGCAAAAACAACCAATCTGTACGGATATGTATAACGAATAGGCATTTTGAAAACACCCCATGTAAATAAAATAAAATTAAGGGTGCAACATAAATATAATTTTAGAAATAATTAAGATGCAAGATAATATCATATTTGGAATCTATACATTTTTCTGAGCAATTTTTTCACATTCCTATTTTGAAGTTAGGATTTAAAAGATATGGATATGAGTATTTAAAAAAATACTGAATCTATTAAAAAGAAAAAGGTTAATAGAGAGTAGACGGGCTGAATTGCAACACTGTGCAGCCCATTTGCTAAGATAACACTTGGGCGAGGCAGTTCTATTTTACGCCAACGTGAAATTAGGGAAAATGGAGAACAAAAAATGAGAGAAGGGGGGTTCGAGGGTCTCCTAGGTAAAATGGAATGACTCCATACAATCCAGTTGCCTGCACGCGTATTTGTGGTTTATGTGGGATAGTTAGATAGATGAACCAAACATGACGGCCCGCAACTTATAATAAAAGATGCATTTTTTTGACTTACGGGTGGCATTGGTGAATAATTTTAGTCAACTTTAAAGATAATTTGAATGACGTATGGACAGAAGCGATCCATACTTTAATAGTAGGTATAGATATGGTTGTTGTTGTTCGAGGCCTGAACGGGTCGAATTCCCCCGCCTTCCTCTAACCAGGCCTAGTGTCGCGAAGGCCATCCTTTACGGCAGGCTTTGGTACTAGACTAAGAAAAGCACTATTTTTTCAGCTGCTGGAATCAACACTTTAGCAAGGAGAATCATGTTGGACGGGGAGGTCCTAATCAGCGCTGCAGGCGCCGGGTTTTGCATGCTGGCGCACACTACAGATCCGGCTGGGCCGAGGCCCATTATTTTTTCCTTCCTCGAGCGTTGGCGATGAATGTTGCGCATGTGGTATCGCTCGCCTGTAGCATGGATCCTTTTTCTTAACCACATCGCTCCTTAACATTTCTCAAAGAAAAAAAAGGCTGGCTGGTTCGCTTTGTTCCAGAAAAAATAGTTCTGAAAATAGTTCACAAATTTGAAAAAGGTTCATTTTTATGAAATAAGTACATCCAATTTTGAAAATTTGATCATATCTGAAAAAAGTTCACCGGATTTTTAAAAAGTTCATCTATTTTTACAAAAGTTCAAATTTTTTTTGAAAAGCTTAATCAAATTTTAAATTTAAGTTCATGTATTTTGAAAAAGGCTCGTCAATTTGAAGATTTTATCAAATTTTTCAAAAGTTCATGGGATTTTTCAAAAGTTCACCGGACCTGGAAAAGTTTACCGGATTTAAAAAATGTTCAGAGAATTTGAAAAAAAGTTCACCAGATTCAAAAAAGGTTCATCAAATTTGAAAAAAGTTCAACAAATCTGAAAAACAGTTCATGGATTTTGAAAATATTTCATCATGTTTGAAAAAAAAAGTTCATCAAAATTTAAGAAAAGTTCAGAAAATATCAAAGTAGTTCATCAAATTTGGAAAAAGTTCATCATATTTTAAATAAGTTCATCGAAATTGAAGCCATCAAATTTGAAAAATAGTTCATCAAATTGAGAAAGATTCATGCATTTTGAAAAAGAACAAAAGTTCATCTATTTGAGGATAAAAGTTCGCAAATTAGAAAGAAGGGGGACCGCAAAAAAAGGTTCAGAAACAGAGAAAAATAAAACCAAAAAAGGAAAAAAAAGAACGAGGAACAAAATAGGTAAAACATGTACCTTAAGAACAACGAGTTGAGGTGGGCACGTGGTTTTCGTACGTACTACTTGAAAGCCTGGCCGTGGGTTCGAATCACCAATTCGGCGGTTTTTTCTCGTTTTGAAAAACACAGAAAAAAAAATGAAAACGGGCCGGCCCAAGTCGCGCAGATGGTGTGCGCTGCAGGCGCCGGTTTGCAAAAATTCATGTTAACCGGCGCCTGCAGAGCCAAATAGGTTTTGCCTGTTGGACGCCCGTGTGCGTCCAGTAGCGATGCTTTCGCTGAAGTGTGCGTAGAACGGGCCGGCTCATATCGAACGTTTAAACCAGCGCCAGTCAACCAGATACGTGTATATTTTGAACCAGATACGTCGTATATTTTGAATGTTCCAACTCCGAGATTCTTGCACCAACCCATAGATGGAGCGCTGAAGCGTGCATACCTTGTCAACATTTTTAGGATCGACAAAACCTTCCGGCTGTATCATATACAATTCTTTCTTAAGAAAGCCATTAAGGAATGCCGTTTTGACGTCCATTTGTCAGATCTCATAATCATAAAATGCGGCAACTACTAACATGATTCAGACGGACTTAAGCATCGCTACGGGTGAGAAAGTCTCATCATAGTCAACTCCTTGAACTTGTCGATAACCCTTAGCGATAAGTCGAGCCTTATAGATGGTCACATTACTATCCGCGTCAGCCGTCTTCTTAATGATCCATTTGTTTTCTATGGCTCGCCGATCATCGGGAAAGTCCACAAAAGTCCATACATTGTTCTCGTACATGGATATCTCGGATTTCTTGGCTTCAAGCCATTTGTTGGAATCCGGGCCCGTCGTCGCTTTTTCATAGTTCGAAGGTTCACTGTTGTCTAACAACATGATTTCAAGGACAGGGTTGTCATACCACTCTAGTATTGAACATGTCCTCTGGACCTACGTACTTCAGTAGTAACTTGATCTGAAGTTTCTTGATCATCATCATTAACTTCCTCTCTAGCCGGTGCAGGCACCCCAGAAACATTTACGTGTGTTGCCTACTCTCCGGTTCAAGAGGGGGTACAATTACCTCATCAAGTTCTACTTTCCTTCCACTCACTTCTTTTGAGAGAAACTCTTTCTCTAGAAAGTATCTATTTTTGGCAACAAAGATCTTGCCTTCGGATCTGAGATAGAAGGTATACCCAATAGTTTACTTAGGGTATCCTATGAAGACGCACTTTTCCGATTTAGGTTCGAGCTTTTCAGGTTAAAGTTTCTTGACATAAGCATCGCATCCCCAAACTTTCACAAACGACAGCTTATGGTTCTTCGCAAACCAGAATTCATACGGTATCGTCTCAACGATTTAGGCGGTGCCCTATTTAAAGTGAATGCGGCAGTCTCCAATGCATATCCCCAAAATGATAGCAGTAGATCAGTAAGAGATATCATAGATCACACCATATCCAATAGAGTGCGATTACAATGTTTAGACACACCATTATGCTGAGCTGTGCCAGGCGGCGTGACTTATGAAACAATTCCACATTTCCTTAAGTGTGTGCCAAACTCATGACTCAAATATTCTCCTCCATGATCAGATCGTAAGAACTTTATTTTCTTGTCACGTTGATTCTCTACCTCACTCTGAAATTCCTTGAACCTTTCAAAGGTCTCAGACTTGTGTTTCATTAAGTAGACATACCCATATCTGCTTAAGTCATCAGTGAGGGTGAGAACATAACGATAGCCACCGCGAGCCTCAACACTCATTGGACCGCATACATCGGTATGTATTATTTCCAACAAGTTGGTTGCTCGCTCCATTGTTCCGGAGAACGGAGTCTTGGTCATCTTGCCCATGAGGCACGGTTCACATGTGTCAAATGATTCAAAATCAGGAGACTCCAAAAGTCCATTTGTATGGAGTTTCTTCATGCGTTTGACACTGATATGACCAAGGCGGCAGTGCCACAAGTATGTGTGACTATCATTAACAACCTTACACCTTTTGGTACTCACACTATGAATATGTGTAATATCACGTTCGAGATTCATCAAGAATAAACCATTGACCAGCAGGGCATGACCATAAAACATATCTCACATATAAATAGAACAACCATTATTCTCAGATTTAAATGAGTAGCCATTTCGCATCAAACGAGATCCTGATACAATGTTCATGCTTGAACCCGGTACTAAATAACAATTATTAAGGTTTAAAACTAATCCTGAAGGTAGATGTAGAGGTAGCGTGCCGACGGCGATCACGTTGACCTTGGAACCATTCCCGACACGCATCGTCACCTCATCCTTCGCCAGTCTCCGCTTATTTCGCAGCTCCTGTTTTGATTTACAAATGTGAGAAACTGCGCCGGTATCAAATACCCAGGAGCTACTATGAGCACTGGCAAGGTACACATCAATAACATGTATATCATATATACCTTTGACGTTGTCGGCCTTCTTATCCGCTAAGTACTTGGGGCAGTTCCGCTTCCAGTGATCGTTTCCCTTGCAATAATAGCATTCAGTCTCAGGCTTGGGTCCATTCTTGGACTTCTTCCCAGCAACTGGTTTACCGGGTGCGGCAACTGTTTTGCCGTCCTTCTTGAAGTTCTTCTTACCCTTGCCTTTCTTGAAACTAGTGGTCTTATTCACCATCAACACTTGATGTTCCTTCTTGATTTCCACTTCCGTTAATTTCAACATTGAATACAATTCAGGAATGGTCTTCTCCATCCCTTGCATGTTGTAGTTCATCACAAAGCTCTTGTAGCTAGGTGTAAGTAACTGGAGGATCCTATCAATAACCGAGTTGTCCGGAAGGTTAATTCCCAGCTCAGACAAGCCATTTGTTGGAATCCAGGCCCGCCATCGCTTCTTCATAGTTCGAAGGTTCACTGTTGTCCAACAACATGATTTCCATGACAGTGTTGCCGTACCAATCTGGTGTGGAGCGTGTCCTTGTGGACCTTCGAGGTTCAGTAGCAACTTGATCCGAAGATTCATGATCAACATCGTTAACTTCCTCTCTAGTTGGTACAGGCACCACAAAAATATTTTCCTCCGCTATGCTACTCTTCGGTTCGAGAGGAGGTACGATTACCTCATCAAGTTCTACTTTCCTCCCACGAGAAACTCTTTCTCTAGAAATGATCCGTTCTTGGCAACAAAGATTTTGCCTTCGGATCAAAGATAGAAGGTATACCCAATAGTTTCCTTAGGGTATCCTATGAAGACACATTTTTTCGCTTTGGGTTCGAGCTTCTCAGGTTGAAGTTTCTTCCCATAAGCATCACAACCCAAACTTTCAGAAACGACATCTTAGGTTTCTTTCCAACCATAATTCATACGGTGTCATCTCAACGGATTTAGACGGTGCCCTATTTAAAGTGAATGCGGCAGTTTCCAATGCATATCCCTAAAACGATAGCGGTAAGTCACTAAGAGACATCATAGATTGCACCATATCCAATAGAGTGTGATTACGAGATTCAAACACACTGTTATGCTGAGGTGTGCCAGGTGGCATGAGTTGTGAAACAATTCCATATTTGCTTAAGTGTGTGCTAAACTCGTGACTCAAATATTCTCCTCCATAATTAGATCGTAAGAAATTTATTTTTTTGTCACTTTCATTCTCTACCTGACTTTGAATTTCCTTGATCCTTTCATAGGTTTCAGACTTGTGTTTCATTAAGTAGACATACCCATATATGCTTAAATCATCAGTGAGGGTGAGAACATAAAGATAACCACCGCGAGCCTCAATACTCATTGGACCACACACATCAGTATGTATTATTTCCAACAAGTTGGTTGCTTTCTCCATTGTTCCGGAGAATGGAGTCTTGGTCATCTTGCCCATGAGGCACGATTCACATGTGTCAAATGATTCAAAATCAAGAGACTCCAAAAGTCCATCTGTATGGAGTTTCTTCATGCGTTTGACACCGATATGACCAAGGCGGCAGTGCCATAGGAATGTGGGACTATCATTATCAACCTTACATCTTTTGGTACTCACACTATGAATATGTGTAACATCACGTTCGAGATTCATTAAGAATAAACATTGACCATCGGGGCATGACCATAAAACATATCACTCATATAAATAGAACAACCATTATTCCCAGATTTAAATGAGTAGCCATCTCGCATCAAACGAGATCCTGATACAATGTTCATGCTCAAAGGTGGTACTAAATAACAATTATTAAGGCTTAAAACTAATCCTGAAGTTAGATGTAGAGGTAGCGTGCCGATGACGATCACCTCGACCTTGGAACCATTCCCGACGCGTATCTCACCCCGTCCTTTGCCAATCTCTGCTTATTCCGTAGTTCCCGTTTTGAGTTGCAAATGTGAGCAACAACACTGGTATCAAATACCCAGGAGCTACTACGAGCGTTGGTAAGGCGCACATCAATAACATGTATATCATATATACCTTTGACATTGTCGGCCTTCTTATCCGCTAAGTACTTGGGGCAGTTCCACTTCCAGTGACCGGTTCCCTTGCAGTAATAGCACTCAGTCTAAGGCTTGGGTCCATTCTTGCGCTTCTTCCCGGCAACTGTTTTACCGGGCGCGGCAACTTCTTGGTCGTCCTTCTTGAAGTTCTTTTTACCCTTGCCTTTCTTGAAACTGGTGGTCTTATTCACCATCAACACTTGATGTTCCTTCTTGATTTCCACCTCCGCTGATCTCGTCATTGAATATAAATCGGGAATGGTCTTTTCCATCCCTTGCATGTTATAATTCATCACGGAGCTCTTGTAGCTAGGTGGAAGCGACTGGAGGATTCTGTCAATAATCGCGTCATCCGGAAGATTAACTTCCAGCTCAGACAGACGGCTGTGCAACCCAGACATTCTGAGTATGTGCTCACTGACAGAACTATTTTCTGCCATCTTACAGCTGAAGAACTTGCCGGAGACCTCATATCTCTCAACCTGGGCATGAGCTTGGAAAACCAGTTTCATCTCCTCGAACATCTCATATGCTCCATGATGCTCATAACGCTTTTGGAGCCCCAGTTCTAAACTGTAAAGCATGCCGCACTGAACTAGAGAGTAGTCATCACTTCGCGACTGCCAGGTGTTCTGAATGTCCTGGGCTGCCGCGAGAATGGGAGGGTCACCTAGCGGTGCATCAAGGACATATGCCTTCTTGGAAGAAATGAGGATGAGCTTTATATTACGAGCCTAGACCACATAGTTGCTAACATCGTCTTTCAGCTTGGTTTTCTCTAGGAACGCGTTGAAGCTGAGGTTGGCATGAACGTTGGCCATTGGATCTATAATATAGATTGTAAAGACAATTTTAGACTAAGTTCATGATAATTAAGTTCATCTAATCAAATTATTTAATGAAGTCCCACTCAGACAGACATCCCTCTAGTCATCCAAGTGATACATGATCCACATCGACTAGGCCGTGTACGATCATCATGTGAGACGAACTAGTCATCAATGGTGAACATCTCCATGTTGATCGTATCTCCATATGACTCATGTTCGACCTTTTGGTATCTCATGTTCCAAGGCCATGTCTGTACATGCTAGGCTCGTCAAGTCAACCTAAGTGTTCTGCGTGTGTAAATCTGGCTTACACTCGTTGTATGCGAACGTTACGTGGTGCTTCGAGACAACGATCCTTCGCAACGGTGCACACTTAGGGGGAAAACTTTTCTTGAAATTTTAGTGAAGGGATCATCTTATTTACTACCGTCGTTCTAAGAAAATAAGATATAGAAACATGATAAACATCACATGCAATCATATAGTGACATCATATGACCATTATCATCTTGCGCCTTTGATCTCCATCTTCGGGGCGCGGCATGATCATCATTGTCACCGGCATGACACCATGATCTCCATCATCATGATCTCCATCGTTGTGTATTCGTGAAGTTCTCTCGCCAACTATTACTTCTACTACTACGACTAACGGTTAGCAATAAAGTAAAGTAATCACATGGCGTTGCATCTCATACAATAAATTAAGACAACTCCTATGGCTCCTGCCGGTTGTCATACTCATTGAGATGCAAGTTGTGAATCCTATTACAAGAACATGATCAATCTCATACATCACATATACATCGTCACATCCTTTTGTCTATATCACATCACACGGCATACGTTGGGGATATTACCCGTTGTATGACCCACCCTATTGGGCCAGGTCAGGTACATGGCGATTCAACATTCATGATCAAGATAGGACTTGGCCCAGGATCCGGAAGGCGCGAGAAGATCTTCAACGGAGAGCCGGCTGGGCCCATGAGCCTGGATGGCGGTTCAAGACCCACGGAGAAGATGAGTCGCCGTGGTCGTTTCCTTGCTTGGGAGACACGACGGTTTAGAGATATGGCAGGCCACGATTTGTAATGTGGCCTGGACTCTTGTAAAACCTAGGACCTCGACCTATATATAAAGTTGAGTCCCCAGGGTAGATAGGGTCAAGTTACAATCCATGGAGAGCTAGGTCAGAAGAGTTACGCCCTCCTTGTAATCGATCCCACCATCAATATACACAAAGCAAAACGTAGGCTTTTACCTCCATCGGAGGGGCCGAACCTGGGTAAATCCGAGTCTCGCTTCCGCTCAACCCCTTTGAGTCGCCACCAAGGTGCGATGGCTCCATCACTAAGTCCTTTCACGAGGACATCGACAAAACCACGACAGTTGGCACCGACCGTGGGGCAGACGCACGATGGAGTTGAGTTCTCAAAGGGAGCCCTTCCGGGGTTCGGGAGTTACGCGGTCGGTCTCATGACTAAGAGCTGTCGTGGAAAGTACTACATCGAAAACTCCTAGTGGGGGCCTGATGCTGATTTGATTGAATCTGGATACAGGGTCCTCTTCAGCAAGATTCATGTCTTCATTGGCAATTTTGGGGTTCCCGTACCTGAGCCGGACACCTTCACCGACATTGTTGAGCCAGCCAAGTACGCCCATCCCACCAAACATCAGGTCAGGACACACCACGCCTTCGTTGGTTTTATGCAGGGAATCGACCTGCCGGATGAACCGGTGATCCAAGAGAACACCCCTATCAACTCGGACGATGAGTCATCCATTGGCGACACGAATTCAATCTACCCTCTCCACGAAGGGCGACTTGGGGGATTGCCTGAGGCGACGATCTCCGACGATGTTTAAGGACCCCATCGTCAGGTCGCCATCTACATGGCAGGAGCAGCGACGGCTCAGCCGACCACAGCCGGCGACAACGAAGCTAGAGGACCAGGAAAGGCTTCGGCTCAAGCCATGGCGGATTTGGTAGCAGAGATGGCCAAACTCACGGCAATTACTGTGACGATAGAGAACCAAGAAAAATTCAACGCCGAGTTAGCAAAACTAAGGGAGGAGATGGCCAAGATCCAACGCGACATTGAAGGCAAGGCCGCCAGGATGGCGACCCAACAGGCCCACATCGCTGTGGAGACAGAGCGGCTAAGTGTTCAGGGATGGTGGCTTGAACGACAACAGCGTGCTTCCGATCCGATTCACCAGAGGAGGCATCGCCATCATTTTCCAGTCGATCTGAATCCAACTTGATTCTTCGACAGCCCACATACACCTGGGATGGAGCCTGATACGTCTCCAATGTATCTATAATTTTTTGATGGTTTCATGCTATTATCTTGTCAAACTTTGGATGTTTTGCATGCCTTTTATTTATTTTCTGGGACTAACCTATTAAATCAGTGCCAAGTGCCAGTTCCTGTTTTTTCCATGTTTTGACCCCTTTCAGAGGAGATTTTGAAACGAAGTCCAAACGGAAGAAAATCCCCGAAAAGATTTTTTCTGGAATAGAAGAAGATCGGAGAGCTTGGGGGTCAAGCAGAAGAGCCCCAGGGGCCCCACAAGCCCCCACCCGCTGCCGGGGAGGGGGGGGGGGCGGCGCCATCCAGGCTTGTGGGCCCCCTGGAGGTCCCTTGACCTAGATCTTGCGCCTATAAATTCCCAAATATTCCCAAAAAAATCAGGGGAGCATCGTAATCACTTTTCCGCCGCCGCAAGCTTCTGCCTCCGCAAGATCCCATCTGGGGCACGTCCTGGTGCCCTGCCGGAGGGGGGATTCGGACACGGAAGGCTTCTCCATCAACACCATCACCTCTCCAATGATGCGTGAGTAGTTCACCATAGACCTACGGGTCCATAGCTAGTAACTAGATGGCTTCTTCTCTCTCTTGGATCTTCAATACAAAGTTCTCCATGATCTTCATGGAGATCTATCCGATGTAATCTTCTTTTGTGGTGTGTTTGTCGAGATCCGATGAATTGTGGATTTATGATCAGATTATCTATGAATCTTATTTGAGTTTCTTCTGATCTCTCTTATGCATAATTTCATATCCTTGTAATTCTCTTCGAGTTGTGGGTTTTGTTTGGCCAACTAGATCTATGATTCTTGCAATGGGAGAAGTGCTTGGTTTTGGGTTCATACCGTGCGGTGACCTCACCCAGTGACAGAAGGGGTAGCGAGGCACGTATCGTGTTGTTGCCATCAAGGGTAAAAAGATGGGGTTTTCATCATTGGTTTGAGATTATCCCTCTACATCATGTCATCTTGCTTAAAGCGTTACTATGTTCGTTATGAAATCAATACACTAGATGCATGCTCGATAGCGGTCGATGTGTGGAGTAATAGTAGTAGATGCAGAAAGTATCGGTCTACTTGTCTCGGACGTGATGCCTATATGCTAGATTATTGCCTTAGATATCGTCATGACTTTGCGCGGTTCTATAAATTGCTCGACAGTAATTTGTTCACCCACTACAATACTTGCTATTTTGAGAGAAGCCTCTAGTGAACACTATGACCCCCAGGGTCTACTCCACACCATATTTTCAGCCTTACACTTTTTACTACGTTGCACTTTCCGCCTTCAGATCTCACTTTTGCAAACAATCTTGAAGGGATTGACAACCCCTTTGAAGCGTTGGGTGCAAGTTTGTTTGTGTTTGCGCAGGTACTCTGGACTTGACGAGACCCTCCTTCTGGATCGATACCTTGGTTCTCAAATTGAGGGAAATACTTACTGCTCCTGTGCTTCATCACCCTTTCCTCTTCAAGGGAAAAACCAACGCAAGCCCAATCTCCGTCAACGTGTCAATTTCTGGCGCTGTTGTTTGAGAAGTAGTAGAAGGATTTCTGGCGCCGTTGCCGGGGAGGAAGATCAAGTCAAGAACTCATCCAAGTAGGTGTCGCAAACTCATCTCTTGCATTTACTTTGTTTGCCAGTTGCCTCTCGTTTTCCTCTCCTCCACTTCACCAATTTGCCTTTTTCGTTCGCCTTTTCGTTCGCCTTTTTGTTCGCCCTTTTTCTCGCCTGGTTTTTGTTTGCTCATGTGCTTGCTTGCTTGCTGAAGTCACCATGAACGAAAACACCAAGCTTTGTGACTTCTCGAATACTAATAATAATGATTTTATTAGTACTCCGATTGCTCCCGCCACTAGTGCGGAGTCATACGAAATCAATGTCGCTTTGCTGAATCTTGTTATGAAAGAGCAATTCTCTGGCCTTCCTCGTGAAGATGCCGCATCCCATCTCAATACCTTCATTGAGCTTTGCGATATGCAAAAGAAAAGAGATGTGGATAACGACGTGATATAATTGAAGCGTTTTTCCTTTCTCGTTGCGAGATCGCGCAAAAACTTGGTTTTCTTCTTTGCCCCAAAATAGTATCGATTCTTGGGATAAGTGCAAAGATGCTTAATATCCAAGTATTTTCCGCCGGCTAAGATCATCTCTCTCCGTAATGATATCATGAATTTCAAGCAACTTGATCATGAGCATGTTGCACAAGCTTGGGAGAGAATGAAATTAATGATTAGAAATTGTCCCGCTCATGGCTTGAGCCTTTGGATGATTATTCAAATCTTTCACGCTGGCTTGAATTTCACTTCTAGAAATATCTTGGACTCCGCCTCAGGTGGAACGTTCATGGAAATCACGTTAGGAGAAGCCACAAAGCTCTTAGACAACATCATGACGAACTACTCTCAGTAGCACATTGAAAGGTCACCTACTAGTAAGAAGGTACACGTTATAGAAGAAATTAACTCGTTGAGTGCTAAGATGGATGAGTTAATGAATTTGGTTGCTAGTAGAAGTGCTCCTTTGGATCCCAATGATTTGCCTTTGTCTTCTTTGATTGAGAGTAGCAACGCTAGCTTGGACGTAAATTTTGTTGGTAGGAATAACTTTGGCAACAACAACGCTTTTAGAGGAAACTATGTTCCTAGGCCTTTTCCTAGTAACTCCTCTAATAACTTTGGCAACTCCTACAACAATACCCATGGAAATTACAATTGATTACGCTCTGATCTAGAGAGTAATATCAAAGAGTTCATCAACTCTCAAAAGATTTTCAATGCGTCCATAGAGGAAAAACTACTCAAAATTGACGATTTGGCTAAGAGCGTTGATACGATTTCTTGTGAGGTTGATGCTTTGAAAGTTAGATGTGCTCCTCCCAAAATCAACATGGATGAAACTTTGAAAGCTATGCGTGTTTCCATGATTGAGAGCCAAGAAAGAACCGCCCAAATTCGTTCTAGACATGAATGGCTCAAAAAGGCGTGTTCTCGTGATGAGAATCACGAAGATCTTAAAGTGCTTGGTGTGACTCACATTGAATCTTTGTTTTCTTGTGTCAAACCTAATGATTATGGGGCTGGATATGAATCCACTTTGGTTGAAAAGTGCCCCAATGATTCGGAGTCCATCTATCTTGATGCTAAAAGCATTAAAAGTGGAGTAGAAGACGTTAAAACATTGAGTAGTAATGAAGTTACTACCATGGATTTCAAGGAATTCAATTATGATAGTTGCTCCTTGATTGAATGCATTTCTTTGATGCAATCCATGTTGAACTCTCCACACGCTTATAGCCAAAACAAAGCCTTTATCGATCATATCGTCGAAGCTATGATAAAAACTCTTGAAGAGAAACTTTAATTGGAAGTCTCTATCCCTAGAAAGCTTCATGATGAGTGGGAACCTACCATCAAAATAAAAGTCAAAAACTATGAGTGCAATGCTTTGTGTGATTTGGGTGCTAGTGTTTCTGCGATTCCAAAGTCTTTAGGTGATATTCTGGGTTATAATGAGATTGAAGAGTGTTCTCTTAATTTGCATCTTGCTGATTCTACTATCAAGAAACCCATGGGAAGGATCAATGACGTTCTTATTATTGCAAATAGGAACTATGTACCCGTGGATTTCATTGTGCTTGACATTGATTGTAATCCTACATGCCCTATTATTCTTGGTAGACCTTTCCTAAGGACTATCGGTGCTATCATCGATATGAAGGAAGGGAATATTAGATTTCAATTTCCTTTAAGGAAGGGCATGTAACACTTTCCTAGAAAGAAAATAAGATTGCCTTATGAATCCATGATGAGGGCTACTTATGGTTTGAGCACCAAAGACGACGATACGTGATTCTGTCGCTTCTATGCCTAGCTAAGGGCGTTAAACAATAGCGCTTGTTGGGAGGCAACCCAATGAATTTATCTTTTTTATTTATGTTTTGTTGGGTCCACACTTTCACAATTCTGTTGTGATTGTGATTTCTGTGTTTCTTTTTGTGTTTGAGCCAAGCAAAGCCTTTATGACTAGTCTTGGTAATGGTTGTTTGATCTTGCTGGAAAAAGACAGAAACTTTTCTCTCACGAGATGATTTTTCATTTTTATTCAGAAAGATATTTTGAGTTGATTCTTTTTGCTTCTGATTGATATGCTTTTTCCCTAGAACGTCGTAAGTTTTCAGATTTTTTGAGGTACCAGAAGTATACGAAGTATACAGATTGCTACAGACTGGTCTGTTTTTGACAGATTCTGTTTTTGTTGAGTTGGTTGCTTGTTTTGATGAAACTATGGTTAGTATCGGGGGGGGGGGGGTACTAGCCATGGAAAAGTGAGAATACTGTAGCCCATCATCAATATAGATGGAATTCAAGTTTGCTACAGTACCAAAAGAAGTGGTACTTTGTTTTCTTGTACTAATGTTATCACAAGTTTCTGTTTAAGTTTTGTGTTGTGAAGTTTTCAAGTTTTGGGTGACGTTCTCATGGACAAAGAGATAAGGAGTGGAAATAGCTCAAGCTTGGGTATGCTCAAGGCACCCCAAGCCAAATTCAAGGAAACCGAAAATCCTAAGCTTGGGGATGCCCCGGGAAGGCATCCCCTCTTTTGTCTTCAATCCATCGGTAACATTACTTGGAGCTATATTTTTATTCACAACATGATATGTGTTTTGCTTGGAGCGTCTTGTACCATAGGAGTCTTTTCTTTTTTTGTGTCACAATCATCCTTTCTGCACACCCTTTAGAGAGAGACACATGCACTCATCGTGATTTTGCTACAATGCTCATTGTGCTTCACTTATATCTTTTGAGCTAGATACTTTTGCTCTAGTGCTTCACTTATATCTTTTGAGCTAGATACTTTTGCTCTAGTGCTTCACTTATATCTTTTGAGCTAGATACTTTTGCTCTTGTGCTTCACTTATATCTTTAGAGCACGACGGTGCATGATTTCGTAGTTGGTTTATGCTATGAAAGTAGTCCCGTGTGCTAGGTACCCAAAGAGGATGCAAAAACCTCCATCTTCATGTGCATTGAGTAGAAAGAGAAGTTTTGATTCCTCTCAATTAGTTTTGAGACACGGATTCGGTAATATTGAGAGTTATGTTAGTAGGGTGTTGTGAATCTAGAAATACTTGTGTTGAAGTTAGTGATTCCCGTAGCATGCACGTATGGTGAACCGCTATGTTAGGAACTCAGAGTTAAATTGATCTATTGATTGTCATCCTTTGTGTTGAGGTCGGGATCGCGCGATGGTTTACACCTACCAACCCTTCCCCTCGGAGTATGCGTCTAGCACTTTGTTTCGATTACTAATAAAAACTTTTGCAACAAGTATGTGAGTTCTTTATGACTAATGTTGAGTCCATGGTATAGATGCACTTTCACCTTCCACCATTGCTAGCCTCTTTAGTGCCACGCAATTATCGCCGGTGCACAAACTCACCAAATTCCTTCCTCAAAACATCCACCATACCTACCTACTATGGCATTTTCATAGCCATTCCGAGATATATTGCCATGCAACTACCACCATTCCGTCTATTGACTTGTGCCGTCACTTTCATATTGCCATTGCATGATCATACTAGATCGTTGCACATCCCGGTACACTGCCGGAGGCATTTCCTATGGAGTCATCATCATTGTGATCTTCGAGCTATGAGTAAATAAAAGTGTGATGATCATCATTATTAGAGCATTGTCCCATGTGAGGAAATAAAAAAAAGAGGCCAAGGAGCCCAAAAACAAAAAAAGAGAAAAGAAAAAAGAGGCCTAAGAGCCCAAATAAATAAATAAATAAATATGAGAGAAAAAGAGAGAAGGGACAATGCTACTATCTTTTTCCACATTTGTGCTTCATGTTAGCACCATGTTCTTCATGATTGAGAGCTTCCTGCTTTGTCACTACCATATGCTAGTGGGAATCTTCATTTTATAACTTGGCTTGTATATTCCAATGATGGGCTTCCTCAAAATTGCCCTAGGTCTTCGTGAGCAAGCAAGTTGGATGCACACCCACTAGTTTTTCCTTCGAGCTTTCACATACTTATAGCTCTAGTGCATCTCTTGTATGGCAATCCCTACTCATTCACATTGATATCTATTAATGGGCATCTCCATAGCCTATTGATACGCCGAGTCAATGTGACCATCTCCTCCTTTTTGTCTCACCACCACCACCACACTCTATTCCACCTATAGTGCTATATCCATGGCTCGCGCTCATGTATTGCGTGATAGTTATAAAAAGTTTGAGAAAGTAAGAGTGCGAAAACAATTACTTGGCCAATTCCGGGGTTGTGCATGATTTACATTAGTTGTGTGAGGATGATGGAGCATAGCCAGACTATATGATTATGTAGGGATACCTTTCTTTGGCCTTGTTATTTTGAAAGTTCATGATTACTTTGCTAGTTTGCTTGAAGTATCACTGTTTTCATGTCAATAGCAAACTATTGTTTTGAATCGTACGGATCTGAATATTCATGTCACGTGAAAGAAGTTGCAAAGGACAACTATGCTAGGTAGCATTCCACATCAAAAATTTGTTCTTTATCACTTCCCTACTCGAGGACGAGCAGGAGTTAAGCTTGGGGATGCTTGATACGTCTCCAACGTATCTATAATTTTTGATGGTTTCATGCTATTATCTTGTCAAACTTTGGATGTTTTGCATGCCTTTTATTTATTTTCTGGAACTAACCTATTAACTCAGTGCCAAGTGCTAGTTCCATGTTTTTTCCATGTTTTTGACCCCTTTCAGAGGAGATTTTGAAACGAAGTCCAAATGGAAGAAAATCCCCGAAAAGATTTTTTGTGGAAGGGAAGAAGATCAGAGAGCTTGGGGGCCAAGCCAGAAGAGCCCCAGGGGCCCCACAAGCCCCCACCCACGGCCGGGGGGGGGGGGTGGCGCCATCTAGGCTTGTGGGCCCCCTGGAGGTCCCTTGACCTAGATCTTGCGCCTATAAATTCCCAAATATTCCCAAAAAAATCAGGGGAGCATCGTAATCACTTTTCCGCCGCCGCAAGCTTCTGTCTCCGCAAGATCCCATCTGGGGCACGTCCTGGTGCCCTGCCGGAGGGGGGATTCGGACATGGAAGGCTTCTCCATCAACACCATGACCTCTCTGATGATGCGTGAGTAGTTCACCATAGACCTACGGGTCCATAGCTAGTAACTAGATGGCTTCTTCTCTCTCTTGGATCTTCAATACAAAGTTCTCCATGATCTTCATGGAGATCTATCCGATGTAATCTTCTTTTGCGGTGTGTTTGGCGAGATCCGATGAATTGTGGATTTATGATCAGATTGTCTATGAATCCACCGTAATTTGCACGGTTCTATCAATTGCTCGACAGTAATTTGTTCACCCATCGTAATACTTGCTATTTTGAGAGAAGCCTCTAGTGAACACTATGGCCCCCAGGGTCTACTCCACACCATATTTTCAGCCTTACACTTTTTACTACGTTGCACTTTCCGCCTTCAGATCTCACTTTTGCAAAAAATCTTGAAGGGATTGACAACCCCTTTGAAGCGTTGGGTGCAAGTTTGTTTGTGTTTGCGCAGGTACTCTGGACTTGACGAGACCCTCCTTCTGGATCGATACCTTTGTTCTCAAACTCAGGGAAATACTTACTGCTCCTGTGCTGCATCACCCTTTCCTCTTCAAGGGAAAAACCAACGCAAGCCCAATCTCCGTCAACGCGTCAATTTCTAGCGTTGTTGTTTGAGAAGTAGCAGAGCCTAACCAGCCATGGCAGGTTACCCAGCGCGTCGACCCGGCTCAGCCGCCGCCCAACCCACAGGCGCCTCAGCCAGCACCGAATCAGCCGCCACACTTTCAAACGCTGCGGGGTCACTTTTCTAACCCCGTTAACAAGGTGCTGGCGTTGACCCGCAACCTAGAATCTCTTCCCATCCACGGAAACTCTCTGGCTGAAGTAGAGGCAAGGAACGCCATCGTGATGTTGAAAACAGCGGTGGTCCAACAGGCGCATTATTCATATAGCCGCGAGAGGCTGCACTCCACGCCTCAAGAAAGTCATACCAGGAGCCGTCATGATGACCTGCCCGCGGTTTCCAGCAGTGAACGGCGACAGCCTCCGCAAATCAACCTGCCCGGGATGCTCGACACCCGGGCTCAGGACCTCGTGGATGCAGCACGAGCCGCCCGCCTGACGGAGGTGTCGGTCACGACAGTTCAAGGCTATTCGGTTTACGTGCCGCCTTCCCCCGTGCAGGACGAGTCAGGTGGCAGGAACATAGGGATACCCTGTCTGTCACCCGCCCTCTGCAACAAGCGTATCCCAAAAGATTTTAAAGGTCCGCGCGAGGTTCCCAATTACACGTCGGATCTCGAGCCAGGGGCGTGGGTTGAAAGTTACGAGCTTGCAATGGATATGCTTGATGTTAATGAGGCGGTATGTGCCAAGTACTTTATAGTGATGCTGGAAGGGACGTCATGCACTTGGATGAAGAACCTGCCGCCCAACTCCATCAACACTTGGGCAGAGTTAAAGGAGTGTTTTATCAAAAACTTCCGAGGAACTTGCAAGTGCCCGATGACTATTGTCGACTTGAAGAATTGCATCCAGGACCCAGACGAGCCGACCCATCATTGGACGCGACGGGTTGCTGAGGTAATCCACTCGTCGGATGGTATTTCGGCGGCTCAGGTCATGCTGATCTTGGAGAAAAACTGTCACTACCAACCTCTGGTGTTGAAGCTCGGGCGACTCAAGCGCAAAGTGTAGGATATGGGAGAACTAATGGACACCCTTACTAGGTACGCTGAGTCTGATGACACTAAGGATCCCGGGGAGGACGGCGATAAAATCAGCAGTGCCAGGAGGCGGGAGTCATCCAAAGGCCACTCACAGTCCCAGGGACGAAATAACTACAACCCCCGGGGCCAAGGGAAGAAAAGGCAACAGGAAGGTACGACTGAATTCGTCGCCAATACCAACACGGGGACCGGGAACCAGCGTCCGAAGAAGAGGGGTTTCAGTGGGAAGAAGCCACGCAACTATAACGATATGCTCAAAGGTCCATGCCCACAACATACCACGGCGGAAGGTCCATCCTGTTGGAAATATGCCCTAGAGGCAATAATAAATTAGTTGTTATTATATTTCTTAGTTCATGATAATCGTTTATTATCCATGCTATAATTGTATTGATTGGAAACACAATACTTGTGTGGATACATAGACAAAACACTGTCCCTAGTAAGCCTCTAGTTGACTAGCTCGTTGATCAAAGATGGTCAAGGTTTCCTGGCCATAGGCAAGTGTTGTCACTTGATAACGGGATCACATCATTAGGAGAATCATGTGATGGACTAGACCCAAACTAATAGACGTAGCATGTTGATCGTGTCATTTTGTTGCTACTGTTTTCTGCGTGTCAAGTATTTGTTCCTATAACCATGAGATCATATAACTCACGGACACCGAAGGAATGCTTTGTGTGTATCAAACGTCGCAACGTAACTGGGTGACTATAAAGATGCTCTACAGGTATCTTCGAAGGTGTTCGTTGAGTTAGTATGGATCGAGACTGGGATTTGTCACTCCGTGTGACGGAGAGGTATCTCGGGGCCCACTCGGTAATACAACATCACACACAAGCCTTGCAAGCAATGTGACTTAGTATAAGTTGCGGGATCTTGTATTACGGAACGAGTAAAGAGACTTCCCGGTAAACGAGATTGAAATAGGTATGCGGATACTGACGATCGAATCTCGGGCAAGTAACATACCGAAGGACAAAGGGAATGACATACGGGATTATATGAATCCTTGGCACTGAGGTTCAAACGATAAGATCTTCGTAGAATATGTAGGATCCAATATGGGCATCCAGGTCCCGCTATTGGATATTGACCGAGGAGTCTCTCGGGTCATGTCTACATAGTTCTCGAACCCGCAGGGTCTGCACACTTAAGGTTCGACGTTGTTTTATGCATATTTGAGTTATATGGTTGGTTACCGAATGTTGTTCGGAGTCCCGGATGAGATCATGGACGTCAGGAGGGTTTCCGGAATAGTCCGGAAACGAAGATTGATATATAGGATGACCTCATTTGATTACCGGAAGGTTTTCGGAGTTACCGGGAATGTACCGGGAATGACGAATGGGTTCCGCGAGTTCACCGGGGGGGGGGGGGGGGCAACCCACCCCGGGAAAGCCCATAGGCCTTGAGGGTGGCACACCAGACCTTAGTGGGCTGGTGGGACAGCCCAAAAGGGCCCTATGCGCCAAGAAGAGAAAATCAAGAGAAAAAAAAAGAGGAGGTGAGAAGGAAGGGAAGGACTCCCTCCCACCAAACCAAGTCCAACTCGGTTTGGGGGGGGGGAGTCTTCCCCCCTTGGACTCGGCCGACCCCCAAGGTCCCCTCCCTCCCACCTATATATACGGAGGTTTTAGGGCTGATTTGAGACGACTTTTCCACGGCAGCCCGACCACATACCTCCACGGTTTTTCCTCTAGATCGCGTTTCTGCGGAGCTCGGACGGAGCCCTGCTGAGACAAGGTCATCACCAACCTCCGGAGCGCCGTCACGCTGCCGGAGAACTCTTCTACCTCTCCGTCTCTCTTGCTGGATCAAGAAGGCCGAGATCATCATCGAGTTGTACGTGTGCTGAACGCGGAGGTGCCGTCCGTTCGGTACTAGATCGTGGGACTGATCGCGGGATTGTTCGCGGGGCGGATCGAGGGACGTGAGGACGTTCCACTACATCAACCGCGTTCACTAACGCTTCTGCTGTACAGTCTACAAGGGTACGTAGATCACTCATCCCCTCTCGTAGATGGACATCACCATGATAGGTCTTCGTGCGCGTAGGAAAATTTTTGTTTCCCATGCGACGTTTCCCAACACATCCACCCATTCTTGGGAAGACTGCTACGTGATGCAGGAGTTTCATGCCAAGGCGCTCAAGGGCAACCAAGGAGGGGGTAGTGGTGGACAATCAGACCAATTCGGGTCGGGCGGCTTACACAGGAGTCCGTTCAGCGGTTTCCCCAACCCTGGTCCTCAGGGCGGGTCACATTCCAACCCTAGGCAGTATCCGGTCCAGAATACCCAGCAGTATAATGCGCAGGGCGATTTTCAGCAGCAACTTCAACAAGGCGACTCACAACAGAGAATGATAACAACGGTTTCAAGAACAACCCCAAGCAGTTGAACAGTGGGCAATATCATGTGTTTACCACCATTACTTGCAAAAGGGACAAAAATGTCAAACACATAACCGTCAGCGTCGCTGAGCCGATGCTCCCTAGGTATCTCAATTGGTCCGAGCAGCCTATTATCTGGAGCAGGGATGATCACCAGCCCCGGGTTGACAACCCTGGCGACTTAGCTTTGGTCGTAGCGCCACAGGTAGGGGGCTACACCCTCGCCAAACTCCTCATAGATGGAGGCAGCAACATCAACATCTTATACTACGACACTTTCCGAAGAATGAATTTCTCCGAAGGCGACTTGATGCCATCCTCTACGGTCTTCCACGACATTGTCGCGGGTAAGTCGGCATATCCTATTGGGAGGGTTAAACTCAATGTGGCTTTTGGCACCGAGTCTAATTACAGGAGCGAGTCTCTCATGTTTGAGGTGGTCAAGATCAAAAGCCCTTGCCACGCGCTTTTTGGTTGGTCGGCTTATGCCCGTTTCATGGCCCGCCCATGTTATGTCTACCTCAAGCTCAAGATGCCAGGACCTAAAGGAACCATCGCGGTCAGTGGAGATCGGAAGATAGCTCAAGAGTGCGAGCAGTGAGATGTCGCTTATGCTGAGTCGTCCTGTGCAGCTGAGGAACTCAAGTTTCATCAGGCCAACGTCGACCCGGCGGACATGACCCCGCTCAAGAAGACAACGATCGATTCAAAGCCACCCCTTAAGTTTAAACCGACAGATGACAATAAAGTGGTGGATTTCACTCCCGGTGACTCTTCCAAGCAATTCACCATTGGGACGGGTCTCGATCCCAAATAGGAAAGCGCGCTCATCGAATTCATCCACGAGAATCGTGACATCTTTGCGTGGAAACCTTCTGACATGCCGGGTATACCGAGAGAATTCGTTGAGCACCATCTTAACATAGATCCCAAAATGAAACCGGTTCAGCCATATCTTCGCCAGTTTAACGAGGAAAGGCGTAAAGCAATCAGAGAAGAAGCCGCGCTTCTCTTGGCCGCTGGCTTCATTGTGGAAGTTTTTCACCCAGAGTGGTTGGCCAATCCGGTTTTGGTACTTAAGAAGAGTGGCACCTTTCGCATGTGCATTGACTATACCGACCTTAACAAAGCTTGCCCGAAGGACCCTTTCGCCCTCCCTCACATCGATCAAATCATTGATTCTACGGCGGGTTGCGAGTGGTTGTGTTTTTTGGATGCATACTCAGGTTACCACCAGATCAAGATGGCTTTGGAGGATCAGGAGAAGACGTCCTTCATAACCCCCTTTGGCTCTTTTTGTTATGTATCTATGCCGTTTGGGCTCAAGAGTGCGGGTGCAACTTATCAGTGCTGCATCCAGAATTGCCTACACAGTCAAATTGGGTGCAACGTTCATGCCTATGTTGATGACATAGTAGTGAAATCCCAGAAGAAAGAGCCACTCCTGGAGGATCTTAAGGAGACGTTCGACAATTTGCGCGTGTATCAGATGAAGTTTAACCCGACCAAGTGTGTCTTCGGTGTCCCTGTGGGGAAGTTATTGGGTTTCTTGGTGTCAGAGCGAGGCATTGAGGCTAGCCCGGACAAAATCAAGGCAATTACTTCACTTGGCAAGCCGGCCACTATTAACCAAGTCCAGCGCATGGCGGGTCGTATTGCGGCTCTGAGTCATTTCATAAGTCGCCTTGGGGAGAAGGCCATCCCTCTTTATCAGCTGCTCAAGAAAACAGACTGTTTTGTGTGGACGGATGCGACCAATGAAGCTTTTGAAGCCTTGAATAAGCACCTGGGTGAGCCGCCTGTTTTAGCTGCTCCTGTTGACAAAGAGCCTATGCTCCTGTACATTGCTGCCAACTCTAAGGCAGTAAGTGTGGCAGTGGTTGTCAAACGAAAGGAAGAACGAAAGGAATATCCGGTCCAAAGGCCGATGTACTTTGTTAGGGAAGTCTTAACACTCTCCAAACATCGTTATCCACACTGGTAGAAGCTGGGTTTTGGGATCTTCATGGCGAGTCGGAAGCTGAAGCACTACTTCCAGGAGCACCCGACCACGGTGGTCAGTTCCGCACCACTTGGCGACATTATACAAAACCGTGAAGCAACTGGGCGGATTGCTAAGTGGGCTATCGAGCTTGGTCCTCACCATGTGAAATATACGCCCCGCACGACCATCAAGTCTGAGGCCTTAGTGGATTTCATCAATGATTGGATCGAGCTGTAGGTCCCACAAGACATACCTGATCACACGTATTGGACTATCCATTCTGACGGGTCTAGGCAGCTGGAAGGCTCGGGGGCTGGCGTGGCACTAACTTCGCCATAGGGTGACAAGTTTTGTTACGTCCTCCGGCTCATGTTCCCATGTACTAACAATGCGGCAGAGTATGAAGCTTTGCTCCATGGGCTTAGGATCGCCAAAGAGATGAACCTCAGCCGAGTCAGATGCCTGGGCGACTCAGATCTGGTGGCACAACAAGTCTCTGGAACATGGGATTCCAGGGATCCTTTGATGGCCGCTTATAGATGTGTTGTGTCAGACGTGGCGTGTCACTTTCATGGTTATCAAGTTGATCATATTGATCGCCGGCTCAACAAAGCAGCTGATGCTCTTTCACGACTCGGGTCGCAGCGTAAGCCGGTTCCTCCCAATGTCTTTTTTGGATATTTTGCATAACCCGTCGGTGAAATAGCCTTCTCAAGAGGATATAGCAGTCCCTCACCCTGAGTCTCAACTTGTGGCGGCTCTTCGTGCCACTCCGGATTGGGCGGTCCCCTACATGGCGTATTTAGCATGGGGCGAGTTACCTACCGATAAGTTGTTGGCCTGCCAGATTGTCCGGCGATGCAAATCCATGGTTATACATAACGACGAGTTCAACAAACGAAGCACTTCTGGAGTTTTTCAAAGGTGCGTCTCATCTGAAGAAGGATGTGCAATCCTTAATGAGATCCACACAGGCGATTGTGGTCATCACGTCGGGTCACGCTCTTTGGTGTCCAAGGCCTTTAGACATGGATTCTACTGGTTGACGGCTCACACAGACGCTGAGGATATAGTGCGCAGATATGATGGATGTCAGAAATTTGGGCGTCAGATGCATGTGCCGGCTGAGGAATTGCGGATGATCCCAATTACATGGCCTTTTGCGGTCTGGGGGCTTGACATGGTCGGTCCCTTCAAGATGTCTTCCAACAAAAAGACTCACCTGCTAGTGGCTGTTGACAAATTTACCAAGTGGGTTAAAGCAGAGCCGGTCAGTAGTTGCGATACAGATACGACCATCAAGTTCCTCAAGAAATTGATTTTTTGCTTCGGGTATCCCCATAGTATCATTACTGATAATGGTACTAATCTATCCAAAGGCGCCATGCAAGAATTTTGTGAAAAAGAGCACATCCGGCTTGATGTCTCTGCAGTTGCACACCCCCAATCCAACGAACATGCGGAGAGGGCGAATCAAGATATCTTGTGAGGGATCAAGCCCCGACTTATGATTCCTATGGAACGTACCCCAGGATGTTGGGTTGAAGATCTTCCTTCTGTTCTGTGGAGCATCAGGACTACCCCTAATAGAACCAATGGTTATACGCCTTTCTTCTTGGTTTACGGAGTTGAGGCAGTGTTACCAAGTGCTATCAGGCACGACTCGCCATGAGTCGCCGCTTATGTTGAGGAAGACAACGAGCCGGCGCGTCAAGATTTGTTGGATGCTCTGGAGGAGGAACATGACTTGGCAACATCATGGTCGGCGATTTACCAACAAGACTTCCGATGCTATCATAGCCACCGAGTCAAAAGCCGAGTTTTTCAAGAGGGCGACTTAGTGCTCCGTTTGATTAAGGATCATACTGGTATGCATAAGTTATCCCCCCATGGGAAGGGCTGTTTGTCATCAGCAAGAGCCTTCATAATGGTTCCTACTACCTGGTGGATCTTCGTCCAGATAGGCCAACGACCGAGGTTGAAACAACCCGGCCGTGGAACATTGCCCACTTGCGGCCTTATTACACTAGAGCCACCGGCTCCTTATCATTGTACATAGTTTAGTCATTGTACTCTCTTTATATATATGTGTGTGTGTGTGTGTGTGTGTATATATATATATGTGTGTGTGTGTGTGTGTGTGTATAGCAGTAAATCCGGCGCCCACGAACTTCGGGGTCTCTGCCGTTTCAGCTTCTCGAGAGCATGAGTATTTATTGTTTCATAAGCCGTCCAAGCATGGACGCTATCAGTATCAAAGAGCATAAGTTGCCATGCTGCACTTATTTCAAAACTGGATACTGGTAAGCCAAAGAGGACCAAAGTTTCCATGTTGCATGGTTCAAACATAGGCACTCTATATGGTTTTGAGAATCAAGCCGGCTTACTTGGGGGCTACTAGTTCCTAAGTCGTTTTGCAGTAAGAGCGTAAACACTTCTGCAATCCTATGTCCGACTTTTCCCTAATCATAGGTCACTTGGGGGCTTCTACTCACCGAGTTCACCCTGAATAGCCTCTTGGCTAGCGAAAAATTAACGCATTACAATGGTTATACCGGACTGTGTGTTTGGCGACTCGCCCTATAGTCCCATGTACTCTTGGCGAGTCAATCCACTTCTGGACCCTGAACTTGCCTTGGTTGAAACATGAAGGGTGCTAGCTGGAGCCGACATATGCAAAATAGACAAACCATGGGTTCACTGAACCTGCTTCACCGAAGCTTGACTCGCGCCTGATCAGCCGGTCTAAACAACTCAGGTTGTTGCAAAAGCCTTTCTGGGGTAGCACTAGAGCCTTGCAAGCTCTTCCTACCCTGTCATGACTCATTGAGTCGGCAACTTTTATGACTACAAAGTATCTTTGTGGCATAGTTAAGAGTTTTCTAAAAAAAACTAATTCTAAACCGCCGTGTCTCACTGAGCCGGTTTATTATTTCTTCACTGACAGCAGGGGGAGTAATTAATTGTCAAAGACATGGAAAATATGCCTAGTAAGGTGACTCATATTAACAAAAGGATGAGACTTCAAAGTCAACAAAGGTACACATGTATCACAATATTTTTTCATCTTTAGCCTATTACATGGATCGGAAGGCCATAAAAAGTTGCATAACCCGGCATTGGATTTTCTAAACTGATCTCCGCGGGTGATCTTCAAGCAATTCCTAGATCAAGCCGCCCCTGGATTATCCTGCCTCAAGCTTTCGCCATCTTGGATCTGTAAGTCGCCCAATTTCCAATTGCCATTGGTCAATGCATGGAACTCATCCTCGTCAGTCAAGATGGTGGATAGGTCGGCATCAGAGTCAAAAGGATTCTTACGGCCCCGCGGAGTCGGAACGGTGATTTCATACGAGGGAGCAGTAACCCGCTTGTTGTGCTCAGCATAAGCCGCCTAATACTTGGTTAAGTCTAGACCGGCTTCTAGTTGAGTCGCCGCGAAGCGAGATTCCTTCACATAGCGATGATAATCTTCTTCAATAAATTCTGACCCATCGTCTTTGTACTCTACAAATTCCCCAGTTACTTCCTCCGGCTTAAGCTCTGGTGCATAAGCCAAGCACCAGCTCAGGGTGGTCAATACTCCTTTCCGGGCGGCTGATATTTTTAGCTCTGCTATTTGGGTTGGTGATACATCTCAAACGTATCTATAATTTTTGATGGTTTCACGCTGTTATCTTGTCTTCTTTGGTTGTTTTATGTACCTTTTATATCTTTTTTGGGACTAACTTATTAATTCAGTGCCAAGTGCCAGTTCCTGTTTTTTTCGTGTTTTTTACTCTTTTCAGATCTGATTTTGGAACGGAGTCCAAATGGAAGAAAAACCCCGAAATGATTTTTTCCCGAACGGAAGAAGATCAGGGGGCCTTTGGGCCAGGCCAGGTGGGCTCCAGGGAGCCCACAAGCCCCCACTCCGCCACCAGGGGGAGGCGGCGGTGGGTAGGCTTGTGGCCTCCCTGGCCGCCCCCTAACCTAGATCTTTGGCCTATAAATTCCCAAATATTCTGCAAAAAATCAGGGGAGCCTCAAAAATACTTTTCCGCCGCCGCAAGCTTCCGTTTCCGCGAGATCTCATCTGGAGACCCTTCCCGGCGCCCCACCGGAGGGGACTTTGGAGTTGGAGGGCTTCTTCATCATCATCATCGCCCCTCCAATGACTCGTGAGTAGTTCACTTCAGACCTACGGGTCCGTAGTTAGTAGCTAGATGGCTTCTTCTCTCTCTTGGATCTTCAATACAAAGTTCTCCATGATCTTCATGGAGATCTCTCCGATGTAATCTTCTTTGGCGGTGTGTTTGCCGAGATCCGATGAATTGTTGATTTGTGATCAGATTATCTATGATATATATTTGAGTCTTTGCTGATTTCTTATATGCATGATTTGATATCCTTGTAAGTCTCTCCGAGTCTTGGGTTTTGTTTGGCCAACTAGATCTATGATTCTTGCAAAGGGAGAAGTGCTTGGTTTGGGTTCTACCATGTAGTGACCTTTCCCAGTGACAGTAGGGGCAGCAAGGCACACATCAAGTAGTTGCCATCAAGGGTAAAAAGATGGGGTTTTTATCATTGGTTTTAGATTATCCTTCTACATCATGTCATCTTGCTTAAGGCGTTACTCTGTTCTTATGGACTTAATACACTAGATGCATGCTGGATAGCGGTCGACGTGTGGAGTAATAGTAGTAGATGCAGAAATATCGGTCTACTTGTTTTGGACGTGATTCCTATAGATATAATCATTGCATAGATATCATCACGACTTTGCGCTGTTCTATCAATTGCTCGACAGTAATTTGTTCACCCACCATCTACTTGCTTTCATGAGAGAAGCCACTAGTAAACACTACGGCCCCTAGGTCTATTCACATCCATCGTTTACACCTCCGCTTTTACTTTGCTTTGTTACTTTCAGTTCTCACTTGGCAAACAATCTATAAGGGATTGACAACCCCTTCATAGCGTTGGGAGCAAGCTTTTGTGTTTGTGCAGGATCTTGTGATACTCCTCCACCGGATTGATACCTTGGTTCTCAAACTGAGGGAAATACTTACCGTCACTGTGCTACATCACCCTTTCCGCTTCAAGGGAACACCAACGCAAGGCTCCAAGGCCACGGGGGAAATCCTTTGCATACTTGCCTAGGAAGCCCCTTATGGCGTAGCCGCAGCTGAAGGATTCCTGGTGCCATCGACACACCTGTTTCTGGCGCCATTGGAAGGTCTTTTGTGCATTAGCATAGCAGACATCAGTTGGCAGCATGGACAAACATCCCGGCATATACTTGATTGATTTTATGGGCTCTTGGTCGCCCATAACGGCCTTCATAGTCATCACACCGCCAGTGTACAGTTGTTCTATCAAGGTATATATTGCCTTCAACTTTAGCATGCAATCATCATGAAGATTGGCGGCTCGAGGACCTGTAGTAAAGATACACGATCATAAGTCGCCGGAAGGTCTTACAAACACGACTTTGGAACGAAAGATAGTGGTGGACACTTACCAAACACATCATTGGCGATTTTTGAGATATGACATTTTAACCCGGATAGTTCCTGCACGGCGACCTCCGTATGTTCCTCGGCTTGCTCTGCCCTTTTCAGTAAGGCGGCTCGCTCCGTTTCGGCCTTGATTTAAAGCTCTTTGTGTTCCGCCTTCATCTTCTCCATATCAACCAATGCAAGGCGGAGTTTCTCTTCAAACTTAGCTCGAGCATCTTACTGCTCAGCCAGACTTTGCTTCAGGCCGGCCATGATTGAGTCGGCCTGAGTCAATGATTCCTACGAACACCAGGGCAAAACAAGTTTCATCCACATTACAAGCAATATCCCTCACACTTCGGGGCTAATGTATGATTCATTTTTTCTAAGGTAATGCCTTCAAGCAAGACCCAGTTCATCTTTAAAAAGATGACCCGGCCCTTGGTGGCTACAGGTTAATGCTTTCTTCAATTATATGCTAAAGACCCGGCTCATGTTTAAAAAGATGACCCGGCCCTTAGGGGCTACAGGTTGAAGCTTTATTCAAATAAATGCTCAAGACCCCGCTCATCTTTAAAAAGATGAACCGGCCCATAGGGGCTACAGGTTGAAGCTTTCTTCAATTATATGCTAAAGACCCGGCTCATCTTTAAAAAGATGACCCGGCCCGTGGGGGCTACAGGTTGAAGCTTTCTTCAAATAAATGCTCAAGACCCGACTAATCTTTAAAAAGATGACCCGGCCCTTGGGGGCTACAGGTTGAAGCTTTCTTCAATTATATGCTAAAGACCCGACTCATATTTAAAAAGATGACCCGACCCTTGGGAGCTACAGGTTGCAGCTTCCTTCAAAATGTAAACTAAAGACCCGGCTCATCTTTAAAAAGATGACCCGACCCTTAGGGGCTACGGGATGAAAATTTATACAAAGCTCGATTCATCAAAGATGACTCGCCCTTTGGAGGGCTAATGGGAAGACATGTCAAGGAGGTTAACAGGTATCATACCTCATGTTTTCTTCTCATCATGTTAACCAAGCTTTTTTCCATTTCATGGCTCGTCTCCACGCGACTCACAAAGCCAGAATATAGTTCATCAAACTCCAACTTCTCAAAATTGGGAAGCTTCAATTTGGTCATGTCCTTCTCTACAAAGAATGGGGCATCTTTGGGCGCATGCTTGGTCAATACTGCGGATGCAGGTTAGGAAAAACATGTACCAATGACGACGACTGGATCTGGGTCATGCATCACTTCTTCAGCCGCCTTTTGAGGACTTGGCAGATTGAGGTTTTCGGTTGTTTCCTTCTCAGGGCTTGGAAGCTCATCTCGGATATCGGGGAAATCATCAAAGGCTTCGGCGTGAGTCTCATCCGGCTCATCTTGAGCTTCCGGGATGGAAGTACTCATTCCAAATATTTCAGCCGCCTTGGGAATGGATGACGTCTCGCCGGTTTTCCTCTTCTTCGCTTGAGCCCTAAAAAAGATGGTAATTATGTTAAAATAGAAACATTGGCACCAAAAAGAGCATGTTGGCAAACGAACTTACCCCTGAAGGCAGATTAGGGAAGAGCTGAGGCAGCTGAATCGCCAAATGAAGGAGGTGAAACCTGTCGGATGTAAGACTCAAAGATTGAGTAAATTGTGAGAATAATTTGCACAGGAAGGAAGGGCATTTAATATAAAAATGTAACTCCCTCTTTCATTTACGACCGACCGTTTTCTTAGGCAAGCCGGACAGGAGGTCCCCGGAGCAGCTTCGAGTATGACATTTTGGCGTAAAACTCGCCTTCTTCAAAAGGAAATCGGGATCTATATGAGCATCTGGGTGAGACAGGGGAACTTTCCTACACATTCGCCTTGCCGGCATGGGAGGAGAATAATTTTAGTCGGAAGAAATGGAAATTACCTCGACGTCTTCATCTTGGCTCTCTATGTCATCATCCTAGAAATAGAAGCGGCAATGCAAGATGACAAGTCGGGTTAGAATAATGAAGACAAGAGCATTTACCTCTGACTGTTCCTCGGCGACCCGAGATTTGCCCACAACGGATGACTCCTTTGTGGCGGCTTTGCCCCTGGTTTTCTTATTCTTTGGGGAGGGTTTTGGCACTTTCTTGACGACGGTTTTGGGTCTTCGTTTCCAGAAAGACAAGTCCTTCTGATTGACATAATCAGATCCCGGATCAGAGACAAGCCTGAGTATATAAAAAGCTAGATAGGAAAGTTGAGATGGTTCACCTCTGGAGCCGGGTTGGAAACGCGGAACGGTTTTAACCCAATCTTGGAGCAGTTATCAACAGGCTCGCCGCTTAATTTCTTCACAATATCAACAATGTCTCCTTCTTCAAGACTAACATTGTAGAAGCATTGTGGATGGTTTAAGTCGCCGTTGTACTGACACATTAAGCCGTCCCGGTGGCTCAAAGGCATAATCCTCCACTCCACTCAACAGCGAATCAGATCAATGCATGTAAGGCCGTTGGCGGTTAAATCCCTGAGCTTTGCAAAGACAGGGGTGAGTGAAGCTTCTTCTTCATGAGTTAGCTTTTCAGGCAGCTTAAAATCTATGGGTAGACGTTCCTGCCTAAAACCTGGTAAGGGGTTCTCATTGGGTGGAGAGGTGTCACGGCAGTAAAACCAAGTCTTTGCCCAACATTTGGGGTGACTGGGCAGTGCAGCAGCCGGGAACCCGCATTCTCGTCGCCTCTGGATATTGACTCCTCCAAGCTCTAGGCAGGGCCCGTCAGCAAACTCCGTTTGGCGGTTCAAATAGAAGAACTTCTTGAACAAGAGGATGGTGGTGTAATGCCCCAAGTGTAAAACCTTCCCTATTTGGAACCTACTTCATGTGGGACCACCTTGTCATTGATATGAGAGAGTCCTATGCATGTATGATTTCATGTGTCCCTTATTTTCTTCCTTGCATGCATGCATACCATATTGTTTCATGCACATCTTGTCCTTGTGGTTGCATTGTGTTCATGTGTAGCCATTGTGATTTCATGTGGAGTGTGTATGTGGTGATGTGGCTAGTAGACTTAGCATAGGTGGTGGCTTATCTTTTTCTAAACCCCTTTCCCTCCTTGTTTCAAACCCAAATTTCCTCTTACTCCTAACCTAATTTAAAGATGTCCTATGTTTGAGATATATTGTGGGAATATTGGAGTGATATGTTTGATGTTTTGTTAAGTTGAAATAAGGGTGCAAATAAATCCAAAACAGATACTAAATTGTTGTTTTGTATTTATTCAAGTTGCTCCAAAAATTCCCTTTGTATTTTATTCAAATAGGTTAAATGTTTTCCTGACCAGGGACATTTTTGTTTTGATTTTATCTTCAACAGATTGCCGTGTGGGCCTTTTCTTTTCTCTAGGTTTTATTTAAATAGGAAATAGCCAGAGTGGTCTTTTCTTTCTATCTAGCGCACTAGTGGGCTCCCTCCTACCTAGTCGGACCATCTCTCTGTCTCAAGAGCCCACGGCGCGTCCGTCGTCGTCCTCCTCGCTTTCCAGCATGGCACTGGGTCCCGCTTTTTATCCTCTCTAATCGATCCCCTCTGCTTTCCACCAAAGAGCGTCACGCACATGGCTTCCGTCGCATCCCTCGCTCCCCCATCGCCCTATAAAAGGCCCCTTGGCGTTCGTGCCTTGCTAGGGTTCCTCCTCCGCCGCCGCTCCATCCAAATCGCATCTCCCTCCTCTCTCTGTCGTCGCCGCAACGTAAGAGATCGGCTCCGCCATGGCCGAGCCATGAAGGTCGTCGTCGCCGTTGCTGTGGGACTGCTTCCTCCTTGTCGAAGGGTCCCGAAGCTCGCAGGCCTCTCTAGGAGTCCGTTCCCGCCGCTGGATCGTCGTCTGCACCCCTGCTTCCTCTTCCTCCTGGAGGCGCATCTTCTCCGACGAGCTCCTCCTCTCCGCGGGCTTCTTCCACTACTTCCTCTACGGGCGTATTCCTCCTCGACCCGTACGTGAGGTAGTGCTCCTACTCCTTCCTCCCTGTCCCAGATCAAGCGCCATAGCAGTAGAACCGATGCGTGCGTCGCCTCTGTCGACGGAGCTGCCGCTCGCCGTGGATCCGTCGTCGTAGGGCCCCTCGGGCCGTAGTAACGCTAGAAATGGAACCCTGGTTTCCCTAGCAACCTTCCATCTAGGCCCCGTAGCTTGATTTGTAGCACAACGCCGGCGAGCACCTCCCCTGTTCCGGCTGATCGTCGGACAACAGAGATGCAGAAGGGGTACCTCTTCAGAGTTACTACCCCTTATCTGTTAAGTTCAGTGTCGTAACCTAGTGGTAGTGCGGTGTTGTTGCCTGTCAGGAGGGCGTGGGTTCGATCCCCCTCGGCACCCTTTTTCATTTCGTTTTGCTTCGGCACAATAGCCACAAGGGATACATTACCCTGTTAGATCTCCTCACCCTGTCGAAAACAGTGATAGTGGTGTGGTGGTTGGGCTTTGTGGTTGTTAAACAGAGGCCCTCGGTTCGAATCCCAGGCATGTCTCTTTTAGTTTCCTTCTTCCTTTTATTTTTTTTCTTTTGCTATTATCTTGCTACACTTGTGCCTAAAAAATAGGCATGAAAGTGGTGCACTTTATTTTTCTTTTCCTTCTAGCATTGTAGTGGCAGAGTTGTGAATGTGTTGTAGGTGTGTGTGTTGTGCACATGCATGGTGATATGCATGTGTATGTGTGTATGTGTGCACATGGTGATGTGCATGTGTATGTGTGGTGGTGGTGCTAGCATAGTGCAAGTTTGTAGATGCAACTAGTGTGTGCATATGTGGAGTAGTGAGATATGTAATTGTGCATGTATATTGTGGTGTGTGTATGTGAGTACCACACAAACATGAGTTTGACTCATGTGGCACAAATATATGTGTATTTGTAGGTGGTATGATTCTCCCATGATGTGTTACATGTTTAGATGCCTTACTTGTTTGTGTTTTGATCATGGGCATGTTTTGATGTGTGTAGTGGAGTGTATGTGTGTGTGTGGGACACCCTGTTGGGGAACGTCGCAAGGGAAACAAAAATTTTCCTACGCGCACGAAGACCTATCATGGTGATGTCCATCTACGAGAGGGGATGAGTGATCTACGTACCCTTGTAGATCGTACAGCAGAAGTGATTAGAGATCGCGGTTGATGTAGTGGAACGTCCTCACGTCCCTCGATCCGCCCCGCGAACAATCCCGCGATCAGTCCCACGATCTAGTACCGAACGGACGGCACCTCCGCGTTCAGCACACGTACAGCTCGACGATGATCTCGGCCTTCTTGATCCAGCAAGAGAGACGGAGAGGTAGAAGAGTTCTCCGGCAGCGTGACGGCGCTCCGGAGGTTGGTGATGATCTCGTCTCAGCAGGGCTCCGCCCGAGCTCCGCAGAAACGCGATCTAGAGGAAAAACTATGGAGGTATGTGGTCGGGCAGCCGTGAGAAAGTCGTCTCAAATCTGCCCTAAAAGCCCCATATATATAGGAGGAGGGAGGGGGACCTTGCCTTGGGGTCCAAGGGAACCCCAAGGGGTCGGCCGAGCCAGGGGGGAGGACTCTCCCCCCCCAAACCGAGTCCTACTTGGTTTGGTGGGAGGGAGTCCTTCCCCCTTCCCACTTCTCCTCCTTTTTTTTCTTCCTTTGATTTTTCTTCCTTGGCGCATAGGATTTGGTGGGCTGTCCCACCAGCCCACTAAGGGCTGGTGTGACCCCCACAAACACCTATGGGCTTCCCCGGAGTGGGTTGCCCCCCTCCGGTGAACTCCCGGAACCCATTCGTCATTCCCGGTACATTCCCGGCAACTCCGAAAACCTTCCGGTAATCAAATGAGGTCATCCTATATATCAATCTTCATTTCCGGACCATTCCGGAAACCCTCGTGACGTCCGTGATCTCATCCGGGACTCCGAACAACATTCGGTAACCAACCATATAACTCAAATACGCATAAAACAACGTCGAACCTTAAGTGTGCAGACCCTGCGGGTTCGAGAACTATGTAGACATGACCCGAGAGACTCCTCGGTCAATATCCAACAGCGGGACCTGGATGCCCATATTGGATCCTACATATTCTACGAAGATCTTTATCGTTTGAACCTCAGTGCCAAGGATTCGTATAATCCCGTATGTCATTCCCTTTGTCCTTCGGTATGTTACTTGCCCGAGATTCGATCGTCAGTATCCGCATACCTATTTCAATCTCGTTTACCGGCAAGTCTCTTTACTCGTTCCGTAATACAAGATCCCGTAACTTACACTAAGTTACATTGCTTGCAAGGCTTGTGTGTGATGTTGTATTACCGAGTGGGCCCCGAGATACCTCTCCGTCACACGGAGTGACAAATCCCAGTCTTGATCCATACTAACTCAACTAACACCTTCGGAGATACATGTAGAGCATCTTTATAGTCACCCAGTTACGTTGCGACGTTTGATACACACAAAGCATTCCTCCGGTGTCAGTGAGTTATATGATCTCATGGTCATAGGAATAAATACTTGACACGCAGAAAACAGTAGCAACAAAATGACACGATCAACATGCTACGTCTATTAGTTTGGGTCTAGTCCATCACGTGATTCTCCTAATGACGTGATCCAGTTATCAAGCAACAACACCTTGTTCATAATCAGAAGACACTGATTATCATCGATCAACTGGCTAGCCAACTAGAGGCATGCTAGGGACGGTGTTTTGTCTATGTATCCACACATGTAAATGAGTCTTCATTCAATACAATTATAGCATGGATAATAAACTATTATCTTGATACAGGAATTATAATAATAACTATACATTTATTATTGCCTCTAGGGCATAATTCCAACAGTCTCCCACTTGCACTAGAGTCAATAATCTAGCCCTCACATCACCATGTGAATTACATTGTGATAAATTTGACACCCATACAGTTCTGGTGTCGATCATGTTTTGGTCGTGGAAGAGGCTTAGTCAGCGGGTCTGCTACATTCAGATCCGTGTGCACTTTGCATATATTTACGTCCTCCTCCTCGACGTAGTCGCGGATGAGGTTGAAGCGTCGTTTGATGTGTCTGGTCTTCTTGTGAAACCTTGGTTCCTTTGCTAAGGCAATGGCACCAGTGTTGTCACAGAACAAGGTTATTGGATCCAGTGCACTCGGCACCACTCCAAGATCCGTCATGAACTGCTTCATCCAGACACCCTCCTTAGCCGCCTCCGAGGCAGCCATGTATTCCGCTTCACATGTAGAATCTGCTACGACGCTTTGCTTGGAACTGCACCAGCTTACTGCACCCCCATTAAGAATAAATACGTATCCGGTTTGCGACTTAGAGTCGTCCGGATCTGTGTCAAAGCTTGCATCGACGTAACCTTTTACGGCGAGCTCTTCGTCACCTCCATACACGAGAAACATCTCCTTAGTCCTTTTCAGGTACTTTAGGATATTCTTGACCGCTGTCCAGTGATCCACTCCTGAATTACTCTGGAACCTGCCTGCCATACTTATGGCCAGGCTAACATCCGGTCTAGTGCACAGCATTGCATACATGATAGAGCCTATGGCTGAAGCATAGGGGACTGAGCGCATATGCTCTCTATCTTCATCAGTTGCTGGGCACTGAGTCTTACTCAATCTCATACCTTGTAACACTGGCAAGAACCCTTTCTTGGACTGTTCCATTTTGAACCTCTTCAAAACTTTATCAAGGTATGTGCTTTGTGAAAGTCCTATCAAGCGTTTTGATCTATCCCTATAGATCTTAATGCCTAGAATGTAAGCAGCTTCTCCTAGGTCCTTCATAGAGAAAGTTTTATTCAAGTAACCTTTTATGCTATCCAAAAGCTCTACGTTGTTTCCAATCAGTAATATGTCATCCACATATAATATTAGAAACGCCACAGTCACTTTCTTGTAAATACAAGATTCTCCAACCACTTGTATAAACCCAAATGCTTTGATCACCTCATCAAAGCGTTTGTTCCAACTCCGAGATGCTTGCACCAGTCCATAAATGGATCGCTGGAGCTTGCACACTTTGTCAGCATTTTTAGGATCGACAAAACCTTCGGGTTGCATCATATACAACTCTTCCTTTAAGGAAACCGTTAAGGAACGCCGTTTTGACATCCATCTGCCAAATTTCATAATTGAAAAATGCAGCTATTGCTAACATGATTCTGACGGACTTAAGCATCGCTACGGGAGAGAATAGTCTCATCGTAGTGAATTCCTGGAACTTGTGAAAAACCCTTTGCCACAAGTCGAGCTTTATAAACGGTCACATTACCGTCAGCGTCCGTCTTCTTCTTAAAGATCCATTTGTTCTGAATAGCCTTGCGGCCCTCAGGTAGTATCTCCAAAGTCCATACTTTGTTCTCATACATGGATCCTATCTCGGATTTCATGGCTTCTAGCCATTTGTTGGAATCTGGGCCCACCATTGCTTCTTCATAATTTGCAGGTTCATTGTTGTCTAACAACATGATCGTCAAGACGGGATTACCATACCACTCTGGAGCAGCGCGTGATCTCGTCGACCTGCGTGGTTCAACAGAAACTTGAACTGGAGTTTCATGATCATCATCATTAACTTCCTCCTCAACCGGCGTCGCAATCACAGGGGTTTCCCCTTGCCCTGCGCCACCATCCAGAGGGATGAGAGGTTCGACAACCTCGTCAAGTTCTATCTTCCTCCCACTCAATTCTCTCGAGAGAAACTCCTTCTCGAGAAAAGTTCCGTTCTTAGCAACAAACACTTTGCCCTCGGATTTGAGATAGAAGGTGTACCCAACTGTCTCTTTTGGGTAGCCTATGAAGACGCACTTTTCCGCTTTGGGTTCCAGCTTTTCAGGCTGAAGCTTTTTGACATAAGCATCACATCCCCAAACTTTAAGAAACGACAACTTAGGCCTTTTGCCATACCACAGTTCGTATGGTGTCGTCTCAACGGATTTCGATGGTGCCCTATTTAAAGTGAATGCAGCTATTTCTAATGCATAACCCCAAAACGATAACGGCAAATCAGTAAGAGACATCATAGATCGCACCATTTCTAATAAAGTACGATTACGACGTTCGGACACACCATTACGCTGTGGTGTTCCAGGCGGTGTTAACTGCGAAACAATTCCACATTGTCTTAAGTGAGTACCAAACTCGAAACTCAGATATTCACCCCCACGATCAGACCGTAGGAACTTGATCTTCTTGTTACGATGATTTTCCACTTCACTCTGGAATTGCTTGAACTTTTCAAACGTTTCAGACTTGTGCTTCATCAAGTAGACATAACCATATCTACTTAGATCGTCAGTGAAGGTGAGAAAATAACGATATCCGCCGCGTGCCTCCACGCTCATTGGACCACACACATCAGTATGTATGATTTCCAACAAGTCACTTGCACGCTCCATTGTTCTGGAGAACGGAGTTTTAGTCATCTTGCCCATGAGGCATGGTTCGCACGTGTCAAGTGAATCAAAGTCAAGTGACTCTAAAAGTCCATCAGCATGGAGTTTCTTCATGCGCTTTACACCAATATGACCCAAGCGGCAGTGCCACAAAAATATGGCGCTATCATTGTTTACTCTAACTCTTTTGGTCTCAATGTTATGTATATGCGTATTGCTATCGAGATTTAATATGAACAATCCTCTCACATTCGGTGCATGACCATAAAAGATGTTACTCATAGAAATAGAACAACCATTATTCTCAGACTTAAAAGAGTAACCGTCTCGCAATAAACAAGATCCAGATATAATGTTCATGCTCAACGCAGGCACTAAATAACAATGATTTAAGTTCATCACTAATCCCGACGGTAGTTGAAGTGACACGGTGCCGACGGCGATTGCATCAACCTTGGAACCGTTTCCTACGCGCATCGTCACTTCGTCTTTCGCCAGCCTTCGTCTATTCCGCAGTTCCTGCTTCGAGTTGCAAATGTGAGCAACAGAACCGGTATCGAATACCCAGGCACTACTACGAGAGCTGGTTAAGTACACATCAATAACATGTATATCAAATATACCTGATTTTTCTTTGCCCGCCTTCTTATCTGCCAGATACTTGGGGCAATTGCGCTTCCAGTGACCCATACCCTTGCAATAGAAGCACTCTGTTTCAGGCTTAGGTCCAGCCTTGGGTTTCTTCGGCGGATTGGCAACAGGCTTGCCGCTCTTCCTTGAATTGCCCTTCTTGCCTTTGCCGTTTCTCTTGAAACTCGTGGTCTTGCTGACCATCAACACTTGATGCTCTTTACGGAGTTCAGACTCTGCGACTTTCAGCATCGCAAACAACTCGCCGGGAGACTTGTTCATCCCTTGCATGTTGTAGTTCAACACAAAGCCTTTATAGCTTGGCGGCAGTGATTGGAGGATTCTGTCAGTGATAGCTTCTTGCGGGAGTTCAATCCCCAGTTCAGCTAGACGGTTTGAGTACCCAGACATTTTGAGCACATGTTCACTGACAGACGAGTTTTCCTCCATCTTGCAAGCATAGAATTTATCGGAGGTCTCATACCTCTCGATCCGGGCGTTCTTCTGAAAGATAAACTTCAACTCCTGGAACATCTCAAATGCTCCATGACGCTCAAAGCGACGTTGAAGTCCCGGTTCTAAGCCATACAAGACTGCACATTGAACTATTGAGTAGTCCTCCTTACGCGCTAACCAAGCGTTCTTAACATCCTGATCAGCCGTAGCGGGTGGTTCATCTCCTAGCGCAGCATTAAGGACATAATCCTTCTTTCCAGCTTGTAAGATTAGCTTAAGATTACGAGCCCAGTCTACAAAGTTGCTTCCATCATCTTTCAACTTAGCTTTCTCTAGGAACGTATTAAAATTGAGGATGACACTTGCGTGAGCCATGATCTACAACACAAATATATTCAAAGTGGACTTAGACTATGTTCAAGATAATTAGAGTTCAACTTAATCAAATTATATGCTAAACTCCCACTCAAAAAGTACATCTCTCTAGTCATTTGAGTGGTTCATGATCCACTTACACTATCCCAAGTCCGATCATCACGTGAGTCGAGAGTAGTTTCAGTGGTAAGCATCCCTATGCTAATTATATCAACTATATGATTCATGATCGACCTTTCGGTCTCATGTGTTCCGAGGCCATGTCTGCACATGCTAGGCTCGTCAAGCTTAACCCGAGTGTTCCGCGTGCGCAACTGTTTTGCACCCGTTGTATGTGAACGTTGAGTCTATCACACCCAATCATCACGTGGTGTCTCGAAACGACGAACTGTAGCAACGGTGCACAGTCGGGGAGAACACAATTTCGTCTTGAAATTTTAGTGAGAGATCACCTCATAATGCTACCGTCGTTCTAAGCAAAATAAGGTGCAAAAAGGATTAACATCACATGCAATTCATAAGTGACATGATATGGCCATCATCACGTGCTTCTTGATCTCCATCACCAAAGCACCAGCACGATCTTCTTGTCACCGGCGCCACACCATGATCATCCATCAACGTGTTGCCATCGTGGTTGTCGTGCTACTTATGCTATCACTACTAAAGCTACATCCTAGCAAAATAGTAAACGCATCTGCAAGCACATATGTTAGTATAAAGACAACCCTATGGCTCCTGCCGGTTGCCGTACCATCGACATGCAAGTCGATATTTCTATTACAACATGATCATCTCATACATCCAATATATCACATCACATCGTTGGCCATATCACATCACAATCATACCCTGCAAAAACAAGTTAGACGTCCTCTAATTTTGTTGTTGCATGTTTTACGTGGTGACCAAGGGTATCTAGTAGGATCGCATCTTACTTACGCAAACACCACAACGGAGATATATGAGTTGCTATTTAACCTCATCCAAGGACCTCCTCGGTCAAATCCGATTCAACTAAAGTTGGAGAAACCATCACTTGCCAGTCATCTTTGAGCAAAGGGGGTTACTCGTAACGATGAAACCAGTCTCTCGTAAGCGTACGAGTAATGTCGGTCCAAGCCGCTTCAATCCAACAATACCGCGGAATCAAGAAAAGACTAAGGAGGGCAGCAAAACGCACATCACCGCCCACAAAACCTTTTGTGTTCTACTCGAGAAGACATCTACGCATGAACCTAGCTCATGATGCCACTGTTGGGGAACGTCGCAAGGGAAACAAAAAATTTCCTACGCGCACGAAGACCTATCATGGTGATGTCCATCTACGAGAGGGGATGAGTGATCTACGTACCCTTGTAGATCGTACAGCAGAAGCGATTAGAGATCGCGGTTGATGTAGTGGAACGTCCTCACGTCCCTCGATCCGCCCCGCGAACAATCCCGCGATCAGTCCCACGATCTAGTACCGAACGGACGGCACCTCCGCGTTCAGCACACGTATAGCTCGACGATGATCTCGGCCTTCTTGATCCAGCAAGAGAGACGGAGAGGTAGAAGAGTTCTCCGGCAGCGTGACGGCGCTCCGGAGGTTGGTGATGATCTCGTCTCAGCAGGGCTCCGCCCGAGCTCTGCAGAAACGCGATCTAGAGGAAAAACTATGGAGGTATGTGGTCGGGCAGCCGTGAGAAAGTCGTCTCAAATCTGCCCTAAAAGCCCCATATATATAGGAGGAGGGAGGGGGACCTTGCCTTGGGGTCCAAGGGAACCCCAAGGGGTCGGCCGAGCCAGGGGGGAGGACTCTCCCCCCCCAAACCGAGTCCTACTTGGTTTGGTGGGAGGGAGTCCTTCCCCCTTCCCACTTCTCCTCCTTTTTTTTTCTTCCTTTGATTTTTCTTCCTTGGCGCATAGGATTTGGTGGGCTGTCCCACCAGCCCACTAAGGGCTGGTGTGACCCCCACAAACACCTATGGGCTTCCCCGGAGTGGGTTGCCCCCCTCCGGTGAACTCCCGGAACCCATTCGTCATTCCCGGTACATTCCCGGCAACTCCGAAAACCTTCCGGTAATCAAATGAGGTCATCCTATATATCAATCTTCGTTTCCGGACCATTCCGGAAACCCTCGTGACGTCCGTGATCTCATCCGGGACTCCGAACAACATTCGGTAACCAACCATATAACTCAAATACGCATAAAACAACGTCGAACCTTAAGTGTGCAGACCCTGCGGGTTCGAGAACTATGTAGACATGACCCGAGAGACTCCTCGGTCAATATCCAACAGCGGGACCTGGATGCCCATATTGGATCCTACATATTCTACGAAGATCTTTATCGTTTGAACCTCAGTGCCAAGGATTCGTATAATCCCGTATGTCATTCCCTTTGTCCTTCGGTATGTTACTTGCCCGAGATTCGATCGTCAGTATCCGCATACCTATTTCAATCTCGTTTACCGGCAAGTTTCTTTACTCGTTCCGTAATACAAGATCCCGTAACTTACACTAAGTTACATTGCTTGCAAGGCTTGTGTGTGATGTTGTATTACCGAGTGGGCCCTGAGATACCTCTCCGTCACACGGAGTGACAAATCCCAGTCTTGATCCATACTAACTCAACTAACACCTTCGGAGATACCTGTAGAGCATCTTTATAGTCACCCAGTTACGTTGCGACGTTTGATACACACAAAGCATTCCTCCGGTGTCAGTGAGTTATATGATCTCATGGTCATAGGAATAAATACTTGACACGCAGAAAACAGTAGCAACAAAATGACATGATCAACATGCTACGTCTATTAGTTTGGGTCTAGTCCATCACGTGATTCTCCTAATGACGTGATCCAGTTATCAAGCAACAACACCTTGTTCATAATCAGAAGACACTGATTATCATCGATCAACTGGCTAGCCAACTAGAGGCATGCTAGGGACGGTGTTTTGTCTATGTATCCACACATGTAAATGAGTCTTCATTCAATACAATTATAGCATGGATAATAAACTATTATCTTGATACAGGAATTATAATAATAACTATACATTTATTATTGCCTCTAGGGCATAATTCCAACACACCCCTCTTATAAGAACTTGTGCACCTTCACTTGACCATATGTGAGTGGGCATAGTATCTTGTGTGGTGTGATTATCTTGGTAGATGAGCTTGTGATGTTGATGTGCTATGGCACACATACATGGGGTCAAAACCCTCATGTAACCATTTGTGTTGTGCACATGGGCAAGTAACTATGTAGGAGTGGATATAGTGAAATGTACATGAGATGATGCACTATTCACATGTATGTTTCTAGTATATTTTCCTTCCTTGTTTGTGGTCACTTGCTCCAAGTAAGTGCAGAGTTACTATATATGTTTTTTGGGGTAGAATATCCCAAGGAATACATTGGTGAACTTGGTTCCGCCATTGGAACTTTTTCTGGAGATGACATATTTCATTTTCTTCTATGTTTAGAGCTTGGTTCCATGAGTTGTGGTGTGCTCTTGTGTTTGATTCTTGGTTGTGGTAGTAGAGGGTAACCCCTCTACCACATGTTGGTTTCATTTCATGATTAGGAATCCATATGTGCAAGTTGTGCCCAATCAAAGTAGGCATGTGGCTGAAATTCCAGATTAGTGAAAATCTGAGATTTTCACGAAGTCTGAGAATCAATTTATATTTTCTTCTCCTGTTGATGAGGTTGTGCAGGTCAATGTGTTGTGATCTAGCCTTAGCTTTCAACTGGAAATGTTGAAGCTGATATGTTTGTCTAGCTCCATGTAAATTTTCATTCCATTTGGAGTCCTGTAGATATTGTTTTGGCTGCTGTCAAAATGCTTCAGAGCATAGACATATAGTGAGAATCTGGAATTTTTACTAAGTCCCTGAAATCTGATATTTTTAGGAAAGTTTGTAGCCTTGTAACTTTCTGTGTTTAATTCATTTGTGTGTGATTCTTGCTTGTGCTTGTGGTAATCTTGGATAGCTACAACCACATATATTATTTGTCATATTTGGGTGGCTGTAGATGCTTTGCATGTAGCTCACAAAGTGCTATGATGCAGTTTATGGCAGATTGTGTAGTTTTGCCATTTTGATGTTTGTGAGTGCTTAGTTGATGATGTGGTGTTCTTCTTTGCTCCACCCCATCCATGTTGGTTTGTTATATGTCTTGGCAACCTGGAAATACCAGAGTTGAGCCATTGGAGTGTGTTGTGATGATTTTGACACGTAGGGCTTCATATCTTCTTTCGTTGATTCCCGTTGATCCGTAGCTCCGATTGTAATGTCCTTTATATGCTTTTGCATCGTTTTCACAATACGCATCTGATCATGTCATTCTCATGCATGTCAAAATAGATTAGAATGCAGTTCTGTCCAGGAACATGTAATTGCTTCTCATGCTTGTGCTAGTGATAGAAATAGTGATGCATGCTCATATTCATCTCATGCATCATGTGATTGTTGAATCTTGAGGTGCTGTTGTTCATTGGATGTTATTCTTATGTTGGGTAGCACCGGGATCGAAGAACGAGTTCGTGGATTCGGGAGAGTACGTGCAGGACGAACAAGAACCATTCCAAGCTGAGGATATCACAAGCAAGATGATATGACCTTGATTCCATCTCTGGAGTTGTTAAGCTAGATTACGTTTCCATGTCATATGCTCGTTGCCTACCACTGAAATATTTGCCTCTTGAAATGCCATGAAACCAAACACTTATCCCTTCCTAGCAAACTTGAATGGCTAAGTAGGATTTCCTCAGCTACTAATGTTAGTGTTGCTAGATGCAGGTGCTTTGTCTCATGTGATAACATGAGCTTGATATCATTATCTTAATGATGTTATTTAATTAATGCACCTATATACTTGGTAAATAACGGTAGGCCTAGCATTTTGTCGGGTGTCTTGTTCCGTTATTGCCTCCATAGTTACCGGCTACCGGTGTTTGATTCCATATTGACCGCTCCTAACACGTTCGGGGTTGTTATGGGGACCCCCTTGATAAATCGCGTAGTGTTAAGACTTGTACGGCAGGACCCAACATTGGTGTTAATTTGCTAATCACTTAATAATAATCTGCATAGGGAATAGCTACCCTGAGGAATTTAATCAACAACCCGGGCCAGTGCTCCTCATGAGTGTTGGTCCAACCCAGAGCAGCTTATTACGCTCCCCGGGGCAACTCGGTGTTTTGGCGTGGTAACCATCGCTCATCCGGCGTGTCCTAAGACTGAGATACGCGGCTCTTATCAGGGTCGTCAACACGTCGGGAGGTCCTGCTAGTCTCGTCTTACCTTTGCGATATATCTTGCGTATAGGAATCCCGGTGAAGCTTTTGTTCGCCCCAGAGTTGAGGTTTTCCTCTAAGGAATCCGACGAGATCACGAGGTTCGTGATAGAGGATTACTTTGCGGCCTGTGTACGTTTGTGATGGACTAGTTGGAGCACCCCTGCAGGGTTTAATCTTTCGGAAACCCATGCCCGCGGTTATGTAGCAACTTGGAATATTTTGTTAACATCCGGTATTAGATAACTTAAACATAAGTTAATAAAATTGCCAACTCTGTGCGTAACCGTGACTGTCCCCTCGAAGATCTCTCTTCGATCGGGAACACAGTGGGGTTATGTTTGACGTAGGTACGTGTTCAGGATCACTTAGTGATCATCTATTTTCGACCGCTAGTATAGACCACCTTCATCTATGTTCTACGTAAGTTAGCCACCATATCAAGCTTAGGATGCTGCAACCTAAATACTCCACCTACCCAACCTAATAACTTGACTAGTTCTGGCACCGAGGTCATAGATTGCTGAGTCCCCGTGGCTCACAGATTCCTTCAAAACACCAACATGTTCAGGTACCCCAGAGACATGTGATCCCGGCGGCACGCAGCTAGCGTGGCAGTACGATGAGGAGAACGACCGCCTGTACGTGAACTATCCAGAAGATTGAGGCGTGGTCGTGATCGTGGGCCAGCAGGCAGGGTAGCATAGCCATTTCTCTTGTTTTGTAGTCCGTACCGGAACTACCTTGATTGTATGTGTGATGTACTCTGATATATTTATGAGATGGAAATTGAATCCCTTATTGTCATTCTATTGATATTATGTATGTGTAATGATACCTTGTTTGCGAGACGCTTAGATGCGCTCCTTTCCAATTCGGGCCTCGATCCCCAGATCGGAAAGGACCGCATCTTAGTCGTTACAGGTGGGCTCTATTTGCAGGTAAGCTTCGCAGAATACTTGTAACTGGCAAAGGTTGCTGATGGAGTTTGGGCCTAAGTCCCGGGGATGGAGGTTGAAGAAATGCAGGGCTTCCCTGAAGAACTTTGAGTCGGGCGGCGTGAAGCCCCGCTCGATGTGATCAGTAAAAACAACTACCTCTCCTTCGGCAGGTTGCAGGCGTTGCTCCCCTAAGGCGGTTTGGCAGCCGATCGCTTCCTACGGCTTGAGATTACCCACCTTTACAAAATTTGCAAGGAAGGCGACGTCGATCTCTGTTGGTAACTGGATGCATTTGGAGATTGTGCCCATGACTGCGAGCTCAAAGGACAGGGATAGAGATCTACATAAGGATGATTGGCGGGTCGTAAGGACCTACAAAGTGGTGACTCGCCAGCAAACAACTCAGAAAATATCTAAAAGGACATTGTGACTCGCCACAACACTAAGGGTGGGTTACGTTTCTAAATTTCCCTTAGATGTTTTTTGCTTGAGGACAAACACGTCTTCAATATGATGCCAGAGATCACGGATCTACGGGTGATTTTATTAAGGAAAATAATTTGCCAAATTAAAAGCGCTAAGAACACAGGTGCACTGCGGAGCTGTGAGGTGTTCTTGCAAAGCAATGGGGGGAACAACAGATCTACCAGGAAGTATTAATAGAACTACTGCAGTTCTTTGTTAAAATACGAGATCCAAGCAATGCTTATAGGGGTCGATGATGACCCACAAGTATAGGAGATCTATCCTAGTCCTTTCGATAAGTAAGAGTGTCGAACCCAACGAGGAGCAGAAGGATCTGACAAGTGGTTTTCAGCAAGGAAATATCTGCAAGCACTGAAATTATCGGTAACAAGTGATTGTGTGGTGAGATGATTCGTAGCAAGCAACAAGTAACAAAAGTAGCAGCAGTGCAGCAAAGTGTCCCAATCCCTTTTGTAGCAAGGGACAAGCCTGGAAAAAGTCTTATAGGAGGAAAAACGCTCCCGAGGACACACGGGGATTTCTGTCATGCTAGTTTTCATCATGTTCATATGATTCGCGTTCGTTACTTTGATAGTTTGATATGTGGGTGGACCTGCACTTGGGTACTGCCCTTACTTGGACAAGCATCCCACTTATGATTAACCCCTCTTGCAAGCATCCACAACTACAAAAGAAGAATTAAGACAAAGTCTAACCATAGCATTAAACTAGTGGATCCAAATCAGCCCCTTACGAAGCAACGCATAAACTAGGGTTTAAGCTTCTGTCACTCTAGCAACCCATCATCTACTTAATACTTCCCAATGCCTTCCTCTAGGCCCAAATAATGGTGAAGTGTTATGTAGTCGACGTTCACATAACACCACTAGAGCAAAAACAACATACAACACATCAAAATATCGAACGAATACCAAATTCACATGACTACTATTAGCATGACTTATCCCATGTCCTCAGGAACAAAAGTAACTACTCACAAAGCATAATCATATTCATGACCAGATAGGTAATGAGTAGCATCAAGGATATGAACATAAACGCTTCCACCAAATAATCCAACTAGCATCCACTACAAAGAGTAATTAACACTACTAGCAACCATACAAGTACCAATCGGAGTCGCGAGACGGAGATTGGTTACAAGTGATGAACTAGGGTTTGGAGATGAGATGGTGTCGATGAAGATGTTGATGGTGATGAGTCCCCTCCGATGAGAGGAGTGTTGGTGATGACGATGGTGACGATTTCCCCCTCCGGGAGGGAAGTTTCCCCGGCAGGATCGTCCTGCCGGAGCTCTAGATTGGTTGTGCTCAAGTTCCACCTCGTGGCGGCAGCGAATCCTCGAAAAAGACTCCTCCTGATTTATTTCTAGACGAAACCCTTCATATAGTAGAAGAGGGGGCCCAGAGGGCCAGCTGGGTGCCCACAAGCCCCCTAGGCGCGGCCAGGGGGTGGCCGCACCTAGCAGGCTCGTGGCCACCTGCTGGCGCTTCTTCAGCCCAGTATTTTTCATAATTCCCGAAAAAAATCCTCGTTGATTTTTACGGCGTTTGGAGTTGCGCAGAATAGGTATCTCAAACTTGCTCCAATTTCAGGCCATAATTCCAGCTGCCGGCATTCTCCCTCTTCAAGTAAACCTTGCAAAATAAGAGAGAAAAGGCATAAGTATTGTACCGTGAAGTGAAATAACAGCCCAAGAAGCGATAAATATCAACATGAAAGCATGATGCAAAATGGACGTATCAACTCCCCCAAGCTTAGACCTCGCTTGTCCTCAGGCGAAAGCCGAGCTCAATAAATTTGACCACATGTTTAGGGAGAGAGGTGTCGACAAAACAAGATACGAACATGCATGCATCATGATCATGATCAGAACAGCAATACCAACATATAATCTCTCATGCTAAAGTGACAATTCCTTCACAAAGTAAAGCATGGATCAAGAACCTTACCGAGAAGTAACAACCGATAGCCTTTAGTCATTGAAGCAATTGCAATTTATCACAACATCAGAAAGAGTCAAATAAGAGCTTGTAAAGCAAATCCACATACTCAATCATCCTTTCGTTCTCTACAATTGCTACAACTCACGTGGTACTCATGAGATCAAATTTTCAGCTGAACACAGAGAAAGATAGGGGCTCCTAGTTTTTCCTCCCAACTGCTTACCTCAAAGGTAATGTCAACAATAATAATTCATGAGTGCTTACCTCCAAGTTGACATATGAATATGGATCTTTCCCTAGCATATGATGTTAGCCAAGATAAAGGCGAAACAACGAATTGGTGAAGATCACCATGACTCTTTCAAGGGCAAAAATTAAAGGTACAAGATAGGCCCTTCGTAGAAGGAAGCAGAGGTTGTCATGCGCTTTTGAGGTTTGGATGCGTGTCCTCTTAGTGTGGAGGAACGTCACTTTATATTGCCTCCTGTGATAAAGAACTTTATTATGTAGTTTGTCGCTTTTATGTCTTCCTCATCACAGGTTCGTACAAAGCTTATTTTCCACACACTAATAGATCATACATATTAGGGAGCAATTTTTATTGCTTGCCCCGATGACAACTTACTTGAGGGATCTTATTCAATCCATAGGTAGGTATGCTGGACTCTCATGGCAAAACTGGGTTGAAGGTTTATGGATGCACAAGTAGTATTTCTACTTGGTGCGGGAGTTTTGGCTAATATGAGGTGGAAGCAATCGTCACATGCTAACGGATCTCTAATCATATAACATTGTTCGGAACCAAGCAAACACAATTCATTATGTTTTCTTCCTTGTCCAACATCTACTTCTAGGCATGCAATAGTTTAGTGACTATTCACAATCATAGATGGTGTCAAAGATGATATATTTATATGTGAACCTCTCGTTCCTTATCACTTCCTATTAATTGCAACAATGACCAAGGTCTACATTTGTCTACCCTCAACAAGTTTCAATCAACATTCTTTTTATATGTGAAGCCATCACTTCCCATAGGATCATTACCTGATCTTTCATGCTTTTGTTCTTTTCTCACTCTTTTGATCATGGCAAGAGGCAAAGCCCTTCAACTAAGACACTCTTTATTATATGGCTCACGAGCTCGAATACATCTGGGTGACACAAAGAAAAACTCAAGACTAAAACACTAAGACTTTTAATCTACTAGAGAAAAAGAAAACTGAAAAGGAACAAACTAAAACAAAGGTAAAGGCAAAAGATGTGATGGTGATACGATACCGAGGCAACTCCCCCAAGAATGTCAAAAGCCAAGGGGATTGCCCATACACATGTTTAGTTGTCTTCCTTTGGAGGTGATGGTGGTGGAGTTGTTGCAGAGGTCTTGAGCTTGTTTAATTTCCACCTAAGCATAAAATTCTGCTCCCTCAGATCATCATTTTCCTCTTCGAGCTTCAACACCCTTTGGCATAATTCCTGCTTACTCTCCTTCAAGAAACGAGAAGGGATAAACAAAGTCTTAGGCTTCTGCCTTGAGTCAGGGAGGCTCGACTTCTTGAACTCCACATGCGTGTGTCCAGGTTGAGGTAGAGGAGCCTCCTCTTCATCGGAACTTGTTTGTTCCTTCCCCTTGGGATCATAATATTCTTCCTCATCAGTGGTCCAACCATAAGGATCCAAGTCCCCATAGATCTTGGGGTTAGCGAGGTAATCAGCCACATAGCTCCCCCCTCTGAATCCTGAGAAGACATCTTGACCTAAATCTGTGGCAGAAAACAGGCTCGAAACAAAAACAAAGGAAATTTGCGTGATACAAGGGTCAGACCTTACAGGAGAATATATATTATTTTTTCCAGACGAGAAGGAGTACTCTGCATGAAAACGGAGTCCGGGAGGCACACGAGGTGGCCACAAGCCCCCCTAGGCGCGACCAGGGGGTGGGCCCGCGCCTGGCAGGCTTGTCGCCTCCTCGCGCGCTTTCCGGACTACTTACAATTTTTCTATTTTTTCAAAAATTCCAAAACGGAGAAAAAATCCTACTGGAAAAGTTTTGGAGTATGTTTTCTTACCGAATCACATACCTCTTCGTTTTCGGAGTCTGAAACAGGCTGATAAATATACCTTAGGTATTCTTCTGGAGTTATGGTATTGATGATATTGCTTTCAACATTTATGGGAGTACCTGAGATATAATGCTTGATTCTCTGCCCATTTACAACTCTCAAACAATTACTTTCCGTGTTATTGGTCTTGATAGCACCGCAATGATATACTTCCTCAACAATATAGGGACTTTCCCATTTAGAGCGAAGCTTGCCTATAAAGAATCTTAAATGAGAGTTATATAGCAAGACATAATCACCTACATTGAACTCACGCTTTTGTATCCTCTTATCATGCCACCTCTTAACCTTCTCTTTGAACAACTTGGCATTCTCATATGCCTGAGTTCTCCATTCATCAAGCGAGCTAATGTCAAATAACCTCTTCTCACCAGCAAGTTTGAAATCAAAGTTGAGCTCTTTGATTGCCCAACAAGATTTATGCTCTATCTCAAGAGGTAAATGACATGCTTTACCGTACACCATTTTGTATGGAGACATGCCCATGGGATTCTTATAGGCAGTTCTATAAGCCCACAGTGCATCATCGAGCTTCTTAGACCAATTCTTTCTAGACCTGTTGACAGTCTTTTGCAGAATTAGTTTAATCTCTCTGTTGCTTAGCTCTACTTGACCACTGGACTGAGGGTGATAGGGAGACGCAATTCTATGGTTGACATCATACTTAGCAATCGTTTTATGGAAAGCACCATGAATGAAATGTGAACCACCATCGGTCATTATATATCTAGGGACTCCAAATCTAGGGAAGATAACTTCTTTAAGCATCCTGGTAGAGGTGTAGTGATAAGCACTACTAGTGGGGATAGCTTCTACCCACTTAGTGACGTAATTAACAGCAACTAGGATGTGAGTGTACCCGTTGGATTTTGGAAAAGTTCCCATATAATCAAAGCCCCGGACATCAAATGGTTCAATGACAAGTGAATAGTTCATAGGAATTTCCTGACGTTTACCGATATTACCTACTCTTTGACATTCGTCACAAGACAAGACAAACTTACGGGCATCCTTAAAGAGAGTGGGCCAATAGAAACCTGATTGCAATACCTTGTGTGCAGTTCTATCTCCCACATGGTGTCCTCCGTAGGCCTTGGAGTGACACTTCTATAGGATCTGTCCCTGTTCATGTTTAGGTACACAACGGCTAATAACACCATCTAGTCCTTCCTTATAAAGGTGACGATCATCCCAAAAGTAATGTCTCAAGTCAAAGAAGAATTTCTTCTTTTGCTGGTATGTGAAACTAGGTGGTATATATTTGGCAACAATATAGTTTGCATAATCGGCATACCATGGTGCACTACGTGAAGTATTGATGACATCAATTGTTCATCGGGAAAGCTATCATCAATAGGTTGTGGGTCATCAAGAATATTCTCTAACCTAGACAAGTTATCTGCTATGGGGTTATCAGCACCCTTCCTGTCGACAACGTGCAGATCAAATTCTTGTAGCAAGAGAACCCATATAATAAGTCTAGGTTTAGCGTCCTTCTTCTCCATGAGGTACTTAATAGCAGCATGATCAGTGTGAATAGTGACTTTGGAATCAACTATGTAAGACCTGAACTTTTCACATGCAAACACGACTGCTAAAAACTCCTTTTCCGTAGTGGCATAGTTTCTTTGCGCACTGTTTAGAGTTTTGCTAGCATAGTGAATAACATTCAACTTCTTATCAACTCTTTGCCCTAGGACAGCACCAACAGCATAATCACTAGCATCACACATGATTTCAAAAGGTAAGTTCCAATCAGGTGGTTGAACAATACGTGCAGTTATCAAAGCCCTCTTAAGTATTTCGAAGGCTTCCTCACAATCATCGTCAAAGACAAAAGGAATATCCTTCTACAAGAGATTGGTAAGAGGCCTAGAAATCTTAGAGAAGTCTTTAATGAACGTTTTATAGAAATCAGCATGACCAAGGAAACTTCTTATTCCTTTCATATCTGTGGGGTATGGCATTTTCTCGATTGCATCAACCTTAGCCTTATCGACTTCAATACCTCTTTCAGAAATTTTATGTCCTAAGACGATGCCTTCATTAACCATAAAGTGGCACTTCTCCCAATTCAAGACAAGATTGGTGTCTTTACATCTCTGCAAGACTCGATCAAGGTTGCTGAGGCAATCATGAAAGGAAGACCCGTAAACGGAGAAGTCATCCATGAAAACCTCAACAATCTTTTCACAAAAGTAAGAGAATATAGCCATCATACATCTTTGAAAGGTGGCAGGTGCATTACATAAGCGAAAAGGCATACGTCTATAAGCAAAGGTACCGAAAGGGCAGGTGAAAGTGGTTTTCTCCTGATCAGATTGTGCAACTGGTATTTGGGAGAAACCAGAATAACCGTCTAGAAAGCAGAAGTGTGTGTGTGTTTAGACAGTCTTTCTAGCATTTGGTCGATAAAAGGCAAAGGGTAATGATCTTTCCTTGTGGCTTTATTCAATTTTCTAAAATTGATCACCATCCGATAGCCGGTAATAATCCTCTGTGGGATCAATTCATCCTTATCATTAGGGACTACGGTAATGCCTCCCTTCTTAGGGACACAATGCACCGGACTTACCAAATCACTGTGAGCAACAGGATAATTAATACATGCTTCCAGGAGCTTTAGTATTTATTTTCTTACTACCTCCTTCATCTTAGGATTTAATCTCCTTTCATGATCAGCAACTAGTTTGGAATCAGGATCAGTTTTAATCTTGTGTTGGCATAGAGTGGGACTAATGCCTTGAAGATCATCAACAGTATATCCAATAGCAGCACAGTGCTTCCTCTGAGTTTTTAATAACTTCTTTTCTTCATGCTCTGAGAGGCTAGCACTAATAATAACAAGATATATCTCTTTTTCATCAAGATAAGCATACTTAAGAGTATCAGGCAACTATTTAAGCTCGAACACAGGATCACCATTTGGTGGGGGTGGATCCCTAAGCAGTTCAACAGGCAAGTTATTCTTAAGAATAGGATATTGTTCTAAGACAACTCTATCTATCTCGTCCCTTTCATCCATATGCATATCATTTTCATGCTCAAGCAAGTATTGCTCTAAGGGATCAGTAGGAGGCACGTCAATGGAAGCTAAGGCAATAGTTTCATCCCTACTAGGCAACTCTTTTTCATGAGGGAGAAATTAAACTCATGTGACACACCTTCAAAGCCAACAGTGACAGTTTGCTTCTCACAGTCAATATGAGCATTAACGGTATTGAGAAAAGGTCTACCAAATATGGTGGGACAAAAGCTATCTTGTGCGGTAGCAAGAACGAGGAAATCAGCAAGATACTTCGTTTTACCACAAAAGACTTCAACATCCCTAACAATTCCCACAGGACAGATAATATCTCTATTGGCAAGCTGAATAGTGACATCAATAGGTTCTATCTCAACAGGTGCAATCTCGTCTTTGATTTCATCATATAAGGATTGATGTATTGCACTAACACTAGCACCCATGTCACATAAACCATGATAACAATGATCTCCTATCTTAACAGAAACAACAGGCGTGCCAACAACATGCCTATGTTTGTCTCTAGCGTGAGGTTTAGCAATTCTAGCAGCATCTTCACAGAAGTGAATATTATGTCCCTCAACATCGTCGGACAAAAGATCTTTGATAATAGCAATGCTAGGTTAAACTCTCATTTGCTCAGGGGGTGTAGGTGTTCTAATGTAGCCTCTACGTATCACAGTTGAAGCTTTAGAATGATCCTTTATCCTAACAGGGAAAGGTGGTTTCTCAATGTATGCACTGGGAACAATAGGATCATTATAGGCAATGACTTTCTCTTCAACTGGATTGGGTTTAACTACATTTACTTCTAAGGGAGGATGATATTTAAACCACTTCTCTTTGGGGAGATCAATATGAGCAGCAAAAGATTCACACAATGAAGCTACTATCTCAGAGTCAAGTCCATATTTAGCGCTAAAGTCACTAAAGTATTTGTTTCAACAAAGGATTTAACGCAATCAAACTTTAAATTCATACCTGACTCCTTACCTTCTTCAAGCTCACAATCTTCAGAGTTGCGTGTAATTCTCTCCAATAAATTCCATTTGAAGTCAATATCTCTCTTCATAAAAGAACCGATACAAGAAGTGTCAAGCATGGTGCGATCATCATGAGAAAGCCGAGCATAGAAGTTCTGAATGATAATTTCTCTCGAGAGCTCATGGTTGGGGCATGAATATAACATTGATTTAAGCCTCCCCCAAGCTTGAGCGATGCTTTCTCTGTCACAAGGCCAAAAATTATAAATATAATTCCGATCACGATGTACTAAATGCATAGGATAAAACTTATGATGATATTCCAATTTCAACCGATTGTAGTTCCATGATCCAGTATCATCACATAGCCTATACCATGTCAATGCCTTATCCTTCAAATATAAAGGAAATACCTTCTTCTTGACCTCATCCTCGGGCAAACCTGCAAGCTTAAATAAACCACAAACTTCATCTACATAGATTAGATGCAAGTCTGGATGTGATGTTCCATCTCCTGTGAAAGGATTAGCCAGCAGTTTCTCAAGCATACCCGAAGGAAATTCAAAGCAAATATTTTCAGTAGGTGCAGTAGGTTGAGGAGCAACTCTTTGTGCTTCCGTTCGAGGTGAAGATACCCCGAACAAGCCCCTTAAAGGATTAGTTTCCATAGTGACAAGTGACAATAAATTTCATCACACTATATGAATGTTTCCTTACCAAGTTCCACTTACCAAAGGTGCTTCACTCCCCGGAAACGGCGCCAGAAAAGAGTCTTGATGACCCACAAGTATAATGGATCTATCGTAGTCCTTTCGATAAGTAAGAGTGTCGAACCCAACGAGGAGCAGAAGGCTCTGACAAGTGGTTTTCAGCAAGGAAATATGTGCAAGCACTGAAATTATCGGTAAGAAGTAATTGTGTGGTGAGATGATTCGTAGCAAGCAACAAGCAACAAAAGTAGCAACAGTGCAGCAAAGTGGACCAATCCCTTTTGTAGCAAGGGATAAGCCTGGACAAAGTCTTATAGGAGGTAAAACGCTCCTGGGGACACACGGGAATTTCTGTCATGCTAGTTTTCATCATGTTCATATGATTCACGTTCGTTACTTTGATAGTTTGATATGTGGGTGGACCTGCGCTTGGGTACTGGCTAACTTGGACAAGCATCCCACTTATGGTTAACCCCTCTCGCAAGCATCCACAACTACGAAAATTTTTTAATACAAAATATAACCATAGCATTAAACTAGTGGATCCAAATCAGCCCCTTACGAAGCAACGCATAAACTAGGGTTTAAGCTTCTGTCACTCTAGCAACCCATCATCTACTTACTACTTCCCAATGCCTTCCTCTAGGCCCAAATAATGGTGAAGTGTAATGTAGTCGACGTACACGTAACACCACTAGAGGAAAAACAACATACAACACATCAAAATATCGAACGAATACCAAATTCACATGACTACTATTAGCATGACTTATCCCATGTCCTCAGGAACAAAAGTAACTACTCACAAAGCATAATCATATTCATGACCAGAGAGGTAATGAGTAGCATCAAGGATCTGAACATAAACTCTTCCACCAAATAATCCAACTAGCATCAACTACAAAGAGTAATTAACACTACTATCAACCTTACAAGTACCAATCGGAGTCGCGAGACGTAGATTGGTTACAAGTGATGAACTAGGGTTTGGAGATGAGATGGTACTGATGAAGATGTTGATGGTGATGAGTCCCCTCCGATGAGAGTAGTGTTGGTGATGACCATGGCGACGATTTCCCCCTCCGGGAGGGAAGTTTCCCCGGCAGGATCGTCCTGCCGGAGCTCTAGATTGGTTCTGCTCAAGTTCCGCCTCGTGGCGGCGGCGAATCCTCAAAAAAGCCTCCTCCTGATTTTTTTTCCGGACAAAACCCTTCATATAGAAGAAGAGGGGCCAGAGGGCCAGCTGGGTGCCCACAAGCCCTCTAGGCGCGGCCAGGGGGGTGGCCGCGCCTAGCAGGCTTGTGGCCACCTACTGGCGTCCCTCTGGCGCTTCTTGGGGCCAGTATTTTCTATAATTCCCAAAAAAAATCCGTAAAAATCCGTAGAAACTGAAACGGCAGGCGCGGGAGTCAAGGAGGCGCATTAAAAATCGGAAATGATGGCGCCTAGATTTTTGGGACGACAAGATAATTCAAAAGATCCATTGGAGATGACGTCACTGGGATCCTGCAATAATGGGGAAGATGACATCACTAATAAAAGACCTCACGTTTCAGGCGAATCATGAAGATTGGCGACTTGTCACTTGTTGACGAAGAAAGGTCAGAGATCATGTGTGAGTCACCATAGACAAGCACGGAAGTTTATTGGTGTGAATAAATATAAGTCAATCTGGGGCCAAATGGGGATATTACCCGTTGTATGACCCGCCCTATTGGGCCGGGTCAGGTGCATGTCGATTCAACATTCATGATCAAGATAGGCCTTGGCCCAGGATACGGAAGGCGCGAGGAGATCTTCAACGGAGAGCTGGCTGGGCCCATAAGCCTGGATGGCGGTTCAAGACCCACGGAGAAGATGAGTCGTCGTGGTCGTTTGCTTGCTTGGGAGACACGGCGGTTTAGAGATATGGCAGGCCACGATTTGTAATGTGGCCTGGACTCTTGTAAAACCTAGGACCTCAACCTATATATATAGGCGAGTCCCTAGGGTAGATAGGGTCAAGTTACAATCCATCGAGAGCTAGGCCAGACGAGTTACGCCCTCCTTGTAATCGATCCCACCATCAATATACACAAAGCATGACGTAGGATTTTACCTCCATCGGAGGGGCCGAACCTGGGTAAATCCAAGTCTCGCTTCCGCTTAACCCCTTTGAGTCGCCACCAAGGTGCGATGGATCCATCACTAAGTCCTTTCACGAGGACATCTACCGTGACAAATCCACGACAGCATACCCTGCAAAAACAAGTTAGACGTCCTCTAATGGTTGTTGCATGTTTTACGTGGCTGATTTGGGTTTCTAGCAAGACCGCTTCTTACCTACGTGACAACCACAACGTTGATATCACAATGCTATTTACCCCTCATAAGGACCCTTTTCATCGAATCCAATTCGACTAAAGTGGGAGAGACAGACACCCGCTAGCCACCTTATGCAACATGTGCATGTCAGGCGGTGGAAACAGTCTCACGTAAGCGTACGTGTAAAGTCGGTCCAGGTTGCTACATCCCACAATACCGCCGAAAAAAGATTGGACTAGTAACGACAAGCAATTGACAAAATCATCGCCCACAACTTTTGTGTTCTACTCGTGCATAGAATCTACGCATAGACCTAGTTGTGTATCGGTGCACTAGAGACTGGGGTCCCTTGTGCCCCAGACTTGTGCACGGGCATCGGCAACACCCCTGACAGCAATGTACCGGGAAGAGCAGCAGGAACACAACCCAAGGCAGTCCAAGACCATGCCCTTCCCCTTTCTCTAGGGCGAGGGATCCAAAGGCTCCAGACGGACCTCCTTGCTGGGAAGATTCCCAAGGCCTCGACAGGCCCGCTTTGCCGGGAAGACGACCCAAAGAATAACAAGACCCCGGCAAGTTTCCCTTGTCGGGAAGATCCACACAGGCTGGCGAGGCCTCCGGCAAGCCCTCCTTGTAGGGAAAGTATTCAAGCCCTCGGCAAGCCTTCCTTGCCGGGAAGGTGACCAAGTGACCCGATGGAGACTCCAGGCCAACAAGTCCATGTTCGCCTGCCATGTGTCCCTACCAGTTTCTACCACAATCCGACCGCTCCAGCACATCCCTCATGTGCCAGCGCAAGGCCCATGTGTCGATTCACATGGGTACGTGTCGCAACCATCTTGCAGCGGGTCAGGGGTCAGACAAGGCATTTACTGCCCCTGACACCACCGAATAAGTAGAGCGGTGAACATTGTTCACTATACATCCCATGAGCACACTATTGGTGACCCCTTTGCCTATGAAAGGAGGCCCAAAGCTCATTCTTCGAGGTTGGACCTTTTGGGGATCATAGACTCCCTAATCACCTACTAAGTTACTGTAGCAAAACCACCCTACAATAAGCCCACAATACAAGCTAAGCAGGAGTAGGGTTTTACGTGCCAAGCGGCCCGAACCTGGGTAAAAGGATCTTGCCGGTGTTGATCGTTGGTTTCGCTCTCAACGCCATACCTCCCTCTCCCCGCCCAATGATCAAGGGACTCCTCGAGTTCCCCATAGGTGTTGGTTTTTTCCCGACATATTTGGCATGCCAGGTAGGGGGGTCGATGGTTGAGAGCTTCTTCGCGGATTCAAGAAAGTTCTGCGTCAGATCTTGGGAGGTGGAGCACACCACTGCGGACCCTCGAAGCATGGCGCAACGATGGTTTCTCTACTTCACCACGGCCTCCTAACGGCTACGTGAACGCGGGCTAGGGAGGGCAGAGACCTCGAGCCCGAAGGCACCAGGCTGACGCACCGCTCCGGGACAGTGCATTGTTGTTGAGGGTGTGCTTGGGGGCTCCGGCACATACTCCGGCCGACGCACCTCCACAAAGAGGTGCATAACCGTCGAGAATGCGCCTACGGGCCCCGGAACCCGGGCACGCACTCCAGTCGAACGCTTTCCCCCGGAAGCATCACGTCTTCGCCAAAGGTGCACTCGGGGGCTCCGTGAGCACGGCTAGGCAAAACAGGAAAATGAGTTATTTTTCGGCAACCCCCCTTCTATACAACAGTCGAGAAACTGTCGGCAAATACCTTGCTGGAGGGGAAGTTGCCAGAAGAGTATAGTCTCCTGCTTGCCGGGGGTCTAAGGCCCCAGCAAAGGACCCAAGCTCCGCAAGGAAAAGTGTCGCGGCACTGTAGATAAGTGATGATATTCCAGATGATATTTCAGAGTAGATAGGTTGTCCCCTTTTCTGGAAGATCCCAAACATTGTTTGAGAAACCTATGCGTAGATGGAACCTTGTCAGGATCAGTGCGCCTTAGTTCTGTTTTGAACTAGTTCAACGACCTGAACGGCCACACAGTGCCTTCTCACTGTTTCGAACCGGTTCAACAGTCTAAGTGGCTACATAGCACCTTATTTCGCCTCGAGCCGCGCTCGACCATCTAATGGTTGCACTGAGTGTGGCAAGGAGCCTTGCCGGTAATGACCCCTCAAGCGAACTGCTAAGGATTCATTCCTCAAAGCACTAGCGGAAGGACCAGATGCATCGGCAAGCTACCAGAAAGTGCAAAAGGCGTATCATTCAAGGAGAAGGGTCAGACGCAAGGGAAACAACATTTCATTCATTTGTTTGAAACAAACTCAGACATATTACATGAATGATTTTTGCTACCCTAACCTATTGTACTGTCTTTTGGGGAAGAACATGTTCGCCAGACAGGAGTTCAAGAAGACAAAAAGCGAGACGACCCCCGGCGCAACCCAGGCTAGTTTCTCCTGGACCAGCACTGCGCAGAGGAGAACGGGGGCGGAAGACAGGGCGACCCGAGGGGATGAAGAAGCCAGAGACCGTGATCGCACCTCCTCAAAGACGAGGCGTCGATGCGGGCTCCGATAGAGTAACCCCGCCGGGCGGGGGAGAGGCGTGAGCGGGCCTCGGCGGCAGGGCCGACGGTTAGTCGAAGCTCGGGGAGTCGTACTCCGACTTGACACCCCGAGAACCTGACCTGCCAAGAGCACCACTGCCGCCGCTGTCCTCCTCGTCGCTATCGCTCGAGGAGGGACATTCGGCGCCGCTCGAGCTCTCTTCGCAGCTGCTGAGACGCACATCTGAGCGCCCATAAAACTTGACGGATAGCACATTATCCTCTGCTAGCTTGAAGCGGAGGATATGCCCATCCTCGACGCCGTGGGCGCGGGCGAAGGCTTTCCAGCTCCGCTTGAGCAACATGGAGCGACGCTTCGGGTACTCCACGTGCACTTGCATATCAGCGTGGGAGCAACCGTATGCCCGCAACCATAAGATAGGAGGATTTGCGGCCTCCATCGCCCTAGCAAAAGGGAGAGGGAGATGCAAATGGCCCCGCGGGATGCCGTGCAGTTCCACGACAAACTCCAGCTCCGTCCCGTCCGAGTGCTCGCCAAGCACGGGAGAAAACGGAGGTGCTGGAGTAGCACTCTGCCTCCCTCGGCCATGGCCTCCACGACGACCGCGGCTTCTCGCCCCTCCAACACCACGGACGCTCGTGCCGCCCTCCGCAGCTGCACCCCCTGAAGTTGTGGCATGATCCGAGTGGGATCCCCTTGCCGCCCTGGCGGCCGATGGTGGCCTCCCTCATCCCCTAGCCATGGTTAGGGGCGGGTGCCACCTGGAGTTAGAAAATATTCTACAGAAGCAAGCTAAGAGTGGTGATGTTCCAGGAGCCGATGGATGAGAAAAACCCCCTCGCAAACTCCCTAATTAATAGGGCAAGGCGCGGGGGGCTAGCCCCCTCACTCCAGAAACCGCCACCCCTTTCGCCCAATCACCCATGATCACGGGCGGACAAGGAACCGCCCTGCTGCACCAATGCATGCGAGGGCGGGTCCTGCCACGACTCCGGTCATTATGGACATGAACGCCACTTGCCCAACCTTTACTGCGCATGCTTCACGCGTGGCAGTAACGCGTCGGGAGGTGGGGAGGATATTGTGTGCGCACTTCTCCACCTCGCGCGTTTGATGCGCGACGTGGGGAAGGGCCGCATGCAACAGCTCCAAGACTACAGAGTTCCCTGCTAAGGAACCCCGTGCACTACTTTGGGACTGGCCCAGCAACGCCCCGCATGCATGCGTGGTCCAGGCCCGGGGGCTCCTGTCGTGCACTAGAGACTGGGGTCCCTTGTGCCCCAGACTTGTGCACGGGCATCAGCAACGCCCCTGGCAGGAGTGTGCCGGGAAGAGCAGCAGGAAAACAACCCAAGGCAGTCCAAAACCACGCACTTCCCCTTTCCCCAGGGGCGTGGGGTGCAAAGGCTCCAGACGCAAGGCCCTGTCAAGCCCTCCTTGCCGGGAAGATTCCCAAGGCCCCGGCAGACACTGATGACCCACAAGTATAGGGGATCAATCGTAGTCCTTTCGATAAGTAAGAGTGTCGAACCCAACGAGGAGCAGAAGGATCTGACAAGTGGTTTTCAGCAAGGTAAAATCTGCAGGCACTGAAATTGTCGGTAACAAGTGATTGTGTGGTGAGATGATTCGTAGCAAGCAACAAGTAACAAAAGTAGCAACGGTGCAGCAAAGTGGCCCAATCCCTTTTGTAGCAAGGTACAAGCCTGGACAAAGTCTTATAGGAGGAAAAACGCTCCCGAGGACACACGGGAATTTCTGTCATGCTAGTTTTCATCATGTTCATATGATTCGCGTTCGTTACTTTGATAGTTTGATATGTGGGTGGACCGGCGCTTGGGTACTGCCCTTACTTGGACAAGCATCCCACTTATGATTAACCCCTCTCGCAAGCATCTGCAACTATGAACGAAGAATGAAGACAAAGTCTAACCATAGCATTAAACTAGTGGATCCAAATCAGCCCCTTACGAAGCAACGCATAAACTAGGTTTTAAGCTTCTGTCACTCTAGCAACCCATCATCTACTTACTACTTCGCAATACCTTCCTCTAGGCCCAAATAATGGTGAAGTGTTATGTAGTCGACGTTCACATAACACCACTAAAGGAAAAACAACATACAACATATCAAAATACCGAACGAATACCAAATTCACATGACTACTATTAGCATGACTTATCCCATGTCCTCAGGAACAAAAGTAACTACTCACAAAGCATAATCATATTCATGAACAGAGAGGTAATGAGTAGCATCAAGGATCTGAACATAAACTCTTCCACCAAATAATCCAACTAGCATCAACTACAAAGAGTAATTAACACTACTATCAACCTTACAAGTACCAATCGAAGTCGCGAGACGTAGATTGGTTACAAGTGATGAACTAGGGTTTGGAGATGAGATGGTACTGATGAAGATGTTGATGGTGATGAGTCCCCTCCGATGAGAGGAGTGTTGGTGATGACCATGGCGACGATTTCCCCCTCCAGGAGGGAAGTTTCCCCGGCAGGATCGTCCTGCCGGAGCTCTAGATTGGTTCTGCTCAAGTTCCGCCTCGTGGCGGCGGCGAATCCTCAAAAAAGCCTCCTCCTGATTTTTTTTCCGGACAAAACCCTTCATATAGAAGAAGAGGGGGCCAGAGGGCCAGCTGGGTGCCCACAAGCCCCCTAGGCGCGGCCAGGGGGTGGCCGCGCCTAGCAGGCTTGTGGCCACCTGCTGGCGCCCCTCTGGCGCTTCTTCGGCCCAGTATTTTCTATAATTCCCAAAAAAATCCTCGTTGATTTTTACGGCGTTTGGAATTCGAAAAATAGGTATCTCAAACTTGCTCCAATTTCAGGCCAGAATTCCAGCTGACGGCATTCTCCCTCTTCAAGTAAAAGGAGGCCCAAAGCTCATTCTTAGAGGTTGCACCTTTTGGGGATCAGAGATTCCCTAATCACCTACTAAGTTACTGTAGCAAAACCAGCCTACATTAAGCCCACAATACAAGCTAAGCATGAGTAGGCTTTTACGCGCCAAGCGGCCCGAACCTGGGTAAAAGGATCTTGCCGGTGTTGATCGCTGGTTCCACTCTCGATGCCATACCTCCCTCTCCCCGCCAAACGATCGAGGGACTCCTCGAGTTTGCCATATGTGTTGGTTTTTCCCCGACAGTCTGATACCACTGTTGGGCAACGTAGTGATAAATCAAAAAAATTCCTACATCACACCAACATCTAACTAGGAGAAACCAGCAACGAGAGAGGTATAGAGCATCTTCATACCTTTGAAGATCGCTAAGCGGAAGCGTTACTATGAACGCGGTTGGTGGAGTCGTACTCGTAGCGATCAGATCGCGGAAGATTCTGATCTAAGCGCCGAACAACGGCGCCTCCTCGTTCAACACACGTGCAGCCCGGTGACGTCTCCTCCGGCAGCACGACGGCGTGGTGACGGTGGAGTTGTGTGGTACTTCAGCAAGGCTTCGCCAAGCGCTACGGAGGAGGAGGAGGAAGAGCAGGGCTGCGCCAAGTGAGGAAGAAATTGGTGTGTGTTGCATCCCTCAACCCGTGGGTATTTATAGGACGAAGAGGAGGAGGAGGGCCGGCCACTCTAGTGTTGGAAATATACCCTAGAGGCAATAATAAATTAGTTATTATTGTATTTCTTAGTTCATGATAATGGTTTATTATCCATGCTATAATTGTATTGATTGGAAACACAATACTTGTGTGGATACATAGACAAACCACTGTCCCTAGTAAGCCTCTAGTTGACTAGCTCGTTGATCAAAGATGGTCAAGGTTTCCTGGCCATAGGCAAGTGTTGTCACTTGATAACGGGATCACATCATTAGGAGAATCATGTGATCGACTAGACCCAAACTAATAGACGTAGCATGTTGATCGTGTCATTTTCTTGCTACTGTTTTCTGCGTGTCAAGTATTTATTCCTATGACCATGAGATCATATAACTCACTGACACCGGAGGAATGCTTTGTGTGTATCAAACGTCGCAACGTAACTGGGTGACTATAAAGGTGCTCTACAAGTATCTCCAAAGGTGTTAGTTGAGTTAGTATGGATCAAGACTGGGATTTGTCACTCCGTGTGACGGAGAGGTATCTCGGGGCCCACTCGGTAATATAACATCACACACAAGCCTTGCAAGCAATGTAACTTAGTGTAAGTTGCGGGATCTTGTATTACGGAACGAGTAAAGAGACTTGCCGATAAACGAGATTGAAATAGGTATGCGGATACTGACGATCGAATCTCGGGCAAGTAACATACCGAAGGACAAAGGGAATGACATACGGGATTATATGAATCCTTGGCACTAAGGTTCAAACGATAAGATCTTCATAGAATATGTAGGATCCAATATGGGCATCCAGGTCCCGCTATTGGATATTGACCGAGGAGTCTCTCGGGTCATGTCTACATAGTTCTCGAACCCGCAGGGTCTGCACACTTAAGGTTCGACGTTGTTTTATGCGTATTTGAGTTATATGGTTGGTTACCGAATGTTGTTCGGAGTCCCGGATGAGATCACAGACGTCACGAGGGTTTCCGGAATGGTCCGTAAACAAAGATTGATATATAGGATGACCTCATTTGACTACCGGAAGGTTTTCGGAGTTACCGGGAATGACGAATGGGTTCCGGGAGTTCACCGGGGGGGCAACCCACCCCGAGGAAGCCCATAGGCCTTGGGGGTGACACACCAGCCCTTAGTGGGCTGGTGGGACAGCCCAAAAGGGTCTATGCGCCAAGGAGAAGAAAATCAAGAGAGAAAGGAAAAAAAAGGAGGAGGTGGGAAGGAAGGGGGACTCCCTCCCACCAAACCAAGTCCAACTCGGTTTGGGGGGGAGAATCCTCCCCCTTGGACTCGGCCGACCCCCTTGGGGCTCCTTGAGCCCCAAGGCAAGGTCCCCTCCCTCCCACCTATATATACGGAGGTTTTAGGGCTGATTTGAGATGACTTTTCCACGGCAGCCCGACCACATACCTCCACGGTTTTTCCTCTAGATCGCGTTTCTGCGGAGCTCGGGCGGAACCCTGCTGAGACAAGGTCATCACCAACCTCCGGAGCGCCGTCATGCTGCCGGAGAACTCTTCTACCTCTCCGTCTCTCTTGCTGGATCAAGAAGGCCGAGATCATCGTCGAGCTGTACGTGTGCTGAACGCGGAGGTGCCGTCCGTTCGGTACTAGATCGTGGGACTGATCGCGGGATTGTTCGCGGGGCGGATCGAGGGACGTGAGGACGTTCCACTACATCAACCGCGTTCACTAACGCTTCTGTTGTACGATCTACAAGGGTACGTAGATCACTCATCCCCTCTCGTAGATGGACATCACAATGATAGGTCTTCGTGCGCGTAGGAAAATTTTTGTTTCCCATGCGACGTTCCCCAATAGTGGCATCATGAACTAGGTTCATGCGTAGATGTCTTCTCGAGTAGAACACAAAAGTTTTTGTGGGCGGCGATGTGCGTTTTGCTGCCCTCCTTAGTCTTTTCTTGATTCCGCGGTATTGTTGGATTGAAGCGGCTTGGACCGACATTACTCGTACGCTTACGAGAGACTGGTTTCATCGCTACGAGTAACCCCGTTGCTCAAAGATGACTGGCAAGTGTCGGTTTCTCCAACTTTAGTTGAATCGGATTTGACCGAGGAGGTCCTTGGATGAGGTTAAATTGCAACTCATATATCTCCGTTGTGGTGTTTGCGTAAGTAAGATGCGATCCTACTAGATACCCATGGTCACCACGTAAAACATGCAACAACAAAATTAGAGGACGTCTAACTTGTTTTTGCAGGGTATGCTTGTGATGTGATATGGCCAACGATGTGATGTGATATATTGGATGTATGAGATGATCATGTTGTAATAGAAAATATCGACTTGCACGTCGATGGTACGGCAACCGGCAGGAGCCATAGGGTTGTCTTTATACTAACGTTTGTGCTTGCAGATGCGTTTACTATTTTGCTAGGATGTAGCTTTAGTAGTAATAGCATGAGTAGCACGACAACCCCGATGGCAACACGTTGATGGAGATCATGGTGTGGCGCCGGTGACAAGAAGATCGTGCCGGTGCTTTGGTGATGGAGATCAAGAAGCACGTGACGATGGCCATATCATGTCACTTATGAATTGCATGTGATGTTAATCCTTTTATGCACCTTATTTTGCTTAGAACGACGGTAGCATTATGAGGTGATCTCTCACTAAAATTTCAAGACGAAATTGTGTTCTCCCCGACTGTGCACCGTTGCTACAGTTCATCGTTTCGAGACACCACGTGATGATCGGGTGTGATAGACTCAACGTTCACATACAACGGGTGCAAAACAGTTGCGCACGCAGAACACTCGGGTTAAGCTTGACGAGCCTAGCATGTGCAGACATGGCCTCGGAACACATGAGACCGAAAGGTCGAGCATGAATCGTATAGTTGATATGATTAGCATAGAGATGCTTACCACTGAAACTATTCTCGACTCACGTGATGATCGGACTTGAGATAGTGGATTTGGATCATATACCACTCAAATGACTAGAGAGATGTACTTTTTGAGTGGGAGTTCTTAAGTAATATGATTAATTGAACTAATTGTCATGAACATAGTCTAATGGTCTTTGCGAATTACGATGTAGCTTGCGCTATAGCTCTACTGTTTTTTATATGTTCCTAGAGAAAATTTAGTTGAAAGTTGATAGTATCAAACTTTGCAGACCGAGTCTGTAAAACCGAGGATTGTCCTCGTTGCTGCGCAGAAGGCTTATGTATTTTATGCACCACTCGGTGTGCTGCACCTCGAGCGTCGTCTGTGGATGCTGTGAACATCTGACATACACGTTTCTGATGACTACACGATAGTTCAGTACAAAGTACTTAATGGCCTAAAAGCGAGGCGCCGAAAACGTTTTAAAAACGTCACGGAACATAAGTGATGTTCTAAAGAGATGAAATTGTGATTTCATGCTTGTGCCCTTGTTAAGAGGTACGAGACCTCCAACAAGATTCTTTGTCCACAAAGTAAAGGAGAAAAGCTCAATCGTTGAGCGTGTGCTCAGATTGTCTGAATACGACAATCACTTGAATCAAGTAGGAGTTAATCTTCCAGATGAGATAGTGATGGTTCTCCAAAATCACTGCCACCAAGCTGTGAGAGCTTCGTGATGAACTATAACATATCAAGGATAGATACAATGATCCTTGAGCGATTCGCAATGTTTAACACTGCGAAAGTAGAAATCAAGAAGGAGCATCAATAGTTGATGGTTTGTAAAACCACTAAGTTTCAAGAAAGGCAAGGGCTAGAAGGGATACTTCGTGAAACAGCAAAACAGTTGCTGCACTAATGAAGAGACCCAAGATTAAACCCAAACCTGAGACTAAGTGATTCTGTAATGAGGGGAACAGTCACTGAGGCGGAGCAACTCTAGATACTTGGTAGATAAGAAGGCTGGCAAAAGTCGAAAGAAGTATATTAGATATACATGATGTTGATATGTACTTTACTAGTACTCCTAGTAGCATGAGGGTATTGGATACCGGTTCGGTTGCTAAGTGATTAGTAACACGAAATGAAAGCTACGGCATAAACGGAGACTAGCTAAAGGCGAGGTGACGATACGTGTTGGAAGTGTTTCCAAGGTTGATATGATCAAACGTCGCACACTCCCTCTACCATCGGGATTGGTGTTAAACCTAAATAATTGTTATTTGGTGCTTGCGTTAAGCATGAACATGATTGGATCGTGTTTATTGCAATACGATTATTCATTTAAAGAGAATAATGGTTACTCTATTTTCTTGAATAATCACCTTCAATGGTTTATTGAATCTCGGTCGTAGTGTTACACATGTTCATAATATTGGTGCCAAAAGATACGAGTTAATGATGATAGTACCACTTACTTGTGGCACTGCCGCTTGAGTCATGTTAGTATAAATTGCATGAAGAGGCTCCATGCTGATGGATCTTTGTACTCACCTGATTTCGAATCACTAGTGACATGCAAATCATACCACATGAGCAAGGCCTTGTTTTCATTGAGATGAAACAAGATAGTAACTTGTTGGAAGTGATACATTTTGATGTATGCAGTCCAATGGGTGCTGAGGCACGCAGTGGATATCATTATGTTCTTACTTTAATGATGATTTGAGTAGATACTAGAGTATTTACTTAATGGATCACAAGTCTGAAATATTGAAAAGTTCAATTCTGTTTCGGAGTGAAGTTCGTCGTAACAAGAGGATAAACTGTCTATGATATGATCATAGAAATGAATATCTGAGTTACGAGTTTTGGTACGCAGTTAAGACAATGTGAAAATTGTTTCGCAGTTCATGCCACCTGGAACATCATAGTGTGATGATGTGTCTGAACGTCATAGCCACGCACTATTTGGTATGGTGCATACTATGATGTCTCTTATCGAATTACCACTATCGTTTATGGGTTATGCATTAGAGACAACCACACTCACTTTAAATAGGGCACCGCGTATTTCCGTTGAGATGACACAGTATAGACTGAGGTTTAGAGAAATCTGAACTGTCGTTTCTTGAAAGATTGGGGCTTCGATACTTATGTGAAAAAGTTTCAGTCTGATAAGCTCGAACCCAAAGCGGATAAATGCATCTTCATAGGATATCCAAAATAGTTGGGTACATCTCCTATCTCAGATCTGAAAGCAAAGTGTTTGTTTCTAGAAACGGATCCTTTCTCGAGGAAAGTTTTCTCTCGAAAGAATTGAGTGGGAGGGTGGTAAAACTTGATGAGGTTATTGAACCATCACTTTGACCAGTGTGTAGCAGGGCGCAGGAAGTTGTTCCTGTGGCGCCCACACCAATTGAAGTGGAAGCTGATGATGGTGATCATGAAGCATCGGATCAAGTTACTACAAGCCTCGTAGGTCGACAAGGTCGCGTACTACTGCAGAGTGGTACGGTAACCCTGTCTTGGAGGTCATGTTGTTGAGCAACAGTGAACCTACGAGTTATGGAGAAAGCAATGGTGGGCCCGGATTCCGACAAATGGCTGGAAGCCATGAAATCCGAGAGAGGATCCATGTATGAAAACAAAGTGTAGACTTTGGAAGAACTACTTGATGGTCATAAGACTATTGAGTAGAGATGGATCTTTAAAAGAAGACAGACGATGGTGGTGATAAGTCACTATTAAGAAAAGCTCGACTTGTCGCAAAGATGTTTTCGACAAGATCAAACAGTTGACTATGATGAGACTTTCTCAATCGTAGCGATGCTAAAGGTCTGTTAGAATTATGTTAGTTGTTGATGCATTATTTATGAAATATTGCACGTAGGATGTCAAAACATTGTTTCCTCGACGGTTTCCTTGAGCAAACATTGTATGTGATACAACCAGAAGGTTTTGTCGATCCTAAAGATACTAGCAAGTATGCAAGCTCCAGTGATCCTTCAATGGACTGGTGCAAGCATCTCGGAGTTCGAATATACACTTTGATGAGATGATCAAAGATTTTGGGTGTGTACAAGGTTTATGAGAAACTTGTATTTCCAAAGAAGTGAGTGGGAGCACTATAGAATTTCTGATAGGAATATGTGGTTGACATATTGTGGATCAGAAGTAATGTAGAATTTCTGTAAAGCATACAAGGTTGTTTGAAAGAAGTTTTCAAAGGAGTACCTGGATTACGCTACTTGAACGTTGAGCATCAAATATCTATGGAGATAGATCGAAAGCGCTTAATGGAAGTTTCAACAAGACGCATGCCTTGACAAGTTTTTGAAGGAGTTCAAAATAGATCAGCAAAGAAGAAGTTCTTGGTTGCGTTGTAAGGTGTGAATTTGAGTAAGACTCAAAACCCGACCACGGCAGAATAAAGAGAATAGACGAAGGTCGTCTTCTATGCCTTAGCCGTAGAATCTTAAGTATGCCATGTCGTGTACCGCACCTGATGTGTGCCTTGACTCAAAGTCTGTTGAGAGGTACAGAGAGTGATCCATGATTGAATCACTAGCAGCGGTCAAAATTTATCCTTAGTAACTGATGGACTAAGGAATTTTTCTCGATTATGGATGTGGTTAAAGAGTTCATCGTAAAGGGTTACGTCGATGCAAGATTTGACACTAATCCGAATAACCATGAGTAGTGAAACGGATTCGTATAGTAGAGTAGATATTTGGAGCATTTCCGAATAGCACGTAGTAGCAGCATCTATAAGATGACATAAAGATTTGTAAAGAACGCACGGATCTGAAAGTTTCAGAACCGTTGACTAAAACCTCTCTCACGAGCAAGACGTGATCAGACCCCATAACCATATGGGTGCTGGATTCATTGAAATCACATGGTGATGTGAACTAGATTATTGACTCTAGTGCAAGTGGGAGACTGTTGGAAATATGCCCTAGAGGCAATAATAAATTAGTTATTATTATATTTCTTAGTTCATGATAATCGTTTATTATCCATGTTATAATTGTATTGATTGGAAACACAATACTTGTGTGGATACATAGACAAAACACTGTCCCTAGTAAGCCTCTAGTTGACTAGCTCGTTGATCAAAGATGGTCAAGGTTTCCTGGCCATAGGCAAGTGTTGTCACTTGATAATGGGATCACATCATTAGGAGAATCATGTGATGGACTAGACCCAAACTAATAGACGTAGCATGTTGATCGTGTCATTTTGTTGCTACTGTTTTCTGCGTGTCAAGTATTTAGTCCTATGACCATGAGATCATATAACTCACTGACACCGGAGGAATGCTTTGTGTGTATCAAACATCGCAACGTAACTGGGTGACTATAAAGGTGCACTACAAGTATCTCCAAAGGTGTTAGTTGAGTTAGTATGGATCAAGACTGGGATTTGTCACTCCGTGTGACGGAGAGGTATCTCGGGGCCCACTCGGTAATACAACATCACACACAAGCCTTGCAAGCAATGTAACTTAGTGTAAGTTGCGGGATCTTGTATTACGGAACGAGTAAAGAGACTTGCCGGTAAACGAGATTGAAATAGGTATGCGGATACTGACGATCGAATCTCGAGCAAGTAACATACCGAAGGACAAAGGGAATGACATACGGGATTATATGAATCCTTGGCACTAAGGTTCAAACGATAAGATCTTCGTAGAATATGTAGGATCCAATATGGGCATCCAGGTCCCGCTATTGGATATTGACCGAGGAGTCTCTCGGGTCATGTCTACATAGTTCTCGAACCCGCAGGGTCTGCACACTTAAGGTTCGACGCTGTTTTATGCGTATTTGAGTTATATGGTTGGTTACCGAATGTTGTTCGGAGTCCCGGATGAGATCACGGACGTCATGAGGGTTTCCGGAATGGTCCGGAAACGAAGATTGATATATAGGATGACCTCATTTGATTACCGGAAGGTTTTCGGAGTTACCGGGAATGTACCGGGAATGACGAATGGGTTCCGGGAGTTCACCGGGGGGGCAACCCACCCCGGGGAAGCCCATAGGCCTTGGGGGTGACACACCAGCCCTTAGTGGGTTGGTGGGACAGCCCAAAAGGGTCTATGCGCCAAGGAGAAGAAAATCAAGAGAGAAAGGAAAAAAAAGGAGGAGGTGGGAAGGAAGGGGGACTCCCTCCCACCAAACCAAGTCCAACTCGGTTTGGGTGGGAGAGTCCTCCCCCTTGGACTCGGCCGACCCCCTTGGGGCTCCTTGATCCCCAAGGCAAGGTCCCCTCCCTCCCACCTATATATACGGAGGTTTTAGGGCTGATTTGAGACGACTTTTCCACGGCAGCCCGACCACATACCTCCACGGTTTTTCCTCTAGATCGCGTTTCTGCGGAGCTCGGGCGGAGCCCTGCTGAGACAAGGTCATCACCAACCTCCGGAGCGCCGTCACGCTGCCGGAGAACTCTTCTACCTCTCCGTCTCTCTTGCTGGATCAAGAAGGCCGAGATCATCGTCGAGCTGTACGTGTGCTGAACGCGGAGGTGCCGTCCGTTCGGTACTAGATCGTGGGACTGATCGCGGGATTGTTCGCGGGGCGGATCGAGGGACATGAGGACGTTCCACTACATCAACCGCGTTCACTAACGCTTCTTCTGTACGATCTACAAGGGTACGTAGATCACGCATCCCCTCTCGTAGATGGACATCACCATGATAGGTCTTCGTGGGCGTAGGAAAATTTTTGTTTCCCATGCGACGTTCCCCAACATCTAGACCAATCTAGGGTGGGTGCAGCGGCCAAGGAGGGGGCGACGGCACGGGTGGAGGTGGCTTGCCTCCCAAGTTGGGAGGTGGGCCACCACCACCCTAGGGTTCCCAGCCCTAGGTGCCCATGGGCCTTGGTCGGCCGAGCCAGCCCACCTAGGTGGCTGGCTCCCACCTTATTTCAGTCGTTGTGGCCCTCCGGTGTTGGTGGGCCCTCCCAGTGGGCGTCCGACAACCTTTCGGTGGTCCAGGTACAATACCGATATACCCCGAAACCTTTTCGATGACCAAAAATCGACTTCCTATATATAAATCTTTACCTCCGAACCATTCCAGAGCTCCTCGTGACATCTGGGATCTCATCCGGGAGTCCAAACAACCTTCAGTAATCACATACTATTCCCATTACAACTCTAGCGTCATCGAACATTAAGTGTGTAGACCCTACGGGTTCGGGAACCATGCACACATGACCGACACACCTCTCCGGTCAATCACCAACAGCAGGATCTGGATACCCAAGTTGGCTCCCACATGTTCCACGATGATCTCATGGGATGAACCACGACGTCGGGGACTCAATCAATCTCGTATGCAATTCCCTTTGTCTATCGATATATAACTTACCGAGATTCGATCGTCGGTATCCCTATACCATGTTCAATATCGTTACCGGCAAGTCTCTTTACTCGTTCCATAACTCATCATCCCGTGGCTAACTCTTTAGTCACATTAAGCTCATTATGATGATGGATTACCGAGTGGGCCCAGAGATACCTCTCCGTCACACGGAGTGACAAAACCCAGTCTCGATTCGTACCAACCCAACAAACACTTTTGGAATTACCTGTAGTGCACCTTCATAATCACCCAGTTACGTTGTGATGTTTGATACACCCAAAGCACTCCTACAGTATCCGGGAGTTGCACAATCTCATGGTCTAAGGAAATGATACTTGACATTATAAAAGCTTTAGCAGACGAACTACATGATCTTGTGCTATGCTTAGGATTGGGTCTTGTCCACCACATCATTCTCCTAATGATGTGATCCCGTTATCAATGACATCCAATGTCCATGATCAGGAAACCATGACCATCTATTGATCAACGAGCTAGTCAACTAGAGGCTCACTAGGGACATGTTGTGGTCCATATATTCACACATGTATTACGGCTTCCAGTTAATACACTTATAGCATGAATAATAGAAAATTATCATGAACAAGGAAATATAATAATAACCACTTCATTATTGCCTCTAGGGAATATTTCCAACACCAAGACCCACCAGGGCACGCCAGGGGCGCAGGGCGTGCCCTGGTGCCTAGTGGGCCACCTAGGCCTCCCCTGGTGAGATTCCTTGGTTCTCAAGTTTCCTTCTGGTCCAAACAAATCACCAAAAAGTATAGTGCCATTTGGACTTCATCTGATATTGATTTTCGGCAAAGGAAAAAAACAAGCAAAAAACATCAAGTGGCACCGGACACTATGTCAATAGGTTAGTCCCAAAAAACTATATATAAAGTTGCTATGAAATGATTGTAAAACATCCAAGAATGATAATATAACATCATGGAACAGTCAAAAATTATATATATGTTGGAGATGTATCAGCATCCCCAAGCTTAACTCATGCTCGTCCTAGGGTAGGTAAATGATAACAGAATTTTTTATGTTGAATGTTGCCTAACATGTTCATCATATTCTTTTATTTATAGCATCGACATATGGGCTTGTAGACGATTCAAAGCAATAGTCTATAATTTGACCTGAAAACCTTAACACTCAAGCATATCAAGAAGCAACCAAGCCTTTCAAACTATCAACGCTAAAGAACGCTTTCCCTAACCCATCATGCTCAATCATTAATCCATTCATGCAACACACCCAAATATTAGCTACATACAATGCTCAAGTATGATAACAGTGTTCTGTAGTTTGTGCTTTATAAGAGAAGATGGAGACTTAAATAAAAATAAAAATTGCATAAAAGTAAATACATAGGTCCTTCGTAGAGGGAAGGAGAGATTCTTAGCGATACGAGAGCTCAAAGCGAAAAAATTGAGAGATAAAATATTTTGGGTGGCATGCTTTTCCTGTCAAAGAAAACGACTAAGAGTTACCAATATCTTCCATGCTAAACAAATCATAGGCAGTTCTTGAGCTGAAAAATAAATTTTATTCCTTTTTTCACCATTCTTTCACACTCCATGGCTTGCCGCATCCACGGGTACCGTCCATACCAACACTTTCCAAGGAATTTATTATTTGAAAACATAAAATAAATTTTATTTGCATTTCGGGACTGGGCATCCTAATTACCGCCATACTCTCGTGCAATGACAAGTGAATAAACACTCATCTTAAGAATAACCTATTTAACATGGAAGATATCGGCCACCCCTTGCCGCTTCATGAGCGGTACGGGCACACAAAACAAAAGTTTATTTCGAACATTAGAGCTGGCACATACAAATTTACTTAGAATGGCATTGAAATACCGTATATGGGTAGGTATGGTGGACTCATTTGACACAACTTTGGGTTTAGGATTTGGATGCACAAGCAGCATTGCCGCTTAGTACAAGTGAAGGCTAGCAAATAGATTGAGAAGCGCCCAACCAAGGAACGAAAATCATCATAACCGAACATTAAACATAACTAACACCGAATAATGCAACACAAGTAGGATGTAATTTCGTAGCATAATTATTGACATCATGTGCATGCATAGGGAATCACAAACCTTAACTCCAATATTCCTACTGAAGCATAATTACTCATCAACACAACTCACATGTCACTATCTTCATATCACAAAACTATTGCACAGAATCAAGTTTAACATCCAATGATCTCCATGAAAGTTTTTATTATATCTCCCCTGGATATCTATCACTTTAGGACCAATTTCATTTAAATCAAATTGCCATTGCTAATAACAAGCTCTCAAACAAATATAAGTGAAGAACGAGAGCACAAGTTTCTTTCAAACTTTTAGCTCTCAAAATAATATAAGTGAAGCAAGAAAGAATTTCTTCAAAGTTTCTACTAACTCTCAAAATAATCTAAGTGAAGCATGAGAGCATATTTCTTCAAAATAACAACACCACCGTGCTCAAAAAGATATAAATGAAGTACTAGAGCAATTCCATGGCTCTAAAAATTTAAGTGAAGCTTAGAGATCGATTTTAACAAATCATAGCATAATTTGGGTCTCTCAAATAGGTGTGTCCAGAAAGGATTATTATGAAAAACTAACAAGCGAAGAAAGCAAAGACTCATATAATACAAGATGCTCCAAGCAAAACTCATGATATGTGACGATAAAAATATAGCTCCAAGTAAAATTATAGATGGTCGTTAGAAGAAAGAGGGGATGCCTTCCCGGGCATCCCCAAGCTTAGTTGCTTGGTAGTCTTTTGATATTACATTGGTACGCCATGGGGAATCCCCAAGCTTAGGCTTTTGTAACTCCTTATTCCTTCATCCATCGTGATCTCATCCAAAACTTGAAAACTTCAATCACACAAAACTCAAGAATGCCTTCGTGAGATCCGTTAGTATAAGAAAACCAATATTTGCTTTAAGTACTGTTGAAAAACCATTCCATTTTTTTAAATTATACCTACTGTATTCTAAATTTACCATGGCTTATACCCCGCGATACAATCCATCCATAGATTCATAAAAATAAGCATACAACGCAAACAAAACAGAATCTGTCAAAAACAGAACAGTCTGTAAATACTCGAATTTTACTCCTACTTCTGTAACTAAAAAAGTTCTGAAAAATTAGGACAACGTAGGAAATTTGTATATCAATATTTTCTAAAAAAATCATATACTTTAGTTGCTTCTGCGATCTTTTAAAATTATTCTACTGGATGCAAAAGTTTCTCTTTTCCAACAAGATCAGAGCAACTATCACCCAACATAATCTTAAAGGCTTTACTAGGCACAAACACTAACTAAAACATGAAAAAACACAATAATAATAGTAGAATAATTGTGCAAAAACTCGAGAACAAAAAGCAAAAGTGAAAAATAAATTTTATTCATTGGGTTGCCGCCCAACAAGCGCTATCGTTTTACGCCCCTAGCTAGTCATAAAGCATAGATTCAAGTATTGTCATATTTGTTGGTTGCTCCATAGGTTGCCCTCGTGATTGATTCATATGGTAATTTAATCTTAGTTCTAGGGAAGTGTTCCATACCCTTTCTTAGTGGAAACTGAAATTTGATATTTCCTTCTTTCATATCAATCACAGCTCCTATAATACGTAAAAACGGTCTACCAAGAATTATTGGACAATACATATTGCAAACAATATCAAAAATAATAAAATCTATGGGCACATAATTTCTGTCTATTCTTTCTATTATATATTAAAAGTAAAATACGGAGGAACAAAAATATTGGCTAGAAAATTCCACGTTAATCAAAAAATACTAGCCTTTAATCTAATAGATTTTTTAAAATTATTAATCTGTGACCGTTCAATTTGCGTAACATAAATAACATGGTGGGCCTCAAATGACGCACTTGACACATGTACACGGACATATGTTTAAGAAAAACTACATTCTTTGCTAAGAAAGATGACGTATAACACCAAACGTGTGGCCTTAGGAAAGAACCTGTATTAACATGGACTTTTAGGGTGTCGAAATCAATCTGGACTCTTGGTTACAAAAAGAAAATTGCTGCCGGAGGAAACAAATCACGGTCACGTTAGCTTGAAAGAACATGTATATACGCATGTTCCATTTGGTAATAAAGAAAGGGAACGTTCTTCGATTACCATATAAAAAATATAGACAACTCATATTTGATCGTCTGCGTCTTGCTTATATACAATCATGTCAAATATTTATGGTAGTTAGGCATGCAACATTGGAACGTTTTTAGGTATCTTCAAAGATAACCTGATATTAGTTTTGCCTTCTTATTTAAATCGAATGTACTGGTCAAATATTCTCACTGTCTAAACTTTAATTTGGCACATCATTTTGCTCATGGCATAAATCTGATTTTTCATCTATGGTACGTCATGACAATGACCCAACGGCTTTGTGTAAAGGACAAATTGCCGATTTCGCATTTCAAGCCATACCTTCACGTATTCATAATTAAATATCATGTAGATGAGTAAATGTTACATCAAGTAATCAACGATTAGCTCAAAATCCAAAATTCACTTCTTTGTAGTAATCTAATATCCGGAAATAGTTTTATGATTGTCGGACAAAACATGATATAGGTTATGAAATACAAACATGGATGTGATATTTTTTGTTCGTCATGGCATTGTCTAATAAAAACTGATTAACACTTTTTATGTAGCGGGACGTTTGCACTGTCGGACCTTCTCTAATGGGCTAGCCACACGAACGGGCTTTTCCTAGAAAAGCAAAAATAATTTGCATTGTGTGGAATGAACCTCAGGTATTTACCCGTTGATACCAACTAGCAGTACCAGCTCAGCTGAAGCATCTCTAGCGTTTGATATACCAGCTCCAACAATCAACAAACACACCGTCAGAACAAGGAGAGCACCACCTAACGAATTGTGTGGGATGAATAGAACATGCTAGGTAATAAAGAGGACGGACTAAATAAAGGAAGCATTGTGTGGGCTAGATGGAATATTTAAACGAATTGAGTAGTTAAAGGGAGGAGTGTGGGCTAGACATGGTATTCAAACAGCTGGGACAAGTATCGGTTGTGGGCTATATAAATAGAGTATTTATTAAAAAATATACTTATAAACGTTTTCACCATACACACACAAATATATCCCTATAATCACTAGGCAAAAAATATGACATAGCTAACCATCCTCAATACTTTGGGGCATAATGTCGGAAAAAACTACAAACCTAGCTAAACATCCGCATCATTTTTTATATATTCATATGTATCAATAGATTAAGTGTATGCGCTTCTTCAATACATTGGTTTCTGTCATCCTGTCATTTGGTGCCATTGGGTGGATGCGGGGTTGTTAAATGTATTGCTGGACCGAAAAACTGGCATCTTCTTCATAGTGAATCCGACGCTACGAGGCATTACACATGCATATAACATCAAGTATTTCTCCCTTTGAAACGCACGGGTGAGTAGGTAGACTTTTCTGTGTGACTTTTCTGTGTTAATTGCATATATGTTTTGTAGTTGTTGGGGAATTGCATATGAATATACAGTTGATTATGTTGTTAATGGAAAAAGTATGCCAGTAGTAATAGCCAAAAGTGATGAGAGGTCTGTTCAAACTTTATGAAAAGGATTTCAAATAGTGTAAACACTACTATGTTAGCTTCCATCGTTTAAGATGTTGTGGAGGTGCAAAAGATGAATAAATATTCAAAATGAGTTTTTTTAATATGATTGTCGTAGTCATGATGCTAACATGGGCATGACGTGGTATTTATAATATGTGAAATTAAAGTTATGTACATGGTGCATAAGAACGACATATCTTTTCTGTTATGAAACTTTATTATTCAGAAGAAGTTGACCAGTGGTATATAGCAACTACGCTCCCAACTACAACGACAACTTTTAATTGAACACCGTAAATTCTAAGTGGTGTAAATAGAAAATATATTTTTTAATAGTTGATGCATGACTGTCAATGTTGATAAGAGTCCTAGCATAATTGCAGACACTTATCTATAGTCTACATCATCAAAGATATGTAACTATTTTTTATGTGTGGACATTATTGTTCATGTACATGAACCTCCTCAACCTTCATGGAAATTTTACTATCAACTATTATTTAAAGTTTAAATTTTACTGAACTTTCTTCATACGCATAAGTACAGTCAACATTTTTTACTGCTTTTTGTTGGAAATAATGAAACTATTATTTTACAGACAAGTAGGTGTTAACTTATTCAATGTGGGGAAACACTAAAGCATCACCCCGATAGAATATCATGAAGACTTTTTCATGCAAAGAACGTGTTCTAGATTAAGAAAGAGTGTGTTTTTTGGATAGTACTTCTTTCAAATAAATTAATCACGACATGGTTTAGTTTGAGTTCAAAATGCACATCCAAGATTCTAACAGACACTATATACACAATTATAATAACGGATAGAAACATTAGACACTTATAGAACTTATATTTCACAATAGTAACACTATAGTGCCACCGCGTAAGTCAAATCTACATGTGAAAGCAAATAGACCACGGATATCCAATGTAAAAGGAATTACCCACAATACGAAAATAAATACGAAATATATCTAAGAGTAGGAATAACAACAAATATTTGGTACTATAATAGTGCTAGCCCTCGCATTTGCGAGGAACACCTTGCTAGTTTGTAAGAATAAGAACATCATTAATTCTTCCCATAGGATTTTTAATAGTAGAATCCGCTAAGTGCAAATTGAGAGAACATTCTTCGATATTGGTAAGACTAAGCACATCATAAAGAGATTTCAGAATTGCGGAAACAGTAGCACCCGAATCACATAAAGTATAGCACTCAAATTTTTTCGTCTTGATTTTAATGGTATGTTGGCATTCATCATATAATTTTCTAGGAATTGGAATCTCTAATTCTTACTATTCTTCCAAAGTTTTTATTACCGCTTCTGAAATAGTTTAGTGAAAGCTTTATTTTTTTCATAGGCAATGGGGAATTTATAATAGATTGCAACAAAGAAATACACTCAATCAAAGAGCAACTATCAAAACTAAAGTCTTCGTAATCCGAAATAGTGGGTGCATCACTAGCTAACGTTTTTACCTCTTCAATCCCACTTTCATCAATTTTTTCAACAACATTTTCACCCTCCAAATCACGGGAATGCCTTATAGATAGAGTTGACTCTTCTTCAGTTCCCTCGTCATCAATTTTAACATTACTAAACAAGGAATCAACAGAATAAACACCAATCATTTTAATCTCTTCATCATTTTGATGAAAACAATTGGGAAATGCTCTTTCTAAAAATTCTCTTCTAGCTCTAAGCATAGCGATTCTTTTCTTACTTTCATCTATAGAAACATATAAAGCTTTAATGGATTCATTGATGTCAACCTTAGGAAAAAATTTATTCTTGAGATTTTCTACATCATGTGAAATTCTATCAATGCTTCTAGACATATCATCAATCCTATTCAACTTTTCTTCTATCGTAGTATTGAAAACTTTTTGCGCATTGAAAAAATCCTTAATATTATTCTCAAGATCAAAGGGCCTCCTATTATTATTATTATTATTATTATTATTATGAGAATTACCATAGGAATTACCATAATTATATGAAGAACTTCCACGATACGGACTAGGATTAAAATTGCCCCTATAAGCATTATTATTAAAGTTGTTTTGAGAGGCAAAATTCACATCTACGGAATAATTATTTTGAACAATCAAAGTAGAAAAAGGCACATCATTAGGATCAATGGGAGCATGTTTACTAGCAACCAATTTCATAAGAGCATCAACTTTATCACACAAAGCATCAATTTCTTCAACAAAATTAACTTTTTTACTAGTAGGAGCTCTTTTAGTATGCCATTGTGAAAAATTAGCCATAATATTATCAAGAAATTTAGTAGTATCACCCAAAGTAATTTCCATAAAAGTAATACCCGCGATGGAATCTAAAAGATTTCTAGAAACAAAATTCCATCCCGCAAAAAAAATTGTATGATCATCCACAAATTCAAACCGTGAGTTGGGCAATTCTTATCATCAATTTCATCCTTTCCGGGGATCATGCAACATGCTCATGCTCAAGTTGTTTAAAATTCATAATCTGATTTCTAAGAGGAATATTTTTTGTGGGGGAGAAATACTTCGTGATAAAAGCATCTTTGCACTTGTTCCAAGAATCAATACTATTTCGTGGCAAAGAAGAACACCAAATTTTAGCACGATCACACAAAGAGAACAAAAATAATTTCAACTTAACAGTATCATTGTCCACATATTTGTTCTTCTGCATATCACACAATTCTACGAAAGTGTTTAGATGGGACGCGACATACTCATTAGGAGGACCGGAAAATTGCTCTTTCATAACAAGATTCAACAAAGCGGCATTAATATCATAAGACTCTGCACTAGTGGAGGGAGGAGCAATCAGAGTGCTAATAACATCATTATTATTGGTATTGGAAAAATTACATAACTTAGTGTTTTCTTGAGTCATCGTGACTACGCAAACAATAATGCAAACAAACAAGATATCCGACAAGAAAACGACAAACAGAAAGAAGGCAAATATTTTTGTGAAGTGGGGCAGAGGAAAACGAGAGGCAAATGGCAAATAAAGTAATTGCAAGGAGATGAGAGTTTATGTGTGGGAACCTAATAGATCTTGACTTGATTTTTCCCCGGCAAAGACGCCAGAAAGCTTGCTTGGTGTTGCTGATGCGTTGGTTTTTCCCTCCAAGTGTAAAAGGTGATGTAGCAGAACGACGACAAGAATTCCCTCAGTTTGGAACCAAGGTATCTAACCGGTAGGAAGATCGACACGACTATGTAAGTTGTACCTGCAAACAAACAACAAATCCTCGCAACCCAACGCGTGTAGGGGTTGTCAATTCCTTGTGGGTAAGATAAAACGGTGCCATCTTTTAACTTTTTCTTTGAATAGTTTGGCATTTTCATAAGCTTGGGTTCTCCATTCATCTAATGAGCTAATATCAAATAACCTCTTTTCACCAGCAAGATTGAAGTCATAGTTGAGTTCTTTAATTGCCCAATAAGCTTTATGTTCTAACTCAAGAGGTAAATTACATGCTTTTCTATAAACCATTTTATAAGGAGACATACCCATATGATTTTTATAAGTTGTTCTGTAGGCCCACAATGCATCATCTAATGTCTTAGACCAATTCTTTCGGGACCTACTGATAGTATTTTCAAATATTAATTTTATTTCTCTATTGGTCAACAATACAGTTCTATTTGACCACTAGATTGAGGATGATAGGGAGATGCAATTCTATGATTAACATCATATCTAGGAAGCAACTTACGGAAAGCACCATGAATAAAATGTGAACCACCATCACTCATTAAGTATCTAGGGGCTCCAAAACATGGAAAATAACTTCCTTCAGAATTTAAATAGAGGTGTTATAATCAGCACTATTGGTTGGAATAGCTTCTACCATTTAGTGACATAATCAACAAAAACCAAACTATGTGTTTACCCATTGGAGGAAGGAAAAGATCCCATATAATAAAATCCCCAAACATCAAACAGTTCAATAACAAGTGAAAAATTCATAGACATTTCTTGACGTCTACTAATATTACCAATTCTTTGGCATGCATCACAAGAGAGAACAAACTTACGAGTATCTTTGAAAAGAGTAGGCCAATAAAATCCACACTGTAATACCTTTGTGCAGTTCTATCTCCCGCATGGTGTCCTCCATAAGCCTCAGAGTGACACTTCCGAAGGATTTGTTCCTCTTCATTCTCAGGTATATGATACGTCTCCAACGTATCTAAATTTTTTTATGGTTCCATGCTATTATCTTGTCAAACTTTGGATGTTTTGTATGCATTTTATATCTTTTTGGGACTACCTTATTAACTCAGTGCCAAGTGCCAGTTCCTTTTTTTTCCGTGTTTTTGACCTTTTTCAGAGGAAAATGTTAAACGGAGTCCAAACGGAATAAAACCTCCGAAAAGATTTTTTCCGGAATAGAAGATACGCAGGAAGCTTGGAAACCAAGGCAAAGGGCACCACGGGAGGCCACAAACCCCCTAGCCGTGGCCTGGGGGCGCCTAGCAGGCTTATGGGCCCCCTATGGCTCCTTTTCCCTACTTCTTCCGCCTATAAATCCCCGAAAAATCTGAAACCACGGGAGAGAGCCACGAAAATACTATTTCGCAGCCGCAAGCTTCTGTCTCCGCAAGATCCCATCTGGGGCACGTTCTGGTGTCCTGCCGAAGGGGGGATTCGGACACGGAGGGCTTCTTCATCAACACCATTGCCTCTCTGATGATGCATGAGTAGTTTACCATAGACCTTCGGGTCCATAGCTAGTAGCTAGATGACTTCTTCTCTCTCTTGGATCTTCAATACAAAGTTCTCCATGATCTTCATGGAGATCTATCTGATATAATCTTCTTTTGCGGTGTGTTTGTCGAGATCCGATGAATTGTGGATTTATGATCAGATTATCTATGAATCTTATTTGAGTTTCTTCTGATCTCTTATATGCATGATTTCATACCCTTGTAATTCTCTTCGAGTTGTGGGTTTCGTTTGGCCAACTTGATCTATAATTCTTGCAATGGGAGAAGTGCTTGGTTCTGGGTTCATACCATGCGGTGACCTCACCCAGTGACAAAAGGGGTAGCGAGGCACGCATCGTGTTGTTGCCATCAAGGGTAAAAATATGGGGTTTATATCTATTGCATGAATTTATCCCTCTACATCATGTCATCTTGCTTAAGGCGTTACTCTGTTTGTTATGAACTCAATACACTAGATGCATGCTGGATAGCGGTCGATGTGTGGAGTAATAGTAGTAGATGCAGAAAGTATCGGTCTAGTTGTCTCGGACGTGATGCCTATATGTATGATCATTGCCTTAGATATCGTCATGACTTTGCGCGGTTCTATCAGTTGCTCGACTATAATTCGTTCACCCACTGTAATATTTGCTATCATGAGAGAAGCCTCTAGTGAACACTATGGCCCCGGGGTCTACTTCACATCATATTTTCAGCCCTACACTTTTACTTTGTTGCACTTTCCGCCTTCAGATCTCACCTTGCAATCAATCATGAAGGGATTGACAACCCCTTTGTAGCGTTGGGTGCAAGTTTGCTGTTTTTGGGCACGTACTTTGGAGACTTGGCTTGATACTCCTACTGGATTGATACCTTGGTTCTCAAACTGAGGGAAATACTTACTGCTACTGTGCTGCATCACCCTTTCCTCTTCAAGGGAAAAAACCAACGCAAGCTCAAGTGGTAGCAAGAAGGATTTCTGGCGCCGTTGCCGGGGAGGATCAAGCCAAGAATAGTCTCCCGTCAACGTGCCAATTTCTGGCGCCGTTGCCGGGGAGCATCAAGTCAAGAATAGTCTTCCTCCAACATGTCAATCTCTGGCACCGGGGATTATTCTAAGTGAAGCTTATCCAAGTAACCGTCACAAACTCATCTCTTGCATTTACTTTTTTGCCTCTCATTTTCCTCTCCCCCACTTTTGAAAAACAAAAAATTACAAAAATATTTGCCTTTTTCGTTTGCCTTTCCTTTGCTTGTGTCCTATGTGCCTGCAATATGCTTGCATCTTCGCTTGCTGAAAATCTATTGATATGGATCCTCATCCACTTGCTAATCTCTTTAAGAGATTCAATTATCTTGAACCAATTGCTAGTGAGTTGAGTGCACTTGACTTTCTCTATGGAGTTTTGCTTGAGATGCGTGAATCTGAAAATCGTGATGAAGAAATTCATGAAGTGATTCACGAGGGCTCCTTGAATGAAAAGCATGATTGCAATGGTTTCACTATAAATCCTATTAGTGTCATCATGCTAAAAATATGCAAAACCCTAAGCTTGGGGATGCTAGTTTTGCTATGTCCACTACTTGTTGCAATGATCATGATTGGGGTAATGATTTTTCTTATGATCTGGAAAAAAAATTTAAGCCTCATGATGAATATGATATTTGCAATAATATTGAAAGTGGGTTTGGAGAAGTCATGACTTTAGTTGATGATAATCCCACTATTTTTGAAGAGCGTCAACTTTGCATGCATGTGGATCATGAAAAGAATATCCTATGTGATAGCTATATTGTTGAATTTGAATATGATCCCACATGCAATTGTTATGAGAGAGGAAAATATTGTGGTAGAAACTTTCATGTCACTACATTACCTCTTGTTTTGTTGAGATTGATATTGTCTCTTTCTTCTTCCTTGCATATGGTCGTTATTGCTTGTCTTGATAATTTGTTTTCCTATAAAATGCCTATGCATAGGAACTATGTTAGAATTAGATGTGATTTTCACATGCTTTATGATGCTCTCATTGTGCTTCAATTCTTGTCTTTTATGTGAGCATCATTGAATTATCAATGCCTAGCTAAGGGCGTTAAACAATAGCGCTTGTTGGCAGGCAACCCAAATGAATTTATCTTTGCTTTTTTGCTTTCTTTTTTGTTGCATCCACACCATCATAATTCTGTTATGATTGTGTTTTTTGTGTTTCTTTTTGTGTTTGAGCCAAGTAAAACCTTTATGACTAGTTTTGGTGATGATTGTTTGATCTTGCTGAAAAAGACAGAAACTTTTCGCTCATGAAATAATTTTTCATTTTTATCTAGAAAGAGATTTTGAGTTGATTCCTTTTGCTTCTCGTTGGCATGCCAATTTCCCAAATTGTCGTAATTTTTCAGAATTTTTTAGATACCAGAAGTATACGAAGCATACAGATTGCTACAGACTGGTCTGTTTTTGACAGATTCTGTTTTGTTGTGTTGATTGCTTATTTTGATGAAACTATGGATAGTATCGGGGGGGGGGGTACTAGCCATGGAAAATTGAGAATACAGTAATCTAACACCAATATAAATATAAATAAAGTTTGCTACAGTACCTAAAGAGGTGGTAGTTTGTTTTCTTGTGCTAATGATATCACGAGTTTCTGTTTAAGTTTTGTGTTGTGAAGTTTTCAAGTTTTGGGTGATGTTCTCATGGACAATGGGATAAAGATTGGAAAGAGCTCAAGCTTGGGGATTACCAAGTCATCCCAAGCCAAATTCAATGAAACCAAAAAGCCTAAGCTTGGGGATGCCTCGGGAAGGCATCCCCTCTTTGGTCTTCAATCCATCGGTAACATTACTTGGAGCTATATTTTTATTCACCACATGATATGTGTTTTGCTTGGAGCGTCATGTATTATAGGAGTCTTTTCTTTTTGTTGTGTCACAATCATCCTTTCCGCACACCCTTTGAGATAGACATGCACTCATCATGAATTTGTTAGAATACTCATTGAGCTTCGCTTATATGTTTTGAGTTAGGCAATTTAGATCACATGTGCTTCACTTATATCTTTTGAGCTAAATAATTTTGCTCTAGTGCTTCACTTTGATCTTTTTAGAGCATGACGGTTTCATATTTTGGAGAAATAAGAACTCTCTATTTTCTCTTATATCTTTTTGAGAGTGCTCTCTCCGAGTAACTTGGTAGTTGGCTTGTGCTATGAAAGTAGTCCTAAAGATGATAGGCATCCAAAGAGGATACATAAAACTTCCATATTCTTATGCATTGATTAGAAATAGAAGTTTGATTCCTCTCAATTAGTTTGGAGACATGGATTTGGTAATATTAAGAGTCATGTTAGTAGGGTGTTGTGAATCTAGAAATACTTGTGTTGAAGTTAGTGATTCCCATAACATGCACGTATGGTGAACCGCCATGTTAGAAAGTCGGAGCATAAGCGATTTATTGATTGTCATCCTTTGTGTTGTGGTCGGGATCGCGCGATGGTTAACACCTACCAACCCTTCCCCTAGGAGTATGCGTTTAGCACTTTGTTTCGATTACTAATAAAAACTTTTGCAATAAGTATGTGAGTTCTTCATGACTAATGTGAGTCCATGGTATAGATGCACTTTCACCTTCCACCATTGCTAGCCTTTCTAGTGTCGTGCAACTTTCGCCGGTACACAAAACTGTTGGAATTATGCCCTAGAGGCAACGATAAATAAGTTATTATTATAATTCATGTGTCAAGATAATCGTTTATTATCCATGCTATAATTGTATTGAATGAAGACTTAGATACATGTGTGGATACATAGACAAAACACTGTCCCTAGCAAGCCTCTAGTTAGCTAGCCAGTTGATCAAGGATAGTCAGGGTCTTCTGACTATGTACAAGGTGTTGTTGCTTGCTAACTGGATAACATCATTGGGAGAATCATGTGATGGACTAGACCCAAACTAATAGACGTAGCATGTTGATCGTGTCATTTTGTTGCTACTGTTTTCTGTGTGTCAAGTATTTATTCCTATGACCACGAGATCATATAACTCACTTACACCGGAGGAATTCTTTGTGTGTATCAAACGTCACAACGTAACTGGTTGGCTATAAAGATGCTCTACAGGTATCTCCGAAGGTGTCCGTTGAGTTAGTATGGATCAAGACTGGGATTTGTCACTCCGTGTGATGGAGAGGTATCTCGGGGCCCACTCGGTAATACAACATCACACACAAGCCTTGCAAGCAATGTGACTTAGTGTAAGTTGCGGGATCTTGTATTACGGAACGAGTAAAGAAACTTGCCGGTAAACGAGATTGAAATAGGTATGCGGATACTGACGATCGAATCTGGGACAAGTAACATACCGAAGGACAAAGGGAATGACATACGGGATTATATGAATCCTTGGCACTGAGGTTCAAATGATAAGATCTTCGTAGAATATGTAGGATCCAATATGGGCATCCAGGTCCCGCTATTGGATATTGACCGAGGAGTCCCTCGGGTCATGTCTACATAGTTCTCGAACCCGCACGGTGTCCACACTTAAGGTTCGACGTTGTTTTATGCATATTTGAGTTATATGGTTGGTTACCGAATGTTGTTCGGAGTCCCGGATGAGATCACGGACGTCACGAGGGTTTCCGGAATGGTCCGGAGACGAAGATCGATATATAGGATGACCTCATTTGATTACCGGAAGGTTTTAGGAATTACCGGGAATGTACCGGGAATGACGAATGGGTTCCGGATGTTCACCGGGGGGGCAGCCCACCCCGGGGAAACCCATAGGCCTTAGGGGTGGCACACTAGCCCTTAGTGGGCTGGTGGGCAAGCCCAGAGAGGCCCCTGTGCAGGGAGATAGAAAATCAAAGGAGAAAAAAAGGGAAGTGGGAAGGAAGGGAAGGACTCCACCTTCCAATCCTAGTTGGACTAGGATTGGAGGAGGACTCCTCCTCCCCCCATCGGCCGAACCCCTTGGGGCTCCTTGAGCCCCAAGGAAAAGCCCCTCCCCTCCCCCCTATACATATGGAGGTTTTAGGGATGATTTGAGACAACTTTTCCACGACAGCCCGACCACATACCTCCACAGTTTTTCCTCTAGATCGCGTTTCTACGGAGCTTTGGCGGAGCCCTGCTGAGATTAGATCACCACCAACCTCCGGAGCCCCATCACGCTGCCAGAAAACTCATCTAACTCTCCGTCTCTCTTGCTGGATCAAGAAGGCCGAGATCATCGTCGAGCTGTACGTGTGTTGAACGCGGAGGTGTCGTCCGTTCGGCACTAGATCGGAGCGGATCGCGGGACGGTTCGTGGGACGGTTCGCGGGGCGGATCGAGGGACGTGAGGACGTTCCATTACATCAACCGCGTTTATTAAACGCTTCTGCTGTACGATCTACAAGGGTACATAGATCTGAAATCCCCCTCGTAGATGAACATCACCATGATAGGTTTTCGTGCGCGTAGGAAATTTTTTGTTTCCCATGCGACGTTCCCCAAGAGTGGCATCATGAGCTAGGTTCATGCGTAGATGTCTTGTCGAGTAGAACACAAAAGTTTTTGTGGGCGGACCGACATTACTCGTACGCTTACGAGAGACTGGTTTCATCGCTACGAGTAACTCCGTTGCTCAAAGATGACTGGCGAGTTTCGGTTTCTCCAACTTTACTTGAATCGGATTTGACCGAGGAGGTCCTTGGATGAGGTTAAATAGCAATTCATATATCTCCATTGTGGTGTTTGTGTAAGTAAGATGCGATCCTACTAGATACCCATGGTCACCACGTAAAACATGCAACAACAATTAGAGGACGTCTAACTTCTTTTTGCAGGGTATGCTTGTGATGTGATATGGCCAACGATGTGATGTGATATATTGGATGTATGAGATGATCATGTTGTAATAGTTAATATCGACTTGCACGTCGATGGTACGGCAACCGGCAGGAGCCATAGGGTTGTCTTTAAACTAACGTTTGTGCTTGCGGATGCGTTTACTATATTGCTAGGATGTAGCTTTAGTAGTAATAGCATGAGTAGCACGACAACCCCGATGGCGACACGTTGATGGAGATCATGGTGTGGCGCCGGTGACAGAAGATCGTGCCGGTGCTTTGGTGATGGAGATCAAGAAGCACGTGATGATGGCCATATCATGTCACTTATGAATTGCATGTGATGTTAATCCTTTTATGCACCTTATTTTGCTTAGAGCGACGGTAGCATAATGAGGTGATCTCTCACTAAAATTTCAAGACGAAATTGTGTTCTCCCCGACTGTGCACCGTTTCTATAGTTCGTCGTTTCGAGACACCACATGATGATCGGGTGTGATAGACTCAACGTTCACATACAACGGGTGCAAAACAGTTGCACACGTGAAACACTCGGGTTAAGCTTGACGAGCCTAGCATGTGCAGACATGGCCTCGGAACACATGAGACCGAAAGGTCGATCATGAATCATATAGTTGATATGATTAGCATAGGGATGCTTACCACTGAAACTATCCTCAACTCACGTGATGATCGGACTTGAGCTAGTGGAATTGGATCATGAACCACTCAAATGAATAGATAGATGTACTTTTTGAGTAGGAGTTTAGCAAGCAATTTGATTAAGTTAAACTCTAATTATCTTGAACATAGTCTAAGTCCACTTTGAATATATTTGTGTTGTAGATCATGGCTCACGCGACAGTCACCCTGGATTTTAATACGTTCCTAGAGAAAGCTAAGTTGAAAGATGATGGAAGCAACTTCGTAGACTGGGCTCGTAATCTTAAGTTGATCCTGCAAGCTGGGAAGAAGGATTATGTCCTTGATGCTGCGCTAGGAGAGCAACCACCCGCTACAGCTGACCAAGATGTTAAGAGCGCTTGGTTAACACGTAAGGAGGACTACTCAGTAGTTCAATGTGCAGTCTTGTATGGCTTAGAACCGGGACTTCAACGTCGCTTTGAGCGTCATGGAGCATATGAGATGTTCCAGGAGTTGAATTTTATCTTTCAGAAGAACGCCCGGATCGAGAGGTATGAGACCTCCGATAAATTCTATGCTTGCAAGATGGAGGAGAATTCGTCTGTCAATGAACACGTGCTCAAAATGTCTGGGTACTCAAACCGTCTAGCTGAGCTGGGGATTGAACTCCCGCAAGAGGCTATCACTGACAGAATTCTTCAATCACTGCCGCCAAGCTATAAGGGCTTTGTGTTGAACTACAACATGCAAGGGATGAACAAGTCACCCGGCGAGTTGTTCGCGATGCTGAAACTCGCAGAGTCAGAACTCCGTAAAGAACATCAAGTGTTGATGGTGAATAAGACCACTAGTTTCAAGAGAAACGACAAAGGAAAGAAAGGTAATTCAAAGAAGAGAGGCAAACCTGTTGCCAATCCGACGAAGAAACCCAAAGCTGGACCTAAGCCTGAAACGGAGTGCTATTATTGCAAGGGTATGGGTCACTCGAAGCGCAACTGCCCGAAGTATGAGGTTGATAAGAAGGCGGCCAAAGAAAAATCAGGTATATTTGATATAAATGTTATTGCTGTGTACTTAACCAGCTCTCGTAGTAGTGCGTGGGTATTCGATACCGGTTCTGTTGCTCATATTTGCAACTCGAAACAGGAACTGCGGAATAGGCGAAGGCTGGCGAAAGATGATGTGACGATGCACATGGGAAATGGTTCCAAGGTTGATGCAATTGTCGTCGGCACAGTTTCACTTCAGTTACCATCAGGTTTAGTTATGAACTTGAATAATTGTTATTTAGTGCTTGCGTTAAGCATGAACATTATATCTGGATCTTGTTTATTGCGAGACGGTTACTCGTTTAAGTCAGAGAATAATAGTTGTTCTATTTCTATGAGTAATATCTTTTATGGTCATGCACCCAATGTGAGAGGATTGTTCATATTGAATCTTGATAGTGATAATACACATATACATAACATTGAGACCAAAAGAGTTAGAGTTAACAATGATAGCGCCATGTTTTGTGGCACTGCCGCTTAGGTCATATTGGTGTAAAGCGCATGAAGACACTCCATACCAATGGACTTTTGGAGTCACTTGACTTTGATTCACTTGACACGTGCGAACCATGCCTCATGGGCAAGATGACTAAAACTCCGTTCTCCGGAACAATGGAGCGTGCAAGTGACTTGTTGGAAATGATACATACCGATGTGTGTGGTCCGATGAGCGTGGAGGCACGCGGTGGATATCGTTATTTTCTCACCTTCACTGACGATTTGAGTAGATATGGTTATGTCTACCTGATGAAACACAAGTCTGAAACATTTGAAAAGTTCAAGCAATTTCAGAGTGAAGTTGAAAATCATCGTAACAAGAAGATCAAGTTCCTGCGGTCTGACCGTGGGGGTGAATATCTGAGTTTCGAGTTTGGTGCTCACTTAATACAATGTGGAATTGTTTCACAGTTGACACCGCCTGGAACACCACAGCGTAATGGTGTGTCCGAACATCGTAATCGTACTTTATTAGAGATGGTGCGATCTATGATGTCTCTTACCGATTTGTCGTTATCGTTTTGGGGTTATGCATTAGAAACAGTTGCATTCACTTTAAATAGGGCACCATCAAAATCGGTTGAGACGACACCATACGAACTGTGGTATGGAAAAAGACCAAAGTTGTCGTTTCTTAAAGTTTGGGGATGTGATGCTTATGTCAAAAAGCTTCAGCCTGAAAAGCTGGAACCCAAAGCGGAAAAGTGTGTCTTCATAGGTTACCCGAAAGAGACAGTTGGGTATACCTTCTATCTCAAATCCGAGGGCAAAGTGTTTGTTGCTAAGAACGGAGCTTTTCTCGAGAAGGAGTTTCTCTCGAGAGAATTGAGTGGGAGAAAGATAGAACTTGATGAGGTTGTCGAACCTCTCATCCCTCTGGATGGTGGCACAGGGCAAGGGGAAACCCCTGTCGTTGCGACACCGGTTGAGGAGGAAGTTAATGATGATGATCATGAAACTCCAGATCAAGTTCCTGTCGAACCTCGCAGGTCAACGAGACTGCGTACTACTCCAGAGTGGTACAGTAATCCCGTCTTATCAATTATGTTGTTAGACAACAATGAGCCTGCGAATTATGAAGAAGCAATGGTGGGCCCGGATTCCAACAAATGGCTGGAGGCCGTGAAGTCCGAGATAGGATCCATGTATGAAAACAAAGTATGGACTTTGGAAGTACTACCTGAGGTCCGCAAGGCCATTCAGAACAAATGGATCTTTAAGAAGAAGACGGACGCTGACGGTAATGTGACCGTTTATAAAACTCGACTTGTGGCAAAGGGTTTTTCACAAGTTCAAGGAGTTGACTACGATGAGGCGTTCTCACCCGTAGCGATGCTTAAGTCCGTCAGAATCATGTTACAAATAGCTGCATTTTTCGATTATGAAATCTGGCAGATGGATGTCAAAACGGCGTTCCTTAACGGTTTCCTTAAGGAAGAGTTGTATATGATGCAACCCGAAGGTTTTGTCGATCCTAAAAATGCTAACAAAGTGTGCAAGCTCCAGCGATCCATTTATGGACTGGTGCAAGCATCTCGGAGTTGGAATAAACGCTTTGATGAGGTGATCAAAGCATTTGGGTTTATACAAGAGGTTGGAGAATCTTATATTTACAAGAAAGTGAGTGGGAGCTCTGTGGCGTTTCTAATATTATATGTGGATGACATATTGCTGAATGGAAACAACGTGGAGTTTTTGGAGAGCATAAAGGATTACTTGAATAAAAGTTTCTCTATGAAGGACCTAGGAGAAGTTGCTTACATTCTAGGCATTAAGATCTATCGGGATAGATCGAAACGCTTGATAGGACTTTCACAAAGTACATACCTTGATAAAGTTTTGAAGAGGTTCAAAATGGAACAGTCCAAGAAGGGGTTCTTGCCAGTTTTACAAGGTACAAGATTGAGTAAGATTCAGTGCCCAACAACTGATAAAGATAGAGAGCATATGAGCACCGTCCCCTATGCTTCAGCCATAGGTTCTATCATGTATGCAATGCTGTGCACTAGACCGGACGTTAGCCTGGCCATAAGTATGGCAGGCAGGTTCTAGAGTAATCCAGGAGTGGATCACTGGATGGCGGTCAAGAATATCCTAAAGTACCTGAAAAGGACTAAGAAGATGTTTATCGTGTATGGAGGTGACGAAGAGCTCGCCGTAAAAGGTTACGTCGATGCAAGCTTTGACACAGATCCGGACGACTCTAAGTCACAGACCGGATACGTATTTATTCTTAATGGGGGTGCGGTAAGCTGGTGCAGTTCCAAGCAAAGCGTCGTAGCTGATTCTACATGTGAAGCAGAGTACATGGCTGCCTCGGAGGCGGCTAAGGAGGGTGTCTGGACGAAGCAGTTCACGACGGATCTTGGAGTGGTGCCAAGCGCACTGAATCCAATAACCTTGTTCTGTGACAACACGGGTGCTATTGCCTTAGCAAAGGAACCACGGTTTCACAAGAAGACCAGACACATCAAACGACGCTTCAACCTCATCTGCGACTACGTCGAAGGGGAGGACGTAAATATATGCAAAGTGCACACGGATCCGAATGTAGCAGACCCGCTGACTAAACCTCTTCCACGGGCAAAGCATGATCAACACCACAACTGTATGGGTGTTAGATTTATTACAATGTAATTCGCATGGTGATGTGAGGCCTAGATTATTGACTCTAGTGCAAGTGGGAGACTGTTGGAATTATGCCCTAGAGGCAATGATAAATAAGTTATTATTATAATTCTTGTGTCAAGTTAATCGTTTATTATCCCTGCTATAATTGTATTGAATGAAGACTTAGATACATGTGTGGATACATAGACAAAACACTGTCCCTAGCAAGCCTCTAGTTGGCTAGCTAGTTGATCAAGGATAGTCAGGGTCTTCTGACTATGTACAATGTGTTGTTGCTTGATAACTGGATCACATCATTGGGAGAATCATGTGATGGACTAGACCCAAACTAATAGACGTAGCATGTTGATCGTGTCATTTTGTTGCTACTGTTTTCTGCGTGTCAAGTATTTATTCCTATGACCATGAGATCATATAACTCACTGACACCGGAGGAATGCTTTGTGTGTATCAAACGTCACAACGTAACTGGGTGGCTATAAAGATGCTCTGCAGGTATCTCCGAAGGTGTCCTTTGAGTTAGTATGGATCAAGACTGGGATTTGTCACTCTGTGTGATGGAGAGGTATCTCGGGGCCCACTCGGTAATACAACATCACACACAAGCCTTGCAAGCAATGTGACTTAGTGTAAGTTGCGGGATCTTGTATTACGGAACGAGTAAAGAGACTTTCCGGTAAACGAGATTGAAATAGGTAAGAGGATACTGACAATCGAATCTCGGGCTAGTAACATACCGAAGGACAAAGGGAATGACATACGAGATTATATGAATCCTTGGCACTGAGGTTCAAACGATAAGATCTTCGCAGAATATGTAGGATCCAATATGGGCATCCAGGTCCCGCTATTGGATATTGACCGAGGAGTCCCTCGGGTCATGTCTACATAGTTCTCGAACCCGCAGGGTCTGCACACTTAAGGTTCGACGTTGTTTTATGCGTATTTGAGTTATATGGTTGGTTACCGAATGTTGTTCGAAGCCCCGTATGAGACCACGGACATCACGAGGGTTTCCGGAATGGTCCGGAGACAAAGATTGATATATAGGATGACCTCATTTGATTACCGGAAGGTTTTCGGAATTACCGGGAATGACGAATGGGTTCCGGATGTTCACCGGGGGGAAAGCCCACCCCAGAGAAGCCCATAGGCCTTAGGGGTGCTGCACCAGCCCTTAGTGGGCTGGTGGGCAAGCCCAGAGAGGCCCGTGTGCAGGGAGATAGAAAATCAAAGGAGAAAGAAAAAAAGGAAGTGCGAAGGAAGGGAAGGACTCCACCTTCCAATCCTAGTTGGACTAGGATTGGAGGAGGACTCCTCCTCCCTCCCATCGGCCGAACCCCTTGGGGCTCCTTGAGCCCCAAGGCAAAGCCCCTCCCCCCCTATATATACGGAGGTTTTAGGGCTGATTTGAGACAACTTTTCCACGGCAGCCCGACCACATACCTCCACGGTTTTTCCTCTAGATCGCGTTTCTGCGGAGCTCGGGAGGAGCCCTGCTGAGATTAGATCACCACCAACCTTCAGAGCGCCGTCGCGCTGCCAGAGAACTCATCTACCTCTCCGTCTCTCTTGGTGGATCAAGAAGGCCGAGATCATCGTTGAGCTGTACGTGTGCTGAACGAGGAGGTGCCGTCCGTTCGGCACTAGATCGGAGCGGATCGTGGGACGGATCGCGGTACGGTTCGTGGGACGGTTCGCGGGGCGGATCGAGGGACGTGAGGACGTTCCACTACATCAACCGCGTTTATTAAACACTTCTGTTGTGTGATCTACAAGGGTACATAGATCTGAAATCCCCCTCGTAGATGAACATCACCATGATAGGTTTTCGTGCGCGTAGGAAATTTTTTGTTTCCCATGCAACGTTCCTCAACAAAAACCACCATAGACCTTCCTCAAAACAGCCACCATACCTACCTATCATGGCCTCTTCGTATCCATTCCGAGATATATTGCCATGCAACTCCCACCGTTCCGTCTCATGACATGTGCCGTCACTTTCATATTGCCATTGCATGATCGTAAGATAGCTAGCGAGTCATACGCTAAGCTAGATCATTGCACATCCCGGTACACTACCGAAGGCATTTCCTATAGAGTCATCATTGTTCTAAGCATTGAGATGTGAGTAATTAAAAGTGTGATGATCATCATTATTAGAGCATTGTCCCATGTGAGGAAATAAAAAAAAGAGTCCAAAGTTGCCCACACAAAAAAAAATATGGAAAGAGGCCAAAGAGCCCAAACAAAAAAAAGAGACAAAAAGAGAGAAGGGACAATGCTACTATCTTTTTCCACACTTGTGCTTCACAATAGCACCATGTTCTTCATGATTGAGAGTCTCTTGTTTTGTCACCACCATATACTAGTGGGAATCTTCATTATATAACTTGGCTTGTATATTCCAATGATGGGCTTCCTCAAAATTGCCCTAGGTCTTCATGAGCAAGCAAGTTGGATGCACACCCACTAGTTCTCCGCTTTCACACACGTATAACTCTAAGTGCATCCGTTGCATGGTAATCCCTACTCTTTCACATTGATATCTATTGATGAGCATCTCCATAGCCCTTTGATACGCCGAGTCGATGTGACCATCTCCTCCTTTTTGCCTCACAACCTCCACAACACTCTATTCCACCTATAGTGTTATATCCATGGCTCACGCTCATGTATTGCGTGAGAGTTGAAAAAGGTCTGAGAAAGTAAGAGTGCAAAAAACAATTACTTGGCCAATACCGGGGTTGTGCATGATTTAAATTCGTTGTGTGGGGATGATGGAGCATAGCCAGACTATATGATTTTGTAGGGATAACTTTATTTGGCCTTGTTATTTCGAAAGTTCATGATTACCTTGCTAGTTTGCTTGAACTATTATTGTTTTCATGTCAAATAGCAAACTATTCTTTTGAATCTTACGGATCTGAACATTCATGTCACATGAAATGAGTTACAAAGGACAAACATGCTAGGTAGCATACCACATCAAAAATTCATTCTTTATCACTTCCCTACTTGAGGACGAGCGGGAGTTAAGCTTGGGGATGCTTGATACGTCTCCAACGTATCTATAATTTTTGATGGTTCCATGCTACTATCTTGTCAAACTTTGGATGTTTTGTATGCATTTTATATATTTTTGGGACTAACTTATTAACTCAGTGCCAAGTACCAGTTCCTGTTTTTTCCGTGTTTTTGACCTTTTTTGAAGGAGAATACTAAACGGAGTCCAAACGGAATAAAACCTCCGAAAAGATTTTTACCGGAACAGAAGATACGCAGGAAGCTCGCGAACCAAGGCAAAGGGCACCAGGGGAGGCCACAAGCCCCCTAGCCGCGGCCTGGGGGCGCGCCTAGCAGGCTTGTGGGCCCCCTATGGCTCCTTTGTCCTACTTCTTCTGCCTATAAATCCTCGAAAAATCTGAAACCATGGGAGAGAGCCATGAAAATACTTTTCCGCCGCCGCAAGCTTCTGTCTCCGCAAGATCCCATGTGAGGCACGTTTTGGTGCCCTGCCAGAGGGGGGATTCGGACACAGAGGGCTTCTTCATCAACGCCATTGCCTCTCCAATGATGCGTGAGTAGTTTACCATAGACCTTCGGGTCCATAGCTAGTAGCTAGATGGCTTCTTCTCTCTCTTGGATCTTCAATACAAAGTTCTCCATGATCTTCATGGAGATCTATCCGATGTAATCTTCTTTTGCGGTGTGTTTGTCGAGATCTGATGAATTGTGGATTTATGATCAGATTATCTACGAATCTTATTTGAGTTTCTTCTGATCTCTTATATGCATGATTTCATATCCTTGTAATTCTCTTTGAGTTGTGGGTTTCGTTTGGCCAACTTGATCTATAATTCTTGCAATGGGAGAAGTGCTTGGTTTTGGGTTCGTACCGTGCGGTGACCTCACCCAGTGACAGAAGGGGTAGCGAGGCACGCATCATGTTGTTGCCATCAAAGGTAAAAAGATGGGGGTTATGTCTATTGCATGAATTTATCCCTCTACATCATGTCATCTTGCTTAAGGCGTTTCTCTGTTTGTTATGAACTCAATACACTAGATGCATGCTGGATAGCGGTCGATGTGTGGAGTAATAGTAGTAGATGCAGAAAGTATCGGTCTACTTGTCTCGGACGTGATGCCTATATGTATGATCATTGCCTTAGATATCGTCATGACTTTGCGTGGTTCTATCAATTGCTCGACAGTAATTCGTTCACCCATCGTAATATTTGTTGTCATGAGAGAAGCCTCTAGTGAACACTATGGCCCCGGGGTCTACTTCACATCATATTTTCAGCCCTATATTTTTACTTTGTTGCACTTTCCGCCTTCATATCTCACCTTGCAATCAATCGTGAAGGGATTGACAACCCCTTTGTAGCGTTGGGTGCAAGTTTGCTGTTTTTGCGCAGGTACTTTGGAGACTTGGCTTGATACTCCTAGTGGATTGATACCTTGGTTCTCAAACTGAGGGAAATACTTACTGCTACTATGTTGCATCACCCTTTCCTCTTCAACAGAAAAACCAACACAAGCTCAAGAGGTAGTAGTATACAACGTCTAATAATACCATCTACTCCCTCTTTGTAAAGATGTAGGTCATCCCAAAAGTAATGTCTTAAATCAAAGAAGAATTATTTTCTTTTGCTGATAAGTGTTACTAGGTGGTATGTATTTGGCAACAATGTAATTAGCATAATCAGCAAACCATGGTGTGTTATGAGAAACATTGACCACACCTAGTTGTTCATCAGGGAAGCTATCATCAATAGGAAGTGGGTCATCAAGAACATTTTCTAACCTAGACAAGTTATCTATGGGGTTCTCAGCTCCTTTACTATCAGTGATATGCAAATCAAATTCTTGTAACAAAAGAACCCACCTAATAAGTCTAGGTTTAGCATCTTTCTTTTCCATAAGATATTTAATATCAGCATGATCAGTGTGAACAATTACTCTAGAATCAACAATCTAAGATCTGAATTTATCACAAGCAAATACAACTGCTAAGAATTCTTTCTCAGTGGTAGCATAGTTTCTATGGGCAGTATCTAAAGTTTTACTAGGATAATGGATAATGTTTAATTTTTTATCAACTCTTTGTCCTAGAACAACACGAATAGCCTAATGACTAGCATCACACATAATTTCAACACGCAAGTTCCAATCAGGTTGTTGAGCAACAGGTGCAGAAGTTAAAGTTTTCTTAAGTGTTTCGAAGGCTTATACACAGTCATCATCAAAAACGAAAAGAACATCCTTTTGTAATAAATTGGTAAGAGGTCTAGAAATTTTAGAGAAGTATTTAATAAACCTCCTATATAAACCAACATGACCAACCAAACTACGATACCTTTAATATCTTTAGGACATGGCATCTTCTCAATTGCATCAACTTTAGCCTTACCCACCTCAATAGCTCGTTCGGAAATTTTATGATCCAAGACAATACCTTCATTTACCATAAAGTGGCACTTCTCCCAATTCAAAACAAGGTTAGTTTGCTCACATCTGTGCAGAACTCGATCAAGGTTGCTTAAACAATCATCAAAAGAAGTTCCATAAACGGAAAAATCATCCATGAAAACCTCAACAATCTTTTCACAAAATCAGAGCATATAGCATTCATACATCTTTGAAAGGTAATAGGTGCATTGCCTAATCCGAAAGGCATACGTCTATAAGCATTTCCTAACCTTGATTCGCTCACGGGGTTTGGTGGTTCTAACATAACTTTTGTTAACCACGATTGAAGCTTTAGTATGTTCCTTTATCCTAACAGGGAAAGGTGGTTTCTCAATATAAGCAGTAGGCACAACTGGGTCAACATTGTAAATGATAGTTTCATCCTCAACTTTAGTTGGTTCTTCAACTTTTTATTTAATAGGTGGATGATACTTAAACCATTTCTCTTTTGGGATATCAACATGAGTAGCAAAAGTTCCATAAAATGAGGCTACTATCTCAGAGTCAGGTCCATATTTAGTGCTAAAGTCATTGAAAGCATCAGTATTCATAAAAGACCTAACACAATCAAACTTAAGTTTTATACCTGAATCTTTACCTTCGTCGGAGTTGCATTTAATTCTTTCCAAAGATCCCACCTGAATTCAATATTCTTCTTCATAAAAGAACCAGAACAAGAAGTATCGAGCATGGTTTGATCATTACGAGAAAGTCGAGCATAAAAATTCTGAATAATAATTTATCTCGAGAGCTCATGATTGGGGCATGAACATAACATTGACTTCAGTCTCCCCCAAGCTATAGTGATATTTTCTCCTTCATGAGGCAAAAAAAATATAGATAAAATTCCGACCACGATGAAAAAGATGCATAGGATAATTTTTTTGGTGAAACTCCAATTGCAATCGATTCCAGTTACAAGATCCTGTATCATCACATAGCCTATACCATGTCAATTCTTCCCCCTCCCAAAGATAAAGGGAAAACCTTCTTATTGAGTTCATCTCTGGATAAACCTGAAAGCTAAAATAATCCACAAACTTCATCTGCATGGATTAGGTGCATATCAGGATGTTTTATTCCATCTCCTGCATAAGGATTGGCTAGCAGTTTCTCTATCATACCCAAAGGAATTTCATAATAAATATTTTTAGTAGGTTTAGTAGGTTGAGGTACAACTCTTGGTCTTTCAATCGAGGTGAAGATACCCCGAACAAACCTCTCAAAGGATTACTTTCCATAGTGACAAGTGACAGTAAATTTTAGCATGTAATATAATTTTTTCCTTACCAAATTCCGCTTACCAAGGGCGCTTCACTCCCCGAAAATGGTGCCAGAAAAGAGTATTGATAACCCACAAGTATAGGGGATCAATCGTAGTCCTTTTGATAAGTAAGAGTGCCGAACCCAAGGAGGAGCAGAAGGAAATGACAAGCGGTTTTCAGCAAGGTAATTTCTGCAAACACTAAAATAGCGGTAAGAAGTTGTTTGATAGCAAGATACTTGTAACAAGTAACGAGTAGCAATAGTAACAATAGGTGCAGCAAGGTAGCCCAATTCTTTTGTGGCAAAGGACATGTCGGAACAGTTTCTTATAATAGGCAAAGTTTTCTTGAGGCTACACAGGAATTTCATCTAGTCACTTTCATCATGTCAGGTTAATTCGCGTTTGGTACTTTGATAATTTGATATGTGGGTGGACCAGTTCTTGGGTGTTGTTCTTACTTGAACAAACCTCCTACTTATGATTAACCATCCCGCAAGCATATGCAAGTACATAAAACTATTAAGAATAAATTCTAACCATAGTATTAAACATAGGGATCCAAATCAGCCCCTTACGGAATAGCGCATAAACTGGGGTTTAAGTTTCTGTCACTCTCGCAACCCACCATCTAATTACTACTCCACAATGCATTCCCTTAGGCCCAAAGATGGTGAAGTGTTATGTAGTCGACATTCACATAACACCACTAAGGGAATCACAACATTCATATCATCAAAATATCGAACGAATATCAACTTCACATGACCACTTGGAACATGACTTCTCCCATGGCCTCAAGAACAAAAGTAACTACTCATATGTGATAAACATTCTCATGATCATAGAGGTATCAAATAGCATACTGGATCTGAACATATGGTCTTCCACCAAATAAACCATAAAGCATCAACTACAAGATGTAATCAACACTACTAGTCGCCCCCAGGTACCAATCTAAGGTTCCGGTACAAGACTGGACACAAGAGATGAACTAGGGTTTTGAGATGAGATGATCCTATTGAAGATGTTAATGAAGATTGGCCTCCCCAAGATGAGAGGGTTGTTGGTGATGATATGGCTTTGATTTCCCCCTCCGGGAGGGAAGTTCCTCGAGCGGAATCGCTATGCCGGATGGCAAAAGTGCTCCTGCCCAGGTTCCACCTCGAGATGGTGGCGCTTCGTCCCGAAAGTCCTCTCTATAATTTTTCTAGGTCATAAGTGAATATATACCACAAGATGGTCGCCAGAAGTGGGCCAGGGGGCCCACTACCCACCAGGCCGCGTGAGGGGGCTCCTGCCCTGGTGCCTAGTGGGACCTGGCAGCCCCCGTCTGGTATTTATTTCTTCCAATATTTTTATTTATTCCATAAAAAATCTCCATGAAGTTTCAGCCCATTTGGAGATATGGACAATAGGTATCTCTGACGTAGCTTTTTTAGGTCGAGAATTCCATCTGCCCGCATTCTCCCTCTTGGTGTAAACCTTGCATATTATGAGAGAAAAGGCATTAGAATTACTCCAAAAAGTGGTATAATGCATAAAACACTAAATATAACAGTAGAAAACATGATGCAAAATGGACGCATCAGGCCTCCTTTTAATAGAGAACCAGAACAAAGCATTAACACATAGTGAATACATGAACTCCTCATACTACGGCAATCATGAGAATAGATCCTAATTATTGTTACCTTGGGGTATGCAGATCAAGACATGTAATAGGTGCATACAACTTGCAAGATTGGATCTAAACACTTTTCATATTCAGAGAGAACATAATAAGTTTAGGTCTGAAATCATGGCACTCAGGCCCTAGTGACAAGCATTAAGCATATCAAAGTCATAGCAACATCAATATCAGAACATAGTGGATACTAGAGGTCAAGCCCTATCCACTTAACTCAATTACATGATCAATCTCATCAAAACCTCATCACCATCCAGCAAGCCTACTCAGGAATTAGTCACTCATGGTGGTGAGCATAATGGAATTATTAATGAATAAGAGTTGGTGATGATGACAACGACAAATCCCCCTCTCCGGAGCCCCAAATGGACTCCAAATCAGCCCTCCCGAGAAAGAATAGGAGGTGGCGACGGCTTCATCTTGTAAAACACTATGAAATCTTCTATTTTATTTTTTTCTCTGGAGATGTGAATTTATAGGGCTGTAATTAGGGTCGGAATACATGTGGGCCACACAAGCCATCAGAGAGCGCCTAGGAGGGGTGGGTGCGCCCTTTTGTCATGTGGCCCACAAACAGCCCTCCTACGGTGGATCTTTGTTCCATAATTCATTATATATTCAAAAAATAATTCAGAAAAAGTTTCGTCCAATTCCAGGAACTTTTGTTTCTGCACAAAAATAACACCAAGGTAGTTCTGGTGAAAACAACGTCACCCCGGGTTAGTTCCATTCATATCATTTTAATTAGAGTCCAAAACTAGAGCAAAAGTGTTTGGAAAAGTAGATACGTTGGAGATCTATCAACTCCCCCAAGCTTAACTCACTGCTTGTACTCAAGCAATTTAGTTGATAAACTAAAAGTGATAAAGAAAACTTTTACAAACTCTTTTATTCTCGTTGCCATATATATGCTTAGCCAGTGTTCAGGTTTTTAGCATAAGTCATGAGTGATCATATCCATGATAACAATTAAGCATCATATTCAATCATGACAATACATAACCAACTAGCAAGCATTAATAAGATATCTCACATGCCAACAACTTGTCAAAACAATCGTGATGTAATACTATGGCATCGTATCTCGCTAACCCTTTTCGAGACCGCAAAACATAAATGCAGATCACCTCCGAAGTTCAAGCAGCGACTAGACATTATAATTCAGGATAGAAAAGATCCAGTTCATGCTCACATCCAACATTAACTAGACTCTATGCATAAGAACAACAATGGTGCTCTCTAGTCTAGTGCTTTTAGTAAGAGGGTGATGACTCAACATAAAAGTAAATAGATAGGCCCTTCGCAAAGGGAAGCATTGATTTGCAGAGGTGCCAGATCGCAAGTTCTAAAGCAGGATTGAAAATATAGTTTTTGGGTGGTGTACTTTACTATCAATGTTACAACAAAGGTTTTCAGTATGTTCCAAGGTAAACTCATTATTGGCGGTTCCCAAACAGAATTGTAAAGTTTACTCCTTTCCCCCATCCATACACAAACCATGGCTAACCGAATTTACGGGTGCCCTCCAACATATCAATTGTCCCAAGGAGTTTTTTTAATTTAATTTTGATTATGCAGGACTGGGCATCCCTTTTACCAACCTCTCTCGTGCAATGACGACGAATAAACGATCGTCTTTAGAACAACTTACTTAGCATGGAAGATACCGACCGCCCCGTTGCTATACGAGCAGTACGAGTGCATAAAAAAATGTGTTTGTTTGAATATTAGAGGTGGCAATGCAAATTTACTTGGAACGGCAAGGTAATACCGTATATAGGTAGGTATGGTGGACTCATGTGGAATAACTTGGTTTAAGGATTTTGGATGCACACACAACATTCCGAGGTAGTAGAGGTGAAGGCTAGCAATAGATTAGGAAGCGACCAGTTAGAGAGCAAAATGGTCATAAGCAAGCATTGTAAATAATTAACATTAGACATTAGCACGAGTAGGATATGAACACTCTAAATCTAAACATCATGAAGGTTGCATTGGCTTTGAATCAACTACATGTTTGCACATGGACCAAGTCAAGCCGCTCGAATTACTCAGAGGGAAATACCATACTACCATACCACATCGTAACTATTTTAATTCATGTTGACAATAAGATAAATCATTATCCACTCCAAGCTATTTAAGCATGGGATGCCAAACTATGATCTCCAATTGTCATCGTAAACATGTTCACTCATGATATACCGAGTCAAGATCGAACAAGCTAAAGATATTTACGAAGACGGAAAACAAGAAGATTTCATACTAGTTTCCTTTGCCACGATCACTTCATCAAATATTGCCATTATTGCCTTTCACTTGCATGACCGAACGATGTGATAATAATAACAGTGCAAGAGTGTCGTGGACTAAGCTGGAATCTGCAAGGTATTTGTGCAAAGGAGAAGACATGGTAACAGTGGCTCTTGGTTAGACCAATAATAATGCGCATGAGAGCGACTCAACATTTTCATCGTGGTCTTCTCCTTTCATTGACTCGAAGAAAAGAAAAGAAATTCAGATAAACACACTAAAATATTTTTGGATTTTTTGTTTTTTTCTCAAAGAAATCGAACAAGCAAAGGAAAAACAAAAACGAGAGAAACTATTTACACGGGAAAGGTCAAAACAAGTAAAGGAAATCTTTTTGGGGTTTCTTTTAAGTACTACAGCTAAATAAATGAAAAAGGAAAACTTAAAAGAAGCTAGAAATATTTTTGGATTTTCTAAAGTTTTTCAAACACACAAGAAGAAAGCGGAAAATAAAACTAACATGGACTTACAATGAACAAGGATGAACACCGTATATTTATATGATGTGTGTGAACATGAATGTGATATCGGTGAGAAATACATACTCCCCAAGCTTAGGCATTTTCCTAGATTGGTGACCACCGCTGATAATAGTCGTGAGGTCCCGGAAAATATTGTTGGTGAGGCACCTGAGCATCCCATGCCTGGGCCTCGGCCTCCGCAGGAGCCAACTCGTTTCGATAAGCAATTATATCTTCTAGCATGATGTTGTACTCGTGCCCGACATGAAAGTTAAACAAAGAGGATGCAGGAAACACAATTACATCGCAGGTATCCTTGATGTATACTAAGTTATAAAGAATGTGTTGCGGGGGCTCGGGTATATCAATGAATTAGTGTTCTATCATAGACTGGTGATCAAGATAAACCTTAGGCAATAAGTGATCAATCGGGCGTATATCAGCATTAATACGGTTTGCCCAGCGCGTGGCATAAATACCACCATGAACCTCACCTCAATTTCGGTTAAGATGCAAGCAACACGCAACAATAACTCCTAAGTTGTAAGTCTGATCACCATAAAGTGCGCAACACAAAATAGCAAGGATGGGGGCAGTGAGACCACAACCCTACCCCATAGCAGTTATGCATTTTTATATAAACAAGGAGAAATAGTGCATAGACGGAAAATGCAAACTAGTGGCTCCGGCATTTGATACGCCCCATAGTTAGAGTAAGAAGAAAATCCTTGAATTCCTCAGGCTTAGGATCATGTGTTCCCCTGTCAGAGGGAAGCAATCATATTTCACAAAATTCAACGAGCGGTAACTCATAATGTTCAGCATATAAATCAAAACGTACCATGGGATCATCGGGCTTATTAATGGAGTAGAAATTTTGCACAATGAATTTGTAAGGAGGTAGTATTGGTCACACTCATCTCAGAGGAAGTTGGTTAACCCGACATTTAGAGTGAATTGCATGAACTCTTGATGAAACCCCACCTCACTCATGAAAGGTGTATGTGGCCATTCACATGGCCTAACCTCCGTGTTGCGAGCAATGTTAACATCTTGGTCCGGGGTCCTTGCAACAACTCCTTCGGAGCTCCGGTTCGAAGTACCATCTATCCTCTCGAATAAATTGATTCCTACCCGCTGCAACGAGATCTAGAACACGAACCTGACCTCTCGGTCATAGTCGGTCATGGAGCACGATGATGACGCGCGAGTCTTCACTCCGTCCTTACCCGCCGACGCCGCCGCTCCTTCGCCTCTCTACCGCGCTGACCATAGCATCCGGCGGTTGCTGGATCCAGGCGGAGGAGGAGGGGGAAGAGAGCATCCAGGAGCCAACGAAATGCGTGCGAGGGGACGGGCGCGAGCTGAAGCTGTAATGCTGCAACCAGTCGTGGGTGGACCAATGCACGTGGTCGGGAGTTGCGCGTGTGTGACGAGCCAACAACAACCACACGATGAGATGCGATCCCACGACGGAGTAAGATGTTTACGGTCCGACGAAATCAGTCGGTTGATTTTAAACATTCTCCTTTGTTTTTTGTGAACTTGTTTCCAATTTGTGTACTTTCTAATTTTGCGAAGTGTTCACATCATGTACTATATTCAAGGGATTTAGAAACATTCATGTTTGTAAGACTTCATTGTATTTTTAAAAATTTCAAAAAACTAGAAATATTCATGATCACAAAAAATATTAAATTATTTTCTAAATGATCATATACTATCAAGTATTTAACAAAAAAACAATGAATTTTTAGAACATTTGTGTATTTTTAGAAATGTTCAAAATTTCCTAAAAATATTCACTTATACTTAAGATGTTCATAGTTGCGTAAATGATCGTGGAAGCTTTCTATTAAATGGCTAGAAATGAAAAAAAAGCAATAAAAACAGCCGAGTGAAGACCGGTATGAAATGGAAAGGTAGAAAACAAGAAATAATAAAGGACAAAAAATGGAAAAACTGAAAAGGAAAGTATTCTTACCAGGGCCGCACGTGGTGTCTATTGTGTATTGCGTGCGCTACGCACACAGGCACTTTCAGTTTATGGCGTAGGTCGCTGAGCAAAATCACTAATTGAGAAATACACCTTTTAACGATTACTCTTACCTTTTTAAATTACAACAAATGACCCACTACATATGTATCACTTGTCGTAACCTAAAAGTTTTTTTCTTTTTTCATAGATCCGTATTTTCAAAACGTTTTATCTCATAAACCCTGTGTTCAAATATTGAACTGTTTTCATCGTTGCGTTTCTCGCGTCAAGATCTTCAAAACTAGATCTCATGTTGATTGGTTTTGACAAACTTTTTTTTATAAAAAACTGGAGGAAAAACAGGCGTTTTTTTTCCTTTCCGAGAACCACGGCCATGCCTCTCGCGATAGCAAAATCGTGCGTCTCGCGGAAGTAAAACTGTGCCTCTCGCGGAAAAAAAGAGAGCAGAAAACACATTTTTTTTCCTTTCGGGGAGGCACGGCCGTGCCTCTCGCGATAGCAAAATTGTGACTCTCGCGGAAGCAAAACCGTGTCTCTCACGAAAAAAAACGCGTTTATTCCCTTTCCAAGAGACATGGCCGTGCCTCTTGCGATAGCAAAACCGTGCCTCGAATGAAAGCAAAATCGTGCCTCTCGCAGAAAAAAAAATAAAGAGCAGAAAACACATAGTTTTTCCCCTTTTCGAGAGGCACGGCCGTGCCTCTCGCAGAAGCAAAGCCGTGCCTCTCGCGAAAAAAAAGAGAGCAGAAAACACATTTTTTCCTTTTCCGAGAGGCACGGCCGTGTCTCTCGCAATAGCAAAATCGTGTCTCTCACGAAAGCAAAATCGCGCCTCTCGCAGGAAAAAATAAAACAAAAAACGCGTTTTTTCCTTTTCAAGAGGCACAACCATGTGGAAAAAACCTCAAAAAATTCATTCTAAAAAGCTCGAAACACATGCGGAAAAATAAAAAAAACAAGATACGAAGGAAACGCTCAGCGGACGATACATGCCGACGGTTAAGAACACACCAAGTGACGACGCGTGGGAGTGATCGCTGAGAGGCTTTCGAAAAAGCGCTCGCTAATTAGTTGGTCGTACCATGGAGCACCTAGCTAGGTATGACTAGACCGGCCCAACTTTCTAGCGGTTCTCATATTTTCGATTCAGAAGTTTACCGAACCTTCCGAGATGATGTGTTTTATTTCCGCATATTTCTTATTTTTCCATTTCTATATCATTTTCCTATATTTTGTATTTTCATTTTTTTATTTCCATATTCAAGATTTATTCAATTTATAAATTGCATGGACATTTTATGAATTTCATGAATATTTTTTGAAATTCGGAAACATGTATTAAATTAATATTATTTTTGAATCTTGGGTACATTTTTCTATTTTTGAAATTTCTATAGAAAGCTAAGGAAATTTTCAGAATCATGAAATTTTCCTACATGTGAAAATATTTCTTCATTTGTCATATATTTATAAAATCTGTGAATACTTCTCAAATTAAAATCCCAAATGTTCCTGAATCCTGAAATATATTTTAAACTTCTTGAAAAAAAGTATCCAAAAATAATTATTCAAATTCATGAAAATTTTCACATTACTAAACATATTTGAAATCACAAAAATTTTATTTAATTCGTGATCATTTATAGAAATTTTAAATAATTGGTTTGGCAGATTGTTTAATGTGGGAAAACTTTATATTTTTTGAAATATTAAGTAGTAAATACAGAAAAATAAAAAATATTACAAAATGAGTGCTCGTTCCTCGTAATGGGCCTGGCCGAATTGCAAAGTGGGTGCGCGTTGGGAGGTATATCCTCCGACCGAACGTGGAATCGGAGGTGCCGAAATAGGAATCACGAGCTCGAAGAAGTTCATTATATTATGACCAAAATTATGAGTGAATTACGAGGTATATCCTCAAATAATTGGGTGAATTACGAGTCTTCCTTTATATAGGCCATTATATTATGACCATAATTACTAGTTAAGAAATACTCTTCGCAAAGATCACTCACACCTTTTCAAGTTGTGACAAGCGATATACTAGATGTGTGCCACTTTGTCGTAACATGTGAGTTTATTCCTTTTTAATACATTCGTTTATTCAAAATATTTTAATTTGAAATTATGCGTCTAAATCTTGAATCATTTTGAAGATTCCTCGCATTGAGATCTTCAACATTATATTTCATGTTAATAGGTTTTAATGAAACTTTTTTTCATGAAGAAAAATTGGACAAAAAAACGAACCGGGAGCACGCTTGTTTTCCCGTTTTGGAGAAACACGATTGAACCTTATGCGGAAGTATAATTGTGCGTCTCACGAAAGAAAAAAATATGCATTTTTTCGTTTTTAAGAGACTTGTTCATGCCTTTCGCGGAAGCAAAACCGTGCCTCTTGCGAAATCAAAATCATATCTGACTCAAAAGAAAAAAAAACGTTTTTTTCATATTTCAGAGAGGCAAGGCTCATGAAAGAAATAAAAATGCGTATTTTTGTCTATTTTAGAAAGGCATAGCCGCGCCACTTGCAGAATAAAATCCGCGTCTTTTGTGCAAGGAAAACCGTGCCTTTTGCAAAGGAAACAAAATATTTTTTTCGTTGTAGAGAGGCACGACCGTGCCTCTCACGGAAACAAATCCGTGCCTCTCTTGAAAGAAAAATCATGCATCTCGCGAAAGAAAAAAAATGTGTTTTTCTTTATTTCATTTAAAAAAGGCACGACTCGCGGAAGCAAATCCATGCCTCTCTCGAAAGAAAAAAAATTACATTTTTCGCACAACAGAAAATTCAGTTTTGTTGCTCAAAAGCTAAGAATGACCATTGGAAGCACAAAAAACAAGAAATAACCCCTTCTAAAATGCTAGAAACACACGGAAAAAAAAATAAAAAAAAAATCTGGTGGAGCGTCGAGAGCAGTGGCGGTTGAAAGCGCGCCAAGGCATGCTCTCAGCCCACCCCAAGTGAACCTTGGAGAGGCTTCCCAAAGAGTACTCTTAAAATAGTTGCTCCCTGCCTATTATGACCGAATAACATTATATCCTCTTTTCTTTAAAACAATTTGTTCATGAGTGCGCGGCTGTAAATTTTTTCTTAAGAAATGTAATAATTACAAGAAAGTAAAATTTTTCTGAAATATTCTTAACAATAATATGAACAAAAAACTAACGAATATTATATGGAAAAGTGTTCACTGTGTGTTTGAAAAGTAATTAATGTGTGTTAACAAAATTACATGCATCAAAAATTAATTTGTCGGGTTTTGAAGAATATCCATTGTGTATTTAAATAATATTTATAATGTATTAGAAACTATTCTTTATATATTAAAAAGGTTCATGATGTTTCGTAGAAATATACAACATGTATTTGAAAATAAATCGTGCATACAAAATAGATTTATACTTGAGAAACAGTCACTGGTAAATCAGTCAATGGTCCATTAGTTAACCAAATTGAAACAAAATTAAGCTAGGATGCCCTCTATACTTCCATGCGTGAGCGACAGTTAAGGCACCAATTAAGAGCTCTCATCGGAGTATACCAAGAGGAACTAATTAAGGGTTAGTCCTTGCGAAGCTCACGCAACGGTTATCCCTTCCGCTGCTCCCGCAAGGATCACTATTGTGTCCTGAGAGCGCCAAGTGGTGCCTCTAGACACCACCACAAGTCACGTGCTGGTCGTTCCTTCTGGATTTTGGTTTTTCTTTTAATTTTTCTATACATGTTTTAGGGATTTTGATGATTTTTTTTCTTTTATCTTTTCGGTTCCTCCCAGGTTTTGAATAATTTTCTTTTCTGTTGTGAACCACAAATTCACCTTTTGAAAAAGAAAAAAAATTACGTGCTTTTACAAGAAGCATTGATTTGCTTCTAGTGCAAGCACATATTTTTCTTTCACGAGAAGAATAATTGTGCTTCTCGAAAAGGAAAAAAGCATGTGCCTTCATGAGGAGCACATATTCAGTTCTCGTGGAAGCACATATTTATTTCCGCAAGAACCACAGTTCAGCTTCACGAAAAACAAAACCCATGCCATGAGAAGCACATATTTATTTCTCGTGGAAGGATTGATTTGCTTATGTGAGATGCACATTTGTTTTCAAAAGAAATAAAATGTGCTTTCATGAGAAGCACATATGTGCTTTGCTTTTTCTTTTTACTCCCGAGAAGTACATATTTGCTTTTTGAGTAAGCACATATTTACTTCCACGGTGTGCTTTTCAAAAAAAAAAAATCTTTGACCACATAAAAAGAAGTAATTTGCTTATCGCGAAAGCACATATTTGCTTCCGCGAGAAGCTCCAAGGAAAGAAGGTGAAAAACCGCAACCAGGCTTCGCTGCTTTGTTTTCTTTCGTTGTGTCATATTCTTTAATTTCGTTTTGTTTTTATTATTTGTTGTATTCTACTATTTGTTTTTTGTTTTGGAATTTTTTCAGCATTAGTATTTTAATGAGGAAAAATGTTCATTCAATCAAATATATTAATACAGAATCTAGTTTCAAAGATATCGATGTAAAAAAATGAATTGTAAAAATGGTTGAAAATTTGATAAGCAATTTAAAAAATAAATTATTTTGAATAAACGAATCTATAAAAAAAAGGCTCAAAAGCTGCGACAAACACACAAACAATGTGTCATTTGTGAGCGCGCGAGAAGAAGAAAAGTGACATTTATAAGGGTAACCCAACAGTTATCCCAAACCGTAGCAAAAAAACGCGAGGGAGAAAAGTCGAAATGGTTCTTCGGCCCCGTCCCTACTTCATTTGACTGAAATTAATTGACGATGTTTCAGTGTAACTTCAGCGTTTGATCCAGAACAGTCAGGCAGGTGATGAGATGACACGGGCATTTCATCTCGTCAACCTTAATTTGTCCGGGTTCTCAACAAAAGAAAAAAAAAACTAGAGTATTTTGTTCGGCTTGTCACCTACTCCTCTTTTTATCTCCGACAGCTGTTCTTTTTTTTCCCTTGTGATGTGAGGAAGTCTCTGACATCCGTTGACATCGCTGCGCATAGCGCCAGTGAAAGCATCTTATTTTAAGCAGAAAAGTTGGAGCGCACAGCAGAGGAGACGTTTGCTACAGTTTGACGAACGGGTGGGCGCTGGGCACGTACGTACGTGTGACGTGCAATCTCGCGCGCGGTAGCGTGTGTCCTATCTACCTACCGATCCTGGCCGTGGGCCGACAGCCGGGGGCACCGACCTACGACGACGTGCGATCCAGAGGGAGGACCACGTCGGCCGATCCATCGATGATCAGACGAATTACTACTACTACCATGGTAGTAATAATGGGTGTGCTGCTACACTGGACGGTGGTTATTTCGCACCGCCATAGGTGCTCGGTCGGTGACCGTGTGATGGCCCACCATAGCTTCTAGAAGAAGATTAATGCCGCTCTAGCTACTACTGTATTTCGTGTTTCCTCGTCGATCCGTGAACGGGCCTTCGAGAACGCATCGATCCATTCTGTCGCCGCCAAATGCGGGCAAGTCTCTCGCGTCCAGAAGCAGGCAAAAGTAGAGCGATCGAGGAAGCAAATTGGAAGCAAATGGCGAGCCTACACATGCTCGCGCGTACGTGCGTGTTCGGCTGCTGGCGCACGCGTACCACGTACTGTACCTATTACCATACTCAATCTCAGTCGGCCAGCAAGCGGGCGGAGCGGCGATCATGGCGCGAGGTAGCTCTCTCCATTTGGAGTTTTCTTGGGCGACGGGGCGGATTCTTCGTGGCGAAGGAAGAGGAGACGGGAGCCCTTACGCGCTGGTGTCGTCGTCGTGACGCCACGCCCCACGCAATGCCTCCTCGGCCGATCGGGCCCAGCGGAGCAGGACCTGCGGCCCCCTTGATCCCGTGTGGACGCCCCGCCGTGTAGCCGCGAGCGTGATTTGTGCTCGACCGACCGAAAGTGCAAAAACGCGTATCCACAACTCAATTTATTCCAAGGGAGTATTCATCTGTGGTTGATTGTGAATTTGTGATAGGCTAGCTCCATTAGAATATGTTATGGCGGCATAAAAGTATCTACAACTGCAAACCAACATCTGGTTGGATGGTTACAATCGAAACCAACATGTATTTAGATGGTTATAGTGGCATCTCAGTTCATCAAGGTTTAAGTCTTCACGCTTCCAGTATTTTTGGATTTATTTTACGATTTTTAACGATATGTTTTTACCGGGGAGAGCCTCAAATGTCCCAACAGGCTACCCGGTCACTTGTCGAACGAAAAAAGACACCTAGCCGGACACTTCATATCCGACCCAAACGCCCGGACTAACTGGTATCCCATACCCGGTCCAAACCTAGGGCGGTAAGGGGACGCGTGGACGCGAGCGACACGCAAGACTAGTCGCAAGGGGCCATGCAAGGACGCAGAGCGACTATTGGCCCGATAGGCGGCTCTTCCACTCTGCATCACGCGGTGCCACTCCGGCCTGCCGGCTGAGGGAGCAAGTCAAGTTGTTTAAGTCGAACAATGTCCCAACCCTAGCCCGTCCACATTCTTTCACTTTCCTTCCACCCGCTCCGACAGCTTCCATATGCTCGTCGTAGCCTCTAGCCATGGCCACACAAAGGATCATCACTTATGCCACATTGACGTTCGAATGACACTTGCAGCTCGAGGAGGAGATCCAGGCAAGGCAAGCCGCTTGTGCCACTGCCGGCATGCCTTCGGATTCATCGAACCCACAGGAAGAAGATGAGGAGACGGAGGAGTAGACGGAAGCGGAGCAAGACCCCTAGCCCGTTAAGGAGGCGGATCGGAGAAGGAGGACGCGAAGGAGCCGACTAGAGGCTGTGTCATAGGACGCCATGACGGAGTTCAAGGCCGCCCAAATGGACGAGATGGTGGTCTGCGAGTCAATCTAGGATGATGCCAATGTGGAGGCCAACCGATGAGCTCTTTGCCTCTAGTTCGACCGACGACAAGCCGGAGATACCACATGCGGCAGAACTATCGCAGTTGCCAATCCACCCGGAGTCGGACACGAATATCGTGAGCACTCCAACGATGAGTATATAGGATACCTATGTAGTATGTAGGTTTTTGGTCTACATGACCTGTAGAGATTTATGGTATGAAGTTTGAGGTACATGGATGCAAAGACAATTTTTATGTGTTGTGTGGTAAATGTCCACAAACAAGTCAGGTCGCGTCCGCGGGTGCTCGTGGCGAATTTTCTTACTTATAGTTGTAGATGCTCTAAAGTGTTGTATACAAAAATCTTCTGTATATAGCAAAAATGAAAACACATGCAATGTGCATTGAAAGTACATGAACCGTGTCCATTTTAGGCATATACACATCCCCGACATAGAAGATGAGAATCTTTTTTATGGCGAAAACCTCCAACCTACTATCTCTGTCCTTGTTTATTAGTCTTTTATTTGTGTTAACTTTTGATCACAAAATTAACTAATAAAATATTAACGCTTGTTATAAAAAAATATCATTGGATTTGTATTTAAATATAGTTTTTATATTAATTTTACTACGTGTAAGTTATATTTTACAAGTGAAAATTCTGGTCAAAATATGACCCTAATATGGTGGTGGTGGTGGTGTGTGTGTGGGGGGGGGGGGGGGGGAGGGGTAATAAGGTATGACAGAGGTGATATTCACCAATATTCATGGGCGTTACAAAGAACACCATAAGTAAGAAAAATTAAATCTAGGTCTGTAGACCATATAACATCGACCAAAAGCATTGGAGCAAGTTGAAGGTGTGTCGTCGTCATCACCCCTTTCTTACCAAAGCCGAGGCAATATTGTAGTACTAAACAGTCCGAAAGTCATCGTGCTAATGACCCACGGGACTAACGTATCAGAACAACAACCATCGCCGATGAAGAGAAGCATAGATCATAAGTACCCAACCTATAGATACATGAACGTAGTCGAATGAAGGCCATATCCAAGTAGATTCGTCGAACACAATTTTTGACCAAAACCTGTGAGATTCATCAAAGGCACACCTCTACACACGCTCAAGTGACACTAGATGCATCACGTGGACATTGGCTTTGCGGAAGAACTGTATTTCATCTTTAGGGTGCCGCCAACGCCGTGTCTTTCTGAACGGGACAGAAACCCTAAACAGACATATAAAAACAAAGGGAGAGCTCACCAATTAGCAAGGGTCGAGATCCACAATGTCTTCATGGCTTAATAGCAAAAGATGCGAGGTAGACCTACGACGCCGCCTGCTGGAGGCGAGGAACCCTAGTCGCCCTTCACTCGTGTGAGCACATGCGAAGGAATACGGGGTGATCTATTTAGGTGCTGAAGTATGTGACATCCAAGGTGAGATTCTTTGCCATGGCCTTCATAAGCTAGACTAGACAAAGCTGGTGCAAGTGTGTTGTGTTTTTTAAGGATTTGTCATGAAAGAATCGACTTTGTTGTAAATGTTTTGTCTTATCTTGTTACAATTAGAGTGAGAAGGTGTGGACATGGATCCCGAAGCAGAGTGACAAGGGATGATCAGCCAAAAAATAGGATACAACATATCTAAACCCACCAAGCCCGAAACTAGAGAGGCGGGTTGAACCAAGATGACGTCCAATGTCACCAAAGAGAACACCAGGGGACGTCGTGAGTGAGAAAGATAACGCCTTTATGAAGGAGAGAACGGGGTTGTGAAGCCATCGACATCCGATCTCAAGAACGCGACCTAGGTTTCCCCCTGTGATGAGGTGCATAGATAAAGGCTATGGCAACACCTCAAGAAGGGAACCGACATACACAAGTATCGCCACCACGAGCATTGATAAGACAAAGGGATTTTTCTCCTGGCCTAAGTCCCAGCAATCCCATAGTTTTCATATCAAGAATCACAGATAATGAAGTCAGGCCACTAGTTGGAACCACTACATCTGGTAGGGGTGGGCTGACATGTCGTTGGACACACGAGCTTTGGGATGTGGTGCAAGGGCTGGATGTGGAGGTGAACAAGGTTAGGGAGGCAACGAGGCAAAGAGATACAATGTAGGGGATGTGATGATGACCGGCGACGCTGGTAAGCTAGGTGATGGAGGGGACATACATCCGAGCCACCATCGGGGTCAAAGCCGTTAGGATGCCGGGGAGCCGAGGAAACTATAATTGACACATGTACCCAATTACTAGCGCCGAAGCGATACCGACAGAGGACACCAGCATCCCCAAGCTTGAGCTCTTTCCACTCTTTATACCATTGTCCATGAGAACATCACCCAAAACTTGAAAACTTCACAACACAAAACTTAAACAGAAACTCGTGATATCATTAGCATAAGAAAACAAACCACCACCTCTTTAGGTACTGTAGTAATCTTGATTTCTATTTATATTGGTGTTATATTACTGTATTCTCACTTTTACATGGTCAGTACCCCCCGATACTATCCATAGTTTCGTCAAAATAAGCAATCAACACAATAAAAACATAATTTGTCAAAAACAGACCAGTCTGTAACAATCTGTATACTTCGTATATTTCTGGTATCTCAAAATTTCTAACAAATTATGGCAATTAGGAAAATTGGCATATCAACTAGCAGAAAAAATAATCAACTCAAAAGGTCTTTCTGGATAGGATTAAAAATAATTTCGTGAGCACAAAGTTTATGTCTTTTTCAGCAAGATCAAACAACCATCACCAAAACTAGTCATAAAGGTTTTACTTGGCTCAAACACAAAAATAAACACAAAAACACAATCATCACAGAATTATGATGGTGTGGACACAAAAAAACAGAAAGCAAAAAAGCAAAGATAAATTCATTGGGTTGCCTCCCAACAAGCGCTATTGTTTAACGCCCTTAGCTAGGCATAAGGCGATAGAATCAAGTGTTGTCATCTTTGGTGCTCAAACCATAAGTAGCCCTCATCATGGATTCATAAGGCAATCTTATTTTCTTTCTAGGAAAGTTTTCCATGCCCTTATTTAATGGAAATTGAAATCTAATATTCCCTTTCTTCATATCGATGATAGGACCAATAGTCCTAAGGAAAGGTCTACCAAGAATGATGGGACATGTCGGATTGCAATCAATATCAAGAACAATGAAATCTACGGGTACATAGTTCCTATTTGCAATAAAAAGAACATCATTGATCCTTCCCATAGGTTTCTTAACAGTAGAATCCGCAAGATGCAAATTAAGAGAGCACTCATCAATCTCGTTGAAGCCTAGAATATCACATAAAGACTTTGGAATAGCGGAAACACTAGCACCCAAATCACACAAAGCATTGCATTCATAGTTTTTAATCTTGATTTTGATAGTAGGTTCCCACTCATCATGAAGTTTTCTAGGAATAGATACTTCCAACTCAAGTTTCTCTTCAAGAGATTTCATCATAGCACCAACGATATGATCGGTAAAGTCTTTATTTTGGATATAAGCATGTGGAGAGTTTAGCATGGATTGCATCAAGGAAATACATTCAATCAAAGAGCAACTATCATGACGCGCGGTAGCTCTCTCCATTTGGAGTTTTCTTGGGCGACGGGGGCGGATTCTTCGTGGCGAAGGAAGGGAAGACGGGAGCCGTTACGCGCTGGTGTCGTGACGCCACGCCCCACGCAATGCCTCCTCGGTCGATCGGGCCCAGCGGAGCAGGACCTGCGCCTCCCCTTGATCCCGTGTGGACGCCCGCCGTGTAGTCGCGAGCGTGATTTGTGCTCGACCGACCGAAAGTGCAAAAAGGGTATCCGCATCAATTTATTCGAAGGGAGTATCTACGTGTTACCGATTGTGATAGGCTGCTCAATTGGAATATGTCTCATAAGAGCATCTACAACCGCGAACCAATATGTGATTGGTTGGTTAGATGCATAGTGGTATCCTCACCCTATTAAGATTTAAGTCCTCATGCTCGCATTCTTTCTGGATTTACTTTTCAGGATTTTTGACGATACACGTTTTTAGTGGAAGAAGCCCCAAATGTCCGGACAGGCTACCCGGTCATTGGCCGGACGAAGAAAAAACACCTTACCTGACGCTTCATATCCGATCCAAATGCCTGGACTAACTGGCATCCCATACCCGGTCCATAACTGGGGTGGTAAGGCGACGCGTGGATGCGAGACGCGAGCGACACGCAAGACTAGTCGCAAGGGCCCATGCAGGGACACAGAGCGACTGTTGGCCCGATAGGCGCCTCTTCCGCTCTGCACCACGTGGTGTCGCTCCAGCCTGCCCGCTGAGGGAGCAAGTCCATGTGTTTTAGTCGGACGACATTGTTGGGGAATGTCGCATGGGAAACAAAAATTTTCCTACGCGCATGAAGACCTATCATGGTGATGTCCATCTACGAGAGGGGATTTCCAATCTACGTACCCTTGTAGATCGCATAGCAGAAGCGTTAGTGAACGCGGTTGATGTAGTGGAACGTCCTCACGTCCCTCGATCCGCCCCGCGAACCGTCCCACGAACCGTCTCGCGATCCGTCCCACGATCTAGTGCCGAACGGACGACACCTTCGCGTTCAGCAGACGTACAGCTCGACGATGATCTCGGCCTTCTTGATCCAGCAAGAGAGACAGAGAGGTAGATGAGTTCTCTGGCAGCGTGACGGCACTCCAGAGGTTGGTGGTGATCTAATCTCAGCAGGGCTCCGCCCGAGCTCCGCAGAAACTCGATCTAGAGGTAAAACCGTGGAGGTATGTGGTCGGGCTGCCTTGAAAAAGTTGTCTCAAATTAGCCTTAATAGCTCCATATATATAGGAGGAGGGAGGGGAGGCTTGCCTTGAGGCTCAAGGAGCCCCAAGGGCTGCGCACCAAGGGGAGGAGGAGTCCTCCTCCAATCCTAGTCCAACTAGGATTGGAAGGTGGAGTCCTTCTCTTCCTTCCCACCTTTTTTTTTCTTTTCTCTTTGATTTTCTATATATGGCGCATAGGGCCTTCTTGGGCTGTCCCACCAGCCCACCAAGGGCTGGTGCGCCACCCCCAAGGCCTATGGGCTTCCCTGGGGTGGGCTGCCCCCCGGTGAACATCCGGAACCCATTCGTCATTCCCGGTACATTCCCGGTACCTCCAAAAACCTTCCGATAATCAAATGAGGTCATCCTATATATGAATCTTCATTTCCGGACCATTCCGGAAACCCTCGTGACGTCCGTGATCTCATCCGGGACTCCGAACAACATTCGGCAACCAACCATATAACTCAAATACGCATAAAACAACGTCGAACCTTAAGTGTGCAGACTCTACGGGTTCGAGAACTATGTAGACATGACCTGAGTGACTCCTCGGTCAATATCCAATAGCGGGACCTCGATGCCCATATTGGATCCCACATATTCTACGAAGATCTTATCGTTTGAACCTCAGTGCCAAGGATTCATATAATCCCGTATGTCATTCCCTTTGTCCTTCGGTATGTTAGTTGCCCGAGATTCGATCGTCAGTATCCGCATACCTATTTCAATCTCTTTTACCGGCAAGTCTGTTTACTCGTTCCGCAATACAAGATCCCGCAACTTACACTAAGTTACATTGCTTGCAAGGCTTGTGTGTGATGTTGTATTACCGAGTGGGCCCCAAGATACCTCTCCGTCACACGGAGTGACAAATCCCAGTCTCGATCCATACTAACTCAATGAAAACCTTCGGAGATACCTGTAGAGCATCTTTATAGTCACCCAGTTACATTGCAACGTTTGATACACACAAAGCATTCCTCCGGTGTTAGTGAGTTATATGATCTCATGGTCATAGGAACAAATACTTGACACGCAGAAAACAGTAGCAACAAAACGACACGATCAACATGCTATGTCTATTAGTTTGGGTCTAGTCCATCACGTGATTCTCCTAATGACGTGATCCAGTTATCAAGCAACAACACCTTGTACATAGTCAGAAGACCCTGACTATCTTTGATCAACTGGCTAGCCAACTAGAGGCTTGCTAGGGACAATGTTTTGTCTATGTATCCACACATGTATATAAGTCTTCATTCAATACAATTATAGCATGGATAATAAACGATTATCTTGATACAAGAATTATAATAATAACTATATTTATTATTGCCTCTAGGGCATAATTCCAACAGTCTCCCACTTGCACTAGAGTCAATAATCTAGCCCTCACATCACCATGCGAATTACATTGTAATAAATCTAACACCCATACAGTTCTGGTGTTGATCATGCTTTGCCCGTGGAAGAGGTTTAGTCAGCGGGTCTGCTACATTCAGATCCGTGAGCACTTTGCATATATTTACGTCCTCCCCTTCGACGTAGTCATGGATGAGGTTGAAGCGTCGTTTGATGTATCTGGTCGTCTTGTGAAACCGTGGTTCCTTTGCTAAGGCAATGGCACCCGTGTTGTCACAGAACAAGGTTATTGGATTCAGTGCGCTTGGCACCACTCCAAGATCCAACACCCTCCTTAGCCGCCTCCGAGGCAGCCATGTACTCCACTTCACATGTAGAATCAGCTACGACGCTTTGCTTGGAACTGCACCAGCTTACCGCACCCCCATTAAGAATAAATACTATCCGGTCTGTGACTTAGAGTCCTTGCATCGACGTAACCCTTTACGGCGAGCTCTTCGTCACCTTCATACACGAGAAACATCTCCTTAGTCCTTTTCAGGTACTTCAGGATATTCTTGACCGCCGTCCAGTGATCCACTCCTGGATTACTCTGGAACTTGCCTGCCATACTTATGCCCATGCTAACGTCCGGTCTAGTGCACAACATTGCATACATGATAGATCCTATGGCTGAAGCATAGGGGACGGTGCTCATATGCTCTCTATCTTTATCAGTTGCTAGGCACCGAGTCTTACTCAATCTCGTACCTTGTAAAACTCGCAAGAACCCTTTCTTGGACTGTTCCATTTTGAACCTCTTCAAAACTTTATCAACGTATGTGCTTTGTGAAAGTCCTATCAGGCATTTCGATCTATCCCTGTAGATCGTAATGCCTAGAATGTAAGCAGCTTCTCCTAGGTCCTTCATAGAGAAACTTTTATTCAAGTAATCCTTTATGCTCTCCAAAAACTCTACGTTGTTGCCAATCAGCAATATGTCATCCACATATAATATTAGAAACGCCACATAGCTCCCACTCACTTTCTTGTAAACACAAGATTCTCCAACCACTTGTATAAACCCAAATGCTTTGATCACCTCATCAAAGCGTTTATTCCAACTCCGAGATGCTTGCACCAGTCCATAAATGTATTGCTGGAGCTTGCATACCTTGTTAGCATTTTTAGGATCGACAAAACCTTCAGGTTTCATCATATACAACTCTTCCTTAAGGAAACCGTTAAGGAACGCCGTTTTGACATCCATCTGCCAGATTTCATAATCTAAAAATGCAGCTATTGCTAACATGATTCTGACGGACTTAAGCATCGCTATGGGTGAGAATGTCTCATCGTAGTCAACTCCTTGAACTTGTGAAAAAACCTTTGCCACAAGTCGAGCTTTATAAACGGTCACATTGCCGTTAGCGTCCGTCTTCTTCTTAAAGATCCATTTGTTCTGAATAGCCTTGCGGCCCTCAGGTAGTACTTCCAAAGTCCACACTTTGTTTTCATACATGGATCCTATCTCGGACTTCATGCCCTCCAACCATTTGTTGGAATCTGGGCCCACCATTGCTTCTTCATAATTTGCAGGTTCATTGTTGTCTAACAACATGATTGACAAAATGGGATTACCGTACTACTCTGGAGCAGCACGTGGTCTCGTTGACGTGCGTGGTTCGATAGGAACTTGAACCGGAGTTTCATGATCATCATCATTAACTCCCTCCTCAACCGGCGTCGCAACGACACGGGTTTCCCCTTGCCCTGCGCCACCATCCAGAGGGATGAGAGGTTCGACAACCTCATCAAGTTCTATCTTCCTCTCACTCAATTCTCTCGAGAGAAACTCCTTCTCGAGAAAAGCTCCGTTTTTAGCAACAAACACTTTGCCCTCGGATTTGAGACACAAGGTGTACCCAACTGTCTCTTTTGGGTAACCTATGAAGATGCACTTTTCCGCTTTGGGTTCCATCTTTTCAGGCTGAAGCTTTTTGACATAAGCACCACATCCCCAAACTTTAAGAAACGACAACTTTGGCCTTTTGCCATACCACAGTTCGTATGGTGTCGTCTCAACGGATTTTGATGGTGCCCTATTTAAAGTGAATGCAGCTGTGTCTAATGCATAACCCCAAAACGATAATGGCAAATCGGTAAGAGACATCATAGATCGCACCATCTCTAATAAAGTACGATTACGACGTTCGGACACACCATTACGCTGTGGTGTTCCACGCGGTGTCAACTGTGAAACAATTCCACATTGTCTTAAGTGAGCACCAAACTCGAAACTCAGATATTCACCCCCACGATCAGACCATAGGAACTTGATCTTCTTGTTACGATGATTTTCAACTTCACTCTGTAATTGCTTGAACTTTTCAAATGTTTCAGACTTGTGCTTCATTAAGTAGACATAACCATATCTACTCAAATCGTGAGTGAAGGTGAGAAAATAACGATATCCGCCGCGTGCCTCCACGCTCATCGGACCGCACACATCGGTATGTATGATTTCCAACAAGTCACTGGCACGCTCCTTTGTTCCGGAGAACGGAGTTTTAGTCATCTTGCCCATGAGGCATGGTTCGCACGTGTCAAGTGAATCAAAGTCAAGTGACTCCAAAAGTCCATCGGTATGGAGTTTCTTCATGCGCTTTACACCAATATGACCTAAGCGGCAGTGCCACAAAAACATGGCGCTATCATTGTTAACTCTAACTCTTTTGGTCTCAATGTTATGTATATGTGTATTATCACTATCAAGATTCAATATGAACAATCCTCTGACATTGGGTGCATGACCATAAAAGATGTTACTCATAGAAATAGAACAACCATTATTCTCTGACTTAAAAGAGTAACTGTCTCGCAATAAACAAGATCCAGATATAATGTTCATGCTCAACGCAAGCACTAAATAACAATTATTCAAGTTCATAACTAACCCCGATGGTAACTGAAGTGAAACTATGCCGACGGCGATTGCATCAACCTTGGAACCATTTCCTACGCGCATCGTCACTTCATCTTTCGCCAGCCTTCGCCTATTCCGCAGTTCCTGTTTCGAGTTGCAAATATGAGCAACAGAACCGGTATCGAATACCTAGGCACTACTACGAGAGCCGGTTAAGTACACATCAATAACATGTATATCAAATATACCTGATTTTTCTTTGGCCGCCTTCTTATCAGCCAGATACTTGGGGCAGTTGCGCTTCCAGTGACCCATACCCTTGCAATAGTAGCACTCTGTTTCAGGCTTAGGTCCAGCTTTGGGTTTCTTCGTCGGATTGGCAACAGGCTTGCCGCTCTTGTTTGAATTACCCTTCTTCCCTTTGCCATTTCTCTTGAAACTAGTGGTCTTATTCACCATCAAAACATGATGCTCTTTACGGAGTTCAGACTCTGCGACTTTCAGCATCGCAAACAACTCGCCGGGTGACTTGTTCATCCCTTGCATGTTGTAGTTCAACACAAAGCCCTTATAGCTTGGCGGCAGTGATTGAAGAATTCTGTCAGTGATAGCCTCTTGCGGGAGTTCAATCCCCATCTCAGCTAGACGGTTTGAGTACCCAGACATTTTGAGCACATGTTCACTGATAGACGAATTCTCCTCCATCTTGCAAGCATAGAATTTATCGGAGGTCTCATACCTCTCGATCCGGGCGTTCTTCTGAAAGATAAACTTCAACTCCTGGAACATCTCATATGCTCCATGACGCTCAAAGCGACGTTGAAGTCCCGGCTCTAAGCCATACAAGACTGCACATTGAACTACTGAGTAGTCCTCCTTACGTGTTAACCAAGCATTCTTAACATCCTGATCAGCCGTAGCGGGTGGTTCATCTCCTAGCGCGGCATTAAGGACATAATCCTTCTTCCCAGCTTGTAGGATCAACTTAAGATTACGAGCCCAGTCTACAAAGTTGCTTCCATCATCTTTCAACTTAGCTTTCTCTAGGAACGTATTAAAATTCAGGGTGACTGTGGCGTGAGCCATCATCTACAACACAAATATATTCAAAGTGGACTTTAGACTATGTTCAAGATAATTAGAGTTTAACTTAATCAAATTACTTGCTAAACTCCCACTCAAAAAGTACTTCTCTCTAGTCATTTGAGTGGTTCATGACCCACTTACACTAGCTCAAGTCCGATCATCACGTGAGTTGAGTATAGTTTCAGTGGTAAGCATCCCTATGCTAATCATATCAACTATATGATTCATGATCGACCTTTCGGTCTCATGTGTTCCGAGGCCATGTCTGCACATGCTAGGCTCGTCAAGCTTAACCCGAGTGTTCCGCGTGTGCAACTGTTTTGCACCCGTTGTATGTGAACGTTGAGTCTATCACACCCAATCATCACGTGGTGTCTCGAAACGACGAACTGTAGCAACAATGCACAGTCGGGGAGAACACAATTTCGTCTTGAAATTTTAGTGAGAGATCACCTCATAATGCTACCGTCGTTCTACGCAAAATAAGGTGCATAAAAGGATTAACATCACATGCAATTCATAAGTGACATGATATGGCCATCATGACGTGCTCCTTGATCTCCATCACCAAAGCACCGACACGATCTTCTTGTCACCGGCGCCACACCATGATCTCCATCAACGTGTCGCCATCGGGGTTGTCGTGCTACTCATGCTATTACTACTAAAGCTACATCCTAGCAAAATAGTAAACGCATCTGCAAGCACAAACGTTAGTTTAAAGACAACCCTATGGCTCCTGCTGGTTGCCGTACCATCGACGTGCAAGTCGATATTATCTATTACAACATGATCATCTCATACATCCAATATATCACATCACATCATGGGCCATATCACGTCACAAGCATACCCTGCAAAAACAAGTTAGACGTCCTAAAATTTGTTGTTGCATGTTTTACGTGGTGACCATGGGTATCTAGTAGGATCGCATCTTACTTACGCAAACACCACAACAGAGATATATGAATTGCTATTTAACCTTATCCAAGGACCTCCTCGGTCAAATCTGATTCAACTAAAGTTGGAGAAACCGACACTTGCCAGTCATCTTTGAGCAACGGAGTTACTCGTAGCGATGAAACCAGTCTCTCGTAAGCGTACGAGTAATGTCGGTCCAAGCCGCTTCAATCCAACAATACCGCGGAATCAAGAAAAGACTAAGGAGGGCAACAAGACGCACATCACCGCCCACAAAACCTTTTGTGTTCTACTCGAGATTACATCTATGCATGAACCTAGCTCATGATGCCACTGTTGGGGAACGTCGCATGGGAAACAAAAAATTTCCTACGCGCACGAAGACCTATCATGATGATGTCCATCTACGAGAGGGGATTTCCGATCTACGTACCCTTGTAGATCGCACAACAGAAGCGTTAGTGAACGCGGTTGATGTAGTGGAACGTCCCCATGTCCCTCGATCCGCCCCGCGAACCATCCCACGAACCATCCCGCGATCTAGTACCGAACAGACGGCACCTCCGCGTTCGGCACACGTACAGCTCGACGATGATCTCGGCCTTCTTGATCCAGCAAGAGAGACGGAGAGGTAGAAGAGTTCTCCGGCAGCGTGACGGCGCTCCGGAGGTTGGTGATGATCTCGACTCAGCAGGGCTCCGCCCGAGCTCCGCAGAAACGCGATCTAGAGGAAAAACTATGGAGGTATGTGGTCGGGCAGCCGTGAGAAAGTCGTCTCAAATCTGCCCTAAAAGCCCCATATATATAGGAGGAGGGAGGGGGACCTTGCCTTGGGGTCCAAGGGACTCCCAAGGGGTCGGCCGAGCCAAGGGGGGGAGGACTCCCCCCCAAACCGAGTTGGACTTGGTTTGGTGGGAGGAGTCCCCCTCCCTTCCCACTTCTTCCCTCTTTTTTTTTATTTTCCTTTGATTTCTGTCTCTTGGCGCATAGGCCCCCTTGGGGTTGTCCCACCAGCCCACTAAGGGCTGGTGTGTCTCCCCAAAGCCTATGGGCTTCCCCGGGGTGGGTTGCCCCCCCGGTGAACTTCCAGAACCCATTCGTCATTCCCGGTACATTCCCGGTAACTCCGAAAACCTTCCGGTAATCAAATGAGGTCATCCTATATATCAATCTTCGTTACCGGACCATTTCGGAAACCCTCGTGACGTCCGTGATCTCATCCGGGACTCCGAACAACATTCGGTAACCAACCATATAACTCAAATACGCATAAAACAACGTCGAACCTTAAGTGTGTAGACCCTGCGGGTTCGAGAACTATGTAGACATGACCCAAGAGACTCCTCGGTCAATATCCAATAGCGGGACCTGGATGCCCATATTGGATCCTACATATTCTACGAAGATCTTATCGTTTGAACCTCAGTGCCAAGGACTCGTATAATCCCGTATGTCATTCCCTTTGTCCTTCGGTATGTTACTTGCCCGAGATTCGATCGTCAGTATCCGCACACCTATTTCAATCTCGTTTACCGGCAAGTCTCTTTACTCGTTCCGTAACACAAGATCCCGCAACTTACACTAAGTTACATTGCTTGCAAGGCTTGTGTGTGATGTTGTATTACCGAGTGGGCCCCGTGATACCTCTCCGTCACACGGAGTGACAAATCCCAGTCTTGATCCATACTAACTCAACTAACACCTTCGGAGATACCTGTAGAGCATATTTATAGTCACCCAGTTACGTTGCGACGTTTGATACACACAAAGCATTCCTCCGGTGTCAGTGAGTTATATGATCTCATGGTAATAGGAATAAATACTTGACACGCAGAAAACAGTAGCAACAAAATGACACGATCAACATGCTACGTCTATTAGTTTGGGTCTAGTCCATCACGTGATTCTCCTAATGACGTGATCCAGTTACCAAGAAACAACACCTTGTTCATAATCAGAAGACACTGACTATCATCGATCAACTGGCTAGCCAACTAGAGGCATGCTAGGGATGGTGTTTTGTCTATGCATCCACACATGTAAATGAGTCTTCATTCAATACAATTATAGCATGGATAATAAACTATTATCTTGATACAGGAATTATAATAATAACTATACATTTATTATTGCCTCTAGGGCATAATTCCAACAGTCTCCCATTTGCACTAGAGTCAATAATCTAGCCCTCACATCACCATGTGAATTACATTGTAATAAATCTAACACCCATACAGTTCTGGTGTCGATCATGTTTTGGCCGTGGAAGAGGTTTAGTCAGCGGGTCTGCTACATTAAGATCCGTGTGCACTTTGCATATATTTACGTCCTCCTCCTCGACGTAGTCGCGGATGAGGTTGAAGCGTCGTTTGATGTGTTTGGTCTTCTTCAGAAACCTTGGTTCCTTTGCTAAGGCAATGGCACCAGTGTTGTCGCAGAACAAGGTTATTGGATCCAGTGCACTTGGCACCACTCCAAGATCCGTCATGAACTGCTTCATCCAGACACCCTCCTTAGCCGCCTCCGAGGCAGCCATGTACTCCGCTTCACATGTAGAATCTGCTACGACGCTTTGCTTGGAAGTGCACCGGCTTACTGCACCCCCATTAAGAATAAATACGTATCCGGTTTGCGACTTAGAGTCGTCCGGATCTGTGTCAAAGCTTGCATCGACGTAACCTTTTATGGCGAGCTCTTCGTCACCTCCATACACGAGAAACATCTCCTTAGTCCTTTTCAGGTACTTCAGGATATTCTTGACCGCCGTCCAGTGATCCACTCCTGGATTACTCTGGAACCTACCTACCATACTTATGGCCAGGCTAACATCCGGTCTAGTGCACATTATTGCATACATGATAGAGCCTATGGTTGAAGCATAGGGTACGGAGCGCATATGCTCTCTATCTTCATCAGTTGGTGGGCACTGAGTCTTACTCAATCTCGTACCTTGTAACACTGGCAAGAACCCTTTCTTGGACTGTTCCATTTTGAACCTCTTCAAAACTTTATCAAGGTATGTGCTTTGTGAAAGTCCTATCAGGCGTTTTGATCTATCCCTATAGATCTTAATGCCTAGAATGTAAGCAGCTTCTCCTAGGTCCTTCATAGAGAAACTTTTATTCAAGTAACCTTTTATGCTCTCCAAAAGCTCTACGTTGTTTCCAATCAGTAATATGTCATCCACATATAATATTAGAAACGCCACAGAGCTCCCACTCACTTTCTTGTAAATACAAGATTCTCCAACCACTTGTATAAACCCAAATGCTTTGATCACCTCATCAAAGCGTTTGTTCCAACTCCGAGATGCTTGCACCAGTCCATAAATGGATCGCTGGAGCTTGCACACCTTGTCAGCATTTTTAGGATCGACAAAACCTTCGGGTTGCATCATATACAACTCTTCCTTAAGGAAACCGTTAAGGAACGCCGTTTTGACATCCATCTGCCAGATTTCATAATCGAAAAATGCAGCTATTGCTAACATGATTCTGACGGACTTAAGCATCGCTACGGGTGAGAAGGTCTCATCGTAGTCAACTCCTGGAACTTGTGAAAAACCCTTTGCCACAAGTCGAGCTTTATAAATGGTCACATTACCGTCAGCGTCCGTCTTCTTCTTAAAGATCCATTTGTTCTGAATAGCCTTGCGGCCCTCAGGTAGTATCTCCAAAGTCCACACTTTGTTCTCATACATGGATCCTATCTCGGATTTCATGGCTTCTTGCCATTTGTTGGAATCTGGGTCCACCATTGCTTCTTCATAATTTGCAGGTTCATTGTTGTCTAACAACATGATTGACAAGACGGGATTACCGTACCACTCTGGAGCAGCGCGTGATCTCGTCGACCTGCGTGGTTCAACAGAAACTTGAACTGGAGTTTCATGATCATCATCATTAACTTCCTCCTCAACCGGCGTCGCAACGACAGAGGTTTCCCCTTGCCCTGCGCCACCATTCAGAGGGATGAGAGGTTCGACAACCTCGTCAAGTTCTATCTTCCTCCCACTCAATTCTCTCGAGAGAAACTCCTTCTCGAGAAAAGTTCCGTTCTTAGCAACAAACACTTTGCCCTCGGATTTGAGATAGAAGGTGTACCCAACTGTCTCTTTTGGGTAACCTATGAAGACGCACCTTTCCGCTTTGGGTTCCAGCTTTTCAGGCTGAAGCTTTTTGACATAAGCATCACATCCCCAAACTTTAAGAAACGACAACTTTGGCCTTTTGCCATACCACAGTTCGTATGGTGTCGTCTCAACGGATTTCGATGGTGCCCTATTTAAAGTGAATGCAGCTGTTTCTAATGCATAACCCCAAAATGACAACGTCAAATCAGTAAGAGACATCATAGATCGCACCATCTCTAACAAAGTACGATTACGACGTTCGGACACACCATTACGCTGTGGTGTTCCAGGCGGTGTTAACTGCGAAACAATTCCACATTGTCTTAAGTGAGTACCAAACTCGAAACTCAGATATTCACCCCCACGATCAGACCGTAGGAACTTGATCTTTTTGTTACGATGATTTTCCACTTCACTCTGAAATTGCTTGAACTTTTCAAATGTTTCAGACTTGTGCTTCATCAAGAAGACATAACCATATCTACTTAAATCGTCAGTGAAGGTGAGAAAATAACGATATCCGCCGCGTGCCTCCACGCTCATTGGACCACACACATCGGTATGTATGATTTCCAACAAGTCACTTGCACGCTCCATTGTTCCGGAGAACGGAGTCTTAGTCATCTTGCCCATGAGGCATGGTTCGCACGTGTCAAGTGAATCAAAGTCAAGTGACTCCAAAAGTCCATCAGCATGGAGTTTCTTCATGCGCTTTACACCAATATGACCCAAGCGGCAATGCCACAAAAATATGGCGCTATCATTGTTTACTCTAACTCTTTTGGTCTCAATGTTATGTATATGCGTATCGCTATCAAGATTCAATATGAACAATCCTCTCACATTCGGTGCATGACCATAAAAGATGTTACTCATAGAAATAGGACAACCATTATTCTCAGACTTAAAAGAGTAACCGTCTCGCAATAAACAAGATCCAGATATAATGTTCATGCTCAACGCAGGCACTAAATAACAATGATTTAAGTTCATCACTAATCCCGATGGTAGTTGAAGTGACACTGTGCCGACGGCGATTGCATCAACCTTGGAACCGTTTCCTACGCGCATCGTCACTTCGTCTTTCGCCAGCCTTCGTCTATTCCGCAGTTCCTGCTTCGAGTTGCAAATGTGAGCAACACAACCGGTATCGAATACCCAGGCACTAATACGAGAGCCGGTTAAGTACACATCAATAACATGTATATCAAATATACCTGATTTTTCTTTGCCCGCCTTCTTATCGGCCAGATACTTGGGGCAATTGCGCTTCCAGTGACCCATACCCTTGCAATAGAAGCACTCTGTTTCAGGCTTAGGTCCAGCCTTGGGTTTCTTCGGCGGATTGGCAACAGGCTTGCCGCTCTTCTTCGAATTGCCCTTCTTGCCTTTGCCGTTTCTCTTGAAACTAGTGGTCTTGCTCACCATCAACACTTGATGCTCTTTACGGAGTTCAGACTCTGCGACTTTCAGCATTGCAAACAACTCGCCGGGAGACTTGTTCATCCCTTGCATGTTGTAGTTCAACACAAAGCCTTTATAGCTTGGCGGCAGTGATTGAAGGATTCTGTCAGTGATAGCTTCTTGCGGGAGTTCAATCCCGAGTTCAGCTAGACGGTTTGAGTACCCAGACATTTTGAGCACATGTTCACTGACAGACGAGTTTTCCTCCATCTTGCAAGCATAGAATTTATCGGAGGTCTCATACCTCTCGATCCGGGCGTTCTTCTGAAAGATAAACTTCAACTCCTGGAACATATCAAATGCTCCATGACGCTCAAAGCGACGTTGAAGTCCCGGTTCTAAGCCATACAAGACTGCACATTGAACTATTGAGTAGTCCTCCTTACGTGCTAACCAAGCGTTCTTAACATCCTGATCAGCCGTAGCGGGTGGTTCATCTCCTAGCGCAGCATTAAGGACATAATCCTTCTTTCCAGCTTGTAAGATTAGCTTAAGATTACGAGCCCAGTCTACAAAGTTGCTTCCATCATCTTTCAACTTAGCTTTCTCTAGGAACGTATTAAAATTCAGGATGACACTTGCGTGAGCCATGATCTACAACACAAACATATTCAAAGTGGACTTAGACTATGTTCAAGATAATTAGAGTTCAACTTAATCAAATTATATGCTAAACTCCCACTCAAAAAGTACATCTCTCTAGTCATTTGAGTGGTTCATGATCCACTTACACTATCCCAAGTCCGATCATCACGTGAGTTGAGTATAGTTTCAGTGGTAAGCATCCCTATGCTAATCATATCAACTATCTGATTCATGATCGACCTTTCAGTCTCATGTGTTCCGAGGCCATGTCTGCACATCCAAGGCTCGTCAAGCTTAACCCGAGTGTTCCGCGTGCGCAACTGTTTTGCACCCGTTGTATGTGAACGTTGAGTCTATCACACCCAATCATCACGTGGTGTCTCGAAACGATGAACTGTAGCAACGGTGCACAGTCGGGGAGAACACAATTTCGTCTTGAAATTTTAGTGAGAGATCACCTCATAATGCTACCGTCGTTCTAAGAAAAATAAGGTGCATAAAAGGATTAACATCACATGCAATTCATAAGTGACATGATATGGCCATCATCACGTGCTTCTTGATCTCCATCACCAAAGCACCGGCACGATCTTCTTGTCACCGGTGCCACACCATGATCATCCATCAACGTGTTGCCATCGTGGTTGTCGTGCTACTTATGCTATTACTACTATAGCTACATCCTAGCAAAATAGTAAACGCATCTGCAAGCACATATGTTAGTATAAAGACAACCCTATGGCTCCTGCCGGTTGCCGTACCATCGACGTGCAAGTCGATATTTCCATTACAACATGATCATCTCATACATCCAATATATCACATCACATCGTTGGCCATATCACATCACAATCATACCCTGCAAAAACAAGTTAGACGTCCTCTAATTTTGTTGTTGCAAGTTTTACGTGGTGACCAAGGGTATCTAGTAGGATCGCATCTTACTTACGCAAACAGCACAACAGAGATATATGAGTTGCTATTTAACCTCATCCAAGGACCTCCTCGGTCAAATCCGATTCAACTAAAGTTGGAGAAACCGACACTTGCCAGTCATCTTTGAGCAAAGGGGGTTACTCGTAACGATGAAACCAGTCTCTCGTAAGCGTACGAGTAATGTCGGTCCAAGCCGCTTCAATCCAACAATACCGCGGAATCAAGAAAAGACTAAGGAGGGCAGCAAAACGCACATCACCGCCCACAAAACCTTTTGTGTTCTACTCAGAAGACATCTACGCATGAAGCTAGCTCATGATGCCACTGATGGGGAACGTCGCATGGGAAACAAAAATTTTCCTACGCGCACGAAGACCTATCATGGTGATGTCCATCTACGAGAGGGGATGAGTGATCTACGTACCCTTGTAGATCGTACAGCAGAAGCGTTAGAGAACGCGGTTGATGTAGTGGAACGTCCTCACGTCCCTCGATCCGCCCCGCGAACAATCCCGCGACCAGTCCCACGATCTAGTACCGAACAGACGGCACCTCCGCGTTCGGCACACGTACAGCTCGACGATGATCTCGGCCTTCTTGATCCAGCAAGAGAGACGGAGAGGTAGAAGAGTTCTCCGGCAGCGTGACGGCGCTCCGTAGGTTGGTGATGATCTCGTCTCAACAGGGCTCCGCCCGAGCTCCGCAGAAACGCGATCTAGAGGAAAAACTATGGAGGTATGTGGTCGGGCAGCCGTGAGAAAGTCATCTCAAATCTGCCCTAAAAGCCCCATATATATAGGAGGAGGGAGGGGGACCTTGCCTTGCGGTCCAAGGGACTCCCAAGGGGTCGGCCGAGCCAAGGGGGGGAGGACTCCCCCCCAAACCGAGTTGGACTTGGTTTGGTGGGAGGAGTCCCCCTCCCTTCCCACTTCTTCCCTCTTTTTTTTTTCTTTTCCTTTGATTTCTTTCTCTTGGCGCATAGGCCCCCTTGGGGCTGTCCCACCAGCCCACTAAGGGCTGGTGTGTCTCCCCAAAGCCTATGGGCTTCCCCGGGGTGGGTTGCCCCCCCGGTGAACTTCCGGAACCCATTCGTCATTCCCGGTACATTCCCGGTAACTCCGAAAACCTTCCGGTAATCAAATGAGGTCATCCTATATATCAATCTTCGTTTCTGGACCATTCCGGAAACCCTCGTGACGTCCGTGATCTCATCCGGGACTCCGAACAACATTCGTTAACCAACCATATAACTCAAATACGCATAAAACAACGTCGAACCTTAAGTGTGCAGACCCTACGGGTTCGAGAACTATGTAGACATGACCCGAGAGACTCCTCGGTCAATATCCAATAGCAGGACCTGGATGCCCATATTGGATCCTACATATTCTACGAAGATCTTATCGTTTGAACCTCAGTGCCAAGGATTCGTATAATCCCGTATGTCATTCCTTTTGTCCTTCGGTATGTTACTTGCCCGAGATTCGATCGTCAGTATCCGCATACCTATTTCAATCTCGTTTACCGGCAAGTCTCTTTACTCGTTCCGTAACACAAGATCCCGCAACTTACACTAAGTTACATTGCTTGCAAGGCTTGTGTGTGATGTTGTATTACCGAGTGGGCCCCGAGATACCTCTCCGTCACACGGAGTGACAAATCCCAGTCTTGATCCATACTAACTCAACTAACACCTTCGGAGATACCTGTAGAGCATCTTTATAGTCACCCAGTTACGTTGCGACGTTTGATACACACAAAGCATTCCTCCGGTGTCAGTGAGTTATATGATCTCATGGTCATATGAATAAATACTTGACACGCAGAAAACAGTAGCAACAAAATGACACGATCAACATGCTACGTCTATTCGTTTGGGTCTAGTCCATCACGTGATTCTCCCAATGACGTGATCCAGTTATCAAGCAACAACACCTTGTTCATAATCAGAAGACACTGACTATCATCGATCAACTGACTAGCCAACTAGAGTCATGCTAGGGATGGTGTTTTGTCTATGTATCCACACATGTAAATGAGTCTTCATTCAATACAATTATAGCATGGATAATAAACTATTATCTTGATACAGGAATTATAATAATAACTATACATTTATTATTGCCTCTAGGGCATAATTCCAACAGTCTCCCACTTGCACTAGAGTCAATAATCTAGCCCTCACATCACCATGTGAATTACATTGTAATAAATCTAACACCCATACAGTTCTGGTGTCGATCATGTTTTGGCCGTGGAAGAGGTTTAGTCAGCGGGTCTGCTACATTCAGATCCGTGTGCAGTTTGCATATATTTATGTCCTCCTCCTCGACGTAGTCGAGGATGAGGTTGAAGCGTCGTTTGATGTGTCTGGTCTTCTTGTGAAACCTTGGTTCCTTTGCTAAGGCAATGGCACCAGTGTTGTCACAGAACAAGGTTATTGGATCCAGTGCACTTGGCACCACTCCAAGATCCGTCATGAACTGCTTCATCCAGACACCCTCCTTAGCCGCCTCCGAGGCAGCCATGTACTCCGCTTCACATGTAGAATCTGCTACGACGCTTTGCTTGGAACTGCACCAGCTTACTGCACCCCCATTAAGAATAAGTACATATCCGGTTTGCGACTTAGAGTCGTCCGGATCTGTGTCAAAGCTTGCATCGACGTAACCTTTTACGGCGAGCTCTTCGTCACCTCCATACACGAGAAACATGTCCTTAGTCCTTTTCAGGTACTTCAGGATATTCTTGACCGCCTTCCAGTGATCCACTCCTGGATTACTCTGGAACCTACCTGCCATACTTATGGCCAGGCTAACATCCGGTCTAGTGCACAACATTGCATACATGATAGAGCCTATGGCTGAAGCATAGGGGACGGAGCGCATATGCTCTCTATCTTCATCAGTTGGTGGGCACTGAGTCTTACTCAATCTCGTACCTTGTAACACTGGCAAGAACCCTTTCTTGGACTGTTCCATTTTGAACCTCTTCAAAACTTTATCAAGGTATGTGCTTTGTGAAAGTCCTATCAGGCGTTTGGATCTATCCCTATAGATCTTAATGCCTAGAATGTAAGCAGCTTCTCCTAGGTCCTTCATAGAGAAACTTTTATTCAAGTAACCTTTTATGCTCTCCAAAAGGTCTACGTTGTTTCCAATCAGTAATATGTCATCCACATATAATATTAGAAACGCCACAGAGCTCCCACTCACTTTCTTGTAAATACAAGATTCTCCAACCACTTGTATAAACCCAAATGCTTTGATCACCTCATCAAAGCGTTTGTTCCAACTCCGAGATGCTTGCATCAGTCCATAAATGGATCGCTGGAGCTTGCACACCTTATCAGCATTTTTAGGATCGACAAAACCTTCGGGTTGCATCATATACAACTCTTCCTTAAGGAAACCATTAAGGAACGCCGTTTTGACATCCATCTGCCAGATTTCATAATCGAAAAATGCAGCTAATGCTAACATGATTCTGACGGACTTAATAATCGCTACGGGTGAGAAGGTCTCATCGTAGTCAACTCCTGGAACTTGTGAAAAACCCTTTGCCACAAGTCGAGCTTTATAAACGGTCACATTACCGTCAGCGTCCGTCTTCTTCTTAAAGATCCATTTGTTCTGAATAGCCTTGCGGCCCTCAGGTAGTATCTCCAAAGTCCACACTTTGTTCTCATACATGGATCCTATCTCGGATTTCATGGCTTCTAGCCATTTGTTGGAATCTGGGTCCACCATTGCTTCTTCATAATTTGCAGGTTCATTGCTGTCTAACAACATGATTGACAAGACGGGATTACCGTACCACTCTGGAGCAGCGCGTGATCTCGTCGACCTGCGTGGTTAACCAGAAACTGGAACTGGAGTTTCATGATCATCATCATTAAGTTCCTCCTCAACCGGCGTCGCAACGACAGAGGTTTCCCCTTGCCCTGCGCCACCATTCAGAGGGATGAGAGGTTCGACAACCTCGTCAAGTTCTATCTTCCTCCCACTCAATTCTCTCGAGAGAAACTCCTTCTCGAGAAAAGTTCCGTTCTTAGCAACAAACACTTTGCCCTCGGATTTGAGATAGAAGGTGTATCCAACTGTCTCTTTTGGGTAACCTATGAAGACGCACCTTTCCGCTTTGGGTTCCAGCTTTTCAGGCTGAAGCTTTTTGACATAAGCATCACATCCCCAAACTTTAAGAAACGACAAATTTGGCCTTTTGCCATACCACAGTTCGTATGGTGTCGTCTCAACGGATTTCGATGGTGCCCTATTTAAAGTGAATGCAGCTGTTTCTAATGCATAACCCCAAAATGATAACGGCAAATCAGTAAGAGACATCATAGATCGCACCATCTCTAACAAAGTACGATTACGACGTTCGGACACACCATTACGCTGTGGTGTTCCTGGCGGTGTTAACTGCGAAATTATTCCACATTGTCTTAAGTGAGTACCAAACTCGAAACTCAGATATTCACCCCCACGATCAGACCGTAGGAACTTGATCTTTTTGTTACGATGATTTTCCACTTCACTCTGAAATTGCTTGAACTTTTCAAATGTTTCAGACTTGTGCTTCATCAAGAAGACATAACCATATCTACTTAAATCGTCAGTGAAGGTGAGAAAATAACGATATCCGCCGCGTGCCTCCACGCTCATTGGACCACACACATCGGTATGTATGATTTCCAACAAGTCACTTGCACGCTCCATTGTTCCGGAGAACGGAGTCTTAGTCATCTTGCCCATGAGGCATGGTTCGCACGTGTCAAGTGAATCAAAGTCAAGTGACTACAAAAGTCCATCAGCATGGAGTTTCTTCATGCGCTTTACACCAATATGACCCAAGCGGCAGTGCCACAAAAATATGGCGCTATCATTGTTTACTCTAACTCTTTTGGTCTCAATGTTATGTATATGCGTATCGCTATCAAGATTCAATATGAACAATCCTCTCACATTCGGTGCATGACCATAAAAGATGTTACTCATAGAAATAGAACAACCATTATTCTCAGACTTAAAAGAGTAACCGTCTCGCAATAAACAAGATCCAGATATAATGTTCATGCTCAACGCAGGCACTAAATAACAATGATTTAAGTTCATCACTAATCCCGATGGTAGTTGAAGTGACACTGTGCCGACGGCGATTGCATCAACCTTGGAACCGTTTCCTACGCGCATCGTCACTTCGTCTTTCGCCAGCCTTCGTCTATTCCGCAGTTCCTGCTTCGAGTTGCAAATGTGAGCAACAGAACCGGTATCGAATACCCAGGCACTACTACGAGAGCCGGTTAAGTACACATCAATAACATGTATATCAAATATACCTGATTTTTCTTTGCCCGCCTTCTTATCTGCCAGATACTTGGGGCAATTGCGCTTCCAGTGACCCATACCCTTGCAATAGAAGCACTCTGTTTCAGGCTTAGGTCCAGCCTTGGGTTTCTTCGGCGGATTGGCAACAGGCTTGCCGCTCTTCTTCGAATTGCCCTTCTTGCCTTTGCCGTTTCTCTTGAAACTAGTGGTCTTGATCACCATCAACACTTGATGCTCTTTACGGAGTTCAGACTCTGCGACTTTCAGCATCGCAAACAACTCGCCGGGAGACTTGTTCATCCCTTGCATGTTGTAGTTCAACACAAAGCCTTTATAGCTTGGCGGCAGTGATTGAAGGATTCTGTCAGTGATAGCTTCTTGCGGGAGTTCAATCCCCAGTTCAGCTAGACGGTTTGAGTACCCAGACATTTTGAGCACATGTTCACTGACAAACGAGTTTTCCTCCATCTTGCAAGCATAGAATTTATCGGAGGTCTCATACCTCTCGATCCGGGCGTTCTTCTGAAAGATAAACTTCAACTCCTGGAACATCTCAAATGCTCCATGACGCTCAAAGCGACGTTGAAGTCTCGGTTCTAAGCCATACAAGACTGCACATTGAACTATTGAGTAGTCCTCCTTACGTGCTAACCAAGCGTTCTTAACATCCTGATCAGCCGTAGCGGGTGGTTCATCTCCTAGCGCAGCATTAAGGACATAATCCTTCTTTCCAGCTTGTAAGATTAGCTTAAGATTACGAGCCCAGTCTACAAAGTTGCTTCCATCATCTTTCAACTTAGCTTTCTCTAGGAACGTATTAAAATTCAGGATGACACTTGCGTGAGCCATGATCTACAACACAAACATATTCAAAGTGGACTTAGACTATGTTCGAGATAATTAGAGTTCAACTTAATCAAATTATATGCTAAACTCCCACTCAAAAAGTACATCTCTCTAGTCATTTGAGTGGTTCATGATCCACTTACACTATCCCAAGTCCGATCATCACGTGAGTTGAGTATAGTTTCAGTGGTAAGCATCCCTATGCTAATCATATCAACTATATGATTCATGATCGACCTTTCAGTCTCATGTGTTCCGAGGCCATGTCTGCACATGCTAGGCTCGTCAAGCTTAACCCGAGTGTTCCGCGTGCGCAACTGTTTTGCACCCGTTGTATCTGAACGTTGAGTCTATCACACCCGATCATCACGTGGTGTCTCGAAACGACGAACTGTAGCAACGGTGCACAGTCGGGGAGAACACAATTTCGTCTTGAAATTTTAGTGAGAGATCACCTCATAATGCTACCGTCGTTCTAAGCAAAATAAGGTGCATAAAAGGATTAACATCACATGCAATTCATAAGTGACATGATATGGCCATCATCACGTGCTTCTTGATCTCCATCACCAAAGCACCGGCACGATCTTCTTGTCACCGGCGCCACACCATGATCATCCATCAACGTGTTGCCATCGTGGTTGTCGTGCTACTTATGCTATTACTACTATAGCTACATCCTAGCAAAATAGTAAACGCATCTGCAAGCACATATGTTAGTATAAAGACAACCCTATGGCTCCTGCCGGTTGCCGTACCATCGACGTGCAAGTCGATATTTCTATTACAACATGATCATCTCATACATCCAATATATCACATCACATCGTTGGCCATATCACATCACAATCATACCCTGCAAAAACAAGTTAGACGTCCTCTAATTTTGTTGTTGCAAGTTTTACGTGGTGACCAAGGGTATCTAGTAGGATCGCATCTTACTTACGCAAACACCACAATGGAGATATATGAGTTGCTATTTAACCTCATCCAAGGACCTCCTCGGTCAAATCCGATTCAACTAAAGTTGGAGAAACCGACACTTGCCAGTCATCTTTGAGCAAAGGGGGTTACTCGTAACAATGAAACCAGTCTCTCGTAAGCGTACGAGTAATGTCGGTCCAAGCCGCTTCAATCCAACAATACCGCGGAATCAAGAAAAGACTAAGGAGGGCAGCAAAACGCACATCACCGCCCACAAAACCTTTTGTGTTCTACTCGAGAAGACATCTACGCATGAACCTAGCTCATGATGCCACTGTTGGGGAATGTCGCATGGGAAACAAAAATTTTCCTACGCGCACGAAGACCTATCATGGTGATGTCCATCTACGAGAGGGGATGAGTGATCTACGTACCCTTGTAGATCGTACAGCAGAAGCGTTAGAGAACGCGGTTGATGTAGTGGAACGTCCTCACGTCCCTCGATCCGCCCCGCGAACAATCCCGCGATCAGTCCCACGATCTAGTACCGAACAGACGGCACCTCCGCGTTCGGCACACGTACAGCTCGACGATGATCTCGGCCTTCTTGATCCAGCAAGAGAGACGGAGAGGTAGAAGAGTTCTCCGGCAGCATGACGGCGCTCCGGAGATTGGTGATGATCTCGTCTCAGCAGGGCTCCGCCCGAGCTCCGCAGACACGCGATCTAGAGGAAAAACTATGGAGGTATGTGGTCGGGCAGCCGTGAGAAAGTCGTCTCAAATCTGCCCTAAAAGCCCCATATATATAGGAGGAGGGAGGGGGACCTTGCCTTGGGGTCCAAGGGACTCCCAAGGGGTCGGCCGAGCCAAGGGGGGGAGGACTCCCCCCCCCCAAACCGAGTTGGACTTGGTTTGGTGGGAGGAGTCCCCCTCCCTTCCCACTTCTTCCCTCTTTTTTTTCTTTTCCTTTGATTTCTTTCTCTTGGCGCATAGGCCCCCTTGGGGCTGTCCCACCAACCCACTAAGGGCTGGTGTGTCTCCCCAAAGCCTATGGGCTTCCCCGGGGTGGGTTGCCCCCCCCCCCCGGCGAACTTCCGGAACCCATTCGTCATTCCCGATACATTCCCGGTAACTCCGAAAACCTTCCGGTAATCCAATGAGGTCATCCTATATATCAATCTTCGTTTCCGGACCATTCCGGAAACCCTCGTGACGTCCGTGATCTCATCCGGGACTCCGAACAACATTCTGTAACCAACCATATAACTCAAATACGCATAAAACAACGTCGAACCTTAAGTGTGCAGACCCTGCGGGTTCGAGAACTATGTAGACATGACCCGAGAGACTCCTCGGTCAATGTCCAATAGCGGGACCTGGATGCCCATATTGGATCCTACATATTCTACGAAGATCTTATCGTTTGAACCTCAGTGCCAAGGATTCGTATAATCCCGTATGTCATTCCCTTTGTCCTTCGGTATGTTACTTGCCCGAGATTGGATCGTCAGTATCCGCATACCTATTTCAATCTCGTTTACCGGCAAGTCTCTTTACTCGTTCCGTAACACAAGATCCCGCAACTTACACTAAGTTACATTGCTTGCAAGGCTTGTGTGTGATGTTGTATTACCGAGTGGGCCCCGAGATACCTCTCCGTCACACGGAGTGACAAATCCCAGTCTTGATCCATACTAACTCAACTAACACCTTCGGAGATACCCGTAGAGCATCTTTATAGTCACCCAGTTACGTTGCGACGTTTGATACACACAAAGCATTCCTCCGGTGTCAGTGAGTTATATGATCTCATGGTCATAGGAATAAATACTTGACACGCAGAAAACAGTAGCAACAAAATGACACGATCAACATGCTACGTCTATTAGTTTGGGTCTAGTCCATCACGTGATTCTCCTAATGACGTGATCCAGTTACCAAGCAACTACACCTTGTTCATAATCAGAAGACACTTACTATCATCGATCAACTGGCTAGCCAACTAGAGGCATGCTAGGGATGGTGTTTTGCCTATGTATCCACACATGTAAATGAGTCTTCATTCAATACAATTATAGCATGGATAATAAACTATTATCTTGATACAAGAATTATAATAATAACTATACATTTATTATTGCCTCTAGGGCATAATTCCAACAGTCTCCCACTTGCACTAGAGTCAATAATCTAGCCCTCACATCACCATGTGAATTACATTGTAATAAATCTAACACCCATACAGTTCTGGTGTCAATCATGTTTTGGCCGTGGAAGAGGTTTAGTCAGCGGGTCTGCTACATTCAGATCCGTGTGCAGTTTGCATATATTTACGTCCTCCTCCTCGACGTAGTCGAGGATGAGGTTGAAGCGTCGTTTGACGTGTCTGGTCTTCTTGTGAAACCTTGGTTGCTTTGCTAAGGCAATGGCACCAGTGTTGTCACAGAACAAGGTTATTGGATCCAGTGCACTTGGCACCACTCCAAGATCCGTCATGAACTGCTTCATCCAGACACCCTCCTTAGCCGCCTCCGAGGCAGCCATGTACTCCGCTTCACATGTAGAATCTGCTACGACGCTTTGCTTGGAACTGCACCAGCTTACTGCACCCCCATTAAGAATAAGTACGTATCCGGTTTGCGACTTAGAGTCGTCCGGATCTGTGTCAAAGCTTGCATCGACGTAACCTTTTACGGCGAGCTCTTCGTCACCTCCATACACGAGAAACATGTCCTTAGTCCTTTTCAGGTACTTCAGGATATTCTTGACCGCCTTCCAGTGATCCACTCCTGGATTACTCTGGAACCTACCTGCCATACTTATGGCCAGGCTAACATCCGGTCTAGTGCACAACATTGCATACATGATAGAGCCTATGGCTGAAGCATAGGGGACGGAGCACATATGCTCTCTATCTTCATCAGTTGTTGGGCACTGAGTCTTACTCAATCTCGTACCTTGTAACACTGGCAAGAACCCTTTCTTGGACTGTTCCATTTTGAACCTCTTCAAAACTTTATCAAGGTATGTGCTTTGTGAAAGTCCTATCAGGCGTTTTGATCTATCCCTATAGATCTTAATGCCTAGAATGTAAGCAGCTTCTCCTAGGTCCTTCATAGAGAAACTTTTATTCAAGTAACCTTTTATGCTCTCCAAAAGCTCTACGTTGTTTCCAATCAGTAATATGTCATCCACATATAATATTAGAAACGCCACAGAGCTCCCACTCACTTTCTTGTAAATACAAGATTCTCCAACCACTTGTATAAACCCAAATGCTTTGATCACCTCATCAAAGCGTTTGTTCCAACTCCGAGATGCTTGCATCAGTCCATAAATGGATCGCTGGAGCTTGCACACCTTATCAGCATTTTTAGGATCGACAAAACCTTCAGGTTTCATCATATACAACTCTTCCTTAAGGAAACCGTTAAGGAACGCCGTTTTGACATCCATCTGCCAGATTTCATAATCGAAAAATGCAGCTAATGCTAACATGATTCTGACGGACTTAATAATCGCTACGGGTGAGAAGGTCTCATCGTAGTCAACTCCTGGAACTTGTGAAAAACCCTTTGCCACAAGTCGAGCTTTATAAACGGTCACATTACCGTCAGCGTCCGTCTTCTTCTTAAAGATCCATTTGTTCTGAATAGCCTTGCGGCCCTCAGGTAGTATCTCCAAAGTCCACACTTTGTTCTCATACATGGATCCTATCTCGGATTTCATGGCTTCTAGCCATTTGTTGGAATCTGGGTCCACCATTGCTTCTTCATAATTTGCAGGTTCATTGCTGTCTAACAACATGATTGACAAGACGGGATTACCGTACCACTCTGGAGCAGCGCGTGATCTCGTCGACCTGCGTGGTTAACCAGAAACTGGAACTGGAGTTTCATGATCATCATCATTAAGTTCCTCCTCAACCGGCGTCGCAACGACAGAGGTTTCCCCTTGCCCTGCGCCACCATTCAGAGGGATGAGAGGTTCGACAACCTCGTCAAGTTCTATCTTCCTCCCACTCAATTCTCTCGAGAGAAACTCCTTCTCGAGAAAAGTTCCGTTCTTAGCAACAAACACTTTGCCCTCGGATTTGAGATAGAAGGTGTACCCAACTGTCTCTTTTGGGTAACCTATGAAGACGCACCTTTCCGCTTTGGGTTCCAGCTTTTCAGGCTGAAGCTTTTTGACATAAGCATCACATCCCCAAACTTTAAGAAACGACAACTTTGGCCTTTTGCCATACCACAGTTCGTATGGTGTCGTCTCAATGGATTTCGATGGTGCCCTATTTAAAGTGAATGCAGCTGTTTCTAATGCATAACCCCAAAATGATAACGGCAAATCAGTAAGAGACATCATAGATCGCACCATCTCTAACAAAGTACGATTACGACGTTCGGACACACCATTACGTTGTGGTGTTCCAGGCGGTGTTAACTGCGAAACAATTCCACATTGTCTTAAGTGAGTACCAAACTCGAAACTCAGATATTCACCCCCACGATCAGACCGTAGGAACTTGATTTTTTTGTTACGATGATTTTCCACTTCACTCTGAAATTGCTTGAACTTTTCAAATGTTTCAGACTTGTGCTTCATCAAGAAGACATAACCATATCTACTTAAATCGTCAGTGAAGGTGAGAAAATAACGATATCCGCCGCGTGCCTCCACGCTCATTGGACCACACACATCGGTATGTATGATTTCCAACAAGTCACTTGCACGCTCCATTGTTCCGGAGAACGGAGTCTTAGTCATCTTGCCCATGAGGCATGGTTCGCACGTGTCAAGTGAATCAAAGTCAAGTGACTCCAAAAGTCCATCAGCATGGAGTTTCTTCATGCGCTTTACACCAATATGACCCAAGCGGCAGTGCCACAAAAATATGGCGCTATCATTGTTTACTCTAACTCTTTTGGTCTCAATGTTATGTATATGCGTATCGCTATCAAGATTCAATATGAACAATCCTCTCACATTCGGTGCATGACCATAAAAGATGTTACTCATAGAAATAGAACAACCACTATTCTCAGACTTAAAAGAGTAACCATCTCGCAATAAACAAGATCCAGACATAATGTTCATGCTCAACGCAGGCACTAAATAACAATGATTTAAGTTCATCACTAATCCCGATGGTAGTTGAAGTGACACTGTGCCGACGACGATTGCATCAACCTTGGAACCGTTTCCTACGCGCATCGTCACTTCGTCTTTCGCCAGCCTTCGTCTATTCCGCAGTTCCTGCTTCGAGTTGCAAATGTGAGCAACAGAACCGGTATCGAATACCCAGGCACTACTACGAGAGCCGGTTAAGTACACATCAATAACATGTATATCAAATATACCTGATTTTTCTTTGCCCGCCTTCTTATCAACCAGATACTTGGGGCAATTGCGCTTCCAGTGACCCATACCCTTGCAATAGAAGCACTCTGTTTCAGGCTTAGGTCCAGCCTTGGGTTTCTTCGGCGGATTGGCAACAGGCTTGCCGCTCTTCTTCGAATTGCCCTTCTTGCCTTTGCCGTTTCTCTTGAAACTAGTGGTCTTGCTCACCATCAACAATTGATGCTCTTTACGGAGTTCAGACTCTGCGGCTTTCAGCATCGCAAACAACTCGCCGGGAGACTTGTTCATCCCTTGCATGTTGTAGTTCAACACAAAGCCTTTATAGCTTGGCGGCAGTGATTGAAGGATTCTGTCAGTGATAGCTTCTTGCGGGAGTTCAATCCCCAGTTCAGCTAGACGGTTTGAGTACCCAGACATTTTGAGCACATGTTCACTGACAGACGAGTTTTCCTCCATCTTGAAAGCATAGAATTTATCGGAGGTCTCATACCTCTCGATCCGGGCGTTCTTCTGAAAGATAAACTTCAACTCCTGGAACATCTCAAATGCTCCATGATGCTCAAAGCGACGTTGAAGTCCCGGTTCTAAGCTATACAAGACTGCACATTGAACTATTAAGTAGTCCTCCTTACGTGCTAACCAAGCGTTCTTAACATCCTGATCAGCCGTAGCGGGTGGTTCATCTCCTAGCGCAGCATTAAGGACATAATCCTTCTTTCCAGCTTGTAAAATTAGCTTAAGATTACGAGCCCAGTCTACAAAGTTGCTTCCATCATCTTTCAACTTAGCTTTCTCTTGGAACGTATTAAAATTCAGGATGACACTTGCGTGAGCCATGATCTACAACACAAACATATTCAAAGTGGACTTAGACTATGTTCAAGATAATTAGAGTTAAACTTAATCAAACTATATGCTAAACTCCCACTCAAAAAGTACATCTCTCTAGTCATTTGAGTGGTTCATGATCCACTTACACTATCCCAAGTCCGATCATCACATGAGTTGAGTATAGTTTCAGTGGTAAGCATCCCTATGCTAATCATATCAACTATATGATTCATGATCGACCTTTCGGTCTCATGTGTTCCGAGGCCATGTATGCACATGCTAGGCTTGTCAAGCTTAACCCGAGTGTTCCACGTGCGCAACTGTTTTGCACCCGTTGTATGTGAACGTTGAGTCTATCACACCCGATCATCACGTGGTGTCTCGAAACGACGAACTGTAGCAACGGTGCACAGTCGGGGAGAACACAATTTCGTCTTGAAATTTTAGTGAGAGATCACCTCATAATGCTACCGTCGTTCTAAGCAAAATAAGGTGCATAAAAGGATTAACATCACATGCAATTCATAAGTGACATGATATGGCCATCATCACGTGCTTCTTGATCTCCATCACCAAAGCACCGGCACGATCTTCTTGTCACCGGCGCCACACCATGATCAGCCATCAACGTGTTGCCATCGTGGTTGTCGTGCTACTTATGCTATTACTACTATAGCTACATCCTAGCAAAATAGTAAACGCATCTGCAAGCACATATGTTAGTATAAAGACAACCCTATGGCTCCTGCCGGTTGCCGTACCATCGACGTGCAAGTCGATATTTCTATTACAGCATGATCATCTCATACATCCAATATATCACATCACATCGTTGGCCATATCACATCACAATCATACCCTGCAAAAACAAGTTAGACGTCCTCTAATTTTGTTGTTGCAAGTTTTACGTGGTGACCAAGGGTATCTAGTAGGATCGCATCATACTTACGCAAACACCACAACGGAGATATATGAGTTGCTATTTAACCTCATCCAAGGACCTCCTCGGTCAAATCCGATTCAACTAAAGTTGGAGAAACCAACACTTGCCAGTCATCTTTGAGCAAAGGGGGTTACTCGTAACGATGAAACCAGTCTCTCGTAAGCGTACGAGTAATGTCGGTCCAAGCCGCTTCAATCCAACAATACCGCGGAATCAAGAAAAGACTAAGGAGGGCAGCAAAACGCACATCACCGCCCCCAAAACCTTTTGTGTTCTACTCGAGAAGACATCTACGCATGAACCTAGCTCATGATGCCACTGTTGGGGAACGTCGCATGGGAAACAAAAATTTTCCTACGCGCACGAAGACCTATCATGGTGATGTCCATCTACGAGAGGGGATGAGTGATCTACGTACCCTTGTAGATCGTACAGCAGAAGCGTTAGAGAACGCGGTTGATGTAGTGGAACGTCCTCACGTCCCTCGATCCGCCCCGCGAACAATCCCGCGATCAGTCCCACGATCTAGTACCGAACAGACGGCACCTCCGCGTTCGGCACACGTACAGCTCGACGATGATCTCGGCCTTCTTGATCCAGCAAGAGAGACGGAGAGGTAGAAGAGTTCTCCGGCAGCGTGACGGCGCTCCGGAGGTTGGTGATGATCTCGTCTCAGCAGGGCTCCGCCCGAGCTCCGCAGAAACGCGATCTAGAGGAAAAACTATGGAGGTATGTGGTCGGGCAGCCATGAGAAAGTCGTCTCAAATCTGCCCTAAAAGCCCCATATATATAGGAGGAGGGAGGGGGACCTTGCCTTGGGGTCCAAGGGACTCCCAAGGGGTCGGCCGAGCCAAGGGGGGGAGGACTCCCCCCCAAACCGAGTTGGACTTGGTTTGGTGGGAGGAGTCCCCCTCCCTTCCCACTTCTTCCCTCTTTTTTTTTTCTTTTCCTTTGATTTCTTTCTCTTGGCGCATAGGCCCCCTTGGGGCTGTCCCACCAGCCCACTAAGGGCTGGTGTGTCTCCCCAAAGCCTATGGGCTTCCCCGGGGTGGGTTGCCCCCCCGGTGAACTTCCGGAACCCATTCGTCATTCCCGGTACATTCCCGGTAACTCCGAAAACCTTCCGGTAATCAAATGAGGTCATCCTATATATCAATCTTCGTTTCCGGACCATTCCGGAAACCGTCGTGATGTCCGTGATCTCATCCGGGACTCCGAACAACATTCGGTAACCAACCATATAACTCAAATACGCATAAAACAACGTCGAACCTTAAGTGTGCAGACCCTGCGGGTTCGAGAACTATGTAGACATGACCCGAGAGACTCCTCGGTCAATATCCAATAGCGGGACCTGGATGCCCATATTGGATCCTACATATTCTACGAAGATCTTATCGTTTGAACCTCAGTGCCAAGGATTCGTATAATCCCGTATGTCATTCCCTTTGTCCTTCGGTATGTTACTTGCCCGAGATTGGATCGTCAGTATCCGCATACCTATTTCAATCTCGTTTACCGGCAAGTCTCTTTACTCGTTCCGTAACACAAGATCCCGCAACTTACACTAAGTTACATTGCTTGCAAGGCTTGTGTGTGATGTTGTATTACCGAGTGGGCCCCGAGATACCTCTCCGTCACACGGAGTGACAAATCCCAGTCTTGATCCATACTAACTCAACTAACACCTTCGGAGATACCTGTAGAGCATCTTTATAGTCACCCAGTTACGTTGCGACGTTTGATACACACAAAGCATTCCTCCGGTGTCAGTGAGTTATATGATCTCATGGTCATAGGAATAAATACTTGACACGCAGAAAACAGTAGCAACAAAATGACACGATCAACATGCTACGTCTATTAGTTTGGGTCTAGTCCATCACGTGATTCTCCTAATGACGTGATCCAGTTACCAAGCAACAACACCTTGTTCATAATCAGAAGACACTGACTATCATCGATCAACTGGCTAGCCAACTAGAGGCATGCTAGGGATGGTGTTTTGTCTATGTATCCACACATGTAAATGAGTCTTCATTCAATACAATTATAGCATGGATAATAAACTATTATCTTGATACAGGAATTATAATAATAACTATACATTTATTATTGCCTCTAGGGCATAATTCCAACACTGACTAAACATTGTAATTCATGGCAATGAAGATCGAGTCATACTCAACACAATTAAAAGCAAAGCATAAAAATGACACAGGTGCGCTCTAATTGGTGCTTTTATAAGAGGAAGATGACTCAGCAGGAACATAAATAGACAGGCCCTTCGCACAGGGAAGCATTGAGTTGCAGAGGTGCCAGAGCTCAAGCTTTGAAAACAGGGATAATAATTTTGGGTGGCATGCTTTCATTGTCAACGCAATGACTAAGAGTTCTCAACATCTTCCATGCTACACATGCTATAGGCGGTTCCCAAACAGAAAAGTAAAGTTTTGACTCCCCCACCACCAATCAATCACACTCCACGGCTAGCCGAATCCTCATGTACCGTCCATACCAACATCAATCCTGGGGGAGTTTTGTTTGCAATTATCTTTTAGATTTGAGTATGGAACTGGGAATTCCAATTACCGGCCCCTTTCTCGTGAATGATAGTGAATAAACACATATCGAGGATAACACGCCTAGCATGGAAGATACCAATCGCCCCCTGTCACCACATGAGCGGTTCGGGTATGCTAAACAGATTATTTCTTGAAGGTTTGGAGAGTGGCACATGCAAATTTACTTGGAACGGCAGGTAGATACCGCACATAGGTAGGTATGGTGGACTTATATGGCACAACTTTGGGTTTATGGAAGTGGATGCACAAGCAGTATTCCCGCTTAGTACAAGTCAATGCTAGCAAAAGACTGGGAAGCGGTCAACTACAGAGTGACAACAGTCATCAAAATGCATTGAGATTAACTAACATTGAGTGCAAGCATGAGTAGGACAGAAATCACCATGAACATGAACATCATAGAGGCTATGTTGATTTTGTTTCAACTACATGCGTGAACATGTGCCAAGTCTAGCCACTTGAAACATTCAAAGGAGGATACCATCCTATCATACTACATCATAGTCATCTCAACATTCATGTGGGCATCCAAGACAAACCATCATAAGCTCCTAGCTAAGTAATTATGGCATCAGCAACTATGATCTCTAAGTTGTCATTGCAAACATGTTTCTTTCACAACAAAGCTGAACTAGGAACAGCGAGCTAGTCATATTTAAAAAAACAAAATAGATCGAGTTCATACCAGCTTTTCCAGGCTGAGTCACTTCATCATATATCGTCATTGTTGCCTTTCACTTGCACGACCGAACGATGTGAACAATAATAAGAGTGCTCGTGCATTGGACTAAAGCTGGAATCTGCAGGCAAACACAAAGGAGAAGACAAAGTAATATGGCTCTTTGAAAGCTAAACGGGTATGCATGCAAGAGCCACTAAACATTGTAACCAATATCTTCTACCTTGACCCAATAAAAAGAAAACTATTTACATGGGAAAGCTCCCAACAAGCAAAAGAAGAAAAAGAAAATATTTTTGGGTTTTCTCAAACTAGACAAACACACGAAAAGAAAACGAGAAAAAGAAAATAAACTAGCATGGATGATACACTCGCAAAGTGTGAACACCGACTAACAAAGTGAAAGCATAAGCAAAAATGTAAAGTCGGTGAGAACACGTACTCCCCCAAGCTTAGGCTTTTGGCCTAACTTGGTCTACTCCCAAGGAGGGAAATAACCAGCTCCGGGGTACTCCGGAGTGGACTGAGGATGCCACTGCTGTGCGAGCTCCTCTGGCTCCCACTGATAAACCGACGTCTGGTACTCGACTGGTGGCTCTGGCACGGGCACCTGTGGTTGGGCTAAGCCCCAATATGCGTAGATGTCTCAGGGCATAATAATGTACCTTCCTGCATGAAGGTTGAACAAAGAAGGAGCCGGCAAAGTAATAGTCTCACAAGTACCCTGACTAAATACCAGGTTATAAATCATCCTTCTATTTATATCTCTATCAAGATAGTCATGGCGAACCATGCTATCGTAATCTAGATATCTCTCAGGAAGAAGAATCTCTTCTTCCTCGTCCAGTCTAATAGGTATCTCAAAGTGTCTAGCTAGACGAGTAGCATAGATACCTCCATAGACAATGCCCTTAGAATGGTCCGTGTTCAACCGTTGAGCTACTATAGCGCCCAAGCTATAAGTTTTATCGTTATAAAGGGATTCGCGCAAGACCGCAAGATCTGGGGAACTAAGTGACCCAGCTTTCCCACGGCCAATCAAACATTTTCCCACAAATAATGAGAAGTACCGAAGCACGAGAAAATGTATGCTAGCAGCTCTAGCGCAAGACACTCCTCTCTCCTCTCCTACAACAATTGTATCGATGAAAGCTTCCAAGTCCCGTGGACGAGGTTCATGAATATCCCCAACGTAAGGCAATTTGCAAACATTGCAAAAATCCTGGAGTGACATGCACTGGGGGATATCATAAAGTTTAAACTCAACCATAGGAGGATTCTTCCTCGGATAGAAGTTAAAGCTTTGTACGAAGATATTAGTGAGGAGGAGGTATTGCGTACACTTATCTTCAACAAAGGCGGTAAGGCCTGCGTTCTCCACCAAGTGATAAAAGTCCTCATAAATTCCAGCGGCATGTAAGAACACGTCGCTTGGTCACTCGCACGCTCGAACTTCTGCGACTCGAGGGACCAGATACTTGGGCTTCTTCTCACTCCCATCATCCTTGGGGTCACGGCTTGACGAGCCTCTTAAGAACCTCCTCATCTTTTCCCTTTTCTATCTCTGAAAATTTCTGAAATTTTTAGTGATTCTAAGGAAAAGTGAACAAGGCTCAACAAAACTCATAGAAACTACTCCAACAAGTGCCTAAAGGCCATATTATGCATCAAAACAACTTGGGACCAGCTAAAATTAGCATGCAAAGCTCAAGAACATGGTCACTGATGGCAATCTCTGGCAATGGCTAGACGAATGCTATTCTCGATTGCTCAACAATTATAAATTGTCTTGCAATGACCCACCGGCGCGTGGGATCAAGGCAGTTTTTGAGGGTATAGTATTCAACCCAAATTTGTTGAATCGCCAATAGGAAGTGAGAGGATACTCTCAGGTATTAGCAGCTGAACGTGTCAGATTCAACCACACCTGAAAGATTAATATCTGCAAGCAAAGTATCAACAACAAAGTAGTATGATAACAACGGTGTCAGAAACGATCTGTTGATGGCAGACTATTCCTAATTGTCGTATCAATGGCGCCAGAAGTTGCCCGTTGACGGAAATTGTCTTTTCCCGTCAACGCCGAGCGAATCATAATTGTAGCAGGTAGAAGCAATGTAACGAGTAGCAGCAGTGGCAAGGAACATCAGTAGTGACATCAGTAGCAAGTAGCAACAGTAGCAAGTAACAACACAGCAAGTAATAACAGCAACAGTAGTAACAGCAGCAGAGCAAAACAAGTAACAGCAGTGGGACAAACTCGTAGGCAATGGGTCGGTGATTTGTTTGGATGATATTCATCATGCAACAGTCATAACACGAAGAGATATGTGGCTAGCTCCCGTTCGTCAATGTGATGTAGGCATGCATTCCGTGTGTCGCCATACGTGCTTAGGGAAAAGAACTTGCATGACATCTATTGTCCATCCCTCCCGTGGCAGCGGGGTCCAAAAGGAAACTACGAGATATTAAGGTTCTCCTTTTAATAAAGAACCAGACCAACGCATTAGCACTTGGTGAACACATGAACTCCTCAAACTATGGTCATCACCGGGAGTGGTTCCGGTTATTGTCACTCCGGGGTTGCCGGGTCATAACACATAGTAGGTAACTACAACTTGCAAGATCGGATCTAAAACACACATATATTGGTGACAACATAATAATTTCAGATCTGAAATCATGGCACTCGGGCCCTACTGAGAAGCATTAAGCATGGCAAAGTAGTAGCAACACCAATCTCAGAACATAGTGGATACTAGGGATCAATCCCCGTCAAAACTAACTCGATTACATGGTAGATCTCATCCTACTCATCACCGCCCAGCGAGCCTACGAATAGATTACTCACGAACAATGAAGAGCTTCATGGAATTGGAGAGGGAAGAAGGTTGATGATGACGATGGCAACCATTTCCCCTCTCCGGAACCCAAAACGGACTCCAGATCTGCCCTCCAGATGAAGAACAGGATGTGGCGGCGCCTCCGTATCGCAAACGCGACGAAATCTTCTCTCTTGATTTTTTCTGGAACGAAAGTGAATTTATAGAGCTGAGTTTGGGGGCGGCAGAGCCACGTGGGCCCCACAAGCTTGCTAGCCGCCACTAGGGGAGTGGCGGATACAGGGCTTGTGGCCCACTGGCCCATCCCCTCCGGTGGATCTTTGCGCAGGTATTTTTCATATTTTCCAGAAATATTCTTTGTAAATTTTCAGGACGTTCTGAGAACTTTCATTTTTGCACAAAAACAGCACCAAGGTAATTCTGCTGAAAACAGCGTCAGTCCTGGTTAGTTCCATTCAAATCATGCAAATTAGAGTCCAAAACAAGGGCAAAAGAGTTTGGAAAAGTAGATACGATGGAAACGTATCAACTCCCCCAAGCTTAAAACCTTGCTTGTTCTCAAGCAACTCAGTTGACAAACTGAGAGAGAAAGAAAAACTTTGACAAACTTTGTTTGATCTTGTTGTTGCAACTATGTCTAACTCATAACCAGAATTTCAGCAAGATCACAAGTTAACCACATAAGCAAGTGACTCAAAGGTCTCATGGTAAACTAATATCAATGGCATAATCAACTAACGAGAAAATAATAATGAGTTTCAAATACCAACACTTCAATCAAAACAAGCATGAATCAATATGAATAGGTGGTATCTCGCTAGCTCTTTCTGAGACCGCAAAACATAAATGCAGAGCACTTTCAAAGATCAAGGGCTAACTAAACATTGTAATTCATAGCAACGAAGATCCAGTCATAGTCATACTCAATATCAATCAAAAGCAAATCATAAAAATGACAGAGGTGCTCTCTAATTGGTGCTTATAAAAGAAGAGGATGACTCAACAGAAAAATAAATAGACAGACCCTTCGCAGAGGAAAGCATTGATTTGCAGAGGTGCTAGAGCTCAAGCTTTGAAAATAGAGACAATAATTTTGGGTGGCATGCTTTCATTGTCAACGCAATGACCAAGAGTTCTCAATATCTTCCATGCTACTCATGCTATAGGCAGTTCCCAAACAGGAAAGTAAAGTTTTAACTCCCCCACCACCAATCAATCACACTCCACGGCTAGCCGAATCCTCGGGTACTGTCCATACTAACATCAATCCGGGGGGAGTCTTTTTTTACAGTTATGTTTTCGATTTGAGCGTGGAACTGGGCATTCCAATTACCGGCCCCTTTCTAGTGAATGACAGTGAATAAACACATGTCGAGGATAACACTCCTAGCATGGAAGATACCCATGGCCCCCTATCACCACATGAGCGGTTCGGGCATGCAAAACAGATTATTTCTTGAAAATTTAGAGAGTGGCACATGCAAATTTACTTGGAACGGCAAGTAGATACCGCACATAGGTAGGTATGGTGGACTCTCATGGAAAAACTTTTGGTTTTATGGAAGTGGATGCACAAGCAGTATTCCGCTTAGTACAAGTGAAGGCTAGCAAAAGAATGGGAAGCGACCAACTAGAGAGCGACAACATTCATCAAGATGCAATGAGTTTGACTAACATTGAATGCAAGCATGAACAAGATATAAATCACCATGAACACGAACATCATAGAGGCTATGTTGATTTTGTTTCAACTACATGCATGAACATGCGCCAAGTCAAGCCACTTGAATCATTCAAAGGAGAATACCATCCTATCATACTACATCATAGTCATCTAAAAATCTATGTTGGAATTCAAGACAAACCATTATAAGCTCCTAGCTAATTAAGCATGGCATCAGAAACTATGATCTCTAAGTTGTCATTGCAAAAATGGTTCTGTAACAACAAAGCTGAATCAGGCATGACAAGCTAGTCATATTTACAAAAACAAAATAGATAGAGTTCATACCAGCTTTTCCGGTCTCAGTCACTTCATCATATATCATCATTATTGCCTTTCACTTGCACGATCGAAAGATGTGAACAATAATAAGAGCTCTCGTGAATTGGACTAAGCTGAATCAAAGGAGAAGACAAAGTAATATGTCTCTTTGAAAGCTAAACATGTATGCATGCAAGAACCACTAAACATTGTAGCCAATATATTCTACCTTGACCCAACAAGCTCCCAACAAGAAAAAGAAAACTATTTACACGGGAAAGCTCCCAACAAGCAAAAGAAGAAAGAAAAATCTTTTTGGGTTTTCTCAAAGGGACACAAAACAAGGAAACGAAAATAGACAAGCATGGATAATACAGTGGCAAAGTGTAAACACCGGCTAAGAAAGCGAAAGCATAAGCATGAACGTAAGGTCGGTGAGAACACATACTCCCCCAAGCTTAGGCTTTTGGCCTAGCTTGGTCTACTCCCAAGGTGGGAAATAACCAGCTCCGGGATACTCCGGAGCAGACTGTAGATGCCACTGCTGTGTGAGCTTGCTACTGCAACAAAAGACCTTCCAACGGCGCCAGAAACGTGCTACGACACCAGGAATCCTTCTCCTACGGCTACGCCTTAAGGGATTTCCTAGGCAAATATGCAAAGGATTTCCCCCGTGGCCTTGGAGCCTTGCGTTGGTGTTCCCTCGAAGCGGAAAGGGTGATGTAGCGCAGCGGTGGTAAGTATTTCCCTCAGTTTGAGAACCAAGGTATCGATCCAGTGAAGGAGTATCTCAAGTGCCTGCACAAACACAAAAAGCTTGCTCCCAATGCTATGAAGGGGTTGTCAATCCCTTATAGATTGTTTGCCAAGTGAGAACTGAAAGCAACAAAGTAACAAAGCAAAGTAAAAGCGAAAGTGGAAACGATAGATGTGAATAGACCCGGGGGCCGTAGTGTTTACTAGTGGCTTCTCTCATGAAAGCAATTACACGGTGGGTGAACAAATTACTGTCGAGCAATTGATAGAACCGCGCAAAGTCGTGACGTCATCTATGGCAATGATTATATCTATAGGCATCACGTCCAAAACAAGTAGACCGATACTTTCTGCATCTACTACTATTACTCCACACGTCGACCGCTATCCGGCATGCATCTAGTGTATTAAGTCCAAAAGAACAGAGTAATGCCTTAAGCACGATGACATGATGTAGATGGACAATCTCATATCTACGACAAAGCCCACCTTGTTACCCTTGATGGCAACTACACGATGTGTGCCTTGCTGCCCCTACTGTCACTGGGAAAGGTCACCACACGGTAAGAACCCAAAACCAAGCACTTCTCCCATTGCAAGAATCATAGATCTAGTTGGCCAAACAAAACCCAAGACTCGGAGAGACTTACAAGCATATCAAATCATGCATATAAGAAATCGGGAAAGACTCAAATATATACCATAGATAATCTGATCACAAATCCACAATTCATCGGACCTCGACAAACACACCGCCAAAGAGGATTACATCGGATAGATCTCCATGAAGATCATGTAGAACTTTGTATTGAAGATCCAAGAGAGAGAAGAAGCCATCTAGCTACTAAATACGGACCCTTAGGTCTGAAGTGAACTACTCACGAGTCATTGGAGGGGCGATGATGTTGATGTAGAATCCCTCCAACTCCAAAGTCCCCTCCGGCAGGGCACCGGGAAGGGTCTCTAGATGAGATCTCGCGGAAACGGAAGCTTGCGGCGACAGAAAAGTATGTTCATGGATCCCCTGATTTTTTTCTGTATTTTAGGGAATATATAGGCGAAGGAGCTAGGCCAGGGGGCGCCAGGGAGGCCACAAGCCTGCTGGCCGCCGCCGCCGTGGTGGCGGATAGGGGGCTTGTGGCCCCCCTGTAGCCCTCCTGGCTTGGCCCTCAAGCCCCCTGATCTTCTTCCGTTCGGGAAAAATTTAATTCGGGGATTTTATTCCGTTTGGACTCCGTTCCAAAATCAGATCTGAAAAGAGCCAAAAACACAGAAAAAACAGGAACTGGCACTTGGCACTGAATTAATAAGTTAGTCCCAAAAATGATATAAAAGGTACATAAAACATCCAAAGATGACAAGATAACAGCATGAAACCATCAAAAATTATAGATACGTTTGAGACGTATCAAGCATCCCCAAGCTTAACTCCTACTCGTCCTCGAGTAGGGAAGTGATAAAGAATGAATTTTTGATGCTTTCATGCTACCTAGCATAGATGTCCTTTGTAACTCCTCTTACGTGACGTGAATGTTCAGATCCATTAGATTGAAAACAATAGTTTGCTATTGACGTGGAAACAATAATGATTCAAGCAAACTAGCAAGGTAATCATGAACTTTCAAAATAACAAAGCCAAAAGAAAGTTATCCCTGGAAAATCATATAGTTTGGCTATGCTCTATCATCATTGCACAACGAATTTAAATCATGCACAACCCCGGTATTGTCCAAGTAATTGTTTCACACCTTTACTTCCTCAAACCTTTTCAACTCTCACGCAATACATGAGCGTGAGCCATGGTTTTAGCACTATAAGTGGTGTGGAGTGTGGTGGAGGTTGCAAGACAAAATAAGGAGAAGATGATCACATTAACTAGGCATATCAATGAGCTGTGGAGATGCTCATCAATAGATACCAATGTGAATGAGTAGGGATTTCCATACAAATGATGCACTAGAGCTAAGAGTATGTGAAAGCTCTTAAAGAAAACTAGTGGGTGTGCATCCAACTTGCTTGCTCACGAAGCCCTAGGGCAATTTTGAGGAAGCCTATCATTGGAATATACAAGCCAAGTTATATAATGAAAATTTCCCACTAGCTATATGGTGGTGACAAAACGAGAGACTCTCAATCATGAAGATCATGGTGCTTAATATGCACAAGTGTGGAAAGGTGGTAGCATTGTCCCTTCTCTCTGTTTCTCTCATTTTTTTGGGTGGGCTCTTTGGCCTCTTTTTTTTATTCTGGTCGGCATCTTTGGCCTCTTTTATTTCCTCACATGGGACAATGCTCCATCAATGATGATCATCACATTTTCAACTCAAAACTTAGAGCAACGATGACTCTATAAGGAATGCCTTCGGTAGTGTACCGTGACAATGATCTAGCATGGCATAGACATTAATGGAAACATCATGCTAGCTAACTTACGATCATGCAATGGCAATGTAGAAGTGGTGGCACATGTCATGGTGGTAGTTGCATGGCAATATATCTCAGAATGACTTTGAAAAAGCCATAGTAGGTAGGTATGGTGGCTGTTTTGAGGGAGGCTAATGGTGGGTTTTGTGCACCGGCAAAAGTTGCACGGCACTAAGAAGATAGTGATGGTGGAAGGTGAAAGTGCATCTAAACCATGGACTCAACATTAGTCATGAAGAACTCATATACTTGTTGCAAAAGTTTTATTAGTAATCGAAACAAAGCATTTAACGCATACTCCTAGGGGAAGGGTTGGTAGGTATAAACCATCGCGTGATCCCGACCGCCACACGAAGGATGACAATCAAAAGACTAATCATGCTCAGACTTCATCACATAGCGGTTCACCATACGTGCATGCTACAGGAATCACTAACTTCAACACAAGTATTTCTAGATCCACAACACCTTACTAGCATAACTTCAATATTACCAAAACCACAACTCGAAACTAATTGAGATGAATCAAACTTCTCTAACTATTCAATGCACATGAAGGTGGAACTTTTCGTATCCCTTTGGATAACTACCCCTTTTGAGACTACTTTCATAGCATAGATCAACTACCAAGCCAAGCACCGCGGTGCTCTAGAAGATATAAGTGAAGCACATAGAGCAAAAGCATCTAGCTCAAAAGATATAAGTGAAGCACATGTGAGCTGAATTGTCTACCAAAGGATATAAGTGAAGCTCGACAAAATCACGGTGAGTGCATGTCTCTCTCTCTAGGTGTGAAGCAAGGATGATTGTGACAAAACAAAAATAAAAGACTCCTATGATACAAGACGCTCCAAGCAAAAACACATAACATGTGGTGAATAAAAATATAGCCCCAAGTAACGTTACCGATGGATTGAAGACGAGAGAGGGGATGCCTTCCCGGGGCATCCCCAAGCTTAGGCTTTTACGGCATCCTTGAATCTCTTGGGGTGCCTTGGGCATCCCCAAGCTTGAGCTCTTTCCACTCTTTATCTCTTTGTCCATAAGAAGTTCACCCAAAACTTGAAAACTTCACAACACGAAACTTAAACAGAAACTCGTGATAACATTAGTATAAGAAAGCAAACCACCACTTCCTTAGGTACTGTAGAAAACATAAATTCTACTTATGCTGATGTTGGGTTACTCTATTTTCAATATTCCATGGCTAATACCCCCCGATACTATCCATAGTTTCATCAAAATAAGGAACCAACACAACAAAAACAGAATCTGTTAACACCAGACCAGTCTGTAGAAATCTGTATACTTCGTATACTTCTGGTACTTCAACAATTCTTAAAAATTACGACAGTCTGAAGAATTTGCGTAGCAATCAGAAGAAAAAAGAATAAACTCAAAAGCTCTTACAGAAAAAAAAATGAAAATTCTTTTCTTGAGCAGAAAGTTTCTGTCTTTTCCAGCATGACCAAACGATCATCCCCAAGACTAATCATAACGGTTTTGCTTGGCACAAACGCAAAAAGAAACACAAAAAACACAATCATAACAGAATTATGAAAGTGTGGAAAACACAAAACAGAAAGAAAAAGGATAGATTCGTTGGGTTGCCTCCCAACAAGCGCTATTGTTTAACGCCCTTAGCTAGGCATTGATAATTCAATGATGCTCACACAAAAGACAAGAATTGAAGCACAACAATAGCATCATAAAGCATGTGAAAATCACATCTAAGTCTAACATACTTCCTATGCATAGGCATTTTATAGGAGAACAAATTGGCAAGACAACCAATAGTTACCATAAGCAAGGAAGAAGAAAGAGACAATAGCAATCTTAACATAACGAGAGGTAATTTGGTAATATGAAAGTTTCTACCAAAATGTTTTCCTCTCTCATAGCAATTAAATGTGGGATCATATTCAAATTCAACAATGTAACTATCACATAGGATATTCTTTTCATGATCCACATGCATGCAAAGTTGACGCTCTTCAAAAATAGTGGGATTATCATCTAAAGTCACGACTTCTCCAAACCCACTTTCAATAATATTGAAAATATCATAATCATCATGAGGTTTAATTTTTTTTCAAGATCATAAGAAAAATCATCGCCCCACTCATGATCATTGCAACAAGTAGCGGACATAACAAGACTAGCATCCCCAAGCTTAGGGTTTTGCATATTTTTAGCATGATTGTCACTAATAGAATTTATAGTGAAACCATTGCAATCATGCTTTTCATCCAAGGAGCCCTCATGAATCACTTCATAAATTTCTTCCTCACAATTTTCAGATTCACGCATCTCAAGCAGAACTCCATAAATAAAGTCAAATGCACTCAACTCACTAGCAATTGGTTCCACATAAGTGGATCTCTTAAAGAGATTAGCAAGTGGGTGAGGATCCATATCAATGGATTTTTAGCAAGCAAAGATGCAAGCTAAAAGAAGGCACATGGTAACACAAGCAAATAGAAAGCGAGCGGAAGAAGGGCGAACGGAAAAAGGCAAAAGGCAAAAGAAAACGGCAAAGAGAAAGGCAAATGAAAACGGCAAATGTGAAGTGGGGGAGAGGAAAACGAGAGGCAATTGGCAAAAAAGGTAAATGCAAGAGATGAGTTTGTGAGACCTACTTGGATAGATCTCTCCTTCCCCGGCAACGGCGACAGAAATACTTCTACTACTGCAACAAAAGACCTTCGAACGACGCCAGAAACGTGCTACGACACCCGGAATCCTTCTGCTACGGCTACGCCTTAAGGGACTTCCTAGGCAAATATGCAAAGGATTTCCCCTGTGGCCTTGGAGCCTTGCTTTGGTGTTCCCTCGAAGCGGAAAGGGTGATGTAGCGCGGCGGTGGTAAGTATTTCCCTCAGTTTGAGAACCAAGGTATAAATCCAATGAAGGAGTATCTCAAGTGCCTGCACAAACACAAAAAGCTTGCTCCCAACGCTATGAAGGGGTTGTCAATCCCTTATAGATTATTCGCAAGTGAGAACTGAAAGCAATAAAGTAACAAAGCAAAGTAAAAGCAAAAGTGGAAACGATAGATGTGAATAGACCCGGGGGCCGTAGTGTTTACTAGTGGCTTCTCTCATGAAAGCAAGTAGATGGTGGGTGAACAAATTACTTTCGAGCAATTGATAGAACCGCGCAAAGTCGTGACGTCATCTATGGTAATGATTATATCTATAGGCATCACGCCCAAAACAAGTAGACCGATACTTTCTGCATCTACTACTATTACTCCACACGTCGACCGCTATCCAGCATGCATCTAGTGTATTAAGTCCAAAAGAACAGAGTAACGCCTTAAGCAAGATGACATGATGTAGATGGACAATCTCATATCTATGACAAAGCCCACCTTGTTACCCTTGATGGCAACTACACGACGTGTGCCTTGCTGCCCCTACTGTCACTGGGAAAGGTCATCACATGGTAAGAACCCAAAATCAAGCACTTCTCCAATTGCAAGAATCATAGATCTAGTTGGCCAAACAAAACCAAAGACTCGGAGAGACTTACAAGGATATCAAATCATGCATATAAGAAATCAGCAAAGACTCAAATATATATCATAGATAATCTGATCACAAATCCACAATTCATCAGATCTCGACAAACACACCGCCAAAGAGGATTACATCTGATAGATCTCCATGAAGATCATGGAGAACTTTGTATTGAAGATACAAGAGGGAGAAGAAGCCATCTAGCTACTAACTATGGACCCGTAGGTCTGAAGTGAACTACTCACGAGTCATTGAAGGGGCGATGATGTTGATGTAGAAGCCCTCAGACTCCAAAGTCCCCTCCGGCAGGGCACCGGGAAGGGTCTCGATGAGATCTCGCGGAAACGGAAGCTTGCGGCGGCGAAAAAGTATTTTCGTGGATCCCCTGATTTTTTCTGTATTTTAGGGAATATATAGGCGAAGGAGCTAGGTCAGGGGGGCACCAGGGAGGCCACAAGCCTGCTGGCTTCCGCCCCCTAGTGGCGTATAGGGGGCTTGTGGGCCCCCCGTAGCCCTCCTGGCTTGGCCCTCAAGCCCCCTGATCTACTTCCGTTCGGGAAAATTTTAATTCGGCGATTTTATTCCGTTTGGACTCTGTTCCATAATCAGATCTGAAAAAAGCCAAAAATACAAAAAAAACATGAACTGGCACTTGGCACCGAATTAATAAGTTCGTCCCAAAAAAGATATAAAAGGTACATAAAACATCCAAAGATGACAATATGACATCATGAAACCATAAAAAATAATAGATACATTTGAGACGTATGAGAGCTCCTCTGCCTCCCACTGATAAACTGGCGTCTGGTACTCGACTGGCGGCTCGGGCACGGGCACGTGTGGTTGGGTGATACGTCCATTTTGCATCATGCTTTCATGTTGATATTTATCGCTTTATGGGCTGTTACTATACTTTGTGGAACCTTACTTATGCCTTTTATCTCTTATTTTGCAAGGTTTATTTGAAGAGGGAGAATACCGACAGCTGGAATTCTGGACTAGAAAAGGAGCAAGTCTGAGTGCTCTATTCTGCGCAACTCCAAATGCCCTGAAAATCAACGTGGATTTTTTTTGGATTTTATAAAAAATACTGGGCGAAAGAAGTGTTAGAGGGGAGCAACCAGGGGCCCACAAGCCTGGTTGTCGTGGCCTACCCCCCTGGCCGCGGCAACAGGGCTTGTGGGCACCCTGGCGGCCCACTGGCCCCCTCTTTTGCTATATGAAGGGTTTCGTTCCAGAAAAAAAATCATTCGGGAGCTTTTTCGTGGTTTCGCCGCCGCCACGAGGCGGAACTTGAGCAGATCCAATCTAGAGCTCCGGCAGGATGATCCTGCCGGGGAAACTTCCCTCCCGAAGGGGGAAATCGTCGCCTTCATCATCACCAACACTCCTCTCGTCGGAGGGGACGCATCTTCATCAACATATTCGTCAGCACCATCTCCTCTCCAATCCCTAGTTCATCTCTTGTAACCAGTCTCCGTCTCGCGACTCCGACTGGTACTTGTAAGGTTGCTAGTAGTGTTGATTACTATTTGTAGTTGATGCTAGTTGGATTACTTGGTGGAAGAGTTTATGTTCAGATCCTTGATGCTATTTATTACACCTCTGATCATGATTATGATTATGCTTTGTGAGTAGTTACTTTTGTTCCTGAGGACATGGGATAAGTCATGCTAATAATAGTCATGTGAATTTGATATTCGTTCGGTATTTTGATATGCTGTATGTTGTCTTTTCCTCTAGTGGTGTTATGTGAACGTCGACTACATAACACTTCACCATATTTGGGCCTAGAGGAAGGCATTGGGGAGTAGTAAGTAGATGATGGGTTGCTGGAGTGACAGAAGCTTAAAGCCTAGTCTATGCGTTGCTTCGTAAGGGGATGATTTGGATCCACTAGTTTAATGCTTTGGTTAGACGGTGTCTTAATTCTTCTTTCGTAGTTGCGGATGCTTGTGAGAGGGGTTAATCATAAGTGGGATGCTTGTCCAAGTAAGGGCAGTACCCAAGCGCCGGTCCACCCACATATCAAACTATCAAAGTAACGAACGCAAATCATATGAACATGATGAAAGTAGCATGACAGAAATTCCCGTGTGTCCTCGGGAGCGCTTTTCCTCTTATAAGACTTTGTTCAGGCTTGTCCCTTGCTACAAAAGGGATTGGGCCACTTGCTGCACTGTTGCTACTACTTGTTACTTGCTACCTTTCGCTTGCTACGATTCACCTCACTACACCATCACTTGTTACCGCTACTTTCAGTGCTTGCAGTTATTACCTTGCTGAAAACCGTTTATCAGAGCCTTCTCCTCCTCGTTGGGTTTGACACTCTTACTTATCGAAAGGACTACGATTGATCCCCTATACTTGTGGGTCATCAAGACTCTTTTCTGGTGCCGTTTCCGGGGAGGAAACGCCTTTGGTAAGTGGAATTTGGTAAGGAAACATTTATATATTGTGCTGAAATTCATTGTCACTTGTCACTATGGAAACTGTTCCTTTGAGGAGTTTGTTCGGGGTATCTTCACCACGAACGGAAGCACGAGGAGTTGTTCCTCAACCTGAGGTACCTACTGAAAATATCTTTTTTGAAATCCCTTCGGGTATGCTTGAGAAACTGCTGGCTAATCCTTTTACAGGAGATGGATCTTCACATCCAGACTTGCATCTAATCTATGTAGATGAAGTTTGTGGTTTATTTAAGCTTGCAGGTTTGCCCGAGGATGAGCTAAAGAAGAAAGTCTTTCCTTTACCTTTGACGGATAAGGTGTTGACATGGTATAGGCTATGTGATGATACTGGATCATGGGACTACAATCGGTTGAAATTGGAATTTCATCAAAAGTTCTATCATATGCATTTAGTACATCGTGATCGGAATTATATTTATAACTTTTGGCCTCGTGATAGGGAAAGCATAGCTCAAGCTTGGGGGAGGCTTAAATCAATGCTATATTCATGCCCCAATCATGAGCTCTCGAGAGAAATTATCAATCAAAACTTTTATGCTCAGCTTTCCCATGAAGATCGTACCATGCTTGACACTTCTTGTACCGGTTCTTTTATGAAGAAGGATATTGACAACAAGTGGAATTTATTGGAAAGAATCAAACGTAACTCTGAAGATTGGGAGCTTGAAGAAGGTAAGGAGTCAGGTATGAATTTTTAGTTTGATTGCGTTAAATCTTTTGTTGAAACAAACACTTCTAGAGATTTTAGCGCTAAGTATGGACTTGACTCTGAGATAGTAGCTTCTCTATGTGAATATTTTGCTGCTCATGTTGATCTTCCCAAAGAGAAGTGGTTTAAATATCATCCTCCTGTAGAAAGCAACATAGGCAAAACCAATCTAGTTGAGGAGAAAGTCATTGCTTTTAGTGATCCTGTTGTTCCTTGTGCCTACGCTGAGAAACCACCTTACCCTGCTAGGATAAAGGATTATTCTAAAGCTCCAACTGTGATACATAGGGGTTACATTAGACCACTTGCACCCCCTGAGGAAATTAGAGTCGGACCTAGTGTTGCTATTATCAAAGATCTCTTAGTCGAAGACATAGATGGGCATGTTATCAAATTTTGTGAGGATTCTGCTAGAATTGCTAAACCTCACGTGAAAGACAAATACGGACCTGTAGTTGGCCTGCCCGTTGTTCCTGTCAAGATAGGAGACCACTGTTACCATGGTTTATGTGAGATAGGTGCTAGTGTTAGTGTAATACCCCGTTCCCTATATGATGAAATCAAAGATGAGATTGCACCTGGTGAGTTAGAACCCATTGATGTCACTATTACGCTAGCTAATAGACACACTATTTTCCCTCTGGGAATTGTGAGAGACGTAGAAGTCCTGTGTGGTAAGACGAAGTATCCTACTGATTTCCTCGTCCTTGGTACTGCACAAGATAGCTTTTGTCCCATAATATTTGGTAGACCCTTTCTCAACACTGTCAATGCTCACATTGATTGCATTAAACAGACTATTACTGTTAGTTTCGAGGGTGTGTCTCATGAATTTAACTTCTCCAAGTTTGGAAGACAACCTCATGAAAAAGAGTCGTCTGGTAGGGATGAAATCATTGCTCTTGCCTCTATTGCAGTACCTCCTGTGGATCATTTAGAGAAATATCTGCTTGAGCATGAAAATGATATGCATATGGCAGAAAGAGATGAGATGGATAAAATTATCTTAGAACAATATCCTATTCTCAAGAATAATCTACCTGTTGAACTGCTTGGGGATCCTCCCCCACCAAAGGGTGATCCTGTGTTCAAGCTGAAATAGTTACCAGATACTCTTAAGTATGCTTATCTTGATGAGAAGGAGGTATATCCTGTTATTATTAGTGCTCACCTCTTAAATATGAAGAGAAGAAGTTATTAAAAACTTTGAGGAAGCACCGTGAGGCTATTGGATATACTCTTGATGATCTTAAGGGTATTAGTCCCACTCTATGTCAGCACAAGATTAAAACCGATCCTGATTCTAAGCCAGTTGCTGATCATCAAAGGAGATTAAATCCTAGGATGAAAGAGGTCGTGAGAAAAGAAATATTAAAGCTTCTGGAAGCAGGAATCATTTATCCCGTTGCTCATAGTGATTTGGTAAGTCCAGTACATTGCGTACCTAAGAAGGGAGGTATCACCGTCATTCCTAATGATAAGAATGAACTAATCCCGCAGAGGATTATTACATGCTATAGGATGGTGATAGACTTCTGGAAACTGAACAAGGCGACTAGGAAAGACCATTATCCCTTGCCTTTATTGACCAGATGCTAGAAAGGCTATCTAAACACACACACTTTTTCTTTCTAGACGGTTATTCAGGTTTCTGGCAAATACCTGTTGCACAATCTGATCAAGAGAAAATCACCTTCACAAGCCCTTTCGGTACCTTCGCTTATAGACGCATGCCTTTTGGCTTGTGCAATGCACCAACCACCTTTCAAAGATGTATGATGGCTATATTCTCTGACTTTTGTGAAAAGATTGTTGAGGTTTTCATGGATGATTTCTCCGTCTATGGTTCTTCCTTTGACGATTGCCTCAACAACCTTGATCGAGTCTTACAGAGATGCAAAGATACCAACCTTGTCTTGAACTGGGAGAAGTGCCACTTCATGGTTAATGAAGGCATTGTCTTAGGACACAAAATCTCTGAGAGAGGCATTGAAGTTGACAAGTCTAAGGTTGATGCAATTGATAAAATGCCTTGCCCCACAAATATCAGAGGTATACGTAGTTTCCTAGGTCATGTTGGTTTCTATAGAAGGTTCATTAAAGACTTTTCTAAGATTTCTAGGCCTCTTACCAACCTCTTGCAGAAGGATGTTCCTTTTGTTTTTGATGAGGATTGTGAGGAAGCTTTCGAAATACTGAAGAAGGCCTTGATAACCGCACCTATTGTTCAACCACCAGACTGGAACTTGCCCTTTGAAATCATGTGTGATGCTAGTGATTATGTTGTTGGTGCTGTTCTAGGACAAAGAGTTGACAAGAAGTTGAATGTCATTAACTACGCTAGTAAAACTCTAGACAGTGCCCAAAGAAACTATGCCACCACGGAGAAGGAGTTTTTAGCAGTCGTGTTTGCATGTGAAAAGTTCAGATCTTATATACTTGACTCCAAAGTCACTATTCACTCTGATCATGCTGCTATTAAGTACCTTAGGGAGAAGTAGGACGCTAAGCCTCGGCTAATCAGATGAGTTCTCCTACTACATGAATTTGATTTGCACGTCGTTGACCGAAAGGGTGCTGATAACCCCGTAGCAGATAAGTTGTCTAGGCTGGAGAATGTCCTTGATGACCCACGACCTATTGATGACAGCTTTCCTGATGAGCAATTGAATGTCATCCTCACTTCACATAGTGCACCGTGGTATGCTGATTATGCAAACTATATCGTAACCAAATACATACCACCTAGTTTTACCTACCAGCAAAAGAAGAAATTCTTCTTTGATTTGAGAGACTACTTTTGGGATGATCCTCACCTTTATAAGGAAGGAGTGGATGGTGTTATCAGACGTTGTGTGCCTGAACATGAACAGGGACAGATCCTGTAGAAGTGTCATTCCGAGGCCTACGGAGGATACCATGCTGGAGATAGAACTGCTCATAAGGTATTGCAATCAGGTTTCTATTGGCCCACTCTCTTCAAGGATGCCCGTAAGTTTGTTTTGTCTTGTGATGAATGTCAAAGAATAGGGAACATCAGTAAGCGTCAGGAAATGCCTATGAACTATTCACTTGTCATTGAACCATTTGATGTCTGGGGCTTTGATTATATGGGACCCTTCCCGAGCTCAAATGGGTACACTCACATCTTAGTTGCTGTGGACTACGTCACTAAGTGGGTAGAAGCTGTCCCCACTAAAAATGTTGATCACCACACCTCTATCAAGATGCTTAAATAAGTCATTTTCCCAACATTTGGAGTCCCTAGATATCTGATGGCTGATGGCGGTTCACACTTCATTCATGGTGTTTTCCGCAAGATGCTCGCTAAGTACGATGTCAACCATAGAGTTGCATCTCCTTATCATCCTCAGTCTAGTGTTCAAGTGGAGTTGAGTAATAGGGAGATCAAATTGATCTTACAAAAGACCGTCAATAAATCTCGGAAGAATTGGTCTAGCAAACTTGACGATGCGCTATGGGCTTATAGGACTGCTTATAAGAATCCCATGGGCATGTCGCCGTATAAAATGGTTTACGTTAAGGCCTGTCATTTACCTCTTGAGCTAGAACACAAAGCTTATTGGGCAATCAAAGAGCTCAACTTTGACTTCAAACTTGCCGGTGAGAAGCGGTTGTTTGATATCAGCTCATTAGATGAATGGAGGGCCCAGGCATATGAGAATGCCAAGTTGTTCAAGGAAAAGGTTAAGAGATGGCATGATAAAAGAATACAAAAATGAGATTTCAATGTAGGTGACTATGTCCTACTATACAATTCTCGTTTAAGATTCTTCGCAGGCAAGCTCCTCTCTAAATGGGAAGGTCCCTACATTGTCGAGGAAGTGTATCGTTCCGGTGCCATCAAAATCAATAACACGGAAGGCAATTTTCCTAGAGTGTAAACGGGCAAAGAATCAAGCATTATATCTCTGGTACTCCCATAAATGTTGAGACCAATATCATCAATATCATAACTCCAGAGGAGTACATAAGGGATGTTTATCAGCCTGTTTCAGTCCCTCAAAACCAAGAGGTATCTGTTTCGGTAAGTAATTGGACTCCGAAACTTTTCCAATAGGAAATTTTCTCCGTTTTGGAATTTATGGAAAATTAGAAAAATAAAAAGCAGTCCGGAGAGCGCACGAGGCGGCCACAAGCTTGGTTGCCGCGGCCTCCCCCCTGGCCGCGGCAACAGGTCTTGTGGGCAGCTTGTGTGCCTCCCGTACTTCGTTTTCTTGCAGAGCACTCCTTCTGGTACAGAAACAAATCATTATATATACGCCCGAGGGTTTTGATCTCCGTATCACACAGTTTTCCTCCGTTTAGAGCTTGTTTCTGTCGCAGATCTAGATCATCACGACTTCCCCAAAAGCTCCTAAGGACAAGATCTTCTAGAAGGTCATCAATCCCTACCTCACGGAAGTGCTGAAACACCCTCAATCTATTAAGATGAGTGAGGGGATGTTGCACATCCGTGATGTTGAGGGGCCTATGAAGACCGGAAGCGTGGAGACGAGGCTCGAAGCAATGGAGCAACAAGTCTTCAAGTGCCAAGGGATAGTGGAGCGTGGACTCAACGCCAACCACATGATGATCACAGAGTTCACCAGAAACCACAAGATGGATGCCATTGATATTGGGAAGCACCTCTCCAGGCTCTATGACAGGGTTGATCAATTCCAGGGCCAGATCTATGACCTGCAGAACCAAAACTGTGAGTATGAGTATAGATTTAAATCAATACGGTTGGCTGCAGATTTGAGGATTCCGGCGACTCGTTCATCCTGCCATGATGGAGCACCTATGCCTTGGAAGACGGTGGATCAGACTACTCCAACAACAGCACCACCATCACCACCAAAGGAAGACAACTAAGCATTGGTATGGGCAATCCCCTTGGCTTTTGCCAAGCTTGGGGGAGTTGCCCTGGTATCGTATCACCGTTATATCTTTTGCTTTTAGCTTTGTTTTAGTTCTTTCCTTTTCACTTTTTATTTATTCTCTTAGTGGAATAAGTCTTTAGTGTTTTAGTTTGAGTCTTTTGCCTTGTGTCTCCCCCGATGTATTCGAGCTTGCGAGTTATATAATAAAGAGTATCTTAGTCAAGGGCTTTGTTTTGTGCCGTGATCAAAAGTATGAAAAGAACGATAGCATGAAAGATCATGAGATGATCTTATAGAAAGTGATAGCTTCATTTATAACAAGTATGATGATTGAAACTTGTTGAGAGTAGACCTACATAGACCTCAGTCATTGTTGCAATTAATAAGAAGTAATAAGGAAAGAAAGGTTCACATATAAATATATCATCTTAGACACTTTCTATAATTGCGAGCACTCACCAAACTATTACATGCTTAAAAGTAGATGTTGGACAAGGAAGACAACATAATGAATTGTGTTAGCTCGGTTCCAAACAATGTTATATGATTAGAGATCCCTTAGCATGTGACGATTGCTTCCACCTCATATTAGACAAAACTCCCGCACCAAGTAGAGATACTACTTGTGCATCCATAAACCTTCAACCCAGTTTTGCCATGAGTGTCCACCGTACCTACCTATGGATTGAATAAGATCCCTCAAGTAAGTTGTCATCGGTGCAAGGAATAAAAATTTCTCTCTAATATGTATGATCTATTATTGTGTGGAAAATAAGCTTTGTACGAACCTGTGATGAGGAAGACATAAAAGCGACAAACTGCATAATAAAGTTCTTTATCACAGGGGGCAATATAAAGTGACGTTCCTCCGCACTAAGAGGACACGCATCCAAACCTCAAAAGCGCATGACAACCTCTGCTTCCCTCTGCGAAGGGCCTATCTTGTACCTTTACTTTTTCCCCTTGTAAGAGTCATGGTGATCTTCACCAATTCCTTATTTAGCCTTTTTCTTGGTGAACGTCATATACTTGGGAGAGATCTATAATCATATATCAACTTGGACCTGAGTACTTATGCTTTATTATTGTTGACTTTACCCTTAAGGTAAATGGTTGGGAGGCAAAACTATAAGCCCCTATCTTTCTCTGTGTCCAACTGAAACTTTGATACCATGAGTACCATGTGAGTTGTAACAATTGTGGAAAACAAAAGAGATGATTGAGTATGTCGATTTTCCTTGCAAGCTCTTATTTGACTCTTTCTGATAATATGATAAATTGCAATTGCTTCAATGACTATGAACTGTTGTTGGCTACTTCTTGGTAAGGTTTTTTTTTCATACTTTGCTTTGTGAAAGAATTGTTACTTTCCCATAAGAATCACTATGATGTATTGTTGTTCTATGTGTGATCATGATGCCCTCATGTCCGTATTTTGTTTTATCGAAACCTTCATCCCTAAACATGTGGACAAGTTTTGGGTCTTGGTGTTCGCTTGAGGACAATCGAGGTCTAAGCTTGGGGGAGTTGATACGTCCATTTTGCATCATGCTTTCATGTTGATATTTATCGCTTTATGGGCTGTTATTATACTTTGTGGAACCTTAATTATGCCTTTTCTCTCTTATTTTTCAAGGTTTATTTGAAGAGGGAGAATACCGGCAGCTGGAATTCTGGACTGGAAAAGGAGCAAGTCTGAGTGCTCAATTCTGCGCAACTCCAAATGCCTTGAAAATCAACGTGGATTTTTTTTGGATTTTATAAAAAATACTGGGCGAAAGAAGTGTCAGAGGGGAGCAACCAGGGGCCCACAAGCCTGGTTGCCGCGGCCTACCCCACTGGCCGTGGCAACAGGGCCGACGATCGTGCCAGGGAAACTACCCTCCTGAAGGGGGAAATCGTCGCCTTCGTCATCACCAACACTCCTATCGTCGGAGGGGAGGCATCTTCATCAACATCTTCATCAGCACCATCTCCTCTCCAATCCCTAGTTCATCTCTTGTAACCAATCTCCGTCTCGCGACTCCGATTGGTACTTGTAAGGTTGCTAGTAGTGTTCATTACTATTTGTAGTTGATGCTAGTTGGATTACTTGGTGGAAGAGTTTATGTTCAGATCCTTGATGCTATTCATTACACCTCTGATCATGATTATGATTATGCTTTGTGAGTAGTTACTTTTGTTCCTGAGGACATGGGATAAGTCATGCTAATAATAGTCATGTGAATTTGATATTCGTTCGGTATTTTGATATGCTGTATGTTGTCTTTTCCTACAGTGGTGTTATGTGAACGTCGACTACATAACACTTCACCATATTTGGGCCTAGAGGAAAGCATTGGGGAGTAGTAAGTAGATGATGGGTTGCTGGAGTGACAGAAGCTTAAACCCCAGTCTATGCGTTGCTTCGTAAGGGGCACTACCCAAGCGCCGGTCCACCCACATATCAAACTATCAAAGTAACAAACGCGAATCATATGAACATGATGAAACTAGCAAGACAGAAATTCCCATGTGTCCTCGGGAGCGCTTTTCCTCTTATAAGACTTTGTTCAGGCTTCTCCCTCGCTACAAAATGGATTGGGCCACTTGCTGCACCGTTGCTACTACTTGTTACTTGCTACTTTTCGCTTGCTATGATTCACCTCACTACACCATCACTTGTTACCGCTACTTTCAGTGCTTGCAGTTATTACCTTGCTGAAAACCGTTTATCATAGCCTTCTCCTCCTCGTTGGGTTCGTCACTCTTACTTATCGAAAGGACTACGATTGATCCCCTATACTTGTGGGTCATCATTGGGCCAAGCCCCAATATGCGTAGATGTCCAAGGGCATAATAGTGTACCTGCCTGCATGAAGATCGAACAAAGAAGGAGCAGGCAAAGTAATAGTCTCTCGAGTACCCTGACTAAATACCAGGTTATAAATCATCCGTCTACTAGCATCTCTATCCAGAAAATCATGGCGAACCATGCTGTCATAATCCAGATATTTCTCAGGGAGAAGCATCTCTCCTTCCTCTCCCAGTCTAATGGGTATCTCAAAGTGTGTGGCAAGAAGGGTAGCATAGATACCTCCATAGACGACACCCTTGGAACGGTTGGTGTTCAACCGCTGGGCTACTATAGCACCTAGGCTATAAGTATTATCATTATAAAGGCCTTCGTGCAAAACCGCAAGGTCTGGAGAACTAAGTGATCCAGCCTCCCCACGGCCAATCAAACATTTTCCCACAAATAATGAGATGTACCGAAGCACAGGAAAATGTATGCTAGCAATTATAGCGCGAGACACTCCTCTCTCCTCTCTAACAGCAATAGTACCAATCAAATCCTCCAAGTGCTGTGGACGAGGGTCACGGATATCCCCAAGATAAGGTAATTTGCATATATTGCAAAAATCATGTAGTGTCATGCACTGAGGATGTCGTATATCATGAACTCAACCATGGGAGGATTCTTCCTCGGATAAAAGTTGAAGCTTTGTACGAAGATATTAGTGAGGAGGAGGTATTGCGGACACTTATCTTCAATGAAGGCGGTAAGACCTGCACTCTCCACCAAGTATAAAAGTCTTCATCACTTGGCCACTCGCACGCTCGAACTTCTGTGACTCGAGGAACTACGTACTTGGGGTTGTTCTTCTCATCCTCCTTGGGGTTACGGCTTGAAGAGCCTCTCAAGAACCTCCTCATCTTTTCCTTTTTCTAGCTCTGAAAAATTCTGAAATTTTTAGAGACTTCGAAAGAAAAGTGAATAAAGATTAACCCAACTCGTAGCAACTACTCCTAGTAGTGCCTAGAGACCGTATCACGCGCTAAAACTACTTGGAACCAGCTAAATCAACATTTCTAGCTCAAGAACAGGGTCACCAAGGTAGCAAGAATACGCGAAGGATAAAGCACTAGAGCAAAAACTAATTGGACCAATGGAGGAGTCACTTACCAAGGAGTAATTTCCCCAAAACGGTTCGGAGAATGGTGCTTTGAGCAAGGAGATCGAAAATCACAGCTAAATGAGCAAGAACACGGGTTTGAGCTACGAAACAATTTTTTCTGGAGGTGGAAGAAGAGTATGGGAGCTGGAATGAGTGGAGGGGGTCCCTTTGGGCCCCACTAGCTTGCTAGCCGCCACCACGGGGGGGGGGGGGGGGCGGCTGCAGGGCTTGTGGCCCACTGGTCTGGCCTCCAGGCCAGCTCTCAGGCCCAGTATTTTCAAATATTCCAGAAAAAATCATACTAAATTTTCAGGACCATCGGAGAACTTTTATTTTCGGGGTATTTTTCTCCGGAACGCTGAAACAGAAAACAGGAAAAACTAAACTAAATCTATCATTTTTCTTCTAAGCAACAGAAAATGAAATCTCAAAACAGAGGTATGTGACTCTTTGATTCATCCATTTCATGGTCATCGAAAGAAATCCGTCAATGGGGTTGATCAAGTCCTCATAGCAAAACCTTCTCGAATCGCAAGAGAGAACGGAGAATTTTCGAATAGCCGCTAAGTCACCTCAATGGGGATATATACCTCCCCAACAAGAAAATCATACTTCATCTTGACACGAGGAATAGGGCATTCAAAGCTCCCAATAAGAATCGATGAAGTCTTTTCGATAGCATTGATGCAATGTACTTGATATCGTTTCTTCGGAAAGTGCACTATGTGCTCATTACCGTTGACATGGAAAGTGACATTACCTTTGTTGCAATCTATAACAGCCCCTACAGTGTTTAAAAAGGGTCTTCCGAGGATGACAACCATGGCATCGTCCTCGGGAATATCCAAGATAACAAAGTTTATTAAGATAGTGGTGTTAGCAACCACAACAGGCACATCCTCGCAAATGCCGATAGGGAAAGCAGTTGATTGGTCGGCCATTTGTAGAGAAATTTCAGTGGGTGTCAACTTATCCAGTTCAAGTCTATGATAAAGAGATAGCGTCATAACACTAACACCGGCTCCAAGGTCACATAAGGCAGTTCTGACGTAGTTTTCTTTGATGGAACAAGGTATAGTGGGCACTCCGGGATCACCAAGTTTCTTAGGAGTTCCTCCTTTGAAAGTGTAATTGGCAAGCATGGTGGAGATCTCAAGATCTGGTATCTTCCGTTTATTAATCACGATATCTTTCATGTACTTGGCATATGGAGACACTTTGAGCATATCAGTTAACCGCATCTGCAGAAAGATGGGTCTTATCATCTCAACGAAGCACTCAAAATCCTCATCATCCTATTTCTTGGATGTCTTAGGAGGAAAGGGCATAGATCTCTGAACCCATGGCTCCCTTTCTTTACCATGCTTCCTAGCAGTGAAGTCATTATTATCGTATCTCTTAGGTTGTGGGTTATCAGGATTAACCGTAAGTTCAATCTCCACATCCTCATCATTGCTAGGTTGAGCATTATTATGAACATCACTGTCCATATTGTCGTTAGGTTCATGTTCATCACCAGATTGTGTTTCTGCATCAGACGTAGAAATATCATTAGGTTCTTCAGGTGTGACAGTATTTGGTGAACTCGCATGTAGGTTTCTATCATCCTTCTTCTTCTCCTTAGGATGACTGGGTGTATCAGCATTAATTCCTTGAGAATCTTGATCAATTCTCTTAGGATGGCCTTCATGATACAAAGGTTCCGGAGTCATTTTGCCTCCACTAGTAATGACTCTGACAGAGTTGTCATTTAATTCATTGAGCAAGTCATTCTGAGCTTTAAGTACTTGTTCTACCCGAGTAGTAATCATAGAGGCATGTTTACTTAGAAGCTTCAGATCATTGACATTTCTGTCTACACAAGCACTTAAATGGCTAAGCATATGAGTACTTTGTTCCAAATGTGTGCTAACATAATCATTGAAACTCTATTTGTTTGGCAAAAGTTGTTAAATTCATCAAAGCATAGGCTAGCAGGTTTGTCAAAAAGGAATATCACTCTCATCAAACCTACGCCGAGAATTCACTTATACTACTTGTATCGGGTTATCGAGGCCATGGATCTCTTCGATAGGTGGTAGATTTTTGACATCTTCAGATCTAATGCCTTTCTCTTGCATAGATTTCTTGGCTTCTTGCATATCTTCGGGACTGAGGAATAGAATACCTCTTTTCTTAGGAGTTGGCTTAGGAGATGGTTCGAGAATAGTACAAGCATTATCATTGATCAAGGTGTTATTCATAAGGATCTCAGCTTGTTCGATAGTTAGTTCCCTAAAAACACAACCGACACAACTATCTAGGTGGTCTCTAGAGGCATCGGTAAGTCCGTTATAGAAGATATCAAGTATCTTGTTCTTCTTAAGAGGGTGATCGGGCAAAGCATTTTGTAGCTGGACGAGCTTCCCCCAAGCTTGTGGGAGACTCTCTACTTGGAGTTGAGCAAAATTGTATATTTCGTGCAAGGCAGCTAGCTTCTTATGGGCAGGGAAATATTTCTCACAGAAGTAATAGACCATATCCTGGCGACTACTCACACATCCAGGAGCAAGAGAGGTGAACCAGGCTTTAGCGTCATCCTTTAAAGAGAAAGGAAACAGCTTAAGGATGTAGTAGTGGCAGATCTTCTCCTCACTAGTAAAAATGGTGGCTATATCGTGTAGTTTGGTAAGATGGGCTACGACCATCTCAGACTCATAACCGTGGAAAGGATCAGATTCGACTAGAGAGATTATCTCAGGATCGACAGAGAATTCATAATCCTTATCGGTGATAAAGATAGGTGAAGTGGCAAACTTCGGGTCGTATTTCATCCTAGCTTTCAGAGATTTTTCCTTCCACTTGAGAAGTAATTTCTCAGCGTCATTGGCATCCTTACACGCAAGAAAATTCTCAGCTATCTCTCCCTCCATAACGTAACCCTCACGTATATCAGGAAATTCATATCTAGGAGAGCTAGATCTAGCAGGAGCAAAAGCAGGTTCTATCTGAATAGTATCGGCAGTTTCAGAAGCATCACGAGCATTGGCAGTAACTCTAGCAATATGAGCATCAAGGAACACCCCTAGTGGAACATCAGGCAAAGTAGTGTCTCTAGCAGTATCAAGCATAGCATCATCAGGCATAGCATCTCTAGCAGTACCAGGCATAGCAGTATCACGCATAGCATCTCTAGAAGTATCAGGCATAGCATCTCTGGCAGTATCAGGCATAGCATCTCTAGCAGTATCAGGCATAGCAGCATCATAAGCATCATCAAGCAGAGGCGACATATCAAGATTTCTAGCAGGAGGTGGTGTCGCAAACTTACTCATAACTGAAGGTGAATCAAGTGCAGAGCTAGATGGCAGTTCCTTACCTCCCCTCGTAGTTGAGGGCAAGACATTGGTTTTCGGATCCTTCAGATTCTTCATAGTGATGAGCAGATATAAATCCCAAGTAACTCACAGAATATAGCAATCGCTTCCCCGGCAACAGCGCCATAAAAATGCTGATGGCAATCTCTGGCAATGGCTAGACGAATGCTATTCTCGATTGCTCAACAATTAGAAATTGTCTTGCAATGACCCACCAGCGTGTGGGATCGAGGCAGTTTTCGAGGGTAGAGTATTCAACCCAAATTTGTTGATTCGCCAATAGGAAGTGAGAGGATACTCTCAAGTATTAGAAGCTGAATGTGTCAGATTCAACCACACCTGAAAGATTAATATCTGCAAGCAAAGTATCAACAACAAAGTAGTATGATAGCAACAGTGTCAGAAACGATCTATTGACGGCAGACTATTCCTAACTGTCGTATCAATGGCGCCACAAGTTGCCCGTTGACGAAAATTGTCTTTTCCCGTCAACGCCGAGCGAATCCGAATTGTAGCAGGTAGCAGCAATGTAACGAGTAGCAGCAGTGGCAAGGAACATCAGTAGTGAGAGCAGTAGCAAGTAGCAACAGTAGCAAATAACAGCAGAGCAAGTAACAACATCAACATTAGTAACAGCAGCAGAGCAAAACAAGTAACAACAGTGGGACAAACTCGTAGGCAATGGGTCGGTGATTTGTTTGGATGATATTCATCATGCAACAGTCATAACATGAAGAGATATGTGGCTAGTGATACGTTTCCATCGTATCTACTTTTCCAAACTCTTTTGCCCTTGTTTTGGACTCTAATTTGCATGATTTTAATGGAACTAACCTGGACTGACGCTGTTTTCAGCAGAATTGCCATGGTGTTGTTTTTGTGTAGAAATGAAAGTTCTTAGACCATCCTGAAAATTTATGGAGAATTTTTCTGGAAAATATGAAAAATACCTGCGCAAAGATCCACCAGAGGGGGTGGGCGAGTGGGCCACAAGTCCTGTTGCCGCGGCCACCCCCTGGTCGCGGCAACCAAGCTTGTGGGGCCCACGTGGCTCTGACGCCCCCAATCTCAGCTCTATAAATTCACTTTCGCCCAAAAAAATTAGAAGAGAAGATTTCGTCGCGTTTGCGATACGGAGGCGCCGCCACATCCTGTTCTTCATCTAGAGGACAGATCTGGAGTCCGTTTTGGGCTCCGGAGAGGGGAAATCGTCGCCATCGTCATCATTAACCTTCTTCCCTCTCCAATTTCATGAAGCTCTTCATCGTTCATGATTAATCTATTCGTAGGCTCGCTGGGCGGTGATGAGTAGGATGAGATCTATCCTGTAATCGAGTTAGTTTTTACGGGGATTGATCCCTAGTATCCGCTATATTCTGAGATTGATGTTGCTACTACTTTCCATGCTTAATGCTTGTCACTAGGGCCCGAGTGGCATGATTTCAGATCTGAAATTATTATGTTGTCACCAATATATGTGTGTTTTAGATCCGATCTTGCAAGTTGTAGTTACCTACTATGTGTTATGACCCGGCAACCCCGGAGTGACAATAACCGGAACCACTCCCGGTGATGATCATAGTTTGAGGAGTTCACGTGTTCACCAAGTGCTAATGCGTTGTTCCGGTTGTTTATTAAAAGGAGAACCTTAATATCCTGTAGTATCCTTTTATACCCCGCTGCCACAGGAGGGATGGACAATAGATGTCATGCAAGTTCTTTTCCCTAAGCATGTATGACGACACACGGAATGCATGCCTACATCACATTGACGAACGGGAGCTAGCCACATATCTCTCCATGTTATAACTGTTGCATGATGAATGCCATCCAAACAAATCACCGACCCATTGCCTACGAGTTTGTCCTACAGTTGCTGTTACTTGTTTTGCTCTGCTGCTGTTACTTGTTTTGCTCTGCTGCTGTTACTTGCTCTGCTGCTGCTACTGTCACTTGCTACTGTTGCTACTTGCTAATGCTGTCACTACTGCTGTTCCTTGCCACTGCTATTACTCGTTACACTGCTGCTACCTGCTACAATTTTGATTCGCTAGTCGTTGACGGGAACAGACAATTTCCGTCAACAGGCAACTTCTGGCGCCATTGATACGATAGTTAGGAATAGTCTGCCGTCAAGAGATCATTTCTGACACTGTTTGCTGCTAACTCTTTGCGCTCAGATACTAATCTTTCAGGTGTGGTTGAATCTGATAAATTCAGCTGCTAATACTCGAGAGTATCCTCTCAGGTCCTGTTGGCGAATCAACAAATTGGGTCGAATACTCTACCCTCAAAAACTTCTGCGATCCCACGCGTTGGTGGGCCGTCGACAACATTCTTCTAGTTTCGTTGTCAGGGAGTGCTAGCAGCATTCTTCTGGTGCTGTTCCAGGGGAAGGTCTGTTGTCACACGGAGTCAGCATTTTTCTGGCGCCGTTGCCGGGGAGGTATTGCTATATTCTCTGAGTCACTTGGGATTTATATCTGCTGATCACTATGAAGAATCTGAAGGATCCAAAAACCAAAGTCTTGCCCTCAACTACGAGGGGAGGTAAGGAATTGCCATCTAGCTGTGCACTTGATTCACCTTCAGTTATGAGTAACTTTGCGACTTCACCTCCTGCTAAAAATCTTGATATGTCGCCTGTGCTTGATGATGCTTATGATGCTACTGCTAGAGATACTATGCTTGATACTATGCCTGATGATGCTATGCCTGATGTTCCACTAGGGGTGTTCCTTGATGCTCATATTGCTAGAGTTACTGCCAATGCTCGTGATGCTTTTGATACTGCCGATACTATTGTGATAGAACCTGCTTTTGCTCCTGCTAGATCTAGCTCTCCTAGATATGAATTGCCTGATATACGTGAGGGTTATGTTATGGAGGGACAGATAGCCGAGGATTTTCTTGCGTGTAAGGATGCCTATGATGCTGAGAAATTACTTCTCAAGTGGAAGGAAAAATCTCTGAAAGCTAGGATGAAATACGACCCGAAGTTTGCCACTTCACCTATCTTTATCACCAATAAGGATTATGAATTCTCTGTCGATCCTGAGATAATCTCTCTAGTCGAATCTGATCCTTTTCACGATTATGAGTCTGAGACGGTGGTAGCCCATCTTTCCAAACTACACGATATAGCCACCCTTTTCACTAGTGAGAAGAAGATCCGCCACTACTATATCCTTAAGCTGTTTCCTTTCTCTCTAAAGGATGACACTAAAGCCTGGTTCACCTCTCTTGCTCCTGGATGTGTGAGTAGTCCCCAGGATATGGTCTATTACTTCTGTGAGAAATATTTCCCTGCCCATAAGAAGCAAGCTGCCTTGCAGGAAATATACAACTTTGCTCAACTCCGAGAAGAGAGTCTCCCACAAGCTTGGGGGAGGCTCGTCCAGCTACAGAATGCTTTGCCTGATCACCCTCTTAAGAAGAACGAGATACTTGATATCTTCTATAACAGACTTACCGATGCTTCTAGAGACCACCTAGATAGTTGTGCCGGTTGTGTTTTTAGGGAACGAACTGTAGAACAAGTTGAGACTCTACTCAATAACATCTTGATCAACGATAATGCTTGGACTATTCCCGAACCACCTCCTAAGCCAACTCCGAAGAAAATAGGTATTCTATTCCTCAGTCCTGGAGATATGCTAGAAGCCAAGAAATCTATGCAAGAGAAAGGCATTAGATCTGAAGATGTCAAAAATCTACCACCTATCGAAGAGATCCATGGTCTCGATAACCCGATACAAGTAGTAGAAGTGAATTCTCTGCGTAGGTTTGATGAGAGTGATATTCCTTTTGACAAACCTGCTAGCCTATGCTTTTATGAATTTGACAACTCTGTTGCCAAACAACAGAGTTTCAATGATTATGTTAGCAGATATTTGGAACAAAGCACTCGTATGCTTAGCCATTTAAGTGCTTGTGTAGACAGAAATGTCAATGATCTGAAGCTTCTGAGTAAACATGCTTCTATGATTACTACTCAGGTAGAACAAGTACTTAAAGCTCAGAATGACCTGCTCAATGAATTAAATGACTCGGGAACCTTTGTATCCTGAAGGTCATCCTAAGAGAATTGATCAAGATTCTCAAGGAATTAATGCAGATGCACCCAGTCATCCTAAGGATAAGAAGAAGGATGATAGAAACCTGCATGTTAGTTCACCAAATACTGTCACACCTGAAGAACCAAATGATATTTCTGCACCTGATGCAGAAAAACAATCTGGTGATGAACATGAACCTGGTGACAATATGGACAGCGATGTTAATAATGATGCTCAACCTAGCAATGACAAGGTTGTGGACATTGAACCTACGGTTAATCCTGATAACCCACAACCTAAGAGATACAAGAATGACTTCACTACTAAGAAGCATGGTAAAGAAAGAGAGCCATGGGTTCAGAGACCTATGCCCTTTCCTCCTAAGCCATCCAAGAAAAAGGATGATGAGGATTTTGAGCGCTTCATTGAAATGATAAGACCCGTCTTTCTGCAGATGCGGTTAGTTGATATGCTCAAAATGTCTCCGTATGCCAAGTAAATGAAAGATATCGTGAGTAATAAACGGAAGATACCAGATCTTGAGATCTCCACCATCCTCGCCAATTACACTTTCAAGGGTGGAACTCCAAAGAAACTTGGTGATCCCGGAGTGACCACTATACCTTGCTCCATTAAAGGAAACTACGTAAGAACTGCCTTATGTAACCTTGGAGCCGGAGTTAGTGTTATGCCTCTCTCTCTTTATCGTAGACTTGAACTGGATAAGTTGACACCCTCTAAAATTTCTCTGCAAATGGCCGACAAATCATGTGCTTTCCCTGTTGGCATTTGCAAGGATGTGCCTGTTGTGGTTGCTAACACCACTATCTTAACAGACTTTGTTATCTTGGATATTCCCGAGGACGATGCCGTGGATGTCATCCTCGGAAGACCCTTTTTAAACACTGCAGGGGCTGTTATAGATTTCAACAAAGGCAATGCCACTTTCCATGTCAACGGTAATGAGCACACAGTGCACTTTTTTAAGAAACGATATCAAGTACATTGCATCAATGCTATCGAAAAGACTTCAGCGATTCTTATTGGGTGCTTTGAATGCCCTATTTCTCGTGTCAAGATGAAGTATGATTTTCTTGTTGGGGAGATACATATCCCCATTGAGGTGACTTAGTGGCTATTCGAAAATTCTCCGTTCTCTCTTGCGATTCGAGAAGGTTTTGTCATGAGGACTTGATCAACCCCATTGACGGATTTCTTTCGATGACCATGAAATGGATGAATCAAAGAGTCACATATCTCTGTTTTGGGGTTTCATTTTGTGTTGCTTAGAAGAAAAATGATAGAATTAGTTTAGTTTTTCTTGTTTTCTGTTTTAGCGTCCCGGAGAAAAATACCCCAAAAATAGAAGTTCTCCGGATGGTCCTGAAAATCTAGTATGATTTTTGCTGGAATATTTGAAAAATACTAGGCTTGAGAGCTGGCCTGGGGGCCTGACCAGTGGGCCACAAGCCCTGCAGCCGCCGCCCCCTGGTGTCGCCTAGCAAGCTTGTGGGGCCCACAGGGACACCCTCCACTCATTCCAGTTCCCAAACTCTTCTTCCACCTCCAGAAAAAAATTGTTTCGCAGCTCAAACCCGTGTTCTTGCTCATTTGGCTATAATTTTCGATCTCCTTGCTCAAAGCATTTTTCTGGAACCGTATTGGGGAAATTACTCCTTGCGCTAGAAAAAGGAAAAGATGAGGAGGTTCTTGAGAGGCTCTTCAAGCCGTAAACCCATGGAGGATGAGAAGAACCACCCCAAGTACGTAGTCCCTCGAGTCACAGAAGTCCGAGCGTGCGAGTGGCCAAGTGATGACTTTTTCCGCGCCGCTGGGCTTTATGAAGACTTTTATTACTTGGTGCAGAATGCAGGTCTTACTGCGTTCGTTGAAGATAAGTGCTCGCAATACCTCCTCCTCACCAATATTTTCGTTAAAAGCTTCAACTTTTATCCGAGGAAGAATCCTCCCATGGTTGAGTTCATGATATACGATGTCCCCCAGTCCATGACGCTACAGGATTTTTGCAATGTATGGAAATTAACTTATGTTGGGGATATCCGTGACCCCCGTCCACGGGACTTGGAGGATTTCATTGGTACTATTGCTGTTGGAGAGGAGAGAGGAGTGTCTCGCGCTAGAATTGCTAGCATTCATTTTCCTGTGCTTCAGTACTTCTCATTATTTGTGGGAAAATGTTTGATTGGCCGTGGGGAGGATGGATCGCTTAGTTCTCCAGACCTTGCGGTTTTGCGCGAAGGCCTTTATAACGATAAGACTTATAGCCTAGGTGCTATAGTAGCCCAGCGGTTGAACACAAACCGTTCCAAAGGTGTCATCTATGGAGGTATCTATGCTACTCGTCTTGCTAGACACTTTGAGATACCCATTAGACTTCGCGAAGAAGAAGTGATGATTCTTCCTGAGAAATATCTGGATTATGACAGCATGGTTCGCCATGATTTTCTGGATAGAGATGCTAGTAGACAGATGATTTATAACCCGGTATTTAGTGAGGGTACTCGAGAGACTATTACTTTGCCCGCTCCTTCTTTGTTCGATCTTCATGCAGGCAGGTACATTATTATGCCCTCGAACATCTACGCATATTGGGGCTTGGCCCAACCACAGGTGCCCGTGCCCGAGCCGCTAATCGAGTACCAGACGCCAGTTTATCAGTGGGAGCCAGAGGAGCTCACACAGCAGTGGCATCCACAGTCTGCTTCGGAGTATCCCGGAGCTGGATATTCCCCACCTTGGGAGTAGACCAAGCTAGGCCAAAAGCCTAAGCTTGGGGGAGTACATGTTCTCACCGACCTTACATTCATGCTTATGCTTTCACTTTGTTCGTCGGTGTTTACACTTTGCCACTGCATTATCCATGCTAGTTTATTTTTGTTTTCTTGTTTTCTTTTTTTGTGTCCTTTTGAGAAAACCCAAAAAGATTTTCCTTTCTTCTTTTGCTTGTTGGGAGCTTTCCCGTGTAAATAGTTTTCTTTTTCTTTGGGTCAAGGTAGAAGATATGGGTTACAATGTTTATTGGCTCTTGTATGCATACCTGTTTAGCTTTCAAAGAGCCATATTACTTTGTCTTCTCCTTTGTGCTTGCCTGCAGATTCAGCTCAGTCCAATGAACGAGCACTCTTATTATTGTTCACATCGTTCGATCGTGCAAGTGAAAGGCAATAATGACGATATATGATGAAGTGACTGAGACTGGAAAAGTTGGTATGAACTCTATCTATTTTGTTTTTGTAAATATGACTCGCTTGTCGTCCCAGATACTGCTTTGTTGTGAGAGAACCATGTTTGCAATGACAACTTAGAGATCATAGTTTCTGATGCCATGCTTATTTAGCTAGGAGCTTATAATGGTTTGTCTTGAATGCCAACATAGCTTTTGAGATGACTATGATGTAGTATGGTAGGATGGTGTTCTCCTTTGAATGATTCAAGTGGCTTGACTTGGCGCATGTTCATGCATGTAGTTGAAACAAAATCAGCATAGCCTCTATGATGTTCGTGTTCATGATGATTTATATCCTGTTCATGCTTGCACTCCATGTTAGTCAAACTCATTCCATCTTGATGACTGTTGTCGCTCTCTAGTTGGTCGCTTCCCAGTCTTTTGCTAGCCTTCACTTGTACTAAGCGGGAATACTGCTTGTGCATCCACTTCCATAAACCCAAAAAAAATTCCATGAGAGTCCACCATACCTACCTATTTGTGGTATGTACTTGCCGTTCTAAGTAAATTTGCATGTGCCATTCTCTAAACCTTCAAGAAATAATCTATTTTGCATGCCCGAACCGCTCATGTTGTGACACGGGGCTATAGGTATCTTCCATGTTAGGCGTGTTATCCTCGACATGTGTTTATTCATTGTCATTCACGAGAAAGGGGCCGGTAATTGGAATGCCCAGTTCCACGCTTAATTCGAAAACATAACTGTAAAACAAGACTCCCCCGGATTGATGTTAGTATGGACGGTACCTGAGGATTCGGCTAGCCGTGGAGTGTGATTGATTGGTGGTGGGGGAGTTAAAACTTTACTTTTCTATTTGGGAACCGCCTATAGCATGAGTAGCGTGGAAGATATTGAGAACTCTAGGTCATTGCATTGACAATGAAAGCATGCCACCCAAAATTATTATCTCTGTTTTCAAAGCTTGAGCTCTGGCACCTCTGCAAATCAATGCTTCCCTCTGCGAAGGGCATGTCTATGTATTTTCCTGTTGAGTCATCCTCTTCTTATATAAGCACCAATCAGAGAGCACCTCTGTCATTTTTATGCTTTGCTTTTGATTGATATTGAGTATGACTATGACTGGATCTTTGTTGCTATGAATTACAATGTTTAGTCAGCCCTTGATCTTTGAAAGTGCTCTGCATTTATGTTTTGCGGTCTCAGAAAGAGCTAGCAAGATACCACCTATTCATATTGCTTCATGCTTGTTTGAACTGAATTGTTGGTATCTGAAACTCATTATTATTTGCTCGCTAGCTGATTATGCCATTGATATTAGTTTACCATAAGACCTTTGTGTCACTTGCTTATGTGGTTAACTTGTGATCTTGCTGAAATTCTGGTTATGAGTTAGACATAGTTGCAACAACAAGATCAAACATAGTTTGTCAAAGTTTTTCTTTCTCTTTCAGATTGTCAACTGAGTTGCTTGAGGACAAGCAAGGTTTTAAGCTTGGGGGAGTTGATACGTCTCCATCGTATCTACTTTTCCAAACTCTTTTGCCCTTGTTTTTGACTCTAATTTGCATGATTTGAATGGAACTAACCTGGACTGACGCTCTTTTCAGCAGAATTGCCACGGTGTTGTTTTTGTGAAGTAATGAAAGTGCTCGGAACGTCCTGAAAATTTACGGAGAATTTTTTTGGAAAATATAAAAAATACCTGGGCAAAGATCCACCAGAGGGGGTTGGACAGTGGGCCAAAAGCCCTGTTGCCGCGGCCACCCCCCTGGCCGCGGCAACCAAACTTGTGGGGCCCACGTGGCTTTGCCGCCCCCAATATCAGCTCTATAAATTCACTTTCGCCCAAAAAAATCTGAAGAGAAGATTTTGTAGCGTTTGCGATACGGAGGCGCCGCCACATCATGTTCTTCATCTGGAGGACAGATCTGGAGTCCGTTTTGGGCTCCGGAGAGGGGAAATCGTCGCCATCGTCATCATCAACCTTCTTCCCTCTCCAATTCCATCAATCTCTTCATCGTTCGTGAGTAATCTATTCGTAGGCTCGCTGGGCGGTGATGAGTAGGATGAGATCTATCATGTAATCGAGTTAGTTTTGACGGGGATTGATCCCTAGTATCCACTATGTTCTGAGATTGATGTGCTACTACTTTGCCATGCTTAATGCTTGTCACTAGGGCCCGAGTGCCATGATTTCAGATCTGAAATTATTATGTTGACACCAATATATGTGTGTTTTAGATCCGATCTTGCAAGTTGTAGTTACCTACTATGTGTTATGACCCGGCAACCCCGGAGTGATAATAACCGGAACCACTCCCGGTGATGATCATAGTTTGAGGAGTTCATGTGTTCACCAAGTGCTAATGCGTTGTTCCGGTTCTTTATTAAAAGGAGAACCTTAATATCCTGTAGTATCCTTTTGGACCCCGCTGCCACGGGAGGGATTAACAATAGATGTCATGCAAGTTCTTTTCCCTAAGCATGTATGACGACACACGGAATGCATGCCTACATCACATTGACGAACGGGAGCTAGCCACATATCTCTCCGTGTTATAACTGTTGCATGATGAATGTCATCCAAACAAATCACCGACCCATTGCCTACGAGTTTGTCCTACTGTTGCTGTTACTTGTTTTGCTCTGCTGCTGGTACTTCTTTTGCTCTGCTGCTATTACTTGCTTTGCTGCTGCTACTGTCAGTTGCTACTATTGCTACTTGCTACTTCTGTCACTACTGCTGTTCCTTGCCACTGCAATTACTCGTTACACTGCTGCTACCTGCTACAATTTTGATTCGCTGGTCGTTGACGGGAACAGACAATTTCCGTCAATGGGGAACTTCTGGCGCCATTGATACGACAGTTAGGAATAGTCTATCGTCAACATATCGTTTTTGACACCGTTGTTATCATACTACTTTGCTGCTGACTCTTTGCTTGCAGATACTAATCTTTCATGAGTGGTTGAATCTGATAAATTCAGCTGCTAATACTCGAGAGTATCTGATACGTCTCCATTGTATCTACTTTTCCAAACTCTTTTGCCCTTGTTTTGGACTCTAATTTGCATGATTTGAATGGAACTAACCTGGACTGACGCTGTTTTCAGCAGAATTGCCTTGGTGTTATTTTGGGGCAGAAATCAAAGTTCTCCAAACGTCCTGAAAATCTACGGGGAGCAGTTTTGGAAAATAAGAAATATATATGCGCCAAGTTCCACCTGAGGGGGTGGCCCAGTGGGCCACAAGCCCTAGCTCCGCCACCACCCCCCTGGTGGCGGTGGGCAGGCTTGTGGGGCCCACACGGCTTTACGGATCCAACCACCGGTCTATAAGTTCCCTTTCGTCCCACAAAAAATAAAAAGAGAAGTTTTCATCGCGTTTGCAATACGGAGCCGCCGCCACCACCTGTTCTTCATATGGAGGGCAGATCTGGAGTCCGTCTTGGGCTCTGGAGAGGGGAAATCGTCGCCATCGTCATCATCTACCTTCTTCCCTCTCCAATGCCATGAAGATCTTCGTCGTTCGTGAGTAATCTATTCGTAGGTTCGCTGGGCGGTGATGAGTAGGATGAGATCTATCATGTAATCGAGTTAGTTTTGATGGGGATTGATCCCTAGTATCCACTATGTTCTGAGATTGATGTTGCTACTACTTTGCCATGCTTAATGCTTATCACTAGGGCCCGAGTGCCATGATTTCAGATCTGAAACTATTATGTTGTCACCAATATATGTGTGTTTTAGATCTGATCTTGCAAGTTGTAGTTACCTACTATGTGTTATGATCCGGCAACCCCGGAGTGACAATAACCGGAACCACTCGCGATGATGACCATAGTTTGAGGAGTTCATGTGTTCACCAAGTGCTAATGCGTTGGTCCGGTTCTTTATTAAAAGGAGAACCTTAATATCCCATAGTTTCCTTTTGGACCCCGCTGCCATGGGAGGGATGGACAATAGATGTCATGCAAGTTCTTTTCCCTAAGCTCGTATGACGACACACAGAATGCATGCCTACATCACATTGACGAACGGGAGCTAGCCACATATCTCTCCGTGTTATAACTGTGGCATGATGAATATCATCCAAACAAATCACCGACCCATTGCCTACGAGTTTGTCCTACTGCTGTTACTTGTCTTGCTCTGCTGCTGTTACTACTGTTGCTACTCCTGTTACTTGTCTTGCTCTGCTGCTGTTACTACTGTTGCTACTGCTGTTACTTGTCTTGCACTGTTGCTACTGTTGCTACTATTGTCGCTTGCTACTGTTGCTACTTGCTACTGCTGTCACTACTTCTTTTCCTTGCTGATGCTACTGCTCGTTACACTGCTGCTACCTGCTTCAATTTTGGTACGCTGGTCATTGACGGGAACTGACAATTTCCGTCAACGAGGCAACTTGGCGCCATTGATATAATCGTTAGGAATAGTCTGCCGTCAACAGATCATTTTTGACACCGTTGTTATCATACTACTTTGCTACTGATACTTTGCTTGCAGATACTAATCTTTCAGGTGTGGTTGAATCTAATATAATCAGCTGCTAATACTTGAGAGTATCCTCTTGCCTCCTATAGGCGTATCAACAAATTTGGGTCGAATACTCTACCCTCGAAAACTGCTACGATCCCATGCGCTTGTGGGCCGTCAACAACATTCTTCTAGTTTCGATTGCCGGAGAGTGCTAGCAGCATTCTTCTGGTTCCGCTGCAAAGGGGGAGAACAGTTGACATCAGTATCCTCTCACCTCCTGTTGGCGAATCAAAAAATTGGGTCGAATAGTCTACCGTCAAAAACTGGGGCGATCCCATGCACTGGTGGGCCGTCGACAACATTCTTCTAGTTTCGTTGTCGGGGAGTGCTAGCAGCATTCTTGTGGTGCCGTTGCAGGGGAAGGTCTGTTGTCACACGGAGTCAGCTAGCTCCCGTTCGTCAATGTGATGTAGGCATGCATTCCGTGTGTCATCATACGTGCTTAGGGAAAAGAACTTGGATGACATCTATTGTCCATCCCTCCCGTGGCAGCGGGGTCCAAAAGGAAACTACGGGATATTAAGGTTCTTCTTCTAATAAAGAATCGGACCAACGCATTAGCACTTGGTGAACACATGAACTCCTCAAACTATGGTCATCACCGGGAGTGGTTCCGGTTATTGTCACTCCGGGGTTGACGGGTCATAACACATAGTAGGTAACTACAACTTGCAAGATCAGATCTAAAACACACATATATTGGTGACAACATAATAATTTCAGATCTGAAATCATGGCACTCGGGCCCTAGTGACAAGCATTAAGCATGGCAAAGTAGTAGCAACATCAATCTCAAAACATAGTGGGTACTAGGGATCAATCCCCGTCAAAACTAACTCGATTACATGATAGATCTCATCCTACTCATCACCGCCCAGCGAGCCTATGAATAGATTACTCACGAACGATGAAGAGCTTTATGGAATTGGAGAGGGAAGAAGGTTGATGATGAGGATGGCGACGATTTCCCCTCTCCGGAGCCCAAAACGGACTCTAGATCTGCCCTCCACATGAAGAACAGGATGTGGCGGCGCCTCCATATCTCAAACGCGGCGAAATCTTCGCTCTTGATTTTTTCTGGGACGAAAGTGAATTTATAGAGCATAGTTTGGGGGCGGCAGAGCCACGTGGGCCCCACAAGCTTGCTAGCCGCCACCAGGGGTGTGGCGGCTATAGGGCTTGTGGCCCACTGGCCCATCCCCTCTGGTGGATCTTTGTGCAGGTATTTTTCATAGTTTCTAGAAATATTCTCCGTAAATTTTCAGGACGTTCTCAGAACTTTCATTTTTGCACAAAAACAACACCAAGGCAATTCTGCTGAAAACAGCGTCAGTCCAGGTTAGTTCCATTCAAATCATGCAAATTAGAGTCCAAAACAAGGGCAAAAGTGTTTGGAAAAGTAGATACGATGGAGATGTATCGGTCACCAAGGCAGCAAAAATACGCGAAGTATAAGGCACTAGAGCAAAAACTAATTGGACCAATGGAGAAGTCACTTACCAACGAGTAATTTCCACAAATCAGTTCGGAGAACGGTGATTTGAGCAAAGAGATCGAAAATCCCAGCAAGAGGAGCAAGAATACGGGTTTGAGCTGCCAAACTATTTTTTCTAGAGGTAGGAGAACGAGATGAGAGCAAGAGTGAGTGGAGGGGGTGCCTGTGGGCCCCACAAGCCTGGGTGGCGCGGCCAGGGGGGTGCCCGCGCTGTCAGGGCTTGTGGCCTAGTGGTACAGCCCCCAAACAAGCTCTTTGTCTCAGAATTTTTCAAAAATTCCAGAAAAAATCTTACTTGATTTTCAGGACGTTCGGAGAACTTTTATTTTCGGGGTACTTTTCTACCGGACGCTAAAACAGAAAACATTGAAAACTAAACTAAATCTAACATTTTACTTCTAAGCAACCTAAAGTGAAAACTTGGAACAGAGGTTTGTGACTCCTTGATTCATCCATCTCATGGTCATCGAAAGAAATCCGTGAATGGGGTTGATCAAATCCCCTCGACAAAACTTTTTGAATCGCAAAAGAAGACGGAGAATTTTCGAATAGTCACTAGGTCACCTCAATGGGGATGTGAATTTCCCCAACAAGCAAATCATACTTCATCTTGACATGAGGAATAGGGCATTCAAAGCTCCGAATAAGAATCAATGAAGTTTTTTCGATAGCATTGATGCAATGTACTCGACATTGTTTCTTTGGAAAGTGCACCGTGTGCTAATTACCGTTGACATGGAAAGTGACACTGCCTTTGTTGCAATGTATAACAGCCCGTGCAGTGTTTAAAAAGGGTCTTCCGAGGATGACAGCCATGGCATCGTCCTCGGGAATATCCAAGATAACAAAGTCTGTTAAGATAGTGACGTTAGCAACCACCACATGCACGTCCTCGCAAATACCGATAGGGAAAGCAGTTGATTTGTCGGCCATTTGCAGAGAGATTTCAGTGGGTGTCAACTTATCTAGTTCAAGTCTACGATAAAGAGAGAGAGGCATAACACTAACACCGCCTCCAAGGTCGCATAATGCAGTTCTAACGTAGTTGCCTTTAATGGAGCAAGGTATAGTGGGCACACCGGGATCACCTAGTTTCTTAGGAGTTCCACCCTTGAAGGAATAATTAGCAAGCATGGTGTAAATCTTAACCTCAGGTATCCTCCTCTTATTAGTCACAATATCTTTCATGTACTTGGCATACACAGACATTTTGAGCATATCTGTCAAATGCATCTGCAGAAAGACAGGTCTAATCATCTCAACGAATCGCTCAAAATCCTCATCATCCTTTTTCTTGGATGGTTTGGGAGGAAAGGGCATGGATTTCTGAACCCATGGTTCCCTTTCTTTACCATGCTTCCTAGCAGCGAAGTTATTCTTATCATATCTCTTAGTCTTAGGCTGTGGGTTATCAAGATCATGTTCAATCTCCACATCCTTTTCATTGCTAGGTTGAGCATCTTCATGAACATCACTACTGATATCATCATTAGGTTCATGTTCATCACCAGATTGTGTTTCAGCATTGGAGACAGAGACATCATTTGGACTCTCAGGTGTAGCAGCAACAGGGTTGCTAGCGTGCAAGTTCCTATCATCTTTCTTCTTCTTTCTAGGATGACTAGGTGCATCAGTGCTAACTCCTTGAGAATCTTGTTCAATTCTCTTCTTATGACCCTCAGGATACAAAGGTTCCTGGGTCATTCTACCGCCTCTAGTGACGACTTTGACATAATTGTCATTCAACTCATTGAGCAAGTCATTTTGAGCTTTAAGTACTTGATCTACACAAGCACTTAATGACTAAGCATACGAGCATTTTGTTCCAATTGTCTGCTAACATAATCGTTGAAACTCTATTGTTTGGCAACAAAGTTATCAAATTCATCTTGGCGTAAGCTAGCAGGTTTATCAAAAGGAATATCACTCTCATCAAACCTATGTAGAGAATTTACTTCTACTACCTGTATCGAGTTATCAAGACCATGGATCTCTTCGATAGGTGGTAGATTTTTGACATCTTCAGATTTAATGCCTTTTTCTCGCATAGATTTCTTGGCTTCTTGCATATCTTCAGGATTGAGGAATAGAATACCTCTTTTCTTCGGAGTTGGCTTAGGAGGTGATTCGGGAATAGTCCAAGCATTCTCATTGCACAAGATGTTATTCAATAGAATCTCAGCTTGTTCTACGGTTCGTTCCCTAAAAACACTACCGGCACAACTATCTAGGTGGTCTTTGGAAGCATCGGTAAGTCCATTATAGAAGATATCAAGTATTTCATTCTTCTCAAGAGGGTCATCACGCAAAGCGTTCAGTAGCTGGATGAGCCTCCCCCAAGCTTGTGGGAGACTCTCTTCTTCAGCTTGAGCAAAGTTGTATATTTCCTGCAAGGTGATGACCCACAAGTATAGGGGATCAATCATAGTCCTTTCGATAAGTAAGAGTGTCGAACCCAACGAGGAGCAGAAGGATCTGACAAGTGGTTTTCAGCAAGGAAAAATCTGCAAGCACTGAAATTGTCGGTAACAAGTGATTGTGTGGTGAGACGATTCGTAGCAAGCAACAAGTAACGAAAGGAGCAATGGTGGAGCAAAGTGGCCCAATCCCTTTTGTAGCAAGGGACAAGCCTGGACAAAGTCTTATAGGAGGAAAAACGCTCCCGAGGACACACGGGAATTTCTGTCATGCTAGTTTCATCATGTTCATATGATTTGCGTTCATCACTTTGATAGTTTGATATGTTGGTGGACCGACGCTTGGGTACTGCCCTTACTTTGAAAAGTATCCCACTTATGATTAACCCCTCTCGCAAGCATCTGCAACTACGAAAGAAGAATTAAGACAAAGTCTAACCATAGCATTAAAGTAGTGGATCCAAATCAGCCCCTTACGAAGTAACACATAAACTAGGGTTTAAGCTTCTGTCACTCTAGCAACCCATCATCTACTTACTACTTCCCAATGCCTTCCTCTAGGCCCAAATAATGGTGAAGTGTTATGTAGTCGACGCTCCCATAACACCACTAGAGGAAAAACAACATACAACATATCAAAATAGCGAACGAATACCAAATTCACATGACTATTATTAGCATGACTTATCCCATGTCCTCAGGAACAAAAGTAACTACTGACAAAGCATAATCATAACATGATCAGATGTGTAATTAGTAGCATCAAGGATCTGAACCTAAACTCTTCCACCAAATAATCCAACTAGCATCAACTACAAAGAGTAATCAACACTACTAGCACCCTTACAAGTACCAATCGGAGTCGCGAGACGGAGATTGGTCACAAGTGATGAACTAAGGTTTGGAGATGAGATCATGCTGATGAAGATGTTGATGGTGACGAGTCCCCTTCGATGAGAGGAGTGTTGGTGATGACGATGGCGACAATATCCCCCTCCGAGAGGGAAGTTTCGCCGGCAGGATCGTCCTGCCGGAGCTCTAGATTGGTTCTGCTCAAGTTCCGCCTCATGGCGGCGGCAAAACCACGAAAAAGCTCCCGTATGATTTTTTTCCTGGACGAAACCCTCCATATAGCAAAAGAGGGGGGCAGTGGGCCAGCAGGGTTCCCACAAGCCCCCTTGGCCCGGCCTGGGGGATGGCCGCGCCGTGCAAGCTTGTGGCCACCCTCTGGCGCCCCTCTGGCGCTTCTTCGGCCCAGTATTTTTTTATATATTGGGAAAAAAATCTCCGTTGATTTTCACGGCGTTTGGAGTTGCGCAGAATAGGTGTCTCAACTTTTCTCCACTTTCAGGCGAAAATTCCAGTTGCCGGTATTCTCCCTATTCATGTAAACCTTGCAAAATAAGAGAGAAAAGGCATAAGAATAGTACCATGAAGTATAATAACAGCCGAAGAAGCGATAAATATCAACATGACAACATGATGCAAAATGGACGTATCTGTTGGGGAACGTCGCATGGGAAACAAAAAAATTTCCTACGCGCACGAAGACCTATCATGGTGATGTCCATCTATGAGAGGGGATGAGTGATCTACGTACCCTTGTAGATCGTACAGCAGAAGCGTTAGAGAACGCGGTTGATGTAGTGGAACGTCCTCACGTCCCTCGATCCGCCCCGCAAACAATCCCGCGATCAGTCCCACGATCTAGTACTGAACAGACGGCACCTCCGCGTTCGGCACACGTACAGCTCGACGATGATCTTGGCCTTCTTGATCCAGCAAGAGAGACGGAGAGGTAGAAGAGTTCTCCGGCAGCGTGACGGCGCTCCGGAGGTTGGTGATGATCTCGTCTCAGCAGGGCTCTGCCTGAGCTCCGCAGAAACGCGATCTAGAGGAAAAACTATGGTGGTATGTGGTCGGGCAGCCGTGATAAAGTCGTCTCAAATCTGCCCTAAAAGCCCCATATATATAGGAGGAGGGAGGGGGACCTTGCCTTGGGGTCCAAGGGACTCCCAAGGGGTCGGCCGAGCCAAGGGGGGGAGGACTCCCCCCCCCCAAACCGAGTTGGACTTGGTTTGGTGGGAGGAGTCCCCCTCCCTTCCCACTTCTTCCCTCTTTTTTTTTCTTTTCCTTTGATTTCTTTCTCTTGGCGCATAGGCCCCCTTGGGGCTGTCCCTCCAGCCCACTAAGGGTTGGTGTGTCTCCCCAAAGCCTATGGCCTTCCCCGGGGTGGGTTGCCCCCCCCCCCCCCGGTGAACTTCTGGAACCCATTCGTCATTCCCGGTACATTCCCGGTAACTCCGAAAACCTTCCGGTAATCAAATGAGGTCATCCTATATATCAATCTTCGTTTCCGGACCATTCCGGAAACCCTCGTGACGTCCGTGATCTCATCCGGGACTCCGAACAACATTCGGTAACCAACCATATAACTCAAATACGCATAAAACAACGTCGAACCTTAAGTGTGCAGACCCTGCGGGTTCGAGAACTATGTAGACATGACCCGAGAGACTCCTCGGTCAATATCCAATAGTGGGACCTGGATGCCCATATTGGATCCTACATATTCTACGAAGATCTTATCGTTTGAACCTCAGTGCCAAGGATTCGTATAATCCCGTATGTCATTCCCTTTGTCCTTCGGTATGTTACTTGCCCGAGATTCGATCGTCAGTATCCGCATACCTATTTCAATCTCGTTTACCGGCAAGTCTCTTTACTCGTTCCGTAACACAAGATCCCGCAACTTACACTAAGTTACATTGCTTGCAAGGCTTGTGTGTGATGTTGTATTACCGAGTGGGCCCCGAGATACCTCTCCGTCACACGGAGTGACAAATCCCAGTCTTGATCCATACTAACTCAACTAACACCTTCGGAGATACCTGTAGAGCATCTTTATAGTCACCCAGTTACGTTGCGACGTTTGATACACACAAAGCATTCCTCCGGTGTCAGTGAGTTATATGATCTCATGGTCATAGGAATAAATACTTGACACGCAGAAAACAGTAGCAACAAAATGACACGATCAACATGCTACGTCTATTAGTTTGGGTCTAGTCAATCACGTGATTCTCCTAATGACGTGATCCAGTTACCAAGCAACAACACCTTGTTCATAATCAGAAGACACTGACTATCATCGATCAACTGGCTAGCCAACTAGAGGCATGCTAGGGATGGTGTTTTGTCTATGTATCCACACATGTAAATGAGTCTTCATTCAATACAATTATAGCATGGATAATAAACTATTATCTTGATACAGGAATTATAATAATAACTATACATTTATTATTGCCTCTAGGGCATAATTCCAACAGTCTCCCACTTGCACTAGAGTCAATAATCTAGCCCTCACATCACCATGTGAATTACATTGTAATAAATCTAACACCCATACAGTTCTGGTGTCGATCATGTTTTGGCCGTGGAAGTGGTTTAGTCAGCGGGTCTTCTACATTCAAATCCGTGTGCACTTTGCATATATTTACGTCCTCCTCCTCGACGTAGTCGCGGATGAGGTTGAAGCGTCGTTTGATGTGTCTGGTCTTCTTGTGAAACCTTGGTTCCTTTGCTAAGGCAATGGCACCAGTGTTGTCACAGAACAAGGTTATTGGATCCAGTGCACTTGGCACCACTCCAAGATCCATCATGAACTGCTTCATCCAGACACCCTCCTTAGCTGCCTCCGAGGCAGCCATGTACTCCGCTTCACATGTAGAATCTGCCACGACGCTTTGCTTGGAACTGCACCAGCTTACTGCACCCCCATTAAGAATAAATACGTATCCGGTTTGCGACTTAGAGTCGTCCGGATCTGTGTCAAAGCTTGCATCGACGTAACCTTTTACGGCGAGCTCTTCGTCACCTCCATACATGAGAAACATCTCCTTAGTCCTTTTCAGGTACTTCAGGATATTCTTGACCGCCGTCCAGTGATCCACTCCTGGATTACTCTGGAACCTACCTGCCATACTTATGGCCAGGCTAACATCCGGTCTAGTGCACATTATTGCATACATGATAGAGCCTATGGCTGAAGCATAGGGGACGGAGCGCATATGCTCTCTATCTTCATCAGTTGCTGGGCACTGAGTCTTACTCAATCTCGTACCTTGTAACACTTGCAAGAACCCTATCTTGGACTGTTCCATTTTGAACCTCTTCAAAACTTTATCAAGGTATGTGCTTTGTGAAAGTCCTATCAGGCGTTTTGATCTATCCCTATAGATCTTAATGCCTAGAATGTAAGCAGCTTCTCCTAGGTCCTTCATAGAGAAACTTTTATTCAAGTAACCTTTTATGCTCTCCAAAAGCTCTACGTTGTTTCCAATCAGTAATATGTCATCCACATATAATATTAGAAATGCCACAGAGCTCCCACTCACTTTCTTGTAAATACAAGATTCTCCAACCACTTGTATAAACCCAAATGCTTTGATCACCTCATCAAAGCGTTTGTTCCAACTCCGAGATGCTTGCACCAGTCCATAAATGGATCGCTGGAGCTTGCATACCTTGTCAGCATTTTTAGGATCGACAAAACCTTTGGGTTGCATCATATACAACTCTTCCTTAAGGAAACCGTTAAGGAACGCCGTTTTGACATCCATTTGCCAGATTTCATAATCGAAAAATGAAGCTATTGCTAACATGATTCTGACGGACTTAAGCATCGCTACGGGTGAGAAGGTCTCATCGTAGTCAACTCCTGGAACTTGTGAAAAACCCTTTGCCACAAGTCGAGCTTTATAAACGGTCACATTACCGTCAGCGTCCGTCTTCTTCTTAAAGATCCATTTGTTCTGAATAGCCTTGCGGCCCTCAGGTAGTATCTCCAAAGTCCACACTTTGTTCTCATACATGGATCCTATCTCGGATTTCATGGCTTCTAGCCATTTGTTGGAATCTGGGTCCACCATTGCTTCTTCATAATTTGCAGGTTCATTGTTGTCTAACAACATGATTGACAAGACGGGATTACCGTACCACTCTGGAGCAGCGCGTGATCTCGTCGACCTGCGTGGTTCAACAGAAACTTGAACTGGAGTTTCATGATCATCATCATTAACTTCCTCCTCAACCGGCGTCGCAACGACAGAGGTTTCCCCTTGCCCTGCGCCACCATTCAGAGGGATGAGAGGTTCGACAACCTCATCAAGTTCTATCTTCCTCCCACTCAATTCTCTCGAGAGAAACTCCTTCTCGAGAAAAGTTCCGTTCTTAGCAACAAACACTTTGCCCTCGGATTTGAGATAGAAGGTGTACCCAACTGTCTCTTTTGGGTAACCTATGAAGACGCACCTTTCCGCTTTGGGTTCCAGCTTTTCAGGCTGAAGCTTTTTGACATAAGCATCACATCCCCAAACTTTAAGAAACGACAACTTTGGCCTTTTGCCATACCACAGTTCGTATGGTGTCGTCTCAACGGATTTTGATGGTGCCCTATTTAAAGTGAATGCAGCTGTTTCTAATGCATAACCCCAAAATGATAACGGCAAATCAATAAGAGACATCATAGATCACACCATCTCTAACAAAGTACGATTACGACGTTCGGACACACCATTACGCTGTGGTGTTCCAGGCGGTGTTAACTGCGAAACAATTCCACATTGTCTTAAGTGAGTACCAAACTCGAAACTCAGATATTCACCCCCACGATCAGACCGTAGGAACTTGATCTTTTTGTTACGATGATTTTCCACTTCACTCTGAAATTGCTTGAACTTTTCAAATGTTTCAGACTTGTGCTTCATCAAGTAGACATAACCATATCTACTTAAATCGTCAGTGAAGGTGAGAAAATAACGATATCCGCCGCGTGCCTCCACGCTCATTGGACCACACACATCGGTATGTATGATTTCCAACAAGTCACTTGCACGCTCCATTGTTCCGGAGAACAGAGTCTTAGTCATCTTGCCCATGAGGCATGGTTCGCACGTGTCAAGTGAATCAAAGTCAAGTGACTCCAAAAGTCCATCAGCATGGAGTTTCTTCATGCGCTTTACACCAATATGACCCAAGAGGCAGTGCCACAAAAATATGGCGCTATCATTGTTTACTCTAACTCTTTTGGTCTCAATGTTATGTATATGCGTATCGCTATCAAGATTCAATATGAACAATCCTCTCACATTCGGTGCATGACCATAAAAGATGTTACTCATAGAAATAGAACAACCATTATTCTCAGACTTAAAAGAGTAACCGTCTCGCAATAAACAAGATCCAGATATAATGTTCATGCTCAACGCAGGCACTAAATAACAATGATTTAAGTTCATAACTAATCCCGATGGTAGTTGAAGTGACACTGTGCCGACGGCGATTGCATCAACCTTGGAACCGTTTCCTACGCGCATCGTCACTTCGTCTTTCGCCAGCCTTCGTCTATTCCGCAGTTCCTGCTTCGAGTTGCAAATGTGAGCAACAGAACTGGTATCGAATACCCAGGCACTACTACGAGAGCCGGTTAAGTACACATCAATAACATGTATATCAAATATACCTGATTTTTCTTTGCCCGCCTTCTTATCTGCCAGATACTTGGGGCAATTGCGCTTCCAGTGACCCATACCCTTGCAATAGAAGCACTCTGTTTCAGGCTTAGGTCCAGCCTTGGGTTTCTTCGGCGGATTGGCAACAGGCTTGCCGCTCTTCTTCGAATTGCCCTTCTTGCCTTTGCCGTTTCTCTTGAAACTAGTGGTCTTGCTCACCATCAACACTTGATGCTCTTTACGGAGTTCAAACTCTGCGACTTTCAGCATCGCAAACAACTCGCCGGGAGACTTGTTCATCCCTTGCATGTTGTAGTTCAACACAAAGACTTTATAGCTTGGCGGCAGTGATTGAAGGATTCTGTCAGTGATAGCTTCTTGCGGGAGTTCAATCCCCAGTTCAGCTAGACGGTTTGAGTACCCAGACATTTTGAGCACATGTTCACTGACAGACGAGTTTTCCTCCATCTTGCAAGCATAGAATTTATCGGAGGTCTCATACCTCTCGATCAGGGTGTTCTTCTGAAAGATAAACTTCAACTCCTGGAACATCTCAAATGCTCCATGACGCTCAAAGCGACGTTGAAGTCCCGGTTCTAAGCCATACAAGACTGCACATTGAACTATTGAGTAGTCCTCCTTACGTGCTAACCAAGCGTTCTTAACATCCTGATCAGCCGTAGCGGGTGGTTCATCTCCTAGCGCAGCATTAAGGACATAATCCTTCTTTCCAGCTTGTAAGATTAGCTTAAGATTACGAGCCCAGTCTACAAAGTTGCTTCCATCATCTTTCAACTTAGCTTTCTCTAGGAACGTATTAAAATTCAGGATGACACTTGTGTGAGCCATGATCTACAACACAAACATATTCAAAGTGGACTTAGACTATGTTCAAGATAATTAGAGTTCAACTTAATCAAATTATATGCTAAACTCCCACTCAAAAAGTACATCTCTCTAGTCATTTGAGTGGTTCATGATCCACTTACACTATCCCAAGTCCGATCATCACGTGAGTTGAGTATAATTTCAGTGGTAAGCATCCCTATGCTAATCATATCAACTATATGATTCATGATCGACCTTTCAGTCTCATGTGTTCCGAGGCCATGTCTGCACATGCTAGGCTCGTCAAGCTTAACCCGAGTGTTCCGCGTGCGCAACTGTTTTGCACCCGTTGTATGTGAACGTTGAGTCTATCACACCCGATCATCACGTGGTGTCTCGAAACGACGAACTGTAGCAACGGTGCACAGTCGGGGAGAACACAATTTCGTCTTGAAATTTTAGTGAGAGATCACCTCATAATGCTACCGTCATTCTAAGCAAAATAAGGTGCATAAAAGGATTAACATCACATGCAATTCATAAGTGACATGATATGGCCATCATCACGTGCTTCTTGATCTCCATCACCAAAGCACCGGCACGATCTTCTTGTCACCGGCGCCACACCATGATCATCCATCAACGTGTTGCCATCGTGGTTGTCGTGCTACTTATGCTATTACTACTATAGCTAGATCCTAGCAAAATAGTAAACGCATCTGCAAGCACATATGTTAGTATAAAGACAACCCTATGGCTCCTGCCGGTTGCCGTACCATCGACGTGCAAGTCGATATTTCTATTACAACATGATCATCTCATACATCCAATATATCACATCACATCGTTGGCCATATCACATCACAATCATACCCTGCAAAAACAAGTTAGACGTCCTCTAATTTTGTTGTTGCAAATTTTAGGTGGTGACCAAGGGTATCTAGTAGGATCGCATCTTACTTTCGCAAACACCACAACGGAGATATATGAGTTGCTCTTTAACCTCATCCAAGGACCTCCTCAGTCAAATCCGATTCAACTAAAGTTGGAGAAACCGACACTTGCCAGTCATCTGTGAGAAAATGGGGGTTACTCGTAACGATGAAACCAGTCTCTCGTAAGCGTACGAGTAATGTCGGTCCAAGCCGCTTCAATCCAACAATACCGCGGAATCATGAAAATACTAAGGAGGGCAGCAAAACACACATCACCGCCCACAAAACCTTTTGTGTTCTACTCGAGAAGACATCTACGCATGAACCTAGCTCATGATGCCACTGTTGGGGAACGTCGCATGGGAAACAAAAAATTTCCTACGCGCACGAAGACCTATCATGGTGATGTCCATCTACGAGAGGGGATGAGTGATCTACGTACCCTTGTAGATCGTACAGCAGAAGCGTTAGAGAACGCGGTTGATGTAGTGGAACGTCCTCACGTCCCTCGATCCGCCCCGCGAACAATCCCGCGATCAGTCCCACGATCTAGTACCGAACAGACGGCACCTCCGCGTTCGGCACACGTACAGCTCGATGATGATCTCGGCCTTCTTGATCCAGCAAGAGAGACGGAGAGGTAGAAGAGTTCTCCGGCAGCGTGACGGCGCTCCGGAGGTTGGTGATGATCTCGTCTCAGCAGGGCTCCGCCCGAGCTCCGCAGAAACGCGATCTAGAGGAAAAACTATGGAGGTATGTGGTCGGGCAGCCGTGAGAAAGTCGTCTCAAATCTGCCCTAAAAGTCCCATATATATAGGAGGCTGGAGGGGGACCTTGCCTTGGGGTCCAAGGGACTCCCAAGGGGTCGGCCGAGCCAAGGGGGGGAGGACTCCCCTCCCAAACCGAGTTGGACTTGGTTTGGTGGGAGGAGTCCCCCTCCCTTCCCACTTCTTCCCTCTTTTTTTTTCTTTTCCTTTGATTTCTTTCTCTTGGCGCATAGGCCCCCTTGGGGATGTCCCACCAGCCCAATAAGGGCTGATGTGTCTCCCCAAATCCTATGGCCTTCCCCGGAGTGGGTTGCCCCCCCCCCCCCCCGGTGAACTTCCGGAACCCATTCGTCATTCCCGGTACATTCCCGGTAACTCCGAAAACCTTCCGGTAATCAAATGAGGTCATCCTATATATCAATCTTCGTTTCCAGACCATTCCGGAAACCCTCGTGACGTCCGTGATCTCATCCGGGACTCCGAACAACATTCGGTAACCAACCATATAACTCAAATACGCATAAAACAACGTCGAACCTGAAGTGTGCAGACCCTGCGGGTTCGAGAACTATGTAGACATGACCCGAGAGACTCCTCGGTCAATATCCAATAGCGGGACCTGGATGCCCATATTGGATCCTACATATTCTACGAAGATCTTATCGTTTGAACCTCAGTGCCAAGGATTCGTATAATCCCGTATGTCATTCCCTTTGTCCTTCGGTATGTTACTTGCCCGAGATTCGATCGTCAGTATCCGCATACCTATTTCAATCTCGTTTACCGGCAAGTCTCTTTACTCGTTCCGTAACACAAGATCCCGCAACTTACACTAAGTTACATTGCTTGCAAGGCTTGTGTGTGATATTGTATTACCGAATGGGCCCCGAGATACCTCTCCGTCACACGGAGTGACAAATCCCAGTCTTGATCCATACTAACTCAACTAACACCTTCGGAGATACCTGTAGAGCATCTTTATAGTCACCCAGTTACGTTGCGACGTTTGATACACACAAAGCATTCCTCCGGTGTCAGTGAGTTATATGATCTCATGGTCATAGGAATAAATACTTGACACGCAGAAAACAGTAGCAACAAAATGACACGATCAACATGCTACGTCTATTAGTTTGGGTCTAGTCCATCACGTGATTCTCCTAATGACGTGATCCAGTTACCAAGCAACAACACCTTGTTCATAATCAGAAGACACTGACTATCATCGATCAACTGGCTAGCCAACTAGAGGCATGCTAGGGATGGTGTTTTGTCTATGTATCCACACATGTAAATGAGTCTTCATTCAATACAATTATAGCATGGATAATAAACTATTATATTGATACAGGAATTATAATAATAACTATACATTTATTATTGCCTCTAGGGCATAATTCCAACAGTATCAACTCCCCCAAGCTTAGACCTCGCTTGTCCTCAAGCGAAAGTCGAGCTCAATAAATATGTCCACATGTTTAGGGAGAGAGGTGTCGACAAAACAAGATACGAACATGCATGCATCATGATCAAGATCGGAACAGCAATACCAACATATAATCTCTCATGCTAAAGTGATAATTCCTTCACAAAGTAAAGCATGGATCAAGAACCTTACCGAGAAGTAACAACCGATAGCCTTTAGTCATTGAAGCAATGGCAATTTATCACAACATCAGAAAGAGTCCAATAAGAGCTTGTAAAGCAAATCCACATACTCAATCATTCTTTCATTCTCTACAATTGCTACAACTCACGTGGTACTCATGAGATCAAAGTTTCAGCTGAACACAGAGAAAGATAGGGGCTTATATTTGCCTCCTAACTACTTACCTCAAGGGTAATGTCAACAATAACGATTCATGGATACCTACCTCCAAGTTGACATATGAATATAGATCTTTCCCAAGCATGTGACGGTAGCCAAGACAAAGGCAAAATAAGGAATTGCTGAAGATCACCATGACTCTTTTAAGGGCAAAAAGTAAAGGTACAAGATATGCCCTTCGCAGAGGGAAGCAGAGGTTGTCATGCGCTTTTGAGGTTTGGATGCGTGTCCTCTTAGTGAGCAGGAACGTCACTTTATATTGCCTCCTGTGATGAAGAACTTTGTTATGCAGTCTGTCGCTTTTATGTCTTCCTCATCACATGTTCGTATAAAGCTTATTTTCCACACACTAATAGATCATACATATTAGAGAGCAATTTAATTGCTTGCACCGATGACAACTTACTTGTGGGATCTTATTCAATCCATTGGTCGGTATGGTGGACACTCATGGCAAAACTGGTTTGAAAGTTTATGGATGCACAAGTAGTATCTCTACTTAGTGCGGGAGTTTTTGGCTAATATGAGGTGGAAGCAATCGTCACATGCTAAGGGATATGTAATCGTATAACATTGTTCGGAGACAAGCAAACACAATTCATTACGTTGTCTTCCTTGTCCAACATCTACTTCTAGGCATGAAATAGTTTGGCGAGTGTTCACAATCATAGATGGTGTCAGAGATGATATATTTATATGTGAACCTCTCCTTCTTTATCACTTCCTATTAATTGCAACAATGACCAAGGTCTACGTTAGCCTACCCTTAACAAGTTTCAATCCTCATTCTTTTTATATGTGAAGCCATCACTTCCCATAAGATCATTACATGATCTTTCATGCTTTTGTTCTATTCTCACTCTTTTATCATGGCAAGAGGCAAATCCCTTCAACTAAGACACTCTTTATTATATGGCTCACGAGCAACAATACATCGGGGGTGACACAAAGCAAAACTCAAGACTGAAACACTAAGACTTTTAAACTACTAGAGAAAAAGAAAAAGAAAAACTGAAAAGGAAAACTAAAACAAAGGTAAAGGCAAAAGATGTGATGGTGATACGATACCGGGGCAACTCCCCCAACCTTGGCACAACCCAAGGGGATTGCCCATACCAATGCTCAGTTGTCTTCCTTTGGTGGTGAAGGTGGAGGAGTTGCTGCAATCTTTGACTCCAAGAGGGCCATTAATCTTTGATTTATACCTTGGAGATCTGCTATAGAAAACAGGCTTGAACCGAAAAACAGAGGAAATCTGCGTGATGCAGGGGTCAGACCAAACGGAAGTATATATAATGATTTTTTCTAGACCAGAAGGAGTCGCCTGCACGAAAACGGAGTCCGAGAGGCGCACGAGGTGGCCACAAGCCCTCACGGCACGGCCAGGGGGTGGGCCCGTGCCGTACAGGCTTGTCGCCTCCTCACGCACTTTCCGGACTACTTCCAATTTTTGTATTTTTTCAAATACTCCAAAACGGAGAAAATTTCCTACTGGAAAAGTTTTGGACTCTGTTTTCTTACCGAATCACATACCTCTTCGTTTTCGGAGTCTGAAACAGGCTGATAAATATCCCTTAGTTATTCTTCCGGAGTTATGGTATTGATGATATTGCTTTCAACATTTATGGGAGTACCTGAAATATAATGCTTAATTCTCTGCCCATTTACCACTCTCGGACAATTACCTTTCGTGTTGTTGATCTTGATAGCACCAAAATGATATACTTCCTCAACAACATAGGGACCTTCCCATTTAGAGAGAAGCTTGCCTGCAAAGAATCTTAAACGAGACTTATATAGCAAGACATAATCACCTACATTGAACTCAAGCTTTTGTATCCTCTTATCATGCCACCTCTTAACCTTCTCTTCGAATAGCTTGGCATTCTCATATGCCTGAGTTCTCCACTCATCAAGCGAGCTAATATCAAATAACCTCTTCTCACCGGCAAGTTTGAAATCAAAGTTGAGCTCTTTGATTGCCCAATAAGCTTTATGCTCTAGCTCAAGAGGTAAGTGACATGCTTTCCCATACACCATTTTGTACGAAGACATGCCCATGGGATTCTTATATGCAGTTCTATAAGCCCATAGTGCATCATCAAGCTTCTTAGACCAATTCTTTCTAGACCTGTTGACAGTCTTTTGCAGAATTAGTTTAATCTCTCTATTACTTAGCTCTACTTGACCACTGGACTGAGGGTGATAGGGAGACGCAATTCTATGGTTGACATCGTACTTAGCAAGTGTTTTACGGAAAGCACCATGAACGAAGTGTCAACCACCGTCGGTCATTAGATATCTAGGGACTCCAAATCTAGGGAAGATAACTTCTTTCAGCATCTTGATAAAGGTGTTGTGATCAGCACCTAGTGGGGATAGCTTCTACCGACTTAGTGACGTAATCAACAACAACTAAGATATGCGTATACCCATTGGATTTTGGAAGAGGTCCCATATAATCAAAGCCCCACACATCAAATGGTTCAATGACAAGTGAATAGTTCATAGGCATTTCCCGATGTTTGCTAATATTACCTATTCTTTGACATTTGTCACAAGACAAGAGGAACTTACGAGCATCCTTGAAGAGAGTGGGCCAATAGAAACCTGATTGCAATACATTGTGTGCAGTTCTATGTCCCGCATGGTGTCCTCCGTAGGCCTCGGAGTGACACTTCTGTAGGATCTGTCCCTGTTCATGTTCAGGTACACAACGTCTAATAACACCATCTACTCCTTCCTTATAAAGGTGAGGATCATCCCAAAAGTAATGTCTCAAGTCAAAGAAGAATTTCTAATTTTGCTGATATCTGAAACTAGGTGGTATGTATTTGGCAACGATATAGTTTGGATAATCAGCATACCACAGTGCACTACGTGAAGTATTGATGACATTCAGTTGCTCATCGGGAAAGCTATCATCAATAGGTTATGGGTCATCAAGAACGTTCTCCAACCTAGACAAGTTATTGTTGGAAATATGCCCTAGAGGCAATAATAAAATAGTTGTTATCATATTTCTCTGTTCATGATAATCGTCTATTGTTCATGCTATAATTGTATTAACAGGAAACAGTAATACATGTGTGAATAAATAGATCACAATGTGTCCCTACCAAGCCTCTAGTTGGCTAGCTCGTTAGTCAACAGATGATCATGGGCATTAGATGTCATTGATAACGGGATCACATCATTGGGAGAATGATGTGATGGACAAGACCCAATCATAAGCCTAGCACTAGATCGTATTGTTCGTATGCTAAAGCTTTTCTAATGTCAAGTATCTTTTCCTTCGACCGTGAGATTGTGCAACTCCTGGATACCGTAGGAGTGCTTTGGGTGTATCAAACGTCACAACGTAACTGGGTGACCATAAAGGTGCACTACGGGTACCTCCGAAAGTGTCTGTTGGGTTGGTACGAATCGAGATCGGGATTTGTCACTCCGTGTGACGGAGAGGTATCTCTGGGCCCACTCGGTAGAACATCATCATGAGCTCAATGTGACTAAGGAGTTAGTCACACGATGACGTGCTACGGAACGAGTAAAGAGACTTACTGGTAACGAGATTGAACAAGGTATAGGTATACCGACGATCGAATCTCGGGCAAGTTCTATACCGACAGACAAAGGGAATCGTATACGGGATTGATTGAATCCTTGACATCGTGGTTCATCCGATGAGATCATCGTGGAGCTAGTGGGAGCCACCATGGGTATCCAGACCCCGCATATGGTTATTGGCCAGAGAGGTGTCTCGGTCATGTCTGCCTGTCTCCCGAACCCGTAGGGTCTACACACTTAAGGTTCGATGACGCTAGGGTTATAGGGAATTGTTGTACGAGGTTACCGAAAGTTGTTCGGAGTCCCGGATGAGATCCTGGACATCACGAGGAGCTCCGGAATGGTCCGGAGGTAAAGATTGATATATAGGACGGATGGTTTTGGACACCGAAAGTGTTTCGGGCGTCACCGGTAATGTACCGGGACCACCGGGACCACCGGAGGTGGTCCCGGGGGACCACCGAAGGGGGGCAACGACCCCGGGAGGCTAGATGGGCTAAGTGGGGAAGGGAACCAGCCCCTAGGTGGGCTGGTGCGCCCCCCACCCAGCCCATGCGCACCAGAGAAAGGGGGAGGGGGGAACCCTAGCATAGGTGGGCCTAAGGCCCACCAGAGGGGTGCGCCACCCCTCCTCCCTGCCCTGGCCGCCGCCCCCTCTCCCATCTGGGGCTGCCGCACCCCTTGGGGGTGGGAACCCTAAGGGCTGCGCCCCCTCCCTCTCCCCCTATATATAGTTGAGGGTTCGGGGCTGTTTGAGACACGGTTTCATCTCTCTCTCGGCGCAGCCCCGCTCCTCTCCCTCCTCCTCTCTGCCGGCGCTTGGCGAAGCCCTGCCGGGAGACCTCGTCTCTCCATCGACGCCACGCTGTCGTGCTGCTGGAGTTCTTCCCCAACCTCTCCCTCCTCCTTGCTGGATCAAGGTGCGGGAGACGTCACCGGGCTGCACGTGTGTTGAACGCGGAGGTGTCGTAGTTTGGCACTAGATCGGAATCGCTGCGAGTACGACTCCATCAACCGCGTTCTAGCAACGCTTCCGCTGAGCGAGCTCCAAAGGTATGAAGATGCTCTTACCCCTCTCTCGTTGCTGGTCTCTCCATAGGAAGATCTGAATATGCGTAGGAATTTTTTTGAATTTATGCTACGTTACCCAACAGTGGTATCAGAGCCAGGTTTTCTATGCGTAGATTCCATGCACGAGTAGAACACAAAAGTTGTGGACGATGATTTGTCAATTTGCTTGCCTCTACTAGTCTTATTCTTTTCCGGCGGTATTGTGGGACAAAGCGGCCCGGACCGACCTTACACGTACACTTACGTGAGACTGGTTCCACCGACCGACATGCACATCGTGCATAAAGGTGGCTAGCGGGTGTCTGTCTCTCCTACTCTATTCGGATTGGATTTGATGAAAAGGGTCCTTATGAAGGGTAAATAGCTTTGGCATATCATCGTTGTGGCTGTCACGTAGGTAAGAAGGCGTTCTTGCTAGAAACCCAAATCAGCCACGTAAAACTTGCAACAACAATTAGAGGACGTCTAACTTGTTTTTGCAGGGTTTGACATGTGGTGTGATATGGCCAAAGTTGTGATGTTGCATGTATGATGTATGAGATGATCATGTTATTGTAATAGGTTTCACGACTTGCATGTCGATGAGTATGACAACCGGCAGGAGCCATAGGAGTTGTCTTAATTTATTGTATGAGATGCGACGCCATGTGCTTACTACTTTTACTTCATCGCTAACGGTTAGCTATAGTAGTAGTGATAGTAGTAGTTGGCGTGACGACTTCACGGAGACACGATGATGGAGATCATGGTGTCACGCCGGTGACGATGATGATCATGCGATGCCTGAAGATGGAGATCGAAAGAGCAAAGATGATAATGGCCATATCATGTCACTATATGATTGCATTGTGATGTTTATCATGTTTTACATCTTATTGCTTAAAACGACGGTAGCATAATAAGATGATCCCTCTTAAAATTTCGAGAACGTATTCCCCTAAGTGTGCATCGTTGCGAAGGTTCGTTGTCTCGAAGCACCACGTGATGATCGGGTGTGATAGATTCTAACGTTTGCATACAACGGGTGTAAGCCAGATTTACACACGCGAAACACCTAGGTTGACTCGACGAGCTTAGCATGTACAGACATGACCTCGAATACAAGAGACCGAAAGGTCGAACATGAGTCGTATGGTTGAATACGATCAGCATGAAGTTGCTCACCATGGTGACTAGTCCGTCTCACGTGATGATCAGACACGGGTTACTCAACATGGATCATGTATCACTTAGATGACTAGAGGGATGTCGATTTAAGTGGGCGTTCATACTTAATTTGATTAAATGAACTTAATTGTCATGAACTTAGTCTAAACGTTGTCTTTATAAATATTGTAGATGTCCAACGTCAACCTCAACTTCAACGCATTCCTAGAGAAAAACAAGCTGAAAGATGATGGTAGCAACTATGCGGACTGGGTTCGCAACCTGAAGCTCATCCTTGAAGCAGCTAAAAAGGCTTATGTCCTTAATGCGCCGCTAGGTGACCCTCCCGCTCCTGCAGCAGCCCAGGACATTTTGAACGTCTGGCAAGCGCGGAGTGATGACTACTCTCTGGTCAGGTGTGGCATGTTATACAATTTAGAAACGGGGCTCCAAAGGCGTTTTGAGCAATACGGGGCATATGAGATGTTCCAGGAGCTGAAGCTAGTTTTTCAAGCTCATGCCCGTGTCGAGAGATATGAAGTCTCCGACAAGTTCTTCAGCTGTAAGATGGAGGAGAACAGTTCTGTCAGTGAGCACATACTCAAAATGTCTGGGTTACACGGTCGTCTGACTTCACTTGGAGTCGAACTTCCGGATGATGCTGTCATTGACAGAATCCTCCAGTCTCTCCCACCAAGCTACAAAGGCTTTGTGCTTAACTACAACATGCAAGGGATGGAGAAGACCATTCCCGAGTTGTACTCGATGCTCAAGTCTGCAGAAGTAGAAATCAAGAAGGAGCATCAAGTGTTGATGGTCAACAAGACCACTAGTTTCAAGAAAGGCAGGGGTAAGAAGAACTTCAAGAAAGACGGCAAAGTTGTTGCCGCGCCCGGTAAGCCAGATGCCGGGAAGAAGAAAAAGAACGGACCCAAGCCTGAGACTGAGTGCTTCTATTGCAAGGGAAAAGGTCACTGGAACCGGAACTGCCCCAAATACTTAGCGGACAAGAAGGCCGACAACGTTAAAGGTATATGTGATATACATGTTATTGATGTGTACCTTACCAGCGCTCGTAGTAGCTCCTGGGTATTTGATACCGGTGCTATTGCTCACATTTGCAACTCAAAGCAGGAACTGCGGAATAAGCGGAGACTGGCCAAGGACGAGGTGACGATGCGCGTCGGGAATGGTTCAAAGGTCGATGTGATCGCCGTCGGCACGCTACCTCTACATCTACCGTCGGGATTAGTTTTAAACCTTAATAATTGTTATTTAGTACCAGCTTTAAGCATGAACATTGTATCAGGGTCTTGCTTAATGCGAGACGGCTACTCATTTAAGTCAGAGAATAATGGTTGTTCTATTTATATGAGTGATATGTTTTATGGTCATGCTCCGCTAGTGAATGGTTTATTCTTGATGAATCTCGATCGTGATGTTACACATATTCATAGTGTGAGTACCAAAAGATGCAAAGTTGATAATGATAGTCCCACATACGTGTGGCACTGCCGCCTTGGTCATATCGGCGTTAAGTGCATGAAGAAGCTCCATATTGATGGACTATTAGAGTCTCTTGACTTTGAATCATTTGACACATGCGAACCGTGCCTCATGGGCAAGATGACTAAGACTCCATTCTCAGGAATAATGGAGAGAGCAACCGACTTATTGGAAATAATACATACTGATGTGTGTGGTCCAATGAACATCGAAGCTCGCGGTGGTTATCGTTATGTTCTCACTCTCACCGATGATTTGAGTAGGTATGGGTATATCTACTTGATGAAGCACAAATCTGAGGCGTTTGGAAAGTTCAAGGAATTTCAGAGTGAGGTTGAGAATCAACGTGACAGACAAATTAAATGTCTACAATCTGATCGTGGAGGAGAATATTTGAGTCACGAGTTTGGCACACACCTAAGGAAGTGTGGAATCGTTTCACAACTGACGCCGCCTGGCACACCGTAGCGCAACGGAGTGTCTGATCGTCGTAATCGCACTTTATTAGATATGGTACGATCTATGATGTCTCTCACCGACTTACCGCTATCATTTTGGGGATACGCATTAGAAACTGCAGCATTCACTTTAAATAGGGCACCGTCTAAATCCGTTGAGACGACACCGTATGAACTATGGTTTCGCAAGAAACCTAAGTTGTCGTTTCTTAAAGTTTGGTGCTGCGATGCTTATGTGAAGAAACTTCAACCAGAAAAGCTCGAACCCAAAGCGGAGAAATGCGTATTCATAGGATACCCTAAGGAAACTATTGGGTATACCTTCTATCTTAGATCCGAAGGTAAAACCTTTGTTGCCAAGAACGGATCCTTTCTAGAGAAAGAGTTTCTCTCGAAAGAAGTAAGTGGGTGGAAGGTAGAACTTGATGAGGTAATTACACCCCCTCTCGAACAGGAAAGTAGCGCATCGCAAGAAGTTGTTCCTGTGGTGCCTACACCGACTGAAGAGGAAGTTAATGTTGATGATCATGAAGCTTCGGATCAAGTTACTACTGAACCGCGAAGGTCCACAAGGGTACGCTCTGCACCAGAGTGGTACGGCAACCCTGTGATGGAAATCATGTTGTTAGACAACGGTGAACCTTCGAACTATGAAGAAGCGATGGCGGGCCCGGATTCCAACAAATGGCTTGAGGCCATGAAATCCGAGATAGGATCCATGTATGAGAACAAAGTATGGACTTTGGTGGACTTGCCCGATGACCGGCGAGCCATAGAAAATAAATGGATCTTCAAGAAGAAGACTGATGCAAACGGTAATGTATCCGTTTACAAAGCTCGACTTGTTGCAAAGGGTTTTTGACAAATTCAAGGAGTTGACTACGAAGAGACTTTCTCTCCCGTAGCGAAGCTGAAATCAGTCCGAATCATGTTAGCAATTGCCGCCTTTTATGATTATGAAATTTGGCAAATGGACGTCAAAACAGCGTTCCTTAACGGGAACCTTAAGGAAGAGTTGTATATGATGCAACCAGAAGGTTTTGTCGACCCTAAGGGTGCTAACAAAGTGTGCAAGCTCCAGCGCTCCATCTATGGGCTGGTGCAGGCATCTCGGAGTTGGAACATTCGCTTTAATAAGGTGATTAAAACGTTTGGGTTCATACAGGTTTACGGAGAAGTCTGTCTGTACAAGAAAGTGAGTGGGAGCTCTGTAGCTTTCCTCATACTATATGTGGATGACATATTATTGATGGGGAATAATATAGAGATGTTGGAGAGCATAAAGGCCTATTTGAACAAGAGTTTTTCAATGAAGGACCTTCGAGAAGCTGCATACATATTAGGCATCAAGATCTATAGAGATAGATCGAGACGCCTCATAGGTCTTTCGCAAAGTACATACCTTGACAAGATATTGAAGAAGTTCAATATGGAAAACTCAAAGAAAGGGTTCTTGCCAGTTTTGCAAGGTATGAGATTGAGTAAGACTCAGTCGCCGACCACGGCAGCAGATAGAGACAAGATGAGTTCTGTCCCTTACGCTTCAGCCGTGGGCTCTCTAATATATGCCATGCTGTGTACCAGACCTGATATAAACCTTGCCATAAGTTTGGTAGGGAGGTACCAAAGTAATCCCGGTGCGGAACACTGGACAGCGGTCAAGAATATCCTTAAGTACCTGAAAAGGACTAAGGAAATGTTTCTCGTTTATGGAGGTGACGAAGAGCTCGTCGTAAAGGGTTACGTCGACGCTAGCTTCGACACAGATACGGAAGACTCTAAGTCACAGACCGGATACATATATGTCTCGAATGGTGGGGCAGTGAGCTGGTGCAGCAGCAAACAAGAAGTCGTGGCAGCATCTACATGTGAAGCGGAGTATATAGCTGCTTCAGAAGCGACTCATGAAGGAATTTGGATGAAGGAGCTCATCACCGACCTTGGAGTGGTTCCAAGCGCGTCGGGTCCTATGACACTCTTCTGTGATAACACTGGAGCCATTGCCATAGCCAAGGAGCCCAGGTTTCACCGGAAGACGAAGCACATCAAGCGCCGCTACAACTCCATCTAGGACCATGTCCAGAGTGGAGTAATAGATATTTGTAAAGTACACACGGATCTGAATATTGCAGACCCATTGACTAAACCTCTTCCACGAGCAAAACATGATCAACACCATAATGCTATGGGTGTTCGATACATCACAATGTAACTAGATTATTGACTCTAGTGCAAGTGGGAGACTGTTGGAAATATGCCCTAGAGGCAATAATAAAATAGTTATTATCATATTTCCCTATTCATGATAATCGTCTATTGTTCATGCTATAATTGTATTAACAGGAAACAGTAATACATGTGTGAATAAATAGATCACAATGTGTCCCTAGCAAGCTTCTAGTTGGCTAGCTCGTTAGTCAATAGATGATCATGGTTTCCTGATCATGGGCATTAGATTTCATTGATAACGGGATCACATCATTGGGAGAATGATGTGATGGACAAGACCCAATCCTAAGCCTAGCATTAGATCGTATTGTTCGTATGCTAAAGCTTTTCTAATGTCAAGTATCTTTTCCTTCGACCGTGAGATTGTGCAACTCCCGGATACCGTAGGAGTGCTTTGGGTGTATCAAACGTCACAACGTAACTGGGTGACCATAAAGGTGCACTACGGGTACCTGCGAAAGTGTCTGTTAGGTTGGTATGAATCGAGATCGGGATTTGTCACTCCGTGTGACGGAGAGGTATCTCTGGGCCCACTCGGTAGAACCTCATCATGAGCTCAATGTGACTAAGGAGTTAGTCACACGATGACGTGCTACGGAACGAGTAAAGAGACTTACTGGTAACGAGATTGAACAAGGTATAGGTATACCGACGATCGAATCTCGGGCAAGTTCTATACCGACAGACAAAGGGAATCGTATACGGGATTGATTGAATCCTTGACATCGTGGTTCGTCCGATGAGATAATCATGGAGCTAGTGGGAGCCACCATGGGTATCCAGACCCCGCTGATGGTTATTGGCCAGAGAGGTGTCTCGGTCATGTCTGCCTGTCTCCCGAACCCGTAGGGTCTACACACTTAAGGTTCGATGATGCTAGGGTTATAGGGAATTGTTGTACGAGGTTACCAAAAGTTGTTCGGAGTCCCAGATGAGATCCCGGACGTCACGAGGATCTCCGGAATGTTCCGGAGGTAAAGATTGATATATAGGACGGATGGTTTTGGACACCGGAAGTGTTTCGGGCGTCACCGGTAATGTACCGGGACCACCGAAGTTGGGCAATGACCCCGGGAGGCTAGATGGGCTAAGTGGGGAAGGGAACCAGCCCCTAGGTGGGCTGGTGCACCCCCCACCCAGCCCATGCGCACCAGAGAAAGGGGGAGGGGGGGAACCCTAGCATAGGTGGGTCTAAGGCCCACCAGAGGGGTGCGCCACCCCTCCTCCCTGCCCTGGCTGCCGCCCCCTCTCCCATCTGGGGCTGCCGCACCCCTTGGGGGTGGGAACCCTAAGGGCTGCACCCCCTCCCTCTCCCCCTATATATAGTTGAGGGTTCGGGGCTGTTTGAGACACGGCTTCATCTCTCTCTCGGCGTAGCCCCGCTCCTCTCCCTCCTCCTCTCTGCCGGCGCTTGGCGAAGCCCTGCCGGGAGACCTGGCCTCTCCATCGACACCACGCCGTCGTGCTGCTGGAGTTCTTCCCCAAACTCTCCCTCCTCCTTGCTGGATCAAGGTGCGGGAGACGTCACCGGGCTGCACATGTGTTGAACGCGGAGGTGCCGTAGTTCGGCACTAGATTGGAATCGCTGCGAGTACGACTCCATCAACCGCGTTCTAGCAACGCTTCCGCTTAGCGATCTTCAAAGGTATGAAGATGCTCTTACCCCTCTCTCGTTGCTGGTCTCTCCATAGGAAGATCTGAATATGCGTAGGAATATTTTTGAATTTATGCTACGTTACCCAACAGTTATCTCCTACTGGGTTATCAGCACCCTTTCTGGTAGCAAGAGAACCCATCTGATAAGTTTAGGTTTAGTGTCCTTCTTCTCCATGAGGTACTTAATAGCAGCATGATCAGTGTGAATAGTGACTTTGGAATCAACTATGTAAGACCTGAACTTTTCACATGCAAACACGACTGCTAAAAAATCCTTCTCCGTAGTGGCATAGTTTCTTTGGGCACTATCTAGATTTTTACTAGCGTAGTGAATAACATTCAATTTCTTATCAACTCTCTACCCTAGAACAACACCAACAGCATAATCACTAGCGTCACACATGATCTCAAAAGGCAAGTTCCAATCAGGTGGTTGAACAATAGGTGCAGTTGTCAAAGCCCTCTTAAGTATTTCGAAGGCTTCCTCACAATCCTCGTCAAAGACAAAAGGAATACCCTTTTGCAAGAGGTTGGTAAGAGGCCTAGGAATCTTAGAGAAGTCTTTAATGAACCTTCTATAGAAACCAGCATGACCAAGGAAACTACTTATTCCTCTCATATCTGTGGGGTATGGCATTTTCTCAATTGCATCAACCTTAGCCTTATCGACTTCAATACCTCTTTCAGAAATTTTATGTCCTAAGACGATGCCTTCATTAACCATAAAGTGACACTTCTCCCAATTCAAGACAAGATTGGTGTCTTTACATCTCTGTAAGACTCGACCAAGGTTGTTGAGGCAATCATCAAAGGAAGACCCATAAACGCAGAAGTCATCCATGAAAACCTCGACAATCTTTTCACAAAAGTCAGAGAATATAGCCATCATACATCTTTGAAAAGTGGAAGGTGCATTACATAAGCCAAAAGGCATACATCTATAAGCAAAGGTACCAGAAGGGCAGGTGGAAGTGGTTTTCTCCTGATCAGATTGTGCAACTGGTATTTGGGAGAAACCAAAATAACCGTCTAGAAAGCAGAAGTGTGTGTGTTTGGATAGTCTTTCTAGCATTTGGTCGATAAAAGGAAGAGGGTAATGATCTTTCCTAGTGGCCTTATTCAACTTCCTAAAATCAATCACCATCCTATAGCCAGTAATAATCCTCTCTGGGATCAACTCATCCTTATCGTTAGGGACAACGGTGATGCCTCCCTTCTTAGGAATGCAATGCACCGGACTCACCCAATCGCTATGAGCAACAGGATAGATAATACCCGCTTCCAGGAGCTTTAGTATTTCTTTTCTTACTACTTCTTTCATCTAAGGATTCAATCTCCTTTGATGATCAACAACTGGTTTTAAATCGGGATCAGTTTTGATCTTGTGCTGGCATAGAGTGGGACTAATGCCCTTAAGATAATAAAGAGTATATCCAATAGCAGCACGATGCTTCCTTGGAGTTTTTAGTAGCTTCTTTTCTTCATGCTCTGAGAGGCTAGCACTAATAATGACAGGATATATCTCCTTTTCATCAAGATAGGCATACTTAAGAGTATCAGGCAACTGTTTAAGCTCGAACACATGATCACCCTTTGGTGGGGGTGGATCCCCAAGGAGTTCAACAGGCAAGTTATTCTTAAGGATAGGATATTGTTCTAAGACAACTCTATCTATTTCATCCCTTTCATCCATATGCATATCATTTTCATGCTTAAGAAAGTATTGCTCTAAGGGATCAGTAGGAGGCACGACAATAGAGGCTAAGGCAATAGTTTCATCCCTAGTAGGCAACTCCTTTTCATGAGGTTGTCTACCAAACTTAGAGAAATTGAACTCATGTGACACACCTTCAAAGCCAACAATGACAGTTTGCTTCTCACAATCAATATGAGCATTGACGGTATTGAGAAAAGGTCTACCAAATATGATGGGACAAAAGCTATCTTGTGCGGTAGCAAGAACGAGGAAATCAGCAGGATACTTCGTTTTACCACACAAGACTTCAACATCCCTAACAATTCCCACAGGGCAGATAATATCTCTATTGGCAAGTTGAATAGTGACATCTATAGGTTCTATCTCAACAGGTGTAATCTCATCTTTGACTTCATCGTATAAGGATTGAGGTATTGCACTAATACTAGCACCCAAGTCACATAAACCATCATAGCAATGATCTCCTATCTTAACAGAAACTACAGCCATGCCAACAACAGGCCTATGTTTGTCTCTAGCGTGAGGTTTAGCAATCCTAGCAGCATCTTCACAAAAGTGAATATTATGTCCCTCAACTTCCTCAGGCAGAAGATCTTTGATAATAGCAATGCTAGGTTCAACTCTAATTTTCTCAGGGGGTGTAGGTGTTCTAATATAGCCTCTATGTATGACAGTTGAAGCTTTAGAATGATCCTTTATCCTAACAGGGAAAGGTGGTTTCTCAATGTAAGCACTGGGAACCACGGGATCATTATAGGCAATGACTTTCTCTTCAACTGGAGTGGGTTTAACTACATTGACTTCTAAAGGAGGATGATATTTAAACCACTTCTCTTTGGGAGATCAATATGAGCAGCAAAAGATTCACACAATGAAGCTACTATCTCAGAGTCAAGTCCATACTTAGCGCTAAAGTCACAAAAAGTATTTGTCTCAACAAAGGATTTAACGCAATCAAAAGTGAAATTCATACCTGACTCCTTACCTTCTTCAAGCTCCTAATCTTCAGAGTTGCGTTTAATCTTCTCCAATAAATTCCATTTGAAGTCAATATCTCTCTTCATAAAAGAACCGGTACAAGAAGTGTTGAGCATGGTGCGATCATCATGAGAAAGCCGAGCATAGAAGTTCTGAATGATAATTTCTCTCGAGAGCTCATGATTGGGCATGAATATAGAATTGATTTAAGCCTCCCCCAAGCTTGAGCGATGCTTTCCCTATCACGAGGCCAAAAATTGTAAATATAGTTTCGATCATGATGTACTAAATGCATAGGATAAAACTTTTGATGAAATTCCAATTTCAACCGATTGTAGTCCCATGATCCAGTATCATCACATAGCCTATACCATGTCAAAGCCTTATCCTTCAAAGATAAAGGAAAGACCCTCTTCTTGACCTCATCCTCGGGCACACCTGCAATCTTAAATAAACCACAAACTTCATGTACCTAGATGAGATGCAAGTCTGGATGTGAAGTTCCATCTCCTATAGAAGGATTAGCCAGCAGTTTCTCAAGCATACCCGAAGGAAATTCAAAGCAAATATTTTTAGTAGGTGCAGCAGGTTGAGGTGAAACCATTCGTGCTTCCGTTCGAGGTGAAGATACCCCGAACAAGCCCCTCAAAGGATTAGTATCCATAGTGACAAGTGACAATAAATTTCAGCACACTATATGAATGTTTCCTTACTAAGTTCCACTTACCAAATGCGCTTCACTCCCCGGCAACGACGCCAGAAAAGAGTCATGATGACCCACAAGTATAGCGGATCAATCATAGTCCTTTCGATAAGTAAGAGTGTCGAACCCAACGAGGAGCGGAAGGATCTGACAAGTGGTTTTCAGTAGGGAAAAATCTGCAAGCACTGAAATTGTCAGTAACAAGTGATTGTGTGGTGAGACGATTCATAGCAAGCAACAAGTAATGAAAGTATCAACGGTGCGGCAAAGTGTCCCAATCCCTTTTGTATCAAGGGACAAGCTTGGACAAAGTTTTATAGGAGGAAAAACGCTCCCGAGGACACACGGGAATTTCTCTCATGCTAGTTTCATCATGTTCATATGATTCACGTTCGTTACTTTGATAGTTTGATATGTGGGTGGACCGATGCTTGGGTACTGCCCTTACTTGGACAAGAATCCCACTTATGATTAACCCCTCTCTCAAGCATCCGCAACTACGAATGAGGAATTAAGACAAAGTCTAACCATAGCATTAAATAAGTGGATCCAAATCATCCCCTTACAAAGTAACGCATAAACTAGGGTTTAAGCTTCTGTCACTCTAGAAACCCATCATCCACTTACTACTTCCCAATGCCTTCCTCTAGGCCCAAATAATGGTGAAGTGTTATGTAGTCGACGTTCACATAACACCACTAGAGGAAAAACAACATACAACATATCAAAATACCGAACGAATACCAAATTCACATGACTATTATTAGCATGACTTATCCATGTCCTCAGGAACAAAAGTAACTACTCACAAAGCATAATAATAATCATGATCAAAGGTGTAATGAGTAGCATCAAGGATCTGAACATAAACTCCTCCACCAAATAATCCAACTAGCATCAACTACAAAGAGTAATCAACACTACTAGCAACCTTACAAGTACCAATCGGAGTCACGAGACGGAGATTGGTTACAAGTGATGAACAAGGGTTTGGAGATGAGATGGTGCTGATGAAGATGTTGATGGTGACGAGTCCCCTCCGATGAGAGGAGTTTTAGTGATGACGATGGCGACGATTTCCCCCTCCGGGAGGGAAGTTTCCCTGGTAGGATCGTCCTGCCGGAGCTCTAGATTGGTTCTCCTCAAGTTCCGCCTCGTGGCAGCGGCGAAACCACGAAAAAGCTCCTGTCTGATTTTTTCCTGGACGAAACCCTCCATATAGCAAAAGAGGGGGGCAGTGGGCCAGCAGGGTGCCCACAAGCCCCCATGGCCCGGCCTGGGGGGTGGCCGCACCGTACTGGCTTGTGGCCACCCCCTGGCGCCCCTCTAGCGCTTCTTCGGCCCAGTATTTTTTTATATATTGGGAAAAAATCTCCGTTGATTTTCACGGCGTTTGGAGTTGCGCAGAATAGGTGTCTCAACTTTGCTCCACTTTCATGCCAGAATTCCAGTTGCCAGTATTCTCCCTCTTCATGTAAACCTTGCAAAATAAGAGAGAAAAGGCATAAGAATAGTACCTGAAGTGAAATAACAGCCAATGAAGCGATAAATATCAACATGAAAACATGATGCCAAATGGACGTATCACAAGGCAGCTTGCTTCTTATGGGCAGTGAAACATTTTTCAGAGAAGTAGTAGACCATATCGTGGGGGCTACGCACACAACCAGGAGCAAGAGATGTGAACCAGGTCTTAGCATCATCCTTTAGCAAGAAAGAAAACAGCTTGAGGATATAGTGGTGGCGGATTTTTTCCTCACTAGTGAATAGTGTGGCTATATCGTGCAGTTTGGTAAGATGGGCTACAACCGTTTCAAACACATAACCGTGAAAAGGATCTGTAGCGACATGACTCAAAACGAGTCAAGCCTCTGTGTATCTGTGCCATCCCTAGATCAGTATGCTGGCACACACAGTACATCAATGTATATATCAAAGTGCAATCACATGTAAATAACGTAAAACTGATATATACCTCAAAATCTTAGCGGAAACAGTCAAGGGAGTGGAGTCCCAATAAACACCAACGGCAAGTTGAGTGCAGACCGTAACCCTGAATCGTACTCTTACTCGTTGAAGAATGTATCTACAACATAAGACGTTGCAGCCGTGTAGGTCAGCATATTGAATATGCCGGCAAGTCACAAAAGAGAGATGTAAAAATAACATCTATACTATATGCATATATGGCAGGTGGGGCTGTAAGTTTTTAGCGGAAAGCAAAGTTTTCTCCTACAACAAGAGAGGGGCTAAAAGCAAAATCTTACTACGTAGTTGGTTCTTAATGAGATGGTTCCACCAACCAGTTCTCACACCCAAGTTATCAATATTACCCACATCAAATATATATAACGGTGTTGAGAATTCCTGATAGTTTCAGTTCCTTTGGCTCAAGTTGTCCATGACCGTGGACACGGCTAATTGATTAGGTTTGAGTACTCTGCAGAGTTTTGCACACGTTCCCCACAAGATTTGATCGCCTCCGAGTATGTCCTCGCACTTCAGGGTGTTGAAGACCGGATGATCAAAACATGGTCTTTCAACGGGTCCGTCTGATCCCCTATCGGTGCCCATCCAATCCTACCGTTCTTCTACATCTGCTAGCACCGCCTGTCCAGAGTCGCCACGTTGTCCAACCAAGCCAGAGCCCATAATAACTTGTGGCTGGGCAGGTAAGCCTTGGGTCTTGAAAATATCCGTCCGTCTCTTTGAGCCTGGGTCAAGCTTTCCGCAAGATGTCATGGCGCTTCCCCATGCATCCCGGGTCGTCCACTGGTTTCTCCAGGGAGCCCATCTAAACCGTCCTTCACCCAGAGGTATATTTCGTTCTGAGGTCTTGCAAGTGTTGGAGTCTTCAGGTCTTGATTATTAAGTTCTCACAACACTCATGGTAAACACTCAACCAAAATCCCGTCTACTAGGAGCATAGCATAATCACGTCCCGACCAAAGTAACAAGGGGGTGGGTGCCTACCACATGATACTACATCAAGATCCAAAATTTCCAAGTACCTACTTTGCATGCAATTGGGTGAAGAAAGATAGAACTACAATGCATATAAAACATAGGTATTAATATGATCAACGTAACTTGCCTGGTGAGGTTGATGAAGAAGAATTATCGTTCTCGAGAAATAACTTGATAGAACTATTCGTCACTCTCCGATGAAATCTATATAAGCAAACATAGTATTCACATAAGCACTCACACTAGCAATCATTCTAGCAATCAAATAACAAACAACAATAAAAGTTGATGCAATCAAAACAATAAGAAAGATCGAATAAGAATCCAAAGAAAATTTCAAAGAAAACTAGGGAGTCTTCTACTACATCAAACACTAAATAGTTTTTTGTTCTAATCAGAAAATAAAACAGTAAAATAACAGAGAAAAAATAATACAAATTTAACTAAGATAAAATAAAGTATTTTTCATAAAACTATTTGAAAGTATTTTCAAATGGGAGTTAAACTAGTAGGGAAATCAATTGCAAGTTATTAGAGAACTAGAATTGATTTCATGATAACAAATAAAAGGAAATTTTGTTTTTGTTGAAAGCCTACTGTTAACTAACAGAGAACAAAATATAAACTTTCTCAAATATAAAAGAAAATAATTTAAAAACAATTATAGAAAAAGAAATAGCCATAATCCTAAAAGAACTAAAACAGAATCTGTTTTGGTAAAAACACCAAGTAAAAATATTTTAAAAAATTGAAACTTAAACTACTGAAAGATATGATTAATAGGAAACAGTAGCAAAAATAATTAATTTAAAAGCTATTTTTAAACTCCCGGTATAAGCAAAACAAGATTTAAATCAAATCTGATCTAATTCAAATTTTGAAATTTCAAACATAGGCAAATAATATGTTTTCGGAAACTACAAAAACATTGTGATCTAACGCAAAAAGAATCACCTAATTCGGAGTTATAGACTAATAGATATGAATTTTATAATTTTCTCTTTTCTGAAAAAATAATTGTGACAAGATTTCTATGAAGCTCACCGTGGCTGACACAGAGGAAGAAGTCCAGCGAGGTGGCTGCTCCGGCGAGGTGGGGAGGTCGCCGGCGGGGTGGGGAATCGGCGGAGGAGGGTCGGCGCTGTGGGGAAGGCCTCGGGGCGTCCTGGGGCGGGGAGGGGGCATCAGGGGGGTTCCTGCTCGCTCCTAGCAGTGCTCCTGTCCAACGACACGAAGAATGGCGCGAGGTGGTGCTGGCCGGCAGGGGGGCGACGAGGTTGGGGTGGAGGCGTGGGGTAGCACGGCAGGGGGTGGGGTCGCTGGAGAGGCTCGACAGGGGCGATGGGGAAGCGCCATGAGAGCTACTGTACTCCGTTCTTGACAGGAAGATGAGGATGGTGGAGCTGTGGCTACGGGCACGGAGAAGGCGAGGTGATGGGGAAAATTGAACGAGGAGAGTTTGGAAAATTGGATGAATTTGAATTCACATGAAAGGGGAAAGTCATTTTATTCCCTCTCATTCAAAAGTTTTTAAAAAGTTTCAAATTTCACTCAAGTTTCAATCAGTCAAACAAACAAACAAAAAATCTAATAATTTTATTAACATTCCAAAATTTGGGATGTTACAGGATTAGATTCGACCAGAGTGATTAACTGAGGGTCAGCAGAGAATTCATAATCCTTATCGGTCACAAAGATAGGCGAGGTGGAAAACTTCGGGTCGTATTTCATCCTAGCGTTCAGAGATTTTTCTTTCCACTTGCGCAATAATTTCCTAACATCATAGCTATCCTTGCACGCAAGAAAATCCTCAGCTATCTCTCCCTCCATAACATAACGCGTATCAGGCATAACAGGCATATCAGGTCTCGGAGAGCTAGTTCTAGCAGGCAAAATAGCAGGTTCTACTTCAATAGCATCAGTAGTTTCAGAAGTATCATCACATCTAGCAGAAACTCTAGCAATATGTGCATCAAGGAATGCACCTAGTGGCAAAGCAGTATCAAGCATAGCATCATCATAAGCATCATGGGTAGCAGAAGTAGCATCATCAAGCACACGCGACATATCAAGATTTCTAACAGGAAGTGGTGTCGCAAACTTACTCATAACTGAAGGTGAATCAAGTGCAGAGCTAGATGGCAGTTACTTACCTGTCCAAGTAGTGGAAGGCAAGACTTTAGTTCTTGGATCTACCGGGTTCCTCATAGTAACCAGCAGACGTCAATCCCAAGTGACTCAGAGAATATAGTTGTGCTTCCCCGGCAACGGCGCCAGAAAATAGTCTTGATAACCCACAAGTTTAGGGGATCACAACAGTTTTCGAGGCTAGAGTATTCAAACCAAATTTATTGATTCGACACAAGGGGAAGCGAAAGAATATTCTCAAGTATTAGCAGGTGAGTTTGTTAATTTCAACCACACCTTAAAGATTAGTGTCTGCAAGCAAAGTATCAGGAGCAAAGTGGTATGATAACAATGGTGTCAGAAAAAGATCTGTTGACGCCAGACTATTCCTAACTGTTGTATCAATGGCGCCAGTAAATAGCATGTGGACGGGGAACTTTTCTTCCCCAGCAACTGCTCCAGAAAAGTCTTGCAACAAGTAACAGCAAAGTAGCAAGGAACAGCAGTAGTGACAGCAGTAGCAAGGTACAGCAGTAGTGACAGCAGTAGCAGGAGCATTAGTAACAGTAGCTGCAGAGTAATAGCAGTAGAAACAATAGTAGCGACACAATAACGTAGCAAGGACCAGTAGTAAAAGACTCGTAGGCAGTGGATCGGTGATGGATGAGTATGACGGATGTGATTCATCATGTAACAGCTATAACACGGAGAGATAAGTAACTAGCTCCCGTTCATCAATCTAATGTAGGCATGTATTCCGTATGTAGTCATACGTGCTTAGGGAAAAGAACTTGCATGACATCTATTGTCCATCCCTCCCGTGGCAGCGGGGTCCTAATGGAAACTATGGGATATTAAGGTTCTCCTTTTAATAAAGAACCGGACCAACGCATTAACACTTGGCGAATACATGAACTCCTCATACTATGGTCATCTCCGGGAGTGGTTCCGGCTATTGTCACTCCGGGTTGCCGGGTCATAACACATAGTAGGTGACTACAAATTGCAAGATAGGATCTCAAACACACATATATTGGCGACAACATAATAGGTTTAGATCTAAAATCATGGCACTAGGGATCAATCCCCGTCAAAACTAACTCGATTACATGATAGATCTCATCCAACTCATCACCGTCCAGCAAGCCTACGATGAGATTACTCACGAACGATGAAGAGCATCATGGAATTGGCGATGGAGGAAGGTTGATGATGACGATGGCGACGATTTCCCCTCTCCGGAGCCCAAAACGGACTCCAGATCTGCCCTCCAGATGAAGAACAGGAGGTGACGCCGCCTTCGTATCGTAAAACGCGATGATTCCTTCTCTGTGGTTTTCTTTCGGGCGAGACGGAAGATATAGAGCTGAGTTTGGAGGCGGTGGTGCCACGTGGGCCCCACAAGCCCTCACGGCGCGTCCAGGGGTGGCCGCGGCCCGTGGGCTCGTGGCCCAGTGGCACACCTCCTCCGGTGGATCTTGGCGCAGGTATTTTTCATTTATTCCAGAAAAATTCTCCATAAATTTTCAGGACATTCCGAGAACTTTTATTTCTACACAAAAACAACACCATGACAATTCTGCTGAGAACAGCGTCAGTCCGGGTTAGTTCCATTCAAATCATGCAAATTAGATTCCAAAACAAGGGCAAAAGAGTTCGAAAAAGTAGATACGACGGAGACATATCAATGGACCACTTGGCAATCCTTCCCGTTGCATCACGGTTGCGCATGATCTCTGAAAGTGGAGCAGTGCTCACCACAGTGATGGCATGCTCTTGGAAGTATTGCTTCAACTTCTTTGTAGCATGGTAAACACCATTACACGTTTTTTGGTAATGGGGATAGTTCTGCTTGGAGGCGGACAAGACCTCACTGAGGTAGTAGACAGGGCGCTGCAGTAACAGTACCTTGCCCTCCTCCTTGCGTTGAACTACCAACACTACACTAAGCACGCGAGTGGTCGCGGCAATGTATATTAGTATGGGTTCCCTTTCAGCCGCCGCTACCAAGATTGGCAGGCTCGAGATGACCCGCTTGAGGTCGCGGAAGGCTTCGTCCGCCTGGTCGTTCCACTCGAATTTCGTCGTGTTCTTCATGAGCTGGTAGAGTGGAAGGGCCTTCTCGCCAAGCCGGTTGACGAACCGGCTAAGGGACGCTAGGCAGCCGGCGAACTTCTGGACGTCTAGGATTCGAGCCGGCCGCACCATCCGCTCGATGATGCCGATCTTCTCAGGGTTCGCCTCGATGCCACGAGCGGACACGAAGAACCCCAAGAGCTTGCCGCCTAGAACCCCAAAGACGCACTTCTCTGGGTTGAGCCGGATCTTGTATTCGCGCCGGTTGGCAAACGTCTCCCGCAGGTCGTCGAGGAGGCTGAAGTGCTGCTTCGTCTTGACGACGATGTCATAGACATAGACGTGGATGTTTTTGCCGATCTGTGGTAGTTGGCACTGCTGCATGCAGCGTTGGAACGTCGCACCAGCGTTCTACAGACCGAACGTCATGGTGGTGTAGCAGTAGGCCCCAAAGAGAGTGATGAAGGAGGTCTTCAGGCGATCAGCTGGATCCAGCTTGATTTGATGGTAGCCTGAATAAGCACCCAGAAACGACAGCAGCTCGCAGCCTACAGTGGAGTCGATCACTTGGTCTATCCTAGGCAACGCGAAAGGGTCTTTCGGACAGGCCTTATTCAGGCTAGTGTAGTCGATACACATTCGCTGGGTGTTGTTCTTCTTCAGCACCAGGACTGGATTAGCTAACCAGTCCGGGTGGAAAACCTCCATGATGAAGCCGGCTGCAAGGAGCCGGGTGATCTGTTCTTCGATTGTGCGCCGCTTCCCCTCGGCGAAGCGGCGCAAAGGTTGTTCCACAGGCTTTGCATCCGGTCGCACGTGAAGTTTGTGCTCGACGTACTTCCTCTGAACACCCGACATGTCTTTGGGAGACCATGCGAAGATGTCCCGATTCTCACGGAGGAAGTCGACGAGCTCGCCTTCCTATTTAGGGCTGAGGCCAGCCCCGATAGTGATGCATTGCTTGGGGTTGGCAGGGTCGAGTGGGACCTGCTTGGTCTCTTTGGCCGGCTTGAAAGAGCCCTCGCCGGCCGACTGGGACGGAGGAGAAGGAATTGTCGGCTGCTCGGTAGCCTGGGCCACGAGCCGGTCGATTTGCCGCTTCTCCTCAGCAATCACCAGGGCATCGGCGAGGCGGCTGCTATCTTGGGCACACTCGAGCGAGTCTTGTAGTCGCCAGCAACAGTGATGATGCCCTTTGGACCCGGCATCTTCATTTTTAGGTAGGCATAGTGCGGAATAGCCATGAATTTGGCAAGAGCCGGTCTGCCCAATAACGCGTGATACGGGCTGCTAAGGTCCACTATCTCGAACCATATGGACTCTCGGCGGAAGTGAGCCTTGTCGCCGAAGAGGATGTCCAGCTGGATTTTGCCAATAGGCGAGCAGGACTGCCCAGGCACGATGCCATGGAAGACAGTGTTGGTCGGTAGGACATCCGTCTCCTTGAGCCTGAGCTTGAGGAGAGTGTCGAGGTAGAGGATGTTGATGCTGCTGCCGCCGTCGACCAGCACCCGGGAGAACCGGCAAGTGAACCTCTTGGAGGCGAAGGTGGGGTCGAGGACAAGCGCCTATGAGCCCGGGTTGGGCATCACCGCTGGGTGGTCCACCCGGCTCCATGTGATTGGCCGGTGAGACCAATACATGTACTGGGGAACCGGGGGAACCGTGGCATTCACCTCAAGCCGTCTCTAGCACAAGCTATGCTTGTCGTCGCCTTCACTGGTGAAGACAACGAATGCTCCGTCTTGATGAGGGTATTCATCGTGGAGGCGGCTGTTATCGCGAGGCGGCGGCGGCGGAGCCGGAGCAGGACCAGGAGCCGGTGCATGAGACGCTGGGTAAGCCGACACGCCATCCCCTTGCGACAGCCGGCTTGCAAAGCTGCACTGTCGAAGGGTGTGGTTGGACGGCTGTGCCCCAGCATGTATCATGCAGGGGGCGTCAAGCAGTTGGTCGAAGGACTGCTTGGGCAACCAGTTGGCGTTGTTCCTGTTGGAACGCTTCCATGGAGGGCCGGCTTGAGGAGCCGATGTCTCGCCCTCCATGCTGGCTACCAACTTGTTGTTGGAGCACGAATCCATCTGATCCGCCTTGCGCTTGTTGTTGTTCTGGCCGCCTTGACCGTCTCCAGCCGGCTTGGGAGTAGCCGCGTGGGGACAGCCTTGTCCGAGGCGGTCACCTTGACGCGCATCGCCGAGTCGGTCGTGGCGTACTTGTCCGCCTTGGCCATGAGCACCGCTAGAGAGGTGGGCTCGGAGCACATGAGCTTGTGCTTAAGGAGGGTGCCGTCTCGGCAACCGTCGATGAAGTACTGGATGGCTTGTACCTCATGCACCCCCTCACAGGAGTTGCGGAGCTCCGTCCACCGGGTGACGTAGTCGCGAAGGGGTTCGTCGGGCCTCTGGACGCACATGGCCAGCTCGCGGGGCCGTCTAGGGCGCTTGTAGGTGATAGTGAAGTGCGGACGAACGCCTCCTCAAAGTCCACCCAGGAGTTGACGCTGTCGGCCGGAAGGCTGTTAAGCCAAGTCCGGGCCGAACCGGCCAACATGAGTGGCACGTAGCGGACCGCTACGCGCTTGTTGCCCCTGGCAATGCCGACGGCTGTGGTGTAGTTGATCAGCCAATCCTCTTGCTTGGCAATGCCATTGTACTTGGGCGTGTCCCGAGGCAAAGTGAAGCCTCGGGGGAATGGATCCCCTCGGATCCGGGGGCTGAAGCAGGCCGGACCAATGAGAAGGGCTGACTGGGCCAGGACGATGAGACGCCTGCACGCGTCCTGGTCACCCTCGGGAGTGCGAGCGCCGATCCGAGCAGGGACAGGAGAGGCACCTCGCGAACCGGAGACATGGGTCCTTCCCGGGCGAGGAAGCTCACACGCCGAATCGCTCTCGTCGGATCCGCGACGCCTGCCTGAAGTGTGCTTGCTCTGGCGCTGGGAGCGCCGGTCTTGGCTTCCCTCGCCCATCCGGCCGGAGGTGTGATGCGAGGAAGATCCCTTCGTGTGATGCTGACCGCTAAGGTTGTGGCGAGCTCCAGGGTTGGGTCCCGGAGATTCTGACTCGGCCTGACCGGGGTCAATCCGAGTTTGCTGCTCGTTAGTAGTGTCAAGGAGATCCTTGACCTGCTTCTCTTGGAAGGCGCGCTCCTCGCCCTCCAAGCTCGTCATCTCTTCCATGGCCGCCTGCGCCGCCCGCAAGTTGGCCGCATGGGTCTCGTAGGTGGGCTGGTTGCCGCCTAGGCTCTCAGCAATGAACCGGCCGCGGCCGCGGACCGATCCAAGCCGGATAGGAGCCTCGGAAATCGGAGTGAGGCCTATGCGGAGTTATACTCGCGCTGCATGGCCTCCATCCGACGCTTTGCCGAGGCGACGGCAATGCCCTCTCCAAGATATGCTTGCGAGCCTCCTCAAGTGAGGCCCGGGCGTCGTTAGGGTTTGCGGCAGCAGCAATGGGTGTCTTCAGGCCGGCGATAGCGTCGTGAAGAGCATGTGGAGTGGCGGCAGCGGGCTCACCAGTGTCTGCTGACGCCTTGCCCTGAGCCGCGCTGGTGCCAGCGCCGATAACCATCACCTCCACGATGTTGGAGACAGCGGCCACATGGTACGGGGTGAAGAACCCCACCAACGGCGGAGGGCCGTCGAAGACGAGTACGTTGATGGGGTACATGTCGTGAGTGGGCGTCTTAGTGATAGAGAGCCTAGTGAAGCTGCCGCATAGCGCCTCCACATAAAAGTCCTCGCCGAAGTAGCGAGGACCATCGTTGAGATGCAGGTCGCTAAAGAGAACGTTGAGGATCTCCATAGCAGCGACGACGACGCTGGGAAGCGCCTCGTCATCGGAGTCCTCTGATACGTATCCATCCTATCTACTTTTCCAAACTCTTTTGCCCTTGTTTTGGACTCTAATTTGCATGATTTGAATGGAACTAACCTGGACTGACGATGTTTTCAGCAGAATTGCCTTGGTGTTGTTTTTGTGCAGAAATGAAAGTTCTCCAAACGTCCTGAAAATTTACGGAGATTATTTTTGGAAAATATGAAAAATACCTGTGCAAAGATCCACCGAAGGGGGTGGGCCAGTGGGCCACAAGCCGTGTAGCCGCCACCCCCCTGGTGGCGGCTAGCAAGCTTCTGGGGCCCACGTGGCTTTGCCGCCCCCAATCTCAGCTCTATAAGTTCACTTTCGTCTTAGAAAAAATCAAGAGAGAAGATTTCGTCGCGTTTGCGATACGGAGGCGCGGCCACATCCTGTTCTTCATCTGGAGGGCAGATCTGGAGTCCGTTTTGGGCTCCGGAGAGGGGAAATCGTCGCCATCGTCATCATCAACCTTCTTCCCTCTCCAATTCCATGATGCTCTTCGTCGTTCGTGAGTAATCTATTCGTAGGCTCGCTGGGCGGTGATGAGTAGGATGAGATCTATCATGTAATCGAGTTAGTTTTGATGGGGATTGATCCCTAGTATCCACTATATTTTGAGATTGATGTTGCTACTACTTTGCCATGCTTAATGCTTGTCACTAGGGCCCGAGTGCCATGATTTCAGATCTGAAATTATTATGTTGTCACCAATATATGTGTGTTTTAGATCCGATCTTGCAAGTTGTAGTTACCTACTATGTGTTATGATCCGGCAACCCCGGAGTGACAATAACCGGAACCACTCCCGGTGATTACCATAGTTTGAGGAGTTCATGTGTTCACCAAGTGCTAATGCGTTGGTCCGGTTCTTTATTAAAAGGAGAACCTTAATATCCCATAGTTTCCTTTTGGACCCCGCTGCCACGGGAGGGATGGACAATAGATGTCATGCAGGTTCTTTTCCCTAAGCACGTATGACGACACACGGACTGCATGCCTACTTCACATTGACGAACGGGAGCTAGTCACATATCTCTCCATGTTATAACTGTTGCATGATGAATGTCATCCGAACAAATCACCGACCCATTACCTACGAGTTTGTCCTACTGTTGTTGTTACTTGTCTTGCTCTGCTGCTACTGTTGTTACTATTGTCGCTTGCTACTGTTGCTACTTGCTACCGCTGTTACTATTGTTGTTCCTTGCCACTACTATTACTTGTTACACTGCTGCTACCTGCTACAATTTTGATTCGCTGGTCGTTGACGGGAACAGACAATTTCCGTCAATGAGCAACTTCTGGCGCCATTGATACAATCATTAGGAATAGTCTGCCGTCAACAGACGTTTATGACACCATTGTTATCATACTACTTTATTGCTGATACCTTGCTTGCAGATATTAATCTTTCAGGTGTGGTTGAATCTGACACATTCAGTTGCTAATACTTGAGAGTATCCTCTCACTTCCCTTGGAGAATCAACAAATTGGGTTGAATACTCTACCCTCGAAAACTGCCTCGATCCAACGCGCTGGTGGGCCATTAACAACATTCTTCTAGTTTCGTTGCTGGGGAGTGCTAGCATCATTCTTCTGGTGCCGTTGCAGGGGAAGGTCTGTTGTCAGAGAGTCAACTTTTTTCCAGCGCCGTTGCCGAGGAGGTATTGCTATATTCTCTGAGTCACTTGGGATTTATATCTGCTGATCACTATGAAGAATCTGAAGGATCCAAAAACCAAAGTCTTGCCCTCAACTACGAGGGGAGGTAAGGAACTGTCATCTAGCTCTGCACTTGATTCACCTTCAGTTATGAGTATGTTTGTGACTTCACCTCCTGCTAGAAATCTTGATATGTCGCCTGTGCTTGATGATGCTTATGATGCTACTGCTAGAGATGCTATGCCTGATGATGCTATGCTTGATGCTATTCCTGATGATACTATGCCTGATACTGCTATGCCTGATATTGCTAGAGATGCTATGCCTGATACTGCTAGTGATGCTATGCCTGATGATGCTATGCTTGATACTGCTAGAGATACTACTTTTCCTGATGTTCCACTAGGGGTGTTCCTTGATGCTCATATTGCTAGAGTTACTGCCAATGCTCGTGATGCTTCTGATACTGCCAATATTATTGTGATAGAACCTCCTTTTGCTCCTGCTAGATCTAGCTCTCCTAGATATGAATTGCCCGATATACCTGCGGGTTACCTTATGGAGGGAGAGATAGCTGAGGATTTTCTTGCGTGTAAGGATGCCTATGACGCTGAGAAATTACTTCTCAAGTGGAAGGAAAAATCTCTAAAAGCTAGGATGAAATAGACCCGAAGTTTGCCACTTCACCTATCTTTATCACCGATAAGGATTATGAATTCTCTGTCGACCCTGAGATAATCTCTCTAGTCGAATCTGATCCTTTCCACGGTTATGAGTCTGAGACGGTCGTAGCCCATCTTACCAAACTACACGATATAGCCACCCTTTTCACTAGTGAGGAGAAGATCCGTCACTACTACATCCTTAAGTTGTTACCTTTCTCTTTAAAGGATGACACTAAAGCCTGGTTCACCTCTCTTGCTCCTGGATGTGTGGGTAGTCCCCAGGATATGGTCTATTACTTCTATGAGAAATATTTCCCTGCCCATAAGAAGCAAGCTGCCTTGCAGGAAATATACAACTTTCCTCAACTCCAAGAAGAGAGTCTCCCACAAGCTTGGGGGAGGCTCGTCCAGCTACAAAATGCTTTGCCCGATCACCCTCTTAAGAAGAACGAGATACTTGATATCTTCTATAACGGACTTACCTAGATAGTTGTGCCAGTTGTGTTTTAGGGAACGAAATGTAGAACAAGTTGAGACCCTACTGAATAACATCTTGATCAATGAAAATGCTTGGACTATTCCCGAACCACCTCCTAAGCCAACTCCAAAGAAAAGAGGTATTCTATTCCTCAGTCCCGAAGATATGGAAGAAGCCAAGAAATCTATGCAAGAGAAAGGCATTAGATCTGAAGATGTCAAAAATCTACCACCTATCGAAGAGATCCATGGTCTCGATAACCCGATACAAGTAGTCGAAGTGAATTCTCTGTGTAGGTTTGATGATAGTGATATTCCTTTTGACAAACCTGCTAGACTAAGCTTTGATGAATTTGACAACTTTGTTGCCAAACAACAGAGTTTCAATGATTATGTTAGCAGACATTTGGAACAAAGTACTCGTATGCTTAGCCATTTAAGTGCTTGTGTAGACAGAAATGTCAATGATCTGAGGCTTCTGAGTAAACATGCCTCTATGATTACTACTCAGGTAGAACAAGTACTTCAAGTTCAGAATGACTTGCTCAATGAATTAAATGACAACTCTGTCAGAGTCATTACTAGAGGAGGCAAAATGACTCAGGAACCTTTGTATCGTGAAGGTCATCCTAAGAGAATTGATCAAGATTCTCAAGGAATCAATGCTGATACACCTAGTTATCCTATGGAGAAGAAGAAGAATGATAGAAACCTACATGCTAGTTCACCAAATACTGTCACACCCGAAGAACCTAATGATATTTCTGCGTCTGATGCAGAAACACAATCTAGTGATGAACATGAACCTGGTGACAATATGGACAGTGATGTTCATAATAATGCTCAACCTAGCAATGATGAGGATGTGGAGATTGAACCTACGGTTAATCCTGATAACCCACAACCTAAGAGATACGATAAGAATGACTTCACTGCTAGGAAACATGGTAAAGAAAGGGAGCCATGGGTTCAGAGATCCATGCCCTTTCCTCCTAAGCCATCCAAGAAAAAGGATGATAAGGATTTTGAGTGCTTCGTTGAGATGATAAGACCCGTCTTTCTGCAGATGCGGTTAACTGATATGCTCAAAATGTCTCCGTATGCCAAGTACATGAAAGATGTCGTGACCAATGAACGAAAGATACCAGATCTTGAGATCTCCACCATGGTTGCCAATTACACTTTCAAAGGTGGAACTCCTAAGAAACTTGGTGATCCCGGAGTGCCCACTATACCTTGCTCCATTAAAGGAAACGACGTAAGAACTGCCTTATGTGACCTTGGAGACGGTGTTAGTGTTATGTCGTTCTCTCTTTATCGTAGACTTGAACTAGATAAGTTGACATCCACTGAAATTTCTCTGCAAATGGCCGACAAATCAACTGCTTTCCCTATCGGCATTTGCGAGGATGTGCATGTTGTGGTTGCTAACAACACTATCTTGACAGACGTCGTTATCTTGGAAATTCCCGAGGACGATGCCATGGTTGTCATCCTCGGAAGACCCTTTTTAAACACCACAGGGGCTGTTATAGATTGCAAAAAAGGCGATGTCACTTTCCATGTCAACGGTAATGAGCACATAGTGCACTTTCCGAAGAAACGATATCAAGTACATTGCATCAATGCTATCGAAAAGACTTCATCGATTCTTATTGGGAGCTTTGAATGCCCTATTCCTCGTGTCAAGATGAAGTATGATTCGCTTATTGGGGAGATACATATCCCCATTGAGGTGACTTCGTGGCTATTCGACAATTCTCCGTTTCTTCTTGTGATTTGAAAAGGTTTTGTCATGAGGATTTGATCAACCCAATTGACGGAATTCTTTCGATGACCATTAAATGGATGAATCAAAGAGTCACATACCTCTGTTTTAAGCTTTCATTTTCTGTCGCTTAGAAGAAAAATGACAGAACTAGTTTAGTTTTTCCTGTTTTCTGTTTTAGCGTCCCGGAGAAAAATACCCCGAAAATAAAAGTTCTCCGATGGTCGTGAAAATTTAGTATGATTTTTTCTGGAATATTTGAAAAATATTGGGCCTGAGAGCTGGCCTGGGGGCCTGACCAGTGGGCCACAAGCCCTGCAGCCGCCGCCCCCCTAGTGGCGGCTAGCAAGCTTGTGGGGCCCACATGGACCCCCTCCACTCATTCCAGCTCCCATCCTCTTCTTCCACCTCCAGAAAAAATTGTTTCGCAGCTCAAACCCGTGTTCTTGCTCATTTGGCTGTTATTTTTTATCTCCTTGCTCAAAGTACTATTCTCCAAACCGTTTTGGGGAAATTACTCCTTGGTAAGTGACTCCTCCATTGGTCCAATTAGTTTTTGCACTAGTGCTTTATCCTTCGCGTATTCTTGCTACCTTGGTGACCCTGTTCTTGAGCTAGAAATGTTGATTTTAGCTGGCCCCAAGTAGTTTTAGCACGTGATATGGTCTCTAGGCACTAGTAGGAGTAGTTGCTACAAGGTGTGGATGGTCTTCATTCACCTTCCTCTTGAACTTCAAAAATTTCAGCAAAAGGAAATTATGTTCCGGAGGAAGTTTCATGGTGGTTCCTCAAGTAAGAAGGGTCCCCGTCTTTCTTTTCGGGAGCCCGAACCTTATCAACTAAGGGACGCACCGGTACAACCATGTGAATGGCCTTCCGATGAGTTCATGACCGAAGCAGGTTTTAAGGATGAGTTTGATACACTTGTCTGCAATGCCGGGTTAGAAGAATTCCTCTCAGATAAATGTGAACAGTATGCTATGCTCACTGCCTCTTTTGTGCGTAGATTTAAATTTTCAGTTGGCCGTGACTCATCCATACTGTTTGATCTGTACGATAAATCCTACGCCATGGATATGGAGGATTTCAATAGGATTTGCAAGATACCCGATGGGGGTAGTATTAATGATCCTTCTAAGTCTTCGGTCAGAGACTTTGTCTCCAGTATAACTGTTGGAGAAACTAGAGATATCACGCAAGCTACCATAGGAAGCATTCATTTCCCTGCCTTGCACTACTTTTCCCTCTTCATAGGTAGGTCCATTAATGGCTAGGGTGCACACTGTCACCTATGCGCTTCCGACCTTAGTATCCTTAAGAGCGCAGTAACAGGTGACAAGAGCTTCAGTATGGGAGCTATAATAGCAAGGAGGCTGAATAATAATGCCATTGAGGGGGATTTCTTTGGTGGAATTTATGCTACACGCTTAGCAAATTTTCTTGGAGTATCCACTCGTTCGGAAGACCCTCCTCTCCGTACAGCCTACCTTGATCGTGTTGCTCTAACACGCTACCAGTTCCTTGAGAGGGACCATGGATCCCTCCTATACCGCTTGATATTTAACCGGCAACGTGTTTTCCATATTACCCTTCCTGCTCCTGCTTTCTTTGACTTTCAGGTAAAACGAAGATACTACATCACCATAGGAGAGGCAGAGGAGTACCAGAGGGAGGCGACGGCTGCTCGACTTCGTGAGGCAGCTATTCAGGCAGTGGATGTAGCGCTCCCGTATAACACCCATTATGATTTTGGGTTTCGCCAGGACCATCCTTGGGAGTAGACCAAGCTAGGCCAAAATCCTAAGCTTGGGGGAGTACATGTTCTCACCGACGTTACATTCATGCTTATGCTTTCACTTTGTTAGCCGGTGTTTACACTTTGCCACTATATTATCCATGCTAGTTTATTTTTGTTTTCTTGTTTTGTGTCCTTTTGAGAAAACCCAAAAAGATTGTTCTGTCTTCTTTTGCTTGTTGGGAGCTTTCCCGTGTAAATAGTTTTCTTTTTCTTTGGGTCAAGGTAGAATATATTGGTTACAATGTTTAAGTGGTTCTTGCATGCATACCTGTTTAGCTTTCAAAGATCCATATTACTTTGTCTTCTCCTTTGTGTTTGCGTGCATATTCAGCTTAGTCCATTGCACGAGCACTCTTATTATTGTTCACATCGTTCGATCGTGCAAATGAAAGGCAATAATGATGATATAGGATGAAGTGACTGAGACTGGAAAAGCTGGTATGAACTCTATCTATTTTGTTTTTGTAAATATGACTAGCTTGTCATCCCAGATTCAGCTTTGTTGTGAGAGAACCATGTTTGCAATGACAACTTAGAGATCATACTTTATGATGCCATGCTTATTTAGCTAGGAGCTTATAATGGTTTGTCTTGAATGCCAACATAGATTTTGAGATGACTATGATGTAGTATGATAGGATGGTATTCTCCTTTGAATGATTCAAGTGGCTGGACTTGGCGCATGTTCATGCATGTAGTCGAAACAAAATCAACATAGCCTCTATGATGTTCATGTTCATGGTGATTTATATCTTGTTCATGCTTGCATTCAATGTTAGTTAATCTCATTGCATCTTGATGACTGTTGTCGCTCTCTAGTTGGTCGCTTCCCAGTCTTTTGCTAGCCTTCACTTGTACTAAACGGAATACTGCTTGTGCATCCACTTCCATAAACCCAAAAGTTTTTTCCATGAGAGTCCACCATACCTACCTATTTGCGGTATCTACCTGCCGTTCCAAGTAAATTTGCATGTGCCACTCTCTAAACCTTCAAGAAATAATATGTTTTGCATGCCCGAACCGCTCAGGTGGTGACAGGGGGCTATTGGTATCTTCCATTCTAGGAGTGTTATCCTCTACATGTGTTTATTCACTGTCATTCACGAGAAAGGGGCTGGTAATTGGAATGCCTAGTTCCACGCTTAAATCAAAAACATACCTGTAAAATAAAACTCCCCCCGGATTGATGTTAGTATGGACGGTGCCCGAGGATTCGGCTAGCCGTGTAGTGTGATTGATTGGTGGTGGGGGAGTTAAAACTTTACTTTTCTGTTTGTGAACAGCCTATAGCATGAGTAGCATAGAAGATATTGAGAACTCTTGGTCATTACGTTGACAATGAAAGCATGCCACCCAAAATTATTATCTTTGTTTTCAAAGCTTGAGCTCTGGCACCTCTGCAAATCAATGCTTCCCTCTGCGAAGGGCCTGTCTATTTATTTTCCTGTTGAGTCATCCTCCTCTTTTATGAGCACCAATTAGAGAGCACCTCTGTCATTTTTATCCTTTGCTTTTGACTGATATTGAGTATGACTATGACTGGATCTTAGTTGCTATGAATTACAATGTTTAGTCAGCCCTTGATCTTTGAAAGTGCTTTGCATTTATATTTTGCGGTCTCAAAAAGAGCTAGCGAGATACCACCTATTCATATTGCTTCATGCTTGTTTTGATTGAAGTGTTGGTATTTGAAACTCATTATTATTTGCTCGTTAGCTGATTATGCCATTGATATTAGTTTACTGTGAGACCTTTGTGTCACTTGCTTACGTGGTTAACTTGTGATCTTGCTGAAATTCTGGTTATGAGTTAGACATAGTTGCAAGAACAAGATCAACCAGAGTTTGTCAAAGTTTTTCTTTCTCTCTCAGTTTGTCAACTGAGTTGCTTGAGGACAAGCAAGGTTTTAAGCTTGGGAGAGTTGATACATCTCCATCGTATCTACTTTTCCAAACTCTTTTGCCCTTGTTTTGGACTCTAATTTGCATGATTTATATGGAACTAACCTGGACTGACGTTGTTTTCACCAGAATTGCCTTGGTATATTTTTTTGTGCAGAAATGAAAGTTCTCCAAATGTCCTGAAAATTTATGGAGATTATTTTTGGAAAATATGAAAACTACCTGCGCAAAGATCCAACGAAGGGGGTGTGCCAGTGGGCCACAAGCCCTGTAGCCGCCACCCCCCGGTGGCGGCTAACAAGCTTGTGGGGCCCACGTGGCTCTGCCGCCGCCAATCTCAGCTCTATAAGATCACTTTCGTCCCAGAAAAAATCAAGAGAGAAGATTTCGTCGCGTTTGCGATACGGAGGCGCCGCCACATCCTGTTCTTCATCTGGAGGGCAGATCTCGAGTCCGTTTTGGGCTCCGGAGAGGGGAAATCGTCGCCATCGTCATCATCAACCTTCTTCCCTCTCCAATTCCATGAAGCTCTTCGTCGTTCGTGAGTAATCTATTCGTAGGCTCGCTGGGCGGTGATGAGTAGGATGAGATCTATCATGTAATCGAGTTAGTTTTGATGGGGATTGATCCCTAGTATCCACTATGTTCTGAGATTGATGTTGCTACTACTTTGCCATGCTTAATGCTTGTCACTAGGGCCCGAGTGCCATGATTTCAGATCTGAAATTATTATGTTGCCACCAATATATGTGTGTTTTAGATCTGATCTTGCAAGTTGTAGTTCCTACTATGTGTTATGATTCGGCAACCCCGGAGTGACAATAACCGGAACCACTCCCGGTGATGACCATAGTTTGAGGAGTTCATGTGTTCACCAAGTGCTAATGCGTTGGTCCGGTTCTTTATTAAAAGGAGAACCTTAATATCCCATAGTTTCCTTTTGGACCCCGCTGCCACGGGAGGGATGGACAATAGATGTCATGCAGGTTCTTTTCCCTAAGCACGTATGACGACACACGGACTGCATGCCTACTTCACATTGACGAACGGGAGCTAGTCACATATCTCTCCATGTTATAACTGTTGCATGATGAATGTCATCCGAACAAATCACCGACCCATTACCTACGAGTTTGTCCTACTGTTGTTGTTACTTGTCTTGCTCTGCTGCTACTGTTGTTACTTGTCTTGCTCTGCTGCTACTATTGTTACTACTGTCGCTTGCTACTGTTGTTACTTGCTACTGCTGTTACTACTGTTGTTCCTTGCCACTGCTATTACTCGTTACACTCCTGCTACCTTCTACAATTTTGATTCGTTGGTCGTTGACGGGAACAGATAATTTCCGTCAACGGGCAACTTCTGGCGCCATTGATACAATCGTTAGGAATAGTCTGCCGTCAACAGATCGTTTCTGACACCGTTGTTATCATACTACTTTGCTGCTGATACCTTGCTTGCAGATATTAATCTTTCAGGTGTGGTTGAATCTGAGACATTCAGCTGCTAATACTTGAGAGTATCCTCTCACTTCCCTTGGCGAATCAACAAATTGGGTTGAATACTCTACCCTCGAAAACTGCCTCGATCCCACGCGTTGGTGGGCCATCAACAACATTCTTCTAGTTTCGTTGCTGGGGAGTGCTAGCATCATTCTTCTGGTGCCGTTGCAGGGGAAGGTCTGTTGTCACAGAGTCATCCTCGTCCGAATCCGCATGGCGGATGGGGACATCGATCATGATTGGTATTGCCTCATCGAAAGCGGGCTCCACGGGCATGCAGACCAATCCGGAGGCGATGCATCCGGTGGCGTAGGTGCAGGGCCCCGCCCAACGCGTAAAGCCAGCCGATGCCGCGATCGGCCCCACGATGGGCGCCAAATGTCGGTGAATACTCACAACATATGCCATGGGTAGGCTAAAGTTGGTGAGAACCGAAGGGACAAAGGAGGGCGCTGGGAACGAGGTTGGTACAAGCATGGAACGCACGATGTACCCAGGTTCAGGTTTCTCCGTAGAGATAAGACCCCTAGTCCTGCCGGAGTGTTTGATGTGTATGGATGGATTACAAGGTTGCTCCTGGAGCTGTGTTGGGAGGAGGAAGAGGGGAGCAGCCGGCTCATCTCTGCCTCTCTCTATGTGATTGGTGGATGTGAAGTGTCGTTCGACCGACCCTTTGCATGGAGGGTGACCGGGGGGTTTTATAGATGAACCCGCCGGCCTACAATATGGATAAAAGGTACAAGAGTGGGACCCCGCTTGCAGCCTCGCCGGCTGGCCAGGGGCCCACGAGGGTCTTGTCTTGTCGCTTGAGGGGCCCGCCGGCTGCATGGTCTCGTCTGCAGTGGGACTCGCCGGCTGGCCAATGAAGCTCTCGCGTAAGGTTGACGCCGAGCACGCATTGTACATCGAGCGTCGTCCAGCGAGATTCGTCATGGGTGGATAGTACGACTGCCTCCACTGTTCCCCACGCCGAGTGCAGTAATGGAGTGGGAGTGTGACGGTCTGACACTATGCTAGATGATAGATCAGAACCGGGGTCGGTCAGCGGCGCGGCCGTCGATGCTCGTACCTGCCGGACACTCCGATCGAGTACCTTTGCTGACGCGTAGCCACCTTTAATCGTAAGGTCTCGTCCTGACCTATGATCTGATGTGACTTGAGATCCCCGACCGGCTAGCCTGCTTGGCTAGCCGGTCTTGGGCACGGCCGCCTCGTTCCTAGCCGGCTGGCTTGGCCAAGACGGTCAGGAAGAGGTTGTTGTCTCGCCTCTAGCCGGCAGGGGTTGCCTGGCCGGCCAGAGAGTTGGCCGCCTCGTCCTCCAGCCGGCAGGCGCAGCCTAGCCGGCCAGAAGACTTGGGCCTTGGGAAACTGTATTTGTTCATATCCTTTGGGCAGGAAATGAAGGAGCAGGCTTGATGAGCCTACCCCGGGGTTATTCCCCCGACAGCTGATATGACAATGAGGATGTATCTCGGTGTTACTTCCTTGGAGGGAACCTAATCACTGTTGAAGGGGTGTGTATTAGCATGAAGGTGCACCAGCACCACTGAGACTCACCCTATTCTCCTTGAGATATCATAACAAATGTGATTTTGAACAACTAGTGGTAGATCTTGAGGGAGGCTCCAAAGCTTCACAAACTTCACGTGGACAAATCACAAGTTGATTCCTCACTAAAGACTCCCGCTGCCTAGGAGTATCCAACCGCCAAGAGAAACAAGATAAAAGAGGAAAAACTCGAGACTTGCTAAAATTAGAATTTTCTCTGATCAAAAGAGACATGAGTAGTGGATCTATCAATGAGTGAAATCTCTCTCAAGAACTCTCAGAAATCTCTGTGTGCTCTAAGATTTGGTCCACGAGAAAGGAGATGGAGCCTTTTCAAATGTCTCGGGTTCTTAGAGCATCTCTAGCAGACCCTGTATAAGTGGTCAAACCCGTAATTTTTTTGTGTTTTACAGTTTTGATCGCAAAAAGTGTGCAGAACAGGAATCATAAAAGTGGTCAAACCCGTAAATTTTTAAGGGGCATGGTAAAGCCACACCTGAATCCCTTATTTTTGAAGGTTGGAAGGACGATTCTAGGGGGGCCGTTGTAATGACTAAAATGCGGCACTTTCCTTATTTGGGGGCGAGGCCTCAAAAGGGGAAAGGGTCGCATCTAAGCATATCGCAAGCAGGATAACAATGCCATTACATCAATATAGAGATGAGTATAAGATTCGGCTTACACTCGCCACATGCTATATATTACAATCCACACAAGCATTCATTATTCATACATAAGACAGGGTCCGTCTACGGACAAGATAAACGGCAAAATCATGCTATCCCGCCTTGCTATTCTCACGATCACGACCTTGCTAGTCCTCGATATACGTCACATACAGTCTGCCACTGTCTTTGTCGAACTCCCACCTCAGCTGGGTCTCTTCGGGAACTTCTGCAACTGGGGTACCTGTACCTGTGGGTGTTTGTAGTAAACTGTGAGCCACGAGGACTCCACAATCTCATGACCTTGATATCGAGTCTAACTAAGTTAATGGATGAGGTAGGGTTAAGTGTTTGAGTTTGCAACATCCTAAGCATATATGGTGGCTAACTTACGAAGAACATAAATAACATATGGTGGTCTACGTAAGACGGTCGAAGACTAGAATCATCGCTAAGTGATCCTGAACACCTACTTACGTCATTCATAACCCACCATGTTCTCGATCAGAGAAGGAGCTCCGAAAGAAACAGTCACGGTTACGCGCACAGTTGGCATGTTTTATTTGACTTACTTTAAGTTATCTAGAACCAGATGTTAACAAAATATCCATGTTTGCCACATAACCGCAGACACGGCTTTCCGAAATATTTAACCCTGCATGGGTGCTCCAACTAGCCCATCACAAATTACCACAGGCCGCATAGTAATCCTCTACCACGAAACTCATGATCTCGTCGGATTCCTTAGTGGAAAACCTCAACTCTGAGAAGACCCAAAGTCTCACCGCAACCCCGATGCGCAAGATATATCGCTAAGGTAAGACAAGTCCAGCAAGACCTCCCGACGTGTCGACAATCTCAATAAGAGCCGTGTATCTCGTTCTCAGGACACAATGGATAAGCTACGCGTACGATGTCCTGATAGAAATCACCCAAGTTGCCCTGGGTTGGCCCCGCACAGTGCTCTAGGTTGGACCAACACTCATTAGGAGCACTGGCCCGGGGGTTGATTAAGTTCCTCGGGATAGCTATTCCCTATGCTTTTATTATTAAGTTGTTAGCAAATTAACACCAAAGTTGGGTCTTGCCAGACACGTCTTAACTCTATACGATTTATCAAGGAGGTCCCCATAACAACCCCGAACGTGTTAGGAGCGCTCAGTTATGGAATAAAACACCGGTAGCCAAAACTAAGGCGGCAACAACGGAACAAATCACCCGACAAAAGGCTAGGCCTCCCGCTATTTGCCAACTATATAGGTGCATTAATTTAATAGCAATTGAATATGATGATATCAAATGCCCATGTTATCGCATGGACCAGCTGGCACACCTGCAACTAGCAACGCTAACAATTAGTGGTTGAGCAAGCCTAACTTAGCCAAACAATATTTGCTAGGAGGGGAGGTGCTTGAGGTTTCATGGCAGTGTTTGATGGCCTATATATCATGAGGTAGGCAGCGGAGATGTAACGAAAGAACCCTAGCACTAAGCCTAACAAAGCTAGAAACGGTGTCAAGGTCACGATCATCTTGCGTGTGATTTCTTTAGAATGGAACTGTTCCTGATCTTCCTGCACGAACTCACCGAACTCTTCGAACTCGTTTCCGGCCCCAGTAGCTACCCAAAAGAAACAAGCAGGAAATAAATACCATCAAGATGATGATGCCACAAACATAATGATGCATGCAATCACAACCTCTCACCATGCACATAAACCACCCTACACACATAAAACTAGTGCCACCTCACCACAAGGTGACTTTCTACAGAAATGCCCAAAACCATATTCCAGTACCACCGTTGGATTCCTTGGGATTTTCTATCCCAAATACATATATCATATTGTCCATGTTGCATTCAGGAAAACACTACAAACAATAAAATAAAAATGACACAGAATCAAACTACAGCTATGTCAAGAACAGGGTTGTTCTTGAGCCTGCCCTATTTGGCAAGTTCATATTTGTACATATTCCAGAAATGTAAATATTTCTAATTATCACAAAAAATAACATAAACAATAAAATAAACAGGAAAAAAATAAGGAGGGGGACCCACCTGGCAGTGGCCACGGCCCCCTCATTGAATGACACGTGGGCCCTGTGGCCCACTGTCAGCCGACACACACAACACACCACACACACATCACACACACCACAACACACAATAAAAATAAAAAGGGGCCAGGGGGATTCGAACCCACGACCCCCCTAGTGGAGGCGCGGCGCTGAGCTACTCGACTAGAAGGGGGGTCCGAACCAGAAGCGGTTCGGCCCCCAATAGGCTAACTACACGGCGCCCTCTCTGTTTGACAAAGAGACGCCGGTGACGACGCGCTCTCTGAAGAACGCTGGTCTGCCGCACTGCACTACAGTGGGAAAGGCCAGCGCTGAGCCACTGCTACGCCTCCTACACCTACGCAGCATGCTTGAACTCACAACGAGCTCGACTGCTACTACTGCTCTACAAATGTTGCTACTGCTGCTACGCTACCACTACTGAAGCTACTGTTGCTCCGCTCGAGCAGAGCCACGACGGTGACGCTGCATGGCACAAGCGGGCCTGCAAGAGGAGAGTGGAAGAAGGGGAAAGGAGCTCGGGGCTTGCTCACCCAAGCCACGGAGAAGGGGATCGGGCGAGGAAGAGGCAGATCGATATGGGCGCTGCTGCAAGGCTTTGGGCTCCGAGAACTCGCCAGAGACGAGGACGGGGCCGTCGCTGTGGTGGCCCTCCGGCCACCCTAGCGGCGGGAATGGAACGACGACACCTCCCTCGAGCCCCTGGACATCTCCCTCGAGGCAGAGGACGCCACCACGAACGAGGAAGCCACGACGACGGGCTCTGCACTTCCGCCGCTCTCTTCTCTAAACTCTTTGAAGAATAGCATAGATCCTCACCTGAGAGAGGAAGAAGAGGGGGGAGGAGGAGATGGCGGCGGGAGAGGGAGATGGCTAGGGCTGGAGAGGGGGAAGAAGTGCTTTTATCAGCCCAAGGGCGCTGGGTGGCCACTGGATACGACCAAGAGAGGATCAATGTCTTTCTCCTGATTCGTACAAGTGCTCACGAACGCAGGAGGAAGAGGAACGCGGGGGTGCGCTGGCTGTGCCAAAAGGTAAGTTGGGCCCTGGCCCTCTCTCTCTCAGAGAAATAAAATACCCTAGGTCTATTTTTAAATATCCAAACAGCTTTGAAACAAAAGTCAGGGAGGAAATAAAAGGTAAAGAAATAAACTAAAATAAAACTAAGCTTCTAAAATGTCCCTCCTATTTATAAAAATATATGGGACATTTTAGAGCAAAGTAAATGAATGGTTTTTAGGTGAAATTGGCTCTGTTTTACAATAGAGACAAAAGGAAAAACACAAAATAAAACCAGAGGCTGCCTCCACAATTAATTTTAAAAGAGGATGACATTTTTATTTGGACAAAACTGAAACTTTTAAACAGCCCAAAACAATTGGAAGAGAGGTTTTTTTTGGGTGCTATGGTGCAACAAGGGGTTTTGAGATGCACTTGTTGCACCCACTCTCATTGTGACAGCCCGATGCCGACGTTCCAGAAGATTCCCCTTTTCTTTCGGTTTCCGTCGTGTGTCTATTTTTATTTGTCGCATCATCATCGCATCATGCGCATCATCTGCATTGCATCGGCTTCTCTGTTGCCGCCAGTTTTCAAAACTTGCATCCGTTGTTACTTGCCGGTTCCCATCGTTGTCCGGTCTGAGCCCGACCGCACATGCACGCGCCCGCGGCATCGTTCGAACCCTGTTTTAAAAGTGTGCGCAAAACTTTCTCTGATCGGGGTTAAACTTGGCATGCGGTCGTAAGTAGTTATAGGTAGGCCGCCTGTCAAGTTTCGTCGCAATCGGAGTCCGTCTGGTGCCCGAACGGTCGACCGTAGCGGCACCGTCTTCAGTCTATCGTCGGACGTGTCCCGGTGTTTTAAATCGCGTAGTCGCGCTGCCCGTTTTCCCTCTCATCTCCGCCTAGCCCCTGTGCACAGTGCACCGACCTGCCCGCAACCTAGATCGGAACTTCCCCGGACCCGAACCGGACGGTCGTGACCGTTGGATCCGGATCAACCCCGTTTTACCGCAAATCGTCATCGATTTGTCCACTCGACTCCCTAACCTCCCTATTTCCGACCGTCTATTTAAATCGAAGGGTCCTGAGATACTTTATATATTTTTATATATAGATCAACCATGCCAACCCTAAAATTTAGGGACAAATTCCTCTGTCCCATCCGCCGCCGCCGCACACCACTTGGTCTCCTCCTCTCTCAATTTCCCCACCGACCCAATCCCCTCCATCTCGCATCAGCTAGCCGTCGCGCCCCTGCTGGATCTTGTGCATGAGGATGAGCCCGAGCCCTCTCCTCTCGATCCATGGCTCATCTGCCGCGAGGCGCTCGCAGCAATCGGAGGGGAAGCAATCCTCGCGTCTCCCTCGTGTTCCTCTTCCTCTATCTTCTTTTTCTCTCAGCCTGAGCTCCTTTTTTTCTGTGCCTACAGGAGCTCCACGAAGGAACCCGCCATGGTTGCGGCATCATGTGGAACGAGCAGCTCCACCGCATGCATTCGCGAGCAGCTCAACTGGTCCAGGCCATCTCTCTTTCTTCCCTCGCTAATCTCATCCCTTCCCCTTCTTTTCTCTGCAGAGAAGCTCCCAGGGATGCCTGATCCATGGAGGTGAGTCGCCGAGAAGATTGCCGTTGCGCCTCGAGATCATCGGGAATGGACGGATCCGGGCAGCCCCACCCCAGATCCGGCGTCCCCGCCTCCGGATCGCCCACCAGACGTGCTGCCGGCGCCGTTGACGCGCAGCAACCTCCATGGCCGGACGCACCTCTTTCTCAGGTTCAGATTCAGTCATAGCATTTTCAATCCCGTTCACACATGCGGTTCTGTCAGTTCATTAGGCGACATCCATCACTTTTAGCACCAGCACACAGCAGCCGAGTTGGCTAGCACAACCGGACTTGTTGCAAGAGCTTGTGGGTTCGAGTCCCCACGGAAGTACCATTTTTCACTCATTTTTTCCATCACGAAAGGATCAGCTATTTGACATTGATCCCCTATTGTGTCACAAACATGTAGTAGGCAAGATGGTCAATCCATAATTCTAGCAACCAAGAGGTCCTTGGTTCGAATCCTAGCCAAGCCCCTAATTTTTTTGCTATTCTGTATTGTTTTGCACAGCCACACATCCAAGCACATGGGCCGAAAGCTTTCGCTGGCTGCAGCCTTTTGCATAGATTCGGCCCAGTAGTGGTTTATTTAGCACGTGCAATTTTTCTTTAATTTCAGAAAAATGCATTGTTTTTCAAACGCTCGTAGTTTCTTAACCGTGCACCGGATCGGAGTGATTTAAATATGTAACTTGGCTAGAATTTTGCTTAGAATAATATTTTCCAACTCTCATGCATAATTAAAACTGTTTAGTGTGTTTTTGGCATCGTTTTGTGTGCCAACGTGTTGAAAACGGTTTAGGTCGTAACTATTTGTCCATAGCTCCGTTGGAGATGTGCCATATATGTAAATGGACCAGAACGACGAGTAGAATCACGTGTTCCACTTTGTTTCTCCGTTTAACAAATATAAAATATGATTAGGACAAATCTGGACAGAATTAAGATTTAACACGTGGGGTCATTTCGGAGATGCTATATGTCGTTTCCGGTCTCATTTAAAATGACTAGCTAGGTAGATTAATTTGTGCTTCACCCTCATGCCATGTTTAACAACATTTAATATATCCGTGTACCTGAACGGGAGTGAACTAAATAATTCAACGTGGAGTTTCGTCGATATGCAACTCGTTGCATATCGAGCTTCACTTAATGTGTAGTGTTTGATTGTTGTGATTGTCATGCCTTGCATTAGACCGTTCATGCATCATGTGTGTCTTGCATCGTGTGGTGTATATCGTGTGTTGATGCTTGTTTCCGGTTTCCTCCGTCTCGATAGAGTTCCGCAAGCGTGTCGGATGTGAGGGTCGTTCGACTACGTCGGTTCGTCTGCTTCGCAGAGTCATTCTTCTTCGAAGCGGGATCTCAGGCACGATGATCATTTCCCCAGATACCATTACTATCATTGCCATGCTAGTTATCGCTTCTACCATTTATGTCTCGTTGCCTACCACATGTTTCCATATCCGCCTCTCAACAATGCCATGATTACCTTCAACCTGTTCGACCTAGCAAACCACTGATTGGCTATGTTACTGCTTGCTTAATCTTGTTGTTAGCGTTGTTAGTTGCAGGTGCAGTTGCTTCCATGTGAAAACATGGGTTCCTTGTCATATCACCCTATTAAATGCCATTTAATTTAATGCACCTATATACTTGGTAAAAGCTGGAAGGCTTGGCCTTTCTAGCCTGGTGTTTTGTTCCACCTTTGCCCCCTTAGTTTTCGGCTACCGGTGTTATGTTCCATAAATGAGCGCTCCTAACACGATCGGGGTTGTTATGGGGACCCCCTTGATAATTCGTTTTAGATTAAAGCTGGTCTGGCAAGGCCCAACTTTGGTACTACATTTGCCTAATAACTAACGAACTACATAGGGAGTAATTAACCCGAGGATATTTAATCAACCCCCGGGCCAGTGCTCCTCATGAGTGTTGGCCCCACCTGAGCGATGTCCGGCGCCCCTCTGGTCACCTGGAGGTTTAGCGATCCCGACGTCTAGCTCATCCGTCGTGTCCTGAGAACGAGGTACGCGACTCCTATCGGGATCGTCGACACGTCGGGCGGCCTTGCTGGATTAGTTTTACCTTTGACGAGATATCTTGTGCATTGGGATTCCGGTGATGCTTTGGGTAATCTCAGAGTTGAGGTTTTCCACTAGGGAATCCGACGAGATCGCGAGCTTTGTGATTGAGGATTTCTATGCAGCTTGTGGTAATTTGTGATGGACTAGTTGGAGCACCCCTGCAGGGTTAAATCTTTCGGAAAGCCATGCCCGCGGTTATGTGGCAACGTGGAAGCTTTGTTTAACACTGGTTCTAGATAACTTGAAGTTAATTAATTAAAATATGCCAACTGTGTGCGTAACCGTGACTGTCTCTTTCGTGAGTTCCTTCTCCCATCGAGGACACGGTGGGGTTATGTCTGATGTAGGTAGGTGTTCAGGATCATTCGCTTGATCATCAGTAGTCACGTCCGCTATGCGTGGATCTTCCCCCTCTTATTTCTGGTATTCGTAAGTTAGCCACCAAATATGTGCTTAGCCGCTGCTGCAACCTCACCACTTAAGCATACCTCACCCATTAAGCTTTGCTAGTCTTGATACCTTTGGAAATGAGATTGCTGAGTCCCCCGTGGCTCACAGATTACTACAACACCAGTTGCAGGTACAGGTAAAGGTTACTTGACGCGAGCGCGTTGATTGTTCATTTGGAGTTGCTTCTTCTTCTTCTGCATCGATCTAGGATGGGTTCCAGGACGGCAGCCTGGGATAGCAAGGATGGACATCATTCGGCTCACAGATTACTACAACACCAGTTGCAGGTACAGGTAAAGGTTACTTGACGCGAGCGCGTTGATTGTTCATTTGGAGTTGCTTCTTCTTCTTCTGCATCGATCTAGGATGGGTTCCAGGCCGGCAGCCTGGGATAGCAAGGATGGACGTCATTCTTCTTTTGTCGTTTGTTTTCGTACGTAGTCGGACCCTGCTCTTACTCTTGATGTTTATGTAATGTACTGGTGTGACTCTGATGTAGCTTGTGGCGAGTGTAAGCCAACTCTTTATATATCTCTTCTTTTCAGTACATGTACTTCTAACGATATCCATTCTTGCGACACGATGAGATGCGCTTCTATCCCCGACGAGGCCCTCGTGCCAAATTGAGGATAGGGTCGCATCTTGGGCGTGACACTCATGCCAAGACCACTATCACACATGCACTCACATATCCCACCAAGGTGACACAACAACACAAGGATCAAAACAAAGAAGACAATAATATGATGCTATGCATGATGCATGAAGCACATGAAATGATGACACCACTAAGTCTTACATCCATCTCATTAACAATCCAAGGTTGCCATACAAGGAAATATTACATAAAAGTAAAGGGGTTCACTGGGGCTGTCACACCCGTATACCGGTCAAACCTCGTCGGAGCAACACGCTGCCGCGGAGTTTGCCGGAATCTTCCCTAAACTTGTCAGAATTCATCACCGCACGCCGGAAAAGGCCGTTGGACGCCGCAATCGATCGCCGCCGGTTTGAATTGGATGAGCTCGACCTCGCCATGGCCTCCCATGACCTCAGCCTGGCCACCAGAATCCTACCAGCGCGGTAGGCAAAGGGGCACGGCTCGACCGGCGCGGCTGACAATAGAGCAAGTCGTTGATGATGAAGGCGACGAGGCATGGCTGGCGGGCGACAATGCATGGCCGGCGAGGCAGGTCGCGACCAGCGTGGTGATGGGGCACGGCCGGCGTGGCCAATACGGTCGGCTGGAGGAAGGGGCGGCGGCCGCCGGGCCGGAGTGTTGAAATTAGTAGTGGGCCTTAGGCCTATAAGAGAATTTCATAAAATCTCCAAGGGCCCATGTAGGTGGTGGCATGACAAGGTGGTGGTGGGAAGTTTAGTCCCACCCCACTAGTGGAGAAGAAGTTGGACCCTGCTACTGCAACAAAAGACCTTCCAACGGCGCCAGAAACGTGCTACGGCACCACGAATCCTTCTGCTACGGCTACGCCTTAAGGGAATTCCTAGGCAAATATGCAAAGAATTTCCCCCGTGGCCTTGGAGCCTTGCGTTGGTGTTCCCTCAAAGCGGAAAGGGTGATGTAGCGCAGCAGTGGTAAGTATTCCCCCAGTTTGAGAACCAAGGTATCGATCCAGTGAAGGAGTATCTCAAGTACCTGCACAAACACAAAAAGCTTGCTCCCAACGCTATGAAGGGGTTGTAAATCCCTTATAGATTGTTCGCCAAGTGAGAACTGAAAGCAACAAAGTAACAAAGCAAAGTAAAAGCGAAACTGGAAACGACAGATGTGAATAGACCCGGGGGCCGTAGTGTTTACTAGTGGCTTCTCTCATGAAAGCAAGTAGACGGTGGGTGAACAAATTACTGTCGAGCAATTGATAGAACCGCGCAAAGTCGTGACGTCATCTATGGCAATGATTATATCTATAGGCATCACGTCCAAAACAAGTAGACCGATACTTTCTGCATCTACTACTATTACTCCACACGTCGACCGCTATCCGGCATGCATCTAGTGTATTAAGTCCAAAAGAACAGAGTAATGCCTTAAGCACGATGACATGATGTAGATGGACAATCTCATATCTACGACAAAGCCCACCTTGTTACCCTTGATGGCAACTACACGATGTGTGCCTTGCTGCCCCTACTGTCATTGGGAAAGGTCACCACACGGTAAGAACCCAAAACCAAGCACTTCTCCCATTGCAAGAATCATAAATCTAGTTGGCCAAACAAAACCCAAGACTCGGAGAAACTTACAAGGATATCAAATCATGCATATAAGAAATCAGCAAAGATTCAAATATATATCATAGATAATCTGATCACAAATCCACAATTCATCGGATCTCGACAAACACACCGCCAAAGAGGATTACATCGGATAGATCTCCATGAAGATCATGGAGAACTTTGTATTGAAGATCCAAGAGAGAGAAGAAGCCATCTAGCTACTAACTACGGACCCGTAGGTCTGAAGTGAACTACTCACGAGTCATTGGAGGGGCGATGATGTTGATGTAGAAGCCCTCCAACTCCAAAGTCCCCTCCGGCAGGGCACCGGGAAGGGTCTGCAGATGAGATCTCGCGGAAACGGAAGCTTGCGGCGGTGGAAAAGTATTTTTGTGGATCCCTTGATTTTTTCTGTATTTTAGGGAATATATAGGCGAAGGAGCTAGGTCAGGGGGGCGCCAGGGAGGCCACAAGCCTGCTGGCCGCCCCCTGGTGGTGGATAGGGGGCTTGTGGGCCCCCTGTAGCCCTCCTGGCTTGGCCCTCAAGCCCCCTGATCTTCTTCCGTTCGGGAAAATTTTAATTCGGGGATTTTATTCCGTTTGGACTCCGTTCCAAAATAAGATCTGAAAAGAGCCAAAAACATAGAAAAATAGGAACTGGCACTTGGCACTGAATTGATAAGTTAGTCCCAAAAAGATATATAAGGTACATAAAACATCCAAAGATGACAAGATAACAGCATGAAACCATCAAAAATTATAGATACGTTTGAGACGTATCAAGCATCCCCAAGCTTAACTCCTGCTCGTCCTCGAGTAGGGAAGTGATAAAGAATGAATTTTTGATGCTTTCATGCTACCTAGCATAGATGTCCTTTGTAACTCCTCTTACGTGACGTGAATGTTCAGATCCATTAGATTCAAAACAATAGTTTGCTATTGACGTGGAAACAATAATGACTCAAGCAAACTAGCAAGGTAATCATGAACTTTCAAAATAACAAGGCCAAAAGAAAGTTATCCCTACAAAATCATATAGTCTGGCTATGCTCTATCATCATTGCACAATGAATTTAAATCATGCACAACCCTGGTATTGGCCAAGTAATTGTTTCACACCTTTACTTTCTCAAACCTTTTCAACTCTCACGCAATACATGAGCGTGAGCCATGGTTTTAGCACTATAAGTGGTGTGGAGTGTGGTGGAGGTTGCAAGACAAAATAAGGAGAAGATGATCACATTAACTAGGCATATCAATGAGCTGTGGAGATGCTCATTAATAGATATCAATGTGAATGAGTAGGGATTGCCATACAAATGATGCACTAGAACTAAGAGTATGTGAAAGCTTTTAAAGAAAACTAGTGGGTGTGCATCCAACTTGCTTGCTCACGAAGACCTAAGGCAATTTTGTGGAAGCGTATCATTGGAATATACAAGCCAAGTTATATAATGAAAATTTCCCACTAGCTGTATGGTGGTGACAAAATGAGAGACTCTCAATCATGAAGATCATGGTGCTTAATATGCACAAGTGTGGAAAGGTGGTAGCATTGTCCCTTCTTTTTTTTCTCTCATTTTTTTGGTGGGCTCTTTGGCCTCTTTTTTTTATTTATTTTTATTTTGGTGGGCATCTTTGGCCTCTTTTATTTCCTAACATGGGACAATGCTCCATCAATGATGATCATCACACTTTCAACTCAAAACTTAGAGCAACGATGACTCTATAAGGAATGCCTTTGGTAGTGTACCGTGACAATGATCTAGCATGGCATAGACATTAATGGAAACATCATGCAATGGAAATGTAGACGTGGTGGCACATGTCATGGTGGTAGTTGCATGGCAATATATCTCCGAATGACTTTGAAAAAGCCATAGTAGGTAGGTATTGTGGCTGTTTTGAGGGAGGCTAATGGTGGGTTTTGTGCACCGGCGAAAGTTGAACGGAACTAAGAAGATAGTGATGGTGGAAGGTGAAAGTGCATCTAAACCATGGACTCAACATTAGTCACGAAGAACTCATATACTTGTTGCAGAAGTTTTATTACTAATCGAAACAAAGCATTTAACGCATACTCCTAGGGGAAGGGTTGGTAGGTATAAACCATCGCGCGATCCCGACCGCCACACAAAGGATGACAATCAAAAGACTAATCATGCTCAGACTTCATCACATAGCGGTTCACCATTCGTGCATGCTACATGAATCACTAACTTCAACACAAGTATTTCTAGATCCACAACACCTTAGTAGCATAACTTCAATATTACCAAAACCACAACTCAAAACTAATTGAGATGAATCAAACTTCTCTAACTATTCAATGCACATGAAGGTGGAAGTTTTCGTATCCCTTTGGATAACTACCCCTTTTGAGACTACTTTCATAGCATAGATCAACTACCAAGCTACGCACCGCTGTGCTCTAAAAGATATAAGTGAAGCACATAGAGCAAAAGCATCTAGCTCAAAAGATATAAGTGAAGCACATGTGAGCTGAATTGTCTACCAAAGGATATAAGTGAAGCTCGACAAAATCACGGTGAGTGCATGTCTCTCTCTCTAGGTGTGCAGCAAGGATGATTGTGACACAACAAAAATAAAACACTCCTACGATACAAGACGCTCCAAGCAAAAACACATAACATGTGGTGAATAAAAATATAGCCCCAAGTAACGTTACCGATGGATTGAAGACAAGAGAGGGGATGCCTTCCCAGGGCATCCCCAAGCTTAGGCTTTTACGGCATCCTTGAATCTCTTGGGGTGCCTTGGGAATCACCAAGCTTGAGCTCTTGCCACTCTTTATCTCTTTGTCCATAAAGAACTTCACCCAAAACTTGAAAACTTCACGACACGAAACTTAAACAGAAACTCGTGATAACATTAGTATAAGAAAGCAAACCACCACTTCCTTAGGTACTGTAGCAAACTTAAATTCTACTTATGATGATGTTGGGTTACTGTATTTTCAATCTTCCATGGCTAATACCCCCCGATACTATCCATAGTTTCATCAAAATAAGCAACCAACACAATAAAAACAGAATCTGTTAACAGCAGACCAGTCTGTAGCAATCTGTATACTTCGTATACTTCTGACACTTCACAAATTCTGAAAAATTACGACAGTCTGTAGAATTTGCGTAGCAATCATCAGAAAAAAGAATCAACTCAAAAGCTCTTACGTCAAAAAATGAAAATTATTTTCTTGAGCAGAAAGTTTCTTTCTTTTCCAGCCTGACCAAACGATCATCCCCAAGACTAATCATAACGGTTTTGCTTGGCACAAACGCAAAAAGAAACACAAGAAACACAATCATAACAGAATTATGAAAGTGTGGAAAACACAAAACAGAAAGAAAAAGGATAGATTCGTTGGGTTGCCTCCCAACAAGCGCTTTTGTTTAACGCCCTTAGCTAGGCAAAAGGTGATGGAATCACGTATAGTCATCTTTGGTGCTCAAACCATAAGTAGCCCTCATCATAGATTCATAAGGCAATCTTGTTTTCTTTCTATGAAAGTGCTCCATGCCCTTCTTTAAAGGAAATTTAAATATAATATTCCCTTCCTTCATATCGATGATAGCACCAATAGTCCTTAGGAAAGGTCTACCAAGAATAATGGGACATGAAGGATTGCAATCTATGTCAAGTACAATGAAATCCACCGGTACATAGTTCTTATTTGCAACAATAAGAACATCATCGATCCTTCCCATGGGTTTCTTGACAGTAGAATCCGCAAGATGCAAATTAAGAGAACACTCTTCAATCTCATGAAAACCAAGAATATCACATAAAGACTTTGGAATCGCGGAAACACTAGCACACAAATCACACAAAGCATTGCACTCATAGTTTTTGATCTTGATTTTGATAGTAGGTTCCCACTCATCATGAAGTTTTCTAGGTATAGAGACTTCTAATTCGAGCTTCTCTTCAAGAGATTTCATCATAGCATCTACGATATGTGTGGTAAAGGCTTTGCTTTGGCTATAAGCATGTGGAGAGTTTGCAATGGATTGCATCAAAGAAATGCATTCAAACAAGGAGCAATTATCATAATGGAATTCCCTGAAATCCAAAGTGGGAGTTTCATTACTACCCAGAATTTTGATTTCTTCTACTCCACTCTCCACACCTTTATCAAGATGGGTGGACTCCGAATCATTGGGGCGTTTTTCAACCAAAGTGGATTCATATCCAGTCCCTTCATCAATAGGTTTCACACATGAAAACAAAGATTCAAGAGGAGACACACCAAGCATTTTAAGATCTTCGTGATTTGCATCACTAGAACACACCCTTTTGAACCATGCATGCCTAGCGCGAATTTGGGCGGTTCTTTCTTTGCTCTCATTCATGGAGACACGCATAGCTTTCAAAATTTCATCCAAGTTGACCTTGGGAGGAGTGCATCTAACTTTCAAAGCATCAATATCACAAGACATCCTATCAACGCACTCAGCCAAATCGTCTATTTTGAGTAGTTTTTCCTCTATGGACGCATTGAAAATATTTTGAGAGTTGATGAACTCTTTGATATTACTCTCTAAATCAGAGGGTAATTTGTTGTGATTTCCATAATTCTTGTTGTAGGAATTTCCATAATTGTTAGAGGAGTTACTAGGAAAAGGCCTAGGAACATAGTTTCCTCTAAACATTGTTGTTGCCAAAATTGTTCCTACCAACAAAATTCACGTCCAAACTAGCATTGCTACTCTCAATCAAGGAAGATAGTGGTATGTCATTAGGATCTACAGTAGTGTTTCTACTAGCAACCAAATTCATCAACTCGTCCATCTTAGCACTAAGCGAGTTAATTTCTTCTATAGCGTGTACCTTTTTGCTAGTAGGCGACCTTTCAGTGTGCCACTCAGAGTAGTTGGTCATGATATTGTCTAGGAGTTTTGTAGCGTCTCCTAACGTGATTTCCATGAACGTTCCACCTGAGGCGGAGTCCAAGATATTGCGACAAGCGAAATTCAAGCCAGCGTAAAAGATTTGTATAATCATCCACAAACTCAAGCCATGAGCGGGACAATTTCTAATCATAAGCTTCATCCTCTCCCAAGATTGTGCAACGTGTTCATGAACAAGTTACTTGAGGAGATGATCTTAGCCGCCGGAAAATACTTGGATATGTAAGCATCTTTGCACTTATCCCAAGAATTGATACTAATTTTAGGCAAGAAGAAAACCAAGTTTTTGCGCGATCTCGCAACGAGAAAGGAAAAAGTTTCAACTTAATCACGTCATTATCCACATCTCTTTTCTTTTGCATATCACAAACCTCAATGAAGGTATTGAGATGGGATGCGGCATCTTCACTAGGAAGGCCAGAGAATTGCTCTTTCATAACAAGATTCAGCAAAGCTGCGTTGATTTCATACGATTCCGCACTAGTGGCGGGAGCAATCGGAGTACTAATAAAATCATTATTATTAGTGCTCGAGAAGTCGCAAAGTTTGGTGTTTTCAGCCATGATGACTTCAACAAACAAACAAGCACACAAGCAAGCAAGAAAACCGGCAAAGGAAAACGGCAAAAAGGCAAAAGCAAAAGAAAACGGCAAAGGAGAAAGGCCAATGAAAACGGCAAATGTGAAGTGGGGGAGAGGAAAACAAGAGGCAACTGGCAAAAAAGTAAATGCAACAGATGAGTTTGTGAGACCTACTTGGATAGATCTCTCCTTCCCGGCAACGGCGCCAGAAATACTTCTGCTACTGCAACAAAAGACCTTCCAACGGCTCTAGAAACGTGCTACGGCACCAGGAATCCTTCTGCTACGGCTACGCCTTAAGGGACTTCCTAGGCAAATATGCAAAGGATTTCCCATGTGGCCTTGTAGCCTTGCGTTCGTGTTCCCTCGAAGCGGAAAGGGTGATGTAGCGCAGCGGTGGTAAGTATTTCCCTCAGTTTGAGAACCAAGGTATCGATCTAGTGAAGGAGTATTCAAGTGCCTGCACAAACACAAAAAGCTTGCTCCCAACGCTATGAAGGGGTTGTCAATCCCTTATAGATTGTTCGCCAAGTGAGAACTGAAAGCAACAAAGTAACAAAGCAAAGTAAAAGCGAAAGTGGAAACGATAGATGTGAATAGACCCGGGGGTCATAGTGTTTACTAGTGGCTTCTCTCATGAAAGCAAGTAGACGGTGAGTGAACAAATTACTGTCGAGCAATTGATAGAACCGCGCAAAGTCGTGACGTCATCTATGGCAATGATTATATCTATAGGCATCACGTCCAAAACAAGTAGACCAATACTTTCTGCATCTACTACTATTACTCCACACGTCGACAGCTATCCAGCATGCATCTAGTGTATTAAGTCCAAAAGAACAGAGTAACGCCTTAAGCAAGATGACATGATGTAGATGGACAATCTCATATCTACGACAAAGCCCACCTTGTTACCCTTGATGGCAACAACACGATGTGTGCCTTGATGCCCCTACTGTCATTGGGAAAGGTCACCACATGGTAAGAACCCAAAACCAAGCACTTCTCCCATTGCAAGAATCATAGATCTAGTTGGCCAAACAAAACCCAAGACTCGGAGAGACTTACAAGCATATCAAATCATGCATATAAGAAATCAGCAAAGACTCAAATATATATCATACATAATCTGATCACAAATCCACAATTCATCGGATCTCACAAACACACCGCCAAAGAGGATTACATTGGATAGATCTCCATGAAGATCATGGAGAACTTTGTATTGAAGATCCAAGAGAGAGAAGAAGCCATCTAGCTACTAACTATGGACCCGTAGGTCTGAAGTGAACTACTCACGAGTCATTGGAGGGGCGATGATGTTGATGTAGAAGCCCTCCAACTCCAAAGTCCCCTCCTGCAGGGCACCGGGAAGGGTCTCCAGATGAGATCTCGCGGAAACGGAAGCTTGCGGTGGCAGAAAAGTATTTTCGTGGATCCCCTGATTTTTTTCTATATTTTAGGGAATATATAGGCGAAGGAGCTAGGTCAGGGGGGCGCCAGGGAGGCCACAAGCCTGCTGGCCGCCCCCCTGGTGGTGGATAGGGGGCTTGTGGGCCCCCTGTAGCCCTCATGGCTTGGCCCTCAAGCCCCCTCATCTTCTTCCGTTCGGGAAAAATTTAATTCGGGGATTTTATTCCGTTTGGACTCCGTTCCAAAATCAGATCTCAAAAGAGCCAAAAACACAGAAAAAAAAGGAACTGGCACTTGGCACTGAATTAATAAGTTAGTCCCAAAAAAGATATAAAAGGTACACAAACGATCCAAAGATGACAAGATAACAGCATGAAACCATCAAAAATTATAGATACGTTTGAGACGTATCAGCCCCTATATAAGGGTCTCTCTTCCACATGCTATTGGAGAGTGACAAGAGAAGGTGCCCTCGCGCACTCCTCCTCCGCCGCCCGCCTCGCCATGCCACGCCTCGTCACGACGCGCCGCGGGTTGCGGGAATGAGCCGAGCCGAGCTCATACCTACACGCTTATTTTTGTCGGTCAGGAACGGAGAATACGTAACGGACACGGCACGATCCGAGACGTCAGATCGTGGGTTGTTACCGACTCAGACGTGGGTTCGGCCCATGTCTCTCCGCCCAGCCACCTTTATAAGCAGGCTAATGCCTACCCTAGCCGTCATGAGAATCAGATCACATCTGCCTCACGCGTTCGTTCCTTTTGCTGCTGCTGCCGCCGGCGACATCGTCCCGTTTACCGCGTACACGGTCGACGGGAGAGCACGCCTCCGAAACCCCGCCTCTCCGGTTCCTGTATGGGAGAGGGGCGATTAGGTTTTTGGGGAGCGATCACGCGACTGCTCGCCTCCGTCCGTCTGCTTCGTCTACATCCGCATCATCCTCGTCATCGCCATGTCTTCACCATCCGAGCCCGATCGTCTCGCCCTTGAAGCTGAGTAGAAGAGGGCAGAGGATGCTGCTGGTACGGCCGCGTCTACCTCCAACGCTACTGCTACGGCCAACTGGCCTATTGGAGGGTATAACTCGTTTATCCCACTCATGTTCGTTCTGATCCTAGTAGTACTACTTGCATGCATAGATGTATCAACTATATGCTTAGTATGTGCTACCTTAGTTCATGATCAGTATATCATTAGTCTAGTCAATGCCATGCTAGTTATTATCTCGTGGATTAATATGCCCGGAAAATTGCCTATTTACTCAACAATCCAAAAACCTAATTTGTGTAGGAATATTTTTTGAGTAATGGTTTTGCTGCTGTACTGAAACCGGACAAGTTTACCGGTACTTATTTCAAGCGTTGGCAAACGAGAACCACCTTATGGCTCATGGCTATGAACGTGTTCTGGGTAGCCGGTGTCACTCCAACGGGAACGATCTCTCCTGAACAGGAGAAGATGTTCGCGGAGGCCACCGTCCTATTCCTTAGAGCAGTCATAAGCGTGATCGGAGATAAGCTGGTTGCTGCATACTTACATATGCATGTTGCCAAAGACTTGTGGGAGGCGCTCGAATCTAAATTCGGGGCCACCGATGCTGGGAGTGAGATGTATGTTATGGAGCAGTTCCACGATTACAAGATGGTTGACAACCATTCTGTATTGGAACAGGCTCATGAGATAATATGCATAGCTAAAGCACTTGAGGTTCTTAAGTGCAATTTGTCGGGAAAGTTTGTCGCGGGCTGTATAATTGCTAAGGTCCCTAATTCCTGGAGGAACTTTTCTACTACTCTAAAACATCAGAGGCGTGAGTTCTCAGTAGAGGACATCATCGGCCATCTGAGTGTTGAGCAGAACTCGAGAGAAAAGGACTCCAATGGAAAAGCGGTGGAAAGCTCTTCTGTTGCCAATATGGTACATCATAGGAACTTCAATTCCCACAAGCCCAAGGGAAAGAATTATGTCCAACAGAATAGCGACTTCAAGAAGAAGGGAAAGAAGACCTTCAAGAAGCATAAGAAGGGAGATGGCTGCTATACTTGTGGTTCAGAGGAACATTGGGCGAACAATGCCCAAACAAGTACAAGAAGCCGGCGGAGGACTCCAAGTCTGCCAATATGATTGTGGGCAACAATAAGAGTGGTGCATCTGGGTACGGTAATTTACTTACTGTATTTTCAGTTTGTCAGTCCACCGATTGGTGGGTGGACACGGGTGCAAATATTCATGTGTGTGCTGACATATAATTGTTCTCTTCTTATCAGGCCACCGGTCGCGGGTCCGTATTGATGGAGAATGGCGCAAGTGCTTCTGTTCTTGGTGTTGGCACGGTCGATCTGAAGTTTACTTCGGGAAGGATCGTGCAGCTGAAGAACGTGCAGCATGTCCCCGCCATCAAGAAGAATCTCGTTAGTGGCTCCCTTCTGTGTAGAGAAGGGTTTAAGTTGGTCTTTGAGTCTAATAAAGTAGTTGTTACGAAATATGGACTTTTTGTTGGAAAAGGTTATGAGTGCGGAGGTCTATTCCGCCTTTGCCTCGCAGATTTCTGTAATAAAGTCGTGAACAATATTCATTCGAGTGTTAATGAATCTGAAGTTTGGCATTCACGTCTTTGTCACATAAGTTTCGGTGTTATGTCGCGGCTAGCAAAACTGAATTTAATCCCAACTTTCACTTTAGCCAAAGGTTCTAAGTGTCATTCGTGTGTGCAAGCAAAGCAACCTCGCAAGCCTCACAAGGCTGCAGAGGAGAGACACTTGGCACCATTAGAACTCATACATTCTGATCTTTGTGAGATGAATGGTGTGTTGACTAAAGGTGGAAAGAAATACTTCATGACATTGATAGATGATTCCACTAGATATTGCTATGTGTATCTGTTAAATACTAAAGATGAGGCTCTACACTACTTTAAAATCTATAAGGCAGAAGTTGAGAATCAACTTGAAAAGAAAATTAAACGAGTCCGGTCTGACCGTGGTGGAGAGTACTTCTCAAACGAGTTTGATTCCTTTTGTGCGGAACACGACATTATTCATGAGAGGACGCCTCCCTATTCACCCCAGTCGAACGGGGTTGCCGAGCGGAAAAACCATACTCTAACTGATTTGGTTAACGCCATGTTTTATCCAAGGCATGGTGGGGGAGGCTATATTGACTGCGTGTCATGTCCTGAATAAGGTTCCTACAAAAGATAATGAGGCCACTCCCTATGAGGAGTGGTCGAAGAGAACGACGATGCTCTCGTACTTACGTACTTGGGGCTGCTTGGCGAAAGTCCATGTACTGATCACGAAGAAGCGTAAGTTTGGACCAAAGACTATGGACTACCTTAATTTGGGATACGCTAAGAATAGTGTAGGCTATAGATTTCTAGTAGTGAAATCTGAGGTATCTGACGTGAAGGTCGGTACAATAATGGAGTCAAGGGATGCTACATTCTTTGAGGATATATTTCCCATGAGAGATATGCAAAGCACTTCTAGACTGGAATCTGAGATAACTCCCGAGCCTGCCATTCCTATGGAATATTATGAACAAACACATGATGATAATCCCGAGGAGATGACGAGGAAACCCTTGGTAGGGCAAGAGATAAAGGACTGCAAAGACCTTTGGTGATGATTTCTTCGTATACCTCGTGGATGATAATCCCACTTCTATTTCAGAAGCGTATGCTTCTCCAGATGCTGATTACTGGAAAGCTGCGGTCCGTAGCGAGATGGATTCCATCATGGCTAACGGGACATGGGAAATCACTGATCGTCCCTATGGTTGCAACCCATTGGGATGCAAGTGGGTGTTCAAAAATAAGCTTAGGCCCGATGGTACGATTGAAAAGTACAAGGCTAGGCTTATGGCCAAGGGCTATGCCCAGAAAGAAGAAGAAGATTTCTTTGATACTTACTCACCTGTGTCTAGACTGACCACCATTCGAGTACTACTCTCATTGGCGGCCTCTCATGGTCTTCTCGTTCATCAAATGGACGTTAAGACGGCTTTCCTGAATGGATAGCTAAATGAGGAAATCTATATGCAACAGCCAGATGGCTTTGTGATAGAAGGTCAGGAAGGAAAGGTGTGTAAGTTGCTGAAATCTTTATATGGTCTGAGACAAGCACCTAAGCAATGGCATGAGAAGTTTAATACAACACTGACATCTGTTGGCTTCGTTGTTAATGAAGCTGACAAATGTGTATACTATCGCCATGGTGGGGCCGAAGGAGTTATATTGTGCTTGTATGTTGATGACATACTGATATTTGGAACCAACCTCAGAGTAATTGAGGAGGTTAAGTCTTTTCTGTCTCAAAACTTTGAGATGAAGGACCTTGGGGTGGCTGATGTTATCTTGAACATCAAGCTTTTCAGAGATGATGAGGGTGGGGTTACACTTCTGCAATCCCACTATGTTGAGAAGATTTTGAGTCGCTTTGGATATCCAGACTGCAAAATTTCTCAAACACCGTATGATCCTAGTGTGCTTATTCAAAAGTTTAAAGGCACAGCTATAGATCAATTGAGATTCTCTCAAATTATCGGTTCGCTTATGTACCTAGCTAGCGCAACGAGGCCTGACATCGCATTCGCTGTGAGCAAACTTAGCCGGTTTGTTGCAAACCCGGGCGATGTTCATTGGCGTGCTGTTGAAAGAATTATGCGCTACCTGAAAGGTACTGTCAACCACGGACTTCACTATATGGGATATCCATCAGTACTTGAAGGGTATAGTGATGCGAATTGGATCTCTGATGCTGATGAGATGAAGGCCACTACTGGGTATATGTTTACTCTTGGGGGTGGCGCTGTTTCCTGGAAGTCTTGCAAGCAAACGATCTTAACGAGATCGACAATGGAAGCAGAATTAACAGCATTAGACACGTCTGGTGTCGAAGCAGAATTTCTTCGAGATCTTTTGATGGACTTACCTGTGGTTGAGAAGCCGGTTCCGGCTATCCTTATGAACTGCGATAATCAGACGGTTATTGTCAAAGTGAAGAGTTCAAAGGACAATATGAAGTCCAACAAACATATAAGAATGAGATTGAAGTCTGTCAGACGTTTGAGAAACTCTGGAGTGATAGCGTTGGATTACATCCAAACGGCTAAGAATCTGGCAGATCCCTTTACTAAAGGGCTATCACGTGTTGTGATAGATAGTGCATCGAGGGAGATGGGTATGAGACCCACATGAGTTGCCATGGCAGGAACCCAACCTATATGATCGGAGATCCCGTGAAGTAGGACCTGGGAAAACAAGCCATTGGTGAACTGAGGAGAGTAACTTTACTAACCCACTCCGTTGGAGATGCAATGCTCTCGGATACTGTATGGTAGGATGACTATTGTCTTAATGTGTTCTAAAGCTTATGTGTAAGCAAGATGCTGTCCTACAGAGCGATCTTTGGAGGAACACACCTATATGAGCTTGACTGCTGGTCACAATCTATGAGATTTGGGTGATCTCTAGTAAACTCATGAATAGGCCAGGAGTGTGACTAATATGCTCCACCCGAGGGGTCAGCCTTCGGCAGCCTAGTACTAGTAAGACTTGTGGTGAAGCTTCTTTACGCCAAACTGACAATTCAAGGCATAGTCCATTGTTCAGTTGTAAAGGAGTGTAGCTGCTTGCTCTAGGTGAAGCTCAACCTTAACAGGTCTTCACTGAAATGTTGGTATATTAAAACAGTGATTGGAACGAGGGAACACGATGTGCCCTTGAGATCTGGTGGGGGATTGTTGAAATTAGTAGTGGGCCTTAGGCCTATAAGAGAATTTCAGAAAATCTCCAAGGGCCCATGTAGGTGGTGGCATGACAAGGTGGTGGTGGGAAGTTTAGTCCCACCCTGCTAGTGGAGAAGAAGTTGGACCCCTTTATAAGGGTCTCTCTTCCACATGCTATTGGAGAGTGAGAAGAGAAGGTGCCCTCGCGCACTCCTCCTTCGTCGCCCGCCTCGCCACGCCATGCCTCGTCACGACGCGACGTAGGTTGCGGGAATGAGCAGAGCCGACCTCATACCTACGCGCTTATTTTTGTCGGTTAGGAACGGAGAATACGTAACGGACACGGCACGATCCGAGACGTCGGATCGTGGGCTGTTACCGACTCGGACGTGGGTTTGGCCCACGTCTCTCCGCCCAACCGCCTTTATAAGCAGGCTAACACCTACCCTAGCCGTCACGAAAATCAGATCACATCTGCCTCACGCGTTCGTTCCTTTTGCTGCTGCTGCCGCCGGTGACTCCGTCCCGTTTACCGCGTACACGGTCGACGGGAGAGAAGGCCTCCAAAACCCCGCCTCTCCGGTTCCTATATGGGAGAGGGGCCATTAGGTTTTTGGGGAGCGATCATGCGACTGCTCGCCTCCGTCCGTCTGCTTCGTCTACATCCGCATTGTCCTCGTCATCGCCATGTCTTCACCATCCGAGCCCGACCGTCTCGCCCTTGAAGCTCAGAAGAAGAGGGCAGAGGATGTTGCTGCTACGGCCGCGTCCACCGCCAACGCTGCTGCTACGGCCAACTGGCCTATTGGAGGGTATAACTCGTTTATCCCACTCATGTTCGTTTTGATCCTAGCAGTACTATTTGCATGCATAGATGTATCAACTATATGCTTAGTATGTGCTAGGTTAGTCCATGATCAGTATATCATTAGTCTAGTCAATGCCATGCTAGTTATTATCTCGTGGATTAATATGCTCGGAAAATTGCCTATTTACTCAACACGGAGGAAGCAACTCTTTACCGCAATTTTACAGTTTCTTCTGCATTTTCTATTCGGGTATAGCTAAAATGAACCCTTAAAATGCCTTTTTGGCATGTATCCTACTATTACAGTTTGTGTTTTTACAATGTCTGCTAGAGATGCTCTTATCTTGTACTCAAACTAAATATCCAACATGAAGCCCGGACAGTCTTATGTGTACGTGAGCAAAATGAGCCAGTGAGTAACCGTCCTGTTGTGATTTTTGGCCACTAATGTAGTTTGGCCACCAAGCCAAACAATTCGACCAGCACCCAGGATAGTCCGACGAAGTGCCAGGCGAATAAGTAGAGGGTGCTTGGATACGTTTTAGTCCCATGACTAAAATAATGAGACTAAAACTTGCTAGCCTCACCCATGCTTGGATCCGAATACTAAAGAGACTAAAATCAAGTTAATGAGCATTTATTATCCTCCAAACCCTCCAATCCATAACTTACATGAGGAGTTAAATGAGGAGAGAGAGGACTAATGCACATTTTAGTAGAGGTATCCCTAACTAAAAGATTTTAGTCTCAAGACTACTTTTAGCCTCTCTATAGTCAGGGGTGCTTGGAACTTTAGCCTCTTAAAGAGACTAGTTTTAGTCTCTTGGATCCAAGCACCCTCGTAGTCTGGCTAATAGCCCAGATGAAAATGCTCCCTAATCAATTGTGTGGCCCCTTTATATGTCTTTGAAGAAATGACTATTAATGTTCAGTAGGGTTTAACCCAAATAGTCCAGCCAGATGATTATGTTTATTTATTGATAAGCATGGGACATGTTAGGCTTTATGCCTTTGGACTATGTGGTAGGATTGGCAAGGAATGTGTTTTTGTAATGATTCACTTGAGCAAGTTTTCTGCAAACTTCTTTGACTCCCTCTTAATAGTTTGGGATCCTTATAACTCATGATATAAAAAATAGTTCAGTTCTTTTAGTTTTTTTAACGTAGTACATACGCAAGCGTTCATATACACGCGCATACACTCACCTCTATGAACGCACACACGCACACCCTACCCTTATAAGCACCTCCGAGAAACTAAGCCGGCATATCATTTTGAGATTTACGAAGTCACCGTATGCGCCTCGTCGTCGACGGGAACGTCTCCCCCCACTGAAAGCGTATCGTCGAAAATCCTGAAATAAATCCAGGAATAATGCAAAGCAACCAACCGATACAACCAACGATAGGTGCTGGGGCGAAAGCAACACAGTCACACCCCAAAAGAAAAGAAAGAGAAAAAACAAAAGAAATAAATGCCGACAACAACGGATTGACAGAAACGAAGAAACTTCGCGACCACTGTGCCCACCAAAGATCTCCCACCAAGCTCCAAGGCTCCGAAGCGCCGTACCAATCAACACCTCCAAGAAGGACCGCGACGATGAAGACGTTGCTGCCAAAGGTTTCCCCTGGTACACGACGACGCGAGAAGAAGGGTAGCCCCCGATGCCCTCAAGGAACGTCCGACGGTAACCATAGGCGCCACCGGGTCGGTGTCGGACAGGCCGACAGGGGTTTCCCCCGATCCCAACGTTCACCTCGGATGCGCCCCGAGCCTGCCACCCAACCGACCACCATCTTGCGCCAATGCTATCTTGAAGCCTCCATGTCGTCTCACAACGACACAGCGAAGTGAGGCCTACACAACGACGAATATGAGTCAGGACTACGGGCAGCAACACCATCGACACGCGGGAGGGCTCAACCTCCATTGTAAACGATGGTAGCCGACCAGACACAATAGCAGGAGCATACCAGGCCCTGCTGGGCCCACATGCCCGTAAAGCTCCCGCTATCGTCCTGCAGCAGGCACGTCGTCGGCGTCGCCGCCCCCCATCTGAGCTGCTCCTCCTCCTCACCACACAAACGACGACAAAGCCACGCCCTTCTTCCAAGCGCAGGATAACCCCAAGGGTTGTGTTTTTTCTACCAATGGGAGCTTTCCCTTCATCGCCCCATGGGGGTGGTCCACGGGGCTTTTATATTTTGGCTTCCTTATTGCTTATGCTGTCAAATTGCCGATTATACCCCTACGTACGTGGTTACCAGATACCCATGGGGAAGCACATGTTGGAAATATGCCCTAGAGGCAATAATAAATTAGTTATTATTATATTTCTTTGTTCATGATAATCGTTTATTATCCATGCTATAATTGTATTGATTGGAAACAGAATACTTATGTGGATACATAGACAAAACATTGTCCCTAGTAAGCCTCTAGTTGACTCGCTCGTTGATCAAAGATGGTCAAGGTTTCCTGGCCATAGGCAAGTGTTGTTACTTGATAACGGGATCACATCATTAGGAGAATCATGTGATGGACTATACCCAAACTAATAGACGTAACAAGTTGATCGTGTCATTTTGTTGCTACTGTTTTCTGCGTGTCAAGTATTTGTTCCTATGACCATGGGATCATATAACTCACTGACACCGGAGGAATACTTTGTGTGTATCAAACGTCACAACGTAACTGGGTGGCTATAAAGATGCTCTACAGGTATCTCCGAAGGTGTCCGTAGAGTTAGTATGGATCAAGACTGGGATTTGTCACTCCGTGTGATGGAGAGGTATCTCGGGGCCCACTCGGTAATACAACATCACACACAAGCCTTGCAAGCAATGTGACTTAGTGTAAATTGCAGGATCTTGTATTACGGAATGAGTAAAGAGACTTGCCGGTAAACGAGATTGAAATAGGTATGCGGATACTGACGATCGAATCTCGGGCAAGTAACATATCGAAGGACAAAGGGAATGACATACGGGATTATATGAATCCTTGGCACTGAGGTTCAAACGATAAGATCTTCGTAGAATATGTAGGATCCAATATGGGCATCCAGTCCCGCTATTGGATATTGACCGAGGAGTCGCTCGGGTCATGTCTACATAGTTCTCGAACCCGCAGGTTCTCCACACTTAAGGTTCGACGTTGTTTTATGCGTATTTGAGTTATATGGTTGGTTACCGAATGTTGTTCGGAGTCCCGGATGAGATCACGGACGTCACGAGGGTTTCAGGAATGGTCCGGAAACGAAGATTGATATATAGGAGGACCTCATTTGATTACCGGAAGGTTTTCGGAGTTACCGGGAATGTACCGGGAATGACGAATGGGTTCCGGGAGTTCACCGGGGGGGCAACCCACCCCGGGGAAGCCCATAGGCCTTGGGGGTGGCGCACCAGCCCTTAGTGGGCTGGTGGGACAGCCCAAGAAGGTCCTATGCGCCATAGGAAGAAAATCAAAGAGAAAAAAAAGGAGGAGGTGGGAAAAGGGGGAAGGACTCCTCCTTCCAAACCTAGTTGGACTCGGTTTGGAAGGGGAGGGTTGCCCCCCTTGGCTCGGCTGACCCACTTGAGGGTCCTTGAACCCCAAGGCAAGGCTCCCCCTCTTCCCCCTATATATACGGAGGTTTTAGGGCTGATTTGAGACAACTTTGCCACGGCAGCCTGAGCACATATCTCCACGGTTTTACCTCTAGATCGCGTTTCTGCGGAGCTCGGGCGGAGCCCTACTGAGATAAGATCATCACCAACCTCCGGAGCGCCGTCATGCTGCCGGAGAACTCATCTACCTCTCCGTCTCTCTTGCTGGATCAAGAAGGCCGAGATCATCGTCGAGTTGTACGTGTGCTGAACGCGGAGGTGCCGTCCGTTCGGCACTAGATCGTGGGACTGATCGCGGGACGGTTCGCGAGGCGGATCGAGGGACGTGAGGACGTTCCACTACATCAACCGCGTTTCTTAACGCTTCTGTTGTGCGGTCTACAAGGGTACGTAGATCAAATATCCCCTCTCGTAGATGGACATCACCATGATAGGTCTTCGTGTGCGTAGGAAAATTTTTGTTTCCCATGCGACGTTCCCCAACAGCACATTATGGGGAGGACGACCCACTAGGACCCAGATAGGGCTCGTAGGGCCCAAATCAGGGCCGGGGGCACATCGCCGGCCATCGCCACCGGCCCGCCGCCAAGCCGAGGAACACCGTCGCCGCCCCAGGCCCCGGGCAGGGGAGCCGCACGCGCGGGGACAGAAGGCCCCGCCGTCGCCCGATGCCCCGGGCAGGGGAGCCGCATGCCCGGGGAGAGAAGGTCCCGCCGCCTCCCCATGCCCCAGGCAGGGAAGCCCGAAGGAGAGGAGGGCACGCGCCACCCCGGCCACCTCACAGGGAGGCGGCGCAAGGGTGGATCCGGGAGTGGGGAGACTGGGGCGACCGGCAGCCGGCGACTGCGGGGAGGCCCTAGGGAGGCCAGTGGCGACGGGAGGAGGACATGAGTTGGATAGGAACCCTAGCGTGATGGGCTAGCCAGTCGACACTTCTTTCTTTCCTTCGCTCGAACCGAAGTGTATACTAACAACCAAGCACCCTTTTTAGGTTTGGCGAGTCTTGGAGAGAAATCACCCCGTGCCACGTCAAGGTTGGATGTGAGAGGAAGGGGAGGGGAGCGTTGCGCCGCGGGACGAACAGATCCGCTCCGCCGCCATAATCCCCGGGCCCAGCACGGCTTCGTTGGCATGCCCTCCAACGGCGACGATGAGTGGGGTGGAGGAAGGGCTTGCCCGGTGGCGGCGGCGGCTAAGGGAGTGTTTTCATGGAAGGACGACACGACGACGTTTTCACCTAGGAACCAAACTTGTGGGCAACTATCCTTGGCATCTCATGGTAAGGCTGCCCGTAATGGTAGTATCATACATGTCAACTAAATAATTTTGATGAGGTGGCATAGAATTTAATGACGAAAGAGATGATTGAGTATCATATGATGATACCGTATCATATTAAATGATGTGTTACTATGTGTCATGCATGACAATAAATGAACTATGCACGATACTACTCCCTCCGTCACAGTTTATAAGGCATGCACGTGTACCTAGTTCGTTAATTTGACTTATATAAAATATATTGTTTAACATAAAAATTATACCATTAGAAAATAGAACATCTAGAGTTTCTAATGATATATTTTTTGTAATATATGCCTCTCATTATGGTCAAATTGATGACCTAGATACACGTGCCGGACTTATAAACTGAAACGGAGAGAGTAACTTATGATACTCCCTCCGTTTCTTTTTAGTCCGCATATAAGATTTGGTCAAAGTCAAACTTCGTAAACTTTGACTAAATTTATTAAACAAAATATCAACATTTATAATATGAAATCAATATTAGTAGATGCATCATGATATTAATTTTCATAGCATATAGGTTTCGTATTATAGATGTTGATATCTTTTAATATATATTTGGTCAAACTTTGTATCACTTGACTTTGACCAAATCTTATATGCAGACTAAAAAGAAATGGATGGAGTACTATACACTACAAATGTAGTATCATACATTACTATCATATACTCCCTCCGTCCCAAAATAAGTGATTTTAGTACAAAGTTGAGTCATTTTTAAATCACTTATTTTGAGACGGAGGGAGTACATGATAATACTGTACTCCCTCCGTTCCTAAATATAAGTCTCTGTAGAGGTTTCACTAATAGACTACATACGGATGTGTATAGACATACTTTAGAGTATAGATTCAATCATTTTGCTCCGCATGTAGACCCCTATTGAAATCGCTTAAAAGACTTATATTTAGGAACGGATCCTCTATACTCTAAAGTATGTCTATATACATCCGTATGTAGTCCATTAGTGAAACATTTAGAAAGACTTATATTTAAAAACGGAAGGAGTATATGATAGTCTCCGTTACAACCAGCCTAACAGTGACGGGACAATGTCACACTTCAAAATACTGCGCGACATCGTGTCTTCCAAGTCTGTAATGTCCAAACAACAAAACCCATTCTTCGTTCCGTGCCACTCTTTTTGGACCGGATACGCATCGATGTGGGCGGAGGGCATGCATGCCCGCCCTTCCAGAAGAGAAGGGAAGGGAAGGGAAGGGAAGAGGGGGACGCGGTTTATGCTGCTGCAGCGTGGGCTGGCGGCGCAGAGGATCCAGATCTTGAATTCGAAAGCAGTGGGAAAGCAAGCCGTTTCCGCGTTGAAACAGATTGATGATTTCCTCTTCCTCTCTCTCTCTATCTCGACCCCTCTTGACTTTCCATTCCTCTCTCTCTCTCTCTCTCTCGTCTTCCCCACTTTGCTCCGCTTTCCCGTCCACCGCCACCGCCGCCACCACCGGCCAGGCCAGGCCATGGATCCCTTCCACCACCTCAACACCGCCTTCTCCAACCCCTACCACCCGCTCCTCCCCTCCTCCCCTCCCCACCACCACTACCCTCCGCCGCCCCCGCTCCAGCCTCCGCCCGCCGCCGACCCGCCCGAGCGGGAGCGCCTGCCGCAGTGGTCGCACGCCGAGACGGCCGCCTTCCTCGCCATCCGCGCCGACCTCGACCACTCCTTCCTCTCCACCAAGCGCAACAAGGCGCTCTGGGAGGCCGTCTCCGCGCGCCTCACCGCGCACGGCGGCGGCTTCGCGCGCACCCCCGACCAGTGCAAGTCCAAGTGGAAGAACCTCGTCACCAGGTTCAAGGGCACCGCCAGCGACACACACGCGGAGGGCGGAGACCCTCACGTAGGCGCTGCGGCGAGGGGCGGCTTCCCGTTCCACGACGAGATGAGGAGGATCTTCGACGCCAGGGTCGAGAGGGCGCGCGCATTGGAGGCCAAGAAGGCCAAGGGCAAGGACGCCGCCGCGCGGCGCGATCCGGACGACGACGGCGGCGGCGGCGAGGGGGACGAGGGCGAGGACGAGGACGAGGAGGCGGAGGTGTTTGGAGACGAGGAGGAGGGCAGGGCCGACGCGGAGGCGCGGGGCGCGGGGAAGAAGCGGAGGAGGAAGGCGGCGGCGGCGGCGAGGACGGCGGCCGCGGCGGGAGGGGGAGGGATCGAGATTGGCGAGGTGGAGGCGGTGCTGCGGGAGTTCATGCGGCGGCAGATGGAGATGGAGGAGCGGTGGATGGAGGCCGCGGAGGCGCGCGACGCCGAGCGCCGGGCGCGCGAGGAGGAGTGGCGCGCCGCCATGGTCGCGCTCGGCGAGGAGCGGCTCGCGCTCGTGCGCCGCTGGCGGGAGCGCGAGGACGCCTGGAGGGCGCGCGCCGAGGAGCGTGAGGAGCGCCGGCACCAGCTCGTCGCCGCCCTGCTTGCCAAGCTCGGCGGCGACACCTCGTCCTAGCTAATCCATTCCGCCAGCCTTCCTTCCATGCCATGCACACACCATGCCCTGGTACGGATCAATGTTACTCCCTAGCTACTTGATGAATTCCTCCTCATCCTCACTAGGCAATGTAATGGTAGCGAATAATTCTTTCCTCATTTTTGGTTGAGATAGTGGTAATTCCTGGATTCTTAATTGCTCAGGACGATGATCCATCGATATCCATCCATCCATCCATCCATCCATCCATCGCCGCAAAGCGCGCGCCGGGCGGCCGGATAAGCACTTTTTAGGCCAGTTGTAGCAGCGACGGATCAAAAACATGATCGACATATCTTGCATGCCTAGCTATTGCCTTTGTTAGGGTTTCTTTAGACAGCGAGAGGTCAGGAAAGGCGGCGCGTTGGTGTGCGTTGTGTTCCAAAAGGGTTTTGCAAACATCATATCTCCCTTTGTTGTTAGCCCAGCTAGCCCATGACCTGCAACTGTAAACTCACTCACTCACTCACTCACTGGTCTTATCAGCTTCAGAAGCTAGCTTTCCAAGTGCATGCATGACTTTGCATGATCGATTAAGCTCATCCATCGATGTTGCTATAGCTTCTTCTTCTCCAGTTTTCCTCCTTCTCCTCATCATTCCACAAGGACCGTGGACGGTCATGGTCGCCGCAGGCAGAATCTCTGCACGACGTGGGTCTGCTTGCATACATGCATTATTGCCTTTTTTTTTCAGATATATCTCTGCAGGGTGCATGTGTAGCTTTTGCGCAACATGGTCTATATATCTATCTACATCTTCCCTTCTTTTTCAGTTGCATGCCCTAAAGAGATTTGCATCTGAAAAGTTTTCTAGTGAGAGGAAAGAAAGGAGGCGCAGCTAGCAGGAGCAGGGCATGATGGGGGGCGCAGTCAAGTGCACCTGCTTTGATTTTGCTTTGATTTGCTTTGCTTATCGTGTAGGAAGGGTATCGATGCCCTGCTTGTATATATGTTTGCCTCACGCGAGACACATGTGTGCAGACGCCAGAATCCACTGGAAGAACCTTGACTGCATCATGTGTTCATGCATACTAGTTAGATGGTGCTTGTTTGACGATACTAATTATTGATTTGATTAGAAGTGGACTTTCCCTAATGACGATGTAGATGAAGGTATGGCAAGTATGAAACCGTGCACCAACACAGTGTGTACCCACAAAAGTAGAGTATGAACAGAAGTGTGTATATACATACAGTCATTTTCTAGAAGAAAAATGTAAGCCTTATTTGTTATGAGGAGTTTAACTGATCACTTGATCAAGTAGCCTTATCACTTATGCATTGATTTTCTGAAATATCTCAAATAAATTGTGTGTGTGTGTGTGTGGGGGGGGGGGGGGGGGGGGGGAGGGATCTACAAGTAATCAAGGTCTTGCATATTTGCAGTTGAAATTATTAGCATACTACTAATGTAAAGATGTCATCCTCCAAAAGTCCAAAACATGTGTGTGCACTTAAAATATGTGAAACCATATATAACTAGAGCGTGAATCTTTGTGTGAAAGCCACATGATGATATCGATTGCATGTGAGACTTTCAGGTCAGTATGACCTCCATACAAGTTGTTAACTTTAGTGCATGTGTAGTTAGCATAGCTTCTAACACACTCCACAGTGTTTGGTCAACAAGAGTATAATTTGTTGTGGGGATGAACGTAATTGCTGACCATGATTACTTTCACCAATAAACACACAATGAGATTAGATGTATTGACAACACCCATGGAGAAACCACTGTGATAATGAGTACTAGTATATTTTCCCACAACAATAATATGCAGTCAGTACTACTCCCTCCGTAAACTAATTTAAGAGTGTTTAGAACACTATTTTAGCAATCTAAACGTTTTTATATTAGTTAAGTACTTTATTTTATTTAAGGATAAACGTAAGATTTGCTCAAGCCTATATAATCCCTTGTTGATATGCACGGTTATGCGTATACAAATTAATACGCCTTCACTTGATCTTTCCCTGTCAGGCATACTACATGTGTGCAGGGAACATAGTTTGATTTTATTGGGGTCATATATATGTGATGCAAGTACTTACTTAATACTCCGCAGATGAAATAAGGAGAAATGTGGCGTCATAAGCATATCATAAACCTATGGCCTTATTTTTAAGCAAATTGCCTAGCTAGTTGGTGCATTGAGCTTTCTTGACCTGTCACTGTTCCCTTTTGATGCCGCGTGTGATCTTGTGTGTTCACAATGGCAACAAGCAATCGCAGCAGTGGGAGGACGACATGTATGTTGCCTGTATCTCGAGATAGGAGACAAATAAATTGATTGCAATCGAGACTAAGTGACTGATTTGATTTTCATTCTAGCTACTTTGAGATTATCTGCCTACTTGGATTTAATTCATTATCATTAGACACCTTTCACATTGCTCCAATTATACACATTCTCCTGCTATTATAAATCTACTATCTGTAAGAGACAATATGTCTTGATCATATATATATTGCAGTAAACTGACTTCATACTTCTTTCGAGAGGAACTGATTTCATACTTCTTATGAGAGAGAAACTGATTTCATAATTGAGATGCAGAAGAATTAATCCTTCAGTGGTTCTGCTAGATTGTTTTCACACTGAAAAAAAAGATACCAGCGGCATCAGTTGCATGGAAATATTGCGTGGGAAGGAAGTGACCAATGTGTGCTCCATTGCGGTAGCGCGTACGCTTCCGAAATTAACCCATAGTTTATGTGCATGCATATGGCCCATCGGCGTCAAATTTGATTATCCCAAGTGTGGAGTCACGGATCCCATGTTGTGCCAAAATCTAGAGAGAGACCACCTGACAGACACGGAAATAATATATTCCCCACCCACACTGATGTGACTAACAAAATGGACCATTTGTAAATGATTTTCGATTATTCAGACCGTCCTCTTGCACCCTCGACTCCTCGAGAACCAATTGATGATCGGGATCGCATGCAATCGTTGTCTCTCACGTAGTACCAGTACCGACCGAGGAGGACGACTAACAGTATCCAAATTGACCACCACCACCAACTCTACTGATGCTGATGAATCCAGATACTACGTACTCACTAGCTTGTCCTGAGAAGAGAAATGCTGCTAGTGGTACGAACTAGCATAGGGGTCGCCGTGCCTATCTGAAACATGTTGTCCATGCACCTTTCTGGAATGCGGGTTTTTCCGGTACACTGATTGATTGAGTTGTGCACGCAATGCAGTGTCATAATGGTACCGTCAGTACGAGTACTATGAGAGACAAGATATTTGGAGGTCGACACCCTGACCCGGGGGATGTGTGTGCTGCCGATGAATGAATGGCTCAGGCGGAGATACTCCCTCCCTCTTATATAAAGTTTATATTAACTTAGTATTAAATTTGTCATACTTATTTTGAGACGGAGGGAGTATCTGGTTTGGCTTCGCTTTGAAGCTCAGCCGTGCAGCTCCGTTCACGCGGTCAACTGCTTCACACTGGAAGTAGCAGTATAGACGCGTACACCTCATCGTCCGATCCATGTCACGCATGGCTGGCGCGCACCCACGCTGCTTGATCGGCTGCTGTCGGGTTTACACGCGTAGGATTGACCGAGCAATGCGTATGCCACACTCGCTTGGTCAAATTTCGCAGGGATAAATGTGCCGCCCACTGCAACGTATAAGAACGGGAAACCAGGTGCGTCGCTGTGCTGACGTCAAGATGTCATCGTGCACGTTTTTTATTCGTTTTTTTAAATTTTTTTATTTCCACTTTTGTTTATTTTACTTTTACATTCTAAAAAAATATACAGCATAAAAAAACTTAATGTAGCTAAATAAAACGTCTCATACACTAAAAATTGCACATTCATTTAAAAATATGTTCGTGGCATTTTCGGGAAATGGTTGTACAATATACAAAAATGTTTGCATGGTTCAAAAAAATGAGTTCATCATTTGAAAATGTCTAAACATGTATTTAAAATTATTTCCTTTTTGTAAACAAATACTAAACACGTATAAAAGAAAATTTCAGAAACATTTTTTGTAAGAGTTTTTATATATTTATTTATAAAATGTTAAATGGGTTCAAAGGAATATTTTAAATATATACAAAAACGTACAAGGTGCATACAGAAATATATGTGTACTGAAGGAACAAACTCAATCAAAACCAACAAAAGAAATGAAAGTAAAACAAAAAAAATAAGAAAGAAAAGAACCCAAATTATAAAGAATAAAAAAAACGAAAAACCATAAATCCATTGTAAAAACAAAGCATAAATAAGAATTAACAAAATAAAAAAATGAAGAAAAAAGTAAAACAACCTAGGAAAAACGAAAGAAAAGGAAAAAAGGAATAAAAAGAAAACAAAGTAAGCATACCGAACAGACCGAAATCATCGACCGAATAAGGAAGAGGGAATGCAGCGAACGACAACAATTAAATGGGCCAGCCCATACGAGATTTCTAATAGAATTCTGTACGAGGGAGATATAGCCCGAAATCATTAAATGGAAAGTACTTCTTTCAAAGATCATTCTCACCTCCTTGGGTTGCAACCTGGGAGCTTTTCTTTTTTTATAGATTCGTTATTTTTAAAAGTTTTATCTTTTAAGTCATGCGTCTAGATCTTGAACCATATCCATCGTTGGATTTCTCGCGCCGAAATCTTCTAAATTAGATCTTATTTTGGTAGGTTTTGGCAAACTTTTTTTCATGAAAACTCGGAAGAAAATACCGTGCCTCTAGCGGAAAAAAGGAACACTTTTTTTCGTTCCTGATGGGCACAACCGTTGCTCTCGCGGAAGCAAATTTATGCTTATCACGGAAGCAAAACCTTGTCTCTCGAAAAAACGCGTTTTTTCGTTTTCGAGAGGCGCGGAAGCAAAATCGTGCCTCCCAATGAAGGAAAAAGCATTTTTTTTCCTTTTCGAGTGACACAGCCATGTCTGTCGCGTAAACAAATCAATGCCTCGTGCGAAAACAAAATCATACCTCTCGAGGAAGAAAAAAATGCGTATTTTTTCGTTTACAAGAGACACGACCGTGCGTCTCCCGGAAGCAAAATCGTGCGTCTCGCACAAGAAGAAAAAGAGAACATGTTGTTTTGTTTTCGAGAGGGCGCTGCCTCTCGAGGAAGAAAAAAATGCATTTTGTCATGCAATTTTTTTTTCACAAGCTAAAAAAGACCGCTGGCAAACCGAAAAGCTGAAGAAATAAAAAAAACACCTAAATGGCCGAAAATGCACGCAGAAAAATAAAAATAAAATAAAATTTGGAAAAACGCCCAAAACGTTACACATAGCGGCGACCGAAGGAGTGTTCTTCAAATAGGTTCTACTAGAAAAAAATTTGTTAATAATTTCTTAAAGAATTGTTGTCGTTATTTTCTCACAACAGATGCCACGGGTGGCTAATTAAGGTGAGAGAAAGTTGTCGTGGAGGATCTAAAACGGGATAGGGTAGTAGCACGCGATGGTTTACCCAGGTTCGGAGCCCTCACGTGAAGGTAACACCCCTAATCCTGCATGTCTGATGATATATATGCAGTGTATGTGGTTACCGTATAGAGTTGCTCCTGTAGGTGTATTTGTGAAGAAAGAGGGAGCCGTGGGTGCTCTCCCATTGCCTCATGCATGTGAGAATATGCGAGAGCGAGATAGAGTGAGCCCGTGAGAGAGCATGCCCCTCAGTGAGTGGGCATGATGCCATTTATGTAGGCATGAGTGCATGGCTTGAGATGTAAGCTACAATGGATAGCTTACATCCCAAGCTGTAGGTAGCTTGAGAGTTAGGCTACAGTGTCTTCATGTCGCGTCCGACAAAACATTGCAGTTGACTTCGTAGGGCTGCAGTCGGCCAGGCCCCAACGGGTCGGGAGTAGCCGGCAGCCCGTAGTCGGCCAACCTACAGCCGGCAAGGCTACAGCCAGACACGGTCCAGCTGGATAGGCTTCCAGCCGCCCGGGTGTAGCCTACAGCCCGCACTCGGCCATGAGAAGCCAGCAGTCGGCAAGGCTCCAGCCGGACGGGCTCCAATCGGACTCGGGAGCCAGCCGGAGCAGCAGGACCAGGGAACGTTAGCCACCCTGATGTTTTAAAATGTTGATTCGTCTTCTTGAGCCTACCTGGGAGTTATCCTCCCGACATTAGCCTTCGAGCCTCGAAGTGACTTGGAGAGTCGAGCGTAGGGTTTTCACTGTTGTCGTAGCAGAGTGTTGGGGAACGTCGCATGGGAAACAAAAAATTTCCAACGCGCACGAAAACCTATCATGGTGATGTCCATCTACGAGAGGGGATTTCTGATCTACGTGTTTTGAATCAACGAATGATTGAGTGATTACATCGATGGTTACAGGGTGCAATATATATGACCCAGAGGAACACGACGGTTCAGAGAGGCGTCGGTTCTAGACAAGCGGGAGAAGCGTCGGTTGAGGAAGAGAACCGTCCGACGGTTTGGGAGAGGAGGAGATTCCCTAATACATTTATGTAATAAATCTTAACACTCCCCCTAATCTACGCTTGACCACATAGAATCATCTCATGATTGTCCGGGTAGTGCCATCATTCCAAACGACCAGTCTTCAGGAAATTCTTCATGAAAACTTTGATGAGAACCTGAAACATAAACTTCACAACAATAGCATAATGTGATGTTATTGAACAAGGACATCTCAAGAAGAGACTCCCCCTGTTGCCTGCAAGTCTCTAAGTCGTCGCATACCAATTCCGTGAACATATTTCTGGAATGTTGAGTTTGGTAAAGATTTAGTAAACAAATCAGCAAGTTGTCACATGATTTGACTTGCAGAATGCTTATTTCCCCGCTTTTCTGAAGATTGTGGGGGGAAAACCATTTAGGAGAAATATGCTTAGTATATATCCTGTCTGCATCTGTGCAACGCATGCCGCATTATCCTCATAGATAATGGTGGGTGATTCAATAGAACCAATTCCACATGAATGTTGTATGTGGTTTATCATTCTGCGAAGCCATACACATTCACATGACGCTTCAAATAATGAAATTATTTCAGAATGATTGGTAGATGTAGCCACTAGAGTCTGTTTGGAAGACTTCCATGATATAGCTGTACCACCATGTAGGAACACAAAACCGGTCTGAGATCTGGCATTATGGGTATCACACAAATAACCGGCATCTGCATACCCAATCATATCAGAGTCCAGATATTGCTGGAACTGAAAAAATAGGCCAAGATCCTTTGTGCCTTGGAGATATTGAAAGATATTCTTTACTCCAGACCAATGTCGTTTGGTGGGAGCTGCGCTGTGTCTAGCAAGTAGATTCACTGCAAATGCAATATCAGGTCTTGTGCAATTTGCAAGATACATAAGCGCTCCAACTGCACTGAGATATGGAACTTCAGGTCCCAACACCTCTTCTCCATCATCCCTCGGTCTGAACGGGTCTTTCTCTACGTCTAGAGATCGAACCACCATAGGAGTTTTAGATGGATAGGATTTGTCCATATTGAATTTCTCCAATATTTTCTGGATATAGGCAGCTTGGTGTACCATGATTCCTGAGGGAAGGTGCTCAAGTTGAATACCTAAGCAAAATTTGGTTTTACCCAAATCCTTCATCTCAAATTCCATCTTTAGGTGATTGCGTGCTTCATCTATGTCTGGTGCATTGCCAATGATGTTGAGATCATCAACATACACAGAAATGATGCAAAATCCTGTAGAGGACTTCTTGATGAAGACACATGGGCAATCATCACTATTGGAGTAACCTTTCTGAAGAAGGAACTCACTTAGTCGGTTGTACCACATCCGCCCCGACTGTTTTAAGCCATACAATGACTTATTCAGCTTTACACAATACATGTTGCGTTTTGCATTGTTATTCGGGACGGAGATTCCGTCAGGAACCTTCATATGTATGTCCGAATCTAGTGACCCGTAAAGATATGCGGTCACGACGTCCATCAACTGCATGGATAGACGATTTTGTACTGCCATAGATATAAGATATCGGAAAGTGGTTCCACTCATTACTGGAGAGTATGTTTCATTGAAATCAATGCCGGGTTTCTGCGTAAAACCTTGTGCTACGAGCCTTGCTTTATATCTCACCACCTCATTGTTCTCATTCCGTTTCCGGAGGAAAACCCATTTGAATCCCACGGGTAAAACATTGGGAGGTGTAGGTATTGCTTTAGTGAATACCTTCCTTTTGTTAAGCGAGGCAATTTCTGCTTGGATCGCATCCTTCCATTTAGGCCAGTCGGAGCGCCTTTGGCACTCGACGATAGACCTTGGATCATGATCAGTGAGAAGGGTATCTGCAATCTTTTCAGCAAAATATATGTCGACAGTCGTAGTCTTACGGTCAAATGATTCTCCAGAATCAACATAGTTGATGGAAATTTCCTGCACCCCTAGAGACTCTTCGTGATTTCCCAATACGGTTGAGTCTGGGTGTTCCGATGTTCCAGCTAGTTTGTGCACACTGGAGCTGGGTTGTGAAGGTTGCCCTTCCACTGGGTGTGAACTACCCATCAGGTGTTTGTCAATGTTGAGTTGACCTGCATTTACTGACTCCGAGGATTTTTTCCTCGATTTCCTTTGCTGCTTGCTAGAAGCTAGCTCCAGGTCAGAAGCCATACTACTCCCCCTCTTTTTAGGAACAGGGAGTTGAGTGGTTTTTATTGGTACCTCCACTCTTTCTGGCGCGTTTCTGGCCGGATTTAAGGATTTTGTAACACCTTTTAGATCAGTAAATGAATCTGGCAGATTATTTGCAAGATGTTGCAAATTAATGATCTTCCGAACTTGAAGTTCGGTCTCATGGGTACGTGGATCAGAGGATGAAATTGCATGAGCATTCCAATCGATTTCCGGGCATTCTTTCTGGTACTTGAAATCTCCCCCTAATGCCGGGAAATGTTCCTCATTAAATATGCAATCAGCGTGACGGGCTGTGAACAGATCCCCAGTTAGGGGTTCCAGGTACTTGATAATCGACGACGATTTGTACCCCACATAGATCCCCAACTTTCTGTGTGGGCCCATGGATGTCCGCTGTGGTGGTGAGATCGGGATGTATGCAGCACATCCGAACTTACGCAGATGGGAAATGCTAGGAGGATTTCCACGTACCAATTCCAGAGGGGAAGAACTGTGATATGCAGTTGGCCTCAATTGTATCAAGTCAGCAGCGTGTAAAACTGTATGACCCCAACAAGAGGTTGGCAAGTTGCAATTCATCAACAAAGGTCTTGCAATGAGTTTAGTCCTCTTAATCAATGCTTCAGCCAAACCATTTTGTGTATGGACATATGGAACAGAGTGCTGAACTTCAATCCCCAAAGCCATGCAATAATCATTGAAGGCACGTGAGGAGAATTCTGCAGCGTTGTCCATTCGAATTGTCTTAATTCGACTTTCAGGATAATGGGCTTGCAACTTAATGACTTGCCTCATTATTTTGGCAAATGCATGGTTTCGTGTGGATAGAAGACACACATGTGACCATCGTGTAGATGCGTCAATCAGAACCATGAAATACCGGAAAGGTCCAGATAATGGCTGAATGGGACCACAAATGTCTCCTTGAATACGTTCAAGGAATTGAAGTGGTTCAACTTGTATTTTGAGGTGCGAGGGCCTCAAAATTAGCTTTCCCGTGGCACAAGATGTGCACACAAAATCAGAAGATTGAGGAAATTTTGACTCAAGCAAATTATGACCAATGGAATTGCTAGTAATTTTTCTCATCATCCCGATTCCAGGATGGCCCAGGCGATCATGCCAGGTTTGGAATGCGTCAACATTCTGAAAAATTACTTTTTATGCAACATGTTCCACGGGTTTGATATACGTATAGTACAAACCAGACGATAGAGAAGGAATTTTCTCATGTACCTTTTTGCCATATCCGTGATCTTTAGTAAAGAGTAAATACTCCTCTTTGTTGTCTTCATGGGTTTCAATATGAAAACCATTCTTACGGATATCTCGATAACTGATCAGGGTACGTGATGAGTCAGGATACAATAAAGCATCCTCTATCGTCACTTGTGTACCACTCGGGAGTGTGAATATGGCACGTCCAGTACCAACAATCACTGTATCGCGTCCAGCGATAGTTAGAATATCTCCATTCATCTTTTTCAGAGTTTGGAAATATTTTATCTCCCTCAGTATGGAGTTTGTGGTACCACTGTCCACAAGGCATAATTCCTCTTCCATCGGATTGTCCCCGTAGAAAAACTATATAAAAACGAAAGAATTTTCAATAAGAAAACCTTATGTTAATACATAGAATACAATCTTTATTATATCAAATGCGCTGATACAATACAATATAAAGACAACAACAAACTTATGTTCTTATTACAATCATCACAAATGGACATAGTTAAATAGATCACTAAGGAGGTCGAGGGACTAGTCAAAGTCGCCAAACACATCGTTTGAGGTGTACTCAAGTAACATGGCCTCCGTTTCAGCAGGGTCCTCAAGAGGATAAGGAATCTTGGCGTTGCTTGGTCCAGGAGGAATATCCTGTGAATCGCCAGCTCCATTTGCGCTATGCGGATGTAGGTTGAAGTTAGCTTCAAGCCTTTTCCCTTGAGGTGCTTTGCGTCCGTGAGATTGCTGGTACAGCATGACCAGATGCTTGGGCATTGAGCACTTTTCAGTAGAATGCGAGTAGCATCCACACTTGTTGCAAAGTTTAGTTTTATCGAACTTTGGCTTTGCAGTGCCTTTGCCCTTGCCCATGTTTCTGAATTTTCTGTTCCCATTACGCTTGTGCTTGTGCTCAGAATTGGAATGTTTACCTCGAAAGGTACCATTAAACTTCTGTCTATTCGCGACATTCAGATGAACTTCAGGTAAAGGTTGTGCCCCAACTGGGCGATGAGAGCCATTCTTAGCGAGTAGCTCATCATGCTTTTCAGCCTGAAGTAACATGTGAATAAGCTCGGAATAGACAGTGTAGTTGCGAGCACGGTATTGTTGTTGGAGTATCCTGTCTGAAGGGAGCATGGTAGACAAAGTTTTTTCTATCTTCTCCCCCTCAGTAGGTTCCTTCTCACAGAAGCGCAGTTGGGAACATATCTTATGAACAGCATGATTGTACTCACCAATGGACTTGAAATCCTGAAGGCGGAGATGAGTCCAATCATGGAGTGCTTCTGGCAGGACTATTGCCTTCTGCTGTTCATACCTCATTTTGAGGGCCAGAAACAGAGTACTAGGAGATTCCTCCTGTAAATACTCAGACTTGAGATCTGGATGAATATGGTGCCTTATGATGAATAAAGCAGCATAATTCTGTTGTTCTGTCAGCGGCGTGGCTCCAGCCGGGAGAGGAGTCTCCGGGGGCTGGATTGCAAGCGCTATCCCACGGGATGCAAGACTAATCTTGATGTCCATAGCCCATGTAGGGTAATTGTGGCCATTGAGAGCAAGCTCCTCAAATTCTTTGGCAGTCATCTTGGCCTACATGGGGAACCAGAGATAATTAATTTACGGGCGGTAAATTAAAAACCATCAAGGTTCTGTAATAAGAATGCAAAAATTTGATAGTCAAGTGTAAAACTTGAAAAATTCTCAACCTCAATTGTGTGAACATAACACATTGAAGATCACTTAGATCTCACAGTAATAGGCTGCATGACCATTACCTTGTGTATGCTACAATTTTGATATAAGGAATACACTTGAAGGTAATCGCTTGTCGAGATTTACAAAGCGTAGACCTCACAGTAAGAGAGGATAGTCTGCACATGTGCAGTAGATCACAACTCATTAACTTGTGATTCCAAATAAGACGAGGAAGAAATATTCAAAAATTTACAAGTTTGAGATGCGAGAGAAGCTAATCTCAATCGCAATAAGAAACATGTTCAAAAATATGTGGTAAACACATGAAACATGCCATGTTTCCCGGATGAAATCCGGTACTTTATTTATATTATCAAGTCATTACATAATATAAACACACTTGTAATTACACAAATCTTACACTAGAATAAAACTAGAACTGGACTAAATATAAATAGTAGTACTAAAATAGTACTAAACATAGTCTAAAACTATACTATATACAGTAATTAGTGCTAGACTAATAATAATAATAAAAAATTGAAACAACAGCCAGCCGGCACCACGTGATAGCCATCCCACTACATGACCTAGGATGGATCTGATCCAAATATCCAATACGTGGCCTAGGCTGGACACCACACAGCCACACACTAGCACCACGTGCCCCACACACTAGCACATAAGAGAGAGGAGGAGGTGGGATCGGTTTGGATCAGATTCATCCGCATCCCCTCGCTCCCCACCTCCTGTGCGAATCAGCCCACCATCAGCGCCCAGCCAGAGGAGACATGGCGACGGGAGCGAGGGCCGATGTGCTCTCCGGTGATCACCGATGCCTCACGGAGGACCCCTCCTCGTCGGAAGAGGAGGGGACGACGACGGGGGCATGGGCGGCTGCTCCGAGGCCAAGGCCAAGGCCAAGGCTCGCCGGAGCCCATGAGCCGGCGCGGCGGCCGGGCTGGCGGTCGAGAGCAGCAACGGCGCGCCCAAAGAGGCGGCCAAAGCGCCGCTCCGTGCGGCTGCTCGTGCCCGCGGTCGTTTCCCGCGGTGGCGAGGCGTTGGTGTCCGTACCATCCATCCCCACCCCGAGGCGGACGACACCAGAGGCGCCGGTTGGTGCAGAGACGAAGCCGAGTGCGGCCTCCTCGTCCACCATGACCCGCATCGGGACGGGCACGTAGCCAGGAGGGCCACGGCTCGGGCCGGCGGTCTCGGCGGCCGGCGTGGGCGTCGGCGGCGCCATCCAAGCCGTCGGTGGAGGAGGTGGTGGAGGCGGAGATCCGGGGGGCGGGGCAGGCGCGGCTACATCCTCGTGCACCGCAGGGGCGCTCGGGGCAGGAGCACCGCGGTGGGCGCATCAGGCGGCATGGAGGCCGCTTCCAGAGGCGTAGTAACCTCCACGCGCATCCCTTCGAGTGCCATGGTAACCGCGTCCAGCGGCATCGCGGCCGAAGCGGCGGATGGCTTGCATCCTGCGACGGAAGCACCGGAGTCCACCTACTCCATGGCGGCGACGGGCCATGAGGCGGTAGCAGCGACCATCCTCACGGATGAGGCGAAGGAAAAAGGAGACGAGGCCTGGCATCTCACCGACAGCAAGTTCCCCTTTCCCTTCTCTGTTTGCTTTCGCTCTCTGTGGTAGAGTTCTACGTGCTGATAACGTGTTTTGAATCAACGAATGATTGAGTGATTACATCGATGGTTACAGGGTGCAATATATATGACCCAGAGGAACACGACGGTTCAGAGAGGCGTCGGTTCTAGACAAGCGGGAGAAGCGTCGGTTGAGGAAGAGAACCGTCCGACGGTTTGGGAGAGGAGGAGATTCCCTAATACATTTATGTAATAAATCTTAACACTACGTACCTTTGTAGATCGCACAGAAGAAGCGTTAATAAACGCGGTTGATGTAGTGGAACGTCCTCACGTCCCTCGATCCGCCCCGCGAACCGTCCCACGATCTAGTGCCGAACGGACGGCACCTCCACATTCAGCACACGTACAGCTCGACGATGATCTCGGCCTTCTTGATCCAGCAAGAGAGACGGAGAGGTAGATGAGTTCTCCGACAGCGTGACGGTGCTCCGGAGGTTGGTGGTGATCTAATCTCAACAGGGCTCCGCCCGAGCTCCGCAGAAACGCGATCTTGAGGAAAAACCGAGGAGGTATGTGGTCGGGCTGCCGTGGAAAAGTTGTCTCAAATCAGCCCTAAAACCTCCGTATATATAGGTGGAAGGGGAGGAGCCTTGCCTTGGGGCTCAAGAGGCCCCAAGGGGTTCGGCCGATGGGGGGGAGGAGGATTCCTCCTCCAAGCCTAGTCCAACTAGGATTGGAAGGTGGAGTCCTTCCCTTCCTTCCCACTTCCCCCTTTTTTTTCTCTTTGATTTTCTTATCTCCTGCGCAGGGGCCTCTTTGGGCTTGCCCACCAGCCCACTAAGGCCTAGTGCGGCACCCTTAAGGCCTATGGGCTTCCCCGGGGTGGGCTGCCCCCCTCGGTGAACTCCCGGAACCCATTCGTCATTCCCGGTACATTCCTAGTAACTCCGAAAACCTTCCGGTAATCAAATGAGGTCATTCTATATATCAATCTTCGTTTCCGGACCATTCCGGAAACCCTCGTGACGTCCATGATCTCATCCGGGACTCCGAACAATATTCGGTAACCAACCATATAACTCAAATACGCATAAAACAACGTCGAACCTTAAGTGTGCAGATCCTGCGGGTTCGACAACTATGTAGACATGACCCGAGGGACTCCTCGGTCAATATCCAATAGCGGGACCTGGATGCCCATATTGGATCCTACATATTCTACGAAGATCTTATCGTTTGAACCTTAGTGCCAAGGATTCATATAATCCCGTAGTCATTCCCTTTGTCCTTCGGTATGTTACTTGCCCGAGATTCGATCGTCAGTATCCGCATACCTATTTCAATCTCGTTTACCGGCAAGTCTCTTTACTCGTTCCATAATACAAGATCCCGCAACTTACACTAAGTCACATTGCTTGCAAGGCTTGTGTGTGATGTTGTATTACCGAGTGGGCCCCGAGATACCTCTCCATCACACGGAGTGACAAATCCCAGTCTTGATCCATACTAACTCAACGGAGACCTTCGGAGATACCTGTAGAGCATCTTTATAGCCACCCAGTTACGTTGTGACGTTTGATACACACAAAGCATTCCTCCGATGTCAGTGAGTTATATGATCTCATGGTCATAGGAATAAATACTTGACACGCAGAATACAGTAGCAACAAAATGACACGATCAACATGCTACGTCTATTAGTTTGGGTCTAGTCCATCACATGATTCTCCCAATGATGTGATCCAGTTATCAAGCAACAACACCTTGCTCATAGCCAGAAGACCCTGACTATCCTTGATCAACTGGCTAGCCAACTAGAGGCTTGCTAGGGACGGTGTTTTGTCTATGTATCCACGCATGTATCTAAGTCTTCATTCAATACAATTATAGCATGGATAATAAACGATTATCTTGACACAAGAATTATAATAATAACTTATTTATCATTGCCTCTAGGGCATAATTCCAACAGTCCCCCACTTGCACTAGAGTCAATAATCTAGCCCTCACATCACCATGCGAATTACATTGTAATAAATCTAACACCCATACAGTTCTGGTGTTGATCATGCTTTGCCCGTGGAAGAGGTTTAGTCAGCGGGTCTGCTACATTCAGATCCATGTGCACTTTGCATATATTTACGTCCTCCCCTTCGATGTAGTCGCGGATGAGGTTGAAGCGTCGTTTGATGTGTCTGGTCTTCTTGTGAAACCGTGGTTCCTTTGCTAAGGCAATGGCACCCGTGTTGTCACAGAACAAGGTTATTGGATTCAATGCGCTTGGCACCACTCCAAAATCCGTCATGAACTGCTTCATCCAAACACCCTCCTTAGCCGCCTCCGAGGCAGCCATGTACTCCGCTTCACATGTAGAATCAGCTACGATGCTTTGTTTGGAACTGCACCAGCTTACCGCACCCCCATTAAGAATAAATACGTATCCGATTTGTGACTTAGAGTCGTCCGGATCTGTGTCAAAGCTTGCATCGACGTAACCTTTTAAGGCGAGCTCTTCATCACCTCCATACATGAGAAAACATCTCCTTAGTCCTTTTCAGGTACTTCAGGATATTCTTGACCGCCTTCTAGTGATCCACTCCTGGATTACTCTCGAACCTGCCTGCCATACTTATGGATAGGCTCACGTCCGGTCTAGTGCACATCATTGCATAGATGATAGAACCTATGGCTGAAGCATAGGGGACGGTGCTCATATGCTCTCTATCTTTATCAGTTGCTGGGCACTGAGTCTTACTCAATCTCGTACCTTGTAAAACTGGCAAGAACCCCTTCTTGGACTGTTCCATTTTGAACCTTTTCAAAACTTTATCAAGGTATGTGCTTTGTGAAAGTCCTATTAGGCGTTTTGATCTATCCCTATAGATCTTAATGCCTATAATGTAAGCAGCTTCTCCTAGGTCCTTCATAGAGAAACTTTTATTCAAGTAATCCTTTACGCTCTCCAAAAACTCCACGTTGTTTCCAATTAGCAATATGTCATCCACATATAATATTAGAAACGCCACAGAGCTCCCACTCACTTTCTTGTAAATACAAGATTCTCGAACCACTTATATAAACCCAAATGCTTTGATCAGCTCATCAAAGCGTTTATTCCAACTCTGAGATGCTTGCACCAGTCCATAAATGGATCGCTGGAGCTTGCATACTTTGTTAGCATTTTTAGGATCGACAAAACCTTCGGGTTGCATCATATACAACTCTTCCTTAAGGAAACCGTTAAGGAACGCCGTTTTGACATCCATCTACCAGATTTCATAATGAAAAATGCATCTATTGCTAACATGATTCTGACTGACTTAAGCATCGCTACGGGTGAGAATGTCTCATCGTAGTCAACTCCTTGAACTTGTGAAAAACCCTTTGCCACAAGTCGGGCTTTACAAACGGTCACATTACCGTCAGCGTCAGTCTTCTTCTTAAAGATCCTCAGGTAGTACTTCCAAAGTCCACACTTTGTTTTCATACATGGATAGTATCTCGGACTTCATGGCCTCCAGCCATTTGTTGGAATCCAAGCCCACCATTGCTTCTTCATAACTCGCAGACTCATTGTTGTCTAACAACATGATTGATAAGACGGGATTACCGTACCACTCTGGAGTAGTACGTGGTCTCGTCGACCTACGAGGTTCGATAGGAACTTGATCCGGAGTTTCATGATCATCATCATTAATTTCCTCCTCAACCGGCGTCGCATCAACACGGGTTTCCCCTTGCCCTGCGTCACCATCTAGAGGGATGAGAGGTTCGAAAACCTCATCAAGTTCTGTCTTCCTCCCACTCAATTCTCTCGAGAGACACTCCTTCTCGAGAAAAGCTCCATTCTTAGCAACAAACACTTTGCCCTCAGATTTGAGATAGAAGGTGTACCCAACTGTCTCTTTTGGGTAACCTATGAAGATGCAATTTTCCGGTTTGGGTTCCAGCTTTTCAGGCTGAAGCTTTTTGACATAAGCATCACATCCCCAAACTTTAAGAAATGACAACTTTGGTCTTTTGCCATACCACAGTTCGTATGGTGTCGTCTCAACGGATTTTGATGGTGCCCTATTTAAAGTGAATGCAGTTGGTTCTAATGCATAACCCCAAAACGATAACGGCAGATCGGTAAGAGACATCATAGATCGCACCATCTCTAATAAAGTACGATTACGATGTTCGGACACACCATTACGTTGTGGTGTTCTAGGCGGTGTCAACTGTGAAACAATTCCACATTGTTTTAAGTGAGCACCAAACTCGAAACTCAGATATTCACCCCCACGATCAGACCGTAGGAATTTGATCTTCTTGTTACGATGATTTTCAACTTCACTCTATAATTGTTTGAACTTTTCAAATGTTTCAGACTTGTGCTTCATTAAGTAGACATAACCATATCTACTCAAATCGTCGGTGAAGGTGAGAAAATAACGATATCTGCCGCGTGCCTCCACACTCATCGGCCACACACATTGGTATGTATGATTTCCAACAAGTCACTTGCACGCTCCATTGTTCCAGAGAACGGAGTTTTAGTCATCTTGCCCGTGAGGCATGGTTCGCACGTGTCAAGTGAATCAAAGTCAAGTGGCTCCAAAAGTCCATCGGTATGGAGTTTCTTCATGCGCTTTACACCAATATGACCTAAGCGGCAGTGCCATAAAAACATGGCGCTATCATTTTTAACTCTTACTCTTTTGGTCTCAATGTTATGTATATGTGTGTTATCACTATCAAGATTCAATATGAACAATCCTCTCACATTGGGTGCATGACCATAAAAGATATTACTCATAGAAATAGAACAACCATTATTCTCTGACTTAAACGAGTAACCGTCTCGCAATAAACAAGATCCAGATATAATGTTCATGCTCAACGCAGGCACTAAATAACAATTATTCAAGTTCATAACTAATACTGCTGGTAACTGAAGTGAAACTGTGCCGACGGCGATTGCATCAACCTTGGAACCTTTTCCCACGCGCATCATCACTTCATCTTTCGTCAGCCTTCGCCTATTCTGCAGTTCCTGTTTCGAGTTGCAAATATGAGCAACAGAGCCGGTATCGAATACCCAGGCACTACTACGAGAGCTGGTTAAGTACACATCAATAACATGTATATCAAATATACCTGATTTTTCTTTGGCCGCCTTCTTATCAGCCAGATACTTGGGGCAGTTGCGCTTTCAGTGACCCATACCCTTGCAATAATAGCACTCCGTTTCAGGATTAGGTCCAGCTTTGGGTTTCTTCGTCGGATTGGCAACAGGTTTGCCACTCTTCTTTGAATTGCCCTTCTTTCCTTTGCCATTTCTCTTGAAACTAGTGGTCTTATTCACCATCAACACTTGATGTTCTTTAGGGAGTTCTGACTCTGCGACTTTCAGCATCGCGAACAACTCGCCGGGTGACTTGTTCATCCCTTGCATGTTGTAGTTCAACACAAAGCCCTTATAGCTTGGCGGCAGTGATTGAAGAATTCTGTCAGTGATAGCCTCTTGCGGGAGTTCAATCCCCAGCTCAGCTAGACGGTTTGAGTACCCAGACATTTTGAGCACGTGTTCACTGACAGACGAATTCTCCTCCATCTTGCAAGCATAGAATTTATTGGAGGTCTCATACCTCTCGATCCGGGAGTTCTTCTGAAAGATAAACTTCAACTCCTGGAACATCTCATATGCTCCATGACGCTCAAAGCAACGTTGAAGTCCCGGTTCTAAGCCATACAAGACTTCACATTGAACTACTAAGTAGTCCTCCTTACGAGATAACCAAGCGTTCTTAACATCTTGGTCAATCGTAGCGGGTGGTTCATCTCCTAGCACAGCATCAAGGACATAATCCTTTTTCCCAGCTTGTAGGATCAACTTAAGATTACGAGCCCAGTCTACAAAGTTGCTTCCATCATCTTTCAACTTAGCTTTCTCTAGGAACGTATTAAAATTCAGTGTGACTCTCGCGTGAGCCATGATCTACAACACAAATATATTCAAAGTGGACTTAGACTATGTTCAAGATAATTAGAGTTTAACTTAATCAAATTACTTGCTAAACTCCCACTCAAAAAGTACATCTCTCTAGTCATTTGAGTGGTTCATGATCCAATTCCACTAGCTCAAGTCCGATCATCACGTGAGTTGAGGATAGTTTCAGTGGTAAGCATCCCTATGCAAATCATATCAACTATATGATTCATGATTGACCTTTCGGTCTCATGTGTTCCGAGGCCATGTCTGCACATGCTAGGCTCGTCAAGCTTAACCCGAGTGTTCCGTGTGTGCAACTGTTTTGCACCCGTTGTATGTGAACGTTGAGTCTATCACACCCGATCATCACGTGGTGTCTCAAAACGACGAACTGTAGCAACAGTGCACAGACGGGGAGAACACAATTTCGTCTTGAAATTTTAGTGAGAGATCACCTCATAATGCTACCGTCGTCCTAAGCAAAATAAGGTGCATAAAAGGATTAACATCACATGCAATTCATAAGTGACATGATATGGCCATCATCACGTGCTTCTTGATCTCCATCACCAAAGCACCGGCACGATCTTCTTTGTCACCGGCGCCACACCATGATCTCCATCAACGTGTCGCCATCGGGGTTGTCGTGCTACTCATGCTATTACTACTAAAGCTACATCCTAGCAATATAGTAAACGCATCTGCAAGCACAAACGTTAGTTTAAAGACAACCCTATGGCTCCTGCCAGTTGCCGTACCATCGACGTGCAAGTGGATATTATCTATTACAACATGATCATCTCATACATCCAATATATCACATCACATCGTTGGCCATATCACATCACAAGCATACCCTGCAAAAACAAGTTAGACATCCTCTAATTGTTGTTGCATGTTTTACGTGGTGACCATGGGTATCTAGTAGGATCGCATCTTACTTACGCATACACCACAACGGAGATATATGAATTGCTATTTAACCTCATCCAAGGACCTCCTTGGCCAATTCTGATTCAACTAAAGTTGGAGAAACTGACACCCGCCAGTCATCTTTGAGCAACGAAGTTACTCGTAGCGAAGAAACCAGTCTCTCATAAGCTTACGAGTAATGTCGGTCCGAGCCGCTTCGATCCAACAATACCCCATAATCAAGAAAAGACTAAGGAGGGCAGCAAATCGCACATCACCGCCCACAAAAACTTTTGTGTTCTACTCAAGAAGACATCTACGCATGAACCTAGCTCATGATGCCAGTGTTGGGGAACGTCGCATGGGAAACAAAAAATTTCCTACGCGCACGAAAACCTATCATGGTGATGTCCATCTACGAGAGGGGACTTCCGATCTACGTACCTTTGTAGATCGCACAGCAGAAGCATTAATAAACGCGGTTGATGTAGTGGAACGTCTTCACGTCCCTCGATCCGCCCCGCGAACTGTCCCACGAACCATCCCACGGTCTAGTGCCGAACGGACGACACCTCCGCGTTCAGCACACGTACAACTCGACGATGATCTCGGCCTTCTTGATCCAGCAAGAGAGACGGAGAGGTAGATGAGTTCTCCGACAGCGTGACGGCACTCCGGAGGTTGGTGGTGATCTAATCTCAGCAGGGCTCCGCCCGAGCTTCGCAGAAACGCGATCTAGAGGAAAAACCGAGGAGGTATGTGGTCGGGCTAACGTGGAAAAGTTGTCTCAAATCAGCCCTAAAACCTCCGTATATATAGGTGGGAGGGGAGGAGCCTTGCCTTGGGGCTCAAGAGGCCCCAAGGGGTTCGGCCGATGGGGGGGGGAGGAGGATTCCTCCTCCAATCCTAGTCCAACTAGGATTGGAAGGTGGAGTCCTTCCCTTCCTTCCCACTTCCCCTTTTTGTTCTCTTTGATTTTCTTATCTCCTGCGCAGGGGCCTCTCTGGGCTTGCCCACCAGCCCACTAAGGTCTGGTGCGGCACCCCTAAGGCCTATGGGCTTCCCCGGGGTGGGCTGTCCCCCCGGTGAACTCCCGGAATCCATTCGTCATTCCCGGTACATTCCCGATAACTCCGAAAACCTTCCGGTAATCAAATGAGGTCATCCTATATATCAATCTTCATTTCCGGACCATTCCGGAAACCCTCGTGACGTCCATGGTCTCATCCGGGACTCCGAACAACATTCGGTAACCAACCATGTAACTCAAATACGCATAAAACAACGTCGAACCTTAAGTGTGCAGACCCTGCGGGTTTGAGAACTATGTAGACATGACCCGAGGGACTCCTCGGTCAATATCCAATAGCGGGACCTGGATGCCAATATTGGATCCTACATATTCTACGAAGATCTTATCGTTTGAACCTCAGTGCCAAGGATTCATATAATCCCGTATGTCATTCCCTTTGTCCTTCGGTATGTTACTTGCCCGAGATTCGATCGTCGGTATCCGCATACCTATTTCAATCTCGTTTACCGGCAAGTCTCTTTACTCGTTCCGTAATACAAGATCCCGCAACTTACACTAAGTCACATTGCTTGCAAGGCTTGTGTGTGATGTTCTATTACCGAGTGGGCCCCGAGATACCTCTCCGTCACACGGAGTGACAAATCCTAGTCTTGATCCATACTAACTCAATGGACACCTTCGGAGATACATGTAGAGCATCTTTATAGCCAGCCAGTTACGTTGTGACGTTTGATACACACAAAGCATTCCTCCGGTGTTAGTGAGTTATATGATCTCATGGTCATAGGAATAAATACTTGACACGCAAAAAACAGTAGCAACAAAATGACACGATCAACATGCTACGTCTATTAGTTTGGGTCTAGTCCATCACATGATTCTCCCAATGATGTGATCCAGTTATCAAGCAACAACACCTTGCTCATAGCGAGAAGACCCTGACTATCCTTGATCAACTGGCTAGCCAACTAGAGGCTTGCTAGGAATGGTGTTTTGTCTATGTATCCACACATGTATCTAAGTCTTCATTCAATACAATTATATCATGGATAATAAACGATTATCTTGACACAGGAATTATAATAATAACTTATTTATCATTGCTTCTAGGGCATAATTCCAACACAGAGTTTGTTGGTGACGGTCGACAACGGGTCGCGGCCTACGTGGCTTGCCTCTAGTGCGAATCGAAGAGTCGGGCGGTGGGTGTTCATAGTTGGCAAAGCAATCGAGGACATCAAGGATGTCGCGCGCGGAGCCCTGCTGTGCGCGGACGTGGTGTCCGCCGACTGATGGGTGCGAGGAGATGCCATGCAGGGGCGCGCAAGCGCACCCATGTGTGTAGCCTCCGAGCCTCCGAGCGACTCGAAGAGTCGGGCGGAGGGTCTTTGCTGTTGCTGAAGCAGACGATGACGTTGAAGGCGTCGGGCACGGGACCCCACCGGGCGCGTACGCGGGGTCCGCTGGCTGATGGGCGTGGGGCCCTGCCAGACGCGGACGCGAAGTCCGCTGGCTGATAGGCGCGTGGCGCTGTCGGACACTGACGCGGAGTCCGCCGGCTGACTGTTTACAGCGGGGGCACGCAAGCGCACCCACTGGGTGTAGCCTCCGAGCCTTTAGGCGACTCGGAGAGTTGGACGGAGGGTGTTTGCTGTTGCTGAAGCGGACGGTGGCGTCGAAGACGTCGGGCGTGGACGCGGAGTCCACCGACTGATGGGCGCGGGGCGTTGCCGGGCGCGACCGTGGGGTCCACCGGCTGATGGGCGTGGGGCCGTGCCGAACGCGGGCGCAAAGTCCGCCGGCTGATGGGCGCGTGGCGCTGCCGGATATGGACGCGGAGTCCGCCGGCTGGCTATTTCCAACGGGGGCGCGCAAGCGCACCCACTGGATGTAGCCTTCGAACCTCTGGGTGACTCGAAGAGTCGGGGGAAGGGTTTTTGTTGTTGCTCAAGCAGACGGGGCGTCGAAGACGTCGGGCGTGGACACCGCCGACTAATGGGCACGGGGGCCTACCAGGGACGGACGCGGGGTCCACCGGCTGTTGGGCATGGGGCCCTGCTGGACGCGGAGACGAAGTCCGCCAGCTGATGGATGCAACTCTGTTTTATTTTAGCTCTTTGCTTTCACATTCGTTGCAAATATGAGGGTTTTTGGATGTTTCTTCGTGTATGTTTTGTGTTGCAAGATTTCGGTTAGAGGTCGAGTATAGCATTTTCTCTCTATCGTCACTGATTTCAAATATTGAAACTCTCTACCCTGTCGGTGCCACATTTCTGTAAAATATTGTCGATTCATGAAGTCAATTTACATATAAAGTAGGAATGTTCTAAAAGCTAATCTCAAAGATGCATACTATCATATAGTTCCTGGCTCAATCAAGTCAATAAATTTCATTAGAGCAGATACATTAGTAAAATTGCCTTCGGGTTAATCCTTTCATGCATGTGACTATGTGAGTACACGTTGTAGCACCAGATAGCTAACATGTTTTCCTTTATTGTGCATCTGCGAGTGAGTTGATTGGCACGCGAACATTTCGCGACAACCCACGGAAAATCATCTAGTTTTATATAATTTTGTTCACGAGTCAAGGGACTTAAATTTGAACCTCATAATTTAGCTAGGCACACTCTTTTTCTAGATAAGGGGAGGCATGTTTGGTCGGGTCTTCCCTATGATCAGGGCATTTTACTTGTATTTTTAAACATTGATCAATAAAGCCTAGCAGAGGTTACTCAAAGAAAAGAAAAAAAAAACGACCGCTTAAAAAAGAAGAGGTAAATACACCACTCATAGAACTTACACGCGACGATCAGTTTTGTATACAAACTTGTAAAATACATATTTTTAATCATCAAATTTACACGAGCGTGCAAATACGGATACACTTGACGTACACGGGCATATAAGGGGCATGTCTAGCATGCCAGCACGGCCAGGCATATAACGGGCCTGTCTCGCATGACCGCACAATTAAGGCCCACTGTCAGCCGCCATCGCATGATAGATTTGCAGAAAATGCATTGAATTTTTTATTTATGCATTGAGATCCTAAAATAAAATGGAAAACAAGGTGCGTGTATGGTGTTTTAAACCCACGACCTGCCTCCAGTATGCTCGGGTGCACAACCACAGGACAGATGATGGATGATGTTTAGTATGCACAAATAGTCTTTGTATCGTATGAACATGTACTGAAAATTTGACAAAAATCTAACAAGAGAAAATGAAGACTGACAACTCGAACATGTTACCTCGTGGAGTCATGACCACTCTTAACCAAGAGTCCACCAGACTACCACACCATATCATGTTTCGAGTGAATAAACATTTTTTATGTTGTTGTTTCTTCTTGTTCTATGTAAGAAAACAACTCAAATTCTGGTGTTTGTGACATTTCAGAAATGTTCAAGCGTTACAAAAAAGGTGCATTGTATTTGAACATTTATTTACGCATTGTAAAAATATATTTGTTTAGCTAAAAAACATAAGTAGCGTTTTGAAAATGTTCACATACTTAAAAAATGTATGACATTTTCATAATGTTTATACAATTTACAGAAATGTTTGTCTAGTTCACAAAATATTTTATGCCATCCAAAATACGTTTAACATGTATTTGATAAAGTTTCAAAAACTTGTATTTGAGAAAATGCTAATCACGTGTTTAAAACTATTAAACGTATATAATTTTTTTATAGATGTATAACTGAAACGGATTATGTGTATGAAAAAATGGACATGATGTTTTTGCACCCGAGCTCAAATGAGCTCGGGTGAACAGTAAATATGATTTTTTTTTTGCAAAAATGTTCATATAATTTCGAATTTTCTTTCTGGACAAACTTTGACAAATTTTCTAAGTGCTCACAAAATTTCATCATGAAATCACATTTGTGGAAGTCGTGGTAAAAAAACAATATCGAAACTCTGAAAATGCTACTTTCGAAAGCATTTTGTAACATCAATTTTGTTTTTTTATCACGACTTCTACAAATGTGATTTCGTACTGAAATTTTACGAGCTCTTAGACATTTTATTAAAGTTTATCGTAAAAAAATTCAGATTTTTTAAAATAATTTAGAAATATTTTTGGAATATACTGTTCACCCGAGCTCATTTGAGCTCGGGTATAGAAGAGCACTTTCCATGAAAAAATAGACATCAAAATATATACTCCGTATTTAAAGTGAACATTGTATTTGGAAAATATTGAATGTGTATAAAAATATTTTTGACTTATACCTTTATCAAATACATGATTATCGTTTTCCATATATATTTAAGTTTTTTGGAGGGTACAAAATATTTCTTAAACTATGCACACAGTTTTGTATACTCAATATTTTTTTAAAGTGTCACATTTTTGTACGCTCCGTGAGGTCACATGTTCGAGCCGCGAGTCTCCATGTTTTTTTTGTTAGGTTTTTTCTTTAAATTTTCGGTATATTATTCATGCATCCTAAATATATGCGGTGGTTGTGCACCTGAGCATACTAGCGCCTGGTTTCGAAGCAGCACCCTCATCCCTTGTTTTTCTTTTATTTTAGGATCTTAATACATAAATAGAAAATAAAGGGCTTTTTTGAATCTACCATGCAACAGTGGCTGACAACTGCCCCTAGCCATGCTGGCATGCCACACGGGCCGCGGATACACACTTATACGTGAAACACTTATACATGAAATGTAACCGTATTTGTACGCACCTACAAGTTTAATGGCAAAAATACGTAATTTTTAAGTTTATGCACCAAATTAATCGTCATGTGCAAGTTCTATGACTGTCGGTGTATTTAACTCAAAAAAGAAAGTAGCCACCCAAATGACGGAGAAACGATACGGACAGAGTTCGTTATCCAAAACGGAGGGCATCGGGACCTCGCCTCACCCAACACCGAGGAGCCAGCTGAGCTTAAACCTCACCAGCTCGAAGATATCGCAACGTGCCGTCTCCATGGAGGCGGCTACTCTGACGATAGGCTCCCGGTGCCTGGCCTCCGCCGCCGCTAATGGCGCCCACCGTGGTGCAGCGGCCGCAACGGCGCAGCGTCCCGGAGCAAAGCTTCCCCGGCGGGCGCGGCGGCTCCGCGCGCTGCCGCCGGAGCTGAGCGAGATCCTCGCGCCCAAGCTGGTGCCCGGCTCGCCGGCCGACACCGGCGACGTCTCCTCGCTCATCCCGATCAGGCGAGTGTGACAGTAAACTCTGTACCACGTACGCTGGCGGCTGGCGCTCTGATTCTGTCGCTGTGTTTTCTGACTTGTGGTGGTGGTGTCCGCAGTGCCGTCATGCTGCTCTTCTACTTCGTGTCCAACTGGGTGTTCCCGGCGGTGGTCATGCGGGGGATGCAGCCCAACGCCGAGGACGAAGCTGCCGCTGCGGAAGCAGAATCCATGGCGTCGTCGTCGCAGCCGCAGCGAGGGGATGCCGTCGACGGTAAGATCCGGCGAAAGGTCAGGAGGAAGAAGAGCAGAAAAGCCGCCACGGAAGCGTAACTCGCATACGCTGATACGCATGTCTTCCGAAAGGCCTTGTCAGAAATTCAGAATACACTGCTCTTGTTGTTCTGACAGTAATAGCAAAAAAGATCAGGACAGCAGAGTCTTTTTGTTCTCCAAGAGAATAACAGAGTAATAACCACCGAATTACTCTGTGATCAAGAAACATCCGTGCTTATTGTTTTTGCAACTCATATTAGTACTAGTGTGTTACCAAACATTGGTTCGTGTAACTGGTGGTGAAAATTTCTGGGAGAAAATGTCAAGATTCGCCAAGAACTTTCTGAATCTAGGTTTAGCTAGCTGCAAAAACGAATATAAACGGAACTGATCGGTAGAACGCTCATCTGTCCCTCGGACTCCGAACAGAGCAACAGATCAACAACAGCAGACCCAGGGTATGTGTGTGTCTATATATACGCGTTATTCGTCACCTTGGGTGAGGAATAAATATTCCTCACCCATCCCATCTTCCACAGTCAAAAGGTAAGAAAGAAAACTAAGTGAGGTAAGATTACAACATGATTAAAAAAGAAAGGTAAAATTACAGCCTAAAAAAAAGGAAATCCTCTTTTCCGTGAAGAAAATGACAGCCATAAAATTACCTCATGCATATGAAAAAATTACGTCCTGACCAGGATGAGGAATAACTTATTCCTCACCCTGGGTGTTTAATAGAGTAACTACATATATGGTCGCGCTATTCGTCATCCTGGATGAAGAATAGTTATTCTTCACCCCCCTCTATTTTAACATCAATGCACCGTAATTTTACGTTCCGTAAATTTTGCCTTATTTTATATGTAAAAAGAGACCGTAAAAAAATATAATCAACATAAAAATATTTTATGTCACATAAAATGACGACCATACAAAAATAGTGTAAAAAATACAATAAATTTAATTTTTTTCTGATCTTGTGACCTATACTATTGTTTTTATTTTATAAAATTTTATGTAGTGATTCAATATAAATGTAACTATTTTATTTTAAATGTAATTTATTTGTAAATTGACCGTAAGATTATCTCGGATGAAGAATAAACTATTCTGCACCCTGGGTGATAAATAGAGTTTATATCTCTCTATGATTTCGAATCGATGCACAGATTGTTGGTTTTTAAATAATAAAAATGTTTTGTCTTTCTTAAATGGTAATACATGTCTTATTAATTTCATAAAAAAATCATGTAAAGGCCGACATGACATAAATAAAAAGATAGTAGAACATCACTAAGCTTCATCCCAACGTCCGTCGCTTGCCTCCGACATCACCATAATAGCCACCAAAGAAAAAAAAAGTAACAGATCACTTTCTCATCCGAGCTCGACGCGGCTCCATCAGTGATATGCAGCTTTGCAGATCTCCAAGGTGTCTCACCAAAAGTGAAACCATTACCGTTGAATGAATCAGGCCGGGGCAACACCCCAGACACGCCAGCGATCTCTAGATCTGGCATCCCACCACGACTAAGATGCCGAAGGAGGAAACCATACCTGCCATCCACCAACCACGATCCCAACACATGTTCCGTCTTCCAATTATCGTCGATGTAGACCACAATCCACATATGCTCCTGGACTACCTGCCAAGCTCCACAACTGCGTTGGAGCAAGCACCATAGCCCGAGGACATGGGTTCACCATGAGGATGACGTCGCCGCCACACCATCCTTGCTTGAACAGGAATATTTTCATATTCATCCCCAACCATAGGACCGGTTGCCTCATTAGAACAGACCTGAACCTTCTTTATTCGGCGCCGCCATCAATGTGTGTGCATACATGTATTCATTTATGCGTAGAAGGTTCATTGACCGACGAGTCACATTGTGCGTACATACATGTATACCTTGATCTGAAAAAGATGCATGTAAACATGCATACCTTTTTCCTTTTATTTTCTTATTCTCTCTCCATTAATTAATGTGTGTTTTAGTTCTTTCCGAATCTCCAAGAGAATAATGACAACCTTCTTTGGGCAGTGTCAGGAGAATGGCTCCGCTCCGCTCTCTTCGCTCTCTCCCTCCCGCTCCACTAGCCTGACCAAGCCCCCACTAGCCTCGCCGTCGTTGAATCCCCGAGGGCAGCCTACCTTCCCAGGCCCGTCGCCACCGAACCCCCGACGGCGGCCCACCTCCTAAGCCCCCAGCCCTCCCTGGCCATGGCATCTGCAAGCGCTGACACTATCGAGCCCCGAGCGACCCTTTGCGGCGACCGCGTGTCCTCTGGTGTCCGCTGGTCGGACTCGGGAAGCGAGTCCTCTGCACGCTCGTACAATGACGTCGCGCGAACCCTGCCGCCCCCTCGCCCCGCTCCGCGCCACGCGAGCCCCCTGCTTTCCGGGCCGCCGAGCCCCGCAGGCCGCACGTATCGACCCGCCTCGGCCCTCGTTCCAAAGTACATCGGGTCTCCGGCGGAGTCTAGGTCGACGCTGAGGGGTTTCAACAACCTCGCCACAGAAATCGGTATCGCCGCCCGCACCAGGAGGCTGCACCCAGCCCGCCACCGCAGCAACGTCGCAGCCACTCCTCGGAGGAACTCGTTGGACTCTTCTTCCACTGCCTCGATCCGAATCATAGGGTGAGGGACTACACGAACGACATCTGGTGCCGGCGGTGCCTCATCCCCGTCAACGACTCGCGCTCCTGCACCACCCACCGTGCCGGACGCGCCATTCCGGAGCACGCCACGCCTGCTGCCCGAGAGCGCGCCGGACCGGCAGTTCAGGAGTGCGCTCCAGTCCAAGCCCCCCAGTCGCCAGACCGGCTGGCGCGCCGGCCGTGCACGAGCAAGAGCCGGCCAGAGCGATCATGGTGCACTCTGTCGAGATGGAGGAAGCTGAGGAGGTCCTCAGTCGTGCGATGGTCGCTTCCATCACCGACAACAGGCCGCGAGTGTCGTGCGTCGATGTCTCCGACGTGCTTCTCAACTCCTTCGACCTTGCCGATGGAGACTTCACAGTGCATGCCCATCACCCCGAGGATTTCCTGATCCTGTTCAGTACCCACACCACCAGGCATCGGCTAGACGGAGACGACTTCATCAATGCGCCATGCTTCTCCCTCTTCATACGGCCCTGGAGCAACCTCGCCCATGCTGGGTATGGTGTGTTCGAGTTCAGCATAGAGCTTAAGCTCCATGGCATCCCCGCCCAGGCCTGGCATCTATCCACAGCCGAGCACATCCCGGGAGAGTCCTGCTGGATCGAGCGCCTCCACCCCAACACGCGCTCATGGGTCGACATGGCCACATTTCGGCTAGAAGGACGCACGCACTGCCCGAACAACATCAGGCGAGCTGCGATTCTAGAGATCGTTGAGCAAACCCTCGCCCGCCTGGGCTCCCATGCGCCGACCATCACGACGCTCACCTACCCGATTTCCATTGCGGTGGCGTGATTCGCGCCAATCAGGACACCGCAACTCGATGGCAGGTCGGCTGCAGGGAATGGAGGTGATGGCACGCGCGAGGGGAATGGCCAGAACCGCGCCCGGGGTCAAGGGCGGACGCGCCACCACGACCGCAAGCGTCGCCGGACGGACGCGCCGCCTTCGGGCCACACTGACGGCATGGATATAGACGCACCCTTGTGGCGTGCTAGGAACCGGGCCACCCGCTTCGATGGTGTTGCAGTCACCAACTCATGGCCGACGGCCACCGATGTGGTAGCCCCATCGCCCATACCACAAGGGCGCTGCAGCATGGCCCCATGGCCGGATCAGCCAGGACCCATGGGGGCCCGTCGCATTGCCAGAAAAGGGAGGAACAGAGGAAAGAAAAAGTGGACCGCACTAGCGGAGCAGGCCCCCGAAGCTGCATAAGACGCGAAGGCTCTCAGGAACGTGAAAACGGAGGCTGTCAGAGACCAACTTTTGACCAAAGAGGTGCGGGAGGCCACGACAGGCTCGGGATTTGGCTCGGGGCCAGCTGGTAACCTGCCACTGATTGCAAACCGGGTCGAGAACTGCACGGGCGAGGAGGATCGCGCGAGGACCACACCTGGTTCGTCTCATCCGATGATTTGTCGGGAGCTGGCGATGCTGAGAACGATGCCAGAATCGCAACCAGCCGGTCCGCTTATCCTGTTGGGCCAAAGCAATGTCTCCTGCACGCTAGCAACTGCACCAGGGCCAGGCGAATCGGACGAGCCACCCGGGCCACCCGAACCGGCTGACGTACAACAGGAGAGGCACCTAGCCCTTGTGGCTAATCCCATTTCCTCTGAGGCCAACCCCGTTGCATGCGCGAAGGAATCCACTCATGCAGATGTGCCCCACACCCCAGTCAGAATCCTGCAGCGCTCAGAGATCCAGCCCCCACCCCATCAGCTCGTGACGAATGGGCCAACGCCAAATAGCATGCAACCGGGAGGTTCGCCTCACCGCCGATCACGCTTCATCAAAGCCATGGACGTGCCACCACTTCACGCAGCTGGACTCTAGGCGAGTTCCTCGCAGCTGCCACAAAACACATCAGCGCAGCCTTGCCTACCCCAGGGAGAAAATCGCGGTGGTCACTTAACTTCACACCGTGACGCGGCTGCTCGGCCACGACTACAGCTCCCCAACTAGGGGCGCCACCAACCGCCAAGAGAAGGGCGCAGGTTCAGCTTCTGCGTACTCTGGGGATTGCTGGGATGAACCACATGATTACCTCCCTCGAGATGAAGGCATACGACGACATATTTGTTGTGCCCATTCCGCTCATGGTGATCAAGGCCATCGCTTCATTGGTGGACTGGGAGATCCCGACATTCTTGGCTATGGAAACACCGGCCCCTGCAAGCGCTGATGTTGCATGCGTGTCGTAGTCCGGCCGTGCGGTACCCCATCGATCATGTGTTCATAGATCACAGACCTACGATCGTTGTTTGGAACATGCGTTGCCTAAATGCATGCGCTTGTCGCAGACCATTCGCTCCCTGATTGCTACAACCTCCGCCTCTATCATTTGCTTTCAAGAAACAAAGATGGAGTTTATTTGCGTGTTGGTTGTGCTCGAAACCTTGGCTCGGAGTTCGATGACTACATGTACCTTCCGGCCCATGGCACGCGAGGCGGCATTCTGCTTGCTTGGAAGAGCAGGGTCGTGACTATCACAGACCCAGGGTTCACCACGAACACCCTTTCGTCCAAGGTGACCACGGGCGCAGGCACATCCTGGTGGTTAAAAATTGTCTACGACTCACAGGATGACGACGCCAAAACTGCATTCATGCAAGAGCGAAGAGACGTGCGCACAGACTGCCCCGGGCCATGGATGGTGTGCGGCGACTTCAACCTAATCCTCCACGACGAGGACAAGAGCAGGGGCAGCCTAAACCGACGCATGATGGGTAGATTCCGACGCCTCGTCAACGACCTTGCGTTGAAGGAAACACACCTCAACGTACGACGCTTCACGCGGTCGAACGAGGAGTCTCCGTCAATGCTGGTGCACCTGGACAGAGTGCTCTGTACTTCAGACTGGGAGGATGCGCATGCGGACTACCATCTATGCTGCCTTGCCTCCGACGTGTTGGACTACATCCCACTGCTGCCATACTGCTCGCCCACGCCCCGACATGTTGAAGATTCCACTTCGAAGACTACTGGCTACGCTTAGCCGGGTTCCACGACACGGTGGCCACAGCCTGGGGCTCGGTGCATGACCCGGACCCCTTCCGCCACCTGATGCTGCGCCTCCAGGCTAGTGCGCACAAAATCACTAGCCGGAGCGTCAAATCCACCGGCTGCATCCGGGATAAGATGGCGATCTCCCGCGAGCTGATCTCGTGATTCGATAAGGCCCAAGAGGAACGCGTGCTTTCGCCCCAAGAGGATTGGTTACAGAGGAAACTCAAGATAACTTATCTTGGGCTAGCCTCCCTCAAGCGCACCATCGCTAGGTAGTGCTCCTGCATCACCACGCTCTAGGATGGTGACGCCAACACTGCCTTTTTTCATAGGCAGTGCTCATACCGCCGCCAGAAGAACCAAGTGCACGCCCTCTTAGTCGACGACCATACCATCACGGATCATGAAGAGATGGCGCAAGCAGCGTTTGAGTACTTCGACCTACTCTTCGGTCGTCCTGCTGACTGTGAATGCTCGCTCAACCTAGAAAATCTCATCGAGCCGTGCGACCTAGCAAGCCTAGATGCACCATTCAGCCACGAGGAGATATGGAACCCCGTCAAACTGCTCCCGACGCGGAAAGCGCCTGGGCCGAACAGGTTCACGGCCGAATTCCTAAGAGCATGTTGGAGTATCATTCGACAAGACATCCTCAACGTCTTCCAGCAACTGTATGAGCTACGTGGCGATGGCTTCTGCAAGATCAACCAGGTGCTACTGATTCTGCTGCCAAAATGCGATGGCTCATGGCAAAAATCTCCGTGAAGGTGCTATCACTCTGGCTCGCTCCTAGACTTGGCGGCCTGGTCAGCCGCAACCAGAACACGTTCATCCCCAATTGGAGTCTCCATGACAACTTCGTCGTGTGTAGGCAATCACTCAAGATGCTACACCAACTAAAGGCTTCGCGGATGCTACCTGTTGAGCTTGCGTTGGTTTTCCCTTGAAGAGGAAAGGGTGATGCAGCGAAGTACATAAGTATTTCCCTCAATTTCTTGAGAACCAAGGTATCAATCAAGTAGGAGGAACAAGCAAGTCTCCAATCGTAGTACAAACACAAACACTCAAACACTTGCACTCAACACTAAAAAGGGGTTGTTAATCCCTTAGAAGTTATTTGCAAGGATGAGGTCTGATAGAGATAGATAAAAGATTGCTAGAACTAAAAGTAAAACAAAAGTAAATAAATAGAAGCAATATATTTTTGGTATTCTTGGTTTATAGATCTGAAAGTATAATATGGAAAATAGTCCCGGGGGCCATAGGTTTCACTAGAGGCTTCTCTCATGAAGGAAAACAATACACTCGGTGAACAAATTACTGTCGAGCAATTGATAGAAAAATGAATAATTATGAAGATATCCAAGGCAATGATTATGCATATAGGCATCACGTCTGTATCAAGTAGACCGAAATGATTTTGCATCTAGTACTATTACTCCACACATCGACTGACTCCTGCCTGCATCTAGAGTATTAAGTTCATGAAGAACAAGGTAACACATTAAGTAAGATGACATGATGTAGAGAGATAAACTCAAGCAATATGATGAAAACCCCATCTTTTTATCCTCGATAGCAACAATGCAATACTCAACCTTTGTCACTGGGTGAGCACACCGCAAGATTGAACCCAAAACTAAGCACTTCTCCCATTGCAAGAATTACCAATCTAGTTGGCCAAACCAAACCAATAACTCGAAGAGACTTGCTAAGATATGAAATCATGCATATAAGAATCCAGAGAAGATTCAAATAATATTCATAGATAATCTGAACATAAATCCACAATTCATCAGATCTCGACAAACACACCGCAAAAGAGTATTACAACGGATAGATCTCCATGAAGATCATGAAGAACATGGTATTGAAGAACAAAGAGAGAGAAGAAGCCATCTAGCTACTAGCTATGGACCCGTAGGTCAATGATGAACTACTCACGCATCATCGGAGGGGCAATGGAGTTGATGTACATACCCTCCGTGATCAATTCCCTCTCGGACAGATTACTGGAAAAGGCTCCCAGATTGGATCTCACGGAACAGAGGCTCCTAGCTGCGGAAAAGTATTTTTGTGGATCCCTTCGGTAATGGGGGGATATTTTGGGAATTTATAGGCCAGGGATTAGGGTTAGGAGAGCTGCAGGGGGCCCACAAGCCAGGGGGCCGCGACCCCCTAGGGCGCGCCCTGCAGGTTTGTCGCCTCCCGGCAGGTCTCCTGCCCCATTCTCCAAGTCTGGCAGATGTCTTTTGGTCCAAGAAAACCCATTCCGGAGATTTTATTCCGTTTGGATTCCGTTTAATATTCCTTATCTGCAATACTCAAAAACATGGAAAAAACAGAAACTGGCACTAGGCTCTATATTAATAGGTTAGTCCCAAAAATAATATAAAATAGCATATTAATGCATAGAAAACATCCAAAACAGATAATATAATAGCATGGAACAATCAATTATAGATACGTTGGAGACGTATCAAGCATCCCCACGCTTAATTCCTTCTCGTCCTCGAGTAGGTAAATTATAAAAACATAATTTTTGATGTGGAATGGTACCTAACATATTTATCCATGTAATATTGTTTATTGTGGCATGAATAATCAGATCCATAAGATTCAAAACAAAAGTCTAGTATTAATATAAAAATAATAATACTTCAAGCATACTAACAAGACAATTGCTTCCTTTCGAAATAACATGGTCTTAGAATGTTATCCCTACAAAATCATATGGTTTGGCTATGCTCCATCTGCACCACGTAAAGTATCTAAATCATGCACAACCCCGATGAAAGCCAAGCAATTGTTTCACACTTTTTATGTTCTCAATCCTTTTCAACTCTGACGCAATACATGAGCATGAGCCATGGATATAACACTATAGGTGGAATAGAATATAATGGAGGTTGCAAAAATAAAGATGAGAAGATAGTCTCGCATTAACTAGGTATATCAACGGGCTATGGAGATGCCCATCAATAGATATTAATGTGAGTGAGTAGGGATTTCCATGCAACAAATGCACTATAGCTATAAGTGTATGAAATCTGAAAAAGAAAACTAAGTGGTTGTGCAAAATATGAAATTCCACTAGTTATATGAAAGTGACAAAATAGGAGACTCCCTATGAAGAACATGGTGCTACTTTGAAGCACAAGTGTGAAAAAGGTAGTAGCATTGTCCCTTCTCTCTTTCTCTCATTTTTTTTCTTTTTTTGGTGGGCATCTTTGGCCTCTTTTATTTTTTATCGGCTTCGCTAGCCTCTTTTATTTTTTGTGAAGTCCGGAGACTCATCCCAACTTGTGAGGGAATCATAGCTTCCATCATCCTTTTTTCACACAGTACAATGCCCTAATAATGCAAATCATGACACTTTATTTACTTACAAGTCGAAGGTTACAACTGGATATCTAGAACAAAATATGACTCTATATGAACGCCCTCGATGGTGTACCAGGATGTGCAATGATCTAGCATAGCAATGACATAAAAACGGACAAGCAATGAAAACATCATGCTAGCTATCTTACGATCATGCAAAGCAATATGATAATGATGGTGCGTGTCATAAAAGAAACGGGACGATGGTGTTGCATGGAAATATATATTGGAACGGCTATGAAAATGCCATAATAGGTAGGTATGGTGGCTGTTTTGAGGAAAGTATATGGTGGTTGTTTTGAGGAAAGTGGGTTTAATGTACTGGCGAAAGTTGTGCGGTACTAGAGAGGCTAGCAAAGGTGGAAGGGTGAGAGTGCGTATAATCCATGAACTCAACATTAGTCATAAAGAACTCACATGCTTATTGCAAAAGCCTATTAGTTATCAAAGCAAAGTATTAGACGCATGCTCCTAGGATAAGGGTTGGTAGGAGTTAACCATCGCGTGATCCCGATCTCCACACAAAGGTTGACAATCATCAAACAAATCATGCTCCGACTTCATCACACAACAGTTCACCATACGTGCATGCTACGGGAATCACAAGCTTTAACACAAGTATTTCTTCCAATTCACAATTACTTACTACCATGACTCATATAACCATCTTCATATCTCAAAACTATATGCAAGGAATCAAACTTCTCATCATATTCAATGCACTAATATGAACGTTTTTATTATATCCCTCTTGGATGCCCATTATATTAGGACTAAATTTATAACCTAAACCAATTACCATGTTGTTTAAAGAACTCTCGAAATAATATAAGTGATGTACGAGAGTTTAATAATTTCTATAAAGTAAAACACCTCCGTGCTCCAAAAGATATAAGTGAAGCACTAGAGCAACATTGCCTAGCTCAAAAGATATAAGTGAAGCAGATAGAGTATTTTAATAAATTCACGATTCAGCGTGTCTCTCTCAAAAGATGTGTGCAGCAAGGACGATTGTGGCAAACTAAAAAGTAAAGACTCATACCATACAAGACGCTCCAAGCAAAACACATATCTTGAATATGGCTTGGGGTTCCTTGGGAATCCCCAATCTTAGGCTCTTGCCACTCCTTATTCCATAATCCATCAAATCTTTACCCAAAACTTGAAAACTTCACCACACAAAACTCAATAGGAAACTCATGAGATCCGTTAGTATAAGAACAATAAATCACCACTTTAGGTACTGTTGTGAACTCATTATTTATTATATTGGTGTAATATTTACTGTATTTCAACTTTTCCATGGTTCATACCCCCTGATACAAATAAGCAAACAACACAAAGAAACATAATCGGTCAAAAATAGAATAGTCTGTAGCAATCTGTATACTTCGAATACTTCTGTAACTCCAAAAATTCTGAACAATTAGGACAATCTGGGAGTTTTTTTATGTCCATCTTGTGTACAAATTCAGATCAAAAGCACGTTCCAGTGAATTTACAAAATTCCTGGTCTAAGAGCGAAAGATTCTGTTTTTCAACAAAATCAACTTGCAAACACCATAGACCGTCCGAAAGGTCTTACTTGGCTCAAACACTAATTAAAAAATAAAACAAAATTATCACATAGGTAATAATGTGTGCAACACTCAAAAACAGAAGAAAAAACAAAAAACATGAAATTAAAATTGGGTTGGCTCCTAACAAGCGCTATTGTTTAACGCCCCTAGCTAGGCATAATGCAACAGATCTAGGTATTGTCATCTTTGGTATGCAATCCATAAGTAGCTCTCATAATATATTCATAAGGTAATTTTATTTTATTTCTAGGAAAGTGCTCCATGCCTTTCCTTAATGGAAATTGGAATCTAATATTTGCTTCTTTCATATCTAATATTTGCGTCAATCGTTCTAAGGAAAGGTCTACCGAGAATAATAGGACATGTAGGATTGCAATCTATATCAAGAACAATGAAATCTACGGGGACATAATTCCTATTTGCAACAATAAGAACATCATTAGTCCTTCCCGTAGGTTTCCTAATTGTATAATCCGCTAGATGCAAATTTAAAGAGCAATCGTCAAATTCATGGAATCCTAGCACATCACAGAAAGTTTTTGGAATTGTGGAGACTCTAGCACCCGAATCACATAAAGCATGTCACTCATAATTTTTAATTTTAATCTCAATAGTAGGTTCCCACTCATCATAAAGCTTTCTAGGCATAGAAACTTCCAACTCAAGTTTTTCTTCAAAAGATTTCATCATAGCATCCACAATATATTTAGTAAAAGCTTTATTTTGTTTATAAGCATGCGGAGAATTCAACATGGATTGCAATAAGGAAACACAATCAATCAAAGAACAACTATCATACTTCAAGTCCTTGAAATCCAAAAGAGTGGGTTCATTGGTATTTAAAGTTTTGACCTCTTCAATCCCACTTTTATCAATCTTAGCATTAAGATCTATAAACTCCGAATCATTGGGACGGCTTTTAACTAAAGTCGACTCATCTCCAGTCTCGTCTTTTTCAAAATTTATACTAGAAAATAAAGATTCAATAGGAGTCACAGCAATCACTGTAAGATCTTCATCATTGATTAAAGATTCTGGCTTCGCGGCCATTTTATTAACTAAGGTGGCTTGTTTATCAGAAATTTGGCCTACTAAATTTTCAAGGTGAGCAAACTGAGATTTCAAACAACAAAATTCCTTGGTCATATCATCAAGTTCTTTATTCATGTATTCCAACATAAACCTTTGTTCTTTAAGCTCGTTCCTAAAGAAACTATTATGGTCAAATTGGAGTGACATGAATCCGTTAGCATTATTCTCAATATCTTCCAACTTATCAAGGTATGGATTAAAACTTTTGGGTTGAGCCACGGAAATGAACAAATGAAAAAGACAAGCAGAAGAAGGGCGAATAAAAAGGCAAATGTTTTTGGTATTTTTTGAAAATCGTTTAGAACTGCGGGGTGGGGGGGGGGAGGAAAACGAGAGCCAAGTGGCAAATAAAGTAAATGCAAGAGATGATTTGTGATGGGTACTTGGTAGGCTTGATCTTGGTATGTATCCTCCCTGGCAACGCCAAAAATTCTTCTTGCTACCTCTTGACCTTGCGTTGATTTTCCCTTGAAGAGGAAAGGGTGATGCAGCGAAGTAGATACGTATTTCCCTCAGTTTGTTGAGAACCAAGGTATCAATCCAGTAGGAGGAACAAGCAAGACCCCAATCGTAGTAACTACACAAACAATCAAATAGTTGCACCCAACGCTAAAAAGGGGTTCTCAATCCCTTCAGATTCATTTGCAAGGATGAGATCTAATAGAGATAGATAAAAGATTGCTAGAACTAAAAGTAAAACAAAATTAAATAAATAGCAGCAATACATTTTTGGAAATTTTGGTTTATAGATCTGAAAGTATACTATGGAAAATAGACCCGAGGGCCATAGGTTTCCCTAGAGGCTTCTCTCATGAAGGAAAATAATACGGTGGGTGAACAAATTACTATCGAGCAATTGAGAGAAAAGAGAATAGTTATGAAGATATCCAAGGCAATGATTATGCATATAGGCATCACGTCCATGTCAAGTAGACCGAAACGATTCTGCATCTACTACTATTACTCCACACACCGACCGACACATGCATTCATCTAGAGTATTAAGTTCATGAAGAACAGAGTAACACATTAAGTAAGATGACATGATGTACATGGATAAACTCAAGCAATATGATGAAAACCCCATCTTTTTATCCTCAATGGCAACAATGCAATACATGCCTCGCTACCCCTACTTTGTCACTGGGTGAGGACACCGCAAGATTGAACCCAAAACTAAGCACTTCTCCCATTGCAAGATCTAGTTGGCCAAACCAAACTAATAACTCAAAGAGACTTGCTAAGATATGAAATCATGCATATAAGATTCCAGAAAAGATTCAAATAATCTTCATAGATAATCTGAACATAAACCCACAATTCATCGGATCTCGACAAACACACCACAAAAGAGTATTACATCGGATAGATCTCCATGAAGATCATGCAGAACATGGTATTGAAGAACAAAGAGAGAGAAGAAGCCATCTACCTACTAGCTATGGACCCGTATGTCTGTGGTGAACTACTCACGCATCACCGGAGGGGCAATGGAGTTGATCTAGATGCCCTCCGTGATCAATTCCCTCTCCGACAGATTACCGGAAAAGCCTCACACATTGGATCTCATGGGAAGAGAGGCTCCCAGCGACGGAAAAGTATTTTTGTGGCTCCCTTCGGTAATGGGGGAATATTTGGGAATTTATAAGCCAAGGGTTAGGGTTAGGAGAGCTGCAGGGGCCCCACAAGCCAGGGAGCGCCCCCCTAGGGCGGGCCCTGCATGCTTGTCGCCTCCCGGTAGGTCTCCTACCCCCTTCTCCAAGTCTGGCAGATGTCTTCTGGTCCAAAAAAAATCATTCCGGAGATTTTATTCCGTTTGGACTCCGTTTAATATTCCTTATCTGCAATACTCAAAAAACATGGAAAAAGCAGAAACTGGCACTAGGATCTATATTAATAGGTTAGTCCCAAAAAATAATATAAAATAGCATATTAATGCATATAAAACATCCAAAACAGATAATATAACAACATGGAACAATAAAAAGTTATAGATACGTTGGAGACGTATCAGTGGATCATGCTGAAACTGGACCTCACGCGGGCCTTTGATTCCATATCATGGCCTTTCTTGTTCGAGGTTCTCGCCCGATATGGTTTTGGAACTAGTTCAGGGAGTGGCCGGCGATTTTACTTGCAATATCCAGCACCCGCGTCATTCTCAATGGCGAGCCCAGGCCACCCGTCTCGTTTCGCTGTGGCCTGTGCCAGGGAGACCCGATGGCCCCACAGCTCTTCGTGCTCGCCGTGGACACCCTCAGCCGCCTCATTCGACGCGCCCATGAATGCAGCATACTCCGCTCGCTTCACCACAAACGCGACATCCCTCCGATTTCCCTCTATGCCGATGACGCCATGGTGTTCTGCCGCGCCACGTAGGACAACGTGGCTGCCATCAAGGGGATCCTCACCCTATTTGGCAAAGCAACCGAGCTCAGAGTCAACTACGCCAAGAGCTCAGCTACCATCATCCATGGCAACCCCGAGACTGCGGAGATGATCGCTCAACTGGGATGGCCGGTGGTCGAATTACCTATCACTTACCTGGGCATCCCGCTGACGCTCCGTTGCCCCACTACGGCCCAGTTGCATCCCCTCATCGATTCGGTGGCGGCCAGGCTCCCTACATGGAAGGCTTGGCTCATGAACAAAGCTGGGTGACTAGAGCTGGTAAAGTCTGTCCTGAGCTCGATACCGATCCATCAGTTGCTCGCATTTGCCCCTCCAAAGAAGACCATAAAACAACTCGAGAGACTACAACACGAATTTCTTTGGACCAATCGCGCCACCACCAACAGAGGGCACTGCCATGTCAACTGGCGCCACACCTATCGGCCCACAAAATATGGTGGACTTCGGATCCGCGATCTGGAGCGCGCCGGTCTGGCGCTCCGGTTGCGATGGTTGTGGTTTGCCCGCACGGACGCCGAATGGGCATGGCAAGGACTATACCTATAGTTCACTAGAGAGGAGAGTGCGATGTTTTTTTTGCATCCACCACTATGGTTCTTGGTGATGGGTCGACAACCCTTTTCTGGGAAGACCGCTAGATACACGGAAAATTAGTTCGGGAACTTGCCCCCTGCTATACCAGTGCATCGCAAAGTGGCAATGCAGAACGAGAACTGTGGTAGAGGGACTCCACGGGAACACCTGGGGCCGTGATATACAAGGAACCCTCGGGATACATGAGATAGGTCAGTACCTGATGCTCTGGAAGGCTTCCCAACAATTCACTCTCTCGAATGAACCCGATTAGCTGCTTTGGAAATGGACGACCAATGGCATATACACGGTGCAGTCTTGCTACGTCGCCACATTCCATGGATCCACTCGTTGCCCCTCCTGGAAGCTCATCTGGAAGGGTTGGGTGCCGTCCCGCGTCAGATTCTTTCACTGGATCACTGATGTCTACGCACGCTTCTATTCTTGTAGACTATGTTGGGCCTCCAAGCGTAGAGGTTTGTAGGACAGCATCAATTTCCCTCAAGTGGATGGCCTAAGGTTTATCGAACTCAGGGAAGTAGAGATTGAAGATGGTCTCTCTCAAGCAACCCTGCAATTAAGAAACAAGAAGTCTCTTGTGTCCCCAACACACCTAATACAATGGTAAATTGTATAGGTGCACTAGTTCAGCGGAGAGATGGTAAAATATGGGTGATAGGTGTGGCAAAGCAAGGTAATATAAATCTGTATAAAAAATTACAGCAAGGTAGCAAGTGACAAAAGTGAGCACAAACGATGTAACAATGGTGAGAAACAAGGCCTAGGCTTCATACTTTCACTAGTGGCAACTCCCAACAACATTAACATAGTCTAACCACATGATATTTCCACTAAAACATGCAATGGAGACGTACTCGGAGGTCATTCCTTTGTGATCAAGAGAGGATGAGAATTATGTAGGGCTACAAAAGAACACCTCTGAGTTCATAGTTCTCATATATGGATTTCCCAATGTCACCACGGCCATCCAAAGAGAGTACCACAATCACCACAACATATCTCAAGGATAGTCAAAGACAAGCACCAAGAGACTCTCAATCTTCAATGAATTCACAAAAGAGGAAATCACTTAAGAAAATTTCTTCTAATCCATGTCCAATAGACCGCTATCACCATGGTCTCGGAGATTATACTAGATAAGATCAAGTGAGTACATCAATCCAATACGTGGAAGAAGGGGAAACATCATGGGATCACCCTAGATTAATATAGCCTATGATCACAATCAAGATCACATCATGGGAGAGAGAATTAACCACATAGCTACTGTAGAAGACCTCAACCCCGAGGAGGAACTAATCTCGCTTCATGGAGGGAGGAACAACATCGATGGAGATGAATCCGGGGGCACTTCCCCGTCCCGGCAGGGTGCCGACACAGAATTATGGTTCCCCGAAACTTGTTGGCGATGGCGGCGGAGATAAGAATTGCTTCAGGAGAAAAGGGTTCTCGAATTAGGGTTTGCTCCACGGGGATAAAAATAGGGCCAAAGGGGGGCACCAGGGGAGGTCCCACTCGCCCACGCGGCCTGGTGGCGCAGCCTACCCTACGCCGCGTCAGGTGGCCGCCTGGTGATACGTCCCAAACGTATCTATAATTTATGCTTGTTCCATAATCTTTTGGGTGACATTGTTACATGTTTTGCTACACTTTTATATCATTTTACACATATTTGGACTAACCTACTAACTCAGTGAACCCAGTGCCAGCTTCTGTCTGCTGATGTCTTTTTTGCAGGGGCTTTTACCCAATTTTCCGAAGCCCGAAAAAATCCAGAAAAATTATATAAAAAATCAGCGAAACAGAACCTTCGGGATCACCGAAGGAGGGACAGAGGGGGCCAGGAACCTCCCAGGTGGCATGCTGGCGCGACCAGGCCCTAGGCCGCGCCAGGAGGTCGCCTGGTTGGGTCCCATCTCCTCCGGTGCCCTCCTTTGGCCTATATACAGAGATCCGTGAGGAAAACCTCGCAGAGTTTCTGGAATCGCGAATTTCTCCGTCATTCCACTGCCGCAGCGCTTCCGAGATCCGGAGCGTGAGGATACCTCTTCCCGGCACCCTGTCGGAGGGAGGATTGACCTCCGGGAGCTTCTCCACAACCATGGACGCCTCCCGGTTGTGCCGTGAGTAGTTTACCTTGGACCATGAGTCCATGACAAGTAGCTATGTGATGTCTTCTATCCAATCTTGTGCTTCAATGGTTAGTCCTTGTGAGCTGCCCTAAATGATCAAGGCATCTATGTAATTCTCTTGCTATTGCTATGCTCGGTTTATTGGGATCCGATGGATTATGAGATTATGTTCAGATTGTTATGAGTTATATATTTTATTATCCTTTTATATTATGTTCCTTGTGATTCATGCATGTTCTCCGTTGCTTTATATTTCTTTGGCAAAGTAGTAGATCGTAACTCCAAGAGGGAGCATTATGCATGATTGTGGGTTCGGGCCCCTCGATGTCTAGCTTGAGTGACAAAAACATGAGACTAGGGGATGTGCTTGTTGCCACCAGGGAGAAAATAGCGTTGCTTGTGACCAAGGTTGTAAGGATTGTTTACCTTACACATAGTTCGTTAATGTAGTTGTCCGTTGCTTTGAGTTTACACTTTGGATGGGACTCGCAACTTAATACCGGAGAGATGTTCTGGATAGATATCTCAGGGTGGATGATTAGTAAGTAGATGCTGATGAATAAATGGTCTACTGGTCTCGGCGTATTGCCCATTACTATTGAACCTCTAACTATCAAGGAGCATAATTAGCATTGCGGTGCAATCATAATTCTGTCAATTTCCCAACTTTGATTTGTTTACCCTAGCATAGTTGTTTATCGTCTTTTGGCAGAGAGACATCACTAGTGAACGTCATGTGACTCCGGTCCATATCACCATCATTGCTTACACCTCCATTATTTACCGCTTTCTTTACTTTTCCGTTGCAATCACTATTACCCTCCTGCTTGTGTTTTGATCCTTTGGAAACTACAAGGCCGGAGAGATTGACAACCTCTCTGTATTCGTTGGGAGCAAAGTTATTTTTTGTGTGTGCAGGTCCACGTCTTCTGCTAGCGCCAGGGTGGAAGACACCTACTTGTTGAACCTAGGAGTCCTCTTGGTTCGATAAACCTTACAGTCTCCGTGTAAGGAAAATTTTCTGCTGACTTCATCTCCACCTTCCACTTGGGGTAACCAATGAGGGGCGAGAAGTATATACATCAACTTGTCATCAAGGGAATTTCTGGCGCCGTTGCCGGGGACTCCACTCTTCAAGATAGGGGAGTTGCCCAGTATCTTTTACCTTTGCTTTTTAGTCTTGTTAGTTTTATTTCTAGTTTTTTGCTTTAGAGTATTATACCAAAACCACAAAAAAATAGTTGCTTTGCTCTTGCTTGTTGCCGCTGCTATGGGTTCCACTCAGAACTTTATCTGCAGTCCTATTTCTGCTCCCGCCGCTAGAAAGTAGATGGTGATATTGTTAAACTTAAGTTTTTCCTTTCTCCTTGAGAGGAGGAACTAAAGTGTGGCTTCAATCTTTGCCTAGGAATAGCATAGATTCTTGGGATAAGTGCAAAGATGCTTTTATTGGGAAGTATTACCCGCCTGCTAAGATTATCCAGTTGAGGAGTAACATTATGAATTTTAGGCCACTGGATAATGAACATGTTTCTCAAGCTTGGGAACGTAAGAAATCTCTTGTTAAAAATTGCCCTACTCATGGTTTGACTACTTGGATGGTTATCCAAACTTTCTATGTAGGATTCAAATTTACCTCGCGGAATTTGTTAGACTCGGCCACGGGAGGAACCTTTATGTCAGCTACACTTGGTTCTTCCACAAAACTATTGGATGAGATGATGACAAGTTATTCTCAATGGCACACCAAGAGAGCTCCAACAGGTAGGAAGGTAAACTCTATTGAGGAGATTTCCTCCCTTAAAGATAAGGTTGACATGATCATGACTCTACTCACTAAGCAAGCTCCTATTGATCCTCATGATGTTCCTTTAAATTCTTTGGTTGCTCAAGAAAGAGAGCCAGTGGATGTTAATTTTATTTTTAGGAGCAACTTCAGTAACAATGCTTATAGGAGTAATTTTGGTAGCAATCCTAGACCGTTCCTACGCAACAACTATGGGAACAACAACAATTATCCTAGCACCAAAAACTCCACTTCTGAATTAGAGAGCATGCTTAAAGATTTTATCACTTCTCAAAAAGCCTTCAACAAGAGTGTAGAAGAGAAACTAGAAAAATTAGATAGTCTCTCTTTGAAGTTGGACAACATAGCTCATGACGTAGAGATGCTTAAAATTAGAACTTCCCCACTCGAGGAAAGGAACACCACACCCATGAATGCTATCCAAGTCCAAATTAATGAGAACATAAGAATGCTAGACAAACTTAAAGAGAGATGGGCTAGAGAAAAGGAAGAGGAAGAGAGAATTAAGACACACACTACCATTGCTACTATACTCGTTGTTGAGGACCTCAAAACTTTTAGCACCCATCGCACTCCTAGTCCCAATGGACCCATTAATGGTGATGCTAATACCTCAACTATAGGACAAGAAGGTCCTACGAATTTAGAGACTACCAAAATAATGAGCTTAGATGACATTACTACCACTTTAATTAATGGTAGTAACCTTGATTTTGAAAATTGTAGTCTCTCCGAAGTCTTCACCTTTTTGAAAAGAATGGCTAAAGACCCCCACACTAGTACACTCAATATTGCCTTCACCGAGCATATTACCAATGCTCTTATCAAAGCTAGGGAGGAGAAGCTCAAGATAGAGACTTCTATTCCTAGGAAGCTAGAAGATGGTTGGGATCCCATGGTCAAAATTAAATTGAATAATATCTCTTGCTTTGCATTGTGTGATGTTGGAGCTAGTGCCTCCGTTATGCCCAAAAGAATGTATGATATGCTTGATTGGAAACCTTATGAGCCATGTTCTTTTGGTGTTCGTCTTGTTGATTCTTCCATAATGAAACCTTTAGGAAGAATTGATGATGTTCTTATTATTGTCCATGATAATTATGTGCCCGTTGATTTTCTTATTATGGACATTGAATGTGACCCTTCTTGTCCTATTATTTTGGGACGTCCTTTTCTCCGCACCGTTGGTGCTATCATTGACATGAAATAGGGAATTATTAAATTCCAATTTCCTCTTAAAAAGGGAATGGAACACTTCCTATAAAGAAGATTAAGTTACCTTATGAGTCCGTTACACGAGCAAGCTATTCTTTTGGAGTTGATAACACTTGATCTTCTTGCACTATGCCTAGCTCAAAGGCATAAAAGAAAACGCTTGTTGGGAGGCAACCCAGTATGTTTTTACTATCTATCTTAGTGGTCTTGATGTGTGTTACTACTGTAGCAACATCATTGTACCTTTATTTTTAAGCTTTGTGCCAAGTTATAGCCTCCGATTGCAAGAAAGTTCAAAAACTGTGACATGCTGTCCAAAAACAGATTATGTCTGCTTGACGGAAAACATCGCCAAAAATCACCAGGTGATCTTTTTGATCTGAATTGTTTTGACAGAATGATCTATATAATTTCCTTTTTGGCATCTGTTCTGAGTTTTTGGATTTGAGTTGCAGTAGTGCCCCGAATAAATTATTTACTACCTGATTGTTCTGTTTTTCACAGATTCTGCCATGTTTTGTGTTTTCATTGTTTTGCGAATCCTAAGCTTTCTTTTTATTTGCAAAAATCTTTTGGCATTCATGAGAAGCAGTAGCTTTTCATGAAAATCTTTATTTCCAGCAGGTACTGAATTATTTTAATAAGGGTACTAACCACTCTAATCAGCTTATGATGAGTTTTGTATGAAGGGAGTTTTCAAGTATTGCGATGGTAGAGATGATGGAAGAAGATAAAGGAGTGTCAAGCTCTCAAGCTTGGGGATGCCCCCATGCACCCCAATAAATATTCAAGGAGACTCAAGCGTCTAAGCTTGGGGATGCCCCCGTGCATCCCCGTCTCTATCAACAATCATCAGGTCGTCCATCTCCATGCTATATTTTTATCACTTCATATGATATGTGTTATGCTTGGAGTGTCCCGCTATTTTCTTTTTAGTTTGTTTTAGTTTTTCTTGCTGTTCATAACAAGTCAGAACCTAGCCTACCTTGTTTGGGAGAGACACACGCTCCATTCCACTCTAGAACACAACATAGCTTTTCATGCTTATCCTTTTTGTGTGTTCTTCATCTTTTCATAGCTACTGTCATGCTTAGCTCTTAGCTTTCATGCTTATCTTTTTAAGAGATTTTAATTAGGTTGATTTTGGAACTCTCTTGAGTTATCATGCTTATCTTGTTTATAGAGTTGGCTTGTTGCACTGAGTTGTGTGTATTGCATGAGTAGGTAATTGAGGTTGCTATTTAAGTATAGTAGTAACTTGCAATAGTTTCGAGGTATTGATTTGAGTAATGTTTGGACTATTGGTGCCAAGAGCTTGAGCCTATTAGTGATAGGTGTCATATTTTGGGCAATCTGTGTGTTTTTCAAAAACTAAAAATTAGTTGAGAACTCTAGCTTTTAAATTGATCGCTAACCTCTAGAGGGGTTGGAATATATAGAGTACCCTCATGTTACCATGAGTCGAGGATGCGCAAGGATAACCAAACCCCCAAACATTCCTCCTCGGGGTACTTGTCTCTTTGTGAATTTTCTAATTAGATAGAGAGTTACCGATAATAAGTGTATGAGTTCTTCGTACTAATGTGAGTATTCGATTGTTGGCACTTCCACCATCCATATTTTGCTAGCCTCTTCAGTACCATGCATCACATTGAGAGTTGGTGCAAACTCCGCCAGTGCATCCAAACCCATGACATGATACGCTCTGTCATACATAAGCCTCATTATATATTTCCTCAAAACAGCCACCATACCTACCAATTAAGGCATTTTCATAGCCTTTCCGAGATACATTACCATGTAACATCCATCATATCATGACTTGATCTTCATGTCATACATGCTTTTGCTTGATCATAGAGCCGCATGATAGTTGGAACTTGCCCAAATTATTGCTACATGACGCGCTAGTATCATTGCATATCCTACTACACTGGCAGAGGCATACATTTGCATACATCATGATAGTTGTCACTTGTCTTTATGTTGAGTACTTCTTGTAAAGTGTGATGATTTTTATTTTTATTCATGTAAAACATAGAGTGTTGCCCTTAAGTGAGGAAAAGATCCCAAAGTGGACAAACAAAAGATCCCAAAGAGGACAAATGAGACATAAAAGAAAGAGCCATAGAGGCCACAAAAAATAAAAAAAGAGAAAAAGAAAAAGAAAAAAAGAAAAAAAGAGAGAAGGGGGCAACACTACTATTCCTTTTGAAAGATCCACACTCGTAGTCCATTACTATATTGGTACTACAAAGAGATTATCATTCATGCATAACTATGTGGGGATCCTTACACTATAGAACTTGGTTTGCATATTCCAATGATGAGCCTCCTCAAATGAGATCTAGGTATTCATGAGCAAACAAGTTGGATGCACCCCCACTAGTTCCATTGGAGAGCCCACCGTAGCTCATATGTGCACCCGTTACGTGGCAATCCCTACTCCTCACATCATATCTATCATTTGGCTTTCTCTCGCCTATGGTTGTCCTCATTGATGTGAGCCTTTCACACCTTTTTGTCTTCCTTCCCCATCATTATTCTATTTTCCATCCTAAGTGCCAACATATCTTGCTTACGCTCATTCATTGCAAGAGTGCTCAAAGTCGAAAGGGAGAGGATCATTTTGACTTGTGCCTGACAAGTGGTCTGGGAATGAGTCAAAATAAGATTCCGAAGGAGACTAAATGTGAGGTTTAGTAGATTGAGTTCTCAATTAAAAAAATATTTTACCTCTGAACCCATCTCCCACTTCTTGCACGCAAACACCATTTGGAGACATTCGAGTCACAGACAGCGAGAGCTCTTGCACCTTTATGTTCTTAATTACTTTGCTAAATTCAATACTAGATATAGACTCTTGCTTGTTATTGTCTTGACTTGAATTGCATATCTTACTTCCTTTACTTTGAAGTTCTTATATGTGTGTTAGCATGTCACCACAGAAATGATTGTCTTATCATTGATCTACTCGAGGACAAGCAGAAATTAAGCTTGCGGATGTTGATACGTCCCAAACGTATCTATAATTTCTGCTTTTTCCATGATCTTTCGGGTGGCATTGTTACATGTTTTGCTACACTTTTACATCATTTTACACATATTTGGACTAACAAACTAACTCAGTGCACCCGATCCAGTTTTTATCTACTGATGTCTTTTTTGCAGGGGCTTTTACCCAATTTTCTGAAGCCCAAAAAAATCCAGAAAAAATATATAAAAAATCAGCGAAACATAAGCTTCGGGATCACCGAAGGAGGGCCAGAGGGGGGACAGGGGCCTCCCACATGGCCTGCTGGCGCGGCCAGGCCCTAGGCCGTGCCAGGAGGTCGCCTCGGTGGGTCCCACCTCCTCCGGTGCCCTCCTTTGGCCTATATTTAGAGATCCTTGAGGAAACCCTCGCAGACTTTCTGGAATCACGAATTTGTCCATCATTCCACCGCCGCGGCGCTTCTGAGATCGGGAACGTCAGGAGACCTCTTCCCAGCACCCTACCGGAGGGAGGATTGACCTCTGGGAGCTTCTCCACCATCATGGATGCCTCCCGGATGTGCCGTGAGTAGTTTCCCTTGGACCATGAGTCCATGACTAGTAGATATGTGATGTCTTCTCTCCAATCTTGTGCTTCAATGGTTAGTCCTTGTGAGCTGCCCTACATGATCAAGGCATCTATGTAATTCTCTTGCTATTGCTATGCTCGGTTTGTTGGGATCCGATGGATTAATAGATTATGTTCAGATTGTAATGAGTTATATATTTGATTATCCTTTTATATTATGTTCCTTTGTGATTCATGCATGTTCTCCATTGCTTTATACTGCTTTGGCCAAGTAGTAGATCGTAATTCCAAGAGGGAGCGTTATGCATGATTGTGGGTTCGGGACCCTCAATGTCTAGCTTGAGTGATAGAAACATGAGACTAGGGGATGTGCTTGTTGCCACCAGGGATAAAACAACAATGCTTGTGACCAAGGTTGCAAGGATTGTTTACCTTACGCATAGTTCGTTAATGCAGTTGTCCGTTGCTTTGAGTTTACACTTTGGGCGGGACTCGCAACTTAATACCGGAGAGATGTTCTGGATAGATATCTCAAGGTGAATGATTAGTAAGTAGATGCTGATGAATAAACGGTCTATTTGTCTCGGCGTATTGCCCATTACTATTGAACCTCTAACTATGAAGGAGCATAATTAGGATTGCGGTGTGATCATAATTCTTTCAATTTCCCAACTGTGATTTGTTTACCCTAGCATAGTTGTTTATCGTCTTTTGGGAGAGAGACGTAACTAGTGAACGTCATGTGACTCCGGTCCATATCACCATCATTGCTTACACCTCCATCATTTACCGCTTTTTATTTACTTTGCGTTGCAATCCCTATTACCTTCCCGCTTGTATTTTGATCCTTTGCAAACTACAAGGCCGGAGAGATTGACAACCTCTGTGTACTCGTTGGGAGCAAAGTTATTTGTTGTGTGTGCAGGTCCACGTCTTCTGCTAGCGCCAGGGTGGAAGACACCTACTTATTGAGCCTAGGAGTCCTCTTGGTTTGATAAACCTTACAGTCTCCGTGTAAGGGAAATTTGCTGCTGACTACATCTCCACCTTTCACTTGGGGTAACAAATGAGGGGCGAGAAGTATATACATCAACTCATCATCACTTGGGCGGGCGGGGGGGGGGGGGGGGGGGGGTGGCCCCCCTCTGGCCCTCCTTCGGGCGTCTGGAGTCTTTTGGAACGCTGATTTTTTATATATTTTCTGTGGAATTTTTCGGGCACTATAAATATGGGTATAAACCTGCAATTCACAAGCATCAGCAGACAGAAACTGGCATTGGGTGCACTGAGTTAGTAGGTTAGTCCAAATATGTTGAAAAAGGTATGAAAGTGTACAAAACACATAGCAATATCACCCAAAACTTGCATGGAGCAAGCAGAAATTATAGATACGTTTGTGACGTGTCACTCACCAACAAAGACGATGCTAGAAGGCAGCGAGACTTGCCCGGCATGGCTTGCAGCTCAACCCGAAATGCCTCCTCTGCAACCAAGACCCATAGACTATCCATCACTTGCTTCTAGCGTGCCCATTTGCTAACAAAACATGGCATGCCACCGTGGAATGGACGCACATACCAACGCTACCACCAGGTAATGAACCTACCATGCAGGACTGGTGGCAACGGGCGAAGGTGCAAACCTTCCCGCACTCCACAAGGCTCTAAAATCCATCACGATGCTCGTCCCTTGGATGATTTGGAAACAACAGAACAATTGTGTCTTCAACAATGTGAGACCCTCGATAGATGCACTAATTGATAGGATCAAAGTAGAAGCCAAATGTTGGGCACAATCTGGGGCACAAGGGCTGAGGGTTGTGCTGCCCGGCTCCTGGGATGTCCATTGATGAGGAATTTGCATTGTAACAACACCTCTTAGGAGGCCTGTAATCTCCCACCCTTTCAATGAAATGAAACAGAAACGCTCCTTGCGTTTTCTCAAAAAAATCCAAATCAATAAATGTCAATAGATGGACATGCAAGCTATTAAATGCTAGGTGCCCACATACCTAGGTTGTCACACCTTGCTTTTTGGCCCTTCCTTTTTCTTTTGATATTTTTAAAAATTTATTTGAAATTACTTTTCTGTGGCTCTATGGTCTAGAAACTTGGGAAGATCATATCTTACTAGTCTCCAAAGTGGCTTGTCATTGTCAAATCCATCCCAAGATCATGTCATTTCCATCTTAGCCCCAAGCCATATTATTTTTCTTGGGAATGTTCCTTTTTTCTAATAAAGGAATAACCCTATTTGCTCTAGGTTGTGAAGCAACCTATATTTCTTCCTCTCCCAAAATTCCCAAATAATTCTAAAAAATTGTTGGGGTCATGTCTTACTCAAATATGTCAAAGTTCTTCCTTGTATAGTTCAAAAATAATTGAAGGATATTCCTTTTCCTATTCTGCCCTGAATGGCACTTTGTGAAGGAAGTATCATTTCTTTATTCTTGTTTTCCCTCACCATTTTTGTAGACTCTTTCCTATCCATATTAGGGCATCATGCCAAAATTCAACTTCATTTGCCTAGTAAATTTTCCTCGGCTAATTTACAAAAAAATTGTCCAGAAAGGAACTTTGTGAAGGAGGTACTAGCTAGGCATATCCAAATGAGTTGAAATTTTGACATGACCTTCATATGCTCAAATAATAGCTCTCCTCCAAATTTAAGCATTTCTGCTTCCTTCATGTGAGCCCATGAAAGCACAGTTGCTCCCGAGGGTAGTTTTGGTAATTAATCACAACATATGCATCATTGGACTAATGTATCCAAGTACATTTCAGACTAGTTCAAAGATGCTTTGGCTATAGGATTGAGTGGATATGCCCCTTTGATGAAGGAAGGGATAGGATTGGCTAAAGCTTGAAGCAAGAAGACTCTTCATTTTACACTTTGTAAGAAATTACATTTGAGTCCATAGGAAAGCCAATACTATTAAAAGGGGATGAGGTGTTATGATGAATTGGTTGCTCAAATGCTTAGAGTTAGCCACCAAAAATACTTAGCCACTCTTCCACAAAATATATGTGTCCCAAGCCAAATATCGAAAATTGGTGGTGCCAACATTTATCACTCGGCCATACCGATTTTAGACTTACACAAATCCCAGCCCAACCCTACCTTTTCGGTGCAACTGAATCTGCATCGGTGCTACCATGTTTGGATGACCAACCTTCTGTTGCCTCGGTACACAAAATCAGAATTTCCGCGTTTGAGTATCGGTGTCACCGAGTTGTGCCATCTTACCGTTAGTCACCTTTTCAGTTCTACCGAGTTGTGTATATGGGTTCCACCGATATTAAAAGTTGCTACCGTTTGAGCAAGTTGGTACAACCGAGTTTGTAACTTCGGTGTCACCCAGTTGGTCATTATGGTGTAATAGTTGGATTATGGAAGATGCCTATATATACCCCTCCACCTACCTCTCACTCGTAGAGGAAGCACTCAGAACACACACTTCATTGCCATATCCATTTTTCCGAGAGAGAACCACCTAGTCATGTGCTGAGATCAAGATATTCCATTCCAACCATTTGAACCTTGATTTCTAGCCTCCCCAAGTTGCTTTCCACAAGATGAATCTCTCCTACCCCTGCCAAATCTGAGAGAGAGAGAGAGTGATTGAGTGTTGAGGAGACTATCTTTAGAAGCACAAGAGCAAGGAGTTCATCGTTCTACCACATCTATTACCTTTTGGTGGGTGGTGCCTACTAGATTGGTTAGGTGTCCCTTGGGAGCCTCCTACTTCGTGTTGTGGAGTTGAACCAAGATGTTTGTAAGGGCAAGGAGATCACCTACTTCGTGAAGATCTACCGTGAGTGAGGCTAGTCCTGTGTAGACGGAAGCCATTGTGGAATAGACAAGGCCTCTTATTCATGGACCCCTTGTGGGTGGAGCCCTCCGTGGACTCTTGTAGCCGTTACCCTATGTGGGGTTGAAGTCTCCACTAACATGGACGTACGATAGCGCCACCTATCGGAACCATGCCAAAAATCGCCGTGTCAACCTCTTGCATTTGATCTCCCTACCCTACCTTACTTACACTTGCATGTTTTACTTTCCGCCACTATACTATTAGATGTGCATGTGCAAGGTGTACTTGACTAGTCATAGTTGCTAAAACTAGCCCACACTAAAAATTGTGAAAAGGCTAAGTTTTTATCTTGTCAAGTAGTCTAATCACCCCCTCTAGACATACTTTTGATCCTACAGCCCAAAATCAAATCTTAATTTCCGGTCCAATTTTCAGTTTGTGAAGCAACTATATTTTATACTATTTCATAATTTTTGAAAATTTAACACGACCTTCTCCTACCTATATCTATTGCCTCCTCCAAATTTAGGTTCATTTCATTGAGCCAATCTCGCCCTAGAAATTTTCTTATATTTCCACAGGGATGCATTGTGAAGGAAATACCATTTTGGTGTATCTAATTGGTATGGAATTTTTGTATTGTCTTCATATGCCCAAATCCCCCATCTCCTCGAAAATTCAGCTCATCCAATCATCTATGTGAGTGCCTCTTCCAATTTTGCATTTCTGTCGAGTGTGGTGCTTTGTATAGCAAGTGCCACCTAGACTTCTTCTTTGAGCTGAAACTTGGCCAAGATGGTCACCTTAGTAGTTGATTAAGCTCAGCCAAAGGTCAGCATCATGCACTAGTTGTGGCTCCCCCAGCAAACAACAAACACCTTGCTGTTTTGTTGTCTTCAAAATTCCCGTGGTCACATCTTGTGTCCCTATGCTTGTTTCATTGCTCTTTGGAACTTTCTGGTGAATGACTTGTCACCCACACATGGTTTGTCTTCTCAAAACACGGGTCACCATCACGTTCACACGGTGACCATGCCTCTGGCATGCCAATGTCGCGCTATGGCTGTTGGACCCCTCCCTCTCATCTATTTCGTTGAGCTCTTGCCACCTAGCTAGCCATGTCCAGGGGCTTCCTCTCGTCATTGTCCTCGTCCTAGACCCCTCTCCCCCTCTGGATTTTCCTCCTCAAGCCGTCCCCGTCGAGGAATAGAGCGTGCCTGTGACCTCGTCATCTTCCTCTGCCATGGAGTGTTTACCAAGGTCTCCCAAGCCCTCCTGCGGCTATACGAAGCTCCCCCGAGCTCCTCTGCTTCCCATCACCTCCCCAAGCCCCCTCCCCAAGCCTCATAACCCCTCCCATGTCCGCAATTGCCACCATGGACGTCGTTGTACTCGCCAAAATTTGAGCAATGCTGGCCGTCCCTCTCTATCTCGCCTCCACCAGGAGCATCCTCGAGGATTGACAACCCTCCGCTACTCTTCTCCCCGCTTGCCAGACCATCGTCACCTCGAGCCCAAGTGGTGCCTCGGCTGTCTCCTCAATCATCATGGATGCCTTCCCTCTGAGCCTTTTAATCTCCCATATGACCTCCTCAAGTGCGGGATGGAGCCATGGGCTCGCCTGGCTTGTCGGCAGCTGGAGACGACGGGATGATCGTCGGCATTAGGCCCGACCGAGCAGCCAAGTCCCCTCTCCTGCCCCGTGTTGGGAGGAAGGAGACGGCCATGAGGAGAGATATAGGAGATGAGGTGGGTCCCACATGTAAGTGATCGAAGCTTCGGGCCCACGCTTGTTAAGTGGAGACATATTTCGGGGAATACGTTTTGTGCTTCCAAAAGCGCACTCTGGTGCAGCCTCGATGATGGGGGGATAATCCCGGGGTAGGCTCATCGAGCCTACTCCTTTGCATCCAAGAATAAAGGGAGTCACTAGTTTCCTCGAGACGGTCAACTCGTCTTGGCCGGCTAGGAAGCTCATGCCGGCTAGGGGCGAGACGGCAATCCGTCCTGGTCGGCTGGGAAGCGCCTGCCGGCCAGGAGTGAGACGACAACTTCAACGCCGGTAGCGAGGCCGCTAGCCAGCTAGGCAGCCCTAGTCACATCCAACCCTAGCTTGTGACTAGACTCTACGAATAAAGGCGAATACGCGTCAGCACAGGTACAAGGTTGGGGCGCATGGGAGATACAGTGTCAGCGACCATGCCGCTGACCTAGGCCGACTCTGATCCGTCAAACCAGCACAGTGTCGGCCCATCAGCACCCACTCCATTACCAAGCTTGGTGTGGTAATAGTGGAGACGGCCGTACTGGCGACCCATGACGAATCTCGCAAGACGACGCCAGACCTACTACACGTGTACTGTTGGCCTTACGCGAGAGCTCCATTGGCTACCGGCGGATCCCATGGATAGATGGTACCTCGCAGCCGGCGGGCCCCTCCAACGACAAGACCAGACTACTGTGGGTCCCCTGGCCACCCGGCGAGCCTGCCAGGTGCTATTTCTCAAACAAGAGCGCCAAAAATTGACACGTTGACGGAGATTGGGCTTGCGTTGGTTTTTCCCTTGAAGAGGAAAGGGTGATGCAGCACAGGAGCAGTAAGTATTTCCCTTAGTTTGAGAACCAAGGTATCGATCTAGAAGGAGGGTCTCGTCAAGTCTAGAGTACCTGCGCAAACACAAACAAGCTTGCACCCAACGCTTCAAAGGGGTTGTCAATCCTTTCAAGATTGTTTGCAAAGTGAGATCTGAAGGCGAAAAGTGCAACGAAGTAAAAAGTGTAAGGCTGAAAATATGGTGTGGAGTAGACCCTGGGGGCCATAGTGTTCACTAGAGGCTTCTCTCAAAATAGCAAGTATTACGGTGGGTGAACAAATAACTGTCGAGCAATTGATAGAACCGCACAAAGTCATGACGATATCTAAGGCAATGATCTAACATATAGGCATCACGTCCGAGACAAGTAGACCGATACTTTCTGCATCTACTACTATTACTCCACACATCGACCACTATCCAGCATGCATCTAGTGTATTGAGTTCATGACGAACAGAGTAACGCTTTAAGCAAGATGACATGATGTAGAGGGATAATCTCAAACCAATGATGAAAACCCCATCTTTTTACCCTTGATGGCAACAACACGATACGTGCCTCGCTACCCCTTCTGTCATTGGGTGAGGTCACCGCACGGTATGAACCCAAAACCAAGCACTTCTCCCATGGCAAGAATCATAGATCTAGTTGGCCAGACAAAACCCACAACTCGAAGAGAATTACAAGGATATGAAATCATGCGTAAGAGATATAAGAAGAAACTCAAATAAGATTCATAGATAATCTGATCATAAATCCACAATTCATAGGATCTCGACAAACACACCGCAAAAGAAGATTACATCAGATAGATCTACATGAAGATCATGGAGAACTTTGTATTGAAGATCCAAGAGAGAGAAGAAGCATCTAGTTACTAGCTATGGACCCGTAGGTCTATGGTGAACTACTCATGCATCATCGGAGAGGCCATGGTGTTGATGGAGAAGCCTTCTGTGTCCGAATCCCCCCTCCGGCAGGGCACCAGGACGTGCCCCAGATGGGATCTTGCGGAAACAGAAGCTTGCGGCGGCGGAAAAGTGATTACGATGCTCCCTTGATTTTTTTGGGAATATTTGGGAATTTATAGGCGCAAGATCTAGGTCAGGGGACCTCCAGGGGGCCCACAAGCCTGCATGGCGCGGCCCCTTGGCCGCGGGGTGGCGGCTTCTGGGGCCCCTGGGGCTCTTCTGGATTGGCCCCCAAGCTCTTCGATCTTCTTCCGTTCCAGAAAAAATCTTTTCGGGGATTTTCTTCCGTTTGGACTCCGTTTCAAAATCTCCTCTGAAAGGGGTCATAAACATGGAAAAAATATGAACTGGCACTTGTCACTAGATTAATAAGTTAGTCTCAAAAAATAAATAAAAGGCATGCAAAACATCCAAAGTTTGACAAGATAATAGCATGAAACCATCAAAAATTATAGATACGTTGGAGACGTATCAAGCATCCCCAAGCTTAACTCCTGCTCGTCCTCGAGTAGGGAAGTGCTAAAAAGTGAATTTTTGATGTGGAATGCTACCTAGCATAGTTGTCCTTTACAACTTCTTTCACATGGCATGAATGTTCAGATCCGTACGATTCAAAATAATAGTTTGCTATTGACATGAAAACAGTAATACTTCAAGCAAACTAGCAAAGTAATCCTGAACTTTCAAAATAACAAGGCCAAAGAAAGTTATCCCTACAAAATCATATAGTCTGGCTATGCTCCATCATCCTCACATAACTAATGTAAATCATGCACAACCCAGAAATTGTCCAAGTAATTGTTTTCGTACTCTTACTTTCTCAAACCTTTTATAACTATCACGCAATACATGAGCGTGAGCTATGGGTATAGCACTATAGGTGGAATAGAGTGTGGTGGTGGTTGTGAGACCAAAAAGGAGGAGATGGTCACATTGACTCGGCGTATCAATAGGCTATGGAGATGCCCATTAATAGATATCAATGTGAATGAGTAGGGATTGCCATACAAGAGATGCACGAGAGCTATAAGTATGTGAAAGCTCAAAAGGAAAACTAGTGGGTGTGCATCCAACTTGCTTGCTCACGAAGACCTAGGGCAATTTTGAGGAAGCCCATCATTGGAATATACAAGCCAAGTTATATAAAAGATTCCCACTAGCATATGGTAGTGACAAAGCAAGAATCTCTCAATCATGAAGAACGTGGTGCCAACATGAAGCACAAGTGTGGAAAAAGATAGTAGCATTGTCCCTTCTCTCTTTTTCTCTCATTTCTCTTATTTTTTATTTGGCCTCATAGGCCTCTTTTTTTTGTTTTTGGGCTCTTTGGCATCTTTTTTTATTTCCTCACATGGGACAATGCTCTAATAGTGATGATCATCACACTTTTAGTTACTCAAAGCTCAAAGATCACATTGATGATGACTCCATAGGAAATGCCTCCGACAGTGTACCGGGATGTGCAACGATCTAGTATGATCATGCAATGGCAATATGAGAGTGACGTCACAAGTCATGAGACGGAACGGTGGTAGTTGCATGGCAATATATCTCGGAATGGCTATGAAAATGCCATAGTTGGTAGGTATGGTGGCTGTTTTGAGGAAATAATTTGGTGGGTTTGTGCACCGGCGAGAATTGCGCGACACTAGAGAGGCTAGCAATGGTGGAAGGTGAAAGTGCATCTATACCATGGACTCAACATTAGTCATAAAGAACTCACATACTTGTTGCGAAAGTTTTTATTAGTAATTGAAACAAAGTGCTAAACGCATACTCTGAGGGTAAGGGTTTGTAGGTGTAAACCATCGCACGATCCCGACCTCAACACAAAGGATGACAATCAATAGATTAATTATGCTCCGACTTCCTAACATAGCGGTTCACCAGACGTGCATGCTACGGGAATCACTAACTTGAACACAAGTATTTCTAGATTCACAACACCCTACTAACATAGATTTTAATATTCCCGAATCCATGTCTCAAAACTAATTGAGAGGAATCGAAACTATTCTTTCTACTCAATGCACATGAAGATGGAGGTTTTTGCATCCTCTTTGGGACCTAGCACATGGGACTACTTTCATAGCATAAGACAACTACCAAATCACACACGCCGTGCTCTAAGATATAAGTGAAGCACAAGAGCAAAAGTATCTAGCTCAAAAAGATATAAGTGAAGCACTAGAGCAAAATTATCTAGCTCAAAAGATATAAGTGAAGCACTATGAGCAAAAAATATCTAGCTCAAAAGATATAAGTGAAGCACTATGAGCATTCTAGAAAAATCACGATGAGTGCATGTCTCTCTCTCTCAAAAAGGTGTGCAGCAAGGATGATTGTGACACAACAAAAAGAAAAGACTCATGAGATACAAGACACTCCAAGCAAAACACATATCATGTGGTGAATAAAAATATAGCCCCAAGTAATATTACCGATGGATTGAAGACGAAAGAGGGGATGCCTTCCCGAGGCATCCCCAAGCTTAGGCTTTTTGGTGTCCTTGAATTTGGCTTGGGGTGCCTTGGGCATCCCCAAGCTTGAGCTCTTTGCACTCCTTATCTATTTGTCCATGAGAACATCACCCAAAACTTGAAAACTTCACAACACAAAACTTAAAGAGAAACTTGTGATAACATTAGTACTAGAAAACAAACTACCACTTTGTTTTGGTACTGTAGCAAACTTGAATTCCAGCTATATTGATGATGGGCTACTGTATTCTCACTTTCCCATGGCTAGTACCCCCCGATACTAACCATAGTTTCGTGAAAACAAGCAACCAACCCAACAAAAACAGAATCTGTCAAAAACAGACTAGTCTGTAGCAATCTGTATAATGCATATAGTTCTGGTACCTCAAAAAATCTGAAAAATTACGAAGGTCTGGGGAAAAAGCGTATCAATCAGCAGAAAAAAGAATCAACTCAAAATATCTTTCTGAATAAAAATGAAAAATCATCTCGTGAGCGAAAAGTTTCTGTCTTTTTCCAGCAGGATCAAACAACCATTACCAAGACTAATAATAAAGGCTTTGCTTGGCTCAGACACAAAAAGAAACACAATCACAACAGAATTATGAAAGTGTGGACGCAAAAAAACAGAAAGAAAAAGATAAATTCATTGGTTTGCCTCCCAACAAGCGCTATTGTTTAACGCCCTTAGCTAGGCATAGAAGCGATAGAATCACGTATCGTCGTCTTTGGTGCTCAAACCATAAGTGGCCCTCATCATGGATTCATAAGGCAATCTTATTTTCTTTCAAGGAAATTGTTCCATGCCCTTCCTTAAAGGAAATTTAAATCTAATATTGCCTTCCTTCATATCGATGATAGCACCAATAGTCCTTAGGAAAGGTCTACCAAGAATAATAGGGCAAGTAGGATTGCAATCAATGTCAAGCAAAATGAAATCCACGGGTACATAGTTCCTATTTGCAATAATAAGAACATCATTGATCCTCCCCATGGGTTTCTTGACAGTAGAATCAGCAAGATGCAAATTAATAGAACACTCTTCAATCTCATTAAAACCCAGAACATCACATAAAGACTTTGGAATCGCAGAAACACTAGCACCCAAATCACACAAGGCATTGCACTCATAGTTTTTGATTTTGATTTTGATGGTAGGTTCCCACTCATCATGAAGCTTTCTATGGATAGAGACTTCCAATTCAAGTTTCTCTTCAAGAGCTTTCATCTTAGCTTCGACGATATGATCGGTAAAGGCTTTGTTTTGGCTATAAGCGTGTGGAGAGTTTAACATGGATTGCATCAAAGAAATGCATTCAATCAAGGAGCAACTATCATAATTGAATTCCTTGAAATCCACGGTAGTAATTTCATTACTACTCAAAGTTTTAGGTCTTCTACTCCACTTTTAATGCTTTTAGCATCAAGATAGATGGACTCCGAATCATTGGGGCACTTTTCAACCAAAGTGGATTCATATCCAGCCCCATAATCATTAGGTTTGACACAAGAAAACAAAGATTCAATGGGAGTCACACCAAGCACTTTAAGATCTTCATGATTCTCATCACGAGAACACGCCTTTTTAAGCCATTCATGTCTAGCACGAATTCGGGCGGTTCTTTCTTGGCTCTCAATCATGGAAACACGCATAGCTTTCATAATTTCATCCATGTTGATTTTGGGAGGAACACATCTAACTTTCAAAGCATCAACATCACAAGAAATCCTATCAACGCTCTTAGCCAAATCATCAATTTTGTGTATTTTTTCCTCTATGGACACTTTGAAAATCTTTTGAGAGTTGATGAACTCTTTGATATTACTATCTAGATCACAGAGTAATCTATTGTAATTTCCATGAGTATTGTTGTAGGAGTTGCCAAAATTATTAGAGGAGTCACTAGGAAATGTAACATCCCAAAATTATAAATTTTGGAATGTTAATATAATTATTAGATTGTTTGTTTGTTTGTTTGAGTGACTCAAACTTGAGTGGAATTTGAAACTTCTCAAAAAAATGAGAGGGAATAAAATGACTTTCCCAAAATTATCTATTTTGAATCCCTTTTCAATTTTGAGTTTGAATATTTACAAAACCCTTTGATAAAAAAAAATCAATCGAGAGGAGGAAAATGAACCTCCAAAATCAGAGACTATGTCTTGATTCAAATTTTAAGTATTTGCAATTTATTTGAAATTCAAATTCCTTTTCATTTTAAAGTTATTGCAAAAAAATAATTTTTTTAAAAAAGTATTTTTTTTGGTTTTGAAAATATGTTCATGTTTTAGAAAATTTTATTCTGAAATTTTTGATATATAATATGTCTATATAAAATATTCTCTCTTTTTCATTTATACGTTTTTCTTCTTTTTTTTAAAAAAAAACAAAATTGTTCGTTTGCAAAAAAAAATAAAAAAAAAATAAACAAAGGGCGGCGGCTGGTCGGTACTTGTCACCACGGTTGGCCAAATCCTGGCCCATGCAACACTCTTTTCTTTTCTTTCTAATTTCCCTACACTACGTATATGTTTAGTCCCACATTGCCTATCTATGGACCATTAGACCTCCCTTCCACCTATAAATATAGATCCATAGGAGCATCCAAAAAATCATCTATTTCGGGTTAAATCAATCTTTTGGTTTAACTAGATTTATTAAATAAAAATATTTTTTCTTCTCTTCGGTGGGATTTCTCGAAGTCGTCTCCTCATTGGAATTAATTCTTACTCTCCATTCTAAAGGTATTTCTCTTCGTATTATTTTTATACTCCCGTAGTTTATTTCTAGAGTAGTATTCCTACACTAGTATACGGTAGAGTAATTAGATATATTATTTAGTCTTCGTATTTACACATTAGTACTAGAATTCTTTTAGACATAACACTTTTCTTCCGTAAAACAGCTTGGCCCTGATTTTTCAAATAGCCATAACTTTTTACTCGTTTATCCGAATTAGATGAAACCAACGCCTAGAGTTTCGTCTTTATCCCACCTATCCGATGAACCTATCATATCAACTTTTTTTCAAATTTTCAAATTTCGAAATTTGTTCATATTCATATCCAAACTTCTTTTGATCATATCTTTTTACCCGTAGCTCCGTTTTAGATGAACTCAATTGCGTCGGATCCGTATCAAAGTAATCTTTCCGTTTGTATCATTAGTTTTAACTTTTCAACTTATAATTTTGATCAAATCAGATTTATCTATTAGTGCCCAAAAGTGTTCACATCGTTCTAAGCCGATTCAATGTTATATTGAAGTATTTGTATCTTTTGATCCGCTAGTTCAAATCTAGTAATTCTTTTTTCTACACGCTCATATTGATCTCCTATATCCAGTAGCATCATTAGTTTCGACCTTTGAACCTTACAAATTTGAACGATTCAAATTTGTATTCGAACATTCATTTGATCTTATCTTGCAAATCGTACCACCTTTTCAATTGATTCCTTTTACCCCTAAACACTCATGTCATATATTTTTGTACGTAACCATCGTACTTCAGTTCAACTTCTCTTGACCTTTTGAATGCAAATTCAATTCATACTTCAATTCGCTATAACTTGCGTTGTAGTGCTCCATTTCAAGAAATTCTTTCTACAAATAAATTCGTATGTCTTATACTATTTGTCAAATAACATTCATGTTGTTCTCCCAATATTTTTGATCATCTCCCATAGTGTATGTAAGTCGAACTTATATAGCAATAGTTCATCGTCCATTACCTCTTTTGATCTCATTCATGCACCTTCACTTTACAACACACTTAGGACCTTTTTATTAAACCTTAGTACGTTGTTATTTTGCACCAAGACATGCTTTGTTCTTATGTTCTCTTGGTTCTTCCTTTTTGGCATGAATGTTTATTGAATGCTATTTGTTTACGATAGATTGCTCGGAGTGTGGCGAGTAGAATTATCAGGATTTTGAGAGCGACTATCTTCATCAAGTAATACCAGGCAAGTCACTTTGATCATACTATCACCTATGTTTTATGCATCGTAGTTCTACCATCCTATGCCCAATTGCATGCTGAGTAGGTACTTGGAAATTCTAGTATAGATTGTAGTATCATGTGGTAGGCACACAACAACCCCGATACTTGGCCCCGGGACGACAAATTTCATATTGCTATGCTTGAGTAGACGGGATTTCGGTTGAGTGCATAACACGAGTGATGCGAGGTTGATTAAATAATCAAGACCGGTTAAGACAAGATTTTCAAGACCTCGGACGCAATGCAACTCTGGGTGAAGGACGGTTGATCGGCTCCCTGGAGAACCCAGTGGATGACCCGGGATGCTGGGGACGGCCATGACATCCTGCGGAAAGCCTACCCAGGCTCAAACAGACGGACGGATATTTTCAAGACCCAAGGCTTACCTGCACAGCCACAAGTCATTATGGGCTCTGGCTTGGTTGGACAACGCGGCGACTCTGGACAGGCGGTGCTAGCAGATGTAGAAGAACGGTAGGATTGGATGGGCACCGACAGGGATTCAGAGGGACCCGTTGAAAGACCATGTTTTGATCATCCGGTCTTCAAACACCCTGAAGTGCGAGGACATACACGGAGGCGATCAAATCTTGTGGGGAACGTGTGCAAAACTCTGCAGAGTACTCAAACCTAATCGATTAGCCGTGTCCACGGTCATGGACAACTTGAGCCAAAGGAACTGAAGTTAGCTGAAATTCTCAACACCAATATATATTTGATGTGGGTAATATTGATAACTTGGGTATGAGAACTGGTTGCGGAACCATCACATTAACAACCAACTACGTAGTAATATTTTGCTTTTAGCCCCCTCTTGATGTAGGAGAAAACTTGCTTTTCGCTAAAAACATATAGCCCCACCTTCCATATATGCATATAGTATAGATGATTACTTTTCACTCCTCTCATATGTGACTTGCCGGCATATTCAATATGCTGACCTACACAGCTGCAACGTCTTATGTTGCATATATTTTTCTTCGACGAGTAAGAGTACGATTCAGGGTTACGGTCTACACTCAACTTGCCGTTGGTGTTTATTGGGACTCCACTCCCTTGACTGCTTCCGCTGAAATATTTAAGGTATATATCAGTTTTACGCTATTTACATGTGATTGCACTTTGATATATACATTGATGTACTGTGTGTGCCAGCATACTGATCCAGGGATGGCACAGAAACACAGAGGCTTGACTCGTTTTGAGTCGGGTCGCTATAGGAAAAGGCCTAGGAACATAGTTTCCTCTAAAAGCATTGTTGTTGCCAAAGTTATTCCTACCAACAAAATTAACGTCCAAGCTAGCGTTGCTACTCTCAATCAAAGAAGACAAAGGCATATCATTAGGATCCAAAGGAGCACTGCTACTAGCAACCAAATTCATTAACTCATCCATCTTAGCACTCAACGAGTTAATTTCTTCTATAGCGTGTACCTTCTTACTAGTAGGTGACCTTTCAGTGTGCCATTGAGAGTAGTTTGTCATGATGTTGTCTAAGAGCTTTGTGGCTTCTCCTAACGTGATTTCCGTGAACGTTCCTTCTAAGGCGGAGTCCAAGATATTTCTAGAAGTGAAATTCAAGCCAACGTAAAAGATTTGAATAATCATCCAAAGGCTCAAGCCATGAGCGAGACAATTTCTAATCATTAATTTCATTCTCTCCCAAGCTTGTGCAACATGCTCATGATCATGTTGCTTGATATTCATGATATCATTACGGAGAGAGATGATCTAAGCCGGCGGAAAATACTTGGATATATAAGCATCTTTTCACTTATCCCAAGAATCGATACTATTTTTGGAAAAAGAAGAAAACCATGTTTTTGTGCGATCTCGCAACGAGAAAGGAAAAAGCTTCAATTTAATCACGTCATTATCCACATCTTTTTTCTTTTGCATATCGCAAAGCTCAATGAAGGTATTGAGATGGGATGCGACATCTTCACTAGGAAGGCCAGAGAATTGCTCTTTCATAACAAGATTCAACAAAGCGGCATTGATTTCGTATGACTCCGCACTAGTGGCGGGAGCAACCGGAGTACTAATAAAATCATTATTATTAGTATTCGAGAAGTCACAAAGTTTGGTGTTTTCGTTCATGGTGACTTCAGAATGCAAGCAAGCACACAAGCAAACAAAAAGCGGGCGAGAAAAAGGGCGAACGAAAAGGCAAACAAAAAAGGCAAATTGGTGAAGTGGGGGAGAGGAAAACGAGAGGCAACTGGCAAACAAAGTAAATGCAAGAGATGAGTTTGCGACACCTACTTGGATGAGTTCTTGACTTGATCTTCCTCCCCAGCAACGGCGCCAGAAATCCTTGTGCTACTTCTCAAACAACAGCACCAGAAATTGACACGTTGACGGAGATTGGGCTTGCGTTGGTTTTTCCCTTGAAGAGGAAAGGGTGATGCATCACAGGAGCAGTAAGTATTTTCCTCAGTTTGAGAACCAAGGTATCGGTCCAGAAGGAGGGTCTCGTCAAGTCGAGAGTACCTGCGCAAACACAATCAAGCTTGCACCCAACGCTTCAAAGGGGTTGTCAATCCCTTCAAGATTGTTTGCAAAGTGAGATCTGAAGGCGGAAAGTGCAATGAAGTAAAAAGTGTAAGGCTGAAAATATGGTGTGGAGTAGACCCTGGGGGCCATAGTGTTCACTAGAGGCTTCTCTCAAAATAACAAGTATTACGATGGGTGAACAAATTACCGTCGAGCAATTGATAGAACCGCGCAAAGTCATGACGATATCTAAGGCAATGATCTAACATATAGGCATCACGTCCGAGACAAGTAGACCGATACTTTCTGCATCTACTACTATTACTCCACACATCGACCGCTATCCAGCATGCATCTAGTGTATTGAGTTCATGACGAATAGAGTAACGCTTTAAGCAAGATGACTTGATGTAGAGGGATAATCTCAAACCAATGATGAAAACCCCATCTTTTTACCCTTGATGGAAACAACACGATACGTGCCTCGCTACCCCTTCTATCACTGGGTGAGGTCACCGCACGGTATGAACCCAAAACCAAGCACTTCTTCCATGGGAAGAATCATAGATCTAGTTGGCCAAACAAAACCCACAACTAGAAGAGAATTACTGTGATGCCCCAGATGTGTAATTGCCATATTTGGAACCTATTGATGTGGGTCGACCTTGTCATGAACATGTTTGATCCTAATGCATGTATGATTTCATGTGGCACTATGTTCTTCTTTGGTTGTGTGGATATATGTTTGTGCTTGTCTTGTCATGGTGTTTGATGGGATGTTGTGATGATGGTCTTGTGATCACATGTGTGTTGGTGTGTGGCATAAGAGAGTTTGTGGTTTCATTATTTCAAAAAAAACCTTTGCAAATTCAAAGCCCTCTCTTTCTTTTATCTCATGTTGAAAATTCCATCTTCCCCAAATCTGATTTAAAAATGTCTTGGGTTTAGAGTAAATTGTGGAGATGATGATGTGATGATTTGGAGTTTTATTCTTGGACTTGAGGGTGCATATAAATCACAAAACAGAATAAATAAATGCTGTTTTGGATTTATGAAAGTAGCCCCATAAATGTTGGAAGTATTTTATTTAAATAGTTGGTTCATTTTCAGGTCCAGGGAAATTTTCCATTTGATTTTATCCCTTTTATTTTGCCGTGTGCCTATTTTCCTTTTCCCTGTTTTAGTTAAATAGGAAGTAGTCCACGGTGCTCTCTTTCTCTATCTGGCGCACCTAAGTGGACTTACTCCCACTTAGAGGCCCATCTCCTCTCCCCTCGCAGCCCGGTGCGCGTCCCTCGTCGTCAACCTCCTTTCCAGCGAGGCAGTGGGACCCTCCTGTCATTATCTCTCTCTCTCTCGTTCCCCTCTGTTCCCCGGAGAGAGAGCCGCGCACATGGTGCCGTCGCGCGTCCCTTGCTCCCCCCTCTTGCCTTATGAAGAGCCTTGGCGTCCGTGCAATCTCTAGGGTTCCTCCCCGCTGCCGCTCTGTCCAGATCTCGTTCCCCCTCTCTCTCTCTCGTCGCAGCAAGGTAAGAAGAAGCTCGGCTCCGCCATGGCCGAAGGATGAAGGTCGTCATCGCCGTCGTTCTGCTTCCTCTTCTTCCTCTTCGAAGGGACCAGCAGCTCGAGGGCATCTCCAGGAGCCCGTTCCCACGGTTGGATCGACCGTTGCAGCTCTGCTTCGTCTTCTTCCCGGAGGCGCCCCTTCTCCAACGATCTCCGCCGCACCGTTGCTCTACTTCCACTACTTCCTCTACGGGCGTTCCTTCTTCGACCCGTACCTGAGGTAGTGATTCCCCCTCCTTCTCCCTGTCGTGGATCGGTCGCAGTAGCTGCTAGATGGGTGAGCTCGTCGTCTCTGTCGCCGGAGCGCCGCTCACCGTGGATCCGTCGCTGTAGGGCCCCTCGGGCGTAGTTAGGTGCAGGAATGGAACCGTGGGTGCTTCTGCATCCTTCCATAGCGAGCGCTTAGTCCAACTGCAAACAGATCGCCGACGAGGTCCCTCCCCTGTTCCGACAAGTCGTTGGCAGCAGAGTTAGCAGTAGGGGTGCTTCTTCTGATTTGCTGCTCCTATGAAGTTAAGTGTCGAGCCGTAGCCTAGTGGTAGCAGTGTGTGGTGCCTGGTGAGAGGGCGTGGGTTCGATCCCCCTCGGCACACCTTTTGTTTTTTGAATTAAACTGCACAGTAGCAACATGAACAGGTTATCCTGTTTACTCCCCCTACCCTGTCGACAAAGTGGCAGTGGCGTAGTGGCTTGGTGTTGTTGCTGTGTATAGGAGGTTCTGGGTTTGATTCCCAGGAGCCTCTGTTGCATTTTTCTTGTCATTTCTTTTATTTTCTATTACTTTTGTTGTTCCACCACTTTGTGCCTAGTCAATAGTCATCGAAGTGGCATATTTTGTTCCTAACTCCTGCTAGCAAAGGTGAGGCAGAGAGTGTGCAAGTTTGTGTGTGTGTGTGTGCACTTACTTGTAGTAGGCAAGTGCATGTGTGTAAGTAAGTTGTGAGTGTGTGATGTACACACACATGTGGTGGAGCTAGTGCATGTATGTATGTGTGTATGTGGCTAAGGTGATGTATTTCACACATGTTCTTGCTAGTATGTGCATATGGTAGTGGATGGGGAGATGTGTGTGTTGAGAATACACATGTAGTAGGAGTGAGTGTATGAGTCATATGCTTGTGTGAGTATTTTGTACTTGTTAGTATGTGTAGGTGGTGTGTTTGCTCTAGATGTGTGCATATGTATATGTGTAGGTGTGTGTAAGTGTTGCACCCATATGTGATATCTAGTAGGTGTGTGTAAGTGTTGCACCCATATGTGATATCTAGTAGGTGTGTGTAAGTGTTGTTTCCATGTTCACTTGCATAGTGGTTGCTTCCTTAATGTTGTTCCTTGGATCAAGTGTAGTGATGTGGTTGTGTGGTGTTGTATATGTGTGGAGAAAACAGCCCCACTTGCAACTTGTGCACCTCCTCATGTTCATATGAGTGAGGGCATGATGTGTGTGTGTGTGTGGGTGATCTAGTGAGATAAGTGTATGAGATGCTAATGTGCATGACCCAAACATGGGGTTCAAACCCTCTTGTGACTATTGTCCTTGTGCACATGAGCATAACTATGTAGTAGTTGTTCTAGTGTTAGTCACATGAATTGTTGCACTATTCACTACACATGATTTGGAGTAGCTTCTTCCTTCTTAATTTGTGGTCACTTGTTCCAAGTAAGTGCCCACATATTATATATGTTTTTGGGGTAGAATATCCCAAGGAACCCATTGGTGAACTCAGTTTTGCCATTGGGACATTTTCTGGAGATGACATATTTCATTTTCTTCTATGTTTAGAGCTTGGTTCCATGTGCTTTGTTGAGCACAAAGGATTGTTTCTTGGTTGTGGTAGTAGAGGGTGACCCCCTCTACCACATGTTGGTTTCAATTCATGTTTTGGAATCCATGTGTGCAAGTTGTGCCCATCCAAAGTAGGCATGTGGCTGAAATTCCAGATTAGTGATTTTCACTAAGTCTGAGAATCTGGTTATATTTTCTTCTCCTGTTGATGAGGTTGTGCAGGTCTATGTGTTGTGATCTAGCCTTAGCTTTCAACTTGAAAGTTGGACCTGATATGTTTTTCTAGCTCCCTGTAAAATTTCATGTCATTTGGAGTCCTCTAGATATTGGTTTGGTTGCTGTCAAAATGCTTCAGAGCATAGACAGAAAGTGAGAATCTGGAATTTTCACTAAGTCCCTGAAAACTGATGTTTTTGGGAAGTTTACAGCCTTGTATCTTTCTGTGTTTAATTAATTTTTGTGTGATTCTTGCTCGTGCTTGTAGTATTCTTGGATAGCTACAGCCACATATATTATTTGTCATGTTTGGGTGGCTGTAGGTGCTTTGCATGTAGCTCACAAAGTGCTATGATGCAGTTTATGGCAGATTGTGTAGTTTTGTCATTTTGATGTTGGTGAGTGCTTAGTTTATGTTGTGATGTTCTTCTTTGCTCCAGACCATCCATGATGGTTTGTTTATTGTCTTGGCAACCGGAAATACTAGATTTGTGCCATTTGAGTGTGTGGTGATGATTTTGACACGTAGGTCTTCATATCTTGTTTCGTTGTTTCCCGTTGATCCGCAGCTCCGTTTGTAATGTTCTTTATATGCTTTTGCATCATTTTCTCGAGACGCATCTGATCATGTCATTATCATGCATGTAAAAATAGCTTAGGATGCAGTTCTGTCCAGGAACATGTATTCACTCTTTATGCTTGTAATAGTGATAGAAATAGTGATGCATGCTCATATTCATCTCATGCATCATGTGCTTGTTGCATCTTGAGGTGCTGTTGTTCATTGGATGTTATTCTTATGTTGGGTAGCACCGGGATCGGAGAATGAGTTCGTGGAGTCAGGAGAGTACGTGCAGGACGAACAAGAACCATTCCAAGCTGAGGATATCACAGGCAAGATGATATGACCTTGATTCCATCTCTAGACTTGTTATGCTAGTTACGTTTTCCCTTGTCATATGCTCGCTGCCTACAACTGAAATTAAATTGCCTCCTGTTATGCCATGAAACCCAAACACTTATCCCTTCCTAGCAAACTTGAATGGCTAAGTAGGCTTGCTCAGCTACTAATGTTAGCGTTGCTAGATGCAGGTGCTTTGCCTCATGTGATAACATGAGCTTGATATCATTATCTTTAATTCTGTTATTTAATTAATGCACCTATCTACTTGGTAAATAATGGAAGGCCTAGCCTTTTGCCGGGTGCTTTGTTTCGTTATTGCCGCCATAGTTACCGGCTACCGGTGTTTGATTCCATATTGATCGCTCCTAACACGTTCGGGGTTGTTATGGGGACCCCCTCGATAAATCGCGTAGTGTTAAGACTTGTCCGGCAGGACCCAACATTGGTGTTAATTTGCTAATCACTTAATAATAATCTGCATAGGGAATGATCACCCCGAGGATCTTTAATCAAAAACCCGGGCCAGTGCTCCTCATGAGTGTTGGTCCAAAATGGACAGATTGCGGGGGCCACCACAGGGAAACTTGAGGTTTGGCTCGTGTAGGCTTTTCCATCCGTCGTGTCCTGAGACTGAGATACACAGATCTTATCAGGGTCGTCGGCACGACGGGAGGTCCTGCTAGTCTTGCCTTACCTTAGCGATTTATCTTGCATATAGGAATCTCGCTGAAGCTTTGGTTCTCCCCAGAGTTGAGGTTTTCCTCTAAGGAATCTGACGAGATCACGAGATTCGTGATAGAGGACTACTTTGCGGCCCGTGTACGTTTGTGATGGACTAGTTGGAGCACCCCTGCAGGGTTTAATCTTTCGGAAAGCCATGCCCGCGGTTATGTGGCAACTTGGAATATTTTGTTAACATCCGGTATTAGATAACTTAAACAAAAGCTAATAAAATTGCCAACCGTGTGCGTAACCGTGACTGTCCCCTCGGAGATCTCTCTTCGATCGGGAACACGGTGGCGTTATGAATGACGTAGGTAGGTGTTCAGGATCACTTAGTGATCAAGTATTCTCGACCGCTAGTATAGACCACCTTCATAAATATTCTATGTAAGTTAGCCACCAAATCTAGCTTAGGATGCTGCAACCTTAAACATCTACCCTATCCAACCTAATAACTTGACTAGTTCTGGCACCAAGGTCTTAGATTGCTGAGTCCCCATGACTCACGGATCCCTCCACAATACCAACAGGTTCAGGTACCCCAGCGATAGGTAATCCCGACGGCACGCAGCTGGCGTGGCAGGACGATGAGGAGATCGACCGCCTGTACGTGAACTATCCAGAAGATTGAGGCGTGGTCGTGATCGTGGGCCAGGAGGCAGGGTAGCATAGCCATTTCCCTGGTTTTGCAGTCCGTAGCGGAACTACTTTGATTGTATGCGTGATGTACTACGATATATTTATGAGAAGGCAATTGAACCCCTGATTGTCTATCTATTATTATTATGTATGTGCTCTGATACCTTGTTTGCGAGACGCTTAGATGCGCTCCTTTCCAATTCGGGGCCTCGATCCCCAGATCGGAAAGGACCGCATCTTGGTCATTACAATTACAAGGATATGAAATCATGCATAAGAGAGATTAGAAGAAACTCAAATAAGATTCATAGATAATCTGATGATAAATCCACGATTCATCGGATCTCGACAAACACACCGCAAAAGAAGATTACATCGGATAGATCTCCATGAAGATCATGGAGAACTTTGTATTGAAGATCCAAGAGAGGGAAGAAGCCATCTAGTTACTAGCTATGGACCCGTAGGTCTATGGTGAACTACTCACGCATCATCGGAGAGGTCATGGTGTTGACGGAGAAGCCTTCCGTGTTCGAATCCCCCCTCTGACAGGGCACCAGGACGTGCCCCAGATGGGAACTTGCGAAGACAGAAGCTTGCGACGGCAGAAAAGTGATTACGATGCTCCCCTGATTTTTTTGGGAATATTTGGGAATTTGTAGGCGCAAGATCTAGGTCAGGGGACCTCCAGGGGGCCCACAAGCCTGCATGGCACGCCCCTGGCCACGGGGTGGGGGCTTGTGGGGCCCCTAGGGCTCTTCTGGCTTGGCCCCCAAGCTCTCCGATCTTCTCCCGTTCGAGAAAAAAACTTTTCGGGGATTTTCTTCCATTTGGAGTCAGTTTCAAAATCTCCTCTGAAACGGGTCAAAAACATGGAAAAAATAGGAACTGACACTTGGCACTGGATTAATAAGTTAGTCCCAAAAAATAAATAAAAGGCATGCAAAACATCCAAAGTTTGTCAAGATAATAGTATGAAACCATAAAAAATTATAGATACGTTGGAGACGTATCACCAGGAAGGCCCCTCTTTTGTACTTTTATCCATATTGTAGGTCGGTGGGTGCTATCCCACCGACACCAGCGCCAGAAATTGACACGTTGACAAAGGCTGGGCTTGCGTTGGTTTTTCCCTTGAAGAGGAAAGGGTGATGCAACACAGGAGCACTAAGTATTTCCCTCAGTTTGAGAACCAAGGTATCGATCGAGAAGGAGGGTCTCATCAAGTCCAGAGTACGTGCGCAAACACAGACAAGCTTGCACCCAACGCTTCAAAGGGGTTGTCAATCCCTTCAAGATTGTTTGCAAAGTGAGATCTGAAGGCGGCAAGTGCAACGAAGTAAAAAGTGTAAGGCTGAAAATATGGTGTGGAGTACACCCTGGGGGCCATAGTGTTCACTAGAGGCTTCTCTCAAAATAGCAAGTATTACGGTGGGTGAACAAATTACTGTCGAGCAATTGATAGAACCGTGCGAAGTCATGACGATATCTAAGGCAATGATCATACATATAGGCATCACGTCCGAGACAAGTAGACCGATACTTTCTGCATCTACTACTATTACTCCACACATCGACCGCTATCCAGCATGCATCTAGTGTATTGAGTTCCGGACGAAAAGAGTAACGCTTTAAGCAAGATGACATGATGTAGAGGGACAATCTCAAACCAATGATGAAAACCCCATCTTTTTACCCTTGATGGCAACAACACGATGCGTGCCTCGCTACCCCTTCTGTCACTGGGCGAGGTCACCGCACGGTATGAACCTAAAACCAAGCACTTCTCCCATTGCAAGAATCATAGATCTAGTTGGTCAGACAAAACCCACAACTCGAAGAGTATTACAAGGATATGAAATCATGCATACGAGATATCAGAAGAAACTCAAATAAGATTCATAGATAATCTGATCATAAATCCACAATTCATCGGATCTCGACAAACACACCGCAAAAGAAGATTACATCAGATAGATCTCGATGAAGATCATGGAGAACTTTGTATTAAAGATCCTAGAGAGAGAAGAAGCCATCTAGTTAGTAGCTATGGACCCGTAGGTCTATGGTGAACTACTCACGCATCATCGGAGAGGTCATGGTGTTGATGAAGAAACCCTCCGTGTCCGAATTCCCCTCCAGCAGGGCACCAGAACGTTCCCTAGATGGGATCTTGCAGAGACAGAAGCTTGCGGCGGCGGAAAAGTACTTTCGATGATCTCCTGATTTTTTTTGGGATTTTTAGGGAATATATAGGTGCGACCCCTAGGTCAGGGGACGCTCGGGGGGCCCACAAGCCTGGATGGCAAGGCCTCCCCCCTGGCCGCGGGGTGGGGGTTTGCGGGGCCCCTGGGGCTCCCCTACCGTGGCTCCCAAGCTCCCCGATATTCTTCCGTTCCAGAAAAAATCTTTTCGGGGATTTTCTTCCGTTTGGACTCCGTTTCAAAATCTCCTCTGAAAGGGGTCAAAAACATGGAAAAAACAGGAACTGGCACTTGGCACTGAGTTAATAAGTTAGTCCCAAAAAATAAATAAAAGGCATGCAAAACATCCAAAGTTTGACAAGATAATAGCATGAAACCATAAAAAATTATAGATACGTTGGAGACGTATTAGTGGGTTCGTCCATAAAACCTCCCGATCCCCCTCCATGCAGAGGGTCGGCCAACCGCACACACACCCACCCATATAGGAGAGGTAGACGCGAGCCGGCTTCTCCTTCTTCGTCCTCCGTCGAACAACTCAAGAAGCACACTGTAATCCCTTTGGTGCATCAACCATTCCGACAAGACTAGGGGTGTTATCCCTACGAAGTGCCCTGAACCTGGGTACATCGTGTGTCTCTCCCGCTTGTACCAATCCCGTTCCCGGAGCCCGCCGGTGTCCTTACGGTTCCCACCACTCATGTTTAGCCTACCCATGGCTGATGTCGTGAGTAAACACCGACACCATGGACCCATAGGTCTATAGTGAACTACTCACACATCATTGTGAGGACAGCAAGGTTGATGAAGTGGCCCTCCATGATCAACCCCCCCTCCGACAGGCTGCCGGAACGGAGCTCCAGATGGCCTCCCATTGGAACGGAGACTTGTGGCAACGTAAAAAGTGTTTCGGGACTCTCTATGATGTTTTTAGGGTAGATGGGAATTTATAAGCCAAATAACAGAGTCGGGAGGTCCACGAGGGAGGCTTAAACCATCAGGGTGCCTCTCCCTAGGTTGCGCCATGTTGGCTTGTGGGCCCCTCGTGAGGCCTCCAACCTTCTTCCGATGCTCGTTAGTCTTCTTTTGGTCCACAAAAAATCACTTAAAATTTTCACGGCAACTGGACTTCGTTTGGTACGAAAACGTGAAAAGTGAAAAACACGGAGAAAACAACAACTCACACTTGGCACTGGGTCAATAGGTTAGTGCTCAAAAATAATATAAATTGGTAAATAAATACCCCCAAAGTATTCTAGAATGATAATATATCCCCATGGAACAATAAAAATTTATAGATACGTTGGAGATGTATTAGTCACGCCCTATTGTGTGCTCCACCCCCCTTGTGGGGCCTATAAATTGCAATATATTCCAAAAACCCTATGGAGCAACCTGAAACATCTTTTCCTGTGCCACAAATCTCTGTTCCGGTGCCCTGCTAGAGGGGGGTCGATCATGGAGGGCCTCTAGATTAACCTTGCTCCCCCGATGGTGATGTGTGAGTAGTTCACCTCAGACCTATGGGTTCGTAGTTAGTACTTAGATGGCTATCTCTATCTCTCTCTTTCTTGATATTCAATACAAAGTTCACTGGATCTTCGCGATGATCTATTCGATGTAATCACTTTGTGTGGTGCATTTGTTTGGAAACAATGTATTATGGATTTATGTTCAAATTATTCATGATAAAATATTTGAGTCTTCTCTAAATTATATTATTCTTATTTGCATGATTATTACAGGTCCCTAAATCTCTATGATCTATTGATGTAGTTTGGCCAACTAGATTAATCTATCTTTAGTGAGAGGGGTGCGTTGTAGTGGGTTCAATATGGCGGTGGTCTATATCCTAGTGACAGAAAGTGACAAGACACATCTTTGCATTGTTGCCACTAAGGATAAAACGATGGGGTTAATTCATATTAAGTGGATTCTCCTTGTCTACATCATGTCATTGTTCTCGAAGCACTACTCTGTTTAGTTAATACTCTAGATGCATGCTAGATAACGGTCGATGGGTGGAGTAATAGTAATAGGTGCATGGTAGAGTTGTCCTAGTTTCTTATGGACGTGCTAGCTATATACACATGATCATTGCCGTGAATAAAGATTGCATAACTATGCATTTTTCTTTCAATTGCCGAACAATAATTTGTTTACGCACACTATGCCTACTTCAAGATAGGTGCCACTAGAGAAAACTATGGACACGGGGTCTACCCACTTATATATTTACAAAATCTCCATTTCCTCATTGCCTTTATTTACTTTTTATTTATTTTGTAATCTATATTCATCAAATATCATCTACGCACTTCATTTGCATAGAAGTAACAAGTCCAAGGGGATTGACAACCCTCTAGCCCGAGTTGGGTGCAAGTGTTTGCTTCTTTGTGTGCATTCGCTGAAGACGGGGGTTGCGTGCTGCTCGTGTTGGTTCGATAACCTTGGTTCTCACTGAGAGAAATACTTATCTGTACTGTGCTACCTCGCCCGCTCCTCTTCACGGAAAACCCCATCCAGATCAGAAGTATTTGTGGCCTCGAGAAAACATGACAAACTATCATTTAAAGCAGCCAACCGAGTGGCGGCGGTAGCACATGAGGCATCAACGCCTCTACGGTGAGGTTCTCCTCCAAGATTTGGCTGTCAAAAGGCATGGGGTCGCGATTTTCTTCTCCGCTGCCAGATGATCCTTGAGCTCTTGGCTATACTACATACACCATGGCTTAGGGCAACACATATTTGGAGGATGGGGGCGGCAATTTGGGTGGAAGGTGTCGGACCGGCTGTCGGGGCATGTGGGGTGAAGAAGGAGGAGGAGAAGGATGTGGGTTGAGTGTGGATTACCTAACAATATCAACGAGGCCGAGTAGCATGAAGGAGCATCGCCGGTGAGGAGGCAACATTGAAAGCAAGCGATGCACGTATGAAGTTGGGAAAACAAGGAGGAAACCATGGAGATGTGAATTTTGGTAGGGGCCAGGTAGAAATTTCCATGGTTGCGAGAAACATTCACTCGGTGAGGTGAAAAACTAGCGTGCAAGTGTGATTGACGCACGGGCGGTGGACTATAGCCGACAAACCTTCTAGACTAAGCCGGATCCCAAGATATTTTATCATCCATCACACATGATTTTTTCTAATGAACTATTTGAGGTGTACTTGATTTTTCATCTTGAATTGAAAGACAAAATGGGTTTACAGCGGAAAAGTACGGTGTTTGAATTGCTAGAACATTTCTCTTCGGTGAACATGGACCTATAGGAGTGGCGTGTTAAAAATTGGAATTATCCAAGGTTCGTTTGTATATTTTTAGATAATAACCATGTTTTCTAGGTATTCAGTGTGCATATTTCAAATTCGAACTACATGCACATGCTCAAGTGTGCCAAAATGGATTAAGAAGCATATATGTGTCCCGGGTTGCATGCTTAGTTCCCATGCAAGAAATGGTAAAGAATTTCAAACTACTTGGCATAATGGATCATCCGCAAACATTAAGAAGCTTGGTTTTTAATTCCTATAAATACAAAAATCGTTTGAAATTCATGAAACTTGGCATGGTGTCATGAAATGGCACAAACATGATATGGTAAATTTTTTGTCTAATTTTGAAAAAGTTTGGCATAAGCTTCTTACAAACGAGAGCTTCTCACTAGAAAGCATCATGGTTTCGATAGGGAACGTGTTGATACATCTCCAACATATCTATACTTTTTTATTTTTCCATGCTATTAAATTATCATTCTAGGATGCTTTTTAGGCGTTTACTTGCTGATTTATATTATTTTTAGCACTAACCTATTAACCCAGTGCCAAGTGTCACTTGTCGTTTTCTGGATGTTTTTGGCTTTTTAGGAATACTGTACCAAATGAATTCGAAATACCCCGAAACTTTTTGATGATTTTTTCTTGACAAAATAAGGACCTGGAAGCTTAGAAACGAGATCGGACGGCATGCGGGGTGGTAATAAGCCAACAAGGTAGGCCTAGGTGGGTGGCTGCACCCTGATGTCTTGGTGCCACATCCCATGGCATCTGGCCTTCCTTTGTGTCCTATAAGTTCTTTATCCCAAAAATCCTAGGGGCCACCCGAAACACTTTTTCCGCCAGTGCAAGTCTCTGTTATGTCGTGTGCCCATCTGGAGCCCTGTTCCAGTGCCTGCTGGACAGGGGATCGATCATGGAGGGCCTCTACATCAACCTCGCTGCTCCCATGGTGATGTGTGAGTAGTTCCCCATAGACACACATGTCCGTAGTTAGTAACTACATGTCTATTTCTCTCTCCATGTGCTTCGTTGCCATGACCAGCACAATCCCTGGAGTGATCTGTCTTATGTAATCACTCTTGTGTGGTGCATTTGTTGGGATCCGATGAATTGTTGGTTTTATGTTCAGATTATTCTTGAAAAATATTTGAGTCTTCTATGAACTCTTGTATGCATGATTGTGATAGCTTCGTAATTCTCCTCGATCTATTGATTTGGTTTGGCCAACTAGATTGATCCATCTTCAGTGGGAGAGGTTCGTTGTAGTGGGTTCAATCTTGCGGTACTCAATCCAAGTGACAGGAAGGGACATGACACGTATTATATTGCTGCCACTAAGGGTAAAATGATGGGATTCATTCATATTAACTAGATTTACTTTGTCTGCATCATGTCATCATTCTCGAAGATTATTCCATTTTCACTTAATACTCTAGATGGATGCTGGATAGCGGTCGATCGATGGAGTAATAGTAGTAGATGCATGCAAGAGTTGGTCTACTTGTTTACGAACATGATGCCTATATGTAATGATCATTGCGATTAATAAATATTGCACAACTATACACTTTTCTATCGATTACCCAATAGTAATTTATTTACCCACCGTATGCTCTCTACAAGAGAGAAGCCTCTAGCGAAAAGTACAGCCCCCGGGTCTATTCACAAATATATTTAAAAAAACACTAAATACCTTGCTGTATTTTATTGTTTATATTTACTTTTTATATTTAATATATTTCAGCTATCTATCTATCACTAATTATCGCTTGCAAGTAACGAGTTCAATGGATTGACAACCCTCTTGCGTGTGTTGGGTTAAAGAGTGTGCTCTTTTTTGTGTAGGTGCTGAAGACGGGAAATTGTGTGGTGCTCCTATTGGTTCAATAACCTTGGTTCTAAGTAAGGGATATACTTGAATATACTCTACTACATCATTCCCTCCTCTTCGGGGAAAACCAACCACAGATCACAAGTATTATGAAGGATTTCTGCCACCGTCGTCGGGGAGTATCAACAATTTACTATCAAGTTCCTACGCACGAACTATCATTCACTTGTTCTACTTTTTATTTGTCGTTATATTTTGCTTGCTATAAAAAACAAAAAATATTTATTTTTTCTAGTTTACTTGTTTGCTTGCTATACTTGCTAGTTTACTTGCTTAGCTTGTTACTTTGCTTGCTTGGTTACTATGTCCCAAGATAGTTTCTACAATATTTCCTATTACAAAAGGATGGCTGAAATTGATAGCTCCATGAAAAATTTCATGACTACTCAACATGATCACAATAAATTCTTTGCTGCTGAAAGAAAAAGGAACACTCAACCTTCTAGATGTTATTAGTAAGCAACTTGATAAAGTCAATAGGGAAGTATCCAGTCTCCAATCATAGTTTGCTCAAACCGAAGAGTTGATAGTAAAGATATCTCATAAGAAAACCACTCTAGTAAATAGGATGGCCGCGAAACCATTATCTTTCCTTATTAGTGATCATGATGAAGATCTTAAAATGATTGGATAAGAAATGATTGTTACTTATCTCATTTAATCTTTGTTTACTAATCTGAAAATAGATGTTAAAGGGACTGTAGATGAGTCAACTTTTCTTATAAGGCGTCCCGTTTGGTCGGAGGGTGATGATTCCACTGATAAAAATGAAGAAAGTGGGTTTGGAGAGCTTAAAACTTTAACTAGTTATATGCCTATTATCTTTGATTACAAGGACTTTAATTATGAATGTTTGTCTTTAGTAGAGTGTATTTCTTCGCTTATATCCATTATTAGCTCACCCATTGCCTATGAACAAAATAAAGCTTTTACTAAACATATGGTGGAAGCAATGATAAAAGCTTATGTTGAGAAACTTGAGATACAAGTTTCTATACCTAGGAAATTGCATGGTGAATGGGAACCTACTATTAAATTAAGATTAAAGAATATGAGTGCAATGCTTTGTGTGACCTTGGTCCTAGTGAACCCACTATACCTAAATATCTTTGTGATGTGCTTTGTCTCACTGATATACATCAGTGTTCCCTTAACTTGCATCTTACAGGTTCTACCATTAAGAAACCTCTAGATAGAATAAATGATATGCTTATTATGTGCCTGTAGATTTCATTGGGCTTGATATTGAATGCAATTTGTCTTGTCCAATAATACTTGAAAGACCTTTCTTACGAACTATAGGTGCAATTATTGATATGAAAGAGGGAAACATAAGATTCCAATTTCCAATAAAGAAAGGGATGGAACACTTCCCTAGGAAGTTAAATAAACCACCTTATGAATCCATCATTAGGACCATGTATGGTTGAACGTCAAAGATGACATCACTTGAAACTATGCATTATGCCTAGCTAGGGGCGTAAAATGATAGTGTTTGTTGGGAAGCAACCCAATTGTTTTCTTATATTTCTTGTTCTGCTTTCTGTTTGTGTGAGTTTAAATGATTATTTCTATTGTAATGATTGTTTTTTATGTTTATATTAGTGTTTGTTCCAAGTAAAGCCCGTGGGATAATTTGCATGAGAAGTAGAATTGATACGGTGGAAAAACAGAAAATTTTATGTCGAGTGCAGAATTTTCTAATTTTACTGGAACGTCCTTTTGATCTGAATTATTTACACATTATTGGCATACAAATTACTAAGGTTTTACTAATATTCCAGAATTTTAGGATTTATGCAAGTATGGTGTCTTTGGTGATCACTACAAATGGTTCTCTTTTAGTCAAATTCTATTTTTGCTTGTATAGTTTGCTTGTTTTGACGATGTTATGGATTATATCGGGGGATATAAGTCATGCAGTAGTTAGAATATAGTACCTTATGCAATAGTAAAATATGAATCCATTATTAGTAGTACCTAGTGTTTATGGTTTTCTTATCAGACTAACGGACCTCACGAGTTTTGTGTTGACTTTTGTGTGCTGAAGTTTTCAAGTTTTGGGTGTTATCATGACGGATGAAGTAATAAGGAGAAGCAAAGAACCGAAGCTTGGGGATGCCCAAGGCACCCCATGTAAAATTCTAGGAAGACTCAAGTGTTTAAGCTTGGGGGCATCCCCTCTTTCTTCTCAATCCATCGGTATGTCACTTGGAGCTACATTTTGATTCATCACACGCTATGAGTTTTGCTTGTAGCTTCGTTTATTATAGTTTGCTTTTGCTTTAGTTTTCCACAATCATTGTTTGCTGCACATACCCACTTGAGAGAGACACATGTTCACCATAATTTGTTAGAATACTCTGTGTGCTTTACTTATATCTTTTAAGCTAAGCAGTTGCTTTAGTACTTCACTTATATCTTTTAGAGCACGGTGGTGTATAGATTTTATAGAAATGATTGCACTCTCATTCTTCCCTTCAATTTTTTTAGAGTAAATAAAGCATGACGGTAATGTGCATGGGTTATAAGACTAGTCCCAAAATAATAGGTATTCAAGGAGTGCATAATGAAAACCTTCATGTAGCACATAATACAGAAATTGTGGGTTAATGATAATGATGTGGTAATATGAAAGGGCGTGAGTGCATGGTTGTTTCTTAGTAAAAACATCGATAGTTAAAGGGTTTTAAATTATTTTTCATCTAAATATTGGTTATGGCATGGTGGTGATGTGTGATCATTTTTATTCCTCATTTAAATCCTAGTGCTGTTTAGGTCGGGGGCGCGCCCTGGTAACTCCTACCAACCTCCTCCCTAGGGGCATATGAGTATTACTTTGCTTTGAGAGAGCTAATGAAACCTGGCAATAAGTATGTGAGTTCTTTATGACTAATGTGAATCCATGGATGTACGCACTCTCACCTCCTCATACTTGCTAGCCTCTTCGACAATGGGAGAGCTTCATGGGGGCCAACCTGGGTAGTGGCTCCCCAACTTAAAGAAAAAATGTATATATATATACATGTACATTTGACCAATTTGTCCACTAAAAATCAGTATATTGTGATTTTTTTGCCCCCAAGCTAATTCCCCCTCATGATTTTAGCCCAAGATCCGCCACTACTCCTCGATCTCGTGCATTGCCCATTCTCACCTCTAGGATGGGTGCAAACTTCATCAGTGCATCCATACCCCGCGACATGATATGCTCTGTTGCACATAAGCCACCTTATATCTTCCTCAAAAAAGACACCATACCTACCCATCAAGGTATTTCCATAGCCATTCCAAGATATATTGCCATGCAACTTCCACTGTTACATCATATGACTAGTACACTCATTGTCATCTTGCGATGCATGATCATGTAGCCGACATAGAATTTCGCGCAAAGCCACTGTTCATCATTGTTGACATGTTATGTTGGATCATTGCACATCCTGGTGCAGTGCTAGGGGCATTCATATAGAGTCATATTTTTGATAGTTTTCATAGCAATTTGTAAGTAAATAGAAGTGTGATGCTTTTCATTATTAGGGCACTACCTCAGCGAGGATTGGTTGCTCGAGACAATGATTTTCCCACAAGTCGAGATGAGTAAAAGGAAAAAAATAATAAGATAAATAATAATAATAATAATAATAATACTAATACTAATACTAATAATAGTAATAATAAATGAGAGAAAAGACAGAAGGGACAGTGCTACTACCTCTTTTTCCACACTTTTGCTTCAAAGTAGCACCATGTTTTTCATATAGGGAGTCTCATGCTTGTGGGAATTTTTCATTATAGAACTTGGCTTGTATATTTCAATGACAGGCTTCCTCAAATGCATGAGGTTTTCATAAGTAAACAAGTTGGATGCACACCCACTTAGCTTCAGTTGAGCTTTCATACACTTACAACTCTAGTGCATCCATAGCATGGCAATCCCTACTCCATGCATTGATAATGATTGATGGGCATCTCCATAGCCCGTTGATCCGCCTAGTTAATGCGTTACTTTCTTCTCCACTTTTACCCCTTTGAACCAACCACCATATTCTATTCCACCTATATGTTATGTCCATGGTTCGCACTCATGTATTGAGTGAGGAATAAAAAGCTAAAGGACATTAAAAAGCATGATCCAATTGCTTGGTTTCATACCGTGGTGCTTGACATTCGTATTTATGTGATGAACAAGGAGCCATGCCATGGTAATATGAGGGAATGAATGGGGGTAAACATTCTTTAAGGATCCTATATTTGGAAAATTGATGATTGTGTTACTTATGTTCATGGATATTACTATATGTTGATGTTTGTTAATTCATCGTTTCTCAATGATCATATGTGGAAAAGATTACATGTTGGGTAGCATGTCACATCAAAAATTCTGTTTTTATCATTTACCTACTCGAGGATGAGCATGAATTAAGCTTGTGGTGCTGATATGTCTCCAACTTATCTATAACTTTTTATTGTTCCATGCTATTATATTATTATTCTAAGATGCTTTTTAGCCATTTGCTTGGTGATTTATATTATTTTTAGCACTACCCTGTTAACCCAGTTGTGATGCCCTCGATTTGATCGTACTCAATTCATACACGCAAATGCGTACGACCAAGCTCAAGGACTCACGGGAAGATATCACAACACAACTGTAGACACAAATAAAACATACAAGCTTCATATTACAAGATAGGGGCCTCGAGGTCTAGAATACAGAAGCTCGATAAACACACGAGTCAGTGGAAGCAACAATATCTGAGTACATACATTAAACATGGGGTGCCTTAGAGAAGGCTAGCACAAAAGATACAACGATCGAACGAGGCGAGGCCTCCTGCGTGGGAGCCTCCTAACTACTCCTGGTCTTGAGCGACCTCCACGTAGTAGTAGGCACCGTCGGGGTAGCAGTCGTCATCGGTGGGATACTCAATCTCCTGGGCTCCATCATCTGGTCGCAGCAACGGATCAAGGGGACAAAGGGGGAGCAAATAAACTGTGAGTACTCATCCAAAGTACTCACAAGACTGACATCAGAACTATGCTAGGTATGCATCAGTTTCAAAGGAAGGGGTTTATATGTGGACGCACTACAGCAATGCAAGAATAGAGAGAGAAGTCTAGTCCTATCGAAGACTAGCATCTTCAGGGGTCTTGCATCAATAGACGAGAGTAGAACAGGTAGCACAAATAATAGTAATATTATTGCAGCAATATTAATACGAGCTCATGCCGAGAGATTCTCCCTCGACTCCATGCGAGGAAGTAATCCCGGAGCAACATTCCAGTTAAGTAACAGTTGTAGTTGTATAAGATCAAGGCAAATGTCGGGACCCCGATCCTAAGTCATAAGAACCCAGCATGTAACACATCACATCACCTTGCGGCCTCATGCACGGTAAACTCCACGGCTTCCACCTTACCTTGGCCGGGACCGTTCGCGTCTTTTGGCTCACGTATGTGAATGTGTTGCTAGCATTCGAACGACAAAGAACCCGGGTCGACATGACTAATTATAAACCCAAGTGGCACATCCGTACATGGATAGGCATACATAACCCGGCAAAGTAGGCGTCGGTTATCAGTGAGTGTACACAAGTCGTAGCAAGCTACTTGGACTCCATTACACCGCATGACATTTCCCCGAGGGGACGGACACATCAACAAAGAAGGATACATGCTGGTCAATCAATGTGTCCGAAGCAGTAGCAGGCTACCAAGGCTCGATGGAAGCACACAGAGGCATTTCCCTGTAAAGAGTACTACTAAGGGCACATAACTAGGTGTCGAATCCCACACATATAATGCATTTCATAAAATACACACAATATGCGCGATATGTGTAGATACAACATGGCATCACAACATAACTCTACGAGTCAAGCTTTTATTGAAGACTCATAAGAGTCAACATAGTATGATATTACAAACAGGGGTCACAAGACCCAACACTCAACTCATACAAACAACAAGCGGAAGCAACATGTATGGGTACATACATCTAGAAAGTAAAAGGTTGAGAAAGCCTGTCTATCTACAAGACCCTCCATAGGAACCAAACCTTTGTCTGGGATTTCCAAGTTACTCAATCAAGATTGACCTTATCGTTGAAACCACTAGCGAGACTGAAGTCTCTTCTGCAAAAACATAAATTAAGCAACAGTGAGTATAGAGGTACTCAGCAAGACTTACATCAAAACTAACTACATATGCATCAGTGTCAAAAGGGGATGGAGGGGTTCAATGGAGCAAGCCAGCTCTAACTCTCTGGCTATCATGTACTACGACTACGAGTAGTTTAATAATGCGAGAAAACGCACACGAGTCCACTAACTAGTCTCCACAACAATACGCCACCATGGGTCCACTCTCGTCTCCCCACGAGAGAGCCATCCATAGCACTCACACTTATCTTGAATATTTTATAGTACCCATTCAAGTTATCTATGACTATATAAATTTCCAAGTAGTCCATATCCGCGGACGTGGCTATTCGAATAGATTTGATTACCCTGCAGGGGTGTACTTCTTCACACACGCTCCCACCACTTATCACCATATGCACGTCATGCATCTCGGCAACCTTCATGCGGAAGCACTGGCGTGGGTGTCGGCCACGACCTAACCAACCACACAAGACTCTAGTCCAGGTTTATCGCCTATTTGAGACTGATCCCGCAAGGAAGTCCGGCCGAGGTTTCCTCTACGGCCCCAAACAATGTGTACAGGGTTCCCAAGCCCACCTCGACGGATGGTACTACGCTTGGTACACCGGGTCACGATGCCCAGTCTGTTCCAAGCCCACCTGTACGGGGTGCCACTCGGTAGACTACTAGCATGTCCTACAAACACCAGAAACTAGTTGCAACTCCTGGACAGAGATCTACGTAATTAATAAGCCGAGAGAGTCAATTAAGGATCCCAATGTGCGGTAGTAGCTAGTCTTGGATAACATACACGGGACCCAGTTCTTAAGGACGATCCCAATGAGACAACCCGCTATGTATTCCTACATAGCCTCTCATCGGTACCTTTACCAAATCAAATTCAACACTTATCCTTTTGTCACTAGAACACATTCATTCACTTTAGTTCATCACCCAGATGAAACAGACCCGACACAACTTTAAGCATAGCAAGCATAGCAGGGTAAAGCACATCACGGCACATGCAACTACCAGGTATGCTAGGTTGCAAGGTTTAGCTATTTACTGTGACAAGATCAGGCCATGCAAAGGAATGGGTTTAACTACCGAAGCAAAAGCATTGGAAGCGATGTGTCCTAATGTAATAATTGAGAGTAGAGATGAGAACATGGGATTGCCTGTTGATCAGAAGAACTCAGCTGTTCTTTGATGACGGGGATAACTACATCTCGCAAGGTCTATGAATAGAAACAAAAGAGAACAATTAAGCACAACAAATGCTTCACAATGATGCATGAGCAGGGAAATGTGATGTGGTTTGTCCTAATGAACCTAGCAACATATTTAGATGAAGTAGGTTTAACTCTAGGTTCAAACTCAACTACACATGTGATGTTACGTAAAGTAATTTGAACAAAATGTCCAATAACTCCTAGTTAGGTTGTGCTATCATGCATGAAATTAGTACCAATGGATTCTTTGGATTTTTCTGATACTTTTTCCTATATAAATTATTTTCATACGAGTTATATTTTAATTTCTATGATTTCTACAAGTTTTAGCACTTTTCTGGAATTATATTAAAACGGAAAAGGAGGTATTGCGTTAGCATGATGTCATAGTGACATCAGCGGGTCAAAACGCCAGCCGAGGTCAAACCTGGTGGCTGGGACACACATGTAAGTGACTCTGGTCTTAACAGTCTTTGTTGTAGCACTAACGTTGTCTCGTCGGAATCCCACCGGCGATGACCAAACCGATGGCGGCAACTCGCCGGAAACGGGAAAACGACGGCAGATGGGCGCGCGGAGACCACCAGGAGGTAGCCCACGTTGGGCCGCATCCATTCCCGTGCCCGAGGGGGCGTGGGAGTCACCGGAGGCGACGGCAACAACGCCGGGGCCATGGCCGGAGCTCCGCCAGGTCGGGGGCATTGCTAGGGAGCGCGGGAGGAGGAGCTACACGAGGCTACGGGCTCCTACCACCTTGATAAACATGCCGATGTGCTCAGACGAGCAGGGGAGGGGCTCTACCCGCGGGAGCCATTGCCGGCGGCAGGGCTCGGGCTCCGCGCCGGGAGGAAGCTAGAGGAGGGGGAGCTCGACGAGGAGAGGGGAAATGGGATGAGGGGCAAACGATGAAGCTCCTGGAGCTGACAGCGGCGTCGGGGACGAGCTGGACGCGGTGAATCGGCGGCGGCTGGAGCTCCTGGGAGAGAGAGATCCACGAGGGGGAAAAATGGGAGGGAAAGAGGAGTAGCGAGGAGGGTAAAGAGAAGAAGGGCACGGCGAGGCGTCACGCTGGCGCTCCTAGAGGCCTCCAACGGCGAGCAGGCAGACAGGAGGTGGCCGGGGCAGGCCGCCGTGCTCATCTTCCCCTCTGCCTACTGCCAGGAGGAGGAAGATGACCAGGGAGCCCCTGGTGGGCTCGGCCTGCCCCTGGCGCCAGGTAACTCTTCTTCTTCCTTTTCTTTATTTTATTTATATTCTGTTTTCCATTTGTTTGCAATATGTTTTGAATTTGGTTTAATAACCAAAACATTTATAAAAATCTTGGGACTTTCCTTTGTGGCACTAGAATAATAATTCCAAAAGCCATGTCAAAATTTTCAGATTTATTGAATTTATAAACATGTTTTTAATATTTTATAAAATTCAAATCAAATGGATATTGATTTAATACAATGAGCAATGTGTCATGGAAAACTATGCATCATCTCTGGTTTATGTATCCATATTTATCCAAAAATGATGAACATTTTAGAAGGCCACTTTGGTTCATTGAAAATGTTTTTGGTTGAACCTATTTGATTTCAAATGATGCTATGGTTTAGATCATCCCCAATTCAGATTAAGGAGAATTTAAACATGATGCAAACATATACAAGTCTAAGTGCATGCTAAAAATAGGGATGTGACAGCCAACTCCAAGTCGCCTTGTAACCGTGGACACGGCTATTCGAATAGATAAGTTCTTCCCTACAGGGGTGCACAACATATTCCCCGTCACGCTCGATAACACTCTGGCCATACACACTTTTCTGGGTCATGCCCAACCTCGGAATATCGACACGTCGCAGCTGCACCCAGACTCAACACAAAGGGCAGCCCGCCGGTCTAAATCCTAAGCGCGCATGGTCATGAGCCCATCACCCTTTGCACTCCTGCAGGATGCGTGGGCGACCGAGGTCAGTCCTAGCACCCCTTATTACAAGCTCGATGCATATCCGGACCACTCGGGCGCGCCCCGCTCCATTGCTGACGTTTGAAGAGGTTCGACTGATACGACGGCGTCGAGTACCCATAATTCTTCCCATGTAGACGGTTAGTGCGAATAAGGCCTTCCGACCAACCCAGATCAAATATCCAAATCCATTAACATTTTAATTAACTAAAGGACACAACCACGTGGGAATCCACCCGGCCAAACATTATTCATTAATGTTCCCAGTACCATGGTCAAGTACCTGTGTGATTGTAACATCAAGGGGATCCGAGGTATCACCCTCATTGGATTCGAGACGATGTAGCCGTCAAGGTGGACTTAGAGGAATCATCCTCGAGGGTCTCACACTTGAGGGGTTGCACGACAGAGTCATCGTCGGGAGTGGTGAAGGAGGAATCACCCTCGATAACCACGACCGACTAGCTGCACTACACATATATCATCACGAGTACTTCACGAGGTGTCACCCTCGGTACCCAATAGTAGCTCTGCAGCGTCGTACAACTAAGGGGAGTTTAAGTGCTGTGTCGAATTTTGGATCATCGACTAGGGATCGAGACTCTACAGTAAAGCGGGGAAACTGGACCAAGGGGGCCAGAGGGGATGTCTGATCCACCTATAGTAAGAAGTTTAAAGTGAGGTACTAAAAGTAGCAGTTCATCAAAAATAGGCTATGCATCAGATATAGGAACTAACTACAACAATAGAAAAATTCTAATGCAAGCATGAGGGAGAAATAAATGGGCGATATAGGAATGATCAAGGGGGGTTTGCTTCCCTTGTTGCTCTACGGCAAAGAGCTGGTCATCAGGAGGGTAGATGTACCTGGCAGTAGCGTCAGTCTCGGGGGTCTACCGGTAAGAAGAGGGGGAAGAAACAATAAATATAACACCGATGCAAACACTAAGCATGATATGTCAAAGGAGGGTTAGATATGAGCTAACGCAGTGCTATCCGTCATAGACGGTTCGGGAGAATACCATATGATATTTCACGGTTCTCTGGCTACTATCGGTGAGACGAAAAATGGTGGAAAAGTTCCACATTTGCTATGCTAGGGACGCGTGATACACGAATGGACTACGTATCCGGGTTCGTCTTGTTTTGCAGATGAACTTTCTTGTTCAAAATATTTTCATGTGAGCTACGAAATGTTTTATATTTATTTTTAAAGTTTTATTCAATATTAGGAATTAATCAAATTTAAATAATTCAGCTAATTAAATATGACAGCATGGTGATGTCACCATGACATCAGCAGTCAATAGGGGTTCACTCGTTAAATATAACCAGTGGGTCCCATGTGTCATTGGCACAATTATTATTAGGGTTAAATAATTATTTAATCTAATTAATTAGTGGGGTGGGACCCAGCTATCATATACTGCTTAGGATATTTTATTTATTTTAGTTAACAGATTATTTGATTAACTTACCTAATCTTAAACATTATATTAACTAATACTTATTTATCTATTTTTATTATAGTAATCTTAATAATCCAAAACAATATTTACTGCTTAACTAAATAATTAATTTAGGTAACTAAATTTATAAATATTAAATATTTATAAAACTATTTTTACTTTTATTTTTGCATTTTTTATGAGGGACCCCACCTGTCATTTGGTGGGAGTTGTGGGGCCCAACTATCATTGAGACTGCGAGCCCAAACCTACACTACGCTACACGCACACACATGTGTACACACACAATTTTATTCACACACACACATATGCATTGCATACATATACATACATATGTGTATATACACAATCATACATACATATGTGCATATACACAATCATACATGCATATATACATCCATATACCTACACACATGTATAAATCTGAATACACATGCATACATATATCCCTCTCTACACATATCTACACCTGCATACCTATATACATATATATACCCAAACATGCATTCATCCGTTCTTGAACCCGCGTGTTCATTTTGCAAAGAACATGAGTATTCACTTTTGCATGCAGGGGCATACAATGCAACCCTCGGCGAGCTCGCGTGCGTGGCGCCGGAGCTAGGGGAAGGAAAGGGTGGCCGGAACCGTGGTGGCTGGAGAGACATCGTGAATGTGAGAAAGGTTCGCCGGCAGTTCCAATTGATAAGCTACTTTTCCACGCCTTTCGAGAACAGTGATAGGAGCAATATAACGAGAAGCTAACTTGCCCTTGATCCCAAAATGGTGTGCACCTCTCATTGGTGTGACACGAAGATAAGCCCTTTCGCCAGGTTGATAGACCATACCTTGATGATGACGGTCATATTGACTCTTCTGACGAGACTCGGCAGCCTTCAGATTGTCATGAATGATGCGGACTTGATCTTCAACATGTTGGACAACATCCGGACCGAAGAATGATCATTCGAGTGGATGGTGGCTCGGAAATTTCATACGAAGTCAAGTGTAAAGGATATTTCAAAGTCAAGGATGTACACGAGAGTCAGGTTTCGATCCTGTGGATTTGGGTTATGGGTCCACCATGTGGGTTACGAGTAGGCAAACCGGTGACATCTTATACGGTATTGGTAGCAAGAAATGTCACAGGATAACCTGTCAGTTATGTTGGCAACAACATCGGCACGAAGGGTGGGGACGAATAGAACCATTTTCCTGCTCGCGGAAACGAGGCGGACCAATAGGCAAAGTTCTCGTCCACCGGCGGCTACCAGAATGATATCCACAATAGTAACAGGGTCTTACTAACAGAGTTGTACACCGAGGTTGTTAGCTACGCAGGTAATTAACACTGCTTAGATAAGTTATGCCACAAGAAATGTCAAGCGACCAATGGAAAGGAAATTGTGTTCACACACACAAGTATTAAAGTATACCATTCGCCAGGAAAAATAGGTTATGGTATACATGATAGGTCATCAAGTACATAACCATTTAGATGAAGAGGAAGAAGAATCATGGTGTTTACCCATACCATGCAGTTTGGATAATTGATTAGGAACAATTTAGCATTGCACTTCCAATGTTCCTGTTGACATTTGAAGTACCACACCCGTGCTTTGGGATAGCTTCGACATGGTCATCCGATAAAGGTTGGACCTTGGGTATACAAAAGGATCCATGAGGAACAACTTATAAAACTTAGTCATACAATTTCCTCATGGTAGAATGGCTATCCTTACACATGGAAGAAATTATAACAATAGGTCCTTCGGCGAGGTGTGCCAGCCATGACATCACCATACCGGGTTACATAAGACCAACGTTATAATTATTGGAAAATGTTCCAACCATCATATCTGCCCGAGATTCACATCTGACTGGTGTTAGGATACCTCTATCTCAGGGTGCTTGAGAAGAAAATGGGACCACCAAAACATACGAGATGATAATGCAAGATTCTTGGGATATGAACTACGGAAGAAAGTTTTGGATCATGAGTTGGATTGTAAGACACATGAACACAACGTCAAGACATTTGTGCCCACGTGGAATTCTTACAACACAATGCAACTGAGTTTTGATTTGAGAACCATCGTCGAGGATATCAAGGCCCTTGTGTAAGCCTCAATTAGCTCTTATGAAGGAACTTTTTTCCCTTGATCAGATCAGTCAGTGGCTTGGCGTGCTAAGAGATGTTATATCAAGTGAAGATAACAAATCTTCAACACATATAACACTTCACACATGCGTGAATGATTTGGGATGTCCAGAGAGGAAGTGAAACAAAAATTTCTCGTATTCACGGCTGTAAGAATGCACATGAACTTTGGGAAAATATTTCTGCTATCAAACACATTCTTCATGAGCTAGGAACAAATATAGTGCTTTCAAAAGCTTCATTACGAACCATGGAGAAGTTGACGATGTGGTTGATGGGCTCAGCAACAATCCCTCAAGATTTCGACGGGGATGAATTTCCAAAAATTTCAAGATCAAGGAGATAGCATTTGTCAAGTCAAATGGTATAATGTCGTATGCTCAAGGGAACAACAACAATTAATCATTGGTCGAAGGGTGCACTTGGAAATACCGATTGAGTAGCACGACCATTGCTAGAATGGTGAGTCGACATCCGACACACCAAGAATGAAATTATCAGTCATTAACTTCAAAACGATAGGGTTGGCAGAAGTATTGGAATCACACATCAAAGTTCACTTGTTTGTATTCCGGTTTGAAACAACACGGGACCAAGCAAATGAATTGTGATGGCGAGAAGTATCACCATACCAAGAATTCTTAAGAGGTGCATCAATTCTCATAGCACTCTTGACAGGAAAGCTGGTAATACTCCAAGGTAGAACATAACATAAGCTGAATAGCAAGGAACTTAAGGGACAACACAAAACATGATCATGTTTGTGTTGCAGGAAGGCAATAAGATTGTCGATGATAACACAGATCATCGAGGGGAAAAGGATGATATTTATCATCATCGATCAACAAGAGCTCAGGATGCTGATGATGATCAGGACATATTTGTCGAGAAGTTTCATGAAGATCTAATCGTTCAGCGACGACATCAACTAAGGGAATGATGAAGCGAAAGGTTGTGAGAATCATAAATTAGATTGCTAGCTTAGTATCGAGATTGCCTTTCAAGACAACCAACATGACGTTGAAAACTCGACGTAAGCTTATTACAAAGTTGGAAATGTGTTCCAGGGATGAAAGACACATATAGTATGATCAAGATCTAGTATGAAGATGATGATGTAGCTTAACAACTTGGAAAGACATGATAGAGTACAAACTCATAAGCAAAGAATACTACTAAGAGTTGTTGAATCACATTGCGTACTCGATTCAGTTATCGATGTACTTGAAAGTCCAATGGCTCAAAACACGAGGAAACTAGAATCAACGAAATATCATAGTTGATGAGGAGCTCATAAGAAGTTATATAACTCCGTGATATTCTAGATATACCAAGGATAATACTCAGAAGTAGATCAGAATAGAGGTTAGACTGGTGTATTGATCTATGGAAGGCAAGCACTTAAACTTCTCTAAGAATGAAATCAAGGTAGAACAACATGGTCGGAACTCTGATTGCAAAGGGCAATATCACAGATGCTGGATCAAATCATGCAATGAACAATCATTGATATGAGAAGTTTCTATGATAAGAGCAACGTCGTTTCCATGGGCATGAACACAAAGTTCAAAGTCGACTCCCACTTCATCAATGCATCACCTCCCATTTACTCCTTGCCTTTGATGAGGTTGCAATTTTGAAAGAATATCTAGCAAAACAACCAAAAGAGTATGTCTCATGAAAACTCTTGGGATCACCTTGATTTAGGAAGGCATAGGTTCAACCCATCGGGGCATCTTAGGAACCTATACCGCAAACTTCAAGAGTAATTAACACATGCTCGAAGAGCATGGCTGACAAGAGCATAGCATACAATTCATCAGAAGGAGAAGACACAATTTACCAATGGCACTATGTATCAAGGGAACAATATCACATGATTTTTTTGAATGTAAAGGATTTTGTCGGATAATAACCTAGCAATGAGTGTGGCAGTCCACAAGGGACGTAATGTGAGTATCGGTACTCAATCAGAGGGAGGTAGGATGCAATGCATCGGGTTATAGAACGTCTGAAAAATATTGATACTTAATTACCAAAGTAATTAGGATTTCCAGGTTGGTGTATCATAATCATATGGTCTGATCAAATGCAAGTAAGTTGGGACTTAGATGGACAACCAACCAAAGTTGATTTGTCGAGAACCAGCTTTGTCTAGAAGGACGTTTGAGCCGGAAAGATAATTTATGAGTATCAATAGATGATTGTGTGCATTCACACAAAGTTAGAATCAATAAGATCACAAGAAAATCACAAAGGATTTTAATGGATGCGGCTAGACATATGGATTTAACCATAATGCAAGCAGGTGAGAAGGTCAAGAGCAATAGGCTAATGGGGATTCCGAAAGATTGAATAGTAATTTGAACCACTTTCGAAACCCATGACAAATGATGATGGACGAATCCCCGATAAGATAATTCGTTGCATATCGTAAAGCAAGAGTAATTGGAAAAGAAAGTATGAACGACATTTGTTTGGGGTCATCCATAAGGGTTGACGAAGGAAGGGAAATCTCAGAAGCGATGAGCACCAGCTTCCGAGAGAACATCAGAGAGTATCTTCCGAGTCTTCTGAGGAATCAAGCCATCGTCTGAAATTGCGGGGCTCTCTGGGAGGAAGTATTTATGAGAACCTAGAGTTAGAGTTAGCAAAATCTTTAACTCGAAAGGGAAGAGAGAGTAGAACCCAGAGTATAGAAAAGGAGTAAAAGATACTAATACCACCCGCTTAAGATGTGGACCCGTAAGCCACAACATCAAAGTTAGTAACTTTTTGAAGTACTAGACTCAACTTCGGCCAAAGAGTTGGAAAGGGGGCTACCTACAAGTAGTCGGCTCTGTTACCAACTTGTGACACCCTTGATTTGATCATACGCTAATCATACATGCAAATGCGTACGACCAAGCTCAAGGACTCATGGGAAGATATCTAACACAACCCTAGACACAAATAAAACATACAAGCTTCATATTACAAGCCAGGGGCCTCGAGGGCTAGAATACAGAAGCACGATAAACACACGAGTCAGCGGAAGCAACAATATTTGAGTACAGATATTAAACATGGGTGCCTTAGAGAAGGCTAGCACAAAAGATACAACGATCAAACGAGGCGAGGCCTCCTTCCTGGGAGTCTCCTAACTACTCCTGGTCATCAGCGGCCTCCACGTAGTAGTAGGCACCGTCGGGTAGCAGTCATCGTCGGTGGGATACTCCATCTCCTGGGCTCCATCATCTGGTCGCAGCAATGGATCAAGGGGACAAAGGGGGATCAAAGCAACGGTGAGTACTCATCCAAAGTACTCGCAAGACTGACATCAGAACTATGCTAAGTATGCATCAGTTTCAAAGGAAGGGGTTTATATGTGGTATGGCCGCATCAATGCGAGAATAGAGAGAGAAGTCTAGTCCTATCGAAGACTAGCATCTTCAAGGGTCTTGCAGCAATAGACGAGAGTAGAACAGGTAACACAAATAATTGTCATATTCATGCAACAATAATAATATGAGGTCATTCCGAGAGATTCTCCCTCGACTCCCTACGAGGAAGCAATCCCGGAGCAACATTCCAGTTGAGTAACATTTGTAGTTGTATAAGACCAAGGCACAACTCCAATTCGCCATGTAACCATGGACACGACTATTCAAATAGATAAGTTCTTCCCTGTAGGGGTGCACAACATATTCCCCGTCACGCTCGATAACACTCTGGCTGGACACACTTTTTGTCGGGACCCCGATCCTAAGCCATAGGAATCCAGCCTGTAACACATCGCATCTCTTTGTGGTCTCACGCACGGTTAACTCCACGGCCGCAGCCTTACCTTAGCCGGGACCGTTTGCGTCTTTTGACTCACGTATGCGATCGTGTCGCTAGCATTCCAATGTCAAAGAACCCGGATCGACATGTCTAGTCATAAACCAAAGTGGCAGTTCCGCACAAGGACAGGCATACATGACTCAACAAAGCAGGTGTCGGTCATCAACGAACGTAGACGAGTCGTAGCAAGCTACAAGGACTCCATTACGTCATGTGACATTTCCCCAAAGGGGATAGACATAGCAGCTAAGAAGGACACATGCCGGTCAAACAATGCGTCCGGAGCAGTAGCGAACTACCAAGGCTCGTTGGATCACAAAGGGGCATTTCCTTGTAAGGAGTGCTACTAAAGTTCACGACTAGGTAATCGAACCGCATACATATCAAGTAAGACACACGTACGCATGGCATACCGATATGTATAGATACATCGATGGCATCACAACATAAACATAAACGTACAAGCTTTATTGAAGAGGCTCGGAAGAACCACACACATATTATTACACATTAAGGGTCTCACAACCCAAAATATCAGTCACACAATACAAGCCAGCGGAAGAGTTATAAGCTATCTGGGTACAGACAGAGCAACTAGGAGGCACATGGCCTGACTATACTACAGAGCCGACGCAGGGCCAGGTCGTAGCTGGGACACCAGCTACTCGTCGTCGTCGATGTCTACGAAGAACCCTCCATTAGGGTCATTAACAACCTCTGCAACATAATTAAGCAAACATGAGTACGAAGGTACTCAGCAAGACTTTAGGATGGCTAACTACTCATGCAAGGTATCAAGAAGGTATTGTGGGGTTTCATGCGGGAAGCCAGCATTTGACTCGTGGCTAGACAACTTGCTTTTGAAATTAGTTTTGACAACTAGATTTCTCGCACACGAGTCCACTAACACCACAACAATACACTATCGTGGAATCATTCCGTCTCCATACGGAAATGCCGTCCACGACACTCACGCTTATCTTGACAATTTTATGAGTAGCCATTGAAGTTATCTATGAACAACATATGTCTCCAATTAGTCCATATCCGCGGACGTGGCTATTCGCATAGATCATAACCCTGCAGGGGTGTACTTCGTCACACACGCTCCCGCCACTTATCGCCATGTGCACGTCATGCACCTTGGCAACCTTCAAGCGGAAGCCCAGCGAGGGAGTCGGCCACGAGCGTTAACCACACTAGTACCTAGTCCAGGTTTATCGCCTATCTGAGAGTAACCCGTACGGAAGTCCGGCCGAGGTTTCCGCCACGGCCTCAAACGATGTGCGCAGGGTTCCCAAGCCCACCATCCGGGTGCCACTTGGTACACCGTGCCACTGCCTACCGCATCACGGTCCACCTCTCAGGTCAGCACCATGCACGGCCTCCAGCATTACTATAAACACCAGAAACTACTTGCAACTCCTGGACCGAGTACTACGCGATTAATAGGCCGAGCGGGGTCATATTTGAGGGCCCAGCATGTGGTAGTATCTAGTCTTGGATTATATACACGGAACTCAGTTCCTAAGGACGGTTCCAATGAAACAACCCGCCATGTACTCCTACACAGCCTTTCTCCGGTACCTTTACCAAATCAAGTTCAACACACGACCTTTGCTCACCGAACACATTCCACATTTCTGTTCATCTCCCAGATGACAGACCATACACAACTCTAAGCATAGCATGCATAGCAGGATAAGGCACATCATAGCTCAAGCAACTACCAGGTATGCTAGGTTGCAAGGTTCGGCTATTTACTGTGACAAGGTTAAGACATGCAAAGGAAGTGGGTCCAACTATCGTGGCAAAAGCAGTTGAAGCATTTGATCCTAATGCATTAAATAGGTGCAGGAGCAAGAACATAGGTGTTATCGGGATGATCAAAAGGTTGCTTGCCTTGTTGCTCAGAGGAGGAACGATATCCGTCGGACGGATATTCAGTGGAATCCGGGGGGTGCGGAGCCTACCGAAATGAACGGCAACATTCAATAACAATCATATGCAATCAAAATGATGCATGAGCATGACATGAGAATGCAAAGTGATAAGTTATTATAATCAAGATGTTTTAGGTTTAGAGTTGATTTGAATCACATTCGAATAGCAATTCAACGGGTATTCCCGGATACCGGTTTAATTGATTCGACCTGATGCTCAGATCAACCTATTGTTAACATGCATGAAATGTCATGTTATGGTACTGATTTACATCTAGGGCAGTGTGTGATCATTGCATTTATAATGAAATTTGGATATTTTTTGCAAATTCCATTTATAAAGTGATTAAAAGAATTGAATTATTCCTTATTTCACAATTTAGGGTTCTGTAACTTTTTCAAACATAGTTGAAAATAGCATAATCAGAATCCTTGAATTTTTCTGATACTTCTTCATATATAAATTATTTTCATTGGAGTTGCAGATTAATTTCTATGATTTTTGCAATTTTTAGCAATTTCCTGAATTATTTCTATACTGGAAATTCCATTTATTCCATGAGGCTGACGTCAGCAGGTCAGCCGACCTGTGCAGGTCAAACCTGACAGGGGGGCCCCACTGGTCAGCCTCTCTGGGCTAATCCCGCGCTGACCAGCCCCTAATTGGGGTTTGACTAGGCGTGGGGCCCTCTGGCAGCGACTCAGGGGAGGGCGATTAGGCCCTAATGGTCGGCCACGTCGACGGCCACCGGAGGGTGGTCGCCGACGACCAAACCCGCGGCGGAGGGCTCGCCGGAGGCAACCTAGACGGCGCTGCACAGCACCAAATCGCACGCGGATGGCAGCTACAGCAAGCTCGCGAAGCGGCCGATCTGGCAGGACCAACTGGGGAGGCTAGGGTCGCCGGAAGAGGCGTCGGCGATGAGCCGGAGCGGCGGCCGAAGCTCGGGCGTCGTCGGGGGGCTTGAATCAGAGGGTTCCACGCTTAGATCTTAGCTGCTACGGCATCTACGTGTCGTCCTGGAGCTTCTGGTGCTCACGGGAGGACGAGCTGGACATCGGAGGGCTACCAGGGACGAGCGGCAGCGACGGTGCTCGTCGGGCTCCGGTGGAACTAGGGCTAGAGGAGGGGATCGACGGGGAAAGCTTAGGGAAAAGCACCGCATGCTCACAAGGAGTGCAGAGAAGAGCTCAGACGACTCGGGGAAGGCCTGGGGGCGACGAATCGACGGGAGAGGTCCGGCGGCCGGAGGAAGAAGACGACGGCGTTGCGGATGTTGCAGGGCTCGAGGGGACTTCGGCTTCTGCAGAGACGACCAGGGCGACGAGGCGGATCTAATGGCGTGCTCGGGGAGGGGTTCCTATGGCCAGGGCAATGGCCAGCTCGATCTCGAGCTCGGCTCTAATGGCGACAGCAGGGAGAAGGAGGGGATCCAGGCGGAGGGAAAGAACCGAGGCGGGGAATGGATAGGGGAGGCTCTGGGGAGCTTATCCCCGCCGTCGCCAGCGCGAACCGGCGGCCAGGCAGGCACGCAGGTGCGTGGCCGCGCCGGAGGAGGCGGCGGCCACCTCCTGCTGCCTACTGGCGCGGGGAAGGGGACGAGCGGCGAGATGGGCTGGGCCTGGCGTGGGCGTCAGGTAAGTCTTTTCCTTTTTCTTCTGCTTTTGTTTTTCTGTTTTGCTATTTATTGCTTTGCTAATTATTTCAGCTCCAAAACAAAAAGTAAAAACTATTTTAAACCTCCTGAAATATTTGTTATAATGTCCCCACTCATTTCCAAGACTTTCAACATTTTTGGAAAATTATAGCTTCTGTTTTCAAATTTTTAAATTTGAAACCAGTGGCTTTTGCATTTATTTAAAATGCTTGAAGTGCCAAGGAAATAGTTTTCTCCAATGCTCATTTACTTTCATGACTTATCAGAAAGTTTGAACATTTCTTGAGGCCATTTTGGGTTCATTGATTTTGAACTAGTTTGAAATTTCCTTTAATTGAAATGGTGGCTAGGGTTTTGAGTTTTTCCTTTGCCACTTTGTTGTTTTTGTTGAAACTTCTTAGATGCAAATGCAAAGAAGACATGAGAACAATGCTATCTAGCTTAGGTTTTAGGGATGTGACACTTTTCTGGGTCATACCCAGACTCGGAATATCGACACGTTGTAGCCCCACCTAGACTCAACAAAGAGGCCAGCCCACCGGTCTAAATCCTAAGCGCGCAGGGGTCATGGGCCCATCACCCTTTGCACTCTTGCATGATGCATGGCGGCCAAGGTCAGTCCTAGCACCCTTAGTACAAGCGCGATGCATATCCGGACCACTGGGTGCGCGCCGCTCCATTGCTGACGTCTGAAGAGGTTCGGCTGATACCACAAAGTCGAGTACCCATAATTCTTCCCACATAGAAGGCTAGTGCATAATAAGGCCTTCCGACCAACCCAGATCAAATACAGAAATCCATTAACATTTTAATTAACTAAATGACACAACCACGCGGGAATCCACCCGCCAAACATTATTCATTAATGTTCCCAGTACCATGGTCAAGTAACTGTGTGGTTGTAACATCAGGGGGATCCGAGGTATCACCCTCGTTGGATTTCGAATGATGTAACCTTCAAGGTGGACTTAGAGGAATCACCCTCGAGGGTCTCAGACTGGAGGGGTTGCACGACAGACTCATCGTCGGGAGTGGTGAAGGAGGAATCACCCTCGATAACCACGACCAACTAGTTGCACTACAGAGATATCATCATGAGTACTCCACGTGGTGTCACCCTCGCTGCCCGATAGTAGCTCCGCAGCATCGTACAACTAAGGGGGGGTGTAAGTGCTGTGTCGGATCTGGGCTCGTCCATCAGGGATCGAGACTCGACAATAAAATGGGCAACTGGACTATGGGGCTCAGAGGGGATGCCTGCTACACATATACTAAGCTGTTTAAAGTGCGTTACTAAAAGTAGCAGTTCATCGAAAATAGGCTATGCATAAGATATAGGAACTAACTACGAAAGTAGCAAAATTCTAATGCAAACATGAGGGACCAAGAAATGGGCGATATAGAAATGATCAAGGGGGGTTTGCTTGCCTTGTTGCTCTGCAGCAAAAGGATGGTCATTAGGAGGGTGGATGTACCTGGCAACAGCGTCAGTCTCGGGGTCTACCGGTAAGAAGAGGGGGGAGAAACAATAAATATAACATTGATGCAAACACTAAGCATGACATGTCAAAGTAGGGTTAGGTATGTGATAACGCATTGCTATCCTTCATAGACGGATCGGGAGAATATCAGATGATATTTTCCCGGTCTCTGGCTACTATCGGCCAGTCGAAAAAGGTGGAAAAGTTCCATGTTTGTTGTGCTAGGAACGCGTGACACACGAATGGACCGCGTATCCGGGTTCGTCTTGTTTTGCACATGAACTTTCATGTTCATAATATTTTCATCTGAGCTACGAATTATTTTATATTAATTTTTAAAGTTTTATTCAATATTCGGAATTAAACAGATTTAACTAATTCAGCTAATTAAATATGATAGCATGGTGATGTCAGCATGACATTAGCATTCAACACGGGTTGACTCGTCAAATATGACGAGTCGGTCCCATGTGTCATAGCCACAATTATTATTAGGGTTAAATAATTATTTAATCAAATTAATTAGTGGGGTGGGACCCAACTATCATACACTGCTTAGGATATTTTATTTATTTTAGTTAACAGATTTAGTTAACAGATTATTTAATTAACTTACCTAATATTAAACATTATACTAACTAATACTTATTTATCTATTTTTATTATAGTAAATCTTAATATTCCAAAAAAATATTTACTGCTTAACTAAATGATTAATCTAATTAGTCAATTTATTAATATAAATTATTTATAAAAACTATTTTTACTTTTGTTTTTGCATTTTTTACGAGGGACCCCACGTGTCATTTGTTGGGAGTTGTGGGGCCCAAGTGTCACTGAGACAGCCAGCCCAAACCTACACTATGCTACACGCACACACATCTGTACACACATAGTTTTATTCACACACATATATGCATTGCATACATATATTCATATACATATTCATACATACATATGTGCATATACACAATCATACATGCATATATACATCCATATACCTACACACATGTATACATCTGAATACACATGTATACATCTGAATACACATGCATACATATATCCCTCTCTACACACATCTACACCTGCATACCTATATACATATATATACCCAAACATGCATTCATCCGTTCTTGAACCTGCATGTTCATTTTGCTAAGAACATGGGTATTCACTTTTGCATGCAGGGGCATAAAATGCAAGTGTCGACGAGCTCGCGTGTGTGGCGGCCGGAGCTAGGGGGAAGGAAAGGGTGGCCAGAGCCGCGGTGGCTCACCATCGTTGTAGTGGATGACACGGCCCGGGGAAGTCCGGTGAAGGAGAGGTCGCGAAGACGTGCTCGGGGCAGAGTGGCCACGAGGTGGAGGAGGCCGGCGATGTGGAGGAAGACATTGGTGGCCGGCGCAGGTGGGGGCCGAGGTGGCCGGGGGAAGGAGGACCGGCCGGTGGTGGCCGACAGCGGCGAGGGCGGTGATGGGGCTGGCGCAGGCGGATCAGGCGGCGGGGTCGAGGGTGGACGGTGGGGATGGCGCCGGTGGTGGCCAGCGTGGGGGGGGGGCTGGATTGGGGGCGAGGGAACGGACAAGGTGGAGCGGGGCTCGCGCGAGGGGCATGAGGAAAGGAGCGGCGCGATGGGGTGATCGAGGGACCGCTCGTGGGGGAGAGACGAGGGAGGGTGGGCGAGCGTGGGTTGGGAACAAGGGAATGAGCCAGCGAGGGGCTGGTTCCCTCACGCAAGGCTCTGGCGGCGGCTGGGAGGAGTGAGGAGTGGGAGGAGAATTAGGTTAGGGTTTGGGGATGGGGGTTATATACCTCCTGGGTATAGGTGGGCTGGTGGGGTGATGGGATGGGCTGGCCGGCTGGGCCGGTTGGCCTAGTTGGCCCGGTCCGGGGGGCTTTTTCTTATTTGTTTTGTTTTAGTTTCTTTTTAAATTTTGTTTTATGAAATATGTAACTAGTTCCTAATTTAGTTTTAATATTTATGTCACTACCACAAAAAGGTTTAACCCCAAATAAAAATAGTCTAGTATTTTATAAAATATAAAAGGCATTTATTTAATTGGTTTGTTGTTGCTTTAATTCTTATAGTGCATCTAAAACACTTTATAAAAATGTGGTTTTCAACATGACAATATCAGGAGAATAATTGCCACACTTTGAGCATTTTTGTTTTGACATTTGAAAACTTTATTCGTTTGACTTTATTTTAAATTTGAATTTGAACGACTTTGAATTAACACGAGATTAACAATATCAATCACGGTGATGTTTCATCATTAGCATAGGATTACTCTAGCTTGATTACACGGGTTACTGTAGCACAAATCTGGGGATGTCACACGAGTGCCAAGTGTGAGCTGCTCTTTTTTGCATGTTTTTGGGTTTTCAAGAATATTGTACCAAATGATGTCCAAATATGCCAAAACTTTTTGATGATTTTTTCTAGACAAAATAAGGACTTGGAAGCTTTGGAAGGTGACCGGAGCAACATTCCAGTTAAGTAACATTTGTAGTTGTACAAGACCAGAGCACAACTCCGATTCGTCATGTAACCATGGACACGGCTATTCGAATAGATAAGTTCTTCCCTGTAGGGGTGCATAACATATTCCCCGTCACGCTCGATAACACTCTGGTCGGACACACTTTTCTGGGTCATACCAAGCCTCGGAATATAGACACGTCGCATCCTCACCTAGACTCAACACAGAGTCCAGCCCGCCGGTCTAAATCCTAAGCGCGCAGGGGTCATGGGCCCATCACCCTTTACACTCATGCATGATGCGTGGGCGGCCGAGGTCAGTCCTAGCACCCCTAATTACAAGCGCAATGCATATCCGGACAACTCGGGCGCGCGCCGCTCCATTGCTGACGTGTGAAGAGGTTTGGCTGATAGCACAACGTCGAGTATCCATAATTCTTCCCAGTAGACGGTTAGTGCATAATAAGGCCTTCCGAGCAAACCAGATCAAATACACAAATCCATTAACATTTTAATTAACTAAACGACACAACCACGCGGGAATCCACCCGCCAAACATTATTCATTAATGTTCCCAGTATCATGGTCAAGTCACTGTGTGGTTGTAACATCAGGGGGATTCGAGGTATCACCGTCGTTGGATTCTGAACGATGTAACCGTCAAGGTGGACTTAGAGGAATCACCCTTGAGGGTCTCACACTTGAGGGGTTGCACGACAGAGTCTTCGTGGGAGTGGTGAAGGAGGAATCACCCTCGATAACCACGACCGACTAGTTGCAATACACAGATATCATCATGAGTACTCCGCGAGGTGTCACCCTCCCTACCTGATAGTAGCTCTACAGCTTCGTACAACTAAGGGGGGGGTGTAAGTGTTGTGTCGGATCTTGGCTCGTCAATGAGGGATCGAGACTCGACAATAAAACGGGCAACTGGACTAAGGGGCTCAGAGGGGATGTCTGCTCCACCTATACTAAGCTATTTAAAGTGCGGTACTACAAGTAGCAGTTGATGTCAACTGTTCTTCCCTTGCAACGGCACCAGAAGAATGCTGCTAGCACTCCCCGGCAATCAAAACTAGAAGAATGTTGTTGACGCCCACCAGTGCGTGGGATCGTAGTAGTTTTCGAGGGTAGAGTATTTGACCCAAATTTGTTGGTACGCCTATAGGAGGTGAGAGGATACTCTCAAGTATTAGCAGCTGAATATGTCAGATTCAACCACACCTGAAAGATTAGTATCTGCAAGCAAAGTATCAGTAGCAAAGTAGTATGATAACAACGGTGTCAGAAACGATCTGTTGACGGTAGACTATTCCTAACGATTGTATCAATGGCGCCAAGTTGCCGCGTTGACGGAAGTTGTCAGTTCCCGTCAACGTCCAGCGAACCAAAATTGTAGCAGGTAGCAGCAGTGTAACGAGCAATAGCAGCGGCAAGGAACGGCAGTAGTGACAACAGTAGCAAGTAGCAACAGTATCAAGCAACAGTAGTAGCAACAGTAGCAGCAGAGCAAGACAAGTAGCATCAGTAGCAACAGTAGTAACAGCAGCAGTAGGACAAACTCATAGGCCATGGGTCGGTGATTTATTTGCATGATATTCATCATGCAACAGTTATAACACGCAGAGATATGTGGCTAGCTCCCGTTCGTCAATGTGATGTAGGCATGCATTCCGTGTGTCGTCATACGTGCTTAGGGAAAAGAACTTGCATGACATCTATTCTCCATCCCTCCCGTGGCAGCGGGGTCCAAAAGGAAACTACGGGATATTAAGGTTCTCCTTTTAATAAAGAACCGAACCAACGCATTAGCACTTGGTGAACACATGAATTCCTCAAACTATGGTCATCACCGGGAGTGGTTCCGGTTATTGTCACTCCGGGGTTGCCGGATCATAACACATAGTAGGTAACTACAACTTGCTAGATCGGATCTAAAACAAACATATATTGGTGACAACATAATAATTTCAGATCTGAAATCATGGCACTCGGGCCCTAGTGACAAGCATTAAGCAAGGCAAAGTAGTAGCAACATCAATCTCAGAACATAGTGGATACTAGGGATCAATCCCCATCAAAACTAACTCGATTACATGATAGATCTCATCCTACTCATCACCGCCCAGCGAGCCTACGAATATATTACTCACGAATGACGAAGAACTTCATGGAATTGGAGAGGGAAGAAGGTTGATGATGACGATGGCGACGATTTCCCTCTCCGGAGCCCATGACGGACTCCAGATCTTCCCTCCAGATGAAGAACAGGTGGTGGCGGCGCCTCCGTATCGTAAACGCGATGAAAACCTTCTCTTTTTATTTTTTCTGGGACAAAAGTAAACTTATAGACCTGAGGTTGGGGGCGGCAGAGCCGTGTGGGCCCCACAAGCCTGCCCACCGCCACCAGGGGGGTGGTGGCGGAGCCAGGACTTGTGGCCCACTCGTCCACCCCCTCAGGTGGAACTTGGCGCAGATATTTTTCTTATTTTCCAAAACTGCTCCCCGTAAATTTTCAGGACGTTTGGAGAACTTTGATTTCTGCACAAAAATAACACCAAGGCAATTCTGCAGAAAACAACGTCAGTCCAGGTTAGTTCCATTCAAATCATGCAAATTATAGTTCAAAACAAGGGCAAAAGAGTTTGGAAAAGTAGATACGATGGTGACGTATCAACTCCCCCAAGCTTAAAACCTTGCTTGTCCTCAAGCAACTCAGTTGACAAACTGAGAGAGAAAGAAAAACTTTGACAAACTCTGTTTGATCTTGTTGTTGCAACTATTTCTAACTCATAACCAGAATTTCAGACGGTAAACAAATATCAATGGCATAATCAGCTAACGAGCAAATAATAATGAGTTTCAAATATCAACACTTCAATCAAAACAAGCATGAAGCAATATGAATAGGTGGTTTCTCGCTAGCTCTTTCTGAGACCGCAAAACATAAATGCAGAGCACTTTCAAAGATCAAGGGCTGACTAAACATTGTAGTTCATAGCAACGAAGATCCAGTCATAGTCATACTCAATATCAATCAAAAGCAAAGCATAAAAATGACAGAGGTGCTCTCTAATTGGTGCTTATATAAGAAGATGATGACTCGACAGGAAAATAAATAGAGAGGCCCTTCGCAGAGGGAAGCATTGATTTGCAGAGGTGCCAGAGCTCAAGCTTTGAAAACATAGATAATAATTTTGGGTGGCATGCTTTCATTGTCAACGCAATGACCAAGAGTTCTCAATATCTTCCATGCTACTCATGCTATACGCGGTTCCCAAACAGAAAAGTGAAGTTTTAACTCCCCCACCACCAATCAATCACACTCCACGGCTAGCCGAATCCTGGGGTACCGTCCATACTAATATCAATCCGGGGGGAGTCTTGTTTTACGGTTATGTTTTCGATTTAAGCGTGGAACTGGGCATTCCAATTACCGGCCCCTTTCTCGTGAATGACAGTGAGTAAACACATGTCGAGGATAACACTCCTAGCATGGAAGATACCAATAGCCCCCTGTCACCACATGAGCGGTTCAGGCATGCAAAACAGATTATTTCTTGAAGGTTTAGAGAATGGCACATGCAAATTTACTTGGAACGGCAGGCAGATACCGCAAATAGGTAGGTATGGCGGACCCCCATGGAAAAACTTTTGGGTTTATGGAAGTGGATGCACAAGCAGTATTCCGCTTAGTACAAGTGAAGGCTAGCAAAAGACTGGGAAGCGACCAACTAGAGAGCGACAATAGTCATCAAGATGCAATGAGTTTGACTAACATTGAATGCAAGCATGAACAGGATATAAATCACCATGAACACGAACATCATAGAGGCTATGTTGATTTTGTTTCAACTACATGCATGAACATGCGCCAAGTCAAGCCACTTGAAACATTCAAAGGAGAATACCATCCTATCATACTACATCATAGTCATCTCAAAATCTATGTTGGCATTCAAGACAAACCATCTCAAAATCTCACAACAAAGCTGAATCTAGGTCGACAAGCTGGTCATATTTACAAAAACAAAATAGATAGAGTTCATACCACCTTTTCAGTCTCAGTCACTTCATCATATATCATCATTGTTGCCTTTCACTTGCACGATCGGACGATGTGAACAGTAATAAGAGTGCTCGTGCATTGGACTAAGCTGAATCTGCATGCACACACAAAGGAGAAGACAAAGTAATATGGTTCTTTGGAAGCTAAACATGTAAGCATATAAGAACCACTAAGCATTGTAACCAATATCTTCTACCTCGACACAAAGAAATAGAAAACTATTTACAAGGGAAAGCTCCCAACAAGCAAAACAAGAAAGAAAAATCTTTTTGGGTTTTCTCAAAAGGACACAAAACAAGAAAACAAGAAAACGAAAATAAACTAGCATGGATAATACAGTGGCAAAGTGTAAACACCGGCTAACAAAGGGAAAGCATAAGCATGAATGTAAAGTCGGTGAGAACCACGTACTCCCCCAAGCTTTGGCTTTTAGCCTAGCTTGGTCTACTCCCATGGATGGTCCTGGCGAAACCCAAAGTCATAATGGTTGTTATACGGGAGTGCTGCAGCCACTGCCTAAATAGCTGCCTCACGAAGTCGAGCAGCCGTCGCCTCCCTCTCATACTCCTCTGCCTCTCCTATGGTTATGTAGTATCTTCGTTTTACCTGAAAGTCAAAGAAAGTAGGAGCAGGAAGGGTAATATGGAAAACACGCTACCGGTTAAATATCTAGCGGTATAGGAGGGATCCATGATCTCTCTCAAGGAACTGGTAGCGTGTTAGAGCGACACGATCAAGGTAGGCTGAACGGAGAGGAGGGTCTTCTGGACGGATGGAAACTCCAAGAAAATTCGCTAAGCGTGTAGCATAAACTCCACCAAAAAAATCCCCCTCACTGGCATTTTTATTCAGCCTCCTTGCTATTATAGCTCCCATATTGAAGCTCCTGTCACCTGTTACTGCGCTCTTAAGGATACTAAGGTCGGAAGCGCATAGGTGACAATATGCACCCTTGCCGTTAATGCACCTACCTATGAAGAGGGCAAGGTAGTGCAAGGCAGGGAAATGGATGCTACCTATGGTGGCTTGCGTGATATCTCTGGTTTCTCCAACATTTATACTGGAGACAAAGTATCTAACCGAAGACTTAGAAGGATCATTAATACTACCCCATCGGGTATCCTGCAAATCCTATTGAAATCCTCCACATCCACGGTATAGGATTTATCGTACAGATCAAACAGTATGGATGAGTCACGGCCAACTGAAAATTTAAATCTATGCATGAAAGAGGCAGTGAGCATAGCATACTATTCACATTTATCTGAGAGTAATTCTTCTAACCCGGCATTGCGGACAAGTGTGTCAAACTCATCCTTGAAACCTGCTTCGATCATGAACTCATCGAAAGTCCATTCACATGGTTCTACCGGTGCGTCCCTTAGTTGAAAAGGTTCGGGCTCCCGAAAAGAAAGACGAGGACCCTTCTTACTTGAGGAACCACCATGAAACTTCCTCCGGAACATAATTTCCTTTTGCTGAAATTTTTGAAGTTCAAGAGAAAAGTGAATGAAGACCAACCATACCTTGTAGCAACTACTCCTACTAGTGCCTAGAGACCGTATCACACGCTAAAACTACTTGGCACCAGCTAAAAGCAACCTTTCAAGCTCAAGAACAGGGTCACCAAGGTAGCAAGAATATGCGAAGGATAAAGCACTGGAGAAAAAACTAATTGGACTAATGGAGGAGTCACTTACCAAGGAGTAATTTCCCTAAAACGGTTCGGAGAATGGTGCCTTGAGCAAGGAGATTGAAAATCACAGCCAAATGAGCAAGAACACGGGTTTGAGCTGCGAAACAATTTTTTCTGGAGGTGGAAGAAGAGGCTGGGAGCTGGAATGAGTGGAGGGGTTGCCTGTGGGCCCCACAAGCTTGCACCCCGCCACCAGGGGGTAGGTGGCGGTGGCAGGGCTTGTGGCCCACTGGTAAGGGCCCCAGGCCAGCTCCCAGGCCCAGAAATTTTCAAAAATTCCAGAAAAAATCATACTAATTTTTCAGGACCATCGGAGAACTTTTATTTTCGAGGTATTTTTCTCCGGGACGCTAAAACAGAAAACGGGAAAAGCTAAACTAATTCTATCATTTTTCTTCTAAGAAACCGAAAATGAAAGCTTAAAACAGAGGTATGTGACTCTTTGATTCATCCGTTTCATGGTCATCAAAAGAAATTCGTCAATGGGGTTTATCAAGTCCTTATGAAAAAACCTTCTCGAATCGCATGAGAGAACGGAGAATTTTCGAATAGCCATTAAGTCACCTCAATGGGGATATTTATCTTCCCAACAAGCAAATCATAGTTCATCTTGACACGAGCAATAGGGCATTCAAAGCTCCCAATGAGAATCGATGAAGTCTTTTTGATAGCATTAATGCAATGTACTTGATATCGTTTGTTTGGAAAGTACACTTTGTGCTCATTACCGTTGACATGGAAAGTGACATTGCCTTTGTTGCAACCTATAACAGCCCCTGCAGTGTTTAAAAAGGGTCTTCCGAGGATGATAGCCATGGCATCGTCCTCGGGAATATCCAAGATAAGAAAGTCTGTTAAGATAGTGGTGTTAGCAACCACAACAGGCACATCTCGCAAATGCCGATAGGTAAAGCAGTTGATTTGTCGGCCATTTGCAGAGAAATTTCAGTGGGCGTCAACTTATCCAACTCAAGTCTACGATAAAGAGAGAGCGACATAACACTAACACCGGCTCCAAGGTCACATAAGGCAGTTCTTACGTAGTTTCCTTTAATGGAGCAAGGTATAGTGGGCACTCGAGGAGCACCAAGTTTTTTAGGAGTTCCACCTTTAAAAGTGTAGTTGGCAAGCATGGTGGAGATCTCAAGATCTGGTATCTTTCGTTTATTAGTCACGATATCTTTCATGTACTTGGCATACAGAGACATCTTGAGCATATCAGTTAACCGCATCTGCAGAAAGATGGGTCTTATCATCTCAATGAAGCGCTCAAAATCGTCATCATCCTTTTTCTTGGATGGCTTAGGAGGAAAGGGCATAGGTTTCTGAACCCATGGCTCTCTTTCTTTACCATTCTTCCTAGCAGTGAAGTCATTCTTATCGTATTTCTTAGGTTGTGGATTATCAGGATTAACAATAGGTTCAATCTCCACATCCTCATCATTGCTAGGTTGAGCATTATTATGAACATCACTGTCCATATTGTCACGAGGTTCATGTTCATCACCAGATTATGTTTCTGCATCTGACGCAGAAATATCATTAGGTTCTTCAGGTCTGACTGTATTTGGTGAACTCGCATGTAGGTTTCTATCATCCTTCTTCTTCTCCTTAGGATGACTCAGTGTATCAACATTGATTCCTTGAGAATCTTGATCAATTCTCTTAGGATGACCTTCAGGATACAAAGGTTCCTGAGTCATTTTGCCTCCTCTAGTAATGAGTCTGACAGAGTTGTCATTCAGTTCATTGAGCTGGTGATTCTGAGCTTTAAGTACTTGTTCTACCTGAGTAGTAATCATAGAGGCATGTTTACTCAGAAGCTTTAGATCGTTGACATTTCTGTCTACACAAGCACTTAAATGGCTAAGCATACGAGTACTTTGTTCCAAATGTCTGCTAACATAATCATTGAAACTCTGTTGTTTGGCAACAAAGTTGTCAAATTCGTCAAAGCATAGGCTAGCAGGTTTATCAAAAGGAATATCACTCTCATAAAACCTACGCAAAGAGTTCACTTCTACTACATGTATCGGGTTATCGAGACCATTGATCTCTTCGATAGGTGGTAGATTTTTGACATCTTCAGATCTAATGCCTTTCTCTTGCATAGATTTCTTGGCTTCTTACATATCTTCGAGACTGAGGAATAGAATACCTCTTTTCTTCGGAGTTGGCTTAGGAGGTGGTTCAGGAATAGTCCAAGCATTATCGTTGACCAAGATGTTATTCAGTAGAGTCTCAGCTTGTTCTACAGTTCGTTCCCTAAATACACAACCGACACAACCATCTAGGTGGTCTCTAGAGGCATCAGTAAGTCCGTTATAGAGGATATCAAGTATCTTGTTCTTCTTAAGAGGGTGATTAGGCAAAGCATTCTGTAGCTGGACGAGCCTCCCCCAAGCTTGTGGAAGACTCTCTTCTTGGAATTGAGCAAAGTTGTATATTTCCTGCAAGGCAGCTTGCTTCTTATGCACAGGGAAATATTTCTCATAGAAGTAATAGACCATCTCCTGGGGACTACTCACACATCCATGAGCAAGAGAGGTGAACCAGACTTTAGCATCATCCTTTAGAGAGAAAGGAAACAGCTTAAGGATATAGTAGTGGCGGATCTTCTCCTCATTAGTGAAAAGGGTGGCTATTTCGTGTAGTTTGGCAAGATGGGCTATGACCGTCTCAGACTCATAACCGTGAAAAGGATCAGATTCGACTAGAGAGATTATCTCAGGGTCGACATAGAATTCATAATCCTTATTGGTGATAAAGATAGGTGAAGTGGCAAACTTCGGGTCATATTTCATCTTAGCTTCCCGAGATTTTTCCTTCCAATTGGCAAGTAATTTCTCAGCGTCATAGGCATCCTTACACGCAAGAAAATCCTCAGCTATCTCTCCCTCCATAACGTAACCCTCAGGTGTATCAGGAAATTCATATCTAGGAGAGCTAGATCTAACAGGAGCAAAAGCAGGTTCTATCTCAATAGTATCAGCTGTATCAGAAGCATCACGAGCATTGGCAGTAACTCTAGCAATATGAGCATCAAGGAACACTCCTAGTGGAACATCAGGCAAAGTAGTATCTCTAGCAGTATCAAGCATAGCATCATCAGGCAAAATAGAAACTCTAGCATCATCGGGCAAAGCAGTATCAAGCATAGCATCTCTAGCAGTATCAGACATAGTATCAAGCAAAGTATCATCAGGCATAGTATCAAGCATAGCATCTCTAGCAGTAGCATCATAAGCATCATCAAGCACAGGCGACATATCAAGATTTCTAGCAGGAGGTGATGTCACAAACTTACTCATAACTGAAGGTGAATCAAGTGCAGAGCTAGATGTCAATTCCTTACCTCCCCTCGTAGTTGAGGGCAAGACTTTGGTCTTCGGATCCTTCAGATTCTTCATAGTGATCAGCAAATATAAATCCCAAGTGACTCAGAGAATATAGCAATACCTCCCCGACAACGGCGCCATAAAAATACTTGATGTCAACTGTTCTTCCCTTGCAACGGCACCAGAAGAATGCTGCTAGCACTCCCCGGCAATCGAAACTAGAAGAATGTTGTTGACGCCCACCAGCGCGTGGGATCGTAGCAGTTTTTGAGGGTAGAGTATTCGACCCAAATTTGTTGGTACACCTATAGGAGGTGAGAGGATACTCTCAAGTATTAGCAGCTGAATATGTCAGATTCAACCACACCTGAAAGATTAGTATCTGCAAGCAAAGTATCAGTAGCAAAGTAGTATGATAACAACGGTGTTAGAAACGATCTGTTGACGGCAGACTATTCCTAACGATTGTATCAATGGCGCCAAGTTGCCGCGTTGACGGAAGTTGTCAGTTCCCGTCAACGTCCAGCGAACCAAAATTGTAGTAGGTAGCAGCAGTGTAACGAGCAATAGCAGCGGCAAGGAACAGCAGTAGTGACAGCAGTAGCAAGTAGCAACAGTAGCAAGCAACAATAGTAGCAACAGTAGAAGCAGAGCAAGACAAGTAACAACAGTAGCAGCAGTAGTAACAGCAGCAGTAGGACAAACACGTAGGCAATGGGTCGGTGATTTGTTTGGATGATATTCATCATGCAACGGTTATAATACGGAGAGATATGTGGCTAGCTCCCGTTCGTCAATGTGATGTAGGCATGCATTCCATGTGTCGTCATACGTGCTTAGGGAAAAGAATTTGCATGCCATATATTGTCCATCCCTCCCGTAGCAGCGGGGTCCAAAAGGAAACTACGAGATATTAAGGTTCCCCTTTTAATAAAGAACCGGACCAACGCATTAGCACTTGGTGAACACATGAACTCCTCAAACTATGGTCATCACCGGGAGTGGTTCCGGTTACTGTCACTCCGGGGTTGCCGGATCATAACACATAGTAGGTAACTACAACTTGCAAGATCGGATCAAAAACAAACATATATTGGTGACAACATAATAATTTCAGATCTGAAATCATGGCACTCGGGCCCTAGTGACAAGCATTAAGCATGGCAAAGTAGTAGCAACATCAATCTCAGAACATAGTGGATACTAGGGATCAATCCCCATCAAAACTAACTCGATTACATGATAGATCTCATCCTACTCATCACTGCCCAACGAGCCTACGAATAGATTACTCACGAACGACAAAGAGCTTCATGGAATTGGAGAGGGAAGAAGGTTGATGATGACAATGGCGACGATTTCCCCTCTTTGGAGCCTAAGACGGACTCCATATCTGCCCTCCAGATGAAGAACAGGTGGTGGCGGCGCCTACGTATCATAAACGCGACGAAAAACTTCTCTTTTTATTTTTTCTGGGACGAAAGTGAACTTATAGACCTGAGGTTGGGCGCGGCAGAGCCGTGTGGGCCCCACAACCTTCCCACCGCCACCAGCGGGTGGTGGGGGAGCCAGGGCTTGTGGCCCACTGGCCCACCCCCTCAGGTGGAACTTGGCGCAGATATTTTTCTTATTTTCCAAAACTGCTCCCCGTAAATTTTCAGGACGTTTGGAGAACTTTGATTTCTACACAAAAATAACACCAAGGCAATTCTGTTGAAAATAGCGTTAGTCCAGGTTAGTTCCATTCAAATCATGTAAATTATAGTCCAAAACAAGGGCAAAAGAGTTTGGAAAAATAGATACGATGGAGACGTATCAGCAGTTTATCAAAAATAGGCTATGCATCAGATATAGGAACTAACGACAAAAGTAGCATTGCCATGGTGTTGTTTTTGCCCTTGTTTTGGATATAGGTTCTCCATCGTATCTACTTTTCCAAACTCTTTTGCCCTTGTTTTGGACTCTAATTTGCATGATTTGAATGGAACTAACCCGGACTGACGTTGTTTTCAGCAGAATTGCCATGGTGTTGTTTTTGTGCAGAAATGAAAGTTCTCGGAACGTCCTGAAAATTTACGGAGAATATTTCTGGAAAATATGAAAAATACCTGCGCAAAGATCCACCGGAGGGGACGGGCCAGTGGGCCACACGCCCTGTAGCCGCCGCCCCCTGGTGGCGGTACCAAGCTTGTGGGGCCCACGTGGCTCTGCCGCCCCCAATTCCAGTGCTATTTATTCTCTTTTGTCCCAGAAAAAATCAAGATAGAAGATTTCATCGCGTTTGCGATATGGAGGCGCCGCCACATCCTGTTCTTCATCTGGAGGGCAGATCTGGAGTCCGTTTTGGGCTCCGGAGAGGGGAAATCGTCGCCATCGTCATCATCAACCTTCTTCCCTCTCCAATTCCATGAAGCTCTTCATCGTTTGTGAGTAATCTATTCGTAGGCTCGCTAAGCGGTGATGAGTAGGATGAGATATATCATGTAATCGGGTTAGTTTTGACGGGGATTGATCCCTAGTATCCACTATGTTCTGAGATTGATGTTGCTACTACTTTGCCATGCTTAATCCTTGTCACTAGGACCCGAGTGCCATGAGTTCGGATCTGAAATTATTATGTTGTCACCAATATATGTGTCTTTTAGATCCGATCTTGCAAGTTGTCGTTACCTACTATGTGTTATGATCCGGCAACCCCGGAGTGACAATAACCGGAACCACTCCCGGTGATGACCATAGTTTGAGGAATTCATGTGTTCACCAAGTGCTAATGCGTTGGTCCGCTTCTTTATTAAAAGGAGAACCTTAATATCTCGTAGTATCCTTTTGGACCCCGCTGCCACGGGAGAGATGGACAATAGATGTCATGCAAGTTATTTTCCCTAAGCACGTATGACGACACACGGAATGCATGCCTACATCAAATTGACGAACGAGAGCTAGCCACATATCTCTCCGTGTTATAACTGTTGCATGATGAATATCATCCTAGGGTAGGGTCATAGGCCTGCCCTATAGGTCCTACCTAAGGACTACCCTTCATAAGGGACAAGGCCCTTAGTCAGTTCCGACTGAATTAAGGAGTTCCCTTCATCCAGTCGGTGACGATCCCTCCATCATCCAGTCGGAAATGAGCATTCGGAGCGTATCAAACTTACCGACTGGATTCCACTCTGTACATCGTAACCCCCCTGGAGGGCAACGGTCATACGTTTTCATGTACCTTTATTAGCATTTAAGGCATATGTTACCTGTAACGTAGACATTTAATCACCACTACTCCACCCCTGTGCACCGAACCGTTGTGAAGGACAACGTACTCTATATAAGTCGCCCTTCTCCACTGGTGCAGGGGTTGGCCATTCACTGTAATCCATATTCCACTCGACATCAAGCTCCCAAGAGCAATGAGACGTAGGGCTTTTACCTCCACCGTAGAGGGGCCTGAACTCAAACAACCTCGCCGTAGCTAAGGCTCTGCCCATCCTTTCGTACCCCATACATCTACTGTAAGACTTATACCCACGACAGTTGGCGCCCACCGTGGGGTAGGCGTCTGAGCGACTTTTCGGCGAGTTTGCGACTACATCTTTTCATCATGTCGTCCGGTGGAGGTCTGTGCATGGGTCGCGAGATCCTCTTCGGCGCTCTCTCCTTCATTGTCGACGATTCGGCATGGCTTCGGGATTCTCCTCTCGACGTCGAGGCGCTCCCCAGTCGCGGGGCTAAGCATTTCCATGCCAGCGCCCGTGGCATCCTTCTTTTCCAGCAGTCGGCTCCGGTGTCGACCTTCGCCCCCGTCACGCGCCGCAACAAGCGGTCCCGTCGTCCGCGGCTCCAGCATTGGGTGCAACACGCCCAGGCGCGCTAGAGCACGTCTTCACAAGTGGCGGTCCTCGAGTCGGTTGTAGTTGCGCCGCCGTCCCAACGCTCGGACTCAGTTCCGACTGAGTTTCCTTCCGAGTACGGGGGTCGCGGACCTAAAGCCGAAGTGCACATGGCCAACTCCCATGAAAGTCCCAGCCAAACCGGCCGGAACGAGCACGAGGTCGGCGAAACCTCCGGCGCTCGCCATCAACCCCGCCGTTCTGCCAGTCGGCGCACTCGTCACAGCATCGTGAAGGTGTTCCGCACACCCATACTCAACTTGGCTGCCGGTGCCAAGATAGTCGATTCCCTCCAGCCGACTGATTCATAGGCTGGTAGAGGGACGAGCAGATCCGTGCCCTGCTGCACACGGCGCAACAGCAAAATTCGGCGGTCTCCTAGTCGCACAACAGGATCCACAATAGTTCTGTTCGCGCGAACACGCATCGGTCAGTACACAACCCCGGTTCTCATCAGCAACACACGGGAGGCAGCCGTTGCTTGAATCCCGAAGATCGTCACCGTTCACGCACCCCTCCGTGGGGTGGGCCCTACGGGCCCCGACATCATGATGATCGGCGTTCGGTCGGTGACACTTATGATCCAAGGCCTGACGCAAGAGGATATATCGCCCAGAGGAGGGTCGACAGGGGCCGGGCCCACCTTGATGGTCACGACATAGACCGTCCGAGTGGAAGCAAGACCATTGTCTCTGGCCCCGAGTGTTTCAGTCGAGCCGTCCGTTCGGCTGACATCCCTCCCAACTTCCGATTGGCGACGGGGATCATCAAGTTTACACGAGAATCCAAGCCAGAAACGTGGCTGGACGACTACCGAGTGGCAGTCCAGATCGGCGGTGGAGACGACCAGGTCGACATGAAACGTCTCCCCCTGATGCTCGACGGCTCGGCACGAGCGTGGCTGAACCAGTTGGCTCCTTCAAGCATCTATAGCTGGGCAGATCTGGCCCGAGTCTTCATCAGGACCTTCGAGGGGACGTGCAAACGCCCTGCTGGTCCCGTGGAGCTCCAGCACTGCGTCCAGAAGCAGAATGAGCCCCTGCGCGATTTCATCCAGCGTTGGACAACCCTCTACCACACGGTGGAGAACGTCACAGAGCACCAAGCAGTCTGCGCCTTCAAGGCAGGCGTGCGGTACAGAGATCTGTACCTGAAGTTCGGTCGAACGGGCGACATCTCCATGAGCAAGATGATGGAGATAGCAGCACGCTATGCAAATGGCGAAGAAGAGGACCATCTTCGTAGCGGCAAGCACAAAGCATTCGCCGATGGAGATGGGAACAACACTCGGAAGCAGAAGCAGAAGGCTCCGTCCACTCCGCAGGCAGAGGCCGCAGCCGTTACCAATGCCAATTTCAAGGGCAAGGGGAAGGCTCAGTTCACCCCCAAGAAGAAGCAGTTCGGAAACCACATCCTGGACCAGCCATGTCCAATCCACACGAAGATGGATGAAGAGGGCAACACCATATTTCCGAAGCATACCACTCGGCAATGTCGCCTCCTGATCCAGGGGTTCGTCGAAGGGCAGCCGAGTGAAAAGGACAATGAACAGGATGAGGAGGACAAGGAGGATCCGTTCCCCCAAGTCCATGCCACGCTGATGATTTTTGCTGACGTTGAAAGCAAGAGTCGACTGAAGTTGGTGAACAGGGAGGTGAACATGGCCACCCCGACCAATCCCACGATCCTCGAATGGTCTCAGACTGCGATCACCTTTGACCAGTCGGATCATCCAGCACACGTACCCACCCCAGGGAGGCAGGCCCTGGTCGTCGACCCGGTGGTAGAAGGAGTCCGACTGCGCAAAGTCCTAATGGACGGCGGCAGCGGCTTGAACATCATGTACGCCGACACTCTCAAGGGGATGGGCATTCTGATGTCCAAACTTAGTGAGAGTAGCATGCAGTTCCATGGAGTCGTCCCTGGACGAAAGGCTAAGTCACTCGGCCAGATCGTGTTGGACGTCGTCTTCGGCTCCGACAAGAACTTCCGCAAGGAAAAACTGACGTTCGAGGTGGTGGACATCCAGAGTGCGCACCACGCGATTCTGGGCCGCCCGGCGTATGCGCGTTTCATGGCCCGTCCATGTTACGTGTACCTGAAGCTGAAGATGCCAGGCCCAAAGGGTGTGATCACTATCACAGGCAATCGGCAGCGGGCCGAGGAGTGTCTGCAGCAGGGATTGAGGATCGCCGAAAAAAAGATGGCTGTCCTCGACCTCGACGAGTACAAGAAGACAGTCGACCCCGCTGACTTGATGCGTTCGAAGAAGCCAGCTTCAGAGTCCGCATTCCAGTCGGCGGGAGAGACGAAGAAGGTCAGCATCCACCCGACGGACGACACCGCTGCTCCGACGAACATCTCCACCACCCTCGATCCTAAATAGGAAGCCGAACTCATCCAATTCCTCCGTGAGAACTGGGACATTTTTGCATGGAAGCCCGCTGACATGCCAGGTGTACCCAGGGAGTTGGCTGAGCACCGACTGCATGTGGATCCTGCTGCTCGGCCTGTTTGAGAACGCCTGCGTCGGTCCGCCGCGCACAAGAGTAAGGCAATCGGAGAAGAGGTGGCTAAGCTTTTGGCATCCAACTTCATTCGTGAGGTACACCACTCCGAGTGGCTCACCAATGTTTTCATGGTGCCCAAGAAGGACAAGTCTCTCCGAATGTGCATCGACTTCAAGCATCTCAATAAGGTCTGCCCGAAAGACCATTTCCCGCTCCCCCGCATCGATCAAATTGTCGATTCGACTGCGGGTTGCGAGCGTTTGTCATTCCTTGATGCCTACTCGGGCTGTCATCAGATCCGTCTGTATGGCCCCGATGAATTAAAAACAGCCTTCATCACCCCATTCGGGTGCTTCTGCTACATCACTATCCCATTTGGTTTGAAGAATGCAGGAGCGACCTTTATGCGCATGATCCAAAAATGCCTCCTTGACCAGATCGGTCGAAATGTGGAGGCGTATATGGATGATATCGTAGTCAAGTCACGCAAAGGTTCTGACCTGCTGACTGACTTGGCAGAAACATTCAACAACCTTCGTAGGTATGATATCAAGCTCAACCCAGCCAAGTGTTCATTCAGTGTTCCCAGCGGAAAGTTACTCGGTTTCTTCGTTTCCGAACGAGGAATCGATGTCAACCCTGAAAAGATCGGGACCATCGTCCAAATGGAGCGGCCGGTCAGAATAGACGATGTTCAAAGGCTCACAGGTTGCCTAGCGGCTTTGAGCAGGTTTATCAGTAGACTCGGCGAGAAGGCACTTCCTCTGTACCGACTCATGAAGAAATCAGATATTTTCAAGTGGACAGACGAAGCTCAAATCGCTTTCGACGACCTCAAAGTCCTACTTTCCACCCAGTCGGTTCTTACTGCTCCGCTCAGTAAAGAACCCCTTCTCGTGTACATCACGGCTACAAATCAAGTCGTCAGCACTGTTCTCACAGTCGAACGCGAAGAAGAAGGCAAAGCATACAAGGTTCAGCGGCCAGTGTATTATGTCTCCGAAGTCCTGACGCCTTCCAAGAAGAGGTATCCCCACTATCAAAAACTTATCTATGGGATTTACATGACTGCAAAGAAGGTGGCTCACTATTTCCAAGACCACTGGGTGTCTGTCGTTTCTGATGCTCCGTTGTCGGAAATCCTCCACAATCGGGACGCATCGATCCGAGTGGCAAAGTGGGCGATGGAGATGTTATACTACGACATCAAGTTCGAGGCCAAGAAAGCTATAAAGTCTCAAGCTCTGGCGGACTTCATAGCAGAATGGGTAGAACAACAACAACCGACCCACATCTACTCGGCTCATTGGACAATGTTCTTCGATGGGTCCAAGATGTTGAATGGCTCCGGCGCTGGCGTTGTGATCATATCGCCAAAGGGTGACAAACTCAAGTATGTGTTACAGATACACTTTGATTCCTCCAACAATGAGGCAGAGTATGAGGCTCTCCTTTATGGATTGCGCATGGCCATCGCACTCGGCGTCCGTCGCCTGATGGTCTATGGTGATTCAGATTTGGTAGTCAATCAAGTGATGAAGGAGTGCGACGTAAGGAACCCCACCATGACCACATATAGCAATGCAGTGAGGAAGCTCGAGAAAAAGTTTGAAGGTCTGGAACTCCACCATGTTCCGCGACTGAAAAACCAAGAAGTTGATGAATTGGCGAAACTTGGATCCACTCGGAGACCAGTCCCGAGTGACGTCTGCCTCGAGCACCTTCACCTTCCCTCAGTTAAAGAAGATCCTTTCACAGAAGAACCAGTACAACCAAAGAGCCCTACAGATCCAACTGAAGTCGAAGTCCCTGCTGTGGTTGATTTGATCATGGAGATTCTTGACATCACCCCCGATTGGACTGTGTCGTTCATTACATACATCCTGAGGCAAGAATTACCAGAAGACGAAGTCCAAGCCAGACAGATCGTCCGCAGGTCAAAGTCGTTCACTGTCATTGATGGCCAGTTGTACAAGGAAAGTGTTTCAGGCGTCCTTCAACGATGCATCTCCCCTGAGGAGGGACAGTTAATCCTGGAAGAAATTCACTCGGGAACCTGCGGTCATCACGCCTCCTCAAGAGCAATCGTCGCCAAAGCATTCAGAGCTGGCTTCTTCTGGTTGCAGGCGAATGAAATGGCGAAGGATATGGTCGACAGATGCAAAGGCTGTCAGTTCTACTCGAACAAATCCCACAAGCCAACGTCCGCGTTGAAGACAATCCCTCTTGTTTGGCCGTTTGCAGTGTGGGGATTAGATACAGTCAGTCCATTCAGGATAGGCCAAGGGGGATTCACACATCTGTTGGTGGCAGCCGACAAGTTCACAAAGTGGATTGAAGCCAAGCCCATCAAGAAACTCGATGCCCTTACAGCCATCAAGTTTGTCAGGGACATCATCTCCTGATTCAGGGTGCCGCACAGCATAATCGCTGACAATGGCACGAACTTTGACTCGGTCAGATTCAAAGGTTTCTGTACAGGCCAAGGTATTCGAGTGGATTTTGCATCTGTGGCGCATCCCCAAACAAACGGGCAAGCAGAGCGGGCGAATGGACTTATTCTGCAAGGTTTGAAGCCTCGACTCCTGCGAGAAGTGGGACATGCTGCCGGCGCATGGGTCACGGAACTGCCTTCGGTGCTGTGGGGTCTCTGCACAACCCCTAATAGATCTACAGGGCGATCCCCGTTCTTCCTCGTTTATGGAGCAGAGGCGGTCCTTCCGAGTGATTTGCTTCACAACGCTCCACGAGTTGAACTCTTCTCCGAAGCCGAAGCAGAGCAAGCAAGGCAAGACGGACTGGATCTTCTGGAGGAGGAGCGCGAGATGGCACTGACTCGCAGCAAGATCTGCGGCGCTTTCACGCACGACACGTCAGGAGTCGTACATTCCAAGCAGGCGACCTGGTGCTCCGAGTGGATCAGCAGAGACCTCACAAGTTGGCTCCCGCCTGGGAAGGACCCTTCATCATCTCCAAGGTGCTGAACAACGGAGCATATCGACTCTACAACCTCGACAGGGAAACGGACGAGCCGCGAGCATGGAACGGAGATCTCCTGAAGCGCTTCTACACGTGACCGTCGACTGAAGCAATGTAAAGAACAAGTATCGTCGAAGTAATACAAAGAAGATTGAGTTTTTGCAGGTTCAAAATTCTTCCGCATTCGCATACTCCGATCTCAAAAAAAAAACTTAGCCGCAATCCCGAATCGTCTAAGTACTAACTTTCTCCGAGTGTGCACTAAACGTCGCACTCGGGGACTTAGCTGCGATCAAGAATCGCCTAAGTACAAACTTTCTCCGAGTGTGCACTAAACGTCGCACTCGGGGACTTAGCTGCGATCCAGAATCGCCTAAGTACAAACTTTGTCCGAGTGTGCACTAAACGTCGCACTCGGGGACTTAGCTACGATCCAGAATCGCCTAAGTACAAACTTTCTCCGAGTGTTCACTAAAACGTCGCACTCGGGGACTTAGCTGCGATCAAGAATCACCTAAGTACAAACTTTCTCCGAGTGTGCACTAAACGTCGCACTCGGGGACTTAGCTGGGATCCAGAATCGCCTAAGTAAAAACTTTCTCCGGCTGTTCACTAAACGTCGCACTCGGGGACTTAGCTGCGATCCAGAATCGCCTAAGTACAAATTTTCTGTGAGTGTGCACTAAACGTCACACTCGGGGACTTAGCTGCGATCCAGAATCGCCTAAGTACAAATTTTCTCTGAGTGTGCACTAAACGTCGCACTCGGGGACTTAGCTGCGATCCAGAATCGCCTAAGTATTAAATTTCTTCGAGTGTGCACTAAACGTCGCACTCGGGGACTTAGATGCGATCAAGAATCGCCTAAGTACAAACTTTCTCCGAGTGTGCACTAACGTCGCACTCGGAGACTTCTCTGCGATCAAGAATCGCCTAAGTAAACAGCTTCCTTCGAGTGTATCTTAGAGATCCACTCGGAGGCTTAGCAGACCCTCACTGAGGCTCATGTAGATGTCAAGACAACTGACAATTACATGAGTAGCAGACCCTCATTGAGACACATGTAGAAGTCAAGACAACTGACAATTACATGAGTAGCAACTCGCTCCGAGTGCGACCTTACGGTCGTGCTTTAAGACTTAGCTGCGATACCGAATCGCCTAAGTAAAAAACTCCCTTCGAGTGTATCCTAGAGATCCATTCAGAGGCTTAGCACACCCTCCTTGAGGCTCATGCAGACGTCAAGACAACTGACAATTACATGCTCCGCATGTTTGCCATTGGCTTCACCAAGAAACGCCAAACAAAAACCACGAGCCAAAATCGTGTCAACAATTCTTTTGCAAAGGAAGAGCAACATATTCGGTTCAAGTTAAAAGTTGGTTTACAGATAGTCAGTTCGGTGTAGATCAAGCTTATCCACACCGAACCATGAATGTGACGGCCAACAGTAGTGGCCAAAGTTTGATACAAATCCACTCGGCATACCGAGGTAAAGTTTTTTCAAGCATCGTCAGGACTGGCACTGGGACTGGCAGGCTCCATGAACGTGTCGAGGTCGATCCCGTCTACGATGCGAGTGGCGCTCTCAAGGAAGTGTTGGGGAACGTCGCATGGGAAACAAAAATTTTCCTACGCGCACGAAGACCTATCATGGTGATGTCCATCTACGAGAGGGGATGAGTGATCTACGTACCCTTGTAGATCGTACAGGAGAAGCGTTAGTGAATGCGGTTGATGTAGTGGAACGTCATCACGTCCCTCGATCCGCCCCGCGAACAATCCCGCGATCAGTCCCACGATCTAGTACCGAACGGACGGCACCTCCGCGTTCAGCACACGTACAGCTCGACGATGATCTCGGCCTTCTTGATCCAGCAAGAGAGACGGAGAGGTAGAAGAGTTCTCCGGCAGCGTGACGGCGCTCCGGAGGTTGGTGATGACCTTGTCTCAGCAGGGCTCCGCCCGAGCTCCGCAGAAACGCGATATAGAGGAAAAACCGTGGAGGTATGTGGTTGGGCTGCCGTGGAAAAGTCGTCTCAAATCAGCCCTAAAACCTCCGTATATATAGGTGGGAGGGAGGGGACATTGCCTTGGGGCTCAAGGAGCCCCAAGGGGGTCGGCCGAGTCCAAGGGGGGAGGACTCCCCCCCCAAACCGAGTTGGACTTGGTTTGGTGGGAGGGAGTCCCCCTTCCTTCCCACCTCCTCCTTTTTTTTTCTTTTTCTCTTGATTTTCTTTGCTTGGCGCATGGAGCCCTTTTGGGCTGTCCCACCAGCCCACTAAGGGCTGGTGTGCCACCCTCAAGGCCTATGGGCTTCCCCGGGGTGGGTTGCCCCCCCGGTGAACTCCCGGAACCCATTAGTCATTCCCGGTACAATTCCGGTAACTCCGAAAACCTTCCGGTAATCAAATGAGGTCATCCTATATATCAATCTTCGTTTCCGGACCATTCCGGAAACCCTCGTGACGTCTGTGATCTCATCCGGGACTCCGAACAACATTCGGTAACCAACCATATAACTCTAATACGCATAAAACAACGTCGAACCTTAAGTGTGCAGACCCTGCGGGTTCGAGAACTATGTAGACATGACCCGAGAGACTCCTCGGTCAATATCCAATAGCGGGACCTGGATGCCCATATTGGATCCTACATATTCTACGAAGATCTTATCGTTTGAACCCTAGTGCCAAGGATTCATATAATCCCGTATGTCATTCCCTTTGTCCTTCGGTATGTTACTTGCCCGAGATTCGATCGTCAGTATCCGTATACCTATTTCAATCTCGTTTACCGGCAAGTCTCTTTACTCGTTCCGTAATACAAGATCCTGCAACTTACACTAAGTTACATTGCTTGCAAGGCTTGTGTGTGATGTTGTATTATCGAGTGGGCCCCGAGATACCTCTCCGTTCACACGAAGTGACAAATCCCAGTCTTGATCCATACTAACTCAACTAACACCTTTGGAGATACCTGTAGAGCATCTTTATAGTCACCCAGTTACGTTGCGACGTTTGATACACACAAAGCATTCCTCCGGTGTCAGTGAGTTATATGATCTCATGGTCATAGGAATAAATACTTGACACGCAGAAAACAGTAGCAACAAAATGACACGATCAACATGCTACGTCTATTAGTTTGGGTCTAGTCCATCACGTGATTCTCCTAATGACATGATCCAGTTATCAAGCAACAACACCTTGTTCATAATCAGAAGACACTGACTATCTTTGATCAACTGGCTAGCCATATAGAGGCTTGCTAGAGACGGTGTTTTGTCTATGTATCCACACATGTAAATGAGTCTTCATTCAATACAATTATAGCATGGATAATAAACGATTATCTTGATACATGAATTACAATAATAACTATATTTATTATTGCCTCTAGGGCATAATTCCAACAGTCTCCCCCTTGCGCTAGAGTCAATAATCTAGCCCTCACATCACCTATGTGAATTACATTGTAATAAATCTAACACCCATACAGTTCTGGTGTTGATCATGCTTTGGCCGTGGAAGAGGTTTAGTCAGCGGGTCCGCTACATTCAGATCCGTGTGCACTTTGCATATATTCACGTCCTCTCCCTCGACGTAGTCGCGGATGAGGTTGAAGCGTCGTTTGATGTCTCTGGTCTTCTTGTGAAACCGTGGTTCCTTTGCTAAAGCAATGGCACCAGTGTTGTCACAGAACAAGGTTATTGGATTCAGTGCGCTTGGCACCACTCCAAGATCCATCATGAACTGTTTCATCCAGACACCCTCCTTAGCCGCCTCCGAGGCAGCCATGTACTCCGCTTCACATGTAGAATCTGCTACGACGCTTTGCTTGGAACTGCACCAGCTTACTGCACCCCCATTAAGAATAAATACGTATCCGGTTTGCGACTTAGAGTCGTTCGGATCTGTGTCAAAGCTTGCATCAACGTAACCTTTTACGGCGAGCTCTTCGTCACCTCCATACACGAGAAACATCTCCTTAGTCCTTTTCAGGTACTTCAGGATATTCTTGACCGCTGTCCAGTGATCCACTCCTGGATTACTCTGGAACCTACCTGCCATACTTATGGCCAGGCTAACATCCGATCTAGTGCACAACACCGCATACATGATAGAACCTATGGTTGAAGCATAGGGGGCGGAGCGCATATGCTCTCTATCTTCATCAGTTGCTGGGCACTGAGTCTTACTCAATCTCGTACCTTGTAGAACTGGCAAGAACCCTTTCTTGGACTGTTCCATTTTAAACCTCTTCAAAACATTATCAAGGTATGTGCTTTGTGAAAGTCCTATCAGGCGTTTTGATATATCCCTATAGATCTTAATGCCTAGAATGTAAGCAGCTTCTCCTAGGTCCTTCATAGAGAAACTTTTATTCAAGTAATCCTTTATGCTCTCTAAAAACTCTACGTTGTTTCCAATCAGTAATATGTCATCCACATATAATATTAGAAACGCCACAGAGCTCCCACTCACTTTCTTGTAAATACAAGATTCTCCAACCACTTGTATAAACCCGAATGCTTGGATCACCTCATCAAAGCGTTTGTTCCAACTCCGAGATGCTTGCACCAGTCCATAAATGGATCGCTGGAGCTTGCACACCTTGTTAGCATTCTTAGGATCGACAAAACCTTCGGGTTGTATCATATACAACTCTTCCTTAAGGAAACCGTTAAGGAACGCCGTTTGGACATCCATCTGCCAGATTTCATAATCGAAAAACGCAGCTATTGCTAACATGATTCTGACGGACTTAAGCATCGCTACGGGTGAGAAAGTCTCATCCTAGTCAACTCCTTGAACTTGTGAAAAACCCTTTTCCACAAGTCGAGCTTTATAAACGGTCACATTACCGTCAGCGTCCGTCTTCCTCTTAAAGATCCATTTGTTCTGAATGGCCTTGCGGCCCTCAGGCAGTACCTCCAAAGTCCACACTTTGTTCTCATACATGGATCCTATCTCGGACTTCATGGCTTCCAGCCATTTGTTGGAATCTGGGCCCACCATTGCTTCTTCATAATTCGCAGGTTCATTGTTGTCTAACAACATGATTGATAAGACGGGCTTACCGTACCACTCTGGAGCAGCACGTGGTCTCGTCGACCTGCGTGGTTCGACAGAAACTTGAACTGGAGTTTCATGATCATCATCATTAACTTCCTCCTCAACCGGCGTCGCAATGATAGAGGTTTCCCCTTGCCCTGCGCCACCATCCAGAGGGATGAGAGGTTCGACAACCTCGTCAAGTTCTATCTTCCTCCCACTCAATTCTCTCGAGAGAAACTCCTTCTCGAGAAAAGCTCCGTTTTTAGCAACAAACACTTTGCCCTCGGATTTGAGATAGAAGGTGTACCCAACTGTCTCTTTTGGGTAACCTATGAAGACGCACCTTTCCGCTTTGGGTTCCAGCTTTTCAGGCTGAAGCTTTTTGACATAAGCATCACATCCCCAAACTTTAAGAAACGACAACTTTGGCCTTTTGCCATACCACAGTTCGTATGGTGTCGTCTTAACGGATTTTGATGGTGCCCTATTTAAAGTGAATGCAGCTGTTTCTAATGCATAACCCCAAAACGATAACGGCAAATCAGTAAGAGACATCATAGATCGCACCATCTCTAATAAAGTACGATTTCGACGTTCGGACACACCATTACGCTGTGGTGTTCCAGGCGGGGTTAACTGTGAAACAATTCCACATTGTCTTAAGTGAGTACCAAACTCGAAACTCAGATATTCACCCCCACGATCAGACCGTAGGAACTTGATCTTCTTGTTACGATGGTTTTCCACTTCACTCTGAAATTGCTTGAACTTTTCAAATGTTTCAGACTTGTGTTTCATTAAGTAGACATAACCATATCTACTCAAATCGTCAGTGAAGGTGAGAAAATAACGATATCCGCCGCGTGCCTCCACACTCATCGGACCACACACATCGGTATGTATGATTTCCAACAAGTCACTTGCACGCTCCATTGTTCCGGAGAACGGAGTCTTCGTCATCTTGCCCATGAGGCATGGTTCGCACGTGTCAAGTGAATCAAATACAAGTGACTCCAAAAGTCCATCAGCATGGAGTTTCTTCATGCGCTTTACACCAATATGACCTAAGCGGCACAGCCACAAAAATATGGCGCTATCATTGTTAACTCTAACTCTTTTGGTCTCAATGTTATGTATATGCGTATCGCTATCAAGATTCAATATGAACAATCCTCTCACATTCGGTGCATGACCATAAAAGATGTTACTCATAGAAATAGAACAACCATTATTCTCTGACTTAAAAGTGTATTCGCAATAAACAAGATCCAGATATAATGTTCATGCTCAACGCAGGCACTAAATAACAATGATTTAAGTTCATCACCAATCCTGACGGTAACTGAAGTGACACTGTGCCGACGGCGATTGCATCAACCTTGGAACCATTTCCTACGCGCATTGTCACTTCATCTTTCGCCAGCCTTCGTCTATTCCGCAGTTCCTGTTTCGAGTTGCAAATATGAGCAACAAAACTGGTATCGAAGACCTAGGCACTACTACGAGAGCCGGTTAAGAACACATCAATAACATGTATATCAAATATACCTGATTTTTCTTGGCCCTCCTTCTTATCTGCCAGATACTTGGGGCAATTGCGCTTCGAGTGACCCATACCCTTGCAATAGTAACACTCCGTTTCAGGCTTAGGTCCAGCTTTGGGTTTCTTCGGTGGATTGGCAACAGGCTTGCCGCTCTTCTTCGAATTACCCTTCTTGCCTTTGCCGTTTCTCTTGAAACTAGTGGTCTTATTCACCATCAACACTTGATGCTCTTTACGGAGTTCAGACTCTGCGACTTTCAACATCGCAAACAACTCGCCGGGTGACTTGTTCATCCCTTGCATGTTGTAGTTCAACACAAAGCCTTTATAGCTTGGCGGCAGTGATTGAAGGATTCTGTCAGTGATAGCCTCTTGAGGGAGTTCAATCCCCAGCTCAGCTAGACGGTTTGAGTACCCAGACATTTTGAGCACATGTTCACTGACAAACGAGTTTTCCTCCATCTTGCAAGCATAGAATTTATCGGAGGTCTCATACCTCTCGATCTGGGCGTTCTTCTGAAAGATAAACTTCAACTCCTGGAACATCTCAAATGCTTCATGACGCTCAAAGCGACGTTGAAGTCCCGGTTCTAAGCCATACAAGACTGCACATTGAACTATTGAGTAGTCCTCCTTACGTGCTAACCAAGCGTTCTTAACATCCTGATCAGCCGTAGCGGGTGGTTCATCTCCTAACGCAGCATTAAGGACATAATCCTTCTTCCCAGCTTGTAAGATTAGCTTAAGATTACGAGCCCAGTCTACAAAGTTGCTTCCATCATCTTTCAACTTAGCTTTCTCTAGGAACGCATTAAAATTCAGGATGACTGTCGCGTGAGCCATGATCTACAACACAAATATATTCAAAGTGGACTTAGACTATGTTCAAGATAATTAGAGTTTAACTTAATCAAATTATTCGCTAAACTCCCACTCAAAAAGTACATCTCTCTAGTCATTTGAGTGGTTCATGATCCACTTACACTAGCTCAAGTCCGATCATCACGTGAGTTGAGTATAGTTTCAGTGGTAAGCATCCCTATGCTAATCATATCATCTATATGATTCATGATCGACCTTTCGGTCTCATGTGTTCCGAGGCCATGTCTGCACATGCTAGGCTCGTCAAGCTTAACCCGAGTGTTCCGCGTGCGCAACTGTTTTGCACCCGTTGTATGTGAACGTTGAGTCTATCACACCCGATCATCACGTGGTGTCTCGAAACGACGAACTGTAGCAACGGTGCATAGTCGGGGAGAACACAATTTCGTCTTGAAATTTTAGTGAGAGATCACCTCATAACGCTACCGTCGTTCTAAGAAAAATAAGGTGCATAAAAGGATTAACATCACATGCAATTCATAAGTGACATGATATGGCCATCATCACGTGCTTCTTGATCTCCATCACCAAAGCACCGGCACGATCTTCTTGTCACCGGCGCCACGCCATGATCTCCATCAACGTGTTGCCATCGGGGTTGTCGTGCTACTCATTCTATTACTACTACACGTTAGTATAAAGACAACCCTATGGCTCCTGCCGGTTGCCGTACCATCGACGTGCAAGTCGATATTTCTATTACAACATGATCATCTCATACATACAATATGTCACATCACATCATTGGCCATATCACATCACAAGCATACCCTGCAAAAACAAGTTAGACGTCCTCTAATTTTGTTGTTGCATGTTTTACGTGGTGACCATGGGTATCTAGTAGGATCGCATTTTACTTGCGCAAACACCACAACGGAGATATATGAGTTGCTATTTAACCTCATCCAAGGACCTCCTCGGTCAAATCCGATTCAACTAAAGTTGGAGAAACCGACACTTGCCAGTCATCTTTGAGCAACGGGGTTACTCGTAGCGATGAAACCAGTCTCCCGTAAGCGTACGAGTAATTTCGGTCCAAGCCGCTTCAATCCAACAATACCGCGGAATCAAGAAAAGACTAAGGAGGGCAGCAAAACGCACATCACCGCCCACAAAAACTTTTGTGTTCTACTCGAGAAGACATCTACGCATGAACCTAGCTCATGATGCCACTGTTGGGGAACGTAGCATGGGAAACAAAAAATTTCCTACGCGCACGAAGACCTATCATGGTGATGTCCATCTACGAGAGGGGATGAGTGATCTACGTACCCTTGTAGATCGTACAGCAGAAGCGTTTAGTGAACGCGGTTGATGTAGTGGAACGTCCTCACTTCCCTCGATCCGCCCTGCGAACAATCCCGCGATCAGTCCCACGATCTAGTACCGAACGGACGGCACCTCCGCGTTCAGCACACGTACAGCTCGACGATGATCTCGGACTTCTTGATCCAGCAAGAGAGACGGAGAGGTAGAAGAGTTCTCCGGCAGCGTGACGGCGCTCCGGAGGTTGGTGATGACCTTGTCTCAGCAGGGCTCCGCCCGAGCTCCGCAGAAAGGCGATCTAGAGGAAAAACCGTGGAGGTATGTGGTCGGGCTGCCGTGGAAAAGTCGTCTCAAATCAGCCCTAAAACCTCCGTATATATAGGTGGGAGGGAGGGGACCTTGCCTTGGGCTCAAGGAGCCCCAAGGGGGTCGGCCGAGTCGAAGGGGGGAGGACTCCCCCCCCCCCAAACCGAGTTGGACATGGTTTGGTGGGAGGGAGTCCCCCTTCCTTCCCACCTCCTCCTTTTTTTTTCTTTTTCTCTTGATTTTCTTTGTTTGGCGCATAGAGCCCTTTTGGGCTGTCCCACCAGCCTACTATGGGCTGGTGTGCCACCCTCAAGGCCTATGGGCTTCCCCGGGGTGGGTTGCCCCCCCGGTGAACTCCCGGAACCCATTCGTCATTCCCGGTACATTTCCGGTAACTCCGAAAACCGTCCGGTAATCAAATGAGGTCATCCTATATATCAATCTTCGTTTCCGGACCATTCCGGAAACCCTCGTGACGTCCGTGATCTCATCCGGGACTCCGAACAACATTCGTAACCAACCACATAACTCTAATACGCATAAAACAACGTCGAACCTTAAGTGTGCAGACCCTGCGGGTTCGAGAACTATGTAGACATGACCCGAGAGACTCCTCGGTCAATATCCAATAGCGGGACCTGGATGCCCATATTGGATCCTACATATTCTACGAAGATCTTATCGTTTGAGCTTCAGTGCCAAGGATTCGTATAATCCCGTATGTCATTCCCTTTGTCCTTCGGTATGTTACTTGCCCGAGATTCGATCGTCAGTATCGGTATACCTATTTCAATCTCGTTTACCGGCAAGTCTCTTTACTCGTTCCGTAATACAAGATCCCGCAACTTACACTAAGTTACATTGCTTGCAAGGCTTGTGTGTGATGTTGTATTACCGAGTGGGCCCCGAGATACCTCTCCGTTCACACGAAGTAACAAATCCCAGTCTTGATCCATACTAACTCAACTAACACCTTCGGAGATACCTGTAGAGCATCTTTATAGTCACCCAGTTACGTTGCGACGTTTGATACACACAAAGCATTCCTCCGGTGTCAGTGAGTTATATGATCTCATGGTCATAGGAATAAATACTTGACACGCAGAAAACAGTAGCAACAAAATGACACGATCAACATGCTACGTCTATTAGTTTGGGTCTAGTCCATCACGTGATTCTCCTAATGACATGATCCAGTTATCAAGCAACAACACCTTGTTCATAATCAGAAGACACTGACTATCTTTGATCAACTGGCTAGCCAACTAGAGGCTTGCTAGGGACGGTGTTTTGTCTATGTATCCACACATGTAAATGAGTCTTCATTCAATACAATTATAGCATGGATAATAAACGATTATCTTGATACAGGAATTACAATAATAACTATATTTATTATTGCCTCTAGGGCATAATTCCAACAGGGTATGGGCAATCCCCTTGGCTTGTGCCAAGCTTGGGGGAGTTGCCCCGGTATCGTACCACCATCATATCTTTTGCCTTTACCTTTGTTTTAGTTTGTTCATTTTCAGTTTTCTCTTTCTCTAGTAGAATATAAGTCTTAGTGTTTTAGTCTTGAGTTTTGCTTTGTGTCACTGCTACGTCAACAAAAGTACTTCCCTGACAATGGTGCCAGAGATCCTTCTGTCGTCTCTTGATCTTGAGTTGGTTTTTCCCTTGAAGAGGAAAGGGTGATGCAGCACAGGAGTAGTAAGTATTTCCCTCAGTTTGAGAACCAAGGTATCAATCCAGTAGGAGAATCTCGTCAAGTCTAGAGTACCTGCACAAACACAAAAGAGCTTGCACCCAACGCTATAAAGGGGTTGTCAATCCCTTCAAGATTGTTCGCAAAGTGAGTTCTGAAGGAGGAAAGTGCAACGAAGTAAAAAGTGTAAGGCTGAAAATATGGTTTGGAGTAGACCCTCGGGGCCATAGTGTTCACTAGAGGCTTCTGTCAAAATAGCAAGACCCCTCAAATCTTCGTTTAAATCTGGATCTTCTGTTCGTAAGAAGATCACATTCGCATCCCTTCAGCAATATGAAGTTTGCAAGGGTTACAGATATCCTGTTTCCCATGATGAGCTACTCCCGCTTGAATAGGCAGGATATTCAGTGCCTTCTCCTGAACGTGCATCATCTCAGCGCCACCGCCGGTAGAACTCCGGTGGACGACAACCATGCCGCATATTACGTTCGGGATAGTTTCTCGCCAAGTTTCATCTCCCGGATCTCCCGGCGATGTTTTTCAAATTGCCAAATTAAACGGAACTTCTCCTGTGCAACAAGGAGCTACAGCTGATCCCACCGATATTCATGGTATTTTTAATGAGGAGAATCAATTTTCGGTGGCAAGTTTGGATTCTGGGCCTATTTCCACTCTCATTAATGAGCTTGCTGAGGTTACCTCCTTCTCTCGGCCCGACCCTAACCTTTTGATGGATATTCCCTCCTCACAAGAGGCCCATCTGGCCTTTGATGAACTCATTAATAGCATGGTTGAGGATATCTTTTCTTTCTCAATTTCCAACGCTCGGGGCCATCTAGGTGCGAACTGCACGGCTTCGCCTGGATTCGCTGACAATACGGTGGGCCACACACGATCTAGAGGAGCCTCTTTTATGCGTAATAATTGTCTTACTTGGAACTGTAAGACACCCACCACCTCCCCTGTCGCTGATATCTCGGGAACTGCTGATACTCTTGGCGAAACAGCAACGCCTGCGGCACAGTTCCGTCCTATCTCATCGCCGTCGCATCCTCGAACTCCCTCCGAGACGCCACCGGTCACTCCGCCACCGCCTCCCGCAATGGCGAACTTTGAGCTTGATCCTGAGTTCTTCCTCCCGCCTCGCCACAACATCATCGATGGAGGACCCGACCGGCTGCCTCGGACCTACACCACGCCTGCGGTCCCCATCACCAGACGTCATGAGCGTTTTGTCATCGCTGACGTCCACCCAACACCCCCGGCTGACAACGTGATTCAGGTACGGCAAGAAGTTGCTGCTCTTCTTCTTCACCAAGGGTTACATGTTTGGTCTGCCCAGCCATGGATTGAGGGTGTTGGATTGTTTGAGCTCTGAGATGCGGTAGAAAGCTATGCAGCGGTCCACATGGTTCCACAGGAACTCGCTCAAAACTCTGTGGTGCGCTTCCTGCATCACGATCAGGGTGTTGGTTTCCGTGGCCAAGAGGGTTTTCGTCAGGGCTGCCTCATGATTCTGGGGGTCCCCCTAGACTTCCGCAACACTGAAGATCTCCGGGCTGCTGTCAATACCTTCGGGGAGTTTCACCATTGGGTAAGTGATGATCCTTACTTGGTTCGCTCTACTGTGTTTGCTTCGTCCCGAGATGACCGGCTGGTCCCTCGCAGTATCAACTTCTCTGAATATGCTGCTTGGGGAGGCACCAAGGTTTCCTGGTCTGCGCCGGTATACATCCTGGGTGCGGCGGCTGCTGAGATTCTGCCTAATGATGAGGATCCCATGCCCCTCAACGGCAACCCTCACCCGCTCCCTGGACATCTCATTCATGATAATCTGCAATTTTCTCTGCTCCCGTATCCTGCGCTGGGTTGGAATGCGGTACCGCTGGCGCCTGAAGACCCAGTGGTTCCTGCTGCTGATGCCGGAGGTTGGGGACAGCCGCCTGCTGCCGCTGATGGAGGAGGATGGGAACCTGAAGAGGCCCCGGAAGCACCTGCTGCTGATCCTGTTCAGGATCAAGAGTTTATGGTGATTGATCAGCCGAGTCCTTCTTCCTCGGATTCGATTCATGAGCTGGTGGACCTTGACCCTCAGCCGCAGGGTGACATGGAGGTGGAACCTGTTGCTCAAGAACCACCGCTGGCTAACCCTGATGCCCCTGATGCTGACATGCCAATGGCTGCCCCGGACAATGATGCTGAGCCGGAGGAAGATGTGCTTGTGATGGAATAGGCACACGATGACAATCCTCTGGCAATTGTCCTCTACAAACCCCCTCACATTCAGACTGACAACATCTTTGTTGGGCTGCAAGGGTTGTGTACGGGCCTCCTCTGCCGCCAGTAATGTCCTAGGCACGCACCTTTGATGCTCTCATGTGAGCTGCTACTGCTATGCACGTACCTCGTCAACTGCAGATGCCAATTCTGGAGCCCATTATGATCCCCAAGCGATCTTGGGCAGTGGCTTTCGACACTGACGCTCCAGAACCTACACCATCAGAGACTGCTAGTACCTCTCTCTCAATGCAGGAGGTAATCCCTCTTAGTCCGTCTTCATCTGCAAAGGACTTATGTTTTCTTTCTCCTGCTCCATCCAAGAAGGGGACACGCAAGAAGGCCACGCCGGTCGTTGACTCCTCTGTCCGTCGGTGTACTCGCGGCTCCATCAAGCGCGATGGCTTCAAACCAATTCTGCAGGAGCTCCCTGTGCACGTCCCCAAGAAGAGGAAGCCCAAGGCCAAGCCAATGCCCTCTACATCGCAGGAGACTCAGGATGTTCAAGTACCTCCTGCCACTCATATCCCAGTGATTCAGGACGTGGGACAGTCACTTGGCATTGCCCCTGAGAAGCTTACCGTGGATCGACTTATGGAAGATCCTGCTGATTCTGCGCCATCGTCTACTAATGTTTAATCGACCTATGTTTATCTGTTACTGTACTGGCTCTATGTACTGTCAAACTTCTGCTTGCGCTGTCTTTTGGTTTTCGGAACCTTGGTCGCACTGGCTATTACATAGCCTTGCTTTTGCTATATATATGTTCTGCAATGGATAGTCGTTCTACGAGAAGTTGGCGTGTGCTGTGTTGGAATGTGCATGGCCTAAATTCGGATCATAGGCAGCATGCGGTCCGTAACAAGATTGATGAGAGCCTAGCTGCTGTGGTCTGCTTGCAGGAAACAAAAATGCAGTCAATACAGTTTCGTGCAGTTAAAGGTTTCTGTCCCAAACGCTTTGATCAGTTTGCTTACTCTCCTTCCAGGGGTGCATCAGGTGGGGCTTATCACCCTTTGGAACTCTTCCATTCTTACTAGCGAATTAGTGGAATGCACACCTTATGGATTGATCATCTCTTTTACCTCAAATCACACGGGTGAATCATGGACTTTAGTTAATGTCTATGGTTCATGTCAAGGAGAGGCCAGAGATCTTTTTGTTAGCTGGCTCTACAATCTTAATATTCCCACTCGGGCTAATTGGTTGCTTCTTGGAGATTTTAATTTCATTAGATCTCTTGACAACAGAAACCTTCCTGGGGCTGATGTGAATGATATGTTCATCTTCAATGAAATTATTGGGCATCTGGGATTGCTGGAACTACCCATTAAAGGCAGATCTTACACTTGGTCCAATATGCAAGATTCCCCTCTTCTAGAGGAGCTTGACTGGTTTTTCACATCAGCCAACTGGATCTCCTCATATCCTCTTACACAAGTGCTACCCCTTGCAAAGACTGCTTCTGATCATGTTCCTTGTGTGGTCACTGTCAATACTTCCATCCCTAAATGCAACCTATTTCGCTTTGAAAACTACTGGGTGGAAATGGAGGGCTTCATGGAATGTGTACAGCAATCCTGGCTCATTCCTTCAAGGAAGATCCACATTACTGCTGTTATTATGGATAAGATGAAGCATCTTAGGCAGGCTTTGAAAAAATGGCAGACAAATCTATCATAGTTAAAAACTTTTATTTCCAGATGTAATCAAGTTGTGCTGTGTTTGGATGAGCTTGAGGAGTTGAGGTCACTTTTCAGACCAGAAGCTAATTTCAGGAAAATTGTCAAATTACATTTGGAACATCTTCTGCATCTTCAGTGCTTGTACTAGAAGAAGAGAGCCACTATCCGATTTGTTAAGGTTGGTGAGGAAAACACTAAATTCTTCCATGCTATGGCCACTGAGAGATATAGGAGGAATTCCATTGCATCTCTCAAGTTAAATGATGGTTCTACCATATCTGATCATGATCAAATTGCTGCATGTTTTTGGGCATCTTTTAAGGATAGAGTGGGAACTTCTCTTGGCATTAACATGGCATTTGATTTACAATCCATGCTACATGAGGTGGAGGGTCTAGACATTCTCACAGAACCTTTTTCTAAGTCTGAAATGGACAAGACTGTTCAGGATATGCCCATTGACAAAGCTCCAGGTCCTGATGGTTTCAATGGTCTTTTCTTCAAGAAATGCTGGCACATTATCTCCCCTGAGTTTTACCAACTTCCCGCTGCTTTCCATGCTGGATAGGCTCAGCTTGTGAACATGAACTCATCTTATATTACTCTGATTCCAAAGAAGAGATCACCTGAACATGTGGGAGATTATAGACCAATATCACTTACTGGAATGGGTCTCAAATTTCTGTCCAAAATGATTGCTAACAGGCTACAGTTGCAGATTGTGAAGTGCCTTCACAAGAATCAGTATGGTTTTATCAAATCTAGGACCATTCAAGATTGTGAGGGATGGACTCTGGAGTACCTGCACCAATGTCATCAATCCAAGAAACCTATAGTTATTCTTAAGCTGGATTTTGAAAAGGCGATTGATTCTGTGGAACATGAGTTCATCTTCCAGATTCTTAAGCACAAAGGCTTCAATGACAGATGGATCCTTTGGGTTAGGCAGCTCCTAACTTCTGTATCATCTTCAGTTCTGATCAATGGTGTGCCTGGAAAGAAGTTCATGTGCAAGAAAGGTGTCAGGCAAGGAGATCCTATGTCTCCACTGCTTTTTGCTATTGCTGCTGATTTTTTACAAACTCTGGTTAATCAACTGCTGGTGGAGGGGCTGATACAGCTGCCTATACCTTGTCATGATAAGGATTTCCCTATAGTGCAATATGCTCATGATACCCTTATCATCCTACCTGCTGATAAATCCCAGTTATTGCAGTTCAAGAAAATGCTCTTACTTTTCTCCCAGTCAAGTGGATTACAAGTGAATTACCACAAATCTGCACTTCTACATGTTAACACTTCTCCTCAGCATCTACAGGATCTGGCAGACTCCATTGGTTGCAAAGTGGGATCTTTGCCCTTCACATATCTTGGCCTTCCTGTTGGGACAACTAAACCAAGAATCATTGATCTCATGCCTCTGGTTGATAACATGGAAAGAAGACTCAGTGCTAGTTCATCTTTTCTTGCTCAGGGGGGAAGGCTGCAGTATTTAAACTCAGCCCTGTCTTCTGTGCCTATCTTCTTTCTATGCAGTCTGGATATCCCACCAGGCATATTGAAGCAGTTGGAGAGATTCAAAGGCAATGTCTATGGAGAAGAAATGGGAATGATCATGCACCCTCTCTTGCTGCTTGGCCTCTGGTGTGCAGGCCTAAAAATAAAAGGGGGGCTAGGAATTATGAACCTAGCAGTCCAGAATGAAGCACTCCTGCTCAAACATGTTGATAAATTCCTCAATCATGCTGATATCCCTTGGGTTCATTTGATTTGGAACACTTACTATCATGACACAGTACCTCAGGGAACTGCACTTTGTGGTTCTTTTTGGTGGAAGGATATCTGTAAACGGCTTGACAAATTCAGATCAGTTACATATGTTGTGCCGAACAAGGATGAGTCCTTCCTGTTTTGGTCTGACTACTGGTTGATTGGAAACTCCATTATGCCACTGGCTGCCAGATTCCAAAGACTGTTTTCTTTTGTGGCTGATCCTTTCTGCACAGCTCAAGAGGTCTTTACTGCCTTTTATGATGACAGCATGCTCTCCATGTTTCACTTACCACTGTCTGCTCAAGCTTATCAGGAACTGCTTTCGGTCCAATCTTTGCTTCAGGACCTGAACCATGATCATCAGGCCTCTGACAGATGGGTATGTGGAAAGGATGCTAAGGTCTACACAGCCAAGAGCTACTACGCTCATATTCATAGCAGTATTGTACCAAACCCTTTACTCAACTGGATCTGGAGAAGCTGTTGTACCATGAAGATTAAGATGTTTGCCTGGATGCTCATGGAGATCACTTATTCTTCAACTGTCTTTTCAATACCAGGGTCTGGAATTACCTGCAGATCACATGGCAGGGTCCATCCATGTGGAGTGCTGCTGTTGCTGCTAAAAGGGACTTTCATAACCCTTTCTTTGTTGAGGTGGTCTTCACTGCATTTTGGAACATCTGGACTATTAGAATGCAAAGGTCTTCAACCAGGAGCAGCCAAAGTTTAGAAAATGGAGATCTGGATTCATTCATGACATTTCTCTGTTAGCTCATAGAATTAAGGCTAGTTTCACGGATGATCTCCATAAATGGGTTTCATTTTTGCCTCCTTGAGGTTTGTAATCCTTGCTCCTCTTCCCCTTTGTACATTCTAATCTCCTCTTGTACATATTGCTCTCATATATGGGAATAAAGGAAACATGGCTGTGGGGGGTTTTCCCTATAGTAGTGGGTCAAAAGAAATAGCAAGTATTACGGTGGGTGAAGAAATTATTGTCGAGCAATTGATATAACCGCGCAAAGTCATGACAATATCAAAGTAGACCGATACTTTCTGCATCTACTACTATTACTCCACACATCGACCGCTATCCAGCATGCATCTAGTGTATTGAGTTCATGACGAACAGAGTAACGCCTTAAGCAACATGACATGATGTAGAGGGATAATCTCAAACCAATGATGAAAACCCCATCTTTTTACCCTTGATGGCAACAACACGATGCGTGCCTTGCTACCCCTTCTGTCACTGGGTGAGGTCACCGCACGGTATGAACCCAAAACCAAGCACTTCTCCCATTGCAAGAATCATAGATCTAGTTCGCCAAACAAAACCCACAACTCAAAGAGAATTACAAGGATATGAAATCATGCATAAGAGAGATCTGAAGAAACTCAAATAAGATTCATAGATAATCTGATCATAAATCCACAATTCATCAGATCTCGACAAACACACCGCAAAAGAAGATTACATCGGATAGATCTCCATGAAGATCATGGAGAACTTTGTATTGAAGATCCAAGAGAGAGAAGAAGTCATTTAGGTACTAGCTATGGACCCGTAGGTCTATGGTGAACTACTCACGCATCATCGGAGAGGTCATGGTGTTGATGAAGAAGCCCTCCGTATCCGAATCCCCCCTCCGGCAGGGCATCAGAACGTGCCCCATATGGGATCTTGCAGAGACAGAAGCTTGCGGCGGTGGAAAAGTACTTTCGATGATCTCCAGATTCTTTTGGGATTTTTAGGGAATATATAGGCGCAAAACCTAGGGCAAAGGAGCCTCAGGGAGCCCACAAGCCTGGTGGCCACGGGCCCCCCTGGCCATGCCATGAGGGCTTGTGGGGATCCCTGGTGGGCCCCTGCCCTGATGTTCCAGAAAAAATCTTTTTGGCAGTTTCATTCCGTTTGGACTCCGTTCAAAATCCTCCTCTGAAAGGGGTCAAAAACATAGAAAAAACAGGAACTGGCACTTGACACTGAGTTAATAAGTTAGTCCCAAAAAATATATAAAAGGCATACAAAACATCCAAAGTTTGACAAGATAATAGCATGAAACCATCAAAAATTATAGATACGTTGGAGACATATCAAGCATCCCCAATCTTAACTCCTGCTCGTCCTCGAGTAGGGAAGTGATAAAGAATGAATTTTTGATGTGGAATGCTACCTAGCATAGTTGTCCTTTCACTACTAGGAAAAGGCCTGCTAGTGGCGCACCTATTTTGGCTACTAATGGCGCACTATAGGTGCGCCACTAGCATCACACCATTAGATTTTTTTAATAATGGCGCACCACAAGTGCGGCATTAGTATCTGGTATACTAATGGCGCACCAGGCAGTGCGCCATTAGTATTGCTCATGGTGTGCCATTAGTATGCCTCTCAGGTGCACCATTAGTATGCCTCCCAGGTGCGCCATTAGTATGCCTCCCAGGTGCGCCATTAGTATGCGTCCCAGGTGCGCCATTAGTATGACCGAGGTGCGCCATTAGTATGCCTCCCAAGTGTGCCATTAGTATAGCCCATGGTGCTCCATTAGTATCTGGTATTCTACCATATATATGTTTTGTTTCAAAACCACAAATTCAACAGCACATAACATATATATCAAATATATAATACATAATATGTGCCCAATAGTTTTACTGATCCACAACGCATAACATATATGCAAAGTTGCATAACAAATTTCATGATCCATATATCAAAACTCCATAGCATCCATACATCCAAAATTCCATAGCATCCATACATACATAGTTCCATAGCAACAACGATACTTTGCGGGCATTAGTAAGTAATATTTGGCACTAAAACAAATGCCTTCATGTCCATATCGTAGTCCAAAGAGCATCCGCGTGGCAATGGGTGGGTTCATCCTCCTGGTTGTAATCACCGTCGACGTCCTCGTCCTCCCGTCGTCGTCCTACTCCAATGTAAATAAATAGCAACACCAGAAAATCACAAAGTAATGACATTTTTTGCAAGGTACAGAGAAATGACTGATACGATCAAATATCAATAAACATCAGCAGAGTCAAGTATGCATGCCAATGTCATTAGCAAAGTACAGAGTAATGACTGACATAATCAAAATGTCAACAAACATCAGCAGAGTCAAGTATGCATGCAAATGATATTTTCAGGGTGATCAGATCAAAGAAAATAGCCATACAAATACTGAATATTCTTTGTTGATGATTTTGTTTTATTTTGCGGGATAAGTAACCACCGGTATAGTCAAAATATCAGTATACATCGGAGAGACCTGCAGTGTAAGAAGTAAACTTTTCTTCTAACAGGCACAAGTGGAGGAAATGCACTATTCTGAATCCACTCCATTCGCAAAAAAGAGGGGAAGGAAAAGATAGTACTCCATAAGAAGAAGGAATCAAAGATGATAATAGGCAAGGCAATCATGATGATATAAACGTACATACAGGTGAGACGCCCATTAGAAAATAGCCATACAAGTGGGAACAATCATGTATTCACAAACATTATCGGGCCTGACATAGAATGTAGACTGTTGGGCAACCCTGGGCATTATTGGGCCTGACATAGAGTGTAGACTGCAAATGATCCATGCTGGTAGAGCTGATTGGAACATGCCAATGTTTATGGATGTGTTTGCAGTTTCCACTTGGGGGATTTGGAAAGAGCGAAATGATAAATTGTTCAGAGGGATCCCACCATCGCATGGCTCCTGGCTCAGGCTGTAGGTGGATCTGGGAATAAGTGGGTTAGTGGGTCCATCCCACTTAAATTGATTAATTGGGCTCCCACTGGACAGAAAAAAAGTGGGCTAACCCTATTAGCCCACTTGAGTCCCACCTATCCACCAACCCCATCCACAAGCCTTCCAGCCTACGCAGGAGGCGTCGCGGCTGTGCCTCACTGTCCATACATGGGACATTGGATTTGTTGCTGCTCCAAGCAGCAGCATTAAGGTGTTTGTTGCTGTGTTTTTTTGCTGCAAGTAGTCTATCTTGAGAGAGGCTTTTTTTGCTGCAAGTAGTCTATATTAAGGAAGCAGCAGCAGGTAGTCCATACAGGGGTTATATTAAGGAAGCAACAACAGGTAGTCCATACAGTAGTCTATATTAAGGAAGCAGTTATAGTGATTCAGATATGCTACAGGATTCTGTTTCTTGTAGTTATAGTTATATTTCTGTTTTATAAGTGGTTTTCTATAGATTTATTATTCTACCATCTTATAGATTTATTATTCTACCATCTTATGAAATTTTCTATAGATTTCCAGTTTCCTTCCTATGCAATTACATAATACATTTAAAAAGTGGGAACCCACTTGATCCCACTTAACCCACTTAAATTTTAGTGGATTGTTGGCTATAACCCACCAAAACGTGTTGGAATTAAGTGGGATGTGGTGGGACTCCCGCTATTAGTCCCACCTGCATCCTGACTCCTGGCTATCTAGTTTAAGCTAGAATCTTTCATTCTCTCTTTTGCACAACCTCTGTAATCTCATCTAGTAGGCCTAGTTCCCCCCTCTATTTCACCACTGACCCCTGCACCCCCACCCCTCTTTCTTTCCAATTTGTAGTTTTGTACGTACTTGTGAACCCCTCTAACATTTAATTTAAATTTAAAAGTCAGCGGGAGCCTTTCCCACCGCCATCAAGGTTCAAAACATGACAAGACTATTGTGCCGTCTCAGTGCTTGATGTCATGTAATTCCAAAAATTAACTAGAAAGTAGAAAGATCACTATAAATCGGTTCATAGACACTAGATCAAACGTGTTGCATGAACTTCAAAAGAGATCCCCCAAATCAGCATATATCCGGAAACTAACTAGAAACTTCATAGTAGCCTTTCATAGACATTCCATCGAACATTCCGTGCGCTCTTTGGAAAAAATACCATCCTGAATCCACAACTTAACTACGAACAAACCTGACGTTAAGTACGAAAGGTTTGCCGAACGACTCGGACCTTACATAACGGATACTGTGCATTTCATGAATGAGTCGATCTTGCAGAAGAAGAAAATATTGGTTGAAGGTGGTCAAGCCACCATGTTAGACATTGACTTTGGTATGATTGTTAAGCAACCGTAAACATTGTTAACTCCAATATTGAAAAGCAACCGTAAACATTGTTAACTCCAATATGTACTTTACTTTATGATTGTTCACTAGCCATGGCTGGCATAATATGCCAATAAAATGAAAACTATGTCATAACTCAAACATATTAGTGTAGTAACATGCTGAACTACCAAAATAATTTACCTGGACAATCAGTTCTTGTGTCTTTCGAACTTTGAGGTAGTCCTCAAAGGTCCCAGCCCATGCATCCCTCTTTGTGAGGTAGTTAGCACGTAAATTAAATAGCTTTTTCACTGTCGCAGGGATGGATGAATGCTCATATTGTGAGTATTCCTGCGGACCATTGGGTTCATGGATCACTGCAGAAAATCCAAAGCAAGGTACTTATTTACTACTGAGATATTGATATAAAAATCAAATAACAAAAAGATAAACAGAGCAATTTCAAGATGTAGAGGTTAAACTACTGGTCAAGTTCCAACTTTTGTCTACTTAATACAAGGGTCTTAACGGGAAGCAAAGGTGGCACTAGAATGATGAAACAGAAAGCAAGTCCACCTATTGATAAAAAAACGTGTAAACTACTACTTATCCACTGTTCCAATCAAAAGAAAACACGATCAAATATTCACAAGCCAGTTAATTTCTATTCTTGTAGCAGCAAAATTTCTGAATGGAGTCTTTAATAAACTTGTTGAAGTTCCGGAATTTGTCAAATTAATAAAGTGGGCAAATAGGAAGCAATCATCAACTACAGAACTCGCGCTAATCCCTGACAGTCACTGCATCGAACAGTTGGCGTGCGCGAGCAAGATGAGGGACATGGGCGTACCTCTCGGGGCCCGTAGACGGCGGCGATGACCCTGGTGTTGCCCATCTCGAAGAGCGCCGAGCCGTCGGCCCTGGAGACGACGCCGACCTCGCCCTTGAGCTGCCGTATCAGCGAGACGCCGCCCGTGAAGAATTAGAGCCAGCCTAGCTTGAACCGGACGAAGGCGAGAGGGAGGGAGTGGGGGCTCACCTCGTTGGGGCGGCGCCCGTCGACGCGGAATCCGCCGATGGGGAGGTGGCGCCGCTGCGCGCGGGGGGGCTCCGGCTTCGGCTGCGCTCCGGTGGTTGGGTGCGTGGCTCTGGGCCTTGGGGTCCCTTCCCGTTAATGGCGACCTCGCGGCCGTTGTAGCGGCCAGAGTAGACGCGACTGTGGCGGCCGGAGGCGAAGCGGGCCCGGATCTCGAGCCCTGCATGGGAGCGGCGGCGGGTATTGGAAGGGCGCGACGTCGGGAGGGAGGGAAGGAGGGAGCCCTGCGCGCGGTGCAGAGCGTGGGAGCGGCGTCACGGGGGAGGGGGTGGGGGTGGAGAGAGAGAGTGGGCACGGGGGAGAGAGTGGCCTGGGAGGGGGTGGGGGGTAAAAAAATTAATTTTTTTTATTGTAGTGGCACACCAGCTGGTGGTGCGCCATTAGTAGTTTTGCAAAAAAAAAGTAGTGGCGCACCGAGTGTGTGGTGCGCCATTAGTGTCCATCACGCTAATGGCACACCTGCACATGGTGCGCCACTGCTATATAGTAGTGGCGCACTACTTGTCTGGTGCGCCATTAGTGTCTAAATCATTTATAGCCCTTTTCCTAGTAGTGTTTGGAACTTCTTTCACGTGACATGAATGTTCAGATCTGTAAGATTCAAAATAATAGTTTGCTATTGACATGAAAACAATAATACTTTAAGCAAACTAGCAAAGTAATCATGAACTTTCAAAATAACAAGCCCAAAGAAAGTTATCCCTACAAAATCATATAGTCTGGCTATGCTCCATCATCCTCTCACAACTAATGTAAATCATGCACAACCCCGGTATTGGCCAAGTAATAGTTTTCACACTCTTACTTTCTCAAACTTTTTATAACTATCACGCAATACATGAGCGCGAGCCATGGATATAGCACTATAGGTGGAATAGAGTGTGGTGGTGGTTGTGAGACAAAAAAGAGGAGATGGTCACATTGACTCGGCGTATCAAAAGGCTATGGAGATGCCCATTAATAGATATCAATGTGAATGAGTAGGGGTTACCATACAAGGGATGCACTAGTGCTATAAGTATGTGAAAGCTCAAAAGGAGAACTAGTGGGTGTGCATCCAACTTGCTTGCTCACGAAGACCTAGGGCAATTTTGAGGAAGCCCATCATTGGAATATACAAGCCAAGTTATATAATGAAGATTACCACTAGCATAAGGTAGTGACAATGCAAGAAGCTCTCAATCATGAAGAACATGGTGCTGTTATGAAGCACAAGTGTGGAAGAAGATAGTAGCATTGTCCCTTCTCTCTTTTTGTCTCTTTTTTTATTTTCTTTTTTTATTTGGGCACTTGGGCCTCCTTTTTTTATTTTCTTTTTTTATTTGGGCACTTGGGCCTCCTTTTTTTATTTTTGGGCTCTGTGGCCTCTTTTTTTTTATTTCCTCACATGGGACAATGCTCTAATAATGATGATCATCACACTTTTATTTACTCATAGCTCAAAGCTTAGAAATGACTTTATAGGAAATGCCTTCGGCAGTGTACCGGGATGTGCAAATATCTAGCTTGGCGTATGACGTTGAAACATCTCGCTAGCTATCTTACGATCATGCAATGGTAATATGAGAGTGACGACACAAGTCATGAGACGGAACAGTGGGAGTTGCATGGCAATATATCTCGGAATGGCTATGAGAATGCCATAGTAGGTAGGTATGGTGGCTGTTTTGAGGAAGGCATATGGTGGGTTTGTGTATTGGCAAAAGTTGCGCGACACTAGAGAGGCTAGCAATGGTGGAAGGTGAAAGTGAATCTATACCATGGACTCACATTAGTCATGAAGAACTCACATACTTGTTGTGAAAGTTTTTTATTAGTAATCGAAACAAAGTGCTAAACGCATACTCCGAGGGGAAGGGTTGGTAGGTGTTAACCATCACGCGATCCCGACCTCAACACAAAGGATGACAATCAATAGATCAATTATGCTCCGACTTCCTAACATAGCGGTTCACCATACGTGCATGCTACGGGAATCACTGACTTCAACACAAGTATTTCTAGATTGACAACACCCTACTAACATAACTGTTAATATTACCGAATCCACGTCTCAAAACTAATTGAGAGGAATCAAGACTTCTCTTTCTACTCAATGCACATGAAGATGGAGGTTTTTGTATCCTCTTTGGGTACCTATCACCATTGGGACTACTTTCATAGCATAAGCCAACTACCAAGTCACGCACCACCGTGCTCTAAAAGATATAAGTGAAGCACATAGAGCAAAAGTACGTAGCTCAAAAGATATAAGTGAAGCACTATGAGCATTCTAGCAAAATCATGATGAGTGCATGTCTCTCTTTCTCATAAAGGTGTGTAACAAGGATGATTGTGACACAACAAAAAGAAATGACTCCTACGATACAAGACGATCCAAGGAAAACACATATCATGTGGTGAATAAAAATATAGCTCCAAGTAATGTTACCGATGGATTGAAGACGAAAGAGGGGATGCCTTCCCGGGGCATCCCCAAGCTTAGGCTTTTTGGTGTCCTTTAATTTGGCTTGGGATGCCTTGGGAACATGAGAACATAACCCAAAACTTCAAAACTTCACAACACAAAACTTAAACAGAAACTCGTGATAACATCAGCACAAGAAAACAAACTACCACCCCTTTTGTGTCACACCCTGTTTTTGCTATCACCTGTCTGTGTTGTAAAATTATGAGCTTGTTAAAACTTTTTCAAAGCTAATGTGGTGAGTGCCATGATTGACATTGTATGCTTGTATGGTTGACCATGTGAGGGTTTCAAAACCCTAAATTCCTTTTTGGTATTTTACTGATTTTCAAAAAAAAAACCTTTGATACCCAAAGTAAAACCACCTTGAGTTGCACTACATGTCCTTGATAGCAAGCACTGCTTCTACTCATATTTGGTAATCTGATTTTTACCTATCTTTATATTTCAAAACGACAAAAAAATTATTTTTGTGAGTATTTTCCTAATTAAATAATATCTCCATTCCTAAGGTCAGAATTGGTATTCCAACATGGAAAAATACTTTTCTGCTTTAGAAAAATTTGATTAAATTTAGAGATGATCAGAAGGACATATATTTTCCATACATAGGATTTTAAACCCCATCTTATATTATATTTATTGATTAAAACTACAAAAGCTATTTCTGTCTGTTTTGGCATTTTGAGATATTTCCAAAGGAAATATTCTCAATAAATTCCTAGAAAATTCCAGTAGTGTCCTTAAGCCTTGTTTGGTGTCCACATAAAGTTTCACCTTGATAAAAGGTGGACAACGACCCAAAATAAACCAAAAACCCTGTGTGTCCAGAATCAAGTTAGAGCAACTCTACATAGCAAAGTTTGTCCAATAAGGCAAAGACTTTGCAGGAGTGCCTAATACCTCAAATGAGGGTTCTACACCAAAAATGGGATTTGTGGGACTTAGTTTAAGCACACTCCCTTTGGAAGGAACAGATCTGGTCATATTGAAGTGATTTCAAGTTTACAAAGCTAAACTTGTCCATTGGAGCTCAAATTTGGTGGAACTCCACGGTTTACCCCCAAAACCAAACCTGTTAAGTCTCAGCACCAGTGGTGGGATGCAACCCCCTGTGACCACTGTCGAACACCTTCTAACAGATAGGAAAAAGCCACCTTAGCCACAGCTAAACCAAACTCCTTTCCTTCAAACTCTTAGATTAAGTAGCCAACACCAGTAGCTAACCCCAGTCAACTGGCCCCTCACTGGTTCAAAGTGGAAAGGCCAAAAACCACAATTTAGACATCAGTTCATGAATGACAGCACCAGTATTTCTTGCCTCCTTTGACCAGCCGAAGCTCCCACTAAAACCAAACGACTAGCCACACCCCCAGCAAGTGCCAGGACATGCTAGACACGTCCAAAGTGCCCCAGAGCGCACCAGCATGCCGTGGCATGCCAAAACTACGCTCTGGGTGCGCTACAGGGAGTCCCCGAGGTGGGGGCGATGCCCTCGGCTAGTTCCAGCCTCCCCCGAGATGTCCAACCTCCTCCCCGACAACCCCTCTGCGTCGGGCTAGCCTCAGGGCCCCTCCCCTCTCGTGCAAGATCTCGCGCGACGCGTGGCTACGCGCTCCAGATTCGGCCAAGCTCGCGCGACCACGAATGCAGCTCTCTCTCTCTCTCTCTCTCTCTCTCTCTCTCTCTCTCTCTCTCTCTCTCTCTCTCTGTGTGTGTGTGCAGCAGACGGTTCAGGCAGTCCGATACCACGTCCTGAGACCCTGGTTTCAACCCCAACGTCTCTCTGCACCCCCATGCGTGCCACGGTGAGTCACCGGCGCTCCCGAGTCTACTCACCATCATGGGCCTATAAATAGCTCTCCCCCTCGCTCCATCACCCCTCAGATAGCTTTGCCGCATCCACTAGCACCTCCCTAGCCACCCCAGCAACCCAGAAGAGCCCCGGTGCTCGAGATCGACCGAGGCCCCTCCGCCTCGGAGCTCCGGTCGATCTTCGGCTACACGACGGCTCCTGCACCCCTTGACCCACCAAACTGACCCCCTTGACCCCAGGAAGCTTTCCCCCAACTCGCCCAAGCTTTTTCATGGCTCTAGCCACCCCCTCGACCACTTCCCAAAACTCCTCCGCCACGACCTCCTCGTCGCCGGCGAACCCCTGCCTCCCCGTCGTTGTTTCGACCACCAGCAGGTAGGCGATGGTCAGGCGAACCCATTCCCGAGCTCATTGGAGCTTGAGCACGTCGGCAGCCACATCGGCGTCCTCCTCCTCCTCTCTGGCTGGAGGTAGGAGACGACCCCGATGGGTGTGCCCCACCTGTCGGTGGCCCAGCCTCCACCCCCGCGCTGGCCTCGGTCGCTGACCGCAGGGCTTCGCGCGTCAGGTTCAAACCTGACGGCGCGCGTGCCTGGGCAGGCCTCGGCTGGCCATGGGCCAGCCCAGCTCTGGCCCGAGCCAGGCCACGAGTTGGCCTGTTTTTCTTTTATTTTTAAAACTGGATTTCTAAGATTTTTATAAAAACATTTAACCAGTGTAAAAATATAATTCTTCCACTGTTATTTTTCTAAAAGTGTGTAGTATTTAATGATATGCTTAGATGAATTTTTCCAGCAACTATTCTATTTTGCTATATTAAAAAGGACTAAAATGGAATAGTTTTGCTTCTGCTTGGTTGTTTTCAAAAATATTCCTTCAAGGAAAATTAAGGCAAGTATTTTTAAAATGAAATCTTAGATTTATCAGAAATAGGGAACATTTTCAAAATGACTTTCTGGACTGTTTCTGTGTGAGCTATTCCTCATTTGTGGTTTTATCGATGATAGAAAACAAGTGTGACGAGGGAATCGGAGCGGAAGACCACAAAGACCCCGGATACTTAGTTGACCAACGCAAGAAGCCCTTTGACCATGACTAAGCATATGTTACCTTGCATGTTAAATTAGCAAGTATCCCCGTTGCATATGATCATAAGTGCCGGTAGTCATTTGATATGATTTTACCGACGGCTCCCCCGGGGCATTTGCATTGAGCTTGACCCTACCCCTTGAGGGTCATGCTAATACCATGTTGACAAGTAAAGATAGAAGTAGTATTTTTCATGAGCATGATGTTGTCATGAAGCTAGAGTTTATGAAAACCCTGTCGGATGCCACTAATGCCCGAGGGTGATGATGAGTTGGTGGTCACTTTTGGTGAAGTGATGCACCCGGTATTTTGTGTGAGTAAGGTTTCGGAAATGGGATTAGATTTATGATGTGTCGATCGTCCCAGCCTTACCAGTACGACCACGTTACCCCTTATGGGACGGGGCTAAGTTAATTACTATGGTCGGTGCTAGCAAAGAGCCACATTACCAGTGGCGGGAGTGATTGTAGTCACTCTCGTGATGGGGTCGTGCCGGGTAGGACGACTATGCCATTTTTATGAGTTCCAGTCACACCGTTGGTACCCGCATGGTCGGTACGGTCCAGAGTTGGTGCTCGTAAGACGTACGAAATGTGGGCTGGGTACCAATCGAGTGGACCTCTTTGTATAGTATCGTCAGGGGAAAGGCATTGATCGGGTACTTACCTCGGGTATGTGAAATACCGCGAGTCGTGGATGACACGGAAGTTTCCCGGATATCGTGGGTCCAACGTACTTCCTCTGCAGAGTGTAAACTATTCGAATAGCCGTGTCCACGGTCAAGGACAGTTGGGTAATCCTGCTTAAACTACGTCCTGATATTTCCGCATAAACCCAGTGTGTGTGAGAGAGTGTGTGTGGTGTTGGAAAAGGTATTGTTATGAAAGAATAATATGACCAAGTTCAGTGACTTGGCATATAGGGTGAACCCGGATGATTTAGCCCTCAACTGATACATTGAGGATATGACCAAGTTCGGTAACTTGGCATATAGGGTGAACCCGGATGGTTCAGCCCTCAGGAGATATATTGATATCTGTAACATGTTCTTCAAGAGTAATTCTTTAACCTGATGCATAACCATGATCATTCCACCCCGATGAGTTATTCTAGAATTTGCATGATATTGGTATCCTTCACTTTCACTTGTTCATATCATGGGCTGTTTGCGAGTACATTCAAAGTACTCATTGGCTTGCCACTCGTTATGTTATTGACCAGACATGGAAGGACCGGAGTTTGGAGATGAGTACATCGTCGGCGACACCCCTGCGAACTAGGACGCTTCCGAGTCAGGATGCCTGTCGGTGTAGGCTTGATGGCATGGGCACCCGCTTAGCCCTATGTTTTCCGCTATTAGTGTATTCGTGTGATTTGGCCTTAGGCCCTGTCTTGTGAACTTGACCCTTCGGTCACGTGTTGTAATAATCGATACTTGGATGTAAGACACTTTTTTCAGTATCTGTGTTCGGTGAGCATTGATCTCCGGGATCACTTAGCACGTCGATTCTCGACTAGTAAGTCGGGGTCCCCACAGAGCTGGTATCAGCGCCATCCTGACTATAGGAAGCCTTAGGTAGCATGGACGATAGCCGGGCAATTAGTGCACCTAGTGTGACCCGAGAACCGCACCCACTATATATTTCTAACCCTCTCCTCTACACCTTGTAGATGGCCGCCGTACCCGAGACGCTTGTGGAAACGGGCTTTCCTCTGCTTTTGAGTGATAGCCTCGAGAAGTGTCAAGTGCGTCGCATGCCCGTCTTTCTCTACCACGAACACTGGGTATAAGCCGACACTAAGGAGTATCACGTGGACGTGATAGTGAAGGCTAATGACTCCCCAACTAGCTGGTTCTTTGAAGGGCCACAAATGGAGGATCTGATGTTGGTCGTGGAGACTGCAGCACGAGAGGCACTCGTGCGACTCCGCGACATCCTTCCTGAGACGGCGAACGAACCCGCTACTCGCCACTTACCTTTTGTTAAGGATAAGATAGATGGAAGCTAGACGCTCAACCCATCACCTGAGGACGAGATGCCATTAAGGTTTCAGACCTACTTCAGCCTCTCCTCAGACACCTTGACGCATTTGTTGATCAAGGAGTCAACTAGGATTCGCCAAGAGCTGCACCAAGTCAAGGACCTATTTCATATGGAGAAGATGAAGAACCGCAAGGTGAAGAAAAAAGGAGGACCTGTGATATCACCTGGCTTTGCATTCCGAGGAGGAATACCCCCGCTTCAGGCAGTTCCTCTTCAGAGTCGACGCTTAACCGCAGAAGAGTACACCGAGCTTTTCGCTACCTCACCAACCAAGAGACGTCGAGGTGGTCTAATTCCTTCTCCTACCCCTTTGAGGAAAGGAAGCACTAATAAAGATGAAGACAGAGATGAAGATGAAGACGAAGATCCCACAGAGCCGAGTTATGAGACCGCGCAGTCGATCGCGTAGCAGCGTAGGATGTACCAAACATAGGAGTCCTTGTATTAGGATTTTATGTCCCGGATGTTGTGTGAACCTGTTGGATGCAAGTCGCATTCTGCCTTGAGAAGCTTGTGAGCGACTACATCACTTGCTTTTATATTAATGCAGTAGTGCTTTCAAAAACCTTGTCATAAAAATTTTGCACACTAGCACACACCAGACCCCCTCTTTACTAGAACTTCATCCCTTTCGAGTACGACCGGTTTAGCAGAATTTGACCTGTCTACTCCCCTGACGGGATGGTGAATGCAACTCGCAACAACACTTTGGGCAACCCCGGCTCTGCCCCTTCAGGACAGTAGCAGGGAACCGGAGGGGAAGGTCAAGCTGGAGATCACCATGTGCAGCAAGACGATGTTCCTCCGCCGCAACCTCCCCTTGAAAGCTTGACCATGGCTCAGTTCCTTCAAGCTCTTCGGGAGGAGCGCCAAGCCAACAATGCCGCTATCCGGCAGCTGGCTCAAACCTTGGTGAACCACCCGCCGCAGTACGGGAATGGCAACGGTCGCTCAACTCTCTCTGAGTTTATGCGGACCACGCCGCCCATATTCACGGAGACGACTGAGCCCTTGGATGCCGATGACTGGATCCGCACTATCGAAGACCTTCTCGCGTTGGTCAAGTGCACTGACGACAACAAGAAACTTCTCTATGCAACCCACTGTCTTGGAGGCACAGCCAGAGCCTGGTGGGATGGATTTCAGATCATGCGAGCTGGGCTAGTCATCACTTGGGTCGTGTTCAAGGATGGATTCCATGCCGCTCACATTCCTCTGGGGATGATGACCATTGAGAAGCGGGAATTTCGAGCCTTAAGGCAAGGCAGTGGATCAGTCAAGGAATATTTGCAGAAGTTCAACCTTCTATCAAGGTATGCACCTGAAGATGTCAGCACTGAGGCTGCCAAAGTGGAGCGCTTTATGGAAGGACTACAGCAATCACTCCATTATCAACTGGTTGTTTGTGAATATCGGACCTTCAGTGACCTGGTTAATAAGGCTCTTATGTTGGAAGACAAGCGTCGTGCAATGGACGACACCCGTAAGCGCAAGCTAATAAGCAGTGCAGGACCGATCAACTCAAAACCACGACCATGGCAGTCAGCCCCAGCAAGACCCAACTATCAGCAGCAGCAGTACAAGCACCCAACATTTTGCCAAAATTACCAACCTCAGCAAGTCAGCATCAAGCCAGCAAGCACGCCGCCAAACAACGGCGGGAGCAAGACCAATCTTCCAGCGCAAGTTACCTGTTTCGGTTGTGGACAACAAGGGCACTATTCCAGGCAGTGCCCCAATAAGAAACCCAATGTTTCATGCCCCAATGCGCCAAATCCAGGCCAAGGAGCACCAGGCAGGAACCAGGCTCCCCGCAATCAGCAGTATCACAGCAAGGGGCGGATTAATCATATTTCCGCGGAAGAGTCACAAGAAGATCCGGACTGCATTCTAGGTATGTTCCTCATCAATTCTACCCCAACAACAGTATTGTTTGATTGTGGTGCTTCGCATTCCTTTGTTACACAAAAGTTTACGGAAAAGTGTAGACTAGAATCTACCTTGCTTCGTGGGCATATGGCAATTCAGACCCCGGGAGCAGTTTTGACAACCAACCTAGGGTGTAGAAAGGTTGGGATAGTTATCAATGGGACGAGCTTTTTAGCGGATCTCATTATGCTTAAGTCGCAAGGCCTAGAAGTAATCCTCGGTATGGACTGGTTGGCCAAGCATCAGAGTATCTTGGACTATGCTAACACGCCCATTACCATGACAAGTGACCAAGGGGTCAAAGTCAAGTATGTCTCTGAGCCAGTACCCACTCGAGTGCCACGAGTTAACAACCTATCAGAGGAAGGACTCGACCGAGTGCCAATAGTCTGTGAGTACCCGGATGTCTTTCCTGATGAGCTACCAGGGATGCCTCCTGACCGAGACATCGTGTTCATCATCGAACTCATGCCCGGATCAAGGCCTATCTATAAGAAGCCTTACAGGATGGGATCCGAACAGCTAGCGTAGTTGAAGAAGCAACTGGATGAGCAACTCACGAAAGGATTTATTCGTCCAAATGCATGACCTTGGGGATAGCCTGTTCTCTTCCTGTCCAAGAAGGATGGGACAATCCGACTTTGTGTCGATTACCGTTCACTCAATGAGGTCACGATTAAGAACAAGTATCCACTCCCCAAGATTGAAGACTTGTTCGACCAGCTTAATGGAGCAAAGGTATTCTCCAAGATCGACCTCCGATCTGTATATTACCAACTAAAGATTCGACCCGAAGACATTCCGAAGACGGCATTTGTGACCCGGTACGGTCTGTATGAATGCACTGTCATGTCCTTCGGATTGACAAATGCCTCAGCTTACTTCATGTACCTCATGAATAAGGTCTTCATGGAATACTTGGACAAGTTTGTCGTTGTATTCATTGACGACATATTAATCTTTTCCAAGTCTGAAGAAGAGCATGAGCAACACTTGAGGTTAGTATTGGAACAGGTTCGAGAGCACCAACTGTACGCCAAGTTCAGCAAATGTCAATTTTGGCTGAACGAAGTTGGATTCCTAGGTCATACCATGACGGCAAGTGGATTGGCAGTTGATCCCTCTAAGATTTCCATGGTAACCAACTGGGAATCGCCAATCGACGTAAAGGAAGTCAGGAGTTTTCTCGGACTTGCGGGGTATTACCGCAAGTTCGTAGAAGGATTCTCCCGCACCGCGTGACCCATGACTTAGCTCTTGAAGAAAGGCAAGAAGTTCGAATGGATGCCAGAATGTGAGGCAATCTTCCAAGAGTTGAAGAAGAGGGTAACCACCGCCCTGGTATGGGCCACTCCAGATATCAGCAAGGAGTTCGTGATATATTGTGATGCCTCCAGGACCGGGCTAGGTGGAGTTCTAATGCAGGATGGCAGGGTCGTGGCATACTTGTCGCGGCAACTGCGCCCGCATGAGGAAAATTATGCCACCCATGATCTCGAGTTGGCAGCAGTAGTGCATGCCCTGAAGACATGGCGACATTACCTTCTGGGGAAACGATGTGAAATATGCACCGACCACAAGAGTCTGAAGTATATGAGGCAACGGAGATGGTTGGAGTTAATCAAAGACTACGACCTCAGCATTCAATATCACCCCGGTAAGGCAAATGTAGTGGCTGATGCCTTGAGTAGGAAGACCAGCACCTTAAACGTGATGCTTAAGGAAAGGCAGTCCGCCTTATACGAAGAATTGGAGAACTTCGGATTGGAACTGGTGGAACCAGGATTCCTGGATAATCTCAAAGTCAAACCAACGCTGGAAGACGACATCAAGGAGGCCCAGAAGGGTCAAAAGAGTATCGAAGGTATCAAGAAGAAGATTCCAGAAGGAAAGGCCACAGGATTCTTGGAGGATGATCAAGAAATGGTGTTGTTTGGAAACATTTATGCGTACCCAACAAGGCCTTGCTCAAGGAACTCATCCTACGAGAAGCTCATGATACACCTGTCGGGACCCCGATCCTAAGCCATAGGAATCCAGCCTGTAACACATCGCATCTCTTTGCGGTCTCACGCAAGGTTAACTCCACGGCTGCAGCCTTACCTTAGCCGGGACCGTTTGCGTCTTTTGACTCACGTATGCAATAGTGTCGCTAGCATTCTAATGTCAAAGAACCCGGATCGTCATGTCTAGTCATAAACCAAAGTGGCAGTACCGCACAAGGACATGCATACATGACCCAACAAAGCAGGTGTCGGTCATCAGCGAATGTAGACGAGTCGTAGCAAGCTACAAGGACTCCATTACATCGCGTGACATTTCCCCAAAGGGGACATACACAGCAGCTAAGAAGGACACATGTCGGTCAACCAATGTGTCCGGAGCAGTAGCGATCTACCAAGGCTCATTGGATCACAAAGGGGCATTTCCTTGTAAGGAGTGCTACTAAAGTTCACGACTAAGTAATCGAACCCCATACATATGAAGTACGACACACGTACGCATGGCATACCGATATGTATAGATACATCGATGGCATTACAACATAACCATAAACATACAACCTTTATTTAAGAGGCTCGGAAGAGCCACACACATAATATTACACATTAAGGGTCTCACGACCCATAATAGCAGTCATTCAGTTACAAGCCAGCGGAAGAGTTTAAACTGTCTGAGTACAGACAGGACAGCTAGAAGGCACATGGTCTGACTATACTACAGATCCAACGTAGGGCCAGATCGTAGCTGGGACACCAGCTACTCGTCGTCGTCGATGTCTACGAAGAACCCTCCATTAGGGTCATTAGCAACCTCTGCAGCATTTATTAAGCAAACATGAGTACGAAGGTACTCAGCAAGACTTTAGGATAACTAACTACTCATGCAAGGTATCAAAAGGGGTATTGTGGGGTTTCATGCGGAAAGCCAGCATCTGACTCGTGGCTAGACAACTTGCATTTTTAAATAATTTTGACAACTTGATTTCTCGCACACGAGTCCACTAACACCACAACAATACACTATCGTGGAATCATTCCGTCTCCATACGGAAATGCCGTCCACGACACTCACGCTTATCTTGGCAATTTTATGAGTAGCCATTGAAGTTATCTATGAACAACATATGTCTCCAAGTAGTCCATATCCGCGGACGCGGCTATTCGAATAGATCATAACCCTGCAGGGGTGTACTTCGTCACACACGCTCTCGCCACTTATCGCCATGTGCACGTCATGCACCTCGGCAACCTTCAAGCGGAGGCCCAGCGAGGGAGTCCGCCACGACCGTTAACCACACTAGTACCTAGTCCAGGTTTATCGCCTATCTGAGAGTAACCCGTACGGAAGTCCGGCCGAGGTTTCCGCCACGGCCTCAAACGATGTGTGCAGGGTTCCCAAGCCCACCATCCGGGTGCCACTTGGTACACCGTGCCACTGCCTACCGCTTCACGGCCCACCTCTCAGGTCAGCACCATGCACGGCCTCCAGCATTACTATAAACACCACAAACTACTTGCAACTCCTGGACCGAGTACTAAGCGATTAATAAGTCGAGAGGGTCAATTAAGTATCCCAACGTGTGGTAGTATCTAGTCTTGGATTACATACACGGAACTCAGTTCCTAAGGACGGTTCCAATGAAACAACCTGCCATGTACTCCTACACAGCCTTTCACCGGTACCTTTACCAAATCAGGTTCAACACACAATCTTTGCTTACCGAACACATTCTCACAATTCTGTTCATCTCCCAGACGACAGACCATACACAACTCTAAGCATAGCATGCATAGCTGGATAAGGCACATCACAGCTCAAGCAACTACCAGGTATGCTAGGTTGCAAGGTTCGTCTATTTACTGTGACAAGGTTAGGTCATGCAAAGGAAGTGGGTTCAACTAATCGTGGCAAAAGCAGTTGAAGCATTTGATCCTAATGCAATAAATAGGTGCAGGAGCGAGAACATGGAATTTATCGGGATGATCAAAAATGGTTGCTTGCCTTGTTGCTCAGAGGAGGGACAATATCCGTCAAACGGATATTCGGTGGAATCCGGGGGTGCGGAGCCTACCGAAATGAATGGCAACAATCAATAACAATCATATGCAAACAAGATGATGCATGAGCATGGCATGAGAATGCAAAGTGATAAGCTATTATAATCAACATGTATTAGGTTTAGAGTTGAGTTGAATCATATTTGAATATCAATTCAAACGAGGTATTCTTGGATACCGACTTAATTGATTCGACCTGATGCTCAGATCAACTTGATGTGAGCATGCATGAAATGTCATGTTAGGGTACTGATTTGTAATTAGGACAGTGTGTGATCATGTCATTCATAATCAAATTTGAATATTTTCCAAATTCCAATTACAAAGTAATTATAAGAATTGTCTTATTCATTATTCTACATGTTTGGGTTCTGTAACTTTTTCAAACATGCATGAAAATAGCATATTCAAATTCCTTGAATTTTTCTGATGCTTTTTCATATATAAATTATTTTCATTGGAGTTACAGATTAATTTCTATGATTTTTACAAGTTTTAGCAATTTCCTGGATTTATTTTATAAACGGAAATACTAATATTGCATCACTACTGACGTCAGCAGGTCAACTGCGCCTGGGCCAGGTCAAACCTGACCAGTGGGGTCCACTGGTCAGTGACCCATGGGCTAACCCCGCGCTGACCAGCCCCTAATTGGGGTTTGACCAGGCGTGGGGCCCTCTGGCAGTGACTGAGGGCAGGACAATTACGCCCTAATGGTCGGCCACGTCGACGCCCACCGGAGGGTGGTCGCCGGTGACCAAACCCGCGGCGGAGGGCTCGCCGGAGACGACCTAAACGGCGCTACACGGCACCAAATCAAGCGCGGTTTGCAGCTACGGGACGCTGGCGAAGCAGCCGATCTGGCAGGGGCATCAGGAGAAGCTAGGGTCGCCGGGAGAGGCGCCGGCGACGAGCCGAAGCGGCGGCCGAAGCTCGGCCTTCTGCGGGCAATGGCTCCAGGGCACGGGGAGGGCAGCTGATGGGCTCATCACATTCCTGGCGGCTCCAGGAGCTCGATCCCTAGCTCGAGCGCGTGGAACAGACACCACAGCGACGGCGACGACATGACCGGCGGCGAGGAGCTCTCGGCCTTGGTGGGGAACGGGGCTACGGTGCACGGAAGAGCGTGGGGTGAGAGGGGAAATGATGACTAGCTCACGGCGGTTCCGATGGTGTTGTTGAAGGGCTCGGGGGTGCGCCGGAGGGAGCGAATCGACGGAAGAGGTCTGGCGGCCGGAGGTGGAAGACGACGGTGCCGTGGGCGTTGCAGGGCTCGGGGAAGCTTCGGCTTCTGCAGGGAGGACCACACTGACGAGGCGGAGCTAACGGCGCACTCTGAGAGGGGATCCTATGGCTAGGGGCACGGGCAGCTCGAGGTTTGGTCGGCTCCAATGGCGGCAGAAGGGGGAGGAGAGATCCGAGAGGAGGGGGAAGAACTGACGCTGGGAATGGATAGGGGTGGCCTCGGGGAGCTTATCCCCGGCCTTGCCAGCGTGAGGCGGCGGCCAGGCAGGCGCACAGGTGCGTGGCCGCGCTGGAGAAGGCGGCGGCCACCTCCTGCTCCTACTGGCGCGAGGGAGGAGACGACTGAGGGAGATGGGCCGGGCCAGGCTAGGCGACAGGTAAGAGTTTCCCATTTTTTTAATGTTTTTGTTTCTGTTTTGGCTACTTCAATATTTTGCTATTTATTTCAGCTCCAAAATGGTTGTAAAAACTATTTTAAACACACCTGAATATTTGTTGTAATATTCCCCACCATTTCCAAACTTTTCAACATTTTGAAAATTTAAGGTTTCTGATTTCAAATTTAAAACTTGAAAATAGTAGCTTTTGCATTTAATTTAAAATGCTTAAAGTGTCAAGAAAATAGTTTTCTCCAATGCTCATTTACTTTCATGATTTATCAGAAAGTTTGAACATTTCTTGAGGCCATTTTGGGTTCATTGATTTTAACTAGTTTGAGATTTCCTTTATTTAAAGTAGTGGCTAGGCTTTTGAGTTTTTCCTTTGCCACTTTCTTGTTCTTGTTGAAAATTCTTAGATGCAAATGCAAAGAAGACATGAGCACAAGACTAGCTTGCTTAAGGTGTCAGGGATGTGGCAACACCCTACTCCATTCACCCCGGTGGTACCAAGATCTCCGAGAAAGATTCTGGTAGCACGACATGAAGAGGGAAATCGCGTCGTATGTGGCCAAGTGCGATGTGTGTCAGCAAGTTAAGGTTGAGCATCAGCGACCCGCAGGACTGCTACAACCTCTCCAGGTGCCGTAGTGGAAGTGGGACAAGGTAGGGATGGATTTCTTTACCGGTCTACCAAGGTCTAGCAAGGGATATAACTCGATATGGGTTGTTGTCGACCATTTGACCAAGGTGGCCCATTTCATCCCTGTCAACACCACTTATGACGGGAACAAGTTGGACAGTCTCTATATCGAGCGCATAGTAAGCCTTCACGGAGTTCCCAAGGAGATTGTATCTGACCGAGGCACGCAGTTCACCTCAAGGTTTTGGAAGAAACTTTAGGAAGCCCTCGGTACCAAACTCTCAGCACCGCCTTCCACCCGCAGACAGGAGGACAAACGGAAAGGGTGAATCAGATACTCGAAGATATGCTCCGCGCATGTGTCCTAGCGCATGGAGCCAAATGGGAAGGCTGTCTGCCGATTACTGAGTTTTCATACAACAACAGCTACCAATCTAGTCTCCAGATGGCCCCGTTTGAAGTGATGTATGGACGAAAATGCCGCACCCCGCTCAACTGGTCTGAAACCGAAGATGGGATGATTTTCGGACCAGAAGTTTTGCACCACGCAGACAAGAAGGTGCAACTAGTCCAAGAAAATCTGAAGGCACCCAAGTCGCGACAAAAGAGTTATGCGGACTCCCGCCGCAGGAATGTGGAGTTCATTCCTGGAGATCTGGTGTACCTTCGAGTCACACCTCTTAAGGGAACCAAGCGTTTCCACATTAAGGGGAAACTCGCTCCAAGGTTCATTGGGCCATTCAAGATTACAGCAAGGCGTGGAGAGGTCGCTTATCAGTTGGAGTTACCTCCGGAACTTTCGGGCGTGCACAATGTTTTCCACGTGTCACAGCTTTGGAGTGTCTCCAGACGCCAAGTCGTTCCGATCCTTATAAGGACATTGATCACCAGGCCATTGACCTTCAGTCTGTTCTCACCTATCGCGAGAGGCCAATCCGCATTCTGGATGAAGCAGAGCGATGCACTAGAAGCCGCACCATCAAGTATTTCAAGGTTCAGTGGAGCAACCACACTGAAGCTGAAGCTACATGGGAGCGTGAAGACTATCTACGATCTGAGTTCCCAGACCTTTTTATCACTTAGATTAGGAATCTCGGGGACGAGATTCTTGTAAGGGGGATAGGTCTGTCACACCCTGTTTTTGCTATCACATGTGTGTGTTGTAAAATTCTGAGCTTGTTAAAAAATTTCAAAGCTAATGTTGTGAGTGCCATGATTGACATTGTATGCTTGTATGCTTGATCATGTGAGGGTTTCAAAACCCTAAATTCCTTTTTGGTATTTTACTGATTTTCAAAAAAAACCTTTGATAACCAAAGTAAAACCACCTTGAGTTGCACTACATGTCCTTGATAGCAAGGAGTGCTTCTACTCATATTTGATAATCTGATTTTTACCTATCTTTATATTTCAAAACCACAAAAATAATTATTTTTGTGAGTATTTTCCTAATTAAATAACCTGTCCATTTCTAAGGTTAGAATTGGTATTCCAACATGGAAAAATACTTTTCTGCTTCAGAAAAATCTGATTAAATTTAGAGATGATGAGAAGGACACATATTTTCCATACATAGGATTTTAGACCCCATTTCATATTATATTTATTGATTAAAACTACAAAAGCTATTTCTGTCTGCTTTGGCATTTTGAGATATTTCCAAAGGAAATATTCTCAATAAATTCCTAGAAAATTCCAGTAGTGTCCTTAAGCCTTGTTTGGTGTCCACATAAAGTTTCACCTTGATCAAAGGTGGACAAGGACCAAAATAACCCAAAAACCATGTCTGTCCAGAATCAAGTTAGAGCAACTCTACATAGCAAAGTTTGTCCAATAAGGCTAATACTTTGCGGGAGTGCCTAATACCTCAAATGAGGGTTCTACATCAAAAAAGGGATTTGTGGGACTTAGTTTGCCCACACTCCCTTTGGAAGGAACAGATTTGGTCATATTGAAGTGATTTCAAGTTTACAAAGCTAAACTTGTCCATTGGAGCTCAAATTTGGTGGAACTCCATGGTTTACCCCCAAAACCAAACCTGTTAAGTCTCAACACCAGTGGTGGGGTGCAGCCCCCTATGACCACTGTCGAACACCTTCTGACAGATAGGAAAAAGGCACCTTAGCCACAGCTAAACCAAACTCCTTTGCTTCAAACTCTTAGATTAAGTAGCCAGCACCAGTAGCTAACCCCAATCAACTGGCCCCTCACTGGTTCAAAGTGGAAAGGCCAAAAACCCCAATTCAGACCTCAGTTCATGAATGACAACGCCAGTATTTCTTGCCTCCTTTGACCAGCCGAAGCTCCCACTAAAACCAAACGGCTAGCCACACCCCAGCAAGTGCCATGACATGCTAGACACGTCCAAAGTGCCCCAGAGCGCACCAGCATGTCGTGGCATGCCAAAACTTCTCTAGGCGCGCTACATGGAGTCCCCGAGGTGGGGGCGACACCCTCGGCTAGTTCCAGCCTCCTCCGAGATGTCCAACCTCCTCCCCGACAGCCCCTCTGCGTCGGGCCAGCCTCAGGGCCCCTCCCCTCTCGCGCAAGAGCTCGCGCGACGCGTGCCCGCGTGCTCCAGATTCGGCCAAGTTCGCGCGGCCATGAATGCAGCTCTCCTCTCTCTCTCTCTCTGCAGCAGACTGTTCGGGCAGTCCAATACCACATCCTGAGACCGTGGTTTCAACCCCAACGTCTCTCTACACCCTCATGTGCGCCACGGTGAGTCACCGGCACTCCCGAGTCTGCTCACCGTCGCGGGCCTATAAATAGCTCTCCCCCTCGCTCCAGCACCCCTCAGAGAGCTTCGCCGCATCCATTAGCACCTCCCTAGCTTCCCCAGCAACCCAACAGAGCCCCGGTGCTCGAGATCGACCGAGGCCCGTCCGCCTCGGAGCTCCGGTCAATCTCCGGCTACACGACGGCTCATGTGCCCCTCGACCCACCAAACTGACTCCCTTGACCCTAGGAAGCTTTCCCCCAACTCGCCCGAGCTTTTCCGTGTCTCTAGCCACCCCCTCAACCACTTCCCGGAACTCCTCCGCCACGGCCTCCTCGTCGTCGGTGAACCCCTGCCTCCCCGTTGTTGTTTCAACCACCAGCAGGTAGGCGATGGTCAGGCGAACCAATTCCCGAGCTCATTGGAGCTTGAGCACGTCGGCAGCCACGTCGGCGTCCTCCTCCTCCTCTCTGGCTGGAGGTAGGAGACGACCCCGACAGGTGTGCCCCACTTGTCGGTGGCCCAGCCTTCTCCCCCGGACTGGCCTCGGTCGCTGACAGCAGGGCCCCGCGCGTCAGGTTCAAACATGACGGTGCACGCGCCTGGGCAGGCCGTCGGCTGGCCATGAGCCAGTCCAGCTCTGGGCCGAGCCAGGCCAGGAGCTGGCCTGTTTTTCTTTTATTTTTAAAACTGGATTTCTAAGATTTTTATAAAAACATTTAACCAGTGTGAAAATATAATTCTTCCAATGTTATTTTTCTAAAAATGTGTAGTATTTAATGATATGCTTAGATGAATTTTTCCACCAACTATTCTATTTTGCTATATTAAAAAGGACTAAAATGGAATAGTTTTTCTTCTGCTTAGTTGTTTTCAAAAATATTCCTTCAAGGAAAATTAAGGCAAGTATTTTTTTAAATGATATCTTAGATTTATCAGAAATAGGGAACATTTTTAAAATGACTTTGTGGACTGTTTCTGTGTGAGCTATTCCTTATTTGTGGTTTTATCGATGATAGAAAACCCGTGTGACGAGGGAATCGGAGCGGAAGACCTCGAAAACCCCGGATACTTAGCTGACCAAGGCAAGCAACCCTTTGACCATGACTGAGCATATGTTACCTTGCATGTTAAATTAGAAAGTATTCCCGTTGCATATGATCATAAGTGCCGGTAGTCATTTGATATGATTTTACCAAAGGCTCCCCCGGAGCATTTGCATTGAGCTTGACCCTACCCCTTGAGGGTCATGCTAATACCATGTTGACAAGTAAAGATAGAAGTAGTATTTTTCATGAGCATGATGTTGTCATAAAGCAAGAGTTTATGAAAACCCCGTTGGGTGCCACTAATGCCCGAGGGTGATGATGAGTTGGTGGTCACTTTTGGTGAAGTGATGCACCCGGTATTTTGTGTGAGTAAGGTTTCTGAAATGGGATTAGATTTATGATGTGTCGACCGTCCCAACCTTACCAGTACGACCACGTTACCCCTTATGGGACGGGGCTATGTTAATTACTCTGGTCGGTGCTACCAAAGAGCCACATTACTAGTGGCAGGAGTGATTGTAGTCACTCTCGTGATGGGGTCGTCCCGGGTAGGACGACTATGCCATTTTTATGAGTTCCAGTCACACTGTTGGTCCCCGCATGGTCGGTACGGTCCAGAGTTGGTGCTCGTAAGACGTACGACATGTGGGCTGGGTACCAATCGAGTGGACCTCTTTGTCTAGTATCGTCAGGGGAAAGGCATTGATCGGGTACTTACCTCGGGTATGTGAAATACTGCGAGTCATGGATGACACGGAATTTTCCCGGATCTCGTGGGTCCAGCGTACTACCTCTGCAGAGTGTAAACTATTCGAATAGCCGTGTCCACGGTCAAGGATAGTTGGGTAATCCTGCTTAAACTACGTCCTGATATTTCCGCATAAACCAAGTGTGTGTGAGTGAGTGTGTGTGGTGTTGGAAAACGTTTTGTTATTAAAGAATAATATGACCAAGTTCTGTGACTTGGCATATAGGGTGAACCCAGATGATTTAGCCCTCAACTCATACATTGAGGATATGACCAAGTTCGGTAACTTGGCATATAGGGTGAACCCGGATGGTTCAGCCCTCAGCAGATATATTGATATCTGTAACCTGTTCTTCAAGTGTACTTCTTTAACTTGATGCATAACCATGATCATTCCACCCCGATGAGTTATTCTAGAATATGCATGATAGTGTTATCCTTCACTTCCACTTGTTCATATCATGGGTTGTTTGAGAGTACATTCAAAGTACTCATTGGCTTGCCACTGGTTATGTTATTGACCAGACATGGAAGGACCGGAGTTTGGAGATGAGTACGTCTTCGGCGACACCCCTGCGAACTAGGATGCTTCTGAGTCAGAATGCCTATCGGTGTAGGCTTGATGGCATGGGCGCCCGCTTAGCCCTATTTTTCCGCTATTAGTGTATTCGTGTGATTTGGCCTTAGGCCCTGTCTTGTGAACTTGACCCTTCGGTCACGTGTTGTAATAATCGGTACTTGGATGTAAGAATCTTTATTCAGTATCTGTGTTCAGTGAGCATTGATCTCTGGGATCACTGAGCACCGCGATTCTCGACTAGTAAGTCGGGTTCCCCACATTTTGGTATTGTAGCAAACTTGAATTCTATCTATATTGGTGTTGGGATACTGTATTCTCACTTTTCCATGGCTAGTACCCCCCGATACTAACCATAGTTTCATCGAAACAAGCAACCAACTCAACAAAAACAGAATCTGTCAAAAACAGACTAGTCTGTAGCAATCTGTATACTTCGTATACTTGTGGTACCTCAACACTTCTGAACAATTACGACTGCCTGGGCAAAAGGCATATCAACCAGCAACAAAAAGAATAAACTCACAAGATCTTTCTGAATAAAAATGAAAAATCATCTCGTGAGCGAAAAGTTTCTATCTTTCTCCAGCAGGATCAAACAACCATTACCAAGACTAATCATAAAGGTTTTGCTTGTCTCAAACACAAAAGGAAACACAAAAAACACAATCACAACAGAATTATGAAAGTGTGGACGCAACAAAATAGAAAGAAAAAGATAAATTCATTGGGTTGCCTCCCAACAAGCGCTATTGTTTAACGCCCTTAGGTAGGCATAAAAGCGATAGAATCACGTATCGTCGTCTTTGGTGCTCAAACCATAAGTAGCGTGATCACTTGTCATCTTAAGATTTTCATCTTTCTTGCTAGAAGATTCACCGCTACTTTTAGGAACAAAAACATACTTGGTGATTTTATTGTGGGCAAAATTTGGAGTATTCTGCACAGCGGCAAAACCGGAACCCAAGTTGGTTATAACATCCTCTAGTTTGCCAATGCTAGCGGAATCATGACCTAGCTTTTCGTTAACTGTGGGTTCCTTCTCCTTTAAATTTTTCAAAACCATTCCCACCTTGGATCCGTACTGAGTGATTTGATTGTGGATCTTTTTATCCAAATTCTCAATGAGTTCAATCGTAGCAACTTTATTTTCAATGACGTCCAGCCTACGCATCACATGTTCGAGAGTTAAGGTAGTTCCATTAACCATGAGTGGGGGTGAGCCTACCAAAATTTATCATAGCTCCGAAAGAATCAACGGTATGGCTACCCAAGAAATTTCCACCTACGATGGTGTCAAGAATATACCTATTCCAAGGAGAAACACCCACATAAAAACTACGAAGCAGGACGGTAGTGGATTGCTTATGAGTAGATCTACTCTGAGCATTGCAAATCCTATACCAAGCATCCTTTAAGTTTTCTTCCTCAATTTGTTTGAAATTCAGGACTTCGCTCTCGGAAGTATCGTTCTAAGTTGTGGATCTAGCCATCAGGATAGACTATCCCACACAGATTAACAGAAAGAAAGCGAGAGAAAAGGGCGAACGAAAAAGGCAAATTGGTGAAGTGGGGGAGAGGAAAACGAGAGGCAACTGGCAAACAAAGTAAATGCAAGAGATGAGTTTGCGAAACTTACTTGGATGAGTTCTTGACTTGATCCACCCCGTCAACGGCGCCAGAAATCCTTCTCCTACGTCAACAAAAGTACTTCCCTAGCAATGGTGCCACAGATCCTTCTGTCGTCTCTTGAGCTTGCGTTGGTTTTTCCCTTCAAGAAGAAAGGGTGGTGTAGCACAGGAGCAGTAAGTATTTCCCTCAGTTTGAGAACCAAGGTATCAATCCAGTAGTAGAATCTCATCAAGTCCAGAGTACCTCCACAAACACAAAAAGAGCTTGCACCCAACGCTATAAAGGGGTTGTCAATCCGTTCAAGATTGTTTGCAAAGTGAGATCTGAAGGCGGAAAGTGCAACAAAGTAAAATGTGTAAGGCTGAAAATATGGTTTGGAGTAGACCCTGGGGGCCATAGTGTTCACTAGAGGCTTCTGTCAAAATAGCAAGTATTACGGTGGGTGAACAAATTACTGTCGAGCAATTGATATAACCGCGCAAAGTCATGACGATATCTAAGGCAATGATCATACATATAGGCATCACGTCTGAGACAAGTAGACCGATACTTTCTGCATCTACTACTATTACTCCACACATCGACCGCTATCCAGCATGCATCTAGTGTATTGAATTCATGACGAACAGAGTAGCGCCTTAAGCAAGATGACATGATGTAGACGGATAATCTCAAACCAATGATGAAACCCCCATATTTTTACCCTTGATGGCAACAACACGATGCGTGCCTCGCTACCCCTTCTATCACAAGGTGAGGTCACCGCATGATATGAACCCAAAACCAAGCACTTCTCCCATTGCAAGAATCATAGATCTAGTTGGCCAAACAAAACCCACAACTCGAAGAGAATTACAAGGATATGAAATCATGCATAAGAGAGATCTGAAGAAACTCAAATAAGATTCATAGATAATCTGATCATAAATCCACAATTCATCGGATCTCGACAAACACACCGCAAAAGAAGATTACATCGGATAGATCTCCATGATGATCATGGAGAACTTTGTATTGAAGATCCAAGAGAGAGAAGAAGCCATCTAGTTACTAGCTATGGACTCGTAGGTCTATGGCGAACTACTCACGCATCATCGGAGAGTTCATGGTGTTGATGAGGAAGCCCTCCGTATCCGAATCCCCCCTCCGGCAGGGCACCAGAACGTGCCCCAGATGGGATCTTGCGGAGACAGAAGCTTGCGGCGGCGGAAAAGTACTTTTGATGATCTCCTGATTTTTTCAGATTTTTAGGGAATATATAGGTGCAAAACCTAGGGCAAAGGATCCACAGGGAGCCCACAAGCCTGGTGATCGCGGCCCCCCTGGCAGCGCCATGAGGGCTTGCGGGGTCCCTGGTGAGCCCCTGCCCTGATTCTCCGGCTCTCCGATCTTTTTCTGTTCCGGAAAAAATCTTTTTGGCAGTTTCATTCCGTTTGGACTCCGTTCAAAATCCTCCTCTGAAAGGGGTCAAAAACATGGAAAAAACAAGAACTGGCACTTGGCACTGAGTTAATAAGTTAGTCCCAAAACATATATAAAAGCCATACAAAACATGCAAAGTTTGACAAGATAATAGCATGAAACCATAAAAAATTATAGATACGTTGGAGACGTATCAGTCACCCCCGATGTATTCGAGCTCGTGAGCCATATAATAAAGAGTGTCTTAGTTAAGGGCTTTGCCTCATGCCATGATCAAAAGAATGAGAAAAGAACAAAAGCATGAAAGATCATGTAATGATCTTATGGGAAGTGATGGCTTCACATATAAAAAGAATGTTGATTGAAACTTTTTGAGGGTAGACAAACGTAGACCTTGGTCATTTGTGCAATTAATAGGAAGTGATAAAGAAGGAGAGGTTCACATATAAATATATCATCTTTGACACCATCTATGATTGTGAAAACTCACTAAACTATTGCATGCTTAGAAGTAGATGTTGGACAAGGAAGACAACATAATGAATTGTGTTTGCTTGGTTCCGAACAATGTTATATGATTAGAGATCCCTTAGCATGTGACGTTTGCTTCCACCCCATATTAGCCAAAACTCCCGCACCAAGTAGAGATACTACTTGTGCATCCACAAACCTTCAACCCAGTTTTGCCATGAGAGTGCACCATACCTACCTATGGATTGAATAAGATCCCTCAAGTAAATTTTCATCGGTGCAAGCAATAAAAAGTGCTCCCTAATATGTAAGATCTATTAGTGTGTGGAAAATAAGCTTTGTACGAACCTGTGATAAGGAAGACATAAAAGCGACAGACTGCATAATAAAGTTCTTTATCACAGGAGCCAATATAAAGTGACGTTCCTCCACACTAAGAGGACACACATCCAAACCTCAAAAGCGCATGACAACCTCCACACTAAGGGAGAATGCCAGCAGCTGGAATTCTGGCCTGAAAAAGGAGCAAGTTTGAGATGCCTATTCTGCGCAACTCCAAAAGCCGTGAAAATCAACGTGGAATTCTTTTGGGATATATAAAAAGTACTAGGCCGGAGAAGTGCCGAAGGGGCGCCAGCAGGAGGCCACAAGCCTGCTAGGCGCGGGACCCCCTGGCCGCGCCTAGGGGGCTTGTGAGCTCCCTGCTCGCCCACTGGCTCCCCCCTTTTTCTACAAGAAGGGTTTCGGTCTAGTAAAAATCAGGAGGAGGCTTTTCGGAGGATTCGCCGCCGCCACGAGGCGGAACTTGAGCAGAACCAATCTAGAGCTCCGGCAGGACGATCCTGCCGGGGAAACTTCCCTCCTGGAGGGGGAATCGTTTCCATCGTCATCACCAACACTCCTCTCATCGAAGGGGACTCGTCACCATCAACATCTTAATCAGCACCATCTCATCTCCAAACCCTAGTTCATCTCTTGCAACCAATCTCTGTCTCGCGACTCCGATTGGTATTTGTAAGGTTGCTAGTAGTGTTAATTACTCTTTGTAGTTGATGCTAGTTGGATTACTTTGTGGAAGATTATATGTTCAGATCCTTGATGCTACTCATTACCTCTCTGGTCATGAATATGATTATGCTTTGTGAGTAGTGGCTTTTGTTCCTGAGGACATGGGATAAGTCTTGCTATAAGTAGTCATGTGAATTTGGTATTCGTTCGATATTTTCATGTGTTGTATGTTGTTTTTCCTCTAGTGGTGTTATGTGAACGTCGACTACATAACACTTCACCATTATTTGGGCCTAGAGGAAGGCATTGGGAAGTAGTAAGTAGATGATGGGTTGCTAGAGTGACAACAGCTTAAACCCTAGTTTATGTGTTGCTTCGTAAGGGGCTAATTTGGATCCACAAGTTTAATGCTATGGTTAGAGTTTGTCTTAATTCTTCTTTCGTAGTTGCAGATGCTTGCGAGAGGGGTTAATCATAAGTGGGATGCTTGTCCAAGTAAGGGCAGTACCCAAGCGTCGGTCCACCCACATATCGAACTATCAAAGTAGCGAACGTGAATCATATGAACAAGATGAAAACTAGCTTGACGGAAATTCCCATGTGTCCTCGGGAGCGTTTTACCTCCTATAAGACTTTGTCCAGGCTTGTCCCTTGCAACAAAAGGGATTGGGCCACTTTGATGCACCGTTGTTACTTTTGTTGCTTGCTACTTGCTACGAATCATCTCACCACAGAACTACTTGTTACCGATAATTTCAGTGCTTGTAGATTTTACCTTGCTGAAAACCACTTGTCAGATCCTTCTACTCCCCGTTGGGTTGGACACTCTTACTTATCTAAAGGACTATGATTGATCCCCTATACGTGAGGGTCATCACAGGGGCGAGGGAACGGTAAGGTGGAGCGGGGCTCGCGCGAGGGGCACGAGGAGAGGAGCGGGGCGATGGGGTGATTGAGCGAGCGCTCGTGGGGGAGAGAGGAGGGAGGCTGGGCGAGCATGGGTTGGTAACGAGGGAACGAGCCAGCGAGGGGCTGGTTCCCTCGCACATGGCTCTGGCGGTGGCTGCGAGGAGTGAGGAGTGGGATGAGAATTAGGTTAGGGTTCGGGGATGGGGGTTATATACCCCCTGGGTATAGATGGGCTGGTGGGGTGATGGGCTGGGCTGGCATGCTGGGCCGGTTGGCACAGTTGGGCCGGTCAAGGGGGCTTTTTCTAATTTGTTTTGTTTTAGTTTCTTTTTAAATTTTGTTTTTTTAAAATATGTAACTAGTTCCTAATTTAGTTTTAATATTTATGTCACTGCCACAAAAAGGTTTAACCCCAAATAAAAATAGTCTAGTATTTTTTAAAATATAAAATGCATTTATTTAATTGTTTTGTTGCTGCTTTAATTATTATAGTGCATCTAAAACACTTTATAAAAATATGGTTTTCAACACGAAAATATCCAGAGAATAATTGCCACACTTTGAACATTTTTGTTTTGACATTTGAAAACTTTATTCGTTTGACTTTCTTTTAAATTTGAATTTGAACGGCTTTGAATTAACACGAGATTAACAATCGCAATCACGGTGATGTGGCATCATTAGGACATGATTTTCTATAGCTTGATTACAGGGGTTACTGTAGCACAAATCTGGGGATGTCACACCAGTGCCAAGTGTGAGCTGATATTTTTTGCATGTTTTTGGCTTTTCAAGAATATTGTACCAAATGATGTCCAAATATGCCAAAAGTTTTTGATGATTTTTCTATACAAAATAAGGACTTGGAAGCTTTGGAAGGTGACCAGAGGCCACACGGGGTGGCGCCAAGCTAACAGGGCGCGCCCAGGGGGTGGTCGCACCCTCGTCGCTCGGGGCAACCTCCCGTGTCTTCTGGCTCTCCTCTATATCCTATAAATTCTCTAATATCCCCAAAACCCTAGGGAGCCACCCGAAACACTTTTTATGCCGCCTCAATTCTCTATTCCATCGTAATTCCATCTAGAGCCCTCTTCTGATGCCCTGTCAAAGGGGGTCGATCATGGAGGGCCTCTACATCAACCTTATTGCTCCCATGGTGATGTGTGACTAGTTCACCATATACCTACGTGTCCATAGTACCTAGATGGCTATCTCTCTCTCTATGTTCTTGGTTGGCATGATCACCATGATTCCCGTGGTGATCTATCTTATGTAATCACTCTTGTGCTATGCATTTGTTAGGATCCGATGAATTGTGGTTTTATGTTTAGATTATTCATGAATAATATTAGAGTCTTCTCTGAATTCTTATATGTATGATTGATAGCTTTTTAGTTCTCTCTGATCTATTGATCTGGTTTGGCCAACTAGATTGATCTATCTTCAATGGGAGAGGTGTGTTGTAGTGGGTTCAATCTCGTGGTGCTCAATACCAATGACAGAAAGGGACATGACACCTATTGTATTGCTTCCACTAAGGGTAAGATGATGGGGTTCTTTCATATTAATTGGATTTACTTTGTCTGCATCATTCCATCATTCTCCAAGCATTACTCTATTTTCACTTAATGCTCTAGATGCATGCTGGATAGCGGTCGATGGGTGGAGTAATAGTAGTAGGTGCAGACAAGAGTAGGCCTACTTGTTTATGGGAGTGATGCCTATATCCAGTGACCATTGCCATGGATAAATATTGCACAACTATGTGCTTCATCAATTGACCAACAGTAATTTGTTTACCCATCGTATGCTTTCTACGAGAGAGAAGCCTCTAATCAATACCATGGCCTCCGGGTCTATTAAACAATATATTTACAAGAACACTAAATACCTCGCTGCCTTTTATTAGTTGTATTTACTTTTAATATGTAATATATTTCAACTATCTATCTATCACTATTGATTGCTTGCAAGTAACGAGTTCAAGGGGATTGACAACCCTCTTGCCCGCGTTGGGTGCAAGTGTGTGCTCTTTGGTGTGTAGGCGCTGAAGACGGGAAATTGTGTGGTCCTCCTATTGGTTTGATAACATTGGTTCTCACTGAGTGTAATACTTATCTATACTGTGTTGCATCACCGTATCCACTTTGCGGAAAAATCCAACACGAGTCACAAGTATCACGTGTCATGTTTGTGGACGAAACGACATTCGTTACCTCTTCTCGCCTTGAAATTTTATCTAGAGGCAACATGGATTGTTAGGAATGGCATGTTAAATTTATACATTATCCGAGTTTTCTAGGCATTTAGTGTGCATATTTCAAACTTGAAATGGAGGCGCATGCTCAAGTGCACCAAAATTGGTTGAAAAACTTATATGTGTCTCTGGGTGCATGTTTAGTTCCCATGTAAGAACTGGGAGTGAATTTCGAACACCTTGATGTCGTGGATGGAAGTAAACAATGAGAAAGCTTGATTTTTAAATTCTTTTAAGTCCGAAACTATTTTGAAATTAATGAAACTTGGCATGATGTTATGAAATGGCACAAACCTGTTGTGGTAAAAAAATTGTCCAATTTTGGAAATGTTTTCCCATAAGCTTCTTACAAACCAGAGCTTCTCACTAGAAAGCCTCATGGTTCTGATAAGGAATGTATCATCTTTATGGACGAAATGACATTCATTGTCTCTTCTTGCCTTGAATATTTTTCAGAGGAAAAATGGATTATTAGGAGTGTCGTTTTAAAATTTGGAATTATCCAGGGTTTGTTTGTACATTTTTATACAGTAACCAAGTTTTCTAGACATTTAGTGTGAATGTTTCAAATTTGAACTACACGCACATGCTGCTACGCGTTCCTCTTATTTTATTGGCTGGGAGGTGCTTAGGGGGCGAGGGTGCAGGTTTCATTAGATGGGATGCATGCGAACAGTCCGTCGTGCAGCTGGCTCAGCGGTTATCAAGCCCTTTGACCTCCACCCACCGCCCATCAAATTTGTGGTGTGTACCACCATCCTCTCCCAGTGGTGGAGTCCCTTCTGGACTCCACCCGGTGGACCTCATCGACGATGAAGAGGTCTGCACAGGGCATCCCAAACTCTTGGATGCATTGTCCCACATCTTTGCCATGCACACCGGGCATGTGAGACGCCTTGCCATCAGCGAGTTCCGTTCCAACTGTAAGGTCGAATCAAAGTTTCACGAGTAGTTCTTACCCCCCCCCCCCCCCCCCGCCCTACACCGGCTCGAGAAGCTTAGACTTGAAGCTGGACATCAGCGCTCGTTGCCTCCGTCCGCACTCCATCTCGCGCCCATGTTGCGCCGTGCTCAACTGCTTTTTCCCCACATTAATGTCGCTTCCGCTCTTTATCTCCCTAAACTGAAGGACCTCGAGATCATTGGCATCACCATCTCAAAGGAGGATTTGGAGAGCGTTCTCCGTGGTTGTAGAGTGCTCAAGTACCTTCGTCTTCGGGTGATGTTTGGGTTTAGTAGCCTCCACATCGCTAAGATGAATTCCCGTACCACTTATGTGCATGGTTGGTACCGCAACATGTGGTCATTTGAGGTGTTTCACGATATGCTCATTAATAATGTGCCTTTCCTTAAGAGATTGATTGTACTTGATAGAGAAGATCCAACAAAAATTAGGACATTGATGCACCAAAATTGACAGTCTTCACGTATTCGTGTGTCGAATTCTATGAACTTTTTATAGGATCCATATCTGCTCAGGTACAACGGCCTTCTTCTTGTGCTCCTTCTTATTATTATACATCACATTTTATCTAATTGTTATTGATATGTGTTTGGTTGTCTGATAAAATGTGAGTTGATACGTCTCAAACGTATCAACTTTTCCAAACACTTTAGCTATTGTTTTGGCCTCATTCTTGCATGATTTGAACGAAACTAACCTGGACTGACGTTGTTTTCAGCAGAGCTGCCTGTATGGTTTTCTTGTGTGCAGGAAAATGAATTTTTAGGTGTCCCGGAAAATTCCAATAAAAATAGAGAAAATACATGCACCAGGAGGAACCCTTAACCAGAAGATGGGCCAGAGGGGGGTCACCAGGCCTCCAAGTGACCTGGTGGCTGCCTGGGTGGGGGCCACCCCTCTTGTGCCCTACCTTGGCTCCTTTTTTTTATCTGAGATGGAGAAACCCCTGAACAGAAGTCGTTTTGCCAATTCTTGACGGGGAGCCACCGCCACCCTCGGTTCTTCTCCGGGAGACCTAATCTGGAGGCTGCCTTGGCTTCCGGAGAGGGGAAATCATCGCCATCGTCATGACCATCACCACTCCATCACCCTTCCATGACTTCCCCTTTCATGTGTGAGTAATTCCATGTTGTAGGCGAAGGGGATGGTAGGGATTGGATGAGTTAGATCATGTAATAGTTCGTCAGATTGTTGGGGGCACGTTGCCTATCATCTACTATGGTGTTTATCATCTTTGCTACTACTTGTTGCTCTTAATGCTTGTCACTTTGGGCCCGAGTGCCATGATTTCAGATCTGAACCCATTATGTTTTCATGAATATATTTGTGTTCTTGATCCTATATATGAGTTGTACGCACCTACTATAGTCCGGAACCGGCGATCCCAATGGTGGCAGCTTGGGACACCAAAGGGGATAGACTATAATTTGAGGATTCCATGTATCCATCGATTCTTGATGCTTTGTTCCGGTGCTCTTTGAAAGGAGCACCTTAATCTCCATAAGTTCTTATTGGCCCCGTTGGTAGCGGGATGGTAGGATAAAAGATGTTGTGCAAGTTCTTATTGCAAGCATGCACGACTACCTTGGGATACATGCCTAATGTTTGATATTTGCGTAGATGATCATTACATTTCTGTGTGCCTTGCCCCAAGTTAAATACATGATATCTCTCATCCATGACCAACCATCCATCTCCCTAGCCTACAGTGTTTTAATCCTGCTGGTTACAAGTTGCTTTGCTTTTGCTGTTTTACTTTCGTTACTTTGCCACCATTATTTCCGTTGCCACCATCACTTCCATATCACCGTTGCTACTAATATTTCGTTGCCAAGCAAGTATCTTTCAGGTGCGGTTGAATTGACAACTCAACTATTAAAGCTTATAAATATTCTTTGGATCCCCTTGTGTCGAATCAATAAATTGGGTTAACTTACCCGCGAAGACTGTTGTGATCCCCTACACTTGTGGGTTATCAAGACTATTTTCTGGCGCCGTTGTCGGGGAGCATAGCTTTATTTACAAGCCTACTTGGAGTTATTTCGCTTGCTGCGATTTATCAGCTATGGGTAAGAAAGGAGACCCCAAGGTTCCGATTTTACCATCCACTACAAGAAAAGGTATTGTTCTTAGCACTAGTGCTACGCTTGATTCACCTTCCCTTACGAGTAAGTTTGCTTCACCACCACCACATGCTGCCCTAAAGAGTCTGTAACTATGTCTGATACTTTTGATGATGCTTCTACTACTCTTGATGAGACTGGTTTACTTGGTTATTTTATTGAGTCGCAGATTACTAAGGCTGCGAAGCAGTCTAGAATTGAAATTCATGTTACACACTACCCCATTGGTAGACCCTTTGGTTACCTAGACTTGAGTGGTCTCAAGGAGAGAATTCTTGATGATAAATATATTGAGCTTGATGATGATTTATGCAGGGAGCTTACAGAGGGTGCTGACTCTGACCCTGCTGTTGTTAAGAAGCTGCTTGAAAAGCATTCTATGAAGAACAAATTTACTCCTGATCCTGAATTTGCTTCATCTCCTATTTGCATTGAGGATGCCTATTTTGATTTCTGTGTCGATCTTTCACTTATATCCATAGTTGAAGCTGACCCATTTTATGGCAGAGAAAATGACGACGATATTGCACACTTTACCAAACTCACTGAGTTGCTGGCTTATTCACTAGAGAGGATAAGAAGATAAATTATTATGTTACTAAGCTACTTCCTTTCTCTTTAAAGGGAGATGCTAAAGCATGGTATGATGCACTACCATGTGGTTCCATTAAGAGTCCTCAAGATTTAGCTCAATCTTTTGTTGCTAAATATTTTCCTGCTCATAAGCGACATGCTGCTTTACAAATAATATATAACTTTAAACAGTTGCAGGATGAGCACCTCCCTAAAGCTTGCGGGAGATATTGCACTTTACTCAAGGCTAGACCGGCACATGGAACCCTAAGAATGAATTCTTGATATATTTTATGCTGGTCTAACCGATGAATCTAGAACCTATCTGGATAGTTGTATTGGTTGTGTTTTCACGGAAAGAACACCGGACGATAGTGAAGAACTTATGGGCAAGATAGCTAAGAATCATGAAGATTGGTCCGTTCCTGAACCACCTCCACCACCAAAGAAGAGGGGTATCCTTTTCTTGAGCCCCGAAGTTATACAAGAAGCCAAGAAGTCTATTAAAGAGAGAGGTATTAAAGCTGAAGATGTGAAGAATCTACCTCCTATTGAGAAATTATGTGAGCCTACCACTCACCCACCAATGGTAGAGGTACACTCTTTTAGAATTCAATGCAAGTGACATCCCTGATGGTAAGTCCCCTGATCAATAATGTTTAGATGAGCTTGATACTTTCATTGTCAAGCAAAGTCACCTCAATGAGAGGATTCAAAGCCAATTGCATGATAATTCCCTTCCTATCAAAAGTTTGGTTGATGTTTTAAGTAGAATTGTTAATGATGTTAAAGGTCTTGTTAAGCATTTTCATATGGTTCAAACTCAGCTTGAACAAAATTATAATGTGGAAAAATATTTGCTTGCTAACAATGCCAAACAAGTTGATACACAAGTGTATGGTATAAAGACCCGAGGTGGTACACACACCCAGGACCCCCTCTATCCGGAGGGGCATCCAAAGAGGATCGAGCAAGATTCTCAATTGCAGGAAGAAGACGTTGTTAGCTCCCCGAAGAAGAAGAAGAAACACAAGGAAGCTGACAACTCCAATGATCCCATAATTCATGAAGAACCTATTGTTGATCCTAATAGTATATCTACGTCTGATGCTGAAACTGAAGATGGTGCTGAACCTGATAAAGATAATGAGAAGAATGATCCTCCTGAAGTACAAGGAGAAGAAGCACCCGACAAGCGCAAGAGATATACTAGAGAAGACTTTGTTGCAAGAATACATGGGAAGGAAAGAGAACCATGGGTATAGAAATCAATGCCCTTCCCGGGTATGTCTTTCAAAACCAAAGAAGAAGAGCATTACAATAAATTTTGTGAATGGATGAAACCTCTTTTTCTTCAAATTCCTTTGACTGATGCTATTAAGTTGCCTCCATACTCGAGGTATATGAAAGATATTTTTACTAATAAAAGAAAAGTTCCTAATGAGGCAATATCTACTATGCTTGCGAATTACTCTTTCAGTGGTAAGATTCCTGAGAAGCTTGGTGATCCAGGTATACCCACCATTCCTTGCTTCATAAAAATAATTATGTCAGAACTGCTTTATGTGATCTTGGTGCAGGAGTGAGTGTTATGCCTTTATATCTTTACAAAAGGCTTTGTCTAGATAAACTAATCCCTAGAGATATCTCTCTTCAAATGGTTGATAAGTCAACGGTGGTTCCTATTGGTATTTGTGAGGATGTTCGTGTTGAAGTTGCTAGTTGCTTGATCCTTACTAACTTTGTTGTGCTTGACATGCCCGAGGTTGGGAGCATGTCTATTATTCTTGGTAGACCTTTTCTTAACACCGCATGTGCTATTATTGATTGCAATAAAGGAAATGTGACTTTCAATGTTAATGAGAAGGAGCACACGGTGTCTATTTTTCGAAGAAGATTGATAAAAGGCATGGCCTTAATTCTATTGAGAATATTAAGACCGTGAAGGTTGGAGAGTGGGATTGTCCTTTACATGTGCACCACAAATACAAAACCATTATGGTGGGGACAATATCCATTAAAATAAAGGTAACATGATTGCTTTATACGAAGTGAAACTTTTTGCAATATCACCTGTTTGGTAGTAAGACTTGATCAACCTTGCTAACAAACATGTTTTATATGAGTAAAAAGAGAAGCTTTTCATGTTTTCATTTCCTTTATCTTTCATCCTCCTTGCTATACCAAAGTTTTATGTTTTTGAAGCTTCATATGTTTAACCATTGCTTCGAGCTTTCCGGAAGTTTTGCAGCTTTCGGTACTTCGAAAAAAATTCAAAGGTGAAGTTGTCAGAAAATTCATAAAAAATTATAATAAAAATTTCCATCAAAAAAGAGACATAGGAGCACCTGGGGCTGGCCAGGGGGGCACCCCTGGTCTAGGCGGCTAGGTGGCGCGGCCTGGCCCCTAACCGCGCCCATGGGGCGCCTCGGCCCACCTGGTCCCCTTTCCAGGTATTTCTTCTTCCCTTCTCTCTCTCTCACTCCAAAAATCTTGATTTTCTCCTGGAGCTCGAGTTCTTGTTGTTCCTGGTGGCAAATTATGATCTCTCTCTACAACTCATCATTTGCATTGAGAATTTGAGCATTTGCTCCTTGGTATGTGCTCCTCCACCCCTCCAATTACAATTTTGATTGGTAGTCTTATTTGTGAGTATTTAGGAGTTCTTGGTGCTATTCATATGAGATTGCATGCATGTTTAGAAATTTATTTGTGAAGTTTTGACGCAAGTTTATGCCTTGGGAAAGTGAGTAGAATAGTCTGCTCCAACTCATTTTGCTTAAACCTTCATTTTTTATGCACCAAAAATTTCAGAAATTAGTTTGTTTGGAAAAGCAAAAGGATGGCTTGGGAAGAAGAGACCCGAGCCTATCGATAGACTAACTAGAGCTGTAGCTTCACCTTCTACTGTGAGGACAAGTTACAATGATTATATCGTGCCACTTGAGTTGCTCCACGAGACGGACACGGCACGTGCCATGACATACCAGTGTTCAGAACTACTTGCGGGCGGCGGGTATGAAGGATGAGTTTGATAACCTCTGTGCAGCTGCAGGTTTGACAAATCTCGTAACACGACGTGTGCCACAATACCCAAAACTCACCTATTATTTTGTCAACTGGTTTAGATATAATGATAAACTTCCATGATTGAATTCAGATTATATGAGGATATCTTTAGCATGTCTTTGGCAGAATTTTGTGGCGTCATAGGTGTGCGGAATGTCGGGATGATGACCAGAATGAAAGTTCAGCCCTATGAGCTGAAATCCCTATTCACCTCCCTTTGCAGCAAGTATCCACAAGACATTCACCGGGGGAAGATTTCTAGCATCTTGTTTCCCCACATCAGGTATTTCACATACTATATTGCTCGAGGGGTGTTAGCTCGTGACGACACAAGAAAATTTTCGGCTCTGGATATTGCTATCTTGGCAGCCGCCCTCTCAGGAGATAACACGTATAATATTGGTGCTTTGATTGCTCGTCACCTCGTCGCTAACAGCGGCAAAGGGCCTCACTTTGGTGGCATTTATGCCATGCTTATCCTCGAGCATCTTGAGCGCACTGTACGCGTGAATGATGCGCCTTTCCATTTATAAGCTTTGATCTTACTGCTATGAAGAGGCATGCGTTTGTTACTAGAACTTCTGAGTTTGGTAACCTTGTTTATATTATGAGGTTTGGCGAGTTTACTACTCGCGAGATCCGTCTACCTGCACCACTTTTGTTTGATTATACTAGTAGGAACAGATGGTCCTTCACCGCGATTGAGTTCGACGAGTTCGTGATCCAGCAGCAGTTCCACAAACCCATGGAGGGGTTGTTCCCGAGGAAGAGGAGCCTTCTTCTTGGGAGGACAGCAGGACATCAGTCTACGCGCCCGAGGCCCCCGGACGATTCTTGGAGCTAACATTACCACCCCGGAGCCGGAGGGAGCTCCTGGAGCCCGCAGTAGCCAAGCCCAACTTAGGCCAAAAGCCTAAGCTTGGGGGAGTACGTACCCTTCTCCCCTTTCATTGTATCATCTGTGGTTTCCTTTTTAATCTTTTCCGAGTTTTTGCATGTTCTTCTTTGTTCTTTCTTTGCAAAAACAACAAAAAGATTTCTCTTTTCTTTTGCTTTCCTTTAACCTTTGGAAAACCCAAAAAGATTTCCTTTCTCTCTCTTAGTTTGCATTGTTTGCAGAGTTCAGCTCATGTCCATGGTTGCAATTGCACTTGATTATATATTTTTTACATTCGATCGTGCAAGTGACTGATACGTCTCAAACGTATCTATAATTTTTGATGGTTTCACGTTGTTATCTTGTCATCTTTGGATGTTTTATGTACCTTTTATATCTTTTTTGGGACTAACTTATTAATTCAGTGCCAAGTGCTAGTTCCTGTTTTTTCTGTGTTTTTGGCTCTTTTCAGATCTGATTTTGGAACGGAGTCCAAACGGAATAAATCTCCGAAATGATTTTTTCCCGAACGAAAGAAGATCAGGGGGCCTTTGGGACAAGCCAGGTGGGCTCCAGGGAACCCACAAGCTCCCACTCCGCCACCAGGGGAGGCGGCGGTGTCAGGGCTTGTGGCCTCCCTTGTCGCCCCCTGACCTAGATCTTAGGCCTATAAATTCCCAAAAATACAGCAAAAAATCAGGGGGAGCCTCGAAAATACTTTTCCGCCGCCGCAAGCTTCCGTTTCCGCGAGATCTCATCTGGAAACCCTTCCCGGGCCCTGCCGGAGGGGACTTTGGAGTTGGAGGGCTTCTTCATCATCATCATCGCCCCTCCAATGACTCGTGAGTAGTTCACTTCAGACCTACGGGTCCGTAGTAGGTAGCTAGATGGCTTCTTCTCTCTCTTGGATCTTCAATACAAAGTTCTCCATGATCTTCATGCAGATCTATCCGATGTAATCTTCTTTGGCGGTGTGTTTGTCGATATCTGATGAATTGTGGATTTGTGAACAGATTATCTATGATATATATTTGAGTCTTTGCTTATTTCTTATATGCATGATTTGATATCCTTGTAAGTCTCTCCGAGCATTGGGTTTTGTTTGGCCAACTAGATCTATGATTCTTGCAATGGGAGAAGTGCTTGGTTTTGGGTTCTACCATGTGGTGACCTTTCCTAGTGACAGTAGGGGCAGCAAGGCACACATTAAGTAGTTGCCATCAAGGGTAACAAGATGGGATCTGTCGTTGATATGAGATTGTCCATCTACATCGTGTCATATTGCTGAAGGCGTTACTCTGTTCTTTTGGACTTAATACACTAGATGCATGCTGGATAGCAGTCGACGTGTGGAGTAATAGTAGTAGATGCAGAAAGTATCGGTCTACTTGTTTTGGACGTGATGCCTATAGATATAATCATTGCCATAGATATCGTCACGAATTTGCGCGGTTCTATCAATTGCTCGACAGTAATTTGTTCACCCACCGTCTACTTGCTTTCATGAGAGAAGCCACTAGTAAACACTACGGCCCCGGGTCTATTCACATCCATCGTTTACACCTCCGCTTTTACTTTGCTTTGTTACTTTGTTGCTTTTAGTTCTCACTTGGCAAACAATCTATAAGGGATTGACAACCCCTTCATAGCGTTGGGAGCACGCTTTTGTGTTTGTGCAGGATCTTGTGATACTCCTACACTGGATTGATACCTTGGTTCTCAAACTGAGGGAAATACTTACCACCGCTGTGCTACATCACCCTTTCCGCTTCGAGGGAACACCAACGTAAGGCTCCATAGCCGTAGCAGAAGGATTCCTGGTGCCGTCGACATGACTATTCCTGTCGCCGTTTCCGAGGTACCACAGCTGACATCAGAAGTATTTCTGGCGCCACTGCCGGGGAGGAGAGATCAAGATCTATCCAAGTAGGTCTCACAAACTCATCTCTTGCATTTACTTTTGTTGCCAGTTGCCTCTCGTTTTCTTCTCCCCCACTTCACATTTGCCTTTCTCCTTTGCATTTTTCGTTTGCCTTTTCATTCGCCCTTTTCTCTCGCTTGCTTTCTGTTCGCTTGTGTGCCATGTGCCTTCATTATGCTTGCATCTTCGCTTGCTGAAAATCTAGTGATATGGATCCTTATCCACTAGCTAATCTCTTTAAGAGACCCACTTGTGTGGAACGAATTGCTAGTGAGTTGAGTGCACATGACTATTTCTATGGAGTTTTGCTTAAGATGTGTGAATCTGAAAATTGTGAGGAAGAAATTCATGAAGTGATTCACGAGAGCTCCTTGAATGAAAAGCATGATTGAAATGGTTTCACTGTAAATCCTATCAGTGACAATCATGCTAAAAATATGCAAAACCCTAAGCTTGGGGATGCTAGTTTTGCTATGTCCACTACTTGTTGCAATAGTCATGATTGGGGTGATGATCTTTCTTATGATCTTGAAAATTTGTTCAAACCTCATGATGAATATGATATTTTCAACAATATTGAAAGTGGGATTGGAGAAGTCATGACTTTAGTTGATGATAATCCCACTATTTTTGAAGAGCGTCAACTTTGCATGCATGTGGATCATGAAAATAATATCCTTTGTGATAGTTACATTGTTGAATTCGAATATGATCCCACATGTAATTGCTATGAGAGAGGAAAATATTTTGGAAGAAACTTTCATGTTACCAAATTACCTCTCGTTATGTGCAGACTGCTATTGTCTCTTTCTTCTTCCTTGCATATGGCAACTATTGGTTGTCTTGACAATCTGTTTTCCTATAAAATGCCTATGCATAGGAAGTATGTTAGACTTAGATGTGATTTTCACATGCTTTTGGATGCTCTCGTTGTACTTCAATTCTTGTCTTTTGTGTGAGCATCATCGAATGCCTAGCTAAGGGCGTTAAACAAAAGCGCTTGTTGGGAGGCAACCCAACAAATCTATCTTTTTTCTTTCTGTTTTGTGTTTTCCACACTTTCATAATTCTGTTATGATTGTGTTTTTTTGTGTTTCTTTTTTCATTTGTGCCAAGCAAAACCGTTATGATTAGTCTTGGGGATGATCGTTTGGTCATGCTGAAAAAGACAGAAACTTTCTGCTCACGAATTGTTTTTTCATTTTTTTCTGTAAGAGCTTTTGAGTTGATTCTTTTTGTTGCTGATTGCTACGCAAATTCGCCAGACTGTCGTAATTTTTCAGATTTGTTGAAGACCATAAGTATACGAAATATACAGATTGCTACAGACTGGTCTGCTGTTAACAGATTCTGTTTTTGTTGTGTTGGTTGCTTATTTTGATGAAACTATGGATAGTATCGGGGGGTATTAGCCATGGAAGATTGAAAATATAGTAACCCAACATCAGCACAAGTAGAATTTAAGTTTGCTACAGTACTTAAGAAAGTGGTGGTTTGCTTTCTCATACTAATGTTATCACGAGTTTCTGTTTAAGTTTCGTGTTGTGAAGTTTTCAAGTTTTGGGTGAATTTCTTATGGACAAAAAGATAAAGAGTGGCAAGATCTCAAGCTTGTGGATGCCCGAGGCACCCAAAGAGATTCAAGGATGCCGTAAAATCCTAAGCTTGGGGATGCCCCGGGAAGGTATCCCCTCTCTCGTCTTCAATCCATCGGTAACGTTACTTGGGGCTATATTTTTATTCACCACATGTTATGTGTTTTTTCCTGGAGCGTATTGTATCGTAGGAGTCTTTTATTTTTGTTGTGTCACAATCATCCTTGCTGCACAACTAGAGAGAGAGACATGCACTCACCGTGATTTTGTCGAGCTTCACTTATATCTTTTGGTGGACAATTCAGCTCACATGTGCTTCACTTATATCTTTTGAGCTAGATACTTTTGCTCTATGTGCTTCACCTATATCTTTTAGAGCACAGCGGTGCGTCGCTTGGTAGGTGATCTATGCTTTGAAAGTAGTCTCAAAAGGGTTTGTTATCCTAAGGGATACGAAAACTTCCACCTTCATGTGCATTGAATAGTTAGAGAAGTTTGATTCATCTCAATTAGTTTTGAGCTGTGGTTATGGTAATATTGAAGTCATGCTAGTAAGGTGTTGTGGATCTAGTAATACTTCTGTTGAAGTTAGTGATTCCCGTAGCATGCACATATGGTGAACCCCTATGTGATGAAATCTGAGCATGATTAGTATATTGATTGTCATCCTTTGTGTGGCGGTCGGGATCACGCGATGGTTTATACCTACGAAACCTTCCCCTAGGAGTATGCGTTGAATGCTTTGTTTTGATTAATAATAAAACTTTTGCAACAAGTATATGAGTTCTTCATGACTAATGTTGAGTCCATGGTTTAGATGCACTTTCACCTACCACCATCACTATCTCCTTAGTGCCGTGCAACTTTCGTCGGTACACAAAACCCACCATTAGCCTCCCTCAAAACAGCCACCATACCTTCCTACTATGGCTTTTTCAAAGTCATTCCGAGATATATTGCCATGCAACTACCACCATGACATGTGCCACCACGGCTACATTGCATGATTGTAAGATAGCTAGAATGATGTTTCCATTGATGTCTATGCCATGCTAGATCATTGCCACGGTACACTACCGAAGGCGTTCCATATAGAGTCATAGTTGCTCTAAGTTTTGAGTTGAAAGTGTGACGATCATCATTAATGGAGCATTGTCCCATGTGAGGAAATAAAAGAGGCCAAAGAAGCCCACCAAAATAAAATAAAAAGAGGCCAAAGAGCCCATGTCGTGGGTATAAGCCTGATAGTAGATGTGTAGGGTACGAATGAGATGGGAAGAGTCCTAGCTATGGCGAGGTTGTATGAGTTCAGGCCCCTCTGCGGTGGAGGTAACAGCCCTACGTCTAAGTGCTCTCGGAGCTTGTTACCGAGTGTGATATGGATTACAAAGATTTGCTAACCCCTTTACCAGTGGGGGAGGGCGGCTTATATAGAGTGCGCTGCCCCCCCCCCCCACAACGGTTCTGACTCAGGGGTGGAGTAGTGGTGATTGAATGCGGACGTTACAGGTAACGTATGCTCTAAATGCTAATAGATGCACCCGGAAACGTACGGCAGTTTCCCTCCGGAGAGGTTACGACGTACCGAGTGTATCCAGTCGGTGAGCCTGGTGTCCTCCGAATGCTAGTTACCGACTGGATGACGGGGATACCTTGATTCAGTCGGGGCAGACTTAGGGTCCTGTCCTTTGTGTGGGGTAGTCCTTGGATAGGACGTGTACGGCAGGCCTATGACCCTACCCTAGGACTATGACCCCATCATTAGTCCCCGAATGGATTGGGGTTGAAACGTAGAAGCGGTGCTCGAGGTTCAGATCCGACTGAACTAGGTTCGGCTTGGGCGTTGCTTGCCTCTATCCATTTTATGTCTCTCGACCAACGCTCCGAGTGGAAGTGTTTGCGAAACAGATAGTCGGAGACCGAGTGCTTCCACGGCATCTTTTGACGCGACCGGTCAACTGACAGCAGCGGATTTTCCGGGATCTCAAATTTCGAGTTCCGCGCGCTCAGCGGGGGCGACGTCAGCGCGCTCGAGTAGCGTCTGACTCCTCGATCCTCGCGCCTTTAACCCCTCCACCGGTACCGTCGCGGTTGGTTGGGTGGATAAGATTTCGGGCCCGCTCGCCAGCGACCGAGTCGATGTTCTATTTAACTCTAGGCGACGAGACCTTTCGGTTACGCTCGCCGAATCCTTCGCTCTTGCTTGCTCCGTCGTCCTCGCCACCTCATGCGCCTGTACGCCCTTCCCTTCCCCTCTTTCTCGAGAGCTCATTTTCGCCGCCATGACCAAAGGTCATACCAGCAAGATGGAGGCAAGGAAGAAGAAGAACAAGGCGGCGGCTGCGCAGCGGCGGCAGCGGCCGTTGCCGGCGGGGTGGATCCAGGGAGACTTTCTCCCCTCCACGGTGACGGAGGGGGACTTGCTGGAGCTGGTAGAGCACGGCCAGCTCGTGCATAAGTCTTGGAGGCTGCCGACGGACGACGAGGTCGAGCCGGCGCCACGGGAGGGGGATCGCGTCTTGCTCCTTAGCCATGTTCACAGAGGTTTTTCTCTCCCCCCGCATCCCTTCTTCAAAGGCATCATGAATCATTTTGGTGCTCAACTCCATCACTTCCCTCCGAATGCCATTGCCCACCTTTCTGCCTTCATTGTTCTATGCGAATGCTTTATCGGTTGCCCTCCCCATTGGGGTTTATTCAAACATATCTTCTCCGCCCGCTCTCAAACCATCAAACATCTTAGTCAGTCGGATGACAAGACGCATCTCCTCCAGCTCTGCAGGGGTTTAGGGTTTCAGAAAAAGAGTCAGAGTAGCTACCCTGCTCTCCAGTTGAACGAGTCGGTTAGGAACTGGCAGTCGACGTGGTTCTACTGCCAGGACATAGCCTGTCCGAACGCGTCGACTGGGCTGCCTCCATTTAGTCTAGACCGCCCTGCTCCACCCAAGCAACTCGCCCTCTCGGAAGCCGAGAGGAACGACATCCAGCCTTTGGTTGAGGCACTCGTACATTATTGACCTGTTGGAAGTCTTCATCGGTCGGCGAATCCAGCCTCTGCAGGCCCGCCACCACGCTATGTGGCACTACACAGGGCCCGAGGATTCCACTCGGACCAACGTGGAGGGCATTCTCGAGGAGAAGGTGACCTCTTGGGTGCTCCAAATCACGGGTCCTTGTGAGAACGAGTGACGCCTTACAGCGCGGACAACCCTCCACCAAATCAGGTGAGCAGCATCAGCCGAGTGCATTGAACTTTCTTGATTTCAGTCGTTTATTTATATCTCCGTGTGATGCTTAATATTTCCGACTGAACCTCATGCAGGAGTGGACCAACTGGTCTTCCCCAGTCTCGAACGGGAATCCGGAGGAGGAGGAGGAAGAAGGCAGCCAGGAGGGGAGCATGGAGAGCGCCGAATATGTCACCGACAGCGGGGAGTCGGAGGAGGAAAACAGCGAGGAAGAGGATGAGGACGAAGAGTCAGATTCGCCACCTCCGCGGCCAGAGCATCGGAGTAAGCGTCGGCATGAGCGTGCCGTCCCTTCAGCCCCTCCTACGTCGTCGAGTGCTCCGCCTGCTGCTCCGGCGGTACCGAGTGGTAGAGGCACCAAGAGGGCCAGGGACGCAGCCACTGAACTTGCAGGTAAGTCCTCCAGGGCGCCCAAGCCGAGTTGGCCCAAACCTAAGAAGGCTCTGTCGCGGATGAGGATGGCCGTCCCCGTCACCTCTACGTAAGTGAATCTAGCTTTCGTCTCTTTCTGTTGACCGAGTGAACACCTGTTTTACAAGTCGAATGGACTTCACTCAACAGGGTTGCCACTTCTGCGACCTCGCCGGCCTGCCAAGGGGACGATCCCATGGACGCGGATGACGTCGTTTCGTCTCAACCAGGTATGTTGTGGGAGAGTCGGGTATTTTATTTCTGTAGACTGCGCCATCCTTTTCTTTTTCTGAGGCGTTATGTTATTTGTCTTGTCAGGGGCGATCTGTCTGGGCGAGGGTGACCAGGGGAGAACTGACCCCGTCGTGGAGCCTGCCCAAGAGCCTGGCCTGGAGCCTGTCCTTGAGGCCTCTCTTCCTGCTGCCGCCCCCGCCGCCAACGCTCCCCCGACCGAAATGCCTCCCCCGACTGAAGTGCCTCCACCGACTGAACCGGCGCCGGTGGGTGAAGAACTTACTGGGGCGAACCTTGGGATGCCCCATGAACTTTCCACGATTCCTGGTTCGTCGAATGCTGAATTCAGCATTCGGCGTGTCCCAGAGGAGCAGGTGGGGGAGGCCAAGGGGGCCATGATCCAGGTGGAGCTGATGGCCGGAGAGGCCAAGAGGGCTTATGACTCCGTTGCGGCCTCGTATCGGCAGAGCTTGGAGCTGTGCGATGACATCCGAGTAAGTAGCCTAGTAAGTACTTACTTTTCTTCTGTAGCCCACTGGGTGGTATTGTTGTTGCAATGGGTTCACTCCAAGTGAACCCAGTGGGTGTAGTCCCCGAGACTTCTGTCGAGTGCTTGCACCGACAGTTGTCTTTATATATTTGGTCTTATTTTGGTTGTGTTCGTAGACAATATTTCCGAGTGCGAGTACTTATTGCAGTCGGAACGCTCTTGCATTAAGAATCACTGAGAGTAAGTTGCACGTAGGTGGAGTAGAATTAGCCTTTGAGGCGTAGGAAAACATGCATCTCAACAGGGCGGACCTGCGTGAGGTGCATGCCAGTGGGGTCACTCTCAGTGAACCCACCGGGTGTAGTCCCCGAGACCGTTGTCGACTGCTTGCGTCGGCAGGGGTCTTAAGAACTTAGCCTGTGAACTGATAAACTTGCTGATTACCCTTTGTTTCTTGATGTAGAAAACTTGTGAAATGGGAACTGCTTATGAAGCCTTGAGAACGGAGAGGAACCAGTACGCTGGTGAACTGGAAGCTGCAATGCTCGCCATGGCCGGCATGAAGAGTGCACTGGAAGTACAAGAGAAGTCCTTGGAGGAGGCGCTGGAGGCAAACAGGGTGCTGGTGGCGGAGGTGGAAAGGCTGAAGAAACAGAGGACCGAACTGCACAATCAAATGGCTGTGCAGAACAAAAGATGGACAACTCAGGAGAAGTATGTCAACGACTGGGCTCTCCAGATGATGTCTCGTCTGGCAGGTAAGTCTTATGCTTTGTCGAGTGGTTGTACCGTGTGACCAACACTCGGTTTTGATTGTCTATTTGCTCGTTTGGTGCAGATTTTTGTACTGATGCCGAAGCTGAACCAGCGGCTGTGGAGCGGTCCATGAAGGACAATGTGCCACTCAACGAAGGTGCCAACCGGGATCTGCTTCGTGCGCATATCCGCGTAGGCAAAGTGGGTCCTTTCATCAGCCGATTGAGAGAAGTCTTCGGCCGCATTGAGAAAGAGCTTTGGCCAGAAGACGAGTCGCGGCAGGAGATGGGGAGTCTATTGGCGCGACTGGATGAGATTCCGGCCCGAGTGCAATCCTGGAAGAAATCGGCAGCACGCTGCGGTGCTGACGTTGCGTTGTCTTTGGTCTGAGTCCATTGCAAGGAGGTGCGGGAAGATAAGCTGAAAGCACTGAAGGTCGCCAACACGAAGAAGCTTCAATTCGAAGACTTCATGGAGACGTTCCTTGAGACTGCTACCCGCATCGCAGATGGAATCGACTTGGACACCTTTGTGGAGCCCTCCAGTCCTGACGCCGGCCCAGCTGACGCATGATCGAACTTTATCCTCGGTATGCCGAGTGTTTACCTGTAATATACTCTGGCCACTTCTGTTGGCGGTCGTACTTTTAAATCAGTGCGGGTAAGCTTGATCCGCACCGAGTCAGCTATCATTTTTGAATTTATGTTGTCGGAATGAAAACACTTATTCTTTTGTTTGAATGCTGTTTCGAGTGCAACACTTAGTGCATACTCGGAGAAGATTAAGACTTCGGAGATTCTTGGTCACGTCTAAGTCCCCGAGTGCAACGTATAGTGGACATTCGGAGGAGGTTAAGACTTAGCTGATTCTCGTTCACGTCTAAGTGACCGAGTGCAACGTAAAGTGCGCACTCGGAGGATGTTAATACTTAGGCGATTCAGGATCGCAGCTAAGTCCCCGAGTGTGACGTATAGTGCACACTCGGAGGTAGTTAATACTTAGGCCATTCTTGATCGCAGCTAAGTCTCCGAGTGTGACATATAGTGCACACTCGGAGGAAGTTAATACTTAGGCGATTCTCGATCGCAGCTAAGTCTCCGAGTGTGACGTATAGTGCACACTCGGAGGAAGTTAATACTTAGGCGATTCTTGATCGCAGCTAAGTCCCCGAGTGTGACGTATAGTGCACACTCAGAGGAAGTTAATACTTAGGCGATTCTTGATCGTAGCTAAGTCCTCGAGTGTGACGTATAGTGCACACTCGGAGGAAGTTAATACTTAGGCGATTCTTGATCGCAGCTAAGTCCCCGAGTGTGACGTATAGTGCACACTCGGAGGAAGTCAATACTTAGGCGATTCTTGATTGCAGCTAAGTCCCCGAGTGTGACGTATAGTGCACACTCGGAATAAGTTAATACTTAGGCGATTCAGGATCGCAGCTAAGTCCCCGAGTGTGACGTATAGCGCACACTCGGAGGAAGTTAATACTTAGGCGATTCTTGATCGCAGCTAAGTCCCCGAGTGTGACGTATAGTGCACACTCGGAGGAAGTTAATACTTAGGCGATTCTTGATCGCAGCTAAGTCCCAGAGTGTGACGTATAGTGCACACTCGGAGGAAGTTAATACTTAGGCGATTCAGGATCGCAGCTAAGTCTCCGAGTGTGAGGTATAGTGCACACTCGGAGGAAGTTAATACTTAGGCGATTCAGGATCGCAGCTAAGTCCCCGAGTGTGACGTATAGTGCACACTCGGAGGAAGTTAATACTTAGGCGATTCTTGATCGCAGCTAAGTCCCCGAGTGTGACGTATAGTGCACACTCGGAGGAAGTTAATACTTAGGCGATTCAGGATCGCAGCTAAGTCTCCGAGTGTGAGGTATAGTGCACACTCGGAGGAAGTTAATACTTAGGCGATTCAGGATCGCAGCTAAGTCCCCGAGTGTGACGTATAGTGCACACTCGGAGGAAGTTAATACTTAGGCGATTCAGGATGGCAGCTAAGTCCCCGAGTGTGACGTATAGTGCACACTCGGAGGAAGTTAATACTTAGGCGATTCAGGATCGCAGCTAAGTCCCCGAGTGTGACGTATAGTGCACACTCGGAGGAAGTCAATACTTAGGCGATTCTTGATCGCAGCTAAGTCCCCGAGTGTGACGTATAGTGCACACTCGGAGGAAGTTAATACTTAGGCGATTCAGGATCGCAGCAAAGTCCCCGAGTGTGACGTATAGTGCACACTCGGAGGAAGTTAATACTTAGGCGATTCAGGATCGCAGCTAAGTCCCCGATTGTGACGTATAGTGTACACTCGGAGGAAGTTAATACTTAGGCGATTCAGGATCGCAGCTAAGTCCCCGAGTGTGACGTACAGTGCACACTCGGAGGAGGGTACTACTTAGGCGATTCAGGATCGCAGCTAAGTTTTTTTTTGTGTGTGAGAACTCTGAATCTGCACAAAACTGAATCTGCTGAATATATTATTTCTTCAAACTTGTTCGTTACACTGCTTCAGTCGACGATCACGTATAAAAACGCTTGAGGAGATCTCCGTTCCATGCGCGTGGCTCGTCTGTCTCCCTCGGAATATTGTAGAGTCTGTATGCTCCGTTGTTCAGCACCTTGGAAACGATGAAAGGCCCTTCCCAGGCCGGAGCCAACTTGTGTGGTCTTTGCTGATCCACTCAGAGCACCAAATCGCCAGCTTGGAACGTGCGACTCTTGACGTGACGTGCGTGAAAACGCCGCAGATCTTGCTGGTAAATTGCCGAACGAGTGAGTGCCATCTCGCGTTCCTCCTCCAGAAGATCGACTCCATCTTGCCTTGCTTGTTCCGCTTCGGCTTCAGAAAAGAGTTCGACTTGCGGGGCATTGTGAAGCAGGTCACTCGGAAGGACCGCTTCTTCTCCATAAACGAGGAAGAACGGTGATCGCCCCGTTGATCTGTTCGGAGTGGTACGGAGGCCCCAAAGCACTGAGGGTAACTCGGTGACCCATGCACCTGCAGCATGTCCTACCTCGCGCAAGAGTCGGGGCTTCAAACCTTGAAGGATAAGTCCATTCGCACGCTCAGCTTGTCCATTGGATTGCGGATGTGCCACTGAAGCAAAATCCACTCGGATACCCTGACTCGTACAGAAACCTTTGAATCTGTCTGAGTCGAAGTTTGTCCCGTTGTCCATGATTATGCTGTGAGGCACTCCAAATCTGGAGATGATGTCCCTGACAAACTTAACGGCTGTGGAGGCGTCGAGTTTCTTGATGGGCTTGGCTTCTATCCATTTTCTAAACTTGTCGACTGCCACCAAAAGATGTGTATAGCCTCCCTGGCCTGTCTTGAAAGGTCTGACTGTGTCTAATCCCCAAACTGCAAATGGCCACACAAGTGGGATTGTCTTTAGTGCAGATGTTGGCTTGTGGGACTTATTGGAGTAGAATTGACAGCCTTCACATCGGTCGACCATAGCTTTGGCCATCTCGTTGGCCTGCAGCCAGAAGAACCAGCTCTGAACGCCTTGGCGACGATTGCTCTCGAAGAAGCGTGATGGCCGCAGGTTCCCGAGTGAATATCCTCTAGGATCAATTGTCCTTCCTCTGGGGAAATGCAACGCTGGAGGACGCCTGAAACACTCTCCTTGTACAATTGACCATCAATGACAGTGAATGCCTTCGATCTGCGAACTATTTGTCGGGCTTGGACTTCATCTTCTGGAAGTTCTTGTCTCAGGATATATGCCATGATCGGCACAGTCCAATCGGGAATGACAACTAGAATCTCTGTGACCAGATCAACCACAGCAGGCACATCGACTTCAGTCGGATCTGTTGCGCTCTTGGGTTGTACTGGTTCTTCCGTGAAGGGATCTTCTTTGACTGAAGGAAGATGGAGGTGCTCGAGGCAGACATCACTCGGGACTGGTCTCCAAGTGGATCCGAGTTTCGCCAACTCGTCAGTTGCTTGGTTTTTCAGTCTTGGAACATGATGCAGTTCTAGACCTTCAAACTTCTTCTCCAGCTTCCTGACTGCATTGCAGTATGTTGTCATGGTGGGGTTCCTTACGTCCCACTCTTTCATCACTTGGTTGTCCACCAAGTCCGAATCGCCGTAGACCATCAGGCGACGGACGCCGAGTGAGATGGCCATGCGCAATCCATAGAGAAGAGCTGCATACTCTGCCTCGTTGTTAGAGGAATCAAAGTGTATCTGAAGCACGTATTTGAGCTTGTCGCCTTTGGGTGATATGATCACAACACCAGCGCCGGATCCATTCAACATCTTAGACCCATCGAAGAACATTGTCCAATGAGCCGAGTAGATGTGAGTCGGTTGCTGTTGTTCTACCCATTCCGCTATAAAGTCAGCTAGGGCTTGAGACTTAATAGCTTTCTTGGCCTCGAACTTGATGTCGCAGTACAGCATCTCGATCGCCCACTTTGCCACTCGGCCTGACGCATCTCGATTGTGGAGAATTTCCGACAAAGGAGAATCAGAAACGACAGATACCGAGTGGTCTTGGAAATAATGGGCAACCTTCTTCGCAGTCAAATAGATCCCATAGATAAGCTTCTGATAATGGGGATACCTCTCCTTGGAAGGGGTCAGGACCTCAGAGACGTAGTACACTGGCCGCTGAACTTTGTAAGCTTTGCCTTCCTCCTCTCGCTCGACCGTAAGAACAGTACTAACCACTTGATTTGTGGCCGCGATATATAGAAGAAGGGGCTCTTTACTGAGCGGAGCAGTAAGAACCGGCTGGGTGGAAAGTAGGACTTTGAGGTCGTCGAATGCGACTTGGGCTTCGTTTGTCCACTCGAAGGTATCTAACTTCTTCATGAGTCGGTACAAAGGAAGTGCTTTTTCGCCGAGTCGACTGATGAACCTGCTCAAAGCCGCTAGGCAACCTGTGAGCCGCTGAACATTGTGTATTCTGACCGGCCTCTCCATTTGGACGATGGTCCCGATCTTTTCGGGGTTAACATCGATCGCTCGTTCGGAAACGAAGAAACCGAGTAACTTTCCGCTGGGAACACCGAATGAACATTTGGCTGGGTTTAGCTTCATTTTGTACCTACGAAGGTTGGCGAATGTTTCTGCCAAGTCAGCCAGCAGGTCGGAACCTTTGCGTGACTTGACTACGATATCATCCATGTATGCCTCCGCATTGCGACCGATCTGGTCGAGGAGGCATTTTTGGATCATGCGCATAAAGGTAGCTCCTGCATTCTTCAGACCGAAAGGCATAGTGATGTAGCAGAAGCACCCAAACGGGGTGATGAAGGCTGTTTTCGACTCATCGGGACCATACAGACGGATCTGATGATAACCCGAGTAGGCAGGCATCAAGAAATGACAAACGCTCACATCCCGCAGTCGAATCGACAATTTTATCTATGCGGGGGAGCGGAAAATGGTCTTTCGGGCAGACCTTATTGAGGTGCTTGAAGTCAATGCACATTCGGAGTGACTTGTCCTTCTTGGGCACCATGACGACATTGGCGAGCCACTCGGAGTGGTGAATCTCGCGAATGAAGTTGGCAGCCAGCAGCTTGGCCACCTCTTCTCCGATTGCCATCCTCTTGTGCGCGGCGGACCGACGCAGGCGCTCTCGGACGGGTCGAGCAACAGGATCCACATGCAGTCGGTGCTCAGCCAACTCCCTGGGAACACCCGGCATGTCAGAAGGCTTCCATGCGAAGATGTCCCAGTTCTCATGGAGGAATTGGGTGAGCTCGGCTTCCTATTTAGGATCGAGGGTAGTGGAGATGTTCGTCCGGGCGGCAGACTCGTCCGTCGGATGGATGCTGATTTACTTCGTCTCTCCCGCCGACTGGAACGCGGACTCAGAATCTGGTTTCTTCAAGCGCATCAAGTCGGCAGGGTCGACTGTCTTCTTGTATTCGTCGAGCTCGAGTACCGCCATCTGATGGTCGGCGATTCTTGATCCTTCTTGCAAGCATTCCTCGGCTCGCTGGCGGTTTCCGGTGATGGTGATAACGCCCTTTGGGCCCGGCATCTTCAGCTTCAAGTACACATAGCACGGGCGTGCCATGAAACTCACGTACGCCGGGCGGCCCAGAATTGCATGGTAAGCACTCTGGAAATCCACCACCTCGAATGTGACCTTCTCCTTGCGGAAGTTTTTGTCGGAGCCGAAAGTGACGTCCAACGCGATCTGGCCGAGTGACTTGGCCTTCCGCCCGGGGACGACTCGGTGGAACTGCATATTGCTCTCGCTGAGTCTGGACATCGGAATGCCCATTCCCTTGAGGGTGTCGGCGTACATGATGTTTAGTCCGCTACCGCCGTCCATGAGGACTTTGCGCAGACGGACTCCCTCCACCACCGGGTCGACGACCAGAGCCTGTCTTCCTGGAGTGGGGACATGCGTTGGATGATCCGACTGATCAAAGGTGATCGCAGTCTGAGACCATTTCAGAAACTTGGGAGCAGCCGGAACAGCCATGTTGACCTCTCTGTTCACTAACTTCACCGACTCTTGCTTTCGACATCAGCAAAAATCATGAGGGTTGCATGGACTAGGCGGAACGGATCCTCCTTGTCTTCCTCGTCCTGCTCGGGATTCTTCTCACTCGATTGTCCTTCGCTGAACCCCTGGATCAGGAGACGACACTGCCGAGTGGTATGCTTCGCGTATATGGGATTGCCTTCTTCGTCCATCTTCGTGTGTACTGGACAAGGCTGATCCAGGATGGGATTGTTGAACGGCTTCTTCTTGGGGGGGGACTGCGCTTTCCCCTTGCCCTTGAACTTGGCGGTGGTCACAGCTGCAGCTTCTGCCTGCGGTGTGGGTGGAACTTTCTGTTTCTGCTTCCGAGTGTTACCTCCGTCGGTATCACCGACTGTCTTGTGTTTGCCGCTCCGGATGCGGTATTCTTCCTCGCCATTTTCATAACGAGTAGCTATCTCCATCATCTTGCTCATGGAGATGTCGCCTGTCCGGCCAACCTTTAAGTACAACTCTCTATACCGTACGCCTGCCTTGAATGCGCAAACCGCTCGATGCTCGGTGACACTCTCCACCGTGTGCTAAAGAGTCGTCCATCGCTGGATGAAGTCGCGCAAGGGCTCATTCGGCTTCTAGACACAGTGCTGAAGCTCCGCAAGACCTGCAGGGCGTTTGCACGTCCCTTTGAAGGTCCTGATGAACACTCGGGCAAGATCTGCCCAACTGTAAATGCTTGAGGGGGCTAACTGGTTCAGCCAAGCTCGTGCCGAGCCGTCCAGCATCAGAGGGAGGTGCTTCATAGCGACATAGTCGTCCCCTCCTCCGATCTGGACTGCCACTCGGTAGTCGTCTAGCCATGTTTCACGCTTGGATTCCCCCGTGACTTTGCCGATTCCCGCTGCCAATCGGAAGTTGGGCGGGATGTCAGCCGAGCGGATGGCTCGACTAAAACACTCGGGGCCGGACACGATGGTCCTGCTGCCGCTTGGACGATCCAGATCGAGGCCATCGCAGTGAGCTCGACCCCTGTCGACTCTTCGCTGGGCGATTCGCCCTCTTGCGTCGGGTCTTGGGTCGTAAGCGTCACCGACTGAACGCCGATCATCATGATGTCGGGACCCATAGGGCCCACCCCGCGGAGGGGTGCGTGAACGGCGGCGATCATCACGGATCATGGAACGACTGACTCCCGTGTGGTGCTGATAGGAGCCGGGGATGTGAACCGACCGATGCGTGTTTGCATGGGCGGAACTGTTGTGGATCCGATTGTGTGACTCGGAGACCGCCGAATTCTGCTGCTGCGTCGTGTGCAACCGGGCACGGATCTGCTCGATTCCTCTTCCTGCCTCTGAATCAGTTGGCTGGAGGGAATCGGCGATCTTGGCTACCGCAGCCAAGTTGAGGAGAGGTGTGCGGAACAACTCTACGTTGCTCTGCCGGGTGTGTCGATTGGCAGAACGGCGAGGCGGACGGCGTGCACCGGATGCTTCACCGACTTCGCGCTCGTTCCGGCCGGCCTGATGATGGGGATCTTCATGGGTGTTGGCCATGTGAACTTCTGCTGCAGGCCCGCGGCCCACGTACTCGGAAGGGAGCTCAGTCGGAACCGAGCCAGAGCACTGGGGACGCGGAGCAACCACAACAGACTCCAGAACCGCCACTTGAGAGGACGCGAACTGGCGCGCTCGGGCATGCTGCACCCAACGCTGTAGACGCGGACTGCGAGATCGCCTGCTGCAGCGTGTGACGAAGGTGCAAGCCGGCAATGGAGCCGATTGTTGGAGAAGAAGAACGCCGCGAGCGCCGGCACGAAAGTGCGTGGCCCCGCGACGGGGAAGCGCCTCGACGTCGAGAGGTGCATCCCGAAGCCACGCCGAATCGTCGACGACGAAGGAGAGAGCGCCGAAGAGGATCTGGTGACCCATGCTCGAACCTCCACCGGACGACATGACGAAAGGAAGTAGTCGCAAACTCGCCGGAAGTCGCTTAGACGCCTGCCCCACGGTGGGCGCCAACTGTCGTGGGTATAAGCCTGACAGTAGATGTGTAGGGTACGAATGAGATGGGCAGAGTCCTAGCTACGGCGAGGTTGTATGAGTTCAGGCCCCTCTGCGGTGGAGGTAACAGCCCTACGTCTCAGTGCTCTCGGAGCTTGTTACCGAGTGTGATATGGATTACAAAGATTTGCTAACCCCTTTACCAGTGGGGGAGGGCGGCTTATATAGAGTGCGCTGCCCCCCACAACGGTTCTGACTCAGGGGTGGAGTAGTGGCGATTGAATGCGGACGTTATAGGTAACGTATGCGCTAAATGCTAATAGATGCACCCGGAAACGTACGGCAGTTTCCCTCCGGAGAGGTTACGACGTACCGAGTGTATCCAGTCGGTGAGCCTGGTGTCCTCCGAATGCTAGTTACCGACTGGATGATTCAGGGCCTGTTACCGACTGGATGACGGGGATACCTTGATTCAGTCGGGGCAGACTTAGGGTCCTGTCCTTTGAGTGGGGTAGTCCTTGGATAGGACGTGTACGGCAGGCCTATGACCCTACCCTAGGACTATGACCCCATCAGCCCACGAAAAAAATGAGAGAAAAAGAGAGAAGGGACAATGTTACCACTTTTCCACACTTGTGCATATTAAGCACCATGATCTTCATGATTGAGAGTCTCTCGTTTTGTCACCACCATATAGCTAGTGGAAAATTTTCATTATATAACTTGGCTTGTATATTCCAATGATAGGCTTCCTCAAAATTGCCTTAGGTCTTCATGAGCAAGCAAGTTGGATGCACACCCACTAGTTTTCATTAAGAGCTTTCACATACTCTTAGCTCTAGTGCATCATTTGTATGGAAATCCCTACTCATTCACATTGATATCTATTGATGAGCATCTCCACAGCTCATTGATATGCCTAGTTAATGTGACTATCTTCTCCTTTTTGTCTTGCAACCTCCACCACACTCCACACCATCTATAGTGCTATAACCATGGCACACGCTCATGTATTGCGTGAGAGTTGAAAAGGTTTGAGAAAGCAAAGGTGTGAAACAATTACTTGGCCAATACCGAGGTTGTGCATGATTTAAATTCGTTGTGCAATGATGATAGAGCATAGCCAGACTATATGATTTTGTAGGGATAACTTTCTTTTGGCCTTGTTGTTTTGAAAGTTCATGATTGCCCTGCTAGTTTGCTTGAATTATTATTGTTTCCACGTCAATAGAAAACTATTGTTTTGAATCTAATGGATCTGAACATTCACGTCACATAAGAGGAGTTACAAAGGACATCTAGGCTAGGTAGCATGAAAGCATCAAAAATTCATTCTTTATCACTTCCCTACTCGGGGACGAGTAGGAGTTAAGCTTGGGGATGCTTGATACGTCTCAAACGTATCTGAATTTTTGATGGTTTCACGCTGTTATCTTGTCATCTTTGGATGTTTTATGTACCTTTTATATATTTTTTGGGACTAACTTATTAATTCAGTGCCAAGTGTGAGTTCCTGTTTTTTCTGTGTTTTTGGCTCTTTTCAGATCTGATTTTGGAACGGAGTCCAAACGGAATAAAAATCTCCGAAATGATTTTTTTCCCGAACAGAAGAAGATCAGGGGGCCTTTGGGCCAAGCCAGGTGGGCTCCAGGGAGCCCACAAGCTCCCACTCCGCCACCAGGGGGAGGCGGCGGTGTCAGGGCTTGTGGCCTCCCTGGCCGCCCCCTGACCTAGATCTTTGGCCTATAAATTCCCAAAAATACAGCAAAAAATCAGGGGGAGCCTCGAAAATACTTTTCTGCCGCCGCAAGCTTCCGTTTCCGCGAGTTCTCATCTGGAGACCCTTCCCGGCGCCCTGCCGGAGAGGACTTTGGAGTTGGAGGGCTTCTTCATCATCATCATCGCCCCTCCAATGACTCGTGAGTAGTTCACTTCAGACCTACGGGTCTGTGGTTAGTAGCTAGATTGCTTCTTCTCTCTCTTGGATCTTGAATACAAAGTTCTCCATGATCTTCATGGAGATCTATCTGATGTAATCTTCTTTGGCGGTGTGTTTGTCGAGATGAATTGTGGATTTGTGATCAGATTATCTATGATATATATTTGAGTCTTTGTTGATTTCTTATATGCATGATTTGATATCCTTGTAAGTCTCTCCGAGTCTTGGGTTTTGTTTGGCCAACTAGATCTATGATTCTTGCAATGGGAGAAGTTCTTCGTTTTGGGTTCTACCATGTGGTGACCTTTCCGACTGAAAGTAGGGGCAGCAAGGCACACATTAAGTAGTTGCCATCAAGGCTAACAAGATGGGTTGTGTCGTTGATACGAGATTGTCCATCTACATCATGTCATCTTGCTTAAGGCGTTACTCTGTTCTTTTGGACTTAATACACTAGATGCATGCTGGATAGCGGTCGACGTGTGGAGTAATAGTAGTAGATGCAGAAAGTATCGGTCTACTTGTTTTGGACGTGATGCCTATAGATATAATCATTGCCATAGATATCGCCATGACTTTGCGCGGTTCTATCAATTGCTCGACATTAATTTGTTCACCCACCGTCTACTTGCTTTCATGAGAGAAGCCACTAGTAAACACTACGGCCCCCGGGTCTATTCATATCCATCGTTTACACCTCCGCTTTTACTTTGCTTTGTTACTTTGTTGCTTTCAGTTCTCACTTGGCAAACAATCTATAAGGGATTGACAACCCCTTCACAGCGTTGGGAGCAAGCTTTTGTGTTTGTGCAGGATCTTGTGATACTCCTCCACTGGATTGATACCTTGGTTCTCAAACTGAGGGAAATACTTACCACCGCTGTGCTACATCACCCTTTCCGCTTCGAGGGAACACCAACGCAAGGCTCCATAGCCGTAGCAGAAGGATTCCTCGTGCCGTCGACACGACTGTTCCTATCGCCGTTTTCGGGGAAGCACAGCTGACATCAGTGACGATGCAATAATGATGAAGATCGACGGAAGGGATGCAACAAGGAAAGCCGGTATGGACTCTATTTGTTTCTACTTTTGTACATATGCCTCTACTGATGATCTAGAGACGAGCTTGTAGCGACATAGTTGTCACAGCCCTAGATTTAGACTTGTTTGTCATTGCATTCATGCATGCATTTTTTTTATTTTGATTTGGAAATGGGGAAGTGATCAAGCCTGAGGAACCAAATTTTGGAAATAGGCAATTTAAAAATTGCTTCAAAATGATCTAAGAAAATGTTCCAAATAATCTATGAAAATATTGGGATGAGGTAAATTTGCCAACCAATATTTTGAAAATACACAAACATTTTATATTTGACTTTTGAATTAAACAAACAATTATTTGGAATGGAATTATATTTGTCATATATAAAATATAGTTGTAATTATTCTGAAAAAATTTATGTGGCATTCGGGAAAATCCACTAAGCTCACATGATTATTTTCAGGATATTCAAAAATGACTATATATTTTATTAAAGCCAAAACAAATGCCAGAAAAATAAAAAAGAAATAAAAAACAGAAAAAGAAGAAACTTACCAGGGCCTCCATAGAGCAGAAGCCAGCCCAGCCCAAAGGGGAAGGCTCGTCTTCTACCTGTGCCAGTAGGCACAGGCGAAACCGAGCACGGCCAGCGCCGCGCCAGCTCCTGCTTCGTCGTGGCGGCCTCCCCCGCGTCGTTATCTCCTCGCCTGGAGATGCCCCAGAGCCTCCCCTATCCATTCCCCCCTCTCTCTTCTCCCCTTGCTCTGCATCGCCTCTTCCTCCGCCATTGCCAATCTCAGGCTCGAGGTCACCGACGCTCCTCCGACCACCGCATCGCCTCCTCGAGCAGCCTATCATGTACGCCACCACGAACAACTCCTCCACACCGAAGGAATCAAGCCGAAGCCCCATGAAGCGTCGCCGCCATCGTCATCTTCAACCTCCGGTCGTCGGAGCTCGTCGGCGCGATTCGTCGGCAAGAGAGCCTCTCCGAGCAAGTTGTTGCCTCCACCGGAACCGCGGTGAGCTCACCGACCTTTCTCCTCTCTTTCCCCTCACTCTCCCGCACCGTATCCGCAGCCCTGTCGAGGCCGAGCCGCCGCCGGCGCCTTCTCCGGTCGTCCCAGCTCCTTTCGTTGGCTCTGTGGGATTGCCACTTCGCCAGTTTTGCGTAGCCGCAAACCGCATGCGATTTGACCCCATGTAGCGCCATTTAGGGCAACTCCGGTGAGCCCTCCGCCGCGGCTAAGATCGCCGCTGGCCAGTCTCCAGCGAGCGCCGGCGTGGCAACACCATTAGGGCCTAACCCCTCCTCTTTAGACACTGCCAATGGGCCCTCGGGGTGGGTCAAATCCCAATTAGGGGCTGGTCAGCACGGGATTAACCCGTGGGTCATTGACCAGTGGCCTGTGATACGTCTCCAACGTATCTATAATTTTTTATGTATTCATGCTATTATCCTCTCAAACTTTTGGATGTTTTCTATGCCTTTATATCTTTTTTGGGACTAACCTATTAACTCAGTGCCAAGTGCCAGTTCCTATTTTTTCCGAGTTTTTGACTCTTTTCAGAGGAGGATTTTAAACAGAGTCCGAACAGAATAAAACTTCCGAAAAGATTTTTTCCGAAACAGAAGAAGATCGGGAAGCTTGAGAACCAAGGCAGGGGGCCACCAGGGACCCCACAAGCTCCCTAGCCGCAGCCAGGGGGGGTCGCGCCTCCCAGGTTTGTGGGCTCCCTAGGCCACCTCTACCGTAGGTATTTCGCCTATATATTCGCAATAATTCCAGAAAAAATCAGCACATCATCGAAAGTACTTTTTCACCGCCCCAAGCTTCTGTCTCCGCAAGATCCCATCTGGGGCATGTTCTGGTGCCCTTCCGGAGGGGGGATTCGGATACGGAGGGCTTATTCATCAACACCATGAGCTCTCCGATGATGCGTGAGTAGTTCACCATAGACCTACGGGTCCATACCTAGTAGCTAGATGGCTTCTTCTCTCTCTTGGATCTTCAATACAAAGTTCTCCATGATCTTCATTGAGATCTATCCGATGTAACCTTGTTTTGCGGTGTGTTTGTCGAGATCCGATGAATTGTGGATTTATGATCAGATTATCTATGAATCTTATTTGAGTTTCTTCTCATCTCTCTTATGCATGATTTCATATCCTTGTAATTCTCTTCGAGTTGTGGGTTTTGTTTGGCTAGCTTGATCTATGATTCTTCCAATGGGAGAAGTGCTTGGTTTGGGGTTGATACCGTGCGGTGACCTCACCCAGTGACAGAAGGGGTAGCGAGGCACGCATCGTGTTGTTGCCATCAAGGGTAAAAAGATGGGGTTTTCATCATTGGTTTGAGTTTATCCCTCTACATCATGTCATCTTGCTTAAGGCGTTACTCTGTTCGTCATGAACTCAATACACTAGATGCATGCTGGATAGAGGTCGATGTGTGGAGTAATAGTAGTAGATGCAGAAAGTATCGGTCTACTTGTCTCGGATGTGATGCCTATATGTATGATCATTGCCTTAGATATCGTCATGACTTTGCGCGGTTCTATCAATTGCTCGACAGTAATTTGTTCACACACCGTAATATTTTCTATTTTGAGAGAAGCCTCTAGTGAACAGTATGGCCCCGGGGTCTACTTCAAACCACATTTTCAGCCTTACACTTTTTCTTCGTTGCACTTTCCGCCTTCAGATCTCACTTTGCAATCAATCTTGAAGGGATTGACAACCCCTTTATAGCGTTGGGTGCAAGCTCTTTTGTGTTTTTGCAGGTACTCTGGACTTGACGAGATTCTCCTACTGGATTGATACCTTGGTTCTCAAACTGAGGGAAATACTTACTGCTCCTGTGCTGCATCACCCTTTCCTCTTCAAGGGAAAAACCAACGCAAGCAAGTCTCTGTCAACGTGTCAATTTCTGGCGTTGTTGTTTGAGAAGTAGCAGCCTCCACTGGTCAGTTTGACCTGGCTCGGCTGGTTTGACCACATGACATCAGACTGACGCCATAATTGCTATTTTAGGTTATAAAATAATTCCAAAAAATATCCTAAACTTCGAAAAATCATAGAAAATAAAATATAACTCCAAATTAAATAAATAATATATGAAAAATTATCACAAAAATACAAGGAATCTGTTTATGGCATTTTCGTGCATGTTAGAACAACTTTTGTCCTCTGTTTTGGATAAATCAAATAGATGCAACTTAAATAATCATATGTGGAGTTTGAATGTGAACTTTAGATTCAAACTAACTTCATTTAATCCTTATGCTAGATGCATTAGCTCAATCAACAGCATATTGCCATGTCATGATCATGCATCATAGTGTTGCATTTCCGTGAAGTAAATATTGTTCTTTTCATGTTTGCCTGTGTTGCTTCCCCCTCTGTATACGATGGTTTCGATGATCTGACTGTTGACATTGATGAACACTCATTGCTATCTTCAGAACTGTCGGGCAAGCAAAACCCCCTTGAGCATTCCGATACAATCCTACTCTCTCGCTCCTGCTCTCTTTTACTGCATTAGGACAACATCAATTCAACTGTTAGTTTTTCTCGTTAGTTGAATCCATTCCTCTACATGACCTGTTTTTGCGACAGTAAATAGTTGAAACCACATAGCATGAGTAGCAACTGCTTGAGCCTTGTTGTGCTTACTCATCCATGCTTGCTTACTATGCCTGCTATGCTTAGAGTCTTGTTGGGTCTGATCCATCTGGATGATGAATCAGAATGGATGTGTTCATGTCCTATTGTGTGAGAGTAAAGTGTGTGAATCTGATTTGGTAAAGGTAGCGATGAGAGGCCATGTAGGAGTACATGGTGGGTTGTCTCATTGGGACCGTCCTTAAGAACAGAGTTCTCTGTATGTTATCCAAGACAAGATACTACCACACATTCGGATACTTAATTGACCCTCTCGGCTTATTAATCGCCTAGATCTCTGTCCAGGAGTTGCAACTAGTTTCTGGTGTTTGTAGGAAAAGTGTTAGCGGCCGTGTTTAGCTCTGCCCGACGGGGTAGGCTTCAGTGCGGTAGATACGCAGTGGCACGGTGTACCAAGTGGCACCGAGATGGTGGGCTTGGGAACCGTGCACACTTAGTTTGGGGTCGTTAAGGAAACTTTGGTCGGACTTCCTTGCTGGTTCAGTCTCAAATAGGTGATAAACCTGAAGTAGGGACTTGTGTGCTTAATGGTCGTGGCCGACACCCACGCCAGTGCTTCCGCTTGAAGGTTGCCGAGATGCATGACGTGCATATGATGATAAGTGGTGAGAGCGTGTGTGAAGAAGTATACCCCTGCAGGGTGAATTGATCTGTTCGAATATCCGTGTCCTCGGATATGGACTACTTGGAAACATTACATGGTACATATACAACTTGGAATGGATATTCTAAAATATGCAAGATAAGTGTGAATGGTATGGGTGGCCTTCTTGTAGGGATATGAGAGTGGATCCATAGTGGTGTATTGATTGGTGAATATGTGGACTCGTGTGCGCTATCCCGCCTCAAAGAAATTACTTGTAGTCGTAGTACAGGTTAACCAAGTGTGAAAGCTGGCTTGCTGCAATTAAACTCCACAACCCCTTCATTGATACTGATGCATATCTAGATAGTTCTGATGTAAGTCTTGCTGAGTACCTTTGTACTCACGGTTGTTTCAGTTATGTTTTTGCAGAAGAGACCTTGGTCTCATTAAAGGTTTCTACGCGATGTGTTTGATGTTGACCGGAATAGCTTGGGAATCCCAGACAAAGGTCTGGCTCCTTTGGTAGGGTCGTTGTAGCTTTTCAGGCTCCTCCAGCCATTTTAGTAGATGTTTGTACCCAGACATGTTTTGCTCCCGCTTGATGCTTGTATGACTTGAGTGTTGGGTGATGTGACCCTTATTTGTAATATCACATTATGTTGACTCTTATGAGTCTTTAATAAATGCTTGAGTCATAGAATTATGTTTTGATGCCATGTTGTATCTACACATATCGTGCATATTGTGTGTGTGTTTGAAATGCATTGGTATGTGTGGGATTCGACACCTAGTTATGTGCCTTTAGTAGTACTCTTTACGGGGAAATGCCTCTTTGTGCTTCCACCGAGCCTTGGTAGCTTGCTACTGCTCCGGACACATTGATTGACCGGCATGTATCCTTCTTTGCTTTTGTGTCTGTCCCTTTGGGGAAATGTCACGTTGTGTAATGGAGTCCCTGTAGCTTGATACGACTCGTCTACACATGATGTTGACCGACACCTGCTTTGCTTGGTTATGTATGCATGTCTGTGTACAGATGTGCCAATTGGGTGTATAACTAGTCATGTCGACCCGGGTTCTGTGTCGTTTGGATGCTCGCAACATATACACATACGTGAGCCAAAAGACGCAAATGGCCTCGGCCCTGGTAAGGTGGCAACCGTGGAGTTAACCGTGCCTGAGGCTGCAAAGTGATGTGTTATGTTACAGGCTGAGTTCTTATGACTTAGAATCGGGGTCCCGACAATAGTAATATGTTTACAATGCTTTCCCAGTAGTTCATGCTTTCTTTGTGACTAGTCTCAAATATCTGGAGTGCATAATGTGGTATTGAAATGATTTTCATGCATTGCATTGTTCATGGTTTGGCATATTGAAGTGGTATTTCCCTTCGGAGAGTTTTTGGATTGACTTGGCACATGCTTTCACATGTTTATGACTAGAAGTCTATCAAGCCTTGATGATCTTTTTATTTTAAAATAGTTATATCACGTTCATGACCGATTCAATGTTTCTTTGTCGCTCTGCATGATTATGACCGTTATTGCTCTCTAATTGGTTGCTTCCCCGTCTTTTGCTAGCCTTCGTGTGTACTTAGCGGACTGAATGCTTGTGCATCCAAAATCCTTGAAACCAGCTGCGCCTTATGAGTGCACCATACCTTACTATATATGGTATTTACCAGCCATCCTAACAAAGACTTTCTTGTACCATCTCAAAACTATTCAAATGCAATTCTCGTTTTGTACTCGTACAAGCTCATGGAGAGTTAGGGGCAATCAATATCTTCCAAGCTAAAAATATTTTACTCCTTGATAAAGTTTATTCTAGTCAAATTTATGAGGCAGAGGCTGGTTTGGAGAATGCCCAGTTCTAATTGGTTTATAAAAAAAATAAACTTACACTCCCCCTTGGCTTGAGATAGTATGGAGGGAACCCGCGAATGCGGCTAGCCATGGCTTGTGTAAGAATTGGTGGAGGGGGAGTGTAAGCATAAAAAGCATGGGAACCACCATTAATATGGTTGGTATGGAAGATATTGAGAACCTTTACCGTCTACCGTTGACTGGAAAGTTACACTCCTAAAAGAATTTTATCTCTGTTTTCAAAACCGCGAGCTCTGGTACTTGTTTAGTCTTTGCTTTCCAGCCACGGGTTTTCAACCTTGCCATCAAAATCCACGGTTCAAGAGTCTTCACCTTCTTTCTTCAAAGCACCAATTATTGAGAGCACAATTGTCATTCTGAGTGTAATGTGCATTGTCCCGAAGTACCATGTTGTCTTCTGCATGATTGTGATATTACTCATTCTGAAATATTTATTTCTAGTCTCCTTTAAGACTCCGAAGGAGCGTCTGCATTTATGTTTTGCTTCACTCATGAGGGCTAGCGAGATACCACTCTAGTATGTCCAAGTCATGTGCATTGTGAGCTCATCATGATTTTCAGTAGCATATTATTCATTCTTAGTTGTTTTAAAATCTTCACATGATCGCAGGATTGCTTTGTGCATCGTCTTTGTAGCATTACTTCAATACTTGTTGGACTTGTTCATAGAACATGCTTATATACATCTAATGAAGCAAAAGAGTTTGTCAAAGTTTTCTTTGTCGTGTCTAGTTCGTTGAACTGAATTTCTTGAGGACAAGCAATATGCTAAGCTTGGGGAGTTGATACGTCTCAAACATACAGACTTTTCCAAACACTTTTGCTATTGTTTTGGCCACATCCTTGCAGGATTTGAACAAAACTAACCCGGACAGACGTTGTTTTCTACAGAGCTGCCTGTTTGTTTTCTTGTGTGTAGAAAAATGAATTTTAAGGTGTCCCGGAAAATTCCAATAAAAATAGAGAAAATACACGCACCTGGAGGAACCCTTAACCAGAAGATGGGCCAGAGGTGGGTTACCAGGCCTCCAGGCGACCTGGTGGCACGGCCTGCCCCTGGCCGCACAAGGATGCCGCCTGGATGGGGCCCACCCCCTATGGTGCCCTACCTTGGCTCCTATTTTTACCCGAGACGGATAAACCCCAGAAGAAAAGTAGTTTTGTCAATTCTCGACGCGGAGCCGCTGCCACCCTCGGTTCTTCTCCGGGAGAGCTAATCTCGAGGTTGCCTTGGCCTCCGGAGAGGGGTAATCGTCTCCATCGTCATCACCATCGCCACTCCATCACCCTTCCATGACTTCCCCTTTCATGTGTGAGTAATTCCATGCTGTAGGTGAAGGGGATGGTAGGGATTGGATGAGTTAGATCATGTAATAGTTCGTCAGATTGTTGGGGGCACGTTGCCTATCATCTACTATGGTGTTTATCATCTTTTCTACTACTTGTTGCTCTTAATGCTTGTCACTTTGGGCCCGAGTGCCATGATTTTAGATCTGAACCCATTATGTTTTCATAAATATATTTGTGTTCTTGATCCTATATATGTGTTGTATGCACCTATTATAGTCCGGAACCGGCGATCTCATTGGTGACAGCTTGGGACACCAAAGGGGATAGACTATAATTTGAGGATTCCATGTATCCATTGATTGCTAATGCTTTGTTCCGGTGCTCTTTGACAGGAGAACCTTAATCTCCATAAGTTCCTTTTGGCCCCGTTGGTAGTGGGATGGTAGGACAAAAGATGGTGTGCAAGTTCTTATTGCAAGCACGCACGACTACCTCGGGATACATGCCTAATGTTTGATATTTCCCTAGATGATTATTAATTTTCTGTGTGCCTTGCCCCAAGTTAAATACATGATATCTCTCATCCATGATCAACCATCCATCTCCCTAGCCTGCATTTTTTATCCTGTTGGTTACAAGTTGCTTTGCTTTTGCTGTTTTACTTTCGTTGCTTTGCCACCATCACTTCCATATCACCGTTGCTACTAATATTTCGTTGCCAAGCAAGTATTTTTCAGGTGCGGTTGAATTGACGACTCAACTGTTAAAGCTTATCCTCTTGTGTCGAATCAACAACTTGGGTTATCTTACCCACGAAGACTGTTGCGATCCCCTACACTTGTGGGTTATCACTGTCATCTAGAAATTAATTCCCACTCACTTCACGTTTTCTTTGTGCAAAGTGAAGACCCCGACACTATAATCCATCAGCCCAATATGGATGAAGTTCTTAGATTCCTTATATGCTTCATGTGCACAGAGAAGCTATACATCAAGGTGATGCTCCTTTCCTATAAACTATTAACCACAACGGAGTTCAATTTGTTGGTACTTTACCATGATTACAATGAAAAAAGTACTGTGATTTATAAAGGAAATTTGTAGAATTCCAATACATATTTTTGAGATGTTACTCATGAATGATTGAAGATGACATGTCAATCGATTAGTGTACTTTAGAAATCCTGCAAATCAAAGATGCATGTAGTGTTCAAAACTGCATCTAGGCACTAATATGTTGTATTCCTTTGCAGATACAAGTAGGCCCGGGAGTAGAAAATGTGGCACAATATAACAATCCCATTGAATGCCTTGACTTCCATCTCAAAGAAATTACTTTGAACCGGTACCAAGGCACCAAACCAGGGATTCAATTCACCATATTCTTTTTTCAAGACGAAAGGGTGCTCAAGGTACTCATGATTGCCCTATATTTAGTGCGCCGACATGAATGGTTTGCTATTCATTGAGGGCGTCTACAGCTGGATGGAAAAGTCTCTCGAGAAGATGAATTCAGTTTTGAACTTCAAATGACACATTATTCGAAACTCACTATATCAAGCCGATATATGACTTCTGAGTGGATGATCCCTTCACAGAGATTTACAAGACTCAAATTAATATGAATTTGATTTCTAATGTTGGTTTGAATCATGTAAGCCTTTAATTTGGGCCTGATAATGCTGGAGTTTTAACCTTGTAATATTTCTTGTATTTGTGATATAACGACTGAAATGGCATTGTGTTCTTTTTTGGTTATGTAATCATGTTCTAATAAGTACATATTTTGTTGTTCTATAAACACAATATAGATGTTGTGCAAACAGAGAAAAACACATCTCATATGACTAAACTAAGGAACACATCAGCACTGATTTCATCAACCGATGAAAGTTGTTTACCATCAAATGTATACTACAACACACGCGGCTTGTCGGAGGGATTGTGTGTGTTATTATCGGTCTTCCCAGACGATTCTTACAATTGACCTGTTTTCGGGTTATCACACACACCTTCTTACGCTAAATTGTTTGTGCTATTTTGTATCATCACACATAGTTTATCCGAGTGAACTGTGTGCCCTCTATCGCACACAACTGGATATGCATAGTGAAAATTTATTCTTGTGGATGTTGTTGGGCCTCCAAGTGCCATGTTTTGTAGGACAGCAACAAATTTCTCTCAAGTGGATGACCAAAGATTTATCAATCTGTGGGAGGTGTAGGATGAAGATGGTCTCTCCCAAACAACCGTACAATTAAAAAAGGAAATCTCATGTGTCCCCAACACACCCAATACAATGGAAAATTGTATAGGTGCACTATTTCAGCGAAGAGGTGGTGATACAAGTGTAGTATGGATAATAGGAATATATTTTTATAACTGAATAAAAAAAACAGCAAGGTAACAAGTAATAAAAGTGAGCATAAACGGTATTGCAATGCTTGTAAATAAGGCCTATGGTTCATACTTTCACTAGTGCAATCTCTCAACAATGCTAACATAATAGAATCATATGATCATCCCTCAATGTGCGACAAAGAATCACTCCAAAGTTCATAAGTAGCAGAGAATATAAGACGAAATTGTTGTAGGTAGCGAATCGCCTCAAAGTTATCATTTGTATCAATCCATTGAGCTATTCATATAAGTGCCACAAACATCCTAGAGTTCGTACTAGAATAACACCTATGATACATATCAATCAACCTAATATGACCTAGGTACTCCAATGTCACCTCACGTATCATTGGATTAATTATTCATCATGCATCAAAACATTTCAGATTCATCATATTCAACCCAACACAAAGAACTTCAAAGAGTACCCCAAGATTTCTATCGGAGAAAGTAGGACAAGAACGTGTATCAACCTCTATGCATAGATTACACCAACGTCACCACAAGAATCCATGAGTTGAGTACCAAAACATATATCAAGTTATTCAATAGAACACCCCATTGTTACCACAGGTATCCACATGCAAGACATACATCAGGTCATATCAGATCCAATATTCAAGCCGACATAACAAAATCTCAAAGGCAATTATTCAATTCATCACATCAAGATAGAAAGGTACAAACACCATATGATCCAACTATATTAACAAATCCCATCATACATCAAGATAGTGACATATCAAGAACAAGACAGAGAAAGAGATCAGACACATAGCTACTAGTACATACCCTTAGCCCCGAGGGTGAACTACTCCGTCCTCGTCATGGACACCACCGGGATGATGAAGATTGCCTGTGGTGATGATTGCCACCTCCAGCAGGGTGCCAGAATAGGGCTCTGGATGACTTTTCTTTGCTACAGAGGCTTGCGACGGTGGAGCTAAAGTTCTAGGTTTATTTTTGACGGTTTCTCTATATATAAGATTCTTTTAGCATTGGAATCTCGTCAACTGGAGCCACGAGGTGGTCCTAAGCTATCACGACATGCCTAGGGGTGTGGTCACACCCTATTGGCTTGGCACCAACAGGCGGCCCACGTCTGGTGATTCTTCACTCCGGTATTTCTTATTTTCCCCAAAAAAAAATCATCAAAAAGTTTTGGGCATTTCCGAGAACTTTTATTTGTTACACAAAAAACAACACCATTGTAATTTTGCGAAAAACAACATCAGTCTGGGTTAGTTATAATTAAATCATACAAAGAGAATCAAAACCATATAAAAGTAATGTAAACATAGGTAAATATGGCATGAATACGCCATAAGTTATCGATATGTTGTACATGTATCAGCATCACCAAGCTTAATTCGTACTCGACCTCGAGTAGGTAAATGATAAAAGAAGTAATTTATGAAGTGTGAATACTAGCATAGTACATAAGTTTGATTAATGATAATTCCGATCACTAGCATCATAACTAGCAACTGTTTCTCATAAAACTCATCATGCTAGAGTAGCAATCAATTCACATGTCATGGTTCAAATAATGCATTCTCTTGAAACTTAACAACTTGTGTTCTTAATCACGAAACAATTTCAATGCATCTTATTTTCACCAAAGTCAAAGTAAGAGTCCTCATACTCAATTATCATATAGGCTTCTATGATTGCTTATACTCAAAGCATATTTTTATAACAAACAGTATCCATCGAACACATAGAAAGATAGGGCTTAATGTTTTGCCTCATAATGCACTTATCATAAAGATAATTGTCAACAATAATGAATCATGATCGAATATATTTTACAGGGTATAGACGATTGGATCTTTCCCCCCCCACATGGTTCTTGACAACTAATAGATTGAGGTTGGAATAGGAAGTTGACTCTACATGAAAAGTAAATAACATGAAAGTAAATAGAATGTCCCTTCGCAGAGGGAAGCATGGATTTGCAGAGGTGCCAGAGCTCATTGTTTAAAACAGAGATGAATATATTTTGGGTTGTGTGCCTTTGTCAATGTTAGTACAAGGGATTTCAACATATTTCATGCTACTCGCATTATTGGCGGTTCCCAAATAGAATTCAAATTTGAATCCCCCTCAACCATTCGAACACATTCCATGGCTAGCCGTGTCCTCGGGTGCCCTCCAAACAATCAACTCTCTTGGGGGAGTTCTTGTTTATTTATTTTTTCTATTATGCAGGACTGTGCATCCCTTTTTACCAACCTCTCTTGTGCAATGACAAGTGAATAAACACTCAACATGAGAATGACACGCTTAGCATGGAAGATATTGACCGCCCCAGTCACTCCATGAGCGGTACGGGCACACAAAACATAAGTTTATTTGAAGGTTTTAGAGGTGGCACATGCAAATTTACTTGGAATGGTAGTGAAATACCATATATAGGTTGGTATGGTTGACTCTCATCAAAAAAACTTGGCTCAAGGATTTGGATGCACAAGTAGTATCTCTACTTAGTGTGATGTTTGGGCTAGCAAAAGGTTCTAAACAAGCACCCCGTGTTGGAGGATCTATGACAATATAACTCCTATGCAAATATACCCAAACATAACCATTATGTTGTCTTCCTTGTCCAACTTCAACTATTTGATCAAGGTTGAAAATAATTAATGGATATTCGCAGTCATAAAAGATGTCCAAGATAATATATCTGTATGTGAATGTTCTATTTCTTATAGTAGTCATTCATGAATTGCATGTATAACCAATATTGTGATTGTCAAATTCAAAAGGTTTTACATTCTAAACCCAATGTGAAACTACTACTAAGCATAAAGCACATTGATAATTTCATATTTATGATATTTCATTCGTTCAGAATTTACTATTAGGATATTAGTTAAACACAAGAGTAAACATCAAACTACTCTCAAAATATATAAGTGAAGATCAATGAGTAGACAATCAATTGATTAGCTATGTGATGACTCTCTCTATCAATAAAGAATTTAGGATCTGGGAGTTTTATTCAAACAGCAAAATAAACAAGAATACACTCCAAGAAAAGCAAATATCATGTGAACAAATAAAATCTTACGATCAACATAGGCTAACCGATATTTGTTGACGAAGAGAGGTGGGATGCATACCATCCCCAAGCTTACATGGTTGAGACTTATTGTAATATTTGCTTGGGGAGACTTGAGCATCCCCAATCTACAGTTTTTGTATCTCGTTCAATCCTCTCGAATCCCGATTTCATCTAAATCAAAAAACTTCATCCACATAAAACTTCAAAAGAACCCATGACTTAGGTTAGTACACATAAGAATAAATCAACACTTCATGTGCTACCAAGACAAGTTACATAATAATTTTCAAATATTAGCTATTCTATACTATCATTTCTAAAATTTATATATATCAATATAAGCCATGAAAACTCTAGGATACATAGATAACAATACTATGACAACAATCTGTCCAAACAGAACAGTCTCTCACAATCAATTTAAAAAGTGTACTTCTCTATATCCAAAAATTCTGAAAATTTAGGACATGCTAAATAATTTTTACTAAAGTACTGTGTAAACACTTCACAATTTTTCCACGTTCAAGTAAAGTCTCATAATTCAAATACTACATAAAAAGTTTCTGCTATTGTACAACACACATCACACATGCATTTCAAGCATTATAAAGGCAATTCTTGGAACTTTTTATTGAAAAACATGATTATATATAACAACAGCTAAATACTAACAAAATAAAATGACGCTCCAAGAAAAATACATATCATGTGACAAATAAAAATATAGCTCCAAGTAAGATATATCGATAGTGTTGAAGACGAAAGAGGGGATGCCCAGCTTAGACGCTTGAGTCTTCCTTGGATATTACCTAGGGGTGCCTTTGGCATCCCCAAGTTTAGGTTCTCTCTGCTCATTTTCTCGTCATCTCGGTATCTCACTCAAAACTTGAAAACTTCAATCATACAAAACTTATGGAACTTCGTAAGATGGGTTAGTATAACAAATAAAGATCATTTACTTAGGTACTATCAAGACAAGATTCATAATTGTTCTCACATTAAAACAAGCAAACTATGCATGCAAAACAGAATCTGTCAAAAAGAGAACGGTGTGTAAATATCTGAACTTAAACCATATTCCTTATCTCTGAAAATTCTGAAACATTAGGACACCACAAAAAATTAGCATATACAAAATTTGTAAAATTTTCAAAAAAAATTGATGCTCCTGTAAAATCACATAATTCATATACTAGACGCAAAAGTTTTGGCTTTTGTACATAGTCAAACTAACAAGTATCCACACTATCCCAAAGGCTTTACTTGGCACATTATTGAAATAAAAGACACAAAACATGATTACTACAATAGTTTAATCATGTGACCAAACAAAAACAGAAAGGAAAAGTGTTGGGTTGTGTCCCAGTAAACGCTTTTCTTTAATTCATTTTAGCTAGGCATGATTATTTTAGTGACACTCACATAAAAAGTAATAATTGAAACTTGCAAAAGAGCATCATGAATCACATGAAAAGAACATTTCAGTCTAACCCACTTCCTATGCATAGGGATTTTGCAAGCAAACAATTTATTGTAGCAAGAATCAACTTGCATAGAAAGGCAAAACAAGCAAGACTTCAAAATTTTGAACACATGGGGAAGAAACTTGATATTATAGCAACACCTACAAGCATATGTTCCTCCCTCATAATAATTGTCAGTAGCATTATGAAGGAACTCAACAATATAACCATCACATAAAAGCATTCTTTTCATGATGCACAAGCATAGAATTTCCATTACTACACACAAGCAAACTTCTTATCATTCATAATAGTGTTGGGACAAAACTCAACAAAATAATATGATGTGATACTTGATTGGCATAATCCAATTTAACAACAAAATTGTGACAACAATTTTCATGCATATTATTACTTTTTATAGCATAGATGTCATCACCATAATCATCATACATAGCAACTTTGTTGTCATAATCAATTGAAGCCTCTTCCGAAATAGCGGTCTCATGACTAAATAAAGTCATGACCTCTCCAAATCCACTTTCATCATTATTCCAATAGGATTCAACACCCTCCAAAACAGTGGGATCATTAATACCTAGAGTTTACAATCTTCCAAACCCATCTTATATATTTACTAATTGGAGGCACCTTTTAGGCCTTCTAATTAATCCACATCATCGAAATTAATAACACCGTTGGATGGTAAAATATACGTCCAAGATAAAAAGATAAATTGCTTAACACACATATGTTCTGAAACTTGCAAACGAAAAAAAAAACTCACAAAAAAATCATCTCCTCCGCTCTGTATATATTACGTGCAATGTTCTGAAACTTGCAAATTAAACAAAATGAAAAACAGGTCACCCAAAAAAATCATCTCCCCCGCTCTGTATATATTTGTAGACATACATGGTTCCTAGAGTCCGGTCCAAAAAAAAATAGCTCCTCACACGTTCGTTGTTTTGAAACAAAGTTAAAAGAACATCCATCCGTTCCTGTTAAAAAGAAGTAAGCTATGTCTCAGAAAAAAATAGCCTACTACGTTACAACTCTACCGATAAAGTAGATGGGAGTCGTGAAGCTCCTATGCAAATTGAAAAAGTAAAAGACATCTCTCCCTGAAAAAAGGAAAAAAAATATGTCTTGGCTCCTGTACATTTTTTCAACCAACCACAGCTCATGTACATACCAGCACATTTAAATACTTCTCACTAATCCACGTCTACGAGTCATAGTGTACACTAGTAGAAAAGGGCATTTAGCCCCGGTTCCGTTGGGCTATTAGTCCCGGTATCAAGCGGGACTAATGCTAGCCCCGATTCGGCCCCGAACCGGGGCTAATGGCCTTCCATGTGGCGGGGCTAGGAGCGAGGGGGGAGGGGTATTAGTCCCGGTTCGTATTACGAACCGGGGCTATTTCTCCGCTGTTTGTTTTAGCAATTTTAGGGTTTAGGGTTTTGCACTAAACTGGATGGGGCTATTTTGCTGCCCCCTATTTTTCTTATTTATTTGTTTTGGGCATTTTTTAATTTTTGTTTTGCACTAAATTGGATTGCACATACACGCCAATAAAGGAACAACTATATTGCACACCGTCACGAATATATTACACCATCTCATCCGTCGTGCTTTGTCGAACGTACTTACAAATTAAATGTAGACACGGGTTACATGCACATATATGCATCTTTTTTACACTATATCATTTCATATCATTCTAGTCGAAGGGCAATAGTATTCTTCCTTGGGATCTAGGACCTCTGCATCAAAGAATCCAGCTAGTTCCTCTTGAATGCTCGTATACGTTCCTGTGGTAGAAGACCGTCCCGCAGCCGTTCGACCTAATTTAAAGAATGGGTTAATATATGTATCAATGAAACCGAACACAATTCACGGTAATAAAATAAAGCTGTGAGTATTGTTTATCGTACTTCGATTTTTTTTATGTCCCGGGTTTTTGCCCTTCTCATGGGTCGTCTCGCGAATGAACTCGCAAACATAGTATCTACATAAATTGTTCCCGTGTTCCTGCCTCAAGCACTTTACGAGAACAGAGTTCAACCAAAAACACAATCAATAATTATAATGGTATTGAAACTAGAATAAATAGATGCGCGGATCTAGCTAGTAGTTACTTACATTTGTTAGTTTAAATGTAAGCTCTGGCTGCCAATCACCTCAAGTCTTGGTGGTGAACCGTTTCCAAGCCCTGCCAAGAAAAGGAAATGAATAAAGGAGTTCTATATTAATTCCTGTTGCTATGAGGAAATGAACGAGAAGTTGCCGATGTAGTGCCATAATGATTGAAATTACTTCTGGAGGCATTCCTGCATGTTCGTCCATGCAGTGAGGGGTGTGCGTTTCGGTCCATGACTATTACTTCTCCTTTGTCAGGTACAATGATTAACAAAATAAAGTGGAACCTGCGTGTGCATAACGAGTCAATTGTACGTACAATTATAATAACATCTAGTAAGCGAAAAAAGAATGTGTGTATAGTATAACACTCACTTGAAGTTGTAAGGAAACAGTATTTCCCTTTTGGTAATGCAAAACCTTAACGCTTTTATCAAGTTATTCTCTGTATCGAAGGGATTCGTTTCAACACTTTGGTGATGCTTGTAATATAGGTCAATGAACCCAATGTCATAGATTTGTCCTCTTTTGCATTCGAGAATCTTCATTCTGCAAAATTAATGTAGTGATGAGCAAGATTATACATGCAAGAACGAGCTGAGTAAGACTTAATGACACAAATTAATAATACTTACAAACAATAGGCACTAATGATAGCTTTGTCGAGGGCGTCTTGTTTGTATAACTGATATAATTCTATGAATTCAATCATAATCACGCCTCGTCCAGTACCGAAATGCTCGTTTTCAAATGCTATGTAGAGCCAGTTTTCCGATTCATGACATGCTTGCATGTACCAGTCATGCACTCTTCGCATTTTTGTTGGTATATCTTTGCCTAACTCAGGTTTGACCAGAGGACGCCCGTACCGGTACGTGTATTCTAAGTCAGTGAATACCTCCAAATGGTTTAAGTACTAATCAATAGACATGCCTTTAGCCTTGGCTGCTTCTCCGTAGGTTGCAAAAAATTCCGGATCGAAGCCAGCTGTTTCATCTTTCTTCTCCTGGACCATAGCTCTGCTCGAGCACACATTTGTATCGGAATACACTTTGAGCAGGGGGCACGATTGGTTTTTCTGTTGTCCGAGCTGGGCAACTGATTTCCCGCTGGATGTACTACTCTTCAACCGCTGCTTTTTTGCTTGAGCTGACTTGATAATAGAGCGTTCATAGTCTGGTCGCAACGGTGGCGGGGGATCTGATAACCCACAAGCGTATGGGATCGCAGCAGTTTTCGAGGGTAGAGTATTCAACCCAAATTTGTTGGTTCGCCAAGGGAAGCGAAAGAATATTCTCAAGTATTAGCAGCTGAGTTTATCAGATTCAACCACACCTGAAAGATTAATGTCTGCAAACAAAGTATGAGTAGCAAAGTAGTATGATAACAACGGTGCCAGAAACGATCTGTTGACGGCAGACTATTCCTAAATGTTGTATCAATGGCGCCAGAAAAAGGTACGTTGAGGAGCAACTATTCTTCCCTGACAACACTGTCGGAAAAGATCTTGCAACGAGTAACAACGGAGTAGCAAGGAACAGCAGTAGCAGCACCAGCAAAGTAACAATAGTAGCAACAGAGTGGCCCAATCCCTTTTGTAGCAAGGGACAAGCCTAGACAAAGTAACGTAGCGAGGACCAGTAGTAAAAGACTCGTAGGCAGTGGATCGGTGATGGATGAGTATGACGGATGTGATTCATCATGTACCAGCTATAACACGGAGAGATATGTAACTAGCTCCCGTTCGTCAATCTAATGTAGGCATGTATTCCGTATGTAGTCATACGTGCTTAGGGAAAAGAACTTGCATGACATCTATTGTCCATCCCTCCCGTGGCAGCGGGATCCTAATGGAAACTACGGGATATTAAGGTTCTCCTTTTAATAAAGAACCAGGACCAACGCATTAACACGCGGTGAATACATTAACTCCTCGTACTATGGTCATCTCCGAGAGTGGTTCCGGCTATTGTCACTCCGGGGTTGCCGGGTCATAACACATAGTAGGTGACTACAACTTACAAGAGAGGATCTAAAACACACATATATTGGGGACAACATAATAGGTTCAGATCTGAAATCATGGCACTCGGGCCCTAGTGACAAGCATTAAGCATAGCCAAGTAGTAGCAACATCAATCTAGAACATAGTGGATACTAGGGATCAACCCCCGTCAAAACTAACTCGATTACATGATAGATCTCATCCAACTCATCACCGTCCAGCAAGCCTACGATGAGATTACTCACGAACGATGAAGAGCATCATGGAATTGTCGATGGAGAAAGGTTGATGATGACGATGGCGACGATTTCCCCTCTCCGGAGCCCGAAACGGACTCCAGATCTGCCCTCCAGATGAAGAACAGGATGTGGCGGTGCCTCCGTATCTAAAACGCGATGAAACCTTCTCTCTAATTTTTTTCCAGGTAAAACGGAAGATATAGAGCTGAGTTTGGGGGCGGTGGAGCCACGTGGGCCCCACAAGCCCTCACGGCGCGGCTAGGGGGGGTTGGCCGCGGCCTGTGGGCTTGTGGCCCACTAGTCCACCTCCTCCGGTGGATCTTTGCGGAGGTATTTTTCTTTTATTCCAGAAAAAATCTCTGTAAATTTTCAGGACATTCCGAGAACTTTTATTTCTGCACAAAAACAACACCATGGCAATTCTGCTGAAAACAGCGTCAATCCAGGTTAGTTCCATTCAAATCAAGCAAATTAGAGTCCAAAACAAGGGCAAAAGATTTCGGAAAAGTAGATACGACGGAGACGTATCAACTCCCCCAAGCTTAAAGCATTGCTTGTCCTCAAGCAATTCAGTTGACAAACTGAAAGAGACAAAAGAAAAACTTTGACGAACTCTATTTGATCTTGTTGTTGCAACTATGTCTAACTGATATCCAGAGTTTCAGCAAGATCACAAGCAAACCACATAAGCAAATGACATCTAGGACTCACGGTAAACTCATATCAATGGCATAATCAACTAGCGAGAAAATAATAATAAGCCTCAAATGTCAACACTTCAATCAAAACAACATGAAGCAGTACGAATAGATGGTATCTCGCTAGCTCTTTCTGAGACCGCAAAACATAAATGCAGAGCACCTTCAAAGACCAAGGGCTAACTAAACATTGTAATTCAAGGCAGTGAAGATCCAGTCATAGTCATACTCAACACAGTTAAAAGCAAAGCATAAAAATGACAGAGGTGCTCTCTAATTGGTGCTTTTGTAAGAAGAGGATGACTCAACAGGAACATAAATAGACAGGCCCTTCGCAGAGGAAAGCATTGATTTGTAGAGGTGCCAGAGCTCAAGCTTTGAAAACAGAGATAATAATTTTGGCTGGCATGCTTTCATTGTCAACGCAATGACTAAGAGTTCTCAACATCTTCCACGCTACACATGCTATAGGCAGTTCCCAAACAGAAAAGTAAAGTTTTGACTCCCCCACCACCAATCAATCACACTCCACGGCTAGCCGAATCCTCGGGTACTGTCCATACTAACATCAATCCTAGGGGAGTTTTGTTTGCAATTATCTTTTCGATTTGAGTTGGGAACTGGGAATTCCAATTACCGGCCCCTTTGTCGTGAATGATAGTGGATAAACACATATCGAGGATAACACGCCTAGCATGGAAGATACCAATAGCCCCCTGTCACCACATGAGCGGTTCAGGCATGCAAAACAGATTATTTCTTGAAGATTTAGAGAGTGGCACATGCAAATTTACTTGGAATAACAGGTAGATACCGCACAAAAGTAGGTATGGTGGACTCATATGTCACAACTTTGGGTTTATGGAGGTGGATGCACAAGCAGTATGCCCGCTTAGTACAAGTGAAGGCTAGCAAAAGACTGGGAAGCGACCAACTAGAGAGCGACAACAGTCATCAAAATGCAATGAGAGTAACTAACATTGAGTGCAAGCATGAGTAGGACATAAATCACCATGAACATGAATATCATAGAGGCTATGTTGATTTTGTTTCAACTACACGCGTGAACATGCGCCAAGTCAAGCCACTTGAATCATTCAAAGGAGGATACCATCATATCATACTACATCATAGTCATCTCAACAATCATGTGGGCATCCAAGACAAACCATTATAAGCTCCTAGCTAAGTAAGCATGGCATAAGAAACTATGATCTCTAAGTTGTCATTGCAAACATGTTTCTCTCACAACAAAGCTGACTAGGAACAGTGAACAGATCGAGTTCATACTAGCTTTTCGAGGCTCAGTCACTTCATCATATATCGTCATTATTGCCTTTCACTTGCATGACCGAACGATGTGAACAATAATAAGAGTGCTCGTGCATTGGACTAAAGCTGGAATCTGCAGGCAAACACAAAGGAGAAGACAAAGTAATATGGCTCTATGAAAGCTAAACAGGTATGCATGCAAGAGCCAGTAAACATTGTAACCAATATCTTCTACCTTGACCCAAAGAAAAAGAAAACTATTCACACGGGAAAGCTCCCAACAAGCAAAAGAATAAAAGAAAATATTTTTGGTTTTTTCTCGAACTAGACAAACACACGAAAAGAAAACGAGAGAAAGAAATAAACTAGCATGGATGATACAGTGGCAAAGTGTGAACACCGGCTAACAAAGTGAAAGCATAAGCAAGAATGTAAACACACGAAAAGAAAATGAGAGAAAGAAATAAACTAGCATGGATGATACAGTGGCAAAGTGTGAACACCGGCTAAAAAAGTGAAAGCATAAGCAGGAATGTAAAGTTGGTGAGAACACGTACTCCCCCAAGCTTAGGCTTTTGGCCTAACTTGGTCTACTCCCAAGGAGGGAAATAACCAGCTCCGGGGTACTCCGGAGTGGACTGAGGATGCCACTTCTATGTGAGCTCCTCTGGCTCCCACTGATAAACTGGCGTCTGGTACTCGACTGGTGGCTCGGGCACGGGCACCTGTGGTTGGGCTAGACCTCAATATGCGTATATGTCTGAGGGCATAATAATGTACCTACCTGCATGAAGATTGAACAAAGAAGGAGCAGGCAAAGTAATAGTCTCACGAGTACCCTGACTAAACACCAGGTTATAAATCATCCTTCTATTTATATCTCTATCAAGAAAGTCATGGCGAACCATGCTATCGTAATCTAGATATCTCTCGGGAAGAAGAATCTCTTCTTCCTCCTCCAGTCTAATAGGTATCTCAAAGTGTCTAGTAAGACGAGTAGCATAGATACCTCCATAGACAACACCTTTAGAACGGTTCAGGTTCAACCGTTGAGCTACTATAGCGCCCAAGCTCTAAGTTTTATCGTTATAAAGGGCTTCGCGCAAGACCGCAAGATCTGGGGAACTAAGTGACCCAGCTTTCCCACGGCCAGTCAAACATTTTTCCACAAATAATAAGAAGTACCGAAGCACGGAAAAATGAATGCTAGCAGCTCTAGCGCAAGACACTCCTCTCTCCTCTCCTACAACAATTGTATCGATGAAAGCTTCCAAGTCCCGTGGACGAGGTTCCTGAATATCCCCAACAAAAGGCAATTTGCAAACATTGCAAAAATCCTGAACTGTCATGCGATGGGGGATATCATAAATTTTAAACTCAACCATAGGAGGATTCTTCCTTGGATGGAAGTTAAAGCTTTGTACGAAGATATTAGTGAGGAGGACATATTGCGGACACTTATCTTCAACGAAGGCGGTAAGGCCTGCGTTCTCCACCAAGTGATAAAAGTCCTCATAAATTCCAGCAGCGCGTAAGAACATGTCGCTTGGCCACTCGCACGCTCGAACTTCTGCGACTCGAGGGACCAAATACTTGGGCTTCTTCTCACTCCCATCATCCTTGGGGTCACGGCTTGACGAGCCTCTTAAGAACCTCCTCATCTTTCCCCTTTTCTATCTCTGAAAATTTCTGAAATTTTTAGTGAGTCTAAGGAAAAGTGAATAAGGCTCAACGAAACTCGTAGCAACTAATCCAACAAGTGCCTAGAGACCATATTACGCATCAAAACTGTTGGAGAACATCGCATGGGAAACAAAAAATTTCGTACACGCACGAAGACCTATCATGGTGATGTCCATCTACGAGAGGGGATGAGTGATCTACGTACCCTTGTAGATCATACAGCAGAAGCGTTTACTGAATGCGGTTGATGTAGTGGAACGTCCTCACGTCCCTCGATCCGCCCCGCGAACAATCCCGTGATCAGTCCCACGATCTAGTACCGAACGGACGGCACCTCCGCGTTCAGCACACGTATAGCTCGACGATGATCTCGGCCTTCTTGATCCAGCAAGAGAGATGGAGAGGTAGAAGAGTTCTCCGGCAGCGTGAAGGCGCTCCGGAGGTTGGTGATGACCTTGTCTCAGCAGGGCTCCGCCCGAGCTCCGCAGAAACGCGATCTAGAGGAAAAACCGTGGAGGTATGTGGTCGGGCTGCCGTGGAAAAGTCGTCTCAAATCAGCCCTAAAACCTCCGTATATATAGGTGGGAGGGAGGGGACCTTGCCTTGGGGCTCAAGGAGCCCCAAGGGGGTCGGCCGAGTCCAAGGGGGGAGGACTCCTCCTTTTTTATTCTTTTTCTCTTGATTTTCTTTGCTTGGCGCATAGAGCCCTTTTGGGCTGTCCCACCAGCCCACTAAGGGCTGGTGTGCCGCCCTCAAGGCCTATGGGCTTCCCCGGGGTGGGTTGCCCCCCCGGTGAACTTCTGGAACCCATTCGTCATTCCCGGTACATTCCCGGTAACTCCGAAAACCTTCCGGTAATCAAATGAGGTCATCCTATATATCAATCTTCGTTTCCGGACCATTCCGGAAACCCTCGTGACGTCCGTGATCTCATCCGAGACTTCGAACAACATTCGGTAACCAACCATATAACTCAAATACGCATAAAACAACGTCGAACCTTAAGTGTGCAGACCCTGCGGGTTCGAGAACTATGTAGACATGACCCGAGAGACTCCTCGGTCAATATCCAACAGCGGGACCTGGATGCCCATATTGGATCCTACATACTCTACGAAGATCTTATCGTTTGAACCTCAGTGCCAAGGATTCATATAATCCCGTATGTTATTCCCTTTGTCCTTCGGTATGTTACTTGCCCGAGAATCGATCGTCAGTATCCGCATACCTATTTCAATCTCGTTTACCGGCAAGTCTCTTTACTCGTTCCGTAATACAAGATCCCGCAACTTACACTAAGTCACATTGCTTGCAAGGCTTGTGTGTAATGTTGTATTACCGAGTGGGCCCCGAGATACCTCTCCGTCACACGGAGTGACAAATCCCAGTCTTGATCCATACTAACTCAACTAACACCTTCGGAGATACCTGTAGAGCATCTTTATAGTCACCCAGTTACGTTGCGACGTTTGATACACACAAAGCATTCCTCCGGTGTCAGTGAGTTATATGATCTCATGGTAACAGGAACAAATACTTGACACGCAGAAAACAGTAGCAACAAAATGACACGATCAACATGCTATGTCTATTAGTTTGGGTCTAGTCCATCACATGATTCTCCTAATGATGTGATCCCGTTATCAAGTGACAACACTTGCCTATGGCCAGGAAACCTTGACCATCTTTGATCAACGAGCTAGTCAACTAGAGGCTTACTAGGGACAGTGTTTTGTCTATGTATCCACACAAGTATTGTGTTTCCAATCAATACAATTATAGCATGGATAATAAACGATTATCATGAACTAAGAAATATAATAATAACTAATTTATTATTGCCTCTAGGGCATATTTCCAACAAAAACTACTTGGGACCAGCTAGAATTAGTATGCAAAGCTCACGAACATGGTCACCAAGGCAGCAGAAATATGCGGAGTATAAGGCACTAGAGCAAAAACTAATTGGACCAATGGAGAAGTCACTTACCAAGGAGTAATTTCCCCAAAACAGCTCGGAGAACGGTGATTTGAGCAAAGAGATCGAAAATCCCAGCAAGAGGAGCAAGAACACGGGTTTGAGCTACAAAACGATTTTTCTGGAGGTAGGAGAAGCGGATGAGAGCAAGAATGAGTGGACGGGGTGCCTGTGGGCCCCACAAGTCTGAGTGGCGCGGCCAGGGGGTGCCCGCGCCCCTAGGGCTTGTGGCCCACTGGTGTGGCTCCCAGATAGACTCTTTGTCCCAATATTTTTCAAAAAATGCAGAAAAAATCATACTTGATTTTCACAGCGTTCGGAGAACTTCTATTTTCGGGGTACTTTTCTACCCGACGCTAAAACAGAAAACAGGAAAAACTAAACTAAATCTATCATTTTTCTTCTAAGCAACCTAAAGCAAAAACTTGGAACAGAGGTTTCTGACTCCTCGATTCATCCATCTCATGGTCATCGAAAGAAATCCGTCAATGGGGTTGATCAAATCCCCTCGACAAAACTTTCTCGAATCGCAAAAGAAAACGGAGAATTTTCGAATAGTCACTAGGTCACATCAATGGGGATGTGTATCTCCCCAACAAGAAAATCATACTTCATCTTGACACGAGGAATAGGGCATTCAAAGCTCCCAATAAGAATCGATGAAGTTTTTCGATAGCATTGATGCAATGTACTCGATATTGTTTCTTCGGAAAGTGCACCGTATGCTCATTACCGTTGACAGGGAAAGTGACATTTCCTTTGTTGCAATCTATAACAGCCCCTGGAGTGTTTAAAAAGGGTCTTCCGAGGATGACAGCCATGGGATCGTCCTCGGGAATATCCAAGATAACAAAGTCTGTTAAGATAGTGGTGTTAGCAACGACAACACGCACATCCTCGCAAATGCCGATAGGGAAAGCATTTGATTTGTCGGCCATTTACAGAGAGATTTCAGTGGGTGTCAACTTATCCAGTTCAAGTCTACGATAAAGAGAGAGAGGCATAACACTAACAACGGCTCCGAGGTCGCATAACGCAGTTCTAACGTAGTTGCCTTTAATGGAGCAAGGTATAGTGGGCACACCGGGATCACCTAGTTTCTTAGGAGTTCCACCCTTGAAGGTATAGTTAGCAAGCATGGCAGAGATCTCAAGACCAGGTATCCTCCTCTTATTAGTCACAATATCCTTCATGTACTTAGCATACGGAGACATCTTGAGCATATCTGTCAAACGCATTTGCAGAAAGATAGGTCTGATCATTTCAACGAATCGCTCAAATTCGTCATCATCTTTTTTCTTGGATGGTTTGGGAGGAAAGGGCATAGGTTTCTGAACCCATGGCTCCCTTTCTTTATCGTGCTTCCTAGGAGTGAAGTCATTCTTATCGTATCTTCTATTCTTAGGTTGTGGGTTATCAAGATCAACACTAGGTTCAATATCCACACCCTTATCATTGCTAGGTTGAGCATCAACATGAACATTACTATTGATATTATCATTAGGCTCATGTTCATCACCAGATTGTGTTTCAGCATCAGAGACAGAGGCATCGTTTGGACTCTCAGGTGTAGCAGCAACAGGGTTGCTAGCGTGCAGGTTCCTATCATCTTTCTTCTTCTTTCTAGGATGACTAGGTGCATCAGTGCTAACTCCTTGAGAATCTTGTTCAATTCTCTTAGGATGACCCTCACGATACAAGGGTTCCTGGGTCATTCTACCGCCTCTAGTAACGACTCTGATAGAATTTTCATTCAACTCATTGAGCAAGTCATTCTGAGCTTTAAGTACTTGTTCTACCTAAGTAGTAACCATAGAGGCATGTTTACTCAGAAGCTTAAGATCATTGACATTTCTGTCCACACAAGCACTTAAATGACTAACCATACGAGCATTCTGTTCCAATTGTCTGCTAACATAATCATTGAAACTCTGTTGTTTGGCAAGGAAGCTATCATATTCATCCATGCATAAGCTAGCAGGTTTATCAAAAGGAATATCACTCATCAAACCTACACAGAGAATTTACTTCTACCAGCTTTATCGGGTTATCGAGACCATGGATCTCTTCGATAGTGTGTAGATTTTTGACATCTTCAGATTTAATGCCTTTCTCTCGCATAGATTTCTTGGCTTCTTGCATATCTTCAAGACTGAGGAATAGAATACCTCTTTTCTTCGGAGTTGGCTTAGGAGGTGGTTCGGGAATAGTCCAAGCATTCTCATTGCACAAGATGTTATTCAATAGAATCTCAGCTTGTTCTACAATTCGTTCCCCAAAAACACTACCGGCACAACTGTCTAGGTGGTCTTTGGAAGCATCGGTAAGTCCATTATAGAAGATATCAAGTATTTCGTTCTTCTCAGGAGGGTGATCAGGCAAAGCATTCAGTAGCTGGATAAGCCTCCCCAAAGCTTGTGGGAGACTCTATTCTTCAGCTTGAGCAAAGTTTTATATTTCCTACAAGGCAGCTTGCTTCTTATGGGCAGGGAAATATTTTTCAGAGAAGTAGTAGACCATGTCCTGAGGGCTATGCACACAACCAGGAGCAAGAGAAGTGAACCAGGTCTTAGCATCATCCTTTAGCGAGAAAGGAAACAGCTTGAGCATGTAGTAGTGGCGGATCTTTTCCTCACTAGTGAATAGGGTAGCTATATCGTGTAGTTTGGTAAGATGGGCTACAACCGTTTCAGACTCATAACCGTGAAACGGATCAGATTCGACCAGAGTGATTAACTCAGGGTCGACAGTGAATTCATAATCTTTATCGGTCACAAAGATAGGCGAAGTGGCAAACTTCGGGTCGTATTTCATCCTAGCGTTCAGAGATTTTTCTTTCCACTTGGGCAGAAGTTTCTCAACATCATAGCTATCCTTACACACAAGAAAATCCTCAGCTATCTCTCCCTCCATAACATAACGCGTATCAGGCGTAACAGGCATAGTAGCAGGTTCTACTTCAATAGTATCAGCAGTCTCAGAAGTATCATCACATCTAGCAGCAACTCTAGCAATATGTGCATCAAGGAATGCACCTAGTGTCAAAGCAGTATCAGGCATAGCAGGCATAGCATCAAGAATAGCATCATCAGGCATAGTATCAAGCATGGCATCATCAGGCATAGCATCAAGCATAGCATCATGAGGCATAGTATCAAGCATAGCATCATGGGCAGCAGAAGTAGCATCATCAAGCACATGCGACATATCAAGATTTCTAGCAGGAGGCGAAGTCGCAAACTTACTCATAACTGGAGGTGAATCAAGTGCACAGCTAGATGGCAGTTCCTTACCTCTCCTCGTAGTGGAAGGCAAGATTTTAGTTCTTGGATCTTTCTGATTCCTCATAGTGACCAGCAGACGAAAATCCCAAGTGACTCAGAGAATATAGTTGTGCTTCCCCGGCAACGGCACCAGAAAAAACCTTTGATAACCCACAAGCGTATGGGATCGCAGCAGTTTTTGAGGGTAGAGTATTCAACCCAAATTTGTTGGTTCGCCAAGGGAAGCGAAAGAATATTCTCAAGTATTAGCAGCTGAGTTTATCAGATTCAACCACACCTGAAAGATTAATGTCTGCAAGCAAAGTATCAGTAGCAAAGTAGTATGATAACAACGGTGCCAAAAACGATCTGTTGACGGCAGACTATTCCTAACTGTTGTATCAATGGCGCCAGAAAAAGGTACGTTGACGAGCAACTATTCTTCCCCGACAACAGTGTCGAAAAAGATCTTGCAACGAGTAACAGCGGAGAAGCAAGGAACAGCAGTAGCAGCAGCAGCAAAGTAACAACAGTAGCAACAGAGTGGCCCAATCCCTTTTGTAGCAAGGGACAAGCCTAGACAAAGTAATGTAGCGAGGACCAGTAGTAAAAGACTCGTAGGCAGTAGATCGGTGATGGATGAGTATGACGGATGTGATTCATCATGTAACAGCTATAACACGAAGAGATTTGTAACTAGCTCCCGTTCGTCAATCTAATGTAGGCATGTATTCCGTATGTATTCATACGTGCTTAGGGAAAAGAACTTGCATGACATTATTGTCCATCCCTCCCGTGGCAGCGGGGTCCTAATGGAAACTACGCGATATTAAGGTTCTCCTTTTAATAAAGAATCGGACCAACGCATTAACACACGGTGAATACATGAACTCTTCATACTATGTTCATCTCCGAGATTGGTTCCGGCTATTGTCACTCCGAGGTTGCCGGGTCATAACACATAGTAGGTGACTACAACTTGCAAGATAGGATCTAAAACACACATATATTGGCGACAACATAATAGGTTCAGATCTGAAATCATGGCACTCGGGCCCTAGTGACAAGCATTAAGCATAGCCAAGTAGTAGCAACATCAATCTAGAACATAGTGGATACTAGGGATCAATCCCCGTCAAAACTAACTCGATTACATGATAGATCTCATCCAACTCATCACCGTACAGCAAGCCTACGATGAGATTACTCACGAACGATGAAGAGTGTCATGGAATTGTCGATGGAGAAAGGTTGATGATGACGATGGCGACGATTTCCCCTCTCCGGAGAACAAAACAGACTCCAGATCTGCCCTCCAGATGAAGAACGGGATGTGGCGGCGCCTCCGTATCGTAAAACGCGATGAAACCTTCTCTCTGATTTTTTTTCAGGCGAAACGGAAGATATAGAGCTGAGTTTGGGGGCGGTGGAGCCACATGGTCCCCACAAGCCCTCACGGCGCGGCCACGGGGGGTGGCCGCGGCCTGTGGGCTTGTGGTCCACTGGTCCACCTCCTCCGGTGGATCTTTGCGCAGGTATTTTTCTTTTATTCCAGAAAAATCTCCGTAAATTTTCAGGACATTCCGAGAACTTTTATTTCTGCACAAAAACAACACCATGGCAATTCTACTGAAGACAGCGTCAGTCCGGGTTAGTTCCATTCAAATCATGCAAATTAGAGTCCAAAACAAGGGCAAAAGAGTTCGGAAAAGTAGATATGACGGAGACGTATCAGGATATTCAAGGTTTTTCAGCATTTTCACTACCGCGGCATGCTCTCCTTTGGTGGCCGTATACTATGGCTCTTTCGATTTATTCTTGTTAGCCACTTTAGCCTTCCACTGTTCATGATGGGCGTCTGCCCTCTTAATATTGTCCTCTCCAGCATAGTCCCAAGGTCTCTTCACCATATTCTTATGAGGTACTATTGGGAGGGGCGACAACTTACGTTTTGGTGATCGGATCCCCTTTTTGCCGCCACTACTAGCGGTGGTCTGTTTCCGCTTTTTGCTCTGATCCTGAGTGGATGGAGACGGCTGACGGGGCGGTGCAGACGGCTGACGGGGCGGTGGAGACGGCTGACGGGGCGGTGGAGACGCCTGATGCGGCGGTGGAGATGGCTGCGCTGGAGACTGGTGAGGCGGCGAAGACGACGACTGCGTTGGAGATTGGTGAGGCGGCAAAGACGACGGTTGCGCTGGAGACTGGTGAGGTGGAGGTGAAGAAGGATTGCTGCTATGAGGAGTCAGTGGCCTTGGCGACCAATTTGGAAGGAAGATGTCCTCCTTTGGCCATACAACGGTTTGGGATTTGACTTCTCCAAGTTGAGTCAAATCCCTATCTTCACCTGCAGGGTGGTCGAGCTTCGACTCCTCATAATCTTTCATCACTTCATCCACCACGACGACGGTGTACCCTTGTGGAACCGGAGAGCAATTCCAAGTTTGATGTGGTCCAATTGGTAAGGCCATGCCGACCGCCACCATCAACCTTAAGTTAGCAACTTTCACCTTTAGCTCACAATATGTGCTCTCAGTGATATTATCCACTGGGTAGTGACGAGGAGGACTTGTCGTCGGTGCATCATCACCATCATCCTGGAGGAGCATGGAAGCGACACTGCTTTTTCGATTCGATGCAGCTTCTATCATGAGCCGCTGAGATTGGTCGCTACCTTGATGTCTCTCAATTTGATCCTGCTGCAACCGCTTTACTGCTTCTTCTACATTACGCAACCGGTCTGCAGCACCCGCTTTCTCAGTTGCCTCCTTTTCCTTTCTCCTCTGATGGCTTCTATCGAGAAATCTCTTTCCATCGTTGGAAAACGCAAGCGTCCACGGCGGGGAGCCTGGTAAGCCTCGTGCTCTCCCTTTGTGTTCCTTATTCCCAAGGGCGCATGTGAGCTCGTCGTTCTCTCTATTGGGAACGAACCGTCCCTCTTCAACATCATGTACTGCACGTCTAATCTCCTCGATGGGTAGGGTGTTATCTTTGTGTCTTTGGTTATATACTACCTTTCCTTCTTCGTCCAACTTGCCCCCATGCCAGTAAAACCAGTTTCTTCCTCGTGGGAGCCATCTTAAGGGCACTGGAGTGATTTTTTTCCAGATATGATGCCTCAAGTGCTTCCCACTCAGCCATTTAGCACCGTAGCCACCAGGCCCCATAATATGGTGGTACTTCTTCTTGCCTGCATTCGCCTTATTTTTTCAGACTTTTTCAAGGCGTCCTCCGATTTCTTGTACGTCACAAATTCAACCCAATAGTCTTTTATCTTCTCATAGCCGTGATCGAAATCTGGAGTCTTCTCTTTCAAGATAAAATCGTTGTGCAATAGTTTTTTCTAGCCCCTGAATAGATCGGCCATCTTCTTAAGATCCCACTCCTTGACTTTTTCTCTAGGGCCCCTTTTCTCCTATTCATTTCCTCCTCATTTGGCTCCTCCTCATCTGGATCCACCTCTGGCGCCGGCAGGGTGAAATTAAGCATGAGCTTTGTCCAAAGGTTTTCTTTGGCTGCTTCCCCGACATATGAGACTCCTTCCTGATCCCTTGGCTTAATCCATCCTCGAATGGTAATAGGTATGTGGTCCCTAACAACAACTCCGCATGCCTTCACAAACTTCTGCTTTACATCTGCGGGAGCAATTGGTTCCTCCACATGTGAGACTGTTTCGATCCTGTACCTCTGACCGTCATCCAGCTTCTTGGTTGGGCCTCGTTTCGTACGTACTAAAGTTTTGCTCGATCCGTAGGGCTAAAAGAAAGAGTGTTAATATATGTATAGATATAGTAGAGGATTAATTTATAAATATATATATGCACCTCGACGGAGCGGTCGGCTTCTCCCTCTTCGGCTTCTTCCTCATTAGAACCGCCGATTCCTCCCTCGCCTGAGGCGGGGGCATCTACCTCACCGGAGCTTCTACCTTGTGTGTTGAGAGACGCATCTCCCTCGTCGGACTCGTTCAGAAACTGATTGGTGACATCGGCATCGCCAACTAAAATATCATCCTCGCGGATGACACCATGCATCACGTCCTCCTGATATTCGTCTCTACCGTGTGGATCCATAGTATCTACAAATTAATTAAACATAAAAAACTAAATTAACTAACAACTAAAACTATATACATCGAATAATCCACTTAATATTATCAAATATATAATCTGGAATACATAAATAATACATCTCTCGAATATAGTAATACATCGAATAATAACGACTGATCAGTCAACAAAGAGCCGGCGTACTACTGAGGCGCGGGCGCTGGACACCCAAAGAGCAGGGACCATCACCGGATCATAGCTCCGGTGAGATCCCGTAAGAACATGCCAGGTCATGTCGAACCTGGCATCCAACGCCTCCATGTACCGACGGACGTGCTCGTCCTCCTCCCTGACACGGCGACGTACGTCCTCCTCGAGGACCGGCAACCTAGGCACCGAAAGTGGCCCCCGCGACCGCCACCAAAGAAGCTCCGGGTCGATGACGGGAGCCTGGTTCCTCACCAAGCTGCGCACCCCGGAAGCTAACTCCTCCCAGTGCCAGCCCGGCGGAGCCCAGTCCCACACACGCTGGCGCATATCAAGCAGGTGGTCGTCACCGAGTCGACGACGAGGATGCTGGCCGGGCATCGTATATGTCCTACTATTTAAACTCCAACTGTTTAATAAAAAAATTAAATATGTAAACTCCTTCCGTTCCAAAATATAAGACCTTTTAAAGATTTCATCAGAAAACTACATACGGAGCAAATGTCAAAATTCTCATCAAACTTTTGCAAAAAAACTAAACAACTAAAACAACTAAATTAACTAAAACAATATGAAACACTTAATTACCAAAAACAATATGGACACACTTAATTAACTAAAACAATATGAACACTTAATTACCTAAAACAATAATCCTAATTTTCTGTTTTACTATCTAATTAACTAATTTTATTTCTTAACCATAATTTTTCAGAGTGTTTCACAGAGTGTGTGTGTAGTGTGTGTGTGTGTACGTACGGCACCGGCGCCTCGAACGTAGAAGATGGACGGGGCGTGGCGGGCCGGGGCTCCTACGCCGGAGATGGATCGAGCATCTCCGGTGGTGGCTGGGTGGGGGATGGGCTCGGGGAGGGGCGGCCATGGCGGCAATGGCGCGCGCGGTCGAGCTCATCGCGGCCGCGGAGGAGGGGGAGAAGAGGGCGGCTCACCTCGGGGGAGAAGAGGCCCGCGCGTAGATCCAATGCCGGCGAGGAGGACGACGGGCGTCGACGATGGTGACAGCGAGGTGGACGTCGGGGCAGCCTCGCGGCGTCGAGATCGTCGTCGCGTGCGGCGCTGGAGAGCGAGAGGAGGAAGAAAACGAAACTGGCGATGTTGGGGGTTGGAAAAAACAAAGTCCCGCTTATATAGGATGGGCTTTAGCCCCGGGTCATGGGAAGAACCGGGACTAATGACCACCCTTTAGTCCCGGTTCGTCCCACGACCCGGGGCTAAAGGTAGTTTTCAGCAGGCGAAGAGGCGGGAAACAAAGGGTCTTTAGCCCCGGGTCATGGCCAGGCCCAGGACTAAAGGGTGTCTTTAGTCCCGGTTCTAGCAATGACCCAGGGCTAAAGCCCCGCGGAATGTTTAGTCCCACCTCGTCGAGCGAGGGGCGCTGGCACTAGTTTATAAGCCCCGCCGCAGCAACTGCATCGAACTCCTCTCTAAAGCAGGCCTTCGGGCCTATGTGTCCTCTCGTTGCGTGTTGGTCCTATATTGGGCTCGCGGGCCTGCATCCTGTCGCACGTCTCGTGTTGGGTTTCTAGTCGTATGCAGGTCGTGATGGCCCAATAGGCGGCATTTTTTCCTTTAATAATTTTTGTCTTTTATTTTTGTTTTCTATTTAAGATTTTAATAAAGGGATTTCATTCTTTTGAACTTATTTGAACTCCATACTTTTTGTGTGTTCAAAATGCACCATTCAAAGGCACATCACAAACTTTGAACAATTTCTAACTTCATTTGATATTTTTCGTGCATTTACGTATGTTTTTAGCTAGTTGACCCTGAAATTGAAAAGCACTACAAATGAACTATGAAAATGTTGAAAGTTGGCATGGTATCATCATTTCACCCACATAGCATGTGATAAAAAGTTGAGCGGGTTACGACGAATACCGGATGCACTTCGTATACAAAACGGACAATCTCTCTCGAAGTGTCACGGTTTCGAACGTTAACTCATCTGTTACAAAGGGATTTCATTCTTTTGAATTTATTTGAACTCCATACTTTTTGTGTGTTCAAAATGCACCATTCAAAGGCACATCACAAATTTTGAACAATTTCTCACTTCATTTGATGTTTTTCGTGCATTTACTTATTTTTTTAGCTAGTTGACCCTGAAATTGAAAAGCACTACACATAAACTCTAAAAATGTTGAAAGTTGGCATGGTATCATCATTTCACCCACATAGCATGTGATAAAAAGTTGAGAGGGTTACGACGAAAACTCGATGCACTTCGTGTACAAAACGGACAATCTCTCTCGAAGTATCAGGGTTTCGAACGATAACTCATCTGTTACAAAGGGATTTCATTCTTTTGAACTTATTTGGACTCCATACTTTTTGTGTGTTCAAAATGCACGATTCAAAGGCACATCACAAATTTTGAACAATTTCTGACTTCATTTGATATTTTTCATGCATTTACTTATTTTTTTAGCTAGTTGACCCTGAAATTGAAAAGCACTACAAATGAACTCTGAAAATGTTGAAAGTTGGCATGGTATCATCATTTCACCCACATAGCAAGTGATACAAAGTTGCGAGGGTTACGACAAAAAATGGATGCACTTCATGTACAAAACGGACAATCTCTCTCGAAGTATCTGGGTTTCAAACGATAACTCATCTGTTACAAAGGGATTTCATTCTTTTGAACTTAGTTGAACTCCATACTTTTTATGTGTTCAAAATGCACCAGTCAAAGGCACATCACAAATTTTGTACAATTTCTGACTGCATTTGATATTTTTCATGCATTTACTTATTTTTTTAGCTAGTTGACTGTGAAATTGAAAAACACTACAAAAGAACTCTGAAAATGTTGAAATTTGGCATGGTATCATCATTTCACCCACATAGCATGTGATAAAAAGTTGAGAGGGTTACGACAAAAACTGGATGCACTTCGTGTACAAAACGGACAATCTGCTAACATAGTACATAAAGTTTAATACATTACATAGATTTTAATACATTAGTACACATCACATAAAGTTTAATACATTAGTACACATCACATAAAGTTTAATACATTACATAGATTTATATTTGGATCCCTTGCCTATGATCGCTTATGCCGTAACCATGGAGCATCTTCATTATTTAACGGGATGCTTGGGTCAATTCTCACTATGAAGGGCGGAATTTCATCAAACTTATTATAATCTGCTGACATGTCTATCTTGTCCTCGATCCCCACAATGTTTCTTTTCCCTAAAAGAACTATGTGACGCTTTGGCTCATCGTCTAATGTATTCATTTGCTTTTTTTCTTTTTTCGGTCTAGAGGACATGTCTTTCACGTAGAAAACCTGAGCCACATCATTGGCTAGGACGAATGGCTCATCTCTGTAACCAAGATTCTTGAGATCAACTGTTGTCATTTCGTACAACTGGTCTACCTTTACCCCTTCTCCATTCATGTTCACCCAACTACACCGAAACAAAGGGGCCTTCAAAGTAGGTCTATAGTCAAGTTCCCATATATCCTCTATGTAACCATAGTATGTGTCCTTTTTCCCATTATTGTTTGTGGCATCGATCATAGCGGACACCACTGTTTTGGTTGGTGCTCTTTTTATCTTGGGGGTTGTGTAAAAAGTATTCCAGTTTATCTCGTACCCCTGGAAATGTAATACAGTCGAAGAAGGTGACACGACCAACAAGTAGAGTTGAGCTCCAACAGTGTTGTCATTCATGAGACGTGCTCGCAACCAACTGCCGAAAGTATCCATGTGTTTTTCTTCAATCCAGGAGATAGCCTTCCCCGGGAACTCGGAGCGTACAAAATTCTTGTGCTCCTCGATATAACGAAGCCACGAAGGTGGAACTTTTTAGAACTGTGTAGTGTGCTCGAGTGAAAGAATGCCTGTCCCTACATATCACTGCTTTTTTCCTAGTGTGCCTTTTCCACCCAGTCTCCCCTCATGCCGCGATTCTGGAATACCAATCGGCTTAAGGTCAGGAAGAAAGTCTACACATAACCCAATGACCTCCTCTGTTCCATAGCCCTTGGAGATGCTTCCTTCTGGCCTAGCACGGTTATGAACATATTTCTTTAAGACTCCCATGAATCTCTTGAAGGGGAACATATTTTTTAGAAATACAGGACCGGGAATGGAAATCTCGTCGACTAGGTGAACCAGGAGATGCGTCCTAATATTGAAGATGGACGGGGGGAACCAACTCAAACTGACAAGACATTGGACCACATCCTTCTGTAGCCTTTCCAGACGTTCTCGATCGATTACCTTCGGAGATATTGCATTGAGGAAAGCACATAGCTTCACAATGGGTAATCGAACATTTTTCAGTAGAAGCCCCCTCAATGCAACCGGAAGCAATTGCGTCATAATCACGTGACAATCATGAGACTTCAGGTTCTGGAATTTTTTCTCTGCCATATTTATTATTCCCTTTATATTAGACGAGAAGCCAGCGGGGACCTTCATACTGCTCAAACATTCAAAAAATATTTCCTTCTCTGCTTTGGTAAGAGCGTAGCTGCTTAAGTATTGACGCCCTTTATCAGTCTTCTTGTTGTATGGGTCTTTCATACGTTGTTGCTCCTCCCGTGCTTCTGTTGTATCTTTTGACTTCCCAAACACGCCCAGGAAGCCTAGCAGTTTCACACAAAGATTTTTCATCACGTGCATCACGTTGATTGAAGACCGGACCTCTAGGTGTTTCCAATAGGGTAGCTCCCAAAATAAAGATTTCTTTTTCCACATGGGCACGTGTCTGGTGACGTCGTCTTCCGGAACAGATTGACCACCAGGACCCTTTCCAAAGATTACTATTTGATCCAAATCCTTGACCATAGCCAATAACTCATCACTAGTAGGGAGGTTAGGCCTCTTCCGGCAATCTGCCTCACCGTTGAAATGCTTGCCTTTCTTTCTTACGGGATGATTGGTCGGTAGAAATTGATGACACCCCAGGTAGACAATCTTCTTAGATTTTTCCAAATATGTACCTTTAGTCTTATCTAAATAGTGTGTGCATGCATTGTATCCCTTGTTTGACTGTCCTGAAATGTTACTAAGAGCAGGCAAATCATTAATGGTTATGAAGAACAATGCTCGTAGGTCAAATTCCTGTTTTTTGTGCTCATCCCACACACGTACACCTGGTTTGGCCCACAACTGCAAAAGCTCGTCAACTAATGGCCTTAGGTACACATCAATGTCGTTGCCGGGTTGCTTCGGTCCTTGGATGACCACTGGCATCATAATGAACTTCCGCTTCATGCACAACCAAGGAGGAAGGTTGTAGATACATAGAGTCATGGGCCAGGTGTTGTGACTGCAGCTCTGCTCCCCAAAAGGATTCATGCCGTCTATACTTAGACCAAGTCATAAGTTCCTTGGGTCATCTGCAAAGTCCGGCCACTCCCTCTCGATTTTCCTCCACCGCGACCCATCTGCGAGGTGTCTCAACTTTTTCCCATCTTTCTTACGCTCGTCTTTGTGCCATCGCATCAACTTGGCATGCTCATTGTTTCTGAACAAACGTTTCAACCATGGTATTATAGGAGCATACCACATAACCTTAGCAGGAACCTTCTTCATGCGGGGCTCGTCATCACCTTTAACACCACCAGGGTCATCCTGCCTGATCTTGTACCAACTTGCAGTGCATACCGGGCATTTATCCATATTCTCGTACTTCTCACCGCGGTACAGGATGCAGTCATTAATGCATGCATGTATCTTCTGCACATCTAATCCAAGAGGGCAGATAGCCTTCTTTGGTTCGTACGTAGACTCGGGCAATTCATTATCCTTTGGAAGCTTTGCCTTCAATATTTTTAGTAACTTCTCAAATCCCTTGTCAGATAAACCAGTTTCTGCCTTCCATTTCAACAGTTCCAGTGTGGTACTGAGCTTTGTGCTGCCATCTTCGCAATTTGGGTACAACAACTTTTTATGATCCTTTAGCATGGCCTCCAACTTAAGCTTCTCCTTTTCTGTATCGCATTCTCTCTTTGCATCAGAAATGACCCGACCAAGACTATCAACAGGCTCATCTCATGCCGGTTGTTCTTCACCTCCTTCTTCTTCATTGTCTTCCATTGTAGTATCACCGTGTTCTTCAGTGAACATAGGATAGTTGTCATCATCATCTTGTTCTTCATTGTCTTCCATCGTAACCCCTCTTTCTCCATGCATGGTCCAACAATAATATGAGGTCATGAAACCTTTCTGAAGCAAGTGGAGATGAATGGTTTTCGAGCTAGAGTACTCCTTCACGTTTAGACAGCCAACACATGGACAAGGCATAAAATTATCCACTTTGTTTGCCTCAGCAACATCGATAAATTTATGCAGGCCTGCAATAAATCCGAAAGCACGTCGTTCGTCGTACATCCATCGCTTCCGTGCATCGATCTGGCATCCTACATGAAAAGTGAAATGACCACCGTACATTCACACATGCAATATTTTTGTATCAATTACACATGAAGAAAGTTGCTAACCTCAGGAGAGGATACCATTTCATGTGAACTTTAGTGTGACTCGGGAATTAATTAGTCCCGCTTTGTAATGTACTGATAACCCACAAGCGTATGGGATCGCAGCAGTTTTCGAGGGTAGAGTATTCAACCTAAATTTGTTGGTTCGGCAAGGGAAGCGAAAGAATATTCTCAAGTATTAGCAGCTGAGTTTATCAGATTCAACCACACCTGAAAGATTAATGTCTGCAAGCAAAGTATCAGTAGCAAAGTAGTATGATAACAACGGTGCCAGAAACGATCTGTTGATGGAAACTATTCCTAACTGTTGTATCAATGGCGCCAGAAAAAGGTACGTTGACGAGCAACTATTCTTCCCCGACAACAGTGTCGGAAAAGATCTTCCAACAAGTAACAGCGAAGTAGCAAGGAACAATAGTAGCAGCAACAACAAAGTAGCAGCAGTAGCAACAACAATAGCAAAGTGACAGCAGTAGCAGCAGAGTGGCCCAATCCCTTTTGTAGCAAGGGACAAGCCTAGACAAAGTAACGTAGTGAGGACCAGTAGTAGAAGACTCGTAGGCAGTGGATCGGTGATGGATGAGTATGACAGATGTGATTCATCATGTAACAGTTATAACACGGAGAGATATGTAACTAGCTCCCGTTCATCAATCTAATGTATGCATGTATTCCGTATGTAGTCATACGTGCTTAGGGAAAAGAACTTGCATGACATCTATTGTCCATCCCTCCCGTGGCAGCGGGGACCTAATGGAAACTACGGGATATTAAGGTTCTCCTTTTAATAAAGAACCGGACCAACGCATTAACACGCGGTGAATACATGAACTCCTCATACTGTGGTCATCTTCCGGAGTGGTTCCGGCTATTGTCACTCCGGGGTTGCCGGGTCATAACACATAGTAGGTGACTACAACTTGCAAGATAGGATCTAAAACACACATATATTGGCGACAACATAATAGGTTCAGATCTGAAATCATGGCACTCGGGCCCTAGTGACAAGCATTAAGCATAGCCAAGTAGTAGCAACATCAATCTAGAACATAGTGGATACTAGGGATCTATCCCCGTCAAAAACTAACTCGATTACATAATAGATCTCATCCAACTCATCACCGTCCAGCAAGCCTACGATTAGATTACTCACGAACGATGACGAGCATCATGGAATTGTCGATGGAGATTGGTTGATGATGACGATGGTGACGATTTCCCCTCTCCGGAGCCCGAAACGGACTCCAGATCTGCCCTCCAGATGAAGAACAGGATGTGGCGGTGGAGCCACGTGGGCCCCACAAGCCCTCATGGCGCGGCTAGGGGGGTGGTCGCGGCCTGTGGGCTTGTGGCCCACTGGTCCACCTCCTCCGGTGGATCTTTGCGCAGGTATTTTTCTTTTATTCCAGAAAAAATCTCCGTAAATTTTCAGGACATTCCCCAAGCTTAAAGCCTTGCTTGTCCTCAAGCAATTCAGTTGACAAACTGAAAGAGACAAATGAAAAACTTTGACGAACTATGTTTGATCTTGTTGTTGCAACTATGTCTAACTCATATCCAGAGTTTCAGCAAGATCCCAAGCAAACCACATAAGCAAATGACATCTTGGTCTCACGGTAATCTCATATCAATGGCATAATCAACTAGCGAGCAAATAATAATAAGCCTCAAATGTCAACACTTCAATCAAAACAACATGAAGCAGTACGAATAGATGGTATCTCGCTAGCTCTTTCTGAGACCGCAAAACATAAATGTAGAGCACCTTCAAAGACCAAGGGTTGACTAAACATTGTAATTCAAGACAATGAAGATCCAGTCACAGTCATACTCAACACAGTTAAAAGCAAAGCATAAAAATGACAAAGGTGCTCTCTAATTGGTGCTTTTGTAAGAGGAGGATGACTCAACAGGAACATAAATAGACATGTGCTACTGCAACAAAAGACCTTCCAACAGCGCCAGAAACACGTGCTGATGAGAGACTGTTCTTGTCTTGATTCTCCTCAGCAACGGCACCAGGAATCCTTCTGCTACGGCTACGCCTTTAGGGACTTCCTAGGAAAATATGCAAAGGATTTCCCCGTGGCCTTGGAGCCTTGCGTTGGTGTTCCCTCGAAGCGGAAAGGGTGATGTAGCGCAGCGGTGGTAAGTATTTCCTTCAGTTTTGAGAACCAAGGTATCGATCCAGTGAAGGAGTATCACAAGTGCCTGCACAAACACAAAGAATCCTGCTCCCAACGCTTTGAAGGGGTAGTCAATCCCTTATAGATTGTTCACCAAGTGAGAACTGAAAGCAACAAAGTAACAAAGCAAAATAAAAGCGGAGGTGTAAACAATAGATGTGAATAGACCCGGGGCCATAGTGTTTACTAGTGGCTTCTCTCATGAAAGCAAGTAGATGGTGGGTGAACAAATTACTGTCGGGCAATTGATAGAACCGCGCAAAGTCGTGACATCATCTAAGGCAATGATTATATCTATAGGCATCAAGTCCAAAACAAGTAGACCGATACTTTCTGCATCTACTACTATTACTCCACACGTCGACTGCTATCCAGCATGCATCTAGTGTATTAAGTCCAAAAGAACAGAGTAACACCTTAAGCAAGATGACATGATGTAGATGGACAATCTCATATCAACGATAGAGCCCACCTTGTTACCCTTGATGCCAACTACTCAATGTGTGCCTTGCTGCCCCTACTGTCACCGGGAAAGGTCACCACATGGTAAGACCCCAAAACCAAGCACTTCTCCCATTGCAAGAATCATAGATCTAGTTGGCCAAACAAAACCCAAGACTCGGAGAGACTTACAAGGATATCAAATCATGCATATAAGAAATCAGCAAAGACTCAAATATATATCATAGATAATCTGATCACAAATCCACAATTCATCGGATCTCGACAAACACACCGCGAAAGAAGATTACATCGGATAGATCTCCATGAAGATCATGGAGAACTTTGTATTGAAGATCCAAGAGAGAGAAGAAGCCATCTATCTACTAACTACGGACCCGTAGGTCTGAAGTGAACTACTCACGAGTCATTGGAGGGGCGATGATGATGATGAATAAGCCCTCCAACTCCAAAGTCCCCTCCGACAGGGCACAGGGAAGGGTCTCTAGATGATATCTCGCAGAAATGGAAGCTTGCGGCAGCGGAAAAGTATTTTTGTGGATCCCTTGATTTTTTCTGATTTTTAGGGAATAAATAGGCGCAAGATCTAGGTCAGGGGGCGCTCAGGGAGGCCACAAGCATGCCCACCGCCGCCTCCCCCCTAGTGGCGGAGTGGGGGCTTGTGGGCTTCGTGCAGCCCTCCTGGCTTGGCCCACAGCCCCCTGATCTTCTTCCGTTCGGGAAAAAATCATTTCGGGGATTTTATTCCGTTTGGACTCCGTTCCAAAATCAGATCTGAAAAGAGCCAAAAACACACAAAAAACAGGAACTGGCACTTGGCACTGAATTATAAGTTAGTCCCAAAAAAGATATAAAAGGTACATAAAACATCCAAAGATGTCAAGACAACAGCATGAAACCATCAAAAATTATAGATACGTTTGAGACGTATCAAGCATCCCCAAGCTTAACTCCTACTCGTCCTCGAGTAGGGAAGTGATAAAGAATGAATTTTTGATGCTTTCATGCTACCTAGCATATATGTCCTTTGTAACTCCTGTTATGTGACGTAAATGTTTAGATCCATTATATTCAAAACAATAGTTTGCTTGACGTGGAAACAATGATAATTCAAGCAAACTAGCAAGGTAATCATGAACTTTCAAAAAAACGAGGCCAAAAGAAAGTTATCCCTACAAAAGCATATAGTATGGCTATGCTCTATCATCATTGCACAACGAATTTAAATCATGCACAACTCTGGTATTAGCCAAGTAATTGTTTCACACCTTTACTTTCTCAAACCTTTTCAACTCTTACGCAATACATGAGAGTGAGCCATGGTTATAGCACTATAGATGGTGTGGAGTGTGGTGGAGGTTGCAAGACAAAAAGGAGAAGATAGTCACATTAACTAGGCATATCAATGAGCTGTGGAGATGCTCATCAATAGATATCAATGTGAATGAGTAGGGATTGCCATACAAATGATGCACTAGAGCTAAAAGTATGTGAAAGCTCTTAAGGAAAACTAGTGGGTGTGCATCCAACTTGCTTGCTCACGAAGACCTAAGGCAATTTTGAGGAAGCCTATCATTGGAATATACAAGCCAAGTTATATTATGAAAATTTCCCACTAGCTATATGGTGTTGACAAAACGAGAGACTCTCAATCATGAAGATCATGGTGCTTAATATGCACAAGTGTGGAAAAGTGGTAGCATTATCCCTTCTCTCTTTTTCTCTAATTTTTTTTTTATTTTTTTGGTGGGCTCTTCGGCCTCTCTTTTTTTATTTGTTTTCATTTTGGTGGGCATCTTTGGCCTCTCTTATTTCCTCACATGGGACAATGCTCCATCAATGATGATCATCACACTTTCAACTCAAAACTTAGAGCAACGATGACTCTATATGGAATGCCTTCGGTAGTGTACCGTGACAATGATCTAGCATGGCATAGACATTAATGGAAACATCATGCTAGCTATCTTACGATCATGCAATGGCAATGTAGATGTGGTGGCACATGTCATGGTGGTAGTTGCATGGCAATATATCTCGGAATGACTTTGAAAAAGCCATAGTAGGTAGGTATGGTGGCTGTTTTGAGGGAGGCTAATGGTGGGTTTTGTGCACCGGCGAAAGTTGCACGACACTAAGAAGATAGTGATGGTGGAACGTGAAAGTGCATCTAAACCATGGACTCAACATTAGTCATGAAGAACTCATATACTTGTTGCAAAAGTTTTATTAGTAATCGAAACAAAGCATTCAACGCATACTCCTAAGGGAAGGGTTGGTAGGTATAAACCATCGCGCGGTCCCGACCGCCACGCAAAGGATGACAATCAATAGACTAATCATGCTCAGATTTCATCACATAGCGGTTCACCATACGTGCATGCTACGGGAATCACTAACTTCAAGACAAGTATTTCTAGATCCACAAAACCCTACCAACATAACTTCAATATTATCGTAACCACAACTCAAAACTAATTGAGATGAATCAAACTTATCTAACTATTCAATGCACATGAAGGTGGAAGTTTTCATATCCCTTTAGATAACTATCCCTTTTGAGACTACTTTCAAAGCATAGATCAACTACCAAGCCACGCACCGCTGCGCTCTAAAAGATATAAGTGAAGCACATAGAGCAAAAGTATCTAGCTCAAAAGATATAAGTGAAGCACATGTGAGCTGAATTGTCTACCAAAAGATATAAGTGAAGCTCGACAAAATCACGATGAGTGCATGTCTCTCTCTCTAGGTGTGCAGCAAGGATGATTGTGACACAACAAAAATAAAAGACACCTACGGTACAAGACGCTACAAGCAAAAACACATAACATGTGGTGAATAAAAATATAGCCCCAAGTAACGTTACCGATGGATTGAAGACGAGACAGGGGATGCCTTCCCGGGGCATCCCCAAGCTTAGGCTTTTATGGCATCCTTGAATCTATTGGGGTGCCTTGGGCATCCCCAAGCTTGATCTCTTGCCACTCTTTATCTATTTATCCATAAGAACTTCACCCAAAACTTGAAAACTTCACAATACGAAACTTAAACAGAAACTCGTGATAACATTAGTATCAGAAAGCAAACCACCACTTCCTTAGGTACTGTAGCAAACTTAAATTCTACTTATGATGATGTTGGGTTACTGTATTTTCAATCTTCCATCTCTAATACCCCCCGATACTATCCATAGTTTCATCAAAATAAGCAACCAACACAACAAAAACAAAATCTGTTAACAGCAGACTAGTCTATAGCAATCTTCATATTTCGTATACTTATGGTAATTCAAAAATTCTGAAAAATTACAACAATCTGAAGATTTGCGTAGCAATCAGCAGAAAAAAGAATCAACTCAAAATCTCTTACAGAAAAAAAATGAAAATTCTTTTCGTGAGTTGAAAGTTTCTGTCTTTTCCTGCATGACCAAACGATCATCCCCAAGACTAATCATAACGGTTTTGCTTGGCACAAACGCAAAAGAAACACAAAAAACACAATCATAACAGAATTATGAAAGTGTGGAAAACACAAAACAGAAAGAAAAAGGATAGATTCGTAGGGGTGCCTCCCAACAAGCGCTATTGTTTAACGCCCTTAGCTAGGCAATAATTCAATGATGCTCACACAAAAGACAAGAATTGAAGCACAACGAGAGCATCATAAACATGTGAAAATCACATCTAAGTCTAACATACTTCCTATGCATAGGCATTTTATAGGAAAACAGATTGTTGAGACAACCAATAGTTGACAAATGCAAGGAAGAAGAAAGAGACAATACCAATCTCAACATAACGAGAGGTAATTTGGTAACATGAAAGTTTCTACCAAAATATTTTCCTCTCTCATAGCAATTACATGTGGGATCATATTCAAATTCAACAATGTAACTATCACAAAAGATATTCTTTTCATGATCCACATGCATACAAAGTTGACGCTCTTCAAAAATAATGGGCTTATCATCAACTAAAGTCATGACTTCTCCAAACCCACTTTCAATATTATTGCAAATATCATATTCATCATGAGGCTTTTCAAGATCATAAGAAAAATCATCACCCCATTCATGATCATTGCAACAAGTAGTGGACATAGCAAAGCTAGCATCCCCAAGCTTAGGGTTTTGCATATTTTTAGCATGATTATCACTAATAGGATTTGTAGTGAAATCATTGGAATCATGCTTTTCATCCAAGGAGCCCACGTGAATCACTTCATAAATTTCTTCCTCACAATTTTCAGATTCACGCATCTCAAGCAAAACTCCATAAAGATAGTCAAGTGCACTCAACTCACTAGCAATTCGTTCCACATAAGTGGGTCTCTTAAAGAGATTAGCTAGTGGATGAGGATCCATATCACTAGATTTTCAGCAAGCGAAGATGCAAGCATAATGAAGGCACATGGCACACAAGTGAACAGAAAGCAAGCAGAAGAAAAGGGCAAATGAAAAAGGCAAACAAAAAAGGAAAAGGAGAAAGGCAAATGAAAACGGCAAATGTGAAGTGGGGGAGAGGAAAATGAGAGGCAACTGGCAAAAAAGTAAATGCAGGAGATGAGTTTGTGAGACCTACTTGGATAGATCTCTCCTTCCCCGGCAACGGCGCCAGAAATACTTCTGCTACTGCAACAAAAGACCTTCCAACGGCGCCAGAAACACGTGCTGATGGGAGATTGTTCTTGTCTTGATTCTCCTCAGCAACGGCACCAGGAATCCTTCTGCTACGGCTACGCCTTTAGGGACTTCCTAGGCAAATATGCAAAGGATTTCCCCGTGGCCTTGGAGCCTTGCGTTGGTGTTCTCTCGAAGCGGAAAGGGTGATGTAGCACAGCGGTGGTAAATATTTCCCTCAGTTTTGAGAACCAAGGTATCGATCTAGTGAAGGAGTATCACAAGTGCCTGCACAAACACAAAGAATCCTGCTCCCAACGCTATGAAGGGGTTGTCAATCCCTTATAGATTGATCGCCAAGTGAGAACTAAAAGCAACAAAGTAACAAAGCAAAGTAATAGCGGAGGTGTAAACGATAGATGTGATTAGACCCGGTGGCCGTAATGTTTACTAGTGGCTTCTCTCATGAAAGCAAGTAGACGGTGGGTGAACAAATTACTATCGAGCAATTGATAGAATCGCGCAAAGTCGTGACGTCATTTATGGCAATGATTATATCTATAGGCATCACGTCCAAAACAAGTAGACCGATACTTTCTGCATCTACTACTATTACTCCACACGTTGACCGCTATCCAGCATGCATCTAGTGTATTAAGTCCAAAAGAACAGAGTAATGCCTTAAGCAAGATGACATGATGTAGATGGACAATCTCATATCAACGACAGAGCCCACCTTGTTACCCTTGATGCCAACTACTCAATGTGTGCCTTGCTGCCCCTACTGTCACCGGGAAAGGTCACCACATGGTAAGAACCCAAAACCAAGCACTTCTCCCATTGTAAGAATCATAGATCTAGTTGGCCAAACAAAACCCAAGACTCAGAGAGACTTACAAGGATATCAAATCATGCATATAAGAAATCAGCAAAGACTCAAATATATATCATAGATAATCTGATCACAAATCCACAATTCATCGGATCTCGACAAACACACCGCGAAAGAAGATTACATCGGATAGATCTCCATGAAGATCATGGAGAACTTTGTATTGAAGATCCAAGAGAGAGAAGAAGCCATCTATCTACTAACTACAGACCCGTAGGTCTGAAGTGAATTACTCACGAGTCATTGGAGGGGCGATGATGATGATGAATAAGCCCTCCAACTCCAAAATCCCCTCCGACAGGGCACAGGGAAGGGTCTCTAGATGAGATCTCGCGGAAATGGAAGCTTGCGGCGGCGGAAAAGTATTTTTGTGGATCCCTTGATTTTTTCTGATTTTTAGGGAATATATAGGCGCAAGATCTAGGTCAGGGGGCGCTCAAGGAGGCCACAAGCCTGCCGACCGCCGCCTCCCAATGGTGGCGGAGTGGGGGCTTGTGAGCTCCCTGCAGCCCTCCTGGCTTGGCCCATAGCCCCCTGATGTTCTTCCGTTCGAGAAGCATCGATTTGCAGAGGTGCCAGAGCTCAAGCTTTGAAAAAAGAGATAATCATTTTGGGTGGCATGCTTTCATTTTCAACGCAATAACTAAGAGTTCTCAACATCTTCCACGCTACACATGCTACGCGGTTCCCAAACAGAAAAGTAAAGTTTTGACTCGCCCACCACCAATCAATCCCACTCTACGGCTAGCCGAATCCTCGGGTACCGTCTATACCAACATCAATCCTGGGGGAGTTTTGTTTGCAATTATATTTTCAATTTGAGCATGGAACTGGGAATTCCAATTACCGGCCCCTTTCTTGTGAATGATAGTGAATAAACACATATCGAGGATAACACGCCTAGCATGGAAGATACCAATAGCCCCTGTCATCACATGAGTGGTTCTGGCATGCAAAACAGATTATTTCTTGACGATTTAGAGAGTGGCACATGCAAATTTACTTCGAACGGCAGGTAGATACCGCACATAGGTAGGTATGGTGGACTCATATGGCACAACTTTGGGTTTATGGAGGTGGATGCACAAGCAGTATTACCGCTTAGTACAAGTGAAGGCTAGCAACAGACTAGGAAGCGACCAACTAGAGAGCGACAACAGTCATCAAAATGCAATGAGAGTAACTAACATTGAGTGCAAGCATGAGTAGGACATAAATCACCATGAACATGAATATCATAGAGGCTATGTTGATTTTGTTTCAACTACACGCGTGAACATGCGCCAAGTCAAGCCACTTGAATCATTCAAAGGAGGATACCATCCTAACATACTACATCATAGTCATCTCAACATTCATGTGGGCATCCAAGACAAACCATTATAAGCTCCTAGCTAAGTAAGCATGGCATAAGAAACTATGATCTCTAAGTTGTCATTGCAAACATGTTTCTCTCACAACAAAGCTGACTAGGAACAGTGAGCTAGTCATATTTACAAAAACAAAAAAATCGAGTTCGTACCAGCTTTTCCAGGCTCAGTCACTTCATCATATATCGTCATTATTGCCTTTCACTTGCACGACCGAATGATGTGAACAATAATAAGCGTGCTCGTGCATTGGACTAAAGCTGGAATCTACAGGAAAACACAAAGGTCAAGACAAAGTAATATGGTTCTTGACAGCTAAACATGTATGCATGCAAGGGCCACTAAATATTGTAACCAATATCTTCTACCTTGACCCAAAGAAAAAGAAAACTATTTACATGAGAAAGCTCCCAACAAGCAAAAGAAGAAAAGAAAATCTTTTTGGTTTTTCTCAAACTAGACAGACACACGAAAAGAAAACGAGAAAAAGAAATAAACTAGCATGGATGATAAAGTGGAAAAGTGTGAACACCGGCTAACAAAGTGAAAGCATAAGCAAGAATGTAAAGTCGTTGAGAACACGTACTCCCTCAAGCTTAGGCTTTTGGCCTAACTTGGTCTACTCCCAAGGAGGGAAATAACCAGCTCCGGGGTACTCCGGAGTGGACTGAGGATGCCACTGTTGTGTGATCTCCTCTAGCTCCCACTGATAAACTCGCGTCTGGTACTCGACTGGTGGCTCGGGCACGGGCACCTGTGGTTGGGCTAGACCCCAATATGCGTAGATGTCAGAGGGCATAATAATGTACCTGCCTGCATGAAGATTGAACAAAGAAGGAGCAGGCAAAGTAATAGTCTCACGAGTACCCTGACTAAACACAAGGTTATAAATCATCCTTCTATTTATATCTCTATCAAGAAAGTCATGGCGAACCATGCTATTGTAATTTAGATATCTCTCGGGAAGAAGAATCTCTTCTTCCTCCTCCAGTCTAATAGGTATCTCAAATTGTCTAGCAAGACGAGTAGCGTAGATACCTCCATGGACAACACTCATAGAATGGTTCAGGTTCAACCGTTGAGCTACTATAGCGCCCAAGCTATAAGGTTTATCGTTATAAAGGGCTTCGCGCAAGACCGCAAGATCTGGAAACTAAGTGACCTAGCTTTCCCACGGCCAATCAAACATTTTCCCCACAAATAGTGAGAAGTACCGAAGCACGGGAAAATGTATGCTAGCAGCTCTAGCGCAAGACACCCCTCTCTCCTCTCCTACAGCAATTGTATCGATGAAAGCCTCCAAGTCCCGTGGACGAGGTTCATGAATATCCCCAACATAAGGTAATTTGCAAACATTGCAAAACTACTGGAGTGACATGCGCTGGGGGATATCATATAATTTGAAGTCAACCATAGGAGGATTCTTCCTCGGATAGAAGTTAAAGCTTTGTACGAAGATATTAGTGAGGAGGAGATATTGCGGACACTTATCTTCAACGAAGGCGGTAAGGCCTGCGTTCTCCACCAAGTGATAAAAGTCCTCATAAATTCCAGCAGCGCGTAAGAACACGTCGCTTGGCCACTCGCACGCTCGAACTTCTATGACTCGAGGGACCAAATACTTGGGCTTCTTCTCACTCCCATCATCCTTGGGGTCACGGTTTGACGAGCCTCTTAAGAACCTCCTCATCTTTCTCCTTTTCTATCTCTCTCCTCGTAGTGGAAGGCAAAATTTCAGTTCTTGGATCTTTCGGATTCCTCATAGTGATCAGCACACGTAAATGCCAAGTGACTCAGAGAATATAGTTGTGCTTCCTCGGCAACGGCGCCAGAAAAAGCCTTTGATAACCCACAAGCGTATGGGATCGCAGTAGTTTTCGAGGGTAGAGTATTCAACCCAAATTTGTTGGTTCGCCAAGGGAAGCGAAAGAATATTCTCAAGTATTAGCAGCTGAGTTTACCAGATTCAACCACACCTGAAAGATTAATGTCTGCAAGCAAAGTATCAGTAGCAAAGTAGTATGATAACAACGGTGCCAGAAACGATCTGTTGACGGCAGACTATTCCTAACTGTTGTATCAATGGCGCCAGAAAAAGGTACGTTGACGAGCAACTATTCTTCCGCGAAAACAGTGTCGGAAAAGATCTTGCAACAAGTAACAGCGGAGTAGCAAGGAATAACAGTAGCAGCAGCAGCAAAGTAACAGCAGTAGCAACAGTAATAGCAAAGTGACAGCAGTAGCAGCAGAGTGGCCCAATCCCTTTTGTAGCAAGGGACAAGCCTAGACAAAGTAATGTATCGAGGACCAGTAGTAAAAGACTCGTAGGCAGTGGATCGGTGATGGATGAGTATGACGGATGTGATTCATCATGTAACAGCTATAACATGGAGAGATATGTAACTAGCTCCCGTAAGTCAATCTAATGTAGGCATGTATTCCGTATGTAGTCATACGTGCTTAGGGAAAAGAACTTGCATGACATCTATTGTCCATCCCTCCCGTGGTAGCGGGGTCCTAATGGAAACTACAGGATATTAAGGTTCTCCTTCTAATAAAGAACCGGACCAACGCATTAACACGCGGTGAATACATGAACTCCTCATACTATGGTCATATCCGGGAGTGGTTCCGGCTATTGTCACTCCGGGGTTGCCGGGTCATAACACATAGTAGGTGACTTCAACTTGCAAGATAGGATCTAAAACACACATATATTGGCGACAACATAATAGGTTCAGATCTGAAATCATGGCACTCGGGCCCTAGTGACAAGCATTAAGCATAGCCAAGTAGTAGCAACATCAATCTAGAACATAGTGGATACTAGGGATCAATCCTCATCAAAAACTAACTCGATTACATGATAGATTTCATCCAACTCATCACCGTCCAACAAGCCTACGATGAGATTACTCACGAACGATGAAGAGCATCATGGAATTGTCGATGGAGAAAGGTTGATGATGACGATGGCGATGATTACCCCTCTCCGGAGCCCGAAACGGACTTCAGATCTGCCCTCCAGATGAAGAACAGGATGTGGTGGCGCCTCCGTATCGTAAAACGCGATGAAACCTTCTCTCTGATTTTTTTCCAAGCGAAACGGAAGATACAGAGCTGAGTTTGGGGGCGGTGGAGCCACGTGGGCCCCACAAGCCCTCACGGCGCGGCCAGGGGGGTGGTCGCGGCCCGTGGGCTTGTGGCCCACTGGTCCACCTCCTCTGGTGGATCTTTGCACAGGTATTTTTCTTTTATTCTAGAAAAAAATCTCCGTAAATTTTTAGGACATTCCGAGAACTTTTATTTCTGCACAAAAACAACACCATGGCAATTCTGCTGAAAACAGCGTCAGTACGGGTTAGTTCCATTCAAATCATGCAAATTAGAGTCCAAAACAAGGGCAAAAGAGTTCGGAAAAGTAGATACGACAGAGACGTATCATGTACTCTGAAGTGCGCCGGTCACCGTACATCCATTAGCGGTTCATCTGTATTATGAAATTAGTTATATAAAAAAACCATTGCAGAACATCATGAATGAAGAAATGACCAAATTAATACAAGTTCATCATCACATTAAAACCAAAGCTTAGTAGTGATCAGACGTTATTATTGCAAAAATAAATACATAAAGTTCTCTCATAAAACAACACACAACTATGTAAAACATTTAAATGCAACAACAAATGCGATCAAAATCGCAACTAAGGTAACAATTGACCCAAAAGCATAATGATACCAAGCCACTTTATCAATGGCATATTTTCTAATATTCCTAATCTTTAAGCGCATTTCATCCATCTTCAAGCGTTGTGCATCCATCTTCAACAACATCGCATCGATCTTGATCTTGCGATCATCGATGACATCGGCGACATGCAACTCCAGTTCCATATTCTTGTCCTCAATTATTTTTAATTTTTTCTTCAAGTATTTGTTTTCTTTTTCAACCAAATTTAACTTCTCGAGAAGAATTTCTATGTGGGTTGGAATTTCCGGTTCAACTGCCTCCTAGATTAAAAATATATGTCACGTTGGTTGTCATAATTGTCATAAACAATAAATAAAACAAATAGTTATAAAAGATAATATATATCACATCCGAATCATAGACAGGACGAGGGCCGACGGAGGCGGATACCAAAACCATCGTACTATATAATAACAAAAAATAATAAAAGTAAGTAATTTATACAAGTATGTATCTAAATCATACAAGTAAGAAAAAAATTTCTTTTAAAAAGAAGACAAGAACAAGAGGCTCGCCACGGTGGTGCTCGCGACGAGATCGGTGCGGGGCGATCGACAACGGTGAAGACAGGCACGGGACAGCACCCTACCCATGTGCAGACTCTAAGAAGTTAATTTGAGCATTTCAAATGAGCTAAACTAGCAGTGACACATGAAAGGATGAAGTAGCTAACCTTTTAAAACACTTGTGGAGTTGGTGCACGGCCAAACGTAGACAAATATTGAGGAAAATGGAGTTTGGAGGTCGATTTTGAAGAGGAGAAAGCTTAACTAGTGTGGCTCGGGCATTTCATCGAACACGTCAAGTGCATAAACTAGAGTAGCAAGGATGGCATATGGCATGGGCACACTTCAGCCAAAAAACAAAGAGAGTGGGCAGGGACGATGGTAAATATAGGCAGAACTTTAGTCCCGGTTTTTCTCTAAAACCGGGACTAATAGCCTTCCTTTAGTCCCGGTTCATGCCACAAACCGGGACTAATGATCCGCGGCACGCCACGTGGGAGTCGCTGGATCTTTAGTCCCGGGTTTTTCTCCGAACCGGGACTAGTGAGGTGAACCGAACCGGGACCAATGCCCCGGCAAACCGAACAGGGACCAATGTCTGCCATTGGTCCCGGTTTTGATTTGAACCGTCTACTAGTGGTAGTTTCTTTTTTTTAGAGAAATCTTCCATGTATTATTATTCCTCGAAGAAAATATTATCAACCGGTCAACTACTGCCTAAGGGCCTAAACGTCCAGCCTTCCCGTCAAACAAAATAAAAAATTGACAGAAATATTATTTCCCTAATCACAACGAGAGAAGACAACTGAAATTAAAAAAAACTAAATTAGAATCTAGAGCTCTCCACCATCCATGGCGAATTTGCGATTCTGCAGCCTCACCTTCCTCGGTTCTGCTGACGCCAGTCTTCACTCTGATCAACATCAACTATATGTGCATGGACTTAAAGCTCAGCCAGACATGTATGTGTGTGTCAATTAAAAAAAACATGTACGTGTGTATTTACTCTGGGCATCCCTAAACGTTACAACTCTACCGATCAATTAGATGGGAGCGTGAAGCTCTCATGCCAATTAAAAAAAGGAAAAGACATCTCTCCCTAAAAAAGGAAAAGACATCTACCTTAGCTCCCGTACATTTTCTTCAAGCAACCACGGCTTTTGTACATAGCCACACATTTCAATACTTCTCACTAATCCACAACATCAAAATTCATTACACCATTGAACTATGAAATTGATTTCCAATGAAAAAGTGAAAAATTGTTGAACAGAGATGACCCAGTCCAAAAAAAAGGATCTTTGACGTAGTTAATAAAAACTATAGCGATTAAAAGGAAAAGAAAAATGAAATCAGGGATCTAATATAAACACACTAATCATATAAGAAATGCTATAAGAATTTGTTGTTTGAGACAGAACTTAATTAAAATCTGGATAATATATGCTGCTTATAGTAAAGAGAATATACGACAAAGTCTTCTTTATATATATATATTAATAACTATGATATCAGGTAAGTTGATAAAAAATTGTGCACACATATGTCCATTATTGTGTATAGAAATATACTTTATATATATGTATGTGTGTGTGTGTGTAATTTTTAGGTAAGACAAAACAATTGGACGAAACAATCTAATCACAAAATAATGAGATGCAATGTAATTAACATTGCTGAACCCTTTGTCCAACAAAGAAAACATGCATGCATAACAACAAAAACCCATATTAACATATTTGTAATATTGTCCGACATTTCTAATTAGTAACAACTTTGTTGTAATAGATATTAGAATTTCTAGCCCATGCAGTGCACAGGTTGATGACTAGTTTTCATAAATATAATCATCATTAATCGGAGGCATGCTTTCATCATAATAAATTTGCTCATCAAAACTTGGGGGACTAAAAATATATTCTTCATGAAACATAGCATCCCCAAGCTTGTCGCTTTGCATATCATTAGCATCATGGATATTCATAGAATTCATACTAACAACATTGCTATCATGCTCATCATTCAAGGATTTCACATTAAGAATTTCTATAAATTCTTCCTCTAACAAGTAAGCATAATTATCCGAACAATCATTTTCAGGAAAGAAATTATAAAAGCGAAGCAATTGAGGCAATCTAAATTGCATTTTTTTGTAGGTTTATTTTGTAAAACCAAACTACTGAAACATAAGAAACTAAAAGATTTAGTTGAAAGATCTAAAGATATACCTTCAAGCACTCACCTCCCCGACAACGGCACCAAAAATATCTTGACCTCTACTATGCAACTTTATTCTTGTATATGTTGTTGAGCCTCCAAGTGCAGAGTTTTGTAGGACAGCAACAAATTTCCCTCAAGTGGATGACCTAAGTTTATCAATCCGTGAGAGGTGTCAGATGAAGATGGTCTCTCTCAAACAAAATATAAGAAATCTCTTGTGTCCCCAACACACCCAATACAATGGCAAATTGTAGGTGCAATAGTTCGGTGAAGAGATGGTCATACAAGTGTAGTATGTGATACGTCTCCAACGTTTTTATAATTTTTTATTATTACATGCTATTATATTATCTGTTTTGGATGTTTTATATGCATTAATATGTTGTTTTATATTATTTTTGGGACTAACCTATTAATCTAGAGCCTAGTGCCAGTTTCTGGTTTTTTCCATGTTTTTGAGTATTATAGATAAGGAATATTAAACGGAATCCAAACGGAATAAAATCTCCGGAATGATTTTTCTTGGACCAGAAGAAACCCAAAAGACTTGGAATAGGGGGTAGGACACCTGCCGGGAGGCCACAAGACTGCAGGGCGCCCCCCCCCCATCTAGGGCGCGCCCCCCTAGTTTGTGGGTCCCCTACAGGTCTCCTAACGCTATTCTTCGGCCTATAAATTTCCAAATATTCCCCCATTGCTAAGGAGAGCCACGAAAATACTTTTCCGCCGCCGAGATCCTCTGTTCCCGTGAGATCCAATCTAGGAGCCTTTTCCGGTAACCTGTCGGAGATGGAATTGATCACGGAGAGCATCTACATCAACTCCATTGCCCCTCCGATTATGCGTGAGTAGTTCAGGCAGACCTATGGGTCCATATCTAGTAGCTAGATGGCTTCTTCTCTCTCTTTGATCTTCAATACCATGTTCTTCATGATCTTCATGGAGATCTATTCGATGTAGTACTCTTTTGCGGTGTGTTTGTCGAGATCCGATGAATTGTAAGTTTATGTTCAGATTATCTATGAATAGTATTTGAATCTCTTCTGAATTCTTATATACATGACTTCATATCTTAGCAAGTCTCTTCGAGTTATTGGTTTGTCTTGGCCAACTAGATTGGTAATTCTTGCAATGGGAGAAGTGCTTAATTTTGGGTTCAATCTTGCAGTGTCCTCACCTAGTGACATAGTAGGGGTAGCGAGGCACGTATCGTATTGTTGCCATCGAGGATAAAAAGATGGGGTTTTCATCAAATTGATTTAGTTTATCCCTCTACATCATGTCATCTTACTTAATGCGTTATTGTGTTCTTCATGAAATTAATACTCTAGATGCAGGCAGGAGTCGGTCGATGTGTGGAGTAATAGTTGTAGATGCAGAATCGTTTCAGTCTAGTTGACATGGACTTGATGCCTTATGCATAATCATTGCCTTGGATTTCTTCATAATTATTTGCTTTTCTATCAATTGCTTGACAGTAATTTGTTCACCCATTGAAACCTATGGCCCCGGGTCTATTTTCCATATTATACTTTCAGATCTATAAACCAAAAATACCAAAAATATCCTGTTGCAATTTATTTATTTTTGTTTTTGCAGTCGTTTATATCTATCTATATCAGATTTCATCCTTGCAAATAACTCTGAAGGGATTGACAGCCCCTTTTTAGCATTGGGTGCAAGTGTTTGATTGTTTGTGTAGGTACTACGATTGGGCATTGCTTGTTCCTCCTACTGTATTGATACCTTGGTTCTCAACAAACTCAGGAAAATACTTATCTACTTTGGTGCATGACCCTTTCCTCTTCAAGGGAAAACCAACGCAAGCTCAAGACGTAGCAAGAAGCATTTTTGGCACCGTTGCCGGGGAGGATACATAGCAAGATCAAGCCTACCAAGTACCCATCACAAACTCATCTCTTGCATTTACCTTATTTTCCATTTGCCTCTCGTTTTCCTCTCCCCCACTTCACAAAAACTTGTCGTTTTATTGGCCCTCTTTTCCGTTTGCCTCTTTGCTTGTTTGCTATCTTTGCTTGTGTTGCCATGTGCCTTCTATTTGCTTGCATCTTCGCTTGCTAAAAAATCTACTGATATGGATCCTCATCCACTTGCTAATCTTTTCAAAAGGCCAAATTAAGATGAACCAATGGCTTGGCTAGTGAGTTGAATGCACTTGATTATCTCTATGAAGTTTTGTTTGAAAAACATGAATCTGAAAAATTTGATGAAGTGTTGAAAGAGTCTCGAACATGATTGGGATGTGATGACCCACAAGTGTAGGGGATCTATCGTAGCCTTTTTGATAAGTAAGATTGTCGAATCCAACGAGGAGCAGAAGGTATTGACAAGTGATCTTGAGCAAGGAATAATTGCAAGTACTGAAAGGTAGCTTTTTATGGGTTCTCTAGTATAAGCAACAAGGAAATAAATGCAAGGAAAGTAAATAGTTCCGAGGTGCAGCAAGTGGCCCAATCCTTTTGAACACAAAGGATAAGCCCAGGGACTAAACTTAGAAAGACTAAGGCGTTCCTGAGGACACACGGGAGAGATAGTCAAGTGCTTTCGTCATATTCCGTCTAGCACTATGTTTTGTATTGATAAGTGTTATGTGGGTGGATCTTAACTAGTGCACCGTCTAGGCTAAGACAAGTACAAACTTATGATTAATCCCTCTTGCAAGCATCCACAAATACAAGAGAGAAATTAAGGAAAAGCCTAACCATAGCAATAAGCTTTAGGATCCAATACTCCCTCATGCAAAAGTATACAAACTGGGGTTTAGGTTTGTGTCACTCCGGCAACCCACCATAAGCATTCTTTACACACGATGCATTCCCCTAGGTCCTTAAAAAGGCGAAGTGTTATTTCGACGACGTTATACAAATCAACACATATTAATTCAACATCATATGACTACTAGCATCTAGACTTTTCCCATGCCCTCAAGAACTAATGGAACTACTCACAAGACATAAAAGATATCATGATCATAGGTAATGAAAATATGATTAAAAATCTGGTCATGACAATAATTCTCCAACAAAACTCAATAGCATTCACCACAAAATAGTAATCAACACCGGGAGAGTAGAGCGGATGAATAGTGCAAGGTACAACTCCGATTGCAATGGTGAAGTAGATGGGATGAAGATGAAGATGGTGCTGGTGTTGGTGATGATGGTGATGATGATCTCGATGATGCATGTGACGATGGTGATGACGATGAGGAAGATCTCCCCATCCGGGAGGAGTTCTCCCTGGCGGAATCTGCCCGTCGGAAAGGTCTTTTCTTCTCGGCGGAATCGCGAAAACTCTTCTGTCTCCAGGATTTTTAGGTCAAGAGAGACATATAGGCCAAAGGAGAGTGCCGGGGTGTGGCCCGTCACTCAGGCGGCCTCCTCGCGCGACCTAGGGGGGCGTACCAGCAGGTTGCCTGGGTGACCTATGGCCCCCCCTCCGGCCCTCCTTTGGCCTGTCTTCGGGACCAGTTCGAAAACTTCTTTCCTTCAAATTTCAGCTCAATTGGAGATGTCTGATATTGCAACTCTTCGTGCTATTTTCTCCGCTGAATCCGGCGTCTACTGTTTCGGCATTGAAAAGTTGGAAAGTGTGTAAAATAAGCCAAAACACTATAAGTACATCGTCATAAAGTGAAATATATCAATGAATAGAGATAAATTATGATACAAAATAGTGATGCATTTTGGACATATCAACTCCCCCAATCTTAGACCTCGCTTGTCCCCAAGCGAATACTGAGCTCGGTAAACCGGTCCACAAGTTTAGAGATTGAAGTGTCGATAAATAAGAATATGTACAAGAAGCATCATAATTTTTCTACTAAACTCCATTGTCCTCAACAGCAATCTCAACTCGTAAGGCCCTTATGAAAGAGTAATATCAATTACAATCAAAATTAGAGCTAAGAAAACTCATCAAACCATGGAAAACATGTCATTGGTCAAAGAACAACTAATAACTTTTAGCTTTTGCTCTTCCTCTTATATTTTGATGAGATCAATTGAGGCTTTTTGAAAGAACATGTTATTAGTTAAGAAGTGAAAAAGCTAACATGAAGGAAGATGTTTGCTTTAGCTAGGCTTAACAAACAACTCAATGATAACATCAACAAAGGTGTGATATGACAACTCTCAATGAAACGATATAAATGTATGCATCTTTGTCAACATAAGGTGTCTGCTCTTTTCAGGATAGAAAGAAGTAGGTTTACTGACTCAACATAAAAGTAAAAGATTGGCCCTTCGCAGAGGGACGTTGGGATAACTCATGTGCTAGATCTTTTAGGGATTTTGAAATCAACAAGATTGCAAAACAAGCTTTTGAGAGATGCATGATTTGTCAACGAATGCTAGTAGATAGCCCAATACTTCTCATGCTGGACAAGTTTTGAGGAACGGCTCCCAAAGTGGGGACGATCACATCCTGTTAGCCTCCTTTGTTTATCACTACCAAAGTATTCTGATTTCTCATCAACAAAGCGTGCAGGAGGTTTTTGTTGGAAATATTCCCTAGAGGCAATAATAAATTAGTTATTATTATATTTCTTTGTTCATGATAATCGTTAATTATCCATGCTATAATTGTATTGATTGGAAACACAATACTTGTGTGGATACATAGACAAAACACTGTCCCTAGTAAGCCTCTAGTTGACTAGCTCGTTGATCAAAGATGGTCAAGGTTTCCTGACCATAGGCAAGTGTTGTCACTTGATAACGGGATCACATCATTAGGAGAATCATGTGATGGACTAGACCCAAACTAATAAGCGTAGCATGTTGATCGTGTCATTTTGTTGCTACTGTTTTTCTGCGTGTCAAGTATTTATTCCTATGACCATGAGATCATATAACTCACTGGCACCGGACGAATACCTTGTGTGTATCAAACGTCGCAACATAACTGGGTGACTATAAAGATGCTCTACATGTATCTCCGAAGGTGTCCGTTGAGTTAGTATGGATCAAGACTGGGATTTGTCACTCCGTGTGACGGAGAGGTATCTCGGGGCCCACTCAGTAATACAACATCACACACAAGCCTTGCAAGCAATGTGACTTAGTGTATGTCACGGGATCTTGTATTATGGAACGAGTAAAGAGACTTGCCGGTAAACGAGATTGAAATAGGTATGCGGATACCGACGATCGAATCTCGGGCAAGTAACATACCGAAGGACAAAGCAAATGACATACGGGATTATATGAATCCTTGGCACTGAGGTTCAAACGATAAGATCTTCATAGAATATGTAGGATCCAATATGAGCATCCAGGTCCCGCTATTGGATATTGACCGAGGAGTCCCTCGGGTCATGTCTACATAGTTCTCGAACCCGCAGGGTCTGCAGACTTAAGGTTTGACGTTGTTTTATGCGTATTTGAGTTATATGGTTGGTTACCGAATGTTGTTTGGAGTCTCGGATGAGATCACGGACGTAACGAGGGTTTCCGGAATGGTCCGGAGACGAAGATTGATATATAGGATGACCTCATTTGATTACCGGAAGGTTTTCGGAATTACCGGGAATGTACTGGGAATGACGAATGGGTTCCGGATGTTCACCGGGGGGCAGCCCACCCCGGGGAAGCCCATAGGCCTTAGGGGTGCCGCACCAGCCCTTAGTGGGCTGGTAGGCAAGCCCAAAAAGGCCCCTGCGCAGGAAGGAAGAAAATCAAAGAGAAAAGAAAAAAAAGAGGGGAAGTGGGAAGAAGGGAAGGACTCCACCTTCCAATCCTAGTTGGACTAGGATTGGAGGAGGAATCCTCCTCCCCCCTTCGGCCGACCCCCTTGGGGTTCCTTGAGCCTCAAGGCAAGGCCCCTCCCCTCCCACCTATATATACGGAGGTTTTAGAGCTGATTTGAGACAACTTTGCCACAGCAGCCCGACCACATACCTCCACGGTTTTTCCTCTAGATCGCGTTTCTACGGAGCTCGGGCGGAGCCCTGCTGATATTAGATCACCACCAACCTCCAGAGCGCCACCATGCTGCCGGAGAACTCATCTACCTCTCTGTCTCTCTTGCTGGATCAAGAAGGCCGAGATCATTGTCGAGTTGTACGTGTGCTGAACGCGGAGGTGTCGTCCGTTCGGCACTAGATCGGAGCGGATCGTGGGACGGATCGTGGGACGGTTCGTGGGGCGGATCGAGGGACGTGAGGACGTTCCACTACATCAACCACGTTTATTAACGCTTCTGTTGTGCGATCTACAAGGGTACGTAGATCTGAACCCCCCTCGTAGATGGACATCACCATGATAGGTCTTCGTGCGCGTAGGAAATTTTTTGTTTCCCATGCGACGTTCCCCAACAGTTTTGTTTGTTGTTATTATATTTTACGAGCTGGGCGCGCTCATGCCAGTCCCTCCTTGTATTAGGGGTTTGCAGATTAGACATGCAAACCCAAGATAAAACTTGTCCAGTATGAAAAGATCATGAATTATCTACTACTTCCTCATGAGTTAAAACAGAGGCACAAAACAGGAGTAATATTTGAAGGTTTAAAGATAGCACGTGAGTAATATACGTTAGGAGTGGTGGTGAAATACCACGTATAGGGAGATATGGTGGACTCTTGGGAAGGTTGAGGTTTCAGGGTATGGATGCAAAGGCAGTAATCCCGCTTAGTGCTAGGGTTGGCTAGCAAAGGCTTTTTGAGAGCACACAAATAATGTTGACTTGGATGCAAAAGAATATAAAGTTTAACATAAAGAATTGGCATAAAACATCAAGTTATCTTGCTTGTCAGCATAACACTTCAAGCATAAGAACATAAAGGTTTTGGCTATGTTGCTACTAGAAAAACTCATGCTTGTTGTTATGACCAATGTTATGTTTCCCAACATTGAATAAAGTTTTCAAAGCCATACCTGATGTGTAAGATCAATACTCCCATAAGAATCAGCATATGAGATCGATTGCATGAAGAGAATACCAAGTGCAGCAAAGAAACCAATAGACTTCTCATTAATATTCCATCATAGAGACTGCACGCTCACGGATACAAACTCTCCACAAAGGAGTGATAGACCTCAATGCAAACACCTATTTCATACGATAACTTCCCTAGACATGATACGACACTAAACTTGACCCAAAAAAGTAAAGGATAAAAAATAAAGATACCGGGCACTCCCCCAAGCTTGGAGCAAGCTAAGGGAATACCATTAACCATGAAGATTTCACTCTTCATCCTTGTTCTTGTTCCTCAGGTAATCCTTAGCGAAATGCTTCCATGGTAGAGGTCCTCCTTCCACACAAGATTCTTTAGTCTCCAGGATCCTGCTTTCGGCAGCAAAGCCTGATGCCAACTGTTCTTCCCCTTTGCAACGGCACCAGAAGAATGTTGTTAGCACTCTCCGGCAATCGGAACTAGAAGAATGTTGTTGACGGCCCACAAGCGCATGGGATTGTAGCAGTTTTCGAGGGTAGAGTATTCGACCCAAATTTGTTGATTCGCACGACGGGAGGTGAGAGAATACTCTCAAGTATTAGCAGTTGAATTGTCAGACTCAACCACACCTGAAAGATTAGTATCTGCAGGCAAAGTAGTAACAGCAAAGTAGCGAGTAACGGCAGTGGCAAGGAACAGCGTAGTAACAGCAGTAGCAAGTAGCAACAGTAGCAAGCGACAGTAGTAGCGACAGTAGTAGCAGAGCAAGGCAAGTAACAGCAGTGGCAATAGTAGTAGCAGCAGCAGAGCAAAACAAGTAACAACAGTTGCAACAGTAGTAGCAGCAGCAGAGCAAAACAAGTAACAGCAGTAGCAATAGTAGGACAAACTCGTACGCAATGGGCCGGTGATTTGTTTGGAGTATATTCATCATGCAACAGCTATAACACGGAGAGATATGTGGCTATCTCCCATTCGTCACTAAACTTCCCTAGACATGATACTACTCATGCATTCTGTGTGTCGTCATATATGCTTAGGGAAAAGAACTTGCATGACAGCTATTGTCCATCCCTCCCATGGCAGCGGGGTCCAAAAGGAAACTACGGGATATTAAGGTTCTCCTTTTAATAAAGAATCGGACCAACGCATTAGCACTTGGTGAACACATGAACTCCTCAAACTATGGTCATCACCGGGAGTGGTTCTGGTTATTGTCACTCCGAGGTTGCCTGATCATAACACATAGTAGGTAACTACAACTTGCAATATTGGATCTAAAACACACATATATTGGTGACAACCAAATAATTTTAGATCTGAAATCATGGCACTCGGGCCCTAGTGACAAGCATTAAGCATGGCAAAGTAGTAGCAACATCAATCTTAGAACATAGTGGATACTAGGGATCAATCCCCATCAAAACTAACTCGATTACATGATAGATCTCATCCTACTCATCACCGCCCAGCGAGCCTAAGAATAGATTACTCACGAACGACGAAGAGCTTCATGGAATTTGAGAGGGAAGAAGGTTGATGAAGATGATGGGGTTGATTTCCCCTCTCTGGAGCCCAAGACGGACTCCAGATCTGCCCTCCAGATGAAAAACAGGTGGTGGCGGCGCCTCCGTATCGCAAACGCGACGAAAACTTCTCTTTTTATTTTTTCTGGGATGAAAGTGAACTTATAGACCTGAGGTTGGGGGCGACAGAGCCGTGTGGGCCCCACAAGCCTGCCCACTGCCACCAGGGGGGTGGTGGCGGAGCCAGGGCTTGTGGCCCACAGGCCCACCCCCTCAGGTGGAACTTGGCGCAGATATTTTTTATACTTTCAAAACTGCTCCCCGTAAATTGTCAGGACGTTTGGAGAACTTTGATTTCTGCACAAAAATAACAACAAGGCAATTCTGCTGAAAACAGCGTCAGTCCAGGTTAGTTCCATTCAAATCATGCAAATTAGAGTCCAAAACAAGGGCAAAAGAGTTTGGAAAAGTAGATACGATGGAGACGTATCAACTCCCCCAAGCTTAAAACCTTGCTTGTCCTCAAGCAACTCAGTTGACAAACTGAGAGAGAAAGAAAAACTTTGACAAACTCTGTTTCATCTTGTTGTTGCAACTATGTCTAACTCATAACCAGAATTTCAGCAAGATCACAAGTTAACCACATAAGCAAATGACACAAAGGTCTCACGGTAAGCTAATATCTATGGCATAATCAGCTAGCGAGCAAATAATAATGAGTTTCAAATACCAACACTTCAATCAAAATAAGCATGAAGCAATATGAATAGGTGTTATCTCGCTAGCTCTTTCTGAGACCGCAAAAACATAAATGCAGAGCACTTTCAAAGATCAAGGGCTGACTAAACATTGTAATTCATAGCAACGAAGATCCAGTCATAGTCATACTCAATATCAATCAAAAGCAAAGCATAAAAATGATAGAGGTGCTCTCTAATTGGTGCTTATATAAGAGGAGGATGACTCAACAGGAAAATAAATAGACAGGCCCTTTGCAGAGGGAAGCAATGATTTGCAGCGGTGCCAGAGCTCAAGCTTTGAAAACAAAGATAGTAATTTTGGGTGGCATGCTTTCATTGTCAACGGAATGACCAAGAGTTCTCAATATCTTCCATGCTACTCATGCTATAGGTGGTTCCCAAAGATAAAAGTAAAGTTTTAACTCACCCACCACCAATCAATCACACTCCACGGCTAGCCGAATCCTCGGGTACTGTCCATACTAACATCCATCTGGGGGGAGTCTTGTTTTACAGTTATGTTTTCGATTTAAGCGTGGAACTGGGCATTCCAATTACCGGCCCCTTTCTCGTGAATGACTGTGAATAAACACATGTCGAGGATAACACTCCTAGCATGGAAGATACCAATAACCCCCTGTCACCACATGAGCGGTTCAGGCATGCAAAAAAGATTATTTCTTGAAGGTTTAGAGAGTGGCACATGCAAATTTACTTGGAACGGCAGGTAGATACCGCAAATAGGTAGGTATGGTGGACTCTCATGGAAAAACTTTTGGGTTTATGGAAGTGGATGCACAAGCAGTATTCCGCTTAGTACAAGTGAAGGCTAGCAAAAGACTGGGAAGCGACCAACTAGAGAGCGACAATAGTCATCAAGATGCAATGAGTTTGACTAACATTGAATGCAAGCATGAACAGGATATAAATCACCATGAACACGAACATCATAGAGGCTATGTTGATTTTGTTTCAACTACATGCATGAACATGCGCCAAGTCAAGCCACTTGAAACATTCAAAGGAGAATACCATCCTATCATACTACATCATAGTCATCTCAAAATCTATGTTGGCATTCAAGACAAACCATTATAAGCTCTCAACTAAATAAGCATGGCATCAGAAACTATGATCTCTAAGTTGTCATTGCAAACATGGTTCTCTCACAACAAAGCTAAATTTGGGTCGACAAGCTAGTCATATTTACAAAAACAAAATAGATAGAGTTCATACCAGCTTTTCAGTCTCAGTCACTTCATCATATATCATCATTGTTGCCTTTCATTTGCATGATCGAACGATGTGAACAATAATAAGCGCATTCGATTAAGCTGAATCTGCAGGCAAACACAAAGGAGAAGACAAAGTAATCTGGCTCTTTGAAAGCTAAACAGGTAAGCATCAAGAACCAATAAACATTGTAACCAATATCTTCTACCTTGACACAAAGAAAAAGAAAACTATTTACACGGGAAAGCTCCCAACAAGCAAAATAAGAAATAAAAATCTTTTTGGGTTTTCTCAAAAGGACACAAAACAAGAAAACGAAAATAAACTAGCATGGATAATACAGTGGCAATGTGTAAACACCGGCTAACAAAATGAAAGCATAAGCATCAATGTAAAGTCGGTGAGAACACGTACTCCCCCAAGTTTAGGCTTTTGGCCTAGCTTGATCTACTCCAATGGATGATCCTGGCGAAACCCAAAGTCATAATGGGTGTTATACGGGAGTGCTGCAGCCACTGCCTAAATAGCTGCCTCACGAAGTCGAGCAGACGTCGCCTCCCTCTCATACTCCTCTGCCTCTCCTATTGTTATGTAGTATCTTCGTTTTACCTGAGAGTCAAAGAAAGCAGGAGCAGGAAGGGTAATATGGAAAACACGTTGCCGGTTAAATATCAAGCAGTATAGGAGGGATCCATAATCTCTCTCAAGGAACTGGTAGCGTGTTAGAGCGACACAATCAAGGTAGGTTGTACGGAGAGCAGGGTCTTCTGGACGAATGGAAACTCCAAGAAAATTTGCTAAGCGTGTAGCATAAACTCCACCAAAGAAATCCCCCTCAGTGGCATATTTATTCAGCCTCCTTGCTATTATAGCTCCCATATTGAAGCTCCTGTCACCTGTTACTACGCTCTTAAGGATACTAAGGTCGGAAGCGCATAGGTGACAATGTGCACCCTTGCCGTTAATGCACCTACCTATGAAGAGGGCAAAGTAGTGCAAGGCAGGGAAATGGATGCTTCCTATGGTGGCTTGCGTGATATCTCTGGTTTCTCCAACAGTTATACTGGAGACAAGGTCTCTGACCGAAGACTTAGAAGGATCATTAACACTACCCCCATCGGGTATCTTGCACATCCTACTGAAATCCTCCAGATCCACGGTATAGGATTTATGTACAAATCAAACAGTATGGATGAGTCACGGCCAACTGAGAATTTAAATCTACGCACGAAAGAGGCAGTGAGCATAGCATACTGTTCGCATTTATCTGAGAGGAATTCTTCTAACCCGGCATTGCGGACAAGTGTATCAAACTCATCCTTGAAACCTGCATCGATCGGGAACTCATCGGAAGGCCATTCACATGGTTGCACCGGTGCGTCCCTTAGTTGAAAAGGTTCGGGCACCCGAAAAGAAAGACAGGGACCCTTCTTACTTGAGGAACCACCATGAAACTTCCTCCTGAACATAATTTCCTTTTTCTCAAATTTTTGAAGTTCAAGAGCAAAGTGAATGAGGACCAACCATACCTTGTAGCAACTACTCCTACTAGTGCCTAGAGACTGTATCACGTGCTAAAACTACTTGGGACCATCTCAAATCAACCTTTCAAGCTCAAGAACAGGGTCACCAAGGTAGCAAGAATACGCGAAGGATAAAGCATTAGAGCAAAAACTAATTGGACCAATGGAGGAGTCACTTACCAAGGAATAATTTCCCCAAAACGGTTCGGAGAATGGTGCTTTGAGCAAGGAGATCGAAAATCACAGCCAAATGAGCAAGAACACGGGTTTGAGCTGCGAAACAATTTTTTCTGGAGGTGGAAGAAGAGGCTGAGAGCTGGAATGAGTGGAGGGGGTGCCTATGGGCCCCACAAGCTTGCACCCCACCACCAGGGGGTAGGTGGCAGTGGCAAGGCTTGTGGCCCACTGGTCTGGCCCCCAGGCCAGCTCTAAGGCCCAGAAATTTTCAAAAATTCTAGAAAAAAACATACTAAATTTTCAGGACCATCGGAGAACTTTTATTTTCGAGGTATTTTTCTCCGGGACGCTAAAACAGAAAACAGGAAAAGCTAAACTAATTCTATCATTTTTCTTCTAAGCAACAGAAAATGAAAGCTTAAAACAGAGGTATGTGACTCTTTGATTCATCCGTTTCATGGTCATCGAAAGAAATCCGTCAATGGGGTTGATCAAATCCTTATGACAAAACCTTCTCGAATCGCAAGAGAGAACGGAGAATTTTCTGATAGCCACTAAGTCACCTCAATGGGGATATGTATCTCCCCAACAAGAAAATCATACTTCATCTTGACACGAGGAATAGGGTATTCAAAGCACCCAATAAGAATCGATGAAGTCTTTTCGATAGCATTGATGCAATGTACTTGATATCGTTTCTTCGAAAAGTGCACTGTGTGCTCATTACCGTTGACATGGAAAGTGACATTGCCTTTGTTGCAATCTATAACAGCCCCTGCAGTGTTTAAAAAGGGTCTTCCGAGGATGACAGCCTGGCATCGTCCTTGGGAATATCCAAGATAACAAAGTCAGTTAAGATAGTGGTGTTAGCAACCACAACAGGCACATCCTCGCAAATGCCGATAGGGAAAGCAGTTGATTTGTCGGCCATTTGCAGATAAATTTCAGTGGGTGTCAACTTCTCCAACTCAAGTCTATGATAAAGAGAGAGCGGCATAACACTAACACCGGCTCCAAGGTCACATAAGGCAGTTCTTACGTAGTTTCCTTTGATGGAGAAAGGTATAGTGGGCACTCCGGGATCACCAAGTTTCTTAGGAGTTCCACCTTTGAAAGTGTAATTGGCAAGCATGGTGGAGATCTCAAGATCTGGTATCTTCCGTTTATTAGTCATGATATCTTTCATGTACTTGGCATACAGAGACATCTTGAGCATATCAGTTAACCGCATCTGCAGAAAGACGGGTCTTATCATCTCAACGAAGCGCTCAAAATCCTCATCATCTTTTTTCTTGGATGGTTTAGGAGGAAAGGGCATAGGTCTCTGAACCCATGGCTCCCTTTCTTTACCATGCTTCCTAGTAGTGAAGTCATTCTTGTCGTATTTCTTAGGTTGTGGTTTATCAGGATTAACCGTAGGTTCAATCTCCACATCCTCATCATTGCTAGGTTGAGCATTATTATGAACATCGTTGTCCATATTGTCACCAGGTTCATGTTCATCACCAGATTGTGTTTCTGCATTAGACGCAGAAATATCATTAGGTTCTTCAGGTGTGACAGTATTTGGTGAACTGGCGTGTAGGTTTCTATCATCCTTCTTCTTCTCCTTAGGATGACTCCGTGTATCAGCATTGATTCCTTGAGAATCTTGATCAATTATCTTAAGATGACCTTTAGGATACAAAGGTTCTTGAGTTATTTTGCCTCCTCTAGTAATGACTCTGACAGAGTTGTCATTTAATTCATTGAGCAAGTCATTCTGAGGTTTAAGTACTTGTTCTACCTAAGTATTAATCATATAGGCATGTTTACTCAGAAGATTCAGATCATTGACATTTCTGTCTACACAAGCACTTAAATGGCTAAGCATACGAGTACTTTGTTCCAAATGTCTGCTAACATAATCATTGAAACTCTGTTGTTTGGCAACAAAGTTGTCAAATTCATCAAAGCATAGGCTAGCAGGTTTATCAAAAGGAATATCACTCTCATCAAACCTACGCAGAGAATTCACTTCTACTACCTGTATCGGGTTATCGAGACCATGGATCTCTTCGATAGGTGGTAGATTTTTTACATCTTCAGATCTAATGCCTTTCTCTTGCATGTATTTCTTGGCTTCTTGCATATCTTCGGGACTGGGGAATAGAATACCTCTTTTATTCAGAGTTGGCTTACGAGGTGGTTCAGGAATAGTCCAAGCATTATCGTTGATCAAGATGTTATTCAGTAAGGTCTCAGCTTGTTCTATAGCTCGTTCCCTAAAAACACAACCGGCACAACTATCTAGGTGGTCTCTAGAAGCATCGGTAAGTCCGTTATAGAGCATATCAAGTATCTCGTTCTTCTTAAGAGGGTGATCAGGCAAAGCATTCTGTAGCTGGACGAGCCTCCCCCAAGCTTGTGGAAGACTCTCTTCTTGGAGTTGAGCAAAGTTGTATATTTCCTGCAAGGCAGCTTGCTTCTTATGGGCAGGGAAATATTTCTCACAAAAGTAATAGACCATCTCCTGGGGACTAGACACAGATCCAGGAGCAAGAGAGGTGAACCAGGCTTTAGCGTCATCCTTTAGAGAGAAAGGAAACAACTTAAGGTTATAGTAGTGGCAGATCTTCTCCTCATTACTGAGAACGGTGGCTATATCGTGTAGTTTGGCAAGATGGGCTACGACTGTCTCAGACTCATAACCGTGAAAAGGATCAGATTCGACTAGAGAGATTATCTCAAGATCGACAGAGAATTCATAATCCTTATCGGTGATAAAGATAGGTGAAGTGGCAAACTTCGGGTCATATTTCATCTTAGCTTCCCGAGATTTTGCCTTCCACTTGAGAAGTAATGTCTCAGCGTCATAGGCATCCTTACATGCAAGAAAATCCTTAGCTATCTGTCCCTCCATAACGTAACCCTCATGTATATCAGGCAATTCATATCTAGGAGAGCTAGATCTAGCAGGAGCAAAAGCAGGTTCTATCTCAATAGTATCGGCAGTATCAGAAGCATCACGAGCATTGGCAGTAACTCTTGCAATATGAGCATCAAGGAATACCCCTAGTGGAACATCAGGCAAAGTAGTATCTCTAGCAGTATCAAGCATAGCATCATCAGGAAAAATAGCATTTCTAGCATCATCAGGTATAGAAGTATCAGGCATAGTATCAAGCATAGCATCATTAGGCATGGTATCAAGCATAGCATCTCAAGCAGTAGCATCATAAGCATCATCAAGCACATGCGACATATCAAGATTTCTAGCAAGAGGTGATGTCGCAAACTTACTCATAACTGAAGGTGAATCAAGTGCAGAGCTAGATGGCAATTCCTTACCTCCCCTCGTAGTTGAGGGCAAGACTTTGGTCTTCGGATCCTTCAGATTCTTCATAGTGATCAGCAGATATAAATCCCAAGTGACTTAGAGAATATAGCAATACCTCCCCGGCAACGGCGCCAGAAAAATGCTTGATGCCAACTGTTCTTCCCCTTTGCAACGGCACCAGAAGAAGGATGTTAGCCCTCTCCGGCAATCGAAACTAGAAGAATGTTGTTGACGGCCCACAAGCGCATGGGATCGTAGCAGTTTTCGAGGGTAGAGTATTCGACCCAAATTTGTTGATTCGCACGACGGGAGGTGAGAGAATACTCTCAAGTATTAGCAGTTGAATTGTCAGATTCAACCACACCTGAAAGATTAGTATCTGTAGGCAAAGTAGTAACAACAAAGTAGCGAGTAACGGCAGTGGCAAGGAATAGCATAGTAACAGCAGTAGCAAGTAGCAACAGTAGCAAGCGACAGTAGTAGCAGAGCAAGGCAAGTAACAGCAGTGGCAACAGTAGTAGCAGCAGCAGAGCAAAACAAGTAACAGCAGTAGCAACAGTAGTAGCAGCAGCAAAGAAAAACAAGTAACAGCAGTAGCAACAGTAGGACAAACTCGTAGGCAATGGGTCGGTGATTTGTTTGGATGATATTCATCATGCAACAGCTATAACACGGAGAGATATGTGGCTAGCTCCCGTTAATCAATGTGATATAGGCATGCATTCCTTGTGTCGTCATACGTGCTTAGGGAAAAGAACTTGCATGACATCTATTGTCCATCCCTCCCGTGGTAGCGGGGTCCAAAAGGAAACTACGGGATATTAAGGTTCTCCTTTTAATAAAGAACCAGACCAACACATTAGCACTTGGTGAACACATGAACTCCTCAAACTATGGTCATCACCGGGAGTGGTTTCGGTTATTGTCACTCCGGGGTTGCCTGATCATAACACATCGTAGGTAACTACAACTTGCAAGATCGGATCTAAAACACACATATATTGGTGACAACATAATAATTTCAGATCTGAATTCATGGCACTCGGGCCCTAGTTACAAGCATTAAGCATGGCAAAGTAGTAGCAACATCAATCTTAGAACATAGTGGATACTAGGGATCAATCCCCATCAAAACTAACTCGATTACATGATAGATCTCATCCTACTCATCACCGCCCAGCGAGCCTACGAATAGATTACTCACGAACGACGAAGAGCTTCATGGAATTTGAGAGGGAAGAAGGTTGATGATGACGATGGCGACGATTTCCCCTCTCCGGAGCCCAAGACGGACTCCAGATCCGCCCTCCAGATAAAGAACAGGTGGTGGCGGCGCCTCCGTATTGCGAACGCGGCGAAAACTTCTCTTTTTATTTTTTCTGGGACGAAAGTGAACTTATAGACCTGAGGTTGGGGGGCAGAGCCGTGTGGGCCCCACAAGCCTGCCCACCGCCACCAGGGGGTGGTGGCGAAGCCAGGGCTTGTGGCCCACTGGCCCACCCCCTCAGGTGGAACTTGGTGCAGATATTTTTTATATTTTCCAAAACTGCTCCCCATAAATTTTTAGGACGTTTGGAGAACTTTGATTTCTGCACAAAAATAACACCAAGGCAATTCTGCTGAAAACAGCGTCAGTCGAGGTTAGTTCCATTTAAATCATGCAAATTAGAGTCCAAAACAAGGGCAAAAGAGTTTGGAAAAGTAGATACGATGGAGACGTATCAAAGCCCATGCGCAAAAACTTAAGCTCGAACACTTTGGTTTCTAGTGCGAATATGATTGATAGCACTTCCTTCATCTCCTCCTCATGTTCCCTTTTCAGCTCAGCGATGATATAATTGTTGGCCTCAACACCACGCTCGATCATCAAATTGCACTTGAAGACTTCTTTCTCCACCCCTTCCAGCCTGGAACTGGTGCTCCCCTCCTTGACAGGTCCCTTCAAATCCTCTTTGTGGAGGACACCATCCTCCACTGAAATGGTTTGAGGGTGTCTTTTTACCTCTGCGAGATAAGGGTTGATGACGTTGACGAGGAACTTGTCCTTGGTAGACTCTGGGGAAGCCATGGCACCTAAGTTTGCTAAAAGTTCTCCTGGCACAAACAAATCGAAAAGAAAATGCAAGGAATCGCAAGATATAGAGCCAGGACGATCCAAGAAAATTTATAGGAAAAATTTCCGCACCCAAAGGAAGGTAACAAGCCAAAGTGGAGTCGGAGACGGACTCCAGGTTGTCCAGGGGGCCTCCTGGCGCGGCCAGGGCCTAGCCCGCGCCAGCAGGTCGCCTGGGCGACCTGGAGATCTTCTCCAGCTCTGCTTCGGCTCGGAATTTTCCTTACCGTATTGATGTTTGCGAAGTTTCCTTACCGTATTTCATACCTTTTCCTATTCTGCTTCTGCCGAAGTCGGATACAGTGTTGCACTCTGTTCTTCATGAGTGGCCACTTGTATCACATCCACCTCTACATTGATGGGGTCTCCAGCCATGTAATGCTTGAGTCTTTGCCCATTCACAACATGTGGTTTTGTGCCTTCAAAATTATTATCTTGATTGCACCGGAGCGGTAGACTTCTTCGATATGGTACGTTCCTTCCTACTTGGAAAGTAATTTACCTGGAGAAAACCTGAAACGAGATCTATGCAACAAAACTTTGTCACCAACATTAAATTCACGTTTCAAAATTCTCTTGTCATTCCACTTCTTTACCTTTTCTTTGAACATTTTTGCGCTCTCGTAAGCTTCACTTCTCCACTCATCTAGAGAAGTTAAGTTCATGAGACGCTTTTCACTCGCAAGCTTTGGATCAACATTAAGCTCTCTAACAACCCGGAAAGCTTTCTTCTCTAACTCTAGAGGTAGATGGCATGCCTTGCCATAAACCATCTTATACGGAGACATCCCCATGGGATTTTTGTAAGCAGTTCGATACGCCCACAAGGTATCTCCTAACTTATTGGACCAGTCCTTTCTAAAACTGTTCACTGTCTTTTGCAAGTTCAACTTGATCTCTCTATTTGTGAGCTCAACTTTCCCACTTGTTTGAGGGTGGTAAGGTGAAGCAATTCTATGATTAACATCATATTTGGCTAGAGCTTTTCTAGAAGCACCGTGTGTAAAATGTGATCCTCCGTCGGTCATGAGGTACCTAGGTACACCAAACCTAGGGAAGAATACATCCTTGAGCATTTTCAAAGATGTCTTATGATCGGCACTTTAAGTGGGGATTGCTTCAACCCATTTTGTCACATAATCTACACCTACTAAGATGTGAGTGTACTTGTGTGAAGGAGGGAAAGGACCCATAAAATCAAAACCCCAGCAATCAAAAGGCTCAATCACTAGCCAATAATTCATAGGCATCTCATTCCTCCTACTAATATTACCAACTCTCTCGCACTTATCACAGGATAAAACGTAATTTCTAGCATCTTTAAAGAGAGTGGGCCAATAAAAACCTGATTGGAGAACCTTGTGTGCGGTTCTCTCACCTGCATGATGTCCTCCATAAGGACTGCTATGACATTGTCTCAAGATATTCTTCTGCTCATGCTCCGGTATGCATCTCCTCGCAATTCCATCCACACCTTCACTAAAAAGATGTGGGTCATCCCAAAAGTAATACCTCAAGTCGTGGAAGAACTTCTTCCGCTGCTGAAATGTTAAACCTAGAGGCAAAAACTTTGCAACAATAAAGTTAGCATAATCTGCATACCATGGATCTGAATTAGATTTCACCTACAAAAGAGCTAACTGTTCATTATGAAAACTATCATTGACCGGAATAGGATCATGTGGTATGTTCTCCATCCTCGAAATGTTGTCTGCTACGGGGTTGTCTGCTCCTTTCCTATCAACAATCTACAAATCAAATTCTTGACGAAGAAGGACCCATCTGATAAGCCTTGGTTTGGCATCCTTCTTTTCCATAAGATACTTAATAGCAGCATGATCAGTGTGAATGATAACTTTGGAATCAACAATGTAAGGCCTAAACATATCACAAGCAAACACTACCGCTAAAAATTCTTTCTCAGTAGTAGCATAGTTCTTTTGAGCTGTGTCAAGGGTTTTGCTAGCATAATGGATAACATTGAATTTCTTATCGACCTTTGTCCTAACATAGCTCCAACAAAAAAATCACTAGCATCACACATGATTTCAAAAGGCAAATTCCAATCAGGTGGTTGGACTATAGGGGTGGTTATCAAGGCTTTCTTAAGAACTTCGAAGGCTTCCTTACAATCTTCATCAAACACAAAAGGAATATCCTTCTGGAGAAGATTAGAAGGGGTTTCGAAGTTTTAGAAAAGTCTTTAATAAATCTCCTATAGAAACCAGCATGGCCGAGGAAACTACGAATACCTATGATGTCCCTTGGATAAGGCATTCTCTCGATTGCTTCAACCTTTGCCCTGTCCACCTCGATTCCTTTTTTAGAAATATTTTGGCCAAGAACAATTCCCTCATTGACCATGAAGTGGCACTTCTCCCAGTTGAGTACCAAGTTCATCTACTCGCATCTCTGCAAAACTGTATTAAGGTTGTGGAGACAATGGTCAAAAGAGGTTCCATAGACAAAGAAATCGTCCATGAAGACCTCAACAATTTTCTCACAAAATCCATGAAAGATAGCGGACATACACCTTTGAAAAGTAGCAGGAGCATTGCATAAACCAAAAGGCATACGTCTACAAGCATAAGTAACAAAAGGGACAAGTAAATGTGGTCTTCTCTGATCGGCAGTATTAACATGAATTTGAGAGAAGCCAGAGTACCAATCAAGATAGAAAAAGTGAGCGTTTTTGGATAACCTTTCAAGCGTTTGGTCGATGAATGGCAACGAGTAGTGGTCCTTCCTGGTTGCCTTGTTTAGCTTCCTGTAATCAATACACATTCTATATCCAATAATAATTCTCTGAGGTATTAGTTCATTCTTATCATTAGGAACCACGGTCGTACCTCTTTTCTTGGGAACACAATGTACTGGACTTACCCACTTACTATCAGCTATAGGGTAGATAATACTTGCGGCTAGAAGTTTGAGGATTTCGGTGCTCACAAAATCCTTCATCTTCGGGTTTAAACATCGTTGATGATCAACCACCGGTTTAGCATCAGGCTTAAGATTGATAGTATGCTGACAAATAGATGGACTAATCCCTTTAAGATCATCAAGGGTATAGCCAATAGAGCCTTGGTGTTTACGAAGGAGTTCCAATAATCGCTCTTCTTCATATCCTGGAAGGTTAGAAATGATAATAACACGATATACTTTCTTTTCAGCTAAATAAGCATACTTGAGCGTACTGGCAAGAGGTTTGAGATCAAACACCGGGTCTTCCTTTGGTTTTGATAAAATTCCCAAAGGCTCAACCGAAAGGTTGTGCTTCAGGATAGGAGGTTGTCTCAAGAATATGTCATCTAGCTCATTCCTTTCCTGCATATGCATATCATTCTCGTGGTTTTCCATAAATTGCTGCAAAGGATCATTAGAGGAATAGCAATAGAAGCAATCTCTTCAATAATTTTATCATTACTAGGCAGATCGGTACCACGAGTTTGCTTCGAGAATTTAGAAAAGTTAAATTGATATGGCTCACAACTCGCACAATTCCAATTGGAGAGATAGTTTCTTTATTAGCAAGATGTATGGTAACATCAACTTCTTCAGTTTCACATGGTAGAATCTCATTCATGATCTCTTGATAAAGTGAAAAAAGAATAGCACTAGCACTAGATCCCAAATTGCATAGCCCATAATAATTATGATCTCCTATTTTAACAAATACAACTGGAGTACCTAAAATTGGGCCTTTATTCTTGGTTGTAACAAGGTTAGTGGAAACAGCACAAAAATTTATATTGGAATCCTCAATATTACTAATAACGAGATCCTTGACTAATGCAACTTGAGGATCGACTTTAATCAGGTCCTCATGCTCATCAGTCATTCTTTCACTTTTATTCACGATGCTTGTGACAAACGAATGCTCCCTCATCCTTGCGGGAAAAGGGGGCTTTTCATATTCAACTGTAGGCAAGATAGGGTCAACAACATTAATATCAATAGGTAAATCCTTAAAGGTTTATGATGTTGATCCTCCTTCTTCTCAGAAGAATCAATATGAGAGTCAAAGTCTTTGCAAAAATCAATTAGAAGCTGGGAATCAAGACCAATCTTAGCACAAAAGGTATTGAAGTAATTGGTTTTCTCATAGCTCTCAATGTAGTCACGCTCATAATTTATAACGGGTTCAATACCTTTATCAATCTCCATGTCTTCAGTGTTCTTCTGGATCCATTCAATAAGATCCCACTTAGCTTCAGTGCCACTAGAGGAAGCATCAAGCATCTCTTTATCTTGACGAGAAAGCCTTGCATACAAATTTGTGAGAATAATTTCTTTGGAGAGCTCATGATTGGGACATTTGAGCATTAAGGATTTCAATCTCCCCCAAGCTTGAGCGATGCTTTCTCCGTCACGAAACCAAAAGTTATAAATATAATTCATGTCTCGATGTATTTCACGAAGAGGATAAAACTTTGCATAAAAGAGAGGCATAAGATCTTGCCAATTTAGTAAATGAGAGTCATCAAGAAGCCTATACCAATCCAAAGACTTATCTTTTAATGATAGAGAGAATAACTTTATCATAACAAAATCCATCGATATACCTTCAAGCTTAAATAAGGAGCATAGCTGTGAAAGATATAGCAAGTATTCACCTGGATGTCTATCTCCTGCATATCGATTATCCAAAACACAATCAATAATACCAATTGGTATTTTAAAGGGCACAGTTTTAGTAGGTGGGGGAGGCCTCTCCACCATAATAGCATTGGGGTGGTTCCCCACAAACAACAAACCAAGAGCAGAGTTGTCCAGAGGGACAAAAGGTGGAAACAGTAAAACAAAAACAGACTTGCAGTGTAAAAGTTTCCTTACCAATTTCACTTACCAATAGCGCTACGCTCCCCGGCAACGGCGCCAGAAAATGGTCTTGATGACCCACAAGTGTAGGGGATCTATCATAGCCTTTTCGATAAGTAAGAGTGTCGAACCCAGCGAGGAGCAGAAGGCATTGACAAGTGATCTTGAGCAAGGAATAACTGCAAGTACTGAAAGGTAGCTTTTTATGGGTTTTCTAGTATAAGCAACAAGGAAACAAATGCAAGGAAAGTATATAGTGCCGAGGTGCAGCAAGTGGCCCAAACCTTTTGAACACAAAGTATAAGCCATGGGAGTAAACTTATAAAGACTAAGGTGTTCCTGGGGACACACGGGAGAGATAGTCAAGTGCTTTCGTCATATTCCGTCTAGCACTATGTTTTGTATTGATAAGTGTTATGTGTGTGGATCTTAACTAGTGCACCATCTAGGCTAAGACAAATACACTCTTATGATTAATCCCTCTTGCAAGTATCTGCAAATACAAGAGAGAAATTAAGGCAAAGCCTAACCATACCAATAAGCTTTAGGATCCAACACTCCCTCGTGCAAAACTATGCAAACTGGGGTTCAGGGTTTTGTCACTCCGGCAACCCACCATAAGCATTCTTCATACACGATGCATTCCCCTAGGTCCTTAAAAAGGCGAAGTGTTATGTCGTCGACGTTCACATAACACCACTAGAAGGATAACACCATAACTTAAATACCAATCAACACATATTACTTCAACATCATATGACTACTAGCATCTACACTTTTCCCATGTCCTCGAGAACTAATGGAACTACTCACAAGACATAAAAGAGATCATGATCATAGGTAATGAAAATATGATTAACAATCTGGTCATGACAATAATTCTCCAACAAAACTCAATAGCATTCACCACAAAAGAGTAATCAACACCGGGAGAGTAGAGGGGATGAATAGTGCAAGTTACAACTCTGATTGCAATGATGAAGTAGATGGCATGAAGATGGACATGGTGCTGGTGTTGGTGATGATGGTGATGATGATCTCGATGATGCCCGTGTCATGGTGATGACGATGAGGATGATCTCCCCTTCCGGGAGGAGTTCTCCCCGGCGGAATCTGCCCAACAGAAAGGTATTTTCTTCTCTATAGGTTTCCGTCGCGGAGTGGCGGCGGAATCGTGAAAGCTCTTCTGTTTGCAGGATTTTTAGGTCAAGAGAGACATATAGGCCAAAGGAGAGTGCCGGGGGTGGGGCCCATCACTCAAGAGGCCTCCTGACATGACGTAGGGGGGGCTGCGCTAGCAGGTCTCCTGGGTGACATGTGGCCCCCTCCGACCCTCCTTTGGCCTGTCTTCGGGACCCGTTCGGAAACTTCTTTCCTCAAAATTTCAGCTCAATTGGAGATGTTCAGATATTGCAACTCTTCGTGTTATTTTCTCCGCTGAATCCTGCGTCTGCTATTTCGGCACCGGAAAGTTGGAAACTGTGTAAAATAAGCCAAAACACTATAAGGACATCATCATAAAGTGAAATATATCAACGAATAGAGATAAATTATGATACAAAATAGTGATGCATTTTGGACGTATCAGGGTGATAATGCTTCTTATGATCTTTATAATTTATGTAATACTCTTGATGATTATTATATTGAAAGTGGGTTTGGAAGAGTGTCAACTTTAGGCATTATTGATCCCACTACTTTGGAGAGTGTTCAATATTATGAAATTTTCGATAGAAGTGTGTTTGGAGAGGTCATGACTTTAGTTAATGATAATCCCACTATTTTGGAAGAGTGTCAACTTTTCATACATGTGGACCATGAAGAGAATATTTTATATGATCGTTATATTGTTGAATTCCTTCATGATGGTGCTGAAATTTGTTATGAGGGAGGAACATATGCTTGTAGGTATTGCAATAATATCATTTTTTTCTCTCTATGTGTTCAAAGTTTTGAAGTTATGTTTGTTTTGCCCTCCTATGCTAGTTGATTCTCGTTCCCATAAATTGTTTGCTCACAAAATACCTATTCATATGAAGTGGGTTAGACTTAAATGTGTTTTCATGCTATTCACTATGCTCTTTTGCATATCTCAATTACTACTTTTTATGCGAGCATCATTGAAATCATCATGCCTAGCTAGGGGAGTTAAACAATAACGCTTGTTGGGAGGCAACCCAATTTCATTTTTATGCTTTTTTTTGCTTATGTTTTTGAGTGCTTAACACATTATTACCTCTGTAATAATTGTGTTTTCTTGTTTTAATTAGTGTTTGAGCCAAGTAAGACCTTTGGGATGGTCTAGAGTGTTTGCAAGTTGATTTTCCTGAAAAACGAAAACTTTCTCTCTCAGTTCAGGAATTTTGTAAATTCACTCGAACGTCATTTTGATATGAATTTTTGACACAAGATTTATTCATAGATTTAACAGATATTCCTAATTATTCAGAATTTTTGGAGTTACATAAGTATTCTAAGTAAACATATTGCTACAGACTGTTCTGTTTTTGATAGATTGTGTTTTCTTTGTGTTGTTTGCTTACTTTGATGAATCTATGGGTTGTATCGGGGGGTATGAACCATGGAGAAGTTGGAATAAACTAAATATTAAATTAATATAAATAAATAATGAGTTCACAACAGTACCTAAAGTGCTGATTTATTTTTCTTATACTAACGGATCTCATTAGTTTTCTGTTGAGTTTTGTGTTGTGAAGTTTTCAAGTTTTGGGTAAAGATTTGATGGACTATGCAATAAGGAGTGGCAAGATCCTAAGCTTGGGGATTCCAAAGGTACCCCAAGACATATTCAAGGATACAAAAGAGCCTAAGCTTCGGGATGCCCTCGAAGGCATCCCCTTTCTCGTCTTCAATCCAGCGGTAAATTTACTTGAGGCTATATTTTTATTCACCACATGATATGTGTTTTGCTTGGAGCTCCTTGTATGATATGAGTATTTGATTTTTAGTTTGCCACAATCATACTTGGTGCACACATCTTTTGAGAGAGACACGCTGAATCGTGAATTTATTAGAATACTCTTTGTGCTTCACTTATATCTTTTGAGCTAGGCAATGTTGCTCTAGTGCCTCACTTATATCTTTTACACCACGACGGTGTTTTATTTTATAGAAATTATTGAACTATCGTACCTCACTTATATTATTTTGAGATTTCTTTAAAAAGCATGGTAATTGGTTTAGTTTATGAATTTAGTCCTAATTTAATGGGCATCCAAGAAGGATATAATACAAACTTTCATATTAAGTGCATTGAATATGATGAGAAGTTTGATTCCTTGCATATAGTTTCGAGATATGAAGATGGTAATATGAGAGTCATGCTAGTAAGTAATTTTGAATTAGAAGAAATACTTGTGTTAAAGCTTGTGATTCCTGTAGCATGCACGTATGGTGTCGGGACCCCGATCCTAAGCCATAGGAATCCAGCCTGTAACACATCGCATCCCTTTGTGGTCTCACACACGGTTAACTCCACGGCTGCAGCCTTACCTTAGCCGGGACCGTTTGCGTCTTTTGACTCACGTATGCGATAGTGTCGCTAGCAATTCAATGTCAAAGAACCCGGATCGACATGTCTAGTCATAAACCAAAGTGGCAGTTCCGCACAAGGACAGGCATACATGACCCAACAAAGCAGGTGTCGGTCATCAACGAACGTAGACGAGTCGTAGCAAGCTACAAGGACTCCATTAAGTCGCGTGACATTTCCCGAAAGGGGACAGACACAGCAGCTAAGAAGGACACATGCCGGTCAACCAATGTGTCCGGAGCAGTAGCGAACTACCAAGGCTCGTTGGATCACAAAGGGGCATTTCCTTGTAAGGAGTGCTACTAAAGTTCACGACTAGGTATTCGAACCCCATACATATCAAGTAAGACACACGTACGCATGGCATACCGATATGTATAGATACATCGATGGCACCACAACATAACCATAACCATACAAGCTTTATTTAAGAGGCTCGCAAGAGCCACACACATAATATTACACAGTAAGGGTCTCACGGCCCATAATAGCAGTCATACAATACAAGCCAGCGGAAGAGTTATAAACTGTCTGGGTACAGACAGGGCAACTAGTAGGCACGTGGCCTGACTATACTACAGAGCCGACGTAGGGCCAGATCGTAGCTGGGACACCAGCTACTCGTCGTCGTCGATGTCTACGAAGAACCCTCCATTAGGGTCATTAGCAACCTCTGCAACATTTATTAAGCAAACATGAGTACGAAGGTACTCAGCAAGACTTTAGGAGATCTAACTACTCATGCAAGGTATCAAAGAGTATTGTGGGGTTTCATGCGGGAAGCCAGCATTTGACTCGTGGCTAGACAACTTGCTTTTTGAAATTAGTTTTGACAACTTGATTTCCCGCACACGAGTCCACTAACACCACAACAATACACTATCGTGGAATCATTCCGTCTCCATACGGAAATGCCGTCCACGACACTCACGCTTATCTTGACAATTTTATGAGTAGCCATTGAAGTTATCTATGAACAACATATGTCTCCAAGTAGTCCATATCCGCGGACGCGGCTATTCGAATAGATCATAACCCTGCAGGGGTGTACTTCGTCACACACGCTCCCGCCACTTATCGCCATGTGCACGTCATGCACCTCGGCAACCTTCAAGCGGAAGCCCAGCGAGGGAGTCGGCCACGAGCGTTAACCACACTAGTACCTAGTCCAGGTTTATCGCCTATCTGAGAGTAACCCGTACGGATGTCCGGCCGAGGTTTCCGCCACGGCCTCAAACGATGTGCGCAGGGTTCCCAAGCCCACCATCCGGGTGCCACTTGGTACACCGTGCCACTGCCTACCGCATCACGGTCCACCTCTCAGGTCAGCACCATGCACGGCCTCCGGCATTACTATAAACACCAGAAACTACTTGCAACCCCTGGACCGAGTACTACGCGATTAATAGGCCGAGCGGGGTCATATTTCAGGGCCCAGCATGTGGTAGTATCTAGTCTTGGATTACATACACGGAACTCAGTTCCTAAGAACGGTTCCAATGAAACAACCCACCATGTACTCCTACACAGCCTTTCACTGGTACCTTTACCAAATCAAGTTCAACACACAACCTTTGCTCACCGAACACATTCCACATTTCTGTTCATCTCCAAGATGACAGACCATACACAACTCTAAGCATAGCATGCATAGCAGGATAAGGCACACCATAGCTCAAGCAACTACCAGGTATGCTAGGTTGCAAGGTTCGGCTATTTACTGTGACAAGGTTAAGTCATGCAAAGGAAGTGGGTCCAACTATCGTGGCAAAAGCAGTTGAAGCATTTGATACTAATGCAATAAATAGGTGCAGGAGCAAGAACATAGGAGTTATCGGGATGATCAAAAGGGTTGCTTCCCTTGTTGCTCAGAGGAGGAACGATATCCGTCAGACGGATATTCGGTGGAATCCGAGGGTGCGGAGCCCACCGAAATGAATGGCAACATTCAATAACAATCATATGCAATCAAAATGATGCATGAGCATGGCATGAGAATGCAAAGTGATAAGTTATTATAATCAAGATGTTTTAGGTTTAGAGTTGATTTGAATCACATTCGAATAGTAATTCAAACGGGTATTCTCGGATACCGGTTTAATTGATTCGACCTGATGCTCAGATCAACCTAATGTTAACATGCATGAAATGTCATGTTATGGTACTGATTTGTAATTAGGGCAGTGTGTGATCATTGCATATATAATGAAATTTGGATATTTTTGCAAATTCCATTTATAAAGTGATTAAAGAATTGAATTATTCCTTATTTCACAATTTAGGGTCCTGTAACTTTTTCAAACATAGTTGAAAATAGCATAATCAGAATCCTTGAATTTTTCTGATACTTTTTCATATATAATTTATTTTCATTGGAGTTACAGATTAATTTCTATGATTTTTGCAATTTTTAGCAATTTCCTGAATTAGTTTTAAACTGGAAATTCCATTTATTGCATCAGGCTGATGTCAGCAGGTCAGCCGACCTGTTCAGGTCAAACCTGACAGGGGGCCCCACTGGTCAGCCTCTCTGGGACTAATCCCGCGCTGACCAGCCCTAACTGAGGTTTGACTTGGCCTTGGGCCCACTTGTCAGCGAGTGATTAAGTCACTAATCGGCTGGGTTAGCTTGCCACGTCGACCTCCACCGGCGGCGAATTCGTCCTCACCGGCGGGGAGCCTCCGGTGACCACCAGCACGGCGGAGGGGCTCGGAAACGGCGCACAGGGGGCCAAATGCTGCGCGGAGAGCACCAGAGGAACGGCATGTTTCCCGCAGCTTCATTTATGTGCCTAGCCGGGGCTGATCTGGCCGGAGATGACGCCGGCGACGAGCTTGGCGGCGGCCAAGGCTCGGGCGTCATCGGGGTCTTTGAATCAGAGGGATCTACGCTCGGTTCTAAGCTGCTACGGCATCTACGCGTCGTCCTAGAGCTGTTGGTGCCCTCGGAAGGACGAGCTGGACATCGGAGGGCTACCGGCGACGAGCGGCAGCGACGGTCCTCGTCGGGCTCCGGTGAAACTAGAGCTAGAGGGGAGGATCGACGGGGGAAACTTAGGGAAAACGACCGCATGCTCACGGGGAGTGCAGAGCAGAGCTTAGACGGCTCGGGGAAGGCCTAGGGGCGACGAATCGACGGGAGAGGTCCGGCGGCCGTAGGAGGAAGACGACGGCGTTGCGGGCGTTGCAGGGCTCGAGGAGGCTTCGGCTTCTGCAGAGACGACCAGGGCGATGAGGCGGAGCTAATGGCGTGCTCTGGGAGGGGATCCTATGGCCAGGGGCACGGGCAGCTCGAGCTCGAGCTCGGCTCTAATGGCGGCAGCAGGGAGAAGGAGGGGATCCGGGAGGAGGGGAAGAACCGAGGTGGGGAATGGATAGGGGAAGCTCTGGGGAGCTTATCCCCGTCGTCGCCAGCGCGAACCGGCGGCCAGGCAGGCACGCAGGTGCGTGGCCGCGCCGGAGGAGGCGACGGCCACCTCCTGCTGCCTACTGGCGCGAGGGAGGGGACGAGCAGGGAGATGGGCCGGGCCGGGCCAGGCTAGGGCGACAGGTAAGTTTTTTTTCCCATTTTCTCTGTTTTTGTTTTTCTGTTTTGCTATTTATTGCTTTGCTAATTATTTCAGCTCCAAAACAAAAGTAAAAACTATTTTAGACCTCCTGAAATATTTGTTATAATATCCCCACTCATTTCCAAGACTTTCAACATTTTTGGAAAATTATAGTTTCTGATTTCAAATTTTAAATTTGAAACCTGTGGCTTTTGCATTTGTTTAAAATGCTTAAAGTGTCAAGAAAAATAGTTTTCTCCAATGCTCATTTACTTTCATGATTTATCAGAAAGTTTGAACATTTCTTGAGGCCATTTTGGGTTCATTGATTTGAACTAGTTGAAATTTCCTTTAGTTGAAATGGTGGCTAGGTTTTGAGTTTTTCCTTTGCCACTTTGTTGTTTTTGTTGAAACTTCTTAGATGCAAATGCAAAGAAAACATGAGCACAATGCTATCTTGCTTAAGGGTTAGGGATGTGACAACTCACCCCCACTCAAAATAATCTTGTCCCGAGATTTAGAAGTCGTCGGGAATAACGCAGGATACTCAAGTCGGAGACGATCCTCTCTTTCCCAAGTTGCCTCCTTTTCAGAATTATTTGACCACTGAACTTTAAGAAACTTGAGGTTTCGACGTCGAGTGGTACGCTCAGCTTGATCAAGAATACGCACGGGGTATTCTCGGTAAGAAAGGTTATCTTGTAGATCAAGCGTTTCGTGGTCCACTTCACGGATAGGATCCGAAAAGCAACGCCTGAGTTGCGAGACGTGGAAAACATCATGAACCTTGGAAAGATGCGGAGGAAGTTCCAACTGGTAGGCAACTTCTCCTCTTTTGGCAAGAATGCGAAAAGGTCCAATGTAACGAGGAGCCAACTTGCCCTTGATACCGAATCGATGGGTACCCTTCAAAGGTGTAACCCGAAGGTAAGCCTTCTCGTCAACTTCAAAGGTCACGGCCTTATGATGACGATCATATTGGCTCTTTTGACGAGACTGGGCTGTTTTCAACTTTTCACGGATAATGCGAACCTGCTCTTCTGCATCCTGGATCATGTCCGGGCCAAAGAGTTGCCTCTCTCCGGTTTCTGACCAATTAAGAGGGGTTCGACATCTTCGTCCATAGAGAACTTCAAAAGGGGCTTTGCCCAAGCTTGATTGATAACTATTGTTATAAGCGAATTCGGCGAATGGAAGGCACCTCTCCCAATTCATACCGAACGAAATAACACAAGCTCGGAGCATATCTTCTAGAATTTGATTCACTCTTTCTACTTGACCACTTGATTGAGGATGGAAAGCAGTGCTAAAAGATAGGTGAGTCCCCATGGCATTCTGAAAACTTTCCCAGAAGCGAGAAGTAAAGATACTCTCACGGTCCGAGTTAATTTCCAGGGGAACACCATGAAGAGACACTATTCGAGAGATATATAACTCTGCTAGCTGGCTAGCTGTTATACTCTCACGAACAGGAAGAAAATGAGCCACTTTGGAAAGACGGTCAATGACCACAAAGATAGCATTATTTCCTTTCTTGGTCTTGGGAAATCCGGTAATGAAATCCATGCTAACTTTATCCCATTTCCATTCAGGAATAGCTAAAGGTTGAAGGGTGCCAGCAGGCCTTTGATGTTCTGCCTTAACTCGGCGACAAACGTCGCAGTTAGCAACGAACTCAGCAATTTCTCTCTTCATCCTAGTCCACCAGAACCTCTGGCGTAGGTCCTGATACATCTTAGTACTACCGGGATGAATGGTGAGAGGGGAATCATAAGCCTCCTTAAGGATTAACTGCCTTAGATGTGGGTTCTTAGGAACCACTAAACGATTCTGGAAGAACACCACACCTTGATCATTCATGGAAAATTCTTTAGCGTTTCCGCTAGAAATATTCTCCTTGATCTGTGATATACCCTTGTCACGCTTTTGGCCAGCTATAATTTGATCAGAGTAGGCTTCGCCACCAGGGTAGAAAGGAATCCTTGAGGAACAATATGAAGATTCAACTTCCGAAAGTCCTCATGGAGAAGTGGTTGACCTTGTTGTAGCATCAAATTGTTACAATAAGATTTACGACTTAGTGCATCGGCCATAACATTGGCCTTCCCCGGGGTGTAAGTTATCCCTAAGTCGTAATCCGAGATCAACTCAACCCATCGTCTTTGCCTGAGATTCAAATCCGGCTGGGTGAAGATATACTTTAGACTTTGGTGATTAGTGAATATTTCGCAACGATTACCCAAAAGGTAATGTCGCCAGGTTTTTAGTGCATGGACCACAGCTGCAAGCTCAAGGTTATGTGTGGGATAATTATCCTCATGTGGACGCAACTGTCGAGATGCGTATGCGATCACATGACGATATTGCATGAGAATGCAACCTAATCCTTGTCGCGAGGCGTCGCAATAGATAACAAAGTCCTTAGAAAAATCATTGTGGTAGCAACACAAGTGCGGAAGTCAGGCGTCTTTTCAGTTCCTGAAAACTATGCTCACACTGTGGTGTCCACTCGAACTTTTTATCCTTCTTGAGGAGTTCAGTTAGAGGCTTTGCAACCTTGGAGAAATTCTCGACGAAGCGGCGACAATAGCTCGCTAGACCAAGAAAACTCCTAACTTGCTTAACCGATTCAGGTTGAGTCCAATCAAGGACAGCTTGAACTCTCTCGGGATTGACAGCAATACCCTTACCACAGATTACGTGGCCTAGATAGGTCACTTCTGGTAACCAGAATTCACATTTTGAAAATTTGGCATAAAGGCGATGCTCTCGAAGTTTCATCAATACCAACCTTAGATGCTCGGCATGTTCTTGTTCATTCTTTGAGTAGATGAGAATATCATCGAGGTATACTACGACGAATTTATCCAAATACTCCATAAAGATTGAATTCATCAGCCGAGAGAAGGTGGCTGGGGCATTGGTTAATCCGAAGGACATAACGGTGTACTCATATTGGCCATAACGAGTAACAAAAGCCGTTTTTGGAATGTCCCCATTCTTAATCTTGATTTGATGGTATCCCAACCTCAAATCCATTTTGGAGAAGACTGAGGATCCAGCGAGCTGATCGTACAGGTCGTTGATCCTGGGGAGCGGATACTTGTTCTTAATGGTGACCAGGTTAACTGGTCGGTAATCTACAACCATCCGATCCGTTCCGTCTTTCTTCTTGACGAAGAGGACGGGACTAGCCCAAGGAGAAGAGCTAGGACGAATGAAACCTTTGTTCAAGGCCTCATCTAATTGCTTCTTAAGTTCGGCTAGCTCTAGGGGTGCCATCTTATAAGGTCTTCTGGCTATTGGGACAGTTCCCGGAACAAGATCTATCACAAACTCTACATCTCTGTCAGGTGGAATTCCTGGCAGTTCCTCTGGAAAAACATCCGGGAAGTCACGGACTACCGGAATGTCTTCAAGTTCCGGAAGAGGGTTGGCATTTAGGGAATAGAGTTGGCATTTGGCAACTCGAGTAGAGACATTTACTATCTCACCCGAGGGATGGGTAAGCTGGACATTTCTAGATTGAGTATTAATCTTGGCATAGTGAGCTGACATCCTGTCCATGCCCAAGATGATATTAATATCCGAAGATTTCAATGCTATCAATGAGGCTAGAAAAACTAGCCTGTCTACTAGAATTTCATTATCATAGGTTATCCTAGAGGTTTGCCATTTACTACCAGGGGTTTGGACAACCAATGGGGTTGGCATATCAAAAAATGACATGTTATGCAACTGTGCATAACTTTCTGAAATGAAGGAATGAGAAGACCCAGTGTCAAAGAGAACGGACGTTGGGTGATGATTAACAAGAAGCGTACCCAGCATGACGTCGGGATCCTCTGCAGCTTCTTCTGCTGACACATAGTTCACACGGCCACGTGCAGGAGTTGGCTTCACATAAAAAGCTTTGCCCGACTTGGGCTGCCCGACGGACTTTGCGGGTTGCTTGGCACCCACATTCTGAGGACACTCACGGGAATAATGCCCTGGTTCTCCACACTTGTAGCATATCACCTGGTTGGCACGTGGTGCAGCATTGCTAGCTGGACCACCATAAGCTTTTGCTAGAGGGTTGGCCTGATTCGTCTGAGGCGCCACGTAGGATGGCCTCGGAGTGTATCTTGGCGGCACAGAACTGTTTGGAACCCACAGCCTGCGTTTTGGAAACGCGGAACCAGAAGACGAGCCGAAGTCACGGGACTGCTTCCTTGTGGCTTCGAAGTCAGAATGACCAGTCTCCGCACTGATCACTTTGTTGACTAGGGCTTGAAAACTTGCACACTCATGGAGGCGCAGATCACGACGGAGCTCAGGGCTCAGACCCTTACGGAATCTTGCTTGCTTCTTGGCGTCAGTAGACACCTCCTCTGTTGCATAGCGGGCGAGGTTACCGAACTCGCGGCTATAGGCATCCACAGACAACTTGCCCTGAGTGAAGGTACAGAACTCCTCTCTCTTTCTGTCCATCAGGCCCTCTGGAATATGGTGCAGACGAAAAGCTGCACTGAAGTCTGCCCATGTGGCCACTGGTTCAGCGGGACGCATAGCTTCAAAATTCTCCCACCACAGATTGGCGGGTCCCTCCAGGAAATACGCCGCAAAGGTCACCTTGTCGGCCTCAGACACATTTGCAGAGCGAATCTTGCGTGAGATGCTGCACAACCAGTCATCAGCGTCGAGGGGATCGACGGAATGATGAAACTTTGGAGGATTCAGCTTCACAAAGTCATTGAGGGACACTGCAGCATTCCTAGGCTGTCGAGCCGTATTCTGCTCAATACGCTCTAGCAGTCGGTTGGTCTCCCTTTTGTTTCTTTCTGCCTCAAGCATCACTTCTACCAGAGAAGGTGGGTGAGGCAGGTCTTCCTGTGACGCTTGACTACCCTCACCTTGCTCATGAGCAGGGGCACAGTTCAACCTGGTGAACACCATCCTGACAAACAAACTCATAGCTTAGACCAATATCAAATCAATACTGGCTATGGATTAAGAATGTACTGAACACACGGAATGCGGAAATGAATATCCGAACAACATGGTAACAAGCATCTGCTATATATACACCATGGTTCATACACACCCTTACATAGCTCAGTACAACCTTAACCGTAGAGAAAACTGCTGAAATTGTGAAACTACTCATCAGAGGCGTACAAGCTTCCTATACATTATTTATCTAGGCCTCCGGAATTCGTTTCACATTACTACCATACTTCACAAGTCACGCAAGACTGTGAACGTACGGCTACTACCATACTATCCTTCCGCTCACAGCTCAGGCATCCGCATAGAACATCTCATAGAGATTACCTCCATGACCTGGAAGCTCAACCTGCGGATCAGGAAACACTCTAGCCTGAGATCCCTGGGATCCATAAGGACACGGATGTGGCCTTGGTCCCCTGACTGGTGGTAAGAGGGGTCCCCGAAGAGGTGTAACTCCTCCTATAGCTGGCCAGTCAACGTGGGCCGAAAGATGGTTCCTAACAGGGTTCAGCATCCCCATCTCTCCATACCCTGTCTGGACTACCGGTGCCAGCTGCGTCAAAGCTGTCCACAGACGGGCACGGGTAGCATAAAGCTCCATGCGGAGAGCACGAGCATCCTTGTCTCTGTTCTCTAGCATCTCAACAGTGGACTGCAGAAGTGGATCCTCCATAGAAGAATCAAAATAGACTCCACTCAGGTATCCCTCTTCACCAGACTGAGAGGCCGGAACATAGCAGAACTCTGAATTCTGCAGCAGTGCATGTCTCGCTCTCATAATAGTCAGCATTGAATAGGCAGCATCTTGTACTGCCATGTCAATAGTGACTCCCAACCCATAGGACCAATGGATTGGCTTCTCCGCTCCAGGGTAGTCTAGAAATACCCTAACAGTGCAGATGTACTGGCTGTGGTTGAAGTCACGGTACCGTTCCTCTACCGTGTACTCGGGGTACCAGCGGTAACCGCACACCGACATCACCCTGACCAGCATGGCCGTATGACCCGGTACATCAATGCACCTGGTCAAACGTACCACCTGACGAGAAGGACGGCCAGGCATCTGTAAATAGAGAGTAATGCAAAAGCATTAGAGCTCCGAATGAAAAATTGGGCAGCATAACGGCTGTAAATGCTCAAAAACAAATTTGAGACAACCCAAAATGGAATAGCGTAACCACTCAACTATCAAGTTCAATTCTCTGGTCACCAAACTTACGTCCTGCTTCCTAGGAATAAAAGAAACCCAATATCTCTCAACCCGTAGTCCTATAAGCTACCGATCGGAAACACGAGCCTAGGAGAAGATGAGAAATCTAGTCCTTAATTCCCGCGGAAAAGACGAGGATGACCAGGATAGAATATCTTGAGAAGAGAACAAGAGTGTTACGTTCCCTTCCACAAACAATTCCCCTATATATAACTAAGAAATTCTAGACTCAACTTCGACCAGTTTGGCTTAGTAATCCTACAGTCAGTCAGGCTCTGATACCAACGCTGTCGGGACCCCGATCCTAAGCCATAGGAATCCAGCCTGTAACACATCGCATCCCTTTGTGGTCTCACGCACGGTTAACTCCACGGCTGCAGCCTTACCTTAGCCGGGACCGTTTCCGTCTTTTGACTCACGTATGCGATAGTGTCGCTAGCAATCCAATGTCAAAGAACCCGGATCGACATGTCTAGTCATAAACCAAAGTGGCAGTTCCGCACAAGGACAGGCATACATGACCCAACAAAGCAGGTGTCGGTCATCAACGAACGTAGACGAGTCATAGCAAGCTACAAGGACTCCATTACGTCGCGTGACATTTCCCCAAAGGGGACAGACACAGCAGCTATGAAGGACACATGCCGGTCAACCAATGTGTCCGGAGCAGTAGCGAACTACCAAGGCTCGTTGGATCACAAAGGGGCATTTCCTTGTAAGGAGTGCTACTAAAGTTCACGACTAGGTATTCGAACCCAATACATATCAAGTAAGACACACGTACGCATGGCATACCGATATGCATAGATACATCGATGGCACCACAACATAACCATAACCATACAAGCTTTATTTAAGAGGCTCGGAAGAGCCACACACATAATATTACACAGTAAGGGTCTCACGACCCATAATAGCAGTCATACAGTACAAGCCAGCGGAAGAGTTATAAACTGTCTGGGTACAGACAGGGCAACTAGTAGGCACGTGGCCTGACTATACTACAGAGCCGACGTAGGGCCAGATCGTAGCTGGGACACAAGCTACTCGTCGTCGTCGATGTCTACGAAGAACCCTCCATTAGGGTCATTAGCAACCTTTGCAACATTTATTAAGCAAACATGAGTACGAAGGTACTCAGCAAGACTTTAGGAGATCTAACTACTCATGCAAGGTATCAAAGAGTATTGTGGGGTTTCATGCGGGAAGCCAGCATTTGACTCGTGGCTAGACAACTTGCTTTTTGAAATTAGTTTTGACAACTTGATTTCTCGCACACGAGTCCACTAACACCACAACAATACACTATCGTGGAATCATTCCGTCTCCATACGGAAATGCCGTCCACGACACTCACGCTTATCTTGACAATTTTATGAATAGCCATTGAAGTTATCTATGAACAACATATGTCTCCAAGTAGTCCATATCCGCGGACGCGGCTATTCGAATAGATCATAACCCTGCAGGGGTGTACTTCGTCACACACGCTCCCGCCACTTATCGCCATGTGCACGTCATGCACCTCGGCAACCTTCAAGCGGAAGCCTAGCGAGGGAGTCGGCCACGACCGTTAACCACACTAGTACCTAGTCCAGGTTTATCGCCTATCTGAGAGTAACCCGTACGGAACTCCGGCCGAGGTTTCCGCCACGGCCTCAAACGATGTGCGCAGGGTTCCCAAGCCCACCATCTGGGTGCCACTTGATACACCGTGCCACTGCCTACCGCATCACGGTCCACCTCTCAGGTCAGCACCATGCACGGCCTCCAACATTACTATAAACACCAGAAACTACTTGCAACTCCTGGACCGAGTACTACGCGATTAATAGGCCGAGCGGGGTCATATTTCAGGGCCCAACATGTGGTAGTATCTAGTCTTGGATTACATACACGGAACTCAGTTCCCAAGAACGGTTCCAATGAAACAACCCACCATGTACTCCTACACAGCCTTTCACCGGTACCTTTACCAAATCAAGTTCAACACACAACCTTTGCTCACCGAACACATTCCACATTTCTGTTCATCTCCTAGATGACAGACCATACACAACTCTAAGCATAGCATGCATAGCAGGATAAGGCACACCATAGCTCAAGCAACTACCAGGTATGCTAGGTTGCAAGGTTCGGCTATTTACTGTGACAAGGTTAAGTCATGCAAAGGAAGTGGGTCCAACTATCGTGGCAAAAGCAGTTGAAGCATTTGATCCTAATGCAATAAATAGGTGCAGGAGCAAGAACATAGGAGTTATCGGGGTGATCAAAAGGGTTGCTTGCCTTGTTGCTCAGAGGAGGAACGATATCCGTCAGACGGATATTCGGTGGAATCCGGGGGTGCGGAGCCTACCGAAATGAATGGCAACATTCAATAACAATCATATGCAATCAAAATGATGCATGAGCATGGCATGAGAATGCAAAGTGATAAGTTATTATAATCAAGATGTTTTAGGTTTAGAGTTGATTTGAATCACATTCGAATAGTAATTCAAACGGGTATTCTCGGATACTGGTTTAATTGATTCGACCTGATGCTCAGATCAACCTAATGTTAACATGCATGAAATGTCATGTTATGGTACTGATTTGTAATTAGGGCAGTGTGTGATCATTGCATATATAATGAAATTTGGATATTTTTGCAAATTCCATTTAAAAAATGATTAAAGAATTGAATTATTCCTTATTTCACAATTTAGGGTCCTGTAACTTTTTCAAACATAGTTGAAAATAGCATAATCAGAATCCTTGAATTTTTTTGATACTTTTTCATATATAATTTATTTTCATTGGAGTTACAAATTAATTTCTATGATTTTTGCAATTTTTAGCAATTTCCTGAATTAGTTTTAAACTGGAAATTCCATTTATTGCATCAGGCTGACGTCAGCAGGTCAGCCGACCTGTTCAGGTCAAACCTGATAGGGGGCCCCACTGGTCAGCCTCTCTGGGACTAATCCCGCGCTGACCAGCCCTAACTGAGGTTTGACTTGGCCTTGGGCCCACTTGTCAGCGAGTGATTAAGTCACTAATCGGCTGGGTTAGCTTGCCACGTCGACCTCCACCGGCGGCGAGGTCGTCCTCGCCGGCGGGGAGCCTCCGGCGACCACCAGCACGGTGGAGGGGCTCGGAAACGGCGCACAGGGGGCCAAATGCTACGCGGAGAGCACCAGAGGAACGGCACATTTCCCGCAGCTTCATTTCTGTGCCTAGCCGGGGCTGATCTGGCCGGAGATGACACCGGCGACGAGCTTGGCGGCGGCCAAGGCTCGGGCGTCATCGGGGTCTTTGAATCAGAGGGATCTACGCTCGGTTCTTAGCTGCTACGGCATCTACGCGCCGTCCTGGAGCTGTTGGTGCCCTCGGAAGGACGAGCTGGACATCGGAGGGCTACCGGCGACGAGCGGCAGCGGCGGTCCTCGTCGGGCTCCGGTGAAACTAGAGCTAGAGGAGAGGATCGACGGGGGAAACTTAGGGAAAACGACCGCATGCTCACGGGGAGTGCAGAGCAGAGCTTAGACGGCTTGGGGAAGGCCTGGGGGCGACGAATCGACGGGAGAGGTCCGGCGGCCGGAGGAGGAAGACGACGGCGTTGCGGGCGTTGCAGGGCTCGAGGAGGCTTCGGCTTCTGCAGAGACGACCAGGGCGACGAGGCGGTGCTAATGGCGTGCTCTGGGAGGGGATCCTATGGCCAGGGGCATGGGCAGCTCGAGCTCGAGCTCGGCTCTAATGGCGGCAGCAGGGAGAAGGAGGGGATCCGGGAGGAGGGGAAGAACCGAGGTGGGGAATGGATAGGGGAAGCTCTAGGGAGCTTATCCCCGTCGTCGCCAGCGCGAACCGGCGGCCAGGCAAGCACGCAGGTGCGTGGCCGCGCCGGAGGAGGCGGCGGCCACCTCCTGCTGCCTACTGGCGCGAGGGAGGGGACGAGCGGGGAGATGGGCCGGGCCAGGCTAGGGCGACAGGTAAGTTTTTTTTCCCATTTTCTCTGTTTTTATTTTTCTGTTTTGCTATTTATTGCTTTGCTAATTATTTCAGCTCCAAAACAAAAGTAAAAACTATTTTAGACCTCCTGAAATATTTGTTATAATATCCCCACTCATTTCCAAGACTTTCAACATTTTTGGAAAATTATAGTTTCTGATTTCAAATTTTAAATTTGAAACCAGTGGCTTTTGCATTTATTTAAAATGCTTAAAGTGTCAAGAAAAATAGTTTTCCCCAATGCTCATTTACTTTCATGATTTATCAGAAAGTTTGAACATTTCTTGAGGCCATTTTGGGTTCATTGATTTGAACTAGTTGAAATTTCCTTTAATTGAAATGGTGGCTAGGTTTTGAGTTTTTCCTTTGCCACTTTGTTGTTTTTGTTGAAACTTCTTAGATGCAAATGCAAAGAAAACATGAGCACAATGCTATCTTGCTTAAGGGTTAGGGATGTGACATATGGTGAACTGTTATGTGATGAAGTCGGAGCATGATTTGCTTAATGATTGTCAACCTTTGTGTGGAGGTCGGGATCGCGCGATGGTTAACTCCTACCAACCCTTCCCCTAGGAGCATGCGTCTAACACTTTGCTTTGATAACTAATAGGATTTTTCAATAAGTATGTGAGTTCTTTATGACTAATATTGAGTCATGGATTATACGCACTCTCACCCTTCCACCTTTGCTAGCCTCTCTAAGTACCGCACAACTTTCGCCGGTACATTAAACCCACCTTCCTTAAAACAGCCACCATATAGTTTCCTCAAAACAGCCACCATATATACCTACTATGGCATTTTCATAGCCATTCCGAGAAATATTGCCATGCAACACCACCATCCCATTTTTATGACACACACCATCACTTCCATACTACTTATAGAGTCATATTTTGTTCTAGATATCGAGTTGTAATCTTTGAGTTATAAGTAAATAAAAGTGTGATCATTTGCATTATTAGAGCATTGTCCCGTGTGAGAAAAGGATGATGGAAGCTATGATTCCCTCACAAGTTGGGATGAGTCTTCGGACTTTACAAAAAATAAAAGAGGCCAGCGAAGCCCATAAAAAATAAAAGAGGCCAAAGAAGCCCACCAAAAAAAGAAAAAAAATGAGAGAAAGAGAGAAGGGACAATGCTACTATCTTTCTCCACACTTGTACTTCACAGTAGCACCATATTATTCATAGAGAGTCTCCTATTTTATCACTTTCATATAACTAGTGGAATTACATCTTTTGCACAACCACTTAGTTTCCTTTTTGAGCTTTCATACACTTATAGCTCTAGTGCATTTGTTGCATAGCAATCCCTACTCACTCACATTGATATCTATTGATGGGCATATCCATAGACCCATCTCCCACTTCTTGCACGCAAACACCATTTGGAGACATTCGAGTCATGGACAACGAGAGCTCTTGCACCTTTATGTTCTTACTTTGCTAATTTCAATACTAAATATAGATTCTTGCTTGTTATTGTCTTGACTTGAATTGCATATCTTACTTGCTTTACTTTGAAGTTCTTATATGTGTGTTAGCATGTCACCGCAGAAATTATTTGTGTTATCATTTACCTACTCAAGGACGAGCAGGAATTAAGCTTGGGGATGTTGATACGTCCCAAAATTATCAATAATTTCTGTTTGTTCTATGCTCTTTTGGGTGACATTGTTATATGTTTTGCTACACTTTTATACCTTTTTACACATATTTGGACTAACCTACTAACTCAGTTCACCGAGTGCCAGTTTCTGTCTGCTGATGTCTTTTAATTGCAGGAACTTTACCAAAATTTTCAGAGCCCCAAAAATCCTGAGAAAAGTATATAAAAATCAGCGTGACGGAAGCTTCATGAAGTAGCAAGGTGGGCCAGAGGGGAACCAGGCCTCACCCAAGCGGCCACCTGGCATGGGCCCCCTCCTGGCGTGCCACTAGGTCGCCTGGGCGGCTGGTCCACCCCCCGGTGCCCTCCTTTGGCCTATATTTACCCCTCGGATGGAAAACCCTTAAGATATATATTCATAATCGCGAATTTCTCCACCATTCTGCCGCCACAGCGCTTCCGAGATCGGGAGCGCCAGAAGACCTCTTCCCGAGACCCTACCGGAGGGAGTATTGACCTCCGGGAGCTTCTCCACCACCATAGACGCTTCTAGGACGTGCCGTGAGTAATCCTCCTTGGACCATGAGTCCATGACCAGTAGCTATGTGATGTCTTCTCTCCAATCTTGTGCTTCAATGCTTAGCCCTTCTGAGCTGCCCTACATGATCAAGGCATCTATGTAATTTACGTGACGTTGCTATGCTGAGTTTGCTGGGATCCGATGGATTATGAAATTATGTTCAGATTGTGATGAGTTATATATTTGGTTCTCCTTTTATATTATGTTCTTGAGTAATTAATGCATGTTCTCCGTTGCTTTTTATTGCTTTGGCCGAGTAGTATATTGTAACTCCAAGAGGGAGCGTTATGCATGATTGTGGTGCCCCCTGATGTCTAGCTTGAGTGACAGAAACATGAGACTAGGTGATGTGATGTTGCCCCCATGGAGAAAACAACGGTCCTTGTGACCATGGTTGCAAGGATTGTTTACCTTACGCAAAGTTCGCTAATGCAGTTGTCCATTGCTTTGAGTTTACACTTTGGGTGGGGCTCGCAACTTAATACGAGCGAGATGTTCTCGATAGATATCTCAAGGTGGATGATTAGAGCGTAGATGCTGATGGATAAACAATCTACTTGCCTTGGCGTACTGCCCTTTACTTTTGAGCCTCTAACTTTCTAGTAGCATGATTAGCATTGCGGTGCGTTTATAATTCTGTCAATTGCCCAGCTGTAATTTGTTTACCCAGCATAGTTGCTTGTCGTCTTTTGGGAGAGAGACATCACTAGTGAACATCATGCGACTATGGTCCATATTACCACCATTGTTTACGCCTCCATCATTTACTGCTTTTATTTACTTTTCCGTTGCAATCACTATCGCTATTCCCGCTTGTGTTTTGATCCTTTGCAAACTACAAGGCCGGAGAGATTGACAACCTCTCTGAACTCGTTGGGAGCAAAGTTATTTGTTGTGTGTGCAGGTCCACGTCTTCTGCTAGCGCCAGAGCAGCAGACACCTACTTGTTGATCCTAGGAGTCCTCTTGGTTCGATAAACCTTGCAGTCCCCGTGTAAGGGAAATCTGCTACTCACTACATCTCAACCTTCCACTTGTGGTAACCAACGAGGGGTGAGAAGTATATCCATCAACTCGTCATCAGTATGCTTGAAGTATTATTGTTTTTATGTCAATATGAGCTTTTGTTTTGAATCTTATGGATCTGAATATTCATGACACAATAGAGAATATTACATGGACAAAAATGTTAGGTCGCATTCCACATCAAAAAATCTGTTTTTATCATTTACCTACTCGAGGTCGAGCAGGAATTAAGCTTGGGGATGCTTGATACGTCTCCAACGTATCTATAATTTTTGATTGTTCCATGTTATTATATTATCTGTTTTGGATGTTTTATATGCATTAATATGTTGTTTTATATTACTTTTGGGACTAACCTATTAATCTAGAGCCTAGTACCAGTTTCTGTTTTTTTCATGTTTTTGAGTATTGCAGATAAGGAATATTAAACGGAGTCCAAACGGAATAAAATCTCTAGAATGATTTTTCTTGGACTTGAAGAAACCGAGAAGACTTGGAGTAGGGGGCAAGACACCTGTCGGGAGGCCACAAGCCTGCAGCGCCCCCCCCCCCTAGGGCGCGCCCCCTGGCTTGTGGGTCCCTACAGGTCCCCTAACCCTATTCTCCGGCCTATAAATTCCCAAATATTCCCCCATTGCTAAAGAGAGCCATGAAAATACTTTTCCGCCGCCGAGAGCCTCTGTTCCCATGAGATCCAATCTCGGAGCCTTTTCCGGTAATCTGCAGAGAGGGAATTGATCACGGAGGGCATCTACATCAACTCCATTGCCCCTCTGATGATGCATGAGTAGTTCACCATAGACCTACGGGTCCATAGCTAGTAGCTAGATGGCTTCTTCTCTCTCTTTGATCTTCAATACCATGTTCTTCATGATCTTCATGGAGATCTATTCAATGTAATACTCTTTTGCGGTGTGTTTGTCGAGATCCGATGAATTGTGAGTTTATGTTCAGATTATCTATGAATATCATTTGAATCTCTTCTAAATTCTTATATGCATGATTTCAAATCTTAGCAAGTCTTTTCGATTTATTGGTTTGGTTTGGCCAACTAGATTGGTAATTCTTGCAATGGAGAAGTGCTTAGTTTTGGGTTCAATCTTGCGGTGTCCTCACCTAGTGACATAGTAGGGGTAGCGAGGCACGTATCGTATTGTTTCCATCATAAAAAGATGGGGTTTTCATCATATTGCTTGAGTTTATCCCTCTACATCATGTCATCTTACTTTATGTGTTACTCTGTTCTTCATGAACTTAATACTCTAGATGTAGTAGATGCAGAATCTGTTTTGGTCTACTTGACACGGACGTGATGCCTATATGCATAATCATTGCCTTGGATATCTTCATAATTATTCGCTTTTCTATCAATTGCTCGACAGTAGTTTGTTCACCCACCATACTATTTTCCTTTATGAGAGAAGCCTCTAGTGAAACCTATGGCCCCCGAGTCTATTTTCCATATTATACTTTCAGATCTATACACCAAAAATATCTTGCTGTAATTTATTTACTTTGTTTTCGCAATATTTTATATCTATCTCTATCAGGTCTAATCCTTGCAAATAACTCTGAAGGGATTGACAACCCCTTTTTAGCATTGGTTGCAAGTGTTTGATTGTTTGTGTAGGTACTACTATTGGGACCTTGCTTGTTCCTTCTACTGGATTGATACCTTTATTCTCAAGAAATTGAGGGAAATACTTATCTACTTTGCTGCATCACCCTTTCCTCTTCAAGGAAAAACCTACGAAAGCTCAAGAAGTAGCACTATGTATAGTAGAAATATATTTTTATAGCCTAAGTAAATAAGAACAGGGAGGTTACAAGTAATAAAAGTGAGCATAAATGGTATTGCAATGCTTGAAAATAAGGCCTAGGGTTCATACTTTCACTAGTGCAATCTCTCAACAATGCTAACATAATAGAATCATATGGTTATCCCTCAATGTGCGACAACGAATCACACCAAATTTCATAAGTAGAGGAGAATATAAGATGAAAATGTTGCAGGCAGTGAACCATCTCAAAATTGTCGTTTCCGATCAATCCATTGAGCTATTCCTATAAGTGTCACAAATAGCCCTAGAGTTCATACTAGAATAACACCTATGATACATATCAATCAACCTTAATGTCACCTAGGTACTCCAATGTCACCTCAAGTATCCATGGGTTAATTATTCGTCATGCATAAAACAATTGTATTCAATCGTATTCAATCCAACATAGAAAAATTCCAAGAGTCCCACAAGATATCTATCTGAGAAAGTAGGAGAAGAATGTGTATCAACCCCTATGAATAGATTACCCCAATGCCACCTCGGGGATCTACAAGTTAAGTACCAAAACATATATCAAGTAGTGAATCAATAGAACACCCCATTGTCACCGCGGGTATCCACATGCAAGACATATATCAAGTGATCTCAAATCTAATATTCAATTCATCACATCAAGATAGCAAGGGACAAACACCATATGATCCAACTATATTAACAAAACTCCTCATACATCAAGATCGTGACATCTCAAGAACGCGCGAGAGAGAGAAAGAGATCAAACATATAGCTACTTGTACATACCCTCGACCCCGATTGTGAAATGCTACCTCATCATCATGGACATCACCGGGATGATGAAGATGGCCTCTGGTGATGATTGCCCCTCCGACAGGGTGACGTAATAGGGCTTCATATGACTTTTCTTCGCTACAAAGGCTTGCGGCGGCGGAACAGAAGTTCTAGATTAATTTCCGAGGGTTTGTCTATATGTCTAATTTCAGCGTTGGAATCATGTCAACCGGAGTCACGAGGTAGTCCCAAGCCATGAGGGCGCCCCCAGGGGCGTGCTGCCCTGTCTAAAATGTTTACACGGTACTTTCATACAAATTCTTTAGCCTATCCTAAATAATCAAAACTTTGGAGTTATAGAAGTACACTTTTGAAATGAATTGCTACACAATATTCTATTTGGACAGATTGTAGTCATAGTTTTGTTATCTACTTATCCTTGAGTTTTCATGGCTTATATTGATGGATATAAAATGTGGAAATAATAGTATACAGTACCTAATATTTGAAAATTATTATGCAACTTGTCTTGGCAGTACATGAAGTGTTGATTTATTCTTATGTCTACTAACCTATCTCACGAGTTCTTTTCAAGTTTTGTGTGAAGTTTTTGAGACTTAGGTGAAACCGGGATATGACAGGATTAAACGAAATACAAAAGCTCAAGCTTGGGGATGCCCAAGGCACCCCAAGGAAATATTACAAGAAGTCTCAAGCATCTAAGCTTGGGGATGCTACGCATCCTACCTCTCTTCTTCAACAACTATCGGTTAGCCTACGTTGGTCCTAAGTTTTCATTTGTTCACATGATGTGCTATTCTTGGAGTATTTTTGTTTCCTATTTGAATAAATTCTCAGATCTGAAAATCTTTATTGAGAGACAAGCCTCACATAACTACTTAATTATTTAACTACTCATTGATCTTCACTTATATCATTTTGATAGTAGCTTGATGTTCACTCTTGTGCTTCACTTATATATTTTGGAGAGTAGTTTGATGTTCACTCTTGTGCTTCACTTATATCCTAAGAGAAAATGTTGAATGAATTGAAAGTTATAAATGTGAAAAATTGTATTATTCATATGCTTGTCCCATGGGGAGTAATGACTTCACATGCTAGGAGTATAAGCGGTAAAATTTATTAGAAGTTAGCAAACATCGCATTGGTCACTTGAACAATTCATGAAAGATTATTGAAGGAAGAGAGATTTCAGATATAAATATACTATCATGGACATCTTCTATGATTGTGAGCTCCCATTAATTATTTTCAAACTTGATCAAGTAGTTTATGTTGGACAAGGAAGACAACATAATGGTTAGTTTTTTTATATTCACATAGAAGTTATATTGTCATGGATCTTCTAACATGTGGTGCTTGCTTAGGATCTTTGGCTAGCCAAAAATTCGTACTAAGTAGAGATACTACTTGTGCATCCAAAAATCCTTAAACCCAGTTTCTTGCCATGAGAGTCCATCATATCTACCTATAGATTGAATAAGATCCTTCAAGTAAGTTGTTATCGATGAAAAAAGCAATAAATTTTGCTCCTAAATATGTATGATCTTTTATTGGAAGGGAAAATAAGCTTTGTATGAAATTGTGATGGTGAAGAAATAAAAATGACGGACTGCATAATTAATAAAGGTTTCTATAACAAGGTGCAATATAAAGTGGCGTTCCTTTCCACTAAGAGTTTGCACATCCAAAAATAAAAAAACTCATGACATCCTATGCTTCCCTTTGCGAAGGGCCTATATTTTACTTTTACGTATTTACTTTTATGCAAGAGTCAATAATGTTCATCCCTATTCCAATCTATTAATTCTTTAGTTGGCAGGCATCATGTGGTAGGGAACGATCCAAGCACATATATCCACTTGAATATATGTGATCACTATTTGTTTTTAAAATATGCTTTGAGTGTCAGCAGTCGTGGAAGACTAAATGATAGTTGAAAATGTGGAATTTTCTAAATCAAAGCTCTTACATAGACCCTTCCAAAAAATAAGATGAATTGTAATTGTTTGATGACTGAGAACATAGTTTGTTGGTTTTCAAGAAAGTTTGTGGTCTATACTTTAAACATGTGAATAGCCTGTTACTTGATCATGAGAAGTTTTATGAGAAAAGAGTTAATGTTTATGATGCCAGAAAGACTAACTGAAATTACCATTGACCAAACTTATATACTATGCTACCATTCACACTTCATAAATTACTTGTTTTATCATTTACCTACTCGAGTACGAGTAGGAATTAATTTGGGGGATGCTGATACGTCTCCAACATATCAATAATTTATGAAGTATTCATGCCATATTTACCTATGTTTACAATACTTTTATATGGTTTTTATGCACTTTATATGATCTAATTGGAACTAACCCAGACTAACGTTGTTTTCAACAGAATTACCGTGGTGTTCTTTTGTGTAGAAAATAAAAGTTCTCGAAATTACCCGAAACTTTTTGCTGAGTTTTTCTTGAACAAATAAAAGTGGAGCAAAGAACCACCGGAGGGGTCCCACCAGGTGCCCCCAAGCCAACAGGGTGTGCCTAGGGGTGGTCATGCCCTGGTGGCTTGGGACCACCTCGTGGCTCCGTTTGACGTAATTCCAACAGTGGAAAATTCTATATATTGGGAAACACCCAGAAGTTAACCTAGAACTTCCACTCCTCCGTCACAAGCCTTCGTATTAAAGAAAACACATCTGGATCCCTATTCCAGCACCTTGTTCGAAGGGTGAATCATCATCGATGACCATCCTCATCATCCTGGTGGTCTCCATGACGAAGAGGGAATAGTTCACCCTCAAGCCTAAGGGTATGTACTCTCCCTTGCTATATTGATGTGATGAATATGGTGGTTTTCCCTTGCTATATAGTTGGATCATATGGTGGTTTTCCCTTGCTATATTGATGTGATGAATTGAATCTTTCCCTTTGAGATTTTGTTATGTCAGATTGAATATTGTATTTGAGATCACTCGATGTATGTCTTGCATGTGGATACCCATGGTTACTGGGTGTTCTATTGATTTACTTGATATATGTTTTGGTACACAACTTGCGGTTTCACGTGGTGACAATGGGGTAATACATGCATATGGGTTGATACACGTTCTTGTCCTACTTTCTTCGATAGAAATCTTGGGATAGTCTTTGAAGTTCTGTGTGTTGGATTGAATATGATGAATCTGAAGTTGTTTGATGCATGTCGAATAATTAACCCACGAATACTTGAGGTGACATTGGAGTATCTAGGTGACATTAGGGTTGATTGATGTGTATCATAGATGCTATTCTAGTATGAACTCTAGGGTTGTTTGTGAAACTTATAGAAATAGCTCATTAGATTGATTGGAAAGAATAGCTTTGAGGTGATTCTACTACCTACAGCAAATTAATCTTATGTTCTCCGCTAGATATGAACATTGAAGTAATACTTTGTCGCACGATGATGGATGATCATATGATTCTATTATGTTAGCATTGTTGAGAGATTGCACTAGGGAAAGTATGAACCCTAGGCCTTATTTCTAAGCATTGCAACACCACTTATGCTCACCTTTACTACTTGTTACCTTGTGGTTTTTTATATTTTCATATTACAAAAACCTATAGAAAGAAGTACAAATACCCCCCTGAACTGATAGATTCTGAATAGATCACCCCCCCAACCACAAAACTGGAATCTTAATCCCCTGGACTAACAAATCCAAGGAAAATCACCCCTTGAGGCCGTTTTGGTGGTTTTGAGCACCTAGTTTTGCATACTTGGCAGGGGCAGTTGAGCACTTTAATTGAGGGGGTTGACACATCGATAATACTTGGTCTAATTCGCCCCTCCCCTGCTAGGGTTCATCCTCAGTCCCCATTCCCCTTTTCTCTCTTCTGCTCATCCTTCTCCGCCATGGAGAGCTCGAGCTCTTCTCGCGGTTCATCCTCCTGTAGTAACCGATATTGTTTGGGCCCGCCAATCCCATACAGAGAGCACCCAATGGATTACGAGCCATCGATTAATTGCGAATAGGAATCTAAAATGCCAAGGTGGATTTCATGGAGTGATGACAACCCTGGAAGAAGATATCACAAGTGCAGGTTTCGACAGGTATTATTTTTGAAACATTTTTCTTATTCCATTTGATTGGCCCTGTTTTGGTTGCTCATATTGGATCCTTTGTTGAAATTGCACAAGATTGGTGGCACTGGTGGTTGTGACTTGTACTACTGGTTGGATGATCCGACAACACCATATTTCAGGCGGCTTATTATGGACCTACGCAATGTTGTATGGGAGAAGAGGGAGGAGAACAAGAGGCTGATGGAAGATCTATTGAAAGAGAGGTTTGAGAAGTTGGAGTTGCAAAAACTGCACGAGAAGATTGACATCCAAGCTACTGAAATCAAGACACTCAAGATGAAGATCCAGTGTGATGCAGGGCTGTTTAGAAAGATCTTATGGTTTTTTCATGTTGCATTTGCAATGGTTTTGTTCTTTTGCATTTGCTCGATGTCAGGATAATGAGATTGTATCTATGCAGTAGTGTTGCTATGTATGAATTTCAGTATGTTGTTTCAAGAACCTTTGGAGCTGAGATGCAATAACAGACTCAGTTTCATGAAAAATAGCAGTTGAAATTGTAGTAACCCAACACAGGAAATTGCACCAGAATTTGACAATGGCATATTGTTCTTCCATTGAAATAGCTCTGTCATTCATCATCCACCATAACTAAATTCAACATGAGCATAAGGACATAATGCAGCAGTTTTGCACTGCCATTCAGCATCCACCATAACTAAGGTTTACATGAGCAAAAGCACATAATTAAAGATGAAGTTTTACATCAACAAAAGCTCAGGCTTATCACTGATGCTACACTTCACCAATGATCTGATTCATAGGCAAACTACCCCCTCCTTCCTGTTAGAAGCCACTCCAACCTCCCATCACCATAAGCTGTAATATTTGATGTGCTTGGCTGAGAGTTCGAAGCCCTGGGAGCCACAAATGGTCTTGGTGTTGGTGCTGTCCTGGGAGCCCTTGGAGGTGGTGCATTCCTTGGAGCTGCTGGAGGTGGTGCACCCCTTGGAGCTGCTGAAAGTGTTGTTTCCCTTGGAGCTGTTGTGAACTCTGTGATGGCTGGGATGTGGGTGGTTGTGAACTTGTTGTTGGCTCAGAGGATGGTCCTGCTTGCTGAGATGATTTTTTGCTTTTTTTTGCTTGCTTTCCTGGTATTTTTTGGTGCCTGGTCCTACAAAGCATCAACAACAATAGTGCATTAGTACATCACAAAGAATTATAGAATGGCAACAACAAAACGGCAGCAACAATACAAAGATACCTGAGGCATGCCTGCAACTTGTGACTTTGCTCTGCTTCTCTTTGTTGCCTTTACATAGTTGTCGTCCTGGGTTTTTTCTAAATGCTTCCTCTTATTGTGTTGTGTACTGCCACATACTAAACATGTCATCTTAACTCCTTTTCTTGAAATTTTGTTGCTTTTGGGCTTCTCCTGCTCCTCTGAAGTTCTTTCTGTCTTCTTCCTTCCAGGCTTGTTGTTAACTCTAACAGGAAGGTTTGGTCTAGGGTTTGTGGATACAGGTCAACTCTCTTTGCCCTCTACTTGTTGTAGCACATGGTCATAAATCTTTTTATATGTGCTGATGAAGTAACAAGGTGCAATGAAGTCATCAAGGCTCAAACCTTTAGTGTATATTGCACTAATTGCATGACAACAAGGCAATCCAGAGAGCTCCCAATATCTGCATGAGCAAGTCCACATGTCAAGGTTAACTATAAATCTTCGGTAATCACCTTCCTTCACTTCAAATCCTTCTTTGTCATTCCATAGCACATTGCATCTTCAAAATCTCTTTATGTTTAGCTGTAACTTTTTGAAAATATTAGGGCATATTGTTCCACTCCACTTCTCAGGTTTTGCCCTATTTTCTTGAATTCTAGCCATGACCTTCTTTCTTATGATATCATGACTAGTAATCATAGGATAAAACCTTGCTCTCATGATGGAGTTGTTTAATGACTCAAAAATTTATTTATTTCACAGAATCACAATATGAGCCAAGTTTGAAAAAAGCCCTGATTCAGTGTTCAGGATTGGTTTTCATAATATCTTGTGCCCCCTCTACTGTTTTTTGAGCTAGCATGGCTTTATGATAGTTGAATCATGTTTTGTCAGAGGCTTTTGCACCTGCCCATAAAATTTTTTGATGGATCTTCTCCCTGTGCTGCTTTCTCCAGTTTGCATAAATGTGCCTAGCACACATTCTATGCTCTGCTTGTTGACATATTTCATTTACTGCTCTCATGAGGCACTTCTGCTGGCCAGAGATGAAAACTCAGCCATCACCATGATGATTAATCTGAATGTCCTTCTCAAGAAATGACAGAAACTAGTACCAGCCTTCATAACTCTCAACCTCAACAGTTGCCCATGCAATTGGATACATTTGGTTTTTGGCATCTCAACAGTTGCACCTCAACAGTTGTACCTCAACAGGTGTCTTGCAACCATCTAGACAGACAGACATCCTCTCAAATACATGTCTATCATGTACATCAGGGTCCAATGTGACTGCAACAGTACTTCCAGGATTGCTCCTAAGTAACTCCAGGTGGTAGTCAAATACTCTAGAATACTCACCATTAGTTGAATCTATGAGCTTTTCCATTACAAGCTTCTTTGCCCTCTTGCATTTGGATATGTTTACATCAGCTAGCATATCTTCTAGTACAGTCTCTTGCATTTTATCCACTCTCCAAGTTGGGTTATCTCTGATTTGTCTGAAATATTTCCTAGCAATCACAGTACTTGTCACCAACTTATTATCTCTTCTAGGCACACAAGTATGGACATTGTTGTACGTGTGAACTATCAACCAGTCAGATTTGTTGTTTATTGACCGATATATACTCCAATTGCAACCTTTCGAGCTACACTTGGCACTCACTCTCTTCTTCTCATCTTTGGGAAATATCAAAAGATGGAAATTCTTCAGTCCATATTTAACCAAAGCATTTTTGAATTCTCTGCTATCTGAAAAAGCCATGCCAACCTCAAACTGGAGTGCATCTAAGTGTCATCATACACCTTATGGTTTGTGTTTCTCCTTCTGACATCATTAGCCTCTCCATCACTAGCCTCATCATAAGAGAGATCATCATCACTTTCAAAATAAGGAGTGTCATCTGCATCATCATCTAGCTTATAGGTTTCTAGTACAATGAAATCCTCATGAACATTACAAGTTGTTGCTTCTTCCTCCCTAAGCATCTTCTTTCTCTTTTTCAACTTGAACTCTATGGCATATCTCTACTATTAAAGGGGGATCTGCCGTCGTGATGGTTCGACCACGGCAGATCCCCGTCGCTACAGCTAACCCTTCCACCAATTTTTATTCATCCCTCCATAAATCAGGCGGCCCTTTCACCGATTTTTTCCCAACCCTCGATAAACCGGTTCAATACCCCCACCTCGTACGATCAACATGACAGTTGACAACAAACCCACTAACGCACGCATGCAGCACCGCCCCCCTTCCTCGAGAGAGTTCTGTTTCCCTTCTATTCCTCCTCTTCCTCGTGGGAGAAGCAGCAGGCAATCCGGGCGAATTGATAGGGGAGACGAGGAGCAGCGATGGCCGCCGCCGCTTGAGCCCGATGGCGGCTCCTCGCGCTGCCCCTGGCGCTGCTCCTCGCGACCGGCTCGCCGCGCGGCCTCGACGCGGCGCCCAAGCCCCCCGTCCCCAAGGCCATCTCCGTGAGTCCCCCCACTCCCAGCGCTGCTCCTTGCGACCGGATCGCCGCGCGGCCTCGACGCGGCGCCCAAGCCCCCCGTCCCCAAGGCCATCTCCGTGAGTCCCCCCACTCCCTCCCTTCTTATCTCTCGTGCCACGCGTCAATCGATCGGAGCTGACGGGCCGACGCGGTTGGCGGATCCGCGCTGGAGGACCTGAGTGAGGCGATCGTGAAGGGGCTGGGGTTCCAGTCGGAGGAGCTCCAGGTGTCCGGGTTCGACGTGGGGGACGCGCTGGTGGGCCACGCGGTGCCGTACGAGTTCGACATGGAGGTCGGGAGGAAGGTCGTGCCGGTGCACCTGCTCGAGGACGTCAACCGTTGGGACTTCGTCGACCTGCCCATCTTCCGGTCCCAGGCCGACGCCGACGACACGACGCTCGCCGAGATCGGACGGGGGAGTTTCAAACCCACACTGCCGCCCTTCCAGCTCGTCGGGCCCATGGAGCTCTGGATCCAGGACGGCGATGAAGTCAGGCTCCCTTTGCCGGTAAGATAAGACGGTTTATTTATTTTGCCGTATAGGGTCACTTAATGTTGGCTGAGACTCGAGAGTTGTGGCTTATTGATATGATTTCCTTGCCTGTGCCTGTACCTGAAAGAAATCCCAAAGAAGGAGAAGTTGGTGAAAAAAGGGATCAGGCATGCTCACCTTCAGAGGCATTCAACATCAGGTGTGGCTACTGTCATGGGCTAGACCTTGTAGAGCACTTAGTCAGGTTTCTTATGTCACTTCAAAAAATAAGCAGAAGCAGAGACTATCTTAAGTCATCACATGGAGGATCTTTACATATATAGCACCAATGCTCTCTCACTCTGAGTTAATTGGAGAAAATGTGTCACTTCCCGTTGTAGTAAATTACCCGTGATGGTTCAACCCTGGTTTATAATGTAATCCTTCATAGTTTAGTAGTGAAGGGCATGAGCTAAGAAGAAGTTATCTCTGAGTTTATAATGTCCAAGGTTTATAATGTAATCCTTTTCACTGGCCATGGTCGGGAGTTCATAATGTAATCCTTTTCTTATCCTTCCACACCATGCAGCTTGGACAGGCATTGAGCATGCGCCCTGATATATTGCCCAGCGCATATTGTCAAGAGCTCTCAAAGCCGCAGGTATCATCTCATCGTGCATTACATAGTTTCACTTGATCGACAACCAAGCGTTTAAGAATATAATCTTTTTGCACTGGAATGACAAGGCCAGGGATTAGAGATGGAGATAAGGTTCTGGAATCAAGGCATCAATATATGGCCACTGAAAAGTTTTGATCCTAAAATGACAATAGCCCAATGAGATTTTCTGTAATTAACAACACTAAATTCGGAATCTGGAAGCTAAGAACTTGTTGTACTATGTACTATATTTTATTCTTCTTTCTTTTATCTATTGATGATTTCATTTCACTGTGTTTGCTGACAACAATTTCATTAGGATCAAATACCACCATTTCCTACTCGTAATGCAATCAGGACCATCGAGTCTGAACTGGGCTCTCGAATGTTTGATCTATTTGCTGATATCAGTCCAGAGCGAATTGCAGGAGCATCACTGGGGCAAGTATACAAAGGTTAGTTGTATCTGATTAGGATTTGGCTATTTTCGTATGATCATCCTTGTTCTCATTTATTTTATTTTGCTTCCTTTAGCATACATTTCAGACATGTGTTCTCCAAATTGAAATGCATGCCTTTGATATTTCAAGTCATGCAGCTCATCTACACTCTGGAGAGCTTGTCGCAATCAAAGTTCAGAGGCCTGGAATGGCACCCTTGCTGACCCTCGATGCACTTCTATTCAATATGATTGGAGGACAGCTAAAACGATTTGCTAAGGCCCGCAAAGATTTATTGGTAGCTGTTAATGAAATTGTGAGTTTCACATCCTTTTAGCTCTGATCTTGACCCTTGGCCCTTGTATTTTCTTCATTCTTATCTTCACTGATTATTATAATTTTGTCCAAGTTGTTTTTTTCAGATTACTTTCACACATATTAAATATAGTGTTTGTCTCACTATGGATTCTGCCCACTTTAATGTGTTGTATAAAATTCAGTGTTTTATATTGTTTCTCGCTTTGAATTCTGTCACTTCAATATGACGGATAAAATTCACATATGTTTTTTCTCAGAACACATTTATGGTGGATTGTCTTTGGATTATCTGTATAATTATAGGAACTGGCAAACTGTAGAACTTTTAGGATTATATTATGATTTTTTTTCTCCCTTAAGCATAATGTAATCCGATTAGTTTATGATAGAATAATCCGATTATATTATGATAGAATAATACACTTGTATAGTTAAAATGCTTTGTTTGGATACCGATTAGTAACAATACACCGATAAAATGAAAATGAAAATGCTTTGTCGCATGTTTGCAAGCAGGAAAATAGTTCACACACAGAGATTCTTTCTGGCAATTCGCACTTAGTATGTCATTTTGGTTGCTGAATATGATACTCGTAGCCCATAAAAAAATTATGATTGTCAGTCCACTCATCATAAAAAGTGTAGTGGATGTTGGAAAGTTTACCTGGTCTTCCATTTCTAAATTTTTAAAACACATACCCTAGACACATTAGTTTTATTTGAATTGCTGCTCATTTAGACATTCCTCTTGCTGCTGACCACAATACAATTAATTATCTCTACTATTAAAGGAGGATCTGCCGTCGTCGTGATGGTTCGACCTCGTACGCTCGCTACCCTCCCACCCACGTTCCACCACCGATTTTTATTCAACCCTTCAAAAACCAGTCGGTTTAATTTAAAAAATCTCTTTCTTCCTCTGCGAGTGGAAAATCTGCTGGCACCTCCCCCCGCACGACGCATCCAACTCCCAGCCCCCACCTTCCCCCACTCTATCGCTCCTGCCTCTCCCCTCCTCGCCGACGCTCATCTCAGCATGGCCAATCCATGCCTCTCGTCGCCCTTCTCGTCCGCCTCATGGCCACGGTGGCCACGGTCCTTGCCGCGAATGGCGTTTCCCCGCCCTTAATCCTCCACCAGCGACCTCATCAGCTCACACAAAAGATCACATGTATGCATAATAGATTCCTCTCCAAACCCTAGATCGCATCCGCCACCCTCCCCATTCGCCCCCTCCCCGTCGCTCATCCTCTTGCACTCCGGAGGGGCCGCCGCCGGCGGTAGCGTCTCTGCTCCCCCGTCAACCTCGAGCGTCTCTGCTCCCCCGTCAACCTCGAGCGTCTCTGCTCCCCCGTCAACCTCGAGCGTCTCTGCTCGCCCGTCAACCTCGAGCGTCTCTGCTCCCCCGTCAACCTCGAGCGTCCCCATCGCCGGGAGCAGCGGCAGCCATGGACGAGCTCGAGTCGGGCGTGTGAGCGCAGCGGTGGCCGAGCTCGAGCCTGGCCACTCCTCCGTCGTCGCTCTCTCCGGCCCAAGCCGCTACCTCTTCCTGCCTCCCTTCTGCCCGAGTCGTGGAGTAGCAGCCACACGGATGGGGAGCACCAAGGCGAGGTGGTCGTGGCTGGACGCGCGCTCGTCGATGCCACAGCAGGATAGGACGCGCGCATGAGGGAGCAGCGGGGCAAGGTGTCGCCGGTTGAGGTGAGTTGCCTTTCCTTGTTGCCCGTTGGTTTTCCACGCAGTTCTTCGTTGATCCATGATCTTGTTTGCGTGCAGGTCCCATCAAATTTAGTCACTCCGCTGGATCTGTTGTTGGGGTCGTCGATCTGTTGATGTGGTCGTTGACTTACAGGTATGTGTATGTTGTGCCCTCTCCTTGGTCGTCGTTGGCTGCTCCTCCTCTTTGATTGCCCCTTGTTTTCCTTGCAGATCGATCCGTCCGCTCTTGCTGGTGCCTCCTTTAGTCTGACCAGGTTAATCCCTCTTCTCCTCCTTTTTGGACCTTTTCTGTTAGATTGCTAGGTATACGTCGGCATAGCCAATTGATTGTTTTGGTCTGACCATGTGTTTGGTCACTTGCTAAATGAATTTTAGCATACCTTGCTCCAGTTTGCAATTTATCCATGGATAGGAGTTTAGTAGTATTTAGATGCATGGGCCGGATGTTTATGCTCACGCATGCAATCTGACGAGGAAATCAAAAGGTTCGGTTCAATTTTAGAGTTTAGGATCTTCCTTTTTCTTCAATTTGAGAAGCACTTATAAGAAAGTGGAGTGGGAGGTGCATCTACATGATTTGCTAATAAGCACGATGTAGGTTGTGGGTACTAAATTAGAGCCCACCCTTACCTCTCTTGCAACATGTTTAATTCAGCTTTATGTTGGATGTTCTGCGCCTCAGACAGTCATTCTGACGAGTGATAACCAGGGCAGTTCATTTACATTGTGATGGGTATGTCATGCAGCAAGAGATGTGAGTGTTAGGCTTGAAGATCAAAGACAAAACTGAGCCCTCTTTTGCTATGTTACAGCCTACAAATACAAGAAAAATTCATTATCTATTACTCAGTGTTCTTTTTTCTTTTTCTATTCCTCTATTGTGTTGACCCCCCTCTTCTTCTCTTCATCAATGCCAAGAGCCAGTAACCACTACCGTGGGACTGGGAGCACTCAACCACAGGTACCCACCCTCTTCACCCCCATTCCTCGCATCAAATCTATCATCTTGTTAGCCGTCCTCTCCCACTTTTTCTCTCTCACACACACAGCTGAACGGTGGAAGCTTCAGGTGTTGTCCAGATCCTATTGACAACTTGCAGCTTGCCTTCATGTTTTAAATTTTGATCCACCAAGAACAAGCAAGTGGTTATAGGAACTTTTATTTGTTTCTCACCTGAAAGTTATGATGTAATTCTTGAATTAATTAGCGCTCTTTCTTGATGTTACACCGTGGGACTGAAAAATGAAATAGGAACTTTTATTTGGTTCTCAACTGAAAGTTATGATGTAATTCTTGAATTAATTAGCGCTTGTTTCTTGATGTTACACTGTAGGACTGAAAAATGAAATAGTACGTGCTTCATCATGTGGTCCTGTATTTTTAATAATAGTTTTTTCACTGGTTCTCAACAGAAATTCTTGCCTGAATCTTGCAATGGAGATAGTGTCAATAATGGAGTTGAAGTTTTCCTCTATTGTCTATGAAGGTAAGATACGTGAAATAACAACTGTTCACTCTCCAATAACAAGCATGTGGTTATAGAGATTTTTGTTTGTTGCTCACCTGAAAGTTATATGCAACTCAGTATTTTTTAAACTAACTAGACTGTCGGACTAATAATTGAATGTCTGTTTGTTCACATGTCTGAGATTTATGGGTTCAAATTCATACAAAACGCATCTTATTGTTCCGTTGACATGCACCCTACTAAGTAGTCTTACACCACGGAGAAGACAACACAATAATTTTATTTTTATGTAATTGTTGATGTAAAACTGCTCAACTTTTTCGCTACCAACAGAAGACACGGGGATGACAGCGAATCATCGAGTAATAACCAATATCAGCTAGATGTATGAACCTGCCTCATTGTGGTTGTGCGGAGACATTGATGATGATGAGTCTCTCATGTCACCATGAATTCCACCTCGGTAAGGGGGCATGGATCGATTGATTCATAGTCGAGCCTCTCCTGCTTATCATAATTTTCATGACTGACTGAACGGATGCGTGAATGTGTTGTTCCTTTTGGTAGGAGAATATTAGGCAAAGTAGTGGCTCAAACCGGCAGGATTAGGAGCTGAAGGAGTGAGTGGGTGAAGTCAATGAGTGAAAAGGCATCTTCACAAGCAGCAACTCCACCATCACATTTAGCAGCACTCGGGTAGAACCAAACAAGAGCTTTATATAGATGGATATCTTTTAATCAACCTGTACTGTGTTTATTAGAGTGTTGTGCACAAAAAAAATATTTTGCCTAAGCATACTGCTCCTTTTATCAATTGTTTATGACTAAATATGGATGGATGATTAAAGGCGAGACTTCACTGGAAGAAATATAAGGGGATATTTCAGCTTTATTATCTGCTTTGTCGGCTACCTGTTATATGTGTTTTTTTCTTCTGGATTCTGAATTACCGAGTGGTCTCTAATCCACCATGAAACTTATCTTTATAAGTTGGCCTTAAGCCGATGGGCAGTATTTAGTACTAGTCAAAAACCTTTACGTTGTGATAGTCGTATGTCATTTGCACTGTCAAGTATGCTGGGATGGTGAACTGTACCAGCTGGCTGCTCATGACATTTTTGTCAGCACTTGGTTCAGCTTCGTCTTGTGACTGCAAATTGTTTCTACTAGGCATTGTTCCATATGGTATAGATATGGCCGATGGCTTTAGTTCATTAAGAGATTTGCTTATATCAACACCAGTACACCAATATCCACTCACATCAATCACATTCTTTGTATGCTGCAAATTGACGGATGTATGACTTCTCACTAGGAAGTTTATCAACCCATAGATACAAAACTAGCTCAATTTCACACCATTACTGACTAATATTGAAATGCAAATTAACAACATTGCAAGTATTTGGTTATCTCTCTATTTATGTGGAGCCCAATGTTTGGACACAAAGACGAAGATGGCCGAGGAGCGACTCCACAGACGCTTCTAAGGAAAGAAATGCGGTGATTTACTCAGCAACAAGTTGATCTGTTGTGAGTGGTGCTACGCAGAGGATGGACATAACAGGACACGGTCGAGCCCCATGTAGAGATCTTCTACGTCTTACTTCATGCAAGTTTGATTATATGAGTGCGTTACTTTTTTGATGATATTATCATATTTGAAAGGAATGGAAAGCACAACTCCTAATATTGATGCTTATTCTTTTTTTATTTTGGTACTCCAATGAATAGACTTCCAAGCAGTTTCTTGGTCTGTCTTAGTCTATCTATCCTCAAAATTAGTATTGTACTTGTATAATTTGACACTGACGTGTATTTTGGGCATACTACTCAGTTTTTATTTTGCATCAGGAGATTTGTTTGTGCATGCTCCTGTGTATGTATTATAGTTTAGAAGAAAATATATATGTAGCTGGAAGTACAACAATAGCTAAAACCCTTGTCTTGAAGTGTCCATAAATATGAAATATTATAATATAAATAAATATGAAATATTATAATATAAATTTATTTCAATACAAGATTTTTCCTTCTATGTATGCAGCGCACATGACAAATTCGGAATTCTATTTTTGTATTTTCATATTTCAATATAAGATGAATTATTATCTAGACGTCCTGAAAGATAAGTTTTATATTATTATTAATTTGTTCGTTTCCAGCTGATTGTTGGCATGTTAGGGGCTGTAAAGCATATCAGTATTCCTCACGTTTGATGTCATTTTATTTATTTTTTATTCCTTGTCATATAGGAGTACTAGATATGGATATATTTGATGCAATTATGAAAGAAGCGGGCAGGAAAGAAATGGATACTTGTCATTGTATGACTGAAACAATGTTTATACAAGTTCAATAGATTTATGAATTAAAATATTTTTTGGTTCCATGACAACGCACAAGCATTCAGCTAGGACGATGGAAGGATGATTCTTGACCCTCTCATTGACTAACGACAACGAAAGATAAGGGGTTAAGTGTAGCGTCAAGACAATCTGGTAGATTGAATCGGATTTGATAACCAACAACAATGATAGGGACAGTAATTTTATTGTTCCGTGGCAATGCACGGGCACTAAACTAGTTTTATGTAACATCCCGATGTTTGGAATGTTTAGGAAAATGTATTTCAAAAAAAAGTAGGGCTCGAAAGCTTCGATTGTTTTATTTGCTAACAAAATTTTAAGTTTGAGTTTTTGAAAATTTAGAGGATTTAAATTGAACAAATGGCAACCAAAATTAATTTTTGTTTCGTTCTTTTATTTTTAACGTTGTTATATTTTCTTGTTCAACATATTTAATCTTATGAGTCTATATTTTCTTGGATGTCTCAGTTCATTTGATATATGTTTAAGCTTTTTTTATTTATTTTCCTAAGAGAAAATATGTTTCTTTACCACCTATAAAAATCTAGACTGAAATTTCTAGGCGAGTATCTTTTCATTCTATTCCTTAGGTTCAGCCATTTTTTTAATGGGCTTAGGCCATTTGTTTTCTTTTCTTCCTCACTTCCTTTTCCTAATAGGCCTGATTGAACTAGCCTAGTACCACGTAAAGGAGAACCATTTCTTCGCTACTATTCTTTCTCTCGTTCATGCCTACACTAGATAAATATCCAACCGACACCACATATACGTATATAGGAAACTGATGCATCCTCCTTTAATTCCCTCTCTCTCTTCCTATTGTTGCTTCACTTTTTCCAACGCTGCTCATCTCCCAGCGGGAAGCCCAAGCTGTTCCTCTTCTTCTTCACTCACGTAACGTACAGAGAGGAAACATCAGGTGAACTCCTGCCCTTCTCGAATCTCATTGACTCCCCGTCGTTTCCAAAGTCTCCAGTACCTATATATAGGCTACAACCTCCTCTTCCATTCCCAGAGCAACTCCTGCCCTCTCCCTTCCTCCTCTTCCCCTGAAAGCTCCATGGACGCGAGGTCGCGATTCCGATGACTCGGACCATCTCCATCCTACTCCTTGCGCCAGGATCTCCTCCTCCATGCTGCAGCTCCATTCAGAGAAGAAAGAACGCGATCCGTCCATCACACACGAAGAATTCTGCATGTTCGTGTACACTGTTCGTCAAGTTCATCGAGCCCTTCTGTCAAACTCGATGAGCCTCTACCAAATTCCTATTCTACAGCTCCTCAACATCACCCATTGTATCTTCTAGACATCATAATTCGTCCTATTTCATGAGTTGGTCGCGCGCGTCCAAAATCGAAGGTCATCGGATGGCATCAACCTATTTTCCTTAGATATAACTTCATGTTCAACATATGAAATGTTACATGTGGTTGTAGTAACCATGTGGTCGAGTCAGATTGGTTGTTAGAGCTTATAAGAGGAAGTATATATATGATCGTAGTCAATTTTGGGCATGAATACAGGATTATTTTTAGTAAGATTATCTATTTGTTAAAATATTTCCATATCTTCGCGCTATGTGTTTGAGTCGCTCAAAATTATTTCATAAGGCTAGGACTTACTTATGATTTACTATATTTGTTTTCCTCTTGATTGAATTATGAAAATAGTTGTACGTATTGTTTGAGCTTGTATTTGTGTTATTACGGATAGTTTTTTTTTGTGCACGTGTACTATCTTGTTTTATGATTATTATCATATTTAATGTTTTTATATATAATCTAGATTTTGTTTGAGTTATTAGATATAGTTTATCTTTTGTCTCATGTTGATATTGTTATACATCAAGTAGCCTGTTTTATGCATGCGTAAACAAAATTGTCGATACTCCGCATGCTTACAATTTTGTGGTATTCATCTACAATTGTTTGAATTATTTAATGTGTCATACTTCATGCTTTATTTATTCTTTTACACCAATGTTGCATGTGTGTTTTATGTATTTGAAATCATCCCATGCCTATGATATTGTTTTCAATCTATTCTATTTGTTGTTAGATTATTTAAGGTAGTTGTCATGAATCTGTATTTTCTTTGAACAAAGTCATGCTTGTGGGCACATTATTTGTTGTTGACGTATTATTATAATTTGGTTATATGTTGCATAATGTTCAATATCACCTTATTACTCTGTGTCAGTCCTTATTTTATGTGACATGACATAATATCATGTGTTATTTGGTAACAACTTGAGAGTATTTGTTTGTCATATTTTTGTGTAGGTTTGATATGTAATGTTGCTTGGATAGTTGTTTTATGTCAGGGTCGTATTTGTATTCCTTAATATAGTTATTCTTGTGAAATAAAACTTAGTTTAGTATAACGACATGTTATCTTAGAATATATTCATATTCCTTGTTGTACGTATTTTGTTAGCATTTAGATGATGTGGTATATCATGGCTTGAGATCATTACTTATGTGTGGTTTGAGTGTAGCATAGTATTGCGTAGTATTCCTTTTAGTTTATAGATGTTTGTTATGTAGGATCATATGCATGGTTGGTTGTTTTATGGACCGCCCTATATTCTTGTGGCACATGTTCTTTGTAATGATCATGTATGCTTATTTGTCTTAGTTGATTGCCATGTCGTGTTAGCACGTGCTCAAAGTAGAATTCATATTTTGGTTATATATTACAATGTGTTTAAATTGCTAGTTTATACTATATTATGAGGTTAGGCTTCACTTTGTAGATTTACATGATAATAGTTTATGATCTCTTATATTTTAGTTAAGCATAAATTCTTTTTCTTGAGTACAATCTTGCCATGATGTTGTTATTTCATGTATTAGATAAATCTTAAGTTGTTTATCTATGTATTCACAAGTTTAGGTTGTACTACATAGAAATGCATGTCATCTTGTTACTTATGTTATTATAGTATACTTCCTCATATTGTTGATGGCATGATTCAATTTTTTAACCTCCCTACATGCATAGTATACTATGTCGTAGTGTTATATGTCATAACTAGCATGCTATTGTCATGTGCTAATTGCATGCTTCCATGTTTATACATGTCATAAGGAGTGTGTAGGGTTGGTGATAATGCCTTGCTTGATCATCATGTTAGGTGATATCAACTAAGGTATCTCATTGTTGAAAGTTGTATTCTACTAGTATCATACTTTAGCATATCGTGTGATAATCATCCATGCTTAGAGTTATACATGTGTATCTATTATTGCATGTATAGCCATCATCCATGCAAGATATATTTCTTGATTTATGATGATCTATGTGTTATAGTTGCCTGGTACTTGTTGCTTTCATATGTTAAATCTCATCTCATGCTAGTTTTATGCGTGTAATGTTGCTATGACTCATCGTATGCTTAGGACGAGTCATATGTCATGTTAGTAGAGTTGTGCTTTGATCATATGTGTTGTTTAACTTGTTATAGTAGTCGACATATGTTTGGTTTGTCATATTGGAGATATATGGTTTAGTATGGTTAGGGCTAGACCTAGATCATTTCAATTCATGTTATTGAATGATGTTTGATTGCTTAACTAGCATAGTTTATAATGTTGATTTGGTTGTCATATAGATTACTTTATTTTGAATGATTATATAGGTAATGCAAATGTTAGGATGCTTTAACAATCATAATTGTATTTATTTGAGTTCAACTTTTACATTATCATGTCATGTTGTGATTGTGTGGTTAAATGCATAGGATGGTTCCATACCATGTGTGTTTGTTGTCGTTGTGTTTGTCATGCGGTAGTTTCCTATAGAGTTGGCCGAGGTGTAGTGGGCACTACTAGTGTTAGTAGTATAATTCATATCAGAACGTTGGTCTTGATCACCAAACCTTCTTTAGCAGTGTCAACCTAACCGTATCACTTCATTAAATCCTATCTCTCACCTTAGCCATCATGATACCTCATTTTGGAATCTTCATCCGATCACTATCTTGCTATCCATCCAGTCTTATTGTTGTTTTGGATGTTATTTGGAATTTATTGCTTTGATATTTATTTGTTCGTCTCTTACGTACTATCGTTATGACGAGTAGGGAGTGACGATGTTGGACATGGAGATACACAGGTTACTGAAGGACTCAACAACGAAGGCATGCCTCCTTCTTTGATCATACTTATCCTATGTTTTATAAATTGCATTGAGTTTTATGGTTATAACATGCATGTTTTTAATATTGTAGCTAGCGTGTCGACTGACACATTACCTTGATCCGCTTGTCGCCTATCCATTTGACACCTGAGTAGAAGTATATAGTAATCCGATAGAGTAGACATGATTAGCCATGCTTATTACCCTATAGATGCTTGCTAAATGACCTTTGAGTCATTGACACTTGAAACTTATAGTTAAGCTGGCCAGTTGGCCTTGTTGACCTTCTCTATCCTCTTCTACTCTGGGTGAAAATTACCATCTCAATACTGGCGCGGGCGACAGCTGAATCAAGGATTCAAGAAGCGATTGGATGCCCAAGGTGAAGGGAGCAATCAGTCGTCCGTGCCGCATGAGGCCTAATAAGTCTTGGATTTGAAGATTGTGTAAACAGTACAACCACATGCTATATGGGCACTGGCTTGGTCAAGTAAGCTAGTCAGCCTTAGGTGTCGATGTCGTCGTACCGCAGATGGGATAGCTGCCTTGCGAGGAGTGTCCTCGGCACAGATGGGGGACCGGTTTGAGGACGTACTCTCAGTTCCGTGCGCCAGACCCGGTGGGAATGTCACATCTTTGGGGGATCTAGTCCAAAGACCTCGTCACAATCTCCCTGCCGGTATACCAAATGGTGTACTAGACCAGCGGCCACTGGTGGCATCAAGACGAGATTGTGTCGTGTGGGTAAAGTGTATAGCCTCTGCACGGTGTAAAACTATTCGAATAGCCTTGTCCACGGTCATGGACGACACATGAATCTTTCTTGACATACGGGACCTGTCTTGCTTATTCCCTCTTTGCCCCAAGTATTGGAACCTATGATGAGTGTGAGTTGATCGAGGATCCTCACTTTGATGAAAGTTACTCTGGATATACACATGTTTTCATCAAGACCTGCTTTTATCCAAATGCTATTGTTTTCAAATAAAATTAGCTTTTATGCAAATGAGCCATACAACCTTCCTTTGAAGCCACATGTAGTTGTTAGGACCTTCTCCGAAGGAGGTATGTTCAGTACGTAATGTACTCATGGCAATATTATTGTTGACAACAGAGTTACATGAAAATGGAGGTGATGCTTACGACTATTATGGCGATTCGTAGGAGTGAGGCCACGTGGACTACATCGACTGCCTGTGGCTGAGATGGAGTCTCTACGCATTGTATTTTCCGCTGTTTTCTGGTTGTAATAAATGTCATGAGACATTTGTCAATGTATGCCTTGGGGCAATATGTAATAAAATAATTTTACGTATCGTGCAATGATACCATTTCGCTGTGTTGTCAACAATGATCCTGGGGTTGACAAATATACACAGGAGGGTCTGGAAGTAAATTCCAGGTTCTCACATTTTATGTGCTCATTAATTTCATCATCTTCAGCAGAACTATTGCTCTCTACAGGAGGCACAACATAGTCATTGTCACTGTCATTGTCACTCTCTGAGTCACCTGAAACCTGCACCTCCTCAACTGCAACACATTGTCCTCTTTCAGATACTGAACTTGCACTCCTAAACACAGGCAATTTGGTTATGTATTGATCCTCTTCTGCCTTTCTTTCCTGTGCCTGCACCTCCTCTGTTTGCTCTGCTTGATGATACTCTACAAATTCAAACTCCCAATCACTTGCTTCGGGACTTTCCTCAGCAGGAATGGTAACATATATGTCAATCACACCAGCATCAGTCACATCATTAGCCACTTATTGTTGATCATCCAGTACAACCAAAGCATTTGCCATATCACCACCTGGATATTTCTACTGTAACTTGGTGTTTTCTAGAACAGATTCAGAGCAGGCTACATGATCTGCAAAAAAATTCTTCAGTTCAGATATTGATAAATTTGTGTGCTCGGTGCTGGACATCACAGTTTTTCCTCCCAAATACACCCAATCATTTCCATCATGCTCAAAATCCCAATTGAAGTGAAATCTGACAGACAGATAGTTTAGTGGATCCATTCCTAAACAAAAATTCACACAAAAACATGGCTAAGTACAAGTACTGAAGTTTTCTACACAAAGCAGTGTTCTTTCTTCACATCAAAACAGAGCATATGCACATAGATTTCATGTATACAAAAGCCTAAACCAGCCCCCAAAACATGAACTAAACCCTAGCCCCCAAATAAAATCGACAGAAACCCCAATCTGACAAGACCAATGCGAACAAAAAGGTACGATTTGCAGAGCAATGTTACGGCTCACGAACCTCACCGTCGTCGCCGTTCTAGTTGTTCAAAAGATGCCGACGATCATCGGTCGCGCCACCGTCGTTGCCCTGATTGCCAACGTGTCGTCAAAGAGAGAGGAGAGGGGAGCGGGAGGCGAAAAGGTGAAGCGGAGCGGTCGAGGCAGGGGAGAGGCGAATTAGACCAAGTATTGCCGATTTGGCAACCCCCTTAATTAAAGTGCTCAAGTGCCCCTGCCACGTATGCAAAACCGGGTGCTCAAAACCACCAAAATGGCCTTAAGGAGTGATGTGCCTGGTATTTGTCAGTCTAGGGGGTTAAGATTCCGGTTTTTCGGTTGGGGTGATCTATTCAGAATCTGACAGTTCAGGGGGTATTTGTAATTCTTTCAAAACCTATATCTACTATTCATATTGCAGTTGTATCACCATCTCTTCGCCAAACTAGTGCACCTATACAATTTACATTGTATTGGGTGTGTTGGGGACACAAGAGATTGTATTGTATTTGATTGCACAGTTGTTTGAGAAAGACCATCTTCATCCTACACTTCCCACATATTGATAAACCTTGGGTCATCTACTTGAGGGAAATTTGCTACTTCTTACAAAACTCTGTACTTCGAGGCCCAACAGAGTCTACAAGAATAAAGTTGTGTAGTAAACATCAATCGCCACATAGTATTTTTCATGGACAACAAGCTTCTCAAGTTCACTCGTGATATGATTTGTTGCGCCAAAATCGATGGACCACACCGTGGCTGCATCTTCTTCATGTTCTCGGATTGCTGCAACAACATGGCGTTCGCAAGGTTTAGAGCTTAGAACATCTTCATACGATCCCGACGTAGGTCAATCTATACTTTGTACCCATCACAATAAGAAGTAGGACGTGGGATTTTACCTCATCAAGAGGGCCCGAACCTAGGTAAAACAACATGTCCGTACTTCTCATGCTACCATCTACTCCCTCTATACCTAAATAATTGTAGTTGGGGAGAACTAGACTAGTTCTTCCCAACCACAATTATTTGGGTACAAAGGGAGTAGCTCAGATCACCAAGATTGGGACCCCTACCTAAAATCTGATGGTATTAGCACCAACAGCGGGCTCCTCCGACAAGGAGGATCTCCTCCTACGACGAGCAGGACCAAAATCCAAAGGCAGGAGCAGGTGTGCCTCCTCTTGGAGACGACTCTGACAGACGAAGAGCTCGTCCGTCAGATGGAGATCATGACGAAGCGTTCGCTCCGTCGGATAGGCCCGGCTCCACCATTGCCGGCGCAGGTCACGGAGGAGCCAACATCCCCGCCGCACTACCATGTCAAGTGGGATTCAGCGTCCCCACTCCGACGAGTCAACGAGGAACCCTCCTCCCCTCCCCCCACACGTAATTACAGAGGCGTCCAAATTGGACGCCGGGTTAAGGACAGTCGGCTCGCCCTACATAGTAGGTATGCCCCCATTGACGAGCATGTCTCGCCATCCCGCCGCAATAGTCACCTCGTCAAGAAGGAGCTATCGTCCGCAATCACGAAGGAGCGGGACCGCATCCTCCAATACCTCGTAGGCAGCAGTGTCAATGATCCCTCTTGCTTGAGGGTTGTCGTCTCCAAGGAGGAGAGTGCAACGCAACAACACGCATGATACGACTAGAGCAACGCCGCCTGCCGCTCCGAGTTTGCCAAGACCAACGTGGCACCGGAATGGTTCCGCAACGACCCAGACCTCGCCGCCGCATTAGCCCTCTACCACTCCGTCACCACCACGGTGACGGCCGCCAAGCGTCACCGCCGCCTTGATGGCGAGGTCACCAAGATCAGCAAGGAGTTGCCGCACCAACACTGACAAGGTCAAGTCCACCGCCAAGGCTCCGTCGATGCCGTAAATAGTGGCTAAGGCGTCCCTCTACACCGTGCAACAAGAGGAAAATTAGCTCCTCGACGAGCGACGGGCAACAGTCAGAAAAAGTTCTTGTGGTCCTTCGATGCCCATCCGTCGTTGGAAGGATGAGTACTACGATGACACGAACGACGATCGTGGTGCAACCGGATTGTGGTGACGACACGAACGACTATAGGGTTTAGTTTTTTTCTAGTTTTTAATTAAACGGTCGAAATAAAACTAGGAAGTTCTCCAGCAAGCGTATGCAATTGAAGATTCCATGATCCGGATCCCACTCAAGAAGCACCAATGTGAAGAACATTTAGGGGCTGTTTGTATTGTGACTATAGTTGCCATATATTACCACACTATTTTTGGCATACTTGCCACACTTGTCTTACTTGAGTTGTTTAAATTGGTAGCCACACTGTCTTGCCTAAAGGTATCTTACCAAACTTTTTATGCATATGATATGTGGGGTTCACTGCTTATAAATTATTTTTTTGCCTTAGGTGTGGCTAGAACCAAACATCCACCTAACTTGGTAAAATTTGCCTAAGGTGATGTGTGGCAAAGTGTGGCTAGAAACCAAACAGCCCCTCACTTCTGAAAATCAATTCCACAACCAACAAACCAGAATCATATTTAGTGAACGCCAGTTCAAACTGAAAGCTGCCATAAAGACTAAATCACCAAGTAAAATGGGTCAGAATCACTAGTCAGAAGTCAAAACCATCAGGGAAGCAGACACAGTCGAGGCTGATGGCTTCACCAAATCCCTGCACCAACTGATGTTTTGCTATACTTTCCAACTCTACAATCTTGCACAAACACCTCCAGCACTGTTACTGCACGAACAACCCAAATAAAAGGCATAGTTCAACAATTCTTCAGAAGAAGTCAGGCATAATTATGAAGTCTAGGTAGAGAGTACTAAGATTTTGAGGCTGTAGGAAACTCTTCCGTCCAGAAACCTTGAACTCTGCGGATCAATTTGAATACTCAGACCAAAACCTCAGGAAACTGGTTTTCTAATTGACAAAATAGAAAAATATGAAATTAGATCTCCAAACAGATTTTCACATAGCATGACATGTTGTTATCTTATATGCTCTCAAACTTGATAATATGGTAAAACTGTTCACTTAGGAGACTTGATTGCACACTCTAATTTGCTAAATTTTAAATGCTTGGAAGAGAACAACCGTATTTCAAATGGATATAAAACCAAAGTATACATGAGTGTGCCTCATCCTTCCCACCAGGAAGCTCTATTTATGAGCATCATATATACACACAAAAGGTTAACCTGTACATGATGTTTATATCTTATAATATCTATAACTTTGCAAAGGAAAAATAAAATGCAGAACGATAAAAAATGCCATCTATGGAATAAAAGCTTAGTATCATTATCCTTTATAAATCTTAGTTCCCTTGTCTGCCATTATAAATCATCACAAATCATCGATTCTCTCATCAAGATGCCTATTGCATCCTGACAAGTTACCTCAAGATAAATTTGCTAACACGTATTCTAAATGCCTATTTCCGTCCCCGCTCTTTAGCAGGCACTGGGAGTAGCTGCGGCCACCATAAAAAAATTAACTATCACCGATCTGTCCTGAAAATACATGCCCAACCAGAATATAAAAAGCAGAAAGGTAAAATATTCTTGGTGCATGATGGAAGGGCAACATAAGCTATTGTACAGAAATTAAGGAGACATGTCCAGCTCGGTTGGTATGTCAAAAAATTCAGTCCGGACCTTCAGATCAGCACCACCGAGCATCAAACAGAGGCAGAAAGAAATCCATGGTATGTCAAAAAATTCAGTCGCTAATTTGCTATTACACCATGCTTCATCACACACGTACGAACATACATCAAGTGTATGCGGTACAATTAAGAAGATAGTTAAGCAGGAATATGAGGTGGAAAGCATGGTGCAAATTTGAATTTTTGGAACAATCATTTGGTTGTATAGTTTACTTGCACTATAAAGCCCTGCCTAAACATAGTTCGTAGATTATAATATGTCAATTTTGATGTAAGGTAACCACATGGTAACCAATATGTGATGGAGCAAATTTGAGGAATAGTCTGCTCACACCATTTCAGTGGAAAATCGACGAAGTAGAATGATAATAAGCGTGTGCTTACTCGATCGAACATCTAGAGCTTCGCCAAATTTTTTTCCTGGCAGCCATCAGTTCCCTTCTCCTTGGAGGCTGAAGGACCCCTTTGAAGGCAGTGCCGAAGACAACCATGGCATTCTGGCAAGGCCAACAACATTAACTTTTGGTTCATTAACAGTAGCTTAAACTGATCTACCAGCAAACTTTTGGTCAAACAAACGAGAACCAATCATAATTCCTGGTCTTGATTGCACCTGATGTGTCCCCAAGCTGCATTCGATGTATGTTGCAGCCCCAGTCTGCTTCCTAAGTTCCTCACCTTGAACAAAGGGGAGGATGTCATATTAATCATCTCTTTGTGCCATTGATTGTTGAAAAGAAGTTGCAACAGAGAAAACTGACATGTGCAGCTCTTGTTGCTAAAACACCAAGATGATCCGTCAGGTAGGCTCAATGCTGGCTTACTTTAGCTTTATTTCAAACAATGCACACCAGACATCTTCCTGTTGGTCCCCAACATTGCCGCATGCCACCCTTCAAGAAGACAGACAGTAGACGGTTGATTCTTCAACTGAAAATGAAGAAATGAAGGAAGAGCCGAAATTTACCTAAGCATTGGACCCACACCATTCATGGATGGAGCCTGGAGGAACCTTCTTCTCTACTTCTCTCGACAGGCTGCCACCATTGCTGTCTCGTGTTGTGCAATCGAGCTACATATGAAAGAACAGACTTCAACGTCTCAACAACACATGGGACACAAAACTGGGCATATAGAAAATAGTTAATTTAGCCAGGACAAATTAGGGCATTACAAAAAACCATATCCAAGTGGATAATTTATTATCAGCTTACTTCGTTTGTCCCATTAATTTTCTCTGAACCGGTGCCTTATTAGTAGCAGATAAGGATAGTTGCAAACACAGGACACTCCGAAATGGTATTACTGCACCTGGAGAAGTAACCCACCGCCACATACAGCGTGCGGCTGTAGCTGCAAGATCAAAAACCATATAAAATTATCTAACATTCTCAGTTCAGTTTACTAACACAACGTATGGCAAAGATGAATCACAGCCAAAAAAAGGTGGTAATGGGTTCTAACAATGTCACTCAATACATCAAGAATAGCTCCAAGATTTGTAACCAAAGATCCACGGAGGATAGCTTATAGGCCCCATATCAAATAGATTGATTATTGCAGCCAACATGGTCAAAATCGAGCAAGCACATAGAATGAGTAAGGAGTGAGCTCGTCAGGTTATGTGGCATGAGTGCAGTGAGATGAGATGATAATGACCTAAAGGGAAAAAGGGATGCCAACAAAATTCAGTTCGTTGGAGCTAAATTTAAGAAAAAGATGAAATACTTGATTAAAAACTAAGCACATCTTCCCCTCAGCCTGCTTGGACTTTTGTCAAACACATAGCAGGCATAGATAAAACAGAATCCATAGAAATAAAGCTGAGAATTTATGGGGATCAAATCAAGAGAGAGACGACTGTGGGTACCTGCGAGCGAGGCTGCAACAGGGCATACGTTCCATGTGAGCTTAGCTATGGTTCCTGCAAGGCTGCAACAGGGCTAAAGTTCTCTAGTTTCAATCTCCAAATATGTGAATCTAACACAAATCATAACCATGATCCAACTAAGACAAGTATCACGATTATCTAAGTCCAATATAAAACAAGCTTCCATTGGATAACTATAGATTCAAAAATTAGATGTTCCAACAAGATTTTTTTCAAGATCACAATCACCAAACTAAATCCAAACTGTTCGAAGGTTAATATATTTATCCATCAATATAACATCATTTCATAAGTATTACCTTTTTACCACTACTGCATCTAAATGAGCAAAACACATAATAAAAGCGAGACAGCTGCTCCAACAAGACACATACCACTAAAATTACCATATATTCTAATTAATTCAAATCATCTTTCTATATTTTTTTTACTCATAACATTCAAGGATAGCAAAATCATCAAAGTCTACCAACTATGATCCATGTGTATCATCTACATGCTTATATCCATAGGCACATACAAGACACCAAGCTTAGGTCAAAATATCACAAATCTAACTGCCCAACCCCAAGTTAATCTTCAGACTGGAATCCAAGTAGTTATACCATCTAACTTGACGCAAACATCATTTCTATTACTCAAAGGTCTTTGTTTTTTTCATACTAATTCAATCGAAGATGATTTAGTACCCCATACATTTCCACAACTATGTGATAATATTACATCAATATAAATCCAATATATCGACTGATCATACTACATCCTAAAGTTCTCTAGTCTTAATCTCCAAATGAGTGAATCTAACACAAATCATAATCATGATCCAACTACACCATAAAGTTCTCTAGTTCAATCACCACTGAGCCACGCAAGGGAGCTCGAACTGTGTCGGGCCAACACATATAGCAGATTGCCCTACCGCCGACAACCAAACACACTCACACGGGGCAATAGATGTGGGCATGTGGCACCTCACTCCACAACAACCAGCACATGTCATTGCGAGTAACAGACCCACTTGCAGATACTGAATCTGCACACGACCGCCGTGGCTGACACACATAAATACGTAGAGTGGTGAATGATGCCTCTCTCCTCCCAGTGCCATCTACCCGCCTTCCCAATAGCCATCCCCTCGATGCTTGGCTCCAATTACAACGAATGATGACAACATGTCAGTGCTGACAACATTTTCATCCCTTCCGCCGCACCACACATGCACTCTCCACTCCCTACCAGTCCGGTCGGGCATCCTTTACCAGGATTTGGGTTGCTATGTGCCATGCTCCAATCTCACAACATCTCGTGTTACCCGACTGGGCGCCACCATAGCCGTACAGGCAGTCAGCACCGCAATAGCCATCCCCTCGGCGCTTGGCTCCAATTACAACGAATGATGACAACATGTCAGTGCCGACAACATTTTCATCCCTTCCGCCACACCACACATGCACTCTCCACTCCCTACCAGTCCGGTCGGGCATCCTTTACCAGGATTTGGGTTGCTATGTGCCATGCTCCAATCTCACAACATCCCGTGTTACCCGGCTGGGCACCACCATAGCCGTACAGGCAGTCGACACCGCAATGGCTAACCCATGAGACACACCCGAGAGCACGACGTTACCTACCGCCAAGCTAGGGACGGCTAGAGAACGTGGGATGCCGGATCAAGTCAGTGGCAGAGAACCCGCAAACAAGGAAAGTAGGCCAAGCCGAATTGGGAGGGAAATGAACAATGCACAGGAGGTGTGCGAAGAGGTGGATCAGGCTTATGCACCAACTTCATCAAGTGCTCCTTTGTGCCAAGTCGTTGCGACAATGTCGGTGTTAAGGCGATCAAGCAAAGCTTCTCATGTGCTTTCTCATATCCATAAGGAACAAACAAGCCCAAGTTTATACCATCTAACATGACGAAAACATCGTTTCTATTACTCAAATATATTTGTTTTCTTCCTACTAATTCAATCCAATATAAGTTGGTAACATATCAATTTCCACAACTACGTTGATCATATTACACCTATATAAATCCAATATAACTTTGACCTATCATATATTACACGCTAAAGTTCTCTAGTATCAATCTACAAATGAACGAATCTAACACATCATAACCAAGATCCAACTACACCCTAAAGTTCTCTAGGTTTCAATCTCCAAATGTTCGAATGTAACACAAATCATATCCATGATCCAACCAAGCCAAGTATCACTGAATAAGTATAGATCCAAAAATAAAACGTTGTTTATTCATCGAGATTTTTTATCAAGATCACAATCACCAAACTAATACAAAATGTGTCAAGGTTAACATATTTATCCGCCAATATAATATCACTTTATAACTATTGCCATTTTACCACTGCCACATGTAAATCAGCACAAACACATCACAAAAGCGAGACATCTACTCCAAGAAGACACATACCGCTAAAATTGCCATCTATTCCAATTAATCCAAATCATCCTCCCATAATGATCCTTTACTCATAAAATTTTTGGGAGTGCTAGGAAATCCATCAAAGTCTACAAACTACGGTACATATGTATCATCTCCATGCTCATATCCATGAGGCACATACAATCCACCAAGCACAGTCAAAAAGTCACAAATTCAATTGCCTAACCCCAAGTTTATTTCCGGTTATGAATCCAAGTAGTTATACCATCTAACTTGACGCAAACATCATTTCTATCATTCAAAGATCTTTGTTTTCTTCCCACTAATTCAATCCAAGATGATTTAGTAGTCTATCAATTTCAACAACTACATTGATCATATTATACACATATAAATCCAATATATCTTCGAGTGATCATAATACACCCAAAAGTTATCTAGTTTCAATCTAGAAATTTGCGAACGTAACACAAATCATAACCATGATCCAAATCTCGGTTATCTACGTCCGATATAAGTCATACTTTCATTGGATGAGTTATATCCAAAAATTATATGTTATTTATCCACCAAGATTTTTCTTTCAAGATCACAATCACCAAACTAAATTCAAAACAAGACATCTCCTCCAACAAGACACATACCACTAAAATTGTCATCTATTCTAATTAATCCAATTCAACCTGACATAATGATCCTTTACTCATAACATTCTTGGGAAGGGCTAGCAAAATCATCAAAGTCAACCAACTACGATCCATGTGTATCATCTCCATGCTCATATCCATGAGGCGCATACAAGCCTCAAGTCAAAATAACACAAATCCAACTAACCAACCCCAAGTGTATCTACGTTCTAGAAGACAAGTAGTTATACCATCTTACTTGACGCAAACATCATTTCTAGAAGTCAAGTAGTTATACCATCTTACTTGACGCAAACATCATTTCTATTACTCAAAGATCTTTTTTTTTCTTTTTACTGATACAATCCAAGATGATTGAGTAGCCCATGAATTTCCACAATTACGTTAATCATATTACACCCCTTATAAATCCAATATATCTTCAACCGATCATAGTACATCCTAAAGTTTTCTAGTTTCAATCTCCAAATGTGTGAATCTAACACAACTCATAACCATGATCCAACAACACCCTAAAGTTCTTTAATTTCAATCTCCAGATATGTGAATCTAACACATCATAACCATGATCCAACTACACCCTAAAGTTCTCTAGTTTCAATCTTCAGATGTGCGAATGTAACACAAATCATATCCATGATCCAACCAACCCAAGTATCACGGTTATCTAAGTCAAATATAAAACAAATTTTCAATGAATAAGTACGTATTCAAAAATTATATGTTATTTATTCATCAAGATTTTCTTTTCATGATCATAATCACCAAACTAAATCCAAATTGTGCCAAGGTTAACATCTACCAATATAATATCACTTTATAAGTATTACCCTTTTACCACTTCCACATGTAAATGAGCACAAACATGTAATAAAAGCTCATCTACTCCACCAAGACACATACCGCTACAATTGCCATCTATTCTAATTAATCCAAATCATCCTCATATAATGATCATTTACACAGTAACATTCTTGGAGAGGGCTAGCAAATCCATCAAAGTCTACCAACTATAGTCCATGAGTATCATCTCCATGCTCATATCCATGAGGCACATACAAGCCACCAAGCACATGTCAAAATATCACAAATTCAACCCAACACCAAGTTTATCTCCAGTTTCGAATCCAAGTAGTTATACCATCTAACTTGACACAAACATCATTTCTATTACTCAAAGATCTTTGCTTTCTTCCCACCAATTTAATCCAAGATGATTTAGTAGCCCATCAATTTCCACAACTACGTTGATCATATTATAACCATATAAATCCAATATATCTCCAAATGATCATACTACACCCTAAAACTCTCTTGTTTCAACTTACAAATGTTTGAATCTAGCACAAATCATAACCATGATCCAACTACCCTAAGGTACTCTAGTTTCAGTCTTCAAATGTGCGAACGTTACACAAATCATAACCATCAATAAAATCTCGGTTATCCAAGTCCAATATAAATCTAACTTTTATTGGATGAGTATAGAGATCCAAAAATTATATGTTATTTATTCATCAAGATTTATTTTGAAGATCACAATCACCAAACTAGATCCAAACTGTTTCAAGGTTAATATATTTATCCACCAATAAAATATCATTTCATAAGTATTACCCTTTACTACTAACGCATAAATGAGAACAAACACAAAAAAAAAACAAGACATCTGCTCCAACAAGACAAATACCACTAAAATTGCCATCTATTCTAATTAATCCAAATCATCCTCACATAATCATCCTTTACTCATAAGATTCTTTGGGAAGGCTAGCAAAATCATCAAAGTCAACCAACTACGATCCATGTGTATCATCTCCATGCTCATATCCATGAGGCACATACAAGCCACCATGCTCATGTCAAAATAACACAAATCCAACTACCCAACCCCAAGTTTATCTCCGTTCTAGAATTCAAGTAGTTATACCATCTAACTTGATTCTAATACTCAAAAATCTTTGTTTTCTTTTTACACCCTTATAAACTCCAATATATCTTCGACCGATCATAGTACACCCTAAAGTTTTCTTGTTTCAATCTCCAAATTTGTGAATCTAACACAACTCATAACCATGATACAACCACACCCTAAAGTTCTCCAGTTTCAATCTCCAAATATGTGAATCTAACACAAATCATAACCTTTATCCAACTAAGCCAAGTATCATGGATATCTATGTCCAATATAAAACAAGCTTTCATTGGATAACTACAGATCCAAAAATTATATGTTCTACCGAGAATTTTTTTCAAGATCACAATCACCAAACTAAATCCAAATTGTGTAAAGGTATATTTATACACCAATATAATATCACTTCTGCACGTAAATGAGCAAAAACACGTAATAAATGCGGGACAACTACTCCAACAAGACACATACCACTAAATTTTCCATTTATTCTAATTAATTCAAATCGTCCTCCCATAATGATCCTTTACTGGTAACTTTCTTGGGGAGGGCTAGCAAAATCATCAAAGTCTACCAACTATGATTCATGCTCATATCCATGAGGCACATACAAGCCACCAAGCACAGGTTAAAATATCACAAATTCAATTGCCCAAACCCAAGTTTATCTCCAGTTTGGAATCCAAGAAGTTATACCATCAAACTTGACACAAACATTATTTCTATTACTCAAAGATCTTTGTTTCCTTCCCACTAATTTAATCCAAGATGATTTTGTAGCCCATCAATTTCCACAACTACGTTGACCATATTATACACGTATAAATCCAATATATCTTTAAGTGATCATACTACACCCTAAAGTTCTCTAGTTTCAATCTACAAATGTGCGAACCAAACACAAATCATAACCATGATCCAACTACACCCTAAGGCTCTCTAGTTTCAATCTCCAAACGCAACGTAACACAAATCATAACCTTGATCCAAATCTCGGTTATATAAGTCCAATATAAATAAAACCTTCATTGGATGGGTATAGATCCAAAAAATATTTGTTATTTATTCATCAAGATTTATTTTGAAGATCACAATCACCAAAGTAAATCCAAACCATTTCAAGGTTAATATATTTATCCACTAATAAAAATATCACTTCATAAGTATTACCCTTTACTACTAACGCATATATGAGAACAAACACATAATAAAAACAAGCATCTTCTCTAACAAGACACATTTCACTAAAATTACAATCTATTCTAATTAATCCAAATCATCCTCACATAATGATCCTTTACTCATAACATTCTTTGGGAGGGCTAGCAAAGTCATCAAAGTCAACCAACTACAATCCATGTATCATCTCCATGCTCATATCCATCAGGCACATACAAGCCACCAAGCTCATGTCGAAATAACATAAATCCAAGTGCCCAACACTTAGTTTATCTTCGTTCTAGAATTCAATTAGTTATACCATCTAACTTGACGCAAACAGCATTTCTATTACTCAAAGATCTTTGTTTCCTTTTTACTAATTCAATCCAAGATGATTGAGTAGCCCATCAATTTCCACAACTGTGTATCTTCGACCGATCATAGTACACCCTAAAGTTTACTAGTTCTAATCTCCAAATGTGTGAATCTAACACAACTCATTACCATGATCCCGTCCAATATAAAACAAGATTTCATTGGATAACTATAGATCCAAAAATAATATGTTCTACCGAGAATTTTTTTCAAGATCACAATCACCAAACTAAATCCAAATTGTGCAAAGGTAATGATCCTTTATTTATCACAAATTTGCTTTACCGAGAATATTTATCCACCAATATAATATCACTTCTCCATCTAAATGAGCACAAACACATAATAAATGCGACACAGCGGCTCCAACAAGACGCATACCACTAAATTTGCCATCTATTCTAATTAATTCAAATCATATTTCCATAATGATCCTTTACTCATAACATTCTTGGGGAGGGCTAGCAAAATCATCGAAGTCTACCAACTATGATTCATGCTCATATCCATGAGGCACATACAAGCCACCAAGCTCAGGTCAAAATATCACAAATCCAACTACCCAACACTAAGTTAATCTCCGGTCTGGAATCCAAGTAGTTATAACCATCATTTCTATTACTCCAAGATGATTTAGTACCCCATACATTTCCACAACAATGTTGATCATATTACAACCATATAAATCCAATACATCGACGACTGATTATACTACACCCTAAAGTTCTCTACTTTCGATCTTCAAGTGAGCGAATGTAAGACAAATCATAACCATGATCCAACTACACCATAAAGTTCTCTAGTTCAATCACCACTAAGGGAGCTCGGATTGTGTGAGGCCAAACCACATAACAGATTGCCCTACCGTCGACCACCAAACACGCTCACACGGGGCAATAGATGTGGCACCTCACTCCAGAACAACCATGTGATGTCATTCCGAGTAACAGACCCATATGCAGATACCAAATCTGCACACAACCATCGCGACTGACGCGCATAAATAGGTAGGGTGGCGGATCATGCCTCTCTCCTCCCAATGAAACCTCCTCGCCTTTCCAATAGCCATCCCCTCAACATTTGGCTCCAATTACAATGAATGACGACAACAGGCCACTCCCGACAACATTTTCATCCCTTCCGCCACACATCACATGCACTCTCCGATCCCTACCGGTCTGGCTGGGCATCCTTTGCCTTGCTTTGGGTTGCTATGTGCGATGCCTCAATCTCACAACATCTCGTGTTACCCTGTTGGGCGCCGCCATAGCCATACAGGCAATCAGCACCGCAATGTCTAACCCACGAGACACACCCGAGAGCACGACGTTACCTACCGCCAAGCCAGGGACGCACGATGGGAGAACGTGGGATGCCGGATCAAGTCAGTGGCACAGAACCCGAAAACAGGGAAAGTGCGTGAAGCCGAATTGGGAGGGAAACGATCAATGCACGGGAGGTGTGCGAAGAGGTGAAAACCTTGTCAGGCAGATCAGGCTTATGCACCAACTTCGTCAAGTGCACCTTTGTGCCAAGCCGTTGCGACAATGTCGATGTTAAGGTGATCAAGAAAACCTTCTCGTGTGGTTTCTCATATCCATGAGGCACATACAAGCCACCAAGCTCAGGTCAAAATATCAAAAATCCAACTGCCCAAACCACAAGTTTATATCCGGTCTAGAATCCAAGTAGTCATACCATCTAATTTGCTGCAAATATCATTTCTATAACTCAAGAAAATAGATTTCCTTCCCACTAATTCAATCCAAGATGATTTAGTAGCCCATCAATTTCTATAACTATGTCGATCATATTACACCCATATAAATCCAATATATCGTTGACTGATCATACTACACCCTAAAGTTCTCGAGTTTCAATCTCCAAATGCGCAAATCTAACACAAATTATAACCATGATCCAACCAAGCAAAGTATCATGCTAAGTTCAATGTAAAACAAGCTTCCATTGGATGACTTATAGATCTAAAAATCATATGTTATTTATCCAGCAATGTAATATCACTTCATAACTATTGCGCTTTTACCACTGCCACATGTAAATCAGCACAAACACATAATAAAAGAGAGACATCTACTCCAATAAGACACATACCACCAAAATTGCCATCTATTCTAATTAATCCAAATCATCCTCCCATGATGATCCTTTACTGATAACATTCTTCGGAGCGCTAGCGCTTTTACCACTGCCACATGTAAATCAGCACAAACACATAATAAAAGAGAGACATCTACTCCAAGAAGACACATACCACCAAAGTTGCCATCTATTCTAATTAATCCAAATCATCCTCCCATAATGATCATTTACTGATAAAATTCTTGGGAGCGCTAGGAAATCCATCAAAATCTACAAACTACGGTCCATATGTGTAATCTCCATGCTCATATCCATGAGGCACATACAAGCCACCAATCAAAAAGTCACAAATTCAATTGCCCAACACCAAGTTTATCTCCGGTTATGAATCCAATTAGTTATACCATTTAACTTCACACAAACATCATTTCTATTCCCCCTTTAGACCAACTACAACAAGCTCGCTCCTTAGGTTAGCTCTCTGCTCTACCTATTTGTTTGCAATGCCCTGCTTATCAAAATAGGCCTTTCTGTAACTTGACCTTACGCTGAAAAACAGCACTTGTTGGCTCTGCGTCCACTGAAACTTATGAAAAAGAAATGTTATTCTATCGATATCTTCAAGAGTTCCCTAACCCCCTGACTGAGAGTGCTATGATGGGCTATTGAAGTTCGTCCCTGCGGCACGGTGGGGCAGTGCAAATCCTTTCATTAATGAAGTTCCGCCCTGACACTCCCATTATTGGCTTCCTTCCCTGGGGACTGCTCGGGCGAAGGCAGAGCATGGAATGATCATAGGGGAAAAGACGTGTGTGACTAAAACCAAGAGGAGAAATCCATTTTCAAATGGCGACATACAGAAAGGAATCACGAAATAGAAGAAAAAGTGCACTGTGCTGGCAAATGTGGAAAATAGCCGTCCATCTTTCATCAATGAAATTGTTCCGTATATGGGTAGCAAATACACATATCAGAAGAGCCAACCCGAAAGCACTTCCCCACCGTGCCGCATATGAGTTACCAAGAAATTCCTGTTTCAAGTCAGTATATCTCGATAGAACCAATTCCAATCCAGGTAGTGTGAACAGAGGATGTGGAAGTTCTGTTTCCTTGCCTTGTCAAGCATTTCATCTGACACTCTATCTATACTATATAGCTAGATCAATTCCTATTCTTTCTTCCAGGCGACTTTACGCCTATTGCCCGCTCCGCTTCCCCATTCCTATCGCTTTCTTATCTTCTCCCTCCAAATGATCACTAGTGCCTGAATCTCTCTCTGGAGTATGAAACTGGTCTGGTGGGGCATAGATCAGTAAGAGAATCAGTGATTAAAACATCAACAGGACATGTAGATCACCCAAACTATCCGACTACGGAAAGGAGTTACATACCTCTATCATCTTCTCCCTCCAAATGTTCACTAGTGTCTGAATCTGCATTTGAGAGAAGCAACACAAATTATAACTCATTCAAGGATTTCCAAATAGGTAACTTCTTCGCATCAGGTTTGACGGATCTAATGGATTTTCTTTGGTCTAAAGGTGGAGCAAATAACAAGTGTTGGTGTCTTATCACCATACAACGACCAAGTAGCTGTTCTTGAAAAAAAGCTTGCACCAAAGAAAAATGCATATCTTTCTGTTACAGTGAGTACGTTTGATGGATTTCAAGGTGGCGAGAGAGATATCATCTTGATTTCAATGGTCTTCCGTGACAGCATTTCATTTACTAAAACAATTGTTTTGCACAGGTACCGCCTTTGTATCCTTGGAGATAAAAAAAACTTTAGAGGCTTGTGGTTCAGTATGGGCAGAGGTAGTAGTCAAGGACTCTGAACGCCGTGGATTTTTGAGTGATGTTGATTGTTGTGCGAGCTTAAAACAAGCAGTGGAGAAACAAATAAATGAAATGCTGTGGAGAATACCTGTGGCTCTCAGCTGAGGGATTGGTGCTGGTGTAGGCATTGCATCATGATCTATTGCCATTTTGCACTTCTTGCTAAGGTAATCAAATACCGTCTTGAACTCCTGTACGGTGATTTCGGGCTCATTCTTGTAATAGTCCATGTGTGATATGACCTCCGTGAGAATATCAACCTACCAAAACAAGAATAAGTTAATTTATTGAAGTGACTATTATGGAAAGCCTTACATATAGTGACTAGTATGAAAAGCCTTACACATGCTCTCCGTGATCGGTCTCTATGCATGGGGTACATGTTGCTGCCAATAGGATCCCCCTCCTCTTTGGAAACCAAATATGCCCTTGTGTTAGACAAAAACCACTTCTTGTAGATCTGGAATGCCTCTGCATAATGTTGCCGATGCTCATCAATTTTCTCCATCCGAGCATTTTTCCATGCACGCGCCCACTTGGATACTTCTCTTAGAATTTTATCAATGTTGGTATTCCCCTTCCGTGAGTACCTAGTAGACCAAACGTTAATTTGTTGAATATGATAGACTATGATATTAAATAAAGAAATATGAAAATGTTTGATTAACATGAATTACTTGGGCATGGAAGAGATCTTATTAGACAATGGCAAGGGTGAAGATTGGTAAAGACCAAACTAGCGCATCACTCGATGAGGACAATATTCCTCAGTGATGACATCGCAAACAAGTGACGTTTTGGTCAACCAAAGTTCACTATCCCTTGTACACAACGAGAAGGTCTCAGGCCGCACAAGATCAAGAACCCAAGTGACTTCTAAATCATGGATGGCGTCCCATGCACGCACAAATTCAGGATATGATCGACGAGTATTTTTAACCCATGTCAGCTGCAAAAAATATAGCCCTTAGTACAATAGGATATGGAGCCTAATGCTCCTATATACAGGCAGCAAGTACTGAGGATTATAAACTATCAGATGGCAGGACCAATAAAGGGGTTTGAACAGTAGTAAATGCCTAGTTGGAGAATATGTACCTTACTGAGCCACTTTGAGCCCAAAGTTGGACCATCGGTTTCATCATCCTCGTTCCGATGGTACCGTACATCTCCTTTGGGACGAGGGCATCCAACCTTGAATCGCTCGTACGACCATAACTGGACCAGCATTGGGCATCCAGTTAGTATATGGCTCTTGGCTTTAGAAGTGCAGACATTGGACAACCCACGATATGTTGCTGCCAACACCACGGACCCCCAACTAAACTTTGGAATGCTCCCAATAGGAGAATTAGCCAACAAGAAGGCACATGGCAATATCCAAGTCTGGACTTTGCTGCAATGATTGGCGAACATTGCGCTTCCAAAAAGCCACACAAGGTAGGCCTCCAAGTAAATATTCACGGTCTCCTTCTTTGCATCATCGGGCATGAAATTAACCTGCGCCGAACAATTATAAAAAGAACTACTGGAAAAAATATTTATGTACCTAAAGGTAAATAAAGCCGACCATACCGAGAAGCGCTCCGCCAGCCAGCTTAGCGGTATGCACTTCTCATCCTTGAAACTGAGGAAAGGTGGCGCGTCCACTTTCCGCTCAGCTGTGGAAAAACGTTCCAGCAATCTGATCTTCCAGTTATTCTAGTTATTAAATTCATTATTCGCCACCGCATCACCATCCAAAGGGAGGCCAAAGATTTTCTCCACATCCTCAAGGGTGATAGTCATCTCACCAACAGGTAAATGAAAGGTGTTTGTACGCTGCCACTTATCAGCTAAAGAACTAAGGAGTGGATGGTCAAAAGGGAAGCGACACCCATGCAAATCCATCATTCGGGCTATTGGTAGAAGACCAGCCGCACTTAACCTACATTAGCAATAGGTTTGAAACAAACTTATTTAGACCGGACTCACTTAACCTACATTAGCAATAAGTTTGAAACAAACTTATTTGTAAATGAAATTCCTTTAAACATACATCGGGTATCTTATTCTTAGTTTCATTGTCGATCCGCGTGTACGCAGAATGGGAGGATTCTTATGTCTTACCGCGTAGATGTAAGACATGTGTTTCATGTCGGTTCGGTAGCTAAGCAGTTGATGATTAGCATAGAAAGTCTGCTCCGTAGCACTCATGCCTGCCAGCAAAGTAATTATCAAAAACACAAGGAAAAGAGTTAAATGATACATCAACCAAAATATTATGCATATCTAAGATTCTAAGCAAAATAATTATCAACAAACACAGGAAAGGAGTTAAAAACCCCCATTATCTTCCTCTTCTGAACCCTCCTCTTCTGAACCCTCATTTTCTGCAGTCAATCAAAATATTTATAAATACTACTCAAAATCGAATTTACAGAGTAGCTAGTCAAAAGAGTTCCACTCACAACTACTCAAACAAATCTGTGGAATTTAGTGTCAGTTGGTTTGGAAATACTTAAATTCCACAGATTTGTTTGAGTAGTTGTGAGTGGAATTTCTTTTGACTAGCTACTCTGTAAATTCGATTTTGACTAGTATTTATAAATATTTTGGTTGACTCCAGAAAATGAGGAATAAAATGAGGGTTCAGAAGAGGACGATAATGACGATGTACCATTTAACTCCTTTCCTGTGTTTGTTGATAATTATTTTGCTTAAAATCTTAGATATGCAAAATATTTTGGTTGATGTACCATTTAACTCCTTTCCTTGTGTTTTTGATAATTACTTTGCTGGCAGGCATGAGTGCTACGGAGCAGACTTTCTATGCTAATCATCAACTGCTTAGCTACCGAACCGACATGAAACGCAGGTCTTACATGTACGCGGTAAGACATAAGAATCCTCCCATTCTACGTACACACAGATCGACAATGAAACTAAGAATAAGTGATAAGTGGATACCGAGGTATGTTTAAAGAAATTTCATTTACAAATAAGTTTGTTTCAAACTTATTGCTAATGTAGGTTAAGTGAGTCCGGTCAAAATAAGTTCGTTTCAAACCTATTGCTAATGTAGGTTAAGTGCGGCTGGTCTTCTACCAATAGCCCGAATGATGGATTTGTATGGGTGCCGCTTCCCTTTTGACTATCCACTCCTTAGTTCTTTAGCTGATAAGTGGCAGCGTACGAACACCTTTCATTTACCTGTTGGTGAGATGACTATCACCCTTGAGGATGTGGAGAAAATCTTTGGCCTCCCTTTGGATGGTGATGCGGTGGCGGATAATGAAGTTAATAACTGGAATAACTGGAAGATCAGATTGTTGGAACGTTTTTCCACAGCTGAGCGGAAAGTGGACGCGCCACCTTTCGTCAGTTTCAAGGATGAGAAGTGCATACCGCTAAGCTGGCTGGCGGAGCGCTTCTCGGTATGGTCGGCTTTATTTACCTTTAGGTACATAAATATTTTTTCCAGTAGTTCTTTTTATAATTGTTCGGCGCAGGTTAATTTCATGCCCGATGATGCAAAGAAGGAGACCGTGAATATTTACTTGGAGGCCTACCTTGTGTGGCTTTTTGGAAGCGCAATGTTCGCCAATCATTGCAGCAAAGTCCAGACTTGGATATTGCCATGTGCCTTCTTGTTGGCTAATTCTCCTATTGGGAGCATTCCAAAGTTTAGTTGGGGGTCCGTGGTGTTGGCAACAACATATCGTGGGTTGTCCAATGTCTGCACTTCTAAAGCCAAGAGCCATATACTAACTGGATGCCCAATGTTGGTCCAGTTATGGTCGTACGAGCGATTCAAGGTTGGATGCCCTCGTCCCAAAGGAGATGTACGGTACCATCGGAACGAGGATGATGAAACCGATGGTCCAACTTTGGGCTCAAAGTGGCTCAGTAAGGTACATATTCTCCAACTAGGCATTTACTACTGTTCAAACCCCTTTATTGGTCCTGCCATCTGATAGTTTATAATCCTCAGTACTTGCTGCCTGTATATAGGAGCATTAGGCTCCATATCCTATTGTACTAAGGGCTATATTTTTTGCAGCTGACATGGGTTAAAAATACTCGTCGATCATATCCTGAATTTGTGCGTGCATGGGACGCCATCCATGATTTAGAAGTCACTTGGGTTCTTGATCTTGTGCGGCCTGAGACCTTCTCGTTGTGTACAAGGGATAGTGAACTTTGGTTGACCAAAACGTCACTTGTTTGCGATGTCATCACTGAGGAATATTGTCCTCATCGAGTGATGCGCCAGTTTGGTCTTTACCAATCTTCACCCTTGCCATTGTCTAATAAGATCTCTTCCATGCCCAAGTAATTCATGTTAATCAAACATTTTCATATTTCTTTATTTAATATCATAGTCTATCATATTCAACAAATTAACGTTTGGTCTACTAGGTACTCACGGAAGGGGAATACCAACATTGATAAAATTCTAAGAGAAGTATCCAAGTGGGCGCGTGCATGGAAAAATGCTCGGATGGAGAAAATTGATGAGCATCGGCAACATTATGCAGAGGCATTCCAGATCTACAAGAAGTGGTTTTTGTCTAACACAAGGGCATATTTGGTTTCCAAAGAGGAGGGGGATCCTATTGGCAGCAACATGTACCCCATGCATAGAGACCGATCACGGAGAGCATGTGTAAGGCTTTTCATACTAGTCACTATATGTAAGGCTTTCCATAATAGTCACTTCAATAAATTAACTTATTCTTGTTTTGGTAGGTTGATATTCTCACGGAGGTCATATCACACATGGACTATTACAAGAATGAGCCCGAAATCACCGTACAGGAGTTCAAGACGGTATTTGATTACCTTAGCAAGAAGTGCAAAATGGCAATAGATCATGATGCAATGCCTACACCAGCACCAATCCCTCAGCTGAGAGCCACAGGTATTCTCCACAGCATTTCATTTATTTGTTTCTCCACTGCTTGTTTTAAGATCGCACAACAATCAACATCACTCAAAAATCCACGGCGTTCAGAGTCCTTGACTACTACCTCTGCCCATACTGAACCACAAGCCTCTAAAGTTTTTTTTATCTCCAAGGATACAAAGGCGGTACCTGTGCAAAACAATTGTTTTAGTAAATGAAATGCTGTCACGGAAGACCATTGAAATCAAGATGATATCTCTCTCGCCACCTTGAAATCCATCAAACGTACTCACTGTAACAGAAAGATATGCATTTTTCTTTGGTGCAAGCTTTTTTTCAAGAACAGCTACTTGGTCGTTGTATGGTGATAAGACACCAACACTTGTTATTTGCTCCACCTTTAGACCAAAGAAAATCCATTAGATCCGTCAAACCTGATGCGAAGAAGTTACCTATTTGGAAATCCTTGAATGAGTTATAATTTGTGTTGCTTCTCTCAAATGCAGATTCAGACACTAGTGAACATTTGGAGGGAGAAGATGATAGAGGTATGTAACTCCTTTCCGTATTCGGATAGTTTGGGTGATCTACATGTCCTGTTGATGTTTTAATCACTGATTCTCTTACTGATCTATGCCCCACCAGACCAGTTTCATACTCCAGAGCGAGATTCAGGCACTAGTGATCATTTGGAGGGAGAAGATAAGAAAGCGATAGGAATGGGAAGGCGGAGCGGGCAATAGGAGTAAAGTCGCCTGGAAGAAAGAATAGGAATTGATCTAGCTATAGTATAGATAGAGTGTGAGATGAAATGCTTGACAAGGCAAGGAAATAGAACTTCCACATCCTCTGTTCACACTACCTGGATTGGAATTGGTTCTATCGAGATATACTGACTTGAAACAGGAATTTCTTGGTAACTTCTGCTTCTTTGAAGCAAGTGCTTTCGGGTTGGCTCTTCTGATATGTGTATTTGCTACCCATACGAAACAATTTCATTGATGAAAGATGGATGGCTATTCTCCACATTTGCCAGCACAATGCACTTTTTCTTCTATTTCGTGATTCCTTTCTTTTTGTCGCCATTTGAAAATGGATTTCTCCTCCTGGTTTTAGTCACACACGTCTTTTCCACCTAGGAAGGATGCCCCTACGATCATTCCATGCTCTGCCTTCGCCCGAGCGGTCCCGAGGGAAGGAAGCCAATAATGGGAGTGTCAGGGCGGAACTTCATTAATGAAAGGATTTGCACTGCACCACCGTGCCGCAGGGACGAACTTCAATAGCCCATCATAGCACTCTCAGTCAGGGGGTTAGGGAACTCTTGAAGATATCGATAGAATAACATTTCTTTTTCGTAAGTTTCAGTGGACGCAGAGCCAACAAGTGTTGTTTTTCAGCGTAAGGTCAAGTTACAAAAAGGCCTATTTTGATGAGCAAGGCATTGCAAACAAATAGGTAGAGCAGAGAGCTAACCTAAGGAGCGAGCTTGTTGTAGTTGGTCTAAAGGAGGAAATAAAGGACTGTCCCGCTACTACTTCCTTGATTCCCGGGAAGAAGGAAGACCGAGGGTAACTAACTCTTCCTTCTGAAAAATCTATATCCCAGCTCGTTTTCATCGAGCCTTCCCACCGTTTGGAGTACATCCAAGTGGTAAGGTATCGGTTTTTGGTACCGGCATGCAAAGGTTTGAATCCTTTTACTCCAGAGCATACTTATTCTAAAAAATAGAAAAAGAAAAATAAAGTCTCATCCCTAATAAATAAATGAAAGTAGATTTACATTCTTTTTGTATTTCTAGGGGGAATGTTGAGGCAAACTTACGATGCTGACAAGCTGGTTAGGTGCCGAGTTGGATTAGACATCAGAGGTTTCAGTTTAAGAATTGGGAAGAGGTTAAGAACCTAGTGGAATCCACTGCGAGGGGAAGTGCTGAAGTGAAGAAAAGCCCCAATTTTGGAGAGGATTGCATAATTGGAGAGTCGAATTGGAGCAAAGTCGTGATCTGGTAGGCGACTGGTACAAGTGCTAGACTGGAGCTAGACAAGAAGCATTGAGCAGGAACTTGAGCAATTCAAGAAACCTTAGAAGAAACTGGATATGTGGCAACAAGAAGGGCTTAGCCAGAATCTTGAAACAGGTATGATACCGACACATATCAGCCTGATGTGATATACCTGAATTCATTCATGTTCTATGGAGTCTTTCTTTTAATATTCTTATTTTTTCTCAATTTAATTAGGAAGCAAATGCGGTTTCAAGATGAACTCAACCTCGAAAAGGAATTCAATTAGCTGTGCAGTTAGCCCTTTTATCTTTAATAATTGGTTGAAATGGATATTGCCTGTCACTTGAAAATAAGGTTGTTTCATTTAGAATTCAGCAAGTTTCTTAGAAAATTGTTGTTAAACAGGTTGACGTTCCACTGGGAATGGAATAACAAAGGCTTTTGGCGGTTTGTGGATCGAGATGTGATTCGCTTTTTGAGTAATAGTTTCTTTCATTTGGTGTGCTCTTCCTGGAACCGGTAATAGGAAAATTTTGGTGCATTCTACTTTACTGTTATGGTATTTACAATCCTTGAATTGTTTGAACCTGACTCTCATTATCTGTCTTCATGGTCTGGAGGGTATTTTGGATATCGTGGAGGTAATTGACGATGAATTCGTCTCTTGCCTCACCGATCTGATCACAGAGTTTCCGAAGCTACAAGAGTGCTTGGTTAAACGGTGCCATTAAGTTTCAACTGTCTTTAAACTTACTACTTCAAGTGCAATTATCAACTCCTTGCAAAATTGTTGGCTTTCTCATCTACAAAAGGCAACTCTGGTATTCAAGGAAACAGATAATTAGGTTCCGCTCACTACGTCAACTAAAGCAACTGCATCTGGAGCACTTACCAGGGAAAATAGAATAAATAATGACGTAGAACGAGGGGATTTTTTTCTCACTATTGCCATCCTGTGTTCAGTTCCAATTTCGTAGTGGGAGACAAACTCAAAGTCAATAGATTCCTGTCCTTTTCTATAAAAATAGGCTTGGTCAAGTGCTTCAAAAAGAGGTGACCCGAATGATTTCAATGAATTGCTATTTGGTCAGATTGGAACAATTGGATTCGAAAGGAAAGAAAGACTGTGAACGAAGAGGGCCGCCCATGATCGATTGGATTCGGCAAATAAAGTAGAGGGCCCGCCCGTGTCACCACCAGTCCACCGAACCAGCTGTAGATCGCTAACTCTCTTGTCGACGCCCGAAACTTATGTACGAGTTAAGAATGAATTGTTCCCGAGTAGAGAGGGCAGGATAAGGATTCAGTAAGGAGAGTCTACTTATGGAAATGTCATCCTCTCTTTCCTCAGTAACGGAGTGACTAGCTATCCCGACTTTTTATTCCAGTTCCATTCTTACTGGTGCAGGAGTCCAAAGTGCATCTTCCAACTCCCTAACTGCGTCTTTCATGAAGTTCGGGAGACCCCTCACGTGCCGCTGCCCGTGAGACTCGCCTTTGTACACTTTGCGCACCGCTTCGACTAGACCCTGCTACTACCTCGTATCCTAATACCTGCGATCTAGCTCATTCTTTTTTAAGCCCTGCAAGCCTAATAGAACCTTGTTTCCTGGGCCAAGTCAGCCTATAAGTAAGTAGGGCTGAAGACAATTTGTTTGTTAGTTTTTCAATCTTCTTCCTTCTATGCTTGGAGTAAGTGGAAATGACCTCCTTGATCAGCAAGTAAGCGAGCGGTAGTTCAGTCTCCGACAAGTGAGACCGAATAGCCCCTGGTGTCCTTTTCCTTCTAAACTAGCTGCTCTCGCTTGACTCTTCTAGTGAGCAAGCAAACTGGTCGGGGAACAGGGTCGGATCAAAGTAAGGAATGGGAATAGCACTCACTCGTTGAAGGTAAGTCAGAAACAGGGGTTGTCCTCTCCCTTACTTAAGTCCTAGTCCATCTTTTCGTGCCCCAAAGGGGAAGTCAAGCAATAATGAGGGAACTTGACCCACACCTGACGAAAGAGTTTGGTAGCTCGAAGGAAGCAGAAGAAAAACCTGCTTTCTTTCTGTCCCAACCTCCAAGGGTTCCTCCCTGTATGACATAGTCCATTAGATTGGGGCAATGGTACGCACCTATGTTTGGTGTCCCTTCTCTCACTTCCTCGTCAGATCCTGGTCCCAAAGGGCAATACATTGAGTCGGAAAGACGGGGGGCTTTCGTAAATTCCATTCTGTAGCCGAACTAGCCCCTGGATCAGCTCTCATAGTGGGAGAATCAGAGTCAAGTTAGGCGCAAAAGAGGGGGTTGACATCATTCATCGTGATTGGATCAATCAGACCCCCCCCCCCCGGCAGGAAATGCCAAGGGGCGCCCTTTCTCATTATCATCTACCGCCCATTTCTTCATCATCTGCTGCTGCCTTAAGTGCGTAAAGTAGGCTCAGCTTCTTAGGTTTCTAAATATCTTGTAGTAGCCAAAGGTAGTCCAGTCCGCTTGTTAGATTGAATTGAATCTTATATAACCTACGTAGCTAAAGAGAAAATCATAATAGTCTAAGTGGACCTCTCAAAGGTATAAATAAGTAGACATTAGTCTTACTGGTTCGGTCTTTTTCTTTTTTTGTTATGATGCCCACATTTCATACTTCTCAATTCTTATTTATTCAAGGGTTCGTATGTACTAAGTGACTCTAGGTCTATTCAGATACAGCTTCAAGAGAGCTTTATTCGGCCTTTGTATGACCGTCTTCCCTTCCTGTCTATCTCCTTCGGTCAGGTAGTTCTGCTTCCGATGCCGGAGGAGCAGGGTGGGATAGAAGGGTAGTTTCTGAGTTCGAGCTACTGTAGTCTCCCCCATTGACCTTCTTTTTTAGATAGAATCCTCAATGAGTGGAAAGGACTCCCAAACTTGCTCCACAGTACTATACCATACAGAGCCGCGCCCTTGTGATATGATAAGAAGAAAAGGGCCAGGCCGCCCTCTTTTCGTTTCCGCACCAAGCCTTCTTGTAAAATCGGGTGTATAGCTCAGTTGGTAGAGCATTGGGCTTTTAACCTAATGGTCGCAGGTTCAAGTCCTGCTATACCCAAAACAAAAAAAACCACTCTTGTATTCATAAGAATGCATAGTAGCCTTCAAAGAGCACTCTTTAGCCTTGAGAAAAGCCCCTTTCTCATCAACATCTCGACTTCGCTCGTTGAGAAACTCAAATAATCGGATTACTTGAATTCAGGAAGATTCAGATACCGAAAGCAATATGAATGCGAAAGCGGAGCGGGCAATAGGTTTATGACTGAGCACTAGAGCCTGGAATAGCAGGAATGAAGGTTGGGAAATATGCCATGCAGAATTCCAATAAGTTGGCACCGCTTTCCCTTCCCATATGAAAAATGGAGAGGAAAAGCATGGGTGGACCAAGCGTTTTAACTGGAATCTAGTGACGGCAAAAGAAGAAAGATTTTTAAGCGCTAGATAGGGTCAAAATTCAATAAAGATACTTGGCTGGATGGCGAAGCTGTGTTTGCTCTCCCAAATCGAGATCAAAGTCTTGCTTGACAGCGTGAGGAACTTTGAATGCTCCGTACAAAGGGTCATAGGGAGCTTTTGGAGGTCAGGGAGAAGTGTGTCTGGCCACTGTGCGCAAGCATTCTGTACAGCGATCTTGCTGAGGAGGTCCCAGGTCCCACCTCCATAAAGAAGATCTGGTGACTGCCCATTGTCTTGTTTTGGCTTGGAAGTCTCCTCAAAATAAGGCAAGTGAGTCAACGATCTCTGTAAGAGGAATTGGAAGATGGGGGTTCCATGGCGCACTGAGATGAAAGGCTGTCTTGGACGTGGGACCCCTTATCCCTATCCCTTTGTTGATGAATCCCATGCAACGCGCCCTTGCTTGGATGAAAAAATGTCATAAGGGGGACTCGTTTCACTTGATTCGTTCCGTCGCACCCGCACTATTCCTAAATTTGTTTTCTGTTTCTATTTAGAAAAAAAGGTCAAACTCATTTCGTATAGAAAGAAAGATGTGTCGGGTTTGAATCGAGTGACACAGGAGGTGCTTCTGCGTGGCACTCTTTTTAATGGGCTTTACCGTCTTTCTTTACCTTCAGAACACAAAGCTTTGCTTGGCGAAATAACTCATGCCTATATTTGGCATCTCATCTACTTAATTTAATGACATTCCATATCTCAGGAAGGAAAAAAAGCGAATGGAATTTCAGTCAAGTCTTTTTTTCTGCTTTATCCTTCTCTCAATCAAAGAAAGGGAATGCAGATGTTCTGTCGCCCTCTCTTCGTATGCCACCAGCCTTCCTCTCAAAACCGTACTGATCCGATCTTGCGCAGATAGGTAGGGACGATCCCTCCAGTAACCATGCCTAAAATCATAAGCTGACCCATTACTTATGTAGGTGCCTCAATTATTCCCATTTTCCTACTTATATAACTCTTTGGGGTCCATACCGCACTTGGAGACGGGATATGATTGCTTTCTTAAACAAACCTTTTAGAGCGTTGTCATCTTACCAGCATAGGACTCAATAGTAAGGACTGTCACTACATTGATATCGCTCATGGATCGTGTTATACTTGGGAAGATCCGGCCCAAGGGGAAGTCTGTTATCCACAACCCAACCTTAGATGAGGGAGAAGTTCACGCTTGATCTTCGACCCAAGACAATGGAAGGGAGCTAAAGCCTTCTTCCTTTTTCAAATTCGTTTATGGAGCAAAAAGAGGTCGTGTCATACCATTTATTCCGCCAAGAAGCATTCGTCTACGGCACTTAGAACGCCTCGACACATTTGTACTCACGCCTAGGACGGTCTTTCACACGGAAGTAAGATTCGAGAGTTTGATCATAGTTTGACCGTAGTAAAAGAGAAGTCCCTTCTCATTTGCTTCCTGGTCATCTCTATAGAGATAGAAGAAAGAAGTCCCAAGCAAGGGTCATGCTATTTCTATTCTTTTCAATATTGTTATTCCCTATTTCCTTAACTGATCTTGAGTTGTACCGAAACAACAAAATATGGTCTCTCATAAATTGATTTCTTTCATCACTGTTCTTAAATCAATCCGTGTCAGGTACAGAGCCAATCTTCACATCCCATAGGTAAAACAAGTCGCTTTATGGGATCCTCGTGAAACTACAACCTTTCTGAAGCCCTAGTCAAAAAGTTGTGCGAAACCTCAATTGGTAAGAGGAGTAAACACCTCTTCTTTGGCCATTCAAAACATCGAATTGGTTGGCTCGCTCAACCTCTCGAACCGGGACAAAACTTCCCAGCGTTGCATTCACCGCCTAGCCTCGTCCAACATGACTGTAAGGCACGTTTTGCATGCCTTTAAAGTGTACCCCCTTGGAGGTATCAAAAAGTGCGAGAAATAGCATTGATGACTAATAAAGTAGGGTTTTCACTCGTGTGGGTTCGCCCACCTTCCCTTCAGCAGCTCTCCCTGGACACCCTATACTAAACTGAGGAATTACTTAAGCTCCTGGCTTTTTTTCCGACAACTCAAAGCACCGACAGATAACATGCCGTGGATCTTATGTGGCGCTAAAACTTCATGATAGATCAAATCCTGATTACGACTGGAGAGGGACGTTGATGTTCCAAACATTGGGTTCAAGAGCTCAGTTTGATAGACATAAACCTCAGTGATCGGCTTTACACCAGGAAGGAGCAATGAGATAAACTCACCCCCCATGGCGAGACTAGACAGATTCATGGCCTCCTGCTTGAACATTGTCCCAAAAACAACGGTCACACCCTTGCCAAACACCTCCTCAGCTGACGATAATATATCAGACATTGGACTGCAGGGCCTTAGTTGGCCAAGTATGTTTTGTATATAAGGATCCATGGTCTTATCAAACTCCAATTACCAAATGGTACATACAGGAGTTGTTGCATAAAAGGAAGTACCATTGCCACCAGTGATCTTTAAAAGTGAGAAACTAAACTCATCACTTAAGAGAATCCTCTAAACTTAATATAATAGCTCACTTTATCACTATAAACTTTTTAGTGATGACCAAATAACGAAAACACTTTGTTGAATGACGTGTTGTTAAAGAAAATAGCTGCGTCGCCCCCCTTCAAGACAGGAAACTATAGATAGATACCTGAGGTGCCCTGCTGAGAGAAGAATTTGTCGACAACGAAGCACGGCAAGAATAAATATATGATGTCTATGCTATTATTGGGATAAAATGAATCAAAAAAGCAGCGGAATACGAGAAGGATTTCTTTTCTTAAAGGGTGTATACATTAGAGTGTACCTGCTTGGTAGGCATGAAATCACTAACAAAGAGTTGCCTAGCTCCGATGAGCTTGCAAGCATAATTTGGAATTTCATAGAAGAGGGCATAGCTAGGGGTGAACCACGAGAAGTTAGAGCAATTAATGGGTAGGTATAGTAAACATCCTGAGTGTATCACGGCAGTGAAGCAGAAGAAACAGAAATGTTTTCCTTTCTTTTGCATTTGATTTGCATGCCCCCTGTAGATTTGACCCGGAGCCAATGCCAGTCTTTTTTGCGATCAAATGCACTTGAGCTAGTCACTAAGTAAGGCGACATCACCAAAAGATGTGCATGTGTCATTAGGCCATTGGATTACTCAACAAAAAGTGAAGTGCCAAACGATGAAGAAGAACACTTGAAACCAGGCACTGAACCCTAAATGCTTCGCCTGGCTAACCAGATACTCCCTCTGTTCCATAATATTTGTTGTTGAGAACTAGTTTAGTTCTCCCCAACAACAAATATTGTGGTACAGAGGGAGTAGATTACTTCTATCTGCTAGCTTGCCCTAAGAAAAACAACAGTTCCACAGATATCTCCTGTGCTTTGAAACACTAGGGCGCTAAGAAAAGTGAATTTCCATTAATGAACCGTAGGTGTGCATATCCAGCCATGAAAGGGCTATGACCATTCCGAATCCAAGCCATATAATTGCTTGATGCTCAAGAGTGCTTAGTTGGAAAAGAGTTTTCTATGTCGTTCAAACTAATGCTCGATTTAGAATTCTATAACAAAAAAAAGAAAAAATCAATTAATCTATCTCACCTATATTAGGAAGCAATTAATCTATCTCACCTATATTATGAAGCAGCTGCTAGGCCTGATAGCGAAGTGAGCTTTGTGACTTTTAGTAGGGTTGTATCGTCCGTCTTCAACATTCATCCATAAGACTTATTTATTCGATTCACTGTATCTCGAACAGAGGTAAGTCCAGCTTCCTCCTCTTTTCTTTCTTTTTGTTACAGAATTCTCTTTTTAGAAGTCGAACTCTAGACCTGGCAAAAGTCCTATCCTTTCTTGTAGCAGAGCTACGTCCTAATTGATTGTATCATGCTTTTTCGGGTCGAGGCACCTCTAATGTAATCTTTGTCCAGAGGAAGGAGGACTTTCACAGAAAAACAAAAGTTGTATGCCAAAAAGAGCCAATGTGAATTTAAGTTCAAAGGGATCAATAGCACATGACGAAGTTCAAGTGTCTTCTCTTCAAGAGAATAGAGCATAATTGTAGGATTATATGGATATCAGTGCTTTTATTCAATTCCCGAGGCACTCTTCAACGATTGAGGAGATTCCCGAGACAGTCTTAGTGCTATCGTCAGGGTCACCAGCCTACTGTACCCCTTATTCTGGCTTAGCCTTGCTTAAACCGAAGAGGCTTGGTTAGCATCCTTTCTATCAGGTGCTGTTCTTTGCTACCAACAATTCTTTAAGTACGCGGTGAAGTAAATAATAGTGCACTTGCTGACAGTAGAACCCCCAAGAAATATCACAGTATAGGCCGATATCTTTGTGCAATGTCATTTACAAGCTATGCTCCAAAGTCTTGGCAAATAGGCTGAGAGAAGTACTGGATGAGATCATTTCCGAGGACTTATTAAATAGGGTGCTTTTTTTATGAATATAATCAATTCCATAATGCTATCCGCTTTGACGAAGCAAATCAGATGACGGGCGATCTACGCCTCGAAAAGGAGAAGAAGTGGTTCTCGATACTGAGGAAAAAGTCACTTTCGATGCAGAAAGTAGGAAACCAAGGAAACAGGCATTGGCAAAGAGTGAATCTTTATCCGATCCTATAATGGCTCAATCCGATCCACCAACGGTACTTCCAAAGGCTCCTCGGCTAAGAAAAATAATAGTTGTATTGGCAAGGCATGAAAGGGATTCTCTAATGCTATCCGAGGAAGAATCGGAATACGGAACCGGAAGCCGTAGCCCAGAACCTATAGCTTGAGCGGAAGGGAAGGAAACCGGCTATTCGATCTGGCGGGTGGGTGGATACCCTAGTGCTTATTGCTTTGTCGGAGCAGGGGCGGAGAGGGATTCATTAGTTTGACAACACAAGGGTGTCATGTGGAGAAAGAGAATTGAACTATTCTTCGGGTACTGGTACCGCTTAAGCCCAAGCAAGTGAAGAAATCCTGTAAGAAGGACTTGATTTACTTTCCTTTCCAAGACCTATACCATATGGTTTGGGTATACCACTATCACCTATCGACCCCCTATACCGGATACCTTTGCTTTGAAACCAATGACTAGTAGAGGATTTCGAGGAACAACAGCAAAGGGAAGTAGGGATGGGCTTTCCTCGGATTAGTATTCGGATTTCGCTGGTCTTGCCAATGGTTGTTATTCAAAAGAAGGGTTCGCACCGGCAAAGAAGAATATATTTTCTAGTTGTAGCTTTCGAGGAGAAGAAGGATTGAATCAAAGGGACGAGCAAAGGCAAAGCAATGGCATGTTTGGAATTCCATAGAGGAATTCCCAAGCAAAGGCCAGGACGCTAACGCTAACACTATTGATATTCCTAGCGCTTGTTTTCGTAGGATGCCGAGGACTCTTGCTTGAATACAACTAGAGAATTATCAAAAGAATACGACTAGCTCTTTACCGCGGGGATGCGTTGAGAGGAATCAATTGTTTAACCCGGTGACCGGATAGGAGCCGTGACTGTGTGGGTAGCATTATCAAAAGAAGGAAATTTGCAACGCTCTAAATTTCTCTATTTTGATTCTTTTTTTAGGGATTGCGCCGTTACTGTACCTGCTTTCGCTATTGTTGTTCCGTTTTGCCGTTATCCGTCCCTTTGTTAGCATAATAGGAGGGTGCCTTTTTAGCGCAAGACAATGAAATAACAACCTAAGCTTATCGGCATTGGCAAATTGAGAAATCGAATAGATCCCCGGCCGTTGGATAGGAGCACTGCCATTACCGTGCTTAGAATTGATGAAATTGGATTTCTTACAAAACCCAGGATCTTCCTATTCGTAGTTTTCTTACAAAACCCAGGATCTTCCTATTCGTAGGTGGTATACAACTACCCCTATCCCTATTGTTTTGATACATGGCATATTGGCTTTTCTTTTTTCTTTCTTTGGAGTCGGGTTCTTAAGACAGGACCGAAAATCGGGTTTTTTGAATATCTCTCTTCCAGAGAAGTAAGTTTGTTCAAGATCGAAAGAGTGCCCTCGAGAGACTAGACTGATAGTAACAGTAGTGCGCCTTCAGTTGAGGAGAACTGTTCACAAGCAGTGGTTATGAGCTCTTTCTTGTGAAGGTTCAGAATAGGTAATTCCTTCACTTCAGTTGCACTAGTGGATTGAATAACCTTTTCTTTAGTTCTAACAAAGTGCATGTGTTGTTGGTTAATAAAAACACGAGTTTCAATAGGCTGGAGGAAAGATACTATAAGTAGGACAAAGACCCTCTAAGAGAAATGAAAGGCATTTTGGCATGCAGTCGCAAGGTTCTACGATCAAGAAAAGAGTACCTATAATCACATGAAAACCATGAAAGTCGGTGGATACTTATGCAGAGACGGGGATAGGATTCGAACCCGCTATCTTCAGATCATGAGCCTGATGAGTCGACCAATTCCTCTACCCCGCTTCTTCCCCTGATCTTTCTTTCCCTCTTCCCACCGGGGTTCCCCTTGCTTGCTTGGCCGGGATAGAACCAGCGTTTAGGCTGCGGCTAGGCGCGGAGGTTGGAACTCCCGAAAAGAGAAAGGAGACTGAGATATGGGTTGTCCTTGGTTTTTCCAAGGAAAGCCTGATTTAGCATGTAACGTGAACATGAGCGGACACCCACACAATCTCGATTTGTAGAAAAAGTACCATACCTTGTTGTTTTTAGGGCGAAAAAGAATGGGTCATCTTTGTTAATTGATAACTGAGTGAGAGAAGACAATCAGGTTCTTAAAGCGGTCGGTTCGCCGGATTCACAACCTTCCCCTATTGGCCGGTTGCCCGTGAAACACATAGGCTCCTATCGCATTTATCGATCGAGAATAGTCTCATCTCACATCAACTCTTTCTCTATGATAATTTGAGAGTGAAAAACAAAACATTGATTTAGAGTTTGATCGGGATTTGGTACTGTTTCATAAACAAGATGAAATGAATCGACATGTTAAGCATCTCATCAACGAAGGTACTTAACATATGCGTTTTCAAGTTGCATTTCGTGCTCTTTTTCGTCGCCAACTAAATCAATCAATTTGACAAGATCGTGCATCAATCACCTCGTCCGCTAGGGAAATGCACTCCTGAATAGACTCGATTCCCCGCCCCGCATCAGTTAAATGTCTAAGACGCAAGGGAATCGCAACGTTTCTTTCTATATGATAATATTACCCGAGGGGAGGAGATGCCTGAAAATTGGTTTCTTCTTTTCAAGAGTTGGGATTGAAGGATCTGCTAATGCCCGACCCTTCTCGACTAGAAACTCTTCCGCTCCTCCGAACCTTTGGAAAACCAAGAAGCAGAATGCAGTGTCTTCTATGATTGCCCCAGATGTAAGTTGGCCTCCCCAAGCCACAGCTATTTTAGCCGATTTTTTCTTTTGGATATGGCAACTGGTTGTAACTGCTAAATACAAATCAATGAATGTACTTGAACTGCCGGTATCAATAAGGGCAATGCCTGTTTGTCCACCAACAGTGACCTTGACTGAAAATGTGACAGCAGTGACCTGCCCTGAAACTGCATGAGCCGAAATATGCATGAGATACTCATTTGGAGGGGAGTCCTGATCCTGTGGGATTTCTTCTTCTTCTTGTACTGCAATCTCTTCTGTGGAATCATTTGGTGTGTCAGTTTCCTGCATGACATTGATAGTAGGGATTAACTTGCAAAAGTTTTTGATTGGTCTTTTTCATGTCATGGGATAACCCCCCCGAAAGAAGAGTGCAAAGACCAAGTTCCCATTTCCTCCGTTCATCCACGAGAATCAATATTCGTTCTTTCCACTTTGAATACGTCAATTCTCATCCGTTACTTGAGATTCGATAAGTAAGATACGTCATTTCTCATCCATAACTTCCATCCGATAAGGGCAATAAAGCCAAGGCAAGCTCATATTTGCGTATCTAAAGGCTTGGTGTGGAGTTTTGGGGAGAGGGCCTGGGTTTCGGGAGATGAAAAAAGCCTACTTTTATAGCTAAGTGATTAGGACTTGATCGAAAAATATTGCTCTCAATACATGCATTTTTGAGGTAAACTAGAAAAACACTACTTTTGACCCATAGTGATCCGCACTTTTTTCATTGGAAATCGAGTTTCCTTAGGGAAAAAGGACTTGCTAACTTTTGCAGCTATATGAAACGGACTTGCCTACGGCACTTTTGCACCGAAGAAACTAAAAAATAGTCTTTCTCCGCCTAAAAGCAAGGTAGGATTTCTACGAAACAAGTCCGGATAGGTAACTAGGCGGATAGGAAGGATTTCTACGAGCTTCAGTTCATGAATTGAAATATGCATGCATCCCATTCATAAGGAGTAGCTGGCTATCCGCGTGCAACACTCATTTCTTTCTAGGAAGATAAGATCCCGCTCTAAGGCATTGGAGCTGCTGGAATATGATACGAAAATACAGATTGATGTTTCTGCTTCTCCTCTCTCGGGAATAGTTTACCGACCGGGCCACCTGTAAATTCTTTAGTTAAAACAGGCCTCGGGAGTAGTCATCCCGGTATCGAAAATCATCTATTTAGCTTTCCGAAGGTAGACAGCAGCGTTGATTCTCCGATTATACGATGGCAACATGTGTGAAGTCTAGTACCAGATCATATCGGGGATAGCTAGCTCATCGGCAGTTATTTCTATGTATGGCGAGAAGTCCAACTGTCAAGCATGGCACGATTCCAAAATCATCGCTTGGCTGCTGCTTAGATGAGATGAAACCTGAGCTGACTTCTCTGTTTTAGTACCGGCCAGGCCTGCTTCTTAAGTGAACTCATCCATTCCCTTGTTAGTACAGAAGGAGGCGATATCATGTAAATTCCCTAAAGAAAACCGTATTTTCCAATGATTTAGGGCCCATACCCCAATAATGATGACGAAGAGGTCTTCCTGCTTCAAAAACAGGGCTTCCTGACCCGATAAAAGAGTGCACATGGAAGTAGTTCCGCTCAATTCTCCAATACGACTTCGGGTGTGACCCAACCCCACCAAATGGTGATCCTCGAGACCAAAGGGCATTGAACGAGAGAGAAGGAAATCATCCACAGAGAATCGGAGTATACGGCCTAGTGATAGTTAGAAAGAGTTGGCTAATACAGAATCTCATGCGCCTCTCATTGATGAACCCCTTTTTCCTTTATCCTCTACTGGTGACTGATTGATTGAGTGTCGGTCTCACTCATTCTTTATGAGCGGAAGCCATGCACCTATCACCTATAACCGGAGAAGTACTATACGGCACGGCACCTTCGGCGAGGACTCAACTCAACAGAGAATGATTTGACAAACATTGATCCATGCTTGGCCTTAGCCTGAGCTCAACTCTGAAAAAGAAAAGAGGAGAATGTTCTCTAGCTTGTGGAATCACTTCCCTGGATGCTTAGATAGCTCAAGAAAGTGCGCCACTTCTCCCTTAGAGCCCATCTATCTATACTTAGATAGCTCAAGAAAGTGCGCCACTTCTCCCTTAGAGCCCATCTATCTAAACATTATCTGAATCTTCCTGAATTCAAATAATGTATCTACCAGGTGTGCTTGGCTTCTCCCTTAGAGCACATCGATCCATGTAGTCATTTTCATGACGGTTAACATCCGGATACTCAATACAATAACAGTTGCCTGATCTTGCTCGCTGAAGATGTGGCTGATGTGCACGGACGATCAGATTATGTGGATGCTCCACATAGTTGCAGCTTGCCGGGTTTGACCACACGCCAAAGATGCAGTTTTCACTCTAATCGGTTTACAATGGTACGCCTCTTCTTACTGCTTCATATGGAGAAACTGCAGCGTTGAGTTGATTTCTCTTGCCCAAGCAAATGCAGTTCTATTGAAATTACGCTTCCCTGGCCCCACACAAATAGTTCGGTTTCTTCTATAGGACTAATAAAGAAAACAGCTTCAGAGTTTACCATGTTCATAATAATCATGGGGCTACTGTTTGGGACTGCTCTGCTCCTTAAAATTCAGCTCTGCTCGAGAAAAGACAAGCCAAACGGGGTAGCTCCACGATGTGCCGCTTCACAAAAAAACTAGAATCTGGGGTATAACTTCAAAGTTTTTATGAAGCTCCTCAGAGGATGCTTCAAAAAACTCTAGAAGCTGGAGTTGGGGGAAATTACCCACCACTGTCACAGTAAGTGGATACCCCTTCTTTCCCCTCAACCAATCAAATATATTTTTTCCATCAAATTTTCTATTCTTGAAGCTGGAGCTACATGGAAGTCAAGCATTCCCTTGATAGCGGTATAACTTCTGTATGAAATTGCTCCAAAGTGAATGTGATGAAGTGAAGCTGATTTAGTGAGCAAATATGTAGAAGTACGACTACTCGAAATTGGCGTCATCCGTGTGCACAATCCTAAAGGCCGTGCTACATCTACTTCAGACACTTCTAGTTTTACTTAATTAATTCATTGTAAAAAAAATAGAAAATAATAAGCACACTGTAATGTAGTTTAAAAACAGTAATATGAGAAGACGCACTAAGGCGAGGAACAACTAACAAATTGTTGTCTGAAGATAGAAGACCCAGTTGCTAACAGTTGATTTCATCTGAGGAATGTTAGCTTTAGTACCATGCATTTTTCTCCACAAACAATTGCCTACTCAAAGTGATCCCCTGGATGTCCATTAGGTTCTGGATGGGATACACAATTTACTTTCTGTGAGTTCAGTAATTCGTTTCCTGCATAACAGCCAACACAAGTTATCTTGAAGAAACACTATATTTCTTCTATATACTCATGAAAAAAGAATTGTTATCTTGCAAAAATACTGAATCGTATTTCCTTTTAACAACGATCTCAGCCGTAAAAGAACTTTCATCAAGTTTAGAGAATATTATCTGAAGTACTATCTAAGTGACACCATACTGGTAATTAACTTAACAATTGACTACCCAAAGCGATCCCGTGGATGTCCATGTCATTCAGTATTCTCTTGCATAACTGTGATTATGAAACTAATCTTATACCTTATTTTCTTTTGTGATTTTTTTGCATGTTTACGTACTACTTTGTTTATATCACTCCTCGAATTTATATATAGTACCAACTTTAGTAATATAACTCCGCCTATGTTGTCTCAGCATAGCCGGTCCCAAGCCGGGGTAAAGGAGGGTTGTGATAGGCGTGGCGAGCCAACGTGAAAAACCCAGCGACTCTTATGGAGATGAGACCCAAAGGAAACTCGTTGGGGCATAACCCTCTTAGCGACGCGCCACATCGGAACCCGGGTGTGGTGTCAAATGGGCAAGGGCCGGCCGTCACCCCCTTGGTGGCGCGCCGTATCTTGATCTGGATACGGTGATAAGTGAGCAAGGGTCGGGTCACCACATCCTTAGTGGCGCGCTGCACCGACGCCCTGGTGTAGTGAAAAATGAGCAAGGGTCTTCGCATTTGACTCGACGAGTGCGGAGGGTAAGGAAGTTAGCCGAGCCTAGGAGGATACGCTTAGGTAGCTGGAACGTAGGGTCCCTGACGGGTAAGTTACGGGAGCTAGTTGATACGGCGGTGAGGAGGCGTGTTGATGTCCTATGTGTCCAAGAGACCAAATGGAAGGGACAAAAGGCGAAGGAGGTGGAGGATAGCGGCTTCAAGTTGTGGTACACGGGGACAACTTCAAACAAGAATGGAGTAGGCATCTTGGTCAACAAGAGCCTTAGGGATGGAGTTGTGGACGTTAAGAGGCAAGGGGACCGGATGATCCTTGTCAAGCTGGTAGTTGGGGACTTAGTCCTCAATGTTATCAGCGCGTATGCCCCGCAAGTAGGCCACAATGAGAGCACCAAGAGGGAGTTCTGGGAAGGCCTGGAGGACTTGGTTAGGAGGGTACCTATTGGTGAGAAGCTCTTCATAGGAGGAGACCTCAATGGTCATGTGGGTACATCTAACACAGGTTTTGAAAGGGTGCATGGGGGCTTTGGCTATGGCATTAGGAACCAAGAAGGAGAAGATGTCCTGAGCTTCGCTCTAGCCTACGACATGGTTGTAGCTAACACCCTCTTTAGGAAGAGAGAATCCCATCTAGTGACGTTCACTAGTGGTCTACACTCTAGCCAGATTGATTTTGTCCTCTCTAGAAGAGAAGACAGACGCGCTTGCATTGATTGTAAAGCGATGCCTGGAGAGAGTGTTGTCCCTCAACATAAGCTTGTGGTTGCTGACTTCCGCTTTAGGATTCGTGTCCAACGGGATAAGCGCGCCAAAGTCGCTAGAACAAAGTGGTGGAAGCTCAAGGGGGAGTCCTCCCAGGCTTTCAGGGAGAGGGTCATTAAGGAGGGCCCTTGGGAGGAAGGAGGCGATGCAAACTTGATGTGGACGAGTATGGCGACCTTCTTGCGGAAGGTCGCTGTAGAGGAGTTTGGGGTGACCAAGGGAAGTAGAAGGGAAGCTAAGGACACCTGGTGGTGGAACGATGAGGTCCAGAAGGTTATTACGGAGAAGGACTGTTTCAGATGCCTATATCTGGACAGGAGTGCAGCTAACATGGAGAAGTATAAGGTGGCGAAGAAGGCTGCAAAGCGGGCGGTGAGTGAAGCGAGAGGTCGGGCGTATGAGGACCTCTACCAACGTTTAAACACTAAGGAAGGCGAAAGGGACATCTATAAGATGGCCAAGATTAGGGAGAGGAAGACGAGGGATGTCGGCGAAGTCAAATGCATCAAGGACGGAGATGATCAGCTTCTTGTGAAGGATGGGGCGATCAAGCGTAGATGGCGGGAGTACTTTGACAACCTTTACAATGGAGAGGTTGACAGCTCTACCATTGAGCTAGACGACTCCTTTGATGATACCAGCATGTGCTTTGTGCGACGTATCTAGGAGTGTGAGGTTAAGGAGGCGTTAAAAAGGATGAAAGTAGGCAAGGCGATGGGTCCTGATGGTATCCCCATCGAGGTGTGGAGAGGCCTTGGAGACATAGCGATAGTATGGCTAACTAAGCTTTTCAACCTCATTTTTCGATCAAACAAGATGCCCGAAGAATGGAGGCGGAGTATTTTAGTACCAATCTTTAAGAACAAGGGGGGTGTTCAAAGTTGTACTAATTACCGCGGAATCAAGTTGATGAGCCATACTATGAAGCTATGGGAGAGAGTCATTGAACACCGCTTAAGAAGGTTGACAAGCGTGACCAAAAACCAATTTGGTTTCATGCCTGGGAGGTCTACCATGGAAGCCATCTTCTTGGTATGACAGCTGATGGAGAGATACAGGGAGCAAAAGAAGGACCTTCATATGGTGTTCATTGATTTGGAGAAGGCCTATGATAAGATACCTCGGAATGTCATGTGGTGGGCCTTGGAGAAACACAAAGTCCCAATAAAGTACATTACCCTCATCAAGGATATGTGTGATAATGTTGTGACAAGTGTTCGACCAAGTGATGGCGACATCGATGACTTTCCGATTAGAATAGGGCTACACCAAGGGTCAGCTTTGAGCCCTTATCTTTTTGATTTGGTGATAGATGAGGTCACAAGGGATATACAAGGAGATATCCCATGGTGTATGCTCTTTGCGGATGATGTGGTGCTAGTCGATGATAGCCGAACGGGGGTTAATAGAAAGTTAGAGTTATGGAGGCGGACTCTAGAATCGAAAGGTTTTAGGCTTAGTAGAACTAAAACTGAATACATCAGGTGCAGTTTTAGTGCTATTAGGCACGAGGATGGAGAGGTTAGCCTTGGTGGGCAGGTGGTACTGGAGAGAGACACATTTCGATATTTGGTGTCCATGTTGTAGAAGGATGGCGATATCGATGAAGACGTGGGCCACCGAATCAAGGCTGGATGGATGAAGTGGCGCCAAGCTTCTGGCGTACTCTGTGACAAGAGAGTGCCACAAAAGCTAAAAGGCAGGTTTTATAGGACAGCTATCCGACCTGCGATGTTGTATGGCGCGGAGTGTTGGCCAACCAAGAGACGACATATCCAACAGTTAGGTGTAGCAGAGATGCGCATGTTGAGATGGATATGTGGCCACACAAGGAAGGATTGGGTACGGAATGACGATATACGAGAGAGACTTGGGGTAGCACCGATTGAAGAGAAGCTGGTCCAGCATCGTCTCAGATGGTTTGGACATACTCAACGGAGGCCACCGGAAGCGCCGGTGCATAGCGGACGGATAAAGCGTGCTGAGAATGTTAAGAGGGGTCGTGGTAGACCAAACTTGACATGGGAGGAGTCCGTTAAGAGAGACCTGAAGGTTTGGAATATCGACAAAGACTTAGCCATGGACAGGGGTGCGTGGAAGTTAGCTATCCACGTTCCAGAGCCATGACTTGGCTTCGAGATCTTATGGGTTTCAACTCTAGCCTACCCCAACTTGTTTGGGACTCAAAGGCTTGGTTGTTGTTGGTTGTTGGTTGTTGTACCAACTTTAGTAATATAAGGTGGGGGCATAACAGTAACTTTTTATTCTAGGAACATTCATACCTGCTTACCATCAGAATATTTACCACTATGTCTGTGCTAAAATCTGATTTGACTTTTTGCAGATTAAGTGAAACTTAGCGTACTGCTACAAAATCAGAGTTTTATAAGATATTGTTGCCATGGCAACTTCAGTTTAATTTAAGATAAAGATATAACTACTGTTGATCGTTGTGTTTCTTCTTCCCAATTTTACCCTTCTTAGTTTACTCACTACAAAACTATATATGAACTTCGTTTTTTTTCTAGGTTACTCAGGCATCATAAACGTGAACTGGACATATATTGCGTTGCAGTCTTCAGTTGAGATTTTTTAGAAGTGAAAAACAGTAAGGAAGGGCGGAAGGCCACTACTGAGCCATTTTTAGACTTTAATGGATACTGTACACATGGTATGGTGAAAGTTAGAGATAATTCGAGTTAGCCAATTTGATATTCACTCTTTGTGCTCTAATTAACTAAATGAGATAAATTTAAGTCTATACGACACATGACATTACTAAGTTCTCTTAGTATGTATAAGACAAATATGTTGATTACTATTTATTGTAGTTAATTGCTAATTTAAATCGATGTCTGAAAGAAAAATGAGTGCTTACACTATACTTGATTGTCGAGACATACTCTTGATGGTAGCTCTTCGAGTCTTAATACTCAATCTTTGTTGTTGTTCCCCTTGCAGATTTCCTATGGAGGTCAAAATCCTGCATGTAACCACCAGTTTTTCAGTTCACGAACCTGCACTTCTGGATCACATATATAATAAAGGAAATATGCAGCTCATATAATTATCTATACTTCCATTTCTTATAACAGGTGCGCCTATGAAAAGTTTGCCGCAACCCTTTTCTAAGACAAAAATGTGATATTCTTCTTTTCCTCCCATAAGAGCATATAATTATCTGAACATGTAACCTGTCCGGTCATCACAGCGAATTCAGGTGTGCATGCTACTGAGCTTTGCAATTTACCCAGTATAAATTATCTAAGCGCCCACAATTGATCACCAAGCAATAAATCAGTAGTTGAACAGCTGCTGCATAAAACCGGGAGCCACACAGCTGATGCATTGCCATCAGTTAACAAGATGGCGGAGCAGAGTAGATCTATAGCAGCAACGGTCTGAAATTCTCTAGCCACGTCACTGCATCCACGGCTGCTAATCTTATCAATCGTTGGGGGGGGGGGTTGGTTCAGTACCTTTCTTGCGGATGCAGTGGTTGTGGTCGCGACAGCAGGCGTCGAGGTTGTCGCAGGGCTCCTCCCACCGCTGCCTGCCACCGTCCATGGACACTCAGATCAGAAACAAATGACAAATACAATCCATGGATTCGAGACAGGGGGTTGAAGGGCACGCACCGTCGTAGTTGAGGGCCGCGCACGAGCGCCCTGGCTGCACGGAGGCGCCCGCGGAGGAGGATCTACGGCCTCGGGCACTCCGCCGGGGCGCCGTAGGAGGGGGCTCCCTGTCGTCGCGCGTCCAGCCGTCCACGGCGCCGTCGTCCTGGGCCTGGTGCGAGGGGACGGGCGGCGGCGTCCTGCTCCATCCCCGCGAGCTAAGGCGAGCAAGAAACTCGGCGAGGCGGCGGAGATGTCAACATCAATTGATCCCCTGCTCCGCTCGAGATAGGTGTGAGCGTGCGTGCGGGGAGGGACGACGGACGAAGAAACAGGAAGCGGACGACGGCGGAAGCGACGGGATGTGAGGGGAAAGATCGGCAGACGGCGGCGGCAGATTGGTTTCTCAGTTCCTCGCCCATGTTCTTGGAGACGGCGGCGGCTACTGGCTAGTTTTTGCTTTCCTCTTTCGTGTTGAGGAACAACTTTTTGTTAAGGGGAGGCCACGCACCAACGGTCACAAGACCAGGTGGGGACGCACAGGCGGGCGAACTCGGCCGGCCCATTGCCAGGCAAACCAGGCCAGTTCTTTTTGTAGCTTTTTTGTGCTTCTAAAAGAATAAATTTGATTGGGCTTCTAGAATAAGCTGGGTAGGGGCAGTTTATTTTAGCTTATTCTAAAAGTTACCAAAAGAACTGGCCCTAACACAACGCTGCATCGGTCCACTGTAGCTCATCAAAATACTGCAGCACCTTCCTATAGCTTGTAGACTCAACAAAAAATCCTTCCCGTAGCTTCTCATTCAAAAAATTGAGAACAAAATTAGAAAAAGGGTGAACATTATTTTTGGAATTTTATTTGGGAAACATAAACAAAAATTGGAATTACAAAAAAGAACTTATTGAAAAGTGTCAAAAAATTCAAATCTAATAAATTTTGAAAAACTTGCAGAATTTCTGAAAAACTGAACAAAAATTTAAATTACCCAAACAAATTATATTTTTTATTGAAAAGCGCGAAAAAAAATCAAATTGAATAAATTTTGAAAAAATTGTAGTATTTCTGAAAACAAGAAAAAATTGAAATTCTGATCATTTTCTACATTTTTAACATTTATTAATTTTTGTGAAAAATGAACAAAACCTGAACATTTTTTTAAAACATAAATTGTTTTTGAAAAACATGAAAAAAAATCAAATTATGAACTTTATTTTTAAACACAAGAAAAATTGGAATTCCAATTTTTTTTAAATGTGATTTTTTTTTTAAACTATGTAAAAACTAAAAGCAAGGAAAAGAAACATAAAAACAAAAAATAGAAAAAGGAAACCGCAAAACGTAGTAAAGAGGAAGAAAAAAAAATGACCAAATGTGTTTTGAGGTACACGTTTCACTTTAAAGATTTAATGGTTGGGACTGTCTTTTTCATAGTCGGATAAAAATCAATTGGGTTTCAGTCATTTTTCTTTTCAACCAATTACAACTTGACAAATGTCCCTCTGCACTCTATCTCCCTGTCGTGAATGTATTGCCCTTCCGGTGCCTGAGGGCGTGTTTGGTTGCATTCCCTACCTAGCATGGTTGTTCCCACCTAAGACATGGTCAGTGTAAACATGTTGAATAGATGCATTTGCTGTTGTTTGATAGTAATGTATGTTTTGATACATGCTGAGGTGAGACTTTGTTTGGTAGGAAGAGGGAGGAGGAAGAGGTGCATTGCGAGGGAGGAAGAGGAGGGCCGGCGGGGCGCGGGGAGAGGAGTCCCGGCGGGGAGGAAGAGGGCGAGGCCGCCGCGGGGGCTTGGGAGGAGGAAGAGGAGGGCCAGCGAGGCTCGGGAGGAGGAAGAGGAGGGCCGACGGGGCTCGGGAGGAGAAAGAGGAGGGCCGGCGGGGCTCGGGCGAGAAGCGGCTCGGGAGGGGCGCGATGCGGCGACCGGGGCTCGGGAGGGGCACGATGCAGCGGGGAGGGAGAGGGCGAGGCCGGCGGGGCTCAGGCGAGGTGCGGCAGGGCACGGGAGGGCGAGGGCGAGGCGGCCGGGGAGCAGCGGGGCGAGGGAGCTGGGCTCAACATAGCTCTCCTCCACGAGGGTGCTGGGCTCAGTTATGCTGGGGCCTTTTTTTGCTCTGAGTAGAGCTTTTACACCCTACCAAACACACAAAAGTGGATTGACAAGAGAACTGCTGCCCTCTCCTTGATGCAGGCTACCATACGCGTCCTGAATGTATGTACATTGTGTCTCAGCTTAACAGCCCCACAAAAACAGGTTTTTACATTAACCCAGTTTCCAACCCGTTTAGAACAACGACGGAAGAATTAGGCCTCTCCCTTATAACAACATCATCAGACCCAAATATAGAAAGAAACAGAGACTACACTAAAAGCGAAAAACTGGACTGAACTAGGAAGTGCAGCCACCGGCACTAATCTGAATTGTAAAAATTACATTTACTAAAACGACCACAATCTAATTAGTTCACACTATAGGAGAATCACATCAGGTCCCCTTTCCAAGTCACCTCTCTCTCTCTGATGCTTCTGTCAAGTACATCAGTCCATCGGCAGCACTCCCTCATATCAACATGATGTTTATCAATCCTTTGATTTCTGTTACAATTTGCAAAAAAAGGAGAACATAAAATAGTTATATGTTGCAGCTGGTAGATATTGGGAGCACTTCTAAGAGCTAGTAGACACTATAAGCACTGTATACCATATTAAAATTCTAGCCATCCCTGGATCATGATTGCACTCAACTTTACATAAAAAAATGAGTATTGTATGCCATATCTGGCCATGTACATCAAAACTGAATGCAAAAAAATAAGCATGATCTGCACAATCAGAGGTCGATAACTTGATATGATGGTATGATGCATTTAAGGACTGTAGCATGCAACATCTCCAGGTGTTTTCAGTTGTGCTTGATTTTCAAGATTCTGTGCAAACTATCAAACAAATCTGTGTGTGCTATTCTTACAGTCAGTCAAACATCAGGTTGTCAAATTCAAACCTTCTAAGATGCTAGCAGTTCTATACCTCCCCAACACTTGTTCATTCACTGGGTCATGAAATGGTGTGGTTTTCACAGGGTAGATAGCAGAATTTTATCCTGCTCCATTAAAACTCTAAGCAATCTCAACCTGAACTTTCAAGCCTTCTGGGTCACCAAATTTCAATGGTCACAAGTTGAACTCTGCCGTTGAGATATTTGAAAACAAGATTTCATATAATCCTTTCCAAGCTTGATTAAACAAAAAATATTTTCAACTCCAAAAAACATGCACCATTAATAATGGTTGTGTGCTGATGTTCTTGGATACAAAATGCAAGCAAATAATAACAGTTCTTGAGTTAACAACTTAATGATATGGTTCATGCGGTCAAAATAAAGACTAAAACTAACTCTCAACCAAAAGTAACAACACTGATAACACACTTCACTGTTAAATCAACACCTTTTTGCCTCAGAGAAAATCATTTTTTGCCTCAAGCAGTGAGCACTTTGGGTACTCCCTTCTTTTCACATGATCAGTCCTCATGTTACCATAGTGAAATATGGCAAAAGACTCAATCCCAGCGGTCATTATCTTCTTCAGTGAGATCCTCTGCCTTTTAGTCCAGGGGTACCTGCCAAGCTTCTTGTCCGGGCAATTGTCACACTCCAACCCACAATACAGGAACACATCCTCTAGATTGACCGCCGCCGCCAGAACACGTCTGACATAACTCACAAAGCAATCTTCAGATTCAAAGCCAAATATTACGAGTGTGACCAAACTGTGGTGTTGGAAATCTGCTGCGGCTGAGTCCCACCCTACACCCTTGTTCTCACAATATGATTCTTCTTTCCTCTTATCCTCGTCCATTTCCATTTTACACTCATGATCCCACACCTGCATGGAAGCAAAAAGGGCCGAGACAAACATAAATTGTCAGTAGAGCAGTCACCTTTGGTATCTGGTGAGACAATCTTGCAAAACCTTAAGCCCATGTGGCAAAAAAAATTCTTCAGGTAAACACATACCGTTATGTATAGCTCCTTCAGCAAGGGCGCAGCTTCAAGAAAATATATTGTCCAGGTGAGATCATACCCTTCAGGAAGATTAACTATATTCAAAAACCTTAGTTGGCGGAAAACAGATGACAAACATTGCGTCGGACATTCTGGTTGCACCCAAATCTGCAACGAACAAGCACATAATGAGATGGGCACAGAAGAAGTGAAGGCACACAGCTTGCAAAGCAACAATCTCGACTTACCTTTTCGGATTCAAATCCCAACTTCAGATCTCGTATAGAGGTACCACTAAGAAACTCACTTAACTTCACCATTTTGTGGTAACTAAGGCCGAGATTTGTTAGGCTTATAGCCTCCAGCAATGGGACATGACCAATGAACAGTGGATCTTGGAAATCCAGCCAGCCTTGAAAGACCATCCTTGTGAGTTGAGGGAGCCAGTTCAGCATAACTCGTTCGAGCCTACAGTGGACAACACTAAGCTCACTGAGATGAGCGTGTTCAACTGGCACTGTGCTGCAATCACCAGAGTCACAATTGTACAATCGCAGACGCTTCAACCGCTTGCAAGCGATGAGGACATTGGATATGTCTGATTCACCAAATCTCAAATTCTCGAGGTCGAGGGCAGTGAGACCACCAAATGCACTTGGACAGGCATCAAAGAACAGCATGAAATTTCTCGCAGAGGTGACCAGATCATCCTCAACCATTTCAATGATGTCATATTTCCCTGTCATAACGCTGAATTTGACATTCTCGACCAAGTGTGACGCCATGGCATGACCAATGGATATGGGGACATCATCTCTCAGGTAGAAAGTGGCCGACAGAAGGCGGATGGTGTGTTCTCCAGGATTTCTGCGTGTCAATATGCTCTCTACCGCTTGAACCACGGCTCCGTTGATGCGAACCAATTCATCATCAGAGATGTCGGTGCATGAAACGCCATCGGGCAGGAAGTGCTGAGCACTTACTATAAGCCGAGACAGCTTGGCGCATAGGTCCACCGCTTGGAGAGGATGCTGGTTCTTGCAGCCTCACGGACAGCGAGACGGTCGAGAATGTTGACCAGAACGTCATCAGGCAGTGCGCTGAGCGCATCAACTTTCTTGCCTTTCTGCATTTGGCATGAATGAAGACAAATAAGAGTTGATTCCACACTAATCACAAACAAGCAAATTTGATATTCTCAGATATGCAACATCTAGACAGTCACAAGCATGTAATTTCAATGGTGCAAGACACTCAGACTTCACATATTCTTTTGCCACCCGAAAATAGCAATTATCAGAGATGCAATCTTGATGTAGAAGTGCAAAAACTAAATTCCACTTCGATTAGATTCTATATAAAGGGTTCTCTCTGAAAACAAAAGATCAGCTAAGGAAAAGAGGACAGTGAACTTGCCCCCATGGATCCCGCGTGTCAGGCTCTAGCGATGATCTCCCCTGTTTCCTTGTGCCGGTTTGGCTGTGGTGTGTGGATAGGTGATCCAACGGTCGAGATTCAAAGATACCGCTTCAGGCGGGAGGAGTCATGGCGCGTTGATCTAGCATCCGACGGCCACCGGAGCTGCCCGCGACGCTATTCACTTTCCGACAGGAGCTCATTTAATTAAGCTGTTTTATTCTGCTTTGCCTTTCCTTTGCTAGCCTTTATAAGCCACTCTCTCCAGCCCTAAGAGGCATGTAAATTGATGTATGTGTAGAACCCTAGGCCACCGGCGGCGCGCTACACTTGCTTTTTCCCCTCTTCCAAGCAATATAATTCCTCCCCGATCATAAATTCGTGTCTGAATTCCCTCTTAAATTGCTTGGTTCGGCTAGTCAGGTGCTCTATTCCTGACAATTGGTATCAGAGGCAGTCGATTCTCGGCAGGGAAAGAGGAGTAGCAGGGCCTGGTGTTTCAGATCTGGATCAGCGGAAGGTGCAGAGGCTGGATCCGGCTCAAGGTAACCCTTGATCGTTCCCACCACCCACCCTGTTCTTCTGAAGATGACAGGACAAGCAGATTCAGTCCTGACTGGAGATCTGCAGTTAGCTTCTTTAGAATTAGATGTGAAAACATTGCAGAACAGTAGAGAGGAGGATAGAAAGGAATTTCATGAGTTTCGTGACATGGTTAACAAGAATTTTATTACTATGCAAAACAACTTTAGAAAGCTGATGTTAGATCATGGTTCTAAAGAGGGTCAAGGGGATCATTCAGAACATGGTAGTGTGCAAAAGAAGGTAGATGAGGTACAATCACCTGGGGTTCCTCCCGGTAGGCCCAAACAGTTGCAAAATTTTACTCCACCCTAAGTACATGGTTTGGAAAAGGAGGCAGTTGTGGTAGTAGGTTCTAGTGTGCTAAGAGATAATGCAGGAAAGGAGTTGAATTTGGATGGTACTGTTAAAGCTCCCTATAGGCACCCAAATTTTGCTAGCAACAAAGTGGATAATCATCATGTTAATGGACAACAACAACTATTACCTATGCAGCAAGCAGAATTGGATACAATTGAAGAGTGGGCTGATGGACAGAGGCACAGGCAGTTTGCTCCTCCTGACAGCAGAAGGCCTATACTTACAGTGAAACCTGCAAAGCTTAACATTGTGGAATTTGAAGGTGCGGATCCTGAAGCATGGATACAGAATCTTGATCAATACTTTGCTGCTGCTAGGACACCTATTGAACATAGGACTGAATTGGCAGTGTCATATCTCAAGGGCCTGCAGTGCAGTGGTGGAGAGGGACTGGATTTGCTCCTAGCAATGTACCATGGCATAAGTTCTGTTCTTATTTATCAGAGAGGTTTGTTGTGGATTCATCTTGTGACATAGTGAGCTCCTTCCATGCTGTACATCAGACTGCAACCTTATCTGGTTATGTGGAGCAGCTTGAATTGTTGATTAATGTGATGAGGAGGGAAAACCCTGGAATACCTGACAACTATTATGTTACTAGTTTTTTGGCTGGCTTGAGTCCTTACATCAAGAACCATGTGGAGTTTTTTAAGCCCAAAGACATGCAAACTGCTATTTGGTATGCTAGAAGAATGGAAAAGGCCCAACCTCAAGTACAAGTGGTGCAAACCAAAGCTTATATTCCTCAACCAAGGAGGCAAGTCCTGTTTGAGCAAACCAAGAATGAAGGCGGTGTTGTTAGTCAGAACAGGAATGTTATCATTCAAAAAGCCAAGCAGAATCAGGTTTGTTACAAGTGTAGGGAGCCTTGGGTGCCAGGTCATAGACAGGTTTGCAAAATGAACCAGAAAGCTCAAGTGCAAGCTCTACAAGAACAGGAAGAAGAGTGGCCTGAAACTATATTTGTCACTGATTTTGCTGACCCTGAATTGGAAAATGCAGAGCAAGTGCTAGGGGAAACTATTTTACAGGTTTCTATGCATGCAGCTATGGACATTGGTGCTATGAAGAATACTTTTATTCTGACAGTTAAAGTTGGTGAGTTCTTGGCAACAACACTGGTGGACAGTGGTAGCACTTCCACCTTTGTTTCTCTTGAGATGGCATCTAAAATGCTAGTGAAACCAAGAGCTACTCCTAGAGTCAAGGTGGCTGTAGCTAGTGGTGAAATGTTATGGAGTGAGTTTATGGTGCAAGATTGTGCTTATGAGATTCAGGGACAGGAATTCAAGGATAGTTTCAGAGTGTTACAATTAAAAGGCTATGATATCATTTTGGGAGTTGATTGGTTTAAGAAGTACAGTCCTGTGCACATGGATTTTGTGAAGATGGAAATGAAAATATCCTATGGCAATGGGCAGGCTATTACATTCTCTAATGAAACAGTGCCAAGGGCACAACCTGAAGAAGCCAATCGTTTAAATCAAAAATAAATGGAACAGGCTGTTTGTGGCTTTGTCCTGTTCACATCATCTGCTATGGAGGTTTGCAATCGAGAAAAGAAATTACCTGAGGAACTACAGTCCTTACTGGATAAGTATGAGCAATTGTTTCAGGAGCCCACTGAATTACCTCCTACTAGGCCTTGTGATCATAGGGTTCCTCTGATAGAAGGAGCTAAGGTGGTAAATCAAAGGCCTTACAGAATGCCACACCATCAAAAAGATATTTTAGAAGGAATTATCAAAGAATTGCTCAAAGCAGGAGTTATTAGACCTAGCACCAGTCCTTTTTCTTCCCCTGTTTTACTGGTCAAAAAGAAAGATGGGTCATGGAGACTGTGCACAGATTATAGAAAGTTGAATGCAATCACAATAAAGAACAAATATCCAATTCTAGTGATTGAGTATCTATTGGACCAGCTAAATGGAGCTAAATTCTTTTCCAAGATTGATCTCAGAAATGGATACCATCAGATTAGAATGGCTGAAGAGGATATTCATAAGAGTGCATTTGTAACTCACATGGGCTTATTTGAATAATTGGTGGTGTCATTTGGATTAACAAATGGAACACCTAGTTTTCAGGTACTGATGAACTTTCTCTTTGGAATGCTCAAGTTTGTGGTTACATTCTTTGATGATATTCTGGTGTTCAGCAAATCTTTGGAGGAACATAAGGATCACTTAACACAAGTGTTTGATATCTTGCAGAAGAACCAGCTGTATGCTAGATGGGAACAATGTTCTTTTGGCTAGACTGAAGTTGAGTATTTGGGCTATGTCATCAGTCAGGAAGGAGTAGCTACTGACCCATCAAAGATCAAAGCAATCAAGGATTGGCCAACACCTAAAAACATTACTGAACTTAGAAGCTTCTTGGGCTTAAGTGGTTATTACAGAAGGTTCACCAAGGACTATGGGGTTATTTGTAGACCACTGTTTGACTGTCTGAAGAAGGATGCATTTCATTGGAGTGATGCACAAGACAAAGCAATGGATGTGGTCAAAGACAAATTAACTCACTCACCTGTATTGATCCTGCCTGATTTTTCTAAACCTTTTGTGCTAGAAGCTGATGCAAGTGGGTATGGTTTAGGAGTTGTGTTGATGCAGGAGGGAAGGCCCATTTCATATTTAAGCAAGTCAATTGGACCTAGAGCTGCTGCTATGTCAACTTATGATAAGGAGGCCATGGCCATCATAGAAGCTATTAAGAAGTGGAAACATTACTTCCTTGCCACTGCTCTTATTATCAGAATTGATCAAGAAAGTCTGAAGTACATCCAAGAGCAGAAGTTGAGTGAAGGTATCCAGCATAAATTGTTGCTTAAGTTGTTGGGTTACAACTTCACAATTGAATACAAGAGAGGCAAAGAAAATAAGGTAGCTGATGCACTATCTAGAGTGAAATACTGGACTTCCATGCTGGTTGCTAGTAATGTTACTCCTACTTGGGTCTTGGAGGTTGTGAAGAGCTACAGTCAGGATGAGAAGATAAAAGAATGGATCACTCAGTGTGCAGTGGATGTAATGGTTCTTATTCTTATAACAATGGTGTACTCATATTCAAGGGTAAGGTAGTAGTAGGAAAAGCTACTGAACTCAGGCAAGAATTATTGAAAACATTTCATAATTCAGAGTTGGGTGGCCACTCTGGTGAGAGAGCTACTTACCAAAGAATTAAGTTGGTGTTTCATTGGCCTGGTTTGAAACAAGATGTTATTGCCTTTGTTAAATCCTACCCAGTGTGCCAGATCAACAAAGATGAACATTGCCCCTATCCTGGACTGTTGGAACCATTGCATGTTCCTGATTTTGCTTGGGCTCATGTGAGCATGGATTTTGTGGAAGGGCTACCAGTTTATGAGAACAAGGACTTGATACTTGTGGTGGTGGACACATTTACAAAGTATTCACATTTCATTGGAATGAAGCATCCCATTACTGTGGAATTTGTAGCTAGAGAATTCTCTGAGACTGTGTTCAAACTGCATGGTATGCTAGTAGTGATTGTGACTGACACAGATAGAATCTTCACAAGTAACTTGTGGCAGCAGTTGTTCAAATCACTGAAGATTAAGTTACACATGAGTACTAGCTATCACCCTCAATCTGATGGACAAACTGAGAGAGTTAACCAGTGTTTGGAGAACTATTTGAGGTGTATGTGCTTCCAGCAACCCAAGAGGTGGCACAGATGGCTAGCTTTGGCTGAATGGTGGTATAACACTAGTTTTCACACTTCTTTGAACATGACTCCATTCCAGGCACTGTATGGTTTTCCTCCACCTATGGTTGCTGAATTTGTTCTGCCTGATTCTATATCTGTGAATGCTGCTGGTCTTTTGCAAGACATAGAGCTAGCAATGGAGGTGATTAAGCAGAATTTGATCAAGGCACAGGAGAGGTTGAAGTGGTTTGCTGACAAGAAGAGGAAAGAGAGGGAATTTAATGTAGGGGATATGGTGTATCTGAAATTGCAACCATACATCCATACTTCCCTAAGTCTACACAGGCACTTGAAGCTACATTCTAAGTTCTATGGGCCATTTAGAGTTCTGCAGAAGGTGCGACAACATGCTTACAAACTGCTTCTGCCCGAAGGGTGCAAACTACATCATACATTTCATGTAAGTCAGCTCAAAAAGCACATTGGACAAAGGGTGGTGCCATCTAAGGATCTTCCTTTAGTAGGGTCTGATGGGATAGTTCTTATGGAACCTGAAGCAATTCTAGATAGGAAACTAGTGCCAAGAGTTCAGGGAGATATAAGTGTGCCTGTGGTTCGTTAGTTGATCAAGTGGGTCAATATTCTAGTGGAACAACCTACGTGGGAAGATTCGGCCTTCATCCAAAAAGTTTTTCCATCGTTCGCAGCTTGAGGGCAAGCTGCCGCTCAACATGGGGGTATTGTCAGGCTCTAGCGATGATCTCCCCTGTTTCCTTGTGCCGGTTTGGCTGTGGTGTGTGGATAGGTGATCCAACGGCCGAGATTCAAAGATACCGCTTCAGGCGGGAGGAGTCCTGGCGCGTTGATCTAGCATCCGACGGCCACCGGAGTTGCCCGCGTCGCTATTCACTTTCCGACAGGAGCTCATTTAATTCAGCTGTTTTATTCTGCTTTTCCTTTCCTTTGCTGGCCTTTATAAGCCACTCTCTCGAGCCCTAAGAGGCATGTAAATTGATATATGGGTAGAACCCTAGGCCGCCGGCGGCACGCTACACTTGCTTTTCCCCTCTTCCAAGCAATATAATTCCTCCCCGATCATAAATTCATGTCTGAATTCCCTCTTAAATTGCTTGGTTCGGCTAGTCAGGTGCTCTGTTCCTAACACCGCACAGAGCAGCCGGGGCCCGAGAAGAATTGGTCACCCTGATTTTCGCAGCAGAAGGCTCACGAGTTGCCGTGAAATCGTCTCTTCCGGATATTGGTGGCAACGGCGACGGCGCGAGGGGGGAGCTCGGCACAAGGCGGGCGGCGGTCTGAGATCCCCTTTCCTCTCCGGTGAAACCCTAGGGGTGGAAGGCGTGAAAGTTTTTTTTTTCTTTTTTAGAATCTCTCGGGCCTTTTGGTTGCACACTTGCAATAGTCCTAGCCACTTTCTAGGATGAGTTTCGTGTGGTTTTCTGTTTTCTGTTTTCCGTTTTTTATTTTTATTTTATTGGTATGTTCAAAAAATATGTGAATTTATTTCAACTCCATCCAATTTTTAAAAAATCGCGTAATTTTTCATATTCATTAAGAAAATGCAAAATTATGTTTTTTAATGCACGCACATTTTTTATAATTTATGAACATTTTTTAAACATTGTTAACATTTTTTGGATTCATGGAATTTAAAAAAAAATCAAGTTCTCTTCAAAATCTGGGCTGACGTTTGAGTGAGAAAAAAGAGTGTGCAAGCAATCGAGCGTAGGCAGCTGGTTGCGAGAAACTCGGTTGCGCCCCACGAGCGGGCAGCGTGTGAGTGCTCATTCTCCAACTGGCGCTTTCTATAACTGGTCTTGTCCCGACCATCCCTTTAAACACCCCTTCTCCAACGTTCACGATTTCTCGGTGGTGCTATGACTAGCTAGTTCTTGGTTTTTACTGACTGCGTCATCTCCAACTTTGTATTGATCGGTTACTGCTGCAATGAAATATGCACAAGTTTATTGGGGGGCTTTTGAGTATGTGAGTTTTTACTAAGCAACAACTTCCGAAGCGATAAACACAAATAAAACTTCATGTGTGTCTCTCGGCGCAAATGTATCTTGCAATGCTGGTAATGTGTGCAACACAAATAAAACTTCATGTGTGTCCCCAATAGAGCTAACAAGATTGCTAGCCTTGCTAGTTGCACGAGATAATTAAAAGACGATATAGTGGTAGATAATATTTTGTTTTTTATGGAAAAACTAGAATGAAAATAAGAGTGCATACAGAAGTTGTTGAAAGGTGATTCTTATGCTAAAAAATGAATCGGGCTTTACAGTTTCACCAGCTTTAACTCTTCAATACATTAAAGTGGGGTAAGTAACAAAGTCATGTGAAAAGGTATAGAATACCATATTTCATGCTCATGTTCACACATATGAGATGTGTTGATTATATATAGTCAGGGTCAAATTTCATAGACCAAAATACCCTCTTCGTCACATGGCTAATAGTGTATTCGTAAGTGTCGAGATTCTCTATGCACCATCTAAACTTAAAGTGTACACACGGACAATTACCAGAAGTATGATGACATGCAGTTATCAACATGTCTCATTCTAGTCCTTCTATAAACATTTTATCTTTAGTGGCAATAATACACTATGTGTCTTTTTCACTTTCTATCACCGCGATAGTTTACCTCCAAGACTAAACCGAACTAATGCACACCCCACCCAGTACCCGACGGAGCTATATCCGACAGATCTTGGGGTAAAGGGTCCCGAGCTAGATGACTAGGTACGATGGTAACAAGGACACGATGCTTACCCAGGTTCGGGCGCCCCGAAGAGATAATACCCTACGACATGTTTGTGTTAATTGCTTTGAATTGGAGTGCAAAGTATAGATGATCTACCCCGGGATTGTTGTCTTGTTTCTACGATCAATATCCTTCAGTTTATGTACATACAAGGGGTTCAGGGTTACAGTGTACTAGTAGGCTACGTAAGAGGAAACAAAGCCTTTGATGGATCCAACACCTTGGAGTACACGACAAGTCTTCTGAAGCCTTGAGTTTCTCTCACTATGGGCCACCCGATGTGACCCACTCAATCGGCATGGGGATCCTCGTACCGGGTCACCTGGCCGAGAAACGACATGGTGAGAGACCCTATTCGGGAAACCGTTAGTACCAGGGACGGATCCACCATGGTTCATGGGTGTACAAATATACACCCAAATTTTTTACACAAAAATAATCCTATATATAGGTATAGTTTATATGAAAAAAATACTAGTGGCCAACATGGTGAGTAGCTCATTTCGTTAGCAGACCAATAGCCCATGAACAACCTTTACCCAACATGAGTCATTTCTGACAAAAAATACTAGTGACCAACAGGCTGAGTAGCTCATCTCATTGGTTTCACATCTACCACCCATAGCACAAATTCTTGACATTCATGATTAATGTAGCTGAGAGAGCCTAAATCTAAAGTCATCCCCTCTGGGTTGGAGGAGACAATTGCGGTCCGATGGAATGTTAGTAGTGAAGGAGTAGCCGAATAATGAGTGTAATGCATCGACGTAGTAGTTGACTGATTTTGTATGAATCTGATATATGATATTTGAGGTGTGGTTGTGAGAAAGCAAATTTAAGGTTTGACCGGTCAGTGTCTGTGGACGCGTCCGCATGTGTTTGAGGGGGGCAAATTTGACGCTCTAAGGATGGCAAAAAAACTGAACACCCAAAGTTGAATTCCTGGATCCGCCACTCGTTAGTAGCCCATGAACCGGTCTTCAAGTCTGGACTCTTCTCGGCTCAACCAAGTTATTTCTTCATCTTCTTTGGCCGTCGATCTTGAAAACTGGTTCAAAAAATTGTACTATTTATCCAATTCTTTGATCATCGGATTACATCTGATATGTTTTAGCCTTTTAGGACCACCTCAATTTTTGACAAGCATCTAGACGTATTCATGCCGAACTACTTGACGGTGTCCTAAATTAGGGGGTGCTCACTAGGACGGTGTACTAAATTAGGGGGTGCTCACCAGGACGGTGTCCTAGATTAGGGGGTGCTCACCAGGTAGACCTGTCATTCATGGGTCGGCTGAGGGCCCACCGACAACTGAAGAATGGGCCATGTACGGTACCCATGGACCCTGGCGTACTCAAGATGGAATCTTCCAAAGACATGGCGTCTGCAAGGCATATTGAATGGTCGGCATGATTATTCCTAGGTATAGGTGACATACTTGTAACCCTAGATACTCCCGATGCCTATATAAACCGAGGAGTTCACACTATAGAGACAAAGTCAATTTATTCATACGATCTCGACGTAGATCATCATGTATTGTGTACCCCATTATAATCAATATAATCAGAAGCAGGACATAGAGTTTTACCTCTTAGAAAGGAACCGAACTTGGATAAACATCATATTTTTTCTACTTGCTGTTACCATCTAGCCGAGACCACCAACTCGACACCTCCCATCCGAGACCCGTCGGTTTTAGCACCGGCACTACTTGTGAGAAATGTTCTCGCATGGTCATTCCTTTGTTGTGAAGTATTCTGCCCTCGAGACTTGAGGCCGATCCCACCTAGGTCTGACATTGCATACCGGTCTTATCTAAGGGCCCACCTGGACATTTGGCGTCTCTGGTTCGTTCATCAACATGATGTGTGAACGTGGTTTGAAGGGCCACCATCTTCGCGTCACATACTAAAAAAGATTGTGTGTATCGATGAGCACAATAAGGCCACTCCAACAGTTGTATGATCACCGTTGGTGCAATTGCCACATACACAGCCTTAATGACATGTAGCGTAATAAAAGAAAAGAGAGAATGAAATTGTATGGACTTGAAGCACTGGTTCAGGCACAAGCTCCGAGGCAAGCATGGTCATTTTTCCAACATTTAGTGGACCTCTTTGGATGTTTTACATACGGTTAACATATGCTCTATTAAGGAGCTTGTATGATGTGTTGTTCTCTATTGACATGGACACTTGTATCAACAATGGAACATACACACTATTGGATATGCTCTAATTGAGTGCCACCCCCTCGATCCTTATGCAATTAATGGACAAAGTATGGGGAAATGGGGGGTTGCTGCCATGCCATAGAGATATGTTGTTGCCGCATCGTGTGCCACCCTTCCTAAAGGTGGGAGGCATTAAGAGGGAGAGGTTTACACTTCCGTTCCACCTTCCGTCTTTGTCTTCCTCCTTGAGCTCGGGCCTTATTATTACCTCTATTATTCTCACGCAAGCCCCACCTCCGTTGCCCCACATGGCTGAAAGTCATTAGCAGAAGCAACCCGGTAATGCTACCGCCTCATCCTCCTCGGGCTATGGTCGCCACCAAGGGGGATTGGAAGCCTTGCACAATATAGCAGGGTCAACTAGACCGGCTCTGTGATGTCAAGTACCTGCCAAGACCAGAGGTCGCATATGCACGTTTTGGCCTCATCGTCATCAACCGGGATATCATTCAAGAATCCATCCCTAATACTCAAGAGAATGGGCGAGTATGCTTTGTCCCTCTTCTTATTTGGGGTCTAGTTTTTCCAACACGCCCTTTTGCAAGGTATCCTTCACTTTTACTGCCTTCAACTGCATCATCTATCCCCGAATTACATCCTCCACATAATGTGTTATGTTACGCTATGCGAGGCTTTCTTCGGTTGCGCACCACACTTTGATTTGTGGCGCAAATAATTTTGTGCCAAACCACGAACAAGTGGCAGTTTTGCTAGATTGTGGCAGGGCCGTCATGTGTAGGGTAGTCGGGGTGTATCTGGATGGTTTCCTCAAGGAGACGGATAAAAATTGGCAGGAAGAATGGTTTTACCTCCCTCACATGCAACTTGAGGATCATCCTTGTTCTGGTGTCGTTACCCCCTTCACACCAACTCCGCCGAAGAAGAGGTACTCCTGCCGATCGAGGAGCCGGCTACAGGAAGATTCTCTCATTGTGCCCAGGTTCGGCTGGGTAGGTGACATAGCTACGTTAGAACGACATCATGCTAGTCGAGGTAATGGTGGTGGCACTTAACTGAAGAATCCATCCACTTCAGGCTCGGGCCCACCCGTTGTGGGAATAGAATGAAGTGGACGATTCTACTTGGGCTATTCGGAGCAAGTTTTCTGAAGGTTGGTCTCTCAAGAACATGCTTGCGTCAATGTTCAAAGGTCGGGCATCCGATTTCTCGAAGGAGCTCACATACATCGGCTTTGCTGCCTATGAGCCTATTCTGGTGGTACGTGTTTGTCGTCTCACCACCTTTGAATGAGGGTTATGAGCGTGCTCCGCTGCAGATTGAACAACTTCCCCTGGAAATACCTGGGCATCCCGATGGCCATCAAAAAGCTTACCCACACAAACTGACAACCACTTCTGGACCAGGTTTGAAAGCTAATTCCTGCCTAACAGCGTGGAATGATCCAGATGCCGGGACGTTTGATACTCGTCAAGTCAGTTATCTCTGCTAGAGGCCGATTCACCAATTTCTTGTGCTCAATGCGCCAACCTGGGTTTTCGAGGAGATTGACAAGTGGATAAAAGCCTTCTTCTGGGATGGCAAGGAAAAGGCCAACCGTGGGCTATGCCTCATGGCGTGGGATAAGGTGTGCCGCCCTACGTGCCTTGGAGGTTTGGGTGTGAGGGACATGCGCCTGCACTCCATCGCGCTTTGCGTTAGATGTGAATGGCTCCGGAGAACTAACCCTAGCAGGCCGTGGCAAGGGATCCCAATGATTGAGGACAAGGAGGCTAAACTCGTCTTCAACAGCATGATTAAGATCTCTTTGGGAAAAGGTCCTATTCTGGGAGGACACATGGCTGCACGGATTCAAGATTGGTGAGATCGCACCTGACTTATGGAAGCTTGTTCCCACCAGGGCGCACAACACGAGGACTGTTCAGCAAGCACTGGCTAATAATGCTTGGACTCCAGACGTGGCCGGTGATATCAATTCCACGGTGCACATCCAGATTGCCAATCTATGCCTTGCAATCCCCACTGCCCCAAGGAATGAAGGCGTGTCAGACCAATTCCATTGGCCTACAAAGGTATCTGAAATATACACTGCCAAGGCTACTTATAACAGACTGTGCATGGGAAAGGAGGGAGCTGCATCTGCGGAATGCATTTGGAGAAGTTGGGCACCCCTAGGCTGCAAAATCTTTGTGTGGCTCATGGTGTAATATAGGCTTTGGACATCCGACAGGAGAACCAAACATGGACACAGATTACAGGATGAGCCCTCCACCTGATTCTCATGCCTACAAGACCAGTACAACGTTGATCACATCGTCTGCCACTGTGTTTACGCGAGATAAGTTTGGCACGAATGCTTCCTGAGCCTTAATCTCAACATACCACAACCTGCCCCTCTAGGTACATTCAAAGACTAGTTGTTCAATCATAGGAAGCTCTTTTCAGGGAGGATTCTTCACGTCTTCGACTCATTCGTGATTGGAACAGCTTGGGCGATCTGGAAGCAAAGAAACGCTACAGTTTTCAACAGGACCAATGATCAGAGAACACCAACACAACTGATCAGTCTAGTGCTTCACAAGATCAAGGAAATGAAACTCGCCGACTTTGGTGTAGGAGGTTTAGATCCTTTTGTGAGAGAGTAGCTTAGTCGATTCTCACTGGTGTTGGTGTAAACCGTCAATGAGAATGTTCACATTCTAATTGGTCTCTTGTAAACTCTATTCTACCTTCTATAAAATTATGGTACGTCATTGGCGTACTGTCAAAAAAATGCAAGACTTATTTTTATTAGAAGGCAAATGGTTATCTTCCTTCCTTTTTAACAGGAATATAGGTTGTGGTCGGTCAACTCAACTTTACATCGCCCTGATACGTCTCCATAGTATCTACTTTTCCGAACTCTTTTGCCCTTGTTTTGGACTCTAACTTGCATGATTTGAATGGAACTAACCCGGACTGACGCTGTTTTCAGCACAATTGCCATGGTGTTGTTTTTGTGCAGAAATGAAAGTTCTCGGAACGTCCTGAAAATTTACGGAGATTTTTTCTGGAATAAAAGAAAAATACCTATGCAAAGATCCACCGGAGGGGGCGTGCCAGTGGGCCACAAGCCCCTGGGCCGCGGCCACCCTCTATGGCCACGCCGTGAGGGCTTGTGGGGCCCACGTGACACCACCGCCCCCAATCTCAGCTCTATATCTTCCGTTTGGCCTAGAAAAAAAATCAGAGAGAAGGTTTCATCACGTTTTGCGATACGGAGGCGCCGCCACGTCCTGTTCTTCATCTGGAGGGCAGATCTGGAGTCTGTTTCGGGCTCCGGAGAGGGGAAATCGTCGCCATCGTCATCATCAACCTTTCTCCATCAACAATTCCATGATGCTCTTCATCGTTCGTGAGTAATCTCATCATAGGCTTGCTGGACGGTGATGAGTTGGATGAGATCTATCATGTAATCGAATTAGTTCTTAACGGGGATTGATCCCTAGTATCCACTATGTTCTAGATTGATGTTGCTACTACTTGGCTATGCTTAATGCTTGTCACTAGGGCCCGAGTGCCATGATTTCAGATCTGAACCTATTATGTTGTCGCCAATATATGTGTGTTTTAGATCCTATCTTGCAAGTTGTAGTCACCTACTATGTGTTATGACCCGGCAACCCCGGAGTGACAATAGCCGGAACCACTCCCGGAGATGACCATAGTATGAGGAGTTCATGTATTCACCGTGTGTTAATGCGTTGGTCTGGTTCTTTATTAAAAGGAGAACCTTAATATCCCGTAGTTTCCATTAGGACCCCGCTGCCACGGGAGGGATGGACAATAGATGTCATGCAAGTTCTTTTCACTAAGCACGCATGACTACATACGGAATACATGCCTACATTAGATTGATGAACGGGAGCTAGCCACATATCTCTCTGTGTTATAGCTGTTACATGATGAATCACATCCTTCACACTCATCCATCACCGATCCACTGCCTACGAGTCTTTTACTACTGGTCCTCGCTACGATACTTTGTTTAGGCTTGTCCCTTGCTACAAAAGGGCTTGGGCCACTTTGTTGCTGTTGTTACTTTGCTGCTACTGTTGCTACTGCTATTACTTTGTTGCTGCTGCTACTACTGTTCCTTACTACTCCGATGTTACTTGTTGCAAGACTTTGTTGGTGCCATTGCCGAGGCTAGGTAAGCGGTACTAACATCCCGTCAACCAAGGCTTTTTCCTGGCACTGTTGCTATCATACTACCTTGCTATTGATACTTTGCTTGCACACACTAATCTTTCAGGTGTGGTTGAATTGACAACTCAGCTGCTAATACTTGAGAATATTCTTTCGCTTCCCCTTGAGTCGAATCAATAAATTTGGGTTGAATACTCTACCCTCGAAAACTGTTGCGATCCCATACGCTTGTGGGACATCAAGGCTTTTTCTGGCGCCGTTTCCGGGGAGGCACAACTATATTCTCTGAGTCACTTGGGATTGACGTCTGCTGATCACTATGAGGAATTCGAAAGAGCCAAGAACTAAAATCTTGCCTTGCACTACAAGGAGAGGTAAGGAATTGCCATCTAGCTCTACACTTGATTCACCTTCAGTTTTGAGTAAGTTTGCAACTTCCCCTCGTGCTAGAAATCTTGATATGTCGCATGTGCTTGATGATGCTACTTCTGCTGGCCATGATGCTTATGATGCTATGCTAGATACTATGCCTGATGATGCTATGCTTGATACTATGCCTCATGATGCTATGCTTGATACCATGCCTGCTATGCCTAATACTGCTTTGCCACTAGGTGCATTCCTTGATGCACAACTTGCTAGAGCTGCTGCTAGATGTGATGATACTTCTGAAACTGCTGATACTATTGAAGTAGAACCTGCTACTATGCTTGAATTGCCTGTTATGCCTGATACACGCTACATTATGGAGGGAGAGATAGCTGAGGATTTTCTCGCGTGTAAGGATAGCTATGATGTTGATAAACTACTACGCAAGTGGAAAGAAAAATCTCTGAACGCTAGGATGAAATACGACCCAAAGTTTGCTACTTCGCCTATCTTTGTGATCGATAAGGATTATGAATTCTCTGTCGACCCTGAGTTAATCACTCTAGTCGAATCTGATCCCTTTCACGGTTACGAGTCTGAAACGGTTGTAGCCCATATTACCAAACTGCACAATATAGCCACCCTATTTACTAGTGAGGAAAAGATCTGCCACTACTATATGCTCAAGTTGTTTCCTTTCTCGCTAAAGGATGATGCTAAGACTTGGTTCACTTCTCTTGCTCCTGGTTGTGTGCGTAGCCCCCAGGATATGGTCTACTACTTCTCTGAAAAATATTTCCCTGCCCATAAGAAGCAAGCTGCCTTGCAGGAAATATATAACTTTGCTCAAGCTGAGGAAGAGAGTCTCCCACAAGTTTGGGGAGGCTTATCCAGCTACTAAATGCTTTGCCTGATCACCCTCTTGAGAAGAATGAGATACTTGATATCTTCTATAATGGACTTGCCGATGCTTCCAAAGACCACCTAGATAGTTGTGCTGGTTGTGTTTTTAGGGAACGAACCGTAGAACAAGCTGAGATTCTGTTGAATAATATCTTGTGCAATGAGAATGCTTGGACTATTCCTGAACCACCTCCTAAGCCAACTCCGAAGAGAAGAGGTATTCTATTCCTCGGTCATGAAGATATGCAAGAAGCCAAGAAATCTATGCGAGAGAAAGGCATTAAATCTGAAGATGTCAAAAATCTACCACCTATCAAAGAGATCCATGGTCTCGATAACCCGATACAGGTAGTCGAAGTAAATTCTCTGCGTAGGTTTGATGAGAGTGATATTCCTTTTGATAAACCTGCTAGCTTATGCATGGATGAATTTGATAACTTCGTTGCCAAACAACAGAGTTTCAATGATTATGTTAGCACACAATTGGAACAAAATGCTCGTATGCTTAGTCATTTAAGTACTTGTGCGGACAGAAATGTCAATGATCTTAAGCTTTTGAGTAAACATGCCTCTATGGTTACTAGTCAAGTAGAACAAGTACTTAAAGCTCAAAATGACTTGCTCAACGAGTTCAATGACAATTCCGTCAGAGTCGTTACTAGAGGCGGTAGAATGACCCAGGAACCTCTGTATCCCGAGGGTCATCCGAAGAGAATTGAACAAGAGTCTGAAGGAGTAAGCACTGATGCACCTAGTCATCCTAGGAAGAAGAAGAAAGATGACAGGAACCTGCACGCTAGCAACCCTGTTGCTGCTACACCTGAGAGTCCAAACGATGTCTCCGTATCTAATGCTGAAACACAATCTGGTGATGAACATGAGCCTAATGATAATATCAATAGCGGTGTTCATGAAGATGCTCAACCTAGCAATGAAAAGGATGTGGAGATTGAACCTAGTGTTGATCTTGATGACCCACAACCTAAGACTAAGAGATACGATAAGAATGACTTCACTGCTAGGAAGCACGGTAAAGAAAGGGAGCCGTGGGTTCAGAAACCCATGCCCTTTCCTCCCAAACCATCCAAGAAAAAGGACGATGAGGACTTTGAGCGCTTCGTTGAGATGATCAGACCTGTCTTTCTGCAGATGCGTTTGACAGATATGCTCAAGATGTCTCCGTATGCTAAGTACATGAAAGATGTTGTGACTAATAAGAGGAGGATACCTGATCTTGAGATCTCCGCCATGCTTGCTAACTATACCTTCAAGGGTGGAACTCTGAAGGAACTAGGTGATCTCGGTGTGCCCACTATACCTTGCTCCATTAAAGGCAACTACGTTAGAACTGCGTTATGCGACCTTGGAGCCGGTGTTAGTGTTATGCCTCTCTCTCTTTATCGTAGACTTGAACTGGATAAGTTGACACCCACTTAAATCTCTTTGCAAATGGCCGACAAATCAACTGCTTTCCCTATCGGCATTTGCGAGGATGTGCCTGTTGTGGTTGCTAACACCACTATCTTAACAGACTTGTTATCTTGGATATTCCCGAGGACGATGCCATGGCGGTCATCTTCGGAAGACCCTTTTTAAACACCGTAGGGGCTGTTATAGATTGCAACAAAGGCAATGTCACTTTCCATGTCAACGGTAATGGGCATACGGTGCACTTTCCGAAGAAACAATATCGAGTACATTACATCAATGCTATCGAAAAAACTTCATCGATTCTTATTGGGAGCTTTGAATGCCCTATTCCTCGTGTCAAGATGAAGTATGATTTGCTTGTTGGGGAGATACATATCCCCATTGAGGTGACCTAGTGACTATTCAGAAATTCTCCGTCTTCTCTTGTGATTCGAAAAAGTTTTGTCGAGGGGATTTGATCAACCCCATGGACGGATTTCTTTCGATGACCATGAGATGGATGAATCGAGGAGTCACAAACCTCTATTTTTAAGATTTCACCTTTGGTTGCTTAGAAGAAAAATGATAGATTTAGTTTACTTTTCCCTGTTTTCTGTCTTAGCATCCGGTAGAAAAATACACCGAAAATAAAAGTTTTCCGAACGCTGTGAAAATCAAGTATAATTTTTTCTGGAATATTTGAAAAATACTGGGACAAAGAGTCTATCTGGGGCCACACGGTTGACGTGCAAATATTCCTGACTTGATCCCTCCATGGCAACGGAGCCAGAAAAGAGTTGCTTCCAGTTGCTCAATGATACATCTCAAATGTACCTATAAATTTTATGGTTTCACGCTGTTATCTTGTCATCTTTGGATGTTTTATGTACCTTTTATATCTTTTTCCAGGACTAACTTATTAATTCAGTGCCAAGTGCCAGTTCCTGTTTTTTCTGTGTTTTTGGCTCTTTTAGATCTGATTTTGGAACAGAGTCCAAACGGAATAAAAACCCCAAAATGATTTTTTCCCGAACGGAATAAGATCAGGGGGCCTGTGGGCCAAGCCAGGTGGGCTCCAGGGAACCCACAAGCTCCCACTCCGCCACCAGGGGGGAGGCGGCGGTGTCAGGGCTTGTGGCTTCCCTGGCTGCCCCCTGACTTAGATCCTTGGCCTATATATTCCCAAAAATTCAGCAAAAAATGAGGGGAGCCTCAAAAATACTTCTCCGCCGCCGCAAGCTTCCGTTTCCGCGAGATCTCATTTGGATACCCTTCCCGGCACCCTACCGGAGGGGACTTTGGAGTTGGAGGGATTCTTCATCATCATCATCGCCCCTCCAATGACTCGTGAGTAGTTCACTTCAGACCTACGGGTCCGTAGTTAGTAGCTAGATGGCTTCTTCTCTCTCTTGGATCTTCAATACAAAGTTCTCCATGATCTTCATGGAGATCTATCCGATGTAATCTTCTTTGGCGGTGTGTTTGTCGAGATCCGATGAATTGTGGATTTGTGATCAGATTATCTATGATATATATTTGAGTCTTTGCTGATTTCTTATATGCATGATTTGATATCCTTGTAAGTCTCTCCAAGTCTTGGGTTTTGTTTGGCCAACTAGATCTATGATTCTTGCAATGGGAGAAGTGCTTGGTTTTGGGTTCTACCATGTGGTGACCTTTCCCAGTGACAGTAGGGGCAGCAAGGCACACATTAAGTAGTTGCCATCAAGGGTAACAAGATGGGCTCTGTCGCTGATATGAGATTGTCCGTCTACATCATGTCATCTTGCTTAAGGCGTTACTCTGTTCTTTTGGACTTAATACACTAGATGCATGCTGGATAGTGGTCGACGTGTGGAGTAACAGTAGTAGATGCAGAAAGTATCGGTCTACTTGTTTTGGACGTGATGCCTATAGATATAATCATTGCCATAGATATCGTCACGACTTTGCGCGGTTCTATCAATTGCTCGACAGTAATTTGTTCACCCACCGTCTACTTGCTTTCATGAGAGAAGCCACTAGTAAACACTACGGCCCCCGGGTCTACTCACATCCATCGTTTACACCTCTGCTTTTACTTTGCTTTGTTACTTTGTTGCTTTCAGTTCTCACTTGGCAAACAATCTATAAGGGATTGACAACCCCTTCATAGCGTTGGGAGCAGGTTCTTTGTGTTTGTGCGGTATCTTGTGATACTCCTCCACTGGATTGATACCTTGGTTCTCAAACTGAGGGAAATAGTTACCACCGCTGTGCTACATCACCCTTTCCGCTTCGAGGGAACACCAACGCAAGGCTCCAAGGCCACGGGGGAAATCCTTTGCATATTTGCCTAGGAAGTCCCTTAAGGCGTAGCCGTAGCAGAAGGATTCCTGGTGCCGTTGCTGAGGAGTATCAAGCAACACTCCTATTTCTGGCGCCGTTGGAAGGTCTTTTGTTGCAGTAGCACTCAACAATTAGAAATTGTCTTGCAATAGCCCACCAGCGCGTGGGATCGCGACAGTTTTCGAGGGTAGAGTATTCAACCCAAATTTGTTGGTTCGCTCGACGAGAAGTGAGATAATACTCTCGAGTATTAGCAGCTGAATGTGTCAGATTCAACCACACCTAAAAGATTAGTATCTGCAAGAAAAGTATCAGCAGCAAAGTAGGATGATAACAACGGTGTCAGAAACAATCTATTGACGGCAGACTATTCCTAACTGTCGTATCAATGGCGCCAGTAAGTAGCCCGTGGGCGGAAATAGTCTTTTCCCATCAACGTCGAGCGAACAAGTATTGTAGCAGGTAGCAGCAGTGTAACGAGTAACCGCAGTAGCAAGGAACAAGAGTAGTGACAGCAGTAACAAGTAGCAACAGTAGTAACAGCAGCAGAGCAAAACAAGTAACAGCAGTGGCAAGGAACATCAGTAGTGACAGCAGTAACAAGTAGCAACAGTAGTAACAGCAGCAGAGCAAAACAAGTAACAACAGCAGTGGGACAAACTCGTAGGCAATGGGTCGGTGATTCGTTTGGATGACATTCATCATGCAACAGTTATAACACGGAGAGCTATGTGGCTAGCTCCCGTTCGTCAATGTGATGTAGGCATGCATTCCGTGTGTAGTCATACGTGCTTAGGGAAAAGAACTTGCATGACATCTATTGTCCATACCTCCCGTGGCAGCGGGGTCCAAAAGGATACTACAGTATATTAAGGTTCTCCTTTTAATAAAGAACCGGAACAACGCATTAACACTTGGTGAACACATGAACTCCTCAAATTATGGTCATCACCGGGAGTGGTTCCGGTTATTGTCACTCCGGGGTTGCCGGGTCATAACACATAGTAGGTAACTACAACTTGCAAGATTGGATCTAAAACACACATATATTGGTGACAACATAATAATTTCAGATCTGAAATCATGGCACTCGGGCCCTAGTGACAAGCATTAAGCATGGCAAAGTAGTAGCAACATCAATCTCAGAACATAGTGGATACTAGGGATTAATCCCCGTCAAAACTAACTCGATTACATGATAGATCTCATCCTACTCATCACCGCCCAGCGAGCCTACGAATAGATTACCCACGAACGATGAAGAGCTTCATGGAATTGGAGAGGGAAGAAGGTTGATGATGACGATGGCAACGATTTCCCCTCTCCGGAGCCCAAAACGGACTCCAGATGTGTCCTCCAGATGAAGAACAGGATGTGGCGGCGCCTCCGTATCGCAAACGCGACGAAATCTTCTCTTCTGAATTTTTTCGGGACGAAAGTGAATTTATAGAGCTGAGTTTGGGGGCGGCAGAGCCATGTGGGCCCCACAAGCTTGGTTGCCGTGGCCAGGGGGGAGGCCGCGGCGACACGGCTTGTGGCCCACTGGCCCATCCCCTCTGGTGGATTTTTGCGTAGGTATTTTTCATATTTTCCAGAAAAATTCTCCGTAAATTTTCAGGACGTTCTGAGAACTTTCATTTCTGCACAAACACAACACCATGGCAATTCTGCTGAAAACAGCGCCAGTCCGGGTTAGTTCCATTCAAATCATGCAAATTAGAGTCCAAAACAAGGGCAAAAGAGTTTGGAAAAGTAGATACGATGGAGACGTATCAACTCCCCCAAGCTTAAAACCTTGCTTGTCCTCAAGCAATTCAGTTGACAAACTGAAAGAGAAAGAAAAACTTTGACAAACTCTGTTTGATCTTGTTGTTGCAACTATGTCTAACTCGTAACCAGGATTTCAGCAAGATCACAAGTTAACCACATAAGCAAGTGACACAAAGGTCTCACGGTAAACTAATATCAATGGCATAATCAGCTAGCGAGCAAATAATAATGAGTTTCAGATACCAACAATTCAATCAAAACATGCATGAAGCAATATGAATAGGTGGTATCCCGCTAGCTCTTTCTGAGACCGCAAAACATAAATGCAGAGCACTTTCAAAGATCAAGGGCTGACTAAACATTGTAATTCATAGCAACGAAGATCCAGTCATAGTCATACTCAATATCAATCAAAAGCAAAGCATAAAAATGACAAAGGTGCTCTCTAATTGATGCTTAAATAAGAAGAGGATGACTCAATAGGAAAATAAATAGACATGCCCATCGCAGAGGGAAGCATTGATTTGCAGAGGTGCCAGAGCTCAAGCTTTGAAAACAGAGATAATAATTTTGGGTGGCATGCTTTCCTTGTCAACGCAATGACCAAGAGTTCTCAATATCTTCCACGCTACTCGTGCTATAGGCGGTTCCCAAATAGAAAAGTAAAGTTTTAACTCCCCCACCACCAATCAATCACACTCCATGGCTAGCCGAATCCTCGTGTACCGTCCATACTAACATCAATCCGTGGGGAGTCTTGTTTTACAGTTATGTTTTCGATTTAAGCGTGCAACTGGGCATTCCAATTACCGACCCCTTTCTCGTGAATGACAGTGAATAAACACATGTCGAGGATAACATGCCTAACATGGAAGATACTAATAGCCCCCTGTCACCACATGAGCGGTCCGGGCATGCAAAACAGATTATTTCTTGAAGGTTTAGAGAATGGAACATGCAAATTTACTTGGAATGGCAGGTAAATACCACAAATAGGTAGGTATGGTGGACTCTCATGGAAAAACTTTTCGGTTTATGGAAGTGGATGCACAAGCAGTATTCCGCTTAGTATAAGTGAAGGCTAGCAAAAGACTAGGAAGCGACCAACTAGAGAGCGACAACGGTCATCAAAATGCAATGAGTTTGACTAACATGGAGTGCAAGCATGAACAAGATATAAATCACCATGAACACGAACATCATAGAGGCTATGTTGATTTTGTTTCAACTACATGCATGAACATGCGCCAAGTCAAGCCACTTGAATCATTCAAAGGAGAATACCATCCTATCATACTACATCATAGTCATCTCAAAATCTATGTTGGCATTCAAGACAAACCATTATAAGCTCCTAGCTAAATAAGCATGGCATCAGAAACTATGATCTCTAAGTTGTCATTGCAAACATGGTTCTCTCACAACAAAGCTGAATCTGGAACGGCAAGCTAGTCATATTTACAAAAACAAAATAGATAGAGTTCATACCAGCTTTTCCAGTCTCAGTCACTTCACCATATATCATCATTATTGCCTTTCACTTGCACGATCGAACGATGTGAACAATAATAAGAGTGCTCGTGCAATGGACTAAGCTGAATCTGCAGGCAAACACAAAGGAGAAGACAAAGTAATATGGCTCTTTGAAAGCTAAACAGGTATGCATGCAAGAGCCACTAAACATTGTAACCAATATCTTCTACTTGACCCAAAGAAAAAGAAAACTATTTACACGGGAAAACTCCCAACAAGCAAAAGAAGAAAGGAAAATATTTTTGGGTTTTCTCAAAAGGACACAAAAAACAAGAAAACAAGAAAATGAAAAATAAAAGGAATTAACATGGATAATACAGTGGCAAAGTGTAAACACCGATGAACAAAGTAAAAGCATAAGCATGAATGTAAGGTCGGTGAGAACACGTACTCCCCCAAGCTTAGGCTTTTGGCCTAGCTTGGTCTACTTCCAAGGCGGGAAATAACCAGCTCCGGGATACTCCGGAGCGGACTGTGGATGCCACTGCTGTGTGAGCTCCTCTGGCTCCCACTGATAAACTGGCATCTCGTACTCGACTGGCGGCTCGGGCACGGGCACCTGTGGTTGGGCTAAGCCCCTATATGCATAGATGTCCGAGGGCATAATAGTGTACCTGCCTGCATGAAGATCGAACAAAGAAGGAGCGGGCAAAGTAATAGTCTCTCGAGTACCCTGACTAAATACCAGGTTATAAATCATCCGTCTACTAGCATCTCTATCCAGAAAATCATGGCGAACCATGCTGTCGTAATCCAGATATTTCTCAGGAAGAAGCATCTCTTCTTCCTCGCGAAGTCTAATAGGTATCTCAAAGTGTCTAGCAAGACGAGTAGCATAGATACCTCCATAGACTACACCTTTGGAACGGTTTGTGTTCAGCTGCTGAGCTACTATAGCACCTAGGATATAAGTCTTAGTGCTATAAAGGCCTTCGTGCAAAACCGCAAGGTCTGGAGAGCTAAGTGATCCAGCCTCCCCACGGCCAATCAAACATTTTCCCACAAATAATGAGAATTACCGAAGCACAGGAAAATGTATGCTAGCAATTCTAGCGCGAGACACTCCTCTCTCCTCTCCAACAGCAATAGTACCTATGAAATCCTCCAAGTCCCATGGACGAGGATCATGAATATCCCCAACATAAGGTAATTTGCATGCATTGCAAAAATCCTATAGTGTCATGCACTGGGGGATATCGTACAACATGAACTCAACCATGGGAGGATTCTTCCTCGGATAAAAGTTGAAGCTTTGAACGAAAATATTGGTGAGGAGGAGGTATTGTGAGCACTTATCTTCAACGAACGCGGTAAGACCTGCATTCTCCACCAAGTAATAAAAGCCTTCATAAAGCCCAGCGGCGCGCAAAAAATCATCACTTGGCCACTCGCACGCTCGAACTTCTGTGACTCGTGGAACCACGTACTTGGGGTGATTCTTCTCATCCTCCTAGGTGTTACGGCTTGAAGAGCCTCTCAAGAACCTCCTCATATTTTTCCTTTTCTAGCTCTGAAAAATTCTGAAATTTTTAGAGACTTCGAAAGAAAAGTGAATAAAGATTAACCCAACTCGTAGCAACTACTCCTACCAGTGCCTAGAGACCGTATCACGCGCTAAAACTACTTGGGACCAGCTAAAATCAACATTTCAAGCTCAAGAACAGGGTCACCAAGGTAGCAAGAATACGCGAAGGATAAAGTACTAGAGCAAAAACTAATTGGACCAATGGAGGAGTCACTTACCAAGGAGTAATTTCCCCAGAACGGTTTGGAGAATGGTGCTTTGAGCAAGGAGATTGAAAATCACAGCCAAATGAGCAAGAACACAGGTTTGATCTGTGAAACAATTTTTTCTGGAGGTAGAAGAAGAGGATGGGAGCTGGAATGAGTGGAGGGGGTCCCTGTGGGCCCCACAAGCTTGCTTGCTGCGACCAGGGGGTGGCCGCGGTGACAGGGCTTGTGGCCCACTGGTGTGGCCCCCAGGCCAGCTCTCAGTCCCAGTATTTTTCAAATATTCCAGAAAAAATCATACTAGATTTTCAGGACCATCGGAGAACTTTTATTTTCGGGGTATTTTTCTCCGGGACGCTAAAACAGAAAATAGGAAAAACTAAACTAAACCTATCATTTTTCTTCTAAGCAACAGAAAGTGAAAGCTTAAAACAGAGGTATGTGACTCTTTGATTCATCCATTTCATGGTCATCGAAATAGATCCGTCAATGGGGTTGATCAAATCCTTATGAGAAAACTTTCTCGAATCGCAAGAGAGAACGGAGAATTTTTGAATAGCCACTAAGTCACCTCAATGGGGATATGAATCTCCCCAACAAGCAAATCATACTTCATCTTGACACAAGGAATAGGGCATTCAAAGCTCCCAATAAGAATCGATGAAGTTTTTTCGATAGCATTGATGCAATGTACTTGATATCGTTTCTTCGGAAAGTGCACTGTGTGCTCATTACCGTTGACATGGAAAGTGACATTGCCTTTGTTGCAATCTATAACAGCCCCTGAAGTGTTTAAAAGGGTCTTCCGAGGATGACAACCATGGCATCGTCCTCGGGAATATCCAAGATAACAAAGGCTGTTAAGATAGTGGTATTAGCAACCACAACAGGCACATCATCACAAATGCCGACAGGGAAAGCAGTTGATTTGTCGGCCATTTGCAGAGAGATTTCAGTGGGTGTCAACTTATCCAGTTCAAGTCTACGATAAAGAGAGAGAGGCATAACACTAACTCCGGCTCCAAGGTCACATAAGACAGTTCTTACGTAGTTTCCTTTAATGGAGCAAGGTATAGTGGGCACTCCGGGATCACCAAGTTTCTTAGGAGTTCCACCTTCGAAAGTGTAATTGGCAAGCATGGTGGAGATCTCAAGATCTGGTATCTTCCGTTTATTGGTCACGATATCTTTCATGTACTTGGCATACAGAGACATTTTGAGCATATCAACTAACTGCATCTGCAGAAAGACGGGTCTTATCATTTCAATAAAGCGCTCAAAATCCTCATCATCCTTTTTCTTGGATGGCTTAGGAGGAAAGGGCATAGGTCTCTGAACCCATGGCTCTCTTTCTTTACCATGCTTCCTAGCAGTGAAGTCATTCTTATCGTATCTCTTAGGTTGTGGGTTATCAGGATTAACAGTAGGTTCAATCTCCACATCCTTATCATTGCTAGGTTGAGCATCATTATGAACATCGCTGTCCATATTGTCACCAGGTTCATGTTCATCACCAGATTGTGTTTCTGCATCAGACGCAGAAATATCATTTGGTTCTTCATGTGTGACAGTATTTGGTGAACAAACATGCAGGTTTCTATCATCCTTCTTATTCTCCTTAGGATGACTGGGTGTATCAGCATTAATTCCTTGAGAATCTTGATCAATTCTCTTAGGATGACCCTCGGGATACAAAGGTTCCTGAGTCATTTTGCCTCCTCTAGTAACGACTATGGCAGAGTTGTCATTTAATTCATTGAGCAGGTCATTCTGAGCTTTAAGTACTTGTTCTACCTGAGTAGTAATCATAGAGGCATGTTTACTCAGAAGCTATAGATCATTGACATTTCTGTCTACACAAGCACTTAAATGACTAAGCATACGAGTACTTTGTTCCAAATGTCTGCTAACATAATCATTGAAACTCTGTTGTTTGGCAACAAAGTTGTCAAATTCATCAAAGCATAGGCTAGCAGGTTTATCAAAAGGAATATCACTCTCATCAAACCTACGCAGAGAATTTACTTCTACTACCTGTATCGGGTTATCGAGACCATGGATCTCTTCGATAGGTGGCAGATTTTTGACATCTTCAGATCTAATGCCTTTCTCTTGCATAGATTTCTTGGCTTCTTGCATATCTTCGGGACTGAGGAATAGAATACCTATTTTCTTCGGAGTTGGCTTAGGCGGTGGTTCGGGAATAGTCCCAGCATTATCGTTGATCAAGATGTTATTCAGTAGAGTCTCAGCTTGTTCTACAGTTCGTTCCCTAAAAACACAACTGGCACAACTATGTAGGTGATCTTTAGAGGCATCGGTAAGTCCTTTATAGAAGATATCAAGTATCTCGTTCTTCTTAAGAGGGTGATCAGGCAAAGCATTTTGTAGCTGGGCGAGCCTCCCCCAAGCTTGTGGGAGACTCTCTTCTTTGAGTTGAGCAAAGTTGTATATTTCCTGCAAGGCAGCTTGCTTCTTATGGGCAGGGAAATATTTCTCACAGAAGTAATAGACCATATCCTGGGGACTACTCACACATCCAGGAGCAAGAGAAGTGAACCAGGCTTTAGGGTCATCCTTTAGAGAGAAAGGAAACAACTTAAGGATATAGTAGCGGCGGATCTTCTCCTCACTCGTGAAAAGGGTGGCTATATCGTCTAGTTTGGTAAGATGGGCTACGACCGTCTCAGATTCATAACCGTGGAAAGGATCAGATTCGACTAGAGAGATTCTCTCAGGATCGACAGAGAATTCATAATCCTTATCGGTGATAAAGATAGGTGAAGTGGCAAACTTCGGGTCGTATTTCATCCTAGCTTTCAGAGATTTTTTTCCTTCCACTTGAGAAGTAATTTCTCAGCGTCATAGGCATCCTTACACGCAAGAAAATCCTCAGCTATCTCTCCCTCCATAACGTAACCCTTAGGTATATCAGGCAATTCATATCTAGGAGAGCTAGATCTAGTAGGAGCAAAAGCAGGTTCTATCTCAATAGTATCGGCAGTTTCAGAAGCATCACGAGCATTGGGAGTAACTCTAGCAATATGAGCATCAAGGAATACCCCTAGTGGCATATCAGGCAAAGTAGTATCTCTAGCAGTATCAAGCATAGCATCTCTAGCAGTATCAGGCATAATATCTCTAGCAGTATCAGGCATAGCATCTCTAGCAGTATCAGGCATAGTAGCATCAAGCATAGTAGCATCATAAGCATCATCAAGCACATGTGACATATCAAGATTTCTAGCAGGAGGTGATGTTGCAAACTTACTCATAACTGAAGGTGAATCAAGTGCAGAGCTAGATGGCAGTTCCTCACCTCCCCTCGTAGTTGAGGGCAAGACTTTAGTTTTTGGATCTTTCAGATTCTTCATAGTGATCAGCAGATATAAATCCCAAGTGACTCAGAGAATATATCAATACCTCCCCGGCAACGGCGCCAGAAAAATGCTGCTAACGGCAGTCCCCGGCAACAACACTAGAAGAATGTTGTTGACGTGTCCCTGGCTTGATGCCTTCACGACAACAGAGCCAGAACTGCTCCCAGTTGCTCAACAATTAGCAATTGTCTTGCAATGGCCCACCAGCGCATGGGTTCGCGGCAGTTTTCGAGGGTAGAGTATTCAACCCAAATTTGTTGGTTCGCCACACAGGAAGTGAGAGAATACTCTCGAGTATTAGTAGCTGAATGTGTCAGATTCAACCACACCTGAAAGATTAGTATCTGCAAGCAAAGTATCAGCATCAAAGTAGGATGATAACAACGGTGTCAGAAATGATATGTTGACGGCAGACTATTCCTAACTATCGTATCAATGGCGCCAGAAGTTGCCCGTAGACGGAAATAGTCTTTTCCCGTCAACGTCAAGCGAACAAGTATTGTAGCAGGTAGCAGCAGTGTAACGAGTAACATCAGTAGCAAGGAACAACAGTAGTGACAGCAGTAACAAGTAGCAACAATAGCAAGCAACAGTAGTAACAGCAGCAGAGCAAAACAAGTAACAATAGTGGCAAGGAACATCAGTAGTGACAGCAGTAACAAGTAGCAACAGTAGCAAGCAAGAGTAGTAACAGCAGCAGAGCAAAACAAGTAACAACAGCAGTGGGACAAACTCGTAGGCAATGGGTCGGTGATTCGTTTGGATGACATTCATCATGCAACAGTTATAACACGGAGAGATATGTGGCTAGCTCTCGTTCGTCAATGTGATGTAGGCATGCATTCCGTGTGTAGTCATATGTGCTTAGGGAAAAGAACTTGCATGACATGTATTGTCCACCCCTCCCGTGGCAGCGGGGTCCAAAAGGATACTACAGGATATTAAGTTTCTCCTTTTAATAAAGAACGGGAACAACGCATTAGCACTTGGTAAACACATGAACTCCTCAAACTATGGTCATCATCGGGAGTGGTTCCGGTTATTGTCACTCCGAGGCTGCCGGGTCATAACACATAGTAGGTAACTACAACTTGCAAGATTGGATCTAAAACACACATATATTGGTGACAACATAATAATTTCAGATCTTAAATCATGGCACTCGCGCCCTAGTGACAAGCATTAAGCATGGCAAAGTAGTAGCAACATCAATCTTAGAACATAGTGGATACTAGGGATCAATCCCCGTCAAAACTAACTCGATTACATGATATATCTCATCCTACTCATCACTGCCCAGCGAGCCTACGAATAGATTACTCACGAACGATGAAGAGCTTCATGGAATTGGAGAGGGAAGAAGGTTGATGATGACGATGGCGATGATTTCCCCTCTCCGGAGCCCAAAACAGACTCCAGATCTGTCCTCCAGATGAAGAACAGGATGTGACGGCGCCTCCGTATCGCAAACGCGACGAAATCTTCTCTTCTGATTTTTTTCAGGACGAAAGTGAATTTATAGAGCTGAGTTTGGGGGCGGCAGAGCCATGTGGGCCCCACAAGCTTGGTTGCCGCGGCCAGGGGGAGGCCGCTTTAACAGGACTTGTGGCCCACTGGCCCATCCCCTCTGGTGGATTTTTGCGCAGGTATTTTTCATATTTTCTAGAATTATTCTCCGTAAATTTTCAGGATGTTCCGAGAACTTTCATTTCTGCACAAAAACAACACCATGGCAATTCTGCTGAAAACATCGTCAGTCCGGGTTAGTTCCATTCAAATCATGCAAATTAGAGTCCAAAACAAGGGCAAAAGAGTTTGGAAAAGTAGATACGATGGAGATGTATCAAGCACCTCTAGCAGAGTGGTAGTGTTGCAATGTTGTGTAGCAGGAGGTACCCGGTTCGATCCCTCTCCCCCTCCTTTTATTTTCTTTTGCTGTGTTTTATTTTTCTTGTGCTGTTTTTCTTTTGACTTGTTGTAATTGTTGTTGTGGTGAGCTTTACTCCATGAGAGTATTTTGTCACCCCTCAAAGGGAAAACATAATGTGTTCCCTAGTGTATTTGCTGCTATATATGATAGCATGTGTTGTGTTGTATGTGTAGGCATTTGTAGTGTAGAGTATGTGTGATTCATCTTCCTTATATGCTTTGTGAGTGTGTTAACTTGTGAGTTTTGCACTAGCCTAGTGTGGTGCATGAGTGTGAGCTGCTCAACCTAATGGTGATGAGATGATGCACTAGTGAGTGCAAGTGTGGTGGTGTGTGTGTGGGATTCCCCCCCCCCCCACACACACCTTGTCTCAGGTGAGTGTAGGTGCTTTGGTGTTGTGTGTGTGATGTTGGTGTGTGTGTCCACATACATGCCCAAAGCATGGAGAGCCTTGTTGACCTCATGAGCATGCTCATATAGTAGGGGTGTAGAAGATATGGTGTCAACTAGTGTGTGTGTCATCAATTTCATGTGTAGGTGATTTATATTATGTTGTGCTTGATGAAAGGATCGATATGGTTGACTAGAGGGGGGGTGAATAGGCAACTACTAATTTTTAGCTTTTCTTAACAAATAAGGATTAGCAACATAAAGGTTCTCTAAAATAACACTAGGTGAGCAACCTATATGATGCTACTTACAAAGTGTAAAGAAGCAAGTAAGAGATACTCTACAACAACAACAAATACAAAATAAAGGTGAGAGATAACCACAAGTGGAACCGATGAAGACGAGGATGTGTTACCGAAGTTCCTTCCCTTTGACAGGAAGTACGTCTCCGTTGGAGCGGTGTGGAGGCACAATGCTCCCCAATAAGCCACTAGGGCCACCGTATTCTCCTCACGCCCTCGCACAATACAAGGTGCCGTGATTCCACTATTGGTGCCCTTGAAGGCGGCGACCGAACCTTTACAAACAAGGTTGGGGAAATCTCCACACAATGCTTGGAGGCTCCCAACAAGACCACGGAGCTTCACCACAATGGAATGTGGCTCCGAGGTGACCTCAACCGTCTAGGGTGCTCAACCACCCAAGAGTAACAAGATCCGCAAGGGATTAGTAGGGGGAATCAATTATCCTTTGGTGGAAGTGTAGATCAAGGCCTTCTCAAGCAATCCCTAGAAAATCAACAAGGTTGATTGGCTAGGGAGAGAGATCGGGCCAAAATGAGCTTGTGGAGCAAAAATGGAGCTTAGAGGGGTTAAAGGTGAGCTCTAGGAAGAAGAAGATACCTTTATATAGTAGGGGGACAGATCCACCCATTACCCACCTACCACATAAAGGTACAGGCGATACTACCGCTCCTGGAGCGGTACTACCGCTACCTAGAGCGGTACTACCACTCCTGGGAGCGGTACTACCGCTCAACTTCTCACCAACCACGGTAGTACCGGGATACTACCGTGCCACCACCTCCTTGGGAAAAGTATGCGAGAAAAAGCTCGTTAGCGCGGTAGTAAATTAATACTACCGCACTGAGGGTGGTAGTACCGCCCTTGGAGCGGTAGTAAAAAACTACTACCGCACTTCGGGTGGTAATACCGCTCCTGGAGCGGTAGTAAAAGTTTACTACCGCACCTGGGGCGGCAGTACCGCTCTTTGAGCGGTAGTAAAATTTTACTACCGCTGTGAGAGCGGTACTACCGCTGGTACAGCGGTACTACCGCTTACCCTTTTCGCATAGGCATAAAATACACCCATTGTGGCTCCATTGAGGCCAAAATATAGGTGGGTGCATGAAGTGTGTGTGTGAGTATTCCACCCAAACCTTTCCGACGCGGACCCCCTCTTAATACGAAGAGTTTCCTATGACTCGAACTAGGAAGAGAAACATAGAAGAAAATCCGTCTTTGAGAACCTCCAAGGGGCGTCGAGTCATCTTGTGCCTAGAAGAGAATATTATGAAATGCTCAGGACACAAGATTAGTCCGCACAACAACTGTCATCAATCACTAAAACCACTTAGGAGAAATATGCCCTAACAATCTCCCCCTTTTTGGTGGATTGATGACAATGTTGGATTTGCACAGAGCAATATAGATAGTCGTATGCAAACTCCAAAGATATCACAAGGGGACTAGTTTCCTCTGGGTATGTGCATACCAACAACTAACCACATAGAGAACACTCCCCCTAGATTATATAAACTAAGCCATCCTTACTACGTATGAGTAGAAGTAAGAATATTGAAGCATGGCAAAGCATGTGAGCAAAGGAATACTGGCACAAGATACTATGTCTCACATGCTAATAACAAGATAGATAATACTGATAATACTGAGACAAGAGAAAAGGAAGATAAAACATATATATCACACCATGATAGGGTCTGACGACTCATAGTCTCAACCATAAAGAAAAAGCAAAGAACGAAAGCAACAAAGTTTTATCAAACCAAATAACCAGGAAACCTAGAGAACGAGAAAATCCTACACTCTCTCCCCCTTTGGCATCAGAACACCAAAAAGGCAGAGAGGAGCCCTACGACCCAGGTGGTAGAAACATCAGTCGGTGTCCTCCTCATCACGATACTCCTCATCTGAGTCATCGTCGGTGTCCTCCTCAGATGCAGCCCACTGAAGCTGGTGCTTCGCCATCCATTCAGCCTCTGGGGTGATCTCGCGCTCAGAACCGCTGGAGAAGGGCAGGTCAAGCTTCCTCATGATCAATTTGTCGCGTTGGCGACTCTCTTTCTGAGCAACATGGGTCTTGTACTGGCCCTTGGCCTGCATGCAGAACAAGGTCTTCATCCTGTCGGTGAGCCGTGTGGCCCATGATGGTTCCGCAGAGGCAGGCATATGGGAACCCTCACCCTATCGGTGAGCCTCTGGAGGGGCCTCATCCTCAGCATCAGCCACATCCTCATCAGAATCCCTTGGGGCAGCAGGACGAGAGGAGGTGTTGTCCCATTTGTCCTTCTAGCGTAGTTTGATGGGCTCATCGCGGACCCAGTCAGGAGCAAGAAACTCAGCCCCGGGAAAAGTCTTGGTCCAAGTGGTCTTGATGAAGTAAAACAGATAAGGACCGTAGATTGGGACCTTACGGTTGATGACTGCGGAGTACAACTCACTCCACATGACATGAGAGACATCAAGGGGTTGACCCTGACGATTCTTCCCCTTCTGACACATTAGAAGCATGTCTACTAGGTAAGAGTGAACCTGGTCCTTGTTACCAACTCTGGGAAACAGCGTGTTGTGAAAAATGCGGTGCATCACATCCAGGAAGGGGTTCATGACATAAGATACCTCGCCAACAGGGGTTTGCTTCACAGAGAGGTACGGGAGCAGCTTCTCCTTGGCAGTAGCTTGAGGCTTGGCATGGGGGCGCATGCCAACAGGAGTATCGAGGCCCTCATCCCTAACCTGAAGGAGATCCATGAAATCCTTCCAGGTAGCAGTCAGCTGCACTCCATTGGTCAGCCAAGTCATGGTACGAGCATCATCATGGTGAAAGTGAACTGTAGCAAAAAAGTGAGCCACAATCTCAATGTCAAAATCTTGGTGAAACGTGATGAGGTCCGCAATCTGAAGTTGTTCCACCATAGCGATAGCCTCCCCAAAGTAAGACATGTCCTTCTTCAAGTGATCAAGATCAATCCATTGCACCAGGACATACAGATTCTTCTTCGATCTGAGAACATCTTCATAGATCAAGAACTGATTGCGATTCCAAAACAGTTCACCGCCAGGGAATGTCTCCCTATTGCTGGCATAGGGGTTGAGCTTGCGACGGTGTTGAAACTCAACAAGCGGCATGGTGTTCCAGTTGACTGAGGTCTTCTTCGGAGCAGGCTTCTTGAAACTGCGCTTGGGGGCATTGGACCCTTCAGATGGGTCGGAGGAGGGACGCTTGGAGCTGGCAGTGCGAGGCGGGTTTGAACGCCGGGAACCACCACCTTGGACACGCAAGAAACACACAAAACACGAAAGACAAGGAAAACAAGTCAAGGCAGAGATCAAGAAAGACCGGAAAACCCAAAGAACACAAGAGAGAAGTGTGTGTGCACAGAGGGGAGCGGTAGTACCGCAGATGGAGCGGTAGTAAATTTTTACTACCGCTCTGGGAGCGGTAGTACCGCTACTGGAGCGGTAGTAAAATTTTACTACCGCTCTACAAGCGGTAGTACCGCGCCACGAGGGGCGGTAGTACCGCACGGGAGGCCTAATCCCAGATATAATCATGATTTTTGAACAATAAAACTGTGAATAAAGATCTAAAACCTCAGATCTGGAACCTTTGCACTCCTAGACACACAAACCCCCTATGCTAAGGGACCACACTAACCAAGACTGCCACTAAATCCCAATCACGAGAAAAACCCGGTGCCATGAGACAATATGCCCCTAACCCTAGATTGAATCAACAAGAAAGCACAAGAACGCAGATGAGGGGCAGTACCGGGGTCCATGGCGCGTGGGGAAGAATCCCACCGGTCGGAATCGGAGGACGATGGCCGGATAGGGAGATCTGGCAATTCCTTTGGGCAGTTCTTGAAGAGAGGAGAGAGAGAGAAAGAGATGAACTCGGGGCTGAGGGGAAAGAAAAAGGCCTCCCAGCCCTTTAAATAGCCCCTAGGTCGAGGCGGCACGGTACTACCGCAGTCATCGCAGTAGTACCGCTCCCTAAGCGGTAGTACCGCTCCCTCAGTGGTAGTAAAAAAATTACTACCGCGCTGGGAGTGGTAGTACCGCTTGGTAAGCAGTAGTACTGCTCCCCCAGCGGTTGTAAAATTTTACTACCGTGCTGGGGGCGGTAGTACCATGCTCGAAGTAAAAAAAACAGCCAAAAATGAGCTCTCTACTCCTTAGGTGGTAGAAGAATCTTGATCAAGGCACGCGAAACAAAACACGGGAACAAGGAAGGATCACCGAAAGAAAAGAAACAACACAGAGTCTCCAATGGAGAGGGCGGTGGCCGATGCCACCTATGTTTGAGACAAATGGTATGACACCGCGAAGAATTATCCTTGGGTTCATAACCATAGCTCGTCTTTGAAGCACAAGTGCCATTTAATAATGGCCAAAGTGAAAGACTGATCAATTTATGCATAATGGGGGAGGGAAAGTTCATTGAGAGAACAACACTCCCCCTATGTCCATGCCTACATCTAGAGCAAGATGTAATGCAGAGTGAGGTGCAAAGTACCTAGTTTCAATCCACATTACTTGAATCAATGATATTTAGCTCATGCCTTAACTCCCGGAACCTTGCTTCATCTAGGGGCTTAGTGAAAATATCTGCAAGTTGCTCTTCAGTGTTGATGAAGTGAATCTCAATATCACCTAGCTTGATATGTTCACGAATGAAGTGATGGCGAATATCAATATGCTTGGTCTTGCTGTGTTGCACCGGATTGAGGGAAATCTTGATAGCACTTTGATTGTCACATAGAAGAGGCACTTTGTCACAAGTGACACCGTAGTCCTTTAAGGTTTGCCTCATCCATAGCAACTGGGCACAACAACTTGCAGCTGCCACATACTCAGCTTCGGTGGAGGATAGTGAGACACAATTTTGCTTCTTTGAAGACCAACTTACCAGTGAACGACCAAGGAATTGGCATCCTCCAGAGGTTGACTTCCTCTCCACACAGTCTCCTGCCCAATCTGAGTCAGAATAGCCCACTAGGTTGAAGTTTGCTCCTTTGGGATACCATAGACCAAAGTTTGGGATATGAGACAAATATCGAAAGATTCGTTTGACAACCATATAATGGCTTTCCTTTGGTGCAGATTGAAACCATGCACAAATTCCTACACTCAACATGACATCCGGTCTAGATGCAGAAAGGTAAAGAAGGGATCCAATCATGGAGCGATATACCTTTTGATCCACTGCTTTACCATTGGGATCACTGTCAAGCTTGCATCTTGTTGGCATGGGAAACTTGACCGACTTGACATCCTCTAGCTCAAACCTCTTGAGCATATCTTGAGTGTACTTTGCTTGTTTGACGAAGGTCCCTTCTAAGCCTTGTTTGATCTCGAATCCGAGGAAGAACTTCAACTCACCCATCATAGACATCTCAAATTTCTCGGTCATTAGTGCAGCAAATTCTTCATTGAAAGATTCGTTAGGAGAACCAAAAATGATATCATCAACGTATAGTTGGCATATGAACAAGTCCCCTTTGACCCTCTTAGTAAAAAGAGTGGGATCAATCTTCCCAATTTCAAACCCATGATCTTGTAACAACTCAGTAAGATACTCATACCACGCACGTGGGGCTTGTTTAAGGCCATAAAGTGCCTTATTAAGTTTGTACACATGATTGGGGAGCTTGGGATGTTCGAAACCCGGGGGTTGTTTGACATAGACCAACTCATTTAAAGGACCATTAAGAAAGGCACTTTTCACATCCATTTGTTGCAATTTGAAATTATGATGAGAAGCAAATGCAAGCAACATGCGAATAGATTCTAGACGACCAACAGGGGCAAAGGTTTCACCGTAGTCGATACCCTCGACTTGGGAGTAGCCTTGAGCCACCAATCTCGCCTTGTTTCGACTCACATTCCCATTGGCATCTTGCTTGTTTTTGAAGATCAATTTGGTCTCAATGACATTATGTTCCTCCTTTGGTCTTGGCACTAAATTCCAGACTTGATTACGCTCGAAGTTGTTGAGTTCTTCATGCATGGCCATAAGCCAATCCTCATCATCGAGCGCTTCCTATACCTGTTGAGGTTCACAATACGAAACAAATGCGTGATGCTCACAATAATTCCAAATTTGTTGACGAGTGGATACTCCCATTTTCAAACTACCAAGTACATTCTTCATAAGATGTGACTTGACTCTCAGCTTGTTCGCAATCTTGGCTGCGCGACGCTCCAAGAGTTCTCCATTGGATAACTGGGGAGCATCGACTTGATTGCTTTGCTTTCCCTTGCGTTTTGATCCTCCCTTGGCACCAGTAGCCTTCTTAGGCGCCTGCTACGGCAACAAAAGACCTTCCCTGGCAACAATGCCAGGAATCCTTCTGCTGCGGGCTACGCATTTAGGGACTTCCTTGGCAAATATGCAAATGATTCCCCCGCGGCCTTGGAGCCTTGCGTTGGTGTTCCCTTGAAGCGGAAAGGGTGATGTAGCATAGCGGCGGTAAGTATTTCCCTCAGTTTGAGAACCAAGGTATCAATCCAGTAGGAGGATCGAGTCAAGTCACAAGTACCTACACAAACACAAAGAGCTTGCACCCAACGCTATGAAGGGGTTGTCAATCCCTTATAGATTGTTTGCAAAGTGAGAACTGAAAGCAAAAAGTAAACAAAGCAAAGTAAAAGTGAAAGTGGAGACGGTAGTTGTGAATAGACCCGGGGGCCGTAGTGTTCACTAGTGGCTTCTCTCATGAAAGCAAGTAGACGGTGGGTGAACGAATTACTGTCGAGCAATTGATAGAATCACGCAAAGTCATGACGTTATCTATGGCAATGATCATATATATAGGCATCACGTCCAAAACAAGTAGACCGATACTTTATGCATCTACTACTATTACTCCACACGTCGACCGCTATCCAGCATGCATCTAGTGTGTTGAGTTCATAAGAACAGAGTAACGCCTTAAGCAAGATGACATGATGTAGATAGACAATCTCAAATTTATGATGAAAGCCCATCTTGTTACCCTTGATGGCAACAACATGATGCGTGCCTTGTTGCCCCTTCTGTCACTGAGAAAGGTCACCGCACAGTATGAACCCAAAACCAAGCACTTCTCCCATTGCAAGAATCATAGATCTAGTTGGCCAAAGAAAACCCAAGACTCGGAGAGACTTACAAGGATATCAAATCATGCATATAAGAAATCAACAAAGACTCAAATATAAATCATAGATAATCTGATCACAAATCCACAATTCATCGGATCTCGACAAACACACCGCCCAAGAGGATTACACCGGATAGATCTCCATGAAGATCATGGAGAACTTTGTATTGAAGATCCAAGAGAGAGAAGAAACCATCTAGCTACTAACTGCGGACCCGTAGGTCTAAAGTGGACTACTCACGAGTCATTGGAGAGGCGATGATGTTGATGTAGAAGCCCTCCAACTCCAAAGTCCCCTCCGGTGTGGCACCGGGAAGGGTCTCCAGATGAGATCTCGCGGAAACGGAAGCTTGCGGCGGCGGAAAAGTGTTTTCGTGGACGCCCTGATTTTTTCTGGGATTTTAAGGAATTTATAGGCGAAAGAGCTAGGGCAGGGGAGCGCCAGGGAGGCCACAAGCCTGGTCACCGCGGGCCCCCTTGGCCGCGGCAACAGGGCTTGTGGGCTCCCTGTGGGCCTCCTGCCTTGGCCCTCAAGTCCCCCGATCTTCTTCTGTTCTGGAAAAATTTATTTCGGGGCTATTTTTCCGTTTGGACTCCGTTTCAAAATCAGATCTGAAAAGAGTCAAAAACACACAAAAAAAAGGAACTGGCACTTGGCACTGAATTAATAAGTTAGTCCCAAAAAAGATATAAAAGGTATATAAAACATCCAAAGTTGACAAGATAACAACATGAAACCATCAAAAATCATAGATACGTTTGAGACGTATCAAGCATCCCCAAGCTTAACTCCTGCTCGTCCTCGAGTAGGGAAGTGATAAAGAATGAATTTTTGATGCTTTCATGCTACCTAGCATAGATGTCCTTTGTAACTCCTCTTATGTGACATGAATGTTCAGATCCATTAGATTCAAAACTATAGTTTGCTATTGACGTGGAGACAATAATACTTCAAGCAAACTAGCAAGGTAATCATGAACTTTCAAAATAACAAGGCCAAAAGAAAGTTATCCCTACAAAATCATATAGTCTGGCTATGCTCTATCATCCTTGCACAACGAATTTAAATCATGCACAACCTCGGTATTGGCCAAGTAATTATTTTGACACCTTTACTTTCTCAAACCTTTTCAACTCTCATGCAATACATGAGCGTGAGCCATGGTTTTAGCACTATAAGTGGAATGGAGTGTGGTGGAGGTTGCAAGGCAAACAAGGAGAAGATGATCACATTGGCTAGGCATATCAACGAGCTGTGGAGATGCTCATCAATAGATATCAACGTGAATGAGTAGGGATTGTCATACAAATGATGCACTAGAGCTAAGAGTAAGTGAAAGCTCTTAAAGAAAACTAGTGGGTGTGCATCCAACTTGCTTGTTCACGAAGACCTAAGGCAATTTTGAGGAAGCCTATCATTGGAATATACAAGCCAAGTTATATAATGAAAATTTCCCACTAGCTATATGGTGGTGACAAAACAAGAGACTCTCAATCATGAAGATCATGGTGCTTAATATGAAGCACAAGTGTGGAAAGGAGATAGTAGCATTGTCCCTTCTCTCATTTTCTCTCATTTTTTGGTGGGCTCTTTGGCCTCTTTTTTTTGTCTTTAGTGGGCATCTTTGGCCTCTTTTTGTAATTGGGCTTCGCTGGCCTCTTTTATTTGCTCACATGGGACAATGCTCCATCAATGATGATCATCACACTTACAACTCAAAACTCAGAGCAATGATGACTCTATATGGAATGCTTCGGTAGTGTACCGTGACAATGATCTAGCATGGCATAGACATCAATGGAAACATCATGCTAGCTATCTTATGATCATGAAATGGCAATGTAGAAGTGGTGGCACATGTCATGGTGGTAGTTGCATGGCAATATATCTCGGAATGGCTTTGAAAAAGCCATAGTAGGTAGGTATGTTGGCTATTTTGAGGAAGGCTAATGGTGGGTTTTGTGCACTGGCGAAAGTTGCACGACACTAAAGAAGATAGTGATGGTGGAAGGTGAAAGTGCATCTAAACCATGGACTCAACATTAGTCATGAAGAACTCATATACTTGTTGCAAAAGTTTTAGTAGTAATCGAAACAAAGCATTCAACGCATACTCCTAGGGGAAGGGTTGGTAGGTATAAACCAACGCGCGATCCCGACCGCCACACAAAGGATGACAATCAATAGACTAATCATGCTCAGACTTCATCAGATAGCGGTTCACCATACGTGCATGCTACGGGAATCACTAACTTCAACACAAGTATTTCTATATCCACAACACCTTACTAATATAACTTCAATATTACTACAACCACGAGTCAAAACTAATTGAGATGAATCGAACTTCTCTAACTATTCAATGCACATGAAGGTGGAAGTTTTCATATCCCTTTGGATAACTACCCCTTTTGAGACTACTTTCATAGCATAGATCAACTACCAAGCCACGCACTGCTGTGCTCTAAAAGATATAAGTGAAGCACATAGAGCAAAAATCAACTAGCTCTAAAGATATAAGTGAAATACATGTGAGCTGAATTGTCTAACCAAAGGGTATAAGTGAAGCTCGACAAAATCACGGTGAGTGCATGTCTCTCTCTCTAGGTGTGCAGCAAGGAACATTGTGACACAACAAAAATAAAAGACTCCTACAATACAAGACGCTCCAAGCAAAAGACATAACATGTGGTGAATAAAAATATAGCCCCAAGTAACGTTACCGATGGATTGAAGACGAAAGAGGGGATGCCTTCCCGGGGCATCCGCAAGCTTAGGCTTTTACGGCATCCTTGAATCAACTTGGGGTGCCTTGGGCATCCCCAAGCTTGAGCTCTTGCCACTCTTTATCTCTTTTTCCATAAGAACTTCACCCAAAACTTGAAAACATCACAACACGAAACTTAAACAGAAACTGGTGATAACATTAGTATAAGAAAGCAAACCACCACTTCCTTAGGTACTGTAGCAAACTTAAATTCTACTTATGTTGATGTTGGGTTACTGTATTTTCAATATTCCATGGCTAATACCCCTCGATACTATCCATAGTTTCATCAAAATAAGCAACCAACTCAACAAAAACAGAATCTATTAACTACAGACCAGTCTGTAGCAATTTGTATACTTCGTATACTTCTGGTACTTCTAAAATTCTGAAAAATTACGACAGTCTGAAGAATTTGCGTAGCAATCAGCAGCAAAAAGAATCAACTCAAAAGCTCTTACAGAAAAAATGAAAATTCTTTTCGTGAGCAGAAAGTTTCTGTCTTTTCCAGCATGACCAAACGATCATCCCCAAGACTAATCATAATGGTTTTACTTGGCACAAACGCAAAAAAAAACAAAAACACAATCATCACAGAATTATGAAAGTGTGGAAAACACAAAACAGAAAGAAAAAGGATAGATTCGTTGGGTTGCCTCCCAACAAGCGCTATTGGTTAATGCCCTTAGATAGGCATAAGGTGATGGAATCACGTATAGTCATCTTTGGTGCTCAAACCATAAGTAGCCCTCATCATAGATTCATAAGGCAAGCTTATTTTCTTTCTAGGAAAATGCTCCATGCCCTTCTTTAGAGGAAATTGAAATCTAATATTCTCTTCCTTCATATCGATGATAGCACCAATAGTCCTTAGGAACGGTTTACCAAGAATAATGGGACATGAAGGATTGCAATCTATGTCAAGTACGATGAAACCCACGGGTACATAGTTCTATTTGCAACAATAAGAACATCATTGATCCTTCCCATGGGTTTCTTGACAGTAGAATCAGCAAGATGCAAATTAAGAGAACACTCTTCAATCTCATGAAAACCAAGAATATCACATAAAGACTTTGGAATCGCGGAAACACTAGCACCCAAATCACACAAAGCATTGCATTCATAGTTTTTGATTTTGATTTTGATAGTAGGTTCCCACTCATCATGAAGTTTTCTAGGTATAGAGACTTCTAATTCGAGTTTCTCTTCAAGAGATTTCATCATAGCATCTACGATATGAGCCGTAAAGGCTTTGCTTTGGCTATAATCATGTGGAGAGTTTGCAATGGACTGCATCAAGGAAATGCATTCAAACAAGGAGCAACTATCATAATTGAATTCCTTGAAATCCAAAGTGGGAGTTTCATTACTACCCAATATTTTGATTTCTTCTACTCCACTCTCCACACCTTTATCATCAAGATAAGTGGACTCTGAATCATTGGGGCGTTTTTCAACCAAAGTGGATTCATGTCCAGCCCCTTCATCAATAGGTTTGACACGTGAAAACAAAGATTCAAGAGGAGTCACACCAAGCACTTTAAGATCTTCGTGATTTGCATCACTAGAACGCACCCTTTTAAACCATTCATGCCTAGCGCGAATTTGGGCGGTTCTTTCTTTGCTCTCATTCATGGAGACACGCATAGCTTTTAAAGTTTCATCCAAGTTAACATTGGGAGGAGCACTTCTAACTTTCAAAGCATCAATATCATAAGACATCCTATCAACCCTCTTAGCCAAATCGACTATTTTGAGTAGTTTTTCCTCTATGGACGCATTGAAAATCTTTTGAGAGTTGATGAACTCTTTGATATTACTCTCTAAATCAGAGGATAATTTGTTATGATTTCCATAAGTGTTGTTGTAGGAATTGCCATAATTGTTAGAGGAGTTACTAGGAAAAGGCCTAGGAACATAGTTTCCTCTAAAAGCATTGTTGTTGCCAAAATTGTTCCTACCAAAAAAATTAACGTCCAAACTAGCGTTGCTACTCTCAATCAAGGAAGATAGTGGCATGTCATTAGGATCTAAAGGAGCATTTCTACTAGCAACCAAATTCATCAACTCGCCCATCTTAGCACTAAGCGAGTTAATTTCTTCTATAGCGTGTACCTTTTTGCTAGCAGGTGACCTTTCAGTGTGCCACTTAGAGTAGTTGGTCATGATATTGTCTAGGAGTTTTGTAGCGTCTCCTAACGTGATTTCCATGAATGTTCCACCTCAGGCGGAGTCTAAGATATTGCGAGAAGCAAAATTCAAACCAGCGTAAAAGATTTGTATAATCATCCACAAACTCAAGCCATGAGCGGGACAATTTCTAATCATTAACTTCATCCTCTCCCAAGATTGTGCTACGTGTTCATGATCAAGTTGCTTGAAATTCATGATATCGTTACGTAGAGATATAATCTTAGACGGCGGAAAATACTTGGATATGTAAGCATCTTTGCACTTATCCCAAGAATCGATACTATTTTTGGGCAAAGAAGAAAACCAAGTTTTCGCATGATCTCGCAAAGAGAATGGAAAAAGCTTCAACTTAACAACATCATTATCCACATCTCTTTTCTTTTGCATATCGCAAAGCTCAATGAAGGTATTGAGATGGGATGCAACATCTTCACTAGGAAGGCCAAAGAATTGCTCTTTCATAACAAGATTCAGCAAGGCAGCGTTGATTTCATAAGATTCCGCACTAGTGGCGGGAGCAATCGGAATACTAATAAAATCATTATTATTAGTACTCGAGAAGTCGCAAAGTTTGGTGTTTTCAGCCATGATGACTTCAACAAACCAACAAGAGCACAAGCAAGCAAAAGGCAAATGAAAACGACAAAGGAGAAAGGAAAATGAAAACGGCAAATGTGAAGTGGGGGAGAGGAAAACGAGAGGCAACTGGCAAAAAAGGTAAATGCAAGAGATGAGTTTGTGACACCTACTTGGATAGATCTTGACTTGATCTCTCCCCGGCAACGGCGCCAGAAATAGGCACGTTGACGGGAGTACTTCTTGACTTGATCCTCCTCCCCGGCAACAGCGCCAGAAATACTTCTGCCACAGCAACAAAAGACCTTCCCTGGTAACGGCGCCACGAATCCTTCTGCTACGGGCTACGCCTTTAGGGACTTCCTTGGAAAATATGCAAAGGATTCCCCCGCGGCCTTGGAGCCTTGCGTTGGTGTTCCCTTGAAGCGGAAAGGGTGATGTAGCACAGCGGCGGTAAGTATTTCCCTCAGTTTGAGAACCAAGGCATCAATCCAGTAGGAGGATCGAGTCAAGTCACAAGTACCTGCACAAACACAAAGAGCTTGCACCCAACACTATGAAGGGGTTGTCAATCCCTTATAGATTGTTTGCAAAGTGAGAACTGAAAGCAAAAAGTAAAAAAAAGCCAAGTAAAAGTGAAAGTGGAGACGATAGTTGTGAATAGACCAGGGGGCCGTAGTGTTCACTAGTGGCTTCTCTCATGAAAGCAAGTAGACGGTGGGTGAAAGAATTACTGTCAAGCAATTGATAGAACCGCGCAAAGTCATGACGTTATCTATGGCAATGATCATATCTATAGGCAACACGTCCAAAACAAGTAGACCGATACTTTCTGCATCTACTACTATTACTCCACAAGTCGACCGCTATCCAGCATGCATCTAGTGTATTGAGTTCATAAGAACAGAGTAACGCCTTGAGCAAGATGACATGATGTAGATGGACAATCTCAAATTTATGATGAAAGCCCATCTTGTTACCCTTGATGGCAACAACACGATGCGTGCCTTGCTGCCCCTTCTGTCACTTGGAAAGTTCACCGCACGGTATGAACCCAAAACCAAGCACTTCTCCCATTGCAAGAATCATAGATCTAGTTGGCCAGACAAAACCCAAGACTCGGAGAGACTTACAAGGATATCAAATCATGCATATAAGAAATCAGCAAAGACTCAAATATAAATCATAGATAATATGATCACAAATCCACAATTCATCGGATCTCGACAAACACACCGCCCAAGAGGATTACACCGGATAGATCTCCATGAAGATCATGGAGAACTTTGTATTGAAGATCCAAGAGAGAGAAGAAACCATCTAGCTACTAAACACGGACCCGTAGGTCTGAAGTGGACTACTCACGAGTCATTGGAGAGGCGATGATGTTGATGTAGAAGCCCTCCAACTCCAAAGTCCCCTCCGACAGGGCACCGGGAAGGGTATCCAGATGAGATCTCACGGAAACGGAAGCTTGCGGCGGCGGAAAAGTGTTTTCGTGGACGCCCAGATTTTTTCTGGGATTTTAGGGAATTTATAGGCGAAAGAGGTAGGGCAGGGGAGCGCTAGGGAGGCCACAAGCCTGGTCGCCGCGGGCCCCCCTGGCTGCGGCAACATGGCTTGTGGGCTCCCTGTGGGCCTCGTGCCTTGGCCCTCAAGTCCCCCGATCTTCTTCTGTTCTGGAAAAATTTATTTCTGGGATTTTATTCCGTTTGGACTCCATTCCAAAATCAGATCTGAAAAGAGTCAAAAACACAGAAAAAACAGGAACTGGCACTTGGCACTGAATTAATAAGATAGTCCCAAAAAAGATATAAAAGGTATATAAAACATCCAAAGTTGACAAGATAACAGCATGAAACCATAAAAAATTATAGATACGTTCGAGATGTATCGGCGCCGCAGAAGGGAATTGAGAGACAGCATCCTGATTAACTTGATCTTCGACTTGAGCAGGTTCACTGGTTTGTCCTTGTTCTTGTGGTTGCTCTTGATCTTGATCTTGTGCTTCTATTTGGTCTGGATCGTGTAGTTGCACTTGATCTTGATCTTGAACAGATTCAGAACCTTGTGAAAGCACTTGTACATCATGGGACACATCACCATCTTTAAGCAATTGATCTTGTCCTTGAGCTCGTTCAACTGGTTGAGGGTCTTCTCTTTGTTCATTGGAAGCGTGTGGGGCTTGTGAGGATGATGGCTCCACTTGAGTAGAGCATTGTGCTTCTCCTTCGGCCACAAGGTGTTCCTCAATGGGGAGTATTTGACCAATCCCCATTCTTCTTATGGCTTGGGGAGGAATTTCATCACCTACATCACATAGACCACTTTGCTCCACTTGGGAGCCATTATTTTCATCAAACTCCACGTTACACGTCTCCTAAATGAGCCCGGTGGACTTGTTGAGGACACGATAAGCATGAGAGTTTGTAGCATAACCAACAAAGATGCCCTGATGTGCTCTAGAATCAAATTTAGCTAAACATGCACCTTTCTTGAGAATAAAACACTTACACCCGAATACTCGGAAGTACTTGAGATTGGGTTTGTTTCCGGTGAGAATCTCATACTTGAGATTGGGTTTGTTTCTGGACGAACTGATGAAGCAGTGGTGTCACATCACTTATTCTATGAGACAATGTCCCGCTCGGTCATCGAAATGGACGTCATCGTTTCCCTCCTAATTGTGTAGTTGGCTGACATGAGCATTCCGAATGTAGAAGTAGGGTACTGAACCCTTTGTGCATTTCAGAGTGATATTCCTGTTCGTGTTATTCCTGTTATTCCTGTTTGCATCTGGCTACTGAACGCTGTACTGAACCCTTTTTGGATCTGGCTACTGTCATCAATGTCCCGCTCAGTCATCTCTGTTCTGTTATTCCTGTTGCCGACATTTGGGGAATTAATGGTTAAATATATTCCATGTATTGCCCTCACAAACTCCCAAGGACGCATACGAATATATTCCATGATCATTTTAAATATTATTGTTCAAAATATGGTTTGGCATGTCACTATTAAACCAAAGTTTAATATGGTTTTGTATTGGGTTTAAACCCATAGTTATGTATTGGGTTTAAACTGGTTTGGGTGAGAAAAATATTGGGTTTAGTTTGGTTGGGCTGAAAATGGTATTAATTGGTTATGGTTTAGGTTTGGTTTTGATACATACGTGTATGGGTATGGTTTAGTTATGGTTTGGTTATCAACCCGTTCCCAGATTTACACATGGGGTCTTGTTCAAGCCTTTGCGGATATAGAGCCGATTGGACGCATGACATGCTGTGTTGATGGCTTCGGCCCAAAAGTTATATGGAGATTTGAATTCCGCCATCATTGTTCTTGCAGCGTCCATCAATGTCCGGTTCTTCCTTTCCGCCACACCATTTTGTTGAGGGGTATATGGTGCTGAATATTGTTGTTTTATTCCCTCATCACCTAGAAACTCATCCAAGGTGTAGTTCTTGAACTCGGTGCCGTTGTCACCTCTAATCATCAAAATATTTGCTTCATGTTGACGTTGAGCTTCATTAGCAAAGTTGATAACAGTTTGTTGAGTCTCACTCTTCCTCTTGAAGAAATATACCCAGGTGTATCTTGAGTAATCATCAACAATCACCAAGCAGTACTTTCTGCCCCCAATACTATCAAATGATGGGGGATCGAAGAGATCCATATGAAGGAGCTCCAACGGCCTCTTAGTGTAAATGAGAGTCGTTGGACGATTAGCAGTTTCATGTGTCTTTCCTTCAATGCAGGCACTGCAAGCACGATCTCTGGCAAAACTCACATTCGTTAGTCCACGAATATGGTCCCCTTTGAGGAGACTTTGCAAAGATCTCATATTGACATGAGCTAGTCGGTGATGCCAAAGCCAGCCCACATCAACTTTAGCCATTAGACAAGTCGCAGTCTCAGTGGGTCGCTTTGAGAAGTTCACCACATAGAGACCATTTTCGACATATCCAACATAGGCTACTTTAAGAGTCTTGCTCCACAAAAGGACCACATTATCAAGATTAAAGAATGTGGAAAAGCCCATAATTGCAAGCTAACGAACCGAAAGTAAATTGTAAGCAAGGGACTCAACAAGCATGACCTTCTCAATAGATAACTCTTGAGAGATGACCACCTTACCAAATCCCAATACCTTTGACGATGATGCATCGGCGAATTGGACATGGGTGGGCATAGATGGGGAAGGATGCACATCCACCACTAAGTCCTTGCTTCCGGTCATATGATTTGTTGCTCCACTATCGAGCAACCATGACACCCCACCGGAAGCAAACTCCTGCAATAGATCAAGGCTTGGTTTTAGGTACCCATTTTTGAATGGGTCCTTTAATGTTAGAGACAAGGGTCTTAGGAACCCAAATAGCACATTAAATGAACTCATAGTAAGAACCAACAAATCTGGCATAAACATGCCCATCACCAGCACGACATAAAACATAGGAAGGATTGAGTTTGCCGGCTGTGTTGGTAGGAATGGTTTTGCCCTTCTTGATGCTCCCATTTTCCACCTTGTTCCTGTTCACCTCCTGAGTCCCTTCGCCCTCTTTGACACAGATGTCCATGAGGGTGGGGGATCGGTTGTTCCTGTTCTTCCTTTTTCTTTTAGACTTGGATGTAAGTCCAAGTCCCTCCTTTCCTACCACACCCTTTTGATTGCTCAAAAGGTCGTTCAGGCTCTTCTTGCCTGGGATTCATGACACAAGGCCCTTCTCAAGTTTATCCTTCAACTTGGCATTTTCCTCCACAAGATGTACATGCTCACAACAAGGGTTAGTTGTACAAGCATTATCAATTAAAACAAAAGGAGGACAAGTAGAGATTTCCTTGGTAAGCTTTGCTTGGAGTTGATCATGAGACTCTTTCAGGGAGAAATGACTACCTTTCAAGACCTTGTGAGCCTTGTCAAGTGTGTCAAACTCCACTTTGAGTCTTCATGGTAAACCCCAAGAGCATCCTTTTCAGACTTAAGCATACGAGTAAGAACAGTAGCATGATCTAGTTTCTTTTGCAATTTAGCGCAGTCATTGTCGTATGACTCCTCAGGAGCCAAACGAAGAGTGTGATCTTTTTCTAGTGCAATAGAGAGTTCAGCAATCTCATCGGCATAGTGATGACTATGTCCTTGCATCTCGGAGATGGTCTCCTCATGAGACTCGATGAGGTCATTAACCTCACCCAGTTGTTCCAAAAGAGCAACAAAGTGCCTTTTGGTTTCTCCTTTGATAGTACACAGAAATTTGTCAAGATCATGCTCATTAAGTTCCACAACATCACTATCATCAACACAATTCAACAATGAGGGAGCACTAGTGATGTTGGTCTTAATGCTGGGTGTTACATGATCGATACCTTTGGCCATGAGGCACTTGGCGATGTGATTATCGTTGGGGGCGTTGAAGAGAGACACATTCTTGGGAGAAGGGGTGGCAATAGCGACAGTCGCAGTTGCCACCATATCATCATCATCATCATCATCATCGGAGGGGTACTCTTCAAACGCCACCATGCCCTTTGGATGGGGTTTCTTGACAAAGTTGTTCTTGCTTGGGAATGACTTTGTTTTGTCTTTGCGAATGAGCTTGCTTCCGTTGTCTTCCCTCTTCTCATAGGGACATTCTACCACGAAGTGGCTCACATTACCGCAGTTATAGCATGTCCTCACTCATTGCTTGGGTTTGAACCCACTTGAGTTGTTCTTGGTGAAGTTGGGTCTTGAGTTCCTCTTGTTGCCCCAGAATTGCCTTGACGCAAGAGCCATGTGCTCGTGATAAGCATACTTAGTGTCTTCAGGGCAGCTCTCATCTTCCTCATCCTCTTCTTCTTCTTCAGAAGCAGCCTTTGCCTTTAAAGCAAGGTTAGGTGAAGCTGTCTTTGATCGAACTCCAGCAAGTGCATTGTCAGCGGTCTCGTTCATGATTGACATTGCAATGAATTCATCCAACACCTTACTGGAAGACAAGGAGTGGAAATCTGGTCATTGGCGAATGACTGATGACATGGCTTTGTTGAAAGGCATGATGGCCTTGAGAAACTTGCGCTTGATCCATGTGTCATCCACATCCTTGCTCCCATGATCCTTGAGAGCAACAACAATAGCAGTCACCCTTCGATAGAGATCACGAGGGTCCTCATCTTCCTTCATCACAAACTCATCGGCCTTATCAAGTACCACTTCATAGTTTGACCGTTGAATGCTTGAGCTTCCCTTGTACAACACCATAATGTGCTCCCAACAGCCCATAGCCAGAGTGAAGGGGCGCAAGTGAGGAAGATCTTCAGGAGGTACTACAGACTGTAGAATAAACAATGCAGAGTGATTATATTGATTGTCCGCTTCTTCTCTTGGAGTGAGGTTTCTTGGGTCATGAGGATAGTAGCCTTGCTCGATGATTCTCCATAAATTTGTTGAGCTGTGATTCAAATGAGACTTAATAGAAAACACCCAGTTAGCAAAATCACCCTTAACAAGCTTAGGAGAAGGACCAACAGGGTTAAGACGCGGTGTGGGAATAGGTCCTCCATAGACCATGGGAGGTGGAACTGAGGCATAGTGTCGTGGTTTTGTCACGGCAGATGTCCTCGTGAAAGGACTTAGTATGGGAACCATCGCACTTTGGTGGCGACTCAAATGGGTTGAACAGGAGGAACGCGGCGGGTTACCCAGGTTCGGCCCCTCGCGTGGAGGTAATAGCATACGTCCTGCTTGGCGTGTATTGATGTGAATTCGATTACAAGAAAGGCGTAACTCGCCTTACCTAGCACTCGATGATTTCTAACCTATCTATCCCCCTTCAAACTCGCCTTTATATAGAGGTCGAGGCTTCAGGGTTTACAAGAGTCCCTTCCTTTTTACAAATCGTAACCACCCCGGTCTCTGAGTCGCCGTCTTGCAAAACCCAGAGACCTTCCATAAATCATAACCATCCTGCGACCTTGAACCGCCCAGGCTGAGGCCCAACTAGCCATAAAGGATGAATCGCCTTACTAGTAACCCGGCCCATATTGGGCGGGTCACTTAATAAGCAATATCCCCAACATTAGGCCCCAAATTGACTTGAATCTTCATGCCAAAGCTTCTGTTTTAGTGGAAGGCGATTCACTCCTTTGTGTTCCTCCGTACGCCAGAAATTTCAACTCGCCAACTGGCACCGGAAAAAAGTCCTTGAGCCGCCAGTGCATTTCCCATCAGCACTTTCGGGAAATTTAACACAATCCCAACGGATCTTTAGCGCATCATTATCCCAAAATTTTCGGACGTCATCACGGCGAATCTTTATTTCCAAACGGTTCCCGCTCACGGCGCCTCGATTCCAGCGCCCATCCTGATAAATAGGCGGAAGGGACAGGGCTGACACTGGCCACCTACCAGTCTCGTCAGTCCCTCCACCATTATCACAGCGAGAAGAGACGCTCCGCATCCCGAAAGCTTCGCCGCCGGCCGCAAACTCCAACCCCGTTCGAAGAACTCCAGTGCTGCCCGCAAGCCGTCGCCGTTCGGGGAGCTCCGGCACCGCCCGCAAGCCATCGCCGCTGCCAGGCTCCGCCGCCGCCGAAGGTCCCTTCATTCCCCGGGACCCCCGTGCTTCTCCAACAGCCTCCATCACCGCCGGTCTTCTTCGACCAAGATCTTCAGGTTAGGCCCCTATTTCTCCTTCTTTAAGGGTAGATTTACTTCTTGTTCATGCTTCCGCCATTGCCATAGTCTCGAAGCTCTCCGCTCGTAACCATCTATTACCCTTGAACTGATTAGTCCGAGCGCCATTAGGGCACCCAGTGCCTTGAATAGTCTTATCCATCTGTGCTCTTGCGAATTTTCTAAATACGCTAGTTTCTTCAAACATGAGGCACCACCCTGATCATACATCGTTCATGTTTTAGCCATGTCCGCAAGTCTTTATATCTGTTCAACAGATCTATTCCTCATCCACTGTTTGTAAAAAGCTGTTTGGAAACTTCGTCCTTCCCTTAGTGTTTCGGAAAGAATAAATTTCACCACCCACAGTAACGTCGCTTCTGAGAATAGCCCTGCTCCGATAAGTCGCCACATTAGCCCAACCCGGCCTCCTAGTCCGACGGGTTAAGCAAGAGCTGATCCCGATTCACATAGTAAATGTTCGAGACATGTAATACCATATTCTTACCTGTTTGTAGCATGGGTGCCGTTTTCAAGAGCGATTGGCTTCCTACCAAAGTCGATGATGCTGTTTTGGCGAATTACGTGAAAGCGGGTTGCTTGGATCCTCAAGACGTCATTGGATGGCGCACCGGGTTAGGAGAAGACCTCCCTAACCCCAAGGAAGGGGAGATAGTAGTTTTTGTGGAACACTTGGAACAGGGTTTTAAGCCGCCCGGATCTAAATTCCTTAGGGACGCCCTGCACTTCATGAATGTCCGACTCCAGGATTTGGGACCCAATTCCATAAGCAACCTAAGTCAATTCCAAGTCCTTTGCGAAGATTATTTGCGGATCGAGCCTTCCGTCCCTCTGTTTTGGTACTTTTTCCACTTGAATCGCCAGACGGAATTCCACAATGGCCCCAGTTTGGAACTCGGCGGGGTCAACGTCCAGCGTCGCAGGGACAGTCCGTTTCCTTCACTCACTATGCCTAGACATCCCAAAGGCTGGGGTGAATCTTGGTTTTATTGCAAAGAAACATCCCCTGCCGGCGAGAACAAACTTCTGGGCTACAGGCCAACCCGCCTTCCGGTCAACTTCAAGCTCCCTGACAAGCTCACCGAGGAAGAAGAGTCGGACTTCGTCCCAATTCTGTCCGAACTGAGATCCTTGACGAACAACGGTCTCACCGGGGTTGACCTGATCCGCTGTTGGGTCGAATGGCGGATCCTTCCTCTGAGCCGCCGAGAAGGTCTGATGTGCGAATTTGACGGCACTCTGGATCATCCCCAATGCTACTTTCACACAGCATTAACGGAAAAAGACATCGTCGCCATCATCAGGAAGCTGACTGGCGAACCTGCAGCAAAGTGCGGCCAAATCGGCCTTAAGCCCTTGTGCAAGATTAACCCGGCGCCCAAGGTAACCAAAGCTAACTCGCCCTCAGCTTCTTATTCCATCTGTTTTATTGCCATCATGACTTCATGCCATATATCTTTCCAGAAAGGCGACAAGTTCTGGTCTAGGAGACCTAAGAAACAAGCCATGAAGAGTGCTAAGCCGCCTTCCAAGAAAAACAAGGGCAAAGGTAAATCTGCTGCGGCCGAGCCATCTGAAGTCGACGAATCTCAAGCTGGCGACGCACTCTCAGAGGTACCAATCCGTCCTCTTTTTCACTCGCCACCTATCACCTTTTAACTTTTATTTATATCTCTCACTCCTCTTGTAATAGAATGAAGATAACGAAAGCCAAGAAGACTCTGTCGAGGTAATTTCCGTCTCATCCGATTCATCTCCTTCTCCACCTAAGCCGACCCGGCGAATATGTGGGAAAGTACCTCTCTCACATCCAAATGCCCATTTGGACCCAAATTTCTTACTGAAGAAAACACAGCACGCCTTAAACCGGAAAACGCGAAGTCATTCTGGCGACCTAATACCTGGCTTGCCAACAATGAACAAAAGAAGGCCAAGCGAGGTACCTTCTTCTTTTTTTATATTTGAGCAACCATTGTTCGTGCTGCTTTGGATCACAGTCATAACCCGCCTGTATTATCGATGTATAAATTCTGCAGGATTCTCCCCCTACTTCTGGCGACTCAGTGATGTCGACCCTTCCACCAATGATCCGAGTCCCGGGGTAAGTTTCTCGCCCTGTTCCTTGAGAATAGCACTCTTTTTAATTTTTTAACACACCTATCTCTTTCGTTAGGGCACAAGCCAAAAAGAGGAAGACCAGTGGATCAATCCCTGACGCCGCTTCTGAGCTTCCAAGGAAAGCTACTCCGACTCAAGAAGAACCGAGTTAAGACGAGCCGACAATTCAAGCGGACCTTCCTGAGTCGCCCAAAGGATCAACGGATGTCCCTAGATCACCGATCGTAATGGCGACAGCTGATGACCCAGATGCGGTAGTCATTACTGGTTCTGGTTTCTCCAAGCCGGCAACGACAATCCTCTCCAAACATATAGCATCCCCTTCTCCATCAATTCCTGAGTCTGGGCCTTCCAAGGCGAAACTTTCTGACTATGCAGGTCTGGAGTTTAAAGAACTCTGTTCTGGCTTCGCAAGTCGCCTGGAAGCGAGTTATGAGATGGAAAAGAATCTGCTAAAGATGTTAAACAACAAGCATGAGGTATACTCTATACTATCTCCATTAACCCCCAATGGGCCGGCTCATCAGTGAAAGGATGAGCCGGGTCTTGATTTCCGTATAATCTTTCTTGAGAATTATACATTAGCCCCCAAGTGTCAGGGGTATTGCCTTGCAATATTGATGAGACTTGTCTTTGTTTTAAATTTTGAACAGGAAAGCCTTGCCCAGACCGAACTGGCCCTGGGCGACTTAAGGAGAAACTTGTCTGATCAACAAGATGCCCGGACTCAGTCGGAAGACAAATATAAGTTGGCTCTGGTTGAACTAGAAAAGCTCAAAGCCGAGTTAGAAAGAACTCAGGCTGACCAAAGCGCGGCTTTGAAGAGAACCGAAAAAGCAGAAGCAAAGCTGGCGACTGTCCAACAGGAGCTATCCGGCTTAAAGCGCCATATCTCCAACATGACACAAGCCATCTTTGGTAAGCTTTACCTAACTCTCCAACCTTATCCTCTTCCTTGGGCAAATTCCTTAATGTTAACTTACCGGTTATCAAATCACAGGCTCGAGAGTCGCCAATCTGCAAGACGACTGCGTGTTGATGCTGAAGGTGATCTATACGCTGACGGAACAGCTGTACACAGGCAGTGTGCTGACCGTCAAAGCCGTAATAGGTGCAAAAGAGCCCATCACCTCCATCAAGAAGGTGATTGGATATCTATCCACACTTCCTCCCCAGATCGGCGAGTTAACCCGGTCAGCCGCCCGGAAGGGTGTCCTGACGGCTCTGAGTCGCTGCTTGGCGTACACTCCGGAAATTAATTTGGAAGAAGTAGATGCCGGCTTCCCTCAGCTTAAAGATGACGGCTCGGAGTTCGTGGAAGAAGACTACCAGAAGGTTGTCAAAGACTCTCGGCTGGCCGCAACTCAACTCGCCGCCAGCCTTGACTTAACAAAATATCAGGCGGTTTACGATGGTAAGAATAAGAAAATCAGCCCGCCAACCTTCGTGGTGACCAACCTAATCCCTCGGCGACCCAAGAACCCCTTCGACTGGGAAGCAGACCTGGCATCCATCTTGACCGATGAAGATGATTTTGCTTCTTTGTCCAAGTGCAATTGGGTCTTGGGCGATTTACAAATCGAAGCCGGTCAAAGCTCGCGCCAGGATTTAGGGAAGTAGACCTTTCTTGAATTTGGCCCAAGAGCCATGTAATAGTCGGTACTATCTTTCGACGACATCTTCTGCAAGAAAACCCTTATACCGCTTTTGAGGCGGTTTGAAATATTTTGTTAATCCTTATAAGAATCTCCTGCAATGCTTAATCCGCCATGGATGAAACCTTGAACACATTATCTGTGAAAACAAAAGAACTACAAATAGTTTCAACGAATATGCAGTAAGGATCAAAATCTCCAAGTTCAAACCTTAACACCAGTAATGCAGGTTTCGTCGGCTCATACGGTCGCAACAGGGGGGGCTAGTCAAAAAGCTCGTGCACCCACCCTTAATGCAGGTTTCGTCGGCTCATACGGTCGCGACAGGGGGAGGCGAGTCAGAAAGCTCGTGCACCCACCCTTAATGAAGGTTTCGTCGGCTCATACGGTCGCGACAGGGGGAGGCGAGTCAAAAAGCTCGTGCACCCACCCTTAATGAAGGTTTCGTCGGCTCATACGGTCGCGACAGGGGGAGGCGAGTCAAAAAGCTCGTGCACCCACCCTTAATGCAGGTTTCGTCGGCTCATACAGTCGCGACAGGGGGAGGCGAGTCAGAAAGCTCGTGCACCCACCCTAAATGCAGGTTTTGTCGGCTCATACGGTCGCAACAGGGGGAGGCGAGTCAAAAAGCTCGTGCACCCACCCTTAATGCAGGTTTCGTCGGCTCATACGGTCGCGACAGGGGGAGGCGAGTCAGAAAGCTCGTGCACCCACCCTTAATGAAGGTTTCGTCGGCTCATACGGTCGCGACAGGGGGAGGCGAGTCAAAAAGCTCGTGCACCCACCCTTAATGAAGGTTTCGTCGGCTCATACGGTCGCGACAGGGGGAGGCGAGTCAAAAAGCTCATGCACCCACCCTTAATGCAGGTTTCGTCGGCTCATACGGTCGCGACAGGGGGAGGCGAGTCAGAAAGCTCGTGCACCCACCCTAAATGCAGTTTTCGTCGGCTCATACGGTCGCGACAGGGGGAGGCGAGTCAAAAAGCTCGTGCACCCACCCTAAATGCATGTTCTGTCGGCTCATAAGGTCGCAACAGGATGACACAAATTGCTCGTTTTTAAGGAAGAAGCCCCCAAGTCGGGGAGCATTTTATTACTTTATAATGAAACTGAAAAACTTACAAAGCATGGAGTTTTTAAGAACTCAAGTGTAGTAAGGCCGCAAATGGGCAATATTCCAAGGGTGAGTTGACTCAGCCTCCGTAGTCGGTCGATCAGGCCGAAGATCCATCAAGTAGTAAGAGCCATTGCGGAGGTTCTTGCTGACGACGAAAGGCCCTTCCCAAGGGGGCGAGAGCTTGTGCATGCCTGCCCGATCTTGTATCAGACGAAGTACCAAGTCGCCCTCCTGGAAAGCCCGACTCTTAACCCGGCGACTATGATAACGCCGCAGATCTTGTTGATAGATAGCTGAACGAGCCGCCGCTAAGTCACGCGCCTCTTCCAAGGCATCCAAGGAATCCTGACGCGCTAACTCATTATCTTGCTCCACATATGCGGCGACTCTAAGAGAATCATGTCTTATGTCGGTAGGAAGGACAGCTTCTGCTCCATAGACCAAAAAGAAAGGCGTGAACCCCGTGGATCTATTCGGGGTGGTCCGGATGCTCCATAATACCGAAGGTAGTTCCTCAACCCAACACCCTGGAGTTCTTTCCAGGGGAACCATGAGGCGAGGTTTAATCCCTCGTAGGACTTCCTGATTCGCCCGCTCTGCTTGCCCGTTTGACTGCGGGTGAGCAACTGCAGAAATATCAAGCCGGATATGTTCACGGCGACAAAAATCCAGCATCGCTCCTTGGGACAAGTTAGTACCATTATCCGTGATAATACTGTGTGGATATCCAAAACGGAAAATCAGCTTTTTCAGAAATTTGACCGCAGTCTCCGCATCGCAAGCCCCAACAGGTTCCGCCTCAATCCATTTAGTGAACTTATCAACCGCCACCAATAAGTGAGTTTTCTTGTTGGAGGACATCTTAAAGGGACCGACCATGTCCAGCCCCCAGACCGCGAAAGGCCAAGTAATGGGAATCATCCTCAATTCTTGAGCCGGCACATGAGCCTGTCTCCCATATCGTTGGCACCCCTCACACCGCCGTACTATATCTTCTGCATCTGCGTGAGCCGTCAACCAGAAGAAACCATGTCGAAAGGCTTTTGATACCAAAGAACATGACCTCGCGTGATGCCCGCAATCCCCAGAATGGATGTCATTTAGGATTATGCATCCTTCCTCGGAAGAGACGCACCGCTGAAAGACCCCTGAAGCACTTCGTTTATATAGCTCGCCATTAATGATGACCATGGACTTGCTACGCCGAACAATCTGGCGAGCCAAAACTTCATCAGTGGGTAACTCGCCTCGAGCGAGATAAGCCAGATAAGGAAGAGCCCAATCCGGAGTGACATGGAGAGCCGCCACAAGCTGAGACTCGGGATCTGGTATCGCCAATTCCTCCTCCGTGGGTACAGTCACAGAGGGTTTATGCAAGACATCCAAGAAAACATTAGGGGGGACCGGTTTTCTCTGTGAACCGAGTCGCGAGAGGGCATCAGCTGCTTCGTTGAGTCGCCGATCGACATGATCAACCTGGTACCCGTGAAAATAGCTCGCCACGTCAGATACAGCTCGCCTGTAAGCCGCCATCATAGGATCTCGAGAGTCCCAGGTGCCCGAAACCTGTTGCGCCACCAAATCTGAATCCCCAAAGCATCTGACTCGGGTTAGGTTCATCTCTTTTGCCAGTCGCAAACCGTGAAGCAGAGCTTCATATTCTGCCGCATTATTTGTGCAAGGGAACATGAGCCGGAGAACGTAGCAGAACTTACCTCCTTGAGGGGATATCAACACCACACCTGCCCCCGAGCCCTCCAACTGCCTGGATCCATCAAAATAAATAGTCCAATAGGTAAGGTCAAGCCGATCTTCCGGAGCCTGAAGCTCCGTCCAACCGTTGACGAAATCAACTAGTGCCTGGGACTTGATGGCCGTGCGGGGGGTATATTGTATGTGATGCGACCCAAGTTCTATTGCCCATTTGGCGATTCGCCCTGTTGCCTCGCGGTTTTGGATGACGTCACCGAGGGGCGCGGAACTGACCACGGTGATCGGGTGTTCCTGGAAATAATGTTTAAGCTTTCGACTCGCCATGAACACCCCATAGACCAGTTTCTGCCAATCTGGGTATCGCTGTTTGGAAAGAGTTAACACCTCACTGATAAAGTACACCGGGCGTTGCACCGGGTATTCCTTTCCTTCCTCCTTTCTTTCGACGACCACAGCCACGCTGACCGCTTTGGAATTCGCGGCGATATACAGGAGCATAGGCTCCTTTTCCGTCGGGGCCGCCAGGACTGGCGGGTTAACCAATTGATGTTTCAAGGCCTGAAATGCCTCGTCAGCCTCCTCTGTCCATACGAATCGGTCGGACTTTCTCAACAATTGATAAAGAGGAATCGCCTTTTCTCCGAGGCGGCTCACGAAACGACTGAGAGCCGCAATGCGACCCGCCAATCGCTGAACTTGATTAACATTCGTCGGCTTGCCGAGGGAAGTAACCGCTTCAATTTTGTCCGGGTTAGCCTCGATGCCGTGCTCCGATACCAAGAAACCTAGTAGTTTTCCCGCAGGGACGCCGAAAACGCACTTGGTAGGATTTAGCTTCATCCGATATACCCGTAAATTATCAAAGGTTTCCTTAAGGTCTTCCAGAAGTGTCTCCTCCCGGCGGGTCTTGATCACAATGTCGTCAACATAGGCATGAACGTTGCGGCCAATTTGGTTATGAAGACAATTCTGGATGCAGCGTTGGTAAGTCGCCCCTGCGCTCTTGAGCCCGAACGGCATGGACACATAGCAAAAGGCCCCGAAGGGGGTTATGAAGGCGGTCTTCTCCTGATCTTCCACAGCCATTTTGATCTGATGATAACCTGAATAGGCGTCCAAAAAGCACAATCGTTCGCATCCCGCCACCGAGTCAATGATTTGGTCGATGCGGGGAAGAGCAAAAGGATCCTTGGGACAAGCTCTATTGAGGTCCGTATAGTCAATACACATACGGAACGTGCCATTCTTCTTGAGTACTAAAACCGGGTTAGCTAGCCATTTGGGGTGAAAGACTTCCACGATGAACCCGGCGGCTAAAAGACGGGCGACTTCCTCTCCAATCGCCTTCCGTCGCTCCTCGTTAAACCTGCGAAGGTATTGTTGGACAGGTTTGCATTTTCGGTCAATATTAAGATGGTGCTCAGCGAATTCTCTCGGTACACCCGGCATGTCAGAGGGCTTCCATGCGAAGATGTCCCGATTCTCACGGATGAATTCGATGAGCGCGCTTTCCTATTTGGGGTCCAGACCCGTTCCAATGGTAAACTGCTTGGATAAATCGCCAGGGACGAAGTCGACTGTCTTCGTGTCATCCGTTGGTTTGAACTTGAGGGGCGACTCGGAATCTGTAGTCGGCTTCTTGAGTGGTGACATGTCTGTCGGGTCAACATTGGCCCGATGGTTTTTGAGCTCTTCCGCCGCGCAGGCGACTTCCGCATAGGCCGCGTCTCCTTCCTCACACTCCCTTGCGATTCTTCTATCTCCGTCAATCGTGATGGGCCCTTTAGGACCACGTATCTTGAGCTTGAGGTAGACGTAGCACGGGCGGGCCATGAAGCGAGCGTAAGCCGGTCGCCCGAACAGCGCATGGTACGGGCTTTTTAGTTTGACCACCTCGAAGACCAGAGACTCCGACCTGTAATTCTGCGCAGTTCCAAACGCTACTGAGAGCCTGACCCGGCCTATGGGATAAGCCGATTTGCCCGGGACGATGCCGTGGAAGACCGTGGTTGAAGGCATCAAGTCTTTCTCTAATAGATTCATCCTCCGGAAGGTGTCGAAGTATAGGATATTAATGCTGCTGCCACCATCCATTAGTACTTTCGATAGAGTGTAGCCCCCCACTTGGGGAGCCACGACTAATGCCAGGTCGCCCGGGTTATCTATTCTCGGCGGGTGATCCTCTCTGCTCCATGTTATGGTCTGTTCGGACCAGTGGAGATATCTGGGAACTGCCGGCTCGACTACGTTGTACGCCCGGTGATTTACCTTTTTATCACGAGTATTAGTGGTGAAAACATGGTACTGCCCATTACTTAGCTGTTTAGGATTGTTGCGGAAGCCCCCGTGGTCATCCTGGTCCTGCGGAGCCCCCTGTGGGGGCGGCTGCTGGAAAACTCCCGGCGGGTTGTACTGCCGTTGGTGGTGCACCGGGTACTGGCCGCCGCCTGGCTACGGGCCCCCCTGTGCCTCTTGTTCGGGAAAACCGCCGAAGGGGTTGTGCCTTTGACTGGGCGCGGCGAGTTGGTCCTGGCGACGGTTCGGATCTTCATTTTGGCTCTTCTTGATTGCCTCGGCCCGAAATTCTCGCATCACGAAACAGTTCTCCCAAGAGTGGCCCGTCGGTCCGTCGGCCGTGGCGTGGTGCGGGCAAGGGCCTTTGAGTAGCTCTTCGTAATTACGCGGCCTTTTCCCACTGAAGCCTCGATTCTTCTTTTTGCCGTCATTGGCATTGGTGTTGGCAACCAGATCCGAGGGCTCCTCCTGTGGCCTACGCTTGCTATTGGTCCCCTGGTTGTGACGATTGCGGCCTTGGAGGCGGGTGTGGTTTTTGGTTGAATCGCCCTTCTTGGGCGAGTTACCCTTACCATCCTCGCCGGGATCCTTGGTATCATCGGCCTCGGCGTACCTAGTGAGGGTATCCATCAGCTCGCCCATATCCTGAACTTTCCGTTTGAGTCACCCCAATTTCTGGACCAGCGGTTCATAGTGGCAGTTGTGCTCGAGGATAAGCACGGCTTGCGCTGCCGTGATGCCATCCGATGAATGGATAATTTCCGTGACTCGCCGCGACCAATGATGCGCCGACTCATCCGGGCGTTGTACGCAGTGTTGCAAGTCGACGGTCGTCATCGGCCGTTTACAGGTTCCCCGGAAGTTTTTGATGAAACGCTCCTTCAGCTCGGCCCAGGACTGGATAGAATTGGGGGGTAAGTTTTTAAACCAAGTGCGTGCCGATCCCTCGAGCATCATGGTGAAATACCTGGCGCAAACCGCCTCGTTTACGTCGAGCATGTCCATGGCGATCTCATAGCCCTCGATCCAAGATGTTGGTTCGAGATCTGGTGTGTAATTAGGCACCTTTCTTGGTCCTTTGAAATCCTTGGGCATTCTTTCGTTTCGAAGGGACAGGGACAAGCAGGGCACCCCAACTCGCCCTCCGGTCCCCGCGGGAGGAGTCTGAGCCTCTTGAATGTTGGGTTGACCTCCGCCCGGCGGGTTTCGCTCGGGCGGGTTGTCCTGCGGGAAGTGTCGCGGGGCACTGTTTACGGCTGGCTGATCCTCCGGCCAACCCCTGATATAGCTCGCCTGGGGGGTGGAGTGCAATCGCTCGGGGCTGTCTGAGAACTGCGCGTTTTGGACCACCACCGTTTTCAACATCTCGATGGCGTTCCTTGCTTCGATCTCGGCTGGGGTGTTGCCGTGGATCGGAAGAGACTCCAGATGGCGAGTTGCGGCAAGCACGTTATCCACCGGGTTAGAGAAGTGGCCTCGAGGGGTACGGAAACGAGGAATTTGACCCTCAGTCGGCTGAATCGGCGGGTTAGGAGGGCGGCCCAGCCCTCCAACTGGGGCGGCTCCCATCCCGGGTGTTTGGGGAGTGTCGAACAGGCGAGTCGGATTGAGATCATGGGGCAGGCGACCCTGGTGTCTCCGCTGATGGGCGGCATCAGACGCGCGCTGCTGTCTTTCAAGCCGCCAGTTGTCGGTGTTCAATCGCATCCTTTCGGCCGCAATCTGGGCTTGTCGTGTTTCCATCCTGGCGGACTCCGTCTCGGCATCCTGATGGGCCTTCGCCACCGCCTCCCTCAGCTTTGCTAACTCCGCGTTTATCTCTTCTTGGTTCTCTGGCGTGAGGGGGGTTGACATTAGTCTTGTGATTTCCGCCGCTAAATCCACCAGGACTGCTGACGCACTCCTGGATGTCCCGCCGGTCCCATCGCCTCCAGCGGGGTTCTGTGCGGGTTGAGTCGCCCCGGCCATGTAGATGGCGATCTGGCGGCGGGTTCGATCGAGGATCTCCGGATCCATGGCCAATGACAAGCCTCCGAGACCGTCTCCGTGGAGGGACTGGATGGAATCTGAATCGCCCATGGATGATTCGTCGTTGGAGTTGATGGGGGTAACCTCCTGAGCCGCCGCGTGCTCTGGCTCCTCCGACCCCTGCGTGAAACCCACAAAGACCGGGTGGGTCAGATTCCGTGTTATGACTGGATGAACGTACCTGGCCGGCTCGACAATGTCGGAGGAGATGTCCGGCTCAGGAACAGATGACCCAATCATGCCGATGAAGACGTTGATCTTGCCGAAGGGGACCCTGTAGCCTGATTCGAGAGAATTCGCTTCAGGTCCCCATCGCTGGTTGTCGATGTAGGCTATGTCGCGTCGGCTCCAAGTCATGAGCGCCGTCGCATAACTCCCAAACCCTGGTAGGGCTCCCTTTGAGAACTCAACTCCACCGTGCGTAGGCCCCACGGTGGGCGCCAACTGTCGTGGTTTTGTCACGGCAGATGTCCTCGTGAAAGGACTTAGTATGGGAACCATCGCACTTTGGTGGCGACTCAAATGGGTTGAACAGGAGGAACGCGGCGGGTTACCCAGGTTCGGCCCCTCGCGTGGAGGTAATAGCCTACGTCCTGCTTGGCGTGTATTGATGTGAATTCGATTACAAGAAAGGCGTAACTCGCCTTACCTAGCACTCGATGATTTCTAACCTATCTATCCCCCTTCAAACTCGCCTTTATATAGAGGTCGAGGCTTCAGGGTTTACAAGAGTCCCTTCCTTTTTACAAATCGTAACCACCGCGGTCTCTGAGTCGCCGTCTTGCAGAACCCAGAGACCTTCCATAAATCATAACCATCCTGCGACCTTGAACCGCCCAGGCTGAGGCCCAACTAGCCATAAAGGATGAATCGCCTTACTAGTAACCCGGCCCATATTGGGCGGGTCACTTAATAAGCAATATCCCCAACACATAGGTTCCAGTCCCATCCTTTTCGAGAGGAGAGGAAGGTCGCATGCCTTTAGCCGCTTCCTTAGAGGAATTGGCCTACGAATCTGTGTTGGCGGGTTTAACCACCAACGCCGGTTCGGGTGAACTTTTAATTCCCTCAATTAACTCTTTAAGCATGGTTTTGACTTCGTTTTTCAAGGACGTATTGAGGGCGGCCATAACCGTATTCAAGTTGTCCCTTGTGACCGAAGTCAAGTCCATGGCCTCGGGTTGCCCATGGGGAACTCCCTCTTCGCCTTCCATACTCTTCAGGTGGTGAAACCCTTAATAAAGAGACATGGCTCTGATACCAATTGAAAGGATCGATATGGTTGACTAGAGGGGGGTGAATAGGCAACTATCAATTTTTAGCTTTTCTTAACAAATAAGGATTAGCAACATAAAGGTTCTCTAAAATAACACTAGGTGAGCAACCTATATGATGCTACTTACAAAGTGTAAAGAAGCAAGTAAGAGATACTCTACAACAACAACAAATACAAAGTAAAGGTGAGAGATAACCACAAGTGGAATCGATGAAGACGAGGATGTGTTACCGAAGTTCCTTCCCTTTGACAGGAAGTACGTCTCCGTTGGAGCGGTGTGGAGGCACAATGCTCCCCAATAAGCCACTAGGGCCACCGTATTCTCCTCACGCCCTCGCACAATGCAAGGTGCCGTGATTCCACTATAGGTGCCCTTGAAGGCGGCGACTCAACCTTTACAAACAAGGTTGGGGCAATCTCCACACAATGCTTGGAGGCTCCCAACAAGACCACGGAGCTTCACCACAATGGAACGTGGCTCCGAGGTGACCTCAACCGTCTAGGGTGCTCAACCACCCAAGAGTAACAAGATCCGCAAAGGATTAGTAGGGGGAATCAATTATCCTTTAGTGGAAGTATAGATCAAGGCCTTCTCAAGCAATCCCTAGAAAATCAACAAGGTTGATTGGCTAGGGAGAGAGATCGGGCTAAAATGAGCTTGTGGAGCAACAATGGAGCTTAGAGGGGTTATAGGTGAGCTCTAGGAAGAAGAAGATACCTTTATATAGTAGGGGGGAAGATACACCCGTTACCCACTTACCACATAAAGGTACAAGCGGTACTACCGCTCCTGGGAGCGGTACTACCGCTCAGCTTCTCACCAACCACGGTAGTACCGGGATACTACCGTGCCACCACCTCCTTGGGAAAAGTATGCGAGAAAAAGCTCGTCAGCGCGGTAGTAAATTAATACTACCGCACTGAGGGCAGTAGTACCGCCCTTGGAGCGGTAGTAAAAAACTACTACCGCACTTCGGGCGGTAGTACCACTCCTCGAGCGGTAGTAAAAGTTTACTACCGCACCTGGGGCGGCAGTACCGCTCTTGGAGCAGTAGTAAAATTTTACTACCGCTCTGAGAGCGGTACTACCGCTGTGCCAGCGGTACTACCGCTTACCCTTTTCGCATAGGCATAGAATACACCCATTGGGGCTCCATTGAGGCCAAAATATAGGTGGGTGCATGAAGTGTGTGCGTGAGGATTCCACCCAAACCTTTCCGACGCGGACCCCGTCTTAATACGAAGACTTTCCTATGACTCAAACTAGGAAGAGAAACGTAGAAGAAAATCCGTCTTTGAGAACCTCCGAGAGGCGTTGAGTTATCTTGTGCCTAGAAGAGAATATTATGAAATGCTCAAGACACAACATTAGTCCGCACAACAATTGTCATCAATCACTAAAACCACTTAGGAGAAATATGCCTTAACACTTGATACATGTGAGTGTGTGGTAGTGTGCCAAGGCACATGGGCATGAGGTCTACCCCTCATGTGCACCATTGATGTTGTGGTCATGTGCAAGAGCTTGTGTAGTTGTTGATCTAGAGATTTGCACATGTGATGTTGCACTATTCACTATATGTGATTCTATGTAGATTTTCTTTTCTAGTTTGTGCTCATTTGTTCCAAGCAAGTGCATAGGTTTTATATATGTTTTTGGGGTAGAATCATCCCAGGAATCCATTGGTGAAGTCAGTTTTGCCTTTGGAACATTTTCTGGAGATGACATATTTCAGATTTGTTCTATGTTTGGAGCTTGGTCTCATGAGTTGTGGTGAGCCCAAGAGGTTGATTCCTTGTTGTGGCATTAGAGGGTGACCCCCTCTACCACATGTTGGTTTCATTTCATGCTTAGGAATTCATATGTGCAAGTTGTGCCCAATCAAAGTAGGCATGTGGCTGAAATTCCAGATTAGTGAAAATCTATGATTTTCACTAAGTCTGAGAATCTGCTTATATTTTCTTCTCCTGTTGTTGAGCTTGTGCAGGTCCATGTGTTGTGATTCAGCCTTAGCTTTCAAATGGGAAGTTGTAGCTTTTGTGTTTGTATAGCTCTCTGTAAATTTTCATTCCATTTGGAGTCCTGTAAATATTGTTTTGGGTGCTGTCAAAATGCTTCAAAGCATAAACAGCTAGTGAGAATCTGGAATTTTCACTAAGTCCGTGAAAACTGATATTTTTGGCCAAGTTAGCAGCTGTGTAACTTTCTGTGTGAAACTCCTTTACAATATCTTTTTGCTTGTGCTTGTAGTACTCTTGGATAGCTTCTGCCACATATCTTATTTGGCATATTTGGGTGGCTGTAGGTGCTTTGCATGGAGCTCTCAAAGTGCTATGATGCTGTTTATGGCAGATTGTGTAGTTTTGGTGTTTTGATGTTTGTGAGTGCATAGATGATGGTGTGGTGTAATTCCTTGCACCACCCCATCCATGTTGGTTTGTTTTATGTCTTGGCAACCTGGAAACACCAGAGTTATGCCATTGGAGTGTGTTGAGATGTAATTGACATGTAGCACTTCATTTCTTGTTTCGTTGTTTCCCGTTGATCCGTAGCTCCGTTTGTAATGTTCTTTATATGATTTTGCATCGTTTTCACGTGACGCATATGATCATGTCATTCTCATGCATGTCAAGATAGCTTAGGGTGAAGTTCTGTCCAGGAACTTGCATTTAACTTCTCATGCTTGTGCTAGTGATAGAAATAGAGATGCATGTTCATTTTCATCTCATGCATCATGTGCTTGTTGCATCTTGAGGTGTTGTTGTTCATTGGATGCTATTTTTATGTTGGGTAGAAACGGGATTGGAGAACGAGTACGTGGATTCGGGAGAGTACGTGCAGGACGAACAAGAGCAGTTCCAAGCTGAGGATATCACACGCAAGATGATATGACCTTGATACCATCTCCAGACTTGTTATGCTAGATTACGTTTCCTTGTCACATGCTTGTTGCCTACCACTGAAATAATTGCCTCCTGAATTGCCATGATACCCAAACACTTATCCCTTCCTAGTAAATCTTGAATGGCTAAGTAGGCTTTGCTCAGCTACTAATGTTAGCGTTGGTAGTTGCAGGTGCTTTGTCTCATGTGATAACATGAGCTTGATATCATTATGTTAAATCTGTTATTTAATTAATGCACCTATATACTTGGTAAATAACGGAAGGCCTAGCCTTTTGCCGGGTGTTTTGTTTCGTTATTGCCGCCATAGTTACCGGCTACCGGTGTTCGGGGTTGTTATGGGGACCCCCTCGATAAATCGCGTAGTGCTAAGACTTGTCCGGCAGGACCCAACATTGGTGTTAATTTGCTAATCACTTAATAATAATCTGCATAGGGAATAGCTACCCCGAGGAATTTAATCAACAACCCAGGCTAGTGCTCCTCATGAGTGTTGGTCCAACCCAGAGCAGCTTATTACGCTCCCCGGGGCAACTCGGTGTTTTGGTGCGGTAACCATCGCTCATCCGGCGTGTCCTGAGACTGAGATACATGGCTCTTATCAGGGTCGTCGACACGTCGGGAGGTCCTACTACTCTTGTCTTACCTTAGCGATATATCTTGCGTATAGGAATCCCGGTGAAGCTTTGGTTCTCCCCAGAGTTGAGGTTTTCCTCTAAGGAATCCGACGAGATCACGAGATTCGTGATAGAGGATTACTTTGCGGCCCGTGTACGTTTGTGATGGACTAGTTGGAGCACCCCTACAGGGTTTAATCTTTTGGAAAGCCGTGCCCGCGGTTATGTGGCAACTTGGAATGTTTGTTAACATCCGGTAATAGATAAGTTAAACATATGCTAATAAAATTGCCAACTGTGTGCGTAACCGTGACTGTCCCCTTCGAAGTTCTCTCTTTGAACGGGAACACGATGGGGTTATGATTGACGTAAGTAGGTGTTCAGGATCACTTAGGGTGTGTTTGGTTGGAGGGATATCCTCCCAGGGACAGGGATAACCACTTTTTTCTGTGGTTGCCATGCGTTTGGATCTGGGGCGAGGAGGGATAGAGTCAACCAAATGCTGGGAATATTCTCCAAAAAAAGGTATGGCCAGACCCGCAAAAAACGAGCGGATAGTGGCAACCACCCCACGCGCGCTTCGTTCGGCGCGGCTACAGGAGGCCGGGGCGGCGGCGGTAGGGGCGGCCGGGGCGGCGGCAGGAGGGGTGGCCGGGGCGGCGGCGGTAGGGGCGGCCGGCGCGGCGGCAGGAGGGGCTGCGGCAGGAGGGGCGGCCGGGGCGGCGGTAGGCGTGGCCGGCGGAAGGAGGCCGGGGTGGCAGCAGGGGCGGCCGGCGCGGCAGGAGGGGCCGGCGGCGGTGGGATAACCCACCCTCCCAACCAAACAAAAAATGGGATAACCCCACCCTCTCAACCAAACAAAAAAAGGGCTATCCCCAGCCACCTGGTTGGGGATACCCACAACCACCCTAGCCTATCCCTCCAACCAAACACACCCTTAGTGATCAGTTAATCATCGACTGCTAGAATAGACCACCTTCAATACATGTTCTACGTAAATTAGCCACCGTATAAAGCTTAGGATGCTGCAACCTAAATACTCCACGTTTCCAACCTAATAACTTGACTAGTTCTGGCACCGAGGTCATAGATTGCTGAGTCCCCGTGGCTCACAGATTCCTTCACAACACCAACAGGTTCAGGTACCCCCGAGACAGGTGATCCCGACGGCACACAGCTGGCATGGCAGTACAATGAGGAGAACGACCGCCTGTACGTGAACTATCGAGAAGACTGAGGCGTGGTCGTGATCATGGGCAAGCATGCAGGGTAGCATAGTCATTTCTCATGTTTTGTAGTCCGTAGCGGAACTACCTTGTTTGGATGCGTGATGTAACTCTGATATATTTATGAGATGGCACTTGAATCCCTTATTGTCATTCTGTTATTATTATGCATGTGCTATGTTACCGTGCTTGCGAAACGCTTAGATGCGCTTCTTTCCAATTCGGGGCCTCGTTCCCTAAATCAGAAAGGACCGCATCTTAGTCAGTACAGAGGCCCCATGCGGCGTGGCACCCCTCCCGATGGTCCGCGGCACCCCTCCCGACACTCCCGGTACACTAGCGATGAGCCCGAAACTTTTCCGGTGACCAAAACAGGACTTCCTATATATCAATCTTTACCTCCGGACCATTCTGGAGCTCCTCATGACGTCCGCGATCTCATCCGGGACTCCTAACAACCTTCGGTCACCAACAGCTATAACTCAACTATACCAAAACGTCACCGAACCTTAAGTGTGCACACCCTGCGGGTTTGAGAACTATGCAGACATGACCTGAGACACTCGCTGGTCAATAACCAATAGCGGGACCTGGATGTCCATATTGTCTCCCACATATTCTACGAAGATCTCTATCGGTTGAACCTCTATGTCAAGGATTCAGTTAATCTCGTATGTCGTTCCCTTCATCCTTCGGTATGTTACTTGCTCGAGATTCGATCGTCGGTATCTCTATACCTAGTTCAATCTCGTTACCGGCAAGTCTCTTTACTCGTTCTGTAATACAAGATCCCATGAATAACTCCTTAGTCACATTGCTTGCAAGGCTTATTGTGATGTTGTATTACCGAGTGGGCCCCGAGATACCTCTCCGTCACACAGAGCGACAAATCCCAGTCTTGATCCATACCAACCCAATAGACACCTTTGGAGATACCTGTAGAGCACCTTTATAGTCACCGAGTAATGTTGCAACGTTTGATACACACAAGGTATTCCTCTGGTGTCCGGGATTTGCATGATCTCATGGTCAGAGGAACAAATACATTGACATGCAGAAAACAGTAGAAATAAACTAACACGATCATATGCTACATTTATAGTTTGGGTCTTGTCTATCACATCATTTTCCTAATGATGTGATCCCGTTATGAAGTGACAACACTTGCCTATGGCCAGGAAACCTTGACCATCTTTGATCAACGAGCTAGTCAACTAGAGGCTCACTAGGGACAGTGTGTTGTCTATGTATCCACACATGTATTTGAGTTTCCAATCAATACAATTCTAGCATGGATAATAAACGGTTATCATGAACCAGGAAATATAATAATAACCAATTTATTATTGCCTTTAGGTCATATTTCCAACATCATAGGCCTTGATATCCTTTCTTGCTAGAAGTTGAATCCTGATATACCATCGTCGTACTTCTCCCCTGTTGCTTTGAACGGGGAGTTGAGTGGTTTTAATTGGTACCTCCACTCTTTCCAACGTATTTTTGCAGGATTGTAGGATTGCGTGACACCTTTATAGTCAGTAAATGAATCTGGCAAGTTATTTGCAATGTGTTACAAACCTTCTGAACGCATGGTTCAGATCTTTGAGTACATGGACTTGAGGCAGAAATGTGTTTAACATTCCACTAATTTCCCGACATTCTTCATGGTACTTGAATTCTTCCCCTAATGCATGGAAATATTCCTCATTGAATCAACATAGTGGCCTTGAATAACTCCCCATGCCAGGGGCTTGAGGTATTGACGGAAATACAGTTATTCCACACATAGATCCCAACTATATGTTGAGGGGCCAATGATGTATGTCGGGTGGTGATATTGGCATGCAACCGAATTACCACAGATGGAAAATACTTGGTAGGTTTCCACATATCAAAGATAGAGGGGAATAATATTATGTAGTTCTGTCATGAGCGTGTAAAACTGCATGACTCCAACGTAAAGTTGGTAAGTTGCAATTCCAAAGTAAAGATAATGCAATGAGCTTAATTCTTTGGATAAAGGATTCTACCAAACCATTTTGAGTCTAGACATTAGGACAAATTGCTAAACTTCAACCCAAGGGCCATAGAGAAGGCACTCAAGGAGAATTTTGCAATGTTATCCATTCGATTTGCTTGAAAATCAATGTCAGGATAATGAGCCAATGGTTTCATGTGGATAAATCACACTTGAGACAATCGTATAGATATGTCTTTTAGAACCATGGAATACCTGAATGGTCTAGTCAATGGATGGGAAGAGCCACTTACCTCGACTTGATGCATTCAAGGAGTCTGAGTAGTTTAGCGTAGAATTTATGGTGCGCGAGCCTTAAAATTAGCTTCCCCGTGTCACATGTAGTGCACACAAAATCCAAATACCATTAGAATTTAGCATCATAATAATCATAGACTACTAGAATTGTTGATAGTTTCGCTTTCAACCCAACGTCTTGATGACCAGGCGAGAATGCCAAGTATGTCATGTACAAGACACTGTGGAAAACTATCTCGTACGCAACATGTGCTACAGGTTGTGTCGTATGTGTAGTACAATCCAGATGATACATAGAGAATGTGCTTTCCATATCCGCTGCATATGGTAAAGAGAAGTTATTTCTCTTTCTTGTCATCATAAGTTTTGCTATGGAAACTATTTTGATGAACAACTCTATAGTTTAGTAGGGTACGAGTTAAACCAGGAGCAATAAAGCATCCTGACATTACTCGAGTACCCAGAGGGATAGTAAATATGACTCAAATTAAGCTAACAAATACCTCATCGCGTCTAGCGATTTTAAAATATCTCCTTTCTCTCAACGAGAGTGGAAACATTGGACTTCACTGAGTATAGAGTTTGTGGTGCATATGTCCAGAAGTCACATATCATCTTTCATTGGATTGACTCCCGTAGAAATCTATATATATATATATAGACATGAAGATTCTCAATATGAAAATCACTGTTAGATATATATAATACATATAAATGTATTTGTACCAAAGTACTTATATAATATATTGTGATATACAATATAGGATGACAACAATACTTATGTTGTTGATACAACATCATAAATGGACATAAATAAATATTGATCACTCAAGAGATTGAGAGACTATTCATAGTCTCCAAACATGTCGGTTGAGGCATATTCAACCATCACGTTCTCCGTGCGCATAGGGTCCCGTCATCATTAGTAATGTCACGTTGAAGGTTGAAGTGAGCTTCAAACCTTTGACCTTGAGGTTCATTGTATCCCAGGAATTGCTGATACAGAATTACCACATGCTGAGGTCTGAATCTAATGCCTTATAAAGTATAAGGCAATATTTTTCTGTTAGCGGTGTGATCCTGACCAGAGATGAATCTCACGGTCTTGGATTTCACACATTATCCCACGAGATATAAGAGTGATCATGATGTCCTTTGGCCTAGATAGGGCAGTGGTGGCCATTGAGGGCGAATGCCTCAAATTCTCTAGCCATCGGTTACCAGAGATAATTAATTTACGACGGTAAATTGAAAACCATCATGGTTGATGTTTGTCACGCCCAAGATGCGACCCCATCCTCAATTTGGCACGAGGGCCTCGTCAGGGATAGAAGCGCATCTCATCGTTTCGCAAGAATGGATATCGTTACAAGTACATGTACTGAAAAGAAGAGTTATATAATAGAATTGGCTTACACTCGCCACAAGCTACATCAGAGACACAACAATACAATACTTAATCATCATGACGAAGAGCAGGGTGCGACTACGGACGAAAACAAACGAGAAAAGAAGAACGACGTCCATCCTTGCTATCCCAGGCTGCCGGCCTGGAACCATCCTAGATCGATGAAGAAGAAGAAGAAGAAGCAACTCCAAATGAACAATCAACGCGCTCGCGTCAAGTAACCTTTACCTGTACCTGCAACTGGTGTTGTAGTAATCTGTGAGCCACAGGGGACTCAGCAATCTCATTTCCAAACGTATCAAGACTAGCAAAGCTTATTGGGTGAGGCATGGTTAAGTGGTGAGGTTGCAGCAGCGGCTAACCATATATTTGGTGGCTAAACTTACGAGTACAAGAAATAAGAGGGGGATGATCTACGCATAACGGACGTGAACTACTGATGATCAAATGAATGATCCTGAACACCTACCTTCGTCAGACATAACCCCACCTTGTCCTCGATCGGAGAAGGGACTCACGAAAGGGACAGTCACTGTTACGCACACAGTTGGCATATTTTAATTAGGTTAACTTCAAGTTATCTAGAACCAGTGTTAAACAAAGTTTCCACGTTGCCACATAACCGTGGGCACGGCTTTCCGAAAGATTTAACCTTCCAGGGGTGCTCCAACTAGTCCATCAAAAATTACCACAAGCCGCATAGAAATCCTCAATCACGAAGCTCGCGATCTCGTTGGATTCCCTAGTGGAAAACCTCAACTCTGAGATTACCCAAAGCATCACCGGAATCCCGATGCACAAGATATCTCGTCAAAGGTAAAACTAATCCAGCAAGGCCGGCCGACGTGTCAACGATCCCGATAGGAGCCGCGTATCTCGTTCTCAGGACACGACGGATGAGCTAGACGCCGGGATTGCTAAACCTCTGGGTAACCAAATGGGCGCCGGACATCGCTCAGGTGGGACCAACACTCATGAGGAGCACTAGCCCGGGGGTTGATTAAATTATCCTCGGGGTCCGGAAAGTCCCTATGCAATTTTATTAGGTTATTAGGCAAATGTAGTACCAAAGTTGGGCCTTGCCAAACCAGCTTTAATCTAAAACGAATTATCAAAGGGGTCCCCATAACAACCCCGATCGTGTTAGGAGCGCTCAATTATGGAACATAACACCGGTAGTCGAAACTAAGGGGGCAAAGGTGGAACAAAACACCAGGCTAGAAAGGCCGAGCCTTCCACCTTTTACCAAGTATATAGGTGCATTAAATTAAATAACATTTAATATGGTGATATAACAAGGAATCCATGTTATCACATGGAAGCAACTGCACCTGCAACTAGCAACGCTAACATAGGGTTAAGCAAGCAGTAACATAGCCAATCAGTGGTTTGCTAGGTTGAACAGGTTGAAGGTTTCATGACATTGTTGAGAGGCTCATATATAACATGTGGTAGGCAACGAGACATAAAGGGTAGAAACGGTAAAACTAGCATGGCAATGATAGTAATGGTATCTGGGGAAATGGTCATCTTGCCTGAGATCCCGCTTGGAAGAAGAACGACTCCGTGAAACAGACGAACCGACGTAGTCGAACGGGTCCTCACAATCCGACACGCTTGCGGAACTCTATCGAGACAAAGCAAACCGGAAACACAAATCAACACACGATATACACCACACGATGCACAACACATATGATACATGAGCAACTGAATACATGCAAGTCACGGCATGGCAAATCACACAAACAAACACTACACATTAAGTGAAGTTCAATATGCAACGAGTTGCATATTGACGAAACTCCACCTTCCTTTATTTAGTTCTATCCCGATTAGGTACACGGAAATATTAAATGTTATTAAACATGGCAAGAGGTGAGCGTAATTAAACTACCTATCTAGGCATTTTAAATGAGGTCGGAAATGACATATAGCATCTCCGAAACGACCTCACATGTTAATTTATAATTCTGTCCAGATCTGAACTAACACATTTAATTAGTTGTTAAACAGAAAAACAAATAGGTTCACGTGATTCTACGCGTCATTTCAAGCAATTTACACATAGAGAACATCTCCAACGGAGCTACGGTTCAAAAGATACAAGCACCGCAAGATATGGTGGCATAAATGCAAAATGCGTGCAACGACGGTTACGAGCACTTCGAAACACACAACCAGAAAGAGAAAATGAAACTACGCAAGATTCTAATCAAGTTTCATATAGGACACGATCAAATCGGAGCTACGGTTCAACAACTACGAGCAAAACAAGATATCACTACAATCTGCCAAAATCAGCCACATAGCATTTTCTACACCCCACAGCTATGAGCTACTCAACTCAAATATAATCAACCAAGGCATGACAAGATAGAGGGCAAGAAGCACTACAACAAACAACTAACAACAACTAGCATGGCATCATGGATCACTAGGGAAAGAAGTCACAAAATGGCTACTCACACACTATTTCAGACTTAGTGAAAATTACACTTCATGAAAGTGCAGTTTTTGATCTGAAGCCATATTGACAGCAGCAAAACCATAAGCTACAGGACTCCAAATGGCATGAAAATTCATAGCATGCTAGAGAAACATAAAGTCTACAACTAACTCAATTGCACCAACCTCAAAAGAGCTATATATCACAAGATAGAAGCAAGACAAGACATCAACAAAATATAACATATTCCAGACTTAGAAATATTTCAGCACCTCCAAATCAGCAATATTTCTAGCAACTTGAGAGCAAGCAAACCACACCTAAACATGCATTTCTATTGCAACCAAAAATACCAGGGGCTGGAGTAAACATCAAAGGGCAACTCTCTAGTTGACACCTCCTTCAAACGAAGCACAGATTAAATCCTACGAAATAGACAAGAGGGCAACATGGCAAAATATCGCGTGAACTAACTTACTCAAAAGCTAAAACTAATTGCATAGAAAAACCCCATGGATTTTTCTACCCCGAAAATATATAAAATATGTGGGGTTGCACAAAAAAAAATAATGCCACACGTAAATGCGAGATAATAACCTATACACGGAAAAATAAACTAGCGGCAATCCCTACACACAAAAATACCAACGTCTACTCTAAAATACATGGAAAAGTGGTTCCTAAAACATGAACATTTCTACTATGGCATTCGGGCTATCCGGACACGCACGAGAAATAACTACAGAACGGATCCTATAGAAACAGCACGTTAATCTATGCATTCGACACGTCAAACAACGTCAAACAAATATGCAAGTTATAAATTCGGATTCTAAACGAAATTCTACACAAAATCCACATGCTACACGTCGTGATCCGGCTTACAGAATAAAAGATATGGATGTTTTATTATGCGACTAATTTGTGAAATTAACTAAAACGAAAATCCCTAAAAGAAAAATAATCTACCAGGCCTAACTCGAGCGTAGATATCTAGAAATCGCCCTAGGCTTGAAATAGAGAAGCGGGGGGGGGGGGGTCACCTTGGGCCGGCCTGGTGCAGTGGGCTCGGGGGGTCGGTCGTGTCCTGGGCCGGCTTGGGGCGAGAGGACCTGGCCTCGGCCTGGTCGGTTGCTGGGCCGCAGCGGGGGAAGGCCCAGGCGGGCGAGGGGGTTGCAGGAGGTTGCCGACCCAGGCGGGAGGAGGCCGGCCAGGGAGGGCGCTGCGGCGCCGACGCTGGCCTAGGCGCTGGCACAGGGGCGCAGGGAGGACGCTGCCTCGGGGGTCAACGCTCCCTCGCTCGATCGGATTTGGCTCGATCAACATTGAACGGGAACGGCGCCGACGCTGTGGTCGCGAGGCCCTCGATCGGAGGACCGGTTGGCGGCGGCCGCCCGGGCCCGGGGCGATGGGATCTGTCGCGGGGGGGGGGGGGGATTGGAGCGCATGGCTCGCGTTGGTTGGTCGGGAGGAGATCCCGAGGAAGCTGGTGGCGGCGGCGCTGCGGGATTTGGGGAAGGAATGGATGGGACAAGGCTCTGTTTGTAGGCTTAGTCTAGTTTTAGGTCTACGGTTGGTCTATATATGCCTAGGGGTTAGGTAATAGGGGCACCTGGACCTTTCGATTTAGATCGGGTGGTCCAGATAACTAGGGGGTAGGGAGTCCAATGAACAAACCGAAGACGATTTACAGTAAAACCGGGTTGATCTGGACCCAACGGTCACGAGCACCCGGTTCGGGTTTCGGGAGGTTTCCGGACTAGGCTACGCGTATGGTCGGTGCACTGTGTAGAGGGGCTAGGCGGGGATGAGAGAGAAAACGGGCGGCCCGGCAACGCGATTGAAAACACCGGGACACATCCGACGATAGACCGAATACGGTGCCACTACGGTGGATCGTTCGGGTATCAGACGGACTCCGATTGCGACGAAACTTGATAGGTGGCCTACCTATATTGAAATAAGACCGCAGTTAAATCTCAACCCAATCAGAGAAAGTTTTACGCACACTTTTAAACACAGGGTTACGACGATGCCGCGGGCGCGTGCGTGTGTGAACGTCTCAGAACGAACAACAACGAGAATCGGCAACTAACAACGGATGTAACTCTTGAAAACTAGCGGCAACGGAGATGTTGATGCAATGCTCATGATGCGAATGATCTGATGATGATGCGACAAATAAAAATAACCACACGACAAAAATGGGAATAAAGGGGAATCTTTTGGGGTGTCGGCATCGGGCTGTCACAATGTTGTAATGAACTTTATCAAAATCAATGGATATTTCGAAAAGTTACCTTGAAACCATTATAATGTGAATCTCAAATTGCTAAGTATGACACCTTGAAGATAATCTCCAAAATGGAGTGGATCTCGCAGCACTAGGGAGTATAATCTGATGAAATCAGTAGATACTCACTCGTACTCGTAATGCCTTATGTCATGACTTAGTAAAATGTGTGGGAGAGCATTTTGTAAAGCAATTATGGTGTCCAAATGACAAAATGTAGGCTTTAACTATAGTCATTGATAATCTGCGAATGCAGTAGATCTATGTGACTACCTTGTAATCCCAATACATCAATTTGAAGAAATGACTTTGAATTTTGCATTCTTATTTGCAAGAAATTAAAAATCTCAATTGCAAATAGACGTATTAATCTCAACATGTAGCGAACATGAAGATACATATATTCTGGAATATATCGTACTCAACAAAAATACACTACTATTGTAATAGATAGTAATGATGTTGCAAACTTGATGTTCAAGTGAAAAACTTGAATTGTATAGACATCAAATTAAATGAGATGATCTTGTATTAAGTTGCAAGATAATTCAATAAAGGGAATTAATATTTTGCGAGAAAAACAATTTAATCTCAATCGCAAAAAGATTGTTTTGCGAGAGAAGAAAATTTTCAATCGCAAATCAGTACTATAGAGGTACTGAATTTATCTTTGCAAGAGATAAAAATCTCAATTGCAAATAATAGATGTAATTAGTCTCAACATATAAGAAACATGAAGATATATTACATCAACATATTATATGAAATACATAGTGCTCAACATATTTACAGTACTGAAATTTAAGTACTGTAATTAGCAGTGTTTAAAACAGAGTTAAAACACTGCTAGAAGTGCTGCTAGAACACTAGTCTGCTAAAAACTGAAAATGTTCTCAGCCATTAAGCAAATGAACGGGGATGATGGTGGCCCAGTACGCTTGCACATGTGTGAATTAAGACACCATCGCTAGCACTAGCCTGTTCAACTACTGGTTGGATAAGGGAGAGAGCGACCAGAGAAATCCCAGTAGCATCCATCCCCCAAATCACGCGATGCAGCCGAGACCAATACACGCGAAGGCCGCCCATGGCAGATGCATCATCGACGACTCGTGGAGAGGCCGGGCGCCCCATCTTCCTCTTTTGGGGAATATACAGAGGGAGGCCGGAGCTGAAGTCGCGCCATTTGCGAGTCCGAGCGTGGCTGGGCTCCATGCGCCGGTGCGGCAGCCCCGGCGGCTCGACGGCGGGCTGGGGAGCGGCACGTCGAGGGCCAAGAGGCAACGGCGAAGGTGAGGCCGAAAGCAGCCGTTGGCATAGGCGGAAGAGGGCCCAGGCGGCGAGCATCGTCTTCGCGCAGCCGACGCTGTGGCCACGTCCAATGGCGCGGTGGCCGTGTCCCGCGGGCGGAGCACGGCGCACGGACGGGCGCGCGGCGCGGCGGCCGGACGGGTGCGGGCGAGGGCGAGAGCCTCGGCGCGGGCGGGCGAGGGCGAGGCCTCCGCGCGGCCGACGGGCGGAGTGGACGGGCAGGCGCGGCCAGCGACGGCTACGGTTTGGCGCTGCCGGCCACAGCGCGCGTGGGCGCGGCCACGGCCTGGCGAGGCCCGACGGCAAGAGCGAGAGGCGACGAAAAACACCCGCCGGTAGTACCAACGCAAGGGAAACTAGAAAATGACAAGGTACCTTCTTCTCCCCTTTGCATGACTGGTCGATGTGTTCTTGATTGAAGTTTTCTTTTATTTGATCCATGAATTTATTTCCATTGATGCTTCAGCAGTCCTTTCATCTCACCATTCCCACATGCTCGGATGAAGAAATTCTTGTAGGTGCAGAGACGTTCAGGAAAAAGCAATCAATAATTGAATCTTTGATTAATCACAAACAGAGAAGATCAACTAACAATATATTGACAAATTCCCTTCTCTATGCAGAACAAGGCAGTGGCCGGTTGACTCGCTATAGGTCACAGCGATTAGTGCTAATTAGGGGGTGTTTCTTTAGAGGGACTTTTTGCTATAGGGACTAAAAAAAAGTCTCTTTTAGTCCCATGTGAAAGAAACACGAGGGACTTTTAGAGACTAAAATGAGGTATTTGGGACTAAAGGAAGAAGTCTTTATGGGAGGGTCTTTTTGAAACTTTTTTGACACTTTTTTCAACCGTGCCCCTACTTTTAACATCTCATTTAATAATTATTAGAGGTAACATGATCTTTTTGCATGTCATTTAATGACCTCTAGTCCCTGTTCAGTCCCTGGAAAAAAACGGATAGGGACTAGGGACCTTTTAGTTGGGACTAAAAAAAGTCCTAGGACTTTTTAAAAAAAATAGGGCCTTAGCCCGAGCGTGTAGCGATGCCGGCCACAGGAAAGCCACGTCGCCGGGGCAATTTATGGCCGCTTGCCATTGTTTTTCTCGAATGGTGGTCGCGAAGGTACAAGGTTCTATGGGCGGGGATTTCGGGCGTGCATAATCGCTGCCTGGATGTCCTATTTCTCTCATTGAAGAGCATCGTGCTGATAACGTGTTGAAATAAAGATCGAGAGAAAGGTCTAGAGACAATAAAATGAATCAAGTGTCCTCTTTATTACATGGTAACTGCTATTTATACAAGGGAAGGGACCACGCCAGTAGAGAGGCGTCTGTTCGGAGGAGGCGTCTGTTCAACAGAACCGACGCAACAGTTTGAAACTTCATGCGATTAGTACAAGCAGGGATTATCCCTTAATTATTGACATGTATTAATTAATCCTAACACTTCTCTCTCTATTTGTCTATCTATCTATGGCCCTGTTTGGTTTAGAAGTCTCAGGACTTTTTTTAGTCCCAACTAAAAAGTCTCTAGTCCCTACCTGTTTGTTTTCATGGACTAAACATGGACTAGAGGTCATTAAATGACATGCAAAAAGATCATGTTACCCCTAGTAATGTATTAGAAGTTATTAAATGACATGCTAAAAGTAGGGGCATTGTTGGAAAAAGTGCTAAAAAAGTCTCATAAAGACCCTACCATAGGGACTTCTTCCTTTAGTCCCAAATACCCCCTTTTAGTCCCGAAAAGTCCGTCCTGTTTGTTTCACATGAGACTAAAAGGGACTTTTTTAGTCCCTACACTAAAAAGTCCATGGAAACAAACACCCCCTATATATTCCTTTGTTCGTATAAAAAGCAACCTCATGCAGTACAGTGGGAGCCACTGATGTGAGGCCCCACAGCCGATAGTCGGTGTTACTACTCTACCTCTGCACTTAGGAGCTCCGCTTCTCTATGCCCTAGTTTGTCGCTCACCTCTTTTCGGGTGGTGGCGGGTGGAGGAGGTCAATGTTATCATTGACCTTGGCGGAAGATGGTTTGGTGGTTGCTCAATCCAGCTCCGAACAGGATCCCATGAGCCCGAAACATCGACGTCGGTGCTCCAAATGAAGGTTAGATTATTTTTTAAGTTGCCTACATTTTTTGACATGTTGGAAGCTCGTGTGTTTTGCTGCAAACACATGTACAACATGTTGTGATGATCATGGTGTATGTTACAAATAGCGTGTTTGTGTTGCAAGGCTCTCTTTTGCACTGATGCAAGTGTTGGCTTGTATGTTGTATATGTATACCCAAAATACCGTAAATTGCTTTTGGAGGCCGAGCTCCATGGAAGCTTCCAAATGAAAAATTCAAAATTCATATTTTACATTTCAAATTTTTTTGAAAAAAAACACGGAGACATGCATGAAGGCATAATGCACAAGTGTGTAAATTTTCAGGATGAAAAACGTTGAAATGAGGATTGTGCAAAAAAAAACAAATATAGGACTTTTTAACACATACACCTCACATACTTATTTATTTGTACAAAAAATCAGTTTTTTTTAACAAAAACTTTGAATTTTGATTTTTTTTAGAAATCCAGCCTCCATGGTGGCTCAGATCAAACACCATACTCCCAAAATACTTTGTATTCTAAAATTGCTTTTCGAGATAAATCACCGCTTGTATGAATGACCGGTAAAGTTCTTATAGCATCTGACCTACCTGGAACGCTAATAAAATTAATGATTGATAAAGTTTCTACTGAGCTACCTAAGAACAGAGTCACAACAAAGAGATTCCTTAGCCATTGACCTGCCAGAGGACAAATAACTTTATTTCAATGTCAATCCCCCAAGTCTTTTATATATGCCGAGGTTTTTCTATGCAGAGGATAAATAGCTCATTCTTATTTGTCTTAAAGTTTTCCTATTTTGTGGGCTATTTGTTATGTACATGCTTATTGGAGTTGTGAATTTGATATCGATAGGCATAGAAGGCACCGGGAATTTTTGATGAATCGTCAGAATTACAACATGCACTGCAGAATTGGTTGTCGCTTCTCTGTGGTACAGTTTCTGAAGGGCAAACAAGGTAATCAGGGTGGATGATAGAGGTTCTCGTATCGAAGGGAAAATGAGTGTTCAGAGTGGCTGCCACTACTTCCTGGACTCCTGGTCCATTTTCCTATAGGCAAGCATGATGGGCGCCATAGTTGTCGTTTGTGTATATATGCAGCTTAAAGCTTGGTCTTAGCAAAGCATGCAGTAGCTAGCTGGCCCCGATGTTATCCCTGAGTAATACATTTTGAAACCAAATTTCATGCAGCTAGCTATTCCTGTAAAAATCGTCTGTATGCCAGATAAACCTCTTCGGACAAACTAGTAAAATTTTCAACAACAAGTCATTGCAACACCAAAATATCAGGTTTGTCTTAATGCACTACAAACAATTCTCGGCAAAACAATTATCCGCATTAAGCTGTGACAACAGTTCTGCAAGAATTTTGTTGTCATACAAAATTGAAGAGAAACTAAAATTACAAGGTTTGCATGTAGGAATCTTGGGCTTTTGGATGCACGCAATGAAACCTAGTAAACAAAAGGGATCTCGCTCGGTTTAGCCACATCATAATCCTGCCCAGTAAACAAAACATTAGTTAACTATACAGGTGCATGCGTTGTTGTAATCACACTAAATAATGCTACATCCAGAGGATTTTTACCTGTGCTTTATCCCAGTCCTTCAATTTGGAACCAAGCATGTATGTGTCGCGTAGAGGGGTCCATCCTGGCTCATCTTCACCTTCGCCAATATTATAGTAAGCGGAACATTATGAGTTACATGCACAGAAATCCACAAGTAAAGTTCAGTTATACGTATGCAACATTGTATTAAAAATATATTGCAAAATACTTAGAAACCTGCAGTTCAGCTAGTTAATTACACGGGCCAGTGAAGTAGCACCTTAGTTGGATAGAAACCGATGATCCAGCTTAATTTTTATACACTGTTATGATCCCCTGTTCACCCGATGATTATGGTAGGTATACTGGTATTTCCCCGATCGACTACTCATATATCTTGCAGCTTTGCTCTCTTATGGATCATGGCAATGCTCATTTCTCAAAATTGCTAGCTTCAATAACCTGAACTGCTCAAACTTCACTGTGCCACCACGGTCACATTCATATGCAAAAGGGAAAGGGGTGCGCAATGGACTTTGTTTTAATATATGTTTAATGCCAGGTTTCATTTACTTAATTTGTACACCAAATAACTAGTTTCAAAATCGTGTCTAGTTTGAATTTTAGTGTGACTGCTTGATACACTAGCAACAATGAATTCCATTTCCATTCCACAAATTTAATCGTACAACACAACATTAATACTAGTACCTACCATAAGCTCCTAAACATAAGGGACATACTTGTAGGGATTGTTTGGATAGCATGTTTTGACAGGATCTGTTTAAGCAAAACCTGAATTTACTACTACCTGTCTAGATTAAATTTACGGAACATGTTTTAGCTAACCTGTATCTTATCCTGAAATGCAGCTAGGATAAGATAACCTGCTTCTAAAAGCATATTTTCACTTATGTTGATGCGTTGAAGACACTTCTGTTGACAGGGTTTAACCCACAGAGGTTACCGCAATCTTTGATTGCATATCGTAGTCAACCCATGGATTAAACATGTTTCGTCTAAACTAGGGCAGGGCGTCAATCCAGAGGTTGCCGCAGCCGTCACGTGTCGCACACTGAGCGTTTTTTTTGTATTTTTTTCGCACGCGTTTTCGCCTTTTTGAGTAGTTTTTTTTTCGATTTTTTGGTGTTATGGTTTTTCACATGTCTTTCGTAAGTTTTGGACGAAAAAAATATATTATTTTTCACCAAAAAACGAGTTATCTTTTTTTTACGTGAAAAAACTCGTTTTCTGTTTTTTTGTGAGAGACACGGTTTTGGTTCAGCAAAAGGCATAATTTTGCCTTTGCGAAAGGCATGGCCGTGCCTCTCGAAAAGGAAAAAAACGCGTTTTTATTTTTTTGTGAGAGGCACGATTTTGCTTTCACGAAAGATACGGTTTTGCCTTCTCGAGAGGCACGCACGGTTTTGCTTTCACGAAAGACACGGTTTTGCCTTCTTGAGAGACACGTCTGTGTCTTTCGGAAAGGAAAAAAAACGTGTTTTCTGTTTTTTACGAGAGGCACGGTTTTGCTTCTGCTAAAGACATGGTTTTGCCTTCTCGAGAGGCACGCTCGTGCCTCTCCCGAAAGGGAAAAAACGCGTTTTCTGTTTTTTTTTTGTGAGAGGCACGGTTTTGCTTCCGCGAAAGGCACGGTTTTACCGTTGCGAGAGGCACGCCCGTGCCTCACTCGAAAAGGGGAAAAACGCGTTTTCTGCTCTCTTTTTTTTTGCACGAGAGACACAGTTTTGCCTTCGCGAGAGGCACGACCCGTGCCTTTCGGAAAGGGAAAACGTGTTTTCTGTTTTTTCTATCGCGTGAGGTATGGTTTTTTCATACGGTTTTTTTCATGAAAAAAAAGTTCATGAAAACCTGTCACCATGGGATCTAATTATGAAGATCTAGCTAACGATGAAAACGGTTCGAGATTTGAACGTATGGTTTAGGAGATAAGACATTTTAAAAATACGGATCTATGAAAAAAGGGAGGTTGCGATAAATAACATGCATGCAGTGCGTCACTTGTCATAAATGCGTCACTTGTCATAACCTGTGAAGGTGGGAGTAATCGTTTGAAGGTGTATTCGTTAACTAATGATTTCGGCCTGTGTATCCATGTGTTCGTGAATGTTGGGTCGTGCACTAAGGCTGGGCCGCTGATGTGCCCGCAGGCTGAATTGGCAGCAGAACTTTATGAGCCCGAGCCCGTTACGCATATGGGCACATAATACTCCCTTCGTTTTTAAATATAAGTCTTTTTAAACATTTTAATAGAAAACTATATACGGATGTATATAGACATATTTTAGTGTATAGATTCATTCATTTTGTTTCGTATGTAGTCCCCTGTTGAAATGTTTAAAAAAAATTATATTTAAGAACGGAGGGAGTACTTTACAAAGCCTGTTCTCTCAAAAGGAAATCTGAAACAAATCATGAGCACAAGCATGGTAGGAGCGAACAATGAGCCAGTTTAGAGCATTTAAGCAGCGATCCAGCGACACATCACACATGAGCAAGTAATCTCAAGGTGCTTTTGTTTCTTTTTCATGACATAATTTTTCTGCTGTTTGTGTGCCAAGTTTTCATCCAAAAAAATATTTTAAATAAAAAATCAATTAATAAGTACTTCCTTTATCTTAAAATTCTTGTCTTATGTTTGTCTAGAAATAAATGTATCTAAATACCAAAACATTACTAGATACATTCATATCAAAACCAATCTAAGACAAAAAATTTAAGACGGAGGGAGTGCATTTCTTGATATATTTTATTTGTAGATTAGGCCCAATTTTAAAGATTGGCACAGGTCTTCGGTTTTTGTCGGCCCGGCCCTAGTCTAAACTCGAAATTTTGCGTTTATGGAAAAATGACTAATAATCATTTTTTTTACCAAAACGCATTCTCTCATGAATCAAAAAAGCCAGTCTCGTATACTCCCTCTGTTTCATAATATAAGTCTTTTTTGAGATTTCATTAGAGGACTACATACGAATGTATATAGACATACTAAAGTGTAGATTCATTCATTTTGCTCCGTATGTAGTCCCTTAGTAAAATCGCTTAAAAGACTTATATTTAGGAACGGAGGGAGTAGTTTCTTGCCGTGACGTTACTGGTGCCACCATGAAGGATTGTGCCGCCCTTTGCCAGTCATCATCTTGCAACAATTATTACTCGTGGTCGTCCCGACGTTTCCCCCGTCCGCCACTGTCAGCCCTTGGCCATGGTCGCCGCCATCGCTTCCATCCTACGCCACTGCCAACACTCGCCCATTGTCACCAGCAACGCTTCGACCTTATGCGGCCACACCACTGCCGACTCTCGCCCATGGCCGCTGGCGCCACTTGTGCCATCCGCCACAGCCGGCCCACTCCCATGGTCATAGTCCAGTAACTACAGTTTCCATGTGAATCTGCTGTTTGAGTTGCGCGTGGAGGACAGGCAAGCTACTGCTTGAGGAGATCGAATCTTCCTACCACAGAGCATGCCAACGACGTGACTATAGCTCCAGGGAGTCCCTCGGTGGATGTTGCTGACCATCAGCAACGCTGATGCTATTTCCTACAGTTTTCATGGTGCTGCTCTCAGGTCACTGCAGAGGATGGAGAAGACATCTTGCTCGGGCAAAGCTGCGATTTCGATCTCAGCGAGATAGTGGTGTTAGCAGGAAGCTGCTTATCGCAGCAGCCTCATAATCAGAAAGATGTTCTTTTTTTAAACGAAAGGGGTTTTCCCCTACCCCATTTTATTAAAATGAAGCAACATAGAGTCGTACATATCATTCAACCAGCTAAAACGAAACCATCCAAAGACTACATTCAACAACTTAGGCAAAAACTGGGAGTAGCAGCTAAACAGACAAAAGCATAAGTTCTTTTATTACAGACACCACAACTAGAACTCCTTGCTCCCTCCCAGCATCATCTCCATGCGATCCGAAGCAGTTCCCCAGTCCTCTTGTTCAACTGCCTGATCAAATCCCGCAGCAGAGTTGCTTGAGCATCGGAGAACAAAATATTCCATTGGTTTAGATAGATGTCCAACTTTACAAGAATGCATTTTGCACTTCTCCAGGATCGGCCCTGAAAACAGAATTCATTCCTATGCTTCCATATACTCCACAAGGAGGCAGCAATCAACATATTTTTCACGCCATTAGATTTATGCTTATCCCATTGCAGTATAACATCATCAAAACTTAATATCTCCGATTTATTAAGTGTTTCAGAAAGGAAACCCCACAATTGTTTAGCTACTATGCAATCAAAAAACAGGTGTTGCACTGACTCCTTACAACTACAAAACAGACAAGTAGCATCATCAACGGGCCTGCGTTTTTCCAGGTTATCTCTAGTCAGAACCTTATTATGTACACACAGCCAAAGAAATACATTAATTTTTTGAGGGCAGATCACCTTCCAAAGACTGTCTCGAGTGGTAGAAACCATGCCCCCAAAGTTAATCTGGCTGTAAAACGATTTGGCTGAGTATATCCCATTTGGTTGTAACCTCAGGTAGATTAGGGCCACTTGACATCACTTCCTGTTTAACCACCTCAATAAGGTGACCCGAGAGAGTTAGGCATGCCTGATCCACACACCTTCTGAAGGTCAATCTTAGGGTATTTCCATCCCATACCTGGGCTACAGTATAATCAATCCGATTACAGATTTCAAATAATTCCTAAAATTGAGTTTTCAGGGAACAATCCCCAGCCCAAACATCTTGCCAGAATTTAATGGATTCTCCATTACCTAATTTTCATTTATAAAAAACTTTTGCTCCAGTTAAAGCCCATGTGACACTCTTCCACAAGGTTGAGCTACTATTACCCCCACTCCAGAGGATATTTGGGGAGTTACCCATATATTTATGGGTAATGCAGTATTTCTTCAATAGCATCATCATCATCATGCTCGGCCAAAGCTGTTGCACGGAGTTGAAGAATTACATGTATGCCCATCGAGGGAAAGAGAGTTGGGACGGAGAAAAATACATTTAATACTCTCGTCGATATTTGAAGTTTTAAAGTCAAAACGATCCTATAAATCAGCTTCAACAAAACAATAACCTAAAACTGATTTTCCTTAAAATCCTCTTAAAACTGGCTTTGCCAATATTTGTTCCCAATCTTTTATCTTAAATAACTAGAACCCACTATCTAATTTTCCTTTCCATGCAACTATGCCACATCATCAAATCATGCATGTAGTCAAAAGTTACTTTTTTCATTAATCTCTTCATGCAAAACATACCCTCATGCATGAATTTTTTTTCTAGGTAATTAAGGAAGACATTTTTATATGGTTTTTGCATTAACATTAGTTTTCTAATATTTATCCATATTTTCTTAACAAGTTTTCCGCAGCAACGCGCGGGGCATCATCTAGTACTACTACTTATCCAAACAATCACTTAGTGAGGAAAGAATTAAGTATAACTAGCTCTAAGAAATTGCAAGATCACTCGCCCTTATTGCCCTTTGTTAGATGGTACAGAGTGTTTTGCAAAGCTGCTAGGACGAACAGGAAACTAATCAGCCCATTTGAATATCTCTACTCCTATAAAAAACTGAGTTGGTGATGCATGCCATCCGTTGTTTACGAACGTCACATGCCATTCGTTGTTTACGACCATCAGATCTGCATCTAACGCACACAAAGCAATATGTGTATTTTTGCAAAAGACCCCCGCTGCTCATTTGCAGATAACCCCTCTTAGTCCCATCTTTCCTTTTCAGCCCTCTCTCTTTCCCAACTCCTGAACCATCTCGAAACAAAGGGAAGCAAATCGCCTTTAAAACCACTGGCCGGCAACGTTGGAATCGACCTGGCGGAGTAGCTGCTGTCGACACTGTCCTCCCCAGCACCTCTTAGACCCACCGCCCATCACCTTGACGCCCCTCCACCTCTACGTGCTTCCTCTCCATCCCCTTGCCCGACTCCTCCGACGCCGATGTCGGCAAGCACGCCGTCGACGTCGTCCGTCTACCAACGCCTCTCATGCCTCCTCCTCTGACGCATAGTTCCAGCGCCCCATCACCGCCACCTCCCCGTCCTCGTCGTCACCCCCTTCACTACTCCTCCATCTCCCGTGTTATCAGCAGCCACAAGTACGCCGGCAGAGCCGTTCGTGCACCAACACCTCTCCTGCCCTACCTTTCTTGCTGCAGCAGTCGTGCTTCTCACTGCCACCACCTCCACCTCCTAATCGCCATCTCCTCCGGCTCCTCTGGCACTGGCCTCCCCAAGTATGCCGCCGGCTGCACACTGCTCTCGGTGTCAGCGGCACTTGCTACTGCATAAGAGCAACATGCTTCATATTCACAGTTTTGGACATGATGTCATTGTATTTTCTTTTCCCGTTGAACCTTATTATTAGGCCTGATTGTTGTGACAGGCTGTTGTGAAATGCTTTTGTATTCTAAGATTTCATTCTTTTTTTTGCTAACCTTCCCTTTTGTTTTTGGGGAAAAAGCATGCAAGTCTGACGCCAAAATGATACACCCTCAAATGTGAGGTGATCATTGCTTTCACTTGATTAGTGGGTTGTCTCGTCATTTTTTGTGTTCATACTGAAGTGATTTGGTTACTGATTGCAGAATTGTTTAGCTAAGAGAAAGTATTATCTTTGTAATGTGGTTGTCAATGCATATCTTCTTTGTCCTCTGCGAGCCCCATCCAGGAGCGCTCATCCTCCGTCGGACATGATCTCCCACCCTCCACAGGCCCCTGCCACGAGCCAATGCCCTACGCCGACCGTGTCTCATCCTTCAGAGCACTCAATGACAACTTAGTGTTGAAGCTCATGTGTTGGATGATCCTAAGATACCTTTTTTGCCTACATTTTGCTAGGAGATTATCATTTTATCTCTAAAAGTTGCAGTTATTCTAAATATTTATGTCTGAATATGTATAGGATGAAACGGCCATGGCTGAATTTGTTTCTCAAACTGAAATTCCAAGAATAATGTTTCTCATGGTTGTCGTTTTTGCGTGCTGTCTGATTGAGTGTACTGCATAGAGGTAATATTATAATCGTAGCCTGGTTATGTCCTTGAATTAGCAGGGGCAATGGAAAACAATATTACAGCTCTTCTCATATGAGAATCATGTCTTTACAAGATAAAGTTTTTAGCTTCTTCTTTTTCCTTCGATTTTTGTATGTAGAAGCTTTGTCTCCACCTTTTTTTGTTTTCTAATCGTAATCTTTAGTAAATGATAAATTCTTAAACTTGAAAAAGCACATAAGTCAGTTATTTCACTTTCCATTGGTAGATGCACGGAGTGTACATAGTAAGCTTAGTCGATCTAACACATTTTTCTGTTGCGAAATTACCATGAATATTGTGTACAAAGATGTGCTCACACAACAGTTGTGTTATGCAGCGTGAAAGAAGACATTGACAAAAAAACTAGAAGCAATTATATTTCCATTTTAATTTATGTGACATATCTTATGAATGACCGAAATTCAAAATTTTCATTCTTCCAAAAGAAAATCTTCATTCTTCAACTTTTATTAATGGTTGATCTTCGTCTTCATTATCACCTTGAACATTAAAAAAAATGTTCCGTTGCAACGCACGTGCAACTTACTAGTCAGTATAGAAATGGTTGTTAGCATCCAAACTGAACGCATAAGATAGGCATGATATGCTCTCCCTCTGGTGTTTTGCTGCAAACACATGGACAACATGGATGATCATGGGCGTATGTTACAATTGTGTGTTTATGTTGCAAGGTTGTTTTTGTGGTGCTCTGAGTGTTGTCTTGTATGTTGTACATGTTTAAACCCCAAAGAAATATGTGTTCTAAAACTGTTTTTTGAGATAAATCATCGCCTGTATGAATGGTTGGTAAAGTTCTTATAGCATCTGGCTTACCGAAAGGCCGATGAAATTAATGGTTGATCAAGTTCCTGCTCAACTACCCAAGGACGAAGTCACAACAAAGAGATGCTTAGCCAGTCACCCACCGAAGGCGAATAATTTTATGTCAATGTCAATTGGCCAAGTCTTCTTTAAAGGCGGAAGCTTTTCTATGCAGAGGATAAATACTCATTCTTACTTGTGTTGCAGTTTTCCTGTTTTGTGGGCTATATGTTGTGTACTTACTGGAGATGTAAATTTGATATCCATATAGGCATAGAAGGCACCAGGAATTTTGGATGAATCGCCAGAACGACAACATGCATGAGATTGGTTGTCGCTGCTTCCTGGTACACTTCCTGATGGGCAATCTGGTACACTTATTGATGGGCAATCATGATGAGTGATAGAGATTCTGAAATCAAAAGAAGAGTGACTGCAATCGATCGTTTGTGTATGTGTGCAGCTTAAAGTTTGGTCGTAGCAAAGTAGTAGCTAGTTGGTCCCCATACAGCTATTCCAATTACAGTTCTTTGTATGCTAGAAAAACCTCGTTAGACAAATAGTATTACCTCCACCCTAAAAAGCTTGTATTAGATTTGTCTAGATAGATTTTCAGCAACAGATCATTGGAGCACCTAAATATCAGGTTTGTCTTAATGCACTACAAATAATTCCAGGCCAAACAATTATACTCATTAAGCTGCGACAACAATTCGGCAAGAATTTTGTTGTGATACAAGGATGGAGAGAAACTAAACATGGTCTGTATGTAGAATTCTTGTGCTCTTCGATGCATACAATGGAACCTAGTAAACAAAAACCACATCAGAGACGCCATTCTTCCCCTTTCCAAGATCTCGCGCTCTTGGATGCACCCAAAAGCATCAACCACCCTCCATTACCCCCTTCAAAATGTAGCCCCTCAGCCAACCAGGCAATAGATTTTGTTTCCTATCCATCATCGAAAAAGTTGTCCAAAGGGACCTCACTTGGTTTAGCCGCATCAGAGTCCTACCAAGTAAACAAAACATTAGTTAATTATGTAGATGGATGTGTTGTTGTACTCACACCAAATGACGCTACATCCACACGATTTTTACGTGTGCTTTATCCCAGTCCTTCAATTTGTAACAAGCATGTAAGGCTACTCCCAATGCGCCACCTTGTACAGGTGGTAAGGCTGTCACATAGGCAAAAAATCTTATGTGGCAAGCTAATTAATAGGAGAGAAATGAGTGTGGTGACCCGAGGAAGAAACAATGCTAAGCGTCAATGCATGCATAAATTTAGTCAGAAAAGCATTAAATAAGGAGGCTTAGCTACAATAAGCTAAGCAACTATGTATTGAAAACTTTAGTTGCTAAACTATTTAATGTGCTTAGCACCAATACATTAGAAGTGGCCTAAGTGTCACGTAGAGGGGCCCACCCTGGACCATCTTCACCTTTGCCAATATTCTAATAAGCAAATCAATTATGAGTTACATGCACAGAAATCCATAAGTGAAGTTTGGTTATATATGCAACACTGTATTAAAAATATATTGCAAAGTACTAGCTCTGTCACGGTTTACGAGGGACAGTTAAATTTACGTGCATTTCTATAATAGACAAGGTTTAAGACGCGTTGCATTTACTCCTAGCCACTAAATAGAACTCCGTTGTACTACTTCTATATACATGCATAGTATGAATGCTACTCCCTCCGTCCCAAAATAACTGTCTTAACTTTGTACTAGCTCTAGTATAAAATTGTACTAAGCTTAAGACACTTATTTTAGGACGGAGGGAGTATTTTTTTATCCCATGTCACATTCAATCAATAACCACCTAGGTTTTAAAGAATTTCTAAGCATGTCTTTTAAACCGTGATAGAGGAAGTACTTAGAAACCTGCAGTTGAACTAGTTAATTACACCCACCAATCAACTAGCAGCTTAGTTGGATAAATCAATGATCCAACTTTTTTTAATTAATGTTAGTGTTAAGATCACCTGTTCACCGATGATTATGCTAGGTATAGTGGTATTTATCCCCCAACTACTCGTATAGCCTGCAGCTTTTATTGTCTTATGGCTCATGGCAATCCTCATTTTTCATAATTGCTAGCCTCAACAAATTAGACAGTATTCACACTCCACTATGCCACCACGGTCACATACTCACTTTCATACGCAATAGAGAAGTGGTGCGCAACGGGCTTTGCTTTAAGGGTCAATTATCCCTTTGGCTTGCTTAGTTTTGACATCAGTTGCGAATTGTGCTTAGTTTTGTTTATAGTCTGTACGTAACTACTATGACGAGGTCAAACGGGTAGTTTGAGTCCATTTCGTCCGCCGCCGTCAGTGGTAGTTGGTGCGGATCTTACACGTGGGACCGCGTGGACGTGGGTCCGGAGCTGACATGTGGGACCGTGCAAAAACGTCCTCAAATCAAAGCGAGTGTCAGGCCACTCGACGCCACTCTGTCCCGTCGCCGCCCGACCGTCCTGCGCAGCCTCCGCCACCTGCGCCGCCAGACTATGTGCGTTGTTTTTTTTTGGATTTTTTTTATGAATTTTTTTGCTTATTTGAATTCTGGTTAAACCTAACTTTGATCAACATGTAAATAAGTCTAAAACATCAAAATGAAAATTAACCGTGGATCCTTCTTAGTCATTCCAAAATGAAGCTGCGGTGAGTTTTTGAAAATTTCATGTTCCAAACCCCAAACCACTTCTCTTCACTTCATACGTTAATTTTTTTCAATTGAATGTATGTAGTACTTGTTTCTCAACTTAAATTGCTAGTATATGACATAAGAAGACTATGTGCGCTGGTTTTTTCATTTTTCCGATTTTTTTAAATTTTTTATATCCATTTGAATTATGGTCAAACCTAATGTGCTAAAAAAAGCTCCAAAGATAAGGTAAGCGTCCTCATTTCTAAGCAAGGTTTTTTTCGACCTTGTCTAAATCAGCTAAATAAACTTTCTACACATATACTCTATATACACAACTATGTGCACTGGTTTTTCTTTTTTTGAATTTGTTTTGCTCATTTGAATTCTGGTCAGACCTAACTTTGACCAAGATTTAAACAAGTCTAAAACATCAAAATGAAAAACTAAGCCTGCATCCTTATTAGTCACTCCAAAATGAAACTGTGATGAGGTATTTGAGGTGTTTGAAATTTTCATGAAAAATGTGCTAAAAAAGAGATCCCAAGGTAGGGTAAACGGCCTCATTTCTAAGCTAGGTTTTTTTCCGACCTTGTCTAAATCAGCCAAATAACTTTTCTACATATATATTCTATATATACATATTATGTGCGCTGATTTTTTCCTTTTTTTGATTTTTTTGAATTTGTTTTGCTCATTTGAATTCTGATCAAACTTAACTTTGACCAAGATTTAAACAAGTCTAAAACATTAAAATGAAAAACTAAGCTTGGATCCATCTTAGTCACTCCAAAATCGTTATTATATGACATAAGAAGACTATGTGCGCTGTTTTTTCATTTTTCTGATTTAAAAAAAAAATTATGCCCATTAAATTCTGGTCAAACCTAATTTTGATCAATATTTAAACAAGTTTAAAACATGAAAATGAAAAACTAACCCTCGGTCCTTCTTAGTCACTCCAAAATAAAGCGTGGTGAGGTTTTTGAATTTTTCATGTGCATTTTCATAAAACACTTCTCTTCACTTCATACAAGAGAGTTTTAGATACTTGAGATATCACATAAGACACATGGACTTGTTATTTTAATATATGTAGACCTTGTTTACCAAATTAAATTGTTAGTATACGACATAAGAAGACTATGTGCGCAGGTTTTTTATTTTTCTGATTTTTTTTAATTTTTATGTCCATTTGAATTCTAGTCAAATCTAACTTTAATCAACATTTAAACAAGTTTAAAACATGAAAATGAAAAACTAACCCTGGATCCTTCGTAGTCACTCCAAAATGAAGCTTTGGTGAGGTTTTTGAATTTTTCATGTTCATTTCCCCAAAACACTTCTCTTCATTTCATATATGAGAGTTTGAGATATCACATAAGACACATGGACTTGTCGTTTAAATGTATGTGGACCTTGTTTATCAACTTAAATCGTTAGTATATGACATAAGAAGACTATGTGCGCTCGTTTTTCATTTTTCTGATTTTTTTGAATTTTTTATGCCCATTTGAATTATGGTCAAACCTAACTTTGACTGCTCCAAACCCCTCCCAAACCCCGCTAACCTTAGTGATGAACGAGGACCGTCCATCTAACCCTAGCGCCAAACAAAGACCGTCGATCTACGGGAAGGAGGAGGGCGATCTGTGAAATATAATCTGATTGAATGTGCGATTTCCAAGCATGCATATGGGGGAGGCGGACATGGGCTTGCATGCAGGGGAGGCGTACGTGGGCTTGCATGCAGGGCACGCGTACGTGGGCATGCATGCGGGGGAGGCAGACGTGGGCATGCATGCATGGGAGGGGTTTCCTCCTCCGCCGCCTTCTTCCTCGACTACCGCACGCTGACACCGCCGCCTTCTTCCTCGACTACCGTGCCCGGTGACCAGCCGACCGCCTCGCCTGCCGCGGGCTGGCACCGCCGCGTTCATCCTCGACTACCGCACCCACTGACCAGCCGACCGCCTCGCCTGCCGCGCCCTGGCACCGCCGCGTGCAGTAATGGCGGAGTTTGGCCGCCTCGGCTGCTGCGTGCATCAATGCCGTTGTTCATCCGACCCCGACGCCTCACTTGTCGTGCACATTAACGACGCGGTTCGGCCGCCCGGCGCCTCGCCTGCCCCGTGAGCTATAAAACCCAATGTCGGCCCCATCCCGGTCAGCACCATCCCTGTTAGGGAACGTCGCATGGGAAACAAAAAAATTTCCTACGCGCACGAAGACCTATCATGGTGATGTGCATCTACGAGGGGGATTTCAGATCTACGTACCCTTGTAGATCGCACAGCAGAAGCGTTAATAAACGCGGTTGATGTAGTGGAACGTCCTCACGTCACTCGATCCGCCCCGCGAACCGTCCCACGATCCGTCCCATGATTCGCTCCGATCTAGTGCCGAACGGATGGTACCTCCGCGTTCAGCACACGTACAGCTCGACGATGATCTCGGCCTTCTTGATCCAGCAAGAGAGACGGAGAGGTAGACGAGTTCTCCAGTAGCGTGACGGCGCTCTGGAGGTTGGTGGTGATCTAATCTCAGCAGGGCTCCGCCCGAGCTCCGCAGAAACACGATCTAGAGGAAAAACCATGGAGGTATGTGGTCGGGCTGCCGTGGCAAAAGTTGTCTCAAATCAGCCCTAATACCTCAGTATATATAGGAGGGAGGGGAGGGGCCTTGCCTTGAGGCTCAAGGAGCCCGAAGGGGTTCGGCCGAAGGGGGGGAGGAGGAGTCCTCCTCCAATCCTAGACCAACTAGGATTGGAAGGTGGAGTCCTTCTCTATTTTCCCACTTCCCCTTTTTTTCTTTTTCTCTTTGATTTTCTCTTATCCTGCACACGGGCCTTCTTGGACTTGCCCACCAGCCCACTAAGGACTGGTGCGGCACCCCTAAGTCCTATGGGCTTCCCCGCAGTGGGCTGCCCCCCCTGAACATCCGAAACCCATTCGTCACTCCTGGTACATTCCCGGTAATGCCAAAAACTTTCCGGTAATCAAATGAGGTCATCCTATATATCAACCTTCGTCTCCAGACCATTCCGGAAACCCTCATGACGTCCGTGATCTCATCCGGGACTCCGAACAACATTTGGTAACCAACCATATAACTCAAATACGCATAAAACAACGCCAAACCTTAAGTGTGCAGACCCTGCGGGTTCGAGAACTATGTAGACATGACCCGAGGGACTCCTCGGTCAATATCCAATAGCGGGACCTGGATGCCCATATTGGATCCTACATATTGTACGAAGATCTTATCGTTTGAACCTTAGTGCTAAGGATTCATATAATCCCGTATGTCATTCCCTTTGTCCTTCGGTATGTTACTTGTCCGAGATTCGATCGTCAGTATCCGCATACCTATTTCAATCCCGTTTACCGACAAGTCTCTTTACTCGTTCCGTAATACAAGATCCCGTGGCTTACCCTAAGTCACATTGCTTGCAAGGCTTGTGTGTGATGTTGTATTACCGAGTGGGCCCCGAGATACCTCTCCGTCACACGGAGTGACAAATCCCAGTCTTGACCCATACTAACTCAACGGACACCTTCGGAGATACCTGTAGAGCATCTTTATAGGCACCCAGTTACGTTGTGACGTTTGATACACACAAAGCATTCCTCCGGTGTCAGTGAGTTATATGATCTCATGGTCATAGGAATAAATACTTGACACGCCGAAACCAGTAGCAACAAAATGACACGATCAACATGCTACGTCTATTAGTTTGGGTCTAGTCGATCACATGATTCACCTAATGATGTGATCCAGTTATCAAGCAACAACACCTTGTACATAGCCAGAAGACCCTGACTATCCTTGATCAACTGGCTAGCCAACTAGAGGCTCGCTCGGGACAATGTTTTGTCTATGTATCCACACATGTATCTAAGTCTTCATTCAACACAATTATAGCATGGATAATAAACGATTATCTTGATACATGAATTATAATAATAACTTATTTATCATTTCCTCTAGGGCATAATTCCAACAGTCTCCCACTTGCACTAGAGTCAATAATCTAGCCCTCACATCACCATGTGAATTACATTGTAATAAATCTAACACCCATACAGTTCTGGTGTTGATCATGCTTTGCCCGTGGAAGAGGTTTAGTCAGCGGGTCTGCTACATTCAGATCTATGCGCACTTTGCATATATTCACGTCCTCCTCCTCGACGTAGTCGCGGATGAGGTTGAAGCGTCGTTTGATGTGTCTGATCTTCTTGTGAAACCATGGTTCCTTTGCTAAGGCAATGGCACCCGTGTTGTCACAAAACAGGGTTATTGGATTCAATGCACTCGGCACCATTCCAAGATCCGTCATGAACCGCTTCATCCAGACACCCTCCTTAGCTGCCTCTGAGGCAGCCATGTACTCCGCCTCACATGTAGAATCAGCTACGACGCTTTGCTTGGAACTGCACCAGCTTACCGCACCCCCATTAAGAATAAATACGTATTCGATCTGCGACTTAGAGTCGTCCGAATCTGTGTCAAAGCTTGCATCGACGTAACCCTTTACGGTGAGCTCTTTGTCACCTCCATATACGAGAAACATCTACTTAGTCCTTTTCAGGTACTTCAGGATATTGTTGACCGCCGTCCAGTGATCTACTCATGGATTACTCTGGAACCTGTCTGCCATACTTATGGCGAGGCTAACGTCCGGTCTAGTGCACAACATTGCATACATGATAGAACCTATGGCTGAAGCATAGGGGACGGTGCTCATATGTCTCTATCTTTACCAGTTGCTGGGCACTGAGTCTTACTCAATCTCGTACCTTGTAGAACTGGAAAGAACCCCTTCTTGGACTGTTCCATTTTGAACCTCTTCAAAACTTTATCAAGGTACGTGCTTTGTGAAAGTCCTATCAGGCGTTTTGATCTATCCCTATAGATCTTAATACCTAGAATGTAAGCAGCTTCTCCTAGGTCCTTCATAGAGAAACTTTTATTCAAGTAATCCTTTATGTTCTCCAAAAACTCCACGTTCTTTCCAATCAGCAATATGTCATCCATATATAATATTAGAAACGCCACAGAGCTCCCACTCACTTTCTTGTAAATACAAGATTCTCCAACCACTTGTATAAACCCAAATGCTTTGATCACCTCATCAAAGCGTTTATTCCAACTCCGAGATGCTTGCACCGGTCCATAAATGGATCGCTGGAGCTTGCACACTTTGTTAGCATTTTTAGGATCGACAAAACCTTCGGGTTGCATCATATACAACTCTTCCTTAAGGAAACCGTTAAGGAACGCCGTTTTGACATCCATCTACCAGATTTCATAATCGAAAAATGCAGCTATTGCTAACATGATTCGGATGGACTTAAGCATCGCTATGGGTGAGAATGTCTCATCGTAGTCAATCCCTTGAACTTGTGAAAAACCCTTTGCCACAAGTCGAGCTTTATAAACGGTCACATTACCGTCAGCGTCCGTCTTCTTCTTAAAGATCCATTTGTTCTGAATAGCCTTGCGGCCTTCAGGTAGTACTTCTAAAGTCCACACTTTGTTTTCATACATAGATCCTATCTCGGACTTCATGGCCTCCAGCCATTTGCTAGAATCCGGGCCCACCATTGCTTCTTCATAATTCGCAGGCTCATTGTTGTCCAACAACATAATTGATTAGACGGGATTACCGTACCACTCTGGAGTAGTACGCGGTCTCGTCGACCTGCAAGGTTCGACAGGAACTTGATTTGGAGTTTCATGATCAT